>NC_023167.2:17500-2589960 GCF_000231095.2 Oryza brachyantha | reverse complement strand
GATAGGAAATCTCAAATTCAAGCTAGGATTTACTGAACAAAACATTTTGCAACTTCTATATTTCCCAGACATGAATATGTTCAGAAAAATGATAATAAAAAAAATATTCACCTTCTTGAAATGTGGCAAACGATGCCAGAGGAAAGGAATTGAGAGAAGCTGAGAGGAGAAACTCCATCTTGGATCAACTACTGGACAACAACACGGATCATGGCCAATATGTGAAGCAGTAAGCATGAGAACTTGCTCCAGGGCAGATGTATTGTTATGATGCTCCAAATTTCTTGCAGTTTGCTGAATCATAATCACACAAAAAACTCATTGACATCATAAAGATTTTACCATGTTCATCAATTCGTAAAGATTAAAAAAAACAGAATATGTATAATTGAGTATAGACTTCCATAGCACGGTTCATTGCTAAGATTACTAAGATTCAATCAGCTTACACAAGGACTGTTTGATACAGGAAGATATGCTAACTGGAAGTTGTATAAAATGAGAGCACATTTGAAACACTCATTGCCATGTGGAAATCATAGAAATTACAGATTTTTATACATTAACAGGTGTTAGGTGCATGTGTCTGTCAATGAGGATAATTTGAATGTTAGCCCATCCATCGATAAATACACTTTCTGAGGAAATAGATAAGTTTAGCCTACATCTTATTAGGCATGAGCACTGAACTCTCAGTATTAAGATAGTCTCAGATGAAGAAAGTATCTATGTTCAGAAAACTAGTACAAAGTTGTAAACTAAGGCGATTTCACTTTCGTTATATATATAGAGTTGATATAGAATTTTGAAGTGCACAAAACCCTGTACGTAAATATTATAAATGCATAATGTGAAGTTGTAGGTTTTCAAGTACAGTCAGGACATTTGATCAGGAGCTCCTCATATGACTATTGATTCATGAAAACAGTTTTGTCAGTTACTTATGGATGGATAATGTGTAACACCCTGGGTACACCAAGTCCATAATGACAAGAAGACTCCCATCAACATTTTGCATAAAGGGTTGCATGAGTTGGATGTACACCAAAGGTGTTACAGAAGGAAAGCATCATTGTTCCAGAAAAATAATTCTCTTGGAGACGAGACCAATGATTTTATAACATTAGAGTCGAGCAACAAGAAAGGTAAATCTTCAAAAGAAAGTGGACTTGTCACTCATTAATTCATTTTGGTCATAAAGTAATCTAAAAGGTACAGGCCCTGGTAGTATACAAATACAAATCTGTAATATAGAAACATAACTTACCGGTATGGACACAATAATCCCTCTAAATAAGCAATAGATCTTCTTCCGCTGAAGATATCCAACTACCTTGCAGTTCCATGGAAGCTTGGGATTTATCAAGCAAGCGACAGTTTCGAGTAATGAAGCAGAAAGCTTTGGTGTGCTTTCTGACGGCATCAAAAGTTGACTGCCCCAATCATGCCTATGAAAATGTAATAAGTCAAACACTCATTTTATCATGGATCATGGATGTTGAGAGATTAAAATCTGCTGGGCATGGGCTACGTAACTATTAAAGGGAAAAAAAGGTAAAATATAAAAATCAAGGGAGAATGCAGAATAGCAAAATCAACAACTGCAACACATCTTCGATAAATTTTTCATTTACTGACACCGCAAAACAAAAGTTAACATTAAGAAAAAGTGGAAATCCCCCAAGTGAGATTTTATAATTCAATGTTTCACGAAAATAAGTCCATTCAATTGAACATGTATCTCAAGATAAAACCTTAATAGAACACACAACTAAATGTTTCATTAAATTTTGTTTACCAGGCTCTACCGCAGAAACTTCATAATACAAGCAATAGTGGTATACAAGTAATCTTTATCAAACTAGACAATTAAAAAATATATCTGCGTCACACAGTCAAAAACAAGAATAGAAACAACCTGTATCAGTTTACTACATGAACTCACCTCTTCTGATGTACAGTCTGTGCACAAACGAGTGCAAGTTTTTTAACCCTGTGAACCACAAGAGGTTCCACTGAGGAGTAATTTATGCCACCAAAGAGTTTTAGAACATCCCCTAAAAGAAAATGGAATGTAATTACACTCAATGCCATGAAAAATACTGAAAAGTAATATCATGTTAAAAGGCCCTCCATAAGTACAAGAGCACAAGCCATAACAAATATCTCACAACCTAGAAACCTCAAAAGCCTCATGAATTTGTAAATGAAATCAAACAATCTAAAGGTTCCTTAACATCATTCAGATAACACTGAAAAATATAGAAACAGACAAGTCAGGTCATGGCAAAGAGAGTAAGAAGATGATCACCAGAATAAGGCACCAAATGATAATTTGAGGATATGACACTCGTATGGCAGTATCATATAGGGATAAAAATACACTAAATTGACAATTAGAATTAAATCTTCACTGGTTAATATATGTAGATTTAATATCCCCATAGCACTAAAAACAAGCATACATGCTATGGGGGCACCTTAGGTCCTAAAACAGCATGACAAAATATTTTGCACATAGTAAAAAAAATTAGGAGTACAGTTGCAATTGGGTGTATGGTACATTGGTACTTACCACCATGTTTGACATACTCTAACAGCAAATTGCAGACTTGATAGAGCATAGCAATGTCGCTATCTTTCTTTGCATTGAAGAAGAACAGGAATTGACGAAGGAAATCAGAATTAGCACCAAAACTGCTCCTGATTTAGTAGGAAGATAGTCAAACAAAGAGCTAGGCCAAGGCATAGGTTAAAGTCTTTAAGCCATTGTATATACATACCAATCAACCCTCTGGCAGTTCTCCCCGAAAGTAGAGCAAAAGTTCCCTCGAACTTCCGAACGTGCCAATTCCAAATCTCTCCTCCCTCTGAAGCATTTCTGCAGCTTATAAGTAGTCAAATTCCATTTTGGGAAACAAAAAAACCTTTGTCTATGTTGAAATATAGGAAGTTCCATTTCGGCAACTCTACACAGACCTAATTGCCCATTGCACTGCCATGCCCAAAAAAAAAACAGATATTTCTTCTACTAGAATTGCTTAAGCTAAACAGTGACACATTTGCAAGTTGCACAGCTACGTTAACTCATCTCATCTCACTTCACCAAACTTAGCACGATTACATTAATTCATCTCACTCCACCGAACTCGTCATACACATGGAAAAAGGAAAAAAAACAACTTGAAGCAAACTTCACCCAATGCAGAGAATTCCTCGGCTGTTATCCCAACACGCCAATGCCCGAATGGCAAACCACCCCCCACGTCATCCAATCCAACCACTGCTCGTCGGAAGTTTCAAACAGACCTGGATCTTCGTGGCTGAGTTGTTCTGCAGGCGCAGGCCCAGGCGCCGCCTCCGCTCCTCGCGCGTCTGCTCGAGCAGCACCTGGCGGTCCCGCTCCTTGTTGCTCCGCCCTCCCAGGTCCACCCGCTTCCGCGCCGTCGGGTCACCGGAGAAGAACATCCCCGACTCCCCTTCCCTCCCCTTCCTTGCCTGCACAACCCCAAATTCCTCGAATTCCTTCCCCCACACCAACACCAACACCAACAACAAAAATCAGAAAAAAAAAAAACGAACGAACGGCGGGGTAAAGCGGGGAGACGACGCCGATCGAATGATCCTACCGCAATGGGGAGGTCGGGCCGATCGGGGGTGGCGCGGCGGGAGGAGAGGAGAGGGGGGGTGCTAGGGTTTGAGGAGTCGCGGAGGGGGGCGGGGCGGCGGAGGAAGCTTGCGGGAGGCGGAGGAAGGGGAAAGAGTTTGGTCGGGGGGAGACGAGACTTGGGCTTGGGAGGAAGAGGAGAGAGGCCTGAAATTGCCCCTCCTGAGTCCTGAGGCCGCGATGCCATGCGGCTGCTGACGTCACCGGCATTTTTCCGTTCCGTCGTGGCCGGCGCCCGTGTGGTCAGGAGGTGGGCCCCTCTCCTCGCCGACTTTCGTTACAGGTCGGCTGGGCGTGTAAGCACCGGAAGAAAATTACATACGATACGATCGAAGCCCTTCCTTCCGTCCCAAGATCCCCATACGATACATATCTACGGGTGTCTGTATCTCAAAGTAGGCGACGTATCTCTCTATTGCCCGGGGGCGTCCGGGGGCCATGCGAGCGACCGTACAGGGTCTCTAAAAATTATAAGTCACACGATTTATAAAAGTATACTAATTATATATATAATAGTTTTAGTTTTTAATTAAAAATCAGTCTAAATTGTCTTGTATAACAAGTATATATCAACAATTTAGTCCTTCAAGATTTTATTTCACAAGAAAATAAAAGTCCGATCTAAATTCTAAATTTCTCGAAGCGACATGAGTATTTTTCCAATACAACCATTGCATAAGCGTCATTAGTTTTTTGTTTTGATACTCGATATTAGGTCTCTACTTAGTGCTCTGAACTGGGTCTCATATTTCACGGGACACCGCTGCTAATTGCTAATATATTCTTTAGCTCTACAAGGTGTGGGTTATCTGCTTTGAAATTAGGACTAGACAAGTGTTACATAGAAGACAGAGTCTTTTGGACAAAGGAAGAACTTCAATCCCATGTAATTTTCTTGGATGAGCATGAGTTGCTACTAAGAGCAAGGTTAATAGAAGAGCTAACATCTAACTCTAAAATCTTTCCATATCATTAAGAGTTAAAATATCTCTCATACACACTCAGTATCTTGGAGTTTATGTTATAGCTGGTTATAAATCTATAGTCTATTTTTATTCTCTCTCATTTCCTCTCTTCTCCACGTAAGCATAAATATGGCATAACAATTTTTTGAGCCCGCTTATATCACCTGTTGTACTCGCTCTATGGCAAGTCCTCGTTTTGCTCTATTAGCTGGTTAGGTTCGAATCCAACGTACGTGGCTGTTGGGGCTCTAAAACCTTCTACACGTTGGATTCTTACTGAGATTGAGAGAAAAATAAGAGGAGAGAATAGGTTCGGAAGAAAGATTTGGGAGTTGAAGGAAGAAGAATATGGTAAGCCCCCCTCTATCCAAGTACTGCATCTGCCAATAGAGATGGTATCTCGCTTGAAGCCGTAAATCCTTCAGCTATTATATCTCAATGCGTAGATGGGTGGATGATTTCATCAATGTTCGTATCTTCTTGAGGCATTTATGACTTCGGGATCATGTCAAGCACCTACCATAGAGCCGCTTGATCCTTCACCACCACATACATTTTTCTTCCTCAACACTACGTGAATCCGACAAGCACTCTATCTCTCCTTTCTCCCTTGCTCTGATATATAACATCATGAACAATAAATTGGAGTGCGATGCAATTAGATGACAATAATCTAAACATTAAAAATGACTTCTTTCTTATCATTCCTACTATTCTTAATCTCGTTCACTCTTGCTAACTCTTTGTGGTTGTAATTTTTTTTGTTCATTACTACCCATGTTTCTTCTATCTTATATTATATTAGTTCGGACATCTTATTCTTTATCTAGATTTAGTCTAAAGTAGACCACCCTCTTTCTCATGATGGGCATGCCCATAAATAGGAATAAAGTATTGAAATGGAGAATAGAAGAAAGATTGATATGGTGGAAGCATTAGCATTGCACTTAAGAAGAAGAGATATTCAAATGTGGGAACGAGGGAAAATAGAGCCACAGCAGAGGCACATATTTAACATGAAAAACCCTTGTGGGAAAAAACGGACGTCACTTGGCAATAACCACTACGAGGAGATGATTACAATGCATGTGAAATACAACAGGGAGTCACACTCTTTCTGTACAGTTTACAATATATATATAAAGGGAAAATCAAAAAACCCTAATACGAGAGAATGGGAGAATCCTATTAGGAAACTAACCCTACTCCTAATAGGAAATGACAGGGAGAAACCTATTAGAAAACTAATCTGAATATAATTCCAATCAAAACCGGATCACAAATTAACGGTTGTTTTTTGCTAAGATTACTCTGTTCCTTTTACAGTATTAGGTTTAACATTTGATTGGTATTAGCTAATATTAGCGGGTATCAGCGTGGCATATATCAGCGGAATTGTCGGTAGTAGATAGTGCGGGATCTCGTGCTTTAGCAATCCCTTGCTAGGATCACTCTTTTGCCAAAGAAAGTAATTTTATTTTACTAGTAGAGGTTATTTGTATCATAGTTGGTATTTTCCATGCATAACTACGAAGCATATAATCTAGAATAACTCGCTGGCTAGACGTGATAGTGAGAAAATATTATGTGATGCCAATCGAAGGAAGAAAAAATTGAGGGAGATGATGAAGGGTGCCCATACTTCTATCGACGCTGGTGAGATATAGAATAATATCCTTAAATATTAAGAGCAACAAAGTTAAACCTAGTTACAAATTATAACAAATACATACTAGACTTTATCGAGTAAACATATAAAGAGAATTAGAATATGCATTAAACTTGTCTACATTAAAAAAAAGGGGAATTATATTCCCAACCTCTCCATCTAGAATGAACACAGCTAAAATTTTATAACAATAGAAACAAACTAAAGCTCTATTTGGTATTTGTATAGATTCTAAGAATCTCATTTGATCCAACAACTTTTGACAAACAAAAACTCTTTTATAAGCACCATGATGATGGTCACTCATGAGAAGTATAGTGGCTAAAGCGAGGTTTGATCTAGCGGCATGAGCACTACAATACAGATTGGCATACATGATTAGCTGACCGTAAAGCCCAATTATTACTACAATTACACCATACATAATTAGTGTTCAAATGTTTGTTGCTGTTTTTGTTTGGCAGCGGGTGAGGGATAAATCGAACGGAGGAAACCTATATAGTATAAATAAATTAGGACATTTCCTAAATTCGAGGGTGTGTCCTTTTATTATGCGAATTTTGTTATTATTAATTTTATATTTAAAAATATTTATAGAAATATATTTTCATTTTAAAAAATTACAAAACTAACCTCCTCATGCTTAACTAGTGGGCGCAGTTTATAAAACTATACACCCTCTAGGAGGACTCGGTAGGCGATGCGGCGGACGCCAAATGGGACACAACTCATGAGAGACGACGTCGGGGACAGGAGGCTTTTTTTAAAGCAGCCCTTGCCACCCTTTGTAAGGGCGTTTTATTGGCGGTCAGGAGCCGCCTGCAAAATGGCCAGGCCCCCATCCCCTCTTCTAAACTGTGCGTGCTAATTTTGCAAGTGGCCCGACAAACCGTTAAAACACCCTTACAGAGGGCGGCGGCAAGGGGCCACCTGCAAAATTCCTCACCACCATGGTCATCTCCCGCGCACTGTTCGTCGTCTGACACGTCATCTACCGTGCTCAACCGGAGGAGAGGGTGTTTTATACACCGCCCCCAACGGTTGGGTGCGAGGAGGTTAGTTTTATAATTTTTCGAATGGAAATATATTTATATAAATATATTTAAAAATAAAATTAATAATAAAAAAATTCTTATTTTGCTACTAGGCGTGGATAGGACAGAAGGATCATGGGCCGGTAAACTGATGGGCTTTTTTCCGTCTCGATCTTATCATCCAATTCCAAGACCATTCGGCCCAAAGCGTAGTCCTTTTCCTTCCTCGCTTTTCTTTTCTTTTTTTTTTCCCCTCCCTCTCTCTTCTCAATTTGGCCTTTCATTATGCTTTTGGGCATTTCGCCGAACACTATCGCGGCGTGCAAGCGGCGGCGGAAGGAAGGACGGCGAGGTGTCCCCGGCTCACCGCCGAGGGCTGCGAGTGGAGGGCTGCGTCGACGTCGGAGAGTGCTCCGCAACCACCAGGCGTTGGTTCGTCACTCGCCAGGGGCTTCGTGGCCGCCGGCGCTGGTGTTTCTTCGTCTGGGCGGAGGCCGGCGGCTTCAGGAATCTCCTTCTGCTCCGGGTGCTTCTGTTGCCGCTGCAGGTAAGGGCAAGAGCACGGGGGCTCGCAACCGTGCCTGTCTTGTAGCCACGCGGTTGCTGTCAATCTGTCATAGTGTCAATTAGATGGATACGATTTTCCTTGCAGTTCTGATTGATTAAACCTCGTGTACATCTCTGGGCATCTGTGAAGACGCAGATGCCAGCAGATGTGGTGGAAATATTCTTTTGTGGGAGAATTGCTTGCTGCCACATGCCAATTTTACCAAATTCAGTGCCAGGTTTCTGAATGTTTAAGCATTGTGGGTACATTGTCCATCTCCCTGATGCTGGAGGCGCAGTGGAAACTGGTCCAGTTTGTGCCCTCTAGCATGATTCGTGTATATGTGGTGGATGAAGTAATCGGTGTACATGGGCATTTCTTGTTCTGGACGTTGGCTAACTGTTTGGCACGGTAAGCGAGCTATCGTCATCGGATCTGATCATCTAACGTAAAGCTGCATGAAATTGACAACATGTAAGCTTACTCCTGGTGACAACCTGCGACAATTTCAATCTGCATGCCAAAAGTTTGATTCAAGGAGTTACTAATCCCATACCCTTAGTATTTAGTATGCTTTTCTCCAATGTAGTGGTGCAGTGTGCTTTCACCTTTTGTTGCATAAAGGTTGTCTTTGGGATGGTGACAAGATGATAATTTTGTTTGCTGGCAAGTGCATGTAGCATAGCCTTATAGGCATATCTCAAACTTAAGAGTTTGTTGATTCTGAATATGGAGCTTGCAGCGCGCTGTCGTTCATAACCTACTTTATCAGAAATCCTCTAAATCAAATTAAACGAACCAACTGCAGTCTTATTGTTCCCTTCTGAACGGATTATTTATCATTTTATATACATGTTAGAGGGAATACCAAACTTCATTGCTGAATAATCTGTTCTACTCATGTTGTGATGCTTTATGATTAATCTGTTCTACTCATGTTGTGATGCTTTTGATTCTTGACGCTGGGGGACATTCAATGATGCTTTTAACACTTTTTTTAACAGCACCCCATTTCTGCTCTAATATTAGTGCTGAACTGACATTTTCACAATGTCCAATTTAAATCGACACTTTACAGAATAAAATTTTGACTTTACACAGTAAAATTGAAAGTGATAATTGCTTAGGCATGATTATGCAGGTACTTAGCTATTGTTGAGATTGATTGTAACTTAACTTGATCAGCTTCCTTTCTTTTTGCTATAAAAAGAAAGGTCAATGAATAGTTCCATCAGATTGGAGCTACTTTGTCCTTTAGTTGGTAGCATAACCAATGTCCATAGCTCATTTTTACCTTCCAATAATTACAGTATGCTTCATGTAATTAAATGTTTCATTGACATATCCTTATTTTTGCATATTGCAGCCCATGTATGTGGCATAGTGGTGTATTTTGATCTACTTTGTTGTCTCTAGTACATGCTGGCAAGTGTAATGAAAATTCTATTTGGTTTCTTGATAATTATTATTTTTGTTTTCCACGAATTACCTGATCAGTCTTTTTTTTCCAGATTATATTTACCAGCATGAATTGGAGTGGCCCTGAAGAATCATTGATGCATTCATCAACTACAGTTGTGACTACACACTATGCAGGGAGGATTTATTGGAAGGATTATGACTATACCAGACTCAAACTATTGTTGGTCCCCTCCGCTTGCCTGCAGCTGACCTGGACTCTGGCTTGCAAGCAAGGATTTGATCTTCTTAATTAAAGACTGTGTTAACTGCCTATTTAAGAAGAATGAGGGCGTCTGAGCTAGGTGCTGACACCATGCAACCATGTTTAACATCCTTAGGTAAGATCATCAAAAGTATTCTTTTCCTGCTCTGATATGTAGAACTGAAAACTTTCTTAGTGGACATCTTTCTATTAGTGGTGCATACATTTAGTTTCATAATTCATGCCCATGCTGTGCTGCCACTGCACAGTAAGAGAAGTTGATAGCAAAACCATGGATTGAGCTCTTTTGGTAGTACAGAAAGATTGAAAATTGTATATATAATTGCCCCCCAGCAAACCTCGTTCAGGGATTTGCTGTGCCTATATCACAATAATTGCTTATCACTGGCTCATTCTTTACTAACATGCATGCTGTTCTTCAATAATATGTATCTTTTGGTGTCATTATGTTTCTGCTGTCGAAAAAGAAATTGGGAGGTGGAGATGCCTCCTTATTTAATATCTTCTCTTACTACCCTCTCATTTGTAAGTGAATTGTAATATCACGTTCTTTTTAATGTGATGTTGTCACTACATTTACTTCCCATTCACAGGAAAACAACTTACTCCCTCCATCCAAAAGCATATTTTGTTCCGTTAAGACAAGACTTTTGACCAACAATTACTCTATTATAAATATACCTTTTCTGATATAAAATTGATGCTATTAGATTTGCATTCAAAAGTACTTTCTTTTGATTATGCTTTTGTCTCACATAAATAATATATTAGTAAAGCATCTATAACAAAACAAAATGTGCCTTATATTTTTGAATAGAGGGAGCACGTAAGTTGAGTTGACAGTTGGTGATTGTCCTAAAGTATGAAATTTAGTGTAATGTAATGGCATGGGGTTGCAGAAATAATTGCGATCAGCTTATGCCAATTGTGTGTCCAAAAGTGTTCTATTTCTCTTAAGACTTAAAAACTCTTTAAAAGATCATAATTATCAAAAAAATCTACTTAGCACCTGGGAGAAGAGGGTGTTACGTGCGTCTATGGTTTTCTCTGTGTGTGTGTGTGTGTGTGGAGTGGGGGGTGGGTTTCAAAATTTAGAGGGAACACGGACAGTTAGCTGAAAAGGCGACAGTACATTACTTCTATGCACCCATAGCTTTCTGTACAATGCTAGCAATAAGTGGGATCACGAATAGTTAGCTGACAAGGCGACGATACATTACTTCTGTACAACCATAGCTACTGCACAATGCTAACACTATTGCACATTCGTCAACTTACACACTACACCGTCATAATACTGAGATATCTGACAATAGTAGCCAGACTGCCAGAGAGCCAAAATTTTGGGGACAATTACAGCTTCCTAATCCCCACCCAACCACAGGCCCTGTCTGCAATTCACCTAGCCATTTCTATGCTTCTGGGCCATTTAACTATTTGCCACTCTTAAGATTAGATGAAGAAGATTTGCCACTCACCGTCTATGACATATGTGTCTTCATGTGTCTATGACATGTAGGTTCAGTGATAAATCTATTATCACCACTCGTAAGAGTGACAAAAAGTTAATTATTCCTATGCTTTTCCCTCATTGGCATTGTCGCTGTCATCATCATCAATATTGAAGAGGTCTAGGCGGCTGTGGCTTAGGCGGAGTGAGTACATTGTCGTCTTGTACTCAGCCCAGGTGAATGACCTGTATCGGCGTGGGGAGCTGGCTGTGATCGTCTCTGTGAGTGCTGAGATTCGTGCATGCAGGGGTGGTGCTGCGAAGTATATTGTGGACAGCCTTGGCCTGCAGGCGGTTGCAATTACCCTGTGACGGACACTTATCAGCCTCCCATTTGTCAGAGCCTGAGAAAATCAAAGGCCAAAGAAGGGATAAGCCAAAAAATGTCAGGAATACAAGACTATCTTCAGGCTAAAAACATCATGTTTTAGTGATTTTTGTTCTTCGGTTGGGTAAAACAGCTGTAGTTTCAGGATAGAATATAAATTTTCCTTAGCCAATAAGAGTTGCAGCAATACAATGAATGAATCTGAAAATAACCAAAATACCAGTGGTGCAAGTCTTTTGATAAAAGGGCCAAAGTTCTCATCTAAGTGCCCCCAATCAGATAATCTTATGCAAATTAAAGGATCGGGTGCAAATCATTTTGTTCGTGTTTGCAGTGAGCAAAGAAACAGTTTTTATAAACAACTGGAAAGAAAACCACATAATTTGTAAATCTTATGCGAATCAATGTTTTCCTTTTAGAATCAATGCTATTTATTTTTCTTTTGATAGGTAGTAAACTGTTTGTAATATATCTAAATGCTGTTTGTTGATGTAGTTATTAACTGTGACTACCTGGAGGAGATCACCAACATTGACGAAAAAGGCTGATGGGTCCGCAGGAACCTGAACCCACATCTCCTTGCCGTCGCGGTCCGGCAGAAGCACCTGTAGCCCGTCAACATCGTTTGCTCGGAGCAAGCTAAGGATCTGCGGGTCAGAGTGCTCGCCAAACCCAATGCGCCCACCTGCCGTCAGATTCCCACCATTGCTAGCCTTGGTGCTGACAAGGCTCTTGATATTGCACTGGTCATCATGGTCAAGCTTGTGAATGGTGCATGATGGAGGGTAGTGGTTGATCCTCAGGAGGGAGTCACTGTCAGCGTTTGTGATAAGCTTGCTGAAGTATCTGGGGTCCTTGAGCCCTAGCCCCTCTCCTAACAGGTCCAGGATCTCACATGCGAGCTGCCTCACTGCTTCGATGTACTCATTCACAATAGCACTGCAACAGAGTGGCGGATAATATCAGCAGGTGAGCCAAATCAGCATGAAATTAATTTTATCGAAAGAATGTTATCACAGAATCAGTTCGATGTGCCATGACAAGTAAAAAGAAGTTGGAGAAAGAGGGGCAAGCCTTTGACTGATTGATAGCTGCAGCAAATCAAAAGCTGCACCCCTCTGCTTGCCTCTGCCTGAGTTAGAAAAGATGATACACTGATGGGTGTATGTATGCCTCTGTGCTGTGCACCATCTACAACACATGCTATATTCGTTTCTTGTGAATCTTGTGATGCACGGATAGCTCAGAATCAGCAGTAGTACATCATGCAGCTGGGGGGTGACAAATTTTCCAATGGGCAAAAATGTGTTGTTGACAGGATTGGCCATGCTTTTTTCCACTGCTCCATGGAAAGACCCATCAATGCGTGGATCAAGTATCACTGCCCTGCCACTGCACAACCTCTGGGACATTTCATTTTATCTTACCATAAAGAGGACTCTTTGCATGTGTGCCGCCTTTCTTTTGTTTGGTTTTATATGGATAGCATAGATGTACTCTTTAGGGGCCTGGGGATCATTTTATTCTCATCAGACGTGTACTTCCACGTGGACACTGTCTGTTGCATTGACAAAAAGAGGTTCTTCCTTCTTGTCTCGCACTTTTTATATTGCATATAGCAAAATGGTTACTGTGAATATTTCATAGCCATTCTGTTCTTAACCTGAAAAATTCTTGATTATTATTTTCCATTTATGAGTTCACTTCACTGGCATGTTGCTATCAATATGTTTCCAAAATGATGTGCTTGTGATAATTAAGCTTAGGCTTTTGAGTTAATTAAGGCATTTAGATTAATATTCTTGTACTAGTATGGATATTATATATTAATGGTTGATGTATATATGATGATAGAGAACTAAGAGGAGTTTCAAAAAGTAAGCATCATGTATAGCCCAACTAAGCACATCATTTTCTACATGAAAACTTGTACTTTGCTAATTAAGCTTACAGAGATTTCTGGTAGATAAGGATGCTAGTACTCACTCTGTTGCTGCGTCAGTTGGTGGTTGGATATTGCCATTAATTGAAAACCACTGCATATATGTCAGATTGGTTGATACACAAATATACACAGTTTGTTGGAGAGGGACCCTGAGAGGGGTCTTCTAGCTACCTAAGTGAGGGTTTTCTCGTCCATTTCATCATATTTTCTTTCAGCAAACTCTGCTTAGGCGACTGCCTGGTTCTGAGTACAGTCAGTGAGTGGTGTGTAATCTCTCCTAGTATATATGTGAGCTTTGTCATTCAGCACACACAAATATAGTTAAGCAAAATCTTATATATTATGTTCTGTCAGTTGGTAGACATTTTTCTCCATAGTGAGCAATATTCGCTTTCGCTTTCAAAAATACTGTTTGTAGTCATTTCTTAGATCACAAATGAAAAATATCAACTGTCATGCTTGATCATTTTACATGTCTATTTGGTTACACAATTATACCTAACTTCCATCAGAAAAATTTTTATGGCCATTTTGTGGAGCTATCAAGTTTGTTATGTCCCATCAATTGCATGCTTTTCTTTTGCTTTAGAAACTAGCTATGTATGATCTTAAATTGTTGGAACTAACTTATCATTGGCCTGCCCATCACAGCATCAATTATGCCATTATTGGTGATAATTATTGTTTTGAAAACTATGTACTCATGCATTTCCGTGATTTAATTGATGGGACCTGTGTCTGAAAATGACAACATACATATGGATATGTACTGAAGTACTATGAAAGATTTGAAAAAAAAATGAAATCCCCATTTGTTTAGCGTTATAAGTTAAAACTATAAAATCACACATGCATAATCTGTAGCTTTCTTGAGTCAACTTTTTCTTAATAAAATTAATATAAATTGATCCTAAGCTGCCTGAAGTTCTAGTATGTGATGACATGACTAACATTTCCATCCTTTTCTTATTGTGTTAAACTAATATTTAGTCCATCCTTGATAGCTAAAATAAATTGCACACTACATGCATGGCTTCTACATCAGAAGATTACAACATGGCAAATATGAAAGGTGCAAGCCAAACCAACTTGAAAGAAGGCAAGCATGGGTACTATACATCAGTTGCAATTGCAAGTTTGCAACTAGCATGAGTACAGGTATGCATGATTCCAAGTTGGCCCTTAAGCTTCTTTTGACCTCTGAACACAAATATATACTAATTAATTCCAACGAGTTGATAGACCCCTAGCTAGTTGAATATATTAAGCCAAGCCTATCCTACAGTATGCATCCCATGCATGAAGACATCAAGAGTATACTTTATTACACTATATACGTGCTTGTGGATATAGAGACATGGGTTGGCAACCCATCTTTCTTTTACTTACGCTTATAAGCCAAATTAAAATCTCAACCTTAAATTTAAAATTTATTTTGATATTTTTTCACCAAAGTCTATTTTTCAGTCTTAGCTTTCAAATCGCTAAATTATTTGTTTGGTTTTTTTATAGTCCGTCCACTATCGTTAAAAAAAATCATAGATATATGTGTGTGTCTATATATACACACACCTGATATGCTTGTTGCATCACTCCTGAGCAGTACTCAAATGCACATCTTGACAACATGCAAAAATATGTATAGGAAATGTAACCAGCTGCTGATAAAACCAATTTACTGCTACCAACCCACACTACTGCTGGGACAACATCACGTCAGCAGTGAGACAGGTGCAGGATTATGACATGTATATATAGACGGCCGGTTAGTTGAGGAGCACAAGCATTATGTAGCTTAAATTTGTTGCATGTTCATCTCACACAGTGACACCCATGCACCGTCTTCATTACCACATTGGATCATAGTCGTCTTTCATTAACACTTTATAATTACTTAGTTAATCAAGCTTTAAACCCCTGTAGAGATCAGCTATAGTAAATATATATGGAATTGAATATAAATACTTTAGTGATCGATGCACAGAGACGAGGGGCCTAGCAAAAATCAATAAAAATGGCAATGTTTAATTATGTGTGTATATATATACAGAATAGCTTGGTAATACTTAATTAATAATATATATTCACGTTGCCCCATAGTTTAAGACCATGCATGTGATGTCCATAGAGGAAATTCTAAAGTAAGTATTGCAATATTTGCACTATTTTTTATTGCGAAAATATTGTAAGTGAATAGATTTTCTAAGGGAAATTTAGTGGATAGTACTGTACCATGTATGCTTAAACTAAACTTGGGAAATTGTACTGTTATTAAAGTTTTCTGCTAAAGTTGTTACCAACAACCAAGTTCATCTATATGTGACTGAAGAAGAAGTCTCAGTTACGATGTCACATGAAACTTTACTTTGGATAGAGTTTTTAAAGAAAGAAAAAGCAGCCCAGCCCGTCTCAAAATAAAAAAATAGCTTCTTTGAAGGAAGTACATAATATACCTTACAGAATACTCCCTCGAGTCAAAAAAAAAAGTCATTTTGAACTTTCCAAAACGAACTAGATATAATTTTAGCTACTTAATTAATTAATTATTCTTTAGGTACAACCCCAAAACAAGTTACAGAGGTTTAATATAATCTCCAACGGAATTAGCTTTTGACAGAACAAGGCTGCACCAAATTTCATATGTGAAAATTGTACACTTCAAATAATACTCAGCCTAGTAAACAAAAAACACTTGACGTTAAACTCAGTACCCCCAAACGTAAAAAAAAAAACAACTTGACTGGAAGGGTAATGATAGTTATCGTCAGTGGTGGATCTAGCCAGTAATATTAGAGGTCTGAACAAGTTAAATAAAGTTTTAGCCTTTATTTCTGTTGCTTTTTATCATAAAATTTTAAAAAGAGACTTTATGAGGTCCAATGGCTTTAACCCGAGGCTCGAGCTTCCGCCTCCCCGTGCTAGATCCGCCTCCGATTGTTGTTATAGCAAAGGTACTATACATTAACCGTAGCAGCAAGCAACACATGATAGTAATAGCATTACAGAAAAAAAACCGTTGCACAAACATTACTTATGTAGATAATACCATAATAATGTTCCATAAATACATGTGCCACGTAAGCATGCATACTTTGACACGTAGTGTACACATATACAGTACAATATATACGAGATTAATTAATTGAGTATGAGTACGTATAAGTATATATAGCCGAGTACGCAAGAGTACATGTAGGCACGTACCTGAAGCGAGAGGGGTCCATGGCGTCGATGGTCCTGGCCCGGTGCGCGACGGCGGCCGGGTTGGCGTGGAGGAGCAGGTACTCCAGCTCGCCGACGTCGCCGTTGAACCCGATGCTCCGGCAGCCGTACCCGAGCGGGCTCGCCGGCCCGGCGCGCTGCTTGTCGGCCGGCGCCAGCGCGAAGAACGCCGCCGTGGCGGCGTCCAGCCTCGCCGCGGGCGCCGCCGGCACGCCGTGCCCGACGCACCGGAAGAACCCATGCCCCGCCGCGCACGCCCTCGCCACCTGCCTCGCCGCCGCGCCCCGCGACGCCGCCGCCGTCGACATGTCCACCGTCGGTATGCCCTGCAGGGACGCCGCCGCCGCCGCCACCGCCACCGTCTCTTGCCTCGCCGGGGTCGTTGCGGAAGGCACCACCATGCCGGCGTTACGTGATCGATCGAGCTCGCTCGTCGCCGGGGAATGCGGCCGGAATGGCGCGAAAGCTTAGAGCTGTGGAATGGCGGAGGTGGTGGTGGTGCAGGGGAGGGTGGCGCTGGTATTTATGGACGCACCGGGGAAGAAAGAGAAGCAGCAGCTGGCGAGGGTGGTGTCATGTGAACTAACGTTAAAATTTATCCGTCTTACAATATAATCATTTCTGATATTTAAATTTATCTTAAAAATAAACCGTTTCTTCTTCTACCTCCTTCGCTATTAAATTTATTTAAATGCTTTGACATCTTAGCCGATTACAAATATTTTTCGCATCAATTCTAATCTTTAGAAACATGTATAAACGGTTATATTTTGAGACGGATGGGAGTAGAGCTAAGCGGAGAGAGTATAAATATGTGTCTGTCTAGCTAGCCAAAAATTAATTCTGATTAATTAGTTTAATTAATGAATGACACCTGTATCTCTCTATTGTTCTTCTACAGCTAATGTCATGCATACATCTCTCATATATAGTATCTCTAATTTGCAGGCTCTTAAATTCCCTTCTCATCATCTGGTCATTGAAATGGCTAGAGCTAGCTGTAGGTCATCTGTATAAATATGACTAATAATGCTGGATTAATAAAGTTAATCACCATATGATCAAGTTGTATTTTTAAAATAAATGTCACCATAGTTTGAATCAAATAGATCATTATATTGGTCAATATCCAAAATAAACTGGCCCACACGTCACACAATTGCACAGGTAAGGCCAATATTGTTTTCTTATCTTGTGATCATACTTTGACGAAAACCATAAGACAATTGATAATTTATCAATTAAATATCACGCACATCATTGGCTCTTTTGTAATTTTGTATCGTCGACTTTTGCGGTATTCGGTCCTCAACCATGTTATTTTGACTATTGCTTTTTTTTAAAAAAATGGTACTAGTCATTCCATTTAAATATGGTTTCTTCATAGGATGCCTTGTAAAATCAGGTGCTCACATGTATAAGATCCATTAGAGAAAAATCTTTACTTACACATAAGTTTTTACAAATTTTGCTTTATTCCTAGACCCTGATTTTAAAGTTTGATCCCCTCTACACTCATTCTATTAGCTTATCCTATTTTTCTAAAATAACTATATTGGCCTTCTCTCATGTAAGTACTTATATGCTATCGACTTAAAAAGCATGAATCTCAATGTGTGAAAATAGTTTATAATAAAATCAAACAGGGTAGAATTTTTTACACAAAAATTTGAAAAATTTCAAACCTCAAAAATAATTTAAAATAAGATTAAATTTCATCTCTCAAGTTTCTGGTCAAATAAGTTAGAACCAAAATGGATTTTTTTTGTTTGGGCATAAATTTTGGCAAAATGTTGTACAAAATTTATTAGTTTTAATTTAAAAATTTTAAATCTCAGTTTTCAAATTTGTGGTCAAATAATTCTATCCCCTTTGTTTTTTTAGAATGAATATTTTCAGATAGACAATTTTATTTTTCTCGGTAATGTTGCATGTAAGTACAGGAGAGGGCAATAATGTTGATTTTTTTAAAAAAGATAATGTTCAATTTGCAGAATATGTATAGAGGAAATTATAATGAAAATTTAAGGGCATTTAGTAGATGAGAGGTAAAATTTAGAGGTACGTAAGAGATTGAGCAAAAACTCAAGGGCACGTAAGAAATCATCTTGATCAATTATAAGGTCATATAACATTTAAGAAAATATTCTATATAGTTTCCATACACCTAACCAAATATTCTTGAACCTATAACAATGCACCTTATACGTGGAAGAGATATCATGCGCAAGGCAAGCAAAATAATGAGGAAAGAAATTAAATTAAACCCTAGTTAGCATGCACTCATATATGTGCAAAATGTACAACCACACATGCATGCCTAGGGGAATATAGATTAAAGAACTTGAGGGTTCAATCACAAGTATGGATGGAGGGGAACCAGAATTTATCAACACATTAATAAAGTTTGACTCCACACCAATTCCATATGTCATATTCAACTAATCTATTCAGCCACTAAGATGGCAATTAAATATCATCCGACACCGATCGAATGGTCCCTATCAACCAGTACACTCTTATGGTCTCTTGACTGATGGAGCATATGACAATGTACATATGTGTGGACTGAGGAAAAGAAAAACAACTCAGCATCATATACAACATAAAAAAACATAAATCAATTAGTAAAATATACAGACAATATATAGGATGACATAAAAATAACAATAACAATAAATATGTTATCCATATACAGAGATGATACAAACAATAATATTGGGACACATATATATAATTAAATTGTTGAGACAACTACTATTTGGTCAGGTCATATTGGAGCATGGCGTATACAGTACTGAGTACTGACCCAATTGTGTGCCGACTTGATTAAAATTTAGCTTATGTGCCGTCGTGTTGTCTCAGACAAGTACTGTTTCTTTAAGATAATAGGGGAGCTTCTTCCGGCTATAGCTTTTTTCAAAAGCTGCTTTTGCCAAAAACTGTCCCAAACGGTCCATAACTTTTAAGAATCTATAGTTATATATTCTAGAAAATGAATTAAGAAGTCAGAAGATGGAGAAGCTGGGTTTTAAAGCTTTTTCAAATTCTCACAAGCTGGCTAACAAACAACTGCTTCTTAAAATCTAAAGCTCATTCAAACAGACCCAATGAAACATATACAGTTAAGTACATAAATATCCTATTATTTCTATTTCACCTATATATATTCTTTAAAGCCAAATATCTATTTCCTGTTAATTGGAGTGATTCAAGCACCAATGCATATGCATTTCCGCATTAATTACGAAAAATTATATAATTTTCCCCATTACATATATAAAACTAAAAACTAACCCAGATGAGGAAGACATTAGCACAACACACACAAAAGGTATGACCTGAAAATTCTGAAAATATTTCGTCACAAAGAAGCAAAATCAAGAACCCAGCCTGATGTGGGGCTCCTCCTGGTGAGTCCTGATATGGCCATTCTGGCCTGCATCCTCCTTGATTAGAAAGTCTGGCTGAAAATCTCTGAGACAGAAACATGCTGCATTGCCATGATAAAGAAACAGTGGACAAATCACACACACGAGTGCATCAACTAACCAAACTTAGTCTACACGCATGCCATTTCTAATAATTCTGTTCAACCAAGTCACCAAGTGTGACATGCTGTATGTGTGTGTGTGTGTGTTCTATGAGTCTTCTCCAAGTAGATTATATGTTTACTCAACTGATTTTGTTGAACTGTATATGCCGTGTCTTAAAATCATAGATGCATGCAAGGGAGAGAATAATTTATTTGAGAGTTCTAGTTTTCTCAATTAGCTAGCTAGATAATGGAATAATAATATTTCAGCCATGATCATTACACTTAGAGATGCACAAAGTTATAATCACTTATTAGAAGTTTTCGGCTGCGCAAATCAGAATAAAAGAAGCATCCCAAAAGAGGAAAAAAAGGGAAACAAAAATTTCTTCCATATGAGCAAGGTGGATTTAGTTCAACTGGTTAGGTTTCTTGTGGTGAAATCTGTCCGCAAAAATTCAAATGATAAATTTAACATTGATGCTCGTATTTATAGCTAATTATTTTTTAGTGATAGGTTATGTATCCACTGATAACAAGATGTCCGTTGTGACTTCATCAGTCTCGAGATATCCCGACCTAGAATTTAAAGGAACTCAAGACATGATGTGTATGTACGTATATAGGAGTGAGTATGTGCACGTTATAAGCGTCCACTCTAGCACAAAACTGTGTTTAGCAAAAAAAAAAAATCTTCCATACCCCTACCCACAATATCATCTCTTAATTAACAAAATTAAAACACATAAATACTAAAATACACATTGCATGAGCAGAAGTTAAGAAGTTCGGCTGTTTCTTCTCCAAATTAGCTCCAACATACTCCCCTTTTAGCCTAGCAAAAAATAAAAAATAAAAAAATCACAAGAAATTGTTCCCTCTTCACGTGGATGACTCAACGGCACGGCCGTTTGCCGCCCGTGCATGCATGCATGCACACGTGGATGACTCAAACTCACACACACTCACTGCTAATTTAACACAAAAACATAATCGGTTGGCAATTTGCAAATAGTGTTTTGGTCGGCATTAACCTAGCATCAAACTAATAAACACAAGGGTAAAATTAGTTAATTAATCAGACAAAAAGTTGCCCCTAATTAAGCATCTTTTCGTTGTAGAGATGACCCAACTGCTAGGTATCTAGAATATGGCATATATATATTCTATGCGTGTTAGCTATAGCTAAAGTAATGAACATATAGTATATATAGTGATGATTAGTTTAATTTCTCTTAGTCATCACAATGTATACATAGATTCCAAAACAGTAGTAACTAACATATGATGAGTAATTAATTATTATATAATCTAAAACACATCACTAGGGCCATGGTATGAACTATTTTGTTCATGAAAGTGTGTGTCATCCATAGATGACCATCAATAATGCATGCTTAGTGTGTGGTGTAGTGTGCCATGATTGTGCATGAATCCGGCCGGCTAGTTCGACGAGGTCGTGGGTAGCTAGATTACATATTAAAATGAAATTAATTGTATAGGGTATAAACACATAAATAAATATCTTTCGTCGTTCTAAAATATAAATATTTTTAAGACTTAAATTTTATATATAATACATACAATTATGACCATTGATTCTAATATATGGAAATCCAACCATTTTCAGCCCGTTTTAGGTGCTTGGGAGAGACATCCAAGCAATTCAAAATACATAGTTTGACTAACAGAGTCTTTGCCAAAACAACCTAGAATATGCTTATGTTTAAAAAATATAATAATATATATATATATAACATAATATAAAAAGTTAAAAAACAGTCTATATATAAATAGATAAATATGAATGTCTATGGTGCAGGAAATCCTGACCTAATGAAACCTATTGACAAACATTTTTCCTTTCTAGAAATAAAAAACATGTAGCTCAAACTTTCAGATATCATAAATTAATTACTAGTCTTATCCCCAAATCTCAACTGGACTGACCAACTGACTGATGGGTGCTAGATGCAATGTTTTGAAGTACATCATCATCAGCTCGTGATCTGATCTCCATAAACAATAACATGTCAAATATTAAAAATGAGCCCAACAGTGTACTTTTTTTTTTGCTGATATGATTGATTATTACTTAAATGGCAGACAAGACGCAGTTTAGTTCGGCGCCGTTGCAATGATTAATTGATTAATTTGGGTGATTCTGACCGGGACCAAAACCTAGCTACATTATACATTCTGTTGAAACATACGTATATACAGGTATAGAATAATATAGTGATAATTTATTTATGTTTGGTTTGTTAACTTTTGAAAGATACATGCAAGTACAGAGCAATGATAAATTAATTTATCTTTGATTAATCCCTGGACCAAATTTGTGTCAAAGTGCATGCATTTGCATCTAGCATGAACATTTTTATTCTGATACCTTTTCTTTCTGCACGAATGCAGAGACTCATTTAGACTTTAGAGTGGATAATTTACATGAGAAGGCACCAACTTTTGTAGACAACAAGAGAGATATGTGAAATGCTAACCTTTAGCTTCTCTAGCTTTCTTTCTTCTCTTTTTGTCTCATGTCTCCAGAAAAGTAGTGCCTACACAACTAGCTGCTGCCATGTGGCTTCTTGATTTTGGTTGCAACTTTTGGGCAGCTGGTACATGAAACCTTATTAGCTTTCATGTGCAATATTAATGATTGTAGGCCTTTGTCTAAAACCATGGGCCATCAAACTATTTTGCCTAAAACACACCACCCCTTTTGCAATGCATTATCTTCAATAATCTATACTCCTCTATAAAAATAAGTAGCGCTGGTAGTGGACGGTGGTAAATCTGCCACCTACCCCATCACCGACTTCTTCATATTTTCTGAAAGAAAAGATAACTAAAATCTATATATCAAACTATTTTAATTTATTAGTTCTACTTTAATAACATGCTATTGATATTTTTTAAATAAAATACTTTTGCAATACAAAGGCAATATGCTAGTTTACATAAGAGTTTCAAAGGAGCATATATCATAATATACTATAATAATATGGTACAATTTATAGTATTAATATGACATAATATACTCCATCTAGTAAAAACTATTTGAAATCGACAAAACTAACCTTAGTTCTTCTGATGTCAAATAAATTTGACTTTTTTTGGGTGGGTGGGTGTGGTGTTAAATATTGATGTTTTGACTTGGCATGACAAAGTAATTAATTTGGTCTACCTGGTAGTATTCATTAATCTAATATAATGTTTCATTTAAGTATATTTTAAGGTCATGTACAGAAGGTGCACAAATTAAGCTTACTATACCTAATGGGTAAATCTGGTTGAACATTGTGTCGATAATTGGGATGCAAGCTAGGAATATGTAGCCAACTAGCTAGGTTCTTGACCTTGCGTGCCCCTTAATTAGGGCAGAGACCACGACTTTCAGTCAAATCAAGTCACGCACGATTAACAATTATATGCGCATGCACATGCACGTGATACTTGGGCCGTGTTCATTTGCCGTGTTCGGGTGAGAGCCGGTAATTTAACTTATCCGGTGCTACTTGGCACGGAAGCATAGTAATAGATTAGTATATGATTAATTAATTATTAAAAAAATATAAAATAGATTAATATGATTATTTAAAATAACTTTCCTGTAGAAAATTTTTGGAAAAAATTACACCGTTTAGCAATTCAGGAAGCGTGCCTGGTTTAGTTCCAAAAACTTTTTCAAAAAACATCACACTGAATCTTTAGACATCTAAATGAAAGCATTAAATATACATGAACACTAAAACTAATTACGTAGTTATGGGGGAACTCGTGAGACGAACCTATTGAGTCTAATAAGTATATGATTAGCCATAAGTACTATAATAACCATCATTTAATGACGTATTAATTAGACTCAAAAGATTCGTCTCGCGGTTTCCAGGCGAAATCTAAAATTTATTTTATAATTAGATTACGTTTAATACTTCAAATGTGTGTGACCGTACGCGTCGATGTGACTGTCTTCTAAATTTTTTTGGAACTAAACGCAGCCTTAGTCTTGTTGTTGATTCAATACTAACTAACAATGGACCTAACAATCTTTCCCTCTATCAGCATGCTCAAATTAAGCACAGGTGAAACGACTTATTAACAATTAAAAAATAATTTAGGGTAAAACTTTTATACATGTGTTCTTAGTGATTTAAAAGTAAAGACTGAAAAATTAAACTATGATAAAAGAAACTCTAGAATAAACTCTGAATTTAAATTTTAACTTATAAGTATAAGCATAAGCGTAAGAGTTTTTTTACCATCTTCGAAAAAGTATCTTGATATACCATATTTTTCATTGTAAAAATTTAGTACCCTGAGGTATAATGTACCTTAAGTTACCAGAATTTTATACTAAAATTTATGGTACATCAAGGTACTTCTCAAGAATGGTAAAAAAAACCTTAAGCGAAAAGAATAGTTAAATTTGTGTACTAAAAACTGCTTTTAAGATAATGAAAAAAGCCTCTACACGGAATGGGATCCACTGCGGTAGCACCATGCTACTGTATGGAATTCGATATATCCTGTAACCGTTGGATCAAAACAAATAGCCTGAGATTTAGCGCTATAGTATTTAAGCAATGTTTATAGCATTGATTTACTGTTTACCTCACATGAACAATGTCTCTCTACCTTCCGGACGCCCTCTACACTAGGTGCCATAATCAAATTGTTCCTATGAAACTAAAGAAATACTGTAAACACATTAGGGGTGTGTACAATCATTCAATGAAGCTAAAGAAAATAATGTTGTTGATTTTTGAACATAATATTTGAGTTTAGCCATTCGTCCTATTAATAAAAAACCTTGTAAGTATTATTTATTTTTATTATGACTTATTTTATCATTAAACTAATTTAAGTATTACTTGATTATATTATTTTACATATCAATATTAATTTTTTTAGTAGCCATTGCTTCTCCACGAGGCTCGTACCAGGCGCACCAAAGTATGTAACCCATGGAATTGTCATTCTCCTAGAAAAAGTTCGAACATCCTTCAACAAAAGGAGTACTTATATTTAAAAATGGTCTAATTGAAGCGGACGAGATACGTAAGGGCACGTAGAAATGTGCTTATTAGCTGACTCTTTCATTCACACATAAACAAATTTGGTGGCGTGGAGGAAAGAGAAAGAGCATTTATTAAAGGAAACTTTCTTGCACGAGGGTGTACAAAAAAAAACTAGCGTAATAAAAAAATATTTTATTGCATTAATGAAGAAACCACACATGATCATTATAAAATAGACTTTTATTGCTGACGTGGTTTGAGATAGAGCCCGCAGTAGCCTCTACCATTGAATATGGCCTAAGCTGCTTAAAATTTTACTTATAATTAGCATGGAGCGCTGGTGTGGAGACGCCCAAAGCTATATGGTTACATGCATGCATGGTGGCTACCTCATTTTGCAGAATTAATCCCATTTCTTTATTTTTTTTCCATATCTTAATTAATTTGTTTGTGAAAAAGTGTGAACAAAGACCAAATCAAAGAATATGAGTCATGCACAATTTTATACTACAGAGGATGCTTCTTTTTTTTTAAAAAAAAAAGGTTACGTAGAACAAACTTAGAGATTTGGTATAGAAATGCTGCATACGTGGTTGTCGCCTTTTAGACGTACTGGAACATGGATACCATAAAGAAAATACTCTTAATTATTATCTTACATAGGCAGCATCTCTTTGTATTTTCCTTTTATGTTTTTTCATAAAGCAAGACAACGCTAGCTGATGAGAGAACGTGAGCAGCGTCATCACACTACAGATTAATTATGCCAACAAGAAAATAAACTAAATCAATTAGAATGAAAGATGTTCTTAATCTTATCTATTTGTGCTTAGGTGGTCTTCGCATATGTCGTCGCAAACATATATAATTTTATCGCATTACTCCTTATCTTTGTATTGTTTTTATTGATGCTAAGTCCAGTGACGAAGCTAGAAATTTTTATCACTCCGTAGTACTCGAGTCTCGGATAATCTCATCCCTCATTATTTGCAGCAAGATTCATGTCTCATTTCTAGCTAGGGTTAGTCGCAAATATTTGAATAATATAAACATTCTTCGATCAACACAGGTGGCATTATCTTATTTGTCACACAACTGGGTATCACAACACTGAATTTCGAGAAGGCACGCAAATATTGGCATTAAAATGCTGTTAATTTTGATTCAGAAAAAGTGCATATGAGGTTCTTTATTTTATCAGCGAATCCGATTTTCGTTCTCTAGCTAACTGAAAATCAGATATAACAGATCCCTTGACTATCAAAACCGGTACAAAATAAGTCCTAAGACGATTTGAACGGTAGTTTCGGATGACGTGTCACCTACATGGCTAGTTTGACTCGGTACTTGTCCTGACGTGGCATCAATTTGGCACATGAAAAAATATAATAATTAAAAAATAAAAACAAAATATGTGGGTCCACATGACAATCTAATAATAAAATTTAAGAATAGTGAGACTCACATGTCAATGGCCCCACCTCATCCCCTCTCTTCTCTGTCCACACGAATTCGTCGGATACTAGGAAAGTCGATCTGGTGGAGGATATCACCGTAGAGGACACATATTTTTTTAATTTTTATATTTTACTTTCAATGTCATATCACTGTCATGTAGGATGAGGATCGAATTAAACCAGCAACATAGGCGCCACATCAGTCGAAATCGTCGTCCAAACCGCCTTAGGACTTATTTTGCACCGATTTTGACAGTTAAGGGACATGTTGTATCTATGTTGTGGTTTAGGGACAAATCAAACTCGTTGTCAAGTTAAGAGACCTAAAATAAACTTATTCCTTTTGATTCTGCAATTTCTACACCTTAATCTTGGTACTAGACACGGGCCATTCATGGCTGCATGTTACTTGGGCCATCTAACAAGCCCAGTACGATCCAAATAAAAAGAAGTCCAGCTAATAAAACACTTTCTTTTTGGGCCTACGTGGGCCGAGTAGTAAAGCTCACTAAAATCGAAAGGAGCAAAGTCCAGCCATCTAGTCACTCACCCGTCTTCCCTTTTCTTTCTAGCCCCAAAAAAATATTCTCTTTTATGGCATTTGTTGTTTCATTGAAATCTCATTTTTATATTGTTTCTTTCTCATGTTAATTCACCATCACCTGCTTAAAACTAAATATCCATATTCCATAAATTTTGCAATTACAATGTAATGTTAGCATGGCGCAAGTTATAGGTACAATATTGTTTTTATAAAGGAAGTATAGCATCTGGTTTCCACACCAACTATAGAGATGCACATAACCATATTTAAGGAAAATTTAACTTTTTACACTAGTACAAATGGTTAAAACAAATTTGTCACTCGCTACCTATAATATGTGAGTATTTATAAGTCTATAACATATAAGTCTAGTAGCAAATCTGTTATAAACATTCGTAAGAGTGTCAAAAAAATAAATGCCCCTATTTAAGAGTATACATGACCCTGACACTGAAAGCTTCATAATATGAGTTTTTTTTCTAACATTTTGTGCACATTGGCATTAATAATATAAGGTGGTCCACATTCAGCAATAATGATTTGATGGTACTTAAGTAGAGACACCGGAGTAATATTGGATGGTAATAAAGTCTAAATTATTAACACAAAATATGGTACAATAAATATTGGCTGGTACTAAAACTGATAGTACAAAAAATATAGTACCATCTTATAGACCGTAAAAAAAACCAATTCCGTTTGACATCGTTGACTTTTAGATAATTTTCTATTATTTATCTTATTTAAAATTTTTATGCAAATATAGAAAAAATATATTCCTTGCTTAAAGTTCCTTTTCCGATGAAATAAATTACGAAAAATAAATAATAATTAACTTTTTCTAATGAAATGAATGAAGTGTAATCCAAAAGCTAACGGCGTCAAAACGTTAAAAAAACTGAAGTAAGTATATTATATTTCGATCGAGAGAGAGAGAGAGGGGTAACTCCTAAGTGGAATTATTAGAGAAGCGAAACGAACTGCCGCTAATGTCAATCAGTTTCGTTTTCCATCGTTCTCATGCTGTCAATCTCACAAAATTAACTATCTTTAATTTTCACCATGGAGCACACCACCCTCCAAGAACTCCAAAGACCAGCCCAAACGAAAAGCTCCAACTCGCAATAATTCACCAAGAACCGATCCATCTTCTTCCTCCTCCCTCCATTTCCATCCATCCATCCATCCATGGCGATGCCACCGCTGCTGCACACACCGTAGCGCCTCCATTTCATTCACAGGCATGTACATGGGCTAGCTCTAGCTCAAGCTCACTGGGATCAATGGCGGCGGCGGCTGCAACAAGGCGGCTCGATACCGTTTGCCTTCTCCTCCTCCTCCTGTGCTGCAGCTGCTGCTCGTCAATGGCGAGCGGCGGCAGCAGCAGGGAGGAGCAGGAGGATGACAGGGTGCCGCGCCTCCCGGGGCAGCCGGCGAGCCCCGGCGTGTCGCAGTTCGCCGGCTACGTGGGAGTGGACGAGCAGCACGGCAGGGCGCTCTTCTACTGGTTCTTTGAGGCGCAGGCGACGCCGCCGTCGTCGTCGGAGAAGAAGAAGAAGCCGCTCCTCCTCTGGCTCAATGGAGGTCGCCTCTTCTGCTCTGCTGCTGCCTTTTTGTTTAACTGCAGTGAAAGCTCTCTTGATCAGTTTAAAATATGTTAATTACTCCTGGTTAATTGCCGTACAAGCTCTGTTAATTACTCTAGTTAAAACTCCAATTTGTTTTCCTAAAAAAAACTCCAGTTTGATTTTTTTTTGAAATATGAAAAGTTCATTTTTCTTTCATATTTCATGAAAGAGTTAGTGAGCTGGTAGTGTCTGATTCATTCTATCATCTTTTCTAGGTTACTTTCTTTGTGGAGTTTTGAGATGATGTTTCAGGTTGTTTGTGATCACTGGATGCTCTGAACTTCTGCTTACTGTTTTTCTTAAACTGATCTTAGTACAAAATAAATAAATAAATGATTGTTGCATACATCATTTATGTTCTTGCTTCTTCCATTTGCCAGTTAAAAAAGTGGTTTTTTCTTAATAAAAGGCCTTCTTTTTTTCGCTATTGCTGTTTTGTTAGGACCTGGCTGCTCTTCCATTGGCTATGGAGCTGCATCAGAGCTAGGGCCTCTCAGAGTCGCGGGACAAGGAGCAGCACTAGAGTTCAACCAGTATGGCTGGAACAAAGGTGATGTTCTTGCATTCTCCCAATTCCTAAATTATGTTCTTCTTCTTTTTTCATGCTGAACATTACTGACATTTGTCTGACACACAACCCTAAAGACCTTTTTATATGCTATAGAGGCTCACCTCCTGTTCTTGGAATCTCCTGTTGGGGTTGGCTTCTCCTACACCAACACATCCTCTGACCTTACCAACCTTAACGATGATTTTGTAGGTAAATTGATTGTCAAATAACACTCTTGTTTGTTGGCTATCTTCAGGTTATCTGAATTTATGTTGCTATGTAATTTATGATTTAGAGAATATAATGTCGAGTCCTTCTTGTAGCTGAGGATGCGTATAGTTTCCTGGTGAATTGGTTCAAGAGATTTCCTCAGTACAAGGACAATGAGTTCTACATCTCAGGGGAGAGCTATGCAGGTAATTCATTTCCCACAGGAAACCAGTAAATTTTTTCTGACATTTTTTCGGGTCTAACATTTAAATTCTATATTTTGATCAAGAAACTAAACAATTTCCTAACTGCTGCAAGAAACGCTGATTTGAGACATTTTCTCTGTTGTTTTCATGTGGATATGTCTGCATGTGTTCTTTCCCAGATTCCAATTATCTAGTCAAAATGGAAGGCATCAGCCCAGCTTTTCAACAATATTCTCTTATCGTTTGCTTTCACAATAGCTCAAGGATTGTATGCCTGTGAAACTAACATGACTCCAGGACATGATATCGAATTGGATAATGTCACCATCTTATCTGAAATCAGAACTTCCACTGAAGAAAAATCATCACTGACTTTCTAGAACTAGCTGACAGCTTAGCTTCTCCACCTAGGTTGTGGTCATGACAACTCATAGTTCAGCAATCAATCCCCTTAGAATTTAGAAGCAAACAAAAGGTCATACTTTAAATGGTGCAATTGTCAGATCAGGAAGCATGTCTCTAAAATAATCTAAGTGTTTAATTTCAGACTTCTCAAATATTCCTGAAGCACAGTGTGCTCAATTATCTAATTGTTCAGAATTCAGAAGTTAAAAGTAAAAGGTGGTCTGCTTAAACAAAGGAAGAATGACTAGTTACTTGAATTTATGTATTGTGAACAGAAATGATACAGAAGCCATTCAGTGATCCAAACTGATATATTTTCTTTGCTTGAAACCAAACAAGGTAATTTGAGTTTTTGTACTTGTAATGGTCCATTAGATCTATGAACATATGGCCCTAAAAGAATGATCAAAGCATCAGTGGTAGGTTCACGGGTAACATTGGGCTTCTTTCACAATCCACATGCTGTGGACCAGAAGATGCTCTGCAAAACTTTTCGTCTGAAGATGATATCTGAACTTTTCCTGTGCAATGCCCTGTTCTACAGGTCACTATGTGCCCCAACTTGCTGACCTTGTCTATCAGAGGAACAAGGACAAAAGGGCCAACTCATACATCAACCTCAAGGGGTTCATTGTGAGTAATTTCAATTGAATCCCTCCATCTCATATAGTAGGACGTTTAGACTATGCTTAGATTCATCTATTACTCAATGTATGTTTTTTTTCATAAATATGCTTAGATTCATTAGCATCCATATGAACCTAGGCAATGCTATAAAGTTTTATATTTTGAAATGGGGGTAATACTTTTAGAAAAAAGAAGTTTATGTTCTGTAAAATGTATTCATGTGATCATGTCTAAGACTTTTTACAGAACGACGAAAATGTATTCATGTGATCATGTCCTTTATCAGCATAACAGTTAGAATAATTAATCTGCTTACAGGTAGGCAACCCTCTCACCAATGATTACTATGATTCAAAAGGATTGGCTGAATATGCCTGGAGCCACGCAGTCGTGTCGGATCAAGTTTATGAACGCATCAAAAAGACTTGTAACTTCAAGAACTCTAACTGGACTGACGATTGCAATGCTGCAATGAACATCATCTTCAGTCAGTACCATGAGATCGACATATACAACATTTATGCCCCAAAGTGCCTTCTAAATAATACATCAGCATCTTCAGGCGATCGTGAATTCTTCGCAAATGACCAGGTAAAAATGGCCTAGTTGCAGAAAAAAGTATAAATTGTTTCATTCTGGAGCCTCTTCTAAAATTCATGTATTTCTGTTTTTTGACTAGGTAAATATGGGTGGCAGTCTAGATTGAGGATTTCATTTTATCTGGGTTTTGCTCTATTTTATAATAAATGGTAAAGTATGTGTCTAGTTTTTTTGGCTGTGTATTTTAGTTATGCTGAGGCTGGAAGTAGTGTTCTAGTGATTGTATCACCTTGATATAATCATCTGAGATCAATAAAAGCTTTTTTTATCTTTTGTGTGTGTGTGTGTGTGTTTTTTTTTTTTGACAGGAACAGTTTAAGAGGAGGATAAGGATGTTTTCAGGCTACGATCCATGCTGTTCATCCTATGCTGAGGACTACTTCAATAAGCATGATGTGCAAGAAGCATTCCATGCAAATGTCAGTGGATTGCTTCCAGGGAAGTGGCAAGTCTGCAGGTGAATTGGCCAAAACAATTTCTGTCTTATATGTCAATGTATTAGTCATTCACTCTTTTAGCCTGACATGAAGATCATCCATTTCTTTTGCAGTGACCAAATCCTCAACTCCTACAATTTCTCAGTACTTTCCATCCTACCAATATACTCCAAGCTCATCAAAGCAGGGCTAAGAGTTTGGCTCTACAGGTTTGCCTCATCTTAATTTTAGTTCTGTCAAATAAGTCATTTTCCTTTTTTCATTCACCTCTGATCTTACCTCAAATACTCCATAGCACAGTTCTTGTACAGCTGCTCTGAAAGCCTACAATTACTGTTCACGTACATTGATAACATGCATCTATGATCCAAAATATGCAACAGTAACCTATAATTTATCATGTCCCTCTCCCGTGCATTCTACTGGTAATATTATACTATCACTAGAACTAATCACAGTCATTGATTAAAAGTAATATTTTTATACTTTGTTAATTAATTGATTAGTAGCATTTTGTAATTTTGTTTTGTTTTTGGCAATAAATATCATAATAAAAAAGACAATATTAGCCCTTTAAATTTCTACTACATATAATATTATTGATAGTATAATTTAACCTCAGTCGTCCAATAAAAATAGATCAAAATTTCTACTATTAGCAGAAGACGGACCTAATTTACCTGTCTTTATCAAAGCAGTGGTGATGCTGATGGTAGGGTCCCGGTTATCGGATCTCGGTACTGCGTTGAATCACTGGGCCTACCGATCAAGACCGACTGGCAATCTTGGTACCTTGACAAGCAGGTCTGCAGCCATCATCAGAACTGTTCATCATGTGAATTCACTTATCAGAGAATCCATGCTGAAACATGCAGAGAAAACTCACACTGCAAAATTGCAGGTTGCAGGGAGGTTTGTGGAGTACCATGGCATGACAATGGTGATAGTCAGAGGAGCAGGTCACCTGGTGCCCCTCAACAAGCCTGCTGAAGGGCTTGTGCTGATCAATGCCTTCCTCCATGGTGAGCAGCTTCCGACAGGTAGACGAGAATGAGATGGATGGGCTGCTGAGGTCTTTTGGGGTACAAGATGGCATCAATACCGAATCTCGTTGGAAGTTTTTAATCGGATGGATTTGATATGGCACTGTCTAAATCCATTTTAAGAGTGTCCAAAATTGTAAAGGTAAATTTTAATTTCTAACGATCGACTTTTAAGCGTTTTCTTAATTAAGAGAACTGCATGTAAAAATTACCACATTGCCACGGTCACTTCTCTCAAGGGACTGCATATGAAAATCGATTCTCACATGTGGTTTTTAGACTATAAGGCCGTCCCATCGTTATTAGAAGAGGATTTTCTGATTTTCTTATGACCCGCGTTTAAAATTAAAACCGAAACATCTGATTTTCTTATGACATGTATGTAAATAAAACCAAAACATCTTAAACGATGACTTTTTATAGTGAAAGGAAGGGTGCGGTGGGATCTGACCGTGGTGTCTGGGTTGAAGTACGCTACCAAAGGACCATTGACTTGGTTGTGATTAAGGGAAACCATGTGTTAATACTTTAAACACTATCAAAACGTGGCTGGACCGTCTGACAAGTGAATCGAGAGGCCCATGGATGTCAAACCATGGTCGAAAAACTTGATGGAATCTAGGGTGGCGACAGTAAATCTGTCGCCCCATCTACCCCATTTATGTTCTATTGAACTTATTAATATTAAGAAATGATCAAATCTAAATAGATACGTCAGATATAAGGTGAATATCCCTAAAAAAAGATTTATAATACATTTAATGAAAAATATATTTTTATTTATTTTAGGCAATACTAATATATTTTCTTATCCATGAAAAAGCATGGGCATTCAGCTAGTATATATTCATCTAGCAAACATGGGACATCATGGCAAGCTGCAACTGCAATATCTGGGAGTGTATTCATCCGAGCAAAAGAATGTACGAGTTGAAATATCACTAATTGGATGCTATATATATGCTATTTTCTCTTCTAATAAAAGGGGGCCAACTAATTAATTCTAGTAGTCAGGGGTGGCGCTACAAAATTAATTCACCGTTGTCCAAATTCACTAAATTTATGTAGCTTTTAGTGTTATTTTTGTTACATAAATAATTTAACCATCAGCTTTATCAAAGGTTTCTACGTGACTAATCTACTATAGCTCTACCCCCACCAGCAGTATCGGTCGTTCAATGCCTGTTTGCTAATACTAGCATATTTCTTGCTAGAAATACAACACCACTTTTCCTATAATGTGAACCATGAGAGTGGATCTTAAAACCCAACTATTGAGATTGTCACAGCGCCTTTCCTTATTCGCAAACCAAGCTCTTTGCTCACCTTCCTCTACTCTAGCACCCTGAAACCCTAACTTCTGCATCTGAATCTCCTCTCCACCGTCTACATGGACTTCAAACCTTCCACGATCGACACCCATGTAGCCAAGGCTGTCACAAGGGAGGTACGAAACCCCACCCTCTCTTGGAAAGAAATCATAGTTTTCGAAGCAACATCCCCAAACACACGCTCAAAGAAACTAACAACAATGTTACATTCCTAATCTTACTTAAAGCCCATGCACAAGAACTCTACTACCACATGTTGGTGCTTCCCCGTATCAATTCACACTCTAAAAGTACTATATCCACATTTTTTTGTTAAATTTTATAATTAAAATGTAATTTCTGTAGGTTATTGACAGTACAATATTTTCTTAAACATAATTCATAGACAATTTTCTTTATTTACCGGGAATGACTAAAGAAATTTTGAGTACGTTTTCTATACTACTTTAAAAGAAAACAATGGTGATGGCAGTGAATCTGTTAAAAAATAGTCTTTCTACATATTATTAATATTTTATTCGTTTTTAGAATACAAGTTTATCCCTCTCAAAGAATCTATGAAGTATTTGATGTACCATTGTAAAGCACAGATACTTTGGCAGTATAATCAAAGTTTCGAGGGAAGCTTTTTTTTAACTTTGTGTTCGCTCGTCTAAAAATTCTAAATATGATGCTCGTATTTATAGATAATTTTTTTAATATAAATAACTCGCTCTCACAAGATATGTTGGCACAATCTTCAAATGAGAAAAATTCTAAACATGATACCGATGATATACACAAGAAACTGAAAATAATGCCCTGTACCATCAATCAAATAGGAAACTTATATATATCTACTTGTTTGTATACATATAAAACTAATGTATACATGTGTACCACCATAGCGCATATACACGTAGACAGCACGTACATACATGTACACATACACAATGAATGAATAAATCGGATCCCGTATAAAACCCACCCGGCCCCCTATTTTATACGTGTCAAAAATACAAAACAAAGAGAAAGGGAAAAATAACAAAACCAAACAAATTTTAAAAATCCGTACACGTATACAGTGCAACATGCTCTTGCGTATCTCTCTCTCTGATAATTAATTAAGCCCTAATTAATCCAGAACAACTAATTATATATTAATTAATCTTTTGCGTGCTCCAGCACGTCGACCATGAGCTGCATCACCTTCACCTGCACCTGCAGCCGCGCGATGTAGTCGGCGGCGCGGAACAGGAGCTCGCCGGCGTCGAGCCGCCCGCCGCCGTCCTCCGCCGCGACCTCGCCGCCGGCGCCCGGCACGAGGCTCCTCAGCGCCTCCATCTTCCTCCTCACCTCCACACACCGCCTGATCCTCCTCCTCTCCTTGCTATTATTCCTCCCTGGCGGCGCCGGCGCTGCTGTAGTTCTGGGAGCCACGGCGAGCGCCGGCGCCGTGGCCTTCGCCATCATCGTCATCGCCACCGTCTCGTCGCAGCAACCGGTGGTGCGTGCAACCATGGTGGGTAGTCTAGCTATATAGCTAGTGATAATGGCGGTATATACGATGTCGATGACGACGACGATGAAGAAGAAGAGGATGATGATGAAAGTGGGTAAGTATGTTAGAGAGAGGGGTGAGGGTTGGTTATATAGATAGGAAGGTTGGGAGGGCATAAAAGGCTGGAGCTAGGTTGGAAGGCTGGGGTGTATGTGGGGAAATTAGGTGGCATGAATAAAAAGATAGGAATTAATTATTGATGTGATCAGGCTTAATTGCATGAAACATGGCTGTGTGGATAATGCTTTACATGATACAAAATGTTATGTTAATCAGTGTGTGGGTTCGAGAGAGAGGATGCATGCATATATGCATGCATGGGAGAGGGGGCTTTGCTTGAGGATGAGGCCATGAGGGCATGTTCTCCTAACTCAAGGCCACATGCCACCGCATGATACACCTTAACACAATTAATCAACAACACACACCTTTAACACTCTCTCATACACCACCAACCAAACAACTAGCAAACCATGGATGAACATGCACACTAGCTAGCTAAGCTTATCTCCCTTTTGATTTGCCTCCTCATCACAACACCCTGGCTAAGCACATTCATCACCACCCTCTAATCTCTACTACACAAGTGCATGTATGATTCCCAAGCTACCTATAGCCCCTTGCATGCATGCATGTGTTATGTGTCATGGGGCCCACCACTATCTGCCACCTCAGCAAAGTGCAGCTAGCATATATATAGAGAGAGAAAAGTCTCCTCTCCTCTCCTGCATCATGTGCAGATGTATTTTTAAGATGATACATATACATGTATGCTGTATATAGTTAGTTGATGGTATAAATGTATCTTAATTAATATATTGTTAGTTGAGGGTTTGGAGATGTTAATTATAATTAATATAGATTTGCACTCACATTGTGTGCCACCATGTTCCCCTGTGGGGAACTGATCATGATAGGCACCAATGTGACATGCAATCAGGGCAATATGGATTGATTTCCAAATATTGCTTTGCATTTGCACATGTAAAATAATCTCCATGATTTGGGGCTTGATTTTGCCATGTTCTCATCACCTCTTCCCCAATGACATATATTCTCTCTACTGCATATCTATCCGACGGACACGTGTCGCCCAGCCGGCCGTCGATCCATTGGCAGCGCGATTTCCGGAGCAAGATTGATCAGTGCTGGCCATGTATATGCAGCTTCTAGGAAGATTCCATGGAGAAGATTATGCATACAACGGATGATCACTAGTTAATTAATTAATTAATTAATCATGATCTTTTGTTGAGTGAAAATAGTTAATTATGTTGATGCATCCATATGTGGCGGCAGTTGAGCAACAGCCAGCAGGTTGGTTAGTTAAATTATTTAAGCATATGATTAAACTAATTGAACCGTACATGGGATTAAGTCATAACCCATCTAACTCTGCCTTAGAACAAAGGTCAATGAGATGTCAGTTAGTATTATATATCGGGGTGATTATTTTTTTATGAAAAAAAGCTAAACAATATATTTACAAATTAGAAATAATTTATGAATAGCTCTTTTATATACGTATTCTTAGCGATTTAAAAGAAGGCTACAAAATAAGTGTCCGTATAGATCTTAGGCATGCGAACATAGCCGAAGCCAACTTATATTTAACATATCGCAAAGAATCTATTTAATAAACTTTATACATATATAAACTTTTGACACATGATATTGTACATTAGAAGTTTTTATTCCCAATATGAATTGGATATTTTTTTTTTGTTGATTGAGCATTTGTGTTGTGTTCTTCTACATCGATTATTCTCGGTTTTTTCTCAGCTTTTGCCCGCACGTTTTCTAAACTTCTAAACGGTGTGTTTTGTATAAAAAAATTCTATATACGAGATAATCATCTCACCTTTCTAAATAGTTGTCAAGATAATGATTGTGTTCATTTCAGCATGTTCGGCTGAACTAATCCTCGTTTTCCATTAGACGTTAGCACGTTTTTCAAACTACTAAATGATATATTTCGTGCTAAAATATTTTATATAGAAATTGAAAAATCAAATAACTCCATTTTTAAAAATTTTAATAAGTAATATTTCCTCCGTTTCATAATGTAAGATGTTTAACTTTTTTTTCAATGTTTAACCATCTGTGTTATTTAAAAAATTATGAAAATATTATTTTGCTTGTGACTTACTTTATTATCAAAAGAACTTTAAGTACGACTTGTTATTTTTTATATTTATACTAAATTTTTGAATAAGACGAATACTCAAACGTTGCGACCAAAAAAAAGTCAAACATCTTACATCATAAAACGGAGATAGTACTTAATTAATTATATATTAATTACGTTTATCGTTTTATATGTGGTTAATTGACTTATGTAACCATCACCTTCGAACATCGCCAATATTTCATCTTTTATCTACATAAGAACAATTCCATCTTTTATCTACATAAGAACACAGATTGAGCTGCTTATGCTATGGTGCTTTTTGCAAATGATCCTATCATTTACATCATTCTAGATTTTACAAATCGGTCCCTGTTTAGTGTTTATGATTGCTAAGCCTCCTATTATAATTTTTTTTTGCAAATTAACCCCTTATTGAATCAGAATCATTGCAGATAGGCCCTTTTCCCGCCCATTAACTACGATCAGATCGGACCGTCGGTTCCAAGATCGACGGATCTGGAAGCGCCAGCAAGTGTCTCTTTTGGCCTCCCAAGATATTTCCGCCGCTCACTGCAGCCGCGGCCACCGGGAAGCCATGGCCGCCGCCGCGTCGCCGCCGCCGCCGCCGTCGAGGCCTCTGCTCGCCTCCCACTCCGCCGTGCGAGCAGCGGTCTCGCGCTCCGTCGGTGCGTCTGCTCGCCGCGGCCGCCTCGCCGCCGGCGACCACCCGCCGCAGGTCGCGGCCCTCCGGCGCGGGGACTGGGTCAAGCTCATCTGCGGCGCCAGCTTCGAGGTAGGCAGACACTTCCCTGCTAGCGGGCGAGCGGTGCGTGTGGAGTTGATGATGGGGAATGAGAAGGAGGAGGAGGAGGGAATTTTGTTCTTGTGAATTCAAGAACGATTTTTTATGTTGTTGGTACCTATCCTTCATCTCTCAGGGACATCGGTTTTGAAATTAATAAGCAATGAAAGTAGCAATGGTGACGGTGTAAATGAAAATTTATGAAATGCTTGGGATGTGATTTCTTTCTTCTTATTCTTGTGTAGGATGCTGCAGATGTCAGGAATCTGTCTCTTGTGTACACGCTTGCTGGAGGTATGTTTGTGGGTTTAACTGAAAAGATTCCTGGGAAGTATGTATGTAGCAATTCAGACTGAAATCATAAGTCATAACAGCCCAAATAGCCAATGCAGATTTATTTTATCAGTCAAGAACTGAGCTTGGAGTTACTTGTATGGAATTAATGGAAATGCAGCTGAATAAAGACACGTTTTTGTTTGTGCATATTCAATTGGACATTTATTCTTTTTTTGCCCCTTTATTGTGAAAAGGAGGCAAGATCGTTGTACTGAAGTTACAACTTGTGGAGTATAGAATAGAATGAGTGCAAGTACAGAAATGCTCCACAAAATCATTAACATAGGAAGACCACAAAAGTTCAACCCCTTATGTGATGCACGGAGATTTAAAATGGCTTTTACAGAACTAAAAATAATTAATGCTTCAGCAAGGAATTCACATGTTAATGACCTGAAAATGGAGGTTGATTTTGATATAATAGAGGGAAATGGGTGCTTTGCAAAAATTTTATGTCAACTTGGTAAAGTAGATGTATGTTCTTCTGTCTACATCTTACAGTGATTCCATTCATATAGGACGGGCTACACTTAAAAATCATGGATTGATTTTGTGTATGCAGTGGATTGCATTGATTGTGCAGCAGACGCATCAGTTGTGGCTGCAGTGAATGAAGGTATTGATTTAGCGGCCTCAATTGTACCCACAGTTCACAGGCCATGGGTGATGGTTAGTGTTAATGACGACTGCAGAGATCTTCATTTCCGTAAAGCTGGTAAATGATGCGCTCTTTAGAAAAAAGTGAATAACTGTACTTTATATTTTTAGTTTAGTTTAAGAGATTATTTAACGCCACTTACTTGGTATATTGTTATGAAACTTACTTGCTGTTCTGCTTTCACTAGCAAGACCTGCACATGTTTGTGGCTTTCTTATTTTCTTCTTCTTCTTCTTCTTCTTCTTTGATTGTTTCTGATGGCTTGAACTTTTATCTCATGTTCTCTAGAATTTGATCCTGAGGATTGCCCACCAGATTGCCCAAAGCCATGTGAGAAAGTCTGTCCTGCTGATGCAATATCACTACAGAGTGTTATAATTGAGGCAAAGCACGCTCGTTCTGATCCTTCATGTGCTAAACTTGAGGTATCAATTGGTTTGTTTACTTTATTCAGCTAGTGTTTACTCTCTTCATGAATTAACTTGTTAGTTATGACCTGACATCCACTGCCTTGTGTAGGGTGGTGTGATTACAGAACGGTGCTATGGCTGTGGCCGGTGCTTGTCAGTTTGCCCTTATGACAGAATAAGTGAGCACCAAGTGCTGCCTTTGTCTGTTGACTTTTTCCTTTATGTCATCATCACAATATATTGCATGAGCTGTTTTCCCAAAGAGTGTTCTTTACATGCAAATGTAACATCACCATGTTTTTAAGTGTAATCTGATACTTCCACACCTTTGTGTATCTTATAGAGGCTACAAGCGTTGCTTGAAACCATTTCAGGAGCTATGCCGTATGTGCGAGATCCTACTATGACTGCTGAACTGTTGAAAAGGAGTGATGTTGACGCAATAGAGATACATACCACTGGAAAGTATGTCCCTTTTTGTTTGAGTTTTATACCAAGTACATTTTCCTTTTCAGTATTGCTTAGACCATTTGATCTGATATTTTTTGCTACTATAGGGAAACTGATATGTTCAATACCCTCTGGAGCAGCTTGGGCGAGTCCATCAATAATGTGAAGCTGATTGCAGTAAGTTTGTACTTCATTTCTATTCTAGATAATATATTACAGTTATCATCATAATTGACTAAAAAGTCACACCTTTCAGATCAGCCTGCCTAATGTTGGTGATTCAACAGTTAACTTCATGAATGCAATATACAGAACAATGCAGTCCAATCTTCAGGGCTATAATCTTTGGCAGGTTTGCTATCAAGAAAACAAATTTGCCATGTGCACTTCCTAATTTTGTTTGTATGTGATTATATTATTCATGGCTGTATGTTTAATAATTCGAGTTCTATAAGCATAGAGGATCAGTAGCAGAATTCTGTTTTTCTGTGAATTCTATCATTACTTTTCTGGCCCTAATGTCATAGGAACCTTATCATGCTTGCCATGTATCCTGCTAATGGTCCTCTGTTCTTACCCATGCTCATAATCTGGGATTATTTAAGTTACTTTATTTATGCAAGCAGTTAGATGGCAGACCCATGAGTGGTGACATTGGTCGAGGTGCAACAAGGGAAACGGTATCCTTTGCTGTTCATTTGTCTTCAATATCAAACAGGCCTCCTGGTAAACAAAATCAAATATTTTTAAGAAATACGGTTATGGCTTTGTCCACATTTGCTAAGTATTTTCTACTAGTATGGTTTGAAGGCTTCTATCAATTGGCTGGTGGAACCAACCCACACACTGTAGATTGCCTTAAGAAAGCTGGTCTTTTCCAATCTACAACTTTTCCTGGTAATTCGCTTACTTTAATCCTTGTCTTGTTCAACTCTGAGCTGAAATAATACTTTTGGGAGAACTGCACTTTAAGCCCTTGAACTATTGAATTTTGGGCAATCAAACCTATGCTGTATACTTCTATATACTGACAATATGTTTAATTTAATCCATGAACCACCGAAGTTTGTCTAAGCATGTTCTTTGTCACTTCTAACAAATCTGTAACATATCAGCAAATTTTCACCATGTAAGATTTCTTTAGATAATGTAAGATGCCAACGATTATTTATAACTAGTGATGCAGGATGTTTAGGTTGCAATAGAATTAAAGAAAATTAGCATGTCAGCAGTCCATTAGTATCAGTGACACAAAGATTTAATTGGATATCGATAGTTGAATAGATTAAAAAATTCAGAAGTAATTAATAGTACAGGTAGCTTGATAGATCAAAATGGAATAGGCTAATTGCTTTAAAATGCAATTTTGTCAATACTTCTTGTGTGATCCCTTGAAGTATAGTTGTTAGTGAATTATTTGCCACAAAAAGGTTCGATTGAAAAACAATGTCTCTCTCCTGGAAATTGATGTACCTCTTTATTAATTTTTCTGAAACTCAGGGGCTGCAACCTCTGGAATGATCAATTGTCAGCATGCTTTTATTGGAGGGATAGCTTATGGTGGCTATGCTCGCAAGGTTTGATCTTGACATGGCATATACAGTTTTTTAGAGCAAGAAATGAATAATACTAAAGGATTCAGAGAATTCCTGCTAGCATAAAAAAGCTAATAAGCCCAGGCCATCCGCCGAAAAGAACAGGGCCTAAAGCATAGATATTGTCAGCGGACGCACCAATACTCAGCAACTAGTTTACTTCCATGATTTGATGAAATGAATTTATGCATGTTGATCTGTATTGTCCTATTTGTGAATTGAGTCTTCCATCAGATAGAATTCTAACTGAAACCCATGTCTAGAATAGTCTTTTATGCCATATTCTTTTCTCGTTGTTTATTTTGCTAAGTTGCAGATTGTTGGAAGAGTTCTACGCAAAATACCGGCACAGTTTGGCCATGCACGCATTGAGGACCATTCAGATTATCTCCTGGAAGCATTACACGAAGCTTTGTCACTAGTTGGGCCTGTAAAAGGTTACCCAACCTTGCCAAGTCTCTGAAACCAGTAAAACGGCATCTCACAGGTAGTAGCATCTCAACTATCTTCATCCAGATGTAGGGAAGTAGATCACTTTGATCCAGTTTGTTGTTGTAGTTACTCTGGAAGCTGCACTGTGAAGGCAAGCCAAGTGAGAAGGTATTCTGGCCACTGATTGCCCAATGAATTTTGGAACCAACCATGATCTTGTGACATCTCCCATCCTGAAAACCTGATTATCTTTCTTTTTTTTTTGTTGGAGATTCGGAGCCACTAATCAGTAATCCAACAATCAGCAAGCACACTTGGCAGCATAGGAGTTCATTTTCTAAAGAGCATACATTCTATGTAAAACTCCAACAAAAAAGGTGTGAAAATCCAGTTATTGTTTGTATCCACACTTTGAATATTCCATGTTGTTTAGTTGACAAGTGGCAACGGAGGTTTTGATGTGAACTTCTACAGAATAATTAAACTTTGTTGTATTTGATTGGTCCAAATTTTGGATGTCAAAACCCTCTAGATGCTACCATTCCATGAAAAGATATGTTTGCATTTCTTTAATATCTGGTCAATTGGATGATCTTTGGATAAGGAATCCTATACCATGAGCGGTCGCTCTCGCTGTAGGCACATGATGTCATGGACAGATGGTGCAGGCATAAATTATGTATTTTGCTTTTCTTTCTTGTTTTCTAAATACAAATTGAACAACTTGCACACTGTGTTTGTCTTTTTAATGGATCCAATTTGATTGCTTTTTGTTGGTTGAAAGAGAACATGTGCAAGTTGCTAGGTTTTGACATTTTATCTTGGAGCAATCACATTTGAAGATCTACAATTTGAGCACCATCTACAACATTGATTATAAGTAACTGAAAAGGTTGATTGCTATGCATTTGTTTGAAAACCTGCGACCATAATTAAATCTTTGGTGCGTGTTTTATCACCATTTTTCCTCTTCAAAGAGGGAGTGTGCACTGTCCACTTGTCATGCTGCAAAAAATGTCTGCATTTTTTCCTAATTATCGTGGAGCAGACAAGTTATTTAAACTATGTCATCTTTTTTTCTCTAATTATCTTGGACAGACAAGTTAAACAAACTACACCCAAGATGCAAGTGAATTACTGACTGAGAAGCCAACAGGACTAGATGAAGCAAACAAAAGAAGGAAAAGATGCATGCTTGCTTGACTGAATGTCGACGTGGATCATCTTCATCCATGATGGATGATGCTGGGCTAGCTAGCCTGCAGAAAGAGCACAATTCCACCTTGTACTTGACAATCTCTCTCTCTCTCTCTTTTTCTCATGTGAAAGGTAGATGCCTGGCATGGCTCAACAAATAATGTGAAGATTTGTCCTTTTCTTTTTCTCTGAAGAAAGTAGTAAACTGCATCAACAAATATCCTAGCAATTATTTATTAAGAAACTAAAAGTAGAAAAACAACGGAAGAAAGTAGTACTCCCGTGTACAGTAGCTTTGTTTTGTGATAAATACTCTCTGATTCATGTTATAAAACTTTTTTACTCTTTCTAAGTTTATATGGATTTTTAATAAAACTAGACACACATACTCCCTCTGTCTAAAAAACCAACTTTTCAGTTTTTGTGTCGAGCATTTGATCATCCGTCTTATTTGAAAAATTTTCAAAAAATTTTAAAAAAATTAGTAATACATAAAATACTATTCATGTTTTATCATCTAATAAAAAAACTATTAATCGTAATTTTTTAATAAGACGAAGAGTTAAATATTGTATCTAAAAACTAAAAAGTTTTGGAACTGAGGGAGTATATAATATATAGATTAGTCTACGAATAAATCTACAAAAGACCAAACAACTTGTCATTTAAAACAGAGGAAGTAGCTAAATAAATGAATGATGTGATAATTATTCAAGGTAGTACAAACAACTGATTAACTATTTAAAAAATATTTTTAAAGTGTTTTTAAATACTGTATTGTTTACATGTCTTGTTAATTCACTCACCCATTATACGGGAAAGAACAACAAATGTCCTAACACTTACTTATTTAAGAAAAAATAAAATTAAAATATGAAGAAAGTATTCCCTCCGTCCAAAATAAGTGAATACTTTGGTTAATTTCAGACAAATTAATACTAAAAAAATAACCTATATACCCTCATTTACTTGGGAAACAGTTTTTAGCACACGGGTGTAGGTACACCCGTGTGCTTGCATGCCATTTAAATAGTCATAAAAAAATATGAAAAAATTTGACAAGATACATTAATATGATTTATATCACTCCACAAACATGCAAATTTAAATTTAACTTCTACAAGTTGTAGCAAAAAAACAAATAAAACTGAAACTAGGTATACACATATTCATAATTGTTTTTGTTATTTTTGCTACAACTTATAGAAGTTGAATTTAAACTTGCATGTTGGTGGAGTGATATAAATCATATTAAACTATCTTATCAAAAAAAATTTCATATTTTTTGATTACTATTTAAATGGCATGCAAGCAACGGATATATATACACATGTGTGCTAAAAAACCGTTTTCCCATTTACTTGTCATGTTTTGGTGGAAAGATATACTAACACTACTGTCCAAGAATTGCAATAGTTGTGTGTGTTCCAATTTACTCTATTTTTCCTTTTTAAATCTCAAAATAGTAACTTATTTTGGAATATATTTTGTCAAAATGATCACTTATTTTATGAGAGAGAAATATAGTATTCCCTCGGTATTTTAGTAGATGACAGTTTAAACTTTTTATACATATTTAACCATTCGTGTTATTAAAAACATTTGTAATTATTATTTATTTTGTTGTGATTGGATTCATTACTAAATGTATTTTAATTTATATTTGTTGCTATTTGCATAAAACTTTTAAATAAAATCAATGATCAAACGTGTGTCAAAAGGTCAATACCATTATCTATTAATATTAAAATACAGCGGAGTATTACAGCCCAGGTACATGATGGCATGTCTAAATCATTAACCAACAAATATCCTAACAATTTCCTACTATTTAATAGAAAAAAGTCAAAAGGAAACATTGGAAAATCCCCTGTGTTTACGCCTTTCCCTTCCCTTCCCTTCCCTTCCAAACAGTGACCTCCACAACCCAACACCACCACCGCCACCCAAGAAGGCAAGAACCAAGAGAGAGAGAGAGAGCAAGCAAGGAGGTGAGGTGAGGTGAGGTGAGCATGGCAGGCGAGGCGGAGCGGTGGGTGGGTGCGGCGGTGGACTTCTCGGAGGGGAGCCGTGGGGCGCTGCAGTGGGCGGCGGACAACCTGCTCCGCGCCGGCGACCACCTCGTCCTCCTCCACGTGCTCAAGGACCCCGACTACGAGCAGGGCGAGACCCTCCTCTGGGAGGCCACCGGCTCACGTATGCTTCCTTCCCCTCCTCCCATGGCGGAGACCTCAGCTCGGTCACTTGCTGCCTCTCTCTCTCTCTCTGCTATGTTCTTGGGTCGATCGATCTGATGCTACTGCTTGGTCTCTTGTGCCACCCGAAATTCCGAATCAAAGCCTGATCCGCGTGATGGATTCGATGCGAGGAAATTTGTTCTGTGATCCTAGCAAGAGAGATTGCTTCTCTTTTTTTTTTCTTTTCTGCTGGGTGATTGCTCTGCTTCAGCTCACTGGAGTGTTTCTTGAACTTGCTTGCATGGAACCACGAGTAAAGCACTAGTTTTTTTTTTCTTGGGGAGAGATTAGAAAGTAGATGTCTTTATGATAGATCATGTCTTAGTTTGGGTGATTTCGTAGCGAGGTTGCTAGCGTACCGGTTACTGTTGATTTACCAGTCACCAGATGCCATTTCTGCAGCTGAAAAGATCATTAGCCGGTGGGTTTGTCTGGAGAATGCCATGTCTGGCTTGTGATTTGTTTGCTACTTGTATAGTGCAACCTGCTGGATCGTTCACCTTGATGCTCTTTAGGCTAGTGGTGTGATCTTGGTCTAGTGTGCTTGCTACCTTTCATACACAACCGTGTATTGTCGATTATAGATATGAAAATTCAGAATCTTTACCCATGTTATGCCATGTTTCAAGAAGGCGCTAGGCGCTAGTCGGGCAGCTAGGCGGTACCTAGTGGAATAATTAACTTTTTGCCATTCTTACGAGTGGTGATAACAGATTTATCACTGGATCTACATATCATAGACACATGAGGACTCACGTGTCATAGACAACGAGTGACAAATCTGTTATCATCCAATCTTAAGAGTGACAAATAGTTAAATGTCCTGTACCTAGTAGATGCCTAAAATCCAAGAAATTAGTAAGCATGTTACATAAAACTTACTATATAACACTAAAATAGTAACAAAACACCACCGAAGGTAGTTTAGTCACCTAATTCACCATCTAATGCCTAACGGTGGCGGCTAACCGGTTTTGGTAGTTGCATGTGATGGATTATGTTCTGTTGATCTCTTATTAAGGTGTGTACCTGCGTTTCTGATTCGCGCTAGTTTCATGTGAAGGATTATGTTCTCTTGATCTGTTATTAAGATGTGTGCTTGCATTTCCGATTCATGCTAGTTGCACATGAAGGATTCTGTTCTGTTGATCTGTTATTAAAACAAGGGCTCACCATCTTGGTTTCTTTGGGTTGTTTAAATCTTGCAGCATTGATCCCCCTCTCGGATTTCTCTGAACCTACAATTGCAAAGAAATATGGAGCAAAGCCTGATGCAGAAACATTGGACATGCTTAATACTGTAGCCAGGCAGAAAGAGGTGATCACTCCGTTTTCCACACCATTATCCACTGATCGCCATTCACTTGCAACATTTTCTCTAGTGAGATTTTTGTTTTCTTTTATACAGGTGGTGGTGGTCTTCAAAGTCCTCTGGGGAGACCCCCGTGAGAAGCTATGCCAAGCTATCAACGAAATCCCCATGAAATGCTTGGTTATAGGAAGCAGGGGTCTTGGTAAACTCAAGAGGTTGTACCAAGCTTTTTCCCAACTGTTATTGATGCACATTGCTTAATCTGCTCATCATGGCAGTCCTACACCGTCATCTTTTCACTTCTGATTATGCTTATAAGTCAAATTTGAATTTTCAACCTTAAATTTAGAGTTGATTTCGAGGTTTTTTCATCATGGTTTATTTTTCAGCATTTGCTTTTAGATTGCTAAAAACATGTTTATAAAAGTTTTATTTATAAATTATTTTTCATCTGCAAATATGACGGTCCGTTTTTTTCCTCCACACAGCCAAAAGATGACCACCCTAATCTTTGCATTTCTTCCTGCAGGGTGCTGTTAGGCAGTGTCAGCGACTACGTTGTGAACAATGCCACCTGCCCAGTCACAGTTGTCAAGTCAGCAGATAGCTGATCCTATCATCAAAAATATCCATGTGTTGCATAATCTGCATAGCTTTTATCCCTCTATCTGAAACATACTGAACCACCATGCAGTGTAATTGTAATAATAGACAGTCAGTTGAAGATACTCAGCTGTACTTTGTGCATGCACCTTCTGTACCTGGTCAAAACTTTTTTTTTTCCTGCTTTTCAACACCGAATATCTTGCCAGTGTATGCTTCATCCAAGATCATTCAAGAGTTCAGGGCCATCATTGTGTTTTCTTGATCGTTCTTTGAGATGATGGCAATAGCTGCAATTTGCAGGTTACCCAAATTTGTTCCAACCTGTATTCTAATCGAACAAGCATCTCTCTTTTCGATTGTTTGTGGTGCAAATCAGGGAATATCTTGATTTTTTTTTTCCAACCTCATTGATCAGGGGAGCATCTTTGGTGCTGCTACTTGTCACAATAAGCTCATCGTGAAAAGGAAACAATTGCATAGAGAAATAATGCAGATTCGACACTAGAAAATCATTGTATCAAAGGAATGCAGCAAATGTACGCAAGTAGATAGGTGAGCAGACAGGAAACATAGGATCATCACCCATGAAAATTCGCATATTGCTGAAACGCTAAGCATAGGGCCAACCGACCAAATGTCATTTGCATCAACAATCAGCACCATGGATACGGGTCTGATCAGTCATCACAAATTCACAGCATCCAACTACAGATAGCAGCACATTTCAGATTCATCCATCAGCCATAGGAATCTAAGATACAGGTCAAATATCATTTACATCAACAACCGGCATCACAGATACAGGTCTGATCAGTCATCACGACATCCAACTACAGACAGGACAGTGGGGTTAAGGCTAACACATTTGAGAACCATCCATCAGGGTGGCAAAATGTGCAGCAGAGCCGCCATAAACCTGCGGAAGGAGTTCATAGTGGCCCAAGATAGTCACCAGCCAGGGTAGCAAGGAGCTGGAACTGGCGATCAGCTTCCATCCAGCGGAACCCCATGACCTTGAAGCGCACAACAGTCTCCTTCTCCAGCTTCGAGTGGTCATTCATGAACATCGGGTTTTCCCCGCCAATGTACTTGTAGTCGCTCATCGTCTTCTCTGACAGAAATATGCTTTCTATTGGTCCAGATTTGAGGAACACACCATGCTTGAGGATCTTATCCACAGAGCCAACTAAAACCTCGCCCTTCATAGGCTTCTGTGTGATGCAGGTGAATGTCACTGGGAAAAGCACATCTCCGGTCAGCTCACGCACTTTCCCTTCTGATATAGCCTTCAGCTCACTGACAGCAATGTAGTAACCATGATCCTTGGAGGCCTTCCTGTTTGCTATGTCCTCCAGAAGACGGACAATGACAGCTTTGCGGAGCAAGAGACCCTGGGGGCTCAGATCGCTAGGTGAGATCAACACATTCCAAGACATCTCCACCTTAAGGAAAACCATGGTTGATTGCCTGCCAAAGGTCCATATACAAGATGTAAACCTGTGTGGGTCCAGCACCTTTCAACCAAAATAGCATCTACTTGCAGTTTATGCAATCTGAGTTAAGAGTTGCTCAGCCTAGATGAGGCTCTAATGTGTTAGGCCGGACATCATGTTTTGAACAACATATTACCGATGTTTGTAATTTAACACTTCTCTCTCAATCTTGATGAAATTTGGTCAGCCTAATCCTTTGGCTGACCCGGAAAAATCAAAATAGGATCAATAATGCTTAAGAAATTGCACACTTATGGTGTTGATACAAGGAATATGAAAATTTCAAAGATATTTTCAAGAACACATAAACGGAAATTCCTCATGTCAGCATCAATAAATCATTATATACACATCTAGGAGCAACAGATTAAAGGGTAAAGGAAAAAAAATGTGCCTACATAAGACCTCATCAGACAGAAGCTTCCTGAATTCTTACGCTATAGTTATAATATAAGATAGCAGCTCCATAGTTTTCCTATTGCAAATGCGCCTATTTTTCATACAAGACATTATCATACAGAAGCTCCATATGTGCATACACTTCGATATTATAACAAGCAGGCGATTCAAGCGGTGACCTATCGGTACAACCACTGAACAACATTGGTTTGTCCCAGCTAGTGCATTTGCTTACTCTCATGTGCACATCAGGAATTATCAAGATTTCCTCGAACTAATTATTAATACTAGATTTCTAATACTGCTACACACAATTAGAATTTAGAATGGTACTATCTTATTCAACATGTACTAGTTAACCCCAGCGTCCTTTTGCCTTCAATTTATTTAGGATTTTTAGGTGCGATTTAAAGCGCACTGAAAGAAATCAATCGACATTTCAGAAAACATCACCTGCCATGTCAAAAGCATGGGCGGATCAATAACGTAGGATATGGGAGTTCAATCAATATTATGGTCAACGCAAATAAGAGCAAAACTTACAGTGGTCTAGAAGAAAACCTAGGGTTTACCCAAAAAAAAAAAAAGCGTGCGTGGATAGAGATTAGAGAGAGAGCTGAGAAAGAGTAGGATGCGGCCGCGTGATGGACGGGTGGACGCTCACCGATGAGGACGCAGAGGGAACAGCAGGACGACGGCGCCCCTGCTCGCCGGAGATGGGCGGGCGCAGGCGGCGGGCGAACTCGGGAGGACGGAGACGGGAGGAGACGCCGAGGGGAGGGACGGGGAAATACACAGTGAGTTTTTCCTCTCCTTTTTTCCTCTCTTTTCGGCTCAAATATGGTATCTCCTCTAATTGTTTCTTATTGATATTTTTCAATTTTTCCCTTGAATATGTTAATTTAAACTATTGGTTTTTCTCAGAATCAATTAAGACAGTCAACCATGTTTGTGGTAGTTTCTAAGCACGGAAAAGTACATTGTAAGATTTAAAATAAAAATTACATTTGCTCTTGATTTTTTTAATTTAATGCTGTTAATTTTGGGCATTGTATTTTAAATTTTTGTGCAAATATACAAAATTATAACTCATACTTAAAGGGATTTTAGTAATAAATCAAATCACAAGAAAATAATTAATAATCGTGTAATTTTTTTGAATGGCATGTAGACTTAGTGGTTGTTTGGATCTAGGGACTTTTTTTTAGTCCTTTGTCATATCGGATGTTTAGACGTTAATTAGAAATATTAAATATAAGCTGATAACAAAACTAATTACATAAATAAAGGCTATTTCATTAGACAAAATTTTTAAGCCTAATTAATCTACGATTAGCAAAAGTTTACTGTAGCATCGTATTCGCTATCATGAACTAATTAGGCTCAATAGATTCATCTCGTGAAATAGTCCAGAGTATGGGGTGAGTTTTATTAATAGTCTATATTTAATACTTCTAATTAGTGTCCAAACATTCGATGTGACAGGGACTAAAAAAAATCTGGAGTATCCAAAAAACAGAGGGATTAGTTGTAGAGTGTAAGAAACTATGAAAGGGAATGGGTCATATTGGGTACTATGGAGCAAATCTTGTCTGACCCAATTGTCAACTGCGCTTGCCAGACCTATGCCTAATAGGGTTATAGATAGAGCTCCATGTTTATCTCTGTTTGGGGAGCTTCTCTTACTTGCAGTTTTTTCCAAAAGTTGCTTCTGTCAGAAGCTGCTCTAAATGGTCCATAGCTTCTAAGAATCTATAGTTGCAGATTCTGAAAAATAAACTAAGAATCCAGAAGCGGGATAAGCTATGTTTAGGAGTTTTTCCAGATTCTCAGAAGCTAGCTACTTGCTTCTCAGAATCTAAAGCTCTAAAAAACAGGCCATTTGTGCCTAGTAAATACGTAATGGGCATCATATAAATAATATCTAATAGATATGTAATTGAACATGATTTTTAACTTGATTCTAAGCCCACCTTTTAAGTATCTTTTTGTAGCTGCATTTCTTTCACGGTTCATTAGATTACAAGTCATCAACGTTTGTGCTGACTTCCATGGGGAAATGCCTCAAAACTTGGTTTTACTATTTTTTTAAATAATAGAGAGAAAATTTATTAGGTCACCCTAAAAATTTTCCTCAATTATTTCTATACCTCTAAATTTTGTCGTAACCTTTATATGCCGATGATTTTTTTTAATTTGATGTCCTTTATACCCATTGCATCAGTTGACCATCAATTGACCATTAGCTCATTTTAAAAATAACTATACTGCATCCTCTCATACTTATCTTGTACATAAATTCAATCTGAAAAATAACTTATATTAAAATCAAATGGGACAACATTAGTTGATGCCAAATTTGAAAAAAAAGTTCCAATTTGTTTTAAAAAATATTACATCCATATAAGGCTTTCAGCAAGAAATTGAGAACCATAACTATTTATTATTTGGGTTTAAATTTTGGTGAAAATATTGTATGAAATTCATCAAACTTGATTACGAATTTGTTTAAAATTAAAATATTGTTTTTAAAATTTGTGGCCAAATAATTATAACCCCTTTGTTTTTTCACTTGAGAATCATATTGTGTAGTAAGGTGGCGCATAGGTAATATAAAAGAGCGGCAATATTGTTATTTGAAACTAACAATTAACTCATAGCAACTAACGGAACGGGTATAAAAGGAATTAAAATAAAAACTCATGGGTATGTAAGATATGAAGCAAAATTCTGAAGGATAGGGAGTTCTCACTAAATAATATGGCACCACAAGTATAACTTATCTTGATAAATATTAGCGTATAAGTGGACTAGTATAAAAATAATATATTTAAATCATTTTTGTTCGATTATAACCAAGATGTTCATCAGCAGAAAGTGCTAAGAGGATTTTAAGAGAACTCAAAAGGAAACATGAGGTTAGTCACCCAACCAAACACATGAGAGAATTGCTCACAACTATTATACAATATACTTTTATCAATAATTTACTAATATTATTAATATTTTAGAATTTTAATACAGATTTAGAAGAAAATATGTACTCTGCTAGTGGCGACAAGCCCCTTAGCCCCACTGAGCTTGTCACCATAGGCTTTAGCGACACGGGATAGTGTCACCACTAGCAGTGGCAAGGTGAGATACCCGTGAGCGAGCCTTACTTTGGTTGTGTTATAAATGATCTAGCTAAACCTATTGATGAGAAAGGCGAAGTTGTAGCTTCAGAATCTCGTTGAATCTCTTGCATCTCTACCTGTGGTGACAACCATTGTTGCCAACACTAAATGGGTATATTTTTAAAAGAAACGTGAGAGAAAAGGTATATTTAGAATTAAATTCATGGGCTAGCCCATGTACAACCATATTCTGCTTTATTTTCCATCTTGTAGTGAAAAAGATGGATACATAAACTATAACTAAAAAGAACAATGAAATAGGTTTTTAAACCCACTTACACACCTTGCTTGTACCTCCCTAATTTCTCAGCTACTTAGGAAGGTTTCTTTTCGCTGGCTCCCTCCCCTCGTGTAGCATGGTGGAGCGTTGGAAGAAGACCACTTGAGAATGTATAATCGTATTCTAGTTTAATTTTCATATAGTATTAGATTCACAAACACTATAACTAAAATGGCAATTAAATGGGTCTTAAAGTCCAATTACTCACCTTGCTTGCATCTCCCTAATTTCCCTACAATTTAGGAAAGTGATCCGATCATCTGCCCCCTTCCCTCATATAGCTTGGCAAAGCACAAGGAAAATATCACTTGAGAAAACCAGCTCCATTCCCAAATGTCACATGAAAAGTGTGTGCTCAAAACAAAAAAAACAAGGATCCAAGAAAAACCGATCGGTCCAACCCCTCGTTATGCTCTCCTATGTCCCTTACTAAAAATGAAAACATTACTTAATGTTCCTTCATGACTATTGCAACAAACAGGAAATTCAACTAATAAAGTCATCCTTACTCATTAGTGAAAGCACCAAAGGTGTTAAGCATGGTGATATAAGAGTACAAAACATGATACCATGGGAAGCTTGTAAGATGAAAATAACTTCATGTTTTATTGGCATGTTTCTCTTGGCTCGTGTGTGATTTAACTTACAAATGTTACTATCAGATTCATAAATCTTTACCATGATACGTACTTAACTTTCTCGATGATTAAATACATTTAAAACATTTAAAGTGATAATTACTCACAGTTCAAAACATCATAAATTCATTTCAAAATAAATCTCATGAGACTATTACATCCTTGGCTACTAAGTTTGTCCTATTGTATCTAACATGACACTTGGACTGCACAAGACACTAGTGAAGCCCATTGAACAGATTTTTATGGCTTTTTTCACTAGGTGTAACAAATTTTGTTTCTTTTGCCCATCTTTCCTCTAGTGAACATGAATGCACACATTTTGACAGCAAAGATAGAAGAAATTAAAATAACAAGACAAATCAAGTTACCTTTCCAAGTTTCCAAAAGTTTCTTTTGACCAAAAAAAGAGAGAAGTGCCAAGGATCTACATGAGTTTGTTTCATTCGACATTCGAAATCACCATTCAAATCGAACGTTGATGATGAGGAGAGGATTTTGTTGCATCCGGGATGGATCCCGACGCATCCATCCTAGAACCGTCAGCACTCATTATACATCCAAACCTCAGTAAGACGTACAAATCATTATAGACAGCTCATATTTGTACCTTAGATATACACCTACTTAATTTGAACCGATAATGAAGCCGCTTCAAACCGTGTCGTTTGTAGCGGCCTCTCTACTACTTTTTTTTTTTAGTAAAGTAGCAGACATCAACAAAATAGGTTGCAAAAACAACAAACTGTAAACACATGTACAGCATGAGCTATACCCCTGGCCCTGGAGAGCCCTAGCTGTCACCAAGCTATAACAAACGGTCGAACTGAACTTGAACACCGGATCCAATGCAATGTGGTTCAACCATCCACTTTCCATCTAGACCCTCCAAAGAATACATAATAATGTCATATCCACCCTTGAAGTAGCCTAGGTGAGGACTTGTTTGTAATTATGATTAATATGAGGGGGTAATTGCAAAATATGCACCCACTTCCCTTCTATAAAGAGAAGTTAGCTAAGCTCGTTGGTGTCACTCACTACAAGCTCATCGCGAGTTCTCCTCAAGAATCGCTCTCGTCTCCTCCATTGGAGCTCGCGATCGATTGGTGAGCTTGCTCGGCTGATGGCTTTCATCGGCACGGTGGCGGCTGAGGTGCTGATCCCGCTTGCGGCGGTGATCGGCATCGTGTTCGCCGTGCTCCAGTGGTACGTGGTCGCCAAGGTGGCCGTCCCGTCGCACTCCGGCGAGGGCGGCGGCAAGGTGGGGAGGGGGAGGGAGAGCGACGGGGAGGGGGAGGAGGAGGAGGAGGAGGGCGTGGACTACCGCGGGGTGGAGGCGAGGTGCGCGGAGATCCAGCACGCCATCTCCGTCGGCGCGACGTCGTTCCTGGTGACGGAGTACAAGTACCTGGGCGCGTTCATGGCGGCGTTCGCGGCGGTGATCTTCGTGTCGCTGGGGTCCGTGCGGCGGTTCGGCACGGCGCCGGAGCCGTGCGCGTACGACGCGGCGAGGACGTGCAGGCCGGCGCTGGCGAACGCGGCGTTCACGACGGTGGCGTTCCTCCTCGGCGCGGCGACGTCGGTGGTGTCGGGCTACCTCGGGATGCGCGTCGCCACGTTCGCGAACGCGCGGACGGCGCTGGAGGCGCGGCGCGGCGTGGGGCGGGCCTTCGCGGTGGCGTTCCGGTCGGGCGCCGCCATGGGCTTCCTCCTGGCGTCCAGCGCGCTGCTCGTCCTGTTCGCCGCCGTCAACCTGTTCGGCCTCTACTACGGCGACGACTGGGGCGGCCTGTACGAGTCCATCACCGGGTACGGCCTCGGCGGCTCCTCCATGGCGCTCTTCGGCCGCGTCGGCGGCGGCATCTACACCAAGGCCGCCGACGTCGGCGCCGACCTCGTCGGCAAGGTCGAGCGCAACATCCCCGAGGACGATCCCCGCAACCCCGCGGTACTTTCTCTCTCTCTCACCCAGCTGGATCAGATCTGAGCCCTTGCACGAATCGCAAAGCACGCATCTATATAAGCTGCTTCACAAATATTCCTATTTTATTTTTTTATTATTAGGAAAGACACGCCACGCTGAATGCATGAAAGTACCCTTGTTTTCTGTTATCCGTCCAGCCGAGGGCCCCAGGCGCAACGCATGAGTTCGTATAGGATTTTTTTTTAAAAAAAACTGTTTTCCCACTTTTAAATTTGGATTAATTGTTATCTAGTGACCTAGATTAAAATCCAAAAACTTTAAGAAATCTAAGAAATGTACGTGGAACTGTTTTTTTCCTCGAGCTATGTCCTCCGGACACAGATACTATGCAGTTAAGCTTGTCACGCGGCAATCCGGATTCTCTGACTTTGTTAAGAAAAGTCACAAAAACAGACAGTAAAATAAATCTTATGATGCAGTATTGTGACTTCAAACACGGTAGCTATGGTAAAAAAAAGGTAAATGTGTTGTAGCATATGTACCGTTCATCGGTACTGTGACGATCAATCACGCGTTGATTGCAAATCAAGCGGCTGAAAATACATCTAAAGTCACAGTACTATTTATATTTGACTTTACTACATCAAGTGAGAGAATCTCATTTGGCTGCGCGGTGGTATTGATATGTGAGCTCATTGACTGTGAGGGCACATGTAAGCCCTAGCTACGTATAACGGAAGATAATCCCTGTTAATATCCTCCCGTTTGTTTCTAGCTTTAAAATATTAATTAGTATTTGAAAATTTGAAAATATTAATTAGTCATTTGTCATCTAGGAAAAATTATATTTCCAAATTCAATTGGTAGCGAAAAGACAATGGGATTAACGTCTTGTTTGGGAAAAAAGAAACTCAAAGAGGAGGACATGGCATTAGTCTTTTCTCGCCAAGACATATTTAAATTGTGAACAAATTACAACTAAACCAGATGCAAAGCAAATGGATTTCAAGTTTTCAACCCGATTTTCTAAAACAAAATATAACGGCACCAATTTTTTTTTATCGGTTTGGAAACAATTCTCAAAGGTCCAATATAGAAAGATTCAGAAGTCAGAACCACGTCTAGAACATGCATGGACAAACCCATAACTTCACCTTCAAATGAATCCCAATCGAACAACAAGCAATAATTCATACGAATTTCAAACAAATTTAAATTTTTTCAATAATTCATACGAATTTCAACCAAATTTAAAATTTTGAATATTTCATATGAATTTCAACCAAATTTAAAATTCTCATACAAATTTTTCGCAGGTGATCGCAGACAACGTGGGGGACAACGTCGGCGACATCGCCGGGATGGGGTCCGACCTGTTCGGGTCGTACGCGGAGGCGTCGTGCGCGGCGCTGTTCGTGGCGTCGATCTCGTCGTTCGGCGCCGACCACGACTTCGCGGCGATGATGTACCCGCTGCTGGTGAGCGCGGCGGGCATCGTGGCGTGCGCCGCCACCACGCTCGTCGCCACCGACGCCGGCGAGGTCGGGGGCGTCGACGAGGTCGCGCCGGCGCTCAAGCGGCAGATCCTCGTCTCCACCGTGCTCATGACCGGCGCCGTCGCCGCCGTCACCTTCCTCGCCCTCCCGCGCTCCTTCACCCTCTTCGACTTCGGCGACCACAAGCTCGTCAAAAACTGGTAAAAAAAAGAAAAAGATTTAAAAATATCATTGACAAACATCTAAGTTTAACAAATGTTATTGATAAGTGCGAGTTTTAGAAAATATCATCGTATAAACGAATTTATCTGAGAAATGTCATCACCGTAACCGTAATGTTGACGGAACTTAACAACGATGGTATTTTAAAGAACTTGCAATCGTCGATGGTATTTTTTAGAACTAAGTGTTTGTTAATGGCATGTGTTAGATTTTCTCCCAAAAAAATCCATACTTATGCAGTTTAAAATTTCGTTAAATTTCGGTGTAAATTTGATTTAAACTTGGCGAATTCAGGCACCTGTTCATCTGCGTCTCGGCTGGTTTGTGGGCGGGACTGGTGATCGGATACGTCACAGAGTACTTCACCAGCAACGCTTACGGGTAGAACGAATTCTACTCAAATTTTGCGATGCTGCGATTAAAAAATGTTTCGAATTTTGATGAATTTTGTGCGAAAAACAAACAAAAAATGGGTTTAGGCCGGTGCAGGCGGTGGCGAACTCGTGCCGGACGGGGGCGGCGACGAACGTGATCTTCGGGCTGGCGGTGGGGTACAAGTCGGTGATCGTGCCGATCTTCGCCATCGCCGGCGCCATGTACGCCAGCTTCCGGCTCGCCGCCATGTACGGCATCGCGCTGGCGGCGCTGGGGATGCTGAGCACCATCGCGACGGGGCTGACCATCGACGCGTACGGGCCGATCAGCGACAACGCCGGCGGCATAGCGGAGATGGCCGGGATGCCGCGGCGGGTCCGGGAGCGGACCGACGCGCTCGACGCCGCGGGGAACACGACGGCGGCGATCGGGAAGGGGTTCGCGATCGGGTCGGCGGCGCTGGTGTCGCTGGCGCTGTTCGGCGCGTACGTGAGCCGCGCCGGGATCAGGACGGTGAACGTGGTGAGCCCGCGGGTGTTCGTCGGGCTCCTCGCCGGCGCCATGCTGCCCTACTGGTTCTCGGCGATGACGATGCGGAGCGTGGGGAGCGCAGCGCTGCGGATGGTGGAGGAGGTGCGGCGCCAGTTCGAGGAGATCCCGGGGCTCGCCGAGGGGCTCGCGGCGCCGGACTACGCCACCTGCGTCAGGATCTCCACCGACGCCTCGCTCCGGGAGATGGTGGCGCCGGGGGCGCTGGTGATGCTGAGCCCGCTGGTGGCCGGGACGCTGTTCGGGGTGGAGGCGCTGGCCGGGCTGCTCGCCGGCGCGCTGGTGTCCGGCGTGCAGGTGGCGATCTCGGCGTCGAACAGCGGCGGCGCGTGGGACAACGCGAAGAAGTACATCGAGGCCGGCGCGACGGAGGCGGCGCGGTCGCTGGGGCCGAAGGGCTCGGAGGCGCACAAGGCGGCGGTCATCGGGGACACCATCGGCGACCCGCTCAAGGACACCTCCGGCCCCTCGCTCAACATCCTCGTCAAGCTCATGGCCGTCGAGGCGCTCGTCTTCGCCCCCTTCTTCGCCGCCCATGGCGGCATCGTCTTCAACCACCTCTGAGCCTGCATTGCCGTTGCCGCCATTAGGGTTTCGATCTTATTGACCAGACGTTTCAAAATAATAATTGTAGCCTCCATCGGGATAATGCATTGTTGTCGGACTTAATCCAAGTGAGTGTCTTGAAGCTTGGGATGATGCGATTCAAGACTTTAATCCAAATGCAATTCTAGACTTAATCCAGGTGTGACGCTTCTTTAAATACTAGCAGAGTGCTCATGCGCTGCAATGGATAATCTAATACTCCGTCCATTCTAAATATAAGCATTTTTTGATTATTTAGCACAAAATAAAGTTGGGCATAAAAAAACTAAACTTTAGTGCCCCTCACTAAATAAGATATAACTAAGGTTAATGAGGTGTAGGATGAGAGAATTTGAATGAAAACTAATTAGTGGGAGGCGTGAAAACCTGACTGATAATAGCAGGCCCACATGTCAGGGAGAACTAACTCACAATATTGACCCATATGTCATCGAGTGAAGATAGTGGTCCGTGGCATATTCACTGCCACCGATCTTTATAGGAGTGAAGATACTTAAAACTTCGGTTCCTTTTGAGATAGTTGTGATGGAAGCAGTTTCTTTTTTTTTTATAGCTGTTTGACTTCGAGGATATAAATGGATGGTTACTTATTACAAAGCTGAAACTTTGTTCTATAAAGGTTAGATTGGAACTTTTACGAAAACAAAACTTTTGCACGAAACGTGTTATTAATGATCTTACGAGGAGTGCCTACGAAATAGAAAAGGAATGGACGTATGTACTCCCACGGTTCTAAAATATAACCATTTTCAGGATTTGAATCTTATATCAAAATGTATTTTTTTACATTATTTATGGTAATATTCTCATATAAAATTATTCTTATTTTATCTCTATCTATTCTCCTACTTTCGTTCATTCGTCATTTATTAAGAGATATTGTAGTCTTTTCTTTTTAACCTTAATAGTTGCTTAATAAATTAAAAATAATTATATTTTATAACGGAGGTAGTATTGTACTCCTACATTTTTGCGCTATGAAAACCAAATGCTGACAGAAGCAGCATCGGCATCTCAGTTTGGTTGTTGAATGCTTTTAGGCCAACTTTTGTGTTCTTTCTTGATGAAAACAAACTCATATATCTTTTTAAGTCATATAACTTTACAGTAACTGGTACATGAGCCCATATCAAAGCAAAACCACATATCAATGGCTATAAAGAGACAATGACTAAAATTGCTCCAGTCGGTTTTGAATGAAATTTTTCCGATCTAGCCCGGCAGGAGCTCCCTTCTACAATAGCTTCCAAACTACAAATAGGACCAAGACGCCAATATAAACTAAATATTTTAACTTTGAACAAAGCTCAAATAATAAGCAAATCTAGCTTGATGTCAACACATTTCAAGCCAAATGTAAAATTGGCAATATGATATCTTCTCCACCAGTGTAAACAGAAATAATGTAAGCTGAAATATCAAATTATTGAATTGACAAACGCAGTACGGTGTCATGTCATCACTCATCACGGGATGGTTACAAAACCTCTTCTGTTCTTTTGGGTAAACTAGTTGGTAGCTATGTCAATCCCTGTAAACACAAAAGCAAATAGCAGAAAGAAAAAAAGATCATGCCGGGCAGTGGGATACATGTTTGCTCAACAGAAAACCCAACTAACGAACTTCCATTGCCATCTCTCACTGATATCTCCTCTCTCGTTTCTTTCTGGTTTCCTCTCGTGGATGTGGGCATTGCACTACTGACTATACCCCAACTGCTCGGTGGGGTACGTGGGACGCTCTTTAAGAGGAGAAGGTCAAAAGAATGTTCTTCTTGATGACGAATTCATCGGCTTTCGAAGGACTGATCGACTGTTGTATGATGAAACGTGGAGATCAGTTTCTAGATTTACGTAATATGATCTGCAATGTGCAAACTTAATAAGGAATAGAAACTTTTGTCACTCACCTTCTCCAACATGCGTTGAAGCCTCTCTGTTTCCTTCTTAGCATATTCAGAACCTTTCTCCATGATCTTCTTTGCAGAGTTCACATAGATCTTTCCGTACCTGATTTAGAAGCAAAAGTGTTAAAGAAATGTAGTTACAATGCTATTATCTAAATGCAAATATAAGAACAAATTTACAAGAGAGCTGCAAATTAAGTACTTGGCAGCAGGACCACTGAGCTTTGCAACATCCTCTTCCATTTTGGAGAGGACTTCTTTCCGCTTATCATTTGCAGCACCAAGGAACTCCTTCACAAGAGGAGTCAAGCTTTCGACAACTCCAGCCTACAGAAACGAACCAATAGATTATATTGGGATTGGAGTATGTAGTTAAGAGCTGGTACATTTGCTTTATTCGTGACTAACCTCCGAACTAAGCTGACCCTTTGAATCACGGCTGGTTCCACACTTCTCATTAATAAACTTGACGAAGTCATCCAAATCACGACCACCATCATAATCTTCACCAGCTTTGTTTCCCTTCGGGAAGAATTTCAACGTGGGAAATCCAGAAACTCCATACCTGAAGTGACATACATGATTTAAAATTCTCTTATGGGGAACAAAAACATACATGACCAAATTCATACGTACTATAAAAACAGGTATGTGTATATGTAAGGGTAAAGTACAACCACATTATAATATTTTCTTCAGAATCAAATAGCATTCCGATATAAGCTATACAGTTACATCAGAGGAAAGTCAATCTAGACAAGAATTATTAGAACCGAGTTCAGAAAGCATACTTCTCTGCCAAGGCAGTGTGTTTGTCAGCATCAAGGTTAGCAATAACCACACCCTCGTCCAGCTTGAAAACAGAAGCCACCTTCTCATATATCTAATACAAGTACAAGTTTGAGTTTAGACAAAATAGAAAAATGGAAATGCATTATTTTGGAACTTCTTAAAAAAGTGACGTATACTACTAACCGGAGCAAGATGCTTGCAGTGACCACACCTGCAAAACAAAGCATCATCCAACAAAATTAAATTCATTGGTTCAGTATGGTAAGAAGATTTGATGAACAGCAGGCTGATCATAATACCCTACCATGGGGCATAGAACTCTACAAGGACATCTTTGGTTTCATCAAGAACAACGGAGTCGAAGGTCTCTGGTGTAAGAACCACGACACTAGAAGGAACAGCTGCTATCTTTACATTGGTGGCTGAAAGACAAGGCAAAGAGATATAAAACAATGTCGGAACTATGAAAGCTTAAGATAGCAAGTTGCTTTGCCATTGACAACTGTTCAACTAACAAGACTTAATATATTTTAGAAGGAAATGAGAGATGCCACCATATAATGAGAAAACAGTGATATAAAAGTAACTGCAACAGCTTTTGGGCTCCACTATAGAAGGAAGTAGTCAAGTAGCAGCGATATTTTCAGTACATATTTCTTATGGATAGTCCTTTAACTGGTGAAATTTAAATACTGTGCATAATAAGATGCCAAACAAGAATATAGACAGCTTGGTTGTGAATTTTCTTCGTCTACCTGCTTCACTGTTAACATATTCTGCAAGGGCTTCTGCGGTACGTTGACCTTCATACCTAAACAGCAAGTCTTAACATCAGGCTCATTTTTCTTTATGACAGAAAATGTAGTTGCCAAGTAATCAACAAAGAAGCATGTATATCTCACTTCTTGGGCTCCAATGAACCTTTGGGGAACCATTGGATCGTGGGGTATCCAGAAACTCCATACTTGCTGCACAAACTCTTGTGCTCATCACAGTCAACCTGGATAGAGAAATCGGAAGCAGTTCATGAACAAATACCTAAAGCTATCAGAGACTAAGTGGCTTGCAATATTTCTCCACTAAATATGAGTGTTCAAATCATTTTCATTTCATTCCCTTGTGGAATAGAACAGTTGGCACGAAAATTGGTGAAGGTGCAAGACAAAACATTAACCACATCAAAATACCAAAAGCATGGATAAGAATGAGATTTACCTTTGCAATTAGGACCGATTTAGCTTTCTTGAAACTTGCACCGAGTTTTTCATATTCAGGGGCAAGCTTCTTGCAGTGGCCACACCTGAAAACAAAAGCAATTATCAGGCTCATTGTTTAGCTTTTCTGTGGAAAAATCCAAATGGTATATTTACAAACAAAAAATAATTTATAAATAAAAATTTTATATACGTGTTATTAGCTATCTAAAAGCAAAGCCTAAAAATTAAACTACAATGAAAAACCTAAAATCTACTCCAAATTAAAGATTGAAAATTCAAGTTAAAAATTTAAATTTTGGCTTATAAGCAAAAGCAAAAGCGAAAAGTCGAGACCCTATAAACATAAGAATCAAAATTTGTCAATACACAAACTCTCTCCAACAGCAACCACCCCCCTAAAGCCCTAGAAACCTCGCAAAAACCACACTAATCTGACAGATAGGACACAAATCTGCGATGTCATGAGAGATCCACACAACGCTGCGTGGCCACCGACCGGAACCAAGTGTAGATCGCTGCTTCAGCTAAAGATCCGTAATCTCCACTCTCCAGCCTAACATCAACTCGATCCACTTCACAGGAGGCACCCAAACTCCCCCCAATTCCCCCTAGATGCTAGATGAGACGCTACGCCACTGCTATTCCCAGCGTGATCTCGGCTCAACTAAGAGAGATCCGGGCTTCCCCCGGCCTAGAACAACCACGGATCCATCCGACCCCCAAAAAAAGCAACACATATCTCGAAGTGACGGGAGATCGGGCGAGCCCGTATCACTTACCATGGCGCGTAGAACTCGACGAGGGCGCCGCGGTCCTGGCCGACCTCCTTCTCGAAGGTGGACTCCGTCAGGGCCACCACGTCGTCGGCGGACGCCGCGGAGACCACGGCGGCGAGGAGGAGGAGGAGAGAGGCGAGGGGTTTGCGCGAGATCTGAGGAGGCGCCATGGCTGCGCTTCAGCTGCGATGCGATGCGAGCTCTCGTCTCTCGTGAGGTTGACGACTTCCTTCTGGGAAATCCACTCCACGGCCGTTAAAACAGACGGAACGGGATATTTTGCAGATACCACCCCCATGTTTTGGTAATTTTTTTGTTTACACATACGATGCAGGGTTAAGGGCTTATTTACTGGAGCATTTGTTTAATTTTTTATTTTTCATATAATGAGTGACAGATCTTTTACTTTAACCTTTGCATTTTGTCAAGGGATTATTTACTCGAAAAGTTCTCGTAGCATTGAACAAGGCATGCTTCTTACTGTCAAGTTATCGTGATAACCGGGTTTACTAGTAGGGTTCGGTGACCATAAGAGTCCGATAACAACATAAGAGTTTTAAAAGGATTAAATAGAAATTAATTTATAAAAGTTGTTTGACTTATGGTTTAACCCTGCCTTCTCCGGTAAGGAAAACCCTAGATCCTTCGGAGTGGTAGGCTTTGCAAATTTGTGAAATGTATTTCATAGATTAACAAGTGAATTGTGCAGAATTTACCAGGTATATTTGCTGGAGTAAGAAGTGGATTATGTAGAATTTTGTAAGAAAATATATATTAGAGTGATAAGTATACAGGAAATACATGGAACTTTGACAGATGTAAACTAAGCCTGCTCAGGCTAGTCCTTTTGGCAGCAAACCAAGAATTTGATTGGGTCCGTTTGCAATTTTATAATAAATAATATGGCAGAGGACCAAAATAGAAAATGGACAGTATGCTTGCAAGTTTATAAGAAAATTTCTGTCAGAGGGGAAGGGGTATCTTTGCAAATTTGTAGCAAAATTTTTAATTTCTGGCATAGGACAAAAGGAAAACAAATTGGACAGCTAAATTTGCAAATTTGTAAAGAAAATTCTGGCGAGAGAAAGGGTATGTTTTTTTATAAAAAAAGTCCGCTAGAAGGAGGGCTTGAACCTCCGACCTTGTGGTTAACAGCCACACGCTCTAACCAACTGAGCTATTCCAGCAGTTGAAGTGGTTTTTCCATACAACCAATATGACTTTCTACTCTTACATTTAGGCTACTTTGCTTTGATTTATTTCACCAAATTATTATCATCCACTATTTGTTACATGGTTAAATATATAGTTCTTTTTTAAAAAGAAACGATGTTTCTTTAGCAACATCTCTTGTTCAACTTTATTAATTTTGTTTCTTAAAATATTTAATTTGTGTACCATAACTATAAGTTAGGCTAAAAACTATCGAGGATATAGGGGTGATTGTTGTTTGTGAAAAAGTTAAACGATATATTTATAAATATCTGCATAATCATGGTCTTTCCTTTATCTTTTTTTTGCTTATGTTTATGAGACAAAATTTGAATTTTAGCCCTAAATTTAAGTTGATTTTTGGGAGGTTTTTTTTATCGAAGTTTATTTTTTAGCATTAGCTTTTATATCACTAGGAATGCATATAATATATATAAAAGTCATATTTATACATTAATTTTTATTTATAAAAATGTCGTTAAGCCAAACAATTAACTCCTTTAATTTTCAACGTGCTTGTTGCATAAACTCCTCATCATTAGACCTTTCTAACGGGGCTTAATCCTGAAGGCCATAGGTTTCCATGTACAATGCTTGCATATAATATTTAATTGGAGTTTTATAGAAAAAATAACATTATTTTTGTTATGCCATAATGCCCAGCAAATTGCGTTCATGCTGATAATTGTTGTGTTATTTTAGAATACATAACTATAAGTAAAATACTTATATGCTTGGTTATATATAAATAAATACAATATATATATATATATATGCTTGTTTCAAATGACTATATATGAAATTTTTCCATAGGAAGAGGGTTGACCCCCCCTCCCCCCTCCCCCATCAGTTTAAATTACCATTGCAAATTTACAACTGCAAAATAAAAAAAATACAACAAAACTATCATTATGATACCATTACTACATAGGTTGCGTTATTTTAGTTGATTATTCTTAGTTTTTCCTCAATTGTACGCGCATGCTTCCTAAACCATTACATGAAACTTTTTTGCAAAAAAAAAACAGAGAGATTTATCATCTCACTTTTCAAAAATATTTTTTAGTAGTTAATTTCGTTTTTATTATTAAATAGATATCACATAATCAGATAATATTTCATATTCATATTCACATAGAGCAAATGACGAATCCGCTTCCCAGCCCCACGCACAGAATAAAAGCTCCAAAATAGTGGAAAAACGTTCTCTGCTCATCAGCGTGCCACGCGGGGCCAGTGGGCCCCACCAACGACGACAGGTCAACGGTCAACCCCCTCGCTGACGTGTACCCTGCCCCGGCGCGCCAAGCAATTCCATCTGACAGCATCCCTCCCACGTGGCGCTTCCCCATTCGCCGCAGGCCCGCGTCTCAGCCACCGATTGGTCCACGTCATCACTCTCCACGTCTCGACGCCTCTCCTCCCTAGCGTTGCGCCCGGTTTCTTCTAGAAGCTTTTAAACCGCGAGGGAGAGAGAAGACGACTCGACTCGACTCGAACTCGACGGCCGGCCGGCGACGAGCACGACGCGGAGGCGCATCGCCGGCGTGCGGCGGAGATCGAAAACCCCGCTTGCCTTGCCTGCGCCCTCACTCCTCCCCCTCCCCCGGATCCGCGAGGGGCGGGCACCCTAGCGAGCGCGCGCTCGGTGGCACGGGGAGGAGGGTGAGGGTGGGACGGCGATGGCGGCGCCGCGGTGGATAGGGGCGCTTCTTCTGCTGCTTCACTTCGTGGCGGCGGTCGCCGGGTAGGGTTCCTCCGTTCGGCGGCGATCCTCTCCCGCTTCGAGGCTTTATTTTTTGTTAAAAAGAGAAAATAAATAATCTCGTGATCTGATCCAGTTTATCCCCGAATGCCGCCTTTTTCATCGGCTGGGTTTTTAGTTTTTGATCGAATCAGCTCGAGATCTGCTGCATGCTGGTGTGCATTATGCTGGATGATTACTGGATTGGATTGATCTGAGCTTTGATTTTTTTTTTCGTTGATGGTACGAATGGATCAGGAAGAGCTACTACGACGTGCTGCAAGTGCCCAAGGGAGCGTCGGAGGATCAGATCAAGCGGTCGTACCGCAAGCTCGCCCTCAAGTACCACCCCGACAAGAATCCCAACAACGAGGAGGCCACCAAGCGATTCGCCGAGATCAACAATGGTAGTACTAAACCCCAACCCCATTGCCAAGGCTGAAAAATCGGTGCTCCTGAAGGGGAATTAAATGTGTTGTGTTCTCGCAGCTTATGAGGTCTTGACGGATCAGGAGAAGAGGAAGATCTATGACCGGTATGGCGAGGAGGGGCTGAAGCAGTTCCAGGCCCAGGGTGGGAGAGGTGGCGGCGGTGGGATGAACATTCAGGACATCTTTAGCAGGTGAGGTCAATGCTAGGCTAGCTAGTAGCGTTCTACTGTTTTAGCTCTGCACATGTGAGCTGCTACTTTCGTAGGTGGTAGTAATGAACTGAGTCTGAAGAGAAATGCTTGCTATGCCTCCGTATCGATGAATATCTGACTTTAGAGATCTTTTCATGTAAACACCAAATTCTTTGTTCGGCAATAACACAAACCCTCCATTGTGAGATGAAACTCTAAATGTTTTGGCGATGCGTTGAGCCAGAACTAACTGAAAATAGAAAGTTTAAGATCAAGAAATTTACTATCAACATTATACATGCTTAACGTGCTAGTGTGTCTGTGCGCTGGTACTCTGCCGGTGTCCTTTTTCTGGTTATGTATGTGCATGTTCATTGTTATTTTGTTTTTTCATCTTGTGTTACAAAAAGGTAGTTCAGTAGTATCTTAGCTATGCAATTCACCCTAATTATCATTTACTTTTATTGTATCATTTTGTTCTTAATCCTCACTTTACTGCTCCATTCCTGAATTTCTGTAGTTTTTTCGGTGGTGGTGGTGGTGGGACGGAAGATGAGGAAGAGCAGATTATAAAAGGTGATGATGTGATTGTTGAACTGGATGCTTCATTGGAGGACTTGTACATGGGCGGTTCACTAAAGGTAACAAAGCTCGATTAGCTGAGGAGTGAGAGAAAAAAAGATGTAGATAAGTTATATAAATGTCATAGATGATGTGTAAATCACTTGGTTGCATTGCCATGCCATACTATTCATTAGCATGCTTGAGTGCCCATGGAATGAGGGAAAGAGAGGTGTAGATAAGTTATATAAATGTCATACATAATGTGTAAATAAACTTGGTTGCATTACCATGCCATACTATTCAGAAGTATGCTTGAGTGCCCATGAAGGCTGCACTATGACATGGAAAGTATCGCTCCAAATTAACTTCTTTTTTTCATGTACATGAAAGATTTGGCGGGAGAAAAACGTCATTAAGCCAGCACCAGGAAACAGGCGATGCAATTGCAGAAATGAAGTTTATCATAGACAAATTGGTCCAGGAATGTATCAGCAAATGACTGAGCAGGTATTGATTACCAATTGCTGTGTTATTCAGCAGTTGACATGATTTAACATAAATATCTTTATTTTTTATCTTTTTTGTTCTTTTCACTCCATAATAATAGGTTATATTTGTCATTTTAGGTCTGTGACCAATGTGCAAATGTGAAGTATGTGCGAGAAGGTGATTTTTTGACCGTTGATATTGAGAAGGGAATGCAAGATGGGCAGGTATAGAGCAACCATTCTATTCACGTTCTGGACATGATACTGATGTGACATGAGTATTTAGTGTCTTCTCTCCTTTTTTTTTTGTCAACATTAAACTAGGTTATATATACTATAGCTAGTAAGCATACCACATGCTATTGCTACTTCTAATTCTAATTCTAGATGCTAATTATACCATTTTTTAAGACAATAATTAATAAGCAGTTATTTGTCATCACTTCATTGCTTACTATTAGAACAATTGGAACTCTCTTCAGTCAAACTGGCCAATTTGCCAATGCTAATCAGTGCTTGGTATGCTATGTTATTTTGTCCTAATGCCAGTCAGTGTTCTTTTGACCTGGTAACTGGCAAACTACTGACAGTTTTCGAAATTTGGCCTGAAAACCTTGAAAGAGATCTCAATTACTTATGTGAACTATTGATTTTATATTGTGGCTGCCAAAGGGCTGCCATTTCCTCAGGCTACAACATGATCATAGACATAGTTGTTTATCTTTAACATATATTGTATTCATCACTATCTATAAGTTCCACTTTATGATTTGAATGTTGAATTGGCATTGCCATTTAATATTTTCAGGAGGTTTCATTTTTTGAGGAAGGAGAGCCTAAGATTGATGGTGAACCTGGAGATTTGAAGGTTTTCTTAGCACCTTTTTCTGGCTGGTTAAAATCTTTTATGTGAGACAATCAATTTGACTTATATTTATCCTCAATAAATGTTTCATGAGCAGTTTAGGATCCGAACAGCGCCACATGAGCGGTTCAGAAGAGAAGGCAATGACCTGCACACAACTGTTACAATCTCCCTGGTATTGCTCCTCTCAATCTGTCATGCCTGTTCAGCTGTTCTAATCAACTCTCTTTAAACCCTTGGTACCATGAGAAAATTAGCCAGATGAAAACCTGGTCATATTATAAGGACCAAAGCCCCAAGATGGCTCAAAAGTTTATCATCTTATAATGATCATACTACAAAGATATATCTAGATATATCTGCCTTTCTGCGCTACTGTGGATGGGACTAGTTCATTTCCTATAACCTTGGTAAATTTGAGAAAACTCAATATTTTCCACTACTGCGATTGGCAATTCATATTAACCCCACAATCATGAATTGCCAAACTTTGGACTGTAAATCCTGAAATCCCTTCCTATTAACCCCATCAATCCTCTTTTTCACAAGAAGATGCACCATTATAACTGCATAGCTTGTGTCACTGTTCGTAGTCTGTGTTTAGCAGCTTTGCTCGTGTTGCCTGATCATCCTTTTGTTGTGCAGCTCCAAGCACTGGTTGGTTTCGAGAAGACCATTAAGCATCTGGACAACCATATGGTGGAAGTCGGCACCAAGGTGAAATTAGCATAAGAATTATTATTCCCTGTAATCATTCATCACCTGCAACTGATCGTCTCAATTCCCTCAAATTTTTAGGGTGTTACCAAACCCAAGGAGGTTAGGAAGTTCAAAGGGGAAGGTATGCCGTTGTACCAGAGCAACAAGAAAGGCGATCTATACATAACATTCGAGGTTTTATTCCCGAAGACCCTAACCGATGACCAGAAGACCGAGCTCAAGGGCATTCTTGCATAATCGAAGGCCAGCTTTTCGCTTTGGTGCTGAAGCTAGCTATCATTTGAGGTGGGAAAACTACCTCAAAAGGATATTTTCCAGCTTAGTAGAAAGCACCAGCAGCTGCCTTTGTGCGAGTGATTTTGCGGTTGATAATGCTAGCAGTTCAGCCTTTTGCTTCTCTTTTTTTTTTACCTCGTTTGTTTTCTCATCTCATTAACAGCCGGGTGTAGCATTAGAAAGTTCGACGAGCTGTACCAAAATATTGCCAAACTGTATTTACTGGTTGTATAACAGCGGTTAAATTACATGTAACTTAAGTTAGTATCATTTGGTAATCTGTTGGAACAACATATTGCGTACGTTCGGTGCTCGATCTTCTCTGAAAAATCGTGATCCTCTGAGTGATTATTCGGATGAAAAAAAATCAAATGGTGTATTTGTAAACAAAAATAATTTGTAAATGTAATTTTTATGTGCATGTTCTTAACAATCTAAAAGCCAAAGCTAAAAAGAAAACTACGAAGAGAAAAAAACAAAATATACGGTTAAAAAATTAAATTTTGGTTTATAAGTATAAGCAAAAGAAAAATTATGAAGCGATAATTCTAGATTTCTACAGCTCCAGTCATAATGTGAGCGATAGTAACGACATGAACCAAAATGGACGGATGCAAAACCATAGGAGTTTAGGCTTACAGTAAAAAGAAATTTAAGTTAGAGGCAGATCTTTTAAGTCAATGGTCTGCAGCAACAAATCGAGCTCTGCATGAAACCTTTGGCACAAAAAACCATATCAGTATCGGTATCAATACATCACACACCCACAAAGAAGAAAGAAAGAAAGAAAGAAAACATCATCAGCAGAAATTGCGACCCAAAACGGAGCAGCACAACGGCCAGTTCACAGTGGGTCTCAAGATATACAATCATGGCGCACAGGCTGTAACACTAACACGAGAGGCAAACTTCAAAGAATGCAGAGGGGCGGATCTAACACTAACACGAGTGGGAACTGGGAACAAGTCGAGCAGCTGCCATCGAAGTGATGACCATCAGGCAATTAGAGTTTGCATCTTTGTAGGACCTGCATGTAAGGCATAGCACATGACAAGAGGTTCAAAAGATAATGTTATACATTGTTTTTTTTAAAAAAACAAAGGAGTAAGGATTTAGCAGTGTCACCGTCGAAGTGTCCAACTCACCACAACATAAGGATCGAGTAAAGTACAGTTCTTTAGGATAATAACGTAACTAGTCATTGATGTGCCCATCAAGGTCATGCACAAAATATTCTCCAAAAAGTTCAAGGTTCCAGGTACTCCGTACGGTAAGCTATATCACGAATAGTATCCAATGCATTACCTTGATATTTACACCACTAACTTGGAATCGAGTGCAGCCGCAACGTTTGCCTCTCCAGCTTCCTGTTTTGCAACAGATGGCTCAGCATTTCATATGAAGTAAATTACAAAATATACGGCAAGACGTACCTCCATTCCCCATTTGATGTAGTCTGGTGATTCACAAGCCTTGTACTCATCAACTAAGCTCTCTATAATTTCTCGAGATTCATCAAATTCAGAGAGATCATTATCCTGTATTACAAGGCCAAAATGTTGATTATTTTGAACAAAAAAATGGATAGAATTCCCCACGAGATTCATCTTAAGAAAACCAAAAGGGTAAACACGCACATTGCAACAGTTTCCTGTTTGTTTTATACTTTTATGTGTAATTGCTAATGGTGTGTTGAAACTTTTTGGTGTCAAACACGTGTTTGAACATGAAATGCATTATTACACTTCAAGCAGACTCTTTAGCAGTTACAGTATGTTGAAATCCCATAAGCATGACAACAATTCCAAACAACTTAAAATGCCAGAGATTCATATTTCAAAATAATTCAGGCAAAGGAAACTGCTGAAATTTTAGGGATGGAGTTTCTCACCTCAAACATTGGAAACTTTCTGTAGTTGTCAAGGAAAGCTTGCTTTTTCCTAAGCTTTTCATACTGCCCCAGGCATTTGCTGAATAAGTGACGGATACTAGTATGATTTGCCAACATCAAACCACTAACCTGTAGCAAAACATTAGTGATTCAAACGCTATACTTGAATTGATGGGAAAAAAGGTAACAGAAATTGCATGAAAGTGGACACACGCACACACACAGAGAGATCACTTTACCCTATGAGTAGTTTGTACATATGGAGATTTTCTTGACAAGGCAACCTGTGGCAGTTAAAACAATAATATATTAATATATCAAAAAAAATTAACCTAAAATCACTCTAGCTGTCTAATGACCTGAATGCTTGCAGGTCCCCACTCTATGAAGTTAACAAGCTTCCTTTCGCGTATCCTTTGTAGGCTCTCATGGACCTAAATGCATGAGAATACCAAAGATAAGAACAGAATGAGCAAACTCCACAGGATCAAAGGAACAAGAAAGCTTCACTCTGCTTCAGGACCAAGAAAATTTCATTTCAAAATTACAGCTGCTATAGATAAAATTAAACTAATAAACCCATTTGACAGAGCTGTACCTGTGTAGGGTCCACCTCTCCCTGAATGATGTTGAGTATGGAGATGTACTTAGCCTGGCTAGCTTCCTTGTTCCGAGCATATGATGACACCATTATATTCTTTGTCTGCATGATAACACATAAAGGTCCAAAGTTCAAAATTTCATAAAGATCAGAGTTGAAAGCATCCTATTCCTAGAGAAGCAAATAATACCTGCAGAAGTCGCCTCATAACATCTAATACTGTTGTCTTGCGTATCATGTTAACCTGCAATTGAGCAGATCATTATATCATGAACTGATTATTTCACATTTGTCAGAAGAGAAGGCGGAACATAATATGCATTTGACACAGAATATACCAGTCTACCATATATCAATTAAATTCAAGCAAAAGTAGTTACTAAGTCAATAGACAAAATGTGAAATCAAACAAGTCACATGAACCAATGTAACAAATGGGGGGCAGATATGATCAAATCACCTGGCGTTCAACAGTCAATGGAGTGTAACCTGTCATCAGAAAATGACACCTTGGAGTAGGGATCAAAGAGGCAAGAAGGCCAACCAGGTCATTGTTCATATATCCAGGATACCTCAGAGTAGTTGTGCTCGCAGACATAACTGTGGAGACCAAAGAGTTTGTTTGTGCAAAAGTAGGATTTGCTAAATGAAGACGCTCCACAGCAATCCTATTAAGGGCCGTATTGTCAAGAACAACCACACAGTCAGCATTCAGTGTCAGCCGCTTCAGAGTTAAGAGCGAGTTGTATGGCTGGACAACAACATCACTTGTTTCCATCTGATTCGGGAAAACACTGTACGTCTGGACAAGCTTTTTGCTGTATCGGTCATTTAGAGTCTCCAACAGGTATGAACCCATACCTGAACAAGGGCAGAGCAGACAAAATTAATTAAACACTATTAGAAAATCAGTGTGAGCACATACAAGTTAACCATGATTGCATCTACAGCATCCCACATATGCACTGAGTAACATGTTAAACATCAATAGACACTCCAGTCACAATAGACAGTGATTTACCAAAAAAATGATGCTAGTAAAACACAAATCCAGGTAATCAAGAAAGGAGATCCAGATAAATGACCTGAACCAGTTCCACCAGCAATTGAGTGGCACAACACAAAACCCTCAAGGCTATCACTTCCATCCGCTTCTCTGTCTATCATATCCATGATATCATCAACAACTTGCTCACCCTATAGTGTGTAAATAGGCAAAAAAAAAAAGATAAATGTAAAAGATGTATTAAACTCTGCGGCAGAAATGCGAAAGTCACAGTTGGCTTAATGACAGACCCTAACAAAACCTATAGCATTGTTGATCGGCTGACAAACCTATAGAACTGATAACCAATCTAGCAGATGAAATATGGAAAGGACGGATCAAAGTGTACCTGGTGATATCCACTAGCCCAGTTGTTTCCAGCACCACCTCCATGCTCAGCCACAAATATATTCTCATGATTGTACAGATTCCTGTATTCACTGTTCTGTATTCCATTGATCACTCTCGGCTCTAGATCCACAAGAAGAGCCCTGGGTATGTAATGCTGGTCATCAGCCTGGTAGAAGAAAACATCCTTCCTATCTCCACCCTGCAGAGAAACTTAGAGTCTTTAGCACTCTTTGATTACACAGCCACCAACACAAACGAAAATATGCACCGGAAAGAATGATAGACAGACATTTCGGCCATTCTGGATGATACCAAAAGAAACGCAATATCTGCATACTATTATATTAGGTTGCGCATCTAGGTCGTAGACTCGTATCTGCACTTGCCAGAGCAACCAGAAGCGAGACTAAGATCAAACTATTCAGCTAATCTGCCAATTTTAGTCCTGATTCACTTATAACTGAACCTATGTGCTCTCTTGCTTCCAGCATCAAAAGCCAATTAAAAAACGAGCTATACAGTAGAACCTGTGCGGAATGGTTGAATTCCATCGAGTTCAGGTAGAACCGTTCCATTGTTGAAGGCGGTCCAGCGCATCTGCTCTGCAGACCCAAAACCCCCACCCAGCTTCACCTCACGAAACCCTGGGACCTAGACAAACCACTCCTAGCTCGCAGCAGCAGCAGCATGCTGATGGCGGAGCATGGCGGGCGCAATCTAAGCCCTCGCCTCGCGGATGAGAGCAACCCAAGGGGTAACCGCAGCGGCGGCCGAAGCCGATCCAAGTCGAGTCGGCGAGCGCGAGGGGCGGGAGGGAGGGTGGTGGTGGGTACCTGGGTGGCGAAGTCCTCGAGGAGGCCGTCCTTGCCGATGCCGTGCTCGAGGCAGAGCTGCTTCCAGAACTCCATCCCGATCTGGTTCCCGCATTGCCCCACCTGTATGGTGATGATCTCGCGCGGCATCTTCCTTCCTCGCCCCCTCACACCTCACTCCCTGGCGCTGGCGGCGGCGGCGGCGGAGGCGGAGGCGGAGGCGGAGGCGGGTTTTGGGTGGGGTGTTGCTTGGAGTGGACGCGACGCTAGGGCTGAGCCGCCGCGGCCTGCTGCTGCCTTTGCCTCGCCTACCAACTGAGGAGAGGAGCGGGGGAGCTGAGATGGCGCAGGGGCAGGGCGCAATTTTCGAATTTATTTTCTTTTTTTCTCAGACGGGGCTCGCCTCGCGCTCGCGCTGCCTGCGCGCAAAAATGCAAATCTCTCCGTTTGCAACTTCGAATCGGGACTATAGGTGGCAATGGGCAGATACTTATACCACTCACCTCCACTAAATAAAATTTTACTCACTACATTATCTATTTATATTTATTTATATTTATGGGTACAATTTTTTCTCATACACATATCCACGTGGATATTTTTTATCCACAGGTAATCCACATCTAATTATTACCCACAGTATAATAAAAATAACAATACAAGATCAATATCAATTGTAGTCTTGTGCTATAATTTAGCAATAAATAATAAGTGCCACAAAAGTAGTTGGCTAATAGTTTACCACATAATTGGAATTTTTTTTATGTTAGGCTGAATTTTTATGGTAAAGGATATAATTTATTTTTATTTATTTTTAGTGGGTACCCATTGGATGATGGGTATGGATACTACCTACTCATACCCAAACCCAATTACTCATCGGGTATAAAAATTTCTCACTAAGGTATCCCTGATACAAAGTCTAACCCATTTAGCCACCCTAATGGGGTAAATACCCGTTGGATATCGGATAATGGGTCCCCATTGCCACCTTTAATCGGGACCGGCACCGAAACCAAGTACATCCTTGGGTCATCGGTCATCACTCCTAGAGTCCCAGTGCTATGAATCTGAACAATATATTCATCGTATTTGTGCGTCATATTAGAGCAGCAATAGCAGATTATAAATTAGCTATAAACATATTTTAAAAAGACAGGAGAGGAGAGAGAAAAACGGTAAGATATAAATTTATAGCCAAGACACACATCGTGACAGGTGGGATATGATAGTATTTATTTTATATGCAGCTATTGTATGAATTAACTATTAGATTGACTATAGATAAATGGGAGCGAGTAGTTAGCTATACTATTAAACTTGCTCTTATATGTTACAACAAATACTAAGTTTGTTTTTTATAGGACGGAGAGTACACATTTTCGTACTCAATATCAAAAAAAAACCACCACGTAAACACTCACAAATCTATAAAAGCTACTACGGTCTTTTGCTTTTCTAAAACATAATTTATCTATATATATATATATATTCCATGTTTTACCAAACCGTGCAATAATAAAAAAAAACAAAAACAAAGTATTTGCAGGACAAACCTAAGGGGCTAAAGTCACGTCCAACGCATTGATATCCACAGAGTTATACGAAGCTCTAGTGTCTTGACAGTGCCTTAAGTAGGGGACCATGTTTTATGTGTAATTTAAATATATAATGGCTATTTAAATGTGTTTAATGGGTACAACTGAGATATCCTAGTGGTCTTATGAGTTGGCTCTGGGATGTTTTAAAAATAAATTATTTCTGGGATAGAGGTAGGCCTATGGTATCGATCCAAATTTACACTACTTGACTCTTTTAGATAAGTAATTATAAAAATAGACTGGTTTCAAATGTTATTTCAAAATATACTGTTTTGCTTTGTGATACCCTTGAAGGCGTAGAGATCCTTCATCTCCGCACTAGGGCTTGGCGTGGACCTTGCGGTCCATCCAGGACGCGGGTATCTCAACTCCAATCCCCCTTACGTGAAGATGAAGAATCTTCACGCTGTCGAGGGTGACACGAAGCAGGTTGTCTATTTTTAAAAATAGTTTTGAACCGGTCCGTTTTCATAATTTGTTGTTGAAAAGGGTTAGTAGTGCAAAAGTTGATGGTGTCGACAGGGTAAAAATTTCCAGCTATAAATCTGGATTAATATTTGACTAGATTTATAGGATAAAAGTTAAGACTATCTTGGGAATGGCGGTAGTATCGATGATTCTTATAAAATGTTGTTTGATTCCATATTTTTAACATGCAACGTTATAATAAATTACCTAGTACCTAGCGCCAATAAAATTTTATACTATCTTTATTGTTCAGATTTACCCTTAAAATCTCTTGCATTAAAAAAATAGAGAGGGTACCATCACAATTAGTTTATGAAAATTCAAGAGTTTCAAATTGGGTTTAAGTTAAATGGTCTTTGAGTACCTATACATTCAACGGTTCAATATGTGTACAGTTGCTTCAAAAAGTGTACAACCTCGCCCAAAATAAACGAATTCATGTGTTTTTGGATAGAATTTTTGACTCTTTGTCTTATTTAAAATTTTTTATGATTAATATTTTATTGTTACTACATGATAAAGCATGAATGGTACTTTACGTGCGACTATTTTTTTTAACTTTTTAATAAATTTTTCAAATAAGACGGATGGTCAAACGCTCGATCTACAAAACCCAGGAATGCTCTTTTTTGGGGACAGAGTAGTATTCTCCTTTTGATTCGTCAGCCTCATCTTTTTCTTGTTTTTATAAGCATAGGCAAAACGACTTATTAACAATTAAAAGTAATTTAGAGGAAAATGTTTATATACATGTTCTAATAAACTAAAAGCAAAAGATGTAAATAAATTACAATGAAAACCCCCTATGTAATCAACTCTAAAATTAAATTTTAAAAAGTAAATTTTGGCTTAGAAACATAAGCGAAAAAGGTTAGGGGCATAAGCCAACCAACTGATGAATAACTAAGCTGCACTATCTACTAGTTTTTACCCATTAGCTATAAAGCTCACCATACAAACATATCGTGTCATCATCCACTAGCAACTATAAAGCTCATGCAAGCATGCTATATAGACTCAACATGCAAGCATGATATGTCATAACCCATTAGTAACTATTACATTTAAAATTCATGTAACCATGCTACATCATATACAAATTATCATTCTAAAGATTAATATGCAACCATGTCAAATCATCATCATCTTTACTATTTTTCATATTATTTCAATGTATATTTATGCATTATTTCAACTTATTTGACTTGCATTCATCCATGCATCCCGCAGTAAATATTTTCATTTATTATTTTAACATATTTAACGTATATTCATCCATATATTCCGCAGCAAACTGTGAAGTATCATCTAGTTACATTAACAATGACTACCGTTAATTAATGACAATGTTTTACACGTTTATTTTGACTTACTACAGTAAAGGAACCTTCCATGGCCACAATTGTACTATTAACCATTTAGGGACTCTCCGGTTTACAGGAATTTTACAGAAATTTTAAAGGAATTGAACTATTTTCTCTGAAATTCCTATAAATTTTCTGTGATCCGAAGAAGCCCTTACTCCATACAAAGGGTGAACATGATTTCCATGGTTAACTTTCTTTCAATTTGTGCCATCTCTAAAGCTGAGTATACAATTGTTTTGATAAACACGTGATCAACAACAACACCAAAGCATAGAATATATGGAATTAGACTGGACTTACAAATTCATGGCAATCATTATGAGAGTACGTGCGGCAAGGTGGGTGAGGAGTGCAACGTGTTGTATGAGAGCAAGGTGCGCAGAGAATTCGAAGTTGGTGGAGGCCAAGGGAAAGATAGATGGAGTGGTAAGGAGGAATTAAATTATTTGTCATTTTAGATTTGACGACTCCTGAAATATCTTTCTTGGTCCTTACGTATTTGCCATTGCACATATATCACTTCTTAATTTTTTACTACCCTCATCTTGCTTGTGTGCAGTAGGATGGAAGGCATGACATGGTGGCATTACTAGGGCGAGGGGATACGACCATGGTCTATGCGGCGTCAACCTCGGGAGGCAGCCATCAACAACAGATGCAGTCGGTTAGTGGGGACTCATTGACCGGCTTTTCAAGGGAGGATGGAGAGCCGACTGTCATGATGTTGTGGTGTCATGTACCTGCATTTCTTCATGCGGCCAAGTCCCATGCAGGCAACCAAAACATGTGATTTGCTAGCAGTATAGGACTAATGGTCTTTCTATTTATAAGCATAAGCGAAAGTGCTTATTCATGAATAAAGTGTAACCTTTGGATAAAACTTTTATATATGTCTTCTTTACGATTTAAAAGCAAATACTGAACAAACAAGCTACGATGAAAAAACCTCAAATTAACTCCAAATTTAAGTTTCAGTTGATTTTTATTTTACAAGCATAATCATAAGCTAAGAATGAGGATGAAAACCATTGGAAAAGGACCCAATAATTTTGTACTACCATAACAAAAGGACAAAACTAGACCTAAATTTGTTTAATTTCTGCTAATGCAAAAAAGAGGAAGAAGAAAAAGTACTGCAACACAAGCAAGCTATTGCATTTGACAAATAGTTGGAGGCCAAGTATTGTGAAATTTAGACCAGTCGATAGTTGACTAGTAGCTAGAAGAACAGTAGCCTAGTCATTAGTCAACCATGAACCTGACTAATGAGGATGCTTTGTCCATGATACACTAGTAACTAAAGAAATCCTCATATCTTTACCTTTTTGCCCAAAAGGGCAATGGGAACCCAGTTTGCACCCCTTATGAGATTATTCCATAAGTGCAATGATTTCATTGACTGACAACAAATCCATCTAAACAAGTCCAGTAGTACATTTCCATTTTCAACTTCAAAAAAAACTTACTAGAAACAATTTTCTACTGTTTTTGAAGATCATTTTAAAAGTTCTACCGCGCTCACGGATTGCATACACCTAAATTTCTACCATTGAATTGATATCGTCGAGCAATAGTGGTGATACGAATGGTTTGTAATAAGGATCGGCATCATGCACATTCAACTACCCACTTTCTCTCAAGATACCGTTGACTTTTAAAATATTTGTTTGATCCTCTGTCTTATTTAATTTTTTCATAAATACACAAAAATTATACATCATGTTTAAAATCCATTTAATGATAATACAAATCCCAACGAATAAACACTAATCACATAAAATTATTTTAATTAGAGGAATTATCAAATATTATTCAGAATTTAGCGATGTCAAACATTAAAAAAATGAAGGAACCAGAAGCTTGTGCCAAACTTTTCTAAGGAATTAAGGCTGAAGTGCCGAATGATTATTATTGGTTAAATTAAGAAATTAGGCAAAATAAATTAAACAGACGATTATTGTGATCATTTAAAAGGAGAAGGCAGGCAGAAAAGCAATTATATTTTGAGACAAATTTAAATTCTAAAATTAGCTATATTTAACAAGACCACAAGAGCTATCTGCAAAGTAAGCAGAGCAGTAGAGCCCCAAGGCTGTGTCTTCTCTACTGATTATTACTCGGATTTTATGTGAATCCTTCCCGGACAATTGAATGATATGTTTTATAAGAAATAATTTTTTATAAGTTTATCGTCTCATATTTGTAGAATATATTTTAACTTTATACTAGTTAATTTATCTTTTATTTTATAAAAGTTCGATAATATTTTATATTTCATCGAAACATATCCCAAGCGGGTGAACTAAACCGGCCCCAATTTCAGCGTGAACTTTCTGTGTTGCACCGTAGCGAAGTCCACACATCACGTTTTCCTTTTCCCACCTCACTTCTTTTTTAATTCCACCAAAAAGAAAAACGAAAAAAATCAAAGGGCAAGGAGAGATTTGATTATTTTATGCCAGTAAGATTGAGATTCAATTATTTGATATAATGATCCACTTACCGTTGTTTACTTAAATGGTTTTGCATGTAATACTTGTTAAGTACCAAAATAACCCATTGATCACTTGAGAAAGTGTCAAATTATCAAATTTATGGCTGGCAGAGAGGGAAAAAAAAAGGAAGAAGAGAAAGCCGCGAAGCGAGAGAGAGAGGAGAGCTCGCTCCGTCGCTCGCTCGTTTGTTGCCGTGCTCGTGCTCGTCAATGGCGGGTAGGGTTTCGGCGCTGCCCTAGCTAGCCCGAACCGATCCCAGAGGCTGCCCCCGCGTACGGGCCCCCGTGAGGGAGGGAGGCGCGGGGCGGCGGCGGAGTAGGCGATGGGGGAGGAGCAGGGGCCCCGGAGGAAGGAGGCGGGGCCGGACGACGCGCTGCAGGCCAGCATGCAGGTGAGCTTCTTCTCCTTCTCCCGGTCCCTCTCCCCCGCCCACCCCGCATGTTGCCTCCGCTGGTAGAAGGTTCTAGAAGGTTCCGATGAGGTGTGATGGTAGATCGACCCACTCGCGGCGGGTTGGAGGCATACACCGGTGGTTCCGTTTAGCGGCGTGGGGCGCGGGTTGTCGTGGAAACTTCAGCACGGTTCCCAATTCGAGGCTCGGGAGTTTCTAGAAGTCCATGCGCCCGCCCTGGGTTCGTTGTGAACTTGTGGCTGCTGATTTTGTAGTGGTTCATTCGATATCATAGTTTTCAGTGTTTGGGGGAATTTCCAGTTGAATTGTGCGTCTGGTTGGAGTAAGTTGAGAAGAATGTCTCGCTATGTGCTATGGATTTTACCTTTTCAGTTGCTGATCGCTTGATCTCTTTCTAATCAGCACTTGTAGATTACAGTCAGCAACACCTCTTTACAAGGAGTAGAGCTATTTCACCTGCCCCACCCTCATATATGTAAATGTACTTTCCCATTATGTTAATTACGGAGGTTTGGTGAGCAGTTTTGGCCTTTACTTTCCCTTGACTCTGATCAGGACTATTCGCTCGATCGGTTTGATAAAAAATCTGATCGTCTGATTAACTGTCGATCAATCGTGATTAGTCATCCAATTAGGCTAGGTATCAATTACTTTCAGTATGAGTTTTGGGCTGGATGTGAAGTTGGGCCTCTGCAGTATTGAGCTATCCCATTCTTCATAGGGTTTAATACCCAAGAATATGTATATTGGACTGAAATCTCGAGTCATGGATGCTTCACAGATCAAAACTCACAAATAAGTGACCATTTAGCCATCAAATATTTACAATATGATTGCTTTATACTATGCAGTATGCACTATACATTACATATGTTCTTGCATATACAGTATCTACTAGCCTAGATTAATCAACCTGATCGGTGCCTTGGCAATCAGGGTCGATCAGGCAATCAGATTACATTGCCCATGGAAAATGTCAGTAAAAAGATTGATTTCCTGTTCGCAGGATCTTGGTTAGCCACTTGACAGTAACAAAATGCCATATGTTCACTCATTACTCTTTTCTATAACAGAAGACCTTGAGCTAATTGCTGTTTAGGCCATGCCATTTATAACTTGCCTGATGTTGCATGGAATACCAGATTTTTGTAATTATATGCTATATAATTCTACTTGTTACCAGTAGCCATTTAGAATAAGGAGTCTTTTTGAGCCATCCTACTTCAAGAAGATTGTCTCAGTTACTTGCATGATCTTAAACTAAGAACTTACTGAAGCGATTCTTGTCTATTACACTATCTTATGTCTATAACTCTACATCGAGATATCAGCTTGGTTAACAAGGAGTGTTTCTCACTTTCTTGGTTAAGATCCAGAAGTCTTAAAATATTATTATTACGCTATGCCATATTTTCCAGACAATAACCTGATAAGATGCTTTGCTCAGAACTTTTAATCTATTTAGCTGTACCTTTTCTATGTGTATTTTCATTTTGTGATATATGACATAAGCACTACTATTAACATTTGAAGAAAATGATCCAGCGAGTCAAAGTGTACCGATTGACCGATGATGGGAAGTGGGATGATCAGGGAACAGGGCATGTAACCATCGACTACATTGAGGTATAATTTTGTCAGAATATTGAGTTAAAACCTTGTAAACTTCATTTTTAGTGACCCATCCTTAATACAAATGCTGCAGTAGCTTTTATTAAATATGATTTCTCTGTTGATGCCCTCTCTTAGTTGGTCTACTGGAATGATATTTGCAGATTTGTGTAAAGTTTTTGTTGACTAACCATCATGCTGTTTTCATTATTTGGCCAAATATGTTGAAGTTAATTTTATGTCCAGTTACTTATGGGACACCATATTCACGGCATTTAAGTTTATACCGTTACACACAAGTGTGCTATTTCAAAATGCTTCTCATGGACTTGGATGTTCTGTTTTTATGGAAACACTGGTCGTCATGTTTGCATTTAAGAAAAAGAAAGAGAATGTTCTTGTCACATATTCCCTCTATCCCAAAATGAAGCTATTTCTCCACCTACTCCCTCGTCTCAACCAATTACAACCATTCTCCATTCAATTTCTCCACCTACATTCTCTTCTCAAGTCTCAACCAATCACAACCTTCCTCCAATCATATCTACCTATCTTCTTAATACCCATGCGCAACTCTAGAAATATTTACATTTTGAGACGGAGGGAGTATAAAAATAACACAGGAAGGAGCATGTTAGAATGGCTAGGCAATTTATAACTACTTGTAAAGTGAGGCACCAAGAATATAAGAAATGATCCATGGAGGGTGGGCCCTCGTGTATGGGGCAGGGTTCTCAAAGCATGGGTCAAGGACCGATCCTTAGGGGATGAGTCCACGTGCGGGGGACCAGGGTTCATGATCTTTCTCGGCCGGTTTGGTTGAGGCTTCTTCTTAATGGAAATCCATGGGGATGCTCATTTCCCTGCAGGTCGAGTTTTTTTAATTATTCTTGCCATTTAAGGTTCACCTTTTCAACCTTTATTTGACTTAGGGATCAAGAAAAATTGCTCTGACTGTTGTGGATGAAGAGGATAGTGACACACTACTGATTCATCACATTACATCTGATGATATATACAGGAAGCAAGAAGGTGAACTGGTGCAATAATCATTTTTGTACTTTCTTTCTTTAGCCATGTTCATTCTCCTAAGTCCTAATGTACTTTCTTTACCCATTATTGTTGGTAATTGGTAGAAACAATCATTTCTTGGAGGGATCCTGAAAAGGCATTAGAATTGGCACTGAGCTTTCAAGAAGCTGCTGGGTGTTCATACATATGGTGATTCAATGATAAACTAATGGTGTTATTATCATATCCTTCAAGTGGATTATTCATGTGTGTTTAAATGCTGATGGTTTTATGCAGGGAGAGTGTGTGTACCATTCAGCGAAATTTACAATTTAATGTCCTTGATGGTACATATTTTCTAATCTGTGTATTTCTATCCTGTTGTTCTTGTGTGTTGCTGTCTAATTACGTTTGCTATGTCCTACAGTTCAAGAAGCTTCTCCACCTGCAGCATTTGAATCTTTAGAAGCCTCTCGAAATCAACCTTTTCATGGTAGGCAACTACATATTCCCTTCTTCATGAGCTGCATCATATGCGTGATGTGTCCTATTGAGAGATATGTCATGGAGAGTTGTGCAACATTTGAAGGTTGACCATATGATCTCTTATGCATGGCTAGGAATTAACTTTTTTCCCTATTTGAACTTTGAAATCCCAGTAACTCGGTTTAATTCCTGAGTAAACTATTTGATGGGTGATCTCAAAGGCTCGGACATGAAATATTATCTTCCGATTTTATCTACTTGTTCACCTGATAGGCAACACTGAAGGTTCTTATTAATCTCCTATATCTGCCACCTGATTACTTACATAAAGTATTTAACGTTCAGAACATTGAAGTCTACATTCATACTATGTAATTCAAGTGTCCATTCCTTTATCTTCTATTGACTGATTGCTTTACCTGCAGATGAGTCCTTAAGTTCCACCAACAGAGAATTTAAGAGACTTCCTCCTCTTGATTTGTCCAGTCTCTCTTCGATCTTAAAGGTGTGGACTACCTTTATTTTCTTTCCAGTGCCTTTTACTTGTATACTGCTTCCATCATGCTGACTTTTGATGCATATTTTTTGGTTGCTATATTAGAAACATCATATGTATTAGACCTGGTTTAATTTGGGTTAGTATGCCTGGAAGTAAACTAGCACATGTTTCGTATTGTAGATTTTGAATGAACTGTACTATACATATTGAATGTTGAATTGTTGTTTACCAAACTTGCAGACTATTTTGGAGTGCAGCATGACAGAGCGGATGCGTGTTTCTGTTGCAGAGTTAATATTACAATATGTAAGTCATGAACTAGTTCCTATGGCAACATGTTGGTCATGTAGCATTCCTCTTCCTGCAGGCATAAAAGTGTACATGAATGTTACAATCGTTAAGACTAATATACAGGCTTCACATTTACTTTTCGATAATAGGTCATTGACCAGCTCCATGCTGTTAGCTACAGGATGATGTTTCCATTCATTTTCTTTATTTCATTTGACAATTGATGCCTAGGCTCCATTTCAGAGCATTCCCTATTTTATCGTGCCATAATTGTATTTGTTATACTAAAATTTATTGAACATCCAAGTGACTAACTATATTCCACAGCATAGGATAGCAACCACACGCTGGATCTCAGTAATGATCTTCATTGGTCCAAAAATCTGGACCTGCTGTTATACCAATGTAATGTCTTGTTGAATGCCTGTAATGGATAAAAGATTATGTGGGTGTTGTAGGTAGGGGTGGACAAAAAGCTCGAAGCTCGTGGTTCGGGTCGGCTCGTATCAAGCTCGGCTTGGATCGGCTTGAACTCATAGTCTTAATAAGTCGAACCGAGTTGGGTTTTTAGCTCGTTAGTACTAAAGATCACTATATTTTTATATATTAGAACTTTTTAACCAGTACTTAGCTGTATAATCACATCCAAACTATTATATTTAGTGAGACCTCTGTTAGTGTCTATGGTTATGTTATTATATGATAAAATGATAAATTTATAAATTATAGAGATAATTTAAATGAGACATAGCTTGTTAACGAGCCTAACGATCTTAACGAGCTCGTTATCCACCCCTAGTTGTAGGTGCTCTAAATTGACACTTTAATCACAAGAACATGCTTGGTTGCTGTAGATAATTTAGCAAGATAAGCTCCAGGTCACTGGTCTGTTGCACTGTTGTATTTGGTCTGGTTTGTTTTTGCTTGAACAATAGATAAGTGCTATAAAAATTGGTCGCAGATAAAAAAAGGCTCACACCATTTTGTCAACTTTGGTATATTCATACATAGGATGAACTGTGAAGTTTTGAAATCCCAAACATTGATGGGCTTTTATATGACTATTATGAATTTATGATGCTCTGTACTTTTCAATTTTCCCCAATATGTTGCAGCATGATTTCTTCCCCCAGCTAGTGAACCTTCTCAGAACGTGTGAGAGTTCAGGAAACATGGATGCACTCCACATGATCTTTAGATTAGTAAAGGGAATCAGTAAGTGCATGACAATTAAGCTTTGTCATTGTTTATTTTAAATTGCTGCTTATTTTATTTGTCCTTCTGCAGTATTCTTGAACAGTTCTGCGATATTTGACAAGATTTTCTCTGATGATTTTATTCTTGAGATAATAGGCGCCCTTGAATGTAAGAAATTTACTTTTGACTTCTCAATAAGTGTCTGCGTCAATAATGATAAAATCTTGCTTTGTCAATTTTACTGGAAATTAGCTGAATGCTCGTGCTTTGCTATTGATAAATGAAAATATATGATAATACTGTCTCAAATAAATAAAAATATATTTTCATGAAATGTGTTACCTATTTTATTGCTGTAGAGAATATTCACCTTAATTTAATTTTATGTATGGCAATCTATTTAGAGCAAGTTTAATAATAAAGGTGGATGCTACCTCTAATCTTGTCCATGTAAACAACTTATCAAATAAGAGGTGGCAATGTGGCACATTCAACACACTACCTCTACACTAGCTCTAATACACTAATTTCAACCATTGTTTGCCCAATCTACTCTCTCCCCCTCCTTTTCTCTTGGAGTTTGTGTAGAGGTTGCCCCTTGCATGAGGGGTGGCTCCTCTTGGGGCTTGTGTTAAAAGACCCATAGCACTTGCTCTTAGATTTGGTTTTCTTTTATTCTTTTAATATCAAGAAGTTCAAGGGGTAGTTTACAAAATCTACAATGTGAGTAGGTGGAGGTGGCATACCACCACTCCTTTCTTTTAAAGTAGTATATATTCTAGACAAGTACGCAATAACATACCTGCAGAACTGCATACTCTGTTTGTTATTAATGAGATACTGTGATATGACCCGAGCAGATGATCCAGAGGCTCGCAGCGTGCAAAATCATCGCTATTTCCTGAAGGAGCATGCAATTTTCAAGGAGGTAAACCGAGTTTTGTGCATGTATCCTTGTTGAGATGGAATGATTTTCATGTGAAGATTTCTTTTGGATAGGCTATACCCATTAAAAGTGCTTCTGTGGTTTCAAAGATCCATCAAACATACAGAATAGGCTATATAAAGGTCTGTGCCCTCTGTGTCCTGCCCCTTGTTAGATGGAGTTTTCATTAGTTTGGTTTCTGTTGCTTTTGTTTTGTGCTTGACTGTTTCATTCTGGACTGCTTGGTATTTACAGGATGTTATATTACCGAGAGTAGTCGATGATGCTACCATGGCAAGCATTGCTGCAATCATTCATGCGAACAATGCTGCTGTTAGTATTTCAACACTATTGATATTGTCCATGCTTTGACTCAATATTTTCTTCTGTGATTTCACTATTTCAGACTACTCTGCTGTAGGTTGTTTGTTTACTCAAGGACGATTCTTCTTTTGTAAAAGAACTGTTTACTAAGATGAGATCTTCGAATATTTCTGCTGAATCAAAACGCGAACTGGTGAGACTAGTATTCCTTTCTGTTGCTACCTTTTTTCCAAGCATATTTAGACGTACATACGAGAACCTGGAAAATTTTCTTGCTAGTCATAATCATTAATAAGGTTATAGTATGTCAGTCAAATCTTCAAAAGAACTATCCCTGCCAATAGCTGAGCTTAAAAAAAAAGGTTGATGCTTGCTACTTTCATCCATGAAAGTGGTTCCCATGGTGTCGTGTGAGTTGACTTGTGAGCACCAAGTGGCGCTTGGAGGGAGCAAGACATACAGGAGTTGAGTTTGTGTGAACTAGGTATTGTGTTGGCTTTACTGAAGCCGGTTACTGGCCGAAGAATTTTATTGACTCATCTTGTTTTATTGACAGGCTCTTTTGCAGTGTGCCAAAAAAAATTTGGCGCATGCTGAAGATTGGCTTCATCATTTGAGTGTTTACATGATAAGGGCTATGAGTTTTAGATACATCAAGGGTATTTTTGATTCCCTTGCTAGGCAAGCCTAGAGCTAAGCTAGACCAAGCCCACATGGGTATTGCTGTGCTTGCTTTGGCATGCTGTTTGGCTAATTTACTTTGCCCATGTAGTTTGCTGTAAGGCCCTGTTTTTTGGCACGCTCACGTCCTCCAATTCATACGTGTGGCGATCTTACTGTTGAAAGAGTGAGCCAATTTGGCTCTCCTTCAAATGTTTCCCTGTTCACTAAGGCTAGCTGGCCTTCGAAAGCTAGTTTATTTTGATGGTTCCAAACCCCTAGCCAAGCATGGCTATAAATGATTTTGCTAGAGAGATCCAAGCATAGTTATTCTTGTGTAGCTGTGTACAAGGTTCACGATCCTGCGGTTACCGCGGCGGTAACCGCGGTAACCGCGTGGTCCGCGGGGGCACGGCTTCGGTAAGCCGCGGTAACCGAGTTTAAATTTGAGGAGAATTTAAAAATTTTGAGGAAATTTAATGGAAAAAATATATGTTGTATAGGTTGATATATAGTATAGTTTTGTCAAAGAAATTCATGAAAAAATATATTTTTGGTGTAATTAAAAATCATAAACGAGAATTTCGGGAAACAAAATTAAAAAATAGCCTATTGCAAGTAATATTTCATAGGAAGATGGTTAAGAATATTTTGTGTTGAGTCATTATTAATTTACACTAGACACTAGGGTACATGATGTTGAAATACAAATATATATCAATGGATATATGAAAAATATGTATGAAGAAAAATTATACGTGCATGTTAGTACATACATAATAGTTTTATTCGTAATAATGGGTAGTAGGTATAGTTGTGACGCAACAATCAAAATAAAGTTGTTACTTGTTATTGTTGTAAATTATTTGGTGAAAGGTGATACGACGGTGTATGTTTGTATGTTGCAATATCAAGAATTTAGAAAAGGTCATGTGAAAATTTTCTTGTTTTCCCTATAACATGTCATATTTTTCCTATGTCATAAATATAGTCACAAAATATTTTCCTAATTTTCATGTATTTTTTTAGATTTTTTAAAGTTTTTTTTGCATTTGACATCACAACCGCGCTCTCCTCGCTGTAACCGCGGTTTCCTTGCGGTAACCGCGGTTTCGGCCACAAAAATCGCGCAGGAAACCACGGTTACCGCGGTTTTCATGTGCTGTTTCAGCAAGTGCTTACCGCGGTTACCGCGCGAAACCGCGCGGTAAGCCGCGAAAACCGTGCGAGTTTAAATTCAAATTTTTTGGATTCAAATTTATCACGGTTTTTGCGGTTTTGCGGTTACCGTGCGAGATCCGCGGGAGCGTGGTGCCGCGGTTTTGGCGGTTTGCACGTTAAGTGAAACCCTGGCTGTGTATGCTGTTTGGATTGACAACATTTTGTTTTTGCAGGTCCTGTTTTTGCTTGAATTTTGCACACTCAGTAAAAGTTTACAGCCTGTCCAGCAATTACAACTATCTAGGTTGGTGTTTTGAGAAACTTCTCTCTTTAGTAATGGAGTTGTATGTGATGCCCAAGCAAACATGATAATGATGATGTGTTAAGACCCAGAATAGGACGATGTACCTGGATAAGTATTTCATCTATTTTTGTTATTTCAGTTGAACGCCATGGGCTGTTTTAAACCTGCCGCTTGAGTTTTTTAAAAGAGGACAGATAAAACGAGACAATTATTTTAGATATATCTATAAAGAGTAATGTGAAGTAAGTTAATTTTGGTTTCAAGTGCGATCCAAGCTATTCAGAAGACATAGAAAAGTTAACAGCTTTAAAATAATTTTTTGTTTCACTTTCATTGTCACCGCATGGGAAATATATAATATTTGCACAAGGGTAAAACTTCCATAATTTTCAGGGAAAACCGTTTCCATTTGTAATGTTTTTCCTGTGGCTTATGTGTTGTGCACCCTTCTCATTCGCATCATGACAAGCCAACAGTATGATTCTGTGAATCATGTTCTCTGGCTTCTACAATGCAAACTTTCTAAAGCATGGTCTATTGTGTTTATAAGGACACTGTTCACCTCTATGAATCATGATTGTTACCATGTCTTCTTTGGTGCTATGCAGATATGTCCATATTAATAATGCAAACAACTGTTCAAATAAACAGCATTTAGGTGCAGTTTTGTAAGTTGGATAATTGGAGAGATAATTCTAGCAGGTTAATCATTTCCTTTCCCTGTTCAGGGATCTCGCTAGTGAAGGTGTATTTGACATCATGTCTGATGTGTTGCAGAGTCAGGATAAAGTGCTCATCTCAGCTGGGTAACTGATGGGATAATGAACAAACTATTTTTTGACATTTCCTTGCATGTACTATTTTTCACTCATCGTTTTTTTTTCTTTTTTGGCAAATTCAGGACAGGCATCCTTGTACATTTTCTTAATCAAGATCCTAACTTACTGAGGTCATATATTGCTCGCCAAGAAAATTCTCAAGAAGGCAATTCTCTTCTTGGTTTTCTGGTAAGTAAGTTGCATCCCTTTGCTGAGTTTTGGTTTCGTATTTATGTCCCCCTGTCGTGTACTTGGTCCAAGCAGTGAATTGCATTTCTTAATGGCCATCATGTTCTGCACACAATGTGAATCTTGCTATTTTTGTGGAGCCTTTGGGGTTTGAATCATGTTTCGTTCTCCTTTTTGTTCTTCAATCTATGCAGACGTTTTTATTTCCTGTTTGTTGTAGACACTACCGATAACCTCATGCTGCACAGTTGACAATGTGATGCACAGATGATTAATGAACTCAGATCCAATCATCTATTTATATGTCCTAGTAGTTCCATCATTAAGTTACCAGTGATCGAGGTATTTTTCTCAGATGCCTCTGTTTTTCTATTTATTTGTCCTAGTAGTTGAACATTAAGTTACCAGTGATCTAATGTGTGCTAATAGTAACCATGCTTATTTTATGATCTGAGATCCAATCATCTATTTATTTGTCCTAGTAGTTAAACCATTAAGTTACCAGTGATCGCGGTATTTTTCTCAAATGCCTACATTTTTCTGTTCTGCCCAGAAATGTTGGAATGATTACTTTTTTTTTTCCTTAGTTCACACCTGCTGTCTGTTCCCAGCTAGAATATTTACGGATACTGCTTACAATTACTCAAATTTCAGGTTCAAGGTATGGTAACTGACTTCAGCGAGTCATTGCACTGTCAATTTTTGGAAATTCTGAAGATTCTGATGGATGGTTTTGCTGCAAATACACCTACACACCATGTGAGATGAACTAGCCTAAATTGTGAAACTTTTGGTATTTCTTAAATTCAAAATTTGGTGGTCATACAATGAATTATTTGGATCACAAGGACGTTAGAAATTCTTGGTCATGTATTGCCTACAGAATTATACAAATAGTGAATCTAAGCCGCTTTCTGCTATAATTGTTTCCATCCTTGTTATGATTTATTTTAGGATGTACAAAACCAACATGGTTTTTTGGTCACTTCAAAATACTGAAGCATGACTTGGCCCATAATTTATATTGGATTACTATGAAAAATTTGCTTTCTTTTTCTTTCACAGAGAGGAGTTATTGATGTTTTTCATGAAAAGCATCTTGATAAGTTGATTGATGTAATAGCTTCCTCTCAAATGGACATTACCCAATCAACATCTAGTCCAGTTGGTGTTGGTACAAGAGTTGAAGACAAGTCTGCTAAGACTGAAATACTGTCTAACATCTGCGAGCTTTTATTCTTTTGTGTAGTTCATCACCCCTACAAGATCAAGTAATACTCAATGCACATGCTTCCCTTTTTTCTTAATTCAATATTTCCTTTGGACTTCTGATGACCTTCAGTTTTGCTAAAAGGTGGCTCTAAATCTTGTAGGGTCAACTTCTTAAGAAGCAATTCGATGGAGAAAATCCTTACATTAACCTGTAGGAGAGAGAAGATTTTGGTTGTGGCAGCTGTCCGATTCATGAGGACTGTTATTTCTCGAAATGTACAGCATTTACTTTTTTCCCATGAAAGATTAATTGTTTGAATTTGCTAAGTTGAATGTTCATTGACACTATTGGGAAACTTGAGTTGAAGTAGTGTCTTGTGTTCTGCAGGATGAACTTCTTCTTAACCATATCATCAAGTTCAACTTGTTGAAACCAATTATTGAGGTATTTGTTGAAAATGGGGATAGGTACAATATGCTACATTCTGGGGTCCTTGAACTGTTGGAATACATACGAAAGGTACCTAGCGAGAGTTATTTGCGAATTGCTATTATGCTACATGATGTGCTGTCAGTTGATGCATTTTTGTGTATAGGAAAATCTCAAGTCACTTGTTATATATGTTACCGAATACTTTTGGAACCAACTTGCGAGGTTCGAAAAACTAGGGAACATTCAGGCCTTCCGACTCAAGTATCAACAGGTTGAAACTTATACTTCTGTATTCTTGTATCCTGTTGTTACTGTTGCCTCTATCACTTCAGGAATTTTTACTCGTTAATTGACTAATGAAATTCTGTCATTAACTAAAGGGATGCATTATTTTGCCCTTAGCAAACAGAACCCTTTCATGCCCTCAGTTGAATTAGGAAATGACGCTCTTGTTTTCTTGCTAGTTAATGGAGAATGGTGAAACAACACAAAGTATTGTAATCGGCATGAGAAAGAAGACAGAAGAAAGAGGTCTCGACAAGGAAGAGGAAGATTATTTCAACAAGGGCAGGTTTGTCCAGTTTAGTTTCCTTATTGCTGCTTGTTTTCTGTCACAGAGTCTAATTGAGTTCATAGGTGGCATCCTTAACTGACATGAAATTGTATATTTTGTTACCTTAGTGACGAGGAAGATTCTGCTAAACAGTCAGCACGTGCACAGGAGCAACCTCTGGATAAGTCTGCCAAGGGAAGTGATATCCATCAGCTCCCTGCAAGGTACTTTATCTCATCTTCTTCAACTTGGGATAACTTGCACCCAACTTGTATTGAAGATTTATTTTATTGGCTTCTGCTTCTTTATTGTCATAATAAATTGTTAGGTTTTGCTTTCTGTGTACACAATTTTGGAACTCTAAAACATGCTGTACTTCATTTCTGGTGCTTAATACATTTTTCGTTTTTTTTTTCAGGTCTAAATCGGGTGGGCTTGTGGATTATGACGACGACGACAAGGGTTACAACCCACCTCCCAAAAGGACCGTTAGAGCTGATGAGGATGATGAGGCCTTAATTATAAAGCGTAGTCCAGTGGTTGACAAACAGGCAGATGGGAAGTCTCCCAAAAAGCCAAAGTTGGAACCCAGATTTATCTGCTCAAAGATTGTCGCTGCGGCTCGCTCAGATTTGGCAGATAAGCAGGGTTCCCTGTCACCTGCCTCAAGCATGAAAAGCAATGGTGATATTGGGGAGGAAGAGCCACGACATGCCTCAGGAAGCTTGGATCGCACTCATGAAAAAGGAGATGACTGTACCAAAGATGCAGGGAATTTGCCTTCCGAGATGACTGTAAATAAAACAAAAGCAACTGATTCAGAGCCTTATTCAGTGAGATAATAAATATTTCTCCTCTATTGGCTTCAACTCGATTGCTTTTCCTTGTGGCGAAAAGGAAATGCTTAACATTTGGATCCGAAGAAGGTCGTCCGTCGAGTCCATAGTATCCTGACCCTTGAGCCTGACAGCATGGTCGGAGGTGAGATAATTTTGGTCAAAGTTGTATATCTCAACTTCGATTTCGGCTCAGCTGAACATGTAAATTGACACTCAAAGAGGAGAATACCAAGCTGAGAACCAACGTGCTATTTGGTGCTGCACTATAGACAACAACAAAAAAAAAGGAGGGCCTAGTAGGACCAAAGAGTGTGAGCTCTCCCATGGGTGCAGAATGTGCCCTTCCTTCAAAAAAAATTGCCGTGGATTTTTCAGCCTATGGATGATCCACTAAGCAATCGCTATTGTAACAGAATCAGGGCAGGTGTACATCATTTGATTCACCAAATATACGGTTGCCCGTTGTGACGATTCTTGGTACGTAGTACGTACCCAGTGTTTACAAGAACATTTGCCCCCTGTTTGGAACGAATGAATTTCATGTGATTTTTATAGGGACAGCTTGTGACGTGCAAATTTCGTAGGATTTTGATTGAAACTGCTTGAAACGTGTGAATTTGATGCGATTTTGGCCTGAGACATTCAGGTTCCCATTATTGAAACGGGGAAATCATGGCTCTCTCGTTTTTTGGAGGAATAAGCGAAAACGTGTTTTTATAAACGAAAAATAATTTGCAGGTAAAACTTTTATATACGTGTCCATAGCGACTCAAAAGCGAAATATGTAAAACAAGTCATAATAAAAAACCACAAAATTAAGTTCTAAAATTTAAATTTTGGCTTATAAGCAGTTGTAATTGCGAAACGATTGAGCCTATGTCTCAAACGATGCCTTAGAGTGTTTGGTTTGTAGCTTTTTCTCATTAGAGGAATGTTTGGTTTGTCGCTTTTCTCATTAGAGGAATGTTTGGTTTGTAGCTTTACTTAATTTATTGGTTTATACGATGAATGCACGGTAGCTTATGTACAGCGGCGGATCCAAGATTTATCCCGAGCCTGAACAAACTCAATGATGACGCGCCTTCTCTCAATCCCAATGGCAGCGGACATCTCCAGCTCTCCGCCGGCCAAAAGGGCTTCGAAGCTGTGTTGACTTTGTACCATGCAATAGTTGTTCAATATTAAGATTTCGTTGATCTAGGCTCCCATCGTATTGCTTTTTAGAGGAATAAGTGAAAACACGTTTTTGCAAAAAAAAAATAATTTGCAGCTAAAACTTTTATGTACATGTCCATAGTGACTCAAAAGCGAAATATGTAAAATAAACAATGATAAAAAAACCATAAAATCAAGTTCTAAATTAAGTTCTAAAATTTAAATTTTGGCTTATAAGCAGTTGCAATTGCGAAACGATGGAGCTCCTAATCTTTGATGATACTTATAGTGGTATGCATACGTGCCTACATTCATATAGGTGAATGTGTGCGTGCCGTGACTCGTGAGTGTCTACTTTAGTATTGTGTTTCGCAAAATAAAAAGAGTAAATGATCGGTCCTTAAATTTGAGAACGGATGTCATCTAGGTCCATAAACATAAAAAATGCATATCTAGATCCTTAAACTTGGGAACAAATATTATTTATGGTTGCAAACTTTTAAATTGGACATTTAATCTATCATCTTGGTTTAATGAATCATAGTTGATCTAAACCTCATTCGAATAAAATTGACCGCGGATATGACATTCCACATAAGTACTACATTTGCAAACTAACCCTGACCGAGGTCAACTTTAGTTAAATGAGATTTGGACTGTTATGATTCGTTAAACCAAAATGGTAGATCTAAATGTGCAATTTTTAAGTTTACGGACCTAAATGACATCCGCTCTTAAGTTTAAGGACCTAGATGTGCAATTTAAAAGTTTACGGATCTAAACAACATCTGCTTCCAAGTTTAAGTATCTAGATGTGTAATCTTTAAGTTTATGAATCTATATATCATCCACCGTCAAGTTTAAGGACCGATCATGTATTTTACTCAAATAAAAACACATACATGAAAAATAAAGGGAACGCATATAGAGTCATTGCAAAAGGAGCAAAGGAAGTGCGCGTGTGTTCATAAAGATGATTGTGAGTGTGTATAAGTGTTTAAATTTGTAATGTGTTTTTTAAAACATGGTTATTCACAAAAAAGAAAGAAAAATATACTGATCCTTGCAAAAGAAGTGGATGGCTAGAAATCGAAATTCTGATCAATGGAATAATCAGAAATAATTATCAGTATCACTATAAGCCCATATAACCCAGGCCTGAGATCCAAACAATGCCGTAGGATAAGAAGGCCCAATAATACTCAGGCCCATCAAGCCCAACCTACTCCTCGCATCACACTGACACGTCGCCCTCCCACCGAATCCAACGGTCCAGATCGACCGCATCCTCCATCGCAGCCGTCCGCGCTAGGGCAATCGCTCCCCGAAACACCACGCCGACGTCTATATAAATGCTCCACCTTCTCCCTCCTCCCACCCTAGCCGCGCCCGCCTCCGCCATTTCCCCTCGCGCCGCCGCCGCCCCCGCCGCTGCCTCGCCGCCGACGAGATGGGTCGCGTGATCCGCGCGCAGCGTAAGGGTGCGGGGTCCGTGTTCAAGTCCCACACCCACCACCGCAAGGGCCCGGCGAGGTTCAGGTCGCTGGACTTCGGCGAGCGCAACGGGTACCTCAAGGGCGTCGTCACCGACGTCATCCACGACCCCGGCCGCGGCGCGCCGCTCGCCAAGGTGACGTTCCGCCACCCGTTCCGGTACAAGCACCAGAAGGAGCTGTTCGTCGCAGCGGAGGGGATGTACACGGGGCAGTTCGTCTACTGCGGCCGCCGCGCCACGCTCTCCATCGGCAACGTGCTCCCGATCCGCTCCGTGCCCGAGGGAGCCGTCGTCTGCAACGTCGAGCACCACGTCGGCGACCGCGGCGTCTTCGCCAGGGCGTCCGGTGACTACGCCATCGTCATCAGCCACAACCCCGACAACGGCACCTCCAGGTCCAATACACACTTCCTTCACCTCGAATTGATCGCATGTATTAGATCTGTTCATCCCCGTAGCTATTGTTTGATCTGAACTGATTTTGTGCATGATAAGAACTCATCTGTTAGAAATCAACCAATCTCTGTATAGCTGAAGTGATTTGGTGCGTGATAAGACTCATCTGTTAGAAATCAATCAATCTCTGTATAGTTGGATGTGATTTGTGTCTGTGTTACACTTTTTTGCCTTAGATTGAATGCTTAACATGTTAGTTCAAGGTAAAATGTAATTTGGTTAGGATAATCTGTCCGCCTTACACGATACTCGTTATAACGAAATGTTATAGAGCAGAACCAATAGCTAACATTGTTTGCCAACAATCCTAAGTATGGTTCTGTATGTTCAATCATCATGGTTATGGGTGTTTATGTATGATTAATATAGTTGACCTATGTATGCTTTCTAGCTGTTAATTCTGTTTGTGCTGATCATTTTGCAAACTATTGATCACACTGTAATTTCCTGTTCGTTTACACTGCTATTCTTGTTTAGTTGCCATGGTTGCTTCTGCTGGACTGAAGTCTTTTTTGTGGGATTGTTGTGTACACACGCATATCTTTTATACAATGTTCAATTCATAGTCTTGTATAGTCCCTGCAACTCACTGTTTCCCACTTGCAGGATCAAGCTCCCATCTGGCGCCAAGAAGATCGTCCCGAGCAGCTGCCGCGCCATGATTGGCCAGGTCGCCGGCGGTGGCAGGACCGAGAAGCCGATGCTCAAGGCCGGAAACGCCTACCACAAGTACCGCGTGAAGAGGAACAGCTGGCCTAAGGTGCGTGGTGTGGCCATGAACCCAGTCGAGCATCCCCACGGAGGAGGTAACCACCAGCACATCGGCCACGCCTCCACCGTCCGCCGCGACGCCCCGCCGGGTCAGAAGGTCGGTCTCATCGCCGCGAGGAGGACTGGCCGTCTCAGAGGCCAGGCCGCCGCCACCGCCGCCAAGGCCGACAAGGCCACTTAGAGAGCCGCTGTTACTTATTGTTGGTTATCAATATCCCGCCGCCATGCTTATCGCTAGCTTGAAGTTGAAGGACATGTGTTCCAGTATGGTCGTGTTTTTTGCTTGCAACTCTGGTGACATTGTGATGAATGTTCGCAGTTTTCGTGGTCATTGTCTGGATTCTAAACTCCGCCGCCTAAACAAGTTTTTACCTGGTTATTTAACCCTTGAGTTGTTGAATTAGCTCATGGTAATAGTTAAAAGTTAACCTTGTTCTTGTTCTTGCTGGTAGATGCTCGTTTAGTCGTGAGCTCATCTGCTCGTTGTACGTTTCAGAGAGTGCTCCCGTGGAAACGGTGTGATATTTCCATATTAGAACGAAAAATTATAATATGGAGTTTCTCTCTCACTTAAGAGAAGAGAACAATTATAACATGATAGCTAATCGGAAAAGAACCTATTCTAAATAACCATCCACATTAGAATATGAACAATTAATTTTGAATAAATTGTTAGGAATGCTCCTAATATGTGAAGATGGGATGGAAGTTGGGAGAAAACCCACTCCTTTATTAAAATTTTCTAATAAATCTAAACCATTCATTGTTAGTTAAAATTTAGTACGTACATAAACTTTTCTCCAATTTTCACCCCGCTCACCAAACAAATGGTTTCCTTCTTTAAACTGCCGATCCTCCTTCCTCAGGCGCTAGAAAAACGTGGACTCAAACCTGTGGTTATTTACTTCATCTTTTTACTTATATTTATGTTTGTAAGTTAAAATTTAAATTTTTAATCTTAAATTTGAAATTGATTTTAGGGTTTTTTCATCGGAGTTTATTTTTCAGCCTTGCTCGTCTTTTATGGAAATTAAAATACTATATAACTATATAGAAACGAAAAGGTCCAATTCAAGATCAATTGCGGCATTTGAATCTGCATCTGCATCCTCGGAGCAAGGTCGTAGCATAGCTAATCAGCCTAAGCTTCCACTGATACAATACCTGACCCATCCTTCCATGCTGAAGTTGAGCGAGCTCTATTGCCCGCTTTGATTTTCTCTCCTCTTCTCCCTCTATCCAAGTCTCTCCTCTTCTTCTAAGCACAAATCTTACATTAATTCTTATACTCGTGTAATATCATTGCACTCACTCTCAGCAACCATGCTTCAGGTAGAGATCTTTCATCTAAAACAATTAGCTCCATTGGTGCATGATCCTAAGCGGCAAGGCTACCACAGAATGATGAATCAATTCATACAATTTTCAGGTTGAGCAGACAGAATCAAACCGCACTACAATACAGCGTTTCAGGGGTTAATTTTACTCCAGGCTACAATTTCAGGATTTCGCAAAATGGATGTTCATCTTAGGTGCTACAGTGGATTGAACATCCATCAGAATTACCATAAACATGAGCCAGGATATCCCAGTTTATAGAAAATGGCATGGTGTGCCCTCTGCTACCTATTCTTATCCCTGCTGCTTAGTTTACTACGATCATTATCCTCTTCCTTAAACTTGAGGTCACTCAGGCAATCATGCTGTTCACAGTCATGAATGTAACCTATATCATGCTCTGGTTGCCCATAGCTGTTTTCAGCCATCTGGTAACCAGCTTCCCTGATTGTTTCCCTAAGCGACGATGATCTTTCTGCCCCTTCCAAACCCTCCAGATGTTCATGCCGATGTTCATCCTCGTGGTCGTGAGCATGTTCTTGTTCTTGCTCTTGTCTGCCACAGAATGACAGTTCATATGCGTGTGGTCCCTGAACCCTCATTTGCACGGACCTCAGTAGCGCTGTTCGCCTCAGGTCAGCTCCATGGCACATATCATTCGGCGAAGATGGGAACCGACCTTCATTTTCAGAGCTACGGCGAGGATTAGAGCAGACAACCGACGAGAGTGAGCAACTCGGCAGAGGGTATGGGTTTGCGGATAAAAGACCAGATTGTGGTTTCTGGAATCGGTGAGGGGATGACATTGGACTGGTTGAAGGGCTGACCATTGCATCACTTTGACTCCCACCAGGGTTTAATTGAGTGTCATAGCACCGGTAGTCATCTGAGTCTTCAGACATTGGTGAGTATTGGGATATTATTTCATCCCTGCAAGGAGACAGATAACAAGAATCATGATGAAACGCAGGCCTGAAGCGGACCATAATATGTGCTGGGAAAATATAAGGGGCAAATTTGATTGAATAAAACTAGAAATGCATTTTTATCAGATACTCAAAACAGTGACAACTTTAGCTAATATAGAGAATTTAACTAAGTGTATTCATCAGCAAGTTGAAAATATTTACTTGTGGAGTTTCTATCACCAAACAAAATGCTCCCCCAGCTGCAGTTTCCACATGGCTTGTGTCATGGATATGAATGTTTGTAGGCATCGTGTTGCTTATCATGTGCTGGAACATGCCACAGATTTATGTTTCACGAGTTCTAACGTCATCATGTTGGTGCAAGTGTTCAAGCAATAATTGAGGAAACCAGACCACTCTTTCCAGAACATCCAGTTTACCCAATAAGCATAGAGGCAACCAACTGCTGTCCAGAATATCCATGAGCAACAGTGCACAGCAAACTCACTAGAATCAATTAAACAAAATCTAGAAATACCATACTTCCATTACGGTGTGGGAAATTGGGAACTCAGCATGAAGTTTGCAACTACAAGAAATCGAACTACTCACCCTACAAGATGTTATGTTGCGAGGTGCCTTAAGCCATCTGTAGATATGGCTTTCAGTTAAAGTAGAGATCTCGAGAATGACTTCTAGTTTTACTTTCGAGAACCCACAGGAGGTCTGCATGTTGTTCAATTAGTGCCCCTTGATTGAGTATGGGTTACAACCTCTCCCTTATAACACATGCTTACAACATACTACCTCCGTTTCATATTGTAAGACTTTCTAGTCTTGCCTAAATTCATCAATTGATGAATGTATATAATTTATATATATGCCTAGATTCATTAGCATCTATATAAATCTATGCAAGGCTAGAAAGTCTTATATTGTGAAACGGATGAAGTAGTAACTAGACACAAAAACACTATGATTCAGGGAAAAAACTTCAATTTTCTAAATTTTGATCACCCTAGTGCATCTATCCACTCAACCATTTTCAAGGGCAAAGGATGGATCGCATTACAACAGAAGTTGAAATAGAACAACTATATTTGCCTCTTCAAGTTGACTACTCATTAACTTCGGAAACTAAAAATGACTAATGTAAATATAACAATAAGACATCCACCATCATCTTCATATCTTCGATACTCAATAATCGATTCTTGACAATACAAGATTGAGCATGTAGACACAAACATATGCAGATGGAGTTCATCAGCTTGTAACTTGTAAGCAATGCACATGAAACCTGAGCACACATACCTGAAATAAGATGCATTCTCTGACCTGGCAGGGGACTCCATGATATTGTCAACCAGTGAATCTCCCACAGACAATCCATTCAAACTGGACGCCATTATCTGCAGCAGCCAATCTAGAGTACAATTAAAACACTGGAATTGGAATTGGAGCCTCGTTGTAATTTCATTCTAATTGGGAAATGGGAGGGAGAAAGAACATCTACCACACCAAGAACTGAAGCAACGCGACACCATTTACGACAATTGAGCATCCAAAACTACCCAAGAATTAGAGCCAAACGAGCACGGATCGAAACAAACAAGGATAGAAAGATTTAATCAACAAAACGAAGGGAGGGTGCAAAGAACCCCCAAAAAAAGGTAGCCCCAAAACCTGAAAAGCACTAGCAAATCGTCATAGTGCAATAAATCCGAAGGAAGCAAACCTAATCCCGGAATCCCATCTCGCTTCAATTCCCGGAAGAGAACCCCCCTCGCCGGCGCCGGGCGAAGCCTCGCTGTAGCCTGTACGGATACGGGCGAAACCGGCGCCCAATCCGAGCCGCGTGGCCACTCCCGCCCGGCCGCCCAAGAACACCAGACCAATAAACTCTCCCGGACGCGCGGCCATGGGGGCAAGAATCGAGGGGAGAGAGAGAGAGAGGGGGGGGGGGGAGTGACCTCGCTGAGGTAGCGCTTGTGGGAGTGGAGGTTGTCCACGTACACGTCCTCCTCCGGATCCCTCCCGCGCTTCCCGCCGCTCGAAGGCGGCGACATTGCCGCCTCGCCTCCCGCCATTCTTAGCCAGCCAGATCGCGAGGCGCCTCCTCCTCTGCTTCGTCGTCGTCTTCTCGGGGAGTTTGGCGAGTGCAGGAAGAAGAAGAAGAGAAGCTTCTGTTGTTGTTTTTTTCACCCTTTTTTTCCTTTCTTTTCTTTTGGCTACAAAATCATCGTTTGCAGTCCGGCCGGCCCATTCCCGGCCTGAGAAGAAAAACGAAGGCCCATAATACGTGTTCCTTTTTTCCACGTTATAAGTTTAACACTACATAAATTTATTTATTTGTATGATAATAAATCTAGACGCATATATAAAAGATATACATGAATAAATTTAGATAAACTTAAAAAATCTTATAACCTAAGTGCATTTTTATTTATAAAAAAAAACCATCTAATGGACTTCCACTAGACATGATTCTTTTGCGTCAGCTCCAACGCTGCTCCTCCGTGTATACGGTGCGGCTGCTCCATGCTTCTTTACCACCGACACCGACACTCTTCCCGTACTCGCTCGTGTCCTCTACGCTGCCTCGCGTAGCATTATCTGAGCGTAGCATTATCTGAACTAGATATCAGATAATTGATATCAAATAATATTTTTTAGTTTATAATTCATCTTGTTGTTCTTATAGTCGGCATGTTTTTTATGAGCTGTGAAAAAATGGATGCTGGTGAAATATATTTTTTCAATTAGATATGATAGTTTTTTTTTCATTCTAGGAAGTGCGGCCCTAAGGCCCTAACACATGATTAAAGACTGAGACACGTAATAAGTCCCTAACATTATTCAAATTTATATTGAAAGCGTACTCAACTAGTTGTTTTGGAAATTTGAATTACGACGAAAGTTATGAATATCCAAGATGTCAAATCCTCAAGAAGAAATCGTTCGCTATGCGTCTGGATGTGTCTCAAACAATTAAGAAAAAAGTGTGACCACGCTGGAAATCAACCATGGTACCTGATTGAAATGTCACGTTTGTAAATTTTCCAAACAATTACACACTCCTTTATCTTATAAGCATTTTTTTGTGTTTTCTAAAATGTACGTATCTAATTTCATTTAAAAAATCGTAAAAAGAATACTTATTTTGAAGGTCTTGGAGGAAATCTCGTACTCTGTCAAATCCTCTGGTCCTCCGTTCCACCAAGACTATATTTTTATTTTTATTTGTCCTGAAAAGACTTTATTTTTTGGACAACTATTAAATTAAAAAGTAGAGGATAAATACATTAGAATTAGAAAAATTATAAAAAAATGGTATTTTAGTTTTTTTATTTGCATGATATAGGTTAAAAATAATGTTTTTTCTTGGAACGGGAAACGTACATGACTTGGGCAGTGTTCGGCTGTGAGGAAAATGGAGGTAAGCTATCCGTCACGAAAAACATAGTAATAGATTAATACATGATTAATTAATTATTAAAAATATAAAATAAATTAATATGATTATTTAAAACAACTTTTCTATAATTTTTTTGTAAAAGATACACCGTTAGCAGTTCGGGAAGCATGCATGCGAAAAAAGAGGAGAGTTAGATATCTTATAGGCTACATCGAACGGGGCCTTAGAAGGTGATCTAGAGCCTTATATGAGTACCCGACTTACATAAATACTATTACATGTTTCATAATATAAGATGTTTGACATGCATGTCTTATTAAAAAATTTAGTATAAATATAAAAAATGATAAGTCGTGCTTAAAGTTCTTTTAATAATAAAATAAGTCACAAGCAAAATAAATAATATTTTCATAATTTTTTTAATAAGACAAATAGTCAAACATTACAAGTAAAAAAAGTCAAACATCTTATATTATGAAACAGAGAGACTAAATTACAGTTTCCATGGAAGTGTTCTACTTAAAATCATCAAAAGGAGATTTCTAACCCACAAATTTATATCTTCATAACAATAGTTTATGTTATCATCACGAAACTAAATAAATTTTACACCCATTTCAACTTTACTAACCATATGAATATGTTGCACACCCTCTACTCTTTTTTCTTAAATGTGATTAGTTCAAACATGAATTAATCAACATAATTTTTCAAAAAGCGGAGGGAGGTGTAACTCGATTACTTCATGCATGCATGCCTAGAGTCTTGCAGCTAAGCACGCTTCGGTAGCGTCAACGCCGGCGAGCCCTCTCGCCACCTCCACCACCAGCCGCTCCATTGCCGGCGCCGGCAGCCGCATCGGCACTTCGACTCCCTCCTCGCCGTCCCCGCCCCTCCCGGCGACGTGGAACGTCGCCAGCGTCGCCGTCGCCGGCCCGCCGTACGCGGCCTTCCCCCACCCGACGTCGACGTCGTGGATCCCCGACCGCGTGATGTCCGACACGACGTAGGTGCGCGCCACGGCGAACCGCGGCCGCCCGCGCGCCGCCATCAGGTCGGCTACCGACTGGAGGTGGCCCTCCTCCATGGCGCGCGCCTTGGCGGCCACCACGAGGCGGAGCGCGTGCGCGAACGGGCGGCGCCGCAGCTCCCCCGCCGGCGACTCGGCGACGGCGAAGGAGAATGCGTTGCCGTAGTAGCCGTCCGGGAGAGGCGCGCGGCCGCGGCCGCGGCCGCGGGCGTTCACGACGAACTGGACGCGCACCGCGTCGCCGGCGTCGTACTGGAGGGCGTTGGCGCGGCACCGCCACATGAAGGCGGCGATGAGGTCGAACCGCGTGCTCCGGGAGCCGAGCGCCGGCGGAACGAGCGCGCGCAGCGCGGCGATCTCGCGGCGGCCGAAGAAGAAGGGCCGGTGGACGAGCGCGTCGGCCGGCGAGACCTTGTCCCTGCCGGCGTCCGGCACCGGCTCGTACTCCGGGTGGTGGCGCGACACGACGCTTGGCGGCGGGCGGCGCGCCGAGAGGATCTCCCTCGCCCACACCGGCCGCACCGTCGGCGCGCCGGGCACCCCGCGCGTGAACTCGCTCACCGCCGTCAGGAACTGCACGACGCCGGCGGCGTCGGCGAGGCAGTGGCATATCTGGATCCCCAACACGAACCCCCCGCACCGCATGCGGGTGACCTGGAAGTAGAGCAGCGGCCGGCCGACGACGCCGCCGTCGGCGTACGCGCCTTCGGCGGCGCACAGGAACTCCTCGTGGCGCGGCACCGGCGGGCCGGTCACCACCCCGAGCTCCTCCACCTCCATCTCTGCCTCCGCCTCCACGAACACCGCGCCCTCGCCGGTGCACTCGACGAGCAGCTTCCTCCCGGGGCTGGCTTCGACGATGCGGCCGGCGAGCGGGTAGTAGTGCACCAGCGCCTCCGCCAGCGCGGCGCGGACCACAGCGGCCGGGTCGACGCCGTCCCTGGCCGCGCACCGGCGGTACAGGTAGATGCCGGAGCGGTAGAACCGGAGGCCCTCCTGGTCGTCGATGTCCGACAGCGGCTTGAACTCGTACGGCGTCGCCATCGCCGGCGCCACCAGCTCCGCCGCGCCCCGGCGCACCACCGACGACGTCGTCGCCATTCTAGCTAGCTCACACAGAACTTGGACACGTCGGCTGAATGGTTCTTGCTCGTGGTTGCTTGCGTTGTGTCGTGTGGTGTATATATAGGCGTGCGTGCTTGCATGGTCACTCAGGTGTGAGGATGACGTCATATGACGTCAGATGGGTTTCTGGACAAAAATTGTGGGCGGCGGTGTAGTGGTGTTCCACCTCGTGGACTTACTTATCGCTAAAATATTTTTTCTCTTTTGTTTTTATATTAGGAGAATGGAACACATGTTAGTCCCGTGAGATGTAAGATGGATAATCTCTTCAATTCGGTAATTCTATATTTTTTATCGTTTTACAGAAGAGTATGGTTAAACTTTTAAAACTTTGTCTATTAATAATTTTGAAATACGTGGTTTAAAATTATTATGACAATATGTATAGACGAGGTATAAAGTGTACTTTAATAAAAATATTTATTATTTATTTATTTATATTTAATATAAAGTCACAGTTAAAGATAGATTTAGAAGACCATGTCATTGTTCAAAATGATAATAATTATTAAACTGAACGGAGTAATAAGTTAGCATAATAGATTAAGGATAAAATATTGTATTGTACGATGATAGTTAAGGAAGAACTTACAAAGAAGATTTCGTTTTTTAAGTAGTATACAGAGACAGAGATATGGAAAGATCGAATTAGGAAATGCAGGTACGTCGGAATATTACACTTATGAGTCTAGCCCCTTAGCATACATGTGGAGGTAGAAGATAAATCTATAGCCTCATTGGCATTTTCAGGTTTACATAAACAGAGCATTCATATGCCACTTAGCCACTAGTGCATAGATCGATCCTCTCCCTTCCAAATATCCCACCAAATGTGGGGCGTTTAACTTTTTACCCCTCTTACGAATATTCAAGAGAGCCTAGTCATAGACAGCGAGTGACAAATCTGTTTTGGCTACCTGTAAGAGTAGCAAAAAAGTAAAATTTCCCACCAAATGTTTGTAATCAATGCATGGATACGTTTGATTTTGCTGTAGTTTACTTGCTCTTCTACATCAGTATTCATCGGTCAAGATTTTCATAAGCTTTTTCCTTGATTTTTACATATATGTTTTTCGAATTATTAAATCATGTGTTTTTTAAAAAATCTATATATAAATTAATCATGTTATATTTCTAAAATATATACTTTTTAATTTATAATAGTTAATTTTATCGTATATACTATTAAATAGCTTAAAAAAAGGAAAATTTTCAGTCTTCATCTTCCTGCGCCCAAAATTCAGTTTTTCAGAAAGCAAAGTGACGTGTTATGTGTAAGTTATCACGCCATGGTTGCTCAATTATCATATACATGTAGTGGTATATTGTCTTGGTGTTTATTTTTCTCGTGGCCGTGGTTTGCATTGGTTTTTTTATGTACTCCCTCCGTAGTTAAATAGATAATATTAGTAACTTTCTGGTACATGTTTAATTATTCATATAATTAAAAGGTTTATGAAAATATACGAATTTAAGTTATAATTAAAATAAATTTAGTAATAAATTCAATCATATAATAAAATAAATGATAATTACATAAGTTTTTGAATTAGACGAATAGTATTTTCCTACTTCAATTCATTAATACAGTAACTAGTCATTCTTGGTTTGTTAAAAAAAGAGATTTTTCACAAAAATACATAAACTTCGATCAAACTATTGCAAGCTACATAAATATAAGGTATATGACAACACACGATATAGCATTAAGTTTGTAATGCAGCTAAAAATTTAAGGGAGAGCATGACAAAGTTACATATTCAACACCGATTTATTACAAATCACTAGGGATCTAAACTCTAAACATCTACTTTTTTGCGATAATTTTACTAAATCTGATAGTTTTGCGGTATTTTATCTTAAATACATAGTTTTGGGATAGATGTGGTGCTAAATCTATAGTTTCGTGATAATTTGTTTGACCAAAATTTATCTACTTCTGAAAATTTTAATATTAACAAAAATAATATTAATTGATTCATATACTAGAGCAGGCTTAATTTGACCCTACTTAACTACGAAATTCTACCACATGTGACTAATAACTTTCGACGTTGTTACACTAGATATCGATCGACCAGTCAGCTCTCAGCTGGTGTTGAATCAGACCAGGAACATATGGAGCAAATGATCAGCAAATTAAAGTGATTCAGCCACTACCATAGACTCTTCCATCTTCTTTTGAACTGGGATGAAATTAATACTCTTCCATCTATTGACCACCATCAGCAGATAATCACATAGGGTCATTGTCATAAAAAAATCAATTGACCTAGCTATTTACAAACAAAAATAATTTATAAGTAAAACTGTTATATACAAGAACAATCTAAAAGCAAGGACTGAAAAATAAATTACAATAAAAAACCTAAAATCAACACTAAATTTAAGATTTAAATTTTACTAGCTTATAAGCATAAGCACAACCCAGCAGACGAGGACGATAATCATAGCGTAAAAAGCTACACGTGTCGGCTTTGTGCGAATTCTGAAGTTTTGACATTGAGGTTTCATGGACTCCACGAGAGCGCACGATGGACGACCCCTTCGTGGACAGCTCCGGTCAGCTCGTCGTTGCCGGAATGCGCCGGCGCCGGAGTAGTCGTCGTCGGCGTGTGGGAGACGGCGGTGGTGGTTGGCTGGCCAGCTGATAATCTTACCGGTCACCACTGATTCGGTCTTTGGTTGACTGCTAATTCGGATTAAAGTCGCAGTGCAGCACAAGATTAAAGTCTTCTTGAGAGAAAAAAAATCACTATTGTGGTTAGTCTTTAGGGGAAAGATGAGATTAGTTGGAGAGGTGTTCGACATGTGGTTAGGCTAATGTTCAACTTAGATATATTTTGGTTTAAGAACATCAAAGTTGAAATATTTTGAATAATAATTAAGTTAGTATGGAAATATGTTTGGCGTATAAAAATTTCATAAGGTATTAGTTTTATGGCGGTTAGAAAGTTATTCCAGAAATTACTAGTCAAGTTTAGTCTCGAGGACTTTCTAAAGTAAAATTAAACCTTGTAAAAGTAAACAGAGGGAGCAGTTGGTATGGTGGGCAATAAATTAAAGTGAGTACTATCAAAATTCTCTGTAATTTTGGGTTTATTCTAAGTCAAACATTTTTAAGTTTGGCTAAGTTTATTTATATAAACATACAACAATATTTTCAGCACAAAACGATATGCTATAAAAATATACTTAATGATGGACTTAATATACCTATTATTTAAAAGGCCTTAATCAAAATTAAAGATATTTAACTTAGAAAAAAAATCCAAAGTGATTTATAATATGAAACGAGAGAATAGTTCTAATTGACTTGTGGATATTTGTTGAAAATTATACTCTTTTTATAATGAAAGTAACGTTGGAAGAGAAATATTTTTTTTCAAATAAAATATTTCCATAGCTTACTCCGAATTTTTTTTCCTATCATCTGAGCTCTAATTAAATTAAATCCGTGGACTTTGGTCGTCGGTGATTGAAACGTTGATAGTGCAACTTCATGGAGAGGATACTGGCCAACCTCATATTGGAGTAGTGGAGCTGGCTAAAGTCTTTTTTTTTTCAATCTTGCATTGCCCTACCAATCTATCTGGTGCAAGATTAGATGATCTTTGGTGACAGCTTTTAGATTTCTCAGTGTTTAGCAAACTACTATTGTTTTAATCTATGTCACAGAAGATAGTATTTAATATTAAAAAAATAAAACAATTGAAAAGATCTAACAGTTAGTTAGCATATTTGTAGTGTCTAATATGTAAAACAAACTAATACTTAACTCATCTTGTTTGTTCCAGAAAGATTTTATTTTTTGAGCAATGGTTGCATTAGAGTTCGGTAAACTATGGGACATCTGCATTAATGATTTAAAAAGGTAGAGAATAAATGTATTGAGGTTTAAACAAATATTGGGTATTCTAGTTGTTATAGCTTATGTAAGTAGATTAAAAATAAAGTCTTTTTAGGGCGGATGGAGTAGAATATAAGCGCAGCGCAACAATGGCAAACTAAGCCATAACTATAACTATAGCTTGTTTGAGTTGTCAATAGTATATTGTGGTTACATAACTATGTCCAATTGATGTAAGCCAGCACACTAGTATGAACAACCAGTATGGTTATGTTCTCCCTTCATAAAATGGTTTTCTGCTGAATTCGATAAAGTTATGGTCTCGACCTTTGGTCCAAAAATACAAAGTTGCTTGGAGCCTTGGATTTTTTGGAGACAGGAGAGAGACCAATTTACAACTAAATCCATCATTCAGTTACAGTGTGATCAAGTTCTGTTACAAGATGGCACATAAGGGTGATCAATTCAGTTCCAATGTACAAATGGAAGGAGTGCCAGCAGCCAGCCCTGAACATGCATACGTAACTGATCACATTCAGAACTTGAGATGTTGCAGATGCTAGACAAACATTTACAGAGGACATTGTCTTAAAAGATCTACAGGTGGCCCTTGTTTCAGAAGGGACAAAACAAGAACATATTTCTACAGGGAATGTGATTTTGCAGGGAAATGAATGGCTCTACACTACAGTTTCAAGTATATGCCTTTCATATGGAGGAAACAGGCAGCCAAGCACCAGAAGATTATCTCCAAGAGCACGAACGCCAAGGTGCCCCAACGTTTGGAATGAAAGATTGTCTGGAGCAGATATTCAGTTCCATCCACCTGAAAAAAGCAGAATTTTTCACACAATCAATCAAATGCTCTAGAGGCAGTAGAACTTTGCCAGATCATTTTCTGTTAGACAACATGTAATATTACTGCTCCAGGAAAAGAAGAATTTAGTATTCTTGAGCAAACCTGGCATTTATTAAAGAATCAGAGAGTTGCTTACCAGGTTATTTTCAGGTGAGCGCCAATAAAACCCTTGCACAACTGCAGGGAAGAGCTCACAAGCAGCCAGGACATAGACTATGAGCGCATTCATGCCCATCCACTGGAATAGGATGAATGGCTTCTTGATGTTTATGACATCAACCTGCAAGATAAAAGCTCTGTAAATCTTATTCTACTTAGGGTATATAATCAGCATATACACCAGTTTAGTTTGTTCAAACAGAATGTACAGGCTTTGTACAAAACTAACAGGATACATCAGCAGTCATTAGGAGGCAGGAGCAGAAATGTGAAATATAGCAATATCAATAATAGTCTACTATTCCTCAAGTACAGTCTCCTGAAATGGTTCGAGCACTCAATCTAAGACTATGAAACTTACAGCATAGTATAGCAGCAACAGCAGGAATCCAGATACACCACCAGTTAGTAGCATGTAGCTCACTGTGTACAAAGGCTTACTGAAAGGCATGCCTAATTACCAAAATATGAATGCATCAGACCTAGAAATGGGAGCTCTGATTAAAAGAACGAATTGCTTCATTCCTGCAGTCCTACATAATGCATAATTACCTAATAACTGAAGTAGAAACCCTGATACTGTTAACACAGTCGAAGTTAGCAGCCATAGTAGCATTCGAGGTGATTGATCCTGTGTCAGAAGCAAGGTTAGAGAAGTCTGGAGATATGATTGTGCTTTAATATTTCATTTCACTCAATGCTCAAGAGTTTCTAAAGATAAGCATGTAATTTAGAAGGTAGTGCAGTACATGGTACCTTGCAATGAACTAAAATGTGCCCAAAATGCAATCCAATAAAGCAAGTCACTCCAGCCATCAATGTACTGTAAAACCAATACGCGAGGTTATTTTCTGATTTGCCTACAGGAGATGGGAATAAGCAACTGATCATCTGTAGTAAAATCTAGATTTGGTTAACATTGATTAGGTCAATTGAGGATTAAATTGGCTGCATATTTATTTTAAGGAACAATTAGTGAAAATAAAAGATATAAATAACCAGTTAATTACCTTAGCAAACCCTCAGGATCAAATGGAGCCAGGCACCAGTCTGGTGCATCTGGAGGAAGTGGTCCATAATCAGGAGAGTTAACACTGCATTCCTATGGAGTAAAAATGGAGTTTCATATTATGATCTATTTCCAATTTGGTATCCTATAAGATAATGACAATTTGATATCTAAGTCAACGGGGAAAGACCGATAGCATGCGATTGCTTAAAGAAATAACAACCTTAGTCCTTTTGTAGACTGGGTTCTTGTACAGGTGATTTTCACCAAGTAGAACTCGATCTACAAATCCAACTGCATTGCAAGGTGGCCCAAGACTACCTCTAACTCCACATTGGATCTGAAACAATCAAACAACAAAAACAAAACCAGCAAAACAAGTTAGTGACTGCAACAAGGTGGATATGGTGATTAGGACACAAAAAGAAGAGCTGTAGAGGAACCCAAAGTGCTAAAAATCCACAACACCTAGCTTTCAAGCACTGTATAACTGACCTCTTAGCAAAATCTAGGATCCAGTTTTCGATAAACATCTGAGAACGAAACAATGAGACCAATACAATGGATGCTAATGTTTGTACTAAAATGTCACCAAGCATGTCAAGTAGACTTGGGAAGTATAATTGTGTAAGTATAACGAGGGTCCTTCACTCAATCAACACATTTTTACCAAAAGGAAAATAATCAGCACAAATGGTGTCAAAGTATATTCAGAGGATAATGCATCAATCATACATAATTGAAATATTGCATCCCAAAAACTTGATACTTGAGTATGTGTCATCCAACCGAACATATCACCCCATATACAGAATAATGATGTGCTTCAAGCCTTGAAATGTAGTCGCATTAAAAGCAAACAATGCTATGTCTAGCAACTCAATTCTGGAACATACAGCATACTATCCAAAAAAGAATAAAGTAATTAGACTAACTGGGAGATTCTCTTCTTACCATCTTCATTTGAACTTCATTGCTCGGAGTAGGAAATTTAAGGATTGAATTGCCAGTTTGAACTTTAAATTCCCAATTTGAAACATAAAGGCCGAATAACAAGCCAACATAAAGTGCTGAAATCATTATGGCCATGATCCTTGAAACAATAAAGAAATGTCAGTATTGGTTTGACCATATTAGTATATCTGGCATGTCTTGTGTTCAGAAGAATTCTCAGTTATCCATATAAATAATCTCATATAAAGCACTTCCCAACCACAATGGCTGTATCTTTTTAACTGTACAACAATAAAGTAACCTAACCAATTATGCTGGATGAACAGGGGGACAATCAAAATGGCTACAGTTATCAAAGCTTCCCCAAAGGGAGAACTGTTAACCAACTAACGTGGACAAAATTTTTATCATGGAAAAAAAATGAGGAGAAGATTCCACTTTACATGAACATACCACCTCTATCCCAAAATATAAGGATTTCTAAGTTGTTTAGCAGGATTAAGTTTGAGAATAAAAGACTATAGTGCCCTTTAATAATGAGGAATAGATGGGAGTGAGAGAGGTGGTGAGGGTAAAATGGAAATAATCTTGAATAAGAAGTGATTGATGAGACAAGTAGTATTGTGAATAGTGCTAGAAATGTTTACATTTTGGGACACGATTGAAATGCTAGAAAGCTTACATTTTGGGACGGAGGGAGTAGAATGTAATCAGAATGTATGAACAATGATTGGAGAACATGATAATTAACAGAAATGAATCTTTCCATAGTAAACTGTTACACTTATTGACTAACCACTCCATGAAGTATTTCTTCACAAATGATATAGCCGAATCCACTGAAATATTGTTGACAAGCCAAATCTCTGAAATTGCTGCTAGAAAGTATCCAATAGCTATCCTCTACCAAAAGCATACCAACGAGTAAGGTTTTAAACATTCAGTAAACAGAAAAGGAAATGTGATAAAGCTTTTCTTTTTGTTTTTAAAGACTACCTGCAGCACACCTAGCCATCGAATATGATCCAAATCGATGCCATAAGTTAAAATGTGTCTCCCATGAATATATCCTCCTACAAGCAAATATATATTTTTTTGAAAAAAAGGGGAACACTCTGACCAAAAGATATGACAAAACATGGAGCTAATGTGGTCAGTATAGTTGGCAAGAAAACACAGGGATAAGTATAACCTTGCAAAATTACACCCAAGATGAAAAGTTTGATAGCCCTGATTGCAGCCTTCTTAGTTGCCGCTGTTTTGTTTGGTGTTTTCTGTTGTGCACCGTCCACAATTGTCAGATGTTATTATAAAACTAAGCAGGCAGTGGTTAACTTATGCAGTGTGCACCAACATCATGAGTAAGAGGTACCAATCACACGCATTCCAAGTGGTGGAGCAAAATGGCTTAGGCATTAAAATTTTGTTATAAGCTTACATCACTGGCAGAATGGAACACAAGTTGGAAACAGAAAAAAGCTAGCCAAATTTAAAGTGGAAAAAGGTACTCAGGATAAAACGACTGCAGCATAAAGGCTTACAGAATTTCTCGGCCTTGCAATCAGGTTGCTCATTATATTCTCACAAATTTTCGGAGGATTGAACAGCAGATACTCTTGGCCTTGACAGATGAGAAATCACAAATCCTCTTACACTTACTCTATGATTTGGGCAGCAATTGGGGTAGCTAAACAAAATTCCCCAAACCGAAATGGCAACATCTATACATCATCGCAGGATGATGCACGCCAGGTTTAAGAAGCATGGACAAATTTACAAGTCACACACACATGCATCAAAATTCCCCATCCTTAGATTCCTTCAATACATGGACAACATTTTTGAAGTTCCAGCAAGCAGCCAAAGTATTCAGTAACAAGCACGGCACGGGGAGCGCACAGGGTCGAGTGTACCTTGAAGACGAGGGCGGCGGAGACGCCGATGATGAAGAGGAAGGCGGGCATGACGAAGTCGGCCACCGTGACCCCGAACCACGGCGAGTGGTTTATCCCCGGCCACGCCCCGCCGGCGTCGTCCACCAGTATCATCATCTGCGCGGGGCAAAAGAGCAGGCGCCGCCGGTCACGCAAGGATCCCTTCACGGCTGGCGGAGAGCGGAGAAGTTAGGGGGTCTATGCTTACGGCGACGGTGAGGCCGCGGAACACGTCGAGCGAGGCGACCCGCCGCGGCTTCTGCTCGGGCTCCGCGCCCGTCCCCGGCGGCGGAGGGGGTGCGGGGCAGGGGAGGATCTCGTCGTCCGAGGCGAGGAGGGGGCGGCGGCGGCCGTCGTCTCCGTCGCCGGCGGCGATGGCGACGACGGTGGCGTCCATTGGGTCGTATTCGGGTATGACGTCGTCAACCCACAAACTGCGAGTCTGGAACACTAAGCAATACGTTAATGATGGTTATGTATAATATATTATATAATTTGTGTTGTAATTGCTCTCGTAGCTCAGTTGGTTAGAGCACCCGTTTAGTAAGAAGCAATTTTTAAAAACTCTTTTATCTTAAAATTTTCAATTGGTTTTGAACTCTTCTCTCTTTCGATTTCATTTTTAATTGTTTTTTTAACTCTTCTGATCTTTTTAAGTGCAATAATTTTCTTTTAATTTTTTTGCTAAGTATCATTTTTTAATTGTTTCTGAACTCTTCTGATCTTTTTAAGTGCAATAAGTTGTCTTTTAATTTCCTTAGGGACATAAGTTTTTTTTTTACATTCTCCTTCTAAGTTTGGCTATCAATATATTACCTTTAAGTTTCTATCATTTTTTTGCTTTTTGAACTCTTTTAGTTTTTTATTGCTATAGTTTTTTTAACATTCTCTCTCTACGTTTGGCTGTCAATATATCACTATAAGCTTGTCTTGAACATCGTCAGTTTTGCACTTCTTTTCAACACTATCTCTCGGTTCGCTATCATGTATTTTTTTTAATGCTATCCGTTTTGTTGTTTTCTTTACCATTTTTAACAGCTGAATGCTACAAGGAATTTTTTAATATTCTCTTTATAAATTTAGCTATCAAACTACCACTCCGAGTTTGTCTTAAACACTATCTATATTAGTTTGGTTATTACTCCAAGTTTCACTAATTCATTTACGTTTGCATAATGTACACATCAACACCTTTTCAATTCTATGTTCATACATACCCGGATCAAGTTATAATGCAATGGATAATACTGATAATAATGTGTAGGCATACTTAGTTGAGTAGATAAATTTACCACTGTAATTGCAAACATACAAATAGCGCAACCAATTGCAATTCGAAGTATGACATTTTCACTAAGTATAATTTTGACAACATATAGGTTTATTAGGAATAGTTGATGATATATATTTTTTCAATCAGCAATCCTACGTTACTATATTTGCTATCGAAATTTTAGTCATCCCATTGCTCGTTACTAAATGTAAAAATGCATCTCTAAATATGTATGCACCATCGTATCCATCAAAAAACTCTAGAAATTATTCTATCATATGAAAAATCATGAATTTCACTTTAGAGCCCATCTTATCAAAGTTTTATCTTGCACTTACTTCAGCTAAGATTTTTAGTTTCATAACTTTTCCTACATTCTTATATTATTTTTTTAAGTTATTTTTTCAATGTTTCAGCAATACTACACCATAAGGATCTCCGAGAAGACTGACAATGTCGTATTTTGGTTCCTTAACTTATCTAACTTAAAAACTAGCATAGCTTAACTATCACGTTTAAGCCAAGTCCACACAACTAAAAATCATGCACCAGTTAAGCCGAGAAAGAGCCAACATGGCACATTTATCATGTAGCATAAAAGCAAAGCACCGTAGGTAAAGTTGTTCTGGTTTCATCAACAAGCATTTTCTTATACAGGTGGACAAACTAGCCAAGCATATTATGAAACGGCAGCCCTTATCAAGTAAGGCTGGACTAGCTTTTGTGGAAGATCCAACTATGCTTCACATCCTTAACGGAGGCAAAAGAATCATGGATGGGGAGTAGATGGTGATGACACATCAATCTTAAGTTTGAGGGAAATTCTAGAGGAGAGTTTATCGAAAAAAGGATATCCCAACTTCTTAAGTAAAAATATGAAAATAAGTGGCCTAATTTAAAACTATGTTAAAAAGATCCCAACTAATTTTTTCCTATATAAATGTCTAGTTGGTTCGAGTTTCAAAAGTTACCTTAATCTCAAGGCAATAATCATATTAACGATAAGAAAAACACAGTTACCATTTTTTATCCACACGAAAATATATAAAAACAAACTTACTATTAATTACATCTCTCCACACCTAGACATGAATAAAAAACATGAAATTAAAGAGACTAATTTGAAATTTTCAACAGGAAAAATATTAAACTAAACTTCAACTAACAAATACTATTCGATTAATTTGAATCTGGAAATTGTTATTACCTTTGGAGACAACTTGCTTCCAACAAAACTTCCAAAAACACAAATTTCACCATTTCCACATTTCCATCCTACTCTGCACTACCGTATAAGCTATTTCTTTATAGTAATGACACCCCTAACCCCACGCCCAAACAACTAAAAATATATTAAGAAACTCTAATTAAACTAAAATTCGCCTGATAAAAAATATCTAATCAAATGAAATTTGAAACATCTCATTACCCTCTCAAGACAGCTCAATGCCCAATAAAGCTTCAAAAAACACCGACCCAGCTAAGTTACTATTTTCATTCTAACTTTTAATTCCGCCTAAGCAATAATGTATAAGTCATCCTTAGCACCGGTGACACCCCAGCCTCACACCCAACCGCCTAAAAATTATTTTTAACTCTAAAAAAATATCAAACTAAAACCCCCGGTAAAACTATATAATTAAATTAAGATTAAACAATCTCATCACCAAAAAAACTTCTCAAACCAATTAAACTTCAAAACAACATCCGACTAAGCTACCATTTATGTTTAAATTTTCCATTTTACTAGTGCGATCCCGTACGAGCCATCCTTACCGTTGATGACATCCTCCATCTACGGCCAGCCACCTAAAAAGCATTCTAAACTCTAAAAACAAAAAAAAAAGCTAAAAACCACCCATAAAAACTATCTAATCATATTAGATTTAAACAATCTCATTACCCTAAAACTATCTAAGTTACTATTTTCATTTAATTTTCCATTCCGCCCGTAGGATACCGTGTAAAACCATCTTTACCGTTGACGGCATCCTCCACGCTACGGCCAGCCGCCTATATAAAGCCCCGGTCGCACCCGTCCCGAACCCCTCCTCCTCCCGTTCCCCCAATTCGTTTCGAAATCGAATCGTGCGTGCGCGACTCGCACCGCACTGCCCTCCTCCTCCTCCTCAGTTTGGGCAGCCAGGCACAGCCGCGCCGCGCGCTAGGGTTTCGAGAAGCCGGGGGACGATGTCGCTGCGGCCGAGCGAGCGGGCGGAGGTGCGGCGGAGCCGCTACAAGGTGGCGGTGGACGCGGACGAGGGGCGGCGCCGGAGGGAGGACAACATGGTGGAGATCCGGAAGAGCCGGCGCGAGGAGAGCCTCCTGAAGAAGCGCCGCGACGGGCTGCCCGCCGCGGCCGCCGCCCCGCAGCTGGCCCACTCGTCGGCCCTCCAGCAGAAGGTAAGGCTGGCGTCTCTCCCTCCCTCTCTTCCTCTTCCGATCTGGCCGGTTCTGGTGGGGTTCCGGTGGGGGAGGGGCTCGATCTGGCGGTTTCGGATCTGGTTTGATCTATGTGGGCGCGTTTTGCAGTTGGAGGGCTTGCCGGCGATGGTGCAGGCGGTGCAGTCGGACGATAGCACCGTGCAGCTGGAGGCCACCACGCAGTTCCGGAAGCTGCTCTCTATCGGTGAGATTTCGTTCTTTTTTCTATAAACGCGAGATTTGGGTGTTGTATGAATCGTTGACGATTGTAGAGGACTAGGCCTGCTCTAGATTAGATTCGTTTATGGATGAACTGTGACGTGCTACTATGATGGTTTACTTTTGCAGATTGGGAGGTACAAATCTATTGCGCGTCCCCTTCCAATTGATAAAAATTGCTGCTATTCTCTAGGATTATTTTCTTAGTGGTTCTTTTGTTGAGATCGTTAGCACTGTCGTGTCCAGTGTCTTCGATTATACCAATTGCACAATTCTTTTGTTGGTTTTATTGGAACAGTATGTTGATGCACGTAGCACATGATTGAATACTCATTGTTCTATTGATACCTGTTTCATATCAATAATTGTAGAGATGATAGTTGTCTATAGTTTACACATTTTTTAAAAATACTTTCAATCAATCTGCTTTATTTCATTCTAATGCAGTTTTTGGACAAAGTCCAGTTAGTAATTGGTTATACGAAGACCATATAGGCTCCATTTTCTAATGATTTGTTTAAATGTTTGTAGAACGGAGTCCTCCAATTGAGGAGGTGATCAACACAGGGGTGGTGCCTCGCTTTATTGAGTTCCTCCAACGTGAGGACTATCCTCAACTCCAGGTGTGTTAATAGTCCTTATGATCCAACCTTTGTATTAATTTACTAATAGTTTTAACCATAAACCATTCGCAAAAGTTAACCTTCCCTTTTGGGTTTTACTTGTCACAGTTTGAGGCTGCATGGGCACTCACCAACATTGCATCAGGCACATCAGAGAACACTAAAGTGGTAGTTGAGTCCGGTGCTGTGCCCATCTTTGTCAAACTGCTTAGCTCCCCCAGTGAGGATGTCCGTGAGCAGGTATGTCAACAATTTTCAGAAGACTTCTAATTTCCCTGAGAGACCTGTACTACATGATATTAAAAGCTTCATCTCTTTATTTATCTTTGCAGGCTGTATGGGCTCTGGGGAATGTGGCTGGTGACTCACCAAAATGCCGTGACCTGGTGCTTGCAAGCGGTGGGTTATACCCATTGTTACAACAACTCAATGAACACGCCAAGCTTTCAATGCTCAGGAATGCCACATGGACACTGTCAAACTTCTGCCGTGGGAAACCACAGCCTAACTTCGAGCAGGTTTAATTCTGGGAAACTGATTGCCTTGGTGCACTAAGATGTTGATAATTAGGATTGCCTTGTTTATTTATTTGTGCTTGAGCAGGTCAAACCAGCGCTTTCTGCACTGCAACGCCTCATCCATTCTCAGGATGAGGAGGTCCTGACTGATGCATGCTGGGCTCTTTCCTACTTGTCTGACGGAACCAATGATAAGATCCAAGCTGTGATAGAATCTGGTGTGTTCCCAAGGCTTGTGGAACTTCTCATGTAAGTGCCTTTTGCTCTCCATGATTTAGCTATGTTAACTATGTAAGGGTCATGAGAAATACTTGAAGTCTGAACTGCTATTCCTTAATTCAGGCATCCTTCAGCTTCAGTGCTCATTCCAGCTTTGCGTACGGTGGGTAATATTGTCACTGGTGATGACATGCAGACTCAGGTAAACTGAATGTGTGAGCTAAATTCATTTTTAACTATACCAATTTATTTAGTTCATTTTTATTTAAGTTATGCTATTGCGAACAAACATGGAAGTTGTAATTCCTAGTTGCTGCAGTGTTTAAAGATCAATGTGTTAGGAAATTGAATTTGGCCTCTGTTTGCTTGATGCCTGCCATGCTTTCTTTTTTTGGGATGATTTAACTCTAGCTAATTGCTGCAGCACTCTTTTATAGTGTTGTAGGTGTTCAATGAGCATGCTGAATGGTGATGTTTTTGGTTTGAAGGGAAACAGGCCCTATAGATATTTATTTTCTTTTCCTCATATTTTTATGGTTAACTGATAATTTGTTGTTGAGAATTGTTGCTGCCCATTTATTATATTGGCTTGAGACTATTTTGTTTTCAATTATTTTTATGCGAATTGTGGTAAAATTTTCAACAAGGAACTATCCTCTTTTTTTAGCTATTCACATATGCATAATTCAGCAAGATGGAAATTATATTGTGTAAAAAAATAAAGCAAGACCACTGTTAGGTTCTCCTTGGGTTATGTTAGCTGAGGGTTATGTTGCTTTTGAATATGTTCTCAGGTTATTAGCTTTGTTTGTATGCTAATTTGTGCATTCTTTGTTGAAGTAGGTTGATGAACATGATAATCGACCTTAAGTTCAGATGATGGATTCTCTTCACTGATAACTAACATAACAGATAGGCTACTAAGCGTTTACTGTGCCCTACTATGCAATGTTCATGTTGAAGCATGTCGTTATTTTATAAACATGTTAAGTTATTACCATGGATGAGTGATTTAAAATGACTGATAAATTATGGTTTAGTGCCTTGATGGTGTTTGATATGCATATATTCTAAGGATGGTCTGAGTGTATTATTGTACTGGCAGTTGCTAACTTTAGCATACATTTTGCATGTGATTACTTGGGGGGGGGGGGGTATTTGCTAGGCCAGTGTTACCGTATTGACATTATTGACTCAGTTATCCGAGAGAAGTGGCATTCCATATTTCAGATAGTCTGATTTTTATATGCTATCTGGGGTTTCTTATTCATATATCTGAATTTCTGCAGTGTGTCATTGATAATCAAGCTCTTCCGTGTCTCTTGAACCTCTTGACCACTAATCATAAGAAAAGCATCAAGAAAGAAGCATGCTGGACTATCTCAAACATCACTGCTGGTAACAGGGAACAGATTCAGGTTGGTGTGCTTCAAAGCTCGGATTAGCATATTGATATTAGCTTAACTGTATGAGGTTGAGTAATTCAAAACGTTTCTGCAGTTACCTTGTGGATAAATAGTCACCATTGCTATAATTTAATTGTTTGTCTACAGGCTGTGATCAATGCAAACATAATTGGTCCTCTAGTACATCTTCTTCAAACTGCTGAATTTGACATCAAGAAAGAGGCTGCTTGGGCAATCTCAAATGCCACTTCAGGTGGAACACATGATCAGATTAAGTATGCCATTTTTTTGATTTATTTGTGTCGTGATGTTTACAGTGTTCTACATTGTCATTTTGGTTTGCTCACAACATTGGCAACTATATGAAATGTTGAGCAGGTACCTTGTTGCCCAGGGTTGCATCAAGCCACTCTGTGATCTGCTAGTCTGCCCAGATCCCAGAATCGTGACAGTTTGCCTGGAAGGTCTTGAGAACATCTTGAAGGTTGGAGAGGCAGAAAAGAACCTTGCAGCAGGGGATGTCAATGCTTATGCACAGATGATTGATGATGCTGAGGGACTGGAGAAGATTGAGAACCTTCAGAGCCATGACAACACTGAGATATATGAGAAGGCAGTTAAAATGCTCGAGTCGTACTGGTTGGAGGAGGAAGATGATGCCATGCCCTCAGGTGACAATGCTCAAAATGGCTTCAACTTTGGAAACCAGCAGCCCAATGTTCCATCGGGTGGATTCAACTTTGGCTGAAGGTATGCTCTCGTCTTGAGCTGTAGACTTAAGTAGGATGGTTTATATTGCATATGATTGGTCATGGAGATATAGTTTTCTGATGTACTACTGTTTATGCAGATACCCATTTGGGATGATGTACCACTGTTCCTTAGCTACTTGCTTGGGGCTAGTCAGAGTTGGGGGAGTCTTGTTGTTGGAGTCTTGGTTGGGTCCTGGCGGTCTGGTCTCAGGCAGTCGTCATGTCAGTCCCAGTCCTTGGGCTTGCATCATCGCCAGTGGTGCAGCTTGGTCAGTGGTCAGTCTTGAAGGTCATCCAGTCGGATTATTTGGGCTCTATCTCACCTGTGGTGGGAGCATGGGGGAGAGGGCGTCCAGAGCCGCAGGTGTTGTCGGGAGAGAGTTACCAGTTGGCTTTTGCCTCCTATATAGCATGATTGAATTATATTATCATCTGTTTGAGGTAAAAAGAACCTTGAAAGATAGGGTTTATTCATGGTTGTGTCAGTTTTTGTCAAGTCTCTATGTGCTGTATTAACATGTCGGAAGAGTATTGGCACAACTTATAAACATCAAATAGCAACTGGGTTTTTGGTGGAGCCCCATGCTGGTCGTCTATTCATTGGTTTGTTGTATGTTTTAACATCGTGGTTTTGTCGTGTCAAGCTTGTCCATTGTCGTTTGTGTCGTTTGGAGACTGTTATGTTTGTCCTCTGTCTAGGGAAAAAAATTACGAAGTAAACTGTTGGTGAGGGAAGAAGACAGTGAATCGCCTATTTTGGCGGAGTTTCTAGTTGAGTTGATGTTATCTGTTGTGTGGGAGCGAAAAAAGATGGTTCCTAGTTTTACCCCGGAACCTGGTTTTATCATTGTATGATTATTACGTTATGAACCATATGGTGTAGCACATGATAAAAGAAAGAAGAGAAGGGAGCTGTCCCAGCTTCATATTTCCCTATGATCTTTCTGCAGTAATAATGTGAAAGTTCCTCTAGCTTTTTACTTGCTTTTCATGCTTGGGTGGGTTGGCCACCGATGATGATTGCAGCTCAATCCAAATGCAATCATGAAAGCAGCAGCGGCCAGCCACAATGTTCCCAATAATTGGAAACCATGTGGGCTGGCGGCTGACCGTGGATTGGAGCGGTTTCTGCAGCTCTTGTGCTGGGTGGGCAGGGCCATGGCCATGCCTGATGATTGAGCAAAGCTTATGGCTTTTTCTAGGTTTCTTCCTTATCGTGTACTGGTTTGCGTTGTGATTTGTGAAGGAGATTCTGGTCTGTTGGGTGCTTGCTAGTCCTGGCTACTGGAATCACGGGAGCTTGCGGCGCTTTGTTGGCGTAAATGGTCAGGGTTTAGTTTGCTTCTTCGCTCCCTATCCTATCTGCTCTCACTCTCCTCCCAGTTCGTGCCTTCTAGCTCTATGTGACCCTGCAAATGCTCCTCTGCAACTGCAAGCAAGCTCCCTGCGAATTATTATGATTTTTTAAACTTTAAAAGTAAACCCATATAAATTTATTTTTCAAATCTGACACCATGTCTTTTTGTTTTTACTTATGCTTAAAAATAGTCTACACAAATTTAGAATTCATTTTAGGATTTTTTTTCATTGAAGTTATTTTTTAGTCAATACTTTTATATTAGTGAAACCAATATACATAAATTATTTTTTGTTTATAATACGTCGTTTGATTTTTTCTTAAGAAAAAACCAAAAAAATAAAAAGAGAATTTGAACCTTATGATCACGCCAGCAAGAATCGTGTGGTAGAAGATCGATGTCGCACCCTCTAGACTGGCATGGTGTAGCAAAAATATTTAGGTATGAAAATAAGTTGAGAGGTGATTTAGTTTTAAAATTAGAAGGTTCAAAAGAAATTAAAAAGATTCTTCCCTCCCTCCACGTCGCTCAAATTTTAACGGACTGAATTTAAACTGTTCACTCCAATGTGGTTAACAGTAGCTTGACATAGTCGGATGTGATCACTGATTAACATCCAGTGCAATCACTCCTACGCAGATCTCTGTCATCTGGCCATCTAGATGGTTATAGGGGTAACGGTGTATTTGGGACAAGTGGACAATGTTTGGACACTAAACATAGGCTATTAATAAAACATATCTATAATCTTGGACTAATTCGCGAGACGAATCTATTGAGCCCAATTAATCCATGATTAGCTCATGTGATGCTACAATAAACATGGTCTAATTATGAATTAATTAGCCTTAGAAAAATTATCACTCAAATTAGCTCTCATCACTGTAATTAGTTTTATAATTAATCTATGTTTAATATTTATAATAAGTGTCCAAACATCTGATGTGACATGGAGTTAAAAAGTTTAGCTCCATCTAACCACCCCTAAATCTTTTGAAAACGGCTCACATCATGCAGGTTAGCAATTTTTCTTATTTCTTCACATGAAGTGTCAGGAAGAAAACGGTGATGTAATCACCTAATCTCAAGAGGAGAAAAGCAGACGGCGCAGGGCAGCAAAACACGCCATAGTGGTGAGACAGGAGATGAAGGGGAGGGAGGGAGGGACAAACCCTAGTGCTCTCCTTTCCACAGCATCAATTACAAAGAGTTGCTGAAGTTGACTTAAAGCTGTGACTAAGCCACACAGATTAGAGAGAAAACTCATCAGGGAATCTCATGCTTGGACAATGATAGGGAGAGAGGCCTCTGCCTGCCTGTGTTCTCTGCTTTTGTCCTCTGTTTTGTTGTTGCACAACTGCTAATATTTTCCTTATTCTCTTTCTTTCATTTTTCCTTTTTCCTTTTTTCCTTGTCACATACTTCGGCCCGTTCATTTTCCGCCTCTAATAACTCAGATTCTCCTGTTTTTCACGCGCACACATAATGAATTGTTAAACGATGTATTTTTTATAAAAAAGTTCTACATAAAAGTTATTTTAAAAATATAGACTAATTTATTTTTCTATTTTTTATAATTAATAATTGATTAATCATGTATTAATATAGTGTTTTTCGTGCCGACAATAAACCACGGGCCAAATGCGGCCTTAGTAGTAGTATAAAACTGAACTGGTATTATGGGACTTAAAATTGGTATTTTGGGGGTTTGTCCCATCTTTTTTGACTGTTTCCTCTGTTTTGTTCTGCAACAACGGCTAATGTTTTGCTGTCTCTCTTTCTTTCTTTTTTTTCCCCCCTTGTCATGGTTGGTGCACATACTTAGTACTAGTATAAAATTGAACTGGTATTATGGGACTTAAAATTGATATTTTGGGGGGATTGGGGTTGATTATTCATGTGCCTAGCTGTTCCATAGAGGGTTCTATTAAACCAATGGATATACAAAAGGATTAAATGGCTAGAACTTTCCGTTGTTTCTTTCCCTTGGTTAGCTGGATGCGCTTTCTTGGTTGGATTGTTCTTTTGCTAGTACCTTCTACTGGTAATGCACGCTTCCAATGTACTAGGCAAGAACACATCTCGTGTCACTGTTCTCTCTGTCCTCGTTTTAAAATATAGATATATATATTTTTTCGGAACAGAGGCGGTTGTATTTAAAGTCCAGTATAAGTGGTTTCTGAGCAGGCTATAGAGGGTATGTGTTGACAGGATTTGGATACTTATGCTGTTATGCCACATTTTTTGGACTTTGCAACTATATATTGAGGTGTATTAAATTATACTCCAATCTAGGATCGGAACTTTTTTATTTTTTAAACCTTTTTAATAAATAATTTTATTAGTAAACCTCTAGGAAAAATATTTCCATCCTATGAATCTTTTGGCCACGCCACCGAAACGGCTTGCCACGTCATTGCCATGCTAATCAGACGGTGTGACAGTGTTGTCTTGCCACGCCACCCACACTGGCGTGGCCAAAAGATTCAGTTTTGAAAAAATTTTGTCCGGTGGTTTAGTAATAAAATTACTTGCTAAAAAGGTTTATGTGATAAAAAAATTCTCTAGGATCCACGTCACCTTCCTCAGTTTATTCTTTATTTTATAGAATTTCTCTATATAAAGCTTGTTAGTATTAAAATAACTTGCTTTCAATTAAAATTTGAAATTCGTACCGGCTTTGCAGTTGATAAGATTTCTTTGAACAACAAGCTCCCTTTCTCCTCCTTCCTCGCTGTAAAGAAAACAATCCTTTTATTCAGCAGCTCCTGCCTCCAAACTCCAAAGCAACTCACATATATTGGCTGGACCTTTTCTTTCTTCCTTTTGATTTGATTTGATTTTCTTATCCTTCTCTTTTTGGTCTTCCTGTCCTAATTCTCTCCCTCTCTTCGGCTCCTTGTTTGACACCTTTTAATCATGTTTGGTGTTCATGGATGCATCCTGTCATTTAGCATCTGGAGTTCAGGTTGAGTTAGGTCTTCTCTTACTACCCAACTATGTTTTGTTGATTCAGGTAGGTGTAGGTTGGATATGGATCCATTTATCATGTGCATCTTGCATATGTATGCATGTACAAATCATTTATTAGGAACGCATACTATTTTCTCCTCTCCTTTTTTTCCTGAAAATAATGGTGTTCTAAATATTTTGATCGGGCATATAACTGGGGCTCTAGCAAAATATTTCTAGATCATTAGATTTCAAAACATGTTACATTGCACTATATAAATAGGTTATAGAATCAATAGTATAAATTGCCCACATTCCCAACGATCAGCATGGCCTTAGCGCAAAATGTCTCATACGGCAAAATAAAAATGACAGAGATCTTTCTTTGCTTTTGCTTTCCAAGAATTTTGTAGTAAATCATTCTATTTATTTGTTTGAGTGCAACAGCCAAGAGACCTAATACTGCTGCAACCCATAGTATGACTGGGACACATTCCAACCGGATAGACGCATTAACCACAATATTTTATAGAGATGAATTAAATACTATATATTAAAGAGTAAAAAATAGCTTAAAAGGTCATCAAGTAATTGTAATATATAAAGGTTTCCGAGAAATCGTACTTTTAGAAGCATCGTAAGAATAATCGACAATCACATAAGCTGAATAGAACCCTACTAACTGACTAAAACTTTGTCTTTTCTCTTTTGATTATGCTTATAAGCTAAAATTTAAATTTTTAACCTTAAATTTGAAGTTGATTTTAAGATTTTTTTCACCAAAGTGTATTTTTCAGCATTGATTTTTAAATTGTTAAGAATATGTATATAAAAGTTTTTTTCCATATGTCATTTGATTTTTTCCTACAAACCCAACCAATCATCCCCTAAAACTTAGACGCCGTTTGGAATGACCGTTTTAGCTAGCTACTTCCCTGGATTATTGGACATGCTTCAGAAGCCGCTTAACATCGTGATTTTATAGAAAGTTTTTAAAAGTTCCAATAGTTCTATTTTTAGTTTTATAATCGTTAATACGTAATTAATACACTAATAATCCATCTTGTTTTCCGTGCTATCGATTAATTCAGTCAAATCTCCAATCCGAACAAGGCCTTAAGCGGTCAAATTGTGATCATTATACCTGATGCATGATATACCTTAAGGCTCAATTTGAATGTAGGTCTCATTCAAGAGTTCTTCTGGGTTTTCTTGAAGATATAAAGCAGTGAGATCACGCTGAAATAAGGGGTTGAAGACGCCATTTACATGTCGCCTAATGGAAAAATGGTGGAAAGTATAGTGCAAAATCTGCCTACGTAGCATATATAATTCCAGGGGGAGAATCAATTTGGCAGCCACACGACTGACATGAAAAATTAACTTGGGTGCCTTCAAAATGCTAACATTTTGCGTGGTTACAGAGCATATTTTGATGCATATGACACTGATGAATCAATCCAGGGTGTAACCGTACCCAACTAAGGCCATGTTCGGCAACTCAAGTTAGATATCTAACACCCCTCTTTTTTCACACGCACGCTTCCCGAACTACTAAACGGTGTATTTTTTGCGAAAATTTTTTATAGGAAAATTGTTTTAAAAAATCATATTAATCTATTTTATATTTTTTTAATAATTAATAATTAATTAATCATATAATAATATATTACTATGTTTTCGCGTCGGATAACTACCCCACCCTCCCATCCAAACGAACGCAGCCTAAGGAGAACACACAAAAACAAGGCCATGAGATCAGTTCATGCACTTGTGGCATGTGTGATATGGTGTGGACCGAACAGAGGAGTGTTCAAGAATCAGGAAACGTAGACATATCAATTACTCTTAACGTTTATATTATAAGACTTTCTAACTATATATAACTATAAAGATTCATTCATGGTAATATACAACATTCATATAAATCTAAATAAGATTTATGTTATGAAACAAAGAGGCTAGTAAACAAAATCGGAGATGAAATCAAACTGTGGTGTATGTGTGGACCGTGTGGTGTGAAATATATCGCGAGATTTTTACATTAGACTCTAGAACTGGATCTCTACAAGATATGGGTCAAATGACATATTATAAATAAAATAATTTGTGAATAAAACTTTTATATGTTGTTATTAGTGATCTAAAAGCCAAGACTAAAAAATAAAAATACAATGAAAAAATCCCTAAAATCAACTCTAAATTTATGGTCAAAAATCTATTTTTTTACCCAAAAAGATGAGGGTTATAATATATATTTTTCATGAACCTTTTCACCTTCGGCGAATTGTAAATAACTAGGGGTGTGGACAGAAAGCTCGTGGCTCGTTAGCTCGCTCAGCTCGTGGCAAACTCGGCTCGGCTCGTTTCATTTTTCTAACGAGTCGTGCTAGTATTTTAGCTCGTTAGAGATAACGAGCCAGCTCAAGCTGGCTCGCGAGCTGCTCGCGAGCCTAACGAGCTAGACAAAAGATACACGATTCGCCGGCATTCATTGATTCCACCCTGAAAAGCATGTGTTCAATACTTTATAGTTTCACCATATGATTTGTTGGTTCAAACTTTAATATTTAGATACAATTTCATATGATTTACATGTTTGAACTGAAAATTTGCTTGTATAATCTATTAAAAAATTGTTTAAGTTAACTTTTCATGCATTGCTCGCGAGCCTAACGAGCCAGCTCGAGCTTTGTAATGAGTCGAGCTGAGCTGGGTTTTTAGCTCGTTACGATAACGAGCTGAGCCGAGCCAGTTCGTTATCTTAACGAGCCAGACCGAGCCGAGCAGAGCTGGCTCGTTATCCACCCCTATAAATAACTATTGCATGCTTAATATAGCACCAGTGAAGTCTGACTAGGCTTTGCAAAATAAATAAATAAATAAATAATCACTCTACCACTACATATACATCCATCCATTAGGACCATGGATAATGAGATGGCATGTAACGGTTAATAACTTACACTTGCAACAGTGACCACAGCCGATCCTAGCCCCACAGCAAAAGGGATGAGATCCTTTGCGCAGTGATGTAAATTTGGTATATCTCGCGACCGTTTAGATCAAAATGGACGGATAAGATTTAACGCTACAGTAATAAATAGTGTTTTAAAGACACTGTTACTACAGTATTTAGGTACGGTTCATGTATTGAAATATTATGCTACTCTCTGCAGTAACGTAGAAGAACCGGACCCCACAGCAAAGACACTGATGCCTGTTCTCAGAAGATAAGGGAAGGGAGCTATAGATATTAGATAGGGCTTACCTGCCCCAGCCGGGCCCACCTGTCAGGCTGATCCTCTGCCTCTTATACATTTGCTGCCTTGGCTTCCTTCCTCACTCCTACTCCCATTCTTTCTTTCTTTCTTTCCCCACACTTGCTGCTACTCCGTCCATCTTCTCTTCTCTTCTCTTCTTCTACCTATCGCTTCAAGAAACGGAGCCAAGCTTGCCTCCACGGCACCACCGTCGAGATCGCCGGTGCTGCTCCGCCGATCGATCGATGGGCTCCTCCGAGCAGAAGGTTCGTGCGTGCGCGATCATCTCTCTGTCATGGAGAAGAAAGCAGAGTTTTTTTTTTTCGTTTTTAATTTTGTGGCTGTCGATTGATTGATTGGTGATTCGTTGCTGTTGCTGCAGGTGATCGGGATCGCGGCGGCGGCGGAGGAGGAAGGGCGGCGGTGCTGCGTCGAGTGCCGAGCCACCACCACGCCCATGTGGCGCGGCGGCCCCACCGGACCCAGGGTGCGTATGTATGCCTTCTACTTCTTCAATCTTGATCACCGCTGCTGTTGATCTTGATCATGATCATGATCTGAATCATCTGATCATCACAGTTCTTTGCGGTAGTCTTTAGTTCAATTCAATGGAGTGATCATAATGTAAATGCAGTATTATTTTTTTTTGAAAAAAGGTTTCCTTTATAATTGATGATTTTGTGCTGTGAGCCTGTGAGGGAGAAAGATATGGTGGTGATGATTCTTCTAATCATGCACTGAGTAGCTGCCCTGTGGAACATTTCAGGATCTTTTAATTCAGTTTGATTCCATTTTGGTGGTTAGGTGAGCTGTTCCTTGCAACAGTACTAACCTCTAATCCCATTTCCGAAGTGTAGACTGCTTAAAAAAGCCAACTTTCTTGGTTCCATCCAAACTCCTAATCTCATTTTAAAAATTGCTCGGTCAATTCTCTAAGGGCACCCTTATGGCCATATAGGGATGGCAATGGGTAAATATCTATCGGGTATTGGTACCCCATACCCATACCCAACAGTAAAATTTTGTATCATCAAAATACCCATACCCGTCACGGGTGGAAAAATTTTCCCATACCCATACCTGCTTGGGTAAACCTTACCCATCGGGTCACCCATATACCCGCAACAGTTTAAACCAATCTAAATTGCATATTTTCCATATAGTATATTACACTAGACACTAGATACTTAAGACACATATTTATATAGTGTGGTGGAAAATATATGGATGGTTTAAATATCTAGGGTTTTGGTTAATAGTCTAGGCTAATTTGATATTGGGCTATGACGTGCATTTAAACTTGCGGGTATTTATTACCCATGGGTAAACGGATATGGGGATCATCAGATTCATACCCGCGTACCCATCGGGTGAAGGAATTTGCCCGATTACGTACCCACGGGTGATATATTTAATTCATACCCGTATCCTAATGGAGTAAATACCCATCGGGTATCGGGTCCCCGTTGCCATCTCTATCGCCATACCTATCTCTCCCTGTCCTGCTAATAGCATCAAGCCATCATATAGTTCAGAGAACTGAATAAATAAAATAAACTGCCCAAAAAAATGACATGACATTGCTTGTGCACATTGGCATCATGGTTTGACTTAATCTGAATGAACACTGAACTGTTTTTCGGTGTGATTGCAGTCGCTTTGCAACGCGTGCGGGATCCGGTACAGGAAGAAGAGGAGACAAGAGCTAGGCCTAGACAACAAACAGCAGCAGCAGCCTCAACCTCAACCTCAACAACAACAAGAACATCATCATCATCAAGAAGATCACAGTGATGCAGCAAGTTCAGTAAAAGACAGCAGTAGCAGCAGTAGCAACAAAAGCAGCAGCCTCCAAGTGGTGAAGAAAAGGAGGGTCCTGATGGGAGTGGAGGAGGCTGCAATCTTGCTCATGGCCTTGTCCTCCTCATCTACACCCACACTGCTACATGGCTAAGAACCTCACACCATTGGTGCACATTGTACATATACATGATACAGCACAGCACAACACAACACACAAACAACAGACCACCCAATGATTTCAAACCAGTGATATAACTGTCTTGGATTATCATCAGGATGAGATAGGAGGGGGAGGCCATTTTCATTTCCAGGATGATGTTGATGTCAGGTGGGGGACTGGATTTGGTACTTGGATCCATCCTGCCTCTTGTGCAGATCTCTAAACTTGTCGTGTCACTTCGAATCCGATAGTGAAGGTGGCCATGCCATAAGGAAATGTTTGTGGTAGAAGAGGGTAAGAAGCTGGTCCTGTCTTTTGCTGATCATGGAAGGCTGCTTGTAATTAGTTAGAGGTCATTTTACACCTCTCATGTGCCCCCCCCCCCCCCTTTCTGTTGATATGTTTTTATGTTCTTTTCAGCTTAAGAAGGATGGTGACCAAAAGAAAACATCACCCTTCTTGGCTTTTGTGTGCAATAGAATCAAGTGAATAAAAATGATTTATTCGTTTTATTTCAGTCATTGCAGCAAAGTAGATTTTTCTGCTATCCTCTCTTGGGATTACAGAAAGTTGCCAATTAACTGCTATTTCTTGTGCCCATCAGAGTTCGGACAACTTTCTTATAACATCTCTAAGAGAATGGCTAATTTTACCTCTTCAAATCTTAATTTAGTCATTTATGTTAAAAGATTACATTTTTAAAGATATGCACTCCAACAAACTCTCTATCTACACTCTTTAAATCCTAACGGATAAAAAAATGACTTGTGGACCTAGCCATGTGAGATCCACAAATAGCAAACATGTTAGGTGAAAGAATAAATTACTAGATTTAGCTATCGAAAAGACATGTTTATCCATTCAAATGGCATTACAAGTTAAATAGGTAGTCTTTTAAATAACAGTTTTTTAACATAATTACTAATAATTATTAAAATTCAATATGACAAGTCAAATAGATAGGATGCTCTTAGCATCATTCATCATTCTTGCAGATGCAGATGAAAAGCATGCAGCATATATGAATTATGAGTATATAAGCAAACAACCACCAGAAATTACACTTGTCATGCTGATGCTGCAGTGATCACCTTTACTACTGACTAGAAAAGGCTCAGCATCTACGAGGATTATACAAAAGCAAACGATCAACTCACTGTATCACTTTATTCAGCCCTAGTGCAACTGATGTTTGTGTAGGCTACTTACTGCTGCCTCTTAACATCTATGAAAGTCTGCCTCTTTGCTGTTGCATACATCAGGTTCAAAACTACAGTAGTCTTCATGGTGAAAAAAATTCCTCAAAAGAAAGGAAGCAACTATGGCTCTCAAAGGTTTGGTTTTCACAAATAACGCTCTAGTCCTTTCACCTGCCAAAAAAAGTGGTCGAAATTTGGCTGTAAAACTCATTCCATCTGGCCAGTCAGTTCAGCTTCCTCATCACCATCAAGTTCCTGCTCTACTCCTTTAACCTGACAAAGAAGTCTAAAATATTAAAATTTTGCTAGACCTATCAGCAAGGATACAGAGATCAAAGAAGGACAAGTTACTGCTTTAAGCAGGCTGAACAAATAACTGATAAAAACTGCAACTGGTTACAACAATTTACTTATCGGATAGAACACCTTTTAAAATGAGCCAGAAATAGTGAGGTATTTGAGGAAGCAGAAACAGAGCAGTACCTCAGGCACATAATGCATGAGCATGTTTTCTATCCCAGACTTCAATGTGACTGATGAACTTGGGCATCCACTGCAGGCACCTTGCATTTTTAGCTTAACTATCCCTGTTTCTCTGAAAAGATATCATCATAGTGAGACTATGCAACTGACATTCTTAAACCAGCATCATACATGAATAAATGAGAGAGAGAGAGAGAGAGAGAGAAAGAGAGAGAGAGAGAGAGAGACTAACGGATCAAATCCTCGATATTCAATGTCACCACCATCATCTTGAACAGCTGGTCGAATGCGAGTCTCCAGCAACTCTTTTATCATAGCAACTATTTCTGAGTCATCCTATAATAGAAGCCGACACTTTTACTAACATGAATGTTACTTCTATCTTATCTAACTTGGTACACTCAAAAGGAATTTGCAGAATTAACATTTTAATAATTGATAAAATTACAGATGCATCGGCTGATCAACACTATTACAGAATTACATGCAATGAACATATTCAAATTTAAATAGACAAGCAGTTTTCCCTAGCACCGAATAAAAAATGGTAATCACCTAGGAATCATTTGAATCCCTTTTAGGCTACTTTTCATTACTGCTGAATATAACTTATCCACAGATTCTCATAACAGATACATCTGTCTATCATAATTTTTAATACTAATATCTGACATTTAGAACTTACCTAAAACCAGTATCCTATATACAATACATGCTGCAATGAATCTGATAGATGATCACTTTGCCCAGTATGACTTGGACCAACCAAATTTTATGCTAATGGATTGTAAGGATCTACATAAAAGTTTGCTGATATACCTCATTAATTGCTGTGTCCATAGAAGCTGCAGTACTTGAGTCCAGAAAGAGTGGTTGCCCAGATGAGTAGAAGTCCATTATTGCAGCAAAAATCTCAGGCTTAAGATAGTCCCAAGAAGTTTCTTCTGATTTTGTTACAGTTACAAAATCAGACCCAAAGAATACTCTGGTAACTCCTGCATATGTAACCAGTCAACATCATGTAACTCGGGAGTCGGTACAAATTTGAAGTTGTTGTTCTATGGAATATTTGCTGTTACGAGGATCTGTTTTGACTCTAGCATTAATTTGCCATTATGGTTTCAAAAATGCGCTTTAAATAGTTAATGGAAAAAATGGCAGGATAAAATTATGGATTATAAGACACCCCAATAACAAACTAACCCTTAAACACTTGCACTGATGTGCTACTTTGATGATTGAGCAATCAAATGTCGCACGTCCATAGCAAATTTTGAAGTGTTTCAGGAATTAATTACCAGTCACTTCAGATATGTCATTTCATCCAGAACTAAAGATATTTGCATTATTGCTTTTTGTTTGACTTTCCTTTGCATGTTGACTGCAGACCGTTCCAGCAATACCATCTTCTCACAGTATGATTTTCCATGTCTTTATGTTTTACACAGCTCAATGCTAGAATCAAATTGCCAAGTTTGCTTGAGACTCAGCTCTAAGCAACTACAGTTTTAAGGAGACTCTAAGCAACTACACTACTTACTTAAGCAAGCATTTTGATAACCCATGAAGTGCATATTTGCTTTCTAAGACACATTTCATTTGCATCTCACAACAGTTATCTACAAGGGCTATTTTATTTAATAACAAAAGCTCAACAAGATGACACCAATTAAGCGTGTTAAGTACCAATTCTTGGAACAAAGTTATTATAGTTTGTACCAAATATGGAAGATGAAATAACTTGTTTCTGCAAACAGACTGTTCTAGCAAACTCAAAATATCAAAACAATTGACCAGTAAGAGCGATAACCAATCATATTAAGAAAACAACTGGAAGATAACTAGGAGCACATGCGTGGAATACCGTCAATTGCAAACAGTGCCTTGGCCAAAGGAGATGTCATCGCGGTCCGAGCATTAGGGAAATCAGAGCTCCCAACCTCCATAACAGGCTTTCCCGGATAAAACATGAGTGATTGTGGGTTTGGAGTTGACTGTGTCTGGATGAACATGCCCCTCTTCTGCCCTGCCCATCACATCATTTTCCAAATAAAGCACATGAGCTGATCAAGCATTTGACAGAGTTTTCAAAACAAAATCTCATTTCAGCCCAAACCCGAACTAAAATCCTGTCATCCAAAAACAAGTACTAAAACCCAGCAGGAGTGACCAGCTTAGATCAGTGATAACCATGCCAATCTCAAGTCCTAAAAATTCATACTCCTATGCTAATATCCGCTGCAACTGATCAAGCTGCACAAACAGATAGTTGATTAGATCAAGAACACAACCCGAGCTAAGCCAGTTCGCTAAAAAGACCGCATCTTTGCGCACCCAACAGCCCTAACTCCAAATTCCACGCTACGGTAAAACGAGAGGAAGAGATTCTGACCTCCGAACCGGCCCCATGGGGAAGGAGCAGGGTTCGCCGGGCGCGCGAAAGAGGGAGACTTGAGGCGGCCGAGGGGGGCGAAAGCCGCCGCCGCGGAGGACAGGTACCGCGGTGGCCCTCTCTGCGGCGCCGGAGCGGGAAACCGCCGCCCCCTCAGGAGCTGCGACGCGAGCGCCGCGACCCTCCGCCTCGCCATGGCCGCCCCTCTGATCCTCTCGATGGCGTTGCGCTCTTACTCTTCCTCCTCTTTGGCTCAGAAATCCTCGCAGGAAATAAAACAAGAAGAGGAAACAGATCGAAAGAGAAGAAGAGAGGATTTTGGCTCGAGAAATCTCGCAGGCGCAACCCAGAAACCAAGAGATGGATTGGCTCGCGCAGACTTGAGCCTGGTTCGTCGTTGGCTTGCTGCTTCTGCAGTGGGCAATGGCCGGAGCAGGCTGAGGAGGTTGCAGGCCATGGTCAGCCCATGAAAGCCATGACCCATGGGCACCTCCACTGGGCCGAACGGCCCACTATTATAAGCGAAATTTCCACGATATGTGGTGTTGATTGTCTATGCCTTATTCGGTTGGGAGGAATTTCAAATCCAAGGTAACAAGAAAAATAGAGAAATAGAAATGTATGATAACACTAATTCATAGCAATTTTTTTAAGAAATTTGAGTGGATGGAAATGTCCCTATGTTTTCTCTCTATATCTTGTATATCTTGTAGTAAGGGAATTTTTTTTTATTTTCTTATAGTTCATTCCTATAAACCGAATAGTTTTTAAAGAAATTCAATCCTTATAAATCGAATCCTTTGTTCAAATAGGCCCTGATTGTTGGCTCGCCGAGGCAAAGACAAAATTTCCACGATGTGTACATACGAACTGCTATCAGTGCCTGATGAAGTTAGAGAGAATCAAGCTTAGGTAAAACTCGTGTAAACCATGACAAGAAAAGGTTGTAAAAAGTCACAAAAATCTTATACTTAAGATAATATGACGGCGGATAAAAGTGTAGAAAATCTTGTTCAAATTTAACTTCATTTGTTGGAAATAACATATTTGTTCATATCAAATTTATTGGACGTTTAGACAACTGTGTTTAATAGGCTATGTTTCCGGTTCTTCAAACGTCAATTTTTTTAATCAAAGAGAGTAAAAATTTTTAAACAAATTGATGGCTATTTTGCAGTACAAATTATTTTAGTTTCACATCTCAAAAAATAAGACAAATTTAGCGAAAGGGTCTGTAGTCTAGTGATTACAAAGACCTTAATAGCATTCGATGTCATGGGTTCGACTCATTATTGAAGCGAATTTTTCAGGATTCTAACGGCGTTGTTCTTTCAGTGGTAGGCGACGTACCCGTTGATAGCGAGACGCCTGTGGTGACTTCGTTAGGTCCAGGATATGCCAATAGGCTTCAGAGATGCTCGTATAGGTAGGGCTTGCGCGCGTGCGTGTGTTGTGAACATCTACGTTGTACCGTATTAAAAAAAAGATAAATTTGGACAATATATCTTTTCGAACTGTCCATGACCTTATCTGCGTGAGATTTGCTGTGTGATTTTATTCGACTCTCTTTATTTATACGAGTTTTAGTGCCCATAATATATGTACCCAGTTTGGCTGTTCAGATGCTACTAGTTCCTTGGGTGACTGTTACTTTCTACTAACACAAAAGATAAAAATTGGCAAAAAAAATTCTGTGGAGTAAAAACCGGTCATTAACTACGTTCAAAATCGAAAGGCTTCTCACACAATCAGAAAGTATTGAAGGACACGTGGGAATCACACACAATTGCAATTGATGTGAGAGACTGGGTCAAAAAAGCAACGATCTTTTCTCTCTCTTTAGGTCAAGTGTACGCCAAGAGTCTCTCTCACATGTCCATGCATTAAGCAGGTGCAATGCATCCAGTCCCCCCCCCCCCCCCTGTCGCCTTCACAAGAGATAAGCCTAATCTCCCACTAAAAAATGATTCTGGCCCATCAATTAATTAACAAATCCAGTGATAATGTTTGCAATTGTTTGCATCGGTACCCTATAGTCTAATACAGTAATTTAACCAGTAAGATGGCATGGAATGATGGAAAGAGAAGGATAAATACATGTTATCTCTTAATTTTATATGTCTTCAATATTTCAGAGCCAAATTACATGATTCAGTATTCTAAAATATAAGCATTTATTAATCATACAGTTTTCTATCCTAAAATAAGTCCAATCTCTTAGTTTAGATTTAAACTACATGGCTACACTGGTTATGAGACGAATGTATATGATTTAGTCAAAATATTCTGTTTTAATCATCTTAATGATTAAATTTTAAAATATTAAGATTCTTTTTAAGCACCTAATTAATTGTAGATCATTGAAATAAACGAAATTATTGTAACCACTAATAAATAATTATTATAACATAAAATTTAAATTCTAAAAATACTTATGTTTCGGACATACTTTAGTAACTGACGGAGTAAATAAAGTTAAGAGCACTTGGTTATTCGTAAAGGCACCTTTCGAAACAAACGTTTTTTATTAAAAAAGTTTCTTAATACTGCTGACTCGTATGTTTCTAACAGTAGGTACAATACCAGACCGTAAGCTATAAGCTAGCTATAAGCATATTTTAAAGAGATAAGAGGGATACAAGGGAGGTGAGCTACTAATTTATAGTCAGCTGCACGTAGCCTTTAAGACAAAATGTGTGTATAACATATGAGACAAAATGTGTGTATAACATATAAGACAATGTGTTGATGTTTTATAGGTAACTATTATATAAATTGACTGTTAGATTGATTATAGATGAATTGGAGCTATTAGGCGGGGTTTAGATGGAGAAAATTTTTGGGAGAAGTATCACGTCAAATGTTTTGACCGGATGTCGGAAGAGGTTTTTGGACACGAATGAAAAAAACGAATTTCACGGCTAGCCTAGAAACTACGAGATGAATCTTTTGAGCCTAATTAATCCGTCATTAGCACATGTTGGTTACTGTAGCACTTATAGCTAATCATGAGCTAATTAGGCTCAAAAGATTCGTCTCAAGATTTCTTTCATAACTGTGCAATTAGTTTTTTTTTATCTATGTTTAATGCTTTATTTAGATATCTAAAAATTTGATGTGATGTTTTTGAAAAAAAATTTAGAAACCTTAGCTGCGTGTACTAAAGGCATTAGTATTTCTGTTCCTGATTAGCGGCGCAGTGTGGCGTCTTCGTTTTCACATGCAACCAATACCAAGAAAAAAGGAGCCTTTTTTTATGCTGATCCGAAGCTCTCCCTGAATCCAACCCCATCCCATCCGCAGCTGCTTCGAGAGCAAATCAGATCGAGCTGGGAGCGGGGAGCTCTGGGTGTTGGTCTCTCGATGCAGGTCAACACCTCAGGAGCTCTTGCTTCAGTTTCAAGCCTGAAGCTTTGTTCTTTCCCCGTTTCTTGGTGCTGGCGCTGGTGATTCTTGGCTTCGCCGCGGGGCCTGCTGGAATCGGTGCGGCTTTGGGGAGGAGTTGATGCGATTGCGAGAGTAAAGCTGCCTTCTTTCTTTGCATTTCGCCCGGTTCTTGGGGTGGATTATTGCGTTCTTCTGTCAAGCTCGAGCTATTGCGACGCGTACTCCAGTCTAAACATTCTCAGAGATCCAGGTTAGTGTTTCTTGGTAAGCTCTGGATAATTGCGCTTCACTTGATGTCTAATTTAGGTGCAGTGTTGCTGATTCCATATATTTCGTTCATATGTTCATGCTTGGGCCAGCTGTAATTCATTGTCCATTTGTCCTATTCTTAGCCATAGTTGTGCCGGGGGATTGGTTTTGGCAATACCAGTCTGATTTTAATTATTTCCGTTTGCCATAATAGCTTAGCTGATGATTGATGCGTATGCATTTTGTGTCTTTCAGAAATCTTGTAATATTTTAACTTGTTTAACTGAACTGGAGTTTGTCATGTATTAGAACTTTGCTAATGGATGCATAATGGTTTCGCAGTTCATGTTCCTTATATTCTAGCAAAAAAATTTCTGCACTTTGGGGGTTGTTCTCCTTCGGTGGTTTTATGGGAGTTGTTTGCATGAAAAAGTAGAGTAAAAATCTGACATTCTGTTGTCACAGGTTACATTTTGGTGGTCGCTTGTTTCAAGAACTTCAACTCCCTGATAACTCTTTCTACTGATAGAAGATGGATGGATGTGACTGCATTGAGCCACTATGGCAGGCAGATGATCTCCTTGTAAAGTATCAGTACATATCTGATTTTTTTATTGCGCTTGCTTACTTCTCGATTCCTTTGGAGCTCATATATTTTGTTAAGAAGTCGGCATTCTTCCCTTACCGATGGGTGCTCATACAATTTGGTGCATTCATTGTTCTTTGTGGGGCGACCCACCTGATAAATTTGTGGACTTTTGCCATATACACCAAGACCATAGCCGTGGTATTGACAGTGGCGAAAGTAGCGACAGCAGTTGTTTCATGCATCACAGCTTTGATGCTTGTGCATATAATTCCTGATTTGTTGAATGTGAAGTTGAGAGAAAGATTTCTGAAGGATAAGGCTGAGGAGCTTGACAGAGAAATGGGGATTATAAGAACACAGGAGGAGACTGGAAGGCATGTCCACATGCTGACCCATGAGATAAGAAGCACGCTTGACAGGCACACCATTCTGAGAACTACACTTGTTGAGCTGGGAAGGACTCTTGGTTTAGCAGAGTGTGCCCTGTGGATGCCAACCCGCTCTGGATCAGCGCTTCAGCTCTGTCATACAATACATAACAGTGCGGCAATTGGATCAGTTGTTCCTATCAACCTTCCCATTGTCAGTAAGGTTTTTAATAGTAACCGTGCAGAAAGAATTCCACATACCTCCCCATTAGCTTCGATAAAAGCTGACAAAAGCAGGTATGTGCCACCAGAGGTTGTGGCTGTCCGTGTTCCACTGCTGCACCTTACGAATTTCCAAATAAATGATTGGCCTGAGCTATCTGCAAAAAGCTTTGCAGTAATGGTTTTGATGCTCCCTCCAGACAGCGCAAGAAAATGGCGGCCGCATGAACTGGAGCTTGTTGAAGTTGTCGCTGATCAGGTAGCTATCAGTTTCATTTATGTGCATTTCATTGTACATTTAATCATCCAATGGTATGCTTTTCTGGTGCCCAATATCTTGAGTCTGATGTTGGTTGCGCACAATAATGTTCGATAGAGACTAGAGAATAAGTCAGTTGTAGGGAACTAGAGAATACAATTCAGTTTGATAAATTTAATCATTTCTGTTGGTGTGACCTGTGAACTAAGTTTCATGGAAAGATGTGAAAGTCATAACCACATGGCCTTATTTTTCTCATTCAGGTAGCAGTTGCATTGTCTCATGCTGCCATTTTGGAAGAGTCCATGCGGGCCCGTGATCTACTAATGGAGCAAAATATTGCTCTCGATGCAGCACGTCGGGAAGCAGAAATGGCTATTTGTGCCCGTAATGATTTTCTTGCTGTCATGAACCATGAAATGCGGACTCCTATGCGAGCAATCGTTTCTTTGTCCTCCCTCCTTTTAGAAACAAACCTAACTGCTGAACAGCGCCTAATGGTTGAGACTATACTGAAGAGTAGTGATCTTCTGGCAACCCTTACAAATGATGTTTTGGATGTTTCAAAGCTTGAGAATGGGAGTTTTGATCTGGAAATTGCGCCTTTTAATCTGCACTCCACCTTCACAGATGTAAGCCCCCTATCTGTAGTTTTATGATTTAGATTTTCTATTATATTGTCTGAAAAAGGAAGAAATGGGGATTTCGCTATTGTTCGTTGAGCTTAACTCAGTACTTCATCTTGTAGGTTGTTAATTTGATTAAGCCAGTAGCGGCATGCAAGAGGCTGTCAGTTATGGTTACTTTGGCTCCAGAGTTGCCTCCACAAGCTATTGGTGATCAAAAGCGATTGATGCAAATAATCCTAAATGTTGCTGGTAACTCCATTAAGTTCACAAAGGAGGGTCACGTTTCAATTACAGCTTCTATGGCCAGACCAGATGCTTTGAGAGGCCCACATGATCCTGACTACCATCCAGTTATATCTGATGGGTCCTTTTACTTGGCTGTACAGGTTCGCGCTTGGACTTTACTTTTATTTGCCTATTGCCAGTCTGTTAAGATTATAGTTATACATGATTGAGCTTTCCCTGATACTTGTTATGCTTCCGAAGTTCACCTGTGTATTGTGGTCACGTCCTACAAACCACTGATTTAGTGCGTGCAATAGTTTGTTATTCTGTGGAGTATCTGATATCATATTTTGCTACAGGTAAAAGACACAGGTTGTGGCATCAGCCCACAAGATATGCCACACACCTTCACCAAATTTGCGCACCCTGACAATGTAACCGACAAATGGAACAGTGGCAATGGATTGGGTCTAGCCCTTTCGAGAAGGTATGCCAAGAAAAAGAAATTGCATATGCATTTTCGCTGTTAACTAAATATATCTCTGTGCTAACATATATTTATCCCAGATCTAACATATATTGACACTCTCTGTTCCTATCAGGTTTGTCAGTCTAATGCAAGGTAACATCTGGCTTGAAAGCGAAGGTGTTGGGAAGGGCTGCACCGCAACATTCTTTGTGAAACTTGGTATGCCTGAGAAACCAAATGCAAACCTCCGAAGAATGGCACCCCCTCTACAGCCAAGCCAAGGAGCTGGAGGCCCTGATGCCCTCAGTATATCCATAATGGATGGCGACTCTAGGTTTCAGAGGGTTCGCTACCAATCAAGCATATGAGAAGTGTCGATGCCATGCAAGGCAACCTCATCTGGTCAGGAGGCCAGTCGCCAGACCAGTTTAGTGATCGCAGTTCATAGCTGATACAGCTCTATTTGCAGTGTTGATGTATGGATGATCAGAAGCTGTTCATCTGTGGAATAATCTTGGTCTTGCTGGAGTGCTGATATAGCTTGACTTACTGGCCTTCTTGATTGCAGTTGTGGGGTGATTGGGTGAGCCTGAACTCTGAAATTGTGACACTAGGGAAAGCTGGTATGTGTCTGCATAAGGCAGAAGGCCAAATTACTGGGAAGTGACAGTCTGCTGCAAGCGACCAGCAGTGAACATGAACTGGAACTTGAAAGCATTAGGTCTAAACCGTCTTACTAATGTATCTTATACCCAAGCTGGAGCTCAGATGCCTCTAGGGGTAGGTCTATTACCTGGAAGGAATTTTGATTCAGCTGATTGCAGTTAATTTATATATTCTTTTCAAAATAGGAGTATCATTTGTAAATGTAAGGCACTGTTTGACATAACTCCAAATTTCATATCTATGCTAGATCTAGAGTTTGTAAGTTTAATTTAAGTGATTAAAAATTTTATATTTCATCAAAAATGGAAACAAAATGATCTATCCATATGTTTATGGAATTTTTTTAAGGTGCCCCTAAACTATTCTGGACCGTCCATTTTAGTAGATCCATGGGGATCTGGTGACCTATTACCTCCTACTCCTACGAGGTAATAGGTAGGTTGCCCATGACCATTGATTAGGATTAATTGTTGCTTGGTCCCTCGTGTTTACAAGATAAAATGTTTTATGGGAGTGATTTTTGGGTGACATATTTACAAACAAAAAGTAATTTATAAATAAAATTTTTATATATGCATTCTTAGTGATCTAAATATCAAAATTTTAAATTTTGGCTTAAGGTATCTCTAACAATCTCTCCATCCCACTCTTCAAGCCAAAATTTAGTCATTTTAAATGAAAAATAAAAATCATCCTCCAACGGTCTCTCCATCCCACTCTCCAAGCCATCCGGACGGCCAAATCCCCTTTATCACTTAACAAAATCGGCCAGCCTACTCCACTTACCAAACGTGGGCCTCGGGGCCACCATCTTCCCCTCTCCACTAGTCTCCCATCCGCCCTCTGCCCCCACGACCGCCGCCGGCCAGAGCAAGACCCGGCGCAGCAGCCGCCACCGCCGGCCGAAGCAAGACTCGGCGCAGCAGCCGCTGCCACCGCCGCCCCCGCCCGCCGAGACCGGCACCGCCGCTCGCCCCATCCTCCCCTCTCCAGATCTCCAGTCTTGTCGGCTGTCGTGCCCCCTTCCCCCGCGCCGTGCTGGCCGTCGCACCGCCCCCCGCGTCGCGCGTGCCGGTGCCGCGCCGCGCTGGCCGCTGTGTTGCCGCCTGCTTGACGACCGCCGAGAGGAAGAGAAGAGAAAGTGAAAGAGAAAAGAAAAGAGAGAGGGGGGAGATAGGAGAGGGAGAGGGAGGAAAAACAGGCTGACACACGGGCCCGGACGTCATAGAGTTAGAATAGAGCGGATGGATGAAGAGACTGTTGAAGAAAAAATGAATTTGACTTAAAAAAAATTGGAGAGTGACTAAATAGATATTTAGAGAGTTAAATTTAGAGAGACAGTTAGATATGCTCTTATAAATTAAAGCGAAAAGATGGTAATGTATATTAGTAACATGCATGCAGATAATGAATAAGGTAATTTATGGGGGGTATTTAATGCACGTTTGTTTTCGAGCTTTGTAGAGTGTCTCACGAAACAAAAGAAAAACGTGACTGCTTACGTCCGAAAAATGTGACAGTTTGCAAATGTCCTGATCTAGTTATGTACTTAGTGCAAGCGACAAGAGTGTTGTGCGTGGTCACATGCCTTTATTTTTCCTGGTCATGGATTTTTGGATTTTTCGTAGACATTTTTTCCAAGCTCCTGCTTTTATTTTGTACAAAAATAATCTGTGTAAGTTCCTCGTTTGTCCGTTGTAAGGTAATAAATTCCTCGTTTGATCATTCTAAAGTAAATGTTTAACTTCGGTTGTTTATACCATCAAATAGCTATCATAAAATTAGATAATATAGAAAATATAAAAATCTTATGAGTCTTTTTCATAGTTGTGTGTATGCTCGTTATGAGCACCTAAGTTTTTTCTTTGTTTCAAAAAAGATTCTCTAACACCACCACAATATCTTTTGTTGCTTGTGACAAGGAAAAAGAAACGTATTTCGTTTTCATCCTCATGCCATCTAACAAATGTCATCGAAAATTCTACATTTTTTTCCGTAGTATTGCACCGTGTATAAGGTGTATCTTTGAATTCATATGGTTTAACCATAAATAATAATATAAGTGTTGTGGTTTTTAGAATATAAATCTATCGGAATTTGATATGATGGCATGAATGGTTAACCTATCTAAATCATTTTTTCTTCTTGTGTACCATTGAACTCTTGATCTGACGCAAAGCCATATTATCATGACATACAGCTCGTTAAGAGCTTAACGATACTACTAGCGAGCTTTTACCATCACTGAGCAATGGAAGAGAAAATTTTCAAGCCCTAATAGGGAAGAAACAAAAGAAAACATAGTCTTCTTGCCCAAAAACGACAGTACGAAGGATCCTTCAAAATATCTTTCAGAACTGACACAGACACAATAAGTTTTGCTACTCTCAGTAGAAAAGTGACTACTAATTACTGTCGATTGCTCAAACAGAACAATGGTGGCACAACGCCGACGGCAACGCTCGCAAACGGGAGCTGGCTTAGACCTTGAATCCACGGCTGTTCCTCCTGCCACGAGCCTTCTCGAACTTCCTCCCCTTGGAGCGCACGTATGGCTTCGTGTGGCTGTGCGGCACACCAGGAGCCTTGCCGAAGTGCCTGACGGCCTCACGGGCGTTCTTGGGGCCCCTCAGGAGGACCTGCAATGTGTTGGAACATCAAATGCCAAATTCATCAACTGCTCAAATGGTAATGTATGCTAAAGAGCATGTTGACATCTTCAACATATTTTCCTATCAATTGACAAAACTGAAAGTAATTTGACATTTACTGTCACCAAGACTACTAATATACATCATGTTTTAAACTAGTCTGCTCAGGTACAAGGGAAAGTTCATATCCCAAACAACCCACAAAGGGAAGTCTCATAATGAGCTGAGTAAAATGGTATCATCACGGCAGAAGAAAACATAAACTAATGTAGATTTATAGCAAGCCAACTAGACAGATACTAACAGAATTAAATCAAAATAAGCATTCAAAAAAATCAAAGAAATTCTTGAGTGAGCTCAGATACAAAGGAAAAGTTCATATCCATGACAACCCACAAAGGGAAGTCTCATAATGAGCTGGGTAAAAGAGTATCATCATTGCCAAGAAAAAACACAGTTTCAGAAAAAAGAAATTAACAAGTTGAATTTTAGAAGATAGTCAACAGTTCCCTCAGAATAACAGTTTTACTCGTCAAAGGACATCAGTATTAGCATGGTTAATTTAAACCATCACTGGGAACCTAAAAGAGAAAAATAACCTTTTTCAAAACATAGTGGCGATAACTTTCCAAAAGAAAATTATAGAGCATTTTTACAGAGAGTATTCAGAACTCAGCTATAACAGATTTTTTGACCACTTGGTAGAAAACAAGATAAACACACATTATAACTATATAAATATCATGATGATTACACACATTATAACTATATAAATATCATGATGATTCAAAAGTACCCAATTCCACACTTACCAAACGGTACGTGTATCACGGAGTCATGGACCTAGACAACTTATCATCTACAAGGTAGCATTGCAACAATAAGCAGTTTTTGTCTATGAGGAAACAACTGGGCCTTATCAACACATAGTGTGTCATTCTACATTAATTGTAGTAAGGTTATAGAGCAATCACAAACCAAAAACAACCATAGAGCAATCACTCCAGAAAATGCAATAAATGGAAGTTATAAACAAAGCTGCTACATACAAAAACACAAGCAATGACATTAGCATACCGTGTTCTCTCCAAGTGGAGCACGGAGAGCAAGCTGGTCGAATGTGAGGCACTCCCCACCAGCATTTACAATCCTTGCCCTAGCTGTCTCTGTGAACCTCAGGGCAGTAACCTTCATTGCCGGGATCTCCTGGATCCTCTTGTCATCTGTGACTGTGCCAACAATCACAGCAATGTTCTTCTCCTCCTGTTTGAAACATAAAGATGACACATTGAGCATCCATTACTCACCAAACAAAGTACCAAAATGCTGTGCAGATGCAATTGGGAAACAAATCTTGAAGTTCTATTACAAGGCAATAGAAACGGTTTGCCTACCTTCCCTTCCATGAACTTGGCAAGACGGCGGAGGGAGAGTGGCGGGCGGTTGGTCTTGCTCATGAAGAGCCTCTTGAGGATGACGGCATTGAATTTGCTCTTGGTCCTCCTATACAGGAAACGGTACAGCTGCACACCACCAGCAGAAAACACTGATCAGAAATCGAACAATTAGACACAAAAATAACCTAGTTGACCATTTCACTCTAACCAAGAAAACACTAATGAGAAATCGAAAAATTAGACAAAAAAAACCCTAGTTGACCATTTCACTCCAACAAATGAAGCCTAGTCAAAAATCCCACAATAACCAAACATAACCCACATCTAACCATGAGAAATGAATACCTAAAACGTTCTCTTCTCCTAGCATTATAGGTTGTAGTATTTCTAAACCGATAATCTAATCCCCAATCATGTTCGTCGTTGATTAGCAAACCAGGAGGCATTTCCGCCACTAAGCGCTGACAGATCTACCGAACCAACAGGTTAAGCACCCTAAACAAACACGGTGGCAGCGAGCGCGGCGATATACCTTGACGATGAGCTTGAGGTAGACATCGTCCGACCTGGGCGCGGTGCGCTTCGTCTTCTTGTTCCTCCCGCCGGCGACGAGGTCGATACCCTGCGAGGCCGATACAGCGCGGCGTCAGCGAGCGACAAAGCCAGCCAGAAGTAAGGGAGGGACGGTCGGGTGGGTGGGGGCGCGACGAGCTCACCATGGCGGCGGCGGCGGCGCTAGGGCTTCGGGTTCGCCTGCTTCTTCTCGCCTCCGGCTAAGGGGAAGGAATGGTGGCGGCGCGAGGAGGGAGAGCTATATAGAGGAGTTGCCCTAGGGTTTTGGGATGGTGGGCTTTCTGGGCCCACGGCAGGGGGGATTCTGGTTTTCTTTGGGCCGGATTTGGGCCGCAATTGGGCCAGTGCGTGGGTTGAAAGGCCTTTGTGAAGGAAAATAGAGAATTTTTTTGCCTTGCAGGGATTCTTTTTCTTTCCTTTGCCATTTTGAATTTCTTTTTCAATTAATAAACCATCTATAATCTGTTCTTCACCATAGAAATTTATCCACACCGATATACGTAGAAAGTACCGCTCTGCTGCCACGTCGTGCAATGGATTTAAACTCGCGTGAAATATTAGGGCACTCCCTTCTGCCATAAATATTTAATGAACTTGACTCTTATCCTATAGTTTAATCATTTATCTTACTAAAAATAAATTAATTTAAATATGCAAAAAATTAAGTCACGTGCCTCTTGTAATAGAATAATAAATAATTTTTATATGATTTTTTAAATAAAGATGGAATTCAAACTTAAAACCGTTCTAACCTAAGTTTGATCCAAGATGTCACACCGCTATAGCCTAGAGCTAGACCCCCACAGTTACTGATCTTCTTCGGCTCCGGCAAGCCAGCACTCAAAGCCATCGCCTGTCCACACATGTCGATGTCGTTGTTGTCGTCGTTCCTACTCAGGGGCGGATCTACCACCGGGGCTAGGGGGTTTCAGCCCCTCCTACCTCATATGCGCTATTGAAGCCCCCTTAGCCCCCGTAACAAAATTTCTAGTATTTTTGAAGAGAAGGAAGGACGGAAAGCAGTTCTGTTTCGTTCAGTCCCTCCTAATATTTTTTCTGGATCTACCACTGTCCCTACTCCTCCTCCCCTAGTCCTACGGAGCAATGCAGTTAACGGGTAGGGACAAGCAAATGTTGTCCAACTCCCAAACCACCTCCCATGTTTTCTCTATGGTAATGCATCTATGGTAATGCAGTATAAGACTCCCTTCTGTTTTCTTTATTTGACATTGTTGACTTTTTATCTATGGTTGTCCCTTTGTCTTATTCAAAATATTTATATAATTATTGACTATCTTTTTACGATTTGATTTATTACTAAAATAACTTTAAGTATGATTTATAATTTTATATATTTAGACAAAAAAATTAAATAAGATGAAGGGTCAAACGTAAATTAAAAAAAGTCAACGGCGTCAAAAAAAAGGAGTACCATTCTACGTGTTACCTTCATTGCAAAATATAAACATTTCTAAATTGTTTAGCATATACTGATGAGTCATCAAATATTGGCTTTTAGTTATTTTAGTTATCAATTTTTAAATTTTAAATTGGTTAGATTCATTTTTGAAGCATCTTATTGGATCTAAAATCATCAGAATGGTTAAAATAATGGGAATCAATATCTAAAATGTTTATATCATGGTACAAAATTTAAATCCTATAAATGCTTATATTTGAAACAGAGGGAACAACCATCATATCACCTTCATAAAATATATTTTCAACTCTGTAATAGATAATTTATTTAACAGTCATTAAATAGCTCTAAAAAGTAGACAATTCTTCGTCTTTTCACAGTCTATGCGGCGGTTCCATCCCAGCGGTCCATCCTACCGCCAACGGTCGGCGTGACCTCCTTCGAGGAAACAAGTTGCTAGCCAGCAAAAAATAAAAATAAAAAACGAAGGAGGGTTTCGCGATCCCCCACCCACCTCTCCCGTCGCTCATGGCTGAGCCGCCGTCTCAGTCGCCGGCGCAGACGCCGCCGCAGCAGCAGCATCCGCAGGGGCCCGGGGAGAGCGCGCGCGACGACATGATGGCCTGCGTGGCGGCGCTGGAGGCGGCGATGCTGCCGTGCCTCCCCGCGCGGGAGCTGCAGGCCGTCGACCGCTCCCTCCAGTCCTCCCACCAGAGTACGTCGTGCTGGCCGCCCCCCCTCCCCCTCTCCTCCCGCACCCCCGTCTGCATCGTTCGTACGCTTCCCCGGCAAGAGATCGGGGGAGGGTGGTCTTGCTTGGCCGCCGGCGGCTTGCCCGCCAGGTGTTCGCTGTTTTGCCTAAGGGATGGGGATCAGGGAGCAAATTCTGGCGTACTGGTTGTGCATGGGCGCTTTGATTTGCGGCGTCTCGCAATTGCTGAGATTGAGATGACGACAATTGCATTTAAGCGTTTTACATCTGTGCTCGACTGTGGATGCAGAATTTTTTAAGTGTTGTTGGTATAATCTTGAACAGTTGATGTTGAGAGGCACGCGAGGGATTTCATGGAGGCTGCAAAGAAGCTCCAGTCTTACTTCATCAGCCTGCAGCGTGAGGATCGACCGACGACAGAAGAAATGCTCCGGAAGGTACATTCCGTTGCTTTAGTAAGAAATTGAACTTCGTTCAGGAATAGCTTTGCCCTTTGTCCAATAGAAAATGGAGTAAGCATGTACAAAATCGTTCCGATTAGCAGCCAATTGTGATTTTGTATTTTCGTGGCAGGGTTTGGTGTTGTTTTGGGGCATGAGAAGCAAATTGTAACGGTGTGACAACCTCATGAAATTTCTCAGACTCTACAAACTAGTAGTAGGAAGAACAATGTTGGGTGAGGATAGAGTACCAATGTGAGACTAGACTACATAGAGAAGCTGAGATCTTAGGGATGGGGAGGGAAAGGGTGGTAGTTTTGAAGAGAACGTGGGAGTTATGATTGTTAGTTGTCTTGAATTTAGTAGGTCGACTTTAAATCAGTCCTATATTTTTAATGCTGATTGAGTGTTCCCTCTCTCTGCACACTTGCATTCTTTTCTTATTTTTATAGATAACATTTTAAGATTTGACCCATCAATAAGTTAAAAGTTATCTAGATTGGTTGTGTGAAATCATTTAGCTAAGCCTGTCTATAAAAGTGCTTTGTGAAGAAGTCCATCTTTCTTTAGGATAGCAGGAGTAAAATTATTTATATAAGACAGCATTTCACATGATGAATAATGTGGAGTGCTTTGATCTACTCTCCGTTCCATGAAAAAATATCCTTATGACACTGGAATTCAAAATTAAACAATTGAAAATAGTATTCTTTTGATTGTATGGGTTTTCAAAGATCCCAAATACAATTTTTTGAGCTTCCGTTCTAAGCACTTGAAAGCTTTTTGTCATTGATTTTATCTGTGTAAGTTCCAGAGAAATCCTAGGTGTTAGTGGTCCCAAAGCTCTAGCCTCTAAGCAGTAATCTATCATCATGCTTTAACTTTTAACATGTTTGGTTTCGGTTTGCAGGATATTGCTACAATGGAGGAAGAGCTGAAGACCAAGTCGGAGCTCATTGCCAAACACAAGAAGCTCATTGAAGGGTGGCAGAAAGAGCTGAAGGACCAGCTCGGCAAGCATGTCACTGAACTCGAAAGAGTGTGACCCCATAGTGTTCTCTAACAGGTCCCAGGCTCCTAAGCACAATCAGCCTGAGTGAACCCAGTATTGGCTTAAAAATTTATCTCACGATTTCTCGCGTAACTGTGTGTTAGTTTTAATGTTCATGTATATTTAATGCTTCATTTAGATGTCCAAAGATTTGATGTGATGTTTTTGGAAAAAAAATTTGGGAACTAAACGGCCCCTAAATATTTCAGCATGGCTGACAGCAATGACAAAACGCAAATTGTCTCAAGCTGTGAAGAGTCGATATTTTACATAAGGTGGCAGAACTAAATGCTAGAATACACGACTTGCCAAAAACGGTTCAATTGTCACCTCATTCATGAAAGCACACGAGCGCAGCTGAGCATTACATTTAGAATGATTTATCATGACGATGTAGTCTGCCTAACAACGAAGAATCTATCGATTGTGCAAAACTTGGACTACAACATTCATTGGGCAAGTCAACACACACTTTACTTCTTCGCATACGTGATAAGCATCTGGTTATCTTTTGTAATTTTGAAACCCTGAAGAAGGTTCATGGCTGCGGTGGCTTGACCCTCATCTCCATACTCCACGAAAGCGATCCCAGGCTTTGCTTCAACCATCCTGACTTCCTTGAACCCTGGGTACTGACAGAAGAGCATCTGAAGCATCATAGGGGTCGTCTCATGTGGGAGATTTTGGACGAAGAGGATGTTATTCGGTACAATTATCTCTGGCATCATGACCTTCTGTGCCCCAGCAAAAGGTAACTGGGAGAGCTGTACAAAACAGCATGTCATTGAATCGAAGGAATCCAATAGTAGTGGGCTCAAAGAAAAACTATACGGCACAAATAAGAACATTTAAATGTGACAACATGCTTGCTGTACAAACACTAGCAATTTATGCTTGTGGTTACTATTTACCATGGTCATTTGGATTAGTTTCCTTTGTTTCACATTATATCAAACTAGTAGTTTGGATGATGATATTCCTTTAGGTGTAAGAGTTAAGATGCTTTCTTAGGGGTCCAAACAAAGCCATCCCTATAAATGTGATTGTTGCCTCCACTTATCACCATTGTACCTTGAACCAGGTTCACAAGCCTCAAGCTGATTCTAATTAGTAGGTGAATAACCTTAATATGTTTGATGGCTGTCACCCTAACCTAATTACAGTGAGGACAGGATGGTTGGCTAATTCAGACATGCTCACATAGTCACATGCACACTCTATTCCCAACATAGAATGGCGAGATAACAGGCAGATCATTTGTGTTACAGAGAGAGAATAAGGAAATGTGTGCATGTGAGCACAAGGAACTAAGATGAGTGGCCTTGACACCCATGCGGGCATATGCAATGTGCAACCAGTGAAAAGTAGTAGGTAGCACAGCTAATCCAAAAGAGAGCTCAACGAAGTTTAGAAGCCTCACACAGTGGAACATCTAACATAACCAACTTTGCACATATGAAATGCAGAATGAAGGAAGAAAGGAGGAAAAGGTAAGGGAGGAAGAAACACGTGTTCTAATCAGTTTCATTACACTTACCGGAGGAGCTCCATAAACACCGGGGTAAGCATTCACACCTAAGCCAACTTGACTTACATCATGGTGCTGCTCACGCTTCTGCTTCTTTTCAGCTGCATCATTCAAGAAAATCAAAATAATGATGTCTCCTCTCAAGAGTCAAGACACACCAAAAAAAAGAATGTGGGCAAAATTGCTATATAACTGTAAAACCACTATAAAGAATCTTCACAACAAAAATCAATTATGCCAAAAAAAAGGAACACGACAACAAGTAAACATCAGATAGCTGATCTAGGTTTTGAGACTGCTGTCTTATTGGAGTGAATGTTTTGATCCAATTAGTATTATAACTTTATTGGAAAAGGCATAGTAAACCAGGACCAGCAAAAGACACAGTTAGAAACAAGAAGCAATGTAATTTTACTTTTTAAAAAATATATGAAATTTTATAAACAGGGTAATAGGAAAATGTATCTATATTGATCTAGGTTGAAGTGTTCGCCAAAAAAAATCTAGGTTAAAAAAAATGAAATAGAAATAGAAACAAGGTAAACAGTTTAAAAGCAGCATTTTACTGTAATTAGATTAAAAGCTGTTAAAACATTGTACAAAGTACTGATTGATTGACTATAGTTTCTGTCCTGAATCAAGAACCACAAAAGTAAATTCCAACCATTTCAATACTTACATCCCAATATCAGTTGGAAAGAAAAATTGTGCTAGTGATAACAAAGCTAACATGTAAAGGACTAATTAAGGCTAATATCATTAAACAGAAGGGCTGGTGAACATGAAGATAATTCTGAAGGGTTAAGGCAACGATACCTAGTCAGACATGAATTCATTCCCATGGACATGTAATACAACAAAAGGAAAAGAAATGTCAACTAGCATCTTACGTTTATCATCGTTCCTCTTCCTTCGTTCTCGAGGTACAAAGGTGCCATCAGCTTTTGCTATAATATCTGATTTTGTTTTGGCATATTGGATCCTCTGAAGTGAAACATAGGAGAATCCATGAAAAAAATTGGAGACAGAATACAGTACAGAAAAGCATATGAAACAGCAGATGTGGTCATATTGAGTTTAATAGCAAATTGATGTAAAGTATGATCTAGTTTTGACTTATCTTCTTAAGTTATAGACAGATAATTGGTTTTTTATTAATTTTTGACACCACTATTGCAGTCATTTGGAAGTTCATATTAGTTGTTCAAGTGAACAAAGCTTGAATCCCTAAAATAATCCAATATGCCTCACATAATAGTTTGTCGGACAAACCGCAATATTAGAATGCTATAAAACTACAGTAACCTCACCATAGGCTTATTATGGAAGGGGAAGTCTTGCATGCTCTTCAAGGCCTCAGTTGCTGATGCAACATCTTCAAACACAACCCAGGCTTGGCCTTTATGCTTCAAAGTCTTGAAAGCAAGCACATCAAGAATCTTCCCAAACTGGGAGAAAACCGCACGTAGGGATTTCTTAAGTTCTGCAAGGATTTCAGCAAATCATAACTTAGCCAGTAAAATAAAAAGAATGCACATCAGCATAATAGCTAAGAGAACAAGCATGAGACTTCAAATTCCCTTGTCATGATCCAGGTGTCCAACCAGGCACAATCTACACTGATCCAACGAAATAATCGTAGGATGAATCAAAATCGGCAAATCCGAGGTATTCTGAAAACTGTGCAAACAAAGACCACCTAAACCTACAAAACCTTTATGTTTTCACATAACCACATGCTCTCCTAAGACAAGCGAAGACAATGCATTCATCTAGACTAACCACAGCGCAAAATCCTTCGCCGCTCATAACGTATCCATAGCCGCACCGCCGGTTTACGGAGCAAAGCACAAGATTTACGACCTACGAGGCCACGCATAGATTTCCCAACGCGGTGAAACACATAGAGCCACGCCTCTCCCCGCAGATTTTACAACAAGCAGCCACACGAATTCACGGCCAAGCAGCGCACACGAAATTTACTCCTAGGGCTAGGGTTTAGCGAAGCTGCGAAGGTAATGGGGGGTGGGGGGCGAGTAGGCAGCGGTACCCTCGAGTTTGATCTTCTCGTTGAGGTTGTTGATGTAGATGGTGACGTTCGGCGGTACGCCGTTCTCCTCCGGGGCGCCGCCGCCGACCGCCGCCGCCTCGCCGCTCATCTCCTCGCGCGCCGCCGCTCGAGCTCCAGAGCTCTCTCTCTCTCTCTCTCTCTCTCTCTCTGCGCTTCCCCCTTGGGCCCTTCTCCTTTTTGTCATGGGCCCGGAAAGGCCGTGTTGGGCTTTTTGTGTTGGGCCGAGGGGTCACATTTGGACTTGAAATTCGTGCGCTTGAATTTGGTCTCGGTTTGAATTTGGGGCTTATTGTCTCCTCGCCGTTCGCTTTTGTTTATACTTATAAGTTAAAATTTAAATCTTTAATTTTTAGTTTAGAATTACTTCAAAGATTTTTTATAGTAGTTTGTTTTTAAAAATTTACTTTTAATCGTTAAGTATAAGTGAGAGGAGAACGTGAAGCGGTTTGGCGCCCAGATGCTCCAAATCAACTGCAGCCCTGTCACCGGTGAGCCAGCCGGCTGCCCGGCCACCATGCCTAGTTTTTTTTCACGAGTACATGGAGCTCAGATATTATTGTCACCGGAGTGAGGAGAAGCGGATCCAGCCAACAAATTTAGAAACAAGACAGGTGGTATACTTGTCGAAATTTAGCGTTTTATGTCGTTGCACTTTATTTACTTTGGTGCTTCACCCTTACACCCAAATATTTTCGGTTTTATTTATGATTATAAGCAAAATTTCAAAGCTAAATTTAGAGTTTTTCACTAAAGTTTATTTTTTACATTAACTTTTAATAGCTAAGAATACGTATATAAAAGTTTTATTAATAAATTATTTTTTATTTACAAATATATCGTCGATCAACCCCTTAGCTAATCAGGTGTTACACATGATGCTCATTGTGTTTTCTTCGATGTTGCATATAGCAAGGTCTTGATGTTTCAAACAATTTTTTACCAAGTTGCATCTGATTTGAAACATTTCTTACCAAGCTATGAAACATTCTTCACTTTTTTGTTGAAACATTGTTCAGTGAGTAATATGAAACATATACCATCCGATGTTTTTATCTCCCCTCGGATGTCCGAGCCTTAATCTTAGTAAATAAATTCACCACAAACGCCTCAATGTCGACAGGTACATCGACCCACCACTCAAAGAATGATTGGCAGTGGCGTATTTCCGTAGGGCACGAATTCACATGACAAACTTGAATTCGGCTCTGTACTCTCTGCAGATCACAGTAATGACAAATCAACCCAAAACCATACCTGTCTCAAAACTGTGGGAATAATAAGGGGTGAAAACATTAAATATTTTTTCTAGTCCTTGGCATACACAAACTTTTCTTTTCTCAATGCAAATAATCAGTAAAGAATACAACAGCAGTATCTCTATGTTGATTAAAAAAGAAGAAGAGGATTTGTCTCCCACACCGCGGAAACCAACCCATCCATATCTGCAAGCACAGTAGTTACATGTCTCATCATCATACAAAGGAAAAACTGGCAAAAGAGGGCAAGCCATGCATCTGCCAAAAAAACAACACAAGCTCAAGCAGCCCCACTGTGAAAAGGACCATTTAGCAAACTGCTCATCAAACCTGACAAAACGTCCCCAAATGAAACCACCAACCAGGCGCCTCGCCTCATCCTAAGCCACTGTGCTATTTCTTCGTTTCGCTCCTTGCTTAGATCCAACATTACAGGAGCCCAAGAGGGAAGAACTCCTCATGAAAAGGCTCCGATCAGTGCTCTGACCAGGCAGAGATGCCAAAGCCACTGAGCAATAACCAATTCTATCTGGAAGATTTCTTACGGCTAAGGATCTCCTGTTCTTTGAGGCGATGCTGAAACCGTGCCAGGCGTGCTTGGAGGCTGACCAAGCCTGCAGCCTTGCGTGACAGAAGGAAACTCAGTTGTGTTACATAGTTGTCAATAAGACTGCCTGGCTGATCAACTTCTGCCAAAAGGTTCATCTCCTGCAAATGAAAAGGAAAGGTGCACTTGGTTCAGCAGCATGATATTATCAATAAGATTCATATATCATAAGCAGAAATACATATGCAACAAAGGTAGAAATCGTGAAATGTACTCAAAGAATCATCTATCATTTATTAAACCAATTCTTTTACATTTGTGTATGCTATCACTAGTCATGGCCCAATAGGTTGGCCGGTCTGGCATGGCCCGTTAGGCACGGACCCTGTAGTGGATTATGCCATCCCAGCCCACATGCCGAGGCCACAGCCCACGGAGGCTATGGGTTGTGCTGTGCCTGCACGGGCCCAAATGTGGCACATAGGCCAGCAAAGGCCCATCAGCACTGTTATGGCACAAGATTGAGAACTATATCTACTTTCAAGTTCAGACCAAACCACAGAAATCAGCACTACGCCTTAAAGCAGGTTACTACAGTTATGTGATATGCCATTCGGATTCGAAAGCAATTATGGATTACAGTTTACAGGGTTTGAATAAACATTAGGCCTAATGAATTGAGATGTAACCTACATGGCTGCTGAGATTACTAAACTCAGATTAGTAGGTTTTTAATGAAAATCACATGTTATAATAGGGGACCTCTCAATGTCTGAGGAAATAATTCTAGCGAAGAATATAGGAGCTAGAAGTGCAATATATATGATGCTATTCCTTCCCTAGGAACACTGTACAGCAATACAGCTCTGGGTAAGACTAGGACCATGAGACCACCAATAGTGTGGAACATGGTAATTTAACACACTCCGAAGTCTATTTAAAGTCTTAAAGAGCATAAGTTATGGATATCATTCACTTATTCAGTTGGATTGGATGGACTATAACTTACTTCCCGCACAATCTCCATAGTGTTCTCAATTTCCTTCCTGTGTGCTGCTATGAGGGCCTCCTCTTCCTAACATATAAAAGAAAATTTGGCATATAGTTCCATTCAAGATTATAACATTACAGTACTTACAAATTGTTCCTTACCTCAAGAATAGCGTCTATTTCCACATCATCACAAGAACTTTCCTTTTCAGATTGCCTTGATGAAGTCTGAGAAGCTGAAGCAGATGTCGGCCGTTGTTGCTGTTGCAACTGCTTTGCCTGCTGAACCTTATACCCAGTCCTACTTGTCTCAGGCCCACTATCCTTCTTTGTGTAGTTACTCTGCCTTTCAGGTCTGTCGTCCCTATAAGCCTTTCTCCGAGGAGGAGAAACTTTTGTAACCTTTTCCTCTTCTTGCACATTTGCTGAATTCTGAACAGGCTGTGGTTTACTGTTGTAGCCAGTTCGACTGGAATTCAGATCAACCCTATCCTTATCTCTGTCATTCAAACCAGATGAACCATTTTCTTCTTTTCCTCTATTAGAATAACTTGGTATCATACTAACAGAATTCCTGTCAGGTTCCATAGAAGAGTTTGAGGAAAAAATTTCAGCAGCCTTCCTAGAAGTTTCAACAGGTCTCTTCTCTTGAATCTGGTTCACAATTTCCTCAGTTTCGACGGAAATAGGATATGAAGGGGCAGATGAAGAATCCCTGATGGAAGGCATAGTTGGCCCAGCAGGCTGCTCTTTTCTTGTATTGCCACCCTTCGAAAGACTTTTAACCCTGTTATTTGATCAGTAATTTTGTAAGTTAATGGACATAAGTAGCTGAAACTTGTACATGAATTGGAGATTGCAAGGTACATTTTGAACTGTTACCTGTCAGCATATCTCAAGGTATTTAATGTGTGTTCACATGAACCTGCATTTGGAGAAATGCAAGAGATCATAACCGTCCTAGAGTTACCAACAAATGAGTCACGAAGAACTTCCGTAAGCTTGCTTCCTCTGAAAGGTATATGTATCTGATCGTTATCTAGCGCCCGAATGCATTCCTTCAGAGCAAGCAGGCTCTTGTTTATCTCAGCTCCTTCAATTCTGATAGAACAAAAGGTTGCAGGTCAATAGTTAGAAAATAAATGAAACAAGAAAAACTAAGAGAAAAAAGTACCACCTTGTCTGCCTATCGTTGTCTGTTGTGTCAGCCCCACGCTCGCTTCCTGCAAGATCAATAAATGAAATTTTCCCCACAGCCTTTGTGTTTTTGGATTCATTAGCATCCCGATCTCTTTGTCGCCTGGTATCAGTTACTATGATATGCTTCTTGACAGCCAGCTGCAGAATAGCATGTGACCTTGATGATTCTTCATTGGCCCCTGTTGACCCTGTACTCCGTGCAGCATTTCCTCTCTCAATATACTCCTTGACGATCTGAACATCAGAAACCTCGAATTCCTGCAGACCGACAATGCAAACTTGTTTCTTGCCATCTTCCCTCATCAGGAGTTGTCTGCAAAACAAGGGTTGACAAATTTCATTTTGAGTAAATAATTTGAAAAACACAAGTCAAAAGCCACTTCAAAATGAAATGTCATTCAGAAGTAAAATTCTCAAAACTAAATGGTGGTAACAATGTGTCATCAAATAACTAACAATAATACATCAAATGGAACTAAAAATTAAATGGTGTTTGGCTTACTCTCCGATGATAGTATCCTATGCAGCAAAACATCATATAACATATTGAACAGCATCCCTATATATGGACTTGTCATCAAAATAAATGGTGACAAACAAAAGACAAGTACTTGCATCCAGAAAAAAGCACATATACTATAAAACGGCATAGATAAGCACATAGACGAGTGCAAGTATGCAAATGCAAGATGGAATAAATTTAAAAATCAGCAGGAAACAGATAGTAATTGAAGGCATGGACAGAAACAAAAAAGGCAATAACCAACCTTCTGTCGGAGAGAAGATCAAAGAGCTTCCCGCCATATATCTCAAAGTAGCTAAGCCACAGCTTAAAATTTTGATTCCGGTATACAGGTTGATGCAAAAGACGAACCATGTCTTGTGCAGCTCTCAGAGGCAAAGGTTGCATCGTGTATGTCTTGCCACTACCTGCATAGAAGTGATAAAAAAAAACATTATAACAGAGCTAGTAAAAACTCTAGAAGGCCAAACTTCAGGGAGAACTGGATTTTTTTTTTTCAAATCTACTACTGCAGAAGCTAAAATCTAGAAGTCAATGAAGGGAAATTAGTAGACAGTGAAAGCAGTTTCTCACGAGACATCAACTTCACAATCATACTGAGGCTTTTGGCTAATCACTTGTCAAAATAGTCAAATAAACCATAGTAGCATCATTTATCAGTGCTTCAAAAACAAGCAAAACATTGCACACTAATGAAGTAGTGAACACAGATTACAGAAGACATAATTTCTTTGTGATTGAGAAACACAACATATAAATACCCACTTTATATATCAGCATTGAAATCTAACCTGTTTGACCATAAGCAAAGCATGTTGCTTTTGTTCTTTGGAATATTATTGGTATAACAGGCTCCACAGTCTCGCGGTACACCTGTCCAGAAACACCCAACAGTTAAATGCTGAAATAATCAAGAATAACCCATTTTCTGTTATAGGGAAAATCCATGTCTGGTACACCAACAAGAACAACAGAATGGCCCTAATCCAAAACTATGCAGCCTCAAACTGGTACTCTCAAATTTAAAACGGTCCATGTGCCATATCAAGGTTGGGTAAATGAACAAAGCATATCAGTGTGGCATGTGCAACACAAATAATCAGTTAAGCTAGTGGGCTGTTGCCGGGGTGGTGTCACAACAGTGGTGAAGGTGAGCAAAGTACCCAAATAAAAGCAATGGAAAGGAACAGGCCGTTGCACAGGCGTGTCTTTTTGTACAAGTGATTTAAACACATGGAGTTATGGAACTGTCAGCAGATGGGAAAAAAAATGGGGCACAGCTGTAGCATCTACGTAGATGCAAACAGATGCAAGGGCCGAGGATACAAAATATAATTTGAACACAATGATGACACATGAAATTGATGTGCGTAGAGTTGTCTCAAAAGGTAATTTAACATTATTATAATTTCACTAGGTTTGAACAATACATCACAGAAGAAATATCAACGCCCAAAATGTTGCTCATGACTGTAGGAGTGGTTTTGGTGTCCCATAACAATTTTCAAAACAAATGGATAATTTGATCAACATGAGAAAATAGCAATACCTCATCATTCGAAACATGCTCATCCAGGACGGCATCAAAACAAAATTCATGCTTCTCCACATAAGCTGTTAAGTCCACCTTTCAATGGATACAAGATGTTAACATGGTAATAGGAAGAATTGCCGGACAACTAATGCAAAGTACTTAAATTCTTGGAAATGTATGTGGCAGTATTGATCCTCTAGTGGTCTAGCCATTACAACAATGTATTAAATGCTACTTTTTGCCCCCAAAAAAAATCATGCATAGCTCATAAAATGAAAAACAGCATGGCTTCAGTTAACCACACTACCATAGTGCTTTTCTGAAGAACTTTGCTAGCACAATAGGTTTATAATGTGGTAATTTTCGTTTTCTTGAGAGTGTAGCAGCGATGTTATACTCAATTTACCAAAGTGAGTGTTTAGCACAGTGATAGTCTCCAGTAGATAGGACACCAGCCCAGGCTAAAACATGGGTTTCACCCAAAAAACCAACCTCACAGCGCTTGTACAAGCATGCTCCCCATGTGAGGTTGAGCATGCCCAGTCAGGCACCATGTTCGGGGGGAGTTCTCTCAACTTAGTTGAATGCCACAGGCCATCTTAACCTGCTGGTCAAGTTTTTTTGTTCATAATACAAATTTACAATAGATTTTTTCACCCTAGAATAGTAGAATGACCCAGGTACATGTCCATTACAAAGGACAGAAGATCCCCGTACCACAGATTTATATCTAGTATATAAATCACCGGAAATCTGCATGTCTATCCAGTACGCACATGGTAAGCATCTTTAGAAACAGTAGGCAAGAAAAAGGTTATAAGTATCCCAGACTATTAACACAAATGTGATTATGTGAATATATTGGCATAGTAGCCATCAAATAAAGTATCAAAGGCTGATAAGACAATTTTCCTCCTATGCTGACCATATAATGCATCATAGGCATTCAATAGTTATATGAATTGATTGCAACAGCCATGTAAGCCAACAGAAAGCTACTCTCTAACAACTCAAAAGGTACTGGCACCACAAAATCCCATGGGGATGGGCAGTTGATACCTTCAGCTTAGGTTCATGGACTGTCAAAAATGATGAATCATGCACAGTTATGATATCCTCTTCCTTACGAGATACCTCCTTTCTGTTCAGAGGTCTCTTCCTTACCTGAAAATATGGGTGAAAATAAGTAAGGTATATTTAAGCATTGTTGTGTCAAAATCAGTTATCGATGGAACACTTCAAATAGCTAACATACCACAACTTTGATCTTTGCTACATTATTTTCTCTGGAAGTGCTCTCTTTTTCACTGGCCACTGCATTATAGTTATCTGCTGGGCCTTGCTGGCTTCCTGGAATCATGTCATCATCATCCTCATCGATTTCCTTTGGTATAAAGGGTGAAGGCTCAAATGGTTCTGAAGCTACGTCCTGCCAAATGGAAAGCAAGTTAGTCTGAAATATAGGCTGCATGAATGATAACACTTCATGCCCATGAATCAATATGAACCACCATTTAAGTGAGTTCATCCTATTACTAGTAGCATACCAACATAGAGTAACATGAATCATTTCAATGCTAAATGGAGAGAAAATACAAAATGATTTTAAATCGTAGCTCTTGAGATGTACCTCAGAAAGTAGCTCAGTGTCATCCATAGCATGAAGATCCAGAAGGCCAGCTCCAAGTTCACCTCTAAGCTCAGGTGAATAAAATCCCTCTAGGGAATTCCCACCACCAAAGCTCTGAGCCGTTGGTGTATAGGGCTCAGAAATTGAAGGAGGCGCAGTCTCTCCATTAAAATTCAAGCTTCTCAGCAGCATATAAAGCCTTTGCTTCTCTTCAATGGACTGTGGTCCATATCCCTAGTAAATAATAAATTTTATTACTCATGGCAAACCATGCAGTCAAAAATGCTAACAGTATGTGTACATGGCAATGCCTGTCACCAGGAATCAGAAAAAGATCTATGGGTGAACTTTGTCAATAATTCCCATAATGCACATGAACCTTGAAGATATTTGAATGAAATATAAAAAAGCATGCCATCTGAACAGTAAGAACAAAACTTGGTCTCCGTTTGAACATGTGCACCTTGACGCACCCGTAAAACGTTCGGAACCATAGAATCTGCCATTCATATCCAAGACAATAAGGGATGCTAGCACCTGATAAGACTATGTTCCAATTCATACATCAATTGGTGCACAATCAACAGCTTCCTGCTGAGTGCCAACCTCCGTGTACTTCCAAACCTAAGCATTTGATCGCCTATTCCTACAACCCTGATCGGTATTCGGGCAATGCAGGCAAAGGTGACACGGCACACAAATCACAGGACCGACGACCAAACCTCTAAGCGAAACTAAGTTAATCCAATCAATTCCACGTGAACCTCCAACCTAACGACATCAACATTCCGAGGGCACATTTCCACGGACGATCCGTCATGCCAAGAACTAGATCAGAGGCATTCCGGATAAATCAAAAGAAAAGAAAAGAAAACCTCACCTGCATGAGCAGGCTCGGCAGCAAGCTACCCCCACCGGCGCCACCGAGGGCCCCGCCACGCGGGTCGCCTCCACCGCCGCCCCCAACACCGGCGCCGGCGGAGGAGGCCGCGAGGTGCTGCAGCCCCGCGGACTGGAGCCACCGCGCCATGACGGCATCCCCGGAGTCCCCCATCCCCGCGGGGCCCTGCTGCCCCACGGTGGAGGCCCCCGCGCCCGGCGGCTGCGCGGCGGCGGGCCCTGCGGCGCCGCCGCCGCCGCCGCCGCCGGCGAGGCGCTGCGACCTGCGCTGCGGCGCCAACTTGGCCGGCTAGTGGGGGCAGGGCAGGGCAGGGCAGAGCGGAGGCGAGGGGAGGGGAGGGATCACGCGTGCCGCAGGGGCGGCGTCGCGGCGGCGGCGGCGGCGGATCCCAGATCTGCGGGGGGAGGGGGGAGGAGGAGGAGGTGGGGATCGCGGAATGCGGGCGGCGCGTTTGAGGGGGGCGGAGGAAGCGAATTGGGGGAAGAGGGGAGAGAGAGGGGGGAAGGGTGGGGGTGGGGTGCCTCCCTCGTCTTTTTTTTCTTTTCACACACTCTCTCTATTTTTTTTTCTGGAAAATTTTTTTTCCTGGGCGAAAGGGCCTGTAAAGTGGTTATATAAGATCTGAGCAGTCGACTTCTCTTTAGAAATTGGCTTTGTGTTTCTATAGAGGCTCATAGGGTAGGGTTCTTAGGAAGAGTGTGCGTGTGTTGTGACCGTCTGCGTCGTACTGTGTTCTTAACAAAAGAGAAGGCAGTAGAAATGTGGAGTTCTTTTTGGCAGTTTGAAATGTGGAATTTTTTTTTGGCAATTTGAAATGTGGAGTTTTAGAATTTTTCTCTGCCACTGTATTTGTCCTAACATGTGGCCTCTAATTGTTCGGCAGTTAGAACGGTCTATAAGCCAAATTTTAATTTTAAAACTTTAATTTTAGATTTGATTTTATGGTTATCTTTTTATCATGGTTTATTATGCATGTAGATAAAAATTTTGACCATTCGCCTTTTGTTCTAAAAGCAAAATAATTGGAGTCGTACTCTTTACGTTTAGAAATATATGTATTTTTGGGATTCGAAACTTTCTAGAAAAATATGAGCATTTCTTGCATTCACATTACTAATTACACGTCAATTGCTTCACGTTCTAAATTAATCATATTTTGTCTTCATGTATACTTGCATTCCCACCCATTCCTTCTTTATTAAGGGGTGTAATACTTTTTTCCACCTTAATCTCTACTCAACAAACCTAAAATGTTTATATTTTTGGGATGAATGTAATAGTAAACATCTAGTTATGCACTGATTCATGCATTGATTAGTGATATCATTTGTATATATGTCTATATATACATATGCACTACTAGAAAATATTACGCTATTTAACTGATGTAGCAGGAGCTAACGCGGAGGGAGATGAGTTGGAATAAAATGTGAGAATTTGCAGCCCAATTATTTACCTGTTAGTCAAAATTTGAATTTTATAGCTGGTATCGGTTTTACATTGCAGTTTATTTTTTAATATTTGTTTAAATAAAACAGTACAGCACATGTATAAAAATTATACCCACAGGTTATTCTTTACTCGCTAATAAACGTTAATCAGCACGAGTACAATGAAATGCTTGCAATTTAAAGCAAATAAGATGTATTTTTTTTTGGGAGGGGGGGGTTGTAATTGATCGGGCAAATCGTGTGTTTGAAAACGATGTTTAGCTGTTAGGTTGAGCAAGATGATGGCATGCTAGGTTTGTTTGCCCTAGTAGTGTTTGGTGTCATTAGTGGTTTGGTAATTACCACGATAACAAGTTGGGTGGTGTCATACATGATAGAGTATTCCAAATTTATGATTTTTATTAACTGGTTGGTGTTTAGCGATAAGCATACTATATCCGATTTTTATTCCATTTCGGTCTCCTAAATTTTTTAAATGCTCGCTAAATTCATATTTATTGTCAGTTTTTATGGAAAGCAAGTTAATGATTATCCAGATGTCCCTTCAAATGCCACCCAAAGTTCAACTCGGTTTTACACCTCCTTGGCAAATCAAAATGGTTAGTTCATATTGCCATTCTTTCAAACTTACCATAAATAAAAGAAAATAATTATGTATAAATGTCACATTGTATATAAATTTAGATGTCAATCTACTTGTGCACTTTGGAAATTCACCATCAACAATCCATGTTCCAATGGAAGCGAGAGGGTGGCACATCCAAATCCTTTCATCTTAGCTCAAGATGGTCCATTTTAGACCTCATTTTATATTGCAACTTTTGCAGGATCACCTCTTTTGTTTAAAATAATAAAAATGAGAAATATGGTCCTTTTACTGATAACAAAGACATCACCATGGAACTAACAAACATGTAGCTGGCCAATTAACTACTTCCTGCAGACATAAACATTTGATGTTTAAGATAAGATTCAATTGAAATTTTAGAGCATTGATTATTAATATTTTTGAAATACTTGTTTTTTTTAAAAAAAAAGGAAGCTACGTGGTCAATTTCCCATGATAAATACTACAATAATATATTAAACGTAATCTAATATAAAATTGGTAGATCAAGTCAAAAAAGCTTGACTCAATCTTCAAACAATGACCGAATGGAATAGATTCAATATCCGATGAATTATTGAACTCCCATATAAATCCTTTACATGTGATCTCGAGACAGCTACGAGGTGAAGGGACATTATACAAGGTATTCTAAGACACCGAGACATAACAAAACTAAGTAACGGAGACTCTTATCTGGCACGGCAATATAACCTTAGGGGGTATTTGTTTCTATAGACTAAATTTTAGCCTCTAGTCACATCGGATATTTAGACACATCTTATAAATAGTAAACTTAGTCTATAAATAAAACTCATCCATAATCTTGGACTAATTCACGAGACGAATCTAATAAGCCTAATTAATCCATGATTAGAGTATATGATGCTACAGTAAACATTTGCTAATTGGATTAATTAGGCTCAAAAATTCGTCTTACAGATTAGCTCTTATTTATAAAATTAATTTTTTGATTAGTCTATGTTTAATACTTCAAATTAGTGTTCAAACATCTGATATGGCTTGGGGCTAAACAGTTTAGTCCCATCTAAACAACCCCTTAGCTTGTGTTCTATGGTCAAGGTTGGGAACTTTTATTTTCTCATTTTTCCCACGTGCACATTTTCTGGATTGCTTAACGTGTTTTAAAATAAATATATTGATTATTTTTTTAATTTTTGAAGCTAATAATTAATTAATCATTCATGGATCCAGCAATACATTTTGCGTACTAAGCAGAAAGTTATTAATCAGCTGTCTAGCACAACCTTATTATTGATGACATGTACTTAAACATACCCAACAAATTAATGCCCCGCCCGATACCAAAATCTTTATAGTAATGAATAAATAGCAACCTCATAATTTTGCTTAATGTACTTAAATCGGATCAGCCGTAGGTTATTATGAATCGTGAACATGAGAGTCTGACAATAAAACCCAACCGATACTGGAACCGGCGACCACCAACCGATCCGTTCATCCATCGTCCTCCCCCGCTGACAGGTGGGCCCCCCACCCCATGGGCCGGCCAATGGCGTCGCGGCCTACACGGCTCGGGATCGGAGACAGCAGCCTGGCACCAGCAGCACGCCAGCGGCAGCAGCAGCGGCAGATGGAAGAGCCGTGAGCGCTTTAACTCTCGGTCGGCAACGGCAACGGAGCCGGCCGGGCTGGCCGCAGAGGATCCCTTGGGCCGCGCTGCAACGGCAACCAAACCCTTCAACGGAAAGCATCAGGCGGGCCATCCTCCGCGGCCGGACGACCGTGCGGCGCTCCATGCGTCCTTCTTCCTCGTAGGCACAGTACAGTGACATTCGAGCAACTCATTCTTTTCGTCTATGCCAAAATTTAAATTTTAGATTTATAGTTGGTTTAGAAGTTTTTTTTATCATAGTGTATTTTCCCCTTTTGCTTGTATTAAAGATTAAAAAAAATATATAAGAACGAATGATTCACCTGGAGCTTTGGCGTGTGGCCAGTTGAAAATGCCGGCTCTAATCCACCCTACTCAGTAAGCACCAATCTATTGCCACATTGCTTGAGTGAGGCCACGTTCGGCATCCGATCTATTTATCCAGATTCTCTCGTTTTTCACGTGTAACTTCTCGAGCTACTAAACTATGTACTTTTTGCTAAAAATTTCTGTAGGAAAGTTGCTTTAAAAATCATATTAATCTACTTTTTATAATTTTTTACATTAATAATTAATTAATTATATACTAATCTATTATTATATTTTTCGCGCTGGATAACTAACTCTCCTCTTTACCCAGCCGAACGCGGCCTGAGTGTATACATACTCTGTCATGAATTCATGATACACAGTGGGCCTGTTTGGTTGCGCGTGTTACTCTAGCCTGGCTCATCTCTTATATACAGGCTAAATTTGGCTAATCTCTGTAGATATAGATGCAGCTGTTTGGTTGTCCGTATTGCCTGAGCCCGGATATAGTAGATATTGTTTGATTGTCTATAGCAAATGGTTGCATAGAGAAGATGTTGTTTGGTTGAGTTATACACATTTTTGAGAACTACCCATACATAATCAATAGAAATTTTATTGAATAAAAGTCAAAAAAACATACTTTTAGTAAACATATAAATGTATTCATCGGGTTGGATTTATTGAAGGCACCTGGATTGTACAAAGAAGTAAGTAGCAAAAAAGAAAAAAAAAAAGGCTTGCTGCTGCAGCCGTATACAGAAGAACAAGTGCAAAAAATAAAGAACAAGCTTGCTGCTGCTGCGTATACAGCAAGAACAAGTGCAAACAAGAAAGAACAAGCTTACTACTGCTGCTGCTGCATATGCAGCTCCCCGGCGTAGGACGGCACGGCCGTGCGGGGGAGGTCGGCGCGGCGGACGACGGCGTGGAGAGGACGGCCCAGCGGAGGACGGCGCGGCGGAGAAGGCCGACCGGAGGAGGATGGCGTGGGGGAGGACGGAGGTCGCGGGGGAGGCCGGCGTGGGGGAGGTCACCGTGACGGAAGTCACGGGGGACGCCGGCGCAAGGGAGGACGGAGGTCGCTGCGGGGGAGGACGGCGCAGGGGAGGAGACCCCAAACCCTAGTTCTTTTGTTCAGGCAAGCAAATGAGAAAGAGAACGATTCATGGGATTCACGCGCGGTGCGCGCCTGCACGAGCGGGTGCTTGCTTGCATGGGTGGGTGCAGCTACTCTGCATGACGAGGGCCAGGCCAATGAGAGAAGGTCGATTTCACCGTTTCTACCCAGCCAGGCCACGGGGCCTTTTTTTTTTGTATCTACTGGGCTTGGCTCTCGCTCTCATCCAGTCAAGCAAACAGCCATCTCGGTGCATGACAGATACGAGCCAAGCCTGATACAAGCAACTAAACAGCCGCAGTATAAATGAGAACTTAGGCTGAGCTTGAGATTAAAAAAATAATAAGATATGCAAAATAAGGTGAGCAACTAGCATATGATTAATTGAGTAATACTTATTTTAAACTTGAAAAAATATTTTTATGATTTTTAAATAATCTCTATTGATATGCAAAATGAGGTCAGTAGTATGACACTACGTCAACCACTTTATATGACAACATTGTCTTGCTGCACTACCAACACTGGTGTGGTTAAAAGGTTTATACGATGAAAATATTTCTATTAATATTTAGTAATAAAATTATTTATTAAAAATATTTAAAATATAAAAAAGATCTCCCATCGCTTGGCGTTGCATTCTGTCAAGAAGATCGTTGAGGACTTCACCATGGACCTTACCATTAACCCCTTCTCCTCCGGCACCTGCCTCCGGTTGGGAGCACTCGCCTCGCCTCAGATTGCCACCCGCCCCTCTCGATTCCTTTTCTCATATCTGGTGAGTGCATGTGCTAAAACGCATGGTGGTGATGGTGCTGATGTTGATGTAGGGATATGATATGGGCGATACGCACGTGCAAGACAGCGGCGGAGGAGCGGGTGGTGGTGCAGCGGGAGTGCGCGGCGATATGGGTAGCCATCAGCGAGGAGGACAACAACTACTGCCACCGGAACATGGCCAAGCTCATGTTCATCCACATGCTCAGGTACGCCTACTCACTTCAGTTGAATGGAGTGCCTCAAGCTCATGGCCACCACAAGGTTCCCCGAAAAGCGCATCAGTTACCACGGCCTCGTGTTGTTGCAATTCATTATAAACTCAAATTCTTAACTGATATATGATTCTCATTACAAATCTAAAACTGCACGTATGATAATCGTTCATACTAATGTTGAAAATTTTAAAAGTTCTAATATACCCACAGCAACGCGCGGGGTATCAACAAGTTATTTTTTTAGTGATCAATCACCATGAAATTTGCCATCGCTAGGGTTGACCTTATGGCGTACTACCGAGCGATATAAAATTCAATATCGTTTCGATTTTAACAAACATAAGCGAAACCGCTTATCAATGGTTAAAAAGTAGTTGTATGTAAAACTTTTATATACCTGTTTTTAGTGATCTAAAATAAAATACTAAAAGATAAGGTATGATGAAAAAAAATCACAAATCAACTATAAATTTATGTTTTAAAATTTAGCTTAGAAGCATAAATGTAGGCAAAAAGACCAGAGACATGGTGGTTTTGCCTAGACAAAGAAAACACCCATTGCTTATTTTAAATATTGATCATGGAATGTGCATATTAAATCATAGGTACCGAAAATAAATCGAGTGATTTCTATCGTGGAGCCAATTGAATATGTTGATATGATTTCATTATCACTAGAAATGCCCTAAATATATTTGAAATACGTTCAACGTAATTCCAATACTTTATACTAGTACTTTATTACTCTGTTAGCCTAAAATCACAAAAATTATGGGTCAAATTCAAGTAGGATAAAACTAGTGGTAAAACACAAGTAAAAAAGTAACTCTCGCTCTCGCAGAAATGCAGCCGCAGGCGCGCGGCCGAGGCACGTCAAACCTGTGACGCACGGCACGGCCCGTGGCCCACCCAGTAAATTTATTTATTTTTTATTAAAAAAAACGCGACCGTCACCACCGACGCGCGGTCAAACCTGTGGGCCGTGCTCCGCGGGCTTACCGATCCGGCGACTCCCGCCCAATGCCACGTGGACCCCACCCAACCTCGGGCCCACGTGTCATCGGCCAGGCGTAGGCGCCCGCCCGCTACCGCTTCCTCCCCGGCGTCCCCGCGCGCACATGGGTTTCACCGCGGCACGCCGCCCGCGTGGGCCGTCGGATGGAGATCGGGCGGCTGCGGGTGGCTCCTGATGCTGACGCGTGCACCCCCCGGTCGGTACTGCTTGCTAGGAAAAGGCTGGAAAGGAGAAGCGGGGAGGAAGGTTGGTAGGCGAGCGGTAGTACGGTTCTCTTTGAATGTTGTGACGTTAGCGGTGACATTTTTTCGCATACCACCCTGTTTTTTCTTGGAATTAAAGAGACAGTCTTTACTTGGATGTACTACTCCAGTGCCCATGGCTCCAAAGGTAACAAGTGGCACGGAGTGACGGAGCCCACGTTTTTTTTACTGAGAGAGGAATCATTACCGCAAGACATAAAGGGAGACGTCATAATAATAACCATAATTTTAATAAAAAGTAATCTATAGTGAATTAAATATTTTATAATAGGTGGTTGAAACATCGAAACAACTACACGTACGATGCCTATGTACGAGCCGTTTACGACGCGTGTCGCACGTACGATGCCTATGTACGAGCCGTTTACGACGCGTGTCGTACGCTGTTGCTTGACGCAGACGGAAGGAGCCGAGCGAGACGGAAGGAACCCATCCTACGCATAGCCCACTGTTTATTGTAGACAGATCGTACGAAACCCCTAGTACGTATAGCATCCCTCCTAAAACATTGTGAAAGTATAGAAAATAGAAATCAAATAGCAAAAAGCTACCTGTAACACTATGGACCCCATAAGGCAAAAAACAAATGTTATTTTCACCGTACATCTAAGACATCACAATAAACACCTATTGTGGACAAAATTTTTTATTTCACCCTGTGACCCACTCCTATAGACTACTTCCCGTCTAGATACATTGTGTCTTATAATTTAGCTACTGTCACCTGCAGTGGGACCCACTCATATGGACTGGTTTGGGCTGATACACTGTGGTTGCTCTAAGGGTCTATACTGTAAAAATCAATTTTCAAAGAATAAAAAGTCATATCTGGTAAAATCATACCCATATAATACGACCCTAATTGAAATGTGTGTATTTGTCTCACATACTGTGGAGATAGTGAGAAGGGATATATTTACATTTTTAAATTATTAAATGATATATTTTTTGAAAAGCGATTATTTATAGAAGTTTATTATCTCACCATTTATGGAGTATATTTTTAATTTTATATTAGTTCATTTCATTGTTTATACTGTAAATACTTATTAGATAATTGTTTATATTCTTTACACCAATAACCAAACTATTATTGGTGTAAACAAAATGTGTCATATGTGTTGGTCAAAGCTTTGTTTTTCTTCTACGGCCGCGTTTGGCTCTCCTCTTTCTAACCCTAGATTCCCTAGTTTTTTCATTAACGTTTCACAAACTACTAAAAGGTTTATTTTTTATAAATTTTCTATAGAAAAATTGTTTTTAGAAACATATTAATTTATTTTATAATTTTTTATAATTAATAATTAATTAATCACGTATTAATCTATTACTACTTCCATGCTCAACATCTATATTCTACGGTTGCATTCGTTTTCGTAGACCATCCTCGTATATTTCTCAACTTTTGTGCACACACTTTTCAAAACCTCTTAATATTATATTTTTAACGAGCATTTTCTATATAGAATTTCATTATATCACCTTTCCAGAGTACATTTTTAACTTTATTATAGTTAATCTCATCATATATATTATTAAATAGATATAAAAGATCAAATATTTTTTAACTTTCATCACTAATACAACACAATCTGTTTATGCTAAAAAAATACTTGTTCAAGTCAATTCTAATGGACTATACGTATTTTGTCTCATGCAAACTGTGATGTGATGTATTGATGTTTTAGATATAATTAGATAGATACCTGCGGGTTGCTGTGGAAAAATTGAATGATAATATAGTAGATATGGATTCTAAATTTTTTTCTTATATACAATACAATTTTTTCATGTGTTTATATTTTTTTTGTCTTTATCAATTATCCACAAGTTATAAATGAATAGGTTATATGGTGTGCCTTTTGGGAAAGAGATGCAATTTACACTCTTGATGAATTATCCAAGACTAAAAACGATTGATGTGATGTGAAAACATGCAATTTACATTCTTAATATATCATTCTAAAACTAAAAATAATTAAGATAATGTTGCTTTACGATAAGAGAGTATTAGCGTTAACACACTAATAGGCATGGACTTTATACAAAGAACGGACGACGGAGCAACCAACACCATTGAGTTCGGGCGACTAAAGATGTTTCTTTTGGTGATCAACCATTTTTGTTGCGTTGATGATGATTTTACGATGGAGGTAGCAGAGGTAAAGCACGACGATCGTCCAACCTATCTAGTCTTTTCGTTCCACTTTATTTTCCAGGTTTTATTTTAGATTATCAAGGAAAAGTGTACAAAAAATTACCCATAATTATTTTTTATCGCTAATAAATGGTTTCGCTTATGTTTGCAAGCAACTAAAAGATGAGGCTGAAATGTTGCAAGTAAAATAATAATTATTGCACATTCTTAGAAAACACCGTGCCATATCTTATGTGATGTTTCTACCTTAATATAACACCTTTTTGTTTTATGCTATGCCGCCATGCATGTTTGGCTTCTATGTAAGATGTTATTTAACTTGAAAAAAATACCACCTACCTTTTTATTTAATATCGGTAATTTTTTTACTTGTATTTGACATTCATCTTATCTAAAAAATATTATATAAATATATGAAAAATATAAATTATGCTTAATTACATCTAACAATAAAACAAATCACTACAACACAATTGTTTGTCATATATTTTTTATAATACAAATGATCAAACATAATAATAAAAGTCAATGACTTTAACCGTGAAGCAACATATAAAATATGTCCGCTTCCAAATGACACGGTTTACTACTAAAGCCGCGTTCGCCTAGGGGTATAAGTTAACTTACCTTCCTCGTTTCTACGCGCACACTTTCCGAACTGCTAAACGATGTAATTTTGCAAAAAAATTCTATAGTAAAGTTTTTTTAAAAAATCATATTAATCTATTTATATTTTAAGAATTAATACTTAATTAATCATGTAGTGATATTTTACTACGCTTTTCGTGTCGGGGTAAGTTAACTTACCGCCCTTTGGACGAACATGGCCTAGGTGGCAACACACAAAATCATTAGACCTACACTATATTTGCAAGGTAATTGTTTGCTTATATATATATAATTAACGATGTAAAAGAAAATACTAAAAAAATAGAAAACCCTCAAAATTAACTTTAAATATAATATTATAAATTCAAATTTGATTTACAGGTAAAAAACAAAAGCGATAAGCGAAGCCATTGCAAAAGAATAAACAAGGAAAAAGGTAAAATGGAATATCAAAATCCACAAGGGTCTCCTGGTGAAACAGCCATTTATTCCCCTCCTCTCTTTCTCCCGAGCGTTTTTTTTTTCCATCCTCACTTTCTAATTTCTCGTGGAGGCGAGCAGAATCAGATAGGCAAGAGAGAGAGAGGAGGGGAACGAGGCCGGAGGAGGCAGCGAGCGAGCGAGCGAGGAGTACTCCGGCGATTGGACAAGGCGAGGGGAGCATCGGCCGGCCGATTCCGGCGCCCTGCTGCGGCGGCCGCCGTTTCGAGCCCTCTCGGTGCTGGTTTGGTGGGATCGGGCCACAGAAGCTGGTTGGTGAGGAGGGGGGAGGGGGAGGGGGAGGGGGAGGGTATGGGTGCCGGGGAGGAGGCGAGGAAGGAGGCCGGCGAGGGGGAAGATGGGGAAGGGGTGGGCGGGAAGGAGGAGAAGGCGGCGGTGTCGTGCTCGATCTGCCTCGACGCGGTTGTCGCCGGCGGCGGGGAGAGGTCCACCGCGAGGCTGCAGTGCGGCCACGAGTTCCACCTCGGTAAGTGGCTACATCGAATGATGGTCTGACGAGTGACGATGCGGTAGGAAATTATGCGGTTCTACGTGGAGGAAGTGCGATTTTTGAATTTGGATGCGAGTAGCTGGAAATGTAATGTTTTTGTTAGGAATTGTGCCGGAATTTTGTTGAAATTGAGGTCATTCTACGTTGCTCTAGTTGTAATTGCACCGGATTTACGTTGTTCTGGTTGTAATCGTGCTGAATTTAGGGCGAATGTTAGCAAAAGTAACAAGTACTTTTGGAGGTAACAGTAAAAAATCTTAGCTGAATTTAGTTGTTCTAGTTGTTCTATTTCAGGGGGTGGATGGGTTGGGGGATGAAGGAAGATTTCGTACTAAATTTGTTTGGTATGTAGGTGAAATTTTAGCTGATGGTTTCGCTTTCAGGACAATAGTCTGGGAGCTTATGCGGTCTTATGAGTTCACATGCATCACAATTTTTTAGTACTGGTCTGGTCCGATGACTCAATAGAGTTTGTGGGTTGATCAGATCCTATGAATGGACATCAAAATAGCTCAAGTGGAGTTTCTCGGTGGTTTCTTAATGTAATGAAAATTTTGAAACAAAGCATCCGACCAAACAACTATTGTGGTAAGCGAGTAAATCACATCAGTTGAGAATTGATAATGACATGGAAACCAATAGGAACAGACAGATAGAGAAATTGTGATTCTGAGATTGGCTGGTCTGTGCAATGGTAGAGACATGTTGACATGTTGAGCAAATATACACTGGCTTCTTGATACAACGACGGACCTATGCCCCCACTAGTAACGTTCTACCAGGGCAGGCTTAGTCAACCACTGGACCAATGGTTCAACTTGCCCATTTGCACCCCTGGATGGAAGTTTGTTTGATTCCCAGGAATTTTTGGGGGTTATTAAGCTAGTTGTTGTCTTGTTGAATTTTGGTGAATGGTTGTACTTGAAGACTTGTTTGGAGGATAAGAGGATTTAAACATGTTTTGTGCCATACTTAGTAACTTAGACTCGAACTTATAGGAAATTAAAGATGACACAGATTTGAAGAGTTTTCAGTTTAATGGCTTGATGGGATGGAGCTTTTGACTAAGAGTCTGCATGCTTTCTTTGTCAAATATGGGTTGCCTTTTTAGAGTTTTAGTTATCAAACTAATCTTGTTGTTTCCTAAGTTAATAAACCCCAATGATCTTGGATTTGCTTATTAATCACTGCTCTTGTTTGTGCATTAGCAATGGTCTTTTCCATCTGTTTTCTAAGTTTGTCCATTATTAAGCTTGGTCTAATTCAAGTATATATTAGAGTTTCTAGTGTTTTCATTTGTGGCAACATTTTTTAGCTGTTGCAATGTCTAAACTAGGGCTGACTTGAAAAATGAAAGAATTAAAGGATACAATTAAGTGGCGGCATTCTATGATTACCAGTTTTAGTGCAAATATACGCAGATTCGCAGTTTACAAATAAGTGGTTGCAATAAAGTTGTGGAACAATTTGATCCATAAAGTCATAAGCTATTCTGAAGAGTGTAAGATTAGGGGCCTGTTTGGGGAGCTTCTCCCAGCTGCAGCTTTTCACAGAAGCTGCTTCTGCCAGAAGCTACCCAAACGATCCACAGATTCTCAAAGAATCTGTAGTTACAGATTCTGGAAAATAAACTAAGAATCCAGAATCTGGAGAAGCTGGGTTTAGGAGCTTTTCCAGATTCTCAGAAGCTGGCTACCAAGCAGCTGCTTCTCAGAATCTAAAGCTCCCCAAACAGGCCCTAGACACTGATCAAGGGAAGTTTTGTTAAGAGATATGGTTGTTGTTAGTTGTGAGATGCAGAAACTTACCTGTATGCTTGATGCTTTGCTGTGGTAGCCATGACTTATTGTTATATGATATTGCACTAAAAGTCTAAAATATGTTCTTAAATTCTATCCATCCTGTAATCTTTGGTTTATTTTGATGACTGTGTCATTGTTTACAGATTGCATTGGATCAGCATTCAATGCCAAAGGTGTTATGCAATGCCCCAACTGCCGGAAAATTGAGAAAGGGAATTGGCTCTATGCAAATGGTTCCCGACCTGCACAAGATGTTAATATGGATGAGTGGGCTCATGATGAAGACCTTTATGATGTTAGCTACTCTGAGATGGTATGTGACCATGTTATCCTTGATTTATTAGTCTTTTATTGCATATTATTCTTTCACTTTCTTGTTTGCCACATGGTAGCCGCGCCATGTTTTTACCAGTTTAACTGATTATGAATATGGTCTCGACCTGTTCTGTTCTTACAATGATTTTCAGTTGACCATGCTTAATTTATTCAAACCTTTTCTTTCGGAGATACCCGTGTTGCTATTTGTATATGCTTTCTGTTATTCCCGTAAGGTCAAAATCTTTAGTTATTGGTCTCTTTGCCACTGAATTCATTTAGAATTGATCTTATGATTGCCACTGGTAGCTTTTGTAGAATGCATTACTGATGCTTTCCTGTTCTACTATTTAGTCGCTTGAGGTCATGATCTCTCTGAAGAAAACAATATGGGAGCTTTGAAACATGTGCTGGTATCTGCATGTTGCGAACTGTCTAACCTTTTTTTTGTCAATTGAAGGTTACATTTGAGAGAAGTAATATATCGTAGGTCACAACTGTTTGTTTTATGTGTACAACAGTAAATCTTGTTCTCTATTGTTGTGCCTAACAGTATGCACAAATGAGTAGTTCTGAGATGAAAGTAGTCCAATCATGCTACACATTTACAATAACTTGTTGCATTTTAAAATTATTTATGTTGCTTATATTGATTCTTCATTTCTTATCATTATTTTAATTTACAGAGGCAATTACTCTGGATGCCTGTTCTGAGTTCTGACAACTATATGTTTAAATTATGCAGCCATTTCGCTTTCACTGGTGTCCATTTGGCCGTTTGGCACAACTTCCATCCTTCTTTGAGTATGTTCTTCAGTCTTCTCTTCAAATTGTGGTTTATGGTTTTATTTCAACTATTCAATCGTCCAGTTTTATTTCTAGTGCAGGACCAATGCTCGTGTTTTTCAAGTACAACAATAATATAAAACCACCATTAAATTTGCTAGTAGTGACAATTGGTCTTGTGTGGTTATTCGTCAACTAGATGCTGTATTTATGCTGGTCTGTTATGCATCGTTATTTATGTTTTGTAGAGTTAAGAAGCAGATGAGTTTAAACTCTAGGACTAGTAATGTCAACATTCTGTTTTAGGGATGAAAGAATATAGGATGAATGGTCTTAATTAGTTCTTGGTGACAAAATGCTGAACAATGTACAATTATTTTTGGGTTTACTCCAATCGTGAAGTCATGGTGCATATGGTTTTTGACAATCTCCATAGTAGTTTTCTTTCCATGATGAGATTGTACTAACACATGGATCTTCTGACAAGCCATACTGATACTGCCTAATGCAAATATGGCAATATACCATTTAAAAGTGCTGATCAGATTAACCGGTGACAACATTTATGATAATAGCTATTCATTCTTTCCTAATACCAATTGCACACAGTGAACATATCAAATGAAGTATATCTTTTGCTATACACTTCTCTTAACTACAACTATTTGTTGTGCAAAATCTATGGCTCTCTATATTAAGAGTTTCATTTCTTGAAATTGGTGATATCATTATATTATATTATTCACTTACTGATCCCCTCTTTTGCCAGGGAAGGAGAATCATCACCCCCAGTCACTTGTAAGTTCTTATTTGAAAGGGATCAATTTGTAAAAATGTAGTTATATTGAGTTTGAAATATTGATTGGATATTGTCCATGCAGTTCATGACTTCATGGGGCAACATGTGTTCACGGAGCATGTAGCTGCTGTATCTGCTGCACCCGGGGCAGCTCATCCATGCCCATATGTGGCATACTTGCATCCTCTTCCGTCATTGGCGTCATCATCAAGCTCTCATGTTCCTGAGAGAACTATGGACGGTCCTGCATATCATGATCCCTGGCATCCCTTGGCTGGTCCATCAGACGGTAGGCCCCTGCAATCAGTGCAACCTGCTGATTTTCATCATAACCATTGGGCGCATGTTCCCAATTCCTATCCTCAACCCAACAACAATAATGGGGTGGCCGAGCAACAAGGAGTCCCTTTTGGAACAATGAGGGCTGCAAGAGTTGATGGTGATACCCAGCGTCGAGGATCTTCTGTTTCTCCATCATACTTCAGCAATGGGTAATTACTTGTTCATTTCTGCCCAAATTGCTAATATGGCCACGCTATCCTTGTATGTGCTAGTTTAGTAAAATCTGTAAAGTACGGAAATTTTTTGGTTGCCAAAAATGACATTCCTGTGACCTATATACTGTTCAATTTTTACCAATACTTTTTACCCATGTTTCCTTAAGGTACAATCATGCTCTGTTTGATTGTTTATGCTATACAAAATATTAAACTGATGGTTCAGATCAATAATGGCACGAGTGTCAGGCTACCATTTTACACAGATAAAAATAAACTCCTAAAATAGCTTCAAATTCAAAATTTTATTTTGTAGAAGAGACTATTGGATTATAATGCAGCTCCTGATTATTCAATGACAAATATGTAGTTATGATGATCATTTTTTTTTGGCAGATCTGGTTCTAGATCTAGAGCTCCCAACGTTCCTCCTATGGTACCTCAATTCATGAGGGCTCATGGTGGCATTAGTGAACAGTACCAGCAGAATTCATCATCTAGCCTTTTTGCTGGGGCTCATAGATCAGGAGGCATGCGAACTGCACCACCCCCTCTACCAGAAAACCCAGCATTTTGTCTTTTCCCACCTGGTTCTTCTGGCCATAATTCAATGGAGACTGACGATGCTGGAGGAAGCCGATTCTATGCCTGGGAGCGTGATCGCTTCGCGCCATACCCACTAATGCCAGTGGACTGTGAGACAAACTGGTGGAGCTCACAGCAATCTCATGGTACTTCAGAACCCACACCTGCTCCAAGGAGATTATTTGGGCAATGGATCGGCGTCGGAAGATCATCTCCGGAAAATAGATCACCTGAGGGCTCATCATATCGGCAAATGCACACTCCAAGGATGTAGACCCTCATGAAGGAAATTTAAGTTAATACTTAACTTTTGGAATCTGAAGTTGTTTGTATGAAGATGGAAAACCCATTGTATGAAATTAAGCCTGGGTCGCGCTGTAAACCTCGAAGCAAATCTGAGAGGAAGAAACAGAAAATAACCCGGGGAGAACATTTTGATTTGGTTTATTGAGTTCCATCACGTACATATTTGAAATCAAGTTGGGATATTCGGAGTTTCACCTTGTGATGCAGTTTCTTATTATGCAATTTGTTCAATTCATATGCTTGTGCATTTATCTTTGTAGAATAGAATTACACAGACACTTCTGATAGGTTCCCTGGCAGACATGCGTTTTACCTAACGTTCTTAGCATATAAAATTGGACTTAATGCAGGAGCCTGGTACTCCACCCTGTCAAAAAAAACACGATATTTGTTTCTTTAGGGTCAAACTTCTGAAATTTGGACTAATAATTCTTTTCAAAATACGTAACTTCAAAAATATATAGCTGGTAAGTGTAGGATTATCTTGAAAGATACTAACGCCCTGTTTGGGGAGTTTTTGATAATTACAACTTATTAAAGAATTTCTAAAAGTGAAACTCTCCTTAACAACACTCATGTTTTGAGAACATAGAAAATGAACAAGTCGAAAGCTCGAAAACCTGCGTTTTCCAGGTCCAAATTATGGGAAATTGGTTTCTCACCTGCTGTTTCTTAAAATATTAGGTTTATTACTATGCAGCTTCTCGTATCATAGAACCTTTAAAGTTAGAAGCTCCTTAAGACCTTAACAATGTGTTTGAGAATCCAGATAATGAACAACAAACAGAAGCCCCATAAACAGATTATGAGCTATTGACTTCACACTCCCTCCTTAAAATAAGCTGATTATGTTGTTGCCTATATTCTCAAATTCAATCGTGAATTGTTCTATTTTTTTTATGTGAGATACTACCCCTATTTTAAAATAAAAATATTCCTAAAGAGTAATATAGATAAAAAAAATCCCTTTTAGTCCCTGTTAGAAATAATCTTGTCATTAGCATTAGCATGTTTATTTTGGTTGCATGTGGAAAATAAATGTATAGGTAGCAGCACGTGGTGCCCAAAGAAGCTTGTGGTTGTACGCGAGGTGTGTACGCGAAGATGGCCTAGAAGCCGTGCGAGACGGCCGGGTACGTGCGAGATGCCGCAGGAGCACGTCATGCACCATGACTGAAGTGGCTGAGATGGCTGGGTGATCGGTTTTGTGGCATGGAACGTAGCAAGCAAGCAATACAGTGGCTGGTTAGTTGAGTCATTAGCATAATGGCCGGGTTATTAGGATCTTAGCTAATTAGTAGGTGTGCATGGATGCACTTCGATCGTGTAGTCGTGAACGTGGCATGTGGCTGCTAGTGGCGCATGTCCTGGTCTCTAATGTCTATTTAAGCATGTATAGCATCTTGTTTAATTGAGTCAAAAAAGTGAAAAAGGTTGCGTTTGTGCAGCACCAAACTCCAGTGTTCTTCGGCCCCTGGTGTGTGTGTTCATCAGGAGTGTGTGCAAGTGTTTCTAGCTAGGGAGTGAGTGATTCCCAACAGTCCCTTCGTGGTTAATTTACAAATTTTGAGTTGATTAGATTCAATTTGTAAGTATATGATTGGCTTTGTAATTATTAGAATAACTGAGATAATACGATTGGATGCAACAATGTTTATATTGAGGTATATGTTTTTAAATTTTATAAATACTTATACTTTGGAACTAAGGTCGCGAGTTAAAAAGCCTAAGAAAGTAAGACGACCAACATCCCGTTCAAAACAGATGTAATACAATATAAAACACCTTGATTAATTTCTAGCCAATACTTTCATTTTGGATTGGGCAATCTTGCTTTGGCTACACACTAGACCATCTATTTTCTTAGACATACGAACAATGTCGAGTACACGGTCTCTACCCGACCTATAATAAATTAGACACAGATAAATAAAAGAGATAATGGTGATCTAAATTGTCACAAACAAATGATTAGCTGGTTCTAAACGAAACCATTTGTTAAATGTTACTCTGGAACAAAATATCGCTAATAAAGGGTGTCATGAAGTCTGTGTTGTTTGTTCATGATTTCTGTGTGTTTTTTCAAAAGGCTCCTTTGCATAAATTTATTATCTTACCTTTTCTAAGTAGATTCTCATATTTATAACGATTAATTCCATCGTTTTGTATTACTCAATAACTAAAAAAAATCTGATAATCTTTTATTTTTCAGCCATCAAATCAGGCAGGCAAGGTGGTATTTTTTTAATTTTTTTTAAAAAACCCACCTAATTAAAATTCTGCCGTCCCCGCCATTTCCCCCTCCGTTCCCTCACTCCCCTTCCTCTTCTCCCTCCGGCTCCGCTCGTCGCGACGCGATCTCTCGCCGAAACCCTAGGCAAAACCCACCCCCCCGCGGCGGGAGAGGGAGAGATGCTGCACGAGCTCCTCCTCGCGCTCCTTGGCTTCACCGGCGACTTCGTCCTCGACTCCTCCTCGTCCCCCTCCCCGGCGGCCCACCGCCGCCGCGCCGCGCATCCGGAGGCCGGCGGGGACGGCGACGTGGGCCCCGCCTCCTTCCGCCTCGCCCCCGACCTCACCTTCCTGCAGCCGTCCGAGAGGTACGGGATCGAGTGGACCTTTTGTCCCCGGGCCGCGAAATCTGTGGCCGCTGATGGTGGGTGCGATCTGCGAGGGAGGGGATCTGTGCGGGCTTTTGGTGGATCGAACACGAGAAATGGGGGAATTTCGCTTTGGAGTGCGGTTGTAGTGGTTGTCTACTTACTACTGGTATCGTGCTTCAGTAATTAATGGTTGTCGCTACTGAATTTACACGTGCTCCTGTTGAGCCTTGCAAGCACTGTTTATCGTTGTTAAACCCAATTAGATAGAGCATGCTGGGTTTTCCAGATTTTCTACTTCACTGGATCATATATTCGATAAAACCAATATGTGCGATGCTGTGATGGTGCATGCAATGTTCAAACTAATGGACAGTCTCAGAGCATGCCCATCAGCTCATCCATCTCATACTCTATCTACAAAATAGAAGATGAACGGTAAAAACAATAGAAGATGAACGGTAAAAACATGGTCCAGCAGTTTCTCCAACATATCCTCCAATTTTAGCCACTATCCATGTGGGGTTAGAGAAACTCTAAATAGGAATACAAAACTATTTCTTAAGTATTATATGTTGGACGGAAAATGAGTAGTTAACATATATTGGGTATGATATAAAGGATGGAATATGGATGATTTGTTGGAGTACAAATAGATATGGAGGATGAATCTTTTTTTGATGACATTCAAATGGAGATATAGAGGATCAAATTTGGATGAGCTATTGGGCATACTCTTACAATACTACGGCAGGACAAACATCCCAGAATTGTAGTCTTGGTATCTTGGACAAGGACTAGCTTAAGAAGTTGGTTTTGGATGAGTAGCTTAAGAAGTTTCCTGGAAATGTACCCTCAGTAGAGCAAGCATATATACAAGAAATTCCTTGCATGTTTTGGGTTATGGGTGTTTGACGTTAGTTATGAAATATCAATGAACACACTTTAAAAGCAAGAATATACATCTGCAAGTGAGACTAAATTTCACATTACTTCCTTTCAAAATTTTTTAGGAATCTGCATTGTGCCCATTCTTGGGTGATTCATCAAATTCTAAATGGCTTGGCACATTTGCAGGAGTGCTATCGAAAGGCTCATATCCTTGGGCTTTTACTACAGAGAACTAAATCGCTTTGCAACCGAGTCTCGTGACCTGAGCTGGATTAATTCTTCGATAGATGTTTCACCATCTCATGCTGATAAAACTGTGAAAATTAAAGTGAGGAAAGGGAGTGCATACAGGAGAGCAATTGCCAATGGTATTGCTGAGATTCTGTCAGTTTATAGATCAGCTGTTCTTCAGGTTGAGCAAAACTTATTGTCAGATCCTTTGCCTATCCTGGCAACGGTAACTCATGGGCTAAATAAGGTTTGTTATTTAAGCACTGCATTTAATGTTTTTGTATGCAAATATCATTTTCTAATTCTCTTATAACCATTTACTTGCCACTGCAAAATTTGTCAATCACTTAGACTTGTTGAACCACATTGTAGTTTGAAGTTCTTCTGCCTCCTCTTCATGAACTTGTTATGGAAATTGAGCAGAAAGACATCAAAGGTGGACAACTTCTTAACTTTTTGCATAAACGATGCCATTGTGGTGTTCCAGAACTGCAAAGCTGTATCCAAAGGTATTAACTAGATTATTTTTCTCCAGTGTCTATTTAAGAAAGACAACTTCTATTCCATCCTTTCATGTTTGCATGGGAACTTTTGCACTTCCATCTTCAAAGCAACTAATTTTCCCAATATATCCCTTGTTTTTCCATAAATGATGTCTCTTCATACTAGGCTGATATTGTGCATTTTTTCGTTGCAAATTGTCTGTGTTCCCTAAAAGGACCTAAATGCTGTATATTTCTTTTTTACTTCCTTTTTATTGATGGGGGGTAAAACAGACTTCTTTGGCATGGACACCAAGTCATGTTTAACCAGCTGACGTCTTGGATGGTTTACGGGATCCTTCAAGATCAATACAATGAATTTTTCATTAGAAGGTGAACATTGCTTACATATCTTGCATTAAATTGTCCCGTTCTTTGTTTTATTCCTGCTTCTCTGTTACTGCCATATATCCAATTGTGCATCTTGGCCTTCTAAGTTGTAATTGAATATTTCAATTGGAGATGCCAAATGACCCAAATCTGTAAGCACCTTTAAGTTCTGGTTATAACATGGGAGATTTTAATCTATTTGATACACCTCTATTTACATATGTTTAATTTCTCTATTTCTTTCCTCATATCCATTCCCTTTCTTGTCTTGAGTACAAACTCCTACATAGTCTAATACTGTCAACTTTAGGGATGACAATGTTTTGCTAGATGCTCATCATTTATATCCTTAAATCCAATATTCTATATGAGAACTAAACTAGTTGCCTCTCGTTGATAACTATTAGTATTAACTGCTGAACCATAATGCCATTCTGCAATACAAAATTTATTGCCTTGCTTTTCAGACAGGAAGATAGGGATGAGGAAAATGAATCATCTCAGGTGGATGCTGCTGACAAGTTTACGCAGAAATCAGCTAAAGAGGCATCCCTGGCTAGTTGGCACACAGGATTTCATGTATCATTGGTATGCTAGTATTCTTATTGGTATTACCAAGTGCATGCATATGAAATATTTGTTGTTAGGATGGTGGTCATGATCTGATGGGTTTCATTTTTGTGTTCCTTACTTGACAGGATATGTTGCCTGAGTATATACACATGCGAGTTGCAGAATCAATTCTTTTTGCTGGCAAAGCAATAAGGGTTCTTCGAAATCCTAGTCCTGGTGCTACCTTGCAGGAATCCATGAACCAAAGTCAGAATCTGAAAGGATCTTTTAGAATACAAAATCACACAGGAGGTTCAGGTGCTCTGAAAGATCTACCAAACTTCCCTAACATAAGTGCAGAAGAATTGTTGCCTCAGGCTGAAGCAGATAAAATTGACGCCATGCTCAAAGAGCTAAAGGTAACTTTCAACTTCCATCTTTTATTCCATGCTCTTTTGTTTTACTGAAACATTTTGTTTGTCCTTGCCCTTTCACAAGAGCGGTGCTCATATGACCAGATGGCTTATTTCTTTTGTTTTTACAGCATTCTTCAGAATTTCATAAAAGGTTATTTGAGTCTGCTGTTGGTTCAATACGAACAATGGCAGCTAATCATCTCTGGCAGGTACTGGATAGCTTAATAGCTTAATGCATTCTATATTTTATCAGTGTTACATACGACAGTAACAACACCTGGTGTTTCCTTTGGTAAAAGCTAGTGGTTGTACGTGCTGATCTCAATGGTCACTTGAAGGCACTGAAAGATTATTTTCTCTTAGCGAAAGGTGATTTTTTCCAGGTAAGCAGGCAGTCCACTGAAGTATCTTTTCAATTCTCTTACAAGTTCTCCATTCTTTCATTACAATGGAAAATTTTCTTTCTAGTTGCTTTCTGATTTCTTTCATTTGTAACCATGTTTCTAAGCAGTGTTTTCTTGAGGAAAGTCGCCAATTGATGCGACTACCACCTCGTCAATCTACAGCTGAAGCAGATCTCTTGGTTCCATTTCAATTGGTAAGAATGTGTTCCTTTTTTGTTCTAGCAGACTTGATGAGATCCAATTTTATGTATTTTCGCTTTACTAGTATGTGTGTATTTTCACCAACTACAGATCTATATTTCCTCTTATCTGGTATGGCTCCTTTTGTCAGTAAATGTATCTGATTTTTATCCTCTTATCTGCTTTGGTACCTCATGCCAGTAAATAGATTTGATTTTTGCAGCCATGATATATTTGCTGTTATTAATTCCCTCAGGCTGCACTGAAGACTATAGGTGACGAGGACAAATATTTTGCCAGAATCTCGTTAAGGTTGACATCCCTTACTACCTCATAGTAATTCATTTCAGGCCTTCTCTGGTTATTGTTAGTTCTGCATTTAAAACTAGTTTTGATTTCTTATTGTAGAATGCCATCGTTTGGTATAAAAGCTAGTACTTCACAGAAGGATCTACAGAAGGCCAGTACTCCAGAGATTTCTGCACATGGAAAGGGGACCTCAGAATTGGCACTTGATGGGTGGGATAGTATTGCTCTGGAATATTCTGTTGATTGGCCACTGCAGCTGTTCTTTACTCCTGATGTTGTGTCTAAGTACGTGTGGCTTTGTATCTCAACTAAATACTCCTTCCATTGACTTTTATATGTTGTCTTTTGATTTCAAAACTGTCAAACTTTCAAGATTTTGATCAATGGTTAATAAGCATACAAATATTTAGCGTAGAAAGTTATACCTATAAGTTTGTATTTCAATGATCTTTCACATAACATTGGTCAAAATTAATGATCAAAATTTAGTCTTGAAGACTTCTCTAGGATCATAATACGCCTTATAAAAGTGAACAGAGAGAGTAAGCTCTTTTGAATTCCATATTCTTGCATTGTGAATTTACTTCTGAAGTTAACAGCATGATTCATGCTACTCATACATGTGAGCGAGGACTATCTCTTGAGCTATTTACTTTATCTATTTTAAATACGTAAACCTCATACAGGTATCGGAAGGTTTTTCAGTATCTCATCCGATTGAAGAGGACACAAATGGAACTTGAGAAATCCTGGGCAGCTGTAATGCATCAAGACCATGCTGATTTTTCTGATTATTGCAAGGATCGGAAAAACAGCTCTGCAACACAACTACGCCGGCAACGCACTAAGCCTTTGTGGAGGGTAAGGGAGCATATGGCTTTCCTTATCAGGAACCTACAGTTTTATATTCAGGTAATACTGGATAGACATTCTCTTCATATTTCTTTGCTAATTCCAAATGCCACTCTTATTTCTGTGTATAAAGCTTTCCGACGTGATGATTTTATTGTCATCTAGTCCTAGTCTTGAAGCATTGTTTCTGTATATCACGCTATTTGGTCCTGGGCCAGGTGTTTCTTTATAGTCTTATTGCGCCCCATTGAAATGTAAAAAAAAAAAAATGAAATTTTGGTTGGTAACCAACTGGTAACTGTTTGCCAGACAGTTACCACCCATTATTTATTTCATATTTAAATCTTGAATTTGAGTTCGTAGGCTTCTGGCTGGTAAACCCCCACCTGTCCTAGGCCCTAGTCCCTAGACTGATCTGGGAATGTACTTTCCTTTTTTCTGCCTTTTGTATTACTTGAACAAACATTTGGTTGGTTTGGTAATTTCTCTTTCTCTCCATATATTGGACTTCCCTTGCAGGTTGATGTAATTGAGTCACAATGGAATGTTTTACAAACTCACGTTCAAGATTCACATGATTTCACAGAACTAGTGAGCTTTCATCAAGAGTAAGCAACCATTTTTTACCTTTTCCTCTATAAAATATGTTTCATATTTTATTGAGAGGAATAATTGCATTTGTTGGTAATTTGTGTCAACTTCATTGGATGAAATATGAGTCAGTTGACCTGTGTGTTTTAGGAAGCTTTGCTATGTGTTGTAGCTTAGTGTATTTGCAAGTTTCCACATTCGATAGCAGTAAGTGTTTTCTATTACCTGAAGCATGTGGAATTTTATTTTTTATAAGTTGGACCCTTTTCATAAGATGCAATGATTTCCCTTTTACTTTTGTTGGCTAGACGTTGCGGAATTGATTTATGCTACGGAAATTTTTTTGTTGGCTGACTTTGCATTGGAATTTTGTATTTCCTTTCACATAAGTAAATAAAAAACCTTTAATATCTTGTCTGATTATCACATCTGGAACTGCAGGTATTTGTCAGCTCTAATTTCACAATCCTTCTTGGATATTGGATCGGTGTCTAGAATACTGGACAGCATAATGAAGCTTTGTTTGCAGTTCTGCTGGAGCATCGAACAATATGAAAACAGCAGAAACATGTTCGAGATTGATCACATAACTGAGGTATCGTCCTACCTTTCTGACTGTTCCTAAACAGAGGAGCATTTGTTTTTATATCAAAGTCTCAATACCTCTTTGCCTGGTTTCTTATTAAACATAGCTACCACTTTTTTGATGCTAACAGGAGTTCAACAAGAAATCAAATTCACTGTACACTATCTTAAGGAGTAGTCGGCTTGCAGGGAGTCAGAGAGCACCTTTCCTGAGGCAGTTTCTGATGAGGCTAAACTATAATTCTTTCTTCGAGGTAAGCCAAGCCTACCAATTTGCATCTTGTAAATTATGCTCATGCATATTTCTCTCTTCTTAAAACTATACCAGTATTCCTTTTAATGCCATAATATTTCTTTTTACCTGACTAATTTTCCTCTGAATGGTAGACTACTGCTAGGGGAGTGATGAATTCAGGCAGGCTGCGGCCAAGCACTGCAGGTACCCAGCTGTGATTCTACACGAGGGTGTTTGCTATGCTGCCACTGCTGCTGTCACTAACCAACAAAAGTGAGGCCACTATTTCTGTTTCTGAAGACTAGTGGTGTTGTGCGTGTAAGGTAGGGGATAATTTGTAGCTGATGTAAATCATGATACTAGCAAGCATATTAATCAGTAGAAGTTTGCCCTGTAAAGTGTGAAGTACTAGATCATGATCATGGTTGTTTGTGCTGATAGTGTGCTTGTGATACCTTGTCCACATTTCTCCCCCTGTCGTCTGTTAATGCTAGCTTCGTCAACCTTGGAGCGTCAATGCCATGGAGACCCAGATCGATTCTGACAAGTGACGACCTGGGCGTCTGTAAATTATGGGTGTTGACCTGGATTAAGCATAGTCAGATGTTGACCGGGCCATCCATTTCGACAGCTAGCCTAGATGGTGATGCCATGAGGTGATCCATGACTGGTCTGATCTAAACAGCCTCAAGCATTTGGACCTGAAGAGGGATGAACATCTAAACCACATTAATTAAGTACACATTGGCTGCGTTCTTGTGCTAGGTTATTTATAGAGTTTTTCTTGTATTTTCCACGTATGTTTTCCAACTATTAAATTATGTATTTTTTAAAACTTTCTATATAGACGTTCATCGTATTATCTTTCTATTGTTTATACTTTTAAATAGTTATTACAAAAATTAGACAATCTTTCATGTATCAACAACGAAAGAACACAGCCATTATCAACCTCGGTCGATCACATCCTGTTGTATGAGTTTGTTTGTTGCAATGCATCCCTCTAGCTAACTGAGTGGTCGTCTTGTCACCGGTAGGAGTTGGAGATCATAAGCATGGCCATGGCGACGGCCTTGTCCATCCCAGGCTGCACCGTCAGCGACAGCACGTCCTTCCCAAGCAACGTCGTCTTCCTCGGTCCTCCTCGCTTCCTTCTCACCTGCAAACAACATTTTACATTTGCATGTTTTTGATTTGAGTACGTCGTCTTGCTTCCATATCAATGCATAGATGGATGGATGCATGCTCTTCCAAGAACTAGCTAGATCATACCAACTTCTAATGCATGCGATACAAGTATGAATTATAACTAGCATTTTTTTAAGATAATAGAAACGCATGTAACTCTAACGGTCTAACCATCTCTGCTATGGAGCGAGATCCTTTGACATAAAAGTTAGAGGGACTCGAGGGCAGACATGTGGGCCCATGGACGGTGGGACCAAAATGTTGGTGAATAACATCCCTCTAACATTACGTCAGAGGAACTGCATCCCTCTGCTATACCAAGTAGCGAAGAATTACCATCTAGGTTATTTTAGGGTCTGTCTTGTGCAAAATACTTACGAAACACTAAATTTATGTGATGAAATACGATGATAATTAACCATTTATACGAATCCATGATGTACTTTTATAGCAACGTAAAACACCCATAATTTTTTGTAATGCACTATTTCATTGATGATCAATATTCAATATAGCATACTTCCTATATGATGTTTTCGCCGTACATAAATTCATCCATGGATTAGTGATTATGTCTTATATAAGTGTCTAAATTCATTAGTATCCATATGAATATATATGGAGTATCATACCATCCTAGAACGCACATCGCGCTCTACGGTTTGTGCAGGCGTACGTGTAGCACAATATGACAACATGCCAAAATATATCATCCTGCAGGCAACCGAGCGCAGGAATGCATCAATCATCTTGAGGGATTGTGTAGCTATGTGCTACGGTGTGATCAATTATCGATTAAGAAAACATGCAAACTTGTGAATGTGATCAATATATCATCGACTGAGAAAAAGCATGAAAAACTGATGATTTGTTGTGTTATTGCATATTTATCAACTAAAATTAGATCAAATCTTGTCACATAAACACCAAACCATTTATGACTAAAGGGACTATATAGCTAGCATGTATATACCTCGGCGACGAGGGAGTTGGCAGAACCGGAGCGATGAACCCTAGACCACTCTTCCCGGCGAGACCAGCTCATGCGGTAGCGCCCATGGCCGCACGCCGGTTCGTCGCCGTCGCCGGCGCCGGCGGCCAGCATGGACACGGTGCAGCTCGAGTTGCCCACGTCCTTGGTGGCCCTCATCATGAGACGATGGGGCTCATCTTGGGAAGTGTCGCCGTCGTCGGCGTCGCCCTTGTACACCTCCCATGTCTCCACCAAGCTCAGCAGCGCCCTGCAATGGCGGCGGCGGCGGACGGTGAGGAGGACGCGGCCGGCGTGGTCCATCAGCGCCATGCTGCCGCGGCCGGCGTAGTTGTCCACGCGGAACACCATCCGCCCGTCCGCGTCGTCGAACACCGCGTACCCGTCGCCGTGGAACACCAGCGACTTGCACCACACCGTCAGCCGGGACACCTTCGCCGCCGCCGGCGTCGAACGCAACCGCGGCTCGTCGTCGACCTCCTCCTCTTCCTCCGCCGCCACTTTCGCCCTCTTGTTGGCTCTCGGCGCCGCCGCCGCCTGGTCCAGCAGCGCCATGGGCTGACTGACTGACGACGTACGTACGGTCGCCGGCGACGTCGCTGAGCTGCAGGTAGCTCCGGCGACGACGTGGGGCGCGTGGGGCGGCGCAGCTTTCGCTTGCCTTTCAAGTAGTTGTCGTGCTATATATAATTTATGTAGCCTTTGATTTCTTGCGTGCGCCCACTAAGCAGGATTTGTTTTATTTCTTTAAAGTTTTTTTATGCGCGGAAGCAACTAGGTACATTTTTTTTTGGTGGAGACAGTTAGATATTTTCTGTTGGAATAATAGAGTAAATTACTGTTTGGATCATATTAATTACCTAAGTTTTACTTTAAAGATTACTTGGCACTTAAATATCTTTCTTTTTTTTTTTACTTTAGACAGAATAACTTTTCTATTGCTGTAGTTTGGACCAACTCAAACATTTTTTATATACATCAACAATATCAAACATATTGAGCCATAGACAGGTGAACTCCTGCCTATGTGCACTCTGTATTTTTACCAAAAAATGAGATTAGATATAGCAAGAAAAATGTTCGAGGTGGTCCAAAACATAATAATAACAAAATTATCTGATACAAAATAAAAAGATAGGCTTAAATGTGGACTAAAGTAAAACTTACTAATAAAAGGTGAGCCAAAGTGCAATTTACTCTATTATTAGTAATAAAAGGTGATGGTACTTTGAGTCAAATTTTATTACTCCAGTTTTACTCAGACCACCTTAATTTTTATTTTAACCAGCTAAATTTGCTATTGTTACGGTTTAAATTACACGAGCAATTTTCTCATCTTAAACACATCAATTCCAATACACCATAGAAACCACATCTACGTGCTATCCATATATTTATCGAAGGTAGATTAGATATGGCCGAAACGTTAATTGGGGTGGCCCATACCACAACAATAATAAGTTTATCCAGTCTAAAGTAAAAAATATAGTTAAGAATGATCCAAAGTGAAATAATTTACTCGTATTTTTATGTAGATATATACAGTAATATTTTGTGATCGATGCTTAGCTATTCTCATTTGATTTCTCCACACCACTTTAAATGTCTGAGTCTGAAGTTTGTGATGCTGCCGTTTTGATTTCATCGTCACAACTTTAAATGTTTGAGTCTGACGGATTGCACAGCCAAAAAATACTAATATGTAATACTACATGTCCCAAAATATAATCATTTTAATTAGGTTGTTTAGCAGATATTAAGTTTAAGAAAAAAGAATTATGACGTCTTTATAATAAATAAAGAATGAATGGGAGTGAGAGGGTGTGTGAGGATAAAATAAGAATAATCAACACAACAAGTGATTGATTGGACATGTAGTATTGTGAATAATGCTAAGTGGCTGTATGGATCCAGAAATATTTTTGTAGTCCCTTGTCATGTTGGATGTTCGGACGTTAATGATGAGTATTAAATATGGCAAAATTTGCTACATGGCATCGAAAAAACGTTAATTAGCCGGTGGACACCGTAAGATCACGAATTTGCTGTAGGGCACCATAAAAATATGTTAATTAGCTGGTAGACACTCCGATCCTTATTTTATTAATTTCGCAGTAAAAAAATTTAAAAATGACGAGATTGCCCTCGGTGGCCAGGTCGCCGCCGCCCTCGCCGGAGCTAGATCACCGCCGCTGCCACCTGCTCAGTCACCCTGTAGGCTAGGATTCGGGTGTGGTACGACGCCAAGACCGACTGGGTCTGATAACCGGAGCATAACGGGTTGATCACCGAGGGCAATCTCGTTATTTTTAAAATTTTTGACTCCAAAATTAATAAAATAATGGCTGGAGTGCCTACCATCTAATTACCATGTTTTTGTGGTGCCCTACAGCAAATTCATGATCTTACGGTGTCCACTGGCTAATTACACATTTTTTCGATGTCCTGTAGCAAATTTTGCCATTAAATATAGACTGATAATAAAACTAATCGCATAAATAAATGCTATTTCATTACACAAATTTTTTAAGCATAATTAACCCACGATTAGCAAATGTTTATGGTAGCATCATATTTGACAATCACGGACTAATTAGGCTCAAATAGATTCGTCTCGCGAAATAGTTCAGAGTATGAGATGAATTTTATTGGTCTATATTTAATACTTCTAATTAGTGTTTAAACATTCGATGTGACAGGAACTAAAAAAAGTTGAGGGAAATAAACACCCCCTAAATATACTTATATTTTGGGACATGATTGAAATACTGAAATACTTACATTTTGTGATAAAGAGAGTAGTTGAAAATAGTTGCCGTCTCTAATGATTAGAGGACACTATACAAATATTTGGTCAGTGGTTTGTAGCGGTGAATCCCTAACGATTGGTGAACAGTCATTAGCTAATATTGTGACCTCTAACGGTTAGAGGGAGGGATAAGCCGTTATGGACCATTATCGATTAACTGAAAGATGCATATTCTTTTATTATGAGAAATTCTAAATCCTGGCATTGATAAATAACTGGTTCTATAAATTGCAGTCCACGAATATAAGATCTTCAAAATACAATTGTACAATTGCTTTTGTCGCACTTTTACCACTGTTGTCAGGTTACTATCACTGAAGCCATATATATAGGAGTATAAAAATGTCACTCTGTGTTCTGTTTGTTTGTTTTTGTATGCAACTATTTGCACGAGAAACACGTACGCATGCTGAATATAGTTCCATAGATATGCAGACATATGCAGATGCAGTTGACCTAGCTAAGGTCGCGTTCGGGTAGAGGAGAGGGTAAGTTAACTTATTAGATTAGTACATGATTAATTAATTATTAATTATTAAAAAATATAAAATAGATTAATATAATTTTTTAAAATAACTTTCCTATAGAATTTTTTATAAAAAATATACCGTTTAGCAGTTCGGAAAGTGTGCGCGTGAAAAAGGAAGGTAAGTTAACTTATGGGTGGGTGGCGAACGCGGCCTAAGCCAGCTGCCTACAAGATTCCCTAATCCAAATATTTTTATCAACTCTATTTTTAATTCAACTATCATTCTATACATGTCACATTCAACATGTTGAGATGCTTGTTCTCCTCTCCAAACTGTGTGGTATGTCAAAGTACCCATAGCTTGTTGATCCCATCTAAAAAAGAAATAAAAAAGGCTAGATTAATATTCATATGCTTGCCTTTTTTGGTTTTTTGTTGTCATTTTTTTCCCTGCGCTGAAGCTACCAAGCATATTTTGCTTCTTAATAAATTAAGAGTTGAAATTAGGGTCGTGATCCATGTGTTCAAATATTTTATCGTCGTTTGATCATGCATGCATGTTAATGTGTACATCTCAATACCTAGATTAATAATTAGACATTTAGACTGGGTTTGCATGACTTCAGGCAACTATTTCTAGAAAGGGAATGGTGTTAGTTAAAACAAATAATTCAGCACAGCCTGTCCGCTTTCTTTTTCCGAGATCACAATCTACCTAAATAATTATTTTCTCAACTAAGCTACCTTGTTTCTGTCCTAATTATTCATCAGATTATTGAAGCATATTACTTGTTTCACACTTAAAAAAATGCGGTTTTTCTCAAAAACCTTTCTTTTACCATCACATTGATTTCTGCACGTTTTTCAAAATGTATCTGGATATTCTTTTGTTCAGACACATTTTGAAAGACACCAAAAAATGCTTATAAATAAAGATGTTATTTGTCGAGCTTATTTCTCAAAATATTTATAAATAATGGTTAGAGGACCTGTTAAGAAGCCCTTTTGCGTGTTGCATCGTTCAGCCCCTTTCCACTACTTTTCTTTTCTCGGCCTCTCTTTTTCTCCCTAGTCTTCTCTCCTAATCACCTCTCCTCTCTAACGGGCGATAGGCACAAGTGACAGTGATGGTCGAAAGTGGCTGGTGGTGCAGTGAAGGCCAACATCCACAGTGACGGGTGTGGTGTCGATTGGCACGACAAGCGGAAGCTGCCAGCGCCTGGCACGACCACGAGCAGATCTAGAGCCACTGGCCCCGCTACGAACAGATCTAGCACTGGTTAACTCGACTGGTCTAGGGCTTCTCCTTCTCTGCCTTTTCATTGCTAGCCAACCTGACTTCACCTCTTTCGCCCTAGATCGCCGTTGGCAGCCATGGGAGGGACAAAGGAGGTGCTGGTCACAGATAGGCATGGTGGTGGAGAAGAATGGTTGCATCCGTCGTGGATGATTGTGCCAGACATATGGGCTAGGTTTTGGAATTGTTTTTGGGGATTATTTTCTGAAATTTCTTTGTGTAGATGAACGACGTAACTTGTTCATTTGTGAAATTGACTGTCATAGGCAGGTGCAAGGACCACATCTGAAAATTTCAAAATTTTCACAGATATCGAAGGTCAGGTGGGCCTTGCACCCACGTGTGAAAACCAATTTAAAAATATGCAAAAACCATCTTTGGAGTAGTGTTTTATTTTCTCCCTATAATCTAGTAGATAATCTGTCACAATAATTCACTGAATATTGTAAATCAAACAAGACCCAAAAGTTATATAGTTCCAAACTGGAATTCCAGAATTGAATTACCTTCTGCAGATCAAAGATCAAATTTTTTTGAGGAAGGCGGCAGGAGTTCTGCCAAATTCATACTAGAGAGAAAAAAACAAGACCTGATACAACCACACTATCGTACCGACGGACGCGTCAAGCACAGAAGCGTCCACTCCAGAAAACTAAAGGAAACAGAAAGCTCATAAACTAAAGGAAACAGAAAGCTAATATTAAATCAAAGATCATATTTAATACACATTTCATTCTATATTATATTTCTAGGAGAGTATCTCAACTAAAAGAAAGCTCATAAACTAAACTGGTGATCAATTCTTGAAAGTAACGTATGAGTGGAACTATATTGCTGTCAAGCTTAGTTTGTGCTGATCCATGGAATTAAACTGAAGTGGCAGCAACCATTGACCTGTAGCAACATATACTATATAATCCAAAGTCGGACCGATTCATACATGGCTAATTATATACATATATCTAGCAAGTATGATCAGTTCAAACAAAAGCTAGTTAGCATCGCTGTTAAGGAATGAATAAGTGCGTGCAAAACGTGCACCTGTCCATCTGATCAATCTCCAACGATACTAGAAAAAAAATGGCTGATAATTAAAGAATGAATGAATGAAATCATGAATGAGAGAGAGGTTTACATATATGTAAATGGCCTCACCATTACTTTCACATTAATTTGGATATATCTGGCTGGATTTTCTTTGGTTCTTCCCAAAAGGTCACCATCTTGTGAGCATGATTCAATTTTGGTCCGAAACTTCTGAAATTTCAGGAATTTTGGTTGCCCTAATAGCAAATCTTTTTGGCTGGCAGAGAAAATGCAATTTTTAATAAGTAATTTTTATTAGATTCAACAAAAAACCGTTCAAATTTCAATATTTTTCGCTCTGAAATTTATTGAAAATTTTGCTTCTATTTAGTAACCTGAAAATATTTTTGATTTCTTTGATCTATAAAACACTGATTGTGAGTTGCAAGCAAATAGCATAAGCCATTTCATAGCAGATTTGTTTAGTGAGCTGGCATACATCTACTTCACTGCTCTGCTAGCTAGGACTACATCACAGTCACGGCCGAAACAAAAAAAAATACCATTTCTTTTGCGTATAATTTGCTCTACGCCGATTCCTTTAACGTCAAACATCAACTACTGGATAGTTTTAACCTACCCATCAGTTTGACATCCCATTGAAAACTCCAGCTTAGTATCAATGTTCTTGCTACAAGTTCATCTGTGGGCTCAATATAGTTCATCCCCTTCCAGTTCTGCAAGTGACAAACAAGCTCGAAAGCACACACTCTTATATGGATTAAAGATAATCCTAGGAAACTACTTTATCATAAAGCAACCATTACGATTGCCTACTATTTCCATATTAATTTTTTCTAAGCCTTTGTTCATCCACGGGTCCGAACTATAGAAGAAAGAAAGCAACACAATCAAGTAGCACGCAAGCTACGACAGGTTGACAACACATATTCTCTTCTTATAACTCACATGGCAGCTCTTAGATGTATATGTAGATAAAATGTTGATGCATATATATGGCTCATTTTATAGCTGCTGTATTCTGATCTGTCATTAATATGGAGGGAATGCTACGATAACCACCGGAAAGAAATAATCAAAATCACAAAAGCGTAAAAGAATAATCAAGACCTACCATTATCACTTGCCCTTGTTTCACCTTCTTGTGACTCATGGTTGTTGAGAAAGTTAATAAGCTAGGTGGCAAGGCAATCTTCTGGTTATTAATGCAGCCAATAACATTTCATTTACTTTCAACTACAAGGACATATTAGGAAAGAGACTTTAGCACCAACGAGACTCTACGAGAAATACATGCAGGGAAGGCCTCGTATTTTTGCTTTTGTTTATACTTATAAGTCAAAATTTAAATTTTTAATCTTAAATTTTAAGTTGAGTTTAGGTTTTTTCATCTTAGTTTATTTTTTAGACTTTGCTTTTATATCGTTAAGAATACATATATAAATTTTTTGTTCGCAGGTTATTTTTCGTTTGTGAATATATCGTGAAAAAGCCAGCCTGGAAATCACTGCACTGTTAAAACGAAATGATTGTTCATTATCACCGATATATATGGACCATTTTTGTTGCAACATAGAAGACAAGGGACAGGGAATATGGGTATAATCTAGCACCTCCAATCTCTATTTTTTTTCATTAATATGTGTTTCATTTTCCTAGCTAACACCCTGCATACAAGGCAACAAAATTACAGATAACATCTACAACACGGGCGAGATGGGAATACATGTCTAATTTTTTATTTTCTAAGCATATCAAAAGGTTTAAGCTATTCTGGCAGGTTTGGGCTACTGGCCATCATTAGCTAGACATAATCAGCCCATTTTGCAGCCATGTATATTTTGTTTAACTACATAATATTAGGGGTTCTAAAATCTTAAAGAGGTAAAACATGTGCAGGGCTGTCTTGTCCGATTGTCTCGCTGTCCTGAACACCCATACCAGTATGTGGGTATGTGCCATATGCATGGTAGCTTCCCCTGAACTTAGGCACTCTTTAGTTCCCAAAAAGTTTTATCAAAAATATCACATTCAATTTTTGAACATCTAAATAGAGCATTAAATATACATGAATATTAAAACTAATTACACATTTATGGGAGAAATCATGAGACAAATATTTTAAGCCTCATTAATACGTGATTAGCTATAAGTGCTATATTAACCTATATGTGCTAATGACGGATTAGTTAGGCTCAAAAGATTCGTCTCGTAGTTTCTTGGCGGAATCTATAATTTATTTTGTAATTACACTACGTTTAATACTTCAAATACGTGTCCGTATATTCGATGTGATGTTTTTGCAAAAAGTTTTTGCAACTGAACAAGGCCTTGCTGAATACAAGATACAGTATTTGGGCGCGTGGGGGCCTTGTTTTCGATCTATCCGTGCCGGGTATTAGGGATCCGACACGGATGCCCTGACGTTTTTTGGTTGTTCTGGGATAGTGTCTCGTTGACATCAACATTATTTGTAATGATATATTGACGTTATTCACTGGGCCTTTGGATATATTTCTCTCTCCTTCCCATTCCCATACCTACATTCTGTTTTCTCCAAGGTTGTTTGGGAGACACCTTAATTAGTTACATGGGATATTTCCTTGTGGACTTGGCAACACCAACACTTACTTATGATGTATCTGCAAGCAAATGATCGATCAACTGATGCTGTTATCAATAAATTAATTTCTGATTGTTAGTGAATTTTAGAGATCTTGTTTGCAGCAAATAGATGATATGAGATAGGAAACTGATATTTGGATGGACGAATAGAGGATATGCTTTCTTTCATTAATGTGTGCTATATTTTCTAGTGAACGCTCTATGTACGAAATAATGGAATTTCAGATAGCACCCAAAAACATGAAGAACACATGAATAAATGTCTATGTTTTTTTTTTGTCTCTAAGCCACACCAGCACTTCAGGAGGTTTAAGCTAGTATAGCAAAATTTGGGCTACTAGATCATTAGCATAATACACAAAACTGGTCGATTTTGCAACTATGCATATATATATATATATATATATATATATATATATAATTGTAGAATATTATAGATTTAACATTCTTAAAGACTTAAAATACACACAAACATCTTAAAAAGATTTTCCATATCTCCATACTATTGGCCACATAGGTGTGTCTTCCTGATTCCTGTTGGGCAACAGAGTTATTTGCAGGAGCGTAATAGCCGTGGACAAAATTATTCCATTGCTCTAGGGATAGATTTCTCTCTGCTTCCCATTCTCATACCTACACCCTCTCTAGAAATCTCACTCATTCAACAAGACATGTAAAAACTCCTTTTGTGGTTCCACCTAACATCCTGGCAGCACTTGTTTGCTGTTTCTTCTCTCCCTTGTAGGTAAGAGGGACATGTATAGATATAACTTCATATAAGTCATTCTACAAGCACAATTATGATTGTATAACAAGGGTCAGTGAGGAGTTACCCTACAATCTACCATCCGCACTTCTCTATTCAAGTTCATTCATTGAATTTCACATTTGTGGTTCAGCCATTATGAAACATGGTAACCTGTAGGACATCTTAAATAGTTACATGGAATCTTCGATTATGTCATTGAATTGAACAATCAAAATATGCATGCATAGTATTGATTATTTTATGTTATTGTAATTGGAGGAAGAAGAAGATCAGGGCCATGCCATTATAGGTCAATATTGATATTAACACACAATGGGCATTTCCGGGCATGTCCTTTTGGGATAACATTTGTGTTAAAATTGTGGATATTGATCTAAATAATAACAACGATCTCTTTAGATGGAATTTACATCGGAATACTTCTGTTCACTATATATATATATATATATATATATATATATATATATATATATATATATATATATATATAGCCTTCATCAATAATGGTTATGTTGAGAGGAATAAGTTGTTGTGGAAACTTAAGTTGCCACTTAAGATCAAGATTTTTATGTGGTATTTATATAAAGGAGTTATTCATAGTTTAGCTAGGAGAAATTGGATTGAGATTAAGAAATGCAGTTTTTTATGCATAATGAAACTATATATCGTCTGCTTTTTTATTGTCATTTTGCTAATATTTTTATGGAGAGTTATTTATGTAGCTTTGATTTAGTGTTACGAAATAGTTTTTTACTTATGTTTTGGGTTATGGCTTGATGGTGTGGATACCAAAACGAAAAGCCAAATTTTAGTAGAGGCATATGTACTTTGTTGGGCTATGTGACTTAGTAGAAATGGCATATTTGTAACAAAGCTCCAATTATATTTGACATGCATGTATTTTACAAGGACTTATTGGCTTTGACACTGTGTCATGTTGCAAAGGTTTGACAAAGACAAGGACAAGATGCAACTTGTATGCCAAAGTTCGGAAAAAAAATTGTCATGCAAATATTCACAAATCATGGATGGAGGTTTAACCCTAGGATATGTTTCTGAATAATTTGTCTCCATTTGTTGGTGTTTGATTTGTTGTCTTCCTGTAGTACTTTGAGTTAGGTACTGTACAGTTTGTAATAATCGGCCATAGCTTTTTCTGAAAAAAATAATAATCAAAGGCCATGTTTCCATTACCTAAAGAAATGCATCTATTTGCCGTTGCGTTCACACTTCTATTTTTCACTCTTAGTATTTTTCTCCTACCTTTCCAATTTTGTGATTTCCCCTAAATTTTTTAATTGAAGCTTGTGCTCGCTACCATTCCGTTAAGAGAAAACTATACGGTGCTAAAATTCATGTCAAAATAAAGGCAAATCTCATGTAAAAATTTTCAATGTCAAAATAGGTGCAAAATCACAAAGTTATCCAGAAATTAAGTAGGGGCAAATATAACGGAATTGGGGCGAACTAAGGCAAAATGACAATGTTGAAAAGCAGGGGTAAACACTATTGAAGTTGTGCCATTTTTTCTGACAACGAGCATTACGACGGGAATTAATGTGTGAACATATATATCACTTTGCAGACGTATAACGAAATTGACCAAAATTTCTCCCCAAAAATGAACTCTAGCAGTAATATAGAAAGCGCTAGAATAAACTAGCTCTTTTTATTTGGTTTCATCAGCTCTGGTCTTGAGACCAATACTTTGGCTTTATCTAATTAATCATGAAGAATCTGACAATGTTCTGGCTAAACTTTTAATACTGATGTCTCATATGCCTAACAACACATTTGTTAATTAAGTACTCCATGTACATGCATGCGTATGCACTATCTGTAACCTATTTGATCATGCATAAGCAAGATAATGGCTAAATACACCATCATATGTATGAGAATACAATTTCCTATAAGGGTTTGGTTAATGATGATTTGCAACAATGAAACTATAATACATTCATCGACAGAGGTGGATGAAACAAATGTCATGTATGTTGGTTAATTGAAACCACCCTAATGGGGGGCAACATCAATAGCCTAAGTGCCTAACACAACTAACAAAAATCATAGCCAAATTCCCGATACCTTCTATCACCTCTATGGAAAATCATCAACCAGAGGAATCTACATATGTAAGGTCATATTTGTGATCTACAACCGGTGTAGTTTGCTTCCTAGCTAGGCACACATTTTATAGATGAAGGATGAACAGTTCTACACCTGCCATCTCTCTCTATGTGGGTGATTGTTTCAATAAATGTGCAAGCGAAAAATAATTTATAAATAAAACTTATATATACATGTTCTTAGTGATAAAAACAGAAACTGAAAAATAAACTTCGATGAAAATCCCCAAAATTAACTCCAAATCTAAGATTAAAAATTCAATTTTTTGCTTATAAGTATTATAAAAACGAAAAGGTATATACGCAGAAGCTACTCCCTATGACAAGTTGACAACACCTAATTATCTTATCTCCCACTTGGAAGCTCCTAGATATGTAGGCAGATGCATAGTTGCATACTCATTGATGCATATATGGATCGTTTTATTGCTGATACATGAAGCTAGCCTGTCATTAATAAGGAGAGAAGGTCAATTAGTATCTTAACCTATGTAAAGAATTAATTAAGACCTCTCACATGCCCTCATTTGACCTGCTTGCCTGTCATTTGTTTTTTTTTATGGAAGTGTAGAACCATTTGCCAAATTCAATGGCAGCAAACATTGAAAATTAGAGGGAGTACATGCTATGTTCTATTTATATACTGTATCATTGAATTGAACGAGCTAAATACGTGTGCAGAAAATATGCTATTTTACTGTCACTAGGAAGAAGAAGTGCAGGATAATGATGTCCAGTACTGATATTAACAGACATGGGGTGTTTACATGAACAATGTAATTTTGCTGTAACATCTTTCTGGTGAGGAGTTTTGCAGTGGCATTAATGTGTGATCCTATCTAAGAGGTATTAACATGTGAACTAATCAATTTTTTAAGGTATAATGAAATTAATAAGAAAGTCCTACAAAAATTTAGCTCTTTTATATTAACTATAATCTGCAGAGCACTTAGTTCTTCAAACTTTGTTCTTATCTAATAGTTTCTCTACACCTAAAATATTCTAGCAAATACTGATGTCTCATATGCCAAACTAACCAGATTATTGTCTTTCCTCGAACTAATAATTTAATATTGCCAATACCTATTTTTAGAAACCATGACTCAAATTCCTGATACCTACCATCCTCATCTTGACGATTTGCCATTCTTCAGAGAGTTTAGATCAGTACTGATTGAGATAGTGTAGAAAATTTAATTAATCTTGGCAAAGGTTATAATTAACCCACACAAACACAGCAGAGATGCCTCCATATATAACTCATCCATGCTGTTTCTCAGTAGCAGCAGTATCATCCAGATTATCCTTTCTTTGTTGTGCATAGGAGAGGAACACATCATTGGCATCATGCCAATATATAGGGTTGGATGCAGCCAATTTGTAAGGTGAAGACAGAAGAATCATTGGAGTGAAAATGGTGAAAAATATTACTATTTTGAAATTAGATCCAGCTAACAACAAATAATCAACCTAGCATATCATTTCTTTTTTAATTTACAGTGAAAAACTTGGAGGCTTAATCCACGTAACTTGAAGACTTGATTACCCACTTTGCTATGAAATCTGTAAATAAAATCTTTCCATCTCACCTGACAGATGCGCATGAGCGCGCTGGATCGTAAAGTCGGCACCATTCATACTAATCATTATTAACATATGGTTAATTATTTTAATTATAAAATAATAAACATATTAAGTTGAAAATTTTAAATTCTGAAAAGTTTTAAATATTAGGTTGAAAATTTTAAGTTTGAGTTAAAATTTTTGAAATTTGTATTTGAGTTGAAAGGTTTGAATTTGAGATTGAAAGTTTAAAATTTAAGGTTAAAAGTTTTGATCTAAAGTTGAAAATTTTGATCCTAAAGTTGAATGTTTTGTTCAAAAGTTAAAAGATTTTAGTACACGTGCGCTAATTAGCCAGCCCCTATATATCCATATACTTCAATTTATTCATTGAAAGATCATGTTGAAAAAAAAGTAGTATCCAATAAGTGAATAATGGAAAAAAAATGATGTACTAAAGTTAGAGGTCTAGGCCCAACATCATCACTGGGTTTGTTCCCTGATGGTTACAATAGACTGAGTTATACATATTTTCCTTGGTGACTAACTTTATTGTTTTCACCATATCTTCAACCTCTGAGAGGTAGATAGTTATGTTATAAGCTTAACTTTTTTTTTTGAAATGTTGCTTCAGATAAAAATCCCTGAAAAAATACAAATGTAAAAAATCTGCTCAAAATGGTCCAAGTTAGCAAAAAAGAATCACCATTTTGTTTTTTTTTAATCTACAAGTACGTATGGCAACTTCCTTCCAGTGATTTAATCAATATAGACAGAATGGATTAATTAAAACTATGCATCAAAATTCTGAAACCTGCCATTCCCATAATTATAGCTTGACACTGTTCAATCTTCATAAACTTTAGTTTTATTAGGATCTAGTTGCTACATAGGACCAAATAGTTGGAGTTGACAAAGTCATAATGAATACTAATACAGTATAATAGATGGCACTACAACTTTATATGCCTTCACAATTAGCAGCAGTATTGTAGTTGCTGATTTTTATCCTGTCATGTAGAAAGGAGAGAGCCACTATGTCAACGTGTCAATTTATAGGTGTTGGATGTAGCTAGTGCCAAGTGAAGACAAAACCTGAACTTTAACTAGGGTTAGATATGAGTACTACAATTTTTCACCTACCATCTTATCTTCACTGGATTAAGTAGAATTTGCGCTTATGATTGCAATATAAAGTCCAATAAACCATGCAATTGGCTACATGCATCTTTAGGGATGGCAATGGATCGAGCTTGGGACGGGTAGAGCAATTACCCGCCTGTCAACTTGAAGGTTGAGGATAGAATTTTCTACCCGTACCTGTGCCCGCAGGTAAAATTTAATACTCATACCCATACCCGTAGGGTACCGAGCGGTTATCGTGTACCCGTTGAAAGTGCATCTAGCCCCTAAACGAAGTTTTGGATGATTAATAACAATGCTAGCCAAGTATGTGTGCGCTAATGAGTTGTGATTGCAGAGAAGATGCGAGATCATTTTGATTGAAGGATTACTTGATCAAACTTAGAGCATGTGTGACCCGAAGCGGCGGCTCTACGAAGACGAAGGCGCTCGAAGGCGTACTTTTTTTGAGTCGTAGGAACTCTGTACTACTAAGAGGGGTCACTGGAATCTCTGCATGCATCCTGGAGTAAGCCTAAGCCGAGTGGAGTAAGTTTAGGTCCAGTTGTAGCCTATGCTGTTTTTCCTGAAGCAGGGACAGGACGGTCCGGTCCTTGATCCGGTGATAGGACAGTCCGGTCCTTGGTCCGGTTTCTGCTTGGTCTGGCCCTTTGTCCGATGACAGGACAGTCCGGTCCTTGGTCCGGTGACAGGACGGTCCAGTCCTTGGTCCGGCCCCTGCTCAAGTCGAGTGTGTGGACGGTCCGGCCCCAAGCCGGTTAGTCCGGTGGCAGGACGGTCCGGACCTTGGTCCGGCCCCTGCTCTGAGTGAGTGAGTTAAGTGTCGGCCGGACGGTCCGGCCCCCTAGCCGGACGGTCCGGCCCCCTAGCCGGACAATCCGGTTAGGTTTCTTTTCCAACGGCTAAGTGACGTCTGCCAGCCTATAAAAGGGGCTCTTGAGATCTAGCCGTTGGTGAGGCTTTCTGTTTGAGTTTTCTGGTTGCTAAGGCAAGTTTAGCACCTCTCAAGCCTCCCCACTAACCTAATACACCTCCTAGAGAGATTAATCGTTGGATCATGTCTTAGAGAGAGTGTTAAGGTTAGTGAGTGATAGAGTATTCATTCTCGGGCGTTGATGGATGCATGTGGAGCCAAGGTGGCCTATTACTCTTGGAGATTGATCTCCTAGACGGATAGGCGTCGCTCGCGAGCCTTCGATTCGTGTGGATCGCCGGGAGCAAGTTGTGAAGGTTGGTGCCTAACCTCCGCAAGAGAATAGGTAAGATTGATAGTGGATTCTTGTGCTTTCTCATAGAAGGCTGCAGGGTAGAGCGAATTGCAATCTAGGGCTAGGCAAGCCGCCTTGATCTTGACCTTGGTGGTCGATCGAAGGGGTTGCTAGTCCCTAGTTGTGAATTCGGAGACCCGTGTTGTCCTTGTGGGAGGAAGCCAAGAGTGGGAAAAGATCGAGAGATCCCACTCGCAGGAGCGCCTCAACGGAGAGTAGGATCGAAAGATCCGAACTTTGGGATAAATCTCTCGTGTCTTTGTTCTTATGATTTTGTGTTCTGTTTGTTCCTGCGATCTTTCTGCTATTTTATTACACAAATAATCACATCACTTTTCTAGAACATCACCGAAAAGATAGATTGTCAAGTCTGCATTTTTCACTGACCGGACGGTCCGGTGTTCTAACCAGGACTGTCCGGCCAGAGCTCTCGGCCCAACCCGAGAGTGCCAACCGGACGGTCCGGCCATAGGCCCGGACGGTCCGGCCCCTGTACTGACCGCTGCGATTTGAAAGTTTTTTTAGGACACCTATTCACCCCCCTCTAGGCTGTCTCTCTAGGACTTCAATTGGTATCAGAGCCTATTCTTCTGAAAAGGCTTAAAAGCTTGAAGTGATCCAAAATGAGAGACACGACTAGCGACGTTTCCAACAACAACAACCGTAAAGATGAAGATGATGGAGAAGGCTCTACCAAAAAGGGAGCCTCTATTGAGTTTGATTACTCTAAACTCAATACTTCATCATCTAACATTTCTATCTCTTCCGGCCGTGCACCTTCCTTTGATGGTACTCACTATGGGGCATGGAAACATAAAATGAGACTTTATCTAATCTCCTTGCATCCAAGTGTTTGGAAAGTTGTGTGCACAAGTGTGAAGGATATGTCGGAAGATGAAGAAGATCTCACTCCGGCGCAAGAGCTCCTCATCCACCGCAATGCTCAAGCGGCAAGCGTGATTCTCAACTCCTTGAGCCCGGAGGAATTCAACAAGGTTGATCAACTTGATGAAGCCAAGGATATTTGGGACACGCTCCGCATTGCTCATGAAGGATCAAGAGGAGTTCGAGAATCCAAGATTAAACTTCTTGAAGGGAAGCTAGGTAGGTTCGTGATGGAAGATGACGAAACACCTCAAGAGATGTATGACCGGATGATGGTCATAGTGAACAAGATCCGTGGCCTTGGGAGTGAAGACATGACGGATCATGTGGTGGTGAAGCGCTTGCTCCGGGCAATTTCACCAAGAAATCCCACCTTGGTGACTTTGATCCGTGAGTCAAGCGGTTTCAAGAGAATGACTCCAAGGGACGTGCTCTCAAGGATCATCTCGCATGAACTCTTGGAGGAAGAAGCCAAGTAAGTTAAGAAATACGCCACCAATGCCACCCAAGCCAAGAACAAGGAGGTTGCATTCAAGGCAAAGAAGACTAACTCCAAGCTTCAAGAAGAGAGCTCAAGTGACTCGGAGAGTGAGGATGAAGAACTCGCTCTCTTGGTTCACAAATTCAAGAAATTCCTCCGCAAGAAGAGCTATGGGAGAAAAGATGAGGACCGGTACAAGAGGCAATCCAAGAAAACATGCTATGAGTGCAAGGAGTTTGGGCACTTTATAGCGGATTGCCCCAAGCTCGCTAAGAACAAGGAGGGCAAGGGCAATACCAAGTATTTCAAGAAAAGGCCCGGGAGAGCTCACATTAGTGAAGAGTGATTCTCAAGCGACAATGAGAGCGACAAAGAGGAGGAGCCCAAGTCAAGCGACTCCAAGAGCAAAGGCGTCGCTACCATGGCCATATCGTCATCAAGCACAGAGCGGCTCTTCTCCAACTTGAGCGACGACGACGGTGATCATACGCCATTGTGCCTCATGGCGCAAGGGCGCAAGGTATATCTAGCTCCCAAGCATCATGTTGACTCTAGTGATGATGATGATATAGACCATGATAATGATGATGCTTTGCTTAGAAATTTTAGCAAACCCGCTCTCATTCATATCGCTAAACTCATGAAAGTGCTAGAAGAAAAGGAAGGATCTCCCGAGAGGCAAGAGGATCTCCTTATTCAAGAGAGGATAAAAAATGACTCTCTTGAAAAGGTCCTTGCCGGAAAGGATGAAAAGTTGGTTGATTTGTCTAAGGAGCTCACGCTAGCAAATCAAACCATAACCAATCTTAAGGATGTCAATGAAATTCTTGAGGAAACTATTGTGTCCATGAATGTGAGGCACAATGGTCTTGAGAATGAAATTGACAATCTTACGCACAACCTCTCCAACTCTAAGGACAACACAATAGTCAATACTATTCTTGATTGTGAGAAATGCAAAACTATTGACTTAAGTGTTGTTAAGACTAACAATACAGCTCTCAAAGAGTTGAAAAAAGAAAATGAGAGGTTGGAGACCTTGGTAAAGTTTGGATGCATTCGAACTTACCAATCTAAGGATGCTCTCTTCAAGACAATCACCTCTTATAACAATAAGGATAAGAGGGGTCTTGGATATTCCCCCGACTCAAATGCAAGCCCAAAAAGAGTAATGATCAATGGTAAACCATGTGTTACATTTGTGAAGGAAAGGGAGTCAACTGCTGAAGAGGACACAAAAATCAGCCCTGAGGACAGACAGTCTGAATAGGGCTGGACAGTCCTGCCTAAGTCCTCTGTTCAACAGAGAAGGCAGACCGGACGGTCCGGCCCGGTCCGGCCCCTCTGTTCAACAGAGAGGGCAGACCAGACAGTCTGGTCTGGGTCGGGCAGTCCGGTCAGACTTCTCGGTCTGGCAGAAGGGTCCTGCCGGACGGTCCGGTCCCAATGACCGGACGGTCTGACCTGAGCTGTCTGTCTGGCAGAGAGTACCAGTCAGACAGTCTGGTCCTACGGGCTGGACAGTCCGACCCCAGCTGAGCAGAAAGGTTGACTTTGAGCTCTCCTTAGTTCATGAGGATCTAGCTCGAATCAGGCTTATCTATGGCTCTCATGTGATCATGAAGGACAACCGTGGACGTGTGGTTGCTATCTTCATTGGATCAAGTCAAGAGAAGCGAAGGCCAAACATATGGATCCCAAAGGAGTTGATCACTATTGTTAAGGGACCCAAACTTAAACAAGTTTGGGTACCTAAATTGCATGCTTGACCTGTTTCTTGTAGGCATACTCCTTCGGTGGCTTGAGTTGGGTGATCAATAGCGGATGCACTAATCATATGACCGGAGAAAGGAGTATGTTTATCTCACTCGACGAGAATGGAGGAAATTGCGACGACATTATCTTTGGAGATGACAACAAAGGAAAGGTAATGGGCTTAGGTAAAATTGCTATCTCCAAAGACAATTCTCTCTCAAATGTCCTTCTCGTTGAGTCCCTTAGCTACAATCTACTCTCGGTTTCTCACTTATGTAAGCTTGGATTTAATTGCCTCTTCACCGATATAGATGTTACCGTCTTTAGGAGAGATGACAAATCGGAAGTGTTTAAGGGAAGATTATAAGGGGATCTCTATCTTGTCGACTTCGACAATGATAGAGTTAACTCTAAATCTTGCTTAATCGTCAAATCGACTCTTGGATGGCTTTGGCATCGATGCCTTAGTCACTCCGGGATGAGAAATTTGTCAAATCTTCTAAAGGGGGAGCACATTCTTGGCTTATCTAATGTCATTTTTAAGAAAGACAAAGTTTGTAGTGCTTGTCAAGCGGGGAAGCAAGTTGGAACCTTCCACCCCACAAAGAACATCATGATGACTACAAGACCATTGGAGTTATTGCACATGGACCTCTTCGGACCAATAGCTTATCTAAGCTTGGGAGGTAACAAACACGGTCTAGTAATTGTTGATGACTTTTCTCGCTTCACTTGGGTCTTCTTTCTCTATGACAAGAGCGAAACTCAAGAAATCTTCAAGAAATTTACGAAGAGAGCGCAAAATAAGTTTGAAGTGAAGATAAAAAGAGTTCGGGGTGATAACGGAGGAGAATTCAAGAATACCCAAGTTGAAGAGTTTCTTGATGAAGAGGGAATCAAGCACGAGTTCTCCGCTCCATATGATCCTCCTCAAAATGGGATTGTGGAGAGGAAGAATCGGACACTTATCGAGATGGCTCGGACAATGCTTGATGAGTACAAGACTCCGGATGTCTTTTGGGCCGAAGCCGTCAACACCGCGTGCCACTCCCTCAACTGTCTATACCTCCACAAGCTTCTCAAGAAAACTGCATATGAACTTCTAATCAGTAAAAAGCCAAACATATCCTACTTTCGTGTCTTTGGTTGCAAATGTTTCATTCTTAGCAAAAGGCCTAGATCATCTAAGTTTGCATCCAAAGTAGATGAAGGTTTTCTATTATGATATGAGGCAAACACATGTGCCTATCAGGTTTTCAACAGAACCACCAGTATTGTTAAAGTCTCAAGGGATGTGACGTTTGATGAAACTAATGGCTCTCAAGTAGAGCAAGTTGAAGTGAATGATGCAGGAATTGAAATTTCACGGGAAGGTCGAGAGGAGCTACCACAAACTGGTTCCTTCCCCTTCTGCTTCTTGATTCTTGCATTTTTTGTCCTCAGTCATGACTTCAGAAAAGTGTCAGAAGGCTCGTCAGGAGCTATCTATAGAAACAGACAGTGAGGATTCCTCTCCTGTTGAGTTGCCAAGAGGGAAAATGACAAAAGGAAAGAAGGTGGCAACCAAAGTGGGAGGCAAGCGAGCTGCTATCCGTAAGCGCTCCATGGGGATTGTGATTGAGTCTCCTCCGCATCCCCGCACTCGTAGTCAGACAGGTCGAGAGACCGCTTCACCTGTCTCCCCCTCATCCCCTCCTGCCAAGAGCAAGAAAGCCAAGACAGCTAAAAAGTCCAAGAAATCCAAGAAGCAGAAGGGGAAGGAACCAGTTGGTGGTAGCTCCTCTCGACCTTCCCGTCGTGAGTCGAGCGGCCGTCCCCTTGAGCTACGGAAAAAAAATGTTGTGATGCACTATAACCAGTTTGAGACTCCAAGGAAGAGCATTGACTACATGAGGTGTATGGGAAAGACCAGAGTTGATCGTTTGAAGGCTCTAGAATAGCAATACCTGTGTGAAGCAGATTACCGTTTGAAGACCCAGGTGCAGGTGGATTGGTACAACTCAGTATTCCTCGGCAGGACCAATTCCCTCACAGAGATGAAATGGGTGGATTAGGACTACTTGCAGGCTTCTACTATTCCGGTAGCTAAACAAGTGATCAAGATGTGCATCAACAAGGATGTCGGTGGCATCATGTGCTTGGAGAAGGATTGGAATGAGGAGCTGATTGGACAGTTCTTTGCAACTGTATTTTTTGAGGAGACGGAGGATGGGATAGAACAGCAGATGCGGTGGCTGACTGAAGGGGAAGAGTATATTGTGACCATGTCACAATTTGCCACCATCTTGGGACTCGATGCACTCGATCTGAACAAGCCCAGCATATACGCAGAGTCCCCAATGTCTTCAGAGGTGGTTCGCACCTTGTATGTAGACCGGATGCTGGCAGGGGCACTTGGCTCGATCAAGGGGCTCCTTCCTCATTACGATCTGTTACTCAAGCTTTTGAAGACTACTGTTTCGCCCAAGAGCGACGACAAGACAGCCCTTACCTCTAGGCACCATACCTTGTTGTTGCGCATGAGGGAGAATGCGCCTCCTTTCAGCATCATGAAGTATATCTGGTATGAGCTGCAGCAGATCATCCTGGATGCCTCTCGTGGACTTGCTTATGCTCCATACCTGCATCTGATGATTGAGACAGTCACTGGTCTGCGTTTTGTAGCTGACTGTGCTCACCGTAGTTACAAGCCCATTCTCCCCAAAGTCAGCAAAGCGAAAGGAAAGTCCAGTGCCTCAGCTCGCCCCTCCTCTTCGCAGATTCCTGAGCGTCCATCTTCAGGATCGCTTTCTCCTTTCAAGAAAGCGCTCTCTGCTATCTTTGGGATCTGCAAGAAGACAGCAGTGAAAATAAAATCCAACGAAAGAAAGATCAATCAGCTTCTGCGTGAGTCTGGCATGAGATTCCCTCTGAGTCCGAGGATGAGGTCTACGAGGATCCCTTTGCTACCTATGAGGCTGCCCGTACCATCGTCCGTGACGTCGACGCATCCTCTTCTCGCCCTGCTCCTGTTGATAGTGATGTCGACACCGAGGAGGAGGAGTACGTTGAGGAGGACGACGAGGAGTTCGAGGTGCCTGCAGCGGAGTCCTCAGAGGAGGCCGAGTCTGATGAGGGCGAGGCAGCAGACGATGAGGAGGGAGACGCACAGGCAGGGGGGAGCCAGAGCAGCAGGCAGAACAACTGCTAGAGCAGGCGGCCCTAGAGCCTCAGGTTTCAGGTGGCCACTCTACTCAGCAGGAGTTTGTGTTTGGTGCACCTCAGATGGAAGAAACAGCTCAGCCAAAAGTAGCTGCAGAGGCGGAGGCCACTGAGAGTGATGGAATTCAGACAGAGGACGACACTGCGAGCATCGCCTTTGGCGCCACTGAGATTGTCCCGTCAGATGAGGATTGACCATCTCATTCCTCTGCTTGCTCCCTTTTTTGGTGTATTTATGTCAAAGGGGGAGAAGTTGCAGAATTGAGAGGGGGCCAAAATGATTCTGAGTCTGTGTCGGCCGGACCGTCCGCCCTGAAGTCGGACAGTCCGACCCCTCTTTTATCCTGTGTTCTGAACTTTTGTGTTGTTGGGATGTATTGACCGTAGGCTAGCTCGCATTTAATTTCCTTGCTATGTGTTGTGTGTTCGTTGTATGAACTCGTATGCCTTACGTTAGAAAAATTCAAGTTTCATGCATAATTGTTTGTTGAAGGTAGCACACATCTAGGGGGAGCTAGATTTATTGCATCTTTGCATGTATAATGTTTTATTGTCACGCGTTGACTAGTATTGTCATCAATCACCAAAAAGAGGGAGATTGAAAGTGCATCTAGCCCCTAAACGAAGTTTTGAATGATTAATGACAATGCTAGCCAAGCATGTGTGCGCTAATGAGTTGTGATTGCAGAGAAGATGAGAGATCATTTTGATTGAAGGATTACTTGATCAAACTTAGAGCATGTGTGACCCGAAGCAACGGCTCTACGAAGACGAAGGCGCTCGAAGGCGTATTTTATTTTTTCTTTTTGAGTCGTAGGAACTCCATACTATTAAGAGGGGTCACTGAAATCTCTGCATGCATCCTGGAGTAAGCCTAAGCCAAGTGGAGTAAGTTTAGGTCCAGTTGTAGCCTATGCTGTTTTTCCTGAAGCAGGGACATGACGATCCGGTCCTTGGTCCGGTCCTTGGTCCAGTTTCTGCTTGGTCCGGCCCTTTGTCCAGTGACAGGACGGTTCGTTCCTTGGTCCGGCCCCTGCTCAAGTCAAGTGTGTGGACGGTCCGGCCCCAAGCCGGACAGTCTGGTGGCAGGACGGTCCAGACCTTGGTCCGGCCCCTGCTTTGAGTGAGTGAGTGAGTTAAGTGTCGGCCGGACGGTCCGGTCCCTAGCCGGACAGTCCGGTAAGGTTTCTTTTCCAACGGCTAAGTGACGTCTGCCAGCCTATAAAAGGGGCTCTTGAGATCTAGCCGTTGGTGAGGCTTTCTGTTTGAGTTTTTTGGTTGCTAGGGCAAGTTTAGCACCTCTCAAGCCTCCCCACTAACCCAATACACCTCCTAGATAGATTAATCGTTGGATCATGTCTTAGAGAGAGTGTTAAGGTTAGTGAGTGATAGAGTGTTCATTCTCGGGCGTTGATGGATGCATGTGGAGTCAAGGTGGCCTATTACTCTTGGAGATTGATCTCCTAGACGGATAGGCGTCGCCCGCGAGCCTTCGATTCGTGTGGATCGCCCGGGAGCAAGTTGTGAAGGTTGGTGCCTAACCTCCGCAAGGGAATAGGTAAGATTGATAGTGGATTCTTGTGCTTTCTCATAGAAGGCTGCAGGGTAGAGCGAATTATAATCTAGGGCTGAGCAAGCCGCCTTGATCTTGACTTTGGTGGTCGATCGAATGGGTTGCTAGTCCCTAGTTGTGAATTCGGAGACCCGTGTTGGCCTTGTGGGAGGAAGCCAAGAGAGGAAAAGGATCGAGAGAGATCCCGCTTGCAGGAGCGCCTCAACGGAGAGTAGGATCGAAAGATCCGAACTTCGGGATAAATCTCTCGTGTCTTTGTTTTTATGATTTCGTGTTCTGTTTGTTCCTACGATCTTTCTGCTGTTTTATTACACACATAATCACATCACGTTCCCAGGAACATCATCGAAAAGGTAGACTGTCAAGTCTGCATTTTTCACTAACCGGACGGTCCGGTGTTCTAACCAGGACGGTCCGGTCAGAGCTCTCGGCCCAACCCGAGAGTGCCGATCGGACGGTCCGTCCATAGGCCCGGACGGTCCGGCCCCTGTACTGACCGCTGCGATTTGAAAGATTTTTCAGGACACCTATTCACCCCCTCTAGGCTGTCTCTCTGGGACTTCACCCGTCGGGTCTGACATTTGACATGTCAAAAGCACATCAAAATAACCAAACATACTGCTAATAATATAATATTGCATCACACATGAAAAGTTCAATAAATATAACATATTGCTCATAATAAAATATTCCAACAAATACAACAAACTAATCATAGTAATAATAATAGCACATAGCACATTATCTGATGTTCAGATTCAACCATTCAATATTGCATCACACATCAAAAGTTCAAGACATAGGTTACATAAAAGTTTTTAGTTAAAAGGGAGTGCATCACAAATATTATTACATGAATAACCTAATAAGTTTTTAGCCAAAATTCAATATGTGGACTATATTCGGATACCGACGGTGGAGAAAAATGCCAATACCCGTAACCGTGTTGATTCGGGTCGGATACGAGTACTATCTATGGGTAAACAATCATACCCGTACCTAGGGGCGGTATCAGGCGTGGGGCAGCTTCGGCTGGAGCCCCACGCCTAGCCAAAAATTGCACAGAAAATTACTATTTTTTAGTTAAAATTTATCTGAAGATTTATATTTTATTGTTAAACTCTAGGCTTAATAAATTTCTTGTTCTGCCCCTACCCGTACCCGTCCCAGTCGGGTCGGGTACCTTGTACCCGTACCCAGATTGCCATCCCTATGCATCTTAGCTATGCAAAGTCCATAAATATTCTTAATACGGTTGTGCCATCTGGTTAAGTTCAATAAAATTTCTATTATCTAAAACAAAAGAAAACCATGCAAAAATGTTTGAATAACTACGTCATTAGCAGGAATCACATAAGTCTTTAATGGCCAGAGTATGTAAATTATCCATCTTGTAAATCTCACTAGAAACTATACATCAATGCTTTCTAATATGACCAAGCAGTACATTTTAGTATGAATTAAAGAGGCTCAAATAGATAGGCATAATCGAGAAACAAGAGGAATTTGTGAGTCCGTTAGTTAGAAGAGAAAAATGCATTGATAATAAGAAGAAATATATAGCATAAGCAAAAAAATAAAAGAAAAGGATGAATTTCTATATAGATTTTTTGGGCAAAAAATAAACTATTTAGCATTTTAAGAAACATGTATGTAAAAGACGAGGAATAATCTAGCCCAAAAGAATGCAACTCTAAGACCTTGTTCTTTCTTTTCTTATTTGATCACCATTTGCATTGTTTGTATGTTAATACTTTTGAAGTCAAAGCATGTACCTTGCATAAAACTTTTTGGCAAATTTATAGAGAAGCTTTATTGGAAAGATAAAACAGATTTGTGTGCCATGCAGCTCTACAGTAGCAACTAAGATGAAACTTCTCCTCCCTAGGAATTAAAAAATGAATTTTTTTCATCTTCGGATTTACTGCCCCTTAGTATCAGTGACGATAATCAAGCATACAGCTATGATGATATCACAATAATAGTAGTCTTAGATAGCTAAGCATATGTTCTGATATCTCGATGCCTCCTATCCCTACATGTGCAAATTCCTCGTTAGTTTTCCCTTTACCACGAGCTAGCAATGAACACGGCACAGAAATTGGTACATGTATAGGAGAGAGAAATTCTAGTTGACAAGGTCTTAACACATAACATACACAAGAGAGATGTCATTATATATCACTCCATGCACCTTCTCACCAGAAACAAACGACCTCATATTTTAGCTTATATTAAGCATAAGTAAAATGACTTATTAATGATTAAAAAATAAGTTACATGTAAAACTTTTATATACATGTTTTTAGTAATATAAAAGTAAAGACTGAAAAATAAACTATGATGCAAAAGAAAACCTTAAAATCAACTCTAAATTTAAATCTTAAAATTTAAATTTTGGTTTATAAGCATAAGCATAAGAAGCGAAAAGATGGTTTTTGTCCCTCGTGGTAGAAAAGAGTTAGCCACGATAGCAGCACGCCAGTTTATATGTATCGGAGGTAGTACATGAAGTCATTGTTAGGTGAAAGAGTACATTTTTTTTCACCTACCATCTTCTCTTTTATTCGATTCAATAGTTCTCTTGCTTATAGTTGTACTGAAGTCCAAAAGGGCAAACAGAGTTCTGAAAAAAAACTCCAGCATGCATGTGATGGAATGAAAAGATCATTCTTACTTTAATTTCGTCCACAGCGAACCACTGTGTGCTGCGCCAAAGCCTCTCCTCAAGAGTAACAAATTAAACAGAAAGTAGAGCAGTACGCATGTTCTTCACTTTGAACCTACCACCCTCTGAAAATCGGACACGGCATGATCGACCATCATAATCTCGTGGTATCTTTGACATATAATCATCTGTGTTCTACTGTCTGCTTCTCTCCATGCTTACCATGCATCCTAAGTCATCCATTTTCAGTTCACCGGTTAACTAACATGGAACAAATAGTACAAAGCCACTATAGTATCTGTATTTGTTGACTCCCAAACAGAAGATAGCTGCTGACACTCGATGCATTATATATTCAGAAAAAAGTAGATGACATACTAAGTAATTAACCATGTTGCACACGGAGAAACGGCCGATCCGTTTTCCACAGAGGCGGCTCGACGATCTCTAGCTTCGCCGGCAGTTTCTTCCGTCTCGCCGCCGCCGCCGCCTGAGCAAGCCGTCGACCGAGGACGGCGGCGGCAGAGGGGTCCTGCAACGATATACGGACACGCGATCCGACAATTTCATTTTGTTTGTACTGGATGTGTTTCAAAATCATTGTAAATAATATAATAAAATGGTCCATAACTCTGCATCATTTTTTTCGAGATGGCTAAATACTTTTTTTAAGTCATGGAAATCCATGTAGGTTTTGGTTATAGAACCGACAACAACAACTTAGGTCATTGCCATTGGTGCCACCTGTTGGGTGTCGGTTAGAAAACCAACACCTAAGAGCAAGGCTAATAGTATAGCTAGCAAGCTGGTTATAAGAATGCTTATAGCTTTCTCTCAACCCACTCATATAGTAGTTAGTTATTTATAATTAATACAAGATCCACTTGTCGCTCTCACATAATTTCATGGTTCTTGTGTCAGAGCTGGTTATAAGCTTACAGTCTGCTTCTCCTCTCTCTTCTCCACCTTAGCATTTAACCGGCTTATAGCCTGCTATTATACTTGCTCTAAGTAGATTTTTACAGGAGTGATATATGATATACTCCATCTATTCTAAATTAATCATTATATAAGGTCTAGTAAAGCCCAAAAATCTATTTAATTGGTATTAAAAATGTTAGTCACAAATCCTAAGATGTATGTATGAATGCATGTAAAATCACATCAACACCGATTGAATGGATGCATATAAATATTTAATGTGCGTGTGAACCGAAAGGTTATTCGCATTTCAACTAATGCATAATTGCCTCTCTTTCCTTGTATGATGATTGATTTGAGATTTTTCTTTTTCTTTTATATGATGATCAATTTGGGATGGAGGGAGTATATGATTTTGAAGAGTCCATGGGATATTAAATGATGTTATGTAATTCATCAGTGATTGAGTAGAACAATTAATTTCTTCTTAGACATACATGCATTCGATGCGGTGAGAATGAAAAAAAAATTCCAACAAAATGGAAGCTACCATTTCCAATCTCCTTGTTGCAAATTAACTTGCAGTTGGATTTTAACCAATAGGACATGAACAGATCTATGTCAATCCGTGTTGGCGTCGTCCCTTATGATCCAACATGCTTCTTTTGCCATCACTTGAAACAATTAACTTTGGGCGTGGCCATCCTGATGCCTACTATTCCTTTCTCATCCAGTCATGCATCTAACAATTTTGAGTTTTAGGGAAGAGATCTAACAAGGAGCCATCAAACTTTATATGATTAATGCCTCTCTCTGATCCTTCCTTTTTTCTTCTATCTCTCTTGGGCTGATATTGTTCTTTTATACAACCGCGGGATATATGATGTATTCCATCCATTACATATTATAATACTTTCTGGTCTTTCATATATTGATTCATGTGCTAATGAATCTTTAGACGCTTAAACAAAAAATATATATTGATATATGGATGAATCTAGACAAACCTATAAATTTTATAATATGAAACAGAGAGAGCATTTAGAGATAAGTATATAAGGTTGACAATAGTGAGTAGCAGTGGATGGGAGATCACACAATCTTCGAATTGTATTCAACTGAAAAACTCAGATTACAATATATAGGATCACCATCCAATGAAATCTCAACAACCCTGTTTACAGAACCAGGGAAGAGAGCCGGTTGTGATCCTGGCGTGATTGCCGGCCGGGAAACAGTCACCGTGCCGTGCAAAGCCAGCTAGCAGAGCTAGGAAGGAAGGAAATAACCTAGTTCCTAGATAGAGTAATTTTCCCATCCGCTCTTCTAGATAATATAATTCATCTATTCGGGATTTTACTTTATAATAGCTACGACCAATTATTAATGAGACCTAGGACAAATAACCGTAAGTTACAGATTAACAGAGACAGAAAACTACTCAGCGTTGTGTATAGTTCTTCTTGTATTCCTCGAGCTGGTAAAACAGATCTCGAAATCATCAACCGACTATAAGTCAATCGAATTCCGCTTGCAACATCGCTTACGATTGATGCCGAACTAATGCAGAAGATAACGCTGGAGAATAGCTGAACTGTAGACCAGTGTTATATCCAAATCTTGCGATCTTGTCACCGCTGTTACTAATAAAATCCAATCCATTTCATGCCGTAAGGCTTTTCTAGTTATATTTAGATTCATGCATTAATCTATATACATACATATATATATATACATATATATATATATATATATATATATATATATATTATTTGTATAGAGTTGTTTTAAGGTGCTCCATCTTACCACTATAGAGGTAAGAGAACTATTTTAATCCTGACCATTCATTATTCATGATTTATTATATTGAATAAAACTAATAGACTCCTTCCATTAATACATCACATCTAAAATGAAGCAATTATGGGTATAATTATCCTACCAAATAGTGCATTCCAGTACCTACAAGGCTACAAAATAGTCAGCCACCGTTAAGAAGAGCCCTAGGTCTTAACAGAAAAAATAAATATTTAAAATCTAAATATTTAATTCGAACATTGAATTTTGTATGGAATATACTCAAATTACATAAAAGTAACCAAACAATTTTATAGTTCTGATGATAATATATAATTGCATTTTTGAACATCAAATTACATAACAACATTTCAAACACCAACAAGAAACTCCATTATAAACTAAAATAAAAATCTAATCACTGTCAATTTCAATCCACTACTGCAATATATTTCAAAAAGGAAATAAAACTTTACTAGGATACATTTTATTATATATGGATTTTCCAATTAATAGTTAAGGAAAACTTGGTGGCTTTCCTTGTTATAATTCACTAATTATCATTAAAGGCGTTGAATGATAATAAATGACTCTTACCACCTATGAGGTAAGAGAAAACATCCACCCTTAGATCAAACCATGATGAATGGTTCATAAAAGTTTTGGTGCACCTTAAAAAAATCATTTGTATATATGTGTCTAGATTAAGTAGCATCCACATGAATATAAATAACATTAGAAAGTCTTACGCTGTGAAAGGGAGGTAGCAGTAGTTAGCAGGTAATTTACTTGAATGGACAAAGTATTAACAGAAAAAATTCATGCCCTCGGCAAACTACTGAATTAGTCTTATCAGGAACTAGGACCGGCAGTGGTAGCAGTAATATGTAATTCATTCTAGTCTAGTAGTGTTTTTTTGAACCAGTAGCCTAGTAGTTAACCAGCACACGAACCAATCAAGAGGCATGTCCACGAGCCATTTGAACAATGAATGGAATTGTGGTGATCATCAGCCACGGCAGATGATTGAAAATTAAATAGCAAATTATGTTGACGCGACGGTATAAAAACATGTGGTAACTAAGTGTAATGCAAAATGAACATTCATATCTTATTCTTTTTCAGAAGTGTGAGCTTCCTAACCCGACAGTTCTCTTGGTCTAGGCCATTGAGTTGAGGACAAGCTAGGGTTTTTCCATATGAATGTGAGCAACGGCATCCAAGGTTTTGCTGTAGTGCTAGAGTACATTATTAATTTTATACTAATTAATTTAATCATTTATATAGCTATAAAAAATCAGATGATTTTTTATTTTTCATCTTTTATCATCAAATGCACACATCACCCTTTCACTTATGGGACTAGAATTATCTATCTAACTAAAGAAATACTTGATCCTCTCACAGCGGATCGAGTTCGGCCTATGTACCGCAATCCTGATGCCTACCATTTCTTTGGTATTCATCTAAACTAATTAAGTTAATTCAGAAGAGAACACAGCTTGCTGTATATCAAACTTTTGCATCTGGCGACACCTTACATTTTCTCCCCTTCTTTCTCTTAGCCATTTTATACGCCGTTTTATAGACAGAAGAAGCTAGGCTAGGGTGGTAGCTAGGGTCTTAACCATGTTCATCAATGAGGCCAGCTTTGTACGAATTTCTGTACTATTCCTGTCTACTTAATTAAATTTGTACTATGGACAGTTTGACGAGGCGTGTCCCTGACCTTACATGGTACAATGATATAGAGCTAGCTTACTATATTGACCTCTGGATTAGTAACAAGTGGTGATGTGTGAAGGTGATGGTTAGCCGAGCATCCCCAACAGCTTATCTAAATTTGGTCATCCATAAATGGATGGTCATCTAAAACACGTTCATCCTTCATATCCCTTTATACTTCAGCAGATCATCTATATATGACATCCTCTATATTTATTTGGAGGATTGGAGAGAGAACATCTAAATATAGAGTTTCTCTCTCCTAATATGGATGACATCCAAAAATAGATGATGAGATAGATGTTCTGCCGAAGCTCAACTTTTACTCTTCATCCTCTATTTATAGGATGGAGGATGGGATGCATGAGCTGTTAGGGATACTCTAATTTGATCAACTAGCTAAATATAATTTCGTTTTTAGACCCTCTAAAGTCGAAATTCAGTTAACTGAACTGAACTAAATTAGGCCAACTATTACCCATAATGGACCAGCCTGCACACATATCTAGTAATAGAAAATAATCACTATTATAAAACCCCTAATTGATGATGTCTTATAAACCGACATCTCAAAGAGTAGGTACAGTAGTAAGCTATAAGCCAGCTATAAATATATTTTAAGAAGATGAGAGAGAAGAGAAAAAGACAATGTGCTACTAATTTGTAGTCAGCTGCAGCATGAACTTCAAGACAAATGTGAGTATGATAGGTGGGACCAGATATTAATTGTGGAGTATATAAGTATTGTATGGATTAACTATTAAGTTGACTATAGACGATTTAGAGCCAACGGTTGACTATACTATTAAACTTGCTCTAAGTAACTATAGGTCACATATACTAGCTGCCAGCTCATATCACCAACCGGCATATATGTAAAGACGGGCATTGGTGTCTCCTATGGAGTGTCAGTTAGAAAACCGGCACCGATGTGCCCTTAACAACCGGCACCAAAGAGCATTTTGCAGCAGTGGTTGTGCATGTAACATTCTTAGTTCATGGACCTTACAGCTGTCCAAATTAGTCATGGAATTAATGCAAATACACCCTCAATTGTTTCTTTGTATTCAATTAACCACTTAAACTTTTTATTGGCTCCCGCAATAATAAGCTCAAGCTTAATGGTATCAAATAGTAGGAGAAACCTGAACAAGGATGGATTAAATGTAATACTGATGCATCGTTTTCTCATACCAATAACACTAGATCATTGGGGATGATTCTACGGGATCATAAATGACAGGTTCATTGTCTGGAACCTCTTGTTGTTGAGGCGGCTGGCTTGCTGGTACGGTATGGAAATGGCTAGAAGTAGAGGCTTCCGTATTTTAATTATTGAGACCGATTGTTTAGAGTTGGTGTCTCTTTGGCACATGGAGAGGGTCCAGCGTTCTGTGCTCGCGCCTTACTTTCAGAGGATGAAGGAGCTCCAAAGGAGTTTTGATGAGTTTAGATGCACTTATGTTCATCGTTCTTATAATAGGCCTGCACATGAGTGTGCAAAACTGGTTTCTCCTGATCAGATGGTGGTTGAGTGGCAATATAATGTTCCACCACTGATTCAGGGGTTGCTTGCACATGATAATTGTCCTGTTATTTAGTGAGTTCAGGCTCTCTTTTCAAACAAAAAAAATGGTATTTTTTACACAGTGCTATTTCCATAATCCCATCGAGATAATTGGGATTAATCCCAGTAATACGATTTCCTCTCCGATCGATCTTCTCTTAACATCATCGCGTTTCATCTCCATCCAATCAGTAAATTTTTCAGAAAGATCTTATTTATATATTTATATATTTATATTTATATATACCATTTCCATCTTGTGCTTTTTGTATTTCTAAGTGCACATTTTATAGGCTGATTCAGTGATTTAAAGTTCTCCATCTGCAATATATTCATCGTAATATTTTTTATTTGTAGAAGCAGTATCACATCGTATGAGTAGGTGCTATTTTTTGTCCTTTATTTGTACAAATGATAGAGTTATAGCAACAACCCCCATTAGCCGTCATGCTAGTTATAGGTAAAGATAGAAAACTATTAGCCTTATTTTTTTGCTTATGCTTACGCTTATAAAATAAATTTAAATTTAGAATTGATTTTTAAGATGTATATGAGCAGGCATCTCTCAGCTCATAGACTTTTTATAGAGAAGCGAGGCTCTTTACCATGGCCAACAAGAATGAGGCCAACATTGTATTAATTTCTCTACTGCTTAAAAATGAAGCCGCCCGTCATCCTCTCTATCCCATGTCACTCAAAAGTCACTGTTTAAAAAAAGGAAAAATTAAGTTGTTTCTTAGAAAAAAGATAGTTTCTTTTCTCTATATGCATGTGTCTCTTTTCTCCGTAAACCCGTATGATCTATCATCAGTTATATAGAACATTTCTTTTTTCTAATGTTCTGTGCAGTCCATTATCAGTTATATGGACTTGTTGCAATGTACAAGTATATTAATAGTTTTAAAACATCATGCATGGTTGGATTTTCTTCTATCAATTGTTTGTCATACGTGTACAATTCTGACATGCTGAAAATATTTTCTTTATTATGTAACAAAAGCAAAAGAGTAGTAAATTTAAGTACGTTTGACTCCAATACGATTACTAGTCCATTCTGATTTGTGCCTAAAAATACAGTACACCCTTTAGCATATAACTCAAAATCGTTATTAATTAGTTGATTTTGCCCTCCGTTGTTTTTTCCTATTCATGTTGGAATGATTTTTTCATGTTAAATTTATGTCTTCTCTTGCCCTATTTTCCTAACACCTAGTATTGACTGGATCGGTGACAACTCACTAAGGCTCAAAAATCATGACACCGACCATTACTAGGCCGGGGAGCAAAACTGTCACCGGCCTTGTGTTGGCAGCAAAACCGGCAGTGATAGGCGGCACCAACCGGTACTGATGAGCGGTTATGAGGCAGTGCCTATATTGACAGTATGACATTCTTCAGAAATTTCAGTTCATTACTGACAGCTACATATATATAGTTCATAAAATTTAACATTAGCAAGGTCAAAACCCATATGAACCGGAATCTCTTAACGCTTGACCATCATTGACATTGCATATCTGTTAACGCTTTTGATACATGTGGATTGACATTGTCGGAATCTTTTGTGTAATCCTTATCTTGTTGGAATTGTAGATGGTGAATCTAATTGAATGCAGATGTGTGGTTTGGTGGCTCCAATGAATGAAGCTTCCCCTCGCTAGCAAGTGTCAGGCTTTGGAATTGTGCTTTCATTATTCACTTAGAATCTAATTAGCAATGACGATCATACTCCTCCAACATTACTATTGGAGCGATACTGGTCAGCTAAGCGGTGTTATGTTATATCGATACCTCCTATTCTTACATGTACAGTTCTGTACAGTTCTCTCCATTTTCCATTCACCTACATGTACAGTTCTCTCCATTTTCCATTCACCTGATCTAGCTTGACCTAGCTATTTTCCATTCACCTGACCTAGCTTGACCTAGCTAGCAATCTCGATACCTCCTATTCTTACATTCACCTGACCTATTCACCTGACCTAGCTAGCAATCTCGATACCTCCTATTCTTATATGTACAGTTCTCCATTTTCCATTCACCTGACCTAGCTAGCAATGAACTCCTACATGCACAGTTCTCCATTTTTCATTCACCTGACCTAGCTAGCAATGAACTTGGAATGAAGAGTTCAGGAGCACTATACTAACCACACAAGCTAACGTACAGAGATCGATGTGTCTGTCCTGATCTCTCTGTGCACCCAAATGGAAGTGATCCATGTGCTGTTTTTTATAGCTGCTGTGGTTGATGCATCGTTCATCTAATGTTGAGTAGAGATGGTTAGGATTTTAATTCTGGTATTCCAAGATACACGGTACCTTAATGTACTAAATTTTTATACTGAAAAATTTACCTCAAGATACTTTTTAAAAATAGTAAAAAATATATCAGCATATTTCCCTCTCTTTGTGATTGATATATCTTGGTCTGATAGTCCTTTTATAGAGCTGCAGGAGTAGCTCGCTAATCATGGCTAGAAATAATGCTAGGATTTTAGTTAAACATGGTGAAATACACACTGAGGTCACTCTGTACAGTTCCTGTACTTTCTCATATAATTTGGTTTCTACTGATGATAGTTTGGTGAGGCCATGAGAAGCTAGCGGCCCTGATCCTAATTTCGCAGTACTTGGATTATACTAGCGTGGTAGTTAGTAATTCTCTGGATATATTGCAGAATAGATAAAGGATGTGTGAAAAGCCACTGTAACACTCCACACATTTAACACATGCCGTTAGTGTTGTTTGGGCACAAGTGACCCGGGAGTGGTTCCAGTGGTGATGGTTTAGTACCAGCTTGGAAGTTTACGTGGTCAAGAGTAGGGATGAATGTGGGTTGGCCCACAGGTAATCCGTGGCTGGCTTAAGTTCAACTAAATGAAACTAATTTTTATTTCTGAGATATTAAAAATATAACTTAGTTCATTTCAATAAACTAGAGCTGACCATGGATTAACTGCAAGACGATCCACACACATCCCTAATCAAGAGCTTGGTTTAGGTGGGTGATGGCCTAGGTGCTCCAATTATAGTATTATGGGTTAATCCTTTTACACGTAGTGAGGACAAAACTGCAATTCTCTAAGTTAATATTTAATGTATCTTTATCTTTACTACTGACCACCACCATTGCTGACAGGTAGGCCTGACGTCCCTGCTCGCGTTAGGCGGCCTCGTCGCCTCGGCCGCTCCTGGCTGGCTCCCGTGGTCCCGCCTCGCCTCCCCGCGACCCCGCCTTGCGGCCTCTGTAGCTCGGCCGCACGCCCTCGTCTACCACTCGCCGCCTTGCGTCGGCCCTTGCCGTTGTCCTGCGCGGAGCTGCAAGCCACCACCGCCGCACCAACCACCAAAACGCCAGCAGCCATGGGAGATGGGAGGTCGGGAGCAACCCTCCACCGGCCACTCCCGGCTGGCCGGCTCTCGCCGAGAAACGTCGACAGTGTGGGTGGCCGGCAGCCGGCGGCAAAGAGGAGGCGCGGCGGTGCCGGGGCAGGGGAGGAGAGGAGGCGCGGCTGCGGGGGAGGAGAGGAACAAAGGAACGCCAACGCGCGCCAGCGCCAGCGGCGGAAGCACGGAGTGGAGAGGAGAGAAGGCGGCGGCGGCGGTGGCTAGGAAAAGGAGAGGAGGAGGCGACGGTGGCGCCGGGGCGGGGGAGGAGAGGAGCAAAGGAACGCCGACGCGCGCCGGCGCCAGCGGCGGAAGCACGGAGTGGAGAGGAGAGAAGGCGGCGGCGGTGGCTAGGAAAAGGAGAGGAGGCGGCGGCGGTGGCTAGGAAGAGGAGAGGAGGAGGCGACAGCTAGGTGGGGTGGGTGGGGGAGAGGAGATAAAGAGAGGGGGATTAGGGTTAGGGTTTAGGTTGTTGGGCTTATGTTGTAAGTTGTTGGGTCTTTGGGCCAAATTTATCCGTGAATTTATATTTCGGGGCCGTGGGCTTTTTTTTAATTGATTGATAATAACGTATTTATAATAATATATTAACGATATTTTTAAAATATAAAATCTCGTTGCAACGCACGGGCAATTTGCTTGTGTGTGTCTATATATATATTTCCTATATAAGTCACTATCCTACTACCAGGTATAGCTACTCCCTTCACGTCTAAGATGCAGAAACACCTCGATACATATTTCTGCTCTGTTCCAACAGAAAATACAAAGTCTATACATATAGTTGTGTCATTCATATGAGATTTAACAGTGGAAGTAGAAACAGTTATAAAAGTGTTTCTCATCATAAATGTGAAAGAAGTAGATGTACCTGGTAGTAGGATCTAATATATATATATATATATATATCAATGGTACATGGTACCAAAGATATCAGAAGCAAGCTTAAATGAATAGCAGCCAAGAATATTATCTAGGAAACGTAGTAATTAAGAAGCATGTACACAAGCCAACCAAGAGGCACATCGCACAAACCATTTCAATCATGTTTGGAATTTTGATCACAAAATCGTAAGTGAGCAGTAGTCACAATATAGGACTAAATAATAATAGTCAATAACGTGCATTTTCTTCTTTAGTGCAGTAATTTGCAAAGCAAACATTAAAGCCATCGAAATAGTTTGCATGATGCATGTGAACCAAAGCTAATGTGTTCAAATCTTGGCCTATTCGAAGCACTTTGCCCCTTGTTATAGCATTTCATGAAGCTGTTGATGCTGATATCATGCTACTTGCTAGGTTCGGAACTATGGTGTCAGTCTCCCTACTTGCTAAGTTCAGTAGTATCCGCGAAACATAATCTCGAAACAATGTAGATGGTTCAATTCAATGCTCATATGCCTTATCAATAGTTGATATGTGGTGCTAATAACAAGCTTATTAATAGGTTTGGGAGCGGGAGAACAAACACCTGTAGTATTTCCTAGATTGTGTGGTTATGTTTAATTAGTGATTATAAACCAAAAATAGAGATGTGCGGTTATGTTTAATTAGTGATTATAAACCAAAAATAGAGATGTGCGGGTTACATGTAGGAATAGGAGGCACCGAGAAAAGGGGATATAGACTTGCTCTACATCACTGTTCTTCTTGAGTTCTTGTGCCATGATGGACTGAGTTAGATCGTCGAGTATGATCTGATACTTGGAGTAGAGATTTGAGGTTGAAGTGTTAAAGCACCGTCTACCCTTATGTTTAATTAAATCCACCAAATCAATTTCATCATTGAAAAATTTAAATAAATGATTGTAGGCCCTACCACTATGATTGAAACAAATCTTAAGTCGCCAAAGCACCGTACCGGTCATCGGCAGTAATTGGCAGGGCCTTCGAGACCAGGAACAATATTGTATGGTAGCTCCATCTGCACAACCTGTACTAGGCTTAGTTTAGGTCAACAAATAAGACCATGACCCACAGACTATTATCCCCTCAAAATCAGAATCTGCTCAGCATGAGATCATATTCTTAGGATACCATAGCAACTCACTCTCATTATCTTTGGGTAGCTAACTTATGCGAGTTGTTATCTTAATACCTCCGATCCCTACATGTACAGTACAATTCCTCTATCATTCACCTAGCTAGTACTCCACCCATTCCAAAATATAAAAACCCGGTATTGTATGTCACACATTCTACTACTATGAATCTAGACATTCCTTATGTCCAGATTCATAGTGTCATTAGACCGACACCGAAGCACCCATTAGAAACCAAATGTGCAAACACACGATAGAAGATCAAAAACTGACAAAGACACCTAGGCACAATATTTATTAACGAGGTTCAACCATAGCTTAATCCCTGGGACACTGATTACGACTGCTCTTGCCTGATCTAGCATATTTACAATGTATTAGAGTATCGATGACCATCGACCAACATCATCACTGGCCAATTGTACCACAATTGGTTTGTCACCATGTGGTTAAAACAAATTCATCTCTCTATTTAATAGAGATACTAGGATAGAGTTCGACTCTTTTACCATCCTAAAACCTAGTACGACTCCATGTCCTAAAATGTAACCGACTACATACACTTATTTGACACAAAATTTAACAAACTCCACATTGACAAAGAGCCCACACCAATCTTAAATTTGTTCCTGCGTGAACCTCCATGTACACGGACTTGAGTTGATTCCTCCTTTGCATCTCATGTCGAGACTATTCTATCTTATAACTTCTTTATCTTGATTACACACACGCATAATTAGATTTGTTTTTAGATGGCACATACCTGATCACGTTCATATCTGTCTTAAATTTGATTTTATCTGCTGCATGGCCTAATAACCGTTGTCATCATCAAATAGGCAAACTCAAACTCTCCAAAATAGTACAAAGAGAACTCTTTCTTCCTTTGCATCTTACAAACTTAGAAGGTAGCATAAATCACAAATTTAGTGCAATAATTTGCAAAGAAACTAACCATTGAGGTAGCTTGTGTGATGCACATACATAGGTTGCAGAAGAAATATTCTTCATATCCCTGATGCTACATCTACAACTGTGCTGCCAATCCATGTCCCCAATCAAGTGGATATTAAGTGTGGAAGCACAAAAAGGTTTAGCTACCAAGATGGATGAGACCAAATACAATATTGTTCATTAAACCATCCAAATGTAGGCAACATCAACTTGCCGTAACATCTCCATATACCTTCCATTCTTCACCGCCACTGAAAATGTTTAGAGACTCTAGCCATACAAGCTCGTTTTTTTTTTTGTCGAACCTATGGAATGTTTTTCTATGGATACATTTTGTTGGTGTCGATGCCAAGTTCTACACATTTGCCATCTGCATCTTAATATTTCATTATTCTTTGTCAGTTAATATGCTATGTTATTTTAAATTTCCACCATAAAATGGTCCCATCACTCTTCTTCCTAAAGGACAAAAGGCGCCTCTACTGCAATAAATTAATATATTCAGCTAACTTGTCATTATATCAAACTTTAAAGTTAACATTGCAATGAAAGGTGTGCACTTGTGTACTGGATAATTACAGAACGCTTGTACCTTTGATAGGTTGCTCTAGATAGTTGAAATAACTTCATGAAGATGAAATAGCTTTGCATCTGATCTATACATGCATTCCCCAGAGACCCAGAGGCATAGGAGGACCTTTGGCACTGGCTACATGGTGGGTGGTATGATGCATATATAAGTTCAGTTATAGCATCACCATGATGCCATTGATCATACATAGCGTATGTGACCTAAATTGGTTGCTTGGTTGTGTAGTGTCTGAATTCAATTCTGATAAGGTCTATATATCTTCTTCCTTGTGACAAACAAAATTAATCAAAGAGGGGCAATAACCTGAGTTGAAGAGTCACACATCATTAATCAACTGAGCTGTCACAAAAGAATTCAATTGCATGAAACATAATCTCAAAAAGGTAAAAATGTACATGGTTCAATGTTCGTGTAACAATGGTTGATCTGTTAGTGCTGCTAATTAACATGCTCCTAGTTAAAATAGAACAAACACATAAAGTATTTTGCTAGCTTGTGTCATTATAGTTTAGTGGTTTTCAATTCTTTTGTTCCATGTTAATTGCTAGCTAATTAAGTGAGAAACAAATCTACATATGTATGTAGCTAGGGATAGGATGTACCAAGAAGGGGACACAGACAGGTGAAACAAGAGTACTCCTGTTGAATTCATGCGTGAGTTGGATCATTGAGTAATGTTTTGATGAGTTGAATATTCAATTCAAGAACTATGAATGATAAGTGGAGTCGGTTACCGATTTGTTTTTGATAGTCATACATTCAGCGTAGTGATGATGACGGCAAAATCTCCAACAAACGAAAGATAGTGTTCCTTGGATTGCCATAAACAAGATGAAAGGCCCACAAATTCCTTGTTGCAATGCATAGGACAGATTTCTAGACCGTGTGATTATTTGGACCGTGTAGATTAAGTGGTACCAGAAAATTCATGTGCGTACATGTAATCAATCACACACTATCATCCTATCCTAGGATCATGGACCAACAGTAAGCACATATCCAAATTAATTAATCACATCAGCAAGTGGGATGATCGATTAAGGCCGTAGGCTGCCACCGGTATTAGAAAAATAGCAAGATGTACCGTACCAATTTTCTGCAAGTTACCAAAGAAAATCACAGCAAACTGATAAGTCATATGTAGCAGCAATGAATATAAGTAATTAATTCATTGATAAACTATGGTAATTAAAAAGCACCCGAAACCACTCAACAGGCATGTGCTTGGACAAATAAGTGGAATTTTGGTGACCAATTACAAGTGATTATCCATAGTACAAGTTTGAAAATTAGCTAATTGTGTTCATGGTATTAAAAACAATTAAGAGATAGGTGTAATTCACCAACTCTATATAATAGTTTGCAAAAGTAAAAAATAACATGTATGGTGTGTGCAAATCAAACAAAAATATTCCAATTGAAGAATTTTGATGCTGAGTGGGGTGAGTTGTTCTTTAGAAAACACAACTCTTTTATGGTCACCTTCTTACTTCTATTGCAGATATGCGACTTCGGTGCACGTCCCCTCAATTTTCGTCGGCCACCAAAAATGGAATATAACCATACCAGCAAAGAAAAATCAGCTAGACAGATGGATGAGACAACAAATAAAGGTATTTCTTAAATTACCCTAATGCAGCCGCTAAATAAAGCCATGTAGAAGAGGTGTTCAAATTCCTGATACCTTCCATTCACTAGCTAACCAATACTACTATCTTCAGATGCTCTAGTCATGTAAGGTCTTATGTTTGTTGAAAATGTGCAATGTATTTCTGGATCTAGGTATATGCATTTTATAGGTGAGGAATGCGAAATTCGGCACCTACCATCTTATCTGTATTGTACTATCTTCATTCATGTATAGGTGCTGGTTATTTTCTAAAATATCTGCCATGGATCTTGATCTTTCTACTGAAAGGTAAAAGTGTGTACGTTGAATAAACTCTATTAAACAGAAACAAATGGAACAAATTTCTCTAACTACGGCAACATGTGCTGCTTGGACCTCTCACCAACAGATGGCCGCCGCCGACAAGCTTTCAATGTTGTTCTTGACCAAACTAAGAGGCTCGAGTGTTGGAAGCTTGTCTCCTTGGCTTGACGACGATGATGACTTCTTGGTTTTTCCCAAACATGGAGGTAATTGCTCTAATAACTCGATTGTGTTTAATTTACGAGTGAGATCTCTGTTACATTTCAAACTCTAAAATCTAGAATTGTCATGGGATTTAATTTGATCTCAAGACATCTTCGTGGAGTTAACCGTCCTTTTTTTTTTCTCCCTAAAATTTTGCCATAATATTCTACTACTGTCTACTATAGTATTAGGAATTCTGTTTTACAATTTTGGGATAAGAGACATATGTACCTTTCACAATTTTGGAGATTTTTTAAGAAAAAATACAATAATTTTAGTTGTTATGTGTACCTCTTAGAAAGAAATTACATGAGACCTCTTAAAAGAATTTGCTGCCAATATATTTTTTGTTCTTTTGTATACCCTGTAATAAGTATGGTAGTTTAGACATCGGTACTATTTGTCAAAAACAATACATTTAGAATTGTCTAACCTGCTATTTGCATTTATTCATTTATAACATGCATTTTTGTCATGTACTCTAACAATCTTCACTCTCTAGATTGGTATTACTCAGTAGCTATCATTGTCCGAAGAGAAAACCCATATCTAAGATTCGCATGTGGTTTTGACCCAATTTATGTACTTTTAATCTTCTCATGTCTTCATTTCAGGAGAGAGAGAGCCAGATTACAATACTATGAGACATCAACACAACAGCAATGTTATTGCAATGAATTGCATTGGTGTGCTCATAATGAGATTCAGCAGCAGGGGTGCAAAACAGGCGCCTATTAAAATCAGATAAGCTCGGTTATTCAAATAGAAGCATAAGTTTGGAGGGTTGGGGCAATAAGTCCTATATCAGCACATCTAAAAAACAGATAGAAGAATTTGTCAATTTATCGCAACATTGTTTTTAAGGGATCTAGATTGACATTACTACATGTATGGGGTATGGCCTTAGGTAACATTGTTTCTTAGGATTACTTGTTAAGTTTCTTTGCAAACATTTCCCTCTTCACGAGTGAAATGTTTTAGAATAATTACTGAGCAGAAATTGGTTCAATTAACATTAAATATATTAATAGTATAGTCAAACCTGAGTGTGCTTCTGCAGGTACTTTTCAAGGACTACACATTGATAGTCGTCTTCATGAGGGAAACATGTTACTCCGAGTTAAGCTCCACTAAGAAGAGAATTTGATGCCAAGTAATACGGATCACATACATCTAGATGGCATCCCAATACCTCCTCTGTCAAGAGTAAGAAATCAAGTGAGCATCTATGCCATTCATTTTCGAGTAAAATATTCTAAAAATAAAATAGAAATTTATCCTACCAAGCAGGACAACTTTACACTAATTCAAAGTAGTATGCCTAAGAAATTATCCACATACCCTCATTATGCGGATATCAACAATATATATCCTCCTTTAGTGAATCAAGAGCCTGCAATAAATGAACCAATTCAGGGTGAGATTGATCAACCATTAGAAACACATGAACTCCATCATGCAGTTCAACACAACTACATCCGGGCTCTTTCTTCACACACTCACTGCTCATGCTCTCTCTGATCATCAAGGTATCATGCCAATTAATTTCTGATGCATGTACATTTGATAGAGCAACCCAGTTGCTGTGATTATTTGGATCAAGCTGAAGCAGACGGGATGCTGCAAGTTGACCTAATTTAGCATTACCGTGGATCCTGCATGAATTGAGTAAAGCGCTCCAAGCAGCAACACTGGAGTCAAAAGGCATATTTCTAATGAAATCAAGAGCTTCTTCTAAGTAACCACTCCTACACAAGAGATCTGCCATACAACCATAGTGCTTAGGCTCTATCTTAACTGAGTTTGGACCATGAAACATCAACTTAAAGTAGTTCCAGCCTTCCTTGACAAGTCCACTATGGCTACAAGCTGATAAAACTGCAAGATATGCAACACCATCTTGTTTTATTCCCAATTTTGGCATCCTATCAAACATAGAGATTGCATCGTATACACGGCCAAACTTGCCATAAGCTGAGATCATTGTGATCCAAAGAACAGCATCCGATGACATTGCATCATTAAAGACAAGCTCTGCTGAATCGACACACCCACATTTTGCGTACATATCCACTAAGGAATTCCTGATAACCACATATAACACAAATCCACCTCGAATTACTTTTGCATGTATCTGCATCCCTTGCATCAACAATGCCAGCTCCCCACAAGCATCTGCAAATATGGCATAAGAGAAGTCATTTCCACCAACCCCACAAGAAACCATTGAAACAAATAAACCTAGAGCCTCCTCAGCCTGCCCACTCCTGAGACACCCTGCCATCATCGAATTCCATGCAACAATGTCCTTCACCAACATCACCCCAAACAATCTCGTTGCATAGTTGACTTTCCCACATTTTGAGTACATGTTAAGAACCCCATTCTCCACAACCGCATCAACCAACTCATCCAAACACATCTTGACAATTCTGGCATGGATTTCCATCCCATAGGCAAGAGCGCCTCGATCAATGCTGGCACAAGCAAGCAATGCACTGGACATGGAGTATCCATTGGGCGCAACACCAGATGAAACCATACGGTGAATCAGGGCGAGAGAATCATAATACAGACCGTGATGTGCGTGGCCGGTGATGAGGGACGTCCAGGAGACCACATCCCGATGGGGCATTTCGTCGAACAGCTCCCGAGCGTACTCGAGGAGCCCGCACCGGAGCGCTAGGTGAGCAAGCGAGGTGGCCAGGATAGTGTACGCCGAGAGGCCGAGCTTCAGTAGCACCGCGTGGAGCGGCACGACGTGGGGCGCGGACCGCCGGGCACCGGCGGCCTTCAGGGCGCCGGTCAAGGAGGCGGCGTCCCACCGCTCCCCCACCGGGCTCAGCCACGAGGGACACCGACGTGACATACCGGCAGCAACGTCAACCTAGCCTGCGCGAGAGAAGAAGAGGAGTACGTTTGCCCGTGCAGTTGATCTCACCGGGGAACCAGTCCACGCGGCGGCGCTCGCCGGCGAGATTCACCGCGCCTAAATTTGTTGCGGCGTGACATCAGCTGCCTGGATTACCGTACATGGGCCATGCTGGGCTGAAACTAATTTGTTGAAGACAACTATTAGCCCAAATTTAATCATGGGCTGAATTAGTTGAACGATAAAAAGTGGGCCGAAATCGTTGGTCACTACTAAATGGGCCAAATTAGTACTGGGCCGTAACTGGGCCAAATTCACTCGTGGTCCCAAATCGATGACGGAAATTAGTTGGGCCAAATCCAGTAACTACTCGAATTTATTGTAGGCTAGCCTGTTGGCAAAAATTTTCAGTTGATCGATTTGATGTTGGGAACATTTTGGGCTAAATTCTCCAGTGGGCCTATTTAGTCGGCTGGACTTGGTCAGGTTGAATTCAACTATGGGCCAAATACTTATCCTATAACTAACTGGGCCAAATTCTTGTCTTGTATCTAACTGGGCCAAATTCTTCCATTGTAACAAGCTGGGCCAAATTTACGCTTGGACCGAATTCGATTGCGGCACGTAATTGGGCCAAATCTAGTTACGGTTGGAATTCATTGTAGGCTATTGTGTGGGCCAACTCATTCATTTAGGCTAAATTCTACTGTGGGCCTATTTAGCAGTCTTAATTAAAAAATCTACCTGTGGCCCAACAGACATGAATTGGGCCCACAATAGAATTTCATCATTGGGCCGTAGATTCTGAGGCGGGGTGTTTGTGGGCCAAATTCTAACTCCGTAACTAATCGGGCCAATTTCACTCGTGGACCGGATTCGATAGCTCGAATTGGTTGTTGGAAATTCCGTGGACCGAATTCAAATGTGCGCCCAGTTCATCTAAGGCTATTGTGTCCGTAAATTCGATCGTGGGCCGATTTCGATGATGGGAACATTTTAGGCTAAATTATCTGGTGGGCAGATTTAGTTGACTAGACTTGGTTAGGCTGATTTCACCTATGGGCTTAATTGTTTACTAGTTCGGCCCAATATATTTATGGGCTAACTTTATTAATGGATATGAGTTTGGTCCAATGAACGTGCATTGGTTCGACTAATTTAAACCGGGGGCCAGCTTTGTTCTTGTAAAATTTTGGGCCAAATTCACTGCTGGTCCTGAATTTTTCACAAAATTGGGCTAACAGATTTGGTAATGGAGTCAATTGATGGGCCAGTTCGCCACGTGGGTCGTATTTAAAAGTGGGCCGAATCTTATTGATGATAATAGTTGGGCCTAGGCTGAATTGGTGACGGGAGTTGAATGGGCCTAGACGAGCAATGGGCTAAATTCTTTGATGGAAATACGGAGTACATTTGTGAGGGGAAAGAGGTTTTTGTGAGCCTAATTCACACATAGCCACATAGGCCGTTCGCTGTGGCTGGAAATTTTGGGCCGTGGTGTTTGTGGGCTGGTGCTATTTAGTGGGCCCTGTTGTTCGTAGGGCCCGTTCTTTCCGGCTTATGAAATTGGCTTATATCTCACGTTAGCACGTTTTTAAACCATTAAACGTCACGTTTAGCGAAGAAATTTTATATATAGAAGTTAACTTAATAATCAAATAAACTTATTTTTAAATTTTTTAATTACTAATCATCCGCTAATCATATTTTTTTTCATTTTTGCTTGTGGCTAATTCGCCTGATTGATCCGCTGTAAAAGAACGGGGCCGTAATTCGTATGGTTGATGACGATCGAGAAATGTTACAGGCCGAGAGCTTACAGTTTTAAGAATTTAGCATTTCAACATATTCGAGCACACACATTTTAGGTGTACACATGCAAATTTGCATACGTCTGGCCGTGCCGTCGGGGGAACCAGTCTACGCGGCGGCGTGACATCAGCTGCCCCAACAGTTGGGCTAACGCCGCGTTCGTATGAGCACAGTTAAGTTAACTTAGAGGGGTGTGGAAAACGTAGTAATAGATTAATACATAAATAATTAATCATTAATTATTAAAAAATATAAAATCGATTAATATGATTTTTTTAAACAACTTTCCTATAAAATTTTTTTGCAAAAATATACCGTTTAGCAGTTCGGAAAGCGTGTCCGCGGAAAATGAGAGAGATAAGTTAACTAAAGGGGAGAGCCGAACGCGGCCTAAGTCAACTATTAGCCCAAATTTAATGATGGGCTGAATTAGTTGATCGATTAAAACTGGGCCGAAATCGTTGGTCTCTACTAAATGGGCAAGATTGGTACTGGGCCGTATTCACTCGGGGTCCCAATTCAGTGAAGCCAATGAGTTGGGCCAAATCCAGTAACGAGTCGAATTTATTGTGGGCTAGCCTGTGGCAAAATGTTCCAGTGGGTCGATTTTGGTGTTGGGAAAATTTTGGGCTAAATTCTCCAGTGGGCCGAATTAGCTGAGTGGACTTGGTCGGGCTGAATTTACCCATAGGCCAAATTCTTATCCTGTAACTAACTGAGCCAAATTCTTATCATCTAAATAATGGGCCAAAATTTTCCCTTGTAACAAACTGGGCCAAATTCGTCGCAGGAAATTCCTTGGGCGGAATTCGATTGTGCAACCAGTTCATTGAAGGCTATTTTGTCCGTAAATTCGATCGTGGGCCGATTTCGATGATGGGAACTGAACTAGGCCGAATTGGTGCATTGGTACAATATGGACCAAATTCAGTCTTGGGCTCCATTGTTGGGTGGAAAATTACTGGACCAAATTCACTCGTCGACCGAATTCGATGACGGGACTTTGTCGGGCCAAATCCATTACGGCTCGGATTTGTTGCATGCATGGGCCGAATTCATTCATCGAAGGCTATTGCTTTGGCAATATTTTCACATGGGCCGATTTAGATGACTGGACTTGGTTAGGCTGCTTTCACCAATGGGCTTAATTGGGCTAACTGATCGGCGAGTTCTCCAGGTTGTCAAATTCAATGTGGACCGAATCTTATTGATGGTAATTACTTGGGCCTAATTCATCCATGACCTAGGCTGAATTGTTGACGTGAGTTGAATGGGCCGAAATGAGAAATGGGCTGAATTCTTGGATGGCAATACGGAGTACATGGCAGAGTTCATTCAAGGCCGTTGGTGGGCTGAATTCGTGGCGGAAAAGATGTGGGCCAAATCACACAAGGCTGTAGATTTCGGGCCGCGATGTTTATGAAATTGGCTTATATCTCATTTTTTATTCCATTAGCACGTTTTTTAAACCGTCATGTTTAGCGAAGAAATTATATATATACAAATATATATATATAAGTTTATTTTAAAACTTAAATAAATTTATTTGAAATTTTTTAGTAATTAATCATCCACTAATCATACTTTTTCTTTTTTTTCTTGTGGCTAATTAGTCTGATTGATCCGTAAATCGTATGGTTGATGACGATCGAGAAACGTTACAGGCCAACAGCTTACAGTTTTAAGTATTTAGCATTTGGTGGCAACGAACCTATTCGAGCACACAAATTTTAGGTGTGCACTTGCAAATTTCCATACGTCTGGCCCAATTCGATGACGGCAATTAGTTGGGCAACTGCTCGAATTTATTGTAGGCTAGCCTGTTGGCAAAATTTTTAAGTGGGTCCGTTTTTTTCAGCTTATGAAATTGGCTTTTATCTCAGTTTTCCGTTAGCCAGTTTTCAAACCGTTAAACATCACGTTTGGTGAATAAATATAGAAGGTGATTAAAAAATAAATTTAAATTTTTAATAATTAGTATTCGATTATCACATTTTGGGGGGAGGGGGGGTGGGCCTAATTAGCCTTATTAAACCGCTGGATTTAACGAGGCCGTAATCCGTATGTTCGATGATGATCGAGCAATGTTACAGGCTAGCAGCTTACAGTTTTAAGTTTTAAGTTTTTAGTATTTGGTAGCAACGAACATATTCGAGCACACAGATTTTAGATGTACACTTGCAAATTTGCATATTTAGTGCAATTAAAAATACAATAAATCATGATAAACATACTACAATAAATCATGAAAAAATTTTACGTTTGTTCTTCTCATATAACATATTGTTCGACAAATCGTGATTAAAATTTCCAAACAGTACAAGGGAATTTCGAACAATTGGCCACACCATTCTTGTCTTAGTTACAGCTTAACGTCTACCGTGAGGTAATTCTAAATATGTTCTAAATAAAAAATTGGTAATTAAGTGCGTAACAACCGTTGATACCAGCCTCATTGTCTCACTAAAATTCACCATAAAAATGCAGTTGTATATTTTTGAATTCGTGAACGACTCGAATTTATTTTAGGCTAATTACTTGATTGAACCGCTGGATTTCTCGTTTTCAAACCATTAAACATCACGTTTGGTGCAGTAATACACGTATGCGTGTAGTTGTACATTCTTATGCACATACAAAGTAGAAAACCTAATTAAAATTGATCAATGGGGCCACCGCCACAGCTGCTCATCTAAGTATATACATGAATAGATAATATCGGTCCCAATAGATCCACTAATCATATTTTTTTCCATTTTTGCTTGTGATTAATTAGCCTGATTGATCCGCTGTAAAAAACGGGGCCGTAATTCCTATGGTTGAATGTTGATGACGACCGAGAAACGCCGACAGTTTAGAGCTTTAAGTATTTAGCATTTGGTGGCAACGAACAAATTTTAGGTGTACACTTGCAAATTTGCATAAATCTGGCCGTGCAGTTGATCTCACCGGGCAACCAGTCTACGCGGCGGCGATCGCCGACGAGATTCGCCGCGCCGGTGGGTCATCAGCTGCCTCGACGGTTGGACTGTGATGGGCTTGAATTTTCCTGTTCGGTTTGAGATTGATTACCTTACATGGCCCATGATGGGCTGAAACTAAATTTGTTGAAACCAACTATTAGCCCAAATTTAATTATGGGCTGAATTAGTTGCTCGATATAAACTGGGCCGAAATCGTTGGTCTCTACTAAATGTGGGCCAAATTGGTGTTGGGCTGTAACTGAGGCAAATTCACTCGTGGTCCAATTCGACGGCGGCAATTAGTTCGGCCAAATCCAGAAACTGCTCGAATTTATTGTAGGCTAGTCTGTTGGCAAAATTTCTTAGTGGGTCGACTTGATGTTGGGAAAATTATAGGCTAAATTCTCTGGTGGGCCTATTTACTCGGCTGGACTTGGTCAAGCTGAATTCAACTATGGGCCAATTTCTTATTACGTAGCTAACCGGGCCAAATTCTTATATAGTAACTAACTCGGCCGAATTATTTCCATGTAACAATCTGGGCCAGATTCACGAGTGGACTGAATTCGTGCAGGCAATTTTGTGGGCCGAATTCAATTTAATTGAAGGCTGTTGTGTCTGCAAATTCGACCGTGGGCCAAATTCGTGGGTCAAATTTAAACTGGCCAAAATGTATTGATAGGAATTAATTCGGCCCAAACCGAATTTATTGCTGGGCTGATTTAATTGATGGATATAAACTGGGCTGAATTCGTGCATGGGTAGTATATGGACCAAATTCACTTGTGGGCTCCATTTTGAGGATGCAGTCAGTTGATGCGCTAGGTGGGTCGTATTCAAAAGTGGGACGGATCTTATTCATGGAATTAGTTGGGCCTAATACATCCATGACCTAGGCCGAATTGTTGAGTGGGCCCAGATGAGTAATGGGCTGAATTCTTTGATGGGCTGGTGCTATTTAGTGGGCCCGTTCTTTTCAGCTTATGAAATTGGTTTCAATCTGAGTTTCCCGTTAGCCAGTTTTCAAACTGTTAAACATCACGTTTGGTGAATAAATATAGAAGTTGATTAAAAAATAAATTTATTTTTAAATTTTTAATAATTAGTACTCGATTAATCATGTGCTAATCTTTTTTTTTGTTTTGGGTGTGCCTAATTAGCCTGATTAAATCGCTGGATTTAACGAGGCCGTAATTCGTATGGTTGATGGTGATCGAGCAATGTTACAGGCTTGCATTTTAAGTTTGAAGTTTTTATTATTCGGTGGCAACGAACATATTCGAGCACACAAATTTTAGATGTACACTTGCAAATTTTCATATTTAGTGCAATTAAGAAATATTGTAATTACGATAAACATACTACAATAAAACATGAAAAAAATGTGTTATGTCTATTTTACTAACGTAACATCGTGTTTGGAAAATCGATATTAGAATTTCCAGACAGTGAAAACGAAATTCGAACAATTTGCCATCACCATTCGTGTCTTCGTTACTGCTTAACCTCAACCGTGAGGTGATTCTAAATATGTTCTAAATAAAAAAAGGCTAATTAAGTTGGTAGCAACCGTTGATACCAGCCTCATTGTCTCACTGAAATTCACCATAAAAATGCAGTTGTATATTTTTGAATTCGAGAACGACTCGAATTTATTTTAGGCTAGCGTGTTGGCAAACCTTTTCATTTCGGTGTTGGGAAAATTTTGGGCTTCATTCTCTAGTGGGCCGATTTAGTTGGCTGGACTTGGTCAGGCTGAATTCACCCATGGACCATATTCTTACTCTGTAATTAACTGGGCCCAATTCTTACTCTGTAGCTAACTGGGCCAAATTCTTTCCTTGTAACCAACTGGGCCAAATTTACGCATGGACTGAATTCGGTGGCGGCACGGTTGGAATTCATTGCAGGCTATTGTGTGGGCCAACTCAGGTTAAATTCTATTTTAGCAGGCTTAACTGAAAATCCACCGGTGGCCCAATAGACATGAATTGGGCCCACAAATAGAGTTTCGCTATTGGGTCGTTCCCTCAACATGATGCCGAGTCTGTATTTCATCCCTCAAGTCGAATACCAGATATTTGTACTCCTTATGTTACAAAAACCATCCAGTATAAGTCCTAAGGCTATATGGACCTAAGTTGACCCATGTTTTGCTTACGTGGCGCATGGTGGGACCCACTTGTCAGGTGCCATTGGGGGAGATATTAAACGGTGTTAGAAGTTAGAACAGATAGAAGCATGCCAACCATTTCTCTCACCCCGTGCTTGCTCCTTCCAAACCCGGCCACCGCTGCCCACCCGATCGTCACCTCGGTCGCCGCCACGAGACAGGCTGCCGCCCCCGCCACCCATCGTCCCAAGACCGGCCGCCACCCACCCAGGCGTCCCCCCGGCCGCCGCAAGCCCAAGAGGGCAGGAAACCCCAAAACGGAGGAGGCTTCGCTGGAAACCCAAGACAATCGACGCCGTTCGCCGGAAACCCTATACTCATCGAGCCGAGAAACCCCACCGTCTACTACTAGTGTGCACATTTCCTCTCTCTCTGCAATCTTCTTGCTGCTTGTTCATCATCATAACTGAATAGTCAGCAACAAGGTACAACTCGCCCATGGCTGCCTCTGATTTAACCTTTTGGTTCCTGGTGTGACTACAGGGTGGTCATCAGTTCACTAGACCGGTGAACTAGAACGATCCAGCATGAGATGTAATAAGCAATCGAGCAGAGGATGATATGATGGTAAAGGAAGCTAGCTAGCTAACGTGCTTAAGGCTTCATGCATCCGTTGTGTTTCATCTGTACCTATGTCCTGTGTGTAGTGAGGTGGTCATCGACATGCATTGTTTCTTTTTTTGCTGATCACGTTTGCTCAAATAAATCTTGCTTCTACATGCAAGGGCACCGCTGCTGATGAAAACGACGAAGCCGCTGATGCGAACAGCTTGATGATGAAGAAAACGACGGAGCCGCTGATCCGAAGAGATGCACCGACGTGGCACGCCGCTGCTCGTGCGAGATCATGCCGGTGAGCAAGCACGTGCCCCTCGTCTGCTCTTACTCCCGCCTGTTCACCACTTGGGGACCAGCTTGCACACATCATACACTAGCGCCGCGCTCCTAGCGTCGCCGGACAGCCCCGTCGGCGACCAGGCCAGCGCCTCCTGCCGGCAGGTGAGTATTGCCTTCGCCGCCGCGTACGCGCCACGCTCGTCTGCTTGGTCGCGATGTCTTCGGTTGTCTCCACGCGGATACGCTCTCGCTCAACCTTCGTGGACGGCTCCATGTCGGTGGTCACCTCCACTGGCCTTTCCACAATGGTGTCCACGCCGACGACGACCATTGACTGCCGAGCAGAGGGCATTGATGACGGGGGCACTGGGAATCGACGGCAGAGCGCGAGGCGACCGGTGTTCCGCGGCAAGTCATTGACGGACGACATCCTCATGCGGCGGTCGTCGTCGATGAGGAGGCCACGCGGCAGCGCCACGGGATGGAGGTGATCCGATGCCGCCACGCGACACCTCAGGCCTAACCCTCTCCACAGTATGGCCCTGGCGAAATCTGAGTCAGAAGCCGACGACGATGAGGAGGAGATGACGACGGAAGCAAAGCCAAAGCCGACGTCAAGGACCCAACGACACCTGACATGTGGGTCCCACCATGCGCCACGTTCAAAACATCGGTCCAATTGGGTCCATACAGCCTTGGGACTTATACCTGACGGTTTTTATAACATAAGGGATACAAATATCTAGTATTCGACTTGAGGGATGAAATACAGACTCGGCATCATGTTGAGGGACATAATGTGGACTTATTCCAAAATTCTGAGGTGGGGTTTTTGTGAGCCAAATTCTTACTATGTAACTAATCGGGCCAATTTTAGTGACGGACATAATTTATGCCCATTAGTAGTGGGCTGATTTAGTTGACGGGAATTGACTAGGCTGAATTTACTTGTGGGCCAAATTGCTTGACTTGAGCTACCTGGGCCAAATATACTTACTTGTAGGCTGAATTTGTTAACGACAATGATGTATGTGAAGAAATAAGTTTATCAGAGGTCTTTCATCTTAACTTCGAGTTTATCTAAGATCCTTCAACCTCAAAACCAGAAATATGTACCCCTAAACTTAGTTAAACCGTTTAAAAAAAGTCTCTTAGCAGTATCGACTTATTTGTTGTCTGGTTTTTGCTGACGCGGCATATAGTGGGCCCACATGTCAGATTTTCCTTTTTCTTTTTTTCCTATTTTCTTCTCTCTTCTTTCTCTCTTCCTCTCTTCTCTCTCGTGTAGCACTGGCGACGGCGCTGGTGCGTGGATGGCAGCCAAACAGCTGGGGGCCCCGCGACAGCGGTCGGTGAGCTTGGGCATGCATGGCAGCCACAAATCGTCGCAGCGCTCGTGTGCTGTCAACTCCGCACGCGCTCCCCTTCCCGAGCGGACCTTGGCGATCGACTTGGCGCCGCCGCCGTTGGGTGAGGAGGTCGTGGTGCCGATGGTTGAAGGGAAGAAAGAGGAGGCAGAGGCGGAGGAGGATGCCACAGGAAGCTCGCGTACGATCACAGCACGTAGCTGATCAATTAAAACACCCACCATGCATCACTATACTCTAGTTAATTACAAATGAGCACCAGCAATCTAGCTACTAGTATTATACTCTAGTTAATTTAATTGTATACAAATTAGTTAGCGCAATGAAGTAGAAATATGTATGTAGCAGTCATGACTCATAAGGGGCGGCGTGGACGGCGCGCTCCAGGTAGGCGGTGGCGCGCTCCTTGTCCTGCCGCGCTTCCCACAGCACCTGGTCATAGAGGCTGAGCAGGTCACCGTCGTCGGGGCAGGCAAGCAGCGCCCGCGCGTAGCACTCCTCCGCGCCGCCCAGGTCGCCCTCCACCTCCTGCAGGTACCTACCGTAGTTGCGCAACAGCAGCGGATTCTCCGGCTCCCCATCACCGCCGCCCGCCACCGCCCACCGCCCACCGCCATCCCCACCCCATCACCGCCGCCCACTGCTGCCAGCGCCACCGCCTGCCATGAGCGCCCGAGCTCGCCGACCACTGCCGCTCGCCCCAGCGCCGTCGCCAGCGCCACACGGGAGAGAAGAGATGAAGAAGAGAGAGGGGAAAGCGAGGGAGAGAAAGAAGAGAAAAAAGAAAATAGGAAAAAAATCTGACACGTGGGGCTCACTATACGCCACATCAGCAAAACCGGATAAAAAATAAGTAAATATTGTCTGTCTAGGAACATTTTTTGAATGGTTTCCTTAAGTTCAGGGTACACATTTCTGGTTCGAGGTTTAAGGATCTTAGTTAAACTGTTAAATCAAGGGACCTCGGATGAATTTATTCCTATGTGAATTGCCTCGTCCAATTCAAGTCGTGGGCCAAGTCAGGTCTTACCGATTGTTGGGCCAAATTTAAACCTGGGCCAAACTTTACTGATAGGAATTAGTTGGGCCCAAACCGAATTTATTGCTGGGCTGAATTAATTGATGGATATAAATTGGGCCGGATTCATGCATGGGTACTATATGGACCAAATTCAGTCGTGGGCTCCATTGATGGATGGCTAATTAGTGGACCAAATTCACTCGTGGACCGAATTCGATGATGGGAGTTTGTTGGGCCAAATCCATTACAGCTCGCATTAATTGCATGCGCGGGCCAAATTCATTGAAGGCTATTGCTTTCGCAAAATTTGCACGTGGGCCGATCTCGATAATCGAACATTCTGGGCTAAATTCTCTGATGGGCTGATTTAGTTGACTGGGCCTAGTTGGGCTGAATTCACCCATGGGCTTAATTGGTTACTAGTTCGGCTAATCTTTTGGGCCAAATTCACTGTTGGTGCTGAATTTTTTGCCAGTTAGTTGATGGGCCAGTTCGCCAGGTGGGTCGTATTCAAAAGTGGGCCGAATCTTATTGATGGAAATTAGTTGGGCCTAATTCATCCATGACCTAGGCTGAATTGTTGACGGGAGTTGAGTGGGCCCAGATGAGTAATGGGCTGAATTCTTTGATAGAATTCATTCATGGCCGTTGTTCGTAGGGCCCGTTCTTTTTCGGCTTATATATTAAATTGGCTTTTATCTCAGTTTTCCGTTAGCCCGTTTTCAAACCGTTAAACATCACGTTTGGTGAACAAATGTACAAGTTGATTTAAAAAATCAAATAAACTTATTTTTAAAACTTTTAATAATTAGTATTCAATTAATTATGTCCTAATCATATATATATGTGCTAATTAGCATGCTTGAACCGCTGGATTTCTGTTTTCAAACCATTAAACATCACGTTTGGTGCAGTAATATACGTTTTTATGCACATACAAAGTTGAAACCTAATTAAAATTGATCAATGGGGTCACCGTCCCAGCTGCTCATCTACCTATATACATGGATATAATCTCGGTCGATCCCAATCGATCTAGCGTGAGATTTAATTGGCACCTACCCTCAGATGTTTGGTCACCTAACCCACATATATATTAGATCAGTCTAAATTAATTAACATGGGTCAATATAGATGATCGACGTCCCTAATTTAATCATATCCTATGCATATCATACCGTGTGGTGGGTATATCGATCATCGACTCCATCCATATATATGCATTCACGCGCCACACGAGATTTAATTAATATCCAGCTGGGGATCAATCGATCGATGCAAGAACAGTACTGAGATTGGATGAGGTGATTGTCTACTAAGTTGGGATGAGGTGATTGTTTGATTTTTTTAAAAGAAATAAATGGTATGTTTATAAATAGAAATAAGTTATGAATAAAATTTATATATACATATTTTTAAAGATCTGAAAGTTAAGATGGAAACTAAACTATGATATAAAAGGCCATAAAATCAATTATAAATTAAAGATTAAATATTTAAATTTTAGCTTATAAATATAAGCAGAAACAGATTGACAGGTGGAAGTTGGATTTATTATATGTATCGAAATCCATATCCTACTTGGCCTGGTGCAACTTGCTAGATGACTACTGTTCTTGCACATGGACACTACGAAAACTCTCACTATGATATTTTTTCTATTCATGACGACCAAACTTAATATTATCATTATCCCAAAATGTAAGTACGTATAGCTAGGTTTTAAACAAAAATTAAGATTAAGAGACAAATATTATGATGTTTCTTAATAAATAAGAAATAGATTGGGTTGAGAGAATAAGTAGGAATAAAAAAGAAAAGAATTAAATAAAAGATATTTGATGGGATAAAAAGTATAACACAAATACCAGATTGAAATCCTAAAGTACGAAGAACGTACATCGGGTTAAGAGAGATCGAGGATGGCTGCATCGATCCTGCAGGCGTTGGCGGCTTCCCTCCGGCGACGTCCGCCGACACACCCCACGATCATTATATTCCTCGTGCCAATAATTCACCCACGATCATTATATTAGCTCTAGCCATGGCATTTAATTATTCTCTCCATTCCATATTATAAGATTTTCTTAGCTGTCTAGATTTTATATATATATATATATATATATATATATATATATATATATATATATATATATATATATATATATTACATATGTCTAGATTCATTAGCATACGTACGAATCTATAATTTCTCGTGTGCACAAGCCGCTTTGTTGATAGAGGCAGATTTGCCATGCATGGGGCAATGAGGGTTTGAGTCTCTACTAACCCATTAAGGAAATGGTCTTAAAGTGATTGTATCACCTTATATATAATCATCTGAAATCAATAAAAGCTTTATTTATCTTAAAAAACTAACCTGTCAAGGCTATGAGAGCTCCACTAAGCCTCGACTAAACTTTTGTATCAAAGATCAATGAAAAGAGGTTGAAGCTAGTTTGTTCAGACTTCTCTAGTATTGTTGTCTAGATTCACCACTACTTGTTGATGTGTTAAGTATCACTGGCAATATACCCGTGTTTAACACTACGGTCCAATTTAATAATGTAAATAATATATTTTAAATTCTTTTAAATACAATCATATATAAATCAAACATTCGAACTTATTTTCATATTTGGTGTTATTCTCTTCACAATAAACATAATTACACCATCCTATTATTACTTACCTTCAAACGATAATGTAACAATATGTATGTGCACACACACAAAAACACTCTAATCAAGTAGCTTTTTTAATATAAAATTAGTGAAGAAAATAAAAGATAATTAAACATATGTTGCTGCTACGAATCAACTATGAAAGTGTCGTTGCACCAGACATCTGCCAACATACGTTGCTGCTACGGACGACATTAATATGTTCTTAGCTACCGGAGTACTATTGCAACAGCTGCCTACCAACATTCATTGCGTTTAAAAGCGATGAAGACAACAATGGTGTGATATGCCAACCTTCGGTGATTTTGTGAAGGAGTTTGTCTTGTGTGTAGAAACTCTTATAATATAAAAATAATATATCAAATATTATCCATAAAAAATAGTGACCTTTATTTAAAAATAATTAAATATATAAGATTTAAGAAGGAAAATTCTTAATTAGTGATCCTTCTACGATATATGGTTGACTTTCCATTAATATAAACCTTTAATATGAAAACATTTATCTATCATAACGGAGAAGGATCTGGATCGATAAATCATTTACAGATGTTTCAGACCGTCTGATGTGTCACACGATGATGGTGAGTAAAATGAGTTGGTGCATGGTAGATAGATGAGTTTTATTAACTTTAATAGATCATATTAAGGTTAAAGAGAGAGATGATAGATGTGATTCGTGGAGATAAGTAATTAGATGAAAAGTGTTAATAGATGCTTGGTTATAATTGGTTTAGATGATGCCGTATATATATAAGGATAAGTTTCAAACTTTAGAAATACACGATTAAATTTGTTGATAGAGAACCTAGAGTTGAGATCGTGAGACGTTACATACATAATACATCGGTTTCAAAATATAATTATTTCTATGTTATTTGCTATAATTATTTCTATGTTATTTGCTAGAGGGCAAGAAAATGTTAAAGGATTACTTTTTAGCCTTTTCGATGGTTAATTTTTGAATTTTGAATTCATTAGACTTATTTTATTCACATCTTATTAACTATCATTGAAACGATTGAAATTATGAAAATTAGTGCAGAAATATTTATATTATGGTATAAAATTTGAATCCTGCTTATTTTTATATTTTAGAAGTGGGGGTATATATAGCTAGTGATCATCACTACACACTAGGATTTCTCAAATTAGTACTTTATCTATCCGTTTAAAAATATAAGCATTTTCAATATGTCTAGCAGAAGTAAGGTCAAAAAATACTATAGTGCCCCCAAATAAATAAGGAATAAATAGGTGTGGAATAGTAAAAGATGATAAAAGGGGAAGAATTTTAAACTAGAAGTGATCGTGGAATAAGCATACAATATATAATTTTAGAAATAACTGAATAGTGATATAAGTATATCCACAATGTGAAGCAAATGCTCCTTATAACTCTATATAGACTATCTATTATTGTGAAATGGGTATTAAGAAATGAAATAGGATGAGTTATCTTTAATTATCTATATGGACTATCCATATGAATTAAAATACATTATCTCTTTTCTCTTCAGTGAGAGAGCTATATCTATCGGATGTGTTTTATTTGTTACATGTGTGCCTAACTTATGTCCATCAATATGTTTATACATTGTGCAACATTTTCTCCATTATATGAAATCTCTTAATCCCAATTAATTAACTTGATTTGCGGCATCTCTATATGAAATATATCTCTTAATTCCAATTCATTAACTTGATTTGCGGCATCTCTACATGCATGCTTTGTTACTCCTCGTGGATGAACTTTTAGTATATGTATAACTTACTATAACTTGATGTGAACTAGCTAGTTATTTTAGCATGCATGGCTATGTTCTACTTGAAAAAAAAAAGATGCATATGAACAGGTAGATAATTAACAAGAGGCAGTATTCTCGCCGTTTTTATTCTTGACACATTTTAACTTTTGGATCTATATTATTTATTTTGTTGTAATTTATTTTATTATTAAAATAATTTTAAGCATGATTTATACATTACATATCTGTGTAAATAATTTGAATAAAAACAAATTATCAAACATACGTCTAAAAGTCAACCATGTTAAATTAAACATACAAGATACGAGTGAGCAGTTGCTTAAGAAAAAAATACGGAGATTTGATATTTTAAACTGCAACTAGAAATTAAATTCTAATATCAAGAACAATACGAAGACTTAGATCTCTGACACGTAAAAACACGTAAAAACAAAGTGAAGATAATAGATTAATATATATGCACGTTGCAAGAGCTGGTACACATCTACATTTTCGCATATATGACAGGTTTTTTTTGCTACTAGCATACTGCCCACACATTGCAATAGGATTTTACTTTAAAAATGTCATTAACGGTTATTCATATTATTTTTTACATATATTACTTTTTAGTTCATACATATATTTATTATATTGATTCCATGGTCTTTTTCTTCTCATAAAAAAATAGAGTTGGTATGGGTTGTTGACATATGGGATCTATAAACATTTTTTTCTTTTAAAAAACATAGTATAGATAAAAAGCATGGAGTTAGTGGTGGTGACGGTGACAGTTTCACTACTATCACTAGGAATGTTTATAGGAATATAGATATAGATAATTACTGGTTGGTCTTTTGAACCAGTACAACATATAGATTAGCATTAATTATATACTCCAATCAGTTTTTAATGTTTGATACCACTGATTTATATTTATATATATACATATATGATTATTCATGGTATTTATAAATTTTGTGTAAATATGCAAAAAAATATAAGTTATGATGAAATACTTATAATGATAAAATATGTCATAATAAAATAAATGATGGTTGCATCATTTTAATAAAACAAATAGTCAAATAGGTGTTCAAAGTCAAGAGCAACCAGAGTAAGTATTTACATTATATATTAGGGACAGTTGTAAATTTTCCACTGATTTGAAACATCATTGTAAAATTACCACTAGAAAATTACAAAAATACCCGAACTATCATTCGAGTGACATCCTTATAATTAAAAAAACAAAGGCAAATTAGAAAATTCCCATATATATTAATAACATCAACTTACATTTTTAGTACCCATTCATATTATAACAAATTGTGTTGTTGATTTTTTGGGTACGTTTGATCGTTCGTATTATTAAAAAAACTAATGTAATTATTATTTACTTTGTTGTGATTAGATTTTTAATAAATATTTTTATTATAACTTTTTATTTTTATATTTTTACAAATATCATAATCAAACAAATAATCGAACATGTGGAAAACAAATCAATGACTTTATCTATTAAAATAAGGAAGAAGCGCGTGCTTAATTTAGTGCAACTTCTAGCTTAGTGTTTTTATGCGCTCTCCTAGCTACATATAGGTGTATTCTATGTTTGTTTATATTTGAAACTATCATGTCTTATATTTGCCAGGGTTCACCGAAATACAATTTTTAAGTACCTTAATTAAGACAAGAAAAATCCAGTCACCACAGAGTGATGGTCCCAATTAAGAACCTTGACATCAGGCTGGGACGATTTGGTGGCAGCTAATTAACACGTGACTCTCATCTCCAATTAGTGGAGAAAATGAATTAAGTTGATGTTGCGTGTATAAATATATTCTTAACGATCTAAAAGTCAGTGCTAGAAAATAAACTTCGATGAAAAAACTCAAAATCAGTTTCAAATAATTTAAGGTGAAAATTTTAAATTTTGATTTATAAGTACAAGAACATATGCACGAAAAGATGGGGTGTAACGTATCAAGTATCTGTGTTTAAAGTTAAATAAGGATCCATGCATATCCCTGACAATAATTGAGCATGATCTGACAAACAAAAACAAAATTAAAGGAACTAATCGATAGAGCAGCCATACTGTACGGGTAAACTTCTTACGTTCGAGATTGATTAATCATGATTTAATTTAAGATTGTATGAGTTATCCACATCTTTGCTATATGACGATAAACTATCAACAACTTTTGGACAGACCCGCAACCATAATAATTTGTTAAAGATGAGCAAAAAAGATAGAAATAATATATAGACGACCGGTACAAATTAAATTTGCTCACGGAGTACTACTCGTTAATTAGAAAAGGATCAGAGACCAATCCACAATATAATATTGCAAAGTTTGTGCACATGAACGATATGCATTAACTACTCGCTCCGTCCCAACATTATAACATTATAAGTGATTTTAACTTTCTATTTATAATGTTTGACCACTCGTTTTATTTAAAAAATTTTGAAAATATTATTTATTTATTTATTATGTTCTTTATTATTAGAAGTAGTTTAATTATTACTTATAAATTTTATATTTACATTAAATTTTTGAATAAGATGAATGGTTAAAAGTTATAAGTGCATAATGAGAATCTCAATGGAGGTAGTAGCTAAGAAAGCATTAATTATGACTTAGCCACTGCATGCACTATGCAGACAAAACATAACTGAATTAATTTGGTAACTCAACATCACACATGATCGATCGTTGAAAATGTATACAAGCTACTTTATGTAAACTTATCATCGTCAGGTCAGCCTTCCAAGTACATACTAATTTTTCTCAACTTTATTTCTTGGTTGACTAATTGATCCCTTCTGTTAATAATTAACCATGCAAGTGTGAAAACACGTGGGAATCACACAGACGCATGCTTCACGAGTTATACCTAGCTAGCTTTAGCTGCTGCTGACTGGCATATGCATCTAGCTAGCTGGAGTAGTGTGCACATTGTCTTAGTTTGTCGGCTATTTACTCCCTTCCATTCTAAAATATAAGTATTTTTAGAATCTAGGTTATGCGTCACAATATTAGTATTTATATATTTATGTTCATCATTTAATTATTCTAATGATTTCAGAGCCAATTAAATTCTTACAAAGTGAATATAATCACCCAAAAATTAAAAAATAACCATTAAAGTGACTAAAATAGAATATTTTAGTATCTCCTTGGTCTATGCTAAACACGCTAAAAATATTTTAGGAATTGTTTAGTTGCCAAAAATTTTTAACAAAAAGGTCACGTCGAACGTTTGATCGGATGTCGGAAGTGGTTTTCGGACACGAATGAAAAAAAGCGAATTTCATAGGTCGCCTGGAAAGCAAGAGACGAATCTTTTGAGCTTAATTAATCCGTTATTAACATGTTGGTTACTGTAGCACTTATGACTAATCATGCACTAATTAGGCTCAAAAGGTTCATCTTATGATTTCCCCCATAACTGTGCAATTAATTTTTATTTTTATTTATGTTTAATGCTCTACTTAAGTGTCTAAAATTTGATGTAATATTTTTAAAAAAAGTTCTTGGGAACTAAATAGGCCTTAGTTTTGGAATGGGGATAGTAATTTAGAACCCGATTGCAACACCAGATCCTATGCATGTACAGAGAACCCTAGCCAGCAACCAATACTCATGCATTATTATTGCTTGTGGATAGATCTACGTACCCATTGATAGGCCAATCAATCAGCCATGCATTCCGGGCTTCCAGCCCGGCCCCGCTGGCCCGGCCCGGCCCGGCCCGGACTCCCCATCGCCGGAGCTCTATAAATGGCACACTCCTTCCAAGCGTAGCACCGTGCCTTTGAGCTCACTCTTCTCACTGAGCTAGCTAGCTAGGTTGGCCGGAGAAGAAGCTTAGTGGTAGCTAGGTTGGCCGGCCGGCCGGCGATCCATCGGAGATGGTGGCCGGTGGGGGTGGTGCGGCGGTGGCGGCGAAGATGGGGGAAGAGAAGCTGATCATCCGGTCGGAGAAGGTGAGGTTCATCGACATCCTGTCGCTGCTGCTCCTGCGGCGGCGGCCGCTCACCAGCTACCACTTCGTGGACGCCGGCGACGCAACCGCCGCCGACCTCGACGGCACGCCGGGGGAGTGGTTCGTCGCCCTCACCGAGATCGTCCAGAAGGTGCTCGCCGCCGCGTACTACCCGGCCAAGTACCTCGGCGTCGCCGTCGAGTTCTTGCTCAACTTCCTCGCCCTCAACGGCGGCCTCCTCGGCATCATATGGAACATCTTCCGATGTACGTCGCCCCCGGCCGCCGCCGTCGTCGATCGGTTACAATGCACACGTTCATATTGCATGCAACTAATTTAATCCACGAAAATTGATTGATTAATTAATTACATGCACGTATAAATTAACCGTTCGTATATACTAATCATTTTTCATGTTAATTAGTAGTATATACTTCATTGGAACGTAATTAAGTAAAATGGATGGCGCGCAATCTGAATTTAAGTTGATTATAAACTAAATATAACATTTAGAATTCTGTCCTTGATGATCAACTTGGTTTCATTAACTTATAAAAAGTGTGAAATGCTATAAATGGACGCACTTGGACATTTTACTTGCAAGTTGCAAGTTCGTGTGTACAGGAACAGATCGGCAACACGCTCGCTAGCCTAGTTGCTGTTTTTTTTTGTTTAATTACTATCGACTTATAAGTTATAAGGTTTTTAAAGGTTTATTATATACATGCTTTTAATTTAATTAACATGTTAATCTATCCCTAGAAGAATCGATCTGACAAAAAAAGAAGAACGGCAGTTTTCCTTTTTCAAATGGCCAGTGTTATTAACCTAACCTCAACTTGTTTTTTTCTATTACATCACCCATCTACAGAAGCTTCTGACATAGCAGATGAAGAACTCTATCAAATGCAATTTGCTTCTCAGTTAGATCTAACCAGGATTAATTAATTTAAACATGCAAAATTAATTAATTAATTAATTAAACTAACCAACTAATTAAAACGTGTGAAAATTATTTGATAGGCAAGCTGGTGATCCCACTGAACCGGGAGGCGCCGAACTTCCGGTCCATGATCGCCATGATCGACGGGAGGACGGAGCTGAAGCCGATGAAGAAGCCGGCCGCCGCCGTCACCGAAGTCGACGACGACGACGACGACGACTTGGAGAGCGGCGGGTGCTCCGCCGACGTGCCGCTCATCCGGCGGCAATACGTCGACGGTGAGCTCCTAATCAGCGAGCAATACAGCCTCTCCGAAGTCACCGTCATGGCCGCCAAGATCGCCTACGAGAACGCCGCCTACGTCGAGAACGTTGTCAACAACGTCTGGAAGGTATATATATACATACGTACTTTCTCCGTCACTAAATATTTGACGTCATTGATTTTTTATACACGTTTGACCATTTGTCTTATTTAAATTTTTTTTAAAATATATAAAGTTATATATATGCATAAAAGTATACTTAACAACAAATAAAATAATATTAAAATAATTATTAATTATGTAGATATTTTGAATAAGATTAATGGTCAAACATGCATTAAAAAATCAACGACGTTAAATATTTAGCGACGGAGGTTGTATAAAGTTAATCATAATTTTGTTTCTTAAAATTTCTAAATTTTGAACAACAAATTAAGGAAGTTTTGTTGAATGAATTCGCTCAGATATTTTCTGTAAAAAAAGTTAAACAATATATGTGTCAGGTGCCAATTAAGCACAAAACTCAAACCAGATTTGACACACACACACAAGGTTTTTAAAAGGTGGCTTATTGTGGTGACAGTCTATGAGAATCGTATTCCACATACAGCTTATTTACGCATGTGGAAACCACTAATTTTCGTAGGCCTGGACTATACAGGAAACCAGCTAATTAAACGCTTATATATAAAAATATTCTCATTAACTTCTGAATCAATGTTTCGACATTCATCAGATTTTAAATATGTAAAAAAAATATCAATCATACTTAAAGTAACTTTGACGATAAAATAAATCAAAACAAAATAATAAATAAAAATTGGAGGTAGGATGTTACTACATCTGTTTCATAATGTAAGATATTTAAATTTTTTTTAACATTTGATCATTTGTCTTATTCAATAATTTAGTGCAAATGTAAAAAATGACAAGTCGTGCTTAAAGTTCTTTTGATAATAAAGTAAGTCACAAGCAAAATAAATGATATTTCTATAATTTTCTGAATAAGATAAATAATCAAACATTATAAGAAAAAAAATCAAACATATGTTATGAAACGGAGGGAGTACCCATTAATATAAGATTGACAAGTAAGATAATTTAGCAGTACTGGACTACTGGACGATGGTAACAAGGACATGATCTGAATTATTTTAGGACAAGTACACATGCTCTCAATGCATGTGCGTGCGATGGAGATTGATCATCCCTAGACCCTGGACATTAGTGCATGAACATATATATCATTACATATGTGCATAGGTTTTTTTATTTAAATAATGAAAGATGCATAACTTTAATTATACGCCTGCATCAAACGACACATATATACGTACAGTGGCCAATTTGCCCAGTAATAAATTAGTTAAATATAGTAACTATATGATAAGAAAAGGTTTGGTGATCATCATGATTTCATATTGGCAAAAAAAGTATAATAAAATAGATAAGGCGGGTCCGGGGTAGATATATATAATTAACCTGAAAAAAGTTTCAATTATAAATTAAAGAGATCTACCCCCCACAGGCTGGATAATATTCACCTTGTTTCTACTCTTCAGTACATCTTATTAAATGATTGAACAATTTTACACCAAACATTACAATCACTTTTTGCAAGATTAATTTATATTTTTTCCTTTTTTTTCTTGTGAAAAAATTCATTACCAAAGCTAAGCTAACTGGTGTTTTTTATTCAATATTTGCAGTTCAACTTTGTGGGCTTCTACAGCTGCTGGAACAGTAAGCACGCCAACATATATAAATTTTGCAGCAAAATAATTTTATCCGCTTTTCTTGTCGGTCCACCGACATAAATATTCCTGTCAGCAATGTTATCTTTTTATATCAGCTATTCTCATCGGTCCACCAACATAAATATTTTTGCTAGCAGTAAAATTTATTTTCTGGCGATTTCGCGCCCACAGGGTAGCTATACTATTAATTCATACTCAGAGATTACTAACTAGCAAACCAACAACTCCCTCCGGTTTTTAATTGATGCCTTCACTTTTGTATCTGATTATTCATTTTATTTAATTTTTTTGTAAATATGAAAAATATAAGTCATTATTGACGTGCTTTTAATAATAAATTAAATTATAATAAAATAATTAATAATTACACATATTTTCTGAATAAGATGAATGATCAGATACGTGTAATAATTAATAACTACACATATTTTTTTATTCAATTTTTGTAAATATGAAAAATTACAAATCATGCATTCTTAACGTTCTTTTAGTATAAACCAAATTGTAATAAAATAATTAATAATTATACAAATTTTTTAAATAAAATAAATGGTCATACGTAAATCTAAAATTCAATGGCGTAAATATAAAAAACGGATGAAGTATAATAATCCGATCATATCTAAAGAACACTACAACTTAGAATAGCAAAGACGGGGGACGAGAACCATTTCTATTATTTCTATTACCTTATAATTAAGGTTACTGAATTTCGCGATCATCGCCGACGCGATGGCGTGCGTGCAGAGTTCGTCGGATCGGACACGACGCAGGCGTTCGTGATGACGGAGCGGGCGGAGGACGCGGCGGTGGTGGTGGTGGCGTTCCGCGGCACGGAGCCGTTCAACATGCAGGACTGGTCGACGGACGTGAACCTGTCGTGGCTGGGCATGGGCGCCATGGGCCACGTCCATGTCGGATTCCTCAAGGCGCTCGGCCTCCAGGAGGTGGACGGCAAGGACGCCGCCCGCGCCTTCCCCAAGGAGCCGCCGGCCGCCGCCGCGCCCGCCGGCAAGTACGCCGCGTACTACAAGCTCCGCGACGTGCTCCGCGAGCAGCTCCGGCGCCACCCGAACGCACGCGTCGTCGTCACCGGACACAGCCTCGGCGGCGCGCTCGCCGTGGCGTTCCCGGCGCTCCTGGCGTTCCACCGCGAGGCCGACGTCCTCGCCCGCCTCGCCGCCGTGCACACCTACGGCCAGCCCCGCGTGGGCGACGCCACGTTCGCCGGGTACCTCTCCTCCTCCACGGCGGCCGCCCCGGCGTCGGTCTCGTCCGTCCGCGTCGTCTACCGCTACGACATCGTCCCGCGCGTGCCGTTCGACGCGCCGCCGGTGGCCGACTACAGGCACGGCGGCACCTGCGTGTACTACGACGGGTGGTACGCGGGCAGGACCCTCGCCGCCGGCGAGGACGCGCCGAACAAGAACTACTTCGACCCGAAGTACGTGGTGTCCATGTACGGCAACGCGTGGGGCGACCTTTTCAAGGGGATGTTCCTGTGGGCGAAAGAGGGGAAGGACTACCGGGAGGGCGCCGTGTCCATCGTCTTCCGCGCCGCCGGCCTCCTCTTCCCCGGCCTCGCCTCCCATAGCCCCCGCGACTACGTCAACGCCGTCCGCCTCGGCCGCATTGCACCCAAGCAAGCTTAATTAGTAACAATGGCTGGCTGGGGAAGAAGATGAATAATGTAATTTTGCTTTATTTTATTTTATTTTATATTTCGGGTTTGTATGTCATTGCCATTATGTGTCTCTCGGGAAAATTTGGAAAAATAATAATATGCAAAAGCAGCTTAATTATCACATGATCTTCGGTTACTCAATAGCTAGCCATTTGTTTTTAAATAACTGGTAACTTTAACTTTACTATATGAACTTTAAAAATACCCTCATTTTTTATAGGTATGCTTCCAATAATACTAAACGGTGTGTTTTATAAATAAATTTTATATAAAAGTTGCTTTAGAAAACTATATTGATTTGTTTTCCATGTTTATAAAAATTAATGCTTAATTTATCATTCATTAATAATATACTTTGTTTTACGTGATCATCGTTGCTCTTCTCCAAATTATGCCTTACTGTGAGATTGTTAGAATTAAGCAAACATTGCCTGCCGGTCGCTATAAAGTTGTGTAAAAATGGGGAGAGTGCGTGCTGGATTAAGCGAACTAATCTGATCATTTCGGAGGAAAATAAGTATTGGGTGTTAATTCAAATCTATTAGACTAAATCTGGGACCAATCATTCATGCAAAACCATGTGGTATCAGATCCTTTCTGTTCTTGTTCCATCTCTTTGGAGTTTGGATGCTCTCCTTTTCACCAGGCTGGCCAACACAGGGAACAGATACTCCCTACATAGCCTAGTCTCTGGACTGTAAGGGCGCATGCAGTGCTTCTACATGGTGAGTGGCTCAGGTTCGCTATGAAGGAGCCGTGGCTCCAACTCAGCTCAATGTAGTATTCTGTGAAGCCACACGTCTCTTGCAGAAGGTACAACGAAACCGCGTTGAGCCACAATCTTTAGCGTGTGGAGCCGCACTATGAGCCAAACCGCTTTGGCATGTAGCTTGGTCGTCTCGGGCGGAGATCCAATCTCTAACAGCTAGGCAGTAGCTTGCAGTATGAACTGTATAGCCTAATAGAGACTTTGGCTCACGTGGCGGCTAGGGGAGTGGCTCTGACTATGCGTGTCCTAAAATACGCTAATTTTCTCACGTTCTGCAACTGTCACATTCCACTTCCTATGGTCAGAAATCAAGTCCTCGAGATCTGAACTGAAGATGAAGATAGATGAACAAAATATATAGGGAAATTTTGCTACAGGATGTCCTCCCTTCGTGAAATTAGCTAAAGGACACCACAAAAGTCAAATTTTATGGAAGACACTACCGAAAGTTAAAAATTAGCTTAAGGACACCACCTTCTTTTTGTAGTGCATTTGTGCCGACTTGGAGAGATAAAGGAAAATTTTGACTAGAATGGACCAAAATGCCCTTGCCCGATTAAGTTACCCCAACTCTTCTAGCTAAATCGAGAAAGGGTATTTTCGTTCATTCGTGTTAAAATTTACCTTCTCTCCGCATCAGTAGGCAGTGTCATACAACTAATTTTCAATTTTCGGTAGTATCTTCCTCAAAACTTAACTTTGCGGTGTCCTCTAGCTAATTTCACGAAGTCTCGATGTACTACAACAAAATTTCTCAAATATATATAAATGTTCTGTTGGAGTGATAAGAGACTCTATTTTGGATGGTTATTAAAATGATAATATAGATGATGAAATTTAAATAAGGTGTTGAGAGTACTCTTAGCTAGGTAATCCATGTGAGAAACGAGGGACCGACAGAATAGTCCAGAAAGTCATAAACCAATCAAGAAATCTGGTCGAATCGATATCCATGCTCTCTTTTCCCAGCAGTAGTAGTACTACAGCTGGATGCTGATTGTTTGTGTCTCTCCTGGATCGACTGTTTGTCTTCTTTAGCACAAATGCTTATGGGTGACCGACGTCTTTGGATGCCCTCTATCTATCCATTGCTTTTCATGCAGCATCATCCTCATGTTCTTTGAAGCAAGGCCTGATCCAATCTGCTTTGCAAATTTCAGACTGAATTCTTTCTTTCTTTTTTTTGCGGGGATTTTCAGACTGAATTCAATGACATTACATTGTAGAATTTCGGATTGAACAACCAAAGGTTAGCTGTGTGATGTCTTAGACATACATGTTTGATCATCCGTTGACAAAGTTATCACTGGTGCCTTATTTTTATAGGTACGTCATCTGCCACCGAAATAATCAATAGTAAATGCAAGCACCTTCGTTAAATCTAGGATTTGAACCCAAGTGAGTTACTTCCCCACAATAAACCTGATCAGTTGAGCTGAACATAAAATATGCATAAATATAAGTGATGTTTAAGGTCTATTTAATGATAAAATAAATGCTAGTTACGTATTTTTGGATAAAATAATGATTAAACCTAGCTTCAAAATTTAATACTTTCAAATATTAAAATCAGATGGAGTATAATGGTAAGCCAGCTTTGCTGGACCTTAAAAAAAAACTATGGTTTATTCGAAGTTTCGCCTACAGAATGTTTGGCATCTGATATATAGAGTAATATATATAATGTGAAACTTTGAATACACGTGAAAAATCATCACAATTACTTAGGACATGTTGGCCCATCTCTCATATTGTTTCAAGATATTAGGTCCAAGTTAATCAGCCCAATGATCACAACGGATTTTAGGTCCAAGTGTTAATCAACGAATCAATTTGCAAACCCTGTCCCTCAGACACGTAGCTAGCCCAATGGACATGGTGCTGACCAGCCCATCATAAGTTCATACTAGAAGTCACAAGTTCAGAGGAACAAAATGCACCCAGTACATCAGCTGGAACTAGCTATACATTGCACGGGGTTCACTTATCGTTTCATAAGCCAAAACCATGTGCTAGTGATACCACGATTATCACCAATAATCACGTAAAAATAGTATAAATTTAAATTTTTTAAATAAAATCATTGTGTTTTGGGATCAAACCACACTGGAGGTAGCGATTATCGTCAGTCTTTGTGGAAATAATAATCAAGGTTTCTATATGAAACCGTGCAATATGTCACAATCATCACGATATATTAGCATGATTTTTTTATTTTTCTTCCATTTTTTAAAATAATTTAAATTCTCGTGATATACACTGAACTAAAAGGTATATCATTATCGTGTCTTGATGGTATGACCGATTATCGTGACGATAATCACGATATTGCAAACCCATTAAATATTTGCTGGCAATTTAACTGGCAATAACATTGTAGGTAGGTACATTGTTCATCTTTAATCTCAGCAAAAAAAAAACACATCCTACTAAATTAACTGAACAAGTTTAATTTGCAGTGTGAGAGCTAGCCGTGCCATCGTCATCTGCGGCAGCGACGGCGCGTGACGTCGACGATCGCCCGAGCTCGCTGAACTGGTCGCACCCCTCGGCGCCGATCTCCACGAACGCCTCCCCGAGCACCGCCACGACTCTGCCGAGCGCGAGCCTGAACCCCACCGAGCACGTCGCCTCGGCGTCGCCGTCGCCGGCGACGGCGCCGCGCGAGCCCCGCAGGTACGACTCGCAGGCGGCGAGCACGTGCCTCCCGCGGCGGCGGAAGTGGGCCCTGACGAGGTCCTCGAACCCGCGCGGCGGGCGGCGGAGCAGCTGGAGCGCGCTCCGGAGCGTGAGCAGGCGCGCGTTCTCGGCGTAGGGGAAGGCGCCGCCCCGCCCCTCCGGCGTGCCGATGAGCGCCTCGTAGCCGGCCTCGTTGTAGTAGGGGTCGCCGGTGAGGACGAGGCCCTGGATGGAGACGAGCACCTGCAGCAGCGTGGAGCTCTCCAGCGACCACACCTCCGTGTCGCGGCCGGCGAACGTGTTGAGCAGGCTGAGGCAGACGGTGCTGGACTCGTAGAGGTTGTAGGATCGAAAAAGAGTTAAACAGACCTAACAGAGAAGGGTGAATAGTAGATTAAATTAAAATCCAAAAATCTTCTAGCGGAAATAAAAGATTACCTCTGGTTACGTCACTCCTGAGATTATCTCTGGTTACGCCGCTCCTATGCCGCCAAGCTAGTTGCGTCACTCCTGAGATTACCTTGATCGCGTCGCTCCTGTGCCGCTGATCAGATCATCGAGATCCAGAGAAAACCACTAGTAGATAAAAGCACAAAACGTAGATTGAATGATCTGAACTTTATTGTTTCAACTGTTATTTACAAAGTGCACCAACAGCACTCTCAAAATTATTGATCTAGAATCAACAACTAAATCTCAAAAAGCACACCAGAGACATACCCCTCGGTATCTATTTATATCAACAAAATCTATCTCTGACTAGGAATCAGACTTCTTGTCCTAGTAAGACTCATCTTCAAAAGTTATCTCTAATTAGAATCTAAAACCAAATCTCGGTACTACAGTACCCGCGTGCTACAGTGTCCGAACATGAACAGTGCATGGTTGCTACAGTAATCCGATTCCGCTACAGGAACCTCCCGGGTACTGTAGCGTCTCATTTTTTTCCTTTTACCTGCATCGGTTTTCTTCCAATTTTCTTAGCAATTTTCACCATATTTTTCATAGTCATGGTCCTCGCCATTGACCACAGTTGACTTCAAGTTATCTGCATACATAGAAACAAACAAACCGTTTTCGGGCACAGATATCGTAACCTGACCCACATTAGTCACACACACTCACACCAACACTATACTGTTTCTAAACCAAATTCTATCAATTTATAAACCAATTATTCATCACGAAATATAGGTCATGACTATGATCTTACAGAGGTTGGGGTTGACGCGGAAGCCGAAGGAGTGGTAGTACACCTGCGGTGGCACCGCCGGGAACGTCGGCGGGAGGTGGACGTCGAAGAGGAAGAGGCCGTCCTGGTACGGCGTGCCGGCGGCGCCCACCATGGCTGCTCGGAGCAGGTCCATCCGGTCCTCGAACGCGCGCACGTATATCGTGCCTGCACATGGAAATTTCACAAATTAAATTGAATTTCAATGAAATAAATGAAGCGTTCCAAGTTTAACCAAATTATAGAAAAACATACCAAAAGTCTCAACATAAAATAAATATGATATAAAAATGTATTCAATAGCTGATTTAACGAAAATAAGCTGATGCTACAGATGTTATTATATTTTTCTATAAAGTTATTTAAATTTAAAGTGATTTGACATCAAAGGCTTTTGTATTTGGTACAGATTAATACGGCAAACTTTGCAAAAGCTATTACGGAGTGAATTGTGAAAAATACCTGGTAAATTGTCGTCAGCCAATATTTTCCATTCTTTCTGGACTCTTTTCACCCATTTGTTTCCGTGTGCAGCGCCCTGCATTACACGTGCAACATTAGCAGAGCAAATATGAATAGTATTCCCAGTTTTTTTTATCGACGACTATTTTTTTAATCTTCGTTTGATTTTTTATTTAAAATTTAAATAATTATTAATTATTTTGCTATGATTTTATTTATATTACAAAGCATGATTTATAATTTTTATAATTAAATAAAATTTTAATAAGACAAGCAGTAAAACGTTGATCACATAGTTATTAGAAGAATTACCTCTTGTTTCGCATCCAGGTAATGGTGATCCAGAGGGCACTGCACGACGTCAAAGCGCGCGAAGCTGAGAGATTCATCATCACCGCCATTACCGTCGTCGGTGTTGGCATCGCCGCCGTCGCCGTCGGCGGCGGGTTCGGACGGTGCCGTGGCTTCAGCACTGGCCGTAGCTGCGGCCGAGTTTGCCGAAGACGGCAACGACGACGACACGCTCGCCAGGTAGCTCTTCCCATGAGCCAGCAATCGGTACGCCACCCCGATCCCCGACTGGACGGCGGCGCCGATACGGCCGGTCAACGTCGGCGTCGGTGGTGGTGCAGGGGCGTTCGCCCCGCCGCCGCCCGCGTTTCCAGCGTCTCCGGCGACGTTGTTACGGGCGTTGCTGTCCGCGGCGGCAGCCGCTGGCTCTTCTTGTTCCGCAACCCATGGTCCGAGGTCATCCTGCAGGTCCCAGATGTTCCGACAGTCGACGAAGCGTATCTCGTGGTGCGCGACCATGGATGTCTCGCCGTCGCCCACTTGACTAACATGTCGCCGCTGCTGCCGACGGGAAACCCGCGGACATGCCCGACCCATGAAAGGTCGGCGGAGGTGGTGGCGGCTTTGCTGCCGCCTTGACCCATACCTGCAGGTGGTACTTCGTCGCCAGCGTCGGCTGGTTCAGCAGCCGGCGGCGGTGGCGGGAACCTGATGACGACCTCGCTTGGAACGTCGTGATAGGAATAATGGCGGAGATCGTAGGAACTCTCCACGGTCTCGTCGCACTCAGCCTCGGCCTCCTCCCCGTCGCCGCGCCCGGGCCAGCGCACGCGCACCGTGTGGTCCTTGGCGTCGGCGCTCATGACGACGCCGACACGCCCCGCCGGCGCATCGTCCGACGCCGTTGATGCGGCCGCCGTGGTTTTGAGGACGACGTTCCATGACGGGAACATGTCGTACTCGTTGAGCATGTAGATGGGCACCAGCTCCGCGGAGGGCACGTCGGAGGACCGCGTGCCGTCCTGCCACTCCACCTCGGCCGTGGTGCAGGTGCCGGCGACGACCATCGCCTTGTCGACGGCGCGCGTCGCGGCGCCCATCCGCGTCGACCTCTTGTCCTTCTTGAAGGAGAACTTCCCCCTCGGCTTCGCCTCGTCGGCGGCGATGAAGCAGCGGTCGGCTAGTCCCCAGTAGCACTCCTCGTCGGAGGAGAAGAGCGTCAGGTCCTTGGGATTCTGGAACGCCGGAGGAGCGGCCACGTCGACGAGCTCCTTGTCGATGCCGAGCTGCGCGGACGCGATCCAGTAAACGACGGCGCCGGTCGTGGTGACCTTGGCGACGGTGCCCTCGGTGAGGGAGGGCTTCCAGTATCCCCTGACCCACAGCGCGTTCTCGAACGCGGCCTCCCGGCCGGTGACGCGCTGGCCGGGGTAGTAGCAGTAGTTTGCTTCCGTGCGGTGCCGATAGTTACGGACCACCGCGTCGTGCAGTCTACACCTCGTCGTCACGTCGAGCCTGCAGACGGCGCCGTCGTCGAACACCACGTTGGTGCTGACGTGCACCTCGACGACGCGGCCGAGCCACCGGCCGTGGCCGGACAGCACGACGTAGTCTCCGGGGGTGACCTCCCTCACGCGGCGGAGCGCCCCCGGCGACACGCCCTGCACGACCGGGGCCGCCGCCGCGGCGCCGTACATGCCGTCTGGCTGGTGCTCGATCAGGTCGACCACGGTGGAGACGTCCCGGACGACCCCCTGCTGGCCGGTGGGGTCCGACGCCGACGTGACCACCATGAGGGGCCGCAGCGACGGCCTGTCCACGACGGTGAGCTCGCCGGCGTGCTTGCCCGCCACGACGTGGCCGTCCATACAGAGCAGTGAGATCGACGAATACGACCTGCTGGGCATCAGCAACCCGAGGTCGCCGTGCCTCCGCTCCTCGTCGCCGTCTCCCGGCTTGAACCTCACGACGTCGGAATTCTGAATATGAGAATAAGACACCGCCGCCGCAACCTCGCCGACGCCGGCCATGATCACACCAAAGCAAAACTAACAACTTGATCAAACGCGAAATTAACCGATCGATCGACAAAGCGTACGTGAAGTTAATTATTTGTAAGCCTGGATTAAATCCGAAACCTGTTCGTGTCTCCCTCACCGAGCCGCTTTCTAATTGAAGTTCGAGTGGAATTTTGAGTACTCCATGCGTGTCCGAATCGAGCTCATATACGTACCGATTTCAAAAAGGTTTATCGCATTAGGGATTTTGACGTCAAAATTTAAAAGATAGAGTGTACCACTACCAGGTTCAAAACCACATTTAACACAAATTAACATCCGGTTTTATTTTTCTTCTCTCGTTAATTACACCAGGTACATGCGTGAAATCATGTACTTTACATAGAACAATATAGATACAGTCTCAAAATACACACGTAATCAAGAAGCTGAGATGGGCAGGTGGCATAACGAATTCGTTACATACAGGAATAGATAAAGTGGTTTTTTGTTTCTTTTGAAGATTTTAGATTATTTGATTTTTACGGTGGATACCTGAGGAGTTAAATAATTGAATTTATCAATTTTCCACTTGTTTTTTTTTGTGGCGGGGGAGTATCGGTTAGTACAAGTCACAAAGTATTACGTCACGGACAGGATTCCGCCATATGGATTCTCAAGATTCATTCTTTAAATTTACTTCATTAAAAAATCATCAATATTTGTTCTGAATTTGATCTGAATCTGAATCTGCAATTCTTAATACAGGCATGCAGGAGATCGCTTGCCGCAGTGGCTCACCGCCGGCGAGGGGACCCGGTGGCGACCGGGTGACGCGCGGCCTCCGACGAAGGCGGGAAGAGCCTCCGCGCGACGGTGGTCGGCGTCGAGTTCCACGACGGCGACGAGGAGGCGGAGGAGCGGCTCCTTGGAGACGGCGACGGCGTCGACGACAACGACGGTGACGGTGATGATGCAGCGGTAGAAGCAGCCGGTGATCTCTCCCTTGCGAGCCTCCCGGTGGAGGCCGAGCTGAATGGCCTCGCTGCTGCTCGCTGCTCCGGCGTGGCCGGCTCCGACGACGTGCCTGGCGGCGCCCTTCTCGTCAGCAAAGACGACGACTTGCGGATACTTCTCTCCGGTGTCTGTCAGAAATTTCTCCAAATTATGATGTCTAATTGAAAATTCAAGTAAGGTTTAGAGTTGATTCAAAAATTTTCTATAAGTAGAACAAGGGCATCGTTCGTTACAGTACATTCCACTACTAAATGCGGGAGTTTAGTAAAATTTAAATCTAACTACGTATTTTTATAAGTATATTAAATATTTTATTTGAAACTTAGATAAGATATATTTACTAATTCATCTATTTTAACGTGATATAAGACACAAATTTATCACAATGTTATTTATTTTAGTTCTAATTTTACCCCTATAAAATTTTTAATACACATACTACTCCGTTGGATCCAAAGCATCGGATGACTCGCAATTATTTAAGGGCATCTTTAAAAAATCCTAGAACAATATTCTGTGAGAGAGTTGATTAACCTCTAGTTTTTGTGAAACCCCTTTCAGGATTGCCAGCTTCCTCTCAAATGAGTTGCCAAGCATCTGCATTTGCAAGAACAGCAAAGAAACAGGTCACTGCATTTGTTCTTGATTCTTGCTCGAATCGAAGGACTGGATTTTTATGGTTTATTGGCGAGGAAATGGCATCATGTATGTGAACTTAACTTACAGCTTGCTTGGAATAGTCCCAGTTGAAGAAACTCGTGAAAAATTTGGGTTCATCCCCTTCCATGACAATATACATGGTTGTGTCGATTGATCGTCGTCCTTCCTGATGAATTCCTGCCTGAAGGAACATCTGCAGGTAATATAGATGAATCAGACTTACTGTGGCAATTTTTGGATAGATCAGTGATCAATGATCAAACGTTCAAAACATGAAATCATTTTATTAATTAACCATAACCTTGCCGATATCAAGAGCTTGATCCTTGGATAAAACACCAGAGTGCAGTCCAACCCAGACATAGAATTCTTCAACACAGTCCAGTATCAATATCTCTTCAGTTGCCAGGTCATCCTGGGAGAAGCTGAATACCTCCTTTACCTGAAAGACAGAAACCAAAACCAAAAAGTTTTTAACCTTCCACAACTTTTCGTGTGAAAGCTACAAGCTGGTTGTATCCTCATAACAAACTTTGTGCTCTTCGTTATTCATGAGGTAGCACTAACCTTGAAAAGACCTGAAAAGAATCATACATTTTGATTAGAAATGCCTATGTGCATGGAGGCTTTTTGAAGAACAGAAAAATAGCATCAACTTGCCTTGTTCAAAAAAACAAGTATACAGGCGTGGATCTGCAGGCCAATCTTTGACATGCTTTTCTTTCGAGTATTCTGATCTTCCACCTAATGCTTCCCAGAAGTGACCAGGTTCAGAACCTTCTCTTACTAACATTGATTGTTTCAGTGGCTGTCAGAAAGTTCAAGAAACAATTCACAGGGAAATAATTCTTATTTTCAAGAAACATCAAAAAAATAATATCAGGACGTTTGCTTGTAGTGTTCTCCTTACACACAACTTATCCATCATCCTGTCCAGTAGATTGTGGTCGCTCGGTGAAGAAAGGCCCCCTAGCCAGGTAAAGAAAGAATCGCCGGCTTGCAAGATGTAACAATGTGAAGAATTAAGTGAACTTGCATCCTGCAATTCAGGTTAAGTAATCAAAGCACCAGAATAGTTTAGAGCAGCAGGTAGTCAAATTAAAATGGAAATGTGATTAATTCAAAGGACGGAATTGTGTGTTTTGCGGTTCTCATTTTCTCTTAGTTTTACTAACTCACCAGATCAACCTGAATAGCTTGTATGCAATCATGCTTCAGCCCTTGAACCCGGAATAGAGCAACTCCTTGTTTCTGGTACGATCCATTTATATCACTTCTCTGAGAAACGAAGTTCTTATGTCCCATACTCCTGCCCCCCTGGAAATGGAAGGAAACAACAAACTCCAGAATTTATATCTAGAGATCCCTTTCTAAATTGTTATGCAGGTACAGACACTGTACATGAAAAAAATCACAATGTGTACCTTGAATATGATCAGTGACTTGAACACTAGGAAAAACATTTCTGGTTCTCTGCCCTGAAATACTTGCGCCTGAAATTACGTTTTGTAGGGGAAGTGAAAATTTAAAATATCATGGAAATGAGATTTGTGATGTTCCTGAAGTTGTAAATGTCTAGACGAAAGAACTGGAGTAGCATACCACAACTGCATGCCCTTTTACTGAATCAGCCATGCCTGATATTAGTGATGTTGCTGCAACTCTATCTTCCTGTAGCAAAGCACTAACTTTTTTTAAAAAAATGAAAATATAACAAACTTGTGATCTGTTTAACGAAGCAAAAGTAAAAATACTGGATCAATTTTTCAATGGACCTTGTTTTGGACAGACTTCCAGCAGGAAATTTGAACTGATCCTTAGCAAAGTTTTCATAGTTTGGTTATCATGTAATTGGTTGCTGATCATTGAAATTGCACTAAATTTATCTACAAGTTGTTAACAAGTTACGAAAGAACGCACATTTACACTGTTCTGTCCAGACCAAGCAAAGAACAAATGATAGTCTTTTCCATCTTCGACATAGCTGTACTGTATGATATAGCAGTCCCCATTGTATAGTTGCTCCTGCTCCTCGGTGCAAAGCAGGGACACAGAACCATCATCCACTAACCACACCTGTAGTATATCTTATTCAGTTTCAAGATGAACACAGCTTCACATCAATACAGTCATACAGAAGCAAAGAGTTTTACCTTCAGACTACCATTACAACTGATGATGTAACGAGGTTTATCCTCTGGAATTTCTGTGACATCATATCCCTGATGTTTGAAAATTGCTGCACCATGGTTCTGTATTAGACCTTTTTTTTTCTGAACTCCTAACAAAACCAATTGGCATACAAAGCAACTAAGGTCCATGCACCTGCCACCTTCTCCCGCCCTGCCTCATATAATTTTGGAACAACATTCTTGGGCCAATGCTGAAAATGCATCTTAAATTCAACTGTTTCATGACCTTCTGTCAATATAATGGAACGTGCATTCGATTGCCTTCCTTCACAACGCATGTAATCCTAAAGGTAGTAGAAGTTGGTGTCAAACTTTCACGTGCAAGAGTCCCGTGACACAAACACACTTAAGTAGATAAGCATTAGCACATGTTCCTGGTACACTTCATTCTGTCTGTAACTTATTTACAGCTATTCAAATCTGTGAGGTTTTTTTATTATTATTATTTTCTGCTGTTTTATTAGGGATATCACAAGGCAACGACTAGGATCGTGGTTGTAAAGTTATTCTAAAAGTATAACTACACGAACACAGTATAATATTAAAAAGAATGATAATCAGATTTCATCTTACTTCCAAGGAAGTAGCCGATGTCCTCCTCTCTGAAACAAGTGTTGTCATACCCATCCATAGGAATACTTCGGTGCCACAGTCCAGAATGTAATTTCTGTCTGAGTTCAATATTTCTCTTTCTAACAGATGTGTCTCCACAGGAACAAGGTTTCTCTTGTTAATCCTACAGAGAGCAAAAGGCTATGAAACAAATTGCTATGTACCAACTAAGGGTTAATGAAGTACTATGAATTAAACTGGGGTTAGCCACCAAAATAGTTTCTTGGATGAGGTTGTCATCAGCTCTGTCATGGTTGTGTCTTCTACATCACGGGGAATAGGAGCATATCCTCCAAATAAGTTCCAGAAATCACCAGCGTCAGAGTCACCAACAAGCTTCCCATCCTCTACGGTCAATGACAACATGGAAAAACTTAGTATCCTTCTAGTAATGTTTATGAAAGACATTTTTTTAGATAATGGGAATGACAATATCCAGGTCACTGCACCCAGAGATACACAAAGCCATAATCACTTATTACAAGTTTTCCGCACAAAGCGGAAAGCAGCATACTGTAGAAGTTGATGAAATACAAAATTTTGATGCAGTTGTCTTCCCCGCAAAAAACAATTCAGTTTGCAGTTCACACACAATCTATGGAAGAAATATAGTAGTTGTACCTATTGTCGCAATCTCACATCTGCCACAATGTCGATTCTCTTTGAGGTACTGAACAACATCTAAGGCCTTAGCCCTTGTTTGCAAACTAGAATTACAGCCACTGAAAACAAAGATCTTTGACTGTGTGTCGACAATAAACACAGCTTTGTGATCTAGGGAGGACCGTGAAAATGGTACCTGAGGTAGCATTAGAATAACACTGGTTATCTTACAAAAGCAAATACCAAGATGTGCTGTAAAAACTTGAAATAGAAATTCTTACTTCTGTTACACGAGCTACATGCTCCCCTTCGCACATAAACATTGTGGTCTGGTTTGATTTATCTCCAGATATTCTCATGTGTGAAGACAAGCTACCTTGTATAGGGATGATGCATGGTTTAAAGTATGACAAGAACTTGTCAGATTCTTCGCCTTGTGTTTCCCTATATTGGACTGTATTTGAGCCCAATGCTGCATCCAACTCAACAGCCTTGTCAGAGGCCATCAGATAATCTTCCTATGTCACCACAATGCAGGATATATACAAAGTCATAAGAAAAATGTGCATCCAAGCAATGAAGCAAAACAAGTGTAAACAGACACATCATTTCTGCATTAGCACACCTCTTTGGCTTCATCCCCTACCCAGTAATGCACATTGTGTTGCCGAACTCCGCTTCTGAGCTCAACAGTCTAAAACACCATAAAATTTATGTGAACTCAACAGCGCAAATCAGCTAGAAATCTGCAAATGTTACAGCTGGATCAAACTTTTGAGGAGAGCAGAACTTACACTCAGTGTGATGTAGGTGTTCCCAGTGTAGAACTTGCCGTGCATTGGTTTTTCAATTGCAACTAGATTGCTACCCATGATGCACCAAATGTCCAGTCCCCTGGAACCAGATATTTCCTCAGTTCAGAAACAACATAGGCTATAGATTTTGGCTAAGGCAAAACTAAGAATGACACCTCTAGTTAAAGAGGACTTTTAACACCTTGAATTTTACTAAACCCATTCCAACCAAGATTCTAGAATCTAGAGTTTTAGACAAATTTCTTTCTGTAAAATTTTTATTTGCTGCACTTCCCTCCTGATAGAAGTGCAACAACAAAACAAGCTCTCTCTTTTTTTTTCTTTTTAACTCCATCAGACAAACAAGATGCATTGTAGATGTTCTTGGGTAAAAAAAATTAATTGCCAAGTAAGTACATTTTCTTTCTGTAACCAAAAGGCCCTATAAAAAGCAAATGCCGATCTCCCAAGATTCCAACCTCATCAAGATTCTAGCCCCCACAGAAACAATACAAACAAACAGAATCAAACACGGCAAAAGTAGTGCTAGTAACAGCAAAGCTAAAGATCGAGAGAGAGAGAGAGAGAAGGTACGGCTTGTCGCCGACGCCGAGGAATGCGTCGTCGACGCCCTTCATGGTCGCCGCCGGCAGCAGCAGACAGAGAAGATCAACGGCAGGTCGCTAGCTGCAAGCTCACCGCCGCACAGGCACACCTCAGCTCCTCACCCAGATTAGAAGAAATGGAGGAGTGAGCACTGAGCAGAGAGAGAGAGAGAGGAGGCAAGAAGATGAAAGGGAAAGGCGAGCAGGCAGCTGGTGGTAGTAAAAGTTTGGTAGGACAGCAGCAGCAGCACTCCATCACTGCACCCTGCAGAGGAGGAAGGACAAGGAGGGGAGGGAGCAATTTCTTTGATTTCTTCTTCTTTCTCCTCGCGGGCTCCACCACCGCCCACCATTGCCAATGCACCTAGCACCACCCAGTAGAGAGAGAGAGAGAGAGAGAGAGAAGGCGACGCGTGCCGCTCCGGGAGAGAGAAGCCATTGCTTTGCGTTGAAGCTGATGACGTGCTGTGCTTTCCCCTGCGCTTTCACTGTCGCAGCGGTGACCAAAAAAATAGTAGTATTGCAACTAGGGATAGCCGGGGTCTCCTACGGATAATTTAGGAGTGTCAACTTAAATGAATATGTTTTATCGTAAAATAATATCTTATTACTCCATTCATCTAATAATATAAAACTTTCAAGTCTTGTGTCGGAAATATAGGCCAGAGATATCCCCTATGTTAAATTGGCATGTGACGATCGTGGTCCCACAACCCCTGGGGAAGGAAGGGGTCAGGCCTAGAAAGCCACGTGCCCTGTGGATCGGACCCGAAAGGTGGCCAAGTGGCCGGGCGCTGGAGGGGTTGGGCCACCCCCGACCCCTTCGGCACAAGAACTGCGCGTGGCAGAGCTCACCCCGCGTCAGAAATAGTCTTAGCGTCTAACCACCATATTTATTGCAATGGTCGCCCTCATATGTGCCTGCACCATATTAAATATAGCTACAGGCGCCCCCCTCCCCCGTTTGCACACTATTTCTTAGGAAAAGTTAGAAAGAGATAAGCCACCCTGACAGCATGGTGACGTCTATCGCTACTGGGATAGCATGTCTCTCTTGCGTCGCCGTCGCATCAGATACGGCAAAATTTAAATTTATAACCTTAAATTTGGAGTTAATTTTAGAAGTTTTTTCTTGTAATTTATTTTTAGTCTTGGCTTTTAAATCGCTAACTACAAGTATATAAAAGTTTTATATTTAAATTATTTTTTATAAATATATTATTTCGTTTTTTATTAAAAAGATAAAAGATGATCTCATTAGAATTTATCCTAGATTTTAATAGACCTAACAGCATATCTGGAGACGATGACAAATAGTGGTAGGCCCTGTTGTTTAATGGGTCAAATAGTGGTAATAAACATTGACGATGTAATGTGTTTTAACTAGTTGAGGCGGTAACAATGGGAAAATGCGGTAGGCCCTGTTGTTTAATGGGTCAAATAACCGGCAAGCTAATAATATATTAGTATATAATTAATTAATTATTAGCTATAAGAAACTTACAAGAAACTTACAAGGTGGATTGATTTAATGTTTTAAATCAACTTTCATATATAATTTTAAAAATAAACATATTGTTTAGCAGTTAGAAAACGTGCACATGAAAAAAAAAGAGAGAATTTGATCTAGTTATTTGGATGAAAGAACATCGACCGCAATGGCTTTTACTTTGTGACCGGCTTAAGGAATATGCTAGACAGAAGTAAGTGTGCACGAGAAAATAGCGATCTGTCTTGTGTTATGTACGGAAGAAATTTGAGAGAAACAAGAGAACACATTTTCTTTGAGAATTGGTTTTCAGTGGAGCAATAATGTTGAGCTACACCGGATGTTGAAATTGTCTATGATTTCTTTTGGCAAAAAAGGCTTTATGGAAATTATGTCAGTTGCGTGCTGAAACTATTTGGAAACAGAGAAGAGAAATGCTCTTATCTTTAAAAACTTTCCTCTCGTGGTAGATAATTGGCTTGGGTGCTTTAAGCGAGAAGTTCTCTTGCATCTCTGTAGGATGAAAGGTCTCCTTAAAGATTCTGTTGCAAGATATTTCGAGTTAATAAGAATTATATGATAAACACAATGTGTTGTATCGGACGTAATCAAGACAGTACAATATTGAGGATAACAAACAATAAATTATCAAGCCAATACAAATTACACAAAATGGTTAACCAAAATGATTTTGATAAACAATGGTAACTTAAATCAAACTGGTACAATAACTTCGATCAAAATATTGGATCTAACCAAGAAAGCCTCAATCTAGCCAATACAATTAGTAGGGTGACAAGAACTAATTTAAATGCTGGAGATCAAATTTAATTGATGCATCCCAACCAAGAGTTCACTCGGTCGAAAACTACTTCTAGGGAGGTGATGCGCCGAATTTTGTGTTGAACATATTATTGTTTCTACAGGGTCCTTAGATACACATATTTATACCCTTAGGACCCATCAGAGACACGGTTACATGCAACTTACCGGCATTTATTCCTAATGGTAAAAGAAAAATTAACACGTGGAAGGAAAATAGACTATCCGATAAAGTAGAAATGAATTGATTCATTGGGCCATTTATGAATCAACGCCTCGTATTGAAAAGGTCCAAAATATATGACGTTCCATAAAATACACGCATTTTGACCACTATTGCTACTATGAAAAAAAAATAGTATCAATAGATTGGCCAATGAGGCATTACAATAGAGACAGCAGTAGATATGGAGCATACGATTTAAGGATAGAAATTATAGTTATCGTGTGAATTGGATAAATCAAGGCTAGTATACTTTGGGTCCGTCTTTTGGGTCCGCCTAGTGATCAAATGTTTAAAAATTTTAATTCTATCGATCAAATCCCACTGCCGTTGAATAATAATCTGAAGACATACACGCAGGTAAAAAAATTCCATACACGCCCTCCCCGCAGCCCCCATACATTACGCACGTGTTTAATAGAAAAAAAATCAAATATTTAATCAATAGCAAAAGTTATATACTTTCCATTTCTTTAAACACAATACAAACACATGCGTACATACACATACACACGCTCACGCTCGAGCCACAACGCTATGAGCACCTTTCATGACGCATGAGATTAAAGTGGTGTATCTTGATATTGATAAAGTCATCTCTAATCATCTTGCCTTCTATAGTTACATCACTTACCATACATGTCCCCCATGTAGTACTTTAGATATCTGTAAAATATGTAAATGTCATTCTATTGCTGGTAGATTTATCATTAAAATCACATCCAAATCAATATATATATATATATATATATATATATATATATATATATATATATATGTAGTAATACCCAGAAAATAGCTATAGAAATAGGTAGGGTGCCCGAAGCACAATAATTGACATGACTTGTACTTTGGATCAAAGGGAGAATACATCAAGATGAGCTAAACAGCTCTGCAAAGAAAAAAGGACGAGTTAACAACATTCACAGTGGAATGATGCTCATAGAATAAATAAGTTGCCACGTAGACTAGAAAATGTGATAAATAAGTAAAAGAAAAAAGAGAAATAAACTATATCTTATATGAGACATGATTTCTACACAACACCCAAGACATCATAAGAGATAAATAACATTAAATTATATGTGAATTAGTAGTATTTGCATTATAAGAATAGTGTTTATTACTAGTTTTTTATAACATAGTGGATATAGAAATCATGCAGTGTTTTACATTATAAATGCTCTTAGGTTCAGTGAAAGAAGACCAGCGAGATGACTTTATAACCATCACAATGAAACAAGACCAGCGCGATGACTTTATAAGATAATTCGCGCAACCAAAGTTTCCATAAGAAGAAAGACATCAGCTAGTTGGAGTGTTCAGTAAACACAGCATCGGAGACAATTGGGGTGGTGATTGTTTGGGTAAAAGCCGAATAACATATTTGTAAATAAAAGATAATTTCTGAATAAGATTTTTATATACATGTTCTTAGCAATCTCAAAGCCAAGGTTAAAAAATAAACTACGATGAAAAAAACATCAAAATCAACTCCAAAGTTAAAGTTGAAAATTTAAATTTTGGCTTATAAGCATAAGTAGAAAAAAAAAAGATCGGGGTCAATATGATCAACAAGATTATGTGTCTTTTTTTTCATCAATATTGTGATTACAATATTGAACGAACAGCATCACATTTTTTTTTCATCGGTTGTGTTAAGGACAAAGACAGTTTAACTCATCAATATTGTGGTTACTGCTTGCTCTAGCTCTCTGCCTTCAGTAGTTCAGTGTCACTGAGGTGCCAGAAATGAACACCCCCTGCTTAAAGTGAAAGTCTGGAGCCAAGATTATGATAGTCACAAAAAAAAAATGTTTCAGATAGATTAAACGCATCACTCCCCAAGAGCACAGGAATATATATTCGTGCACCTGCAAATTATTCATTTCAGATCAAGGAAAGAATGGCTAATTATTCTGCAGAGCGGTTCACCTGCAAATTGTTATCGCCTGCATGATTTGCTGCCAATTTCTGCCTCTTCAGAAATCCGGTTCATATATTGGCGCAACTTGATGGCCTGAGGACCTGGTCTTACGATGTTCACATCACTCCACTGGTAACATGGGTCATTGAACCAGTTTTTCCTGCCTGAGCACCAGGCCCCAGGAACAGGTCCGTGACCCCAGCGTCCAAGTATGTTGCCGTCGATCTTATCGAGCAACGGTTCGTTCCCACGAAAACGCCTTGCAAAAGGTGCCCCATTATCTACCAGCTTGTCATAATGTGCCATGTCCAGGAAAACAGGTTCTGTCTGAGGTGGATCATCCCACACCTGGTACCTCAAGTCATTATTCACAGTGAAATTACGGAATTCAAGAGAGTTGCATATGACCGAGTGGAAATATCCTTCCTGAGGTAGTATGACATTGTTGAAGTACATCAGAAGAATCCGAGGAAGATTCTCCCAACCAAGAATGCAGTACTCTATAAACCGCCGGTTCAGAATAACCCATGGAGAACCTATTAAGGAAACATAGATCATGGGTGAGCAAACTATCTGACCGACCAAAACAAAAGTGCAGACAGCAGGAAATGCCTGTGAAGAACTTAAAAGCATCAGGAGTTGGCCTTTTCTCTTTAGCTCGGAAAAAGTTGGTCCTCCCTGCCAAGTAAATTCCGGCATCAACTATCATCGATTGCACCTTCTCAGATCTACAGTACACGTTTTTCATCAGAACATACTATTAGAGGAAAGAATCAATTCTAATTCAGATAATCCATACTCTTTCTGTCCAATGTCACTAGTGTGATCAACGAAGTTGAACTGTCTTGAAACATTTGATAAGACATAAATCAAGTCTGCAATAGGACAAAATGTATAAGAATTTCATGACTAGCAAAAACTTGCATAGTGCAGTGATGATAAGATAGCAGATTAATTGAAAAAAAAAACCCTGATAACTATGGGACACAGGAGATTCATTTGGAAAACCCAAACACTAAAGGTCAGCACAATATAATCAACATCATTTACTGGCTTTACTAGCAGCATATAGAATATAGATCTGATTGTATGGATACAAGTACAGGTCTTTCTTAAAAATGAGAGTAAAAGGGATGCACCCCTGTTAAACAACTGTGAAAAACTCTTGACAAAGGCTATGAATCAGCTGCTTAGGTTGGTTTGTGAATCATCACAAGTCAAGACTAAGTACATGGGAGTGTCATTAGCTCTTGTGAACAATTAGTCAGTTAAACTCACTGATCAATAAGCTATTTTCCATTTAGCCGGAAGCATAATTCGTTTTAGTACCATGTCACCTCATAGATTAATGATTTAAAGGTTAAAACGGCCAATATGGAAGTACAAATTGCCTCAGCCCATATGCTCTTTTGGCACACTGTTCCATCATATATGATGATGTTCTGCTTGGCAATGATCTAGGATAACTGGTTTTATTTTGTCGGTGCTTATACTAGTTTGCTGTTGTCAAAATTTTAGTATAGTTATAACAGTCTACAATTTTTCACAGATCAAATCCTGAAATGCCAATGAAATGATTGGCAATTCCTGACTTGTTTCATGAAGGGATATAGTACTATGATAGTATTCCTAACTATGAATTCAAAACCCTATTACTAGTAGTATTGTTATAAAGGTAAAATGCATACATATATTAGCATGACCGCCACACCATCCTCATTGTTCTAATTACTCATCCATACTCCTGTTACTCACTCGGCGGCACCCTATCGTTTTTCATTTTCACGAGACTTCATTATCTAGTTATAACATACAATTTAGGTTGAAATGCATATTCATATGAAGCTCTACCTTGGCAACAAATAACCACAATGACACAAAATCTGCATAAGTAAAAAGCATTAGGATCCAAACCATGTTTACACTGTTGCCAGTTTGTTTAAATTTTGTTGATGTTAATCGTTACTTTTCTTGCGGCACAGATAAGGATGGACAATTGGACACTCCATTCAATGCTAGTTAATCAATCCAAATGTAGCTGGTGAATGTAGCTTTGTTGTTCACAACATATAGTCAGTTGAATCAATAAATACAAATTGAAACTAAAATTCCGAGTAAAAGTCACTAGGACCCAAACCAAATGTCCACTGTTGCATGTTTGATGTTGATCATTATTAATTTGCTCGTGGAACAAATTAGGAAGAACAATTGGGCACTCCATTTGATGTTATTTAATCGATGCAAATGTAGCTGGCGAAAAGTAGCTTTTGTTTTTTGACCATATATAGATAGATGAAACTAAAGCGGCCAATTTTGATCAAATTGAAACTAGACGCGAGCCATTGCATCATTTGGTGAATTGATACTGCAGATATTTTCCTAGATTTGAATACATTTTATCCATATAAATAGAGGTGACACATTTATCTTCAGAAAGAGAGATAGAGAGAGAAAAGAAAAGAACTTTTGGGTGACCGTACCGTCTTGCGTGACGACGGGGTAGTCGGCAGCGTTGAGGGTGACGAACCAATCCCAATCCGGGTGGAGGCGGAGCAGGACGGCGGCGGCGCGGAGCGTGCCAGCGAGGCTGGAGGAGCCGACGGGCGTCCCCGCGGTAGGCGTGCCGACGACGGCGACGTTGCGGAAGGCACCCACGGCGGGCGTGGAGGCGGCGGCCCGGGCGGCGAGGTCCCGGCGCTCGTCGTCGGCGGCGTCGGCGGAGAGGTGGAGCACGTAGCGGTTGCGGGGGTGGTAGACCGCGAGGAGGAGCCTGAGGAGGCGGGGCCCATCGCCGCGTGCCCCCGTGAGGAGGTACGCGAGGCAGGGCGGCGCGCCGTGGCCGCAGCGGACGGCGGCGTAGGAGGGGGTGGCGCCGGCGGGGCCCGGGAGGCGGAGCCGCGGGGGGGAGGAGGAGAACAGGAGGAGGATGAGGGAGACGACGAAGAACACGGATACCAGCGCGAAGAAGAGGATCCACCTCCACCTCTCGCCGCCGCCGCCGGATGGCCCTCCTCCGATGCCTCCCCCACCGCCTCTCACGCCACCGACGCCCATGCCCACCGAACAAGGGGCGGAGGCGGATTCCTCAGGCTACACATGCAACGCAGCGAGGGCAATGGTCGGTCGAGTCGCCGTCGCCGGCGGTGAGTCGGTCGCCGGAGGAGGAGCCGAGGAGATGCGAGGCGGCGGCCGGCGATCGCGCGGCGCGTTTGTCTCCGCGTGCGAGTGGGAGGGCTTGTCGGGGAGGAAATTGTTATTTAGACCCTGAAATGGAGCGGCTTAGTTCCGATGGCCTCTAAACCATGGTCATTTTTTTAAAAAGCCTTATATTCGGCGTTCTTATCTTAAATAGCCTTTCCGAATTTTCTTAACTCAGGAAAAAATATTGTCAACCGGTTAACCCCTGTGTAAAAAAACATATTTCAATTCTTCTCTCGCTCATTCGATCTCTCACGTCTCTCTCTCGTGGAGGCCATGAATGTCGGTAGCACCCACCCTGGCCGACGAGGCTCCTCGCCGCCCCACCCCACCGCTAGGCAGACTCCTCCCCACCCTCACGCTGAGAAGCCCCACCACCACCACCATTTCCAAGTCAACTGCCTGCCTTCGCCGGTCGAGGCTGGCGCTACCGGCGGTGCACTGGCCATGAACGTTAGTGTCGGCATCTCCACGAGAGAGAAAACGAATGCGAGAGATATCAAACGAGTGAGAGAAGAGTTGAAACGTGTATTTTGCACAGGAATAGTTCGGTCCTAATTGTTGTTGATCGGTTGGCAATATTTTTTATTGAGTTAAGAAATCTGAAAAGGCCGTCTGAGAGGAGGGGTGTTGGATACCAGATCTTTTAGAGAAGTCCACGGTTTGGAGGCCATTTGAGCGAAACCGCTCAGTTTCGTAGCCTAAATAGCAATTTCTTCCTTGTCGGGGGTCCGTCTGTCTGGTGGGTCATTCGATGGTTTCGTTGCTTCTGGCCTTTTTTTTTTGCACGACTGCTTCTAAGGTCATTCTCGATATAAGTTTTATGGGGATATTAATTTTATTAAATAACATGTTATATAGCACTACTTACGATGTAGTTTTATTTTTAATAGATAATGTGTCATTTTAACAAAACTGGTGATATGACATGAGATTTATGAGGAGATAGATGAAACCAGTGGCGCACCATTTCTAACACTTTGAAATCGACTGAAACCAGCATTCAAAAACGATCAGTTTCATGTCAACTTCTTTCTGCTAATGCAACCATAGTACATGTGATAAATTGAATTCAAGTTTTGCCTAAGAAACAACAAAAAATTAAAAGTGTTTATTGGAAGGGGTGGTTTTGTAGCACTTGAGTTGACGAGGCATATTAGAAATAACAAAATGAAACTTGCCCTAGAATAGCCTAAGCAAAAGTGCTGACGTGGTATAGAATTTATGATGATAGAGAGTAGTTGAGTTTTATTAGTATGAAAATTGGTGTACATAGTACCTATACCATAAAACTGAAACCTCCACTGGGAGCAATTTGTTTGATGCTCAAACATTTAATCAACTCCTTTTAATTACTTTAATGCAACGTTTGAGTGATGTATTAGCCTATGAAACTCTGGTGTGGAATTTCCATTGAAAAAACTTCTTTCATTTATCCAATCAAATGACATGACACTGTTGGAACAACACGATGAAACCACACAATAAGAAATGGCCTAAACTTATCCGCATAAGTTATTGGGAAATTTACAAATGTGCCATTATAATTTTGTAAAGTTAGATATATGTCATTGATATCTTAATGACATGTGGGGCATGTATAAGTCAATGACATATGGGCCAGGATGTAACCCATGTGTTAGGATAATTGTACCAAAAAATTAAAAGAATTTACGGATCCACATGTCAGTCACTAGGAAAAAAATAAAAAAAATATATTTTCTTTGTCTCTCTCCCACTTCTGTCTTATAGGTCGGCGAGTTCCTCTTGCCGCTGGTACCTAATGAGGTGCATGGGGCCAGTGGCGAACCTAAAACAGAAATTACCAAGGGTCCAATATATATTAATTATCTAATTTTTTACTTATATACTAATTAATATGATATAATTTAGTAAAAATTGAATAATTTACCTAGGGTCCGAGGACCCCGGGAAGGTGAATGTAGGTTCGCCACTGCCTAGGGCCATCATTTCCCACCGCTCGCTCTCGATCGTCATCCTCACCACCAATGCTGCCTGCTGACCCGAGCTTCAGGTAGGAGCAACCAAGTCGCTACAAACTCACTAGATTTGTCGCCTCTATCTCGGATGTGCAGAATGGTCAAACACAATAGGCATATCCTTCTCGGTTGTGAAAGTGGGCTCCTTCATGGCAATTCTCTGGATTGATAGCATGGGCGAGTGATTTGAGATGAGTTGGAGAAGAGGGTGTTACTGTTGCTTTGTTGTTGCGGGTGGTGGTGAGGTTTGTCATCATCGACTCATCTCATTTCCTCCCTCCCATGCTCAAGAAGGTAACAACACGCATGGTGCTCAAGCTCGACAAGGTGAATGACTAGACGTGGACCACATCTCACCGCCTCCGAGGCGAACTAGTGGTGACGATGAGGTCAATGGGCTAATGACTGCAGAGGCGCCTACCAACGCTCTCCGTGGTTTCGTCTGCATCCACCTCCATCAAGAGGACTGAATGTGCTCAGAGCAACCATGTTAGTGCATCTACTACTAACAAGCACACGAACTTGACTGTTGTGAATGCATCAAAGGGAAGGGTGTCAAGCCTTACCGTACTTTCACCACCTATGGAGGTGATTCTCGAAAGGGGGCCGAGCTTGATAGATCTTGTTGTTGCTAATGGTGTTGACGACAAAGGGAGATATAGTCGTTGAGATTCTCCTTGCAGCAACCCACTTGTCAAGAGGCTCCATCACGGCTTGGGGTGAGGATTTCACTAGCTCCATATCCTACATCGCTACTACCACTTTATTCCTTATCTAATCATCCTGCACATGATGCCCCATCCACTGCTTGATCCCTTTTGACTTTTCTGGTTGCGCCAAGTTGTAGCTTCCCCAATAAAGCTGTCATCACTTCAACATTCATCTTCGACTCATCTTTCGCCATCAAATTCATCTTCAACTCATCTTTCGCCATCAATTGCTCGTGACCACCGTGAGAGAGAGAGGAAGATTGGGAGAGGTGGAGACAAATGGGCAAGAGGTGAGAGGGCAGGATGGAGACAGGGATGTGGTTACTATTTTAAAATTTCTTTTATAGTTGCAAGGCCACATCAGCGCCACATAGATGCCACATATACAAAGACCATTTCAACACGCCACATTGTAGGCAAGTGTACAAAGACCATGTTAAATTTGAGGGACGTATACTAGACCTTTTTCCAGGAATTGCAAGTGAAAGCCCACAAGAAGGCCTATATACATGGGTGTAGCTTCGTTTTGGGCTCAAGACAATTTTCTCCGTTGAAGCCCAGATTTTTTCTTGTTTTTTTGTTTTCTTGCAGATAGAGTTTGAATTCATAATAATCATTTGTTTGTAGATGTAGCATCAACTGGCACTTAGAGAAATTTTATCTCGTCAGAATCTCTTAGCAGAATTGCAATGCCGGATGCACGTCGTCATACATTCCTACACGGTTGATTAATTTAGCTAATCGATACATTCCTTTATCTTGCAAATTGCAGTGCTGAAAAAACAATAGGAGGCTTGCTTTAGAGGTCATCATTTCGTTTAACCTGCTTTGGTTTGCTTGATCCAACGGAAAGGCATGAATTGGCCGCTGGGTGTTCTCCTATTTAACGTGACACTCTATTTAATCTATTTAATGTACATAATACCCTATAAATTGGCCTAAGTGTGTATTCCTCGCACAAGCTTTGCTTGATCCAACGGAAAGGCATCTCGACACATGTGCAGCAGGGGGGGTGTACGAGGGGAGCACTCTCTCACGCACGGAAAACACCGATGAAATTCTTAAGTTAATTTACACATTTATTTTTTCGTTTCTACGACAAAAATTAGATTTTTAACGTTAAATATGAAGTTGATTTTTGTGCATTTCTATCATAATTTATTTTTTAGAATTGTCTTTTTGATTGCTAATAAAATGTATATAAAAGTTTAGATTATTTTTCGTTTGTAAATATATCGTTTGATTTTTACACTAAAAAAACCAAAATTGTCACCCCTTAGATTTTATAATATTTATCGTTCTGGACAAAACCAAGGTCAGATTTTTTTTAAAACTTTAACCATAAATAATTTTTCAAAAATCTTCCAACTATAGACTAATATTAAAGGTACGTTAATGAAATCATATATTTTATTTATAATTTCATGTATATCATAATGAGAAGTAGTAGTCAAAATCATTTTCTTTAAAGACCGTGTTCTATTCAAAGTGACAGGAGGGAGTCATCTCAAACATGTCAACGGGTTAAAGTTTGATAAAAAAAGTCAGCACTGTCATATATTTAAATACGGTGCTGGTACAAACTAATGTATAAAAATGGGCCTTTCTAGATCATCTAATTCATACGCCATGCTGCTAAGAGTTAGTTGCTCTGACCTCTGTTTGTGTTTCTCGCTAAACTAATTCTAACCAAATTTACGTTTCAGACGACTAATTCATTAGTTATTTCACTTTAGTCCCTTTAGTCTCTAAAAACTTAAATAGGAGAGACAAAAATAGATTAAAATTGTATTAGTCTATTAGTCCCTTCCAGAGATGCTTATTGGGACTAAAACTTTCTTTCACGCATTCCCCTAACCGAAATTTCTAGCTTTTAATCTCTCTAACCAAACAATAGGACTAAAGATTTTGGTTTAGAAACTAATTTTTAGTCCTATGATTAAAGAACCCCACCTTAACTATTACAATTGCATAGATCCCTGTACTCAAAAAAATAATACTATTCCTCTGGAGCTCTTTTTGCAGCTTATTAGTACAATTTTCTTATTCTTTTCTGCGTAAGGTCGTATTTCTGTCTTTTGCCTCTCAATCTTAGCATTTTTGAAAAACTAGCAGAATTGCTTTGCTATGCATAAAAAATATATATTACAATACAACATAAAATAAATAAACGTATGTTTATCGTAAAAATGTGTTGCATATACTCCCTTCATATTTTTATGTATGACACCGTTGACTTTTAGAATCACGTTTGACCATTCATCTTATTCAAAATTTATATCCAAATATGCAAAATTATAATACATAATTAAAGTTTCTATAATAATAAATCATATTATAACAAAATAATTATATAATTATATAATTTTTTAATAAGACGAAAGGTTAAACGTGGACTAAAAGTCAACGACGTCATATAAAAAAATATGGAGGGAGTATTTCTTAGCCATATTCATCTAATTTGATTTTATATGTCACTGTCCATTTTGATTTGATTTTTATTGATATTAAAATGTTTGATAGGTAATCTATAAAATTTACAACATATAAATGGGGTGGTAGATCACCCCCACCTTCTTTTAAAGGAGCATATATTGATTTTTAAATGATTTAAGATCATTTATATATTTTTTAATTAAGGAACAATGGTTTTTATTTGTTATACATCTAATGGTCAGTGAAGCTGAGTTTAAGAGCATGAAAAAAAATGACCAATATATTAACTAATCCATATAGTTTTCTTATAAAATATATTCTTTAGCAGCTCAAAATTTTATGCGTGAAAAAAAATAAAGGATATTTTATCCTTTCCCTTCACTGAAACGGTGCCTTAGCCTTGACTAGACCATAATAGCAAAGGAGAGATGAAGACTAACACACAAGATTAGTAAAACCAAAGTCGTTAGGCAACCAAAGCCATCACAATTGAAAACCACTTGTAACAAAGCCTAGAGAGGATATTTCTTACACTCCTCCCCTTCAACTAAATGACAAACCAAAGCAAAGGCCCAGCCCAAGCAAAAATACAAACACAGCTAAAAGGAAAAAAGGTAAAAAAACAAAAACAAAACAAATCAGACCTTATCGTCACGCTCTTCCCAAATTTACTAGTTTTTTCCACTTTCATTTGCTTCCTCTGCCATCTCACCACCACGCCCCCAGCGTGGCCGGCGCCCCAAAATCACACGCCAAAGCCAAAAAAACCAAATCTTTTCTTCAAAACAACAACAACAAAAAAAAAAAACCATTTATCAGTTTTTTTAACAGAAGCAAAGGGGGAAAAACCAAATCTTTTCTTCGTAACAACAGTATAAAAAAACTCCTTTTTTTATTTTTTAAAGATTATCATAGGAGAAACAAATCTTTTCTTCAGGACGTAAAAGATTCCTCTGGTATTTTTTCTGAACAGTTTTTGAAGAGAAGTAAAGGGGAATTAAAATCAAAGATTAAAGAGCAATATACTATATTAATACTATATTGGCAAGATACAAATCATTTTTTGAGAAGAACAACGAGAAAAGATTTCTCCTTTTTTACGAGAAAGAAAGGGAAATAGAAGAGCACCTATATATATCGGCGAGATATATTCTGATTTTGAGCTCAACCTAAAACCCTCACCTTATCCTCTCCTCCTCCTCCTCCTCCCCCTCCCCCTCTCTTCTTCCTCGAATCCTCCTCCAGCTGCTGCTGCTGCTGCTGCTGCTGCTTCTTGCTTCGTTGCTTGCGGCCGGAGCAAGAGGCGGCCATGGCCACCACCACCGCCGACGCCGACGCCGCTCCGGTAGCGGCGCCCGTGGTCGAGGAGAAGCCTGCGGCGGCGCCTGACGGAGATGAGGTCGCGGCTGCTGCGGCGGCGGCGGCGGTGGAGCAGCCCAAGGTAGTCGAGCCGGCGGCGGCGGCGGCGGCGGAGGATGAGGAGGAGGAGGAGGAGGTGGGATTGGAGGGGAAAGGTGCCGGCTTGGGTGATGAGGAGATGAAGAACGGCGAGGTGGAGGCGGCCGGAGGCGGCGAGGTGGACGTGCCGGAGGGGGACGGGGAAGGCGGGAGCTTGGTGGTGGCGGCGGAGGCCAAGGACGAGGGAGGAGGCGTGGAATTCGCCGGGGGTGATGGGAAAGCTTCCTACCTTGCTGCGGCCGGGGAGGCCAGCAACGGCGAATTGGGCGAGGGGGATGCTTATCCGGCTTCCTCCGATGCACCGGTAGGTGAGGAGAAGGGCGAATTGCGCGAGGAGCCGGAGGAGAAGGCTGCGGCTTCGGAGGTGAATGGCGCAGGTTCCGCTGCCGAATTGGCCGACGAGGAGGAGAAGCCAGAGGACAAGAAGGGGGAGGAATTGCCTACTGGGGGTGGAGATGATGCTGAATTGGGAAGGGAGAAGGAGGTTGCTGTTTCTGCCGGGGCCATGGAGGCGGCGCAGCCGGAGGATAAGGTAGCTTCTGAGGCTGAAGCTAACGGTGATTTGGGTGACAAGGCGGAGGAAGCGAGTGCTGCGACGGCCGTGGCAGAGCGCGACGCCGCAGAAGAGGAGGCAAAGCCTGAGCCAGTAACCGACGCAAGTCCTGTGGTAAATGATCCTGCTCAATACAGTTTTGTTTCTAGATAGTTTTGATACATACAAAGATGCTGAATTATTCGTATGGCCGAATCCAGGTTATTGATGAGATTAGCTCGGAGAAGATTGCTCCCGTGAGTGCCGACAATGCGCTTGAAGAGACTGCTGAGAAGGAGCAAACTATTGAAAACCAGGCTGGTGAATCCGTGGAGACTGTTGGTGTTGAGAAGCCTACAGAGGTTGAGAATAATGCTGCTGGTGGTGCTAGTTCTATCTTGTCTCGAGAATTAGCTGCAGAACAAACCAGTGACAATAATGTTGGTGATGAGGATGATGGTGTTGCAGAGGTTGTTGACCTTGCTGCCGATGATGAGATAGTTTTAGCTGCAGATGGTGATGAAGATGATGGTGCCAACGAGGCTGACGATGATGAAGATGGAGTGAGCTCTGACAGGGGCCCTGCACGAGTAGCAATTATAGAGAGTTCGGAAGCTGCGAAGCAAATCATGAAGGAGCTCGGGGAAGGCTCTGCTAGTGATAGTCCTGTGTCTGGCTTGGGCAGCTCAAGAGAGTACACCAACAGCATGGATGGGCAGATTGCCCTTGATGATTCCGATGAGGATGAGGATGACGACGATAATGAGGATGATGATGAGAAGGGGTTTGATTCTGCTGCCTTGGCTGCCCTGCTGAAAGCAGCAACTGGTGCATCCCCAGATGGGAATGTCACGGTTTCTTCCCAAGATGGTTCTAGAATCTTCTCCATGGACCGGCCAGCCGGCCTGGGCTCATCAGCCCCATCTCTCAGGCCAACTGCCCCACGCCCACCAGCACGGTCAAACCTTTTCAGCCCCTCTGAGCTAGCAGTGACTGCTGAACCTACTGAGGAGATGACAGAGGAAGAGAAGAAGCTGCATGAAAAGGTTGAGTTGATCCGAGTAAAATTTCTGCGCCTTGTCTACAGATTGGGGGCTACTCCTGAAGAAACAGTGGCAGCACAAGTGTTGTACCGTCTGAGCCTTGCGGAGGGTATTCGACATGGAAGGCAGACAAACCGAGCTTTCAGCCTTGACAATGCACGGAGGAAGGCCTTGCTGCTTGAAGCGGAGGGAAAAGAGGAGTTGAATTTCTCATGCAACATACTTGTGTTGGGTAAGACAGGGGTTGGCAAAAGTGCAACTATAAATTCTATTTTTGGTGAAGAGAAGTCCAAGACTGATGCTTTCAGTTCAGCCACCAACAATGTGCGGGAGATTATTGGCAATGTTGATGGTGTCCAAATACGGATTATTGATACTCCAGGCCTTCGACCTAATGTGATGGACCAAGGATCCAATAGGAAAATTCTTGCTTCTGTGAAAAAATATACCAAGAGGTGTCCCCCAGATATCGTCCTGTATGTGGATCGCCTGGATAGTCTGAGCCGTGATCTGAATGATTTGCCTCTTCTGAAGACCATTACTTCTGTTCTGGGCTCATCTATATGGTTCAACGCCATTGTTGCACTCACTCATGCTGCCTCTGCCCCTCCTGAAGGCCTAAATGGGGCCCCTATGACATATGAGGTGCTAATGGCTCAGAGGTCTCACATTATCCAGCAATCCATTAGGCAAGCTGCAGGGGATATGCGCTTGATGAATCCAGTGGCTCTTGTTGAGAACCATCCTTCTTGCAGAAGAAACCGAGAGGGTCAGAAAGTACTTCCAAATGGCCAGAGCTGGAGGCATCAGATGCTGCTTTTGTGCTACTCTTCAAAGATATTATCTGAAGCAAACTCACTTTTGAAGCTTCAGGATCCAAATCCTGGAAAGCTTTTTGGGTTCCGTTTCCGGTCTCCACCTCTTCCCTTCCTTCTCTCCTCCCTGTTGCAGTCAAGAGCTCACCCAAAGCTTTCGCCAGATCAGGGGGGCAATGATGGAGATTCTGACATTGATTTGGATGACTACTCTGATATAGAGCAGGATGAAGATGAAGAGGAATATGACCAGCTTCCTCCCTTCAAGCCATTGACCAAATCTCAGCTTGCAAGGCTGACAAAGGAGCAGAAGAATGCTTATTTTGATGAGTACGACTACAGGGTCAAGCTTCTCCAGAAGAAACAATGGAAGGATGAGATCCGCAGGTTAAAGGAGATGAAGAAGAGAGGTAAAACTGATATGGATGCTTATGGGTATGCTGGCATCGCAGGAGAAAATGATCAGGATCCCCCTCCAGAGAACGTATCAGTTCCCTTACCTGATATGGTGCTGCCCCCCTCATTTGACTGTGACAATCCCACGTACCGGTACCGCTTTCTGGAGCCAACTTCAACTGTTCTTGCAAGGCCTGTTTTAGACGCGCATGGGTGGGATCATGACTGTGGTTATGATGGAGTAAGTGTTGAAGAGACGCTCGCTCTCCTTAGCAAGTTCCCAGCTAATGTGGCAGTTCAGGTCACCAAGGACAAAAAGGAATTCAGCATCCATTTGGACTCTTCCATCTCAGCAAAGCTTGGGGAGGAGGCGTCGTCACTTGCTGGTTTTGATATCCAGACTGTCGGGCGGCAGCTCGCATATATTCTCCGTGGCGAAGCCAAGTTCAAGAACATCAAGAAGAACAAGACTACTGGAGGATTTTCAGTGACTTTCCTGGGCGACATTGTCGCGACTGGGTTGAAGGTCGAGGACCAGATCTCTCTTGGGAAGAGGGTGGCATTGGTGGCGAGCACAGGTGCAATGCGAGCGCAGGGCGACACCGCGTATGGAGCTAACTTGGAGGCGCGCCTGAAAGACAAAGACTATCCGGTTGGCCAGTCCCTCTCAACCTTGGGTCTCTCTTTGATGAAGTGGCGCCGAGACCTTGCTCTCGGCGCAAATCTGCAGTCCCAGTTCGCGATCGGAAGGGGCTCGAAGATGGCGGTTCGTCTCGGGTTGAACAACAAGCTGAGTGGGCAGATCACCGTCAGGACAAGCACCTCGGAGCAGGTCCAGATCGCACTGCTGGGTCTTGTCCCAGTTGCAGCCTCCATTTACAGGAGCTTCAGGCCCAGTGAGCCCTCCTTCGCTTATTAGCTTCGCCAGCAGAGACCATGTCGTCAGCGTCCCCTTTTGTCTTGGCAATTTTCCTACTTATATGAACCATATTCTCTATCTGTTTTGATTTTACCCGTGTACTCGAAGATCGTTCCTATCATAATTTTGGCTGAAGAGGGTTGTGAGATTTATGTGGAACTTCAACTGAATAATGTTGTTAGATCTATAATCCATCCGTTTATCTATTATAGTATCATTGTTGCTCTGAATTTTAGTACATTTCATCCTGGTATTATGCTTTCTGCTGGAACCTGCAGATGAAGCTGCTGATAAGCATGCCTTGAGCCTCTGCCGATAATTTTGGTTGAGATGCAGATGCTCTACTGTGTCACTTCAGATCTTTGAGAGACTCTAATCAAAATCTGCATCGTTGGTGAAGTGCATTTTCTTGCGGCAGCTTCTTTGGAACTTCTACTGTTTTGTGCAATGTAATGTCCTGCAAAAAAGTTATGATGTTCTTGGTGGCCTTTGGCTGATCCTGAACCTGTTTCTGATTGTAGTGGTAGCATACTAGCATGTGACTTCACCTGAACGTGCTCTCTTTTTCTACAAATATTTTCAGCCAGACATTTTTTTTCGTCGCTATTGTTACACCTGAATATAAGGGATTAAGATCACCTAACTCAGCTTTTGCTTTTCTGTAATGTGGTGACTGTCTACTTACTACGTTTTATATTATATATTTTCCGTTTTATATTTTGAAGTCAGACTTTTATGTTTAACTAAATTTGTAGAAAATATAATAACATATATGATACTAAATTATGATACTATATTAATTTTATTAAATAGACCATCGATATATCCGAAGAGTAAATTTGTTTTTTGAAATATATTTGATACATTTTTCTATAATTTTAGCTAAACTTAATGAAATTTGTCTTTGCAAGATTGAAGTATCTAGGTGGGTTCTTTTACGCATATTATCCTTAGACTATTCTTCAGTTTTTTATGCATGTTGTCCAAACTATTAAACATTATGTTTTTTATAAAATATTATATACAAGTTCATCATCTCGTCTTTCTAAATATTTTAACCTTTTAGTAGTTATTTCATTATTTGTATCATTAACTAACAGTCAACAAATAAAATACTCCCTTCATATTATAAATATTTGTAAATATTTGGGTAGTTGAGATATATTAGTAAAATATGATATGAGATCATATGGAGTATATAATATAGATGATTAGTTTTTTTAAGAAAAACACGGTACAACTCTGAAATATTCACTTTAACGAGGAGTCACCCTTTCGCAATATAGATGATCAGTTCGAGCACAGAGATATGGAGGGAATATTTTTTGTGAATGACCATCAAAAGGGGATGTGGAGGATTGGATTTGAACAATCCGTGTGGAGGATTGGACTGAACGATCCGTTGAAAATGCTATTATAAAATTAGAAGGGTTAATTTGATTCATGCCATTGCAAATATATCATATTAGAAAAATACCATTAGTATTTACGATATCAGCTGAATACCAATGGAATTTTATAAAATTTGATTTATGCCATCACCGTAATTTTTCCGTCACCCTCGTCTTCTTCCTTATCCTCTTTTCTTCTCCTCTCGATTCACACATTCGCACACGCCTCCAGTGCAGCCGGGGGACATTGTTGCAGCCTGCCTGCCAAGCACGATGCATCAGCACCACACCAAAATGCAATAATTGAGATGGAAGATTCAGCTGATGTACTGGCCATCCAGCTTTGATCTTCAAACAAGTGCGTGGATCCATTGCTTAGCTCACTCCGGATGGAAGGATGAATTAGCAGACACGAGTTATGGTCAGTGATAGATCCACGCACTGGCACTGCTATATTCATCCATTCGCACATCATTGTTCGCCGCATGTTGGCTGATGAACACATGCGAGCGACATTAGTGGCAACCCCACAAACCCTCGGCTTGTTGCCCGACTCGGTGCACCTGCACCTGCACATGTTGCGGCTGCTCTGGTGACACACAACTTGTCAGCGTCCAGTCACCCTGTGTACCATCTTTCTCGCTGGGCCGTCGCTGGCCTCATCTATCTTAGAACGGGGAGGGGATGAGAGGACGGAGGAAGAAGATGGAGCTGACAGCTAGGGCCCACATTTAGGGGTATTTTGGTCTTTATGGAGATGGAAAATGTGACGGCAAAAAATGTGACGGCAATGGTATATATCTAATTTTATAAAATTCTAGTGGCATCTAGCTGATATCGTGAATAGTAATAGCATGAATCAAATTAACCCAAATTAAAATAGGATAAAACGTCATAGATCCCACCGTATAGGTCTATATGTCCATGTTATGGTATACTTCTTGTGGAAGGACTTTGGCTGCATTCTTTTCCATTCAAATTACATTCCTTATGTTTTTTAAGTGTTAAGCCATGTATTAACTTGATAGTTGTTAGTTTTATCATTTATACCATAAAACAATTAACATAAAAAGTAGTTAGATAATCTTTCATCTTTAATTTTATCTAACAAGACAAAGTGCATTTGTTCCAAAAACATGATATGGCTTGTGTAGTTCTACTTTTCCCCCAAAAACATCACATCGACTCTTTGGACATCTAAATGGAGCATTAAATATAAATAAAAAAATTAATTACGCGGTTAAAAGGGAAATCGTGAGACTAATCTTTTAAGATTAATTAGTCCATGATTAGTCATAAGTGCTACAATAAACATATACTAATGACGGATTAATTATGCTCAAAATATTCGTTTCGTGGTTTTCAGGCGAGCTATAAAATTTATTTTTTATTCCTGTCTAAAAATCCCTTCCGACATTCGGTCTTGACATGACATAAAAGAAAATTTTCATGAACTTAACCGTGCCTAAGTTGAAATGAAGGATATTATGCTTGTTGGTTTCTCCAATTTCAGATCATCTTTGCTCTCCTTAGGCCCTATTTAGGTCCAAAAATTTTCGCCCAAAAACATCACATCAAATCTTTGGACACCTAAATAGAGCATTAAATATAGATAAAATGAAAAACTAATTGCACAGTTACGTGAGAAATCGTGAGACGAATCTTTTGAGCCTAATTAATCCATGATTAGCCATAAGTTCTACATTAACCTGCATACGCTAACGAGGGATTAATTAGGCTAAAAATATACGTCTCACGGTTTACAAGCTAGCCATAAAATTTGTTTTTTCATTCGTATCCAAAAGCACTTTTAACATCCGATCAAACGTCTGATATATGAAAAAAAAAATTCATTTCACCGTCTAAACACCGGCTTACTACCTCAGTCATTATCTGAAAGAGATTCAGGGTTTCTCATTCTCTATCGGTGGTCAGCGCAACTCCCGAATCATTCGAATTAACAAAAAAAGCAAAAATAAACTAAGGCTAACAGTTCGTAAAATCTTTTTCCAAAAACATCACATCAAATCTTTAAACACCTAAATAAAACATTAAATATATATAAACATTAAAAATAATTACACAGTTATGAAGGAAATCCCGAAACGAATCTTTTGAGCCTAATTACTAATTAGTATATAATTAGCCATAAGTACTATATTAACCAATATATGTTAATAATGGATTAATTAGAAAAAAAAAATTTGTCTCGTGATTTTCAGGCGGAATCAAAATTTATTTCGTAATTAGATTACGTTTAATATTTTAAATATCTGACACGCGGGTTAACGTGACATTTTCCAAAAAAATTTTGCTGCCTAAAAAAACCCTTAAAATCCGCGGACGGCGTTCACACGCGAACCCGCGTGAACCAGAGCCGACCGCCCTACCCACCGACGCGTGGGCCCACGGGCACCGGACCCCACCTGTCAGTGGCACGCAGATCGCCCCTTCTAGAAGCCCCTCGTCTCGTCGATGCGGACCAAACCGCCCAACGGCCCATGCAGAGGAGACGCGTCATCCCAGTTCAAGCGAACCCTTAACACTTAAGAAATTTTTTATTAAAAAAAACGGCGAGAAAAAGCTTGACGCCTCGATTAAGTCTTCGCCATCCTATAAAACTCCCCCAAATTCCCCACCAAAAACCCAAGCAAAAGATCACAGATTAGAAACAACAAGGAAGCCTTCGATTCGATCCACCACGAGCCGAGCAAAGATCCGGAGAGGAGCCATGGCCGCCGAATCAGGCAGCGACGCCGCGCCGATCAGCAACCGCCCGGTAAGAAAATCAGTTTCGATTTCTTCTTGTTTGTTGTTGAGTTGCTCTGTCCTGGATTGTGGTGGTGATTGGGTTGGTTTGGTTTGGGTTGGGTTGAGCAGGTGGAGGAGGAGGTGACGGTGGAGAGGACGCCGGAGTCGGAGGAGGAGGAGAGGCTGAGGTACCTGGAGTTCGTGCAGCAGGCGGCGGCGCAGGCGCTGGTGCTGGCGGCGGCGGCGTACGCCTACGCGAAGCAGGGCGCCGGGCCGCTCCGCCCCGGCGTCGACCACGTCGAGGGCACCGTCAAGGCCGTCGTCGGCCCCGTCTACGACCGCTTCCATGGCGTCCCCCTCGACCTCCTCAAGTTCCTCGACCGCAAGGTTTCTAACTAATCGCCCGGATCAATTTCCTCAATTCGCCCATCATTTTATTTTACTTTTTTTTTGAAGAAAAAGAATAAAATTGCATATGAAACTAGTAGTAAGTTCTACCTACCTGTTCATCTTTTCTATTGGTTGGTACTTGGTTATGCTCAATTCATCTCACTTATCTTCAGAAAGAGAAAAAATAAACTGTCATCTTTTCCTATAATCACACGATGTCTCTCTTGAAATGGGATTAAAATCAGTTTGCGATTGAAATAGTTCTGTCGCTGTTTGAGTTAATGAAATTAAAATCGATAGTTATAAGATGGTAGTACTACAAATCTCCATATGAAATTACTCTCCAACTGGTTCGTCCTATCTACTGCTTGATGAAATTACTCTCCGACCGGTTCATCCTATCTACTGCTCGATCAAGTTTTATCATTAAAAAACAAATCAATCTTTTTGAAAAATGACGCGCTTTCACTCTTAGAATGGGGCTAAAACCGCTTGATTAAAATGGTTTGATAGCTGTTTGAATGAACTAAATTTGGACGCAATTTCGTTGGTCGGATGAAGAGAAGTGAAATTTTTTGATGTGTTGTGTTGTGTGCTGCAGGTTGGTGAGTCTGTCCAGGAGCTGGACCGCCGCGTGCCGCCGGTGGTGAAGGAGGCGCCGGGGCTCGCCCGCTCCGCGGCGGCGGAGGTGCGCCAGGCGGGGCTCGTCGGCACGGCGACCGGCCTCGCCAAGTCGGCCATCGCCCGCGCCGAGCCGAGGGCCCGCGACCTGTACACCCGCTACGAGCCCGTGGCGGAGCGCAAGGCGGCGGAGGCGTGGGCGGCGCTGAACCGCCTCCCGCTGGTGCCGTCGGTGACCCGCGCCGTGCTCCCCACGGCGGCGCAGCTCTCGGCCAGGTACAACACGGCGGTGCTCGACGGCGCCAAGCGCGGCAACGCCGTCGCCACCTACCTCCCGCTCGTCCCCACCGAGCGCCTCTCCAGGGTGTTCGCCTACCCGCTCGCCGACAGCGCCTCGCCGCCGGCGCCGGAGATGCAGCCCATCCCGTCGCAGTAAAAACCAACAATTTCTTATATAGAATCGTACTAGTGTGCAAATGGATGAACAAAATCTTGTACTGTCAGTAGTGTGGTTGGGCACTCTTGTTAATTGTTTTCTACGATTTGTTCGTGTAATCTTGTGTTATGTGAATGTGAGTGGACAAATCATTTGTATTCAATAATGCCGTTTGATTATATATTTCGTTCAAAAACATGTCTTTGTTTGCTAAATTTCAGATTTGCAGATGATTAAGGCTCCTCTGTTTGAAGGGAATACCATTGGGATGTTGGAGCGTTTCATTCTCCTAGACCACTCCTTGAAATGGACACTATTAAATACAGCAAAATAACTATAAAATGTCTCATTCTATATAAGAATAATATGAGGTCCAAAGTTCATTGTAAGTGTTTCTCTTTCTTTAACAAAGTGACGTTCGTATCACTCTAGCTTTTGTTCGCCTATAAGCCAAATTTTTGAATTTTTAGTTTAAATTTAGAAATGTATAGGCCAAATTTTGAATTTTCTAAATTTCTGAGTTGATTCTAAGTTTTTTTTTTTGGCATTTGGCTTATAAGTCAAAACCTAAAATTTTAGCTTAAATTTGGTGGAGTTAATTTTAAGGTTTTTTCATCGTAGTTTATTTTTTAGCCTAAATTTAGATCACTATAAACACATATATAAAATAAAAAAATTTATTAGTGATTTTTTATAAATATGATGTTTGGTTTTCATCGGAAAAGTCAAAACACTTATATAAAAATTTTGTATATAAATTATTTTTCGTTTACAAATGTATGTTATCGTTTGGTTTGGTTTTTCCGTTGAAAACGTCTTTCCTGTATTTGAAATTCTCGATTTTCCACTCGTATTTACGTTAAATTTAGTTTTGTTACACCTCCGTTTTCTTAATCATGCGTTCCAAGATCAGGGTGTTTTTTTTTTTGTAAGTTTCTGATAAGAGGGTGTTTTTCTAAGAGTTGATGAATAAAGCTGAGACTAAGACAATTGAAATGCAACCAAATACCCAATGAAATAAATATCCTCTATTTTGTATATGTGATCGGTGGTGGGTCTTGTTAATCGTACTACTATTTTCTTGTAAATCTCGTGTTATGTGCACCGCATGCGTATTTCATATTTATGTTTGATAATGACATCGTTCAAAAGGGAGATTTGTTGCAGTTTGGTGCTTCTGGTTGAATCTTGGGAGAAACAACTACCAAAGTATACACACAACTATGTAGCAGCAAAAACATTCAGAAAGCTGGTTGCCACTGCAGTGACAGTGATCATACACATATACAGATGAGGATGAGATCATGAGAGAACTGAGATCAAACGCTGCACACACACACGTCGCCGTAAAGAGGCAAGCTTTTGGTTGATTCGTTGATTGATCACTTCATCATCTTGTAGTTCATGACGGCGAGGAGGATGGCCCAGGCGACGCACGGCTTGGCGAGGTCGCCGGCGACGGGGTTGACGGCGCCGAACCCGCGGGCGCACGCGGCGGCGGCGGCGGCCATGGCCGCGCAGCACGCCAGCCCGGCCGCGGGCGCGGCGAGGCCCAGCGCCACCGGCGCCCACGCCAGCGCGGCGCCCAGCTGCGCCAAGAACGGCGCCAGCGTCGCGCCGGGGCGGCGGTGGAGGCCCCCCTCCGCCCACACCATCCACGCCGCCAGCGCCATCACCGCCTCCGCCGCCACCGACCCCGCCCGCGCCACCGTCACCTTCGCCGCCGACGCCGAGGGCAGCGACGACGACCCGGAGCCGTAGAACGAGGCGGCCGTGAGCGCCACCGACAGGGACACGGCGGCGGCGAGCGAGCGGAGGCCGCGCTTGGCGCGTCCCGCCTTCCTAGTATCCCGGCTCGCCGGCACCGGCGCCGCAGCATCCGCGTCCCCCCTCACAGCACCGCGATGAGTGATCCCTTCCTGCGCGGCGGCGGTCGCCATGGCTCTCGTCTTTACTCTTCCGATCGCGATCAAGCACTCGATCGAGCAAGAGATCAAGATCTTCCCCTCGCGCGCGTGCCCGGTTGGTTCTTCCCTGCCTGCGATCTGATGAAGAAGCGGTGGGAGCGACGAGGGGTTAAAATGCGCGCGAGATGAGCTCGTGGCGGGACACGTGGGGAGACGAGGTGGCGGGAACGGTGGCACGTGTGCAGATGGGGGTGGGTTGGGTTAATCAAATCATCGGCCATGGCCAGGTGAGCGAGCTGACGAAGGGAGCTTCTGGAGCTGAAGATGACGAGGACAACCTGCCCCGTTCCGGGGACGAATGAAGACGAGTAGAAGAACGATTTTCTCGGTCACCTCAGGCGCCATCTTTCGCTAATTTCACAACCAAGTAAAACGATGTACTTAAAAAATAATTTATAAATAATATATATTATATATATTGTTAGTAATTTAACAAAAAAATAAACTACGATAACAAAATTAAAATCAACTCAAGATTTGATGTTGAAAATTTATTTTTTGGTATAAGCATAACAAAAAAATATGAGGGTATCATGATTCGGTGACAACTTTTATTTTAGAAAAGGCAATTTTAGTCATGTAAAAATTTCTCTCCATGATTTTATTAAACGACGGAGTGAATTCTGTGAAATTTATTTAAAAAAATATCTAAGTTTGATTACCTTTTAGTTTATCTCTATATAAATTCATTACCTTTCATAATTTATCACATCATTTTTCCTGTTTCGGCTTACGCTAGTAAGCCAAAACTTTAAAAATTTCAACCTTAAGATAGTTGTTTATTAATATTTTTCATCGTAGTTTATTTCATAACCTTAGATTTTAGGTTGCTAAAAATATATGTATATAAATTTTATTCACAAAATACTTTTAGTCTACAAGTATGCCGTTTATTTTTTTTCTCCGAAAAATCAATCAATCACCTCTGTGATGTTTGATGCTCTTGATTTTTGAAGACGTGTTTAATCATTTGTAATAAGAATTAGAACTATCATTTATTTGTTTTGATATTATAAGGATTTTGAGCCTGACTTATATTTGTTTTATTTATATTTTTTTCATAAATGAAGATCAAATGTATCTAAAAACAACGATATTAAGCATGTAAAAGCATTAATTGCGAGTATTTTTGTGATCTTAGGCGAGCTGGAAGAATCCTCTGGCAATGGTGCCGTTGCCGCCGCGGGGGAGGAAGCCGCCGGGGATCTGCTCGTTGCGTGAGCCGTAGAGGATGCGGAGGACCTCGGCCGGCGTGCGCGCGAACCCCAGCGAGTCGTCGCCGGCGCCGAGGATGTTGCTGATGGTGCGCCGCTCCGCGCCCTGCCGCCGGTCGAGCACCTTGACGCCCTCGTCCTTGGCGCCGCACCTCGAAGCGCCGTTCCTCCAGTCGGAGATCCTCCGAGTGAACTCCGCCACCGTGTGCCCCTTGTACGGCGCCACCACCTCGTCGGCGCGCTGGTACAGCAATAGCCGGATCACCGCGTCCTGCCCCGCCTCCACCGCCAGTATGCTCGCCTGCAGCTGCGCACGCCAAGAATTGGATTAGCTCGGTCAGCTCCTCGCTGGCGTCCATGGCGAGGCGGGAAGAGGAGAGATTGGTTGGCGGCGGCTTGCCCGCTTGGAGGCGAAGCCAATGAGGGAGGGGCTGATGCCGACGGCGGCAGAGGTGGTGATGTGAGGGAGGATATAGGAGGCGAGGAGGAAGTTGACGCTGCTGGCGTAGGCGTCGAACGGCGGGTCGAGGCGAGCCCCCATTGCCTCGTCCATCACCGCCGCGAACCGGCCGTCGCTGAGGTCGATCGCCGGGCGCGGGAAGCCGCCCATGGACTGGGTGATCGCCCTGATGTGGCCGACCTCCTGGTAGCCGAGCTCGGCGGCGACCTCGGTGGTGCGGAAGTCGAGGGCGGCCTTGCGCGCGCCGGAGGGGGGCGGCCCGCCGGCGGAGAGGTTGCGGTCGAGGGAGTCGACGCCGCGGCCGAGCGCGGCGTGGAGGAACCACTCCGCCTCGACGAACTTGGCGTTGAGGAGGAACTGCAGCTGCGCCATGTCGCTCGGGTACACCGCCACGGCGCCGCGCCGCGGAGGGCTCGGGTGGCACCGCGGGTCGTCGCCGCCGGCACTTGGCGGAGGAGCGTCCGGCGTCGCCGCGGGCAGCAGGTGGAGGAGCAGGAGGAGGGCGGCGGGGACGGCGCGCCGCGCCATGGCGGTCGGGGTGGAGGGCGAGGTGACACACTGTGACTGTGAAGCGTTTGCGCGGGAGTATTTGTGGTGCGGTTGCGTTCGGTTAGCGCGGTTTTAGGTTGGGCAACCGAGGCGTCCAAATGCGTGCGTTGAAGACAGGTAAGGTTTTGTTGATCCTCAATTTTTTATTTTCATCTGTATTTGTTGTGTATTGCTTCTCCATTTTTTTAATTAACATAGTTAATTTTTGAATCTATGTTTTATCGTTCGTCTTACTTAAAAAATAAATAATTATAGAATATTTTATTATAATTTAATTTATTACTAAATTAATTTCAAGTATGATTTATAATTTTATATATTTACATAAAACTTTGAATAAGACGAATGAGCAACCTAAAAGCTAATAGCATTAATTTGAAAAAATGGGGAAAGTTCAGCATAGCTACATTAAGTCACATCTCCTTTAGTCCCCCTCTTATCATTTTTCTCATATTCATAAACCACCCTTGTTTAATAAAGGATATTTTAGAATTTGTCTCCCATATAAATTGTCATCTCTCTTCCGAAACAGACAATTATTTTATAAACACGTAGTACTAAATTAGCGGCATATAAGAGCACATCAGAATATGATACAAAATTATTGTCATCATTAATATTTTGTGATGAATAATTAGCTTATAAATAATTTCCTTAATGAAAACAGGTTAGGAATATTTCTTAAGTAAGTGTGAGTATGTGACTAAATTAGATAAAGTTAAGATATAAGTCAATGATAGGTCAACATGATTAGGATTTAGGACTATATGCGGTAAGATTAAAATAAAATCATAAGTTATTAAGATCAATATCAGTCAATAACAATCTCACGGCAGGCTCTAGAGGCCAAAATATGAGAGTTAAACATAACATGACAACGAATGGATATCGTGTGAAGGTATCTACGTGGACTTCACAACCATTAAATTAAGTCGGGGACTATACTCTTCTTCTAAAATTTAAGTATTTATATAATTTAAAACTTGTATCAAAATATAAAACAATACTATTGTGCCCATCAAACTTAGCAATGACAATTCTTTCAATTTTGCACCTATCTACCCTTACAAGTTACATCCCTAATGGCACCATAGTATTTTATTCTTAATTTTAATCTTAAATATTTGTATTTTAGGATGAATGTACTATACAAAATAAAAAAATATCAGGTAGTGTTTTGTTTTCAGCAGTTATATCCATAAAAAGAATTTTGTTGCATCTGTTTCAAGTCTAATGAAAACAATTCATACGAGTACCAGAGTGGCAGTGTAACACCCATAGACGAATCCACGCCGTCCATCTGAAGCAGCCCACGCCTCCTCGGCCGCTCTAGGGTTTTGCCTCTCTCGCCGGAGATCTCCTCCCCAAATGGCGACTCCCGCCGCCGCCGCCGCCGTGACGCTCGGGGGCAAGGGCACCGCGCTCACCCCCGCCGCGGTGTACGCCCTATCCCATGGCCTCGCCGACCCAGCCATCGACGCCTCCACGCTGCAGAGGCTCTCCGCGCGCGGCGCCCCCTCGCCGCAGGAGACCCCCGCGTGCCTCCGAGGCCTCGCGCTGGCGCCGGCGGAGTCCCGTGCCGCGGCGGCGGTGCTGCTGAACAAGCTCCTGGTCACCGCGGGGGATTCCTCCGCGCTCGTGACCGCCGCGACGGCCACCCGCCTCGCTGGGTCGCTCGACCTCGCCGCCGCGCTGCCCCCGGCCTCCCGCGACGAGGCCGCCATCGCCGCCGCCTCTGCCCCCGTGGCCGTCGCGTTCGCCGCCGCGATCGACTGCTGCGCCTCCCCGCTCGTCCGCGTCGTCGACGCCGTCGCCGCGCTGTCCTGCGAGGCCGCGCGCGGGGACGTCTCCGCCTTCGATGTGCCCACATCTGGTGATGGTCTCTCCGCCAAGGACGAGACTGATGTCGCCGCCGACGTCAAGATGCTCCTCTTCGGGTCCAAGCTCGTCGGTGGAGCCGGGGGTGCCGCCGCCGCCTCTTTCACTAAGGTGCCCACGGTGAATGGAATCTTCCGTGAGGCAGTGCGCTCGCTGCACGCCAGGGTGCGTATTGAGCTCAACGCTCCGGTGAAGTTGGGAAAGAGGGATGCTGTCGAAACCGGTGAGGGAAAGGAGGAGGCATTGGTTGTTCTGGCAACGCAACTTGCGAGGTCGGTACAGGCAATGTTCAAGCTTAGTGTTGCGCGGATAAGGCATTGTGTTGAGAGAATTGATGATGCTGAGCTCTGCAAGAAGCTTACTGATGATTTTGACATCGATGTTTTGAAGGGGATGCTTGATAAGATTATGATCGATTCGAATGATGTATCTGTTCTGCGGGGTGTGTACAACTGCCTGCTCAAGTTCAGGGACATCCTTGCGTGGGAGGCAGCTGTTGCCATGGCAGTGATCGAAACAGACAGCTCGATTGAGAAGCCGCAAGCTGGTGGGGAGAATGAGGCAGGCAGTTCAACTGAAAATCCACAGGCTAGCGGAGAGAAAGGAAAAGGTGACAAGAAGAGCAAGAAGAAGAAAACTTTGGGCAAGGGTACTTCCGCTGTACTGATGTTGCTTAGGGACCATTTGACCAACGGAAAGGAGGTTCTTTCAGTGAATTCTGCACTACTTGCAGAGTGGGGAACTGAGCTTTCATTGTTGTTTGATCCAAAGTGTCCCAGATTGATGTCCCTTGTGGACAAGGTGAAGGAGATTGTTGAGACCAACGAAGTGAGGAGGTTGCCTAAAATTCCCAAAGTAAGGATCATGTTGTTATGAGTTGCATCTCCATTTTCCTGTTTAGTTTGATCTCTATGCTCCAATTACTTGACAAAAGAAAGTTCAGAATCATCTTTGCATTCAGACTGGTATATTTCCCCCCTTCTGCTAACTAATGCTTTTCATTACTCCTGTTAGGGAACACGTGACTTTGGGAAAGAGCAAATGGCCATAAGGGAGCGTGCCTTTTCAATAATAACAGGTGTATTCAAGATGCACGGTGCAACAGCACTTGATACACCTGTATTTGAGCTGAGAGAAACACTTATGGGAAAATATGGTGAAGACTCAAAGTTGATATATGACCTTGCTGACCAGGTATTGTTTCAATATCGTTGTACACTAGGTTGGTAGGTAGGTTTAGTTTTGCATCGAATCTCAATTATGTTAATCTGTCATTTATTCTGTTAAAAGTTAAAGGATAGAAACTCCAACATCTGTGGCATCCAGCTGCTTGGCTATTCATTTGTTGCAGTAGTTTCCTTATTTTGTGCCTCCCAGTCATGATCTTGTTTGTACAATCAAATATTCTGCAGGGAGGAGAGCTTTGCTCTTTGCGGTATGATCTGACTGTTCCTTTTGCCCGATATGTTGCAATGAATAACATAAGTTCATTGAAGAGATACCAGATAGCTAAAGTGTACAGGAGAGATAACCCATCCAAGGGAAGGTACCGGGAATTCTACCAATGCGACTTTGACATTGCTGGAGTTTATGAAACGATGGAACCAGATTTTGAGGTCATCAAAGTTTTAACTGAGTTGCTGGATCAGCTGGATATAGGCTTGTATGAGATAAAGTTAAACCACAGAAAGTTGCTTGATGGAATGTTGGAGATCTGTGGCGTGCCTTCTGAAAAGTTCAGAACAGTTTGCTCAAGCATTGACAAGCTAGACAAGCAAACATTTGAACAAGTGAAAAAGGAACTGGTAAACATACAAACTAACATATTTTGGTTTGTTTATTTGATGTTACTTGATCATGGCCATAATGTTCATCATGTTGACTTAGGTGGATGAGAAGGGCATATCAAATGAAACTGCAGAAAAGATTGGTGATTTGGTGAAAACTAGGGGGCCACCGCTGGAAGTATTACTGGAGTTGAGAAAAGAAGGTAGCAAGTTTATGGAGAATGCTGGGTCTGTTGCTGCACTAAATGAGCTTGAGATATTATTCAGAGCTCTGGATAAAGCAAATGCAATAGGCAAGATAGTTTTTGATTTAAGCCTCGCTAGAGGCCTTGATTACTATACTGGTGTGATATACGAGGCTGTGTTCAAGGGCACCACTCAGGTTAGACATTTTTATCCATCTCTGCACCTTACCACTTCAGGTTGCAGTTAGTCCCCTTTTTTTTTCCCTTTATCATTGGAAACATGTCCTGTATTGCCTTTTTTCTGGTACTAGTTTATTACCAGACACTGGTTTATATCTGAAAATCTTTCACTTTATCTATCATCTGAAGGCATCGAGTGAATAACACTTAGATTCCTACTTCATGAACTAATCCTACTTCACAACAGGTGGGCTCCATTGCAGCTGGGGGCAGGTATGACAATCTTGTTGGTATGTTTAGTGGAAAACAAGTCCCTGCTGTCGGCGTTAGCCTTGGAATAGAAAGAGTTTTCGCAATCATGGAGCAGCAGGAGATGGAAAAGAAACAGGTATTTATCATTGCTCATGTCATCCGTTCACTCTTTGGATGAGTTGTAATGACAGAATAAAATCGTTCTTGAGTTGCAGATCCGAGCTACCGAGACGGCGGTTTTGGTGTCAATTATCGGCAAGGACCTCGTATTGGCAGCTGAGCTTTGTAGTGAACTGTGGAATGCTGGCATAAAGGCAGAGTTCAAGCTCACTACTAGGATACAGAACCATTTGAAGTATGCAACACAATCTGGTATCCCGTGGATGGTGCTTGTTGGCGAGTCGGAAATAAGCAGCGGAAAGGTGAAACTGAAGAACTTGATAGCCACCCAGGAAGAGGAGGTTGACAGGACAGAGTTTGCTCAGGTGTTGAAACAGAGATTGAGAAACGCATAGAGAAGAATCTAATTTTTGTACTTCATGTTTTAACGGTGATACATTCATCTCAATTGTTTTACACCGTTTGCCTGTGTGAGATTACTTGGAAAATTCCATGCGGCATCTTGATTTATATACTGGCTGTTTTGAGCTACATGTTAGTAAACCGATTGTTGTAATTGAGGCCTTGATTAGTTGCCAAAACAAAAAATTTTATGCTGTCACGCCGAATGTTTGGATACATATATGAAGTATCAAACATAGGGAAAAAAAATCAATTACACAGATTACGTGTAAGTGAGATGAATCTTTTAAACCTAATTACGTGTAAATTGCGAGATGAATCTTTTAAGTCTAATTACGCCATGTTTTAATAATGCGGTGCTACAGTAAATATTTATTTTCATCTAATAGTTTCTTGGTAGAATCTATAATTTATTTTGTTATTAGACTATATTTAATACTTTAAATATGCATTTTTGTCTCATAGTTTCTCAGTAGAATCTATAATTTTGTTTTGTTATTAGACTCTATTTAATACTTTAAATATGTGTTCGTATAAAATTTTCTAACTAAACAGGACCTGAAATAAATCACCAAATTCAAAACATCATCCTAGTACCTACTGATGGGTGATAAGACAAATTTATTCTTATTATATTATTCTCAAAAGTATCCATGACACAACAAAAAAGGAGAAAGAACTTGTCCAGAAATACACTCAATTACAACATCATTCTTGCAGCATTAAAAAAAAAAGTTACAACACACAACGATGAAGACTCTACTGAACTATACCCCGTTTCGCTCCATCCACCGTGTTCTTCAGCAACATTGCCACCGTCATGGGGCCAACACCACCTGGGACAGGAGTCAGGTGACCAGCAACCTTGCTCACCTCTGCAAAATCCACGTCGCCGACGAGCCTGTACCCTGATTTCCTGGTTGGGTCGTCGATGGAGTTCGTCCCAACGTCAATGACAGCAGCACCTGGTTTGATCCAGTCTCCCTTGATCTGAAAACCAAGAAATGCTACAGTTAGAACTGGACGATGAACTGCAAGAAACAAAAATGTGGCGGTAGAATAGAACCATGTACCATCATAGCCTGGCCAGCTGCTGCAATGACAATGTCTGCTTCACGGACGATGCTTTCAGGGTTAGGGGTCCGGGAGTGCACAATGGAGACGGTCGCATCTGCCTTCAGAAGAAGCAGGGATACAGGTAGCCCAACAATGTTGCTGCGACCAACCACGACCGCTCGCTTCCCTTTGACAGTAACCCCGCTCCGCGATAGGAGCTCCATGCATCCCTTCAATGAAAATTGAAACATAAAAAGATGAAAACGACGAATGGAACCTGAAAGTAGCAGTCAGATTGTAATAGCATTATGTTATAGCGTTTCAATACCTTTGGTGTACATGGTAGGAACAGTGGGTCTCGGCCTTTCATGGCAAGCTTGCCAATATTCAGAGGATGGAACCCATCAACATCTTTCTCGATGCTGATCTCATTCAATATCCTTTCCTCATTTATATGCTTTGGCAATGGAAGCTGGACAAGTATACCTGGTATGACAGCACACATTTATAGTCAAATACATCTGATTGCATCAGACGCGTATTCATATAATCTAAACCTCAACATTAGGCAGGAGCGAAACCTGAACCTACAGTCCTATTTTGCTCCCAAAAAGAGAAAATCTACAGTCCTGTTTCATACTAACTATGGGCCTGTTTACGGAGCTTTTGGCAGTTGCAGTTTCTCACAGAATTTCCAAAAATTAGAAACTCTCCCAAACAACACTTAGCTTTTGAGAACCTAGAGTTGTAAAATCCAGAAAATGAACTATAAGCCAAAAGATTATGAGAAGCTAGCTTCTCACCAACTATTTCTTAGAATCGTAAGTTTCCCACAAACAAGCCCTATATCGTGTGTAATCAACTAGGCAGCCCAACTTTTCCAGATTTGTAACTTCAAATGCCTGAAATGAATATCTGATGTCAATTTAAAGAGCATTCTTCAGGAAATCACTGAAAATTTTCAGTACAGCAACACGGTGGACTACAAATTGAGCGGCTTATCCCAGGATTAAGGTACCAAACTACATTCTGGAGAGGAGACATTCTTGAATATAGCCTTTTCAGATCCAAGCAATGAACATAAACACACACACACCCTTTAATTCGCTCAATAATTCCCCAGCATATCGTTCAAAATACTGCTCAATAACTCCTAGAGACCCCCAAATCCTACAGCACCATTACTATTAGTAATGATTCCACTAAGGCCTAACCTAACCAGGGATGAATTTTTCATACATTTAATTGCAAGAGATTGATTATTGAATAAATGACAGTATTGCTCTTTCTTGTACTAACAACAAGAATGGATGTGTTGGATTGGATGAGACGATGATGATATACCGTGGACGGCGGGGTCGGCGTTGAGGCGGTGGACCTCGGCGACGAGCGCCGCCTCGGAGATGTCCTCGGCGAGGTCGACATCGACGGAGCGGATGCCGACCTCGGCGCAGGCCTTGCGCTTCATCTGCACGTACGTCTGCGAGTCCTTCCGGCTCCCCACGATCACCACCGCCAGCCCGGGCACCTGCCAAGACAGAACCCCAGCTCTGCATCACCTCCAAGAACATCCGCCGGCGGCGGCAGCGGCGTGGATCGGCGAGCAGGGGTGGCTTACGATGCTGTGTGCGGAGGAGAGCGCGGCGACGTCGGCGGCGACCTCGCGGCGGATGTCGGCGGCGACGGCCTTCCCGTCGATGATCCGCGCCATTGGGGTGGGCTGGTGGTAGGGGAGGAGAGGAGAGGAGATGAGACTCGCGCCTGTTGCTGCGACGCGAGTGGCGGCGACGAGGCCGACGGCGACAGCGACGGCGACGAGGCGAGGTGGGTGGTGGACTGGGTCGCTGCGTGGGTGGGGTTAGGTGAGCCCGCCGCCCCGCGCCACTGGGCCGGGCCCATGGGCCTATTTGGGAGGAGATGGGTAGGGCTTGGGCCTTGGGCCGGGAGTTGGTTGGTGGGAAAAGAAGATCCATAGGTGGGACTGTTCTTTTTTTCCTATTTTTTTCATAAATTTCGCACTAGACTAGTATTCATGCATTTCTAGATTAGTTAACAAAGAATTAAGATTAATAATAGAAAACTATAGTGCCCCTTAACAACGAGGAATGAATGAGTGTGTCAGTAGGTGGGGGTAAAGCAGGAAGAATTTTAAATAGAAATTGATCGATGAGATAAATAGTGTCGTGAATACTATAAAAAAATACTTGTATTTTGGTATAAGATTCAAATACTAGAAATGATTAGATTTTGGAATAGAGAGAGTAAGTACTACATACAACAATATATGAGGTGACAAATGAGTAATCTACCCTATAGTGCACCAACTCATTTTACTCATTACTCATTACTCATTGGATAGATCTAACGATTGATATCATCTGCTTCGATCGGATGGCTCAGATGCTTCTACCGCCTACAATCTCCTCAGCCTAACATCCGCACCCAACATCTGCGTACGTCCCCTCCGCCTCCATCACCGCGTACGCCGCCTCTGCCTCTGCGCAGCCTCGGCCGTCGCCTGCGTCGGCCGCCTCCTCTCCCGGCCGCTGCCTCGGCCCCCGCCAGTCCTCCCCGCCTCCGTCGGCCGCCTCCTCTCCTGGGCGCCTCCTTGGTCGCCTCCCTGCGTCGGTCGTCGTCGCCGAGCCATCATCCCTGCCGCCGCCGGCTTCTCCATCCCCGCCGTCGCCGAGCCGTCCTCTCCATCCCCGTCGCCTCGCGGTTCCCAGTGCTGTCGCCGAGCCATCATCCCCGTTGCCGCCGGCCTCTCCATCCACGCCGTTGTCGAGCCATCCTCTCCATCCCCGTCGCCGAGCGTCCTCTACATCAGTTCATCACTAGATTTATCAATCAGGTACCACTTGATTATCACCGCCGTCGTCTCACGCCTCGCCGACATCACCGTCCTGTGCAGCTGCAGCCACCGCGAACCAACCCACGCACCACACACTCGCTCGAGCACATGTCCAAGCAGGCTATCTAGGGCAGCTCCATCCACCATATCGGATCCTTCTCCACCGTGAGGACTTCGGGAGGTTTTCCGGTTTTCCCTTTGCCTTCTCACAACCTCCCTCGTACGAATACAATAGATTCACTTTGTAGCTTCCAAACCGGTTTGATTAGATGTGTTAGGCTTACCACTGATAGTCCTTCACAATCACACGGAGCGAACTCTATTGTGAATCTGGGAGTTTGAGTAACTAGTTTAAAGCATGCACGCTTGCACATTGCATTTTTCTTGCTGCTTGCTGCTACCTGCTACTAGAATGTTTCTAGAATAAAATTGTTCTGTTGTTCTTCTCCATTCTTTCCCTACCTCTAGCTCACCTGCTTGAATTATTTGACTTGCTTGCATATAGGAATCAAGGCCTAATTAATTGACAACTGTACAATGTAAAGTTTGATCAAAATGTGTGTGCATGTAGATGCAGAATAATGTGGTCAGAGATATGATCCCGATCAGGTATTTCCACGAGCTAATAAACTTTCTAAATAGAACTTCAAATGCATTGTATATGTGTTTCTCTACGAATCTTGAGACCAGTTTTCCAAGGTTCTGGTACCAAGAATATGTTGTCATATTCTCATGTCAGTACATATGCATTGCAACTGTAGTCACAACCATTTTAACATTGATAATTTGACCCCGCTTTTTAAAAATGATACTTGGGTCTGAAGTAGCCTATCCATAAAAAAAAATTGGCAGTAGTGGATCCATTGAAGTGGCAGTAGTCTGCATTCAAAAGTGCAAAAAATAACTTAATCTATTGAACAGAATCAACACTGAACTTTGTCAGGAGAAATATATGTACCAACCAAGTAACTATATGTATGTAGGTGTGGACACTTGCTATGGTTGCCATTGATCTAAATGAGCTTTAATTAACCAAATGAGCCTGGAGTACGACAGCGAGTCATTGTTTCTGGTTTATGGTTTTGAGGTGTATATGTGTGGGTACTTGATATTTATAGATCTGTATCATCTATCAAGGAAAAACCATTGTTCTTTACAGATTTATTAGAGAGGATCTGGTGCGTACTGCCTAGCAGCCATCATTTGTGGTTTCTACCATTGATTTTACTGACAAAAGAATGCAGTGCATGCAGTTTATTTAGTTCTGTTTGCTGGTTGAAAAATTGAGATGTGGCTTTTGAACTATGTTGCTTGGGAATTACGCCTGTTTACTATATAATTTGGTGTTATTATGGACATGTCAGAATTATTCAATATATGTAGAATTATAAATCAACATGAAAACTTTCTGATAAGGGTTTTTTCTTCAATCTGATGGGAGAGATGCTTCTCAATTTTGGTTTAGTGTACGCTGTGAATGGGAACTTGGCTATGACAATTGTATTGTGTTCTCGAGAGATGTATGGCTAGGAAGCCTCTACTTCATGTGCTGCCTTTACTTCTACAGTGGAAGGGCCCTCTACTCAAGCAAGGGGAGCATGAAGTCCTGGAAACATCATCTCTGCCGAGCATTTTGCAATATTGGCAACCTGTGCCCAACGAGAACAAAATTGGATGATAGCTCATTTCTCTCAAAGTGTATTTCTTTCATTTTCCTTTTGTGAGCGAGTTGTTTGGTCTTGCTTTTCTGAACGTAAGTGTTTTGTGGTGTTTTAGTTTGTTGTCCTGACGTTTGTTGTAGTGAATAAGCTGATTGGAAAAAATGGAATTGAACTACTACAATATATGCTAAAATCGGTCATTGATTAACGTAAGTACGACAAATTACATGTTGCACTCAAAATCGACAGTGTTCGCATATATTGTTTATGTTGCACACTATCAGGGGTGTAAGGCAAACTGCAAGAATTTATGTTACTGAATTGCAACTAATTCAACGGGAGGATATTAATCGGCCATATCAAGTTTGGCCACTATTTTTCAATATGACATCATGTTGTCTTCTTTATTTTCTTGCAGGTATAGCACTATTGGCTATTTACCAATAGTTAGATTTTTCATACTCCTTGATAATTCTACGTTATTCGGTTTTTGTCTCAAGGTGATTTTACAAGGTATTGAGTATGAACTGTTGAATCCATCAAGCAAGGTGACTAGGAAATGCCATTGTCTGTTAAGCTAAAGAGCTATGACTAATTGTATATATGATTTTTTAATTTATGTTAGATTGTTGTTAAAGAACGTTGTTCACCGGGATTGCACAAATTTGTCTAAATATTTTATTTTACATGAATTAGAAGATAGATCTCAAAATGACCGGTGTGCATGTGTTCAAAAAGATTTCTATTTAGTGTATCTTTAGTATAGATATACCTTAATAGCATGGTGAATGATACACACATAACCATGAAATTCATTTGGTTAAATATGACTATGGATAAAATTGTCCAATGTTTGAAACATAAACTTTATTTTAATTCTTTGATTTTTATTATCAAATATCACCACACGTTAGCACATATATGTTTGATATATGATTTGAATCGAATTAAGCTGTAATTTGATCTATTTTGGGAGAAATTAATTTAAATAATAAAATTAAATAATGTATGAGTAAAAATATTATGATATCGTTACGTTAGCACGGGTATATTGCTAGTTGAAGAAAAAGAACAAAAACATGTCTTATAGTACTTCCTTCAAATTTTAATATATAACACTGTTGACTTTTTAAGTATACGTGTGACCATTCATCATGTTCAAATATTATGTACTAATATGCAAAAATTTAAGCTATAATTTGAATAAATCTAATGATTTGTACACAACATCCTATATATATATTTGAATTTAAATATGAATTGGCAGTTTTGCTTAAAGAAAATAGTGTCTACAGACTGGTAGTTTTTTCAGTTTTGCTACGGGAGAGAAGGGTGGTGCTGGTGCATGCACGCTCCACACAGTGGGGGCGAGGAAAGTGGACAGACAAAATATTACTTTCATTATGGTCTTCTGCCATCTCACTTTTCCAAGTTCTTCAGCCAGACATTTCCCTGACGATTAGTACTAGCATTGATCAGTGAACAAAAGCAACGGGACAATTGGCCATTGTCTCAAGAAAACCGGCTGCCGGATTATTAAACCGGCCTCTGATTAACCTGTTCATCCGGTTATATGCTTAACCTTTCATTAACAACTGGATTTCTTTAATGACATAGTTTAGTATTTTTTAAGGTACCCACGAATGATGATTGTGAACGGTCCATTACTTTGGATCCAAAATACATATAAATTTTACTGCACTACTACAGTAAAAGATACCATAACTTCACGTGCCGCATGTTAAGAACCTAACTATCATAAAACAAATACATGAGAACAGTAACTTTTTAGTTTAACATTTAGAGTGTAGAAACCTAACTCTTATGACTCCTAGATAGTAGATAATCCATTTGTATTCTGGTATAGTTTTGTCACTTCTATACGAGCTGTAATCAAGCATGAGGTTAGGTTTCCTCCATGGCACAGTCACAGTCCAGAAAGAATTATTCGGTTCCCCAACGTCGATCAGCACTTGAGCCCAATTTGATCCACTATTTCGGAGCACCATTACTGCAGTTCACTAATATGCTGCGATACCATGACTTGATTTGATGTTGATTGACATCTAGAAGAAGAGTTACATTGAAGATTTATAGGGTAATCTTTTCAACATCATATTTATAAATGAAAAATAATTTATAAATAATGTTTTTATATATATGTGTGTTTTTGGCGACCTAAAAGATAAGACTGAAAAATAAAATATGATAAAACTACTTCAACTCCAAATTTAAGGTCAAAAATTCAAATTTTGCTTTATAAACAAAAACAAAAGTGAAATGACGTGGACGCTAGCTATACCTCATGGAGTATGGAAAACACCTCTTAGTTAAAATCGCGGTGTACCTTCGTATCTCGTACCTCCCAGGATTGTAGAGAAAGTCATGCTACTTATTGCTAGCCAATGTTTCTTTTATCTCTAAAAAGTGAGTGGAAGCTATCCCAATTGTGTATATCTCAACTATTGTTCATCATTTTGTCACATCAGCTAGCTATGCTGCTATGGTGTATCTTGTTGGCATATCACAGCGGTCCATGGATGGAGCTCTCTACCCCTCTCCAATCTATACATTGGTGAAGAGGCAATGATACAATGGATATTTTGGAATGTACCAATCCAATTGCTCATTCTAGAGAAAGAGGGTATGTGATTCTGTTTCTCATTCTTCTATGTGGTTGATTGGTAGGGAGAGAAGATGCTACAAAAAATGTACTACCTCCATTTTATATTGTAAGTTTTTTTAGCTTTATCTTAATTAATTCACATAATTAATATATGTGTCTAGATTCATTAGTATCCATATGAATCTAGACAATGCTAAAAAGACTTAAATTACGAAACGGAGGGAGTATCAAAATTCAGTGAGGCTAGGGAGGGATCAACCTTTGCAGCACCATCACTGTTTAGGGGTGATGGGAATAATAGCATGGAGTATCAAGCCCCAATACATCTTCATCATATGCCTTTTTATTTTTTTTTTCCACTTTCTGGATAGTGCTAGAAGGATCACATGAAGATCTAACACAAGATTTGGACCTGCCTAAAAATCTATTTAAGGGACTTTTTTTTTCATTATGATAATCAACCACTTCAGAAACACCAGGGGAGGGTCCATCAATGATTATTACCTTGTTAGGTGTTCCACTCAAAATAAAGTAATCCAAGTGGTATTTCTTTTTAAGATGAGATCATGAAAGGGTTAACTAGTTAATTTCCATATTACCTGAATAATGAGCCAAAATTTCTGTCAGAGGATATTGCCGAAGAACCGAAGACATATATGGTGAAGATGGCTGAAATTTTTTATAATAAATATGCATAAATTTTATAGAAGATAGCTTCCTGACCTAATATATCACCCTCACATATATCTCTCTCTCTTTTTTGGTGTAATTTGAGAATATGTAGATTGTTGAACCTTGATGCTGCATTTTTTCACATCAAATAAAAGATGAACCATGAAAAGGGTCTCTCCTATCACAATCAGCCTATGGAGATAAGTTTGAGAGGGAAAGAAAGAACGGTTCCCTTTGTATTGACATCAAGGTGACCGAGGTCAACAAGGCATCAAATAAATTAAGCCAGGAACAAGAACAAGGTACATCCATGTATCTGGCCATGTATGCACCCCATGGATGAATAGTGAGAGCATTTTGGCAATGTGCACTCCATAATTGAATGCAAAGTGCTAGCTGCAGGATTATTCAGATAAGTCCTGCCATCTTCAGGCCAGCTGATCATCCATTCATATCCATCCATCACCTCATTGAAAAAGAGTTAAAGAGAACCCAAAGAGAAAATGTGAACAAAAGAGGGAGATAATGAGAACAAAAGAGGGAGATAAGTGACATCAAATCAAACCTTGTTGATCAGTGAGAGTGAGAGATAAGTTGTTTCCTCAGATATTGCTCCCTGGATGGCTTTTCCTGCAATGCATTGTTTGAACACAGTTGCGCTTGTCATGGTGTCATGTACTTATGTACTCCATCCCAAAATAAATCTATTTTTCAGTTTTCGATACGAATGTTTGACTTTTTGTCTTATTTAAAATTTTTCTATAATTAATATTTTTATTGTTACTAGATGATAAAACATGAATAATACTTTACACGTGACTAACTTTTAAATAAAATTTTTAAATAAGACGGATTATTAAACGCTACACACGAAACTTAAAAAAATTAGTCTTTTTTTGGGCAGAGTACATTGTATTGTGTCGTGCCCTAATGCCCTATCAATCTATCTTCTTCACAATGGTTCTATCGAATCTAGGAAATTTGCGACCTATTTGGAATATAGAAATCCTGCTAAAATAACTTACTTTTTACAATAATTTTCAAAAAAAAAAGTGTAGCACTGAGATTAATATGACCAAGCATGCCTCTCTGGGTACGAAATTTTAAGGCCTTTGTCGTTGCACATTCTCAAAGAAAAATCGAAACAACTTATTTACGAACGAGAAAAAGTTTATAAATATAATTTGTATATACATGTTCTTACCGATCAACATTAGATGAAAAGTCACAAAGTCAACTCTAAATTTAATTTAAGATACAAAATTCGAATTTTGACTTATAAATATAAGAAAAATACGAGGACTTAGACCCTCGTATCTGTGCAGGGAAGGTCTATATATGCATTGTATTCCTTTCTGCGTGCAAAAATCCTGATGTCAATTTGTGACCACAAGGATTGCTCCCATCGTTTAGTTTTCCAAAGAATATTGACAGATGCTGATCCTTTTATTTCCTCTTTTTTTTTGGGCAATGGGCTTTGTAATTGCTATAATGTCCTGTCCACAACATGTCTTGTTTTTGGTCAAATGGCTAGTCAAGTTTAAGCGTACAATATTTAGTAGGTGGTTAGAGAACAATTAAAGTAAGAACCCCTTGAAAGGAAAGCAAGAAACAAAGGACAAAAGGGAGTGTACCCTCTCATGGTCATGGAGAAGTGCTCCATTCTTTGGTATTAAAATTTGTGATCTCCAGTGTACCACCATGGCCATATATTGAGATCTTCTTGTGTTGTTTGTTACTGGTGTTGCCCTGGTGGAAGAACATTGATAACTGATCTGGACAAATCTTCTCCTTGTTGCTTTCTCTTCTCAAAGAATCTTGTCAACTTTCTCAACATTGGGTTGTGCAGTTAAAGCTGGACTCAAGGTAGAGCCCATTGGATTTATTTTATTTTTCTCTGAAACAAGAGAGGTATGTATTGTATTCCTATGTTTGTAAAATATGAAAACTATATTACAGTTATTTGGCAAAGAAACATAACCTTTTTTTGTAGAAACTCAGTGGAAAGCAATAAATCACTTTCTTTCTAAGCTTAGTGCCATGAAGATCTTATGGGCCTTGATTTGACTAATTAAACAAGTGAAGTTGGAGTTAGGTCCTATCAGTTGATTCTGCATTAGTTTTTCTCTTAGCAATACATTGTTAATTTGCATCCCCAATCAGTCCATTCTTTTAAGGTTCACTATTTTATAGTATCCGTTCTAAGCACGTAGATTATGCCCGTACAAATGTTGTTTATTTTTATCTTCTCAAAGTAAGCCATGCATATTTGAAAGGTCTGTATTGGCTTTTCTATCAAAATTAAAAATGGTGATTCTGGTTAGCTGCTCTAAGTCCATTAATGGTTGCAAAAGTTCCTTTCCAGGCGCCACTTTTATGCTAATCTAATCCAAAAATTACAGCCGTCTTTTCGCGTCTACTTATATTGATAAGCCAAATTTAAATTTTAAACTCAAATTTTTGTTAATTTTGGGAGTTTTTTCACTATAGTTTATTTTTCATCTTAGCTTTTAGATCGCTAATAACACATATATAAAATTTTATTCATAAATTATTTCTAATTTGTAAATATGTCATTTAGCTTTTCCCTCTAAAAAGTTAAACAATCAACCCCCTAAGAGCAGGTACAATAGCAAACTATAAGCCAGTTATAAATATATTTTAAGAAGAAAAGAGAGGAGAGAAGAGCAGTGAGCTATAGCTTTATAGCCAGCTGCAACACGTACTCCAAGACACATGTATGTATGATAAGTGGACTCAGATATTAATTGTGTAGTATATGTTTATAGGTAACTATTATATGAATTGGTTATTAACTTGGCTATAGATAACTTAGAGCCAACGACTGGCTATACTGTTGAACTTATTCTAAGTTGTTGATGATTTATTCTTTTCATGCAACCTGCAGTTTGACTAAAAAAATTGACCCCCAAATACAGTTCAAATTGAGATCATTAAAGTCTGCACTAAAGGTAAGCTCAAAGAACCTTTTTAACTTGGCCTCATGTTGAGACATGTTTCGTATATTTGCGAAAATTTCTTGTCTCTGCTTGCAATGGTATTCTATTTTAGATGAATTAATGTAATATGTTGTTTCTTGGGACTGCTCTCAATCTCAATAGATCATAGGGTAGCAGTTGACATTCTTCTTGCATCTATCAAATATATATATATTCTAGAAAAAAGAATATTCCGTTTTTGTTCAATTTAAAAAAGTTGTTCTTGCAAGTTGCCAATGATAGAAAATGCATTTATATTGCCCTACATACATTGGCTATACATCCAGTGGTAAAATTTCTTATTTCATTTCCTTTGTAAATGAATATGTTTATTTTCAGTTTATATACATGTTCCCCCTTTACATAAAACAGAGGTATGTGAAAACATAAAACAAAGTGATTTAATCATGCTTAGTGTGTTAATTGTACCAAAATTTGATGTAGCAATGAAACGTTGACACTCTTTAGTGCCACTTATTAGGACCATTCACTTATTTTCAGCTACATTATCACTACAAAAATATAAATTGTACATCATGACATCTAAATTAATATATCTTTTGTCCAACACACAAAAAAAAAGTAAGATGCAGCTTACAAAGAGGATGATATTTCTAGCAAATGATATGCTTAATTAATTAACACAATTAAGCATGACATTTCTTAATTAATGAAATGATTAATCCCCTCACATCACATGACGCTGCATGCGTTGGCGTTCTCCTCGCTGAACATGTAGTACGACGACGCCGGCGACGGCGCCGCCGTCGAGTAGAGGTAGCCGCCGCCGCCGTACGCCGCGCCGACCATCGGGTGGTAGTAGGCGCTGCTCCGGAGCGGGTGCGCCGTGCTGTAGCTCATGACGTACGGCGGCGGCACGTGCCCGCCGCCGGCGGCGGCGTAGTACGACCCCGGGTAGCCCATCGGCGTTATCGCCGGCGGGTAGACGGCGGCGGCGTCTACGACGCCGTTGCTGCTGCCGGGTGCTGGTTTCGTCGGCGCGTCGTGCGGGCTTACCTCCACTGCTGCGCCGGCGCCGCCGTCTCCGGTGGCATTGGCATTGCCGTTGCCGTTGCCGCTGCCGCCTCCGCCTTTCTTTCCTTTCTTCTTGCCGCCGCCGCCGCCATTGCCATTGGCGGGAGGTGCGATGGGCTGCTTACCGTGCGGCGTCATGGCAAACGGCGCCACCGCACCACCGGCGCTGCCGGCTTGCCCATCTCCGGCCCCCATCTTGCTCGGCGATCCACCGCCGCCGCCGCCGCCGCCCTCCTGCTTGTTGCCCTCGTCGTCGGACGCCTCATCGCACGAGCCACCGTGGTCGTGACTCTCCGGAGGGATGCCGCCACCGCCGCCGGCCTCCGCCGTCGCAGCAGGCGGCGCCGGCTCGGCGGGCTGACCGTTCGGAGGATTCTTGTTCTTGTTCTTATTCTTTTTCTTCTTCTTCCCGCCGCCGCCTCCTCCACCGCCGGGAGAGTTGGCTGCCGCCGCCGACGGAGGAGCGGGCTCCGGCCATGGCTCGGCGTGCTTACCTGTCTTGACGAGCTTCTTGACGAGCGTGTCGACGGAGACATTGCCGATGACCACCACCTTCTGGTGCTGAACGTCTATGTCCGTCTTGTACACACCTGACATGTACAAATCAGTACAAATCTCACTGCTTTTTTTCTTCAAAATATTTCAATCCAAACAATGTAAACATTGTATGAACATTATGTTTGGACAAAATTTAAGATAGGGAGCAGAGTTTCATTTTCTTTTTCAAAATTTACCCATAAAACATTATGCAACAAAATCAGTACAAATCTCACTGCTTTTTTTCTTCAAAATATTTCAATCCAAACAATGTAAACATTGTATGAACATTATGTTTGGACAAAATTTAAGATAGGGAGCAGAGTTTGATTTTCTTTTTCAAAATTTACCCATAAAACATTATGCAACCATTTCAATTCAAATAAAGTAAAACATTGTATGAGCATGTATGTTTGGGACATAGTTTGAGATAGGGAGCAGAGTTATGTGGTGAGCATATTTGTAACCGGGAACAGGGGATGAACATGAAACAATTAAATTTTCTGAAGAGAAACAGTGCAGGTCTGCAGGATTGCAAATAAAATGGTATCCTTGAGGGGATGCTTTCCGTACAATTATCATTAGTTTGATAGTAACCAAACTGTTCGAATTTAATAGGAGCACTATCGATGGGTAAAAGCAAACATGAAAAGAAAGTTGTATGAACTGAAACATTTCTCTAGGGTTAGAAACATCAGGAGCCATGCTTATTCAAGGTGCATAAATGCAGGTTTGAAGATGTTTATCTTGCTAGGGAAAAAACAGATGAGATTTTCACTAAAAATAAAACATGAGTTCAACTCTGAATACATCCATGATTTGTCAGTTACAAAATTATAGCTGTAATGAAAGTCACTCTCTTCAAGTTTTGTAGCACTTCCAATAAATTATACTAATAAGTAGCAGTGATAGAGACTTGCTAAGAAATTTGAAAGTTCTGGTTTTGTTTTTACTCCATCTATACCTTCTATGCTATGTAGCACCTTCTTGACCTTCTTCTTGCAGCCCTCACAGTGGATGCTAACCTTCAGAGCCAAAGTCTGGAAAAAATGGACCAGAAAAAGAGCACAAACCAAAGCCAAAAAAGAACACCATCAGCATCTTCCTACAAGCAAAAGAATGAGCAGTGCTCCTGCATATCTGCCAACAAGATCACAAGAACCCTAAACCAGTTACCTGATACTTGAGTGGCTCTGGACCTTCTTCAGCTACTGCCATGGCTGGAGACAGACACAGAGAGATAGAGATAGAGAGAGAGAGAGAGAGAGAGAGAGAAAGGGAAAGTCTGAGAGAGATGAAATGGAAGAAGTGAGGAGAAGAGAGAATATAGTGTGAGATGAGAGTGTCTAGTACTCTAGTGCTGGTGCAAGTGTGGAGGGCTGGAGGGAGAGTGAAAGAGGTCACCAATGAGAGAGAGGGGGCAGAACAAAGTGGAAATGTTTGGCCCTGAGGAGGGACATGACTACATAGCATCAGAGCAAAAGGGAACAATTCTATTGGTTTTCTTTTCTTTTCTTTTTTCTCTTTTTGTTTTTTTTGGGGGCAGGGAATGGTATTGATGAGGTACTTATTCCCCACATCTCAAGATGCCCAAGAATGCATTCACAGTAGTAATTCTCCTTTTCTTCTCACTATCTTGGTCTTGTTTGAATATTCAACGTTCTAGTAAATATTTTTACTATCATGTTTGGAACACATGAATTTTTATAGGAAAAACTATTCAATGTCCATCTTTCAAAGCAGACCTGAAGGATGCAAGTTACGCCCTTCGGTCATAAATATTTCACGTTTAGAAAGATTCTGTCAAACTTTTAAAATTTTGGCAATCAATACTCTACCAAATGGTTAGTTCAATAACAAAATGTTATACCTATATCTGCCTCAAAAGTACTACACCCTATTCTAAAATACAAGATACAAGTATTTTTTTTAATAGCCAGAAACACCAATATTTTGGAACCCGAGGTAGTGCCATAATACAAAATTAATGGCCAAAGTTTTAAAAGTTTGACCGAATTGATCCTAAACGTCAAATATATATATATATGACCAGAAGGAGTGCATATATAGGACCAAACGGAATTGCTACATGCTTTTCATTGAAAAAAAGAAAAAAAAAAGAATGAACAGAAGATGTATGCATGCATGGGCTGGGGGTTGCATTGCACCCCAACAGCAGCATCACATGCAAAGTCCATAATTTGCCACACCTACATGAGAAAAAAGGGTGATGTACTATGAACTGCTATCTCCGCGGGAATTGAGGACAATGATAAGACAGACAGCAGGGGAAGGCCCTCCCCTGTCCATGAAAACCTGGAAGAGAATCAAATTCATCACCTCCCACCTCCTCCTGCTGCTGCTATACGGATATGCAATTATGCTGCACAAACGATGTGAGTGAATGATTCTCTCTCAAGATTGGCGATGCAAGCAGAAGCGTTTCTTTGCATGGTGCAAGAATCTTTTCTTCTCTAGCATGTCTCATGGATGCATCCTAGCAGCTGTCAGAGTGTACCTGAATGTTGTTGGCAAACTGAGATTTTCTTTTTCTCTTTTGTCAAGAAGATCCATACAAGTAGTGAGTAACCATATGCATTTCGAGTTTGTGACCATGCGTAATACTCAATCTTCAGTTCAGGTTGCAGTTCAGAGGTGAGGCAGCTCTGAAAATTGCAACTGGATGTGATGAACCCTGAACTCTGAAGCCACCAGCTTTGCGGTTCTGAACTCTGAACAATCAGAAGTATCAGAAGTTCAGAGCACCAATGCACCCATGCCCACCACGATCATTGGGTTTTCTTGGCAGAAAGCATCCATGCCTGTTCAGCAATGGGAGAACCCCCACGAGCCGCCGCGGGCTAATCGCCGCCACCGACGGCGGCGGCGGCGGCGGTTTTGCTCCTCTCCCCGTACCTGCTCCGGAACGCCGGGGAAGTTGGGATCGGCACGCAGCACATCCCGTTCCCTCCTCGAGAATCGGAGGGGGCATAGAGAAGAGAACGGCCGGCCACCTCACCGCCGGAGCGGAGCGCCGGCGGCGGTGACGGACGTGGCCGGGCGCGTCATCCACCGTCCGATCAGGCGCTCACGGTCCAGATGAACCTGAGCCGCTGCCAGTGTGGTCCCACATGTCAGTGAGCGATCGAGGGACCGAGCCGCCGCCAATTGGTCCCACATGTCAGTGAGAGACCTAGGGACCGAGCCACTGCCAGTGTGGTCCCATATGTCAGTGATCGATCGAGGGGTTTCTTCCTCCTTCCCTCGCGCGATTCGAAACCAAAAACCAAACCAACCGAAACCCTCGCCGCCGGCGGCCATCCTCCTCCGCCTCTCCCCGATGGAGCCGCGCCCGCGCGCGCGGCGAGAGGTGGCGTAGGGCGACCAATTTGGCCGGTGTATCCTCGCACGACTCGCCATTCCTTCTCGTCCAGGGGCAGGTTTGGTTCGATCCGATTCAATTCAATCCAACCGCTCGCCCCTAGAATCGCTTGAAACTGAATCGATCGACGGCGTGTGCTTTCGCCATTTCGGCGTGCTGATTGATTCCTCAAAAATGGTTTTGGTCTAGGGTATCGTGCTTTAGCTATCGGTGTGGACGTGTGGTGCTCTAGCGGCGAGTTCTCAACTTCAGAGTAGCGAGCTGTGAGGTTGCCTGAGGAAGCTTAGGAGTCAGGAGGTTGGTGGGGGTGGGGTGGTTCTGGGATCGATGGACGACGGCGCAACCGAAGGTGATGTGTCCGCCGACCGTGTCATTGCTGAGTTGCTCGACATGGGGTTCGAGTTCGACAAGATCAGCCAAGCAATCGGTGTGGTCGGCCCTCGCCGCGCCGATGTGCTGGAGTTTGTGTTGAGTGATTCAGGCAACGGGAGAAGGAAGCCGAGTAGGGAATCACAAGGCCGGCATTCTGTCTCATCTAATGCGGAAGCGTGCTCGAGTGGCCGACATTCTGTCTCATCTAATATGGAAGCGCGCTCGAGTGATGATGGGAATAAATTGGCTAATCGCAGGAGAAGATTAAAGCAGTTGAGCATTACTGATCATCTTGCCTCGAATACTGGCTGTGAGAAGGGATCTTGTGGTGAGAAAGCTATTACATCGTATCCCTATTTAGTGGCTTCCAATGATCCTGGAGTGCCAATCAGTGATGATATGTGTTCTGCATTAAAGCCTGAATCTCAGGTTTTGCTTGCTAATTCAAGAACTGAGTCTGACCGCAGAGACAAAATTAGTCTTGTTCTGCAGAAGCACTTTGGATTTTCCTGTGTGAAAGGATTCCAACAGGAAGCTTTGGATGCTTGGTGTGCTCACAAGGATTGTCTTGTTCTAGCAGCAACAGGCTCAGGTATTTTTTTAAAAAAATATTTTTACTCTTTATCTTATGAATTGGGAGGTTCCTCCATTCTTATGCAAGTAGTAGTTTCATCCTTCTTTTGCTCAGATAAGTCAAATAAGTGAGGGTTGAACGACTGTGTTGGCAGGAAAATCCCTTTGTTTTCAGATCCCGGCTCTTCTAACTGCAAAGGTTGTGGTGGTGATTTCACCCTTGATTAGTCTAATGCACGATCAGTGTCTGAAACTTGCAAAGCATGGGATATCGGCATGCTTCCTTGGTTCAGGGCAACCTGATAGCCGTGTTGAGGGCAAAGCAATGTCTGGCAAGTACAAGATTATTTATGTTTGCCCTGAGACAGCATTAAGGTAATCATTCTGATTTTGGACTGATGATTTGGATTTACATATTGATGTGCTTATTTTCGGATTTTGTTTACATGTAGACTTATGGAACCATTGAAGAAACTTGCAGAAAATCCAGGGATTGCACTTTTTGCCATTGATGAGGTTCACTGTGTTTCTAAATGGGGCCATGATTTTCGACCTGACTACAGGTCTGCTCTTGTGTTCAATATCCTCCACTGAAGGTGCAAGTCGTTGTTTACATTGTTTTTCCACCACAATAAATACAATTTATATGTGCGACTCTGCACTGAGATATAGGGCCTGTTTGGTAGAGCTCTAAACTCCAACTCCAGTGAGAGCTGCTCCTGTAGGAGCCAGAGAGCAGATCAAAACTGTTTGGCTAGCTTGGTCTGCTCCAGAACTCTTAAAAGAGAGAATACGGAGTAGATTGACAATAATAGCTTTGCGGATTATGTGTAGTCATGATTAAACCATGATTTAATTATGTTTCTTTTCATGTAATTAAATACCGATTATTTTTCTTTTGAACTTCAACAACACAACTATATGGTTATAAAATACTATATGATAGTTAACACACAATATAAATATTTACTAATAATATATAATAGCATGAGTGGCAGATTCAAGTAATTACAATAAAATAATAAAGGGTAGTGGGTCTTTTGACGTGGAGTGGAGTTGTGGAGCAGTAAAAACCCAGCTCCACCCCTGTAGTTCATTTTTCAGGAGCAGCTCTATTAACTCTGCTCTAAAAAAATTAGAATTTATACCGTTTGGCATAACTCCAGCTCTAGTTAAGTTGGAGTTGGGAGCTGGAGCTGTGCCAAACGGGCCCATATTACCTCCGCTTCAAGTTATAAAATGTTTTTGTTTTCCCTAAATTCATATGAATACTAACGAATTTGGGCATATACATTGGTTTATGGATGAATCTAAGGAAAACCAAAACATCTTATAATCTGAAACAAAGGGAGTATTCCACTTGGTACTTACAAATACATGTCTGCCCTATTTTTTAGAAAAAAAATCATACAATTTTCTTGCAACATTTTCAATCTCTACCTTAATTTCCACAAACAGGAAATTGTCTGTTCTCCGAGAAAATTTCAGTTCCAGCAAATTGAAGTTCTTAGAGCATGATATTCCTTTGATGGCATTGACTGCTACTGCTACCATTCCTGTAAGAGCAGACATTATCAAGTCGTTGAAAATGTCTGAGCATACTGTGATTGTCTTGACATCTTTTTTCCGGCCTAATCTCCGATTCACTGTAAGTCAAACCTGATTTCTGAATTTGTTCTGTTGGTTTCTCCTTTTTATGTTCTTGCTAGAGGATGTGATAAAAGCAAGTTAAGAACATTACATTCTGATATGCTGCATTAAATTGTAAAAGGTTTAAATTATTTTCCCTTCCTAACAATTAAGCTGTGTGCAAGTATGTTGGATGGTTTAACTGGCAGGTATTCCATTACATTCTGTAAATAGATGCCTCCTTGCAACTAGATAGGCCCCTGGGGTGCACATTTCATTAAATGGTGTATCAAGATATGAACACTTCGCTTTCCTTGAATTGAAGTTGTAGTTTGGACTAGTATATCATGTGAACATGAAATAATCTGTCTGAAGCTACACAAACAAGCTTCCAAGCTGCTTTACTTTGTTATTTTTTGATGGATTGCCTTACTAAAATTTCATACTTAGACACAATTTGAGAAGTGTTCCAGAATTACCTACTGATTATCTTATGCCACTGTGTTAAAACTGGGCTTCTTAGTCCTTACCCCCTCTCCCTCCCTTCTGTTTCTGGTTACAGGTAAAGCACAGTAGAACCTCAGCCTCCGCGTATGGAAAGGACTTCCGAGAACTTATAGATACATATAGCAATTCAAGGAATTTTATGGGGAAGAAACAGAAAGCTCTTCATGAAATCAACCCTGATTCTGAGAGTAGTTCATATGAGTCTCCAGATGATACTATGTCAGATGACGAAGATACATATGTTGACTCCACGAGCCATGTAGATAATAATTTTGATAAAACTAAAGTTGGCATGCCCTTGAGAAATGAGAATGCTGAAAATGAGTTGGATGTATATCCAGGAGTAGATGATTTTGATGGTAATGGACTATTTTGCATGACTATTTTCTTTTGAGTGGAAATTGTCAGCTTGATTCTGAAAAGAAGTACTGGCTTCCTTATTTTCGAACATAGATGTTTCGTCGTTTACAATGCTTGTGAAAAAGTGATTATTCTTTTGGGGATTTAAGTTTCTTTGATGAAACTCATATTTGAACATAATCTGGCTATTGAAACATCTGGAGGATATGTGATAACAGTGTTTTTAAGACTGTATTTCTGTAATTTCATGTATCTATCTGATATGTTTCTCTTGTAGTTACATGTGGAGAGTTCCTCGAGTGCACACAGCCTGAGAACTTTGCATCTTCTTCTCAATCCAACAAAACTAGTTCCAGTTCCTCAGAAATTGTTGATCAAGGCCCTACAATTGTTTATGTACCCACAAGGAAGCAGACTGTGGAGCTAGCGAACTATTTGTGCAAAACCGGTCTCAGAGCTGCTGCATATAATGCAAAGGTAATCGTCTTTGCTTGATTTGTGTGGCAAACAATACTCAATCAGCAGGGCCCCGTTTCCTCATATGTGCTAATTCTCTCGAACCAAATAGCCTTTTGTAACTTGCAACACATTTGGTTGGATTTTTCTCTTAATTGCTATTCACAGTCCTGAATCTTGTTTTAAGCTATCTCACACCTTTTTCAGATGCCTAAATCACATTTGAGGCAGGTGCATGAACAGTTCCATTGCAATGCCTTGGAGGTAATAGTTACTTGTTTCACTTGCCAGCCTATATCTTGCCATTGCTAGGTGCAATTTCCATGTGCTCATATGATGATTTACAAGTTTAGTTAGAAAACAATATGCATGAACAAGTGACAATATTGGAACTAGTCACAGTCAGATGTACTTCCACAGTAACATAATTTCTGTCTAGAAATCTTCAAAATCTTAGTGTCTAGTATATTTTCCATGGTTATACAGGTTAATCCGTTGTATTTGAGCTCTGAAACATTTTAAGTTTTTTAACAGCCCAGCCAACAAGGTGATTTTCCACATTTCCATTTGTTAGTATCATACAAATTTTGGATCGATGACTGTAGGATGCTCCAAAACAAACTCAATGTGTACCATTCAAATTCATTTATGTACAAGTTGTCTATGCTTTCTTCATAGCTCCATCTCTTTGTGAATCCTTCAAGCCTTTCACCCAACTCTAATGACCTTATCCTCTTTATATAGGTTGTGGTAGCTACCATAGCATTTGGCATGGGAATTGACAAATCAAATGTCAGGAGAATTATTCACTATGGTTTCCCGCAGGTTGGTTTAGCCTTTAGTGGTTCTTTCACAAAACTACATAGAAAGCTCTCTTATGCCTTGCTCTGACTGTGTTGAAGGCGAACATATTCACACACTTGAGCTTCCTCTGTTTAAACTCTGTTTATGCTTTGTTTGTGTGGGTTTTACTGTTCCATACTTGATTGATGCAGAGTTTGGAAGCATATTATCAAGAAGCTGGTCGTGCTGGTAGAGATGGGAAGTTGGCAGATTGCAGTGAGTTGTTATACTCCATATTTCATACTTGCTATATTCTACTGGGGACGTAAATGCATGAGCAGCTCTGCCACTGACGTGTGGACCATAGCAAAGTGGGGCCCACGTGTAAGTACATGCAGTTAAGTCAGAGGATCCGTTGCCAATTCTACCTTGTAATGCTGCTAAGCGCACTTTTGGACTTAGTAAAGAAAATGATTGAAGGTTTTACTTGTATCATTATGCTTGTCTGCAACTAATACTGATGAAGTCTTCAGGCATCATCTTGCCTCCTGCGATGATACTGACGAGTTCTTCGATCATTTTATTTGTATTAAGCTTGTCTGCAACTGATACTAATGAAGTCTTTAGGCATCATCTTACCTGCTAAGCAAAGGATATCTGTATCATTACCTATTTGCCTTGGTGCTGGTTCTAGTGTACCATAAAATCTGGTCAAGATCGCTATGATAAACTCTAAATGTTGAACAGTTAAAAAGGCCAACTAGTAGATGTTGGGATGTTGACATGTTGTAGTTCAGTTTCGCTAACATCTTATCACCCAACTATTCCCTTCATGGTAAAAATCTCCTGCTGCAGTCTTCTTATTCAAAGTCATCTGACAAACCAAAGGCTGTAGTAATGTAGTATTATGCACTACTTTTATGAATAATTATTGTGCCTTGCTTTTTTTTTTCATTTTCCCCCTCACCATGTCATTTGTTTTTCTTTTGAGACATCTATATGTTATACCTGCAGCTCTGTATTGTAACCTTATGAGAGCACCAACACTCCTTCCTAATAAAAGAAGTGGGGAACAGACAAAAGCAGCATACAGAATGCTACGTGATTGCTTTCAGTATGTATCATAAACCATATATTCATATTCTGGTAATTGCATAACATATTTATTTGCTAAAATATTTGGGAACTAATATTGATTAATGTTTATGTATATTTGCTGTGTTGCAGCTATGCTTTGAACACTTCAGTATGTAGAGCCAGAATATTAGTAAAGTACTTCGGGGAGGAATTTGGTCCTGATCGATGTCACATGTACTTTCCTCTAATTTCTCCATGTTTCTTCTTTTTATATAGTTCCATCTGATTTGAATTTCTTAATGGTATGACATTAGTACCGTAAGTATTTAAAAGATGTTGTGTAATAATGACCTCTGAGCTCCCATGTGATGGCAAAAATAATGGTCGTTTTGGAACTTCCATTTCTAATGATCCCATTTCCAATTTATCTCATCAAGTGTTTTATGAGTTTAACCAACTTGTTGCCTCAGGTGTGACATCTGTATTAATGGCCCTCCTCAAATGCATGATTTCAAGGAAGAAGCAGTTGTGTTTATGAATGTTCTCCAAGCTCAAAGTGTAAGTTTATAAATTTGGTATATACTAGCACTGAACTGCAATGGATGTGTCCATATCAAATTTTTTCCACTCACCAATATTCACACGTATAATTTGTTTTCCTATTTTGTTTAACCATCTTTAGAGATCTAGTGAGTTTTCTTCTTTGTGTTAAAACACACTTTTCATTTTATTGAAAGTAGATGCCAAGTTCTTAACAAAGTAGTTGAGGAAGCATTCTAGGCAATGACGATGTCTTCATTTCTGAAATCATCTGAGTGCTTATATTTTTTAGCCTTTTGATTTATTCTAGGTTTTGAATGAGTTTTTACTTGCATGCTTGTAATGATGCTGCGGATGTCCATTTTCTTTGAATAATTAATATAACTATGGTCATCATTGCTGTATATATAAGTTGTGTGGTCTAATTTTTGATATTGATGAAAAGAAACTTTCATGATATAATTGAAGTACAGTCTACAGCTGCCTGCTTAGTAAACTCATAAAAGAGAGCAAGAGACATACATCCAAGTGATATTGATTGCTATATAAAACATGAGGAAATATGCTATTTAATGCTTTGTTGTTACTACTAACGATATAGGTTGGCAAAAGTTACACTTTGCGTATGCTATTTTTTCCCTTTTACTTTTACATGGTTGTTTTCATTTCCAGTGCCCTTCCTGTCAGATGTCTCTGCATATGGAATTGTTATGGGATAAGCAAATTGAGCTTTTTTATTTTTTGCTGTACAATATAAGTTGTTGCATGTGAGATTTTTGTTGCATCCTCAAGTAAATCTTGATAGATCCAGGGACAACCAGCCGAAGATATGGGCTGCAGCAGTATACCCCGTTGTATATCTGGAAGGCGAAGGTTTGGGGAGGTTCCTAATTTCAGGGTGGTGGTCAGTTATATAAGGGAGAAGGTTTGTGTTTCCATCTTCGATTTGTGAGATTGATAGAATTTGGAGCAGTAGGCAGGGAGTTATACTCTTAAGGTTGCAAAATAGCCTGATAGATGTTGCATGATAGCAACAGAAGTAATTGATTAGCCTCTTGCTTATCATTTTGCAAACTTATAGCCATAGCTGCTATGTAGCAATTCTATATTCCAATTCTGTTATCTTGATTAAATATTTTTTCTAGTTCCCTAGATTTGCCACAACCGACAGAATATGGTGGGAAGGCCTTGCTCGTATATTAGAAGCCAAGGGATACATACATGACGCTGCTGAAACTGTAAGCAATTTACTTATTTCATTTCTTTTTGTTGTGAATCATGTTATGTACCTCACTTTGTATTTTTGGCATATTTGAATGATGGGCATATTGGGATCCAACTTCCAAGTAGTGAGTAAATATTTCTGTGATATGAATCAGACACGTATTTTATGTTAAATCATTTCCTTGATTAATTAAGTGAAAGTCCATCGTATTTATATACCATGTTTAAAGATAATATATGAACTACAGGATTGCTTTAATAGCAGAAACTATGGGACTATTTCAGGATTGCATCTTCCATCACATATCTACTTTTCAAAATTTGAAATTCTAAAGGTAGCCTGTTAACTATCATGGATTTTTAATAATCATCAAAACTAGCTCATTACTGCCATCAGATGTCCACTAATTACAAACCTGAACTACAGTCAGTTTTCAGAAAACCATCTTGCCTGTGTTTCTTTCATTCACAATGGAAACATATACTAGACTGTTGATGGGTTCTATTGCCAAGCACAATGTTCTAAAAGTCTGCTCGCCTATTAGGAGCTAGGCGCTGGGTAGCTGACCCAGTTAGGAATTAGATGGTGTAATTGCTAACTATCCTTGGGGACTCTTCTGCTGCTATCTTAATGTTGTATTGTCTAGGTTTTACATAATATGCTCACTAATTGCTTGGAATTCAACAGTACCTAGGTGCCCACTAGCCCCCCCCCCCCCCCCCCCCCCCCCCCCCCCCACCCCCCAAAGCGCTACTAGACACCAGCCTGCAAACCCTCTAGCGCCTAGCGCCTTATTGAACCATGCCAAGCAACCACTGTACATACCACGGCCTTATGACATGGTATGTGTAGCACACTTGTATTTGCATCATTTCTGGTGTTAGCAGAGACTTCACTGCATTATTAAAAGGGCATACGATCCTGAATAGGGTTGGCCAAGTAGAGCCAGGACAAAAATGAATTGATTGGAGAAAAAGCTACTTATTTGTTTCCAACATTATTTTCGTTTTATCCCTCCACTGATTGATGGATCTGCTTTGCAGCCTCGTGTTTTAATCCAGTGCCCTGAGCTGACAGAGGCCGGACTGAACTTTTTGAGTTCGCAATCAGAAGAGGAAGGTTTATATGCATACCCTGATGCAGCTATTCTATTGGCAATGAATGACCCAAAACCTATCTCTACATCCTCCGAGTGGGGCAGGGGTTGGGCAGATCCTGAGATACGCCGCCAGCGTTTAGCAGGCAAGAAAATGGGGAGAAGAAAACGAAAGAGGCATTCTCGGAACCAGTCTACAGGTTTCACAACTGCAAAACAGAGATTAGCTGAAATACTCTCAAAACGCAGAAGATAATACAGAAACTGATGAGATGCTGGGATGGCAATTATTCACCTAAAGCCTGGATGAGATGAATGCATAGTACAATTCAACTCAGGGGTGCACTTCTTTCTTTATTATTGGGCTCATGACCGCCAGAGGAAGAAGCAGGATATGTTACTTGTTTGATTTTAGTTTGATTTACACAACCTTTGTGATTATTTGCTGCAATTTTCATGTGATGTGGCATGATTTTATCTCAAGGAAACAATATGATGTAAAGAAAATGGATGGGGATTGTACTGCACTGTTTTAGCAACCCCTCTGAACAAGAATTTCTTGATGTGATTTTAAGGAGGTACAGTTACCAGATATTATTGCCCGTAGCTGATTCATTTGAACAGCGAGGGCATCACATCAGTTTTCACATCAAATCCATAGGGTTTGTCAACAATGTTCACTCACTTGTGATCTTTTCAACCCACAGGTGGATCTGTGGATCATGGAGTGCCAAACTGGAACCTGCTTTCCGCTATGGATGGATGGTCCAGTTAACTCCAAGTGTGAGGAAGATATGTCTATATCTGACAAGGTGATTCTGTTGTCTACTGTTGTCATACTGTTCACTTGCCTGAGATGAGAATTGTTAGGTGCTGAGTTGCTAATTGCTGAGTCCAAATTTTTTTTTCAAAAACATCCCATCGAATCTGTTGACACCTAAATAAAGCATTAAACATAGATAAACCAAAAGACTAACTGTACAGTTACGAAAGAAATCTTGAGACGAATCTTTTGAGCCTAATTAGTTCATGATTAGCTATAAATGCTACAGTAATCAACATATGCTAATGATGGATTAATTAGGCTCAAAATATTCATCACGCGGTTTCTAGGCTAGCCGTGAAATTCGTTTTTTCATTCGTATCCAAAAACTCTTGTTCAAACATTTTGACGTTACACTTCTCCTAAAAATTTTCTACACCGCCTAAGCCCTACCACCTCGTGGCAGTAATGCATTTTTTTAACCTGCCGACGAGTGATACTGCAAGTCTGGCACTGTGGTGTTATTGTTGTTTTTTCTACCTTTTTGGATATGGCAATTGGCACTATCACACGGTATGGTCTAACTGTGTTAACGATATAGTATACGGGATATAGGAATTTTATTCTAAAACCTATCGAAGTTAATTATCTTGATTTGCTAGTGTAATATTAGCTCTGTTTCTTGTTTTGAATCTACGTAGATTTATATTTATCCTAATGAACTTGGATATATCTATACTATTATAAAAAAACATTAATAATGGTGTAAGTCGACCGTCACCACCAGTGTTATGTGGGTCATTATATCGTTAGAACATGTATGAATACTAAACATGCTCTAGTAGCTCTACAACTTAATTTTCTAAGCATGATATTTTTTTTGTTTTTTTCAGATGAAAGTTTTTTATTTTTAAACACGGAATAGCACACATGTAATATTATTTTAACCAACTAAACATATTTGGTCAATAAGACTTAATTTTGATATTTTCTATAACATGTTGCAACACACATGCATGCATATATGCATTGGTTTATGATGAATCTACGAAATACAAAAACATCTTATAACTTAAAAAAGATGGACTAGTGTTGTTATGGCATCTAAAGTTCAAATTTGAACTTCAATTACGTTTTGAGTTTTTTTAGAAGTAAATTTTCCGTTAAGAAAGTTTTCAACGCTGCTAGCATGATATATATGTATTACATTTGCTTTTATCATCAATTTAGTTTTTCACATTCATATGAAGTACCATGAGCCTAAATGTGCTGTGTCTACTTCATTCACAAATTTTGTTACTCTAGTTCCGACGTATTACTGCCTTTGTTTCAAATAGTAGTACTCCTTTTGTCTCGAAATAGGTTCATTTGGCCAGTTCAAAATAAAAAAAAGATAATGTCCTTAGAATACATGCTGTCAAACTTTAACATATTAATACTCATACATTCCAAAATATTAAAAATGTAACAATTATACTAAAAATCCTTAGATTTTGAAAGGTAAGATTAATTAGAATATGCACATGATTGATCTATAAAATGATAATAATAAATTTACTGTGAAAATACCTTTACATAATTATGTTTTAATGTTTTTATAAACATTCATTTTGAAAAAATAATGATGAGAAAATGTGACTAAAAGGTCAAGTAAAACAACGGAGCTAATCCTAATTGTGAATCATAAGATACTCCAGAATGAGTTACACCATATACTTTACTAAATCCTATATTTAGAACCATCCATTGAGCATTTGCTTAGGGTCAAAAACTCGAGGGTGTGATTGTTTGTTTATTTAAGGAAAAAGACAAACGATATATTTGTGAATAATTCATAAATAGAAATTATATATATGTGTTCTGAGTGATGAAAAGTTAAGGTTAGAAAATAAACTATAATAAAATTTAAATTTTAGATTATAAACAGAAGAAGATAAAAGATCAGCCTCGAAAACTTCTAGTTATTAGCTCAGTCAAAGACTCCGAATTTGTTACAAGAGCTATTTGCCACATTCCATAGCTGATTGGGAGCACGTTACTACACGGACACGGCAAAAAAAAATTAAAAACAAAAACAAAAAAAAGGTGCATGTGCATCAGCATTATTAAATCTACTGTACCACCTCCAAACTCCAAAGGCCATCACGCATCACCACCGTACGTATATCGGTACCTTTTATTTTAATCGTTTCCCCCCAAAAAATTATATTAAAAAGAACAAGAAAAAAAAAGAGCAAAGCTGGACGAGTCGATGATGTTTTCGTGAAGGCAGGCCTGAAAAAGGGCCCGGGCCCACACAGTGTCAGGCCAAAGAGAAGGAGAAAAGGCAAGAAAAAATCAGGCCTGTGGGCAGTGACGTCATCCAGGGGCATTTCCGTAATTCTCCGTGCAAATGATTTGGTCAATCGGATCTGGACATCCGGGCCCACCTCCACCCCCTCATCATGTACTCCTCTCCCCTTTTAATTTCCCCCCAATTTTAAATCTTTTTTTTAAAAAAATGGATAATTTGCACTTGGGGTGTGGAGAAAAAGGAGATTTTAAATGATGAAAAGAAGTTGAAAAAAAGGGAGATTTATAAAAAGAGAGAAAAATGATGGACATCATGAGATGGATGGGATGATGCATTGCAGAGTGTACCAGGCCCTGCCTGCCTCTCTGTAGCCTTTTGCCGGCCAAAAAAATGGGAAAAGTGAGGGGCTCCCATGAAAAGAGCAGATTGCAGGATGCCATCTAGGATCATCTCTGCCTACAAACCACAAAGGGCCAGATTCTATGATTTCCTAGGAGCATTGGTTTGTCTAGGGTTTTAGATGAGATTCAAACTTTTGGTGATCATGGTTTCTCTACATATGATTCCTTAGGTTGGCATTTGACTAAGTACACTTTAGAATAAAATGATGGTTTCTTTGTATCCCATGTTTACCCATGAGCTTATAAGTGTAATCAAAATTTTAAATTTTAGAACTTCACTTGGGAATTAGTTTTTTTTTACCGTATTTTACTTTTTGGCATTTGCTTTTCAATCATCGAGACATATATATAAAGTTTTACATATAAGTCATTATTTTTTGTTGTTGATGGTTGTCCCAATGACGTTGTTCATCTTTTGAATAGCACAATTAGACTTAATATGAATTTAATAGGATCAAGGATTTGCTATGTTAGAGCAAACCCAACAAATCATCTGGCCTATCATCCATCTTGAAAATAGATAATGTAAGGGAAAAATGCGTTCCAGTAAATTTTCCATCATAAAAAAATATAGCATCAACGTCTTTCTCATTCTCAACATCAATTATAAGATGACAGAGCAATAATAACATGAGAAAATATGGTTACAAAATATTAATAAAATATATATGGATCATATAACATGGATATTTCGTTGGAGTGGTATAGAGAATTTACTTTGGATGTTTATCCAAATGATAACATAAATAATAAAATTTAGATGAGTTACTTAAGAATGTTCTTACGGGGAGCACTTAACGTCGTATACACATGGTGTTAGTGTCTAATGGTGTCGTTGCAACTGAAAGTTATGGTTCTCCATGTGTAATCATTTACCCTTTGCCTTATAGAGTAAACAAAAAATTGAATTTAAAAACATAATTCTAATGGTGACCTTGGATTTATTTTCATCTTGCTTAATTTTTTTAAATTGCTAAAGAAAATATATAAAGTTTAGTTATAAGTTATTTTTGATTGCCGATAGCCATTTTAATGAGGTTATTCATCTTTTGAATGGCATGATTAGGTTTAATATGAATTTAATGAGATTAAGGATTTACAAATAAATAATATTTGCCTCTTTGAGCATACCATCTCTGTCCCAAAATAAACGAATTTCTGTATTTTTTTTAGAATTTTTGACTCTTCATCTTATTTGAATTTTTTTATGATTAATATTTTTATTATTACTACATGATGAAACATGAATAATACTTTACGTGTGACTATTTTTTTAAAAAATTTAATAAATTTTTCAAACAAGACGGATGGTCAAACGCTCGACTAAAAAACCCAAAAAATCATCTTTTCCTGGGACGGAGTAGTACGTTAGAGACACACTTAACGTCATATACATGTGGCGTACTTGTATGCGAACTCCCGTCTAATGTGAAAGATGATGATAGTGACATTGAAAAGTCACCCCATCTTTTTGCCTATGCGGTATTTGGAGTTGTTTTGGAGAGGGTTTTTATCGTAGTTTATTTTTCACCCTTGATCTTTAGTTCCCTAAGAACATGTTTGTAAAAATTTTATTTATAAATTATTTTTAATTTGTAGATATATCATTTGATATTTTCACTGAAAAACCAAACAATCACCCTTAAATCTTACTCTTTTGTTTAGGCTTATAACCATGTATGATGGATTTTGTTTCTAAATTTAAATTTTAGTCTTTTAGTTACTCCTTTCATTAAAAAATAATATCCTTATTAAATAGTAAGACATGGTCTCGGATGAAAGGATGATCGATGGAACAATCAATGCTTTAAATAGTACTTAAAATATTTATATTCCGATATTAATTTTAATTGCTGCTGATTGTTTATATTTTAAAATGGGGTATCTTATTTACTAGTTAAGTTTCATATAAAAACATGACGTGTCATTGTTGTCACGTCATGAACAACGACACATCAGCAAAATGTCTTATCATTTCTATTTTATTTATGCTTGTCACACTAAATTAAAATTTCAAAACCTAGCTGTGGTATTCATTTTATTTTTTTATCATAGATTTTACTTTTGAATTACTATGGACATATAAGGTTTTACCCACTTAATATTTTTCGGTTGATAATACGTAGTTTCACTTTTTTGAATCAAAACTTTTATAACGAAATAATCGGAGCCGACGAGCAAAATCATGTGAAGGTGATAATTTGAATCAAAATATACTAAAAAAATATTAGGTGGCGAGATTCAAAAGGTTTCAAATGATTGCAAGTTACATTTGCACGTTGGACCGGTCTTCTGAAAACTGCAAAAAGGATAAGCAAAAAAAACACGATTCAGGACCATCTCGAAATCCCGTCAGTAAAGCTTAACCTCTTAACGGTGATGACCAGTCGATCAGACCAGATAAAAAAAACCTGCAAATTCTACCATCGCAGTAAAAAAAATTACAACATGAACTGACCTAGAAATTTGCAGCAGTAATAAATTAATTTAATTTAATTAAATTAATTAATTAGCAGTAGTCACTTACTCCCAGTCACTCTGGCTGCTTCTGCTGCTAAACGTTTGATCCGATTTGATTTGGATCGGGTTAAATGTTAGATTACGCAGCTCGATGGCTTAATTAAGAGGTAATTAGCTTAATGCTGGGATCAGTGCGTGCTGCAGCAATTTTTTTCACGGCTCTCGAAGATCTTGCAAAACACCACGTACTTCGAGATCACCGTAAAAAATTAAACAATGTGTAATTAGCAGGACCAGTAAATATTCTACTTCTGTCCACTGACATGAGGCAGGATTAATTAAAAGATAAGAATGGTTATGCTTATCATCGGATGGACTATATTAGTGGTGTTAGGGTTAGAGTATTTTATTTATAGGGAGGAAATGCTTCTTAATTTGGAGGAGTTAGATTTAGGATATGCAATTAGCTCTCTTGATTAAGATGGAAATGTGCACACAAAATAATCTAGTCACGTATCGATTGTAGTACTGAATTTCAAATTTGTTCACAAAGAGTGTATCTACGGAGTACTATTTATCCCATCAATCACCTCATAGTATTAATTTTGCAATACTTATCAATTACTCTGTAAAATCTTCTTATTTAACAAGGAGTATATAAGTCATTTTTCTTACAGCTGTAGTGCTAGAAAAATATATTGGGACAGAGACATAGAGGGAGTAGAATAGATAGAGTGTATGAAACATTAAAATTTTTATAGGACTAATTTTAAAGATTTTAAATCCATATTGTCAATTAAAAGAAGAATGGTGCAGCTAAAAATGATACTTCTTTTTTTCTACTGCCTTTCTTAAAGTGTGGCATATACCACCATTTCTTTTCTTTGCATTTTTAGAGAAAAAAATGTTTAAAGTGTGGCATAGAAATTTTTTTATCACAGCAAGTGTACATAAAACACAGTTTATTATAACTGAGCACATTTTCTTAAAAAAGATAATATTTTGGATTAGAATACATATTCTATAATCTCGATAACACAAATCTCAATTAAGTTTCTCCTACAAAACGACGAGTTTACCATGAAAACAGCTTGCACCGACATTAGCCAATATTTTCGAGAACCGAGTTAACCGAGAAGATTAAGAGCCAGTACAGTAGCAGATTATAAATATATAAGGCGATAAAGAAAAAGAGAGAAAAACAACGGGATATAAATTTATAGTCAGCTACTATATGAACTCACTCAAATAAACATATATGTGTATGACATATAAGATCGAATATTAATTATTTAATATATAACTATGATATGAATTAGCTATTAAGTTGGCTATACACAATCTATAGCCTAGCCTAACATGTGGCTATACCCTGCCACTTTCATCCCTCTCTCTCAGTTTTCACCGTGAAAAGATGTTTGCAGCGAGATTGGGTAACCAACAGTGAAAAGGAGGCGGCGAGAATAAAAATTTCTCGAGATTGGGTTTTGAGAGAGATTGGAACCGAGCAAGCAACCAAGCAGCAAGAATCAATCAGGTCAAAAAAGGAGAAAGTAAAAATCTTTTGGTTAATCCGTTTCTCCCTTCCTTTTTTTTCCTGGTTTTTATTTATTTATTTATTTTTGAGTAAGAAGAGGCAGACCGTTCTTGAGTTGGGCAGTAAAAAGGTGGAGAGGCCCATGCTCCCATCACATGCTGCCGTGGTTCCATCCACTGCCTGGGCCCACCCTGTGGTGGGACCACCCCCACTCTCCCCAAAAACCTAGGATCTTCTCTAAACAATGGGCTCCAATGGTCTCTCATGTAGTGTAACCATGGGTGGCTACTGTGCACAATTAGGGAGTGTTGAAATATTACTATGATATTGTTACGTTTAAATATTTAAAATTATATTGTTACTCTTCAGGTGGAAAGAGATTATGCTAGTTTTGTTTTCATGTATGATGAGGTAATTTTAAGAGGGGCAAAATAAAGGAAAACAAAAATGATAATAAGGGACCACTCATAATACAAATATGATTATTGATGATGATGCAATTGGAAATTTATGGAAAGAGAAAGGCAGGGATATGAATGCGAATAGGTAAAAATAAAAGGGAGAATAATAAATATTTTATTTTTTTAGCCATACTTAGTCTCATCTTGAGAGGATAATGTGTATATGAGTATATGTGTGTATATAAGATGTTAAAGTGAAAAATGTTTCATTTGTAATGAGAAAGTATTACTAGAGGCGACAACCAAATATATGGAAAGGTTAATGACACGTGGCAATATTTTACGTGCTTATAGTGAATTATACAAATGTGTTACTGAAATACACAGAGGTACATAACATTGTACTACCATGAAAACATATGTTAAGAAAAAAACAAGCATACATATAGGATGATGATTGTATAAAGTGATATGGATTTATATCATTTGTGGTTAATACACCATAATACAATATATTAATTATTATCATGTTTATGTTTAAAGTTTTAGCAGAACAGAATTGAAAAACAATATTCTTTTCATAAGTCAGAATAAATGTATCTTTCTTATAATGTACTAAAATACAACAATAGTACATATGATAATACTTGATCAGAGAAAAACCAACTATTGAATAAAAAATTTATCTAACAAAACCAACCAAATGACTCTAGTCCATTTTGACATCAAGAATTTGAGCACAGTGATCAACGCTCATTAACAAACTAGCAGCTCAGCATCAACATGACAAAAGGAACATTCCTATCACAGTTCACTCCACAAACAATCCCATAACAATTGGTCCAAGAGCTAAAACAAGAGCCTCCTTCCTACCCCAACTCCATTCACAATTTACCTGGTCATCCTCTAAAAAAACTACAAACTGAAAAGGGTCTGGGGAGATATATATATCAACAAAAATAAAAAAATTAAATGCAACAAAAATATTTTCACCTCAGGGTTGCTCTCAAAAATAAAAAATAAAATGTAAACACAAAAATATTTTCAACTCATAGTCACCCACTTTTGGAAAAACTGCCAACCGAAGAGGGCTGCGGAGAGGAGAGATCAATAAAAGTAAAAGAACGCAAACACAAAAATGTTTTCAACCTGTCCTCCTTTAACAAATTACTACCTTCGTCTCAAAATTATTTTATTTTTAATTCCAAAAAATATTTATTCGTAGAAATAATTTTGTTGGAGTTTGATAAATTAGGAGATAAATGCATTAATATGTTAAAATTTAGAAGACAAATGTATTCTAGTATGAAAAATAAAGGGTATTTATCTTTGTAATTTTGTATGTATATATAATAGGTTGAAAATAAAGTCATTTTTGACTGAGGAGGGTAACCACTAAAAAAGCTTTGAGGAGGAGAGATCAATAAAAATAAAACCCAAAATTCAATCACAAAAATAGAGGCAGAGAGTGACGAGCTCCATGAGAGAGAGAAAAGAAAATTTAAACAAAAAGTAAAATTTAATCTAAGAGAGAGAAGGGGTAGTAGTAGAAGTGAAAGAGCAAGAGAGGAGGCTTCACCTCACAAAGCCAAAGCCAAGGCCAAGAAGAACAAGCGAAGCAAAGCAGATGCTTCCCCAAGCGGGAGCCCTACCGCCGCCGCGACGCCCCGGGTAGCCTCAAGCCGCCGCGTCGACGCCCCGATCCCGACGGCGCGCGCCGCGCAGATGGGGCGCGGCGGCTCGCGCGCCGCCGCCGCCGCCGCGGCGCCGCCGTGGCACTCGCTCCCGGACGAGGTCTGGGAGCACGCCTTCTCCTTCCTCCCCACCGCCGCCGACAGGGGCGCCGCGGCCGGGTGCTGCAGCTCCTGGCTCCGCGCTGAGCGCCGGTCGCGCCGCCGCCTCGCCGTCGCCAACTGCTACGCCGCCGCGCCGCGGGACGCCGTCGAGCGGTTCCCGGCCGTCCGTGCCGCGGAGGTCAAGGGCAAGCCCCACTTCGCCGACTTCGGGCTCGTGCCCCCGGCCTGGGGCGCCGCCGCGGCGCCGTGGATCGCCGCCGCCGCCGACGGGTGGCCGCTGCTCGAGGAGCTCAGCTTCAAGCGCATGGTCGTCACCGACGAGTGCCTCGAGATGATCGCCGCCTCCTTTAGGAACTTCCAGGTGCTGCGCCTCGTCTCCTGCGACGGCTTCAGCACCGCCGGCCTCGCTGCCATTGCCGCCGGTTGCAGGTGAGGTGGACTGTTTGGGTCAATCTTTTCATTTACCCAAACATGGGATCTTTGGATTGTTCTTAGTTTCGCTCACGTTAAAGATTTGACGCTTTTGGATCCCCCCTTCTTTGATTTGGGAGGAATCTTTGATGGCAAGCTTTGTTTCGTCTTACTTTAGCTAAAAAATTGCAGATTTCTTGGTACCATTTCTTTGTTCAGTATGTTCTTTCGGGAAGTGAAGAAGTTCTTGGTCCATCTGAAGTGGTTTAGCTTTGTTTTGAACTTCAGTGTGTAGTATATGGAAGTAGATGTGATTTTCTCTTAAGATTTGATCTATGCTTGCCGTTTAATTTTGAAAGAAAAATACAGCCTTTTTTGTTTCTGTTCTTAGGTATTCTCGTGTATGATCTGGATTTACTTTTAGTGTTCCCTAAGTTGAAGATTCGAGAAGTCTTCATGTCAAAAGTATTTTAGACGTTTGCTTGCTAGTGTCAAAAGAATGATTTCTATGAAAATTCTTGTGTGATTTGTACCCTATTAGGAGTTAAGTAACAGACAGATGCTCATGTCTTCGTCAAATCTTTGGTCAGTCTTAGCTATGATTTGTTCCTATGAAGCATTGCCTCAGGTTTCGAGTGGCTGGTTTGTGAAGGTGTGATTCTCTTGCACGGATCTGCGTGATTGACAGAAGAAATGTTTCTATGTGTTTAGCAATGATGGATCCATCTCTTTGGTTCTCTTTTGCTTTTCACCCAAAAGAATGGGATATTTCAAGTTTACAAGTAACTGGGGATGCGCCTTTACTTAAAAAAACTGTATTCCCCCATCATGAGTCACCAGATCTGAGTTGAACTGTTTTCCTTTGTATTTTCCTTATACTTAAGGTGAATTTATTGGGTTCCTAGCCTGATCTGAGCTTCAGATTCTAAAGAACCAGGTCTTTTAAAGCATGTTTTTGACGTGTAGATTCCCATTTTTATCCCCCTCCCCCCTCTTTTTTGTGCCCAAGAATCTGCCTTTTACCTTGCTTTTGGTGAGGGAATGTGATTTTTGCTCCAAATTTGTGAGTCCTCATGTGATAAGTTGTGTTTTGATTTAATCTCTTACGTTAAGAGTATCTTCTGGAGTCCCCCCCTAGAAACGAATTTGGAATATATGGGATCCTTATAATTGAAAGCTTATATCCTACCCCGGAAAGAAAGGTCTAATACCGATAGTGTCGATCCTGATTCGTTGATTAGTACTACGTAGTCTCATGTGCTAAAGCAGTATCATTTGGGTCATCTTGACAGTTGAGCTGAGAGGTCTATCTATTCTGATTCTGTGGTTCACTGCAAGCCTTCAACTTAGGATAGGTTGTGAGATAGCTGAATTCAGTTTGGTTATAAGCCTATATTGTTAGATATTAGACGTATTCAACCTGGGCACTGACATGTGTACTTGCAGATGGTTGAGAACTTGGCACCACAAATACTCTAGTTTTTATGCCAGAAACAAGTGTGCTAGTGGTGCATTCACTTGTTTGTAATTTTAAATCCAGATGTATCAAAGTTTTGATTCAAAATGTGTACTTGCTGATGGTTGAGAAGTTAACATTTGAAGATTACAGTTGCGATGGCATGTTAGTGAAACTACTTTTAGACTTTTAATCTGTTATTTAATCAGAAACATTTTTGAGCTTTTGGTACTTTCTATAAATACTGTTATGCATGTAAACTCAGCATTACATGTATTCTAATTACAAAGGCCTACACATATAGCTCTGGATGCAGATGGTAGTTGACGTAGATGAATCTTTGCTAGTAGTTTAAGATTATTTGCTTGTCGTCTTGCATAATTATGTTGTAGTCTGATAGTAATTAGTTTCTAACCCTAATTGGTTCTAAATACCATCTTCTGAGGAAAAAAATGATGAACTCATCAGGTGCCCCTTGAAAGTTGTGAAGGGTACTGGAGTTAATTTTGCTTGCTAGAGTTTATGTTACCTTTTAATGTAGTCACAATTAATTTTCTTGTGTGTTTCTTTTCTTTGTTACTGTTGCTACTTACATCCAATGATCGAGCATGTTTTGAATTAACTCAAAGGATTCAGTAGGATTGGGTTTCACATTGGTGACTTAGCTGCAAAGAAACCATTTTATGTTAGAATCCATGATTATGGGAATGTTGGTTTGGAAAATATGCTAGACATTGATGATTTGATTCTTTGTAAGAGTAATTTAAAGTACTGGAACTCTGGAAGTGTCAACTTAAAGTTCAAACTTGCCCTAGCCATATGCATGATACATTAGAAAACTGGTGTGTTGTGTTAATTGCGACCAGAATTATTGATGTTCCGTCTCCCTTTCTTTGCTTTAGAGTAGACAGGTATTTTGTATCCAACTAAAAGTGTGTTTCACATGTTGCTTTATCCAATACCTTTTGAATAATTGGGTATAGGAAACTTTCAATAAATGGCTCACTTACTTTCCAATTGTTGGCGCTTTCCTTCATTTTTTTGGAAAAAAAACCATCATGTTTAAAATGATTTATCTAGGGAATACTACTTGTGCTGAACTGTTGATTCATAGTATGTGGTAAAAAAAATGTCTTCTTCCGACACTGATTCAATTTTGTTGATATTGGCTGTTGAACTCCATTTATGTTGTTCATTTTAATCCCTGCACTGCTTTTATTTGTTTGTATTCTGCTAGCATGTAATATAGTCATAGTTGAGCTACATCTGAATTTACGTCCCTCTGAAATGATAGCACACTCTACATGTTCATGTGATATAGTTTATGATATGTTCCAGTACTGCTTGCCATGGTGATTGAATGCAATGGTCAAGTTTGCTGCTGTCTGTTTGGATTGGTTCTCATAAATTACCTTGCCTTCTTCACCAAATAGTCATGTGGGCTTTGTCTCACAGCGATAACATCAGCTAATGAGTATAGGCTACTCTTACAGTTTCCATCGTTCTTTCTAGATATGAGTCATCATATACATATCTTCACCTTCTGATGTCTAATATTGCAGACACCTAAGAGAACTTGACCTGCAAGAGAACGAGATTGAGGACTGTTCTATTCATTGGCTCAGCCTCTTCCCGGAATCCTTCACTTCTCTAGTAACTCTAAATTTTTCATGCTTAGAGGGGGATGTCAATATCGCTGTACTTGAGCGATTAGTAACTAGATGTCGCAACCTGAAGACTCTCAAGCTCAACAATGCTATACCTCTTGACAAGCTTGCTAGCCTTCTCCGTAAGGCTCCCCAGCTAGTTGAACTTGGAACTGGCAAATTCTCTGCTGACTACCATCCAGACCTGTTTGCAAAGCTGGAAGCGGCATTTGGATGCTGTAAAAGCTTGAGAAGGCTTTCTGGGGCTTGGGATGCTGTTCCAGATTATCTACCAGCATTCTATTGTGTATGTGAGGGCCTCACATCACTTAATCTGAGTTATGCTACTGTACGAGGTCCTGAGCTCATCAAATTCATTAGCAGATGCAAAAACTTGCAACTATTATGGGTATGCAACTCTTGTCAGTTCTTTTTTAAGGATACACTTTTGAATCTGTTTACTTATGAAAACTATTACATATGTTTTTGCAATACAATCATTTGATTCCCTATAAGCAGATTTTGCTAACTTCTTTATATCCCTTCAGTAAAAAGTTCTTGATGTTTTCTTATCATGGTCTCTAGTAAAAACATAACTAAATATAATCTCCTTTCACAGTGTGGTTATGCCAATTATATTGGGTATTAGACCGCGAAAGCATCTTTACGACGAAACTAGTTGTAGGTCATTTGAAATATTTGAAAAACACTGTTGATCAATTAAAGTTTTATTGTTCTCTTCCCATGACAAGAATTTGTGGATAGGAGTAACTGAGTGTTCGATCATGCATATTTTTTTTTCATTTATCAGTACAGTTATTTTCTGTAAGAATGGCTTTTTTGGTGCTTCAAATGAATAGATTGGAATTGCCACTCTTTATCTTCTGTGGTATCTAGGATATTATATGAATAAATTAGGAATTACTATGATTCCCTATCCTCATTTGAATCATTACCAAAACACTGCCAGATGATGAATCACTTGTTCTAGAGCAGTATACTTTCCCTAAACTGAACTATTGTCGGAACTCTGAACCCTCATAGCTTCTGTCCTTCCATTGTCAAAATACTGCTAGATGAATTGCTTGCTCTACTGCAGGATATTTTAAACTGATCTGAACCCTGATGGTTATTGCCCTGGTCATGTCAGCTCTTTGCTTATTTTCTCTATATTTTTCTTCTAAAAGTTATGCTGCAAATTTTCAGGTGATGGACCTCATTGAGGATCATGGTTTAGCTATCGTGGCATCATCTTGCAATAAACTTCAAGAGCTGCGGGTCTTCCCTTCTGACCCTTTTGGTGCAGGATTCTTGACTGAAAGAGGCCTTGTTGATGTTTCTGCAAGTTGTCCAATGTTGGAGTCAGTGCTCTACTTCTGCAGGCGGATGACAAATGAGGCACTTATTACCATCGCAAAGAACCGTCCCAACTTCACTTGCTTCCGCCTATGCATCCTTGAGCCCCACACTCCAGACTACATCACACGGGAGCCTCTTGATGCAGGTTTCAGTGCCATTGTGGAATCGTGCAGGGGCCTCAGGCGTCTCTCTATCTCAGGCCTTCTCACAGATCTTGTGTTTAAATCCATTGGGGCACATGCCGATCGTCTTGAGATGCTTTCAATCGCCTTCGCTGGGAACAGCGACTTGGGCCTGCACTACATCCTCTCAGGCTGCAAGAGCCTGAAGAAACTGGAGATCAGGGACTGCCCGTTTGGTGATAAGCCCTTGCTGGCAAATGCAGCGAAGCTGGAGACAATGCGATCCCTTTGGATGTCGTCGTGCTTGTTGACCCTGGGCGCATGCCGACAGCTTGCACGCAAGATGCCCCGCCTTAGCGTCGAGATCATGAATGATCCTGGACGAGTGTGCCCCTTGGACTCGCTTCCAGATGAAAGCCCTGTCGAGAAATTGTACGTCTACCGGACGATCGCAGGTCCAAGGTCTGATACACCAGCATGCGTCCAGATTGTGTAGGGGCAGTATGTGTGGTATGTGTGTGCTATGGAGGTATTTATTTTCAGTCTCGGTTAGTACCTTCAAACACCTTCCTCGCATAACATAGAATTGTTTCCTTCAAGTAGAAAGGCTTGTGGTTTGATGCACCTATCATAATCTCTACTCAGCTACAAAACTGTTGCAAGTGTAGGATGAAATGCACAGCCTTTTTCAGGTGTTAATAACTGTAGGAGGAGACTGGATGAATTACAGAAACTACTAGATAGCGTCATGAGAAAACTTCGGTTTGTTTTCTTAGCGTGTTTAGCTCTTTGTATGTATAAAATATGGCATCCATTGTACTGTACTAGTGGAAAATTGTATCTGGAGCTGAGTTTGTCACATCTACTTTTTTGACCTAAATTATGAATTGTTGTTGCTTCAGCTTGTTGTGAATGCTTAATAATTATAGCTTTTGCTGTTCATCATTCATTTGGTATTACTTCATTTGCTGAAAACTGTACTAACATTCAGTTGAAGCGCCCAACTTCATTCAGCTGTAGGCTCAAGCTCAAACTTAAATCCCATCAGGGCAGTACAATTACTGTACATGATTTCTCTTCTTTTGGTACATAACTACATATGATATGGACCCATGCATAAGAGCAGGTACAATAGCAGGACATAAGCTAGCTATAAACATATTTTAAAGATATAAGAGAAGAGAGATAAGAGAGGTGAGCTACTAATTTATAACCAGCTGTACACGGACTTTAAGACAAAATATGTGTATGACATGTGGGATCGACAAAATATGTGTATGACATGTGGGATCATGTATTGATGTTTTGTAGGTAACTATTGTATAAGTTGGCTATTAGATTGGCTATAGATGAATTGGAGCTAGTTGTTGGCTATACTATTGAATTCGCTCTAAGGTAGCAATGAACATGGTAAAATAGTTGATTACCTGGCTGAACTCAGGATAAGCACCGTTCTGGATCTTCAATTCTTCATACAACTGGAGCAAGTGTCATTTGACTACTTGGAAGTACATGCTACAAAATTCATTTTGCAATACCTACCTTAACTGATGAACAAATTTAATTCCAAAAGGTGGTCACTTGTGCCATAGCTTGATACTACTAGAAATTTATCACACTGGAGAACGTACATTCTTCGTCCAAAAACAAACCTTTTTAAGCTTGACTAGATTTATAGAAAAATATGTTAAGATCTACAGTACCAAATAAATTTAATTAAATATATTTTGATAATATATTTGTTTAGTGTTAAAAATGTTCTATGTTTTTTTAAAAATATATGTTTTTACATAAATTTAGTTAAATTTGAATAAGATTGATTTTGAGAAAACTGAAAACGGTGAAATGATTGTAGTAGTGTACTTGTGCCTTATCCATTTGCTCGCTATCATGCATTCACGCAGGGGCTATGTAAAGTCGCCTAGTAGGTCTTTGACTCGAATGTGCTGCTGCTCCTTTGTCATAAAATAAACCTATTTCTACCCCTTAGTTATATTCAATAATAAAAACTATTTCATTTACCTATTCCTCCTCAAACAATCACCACTTACTGCATTCAATTTCTTCGTATACATTCTTTTATTAGACAATCATAACTTTTACCTGATCATTGGCCTCTTCGTTTCACATAAATTTTATGAGAATTTAGAAAAAAATAGTTTAATTCCTTCAGTTTTAAAACAAAGAGGCCTCAATCTTTTTTTCTTATTTCTCCTGCTCAACACTGCAAATAGTTTCATTTTGAATCAGAGGAAGTACTAGTAATAATAATAAGTGCAAGACCTGGATTCTTCAGCAACAGGCAAGCTATGCAAAACTTTTTGTACTGTTTTGTGCATTTACAGTACAGCGGCCATGATATTTATTCTATTATCTAAAACATGTAGTTGAGGATACAATTTTTTTTTGTTAGGCACTATTATTTGTAACTTCAAGAAAATTATGATGAGCATGTGGACCACATTGGAGCATACGAATTTCGATTCCATCATGGGTATTTACTGTGCTTCAAACTGGGGCAAATGATGTTCGCTTTTACTCGTGGCAAGCACTTGGACAAGGAAAGCAGACTTCAGAGAAAAAGCTAAACAACATATTTATAAATAAAAAATAATTTATAAATAAAATTTTTATATATGTATTCTTAGCAATCTAAAAATTAAGGTTATAAAATAAACTATAATAAAAAAACACCAAAATCAATTCTAAATTTAAAGTTGAAATTGAAATTTTGGCTTATAATCATAAGTATAAGCTAGAAAATGAAGTTGAACGACCGAAGAATATTGCAGTCATCTTTTTGCTTATCTTAAGCATAAGCAAAATAACTTGCACACAATTAAAAATAATATATGGATAAAACTATTATATATGAAAGTCTAAAAATAAACTAGATGAAAACACCAAAATCAAGTTCAAATTGAAGCTTAAAAATTTAAATTTTAGCTTAAAAACATAAATATAAGTGAAAACATGAGGTTATATACTTGTATGTTTACGGTACCTTTAACCAGCATAACGTTAACTTTATTAGATCCTACTGTTAGGTGTAGTTACTTCGTTGACGTTTAAGGTGAGGAAATGTTCTCATCCAACATAGAGCATAAACATCATTAAATATACCATGAGGGCTTCGTTTTGTTTTAGGCGTTGGAAACTCTTCCTCTGTCATGTAAAACAAAGCATGGATTAGCGTGTAGTTAAATAATATTAAAAAATGATTGATATAATTTCTAAAGAAGTTTTTCTACTATTTTTATTTTACCTTTTTAAAAACATAATATTTAACAGTTTTAAAAACGTACACACAAAAACAGAGCGACGAGAAGTTGCCTTTAAACATGTCACTATGACTAGAGCGAGTAGTACAAATAGGATGGAATACATATCACGAATAGTGACATTTTACCAAATTGATAAATTTACAATGATATGATCTAATTAACTCTAAAATAAAATGAGAAATTAGTACAGACGAAACAAAGGGCTTGCAAATTTTTTTTTAAAAAACATCACATCAAACTTTTGCACACATATTTGAAGTATTAAACGTAGTCTAATTACAAAACAAATTTTAGATTCCACTTGAAAACCGCGAGACGATTTTTTTAACCTAATTAATCCGTCATTAGCACAGGTTGGTTACTGTAGCACTTATGGCTAATCACGTACTAATTATGCTCAAAAGATTCGTCTCACGATTTCTCACATAACTGTGAAATTAGTTTTTCATTTTATCTATATTTAATACTCTATTTAGGTGTCCAAAGATTCAATGTGATGTTTTTGGGTGAAAATTTTTGAGAACTAAACAACCCCTTGCTCCATCGTTCAAAAATGTGAGTTTTTCTATAATTTGAATCCTGTAGCAAATATGAATATTTCAAGCACTATTTACAATACTGTCTATCTACTTCTTATTCAAAGTAATTCTTATCTTATATTTTAGGATGGAGGTAGCTATTACCAACCTCGTCTTTTGGTTGTTTAGATGCAAAAACAAAAGCCGCCTAGACTCAAAAATAATGTATAGAAAAAACTTTTATACATGTGTTCTTAGCGATTTGAAAACAAAAGCAAAAAAGTAAATTATGACGAGAAAACCCTAAAATTAACTCTAAGTTTAAGTTTTAAAATTCAAATTCTAGCTTATATGCATAAGTATAAGCGAAAAGATTTACGTCTTCATCCTTCAAAACGACTTTATTTTTAACCCATAAAACTCCATATTTGAACAATTATCGTGTTGATGTTCGGTGAAGTACAAGAAATGTACATTTAGATTTTAAGTAGGAGGCGTATACATTGGAGTTAAAAAATAGTGAACATTATAATCTTGGTATGGCTACATATTATCTACCGTAATAATAGCAATGTCACTGTAACCACATATGATCTCACTCTTCTATGATTTTCATACGCCGGTGCCTATAATTATCATATCATACTAAACGACGAAGAATAAACTCATATACATATATAAAACTAAAAATAAAGATTTATTTTTTTAAATAGAGAGAGTACTTTCTCTATCTCAAAATAAGTTAGCATCTTGTCTACTTCAATACTTCGTGACAGAGGAGGGAGTACTCCTTCACTCTCACCACAGCTACTGTTAATAATGCTACCAGCCTACCATCACTGCTCCTCCTAGACCTAAGTCCGTGGTTAGCACTTAGCCGTCGCCTAATTCTCTCTACCTGCTCCTAACCTTGAGCTTAACCCATCCTCCTCCTCCTCCTCCTCGCCCTCGCCACTCGCAGCAGCAGCAAGCTCGCCGCGATCCCACGAGCCACGAAGGACTAGTCTCCTCGCTCCTAGCTAGGGCGCTAGGCCTAGAGGAAGGAGGAAGGGAGGAAATTTTGTTTCTTTTTTGTTTCTAATCCTACCTTAAGATTGCTGCCGTAGCTGGAGGGATCGAGGAGTGGGAGGAGGAAGACGAATCGAGCGGTCTCCGCAGGTTTGCGTTTGCTCTGACCTCCCTCTCGCTATCTGCCGGCGGTATTTGCTCGATCTGGGTTGGTGGGTTCTTGCGCGGCGGGGGTTCCGTCGATCTTGGCTCCTCTTCGCCGGCGGCCATGGCCGTGGTGGTCGGCTCGGCCGCACTCCGCTGCCGGAATTGGTCGCCGGTTTTGGCTGATACCCGATTATTCGCGCCTGAATTTGGTTAGCGCGTGGGTTTCTCAGGCGCGAATTTGGTTTCTTGATTTGCTCCTCCTGTCGCGTCCGGGCCCGTGTTCTTGATTCCCTGCTGCGCTGCATTTGATTCGGGGAGCTGAGCCAGCCGTTCTTGCTGCTGTCCTCCGCTGCTCTAGCTGTAAGCTCTCCATGGCTGTGGAGAATCGCATTCATCTCCGTTCCGTATGATTGTTACCGCGAATTTGAGCATCTGGTTTACTGCGTTCTTAGAACCGAGAATTGTGTCTTCTTCTGTAGGATTTTCGAGTGCAAAAGTAGCTAACGTTTTTCTTCTCATATGTAGAGTTGTTGATTGTCATGTGCTGCTGCAAGAGGAGGATATCAATGGTGAAGGAGAGCTGAGGGGGAGTGTGGGCAAAAGCAGTTCTGGACTCTTGACCATAGAGATATCTTCATAGCTTGTTTGATTTATATCATCTGAGGTGTGTGCCTCTTCGCGTTATCGATTTATGCTTGTGTCTGGATTGTAGAGGGAACAAGATGTGATCTTTGCGCCCTTCCGGTTGCGATTACCGGTCTGTAATGCTAAAGTGGTTTATTTGGCTCCTGGTTTGCAGGCATGTACAAGAACCAGCTCCAGGAGCTTGCTCAGAGGAGCTGCTTCAATTTGCCGTCTTATGCGTGCATCCGTGAGGGACCAGATCACGCTCCGCGGTTTAAGGCCACGGTTAATTTCAATGGAGAAACATTTGAAAGCCCCACATTCTGCTCTACTTTGCGGTTGGCAGAGCATGCGGCGGCAGAAGTAGCGCTCAATGAGTTGTCGAGGAGAGGGCCATCATCATCACTTGCTGCAAAAGTTCTGGTAGGTTTTGTTGATCCCTCCAGAAATTGGTTCTTGTGCAATATGATATTGAAATCAGTTACATATCCTTGTATGAAAACTTCTACATTTTCCATCTTGAGAAATCTCTGTATGTTGACTGACACCCTGGAACAGTACTTACTCCTAGTACTAACCATGAGTGCTTTGTAATCAATCTAGTTTGGGTGTAAAGAGCTATCAGCGTTCCCCTAAATAAGATCTCATTGTAGTTCAATTTTATCTAGAATTAGAATTTAGAACTTGACCTGTCATAGGCACCTTTCTGTTGATAAAGTGCTCAAACCGGGGAGAGTTAAATGGTATTTTCATCTTTACCAAATAAGTTTGTCGCAAGTGTACTAGCTAATAGATCATCCAGATTGAAAGTGTACTAGCTAATAGATCATCCAGATTGCATTGTTGCCAATCATCTAGTGACAACTGCAAAAGGCTATCACAGTCACACCAAGCACCGAAAAAGTCAGATTAGCACGGGAAGTTGAAAGCAACAACCATCGTCAGTTCTTTATTTAACTTGCCGTAGCTTAGTTGGATGCGGTAAGAACTCACATTTCATAATTAGACTTTTCAATGTTTAAGCTACAGCATGACATGAATTCATAGCTTATGCTGAAAGGAAACAGCATAAGCAAACCGTTGCTTCAGACCAGGACTCACAATTCATAGTTAGACTTTTCAATGCTTAACAATGCTATACTTACTGACACCATTACACATCATCTGATTGCTTTATCTGTAAAATTTTTATTTGACAAGTCGTACTTGCTGGATGCTATTATGGCAGCTTTTACACCCTGCTCCAACTCTATTGTATAAATTGTAGTAGTTGCTCTGTGGATGGACATTGTGAAATGTCAATATCCTGGATCACTGGATGTGATTCATTGGTTAAACCAACCTTTCCTTTGGTCAAATGGCAATAAATTTCATCTGCACTGTGGATGTATCTAAAATACTTCCAGTGGCAGGTTTATTAAAAGTTCAGTGTTCTTGACAATTCCCACAGCAATAAGTCAAAGCAATGTGGTATTATTTATGATGGATCGGTTGGGATGGTTCAATTCATTTATGATATTTGATGTTGACTTGTCAGTTGTCCCACCTAGTTGCATCATTCCTGATTTTTACAGTAAAAACAAATTAGTATATGCAACGACAAGGTTGGCAACCATGTGATTTTCTTCCAGTGTGCACCTCTACAATGCTAACTGATGTCATCAAGGTTCCAACATCTGGAATGGATATTAATAAATAAACATTGAGCTTACTTGTGTTAATGTGCATATACTATATTGTGCATTTTGTAACCTCTTGAGAAACGCTTTTCAAGCTGAGGGCCTAAAGCTGTTTTCCTCTATAGGATGAAACAGGGATCTACAAGAACCTACTTCAAGAAACTGCTCATCGAGCAGGTTTAAAACTGCCCGTGTACACTACCATTCGGTCTGGGCCAGGCCATACACCAGTGTTCACATGTACAGTGGAGTTGGCGGGGATGACATTTACTGGCAATCCCGGCAAGACCAAGAAACAAGCACAAAAAAATGCTGCTATGGCTGCCTGGTCTGAATTGAAGAAATGTGAGCATTTTCTCACCTTTTTACCAACTTTTTCTTCTAATGCATGGTTCGTTGCATGTTTATCCCCATCCCACCTGCCTTTTACAACAATGAACCACCTATTTGCTAAGTGCTTTCTTCGAAAAATAAAGAGGAAAAACATTCATATAGGCTGGTGCATCTGGCCTTATTAACCCATCTATAATGTACTGCGGCATTTCCTATTCATTCCATTATGTCAATTTCAGAACTTGTTCACTGACTATTTGGGTTTATTGTGCTTAACAGTGCCCCGAGTAGGTGACCCATCATCCTCATCTTGTCCACCAGATCATGATGACGATGATCAGGAACAGATTATAGTGGCTCGTACTCTTGCAAGCTTGAATCAGACTAATGGAGGCAAGACACCACACCAAAAGGAAAAACAACAGAGCAGCAACCGACTGCCATCTCGGAGACCCTCTTATCCAAAATCAAATGCATCACTCCACCGGTTGCATTTACAAAAGCATACATATCCAAGCGTTCCACCAGAGCAAGCAATGTACCATATGTGGCATCAGGTGCACACAACACAGCAGAAGCCACATTTTCCGATGGTACCCACCATGGGCAGTACAGGCTTTCCACCACCTCCAACTATGCTCCACCTGTACCCTGCACCTAGAGGGCAGTTCACCATGCCAGCCAGTCAAGATGGTTTAGGTCTTCTTCCTGCTCCTGTCCTTCCACGGTACTTCTCACCTTATCCAGCCTCCTATGTACCAAGAAGCCAGTTGCAAGTGAATGTCCACAAAGTTCACGAGAAAAGGTTAGTGGGTGCTGGTGCAGTTGAGCTTCCTGATGCTGCGGTCTTCTCCCAATACACTTCTCCAGATTTCTCTGGTCCATCAGAAAATGTTGGTCTGGATATCAGGAAAGAAGAATGTACTGAGAGCTGTCCTCCCTCTGAGGAAGAAACCAAAGCTCATACTGCCTCAAGCTCCACTATGCATTCACCATCACAAAAGCTAGAATCAAATCAAGAAAAAGAAATTATGGGTGGTGTGCGGTTGGAATCAAAGAAGTCCGCAGAACAGCCACCATCACCACCATCAAAGGTCAATCCTGTTCTTCATGGAACTGGCCAGCAGCATCATTATAGTTCTGTTCGTCATAGTGATCCTGTCCACAGAAATAGTCCTCAAATTAGTGTGCCTACATCACCTAGTTCTGTTCATGAAGGTGGTGATCCTGCCCACAGAAGCAGTCCTCAAATAAGTGCGGGTACGTCACCTGAGTGCTGGTCTCCCCGTGCACAAGCTCCACCAAGATTTGGAACAAGAATTCCTTCACCAAGTTTGTTATACCAGCAGCGGCCTCCATGGTTAGCTGCCTCTGTTACAATCAGGACGGCTGTCCCTGTATGCTCCGCGAGACCAAATGTGGTGAACTCCAGTGCTGGAGCAGCTCATGCACAACCAGCTGTTCAGATCTTCTCAGCCCCGCCTAGACAAGAACCTGAAGCTCACAAGAACACCAGAGAAACAAGCGGTGCTGCACCAGCGAGTTCCGAGCTCAGTAAGCTCCATATTTGAGCCACAGTTTTAGTCAGGGCTGCTGAGAGCTTGAGGCTCAGCTGCATCTCAGTTTTGATTGTTTCTTTTCCTTTCATTTTTCTCTCGAGTATTAGGCAGATAGACATAACTATATGAAGAGCTGGAGAGCGGGCATCTCGTGATATCCGGACCTGTTGGATTTTTCATGTACCACTTTCTTGTCAAGAAGATTGAATGAGAACTATATATACATATATTTATACGGAATGCAAATTTTCTTTGTGAGATTACAAACAGCAGTGAGCATCCATGTTTTTTTGTTGACAATGTAGTATCGTTCATTTTTCTTCGGATCATGTGCATCTGTACTCTGCCTGTTATGATGTTGCCACATGAAGTTGTTCCAGAGTTGCGAGATACTGCAGTGCAGGGATAGATTTCATCGCCTGATGCTGGCTGACATCCATTTTGCTCACTGATCCATTTCATCTTTACTAGAGACAGCCAGCATCCATTTTGCTCTCATTGATACATTTCATCTTTTCTGGAGATATCAACCACGATGAGTTTTGTGCTTCACACTGGGTAGGAAATGAGGCAGAAGAAGACATCAAAGATACAGGGGATGTCATGTCCCCTTTCCAGGAAAAAGGAAATATCATTACCTGTGCGAAGATGCAGACGCCAGACGGTACTGGTACATTGGTGTGCAGAGTGCAGACGACATGCATACAGGTAAAAGCAACTTTTGTTTTATTGGATGTCTCAAAAAGAGGTATCAACGACTTGCTATGGCTATGATCCACCTAAAAATGTTGCCCATCCAGTTTAAAACTTAAAAACACATCACTTTAACCGGTATACAAGTTAACCATTTCACTGGAGCTATGTTCTACGAGTTTCAAAGTCACCATTTTGAACTAAAGCTACTGCTACACAACGGGGATGTATCTGGGGTTTCCCTTGAATTTCATGTCAACCTCCCAATGAGCTTCCCAAATGCATGGGCAAGTATACAATTATCAGATCAACCTCGCCTTCTCCTTCCCTGCGAAAATATGAATGGGTGAGTTCCTACTTTACTTGAACAAAGTTATGCAGTTCAGGAAAAGATAGAGAACAGGGTGACATGTAAACAACGCTTACAGAGCCTGCATTGCCCTCAGTGTGGGACTGGCGCCTCCTCTTTGAAGAGCTCTGTGGAGGGGTATCGAGCGACCTTGATGAAGAACGCTTTGCTGGTGACATGTTCTGCAAAGAAAGAAAGTAAAAACTGTAAGTTTAGAAATACTGCAATGTGATGACTACTACAGGCAATATGCTTGTATTTCACTATCAAGTGAGCTAGAAGCCAAAAGGAAATAAGAGAAGGCCTATTAATATAACCAACCTTCTTATCTTTCCTGGCCAGTCTCTCACGCTCATCATACTCTTGGTTCTCCTTCTCCACTAGACGGATGAGGGTCTCACACCTCCTAGCCAGCTCTTGGGTTGTTCTAGACTTCACAAACCAATCAAAGCGGAACAAGGGCGACATGCGAAAGGCTGCTTTCAGTTCATCCCAGTTTCCGTAACCAAGTTTGTGCACCATGCATAACTGTATAGGCACAACATATTAATATGCAAAAAAAAGGGTTAAGATGTTCAGGAACAATTGGGTCATAGCTTACCATGAAACGATCACATTCTTCGTTGTACAACTTCCCTTTATTCTGGCCATACTGGATTTTCAACTCTAACCAAGGGTTCTTATAGCGGTCCAGCTTTTTCCCAACAGCTTTCATAATCTCATCCTTCCGGTAGATCCTCGCTTCTCCTTTCTCAATGTTCTTAATAATTCGGTCAAAATCTGATAAGATGAAGAAACCACATGGATTAGTCAAAACAGGATTTGTGTCGCCATTTCTCAACTACACATATCAAACAAGTCAGTTGGGAACAGTAACAGTAAGAAAAAAGGTTCCAACATATACCATTCAATTCCTTGTATCTTTCCTGGAAAACTTTAGCGTATCGTTGTACTTCCTCTTCTGTTTTTCCCTCCATTTCAGAGGATATGTTCTTTATGTCATTACGACCATATTTCTCACAAGCCCGGATGAATGTATTGAAGTCCCTCCTTGTCCATGTCGAAAAACCCTGGGTATTATATAATAGAAAACCAAACTTAAAGGGAAGAAAATATAGATAAAGCAGGCAAAGAAGTTCAACGACAGGAACAGACATTTTCCCCCTTAAAGATATAACAGTAAAAGTAAATCCAATAAAAGATTTTTTATAGCCACCTCTTCCAATAGCTGCTCCTTCTCTTCTTGCTCCTCCGCGTTCAATGGTTCCAATTGATCTAAATATCAGAACAGAATTCATAAGCAAAACCAAATATTTGCTTTAGTACCACTAGAAATGCATGGTTGCTAGTACCTTCGTCATCACCCTCACCAACTGTATCCTTTTTCTGGTTAGCTTGCTGGTTAAGATTTATGAAATAGGTAAAGTTAAGATCAAGAATCACAAAAACAATTGTCCCACATAGTGCACATATACAATTACTTGCACACTGGGAAACCTATTTCTCTGGAACTTCTACATGGCCAAGGAATAATATGTCAAGAACAAAAGTAATCTATCATATAGTAATGTAAATATGTTATATAGTATGTCATATGCTTCTGACATAAGTGAAAAAGGGAACTTTCAGGTACGAAACTGGTTACTTATCAATTAAACACTAAAGTGGAAGGTAGGTGATATTGAAAATAGAGTTCTGTTGGAGAGTTACCACAAGGTATTTGACTTCCTTTTCATATAATTCGTTGAGTCTCTGAGTGTTGAAAAACTGGAAGTCATGCCTGACACAAACAAAACCAAAATCCAAATTAGTAGATTAAGAGTTTGAAAATGGAAACCGACTATGTCAACAATCTTACAAGTGTGGCATTCGAGGAATTCTTGGTTCCCTAGGTTTTGCTGGTGCACCTTGGCGAAGTGCTTGCTTGAAATAATCAGACTCAGAGTAGCTAATAAAAATATATTGACACAGATTAGTCTGATCAGAAAATGACGATTATTTTTTTCATTAAAAATTTCCATAACACGGGTTAAACAAGCATACTTCCGCTTCCTTTCTCTTCTGCTGGTTGGCTCTATCCAGTTGTCAGTCACCAACTTCTTAAAATCAAGCTTGTTTTCATCCTTCAGAAAAAAGATAGCACGCATTTGATTATCATAAATTTGGACCAAATATGACAGCATATCTTAATAATATCAAAACAATGATAACAATTGAATTAAGCTAAGGTATATGGAACAGACAACAGAACATAAGACTGGTTCATTACCTTGTCGTCATCAAAATCATACAGTTCAGCAGCTGCAGAAAACATGAATGCATAAGCTTAGGAATAATACAGTCCATATGTACAATAGAGCTATGTGCTGATTTTATGAGGAAACACTAATTTCTGCAAACATATTTAATTATGATCTTAAAAGGTTTAGAAAATTCTTAAAAAATAGATAAGATGCATAATGCATTATGCAATGAGTATGAAGTATGTGCACAAATAATTGAATCTTCATTTCCAGTGAGTTCTTTTTTAATCTGGCAGAAATCATGCCACTACACATGCATTAACATTTCTTGGAGCTATTAAGAACCAACAAGACCAAAATTTTATGAGTTTGCATTGAATATATGCACAGACTCAGAGAAAAGAGGGGGAGAGAGAGAGACATACTGTCGTCCATTTTAAATTTAATAGCATCTTCTGTGAACTTCTTCATTTTTGCATCAAGTTGTGCTGTTGCCTCTTCTCCTTTAGCGATGATGCGGTCGATATCTTCATCTGTTATTGTGCTATCCTTAGAGCTGAATACCATTTCAGCACCAAATCTCACCATCTGCAACAGCTCATCCTTATTGACAGCTGAACAACAGAAGGACATTAATTCATGTTCTTATTCATAATCTTCATTTGTCAAGCAACTTTATGAAGTGAAGAAACCAACCTTTCTGCTCTGCCAATCGACCTTGTTGTATGACCAAAGCATCCAAGGCAAGCTTCTTATATGCTCTCTCAATCACTTTTTCTTCAATAGTATACTGCATAGTATATGAAATATATTCTGTTATATACATAAATAGAAGATTAGCATACTGCCCATGCGTTGCAATGGGATTTTACTTTAAAAATATTATTAACATGTTATTAACATTATTTTTTTACATATATCATCTTTTAATTGCTACATATATTTGTTATTAACATATGGACCTATTGATTCCACGGTCTTTTTTCTCATAAAAAGTAGAGTTGGTGTGAGTGATTGACATGTGGGATCCACAATCATTTTTTTTTCTTTTAAAAAACATAGTATAAATAAAAAACATGGAGTTGGTGGTGGTGGTGGTGGTGACAGTGAATAGGAATGCTTATAGGAGTATATATACTGCTTGGTGCTAAACCAGCGTTTCCAACTGTAAAAAAAGTGAGAAAAAACCTCAGTGCAGAAACGGAAAACTTGAACTTCTTTCTTTTGACCAATTCTATGTGCACGATCTTGTGCTTGCAGATCCACTTGAGGATTCCTACGAAACCAAGCAACCATAACCTTTAACTTCACACATTGTAGAATGATAACATTTACAATTTGAAAGGGACTTACCAGTCACTATCATAAAGAATAACAACATCAGCGGTGGCAAGATTAATCCCAAGACCACCTGCCCTAGTTGAAAGCAAGAAAACAAATTTTTCACTCCCTGGCTTGTTGAAAGCTTCAATCGAAGCATCACGATCTTCACCGCCAGTATTCCCATCAATTCGGCAATACTGATACCCTTTGTACATCAGATAATCTTCCAAGATGTCCAAAAGCCTTGTCATCTGCAGGATACACAATTGTGTGTATACAAATGGTATGGAAACAGTCATTGGCAGAAAAGTAATAATTAGAGATAAAAATGTGGACATTGGCATCAAACCAGCTCACAAGCAGAACACATGCAACTCATGAAATAAGATTGCTATCATATTCTTGGTTGTGTCTGAACTGACACGATGCAAACTCAACTTGAATGTAACAGAAAGAAAATATTGACCTGTGAGAAAATAAGTACTCGGGAGTCACGCTCCTTTAGCTTGGGTAGCAATTTATCTAACAGAACCATTTTTCCTGCAAAATAAGAGTGCATGAGCTATGTGTGAAGTACTAATTTATAACAAATACTAGTACCGGTTTATAACAGATACGAGAATGAATGAATATTACCTGCATTCTCAATTAGATGATCTCCAGTTGTATAAGGTGGACCAGGTTCAGCACCTTGGAATAAATATGGATGGTTGCAGCACTTACGCAATTGCATGGCTATGTTAAGAAGGCGCTTGCGCTCACCACCTGCATTGACAACCTCCAAATCTTTCTGAAGCAGAGCACGATAATATTGCTTCTGCATCTCAGACATTCCAACTTTAAGTATAGTTTCCTTTTTTGGTGGTAAACCTTTCTCAACATCAGATTTAAGCCTCCGAAGAAGAAATGGACGCAGAACCTTCAAACACAACATGCTACACAAATCATAACATGAAAACCAACAGGATCTATCAATTGAGAACATGGGTATTAAATCTGTTACCTTATGAAGCTGCTGAACAACCTCATGTTGATCGTTTTCCCCTGAGATTTGGAACCAATCATCAAAAGTTTCAGCAGAACTAAATATTTCAGGCAACAAGAAGTTGAGAAGAGACCAAAGCTCATGAAGATTATTCTGCAGCATAATCCAGTCAGTGGTGATAAAATTAGACAAAACTTAAACTTGAAATATACTGAAGCAAATTACCAGAAGATTAGAAAGTACAAAATTTGGATAGGTCGCATTAATGTGATCAGGTTGGTGCTAATATACCTGCAGTGGAGTGCCTGTAATGAGGAGACGATAATTAGTATTGTAAATCCTCATCGTCTTAGAGAGGAGGGAATTTTCATTTTTTATCCGGTGGGCTTCATCAATAATAATATAACGCCAGCTGAAACGCTTCAATGCAGTTTTTTCTTTAATTGCCATTTCAAAACTAGTAACACAGACGTCAAACTTCCCCGGAACTAACAAGTTTTCCCGTATATGATTCTGACAAAGTAAAATAAACATGTCAGCAATACATCACAAGAGGTTCACAGGAATGACTGAGATAGCGTGGGGATTACCCTTTCTTCAGGGTTTCCTAAGAACTTGATAGCACGCAAAACAGGACAAAAACGCTGTATTTCCTTCATCCAGTTCCCAAGAGTGGACTTTGGTGCAACAACCATGTGGGGACCGGTTATACCTCTAAACTCATGCAAATATCCAAGCAGGGAGATAGTTTGAAGGGTTTTTCCAAGACCCTGAACGAGAAGGGGTTTCATGCCAAATATGAGCTCATAAAGTTGAATTAAGCATAACCATATATGAGCAAATAAGTATAATGTTAATTAATGTGTAAAAACAGTGGAGAGAAATAATAAAAGGCAAAATGAGTGCATACCATCTCATCTGCCAATATCCCGTTGATGCCATTCTCATACAAACGTATGAGCCAATTAAGTCCAGCTAGTTGGTAATCTCTCATCTTTCCTTTTATGCCTGTCAAGTAAACCAAAGAGAACATAATGAGCATTTAGTAGTTAACATGAACTGATGAGATCATACAAGTCTGTGGCCGTTTGACCGACTCGTTATTTTCACAAATAAAGCAACAAGAAGATTTGTCCATAAACAAAAGCATTCAGTTCAAGGATGTAAATACGAGTATATGACAACATCAGGACAGAAAGACTGGTGTTAAATGCTGACAAGGATGCATACTTATCCCCAAAAATCAAGATCAACTTATCAAAAAATGAAAAAAAAATCAAATGAATGAACTAGGAATCTATGACAACACCGTAGTGCACCTTGCTATCACACACGCCATGAACTAAAGAGAGTGACTGCCAAGAAGCAGTGGATAGATTCATAGGCAATTTGTGTATTGTTCTGTACAAGTGTAATCCGTTACATGCCACAGTTTACTCCTGTAATTCCTTTGCATACTTCACTTCAGCTCCTCTCTTTAATGGATAAAAACCTAACAACTTTTGGTCTACAACTAACTTCTTTGATTTATTAAAAAAAAACTATTTTGACCAAAAGCAGATGATGCACAGCATACCGTCGATGACTTGGACCTTGGCTCACACAAGATCAAAGACATGTTAACTAAGCAAGCAACATGCAAAAAAACAATTTTAAAAAGACAAGTCAGTTTCTTCTTCCTTTCTATATTTACGTGTTCTACTTGTCCATTTTAAGTGGAGCAAATATTCTACTGTTTATGATTAACTGTGCCATGAAAAAGTCACTAATTTGAGTCCTCATAGGTATCATCAATCGTTTTTTTTCCCCATGAGGAATGTCATCAATCATTTGATCAACGGCAAATAAATTTAAATAGACCTACAGATGAATCATTTTCAATAATTGAACGAAAACTAGCAAACTCGGACAAACTATTTTACAGACTTGTTTAGATTGACCGGAATCATTGCCTCGACATGTGTAACCCAATGAAAATCAGTATAATTCCCACATGGATATGCAGGAATTCCCGGCTATCCCAGTACATAGAGCAACCCCTAAATGTGGTCCCTTGCAGATATTTTTTTGCAGTAGGCTTAGCTAAATAAGTCATTGTGAGAAAACATGCCAAATATACTTTTATTAATAAATGGTTAATGGCACTTAACTGGCATGATCAAACGGCATGATCTTCGATCAAATGGCAACAAAGAGAATGCCGCTAAGGAGAACCACTTGATTTGTTATATTAAAAAAAATGTTTTTGGTAACACTCAATTTTGCGATACAAAAAATATATATATTGGTGGCCAGAGACCAAAAGAACTGAAAATTTACTAAAATCAAAGAAACTACCCCTATGTTCTAGTCAACGTGTTTGAGGTTGCATTGAATTGAAACAATGGCTTTATAATTGGGTGAGTCTGAACAAAATGCGTGCAGTGTTTACGGGAGGTTCACTGCATTGGTATGTCTTCTCCAGGTGGGCGTTGGTATTTGTCTCGCCTTTTCAAATAAAAAAGAGAGATGAAAATAATGAGTAACCACAAGGAATATAGTGGCAAAAGCTTCCTATAAGCTTGCAACTTCATCGGCACAATATCCAGTAGAACAATAGAAAGAGCCCAAATCTAGTTGTGGCCATCAATGAAACAGACAGACAGACCGTCAACATCAACACGTTCACCAAGATTTGCTCAAATAATGGCGATAGATATTATCTCTTTTCCTGCCACTAGGACCAAGAGTAGATAAGAATAAGCACCAGGGTTTCCTTTCATAACAGAAGTGGTAGACAATTGTATCCAAGCCGTGGGATGCAGCAACATAATTTACTGCGCTCCCTCGCTATACCTTAAACTTTAAGAGTTAAACAACATCCGAAATTAAAATCTTGTTACTCATGATACCATCAAGATCCCAAATAACCAATAGAAACTAGAAAAGCCACTGAAGAGAAAATAATCACAAATGTTGATTAATTCAGCACAGGCAATTGCAAATTTGCAATGAAATCACAACCCGTGCTGTACTGTTTCACCGTCAAACAAACTGAACCTTCCATGCAAAATAAACATTTTTCTTACATGAACTGCATTTAAGACTGGCCCGTAAAACAAAAGGTCTGATAGAATCATCAAGCAAATGCTCACATGATGGTTGTGAAACTAGACGGGTCCCTCCTGCACCATCAAGGGCATCCTCCTCCTCTTTGAGATACTCCTCATCTTCTTCCTCCTCTGTCATCTTTGATGCATGTCGTCCCCTAAAGATCCTGACCACATTAGCAAAACAAAGAAGACCTACAAAGAACAATGAAATATATTCCGCAGCAAGCAGAACAGATAGATGTTCTGGATAAATGGAGCTGAATGTTGTGGTCAGTAGTACCATTGCCAGATTATTGAAATATTTCAAATAAACACCATGCAAGGTGGAGTTTCTTCAATTATTCATGAGCTGATCACTTGATATTAGATAGCTAGGACGCAAAAAAAAAATGCTGAAGGTTGTACGCGCTTATGAAAAGTTACTAAACAATATAAATGAGCCAAAGATGACTGGTAGCTGCATGTTTTAACAATTTCCATCTGAAATCAGAATATGTACAGGTTCCAACAGAAAAAAGCTTTAATGTGAATATAGGAATGCACTACATGATATCTTGGAGTTCATCAAGGCTGTGAATATAGGAACAGGACAGGAAGCCAAGTATCAAAGACAAAGCATTGTACATGTTATAAAAGGATGATTGGCACTGTTGTAACAAATGAAAACCAGTAACTTCCTTTAATGGAAAGCAGGGGCTTAGTATGTTTCCAAGGAAGAAAATACCTTCCACGCGACTTCTTCTCTGTTGATTGGTTTCCTTTTGCAAAATGAGCAAATATTTCAGTTTGCTGCAGGAGATACTTCAAACGTCCCTTCCCCTTGTTGTTCTGTCCATGAATTTAATTTTCTAAGCTACCATAGAACTAAAAGCCATAAAGTGAATGCAAAAAGCAAAAAAGATATAAATCATGTATCAAAAGACATTCCCAGCTGCAGGTTTATTTATAGTTATGGGAACTTATCGAACCATGTCAGCATCAATGGCCTTATTTTGGGCATCCAGTATTTCCTGAATTTTCTGCTTCTTCATCTTTTGCATCTCCCTGAGCTTTGCTCGCTCCCGCTTCCCAACCTCTGCATTTCCAGTAGCATCTTCCGACTGTAATTGAAAACAAAGAGCAACTCAGTGATGTTGATCGACACCTCAGAATAATCACCACCTTTCAAGAAGAAATTATAACTCCTTTTTAGAACTAACAGATCACAGTTTGATAACTAGGAAACTACATTAGTAGCAGAAATATACCATGAAGATTTAAACATCTTGCTACAGAAAACTTAACTGATAAAGATGGCAAAGACCACCAGATGGACCAAACAAAGAACAATTTTACTGTAAAACTACAATCTACATTTCAAAATGAACTATTGAACTCTAATACCATCCCTCAAACGCCTACGAGAGTATACAAGCATATCAGTCTATTTTACAGCTAAGCAGAGGGGACAATGAAAAATCTATATAATCAACGGAAATCAGAAGACCACCTGATGATTTCGTCTGGAACAAAAAGGATCAATCTAAATCCTAGCATAATCGCCATCACCTACCACTAGATTCAAACATAAAACCAACTCCATGTCCCCGAGACCACCGAAAAAACAAAAGCCCACCCACCTCGTCGCCGTCTTCACCGCCGCCATCCTTCCCGGCAGCGACCTCATCGTCCTCCGTGGACTCTGACTCTTCCTCCGCACCCCCGCCGTCGCCTCCATCGTCGTCGTCGTCCGCTCCCGCGCCGGTGGTTACCGCCTCGATCTCCTCCTCGTCAACCTCCTCCTCTTCCCCCGCCCCCTGCTCCTCCTCCTCCTCCTCCTCAGCACCCTCACCATCCGCCTCTGCTTCCTCTTCCTCCTCCTCATTCTCCTCCTCCTCTCCACCGCTGGACTCCTCCTCTTCCTCCTCCTCCACTTGCTCCCCCTCCCCCTCCCCTTCCCCTTCCCCTTCAACCTCCTGCTCCTCCTCCTCCCCGCTAAACCCCTCCTCCCCCACCTGCTGCTCCTCTTCCTCCTCCTCCTCCTCGCCGGCGGAAGACGAAGAGGAGAGCTGCTGCTCCTCCTCGGAGTCGTCCCCGCCATCATCATACTCCCCCGGCTTCCCCATCGCAAGCAGCCTCAGCAGCGGCGGCGGCGGCTAGGGTTTTGCGGGATTGCGAGAGCGCGGGATCGTGGGCGGATCGGGGGTCGGGGGAAGTTGCCGAATTGGGGAGTGGGGAATTCGTGATCTCGTCTTTATATGGAGGGGAGGGGGGGAGTCGCCGCTCGCGCGGGGGCGGCGTGGAGACGAAAAAATGATGCAACGAAACGGAAGAGGAAAGAAGCTGGACTGAAGCAGCGGGGGGTGTGTCTTTTTTGCGATTTGGTCCCCGCAGAATTGAGTATTTCTTCCCGCCAAGGGCGTGGGGAGGGATGCGTGCGAGGTGGGCTTGCGAATGGGCCGGCCTGTTAATGTCTCGGGCCTGGTTGGGGTAGAACGCTTTTGTCGGTGGGCCTAGTTTACGGTGGGGTGGCGGCGATCCGTGGGCCTCCACACTGCCGAACAGGTCTAGGTAAGTTCATTTGAGGTCCTTTAACTTGACGGCGATTTTCGTCCCTAGACCGCAATAAGAGATGCAGCGTGGGTCTCTTAACTGTTAAAATTGGTGCAGACGAGGTCTCTCGTTGGTTTAGATGGCGGTTTTAACTTATGTGTCACCTACGTGTTTAGTTTAACTTAGTTCTCGTCCTACGTGATACTGACGTGACACTGAAAGTAAATATAAAAAATAAAAGTTTAAAGAATGTGAGGTCTCATACCAACCAGACAAAAATAGTGGGATCCACCTGTCAGTGGTCTCACACTCTTCTCTGTCTCCACGACGAGTTGGCGTCGCCTCCTCTCTCCCTTCCGGTCATCCTTGTCCCCACATATTTTATTTTAGAGTAAAGTACATGGCCGGTCCTTAAACTTGTGGCGTGGTACCACTTAGGTCTATAAACTTAGAAAATATTTGTTGTTTTAATGTAGCATCCAGGACCATAAACTTGTTTTAAATGTACCATCCGGGTCCATGAACTCGTTTTAATGTAGCATCCAGATCCATGATTTTAGATATTAAAATAAGTTCATGGATCTAAACGTACACTTTCTAAGTTTATGGACCTAAGTAGTACCACGCCACAAGTTTAAGGACCAGTCATGTACTTTACTCTTTGTTTTATTTTTTAAACAGACAAATTGAGAGCCATATAGGGTCACGTCAGTTGAAACAATAATCCGAACCCCAGTTTTAACAGACGAGGTACCAGATGTATCTGGTTTTCTGATTGAAGGATGAAAATCAAATTTATTATCGAGTTAAGAGATCTTAGATGAACCTATTCCGCCACAAGAATGTCCGCTTGTCATGCGGACCGGCAGACATGAAAATGTTTTTGTTCGAAGAGGTGCCCTGTTTTTCTTAAATTTAAATTATTTCTCGATTTTTACGCACTACAGTTTTTCGAAATGTTCTGGTGCATGCACATGCTACCATCCGATACCTAGAATTAACATGGTTTCGTTTTCACTCTACCAACACATATAAACATTATACGATTACAATTATAAACAATAGTGATTTCACATATTCTTATAAAGTTACATGAACAAAGTCATTGCACGAAGATCCAACTTTCTATTAGATATAATACAATTTACTGAAAAACATTTCTTTAAATTTTCTATTCAAATAATATGATTTCAATTTTTAAATTGAAAAGTCTGACTTACCCCCTGACTACGAATTACCACCTGAACATAAAAAATCGGTGTTTTTACGGTGACCGAGGAACAATTACTATATCCGTTTACTCCGGCTTGGACGGTTCAGATTGATCCGAAGTCTGACACCTCTCACATCTTTTTCTCTAAATATTCCCTCTTTTTTTTTCTTTTAGAAAAGGGCGAAAAAAAATCAGAGGATTCGAGAAGAGTCGGAGGCGGCTCGGGCTCGCACCACTCACCAACTACCGCGGCGGCGGCGCCGGAGGAGGAGACGACGGCCACGGCGGCGGAGGAAGGCGAGGGGTCGGGGGCGATGGCTTCCGTTGCCGCGGCGGAGGGCGCGGCGGCGGCGCTCCGGTCGGTGCTGTCGCGCGCGCAGCAGGCGGCGGCGCGGTCGGGGCGCGCGCCCGAGTCCGTGCGGGTGGTGGCGGTGAGCAAGACGAAGCCGGTGGGCGTCATCCGCGGCGTGTACGACGCCGGGCAACGCTGCTTCGGCGAGAACTACGTCCAGGAGCTCATCGACAAGGCCCCCCAGGTTAGGAACCCTCCCTCACGAGAGGAGCTCTCGCCTTCCCATCTTATTTGGTGTGTGAATTATTGTCTATTAGGACGTGTCTCTTGAAATCGAGAGGAAATTTTTAATCTCAGCCGGTTCCTGAATTCTCATGGATATATAGTTGTGAGCAATTTAGCACCGTAGCCAGCAGGCAACATTTCCCCTAATAAAGATCAGAAGTAGTTAATTTTGCTATCAATCTTGTGCAGCATGTTAATTTTGTGTGTAAGTTTTACTTTTACACGTAAACTCTGATTAGAATAGAATCATAAATTATGTTAGTCAATGAACTAGCAAGCGGCTTTGTAGTAGAATACTACCAAATATTGTGGTTCCATTTGAGATACTGAGTTTCACAGGCTTTTCGCAGTAATTCTATAGCAAACAGTTCAGTATTGGCAAGGAGCATGGGAATCCCCGTGTTGTGATTGGAACATGTAGGCGTTTTACAGTTGCAATATGGGTAGTTCCAAAGAGTTTGGCTCGCAATCAGTTGTATTTTAAATAGAGGATGTGGTGGTTGTATGTGATGATAATTTTGTTTCAGGTTGACTTCACACCAAATGAATCATGTATGTATTCCTTACTTTGTTAAACCTTATTCTTAGATTATTTTAAGATAGTCCCATTTGCGGTTTCTTTTCTCATGGTAATGTATAAGTAACTATTGTTTGATATTGAACTTGTAGCAAATCGTGAAAATAAAGATAAATGTCAAGGAATTCACTGATGACTCCTCTCACAGTGTTTATGTAAAAAGCACTCCACATGAAGCATTGTACCTTTTTCTCTCTTTTATGTTATCTTGGAGTTCTTGTTGGATGCTTTCTTGAATTAAATGACCTCAAACATATTCAAAATTTGCTAAGCACAAGTGCTGTTTGTTTTGCAGCTTCCAGAGGATATTGAGTGGCATTTCATCGGGAACCTCCAAAGCAACAAGGCCAGAGCTCTCCTAGGTTGATCCTTGCTAATTAAGACGTGCTTGAACTTTTTCTTATCTTTTTCTAGTTATGTTTTTTTTTCTAAAACATGGCTTTAGTTTCCTACTGCAAATTGCATTGGTAGTTATTTAAGTTAGTTCGCCATCTGCTTTCTTGTTCTTTTATTCTAGCAGCCAGAGTTATTTACTCTCAATTCCTCTGTTTGTTGAATAGTTAACTGTACAATTGACTCTATTATGCGATCCTTCTGTATGTTCCTAAATTAAAGCACTCAATTAGATTTTTTGTTCTGGTTTCATGGAATGTTTGATTAGCTCTTTATCAATGAAGGGTCAATTTCGTTTGAATGTCAGGTACTTAAAGTCTTTTGCAGCTAATATTTATATTCTTGTTTTTTGGCCTACAGCTAGTGTACCAAATCTTGACATGGTTGAGAGTGTTGATGATCAGAAGGTACACATCAAATTAATCTTTCTTTGTTTGATTTCTGCAACTGCAATTACCTTTTGCTTTGAAATATTAATGCAAACTTATTTTCTGATCAATCATCAACTTGTCATACTTATTTTCTAATAATAAGGTATCACTTCTGGTTCAAAAGTAACCAAAAAAAAAAAGTTCATGGCTATAGTAGAACTTGACATTATTTCATATTTCTAACCAGACCATGTTATACATTTATCATAATTTGATATATCATGACTTGCATCACTGGTAAGTTAGGAAAGAATAATTTGATGACAGACCATTTTCCTAATCTTGTGACTATAAGATGCAATATTTTCTCTCAGATTGCCAATCGGCTTGATCGTGTGGTAGCTGACTTGGGAAGGAAACCCCTTAAGATCTTAGTCCAGGTCAACACCAGTGGAGAAGAATGTGGGTACTCTAATTTCCTATACAGTACATCTTTTAACTTGATTTCTGGTAGCAACAGATCTGCATATACTGGGTTGATTATAAACTTACATTAGAATTCCTGGTTGTTTGCATCTCTGTTCCTTAATGCTATACTGTTCAGCATTTCTATGCATTCAGTCATTCACATAGTCTATAGTTATGGATAAGTATCGTGGAATGATCAATTTTGCTGTATGAAATCACAGGATTCTTATCCACAAGCATTGAATATTTGTACATAGTTCTGAAATTGCATTGCCATTCTGCAGCGAAATTTGGAGTAGATCCATCAGGATGTGTAGAGCTAGCAAAACACGTCAAATTGGGCTGCCCAAATCTTGTGTTTTCTGGTTTGATGACAATCGGGATGCTTGATTATTCCTCAACTCCAGAGAATTTCAAGGTTACTTTCTGAGACACCAACTTAGCTGGACTATATTTTTCATAGGGGTGAGGGCTAATATATGCAATTTGTTGAACAAATAGACATTGTCTAATTGCCGAAAAGAGGTGTGCAAGGAGCTTGGGATTCCAGAGGAGCAGTGCGAGCTGTCTATGGGCATGTCTGCTGATTTTGAGCAAGCGGTAAGAACAGATTGCAACCTTCATTTTTATAGATTTAGTAGCTGAAAGACTAACATTTTCTACTGTTTCTGCATTTACATAGATTGAAATGGGAAGCACAAATGTTAGAGTTGGGTCGACTATATTTGGTGCAAGAGAATACCCAAAGAAGAACTAGGATCGTTATATGATCAGGTTTTGTTGCGACACTGCATGCATAGAATATGTACAATTTCGCTTTAACAGTTGCAAAGTTGATGATAAATTATCCATTGAAACTTCAGATTTTTACACCAGTAAGAAATAATAATAAGGATATCGTTGCCTGGGTGCGTCTTTTTACTTTAAAACATTCAGACATCACAAGATGACGGGAATTCCAATTTATTTCCTTGGTTCTTAAGCTCTAAATTTTGTATGCGCATTAATTAGGGGTAACTGGGACTAAATAGGGTTGCTCGTTTATGGAAAAACCTTATTTTCCAGGACATCTGGAGGTGCGCAGATGAACCGGTTGTTCTTGTGGATGACATCTGAATCAGCAGATGGGAGAAGGATCGTTTGATCTTCTGGTTCTGCAGCCGAGTTGTCGTCTTCCCTTCCATCTTTTTTAGATTTGGGAATAAGTTTTGGGATGTTTTTCTAAATAAATATTAGAAAAAGTGATCATCTTAGTTTCATACTATAACGAACATGTTCCGGTGCTCTGTAGATTTATACAGATGCTAATGAATCAAGAAACCGTCGTCTGCCTACTGCTCGTCGTGCTATACGGGGCATTGCGCCACTGGAGAGTAGAGACGGTCGCCGAGGTGTTGAGGTGTAAACATTCCATAGAAATTTCTTAGTATTCAATCATTTGTTTCAAAAAAATAATATAGGAAAAACTCCTGTAGCATTACAATATTACAAACTTCTTATGTTTTTTCCTTCGAACGAAACAAGGCCAAAATAGTATACAAATGGTTCGGGGTGGGAGGGGGGAGGCATAAGATACATATATACTGTTTGGTAGCCAGCTTCTGAGAATCTGGAAAAGCTCTGAAACCTAGCTTCTGGCTTCTTAGTTCATTTTTTAGAATCTATAACTACAGATTCTTAAAAGTTCTGGACCATTTGGGATAGCTTCTGGTAGAAGCAGCTTTTGGGAAAAGCTGCAGTTAGGAAAAGCTCTCTAAACAGGCCTCTAGAGTGTGTCGATTTTCTAGTGATCTCAAGTTTGCAGGTTCTATTATTTATACCAAGGGTAGAGCTACATAAGTGCTGTGGGTGCCCAAGAACCTGGTCCAACAAATTTGTTAGTTGTAGTTTATCTATTTTTACCATATGTGCATCCCGCTCTAAATTTAAACTTAGAGCACTCGTATCAGTGTAAACTTGGTTTAAAGCAGAGTAAAGCGAGTAACACCACTCTATTTCGTTTCAGCTCCGTGTCTTTATACCGTACTATTGTACAACATTGAATGCTGGGAAGATAAAGATTATCCTCACAGAAGAAATTCCCAATCTGTCAATACAAAATGCATGGTTGATCTTCCACTTGCAGAATCCATTCCATTCCTTTCATTATAAAATATCATCTCTCCAACTGTCTAAGGTTCCATGTCTCCCACAATCTGCCACATACAGTGGCATGAGATCTCCTGAGACCTACTCAACCTGGAATCCCAACCCTATATCAGACCACCAGATGCTCCTTATCCATTTGAAATTCCACCATCCTGGTCTGTGCTGAAAGATTATCAATGGCAGGTCTATGCACTGCAAAAGCGACCTCGGATCGCGGCATCGCATGGCCCATATCTGGTGAGGAAAACTGGTGGGGAGAAGAAGCCTGCTGCTAGCTTTTGGAGATTCTATGAAGGCATTGGATAAGAGCAGCACTGAGTGGGCAGTGGCCCTTGTTGATTGTTGTTCTTGAGGGCTTCTGTTCTGTGTGGAATCTGGCCCTGATTGTTGATCTGAAACTGGCTGTAATTATCACTAGCTGTGGTTCAGACTTCAGAGAACATTTGTTATTATACTCATGTTGTGAATGTTGTCTAAATGTGAAAATAAAGATTCTTTTTACCTTTCTTGAGAAGGTTCCTCGAGGTACCATATTTTTCTAATTAAAAAAGTAATACCTACCTTAAAATTTTAGTATATCTAGGTATTTTATTGAAGTTCATAAATTTTCTCGAAAATAAAAGATATAGATTTGTGAGAATTATGAGAATAAGGTACCAGAATACTGATTTACTATGTTCTAGTTTCCAAATCGTTGTTCCTTTGCATAAGATGACTGATTGGACCAGCCCATATCCTGGATTAAGAGTTTGGTAGTCTCGCAAATGTTCATAAATGTTATTTTAGTTTTTATTGTAGCTTCATTGATATATCTGCAGTAGTAACTTCTGGTCTACGCAGCAAAGCAAGATTTTGCCAGTTTGGCTGCTCTGTATTATTCAAATGGAACAAGTTTATCAGGCCATCAGGGCATATGCAAACTAATTTAATCGCTGATCTTCTGACTAAAATCATTACTTGTAGGTTTTTTCTACGTATACGCATGTCCGCATGTTTAGGCGACGGATTACGTTGTAATCTGCCACTGCCAGGCAGTATCCATTGTCATCTGTCTGACCATGTTTAAGCCATGGCAGCTGCTAGTGTAAAATACAAGGCACAACATGATCAAAGTTACTCCAAATTTCATGCAAACACACATACACTAATGCATATGTAAAATCTGGTGGATAACTAATCACTCTTACAGAATTTTCTTTTTTAAACTATGTATTGAAAAAGTAGAACCTAGCACACCATGATCGTCGTTTATAACAAAATTATCAGGTGACTTCGAGCCTTATCAAAATGCAGCCACCTTTTGGTAAAAAAAAAAACGCCGCAAATCGTTTCCGTTGCCGCCCAAATGTTCCATATTCCTTACCAACCTATCAGCTCATCTTTTCACAAACCCAGAATAGGTACCATCCATTATCCCAAAACAAAAGAAAACCAAGAAGAAAAGACAGAAAAAAAAATCGATCGATAGCCTTTAATTATTCCTATGAAGATTCTGCCAGATTAACTCCATCTTCACCCTGCATCGGCACGCGCCATATATGATATACCAACATGCATCAACCACTATATAAGCAAGCCTCCCCTAAACCTCTCGAATGCAGGAACACACAAGCAGATCAGCATCACTGACAACCACAAGCGATCACCGCCGGGTAACATCTGATCTTGAGTAACCAAAGTATCCGCATTTGGTGGTCCACGGCCGTCGCCGGCCGGAGACGAAGAAGGAGGAGGCACTAGGCATATACCAGGAGGAGACATGGACAGGGTGACGAGGCTGGCGTCGCAGAAGGCGGTGGTGGTGTTCAGCAACAGCAAGTGCGGCATGTCCCACGCCGTGACGCGGCTGCTCCGGGAGCTCGGCGTCGACGCGCGCGTGGTGGAGCTCGACGAGGAGCCCGCCGGCGCCGACATGGAGAGCGCGCTCGCCAGGATGCTCGCCGGCGGCAGCGGGGGCGGCCGCGGCGGCGTGCCGGCGGTGTTCATCGGCGGCAGGCTCGTCGGCTCCACCGACAGGGTCATGTCGCTCCACCTATCCGGCAGCCTCGTCCCGCTCCTCCGCGACGCCGGCGCGCTCTGGGTGTAGCCATGCCAGCTGGCAGCTGCCAAGTGTACGTACGTACGTACCAATGTGCGCAGTAGGATCACCGTACTTATATACATATCGTACGTATCGATCACTGCGCAGATGTAAGTACGTACGTATATGCAACCTTTTTTTTTTGCACCATGACATGCATATACATGTACAATAATATGACCGGAAATTTTACTGGAAAAATACCTTCAGATATCAAATTGTCTAACGGTTTGAAGAATCGAGTTTTTACACTAGAAAATGTGATATCTCCATGTGCCATTTTAAAAATAGTAAAAAATCTCATTGCTATAGAGTATACCATCATGGGACAGATTTGAAGAGAATACTTTGAGTTTGAATTGAAGCCAGCAAATTCAGTTCACAAACATTGCTACTCTTGATATCCCAAGCACTAGAGCAGTAAAGTACAGTGAGCATTGCTACACTACAACAAGGATTCGCGTAAGCAAGAGAACTCACGCAGTAAGAGAGCAAGCCGTCGTCGTCTTCCAGTTGCCGTGCCTTCCCGGTTACTGACTTGCTTGTTCATATGGCAATGGAAGGAGGCTCTCATGCTGCGGCAGCAGCTTTAGATATGGATGAGCCTTCGAAGTTGAAAAAGCTTGTAAGAGGTGGTGCCTTAGGTTCACGTGAGCCGGCCATGTTTTTCTACAACAGTTCAGGGTCGTCTTGGTCGCCATCAACGTCGTCGGCTTCGTTCTCTTCATCCTCTTCAGGAGCGTCTGGGTCTACTCCCTGCGAGTGACAAATCAGAGGAATCAATGTTTTATTTTTTTTGTCCTAGATGTTATAAGAGAGCTTGGTACCCGGTAGCCCCTGCGATATATGGTTATGGATCACAAACCTTCATTTGCTTCTCTAGGCGCTCCAATCCTTTCTTTGCGGCTTCATTATGTGGGTTTATCCTGCAACACAAGTGGATTCTTTTTCAACTAGAACATGAAATAGTTGTGTAATAGGCACATGGATAGATATTAGCAAGGTTCTACAAAACCAAATTCGGCCAGCTGACACAGTAGTGTCCCATAAACATTTTTGATCATACTGTTAATTCAGTATACCCCTGTCCAAAGTTTACACAGTTACAGGATTCAGCACAAAACTTATCTACTACATAGTCCAAAAACCAGCATTATAACCTTACCCATATAGTTATATCCCATACATTATGAACTATATCTTGACTACTTGTGTGCTGAGTGTCAAGGGTCACCGTTTGGCCTTTTCAATGAAAAAGTCAAACAGCATATTTGCAAACAAAAACTAATTTGTTGATAAAACTTATACTTGTTCTAAACGATGTAAAAGCAAATGATGAAAAATAAACTACGATGAAAAAAACCCCAAAATTAACTTCAAATTTACTGTTGACGATTCAAATTTTGGCTTATAAGCGAAAGTGAAAAGATGCGGCCTGTCTTTGGGTTTCAGGTCATTAATAAACAGGGGAAAGAATAAGTGGATGAATGCTATTGCAATAATGATGTTATTTGACAGTTTAACTCCAAGAAAGGCACACCTTAGAGCAGATTGATAGTGGGAAAGTGCATCAGAAAGCATATTAGTTGCAGCAAATACTTGAGCCAACTTGATGTGTAGGGAATCATCTGCCCACTGTCTTAGATATCTTTCAAGCAGCAATACTGCATCCTTATTTCGTCCTTCAGCAACATGTAAATCAGCCAAAGCCAATGCAGCTCCAAGAAATCCAGGTTCAAGACGAATAGCAGATTCGTAGAACTTCCTAGCCTGGTAATATAACAAAAGTAAATTGTCAAAGGGCATAATCATTGAGAAGTGTGCAAAATATAATTGTGACTGAGTGGCCAACTGACCATCACCAATTCTACAGGAAATAAAAACATATAACTGAGGCATCAATGACCAAGGAAAATAAATATTACCTTCTCTCTCCCACTGGAACTGATAGCATGCACATCACCAACTAACTTGAGAGCTTTTGCAGACTGATGCATAACTTTCATTGCTTCGCGTGCAGTGAATAATGCATCTTTGCATTTAGAGAGTGCTAGATAAGCACGCACCAAACCTGGTGTAATATATGTCTTAGGTTGATGGTAAAATTTGATCACGAAAATCAGAAGCATCATGCCAAAATACCCTGATAAGAGCGAAGATCAGCCCTTAGTTCTTGAGCTCCCCTGAAGTCTGTGACTGCCAAATCAGGTCGGTTCAACAGAAGATGAAGATTCCCCTTGAAAAGCAATGAGCAAATAATAAGACTGACAAGTGGATAAATAAAAACATAGGTAGCAAAGCTACATACAGCACAACCCACCAAAGTAAATACCAAGAAAAATTCTCATAACATTTTGGTTTTAATACTACGCAAACACAAACTACTTCATTGTAGACGAATTTCTCTATAATACTTTGCAAAGCAAGAAAATGCCACTGCAAGTCCAGAGCAGTGCAAAATCCAGTAGTATGGACAATCTTTTGCATTATTACCTTCATGATATACCCAGTTATATGTCTATCATCAACTCGAAGGCTCTGTTGATGGAAAATCAAGGACTTGAGGATCAAAATTAGCTTCCAAAAAAGATGTATGTAATGCACAAACCCTTTTTTTAGAACTCACAAACCTTTTCAGCATATGTCAAAGCTTTTCTTTCATCTTTTCTTTCCCACAATGCTGCAAGAGCAAGACATGTTTCTGGTCTCGCAGGGTCAATATGCAGCATATCATGAACCAATTTGTTAAGTTTTGTGTAGTCAGATTTTGACTTTAGGAGAATTGCATACTCGTCCATATATGTCATGATGTTTGGATCAATTAACCGAGCCTGTAAGGCAGCAAATAAGTTTAACACATACTTCTGTTTTAAGGGATTCCAAGTCTATACTTGCTAATTTACCTTCTCAAAGTTCATGGTAGCTTCATCATTTCTACCTATGATGGCTTCAACCTTCAAAAAAGAAGCTCCAAAGTCAGGATCACACAACAGAGGGAATTAAATCCACCAAAAGAAAATTTTAAGAGGAAGCTCCAACATTTCAACACATAACAAAAGGGAACTCTACAGACAGAGCAGAACAGCAGAATCAAACTTGAAGTACATAAACAATAAGTATTAAGAAGTCTGATATAGGCCTATAGCTGTGATGCTTAATGAATCAAGAAGTCCACAACGTACAGAGAGCACAAAAACAGAATGCTTGCAGAAAAACAAACCTTAGCAATTTCCAACAAGATGTGCACATTGTTTGGGAATCGCTGCATTAAGTCTACATATATGTCAAGGCCACCTAAAAAGAATAATAAGCATGATTATATTTTGTGATCGTTATAAATGAATGACATACCAGTATTGCTTCCTCAAGTTTATGCTCAACAGATGAGAGGATACAAGTAAACAAATCCTAGAAAGGTTGACTATCAAGCTTCACCGAGCAGCACAACCGCACAAGGACCAACAGCAAAGGCACAAGGGAAAATAGCAAATTAAGATATGTAGATGGCAATAAAGGATGATATAACACTACATATCATTTCTTTAGTAGTTGAAATCTTCTGTAATCATGCAAAGCAATTTTTTTGACATTGATAGAAGTCAACTAAGTGCATCTTATATTTAAAATTATCAAATGAATTTGGACAACTGCTAGTTTACCACCTTTATAATCATGTGAAGCAATGCAACATTGGGCCTCAACATAGCGCTGTTAATAAAAACAATGATTTTAAATCAATAATTGTTTGAGTCAACCAATAACAAGAACGCATAAGTAAGATCAAATATACACCATGACTTAAGTAGAGTTTGCAAGGGAAGTTGGATATTATTATACATAATTGAGCACAAAACTAAAGCTGCACTGTACTGTGATTCTCAACGATAAAAAAATACAACAGAATGTGATCAGTAGGTACAATATGATGGCAGTTCCTAATGTTCTAGCATTGATCACAGTATGACCACTGATCAATAGGTGTATAAGAAAGCAGTAGAATTGTAGAAGTTCAGGTTTGCATTTGTTGACGCAGTGGTGACAAATTATTTGTGGTCAGGTTAAAAACTCCAGGAGTTGTTCATGAAAAGCTGTGCGTGAAAAAACTGTTCCAAGTGTGAGCTCAGTTCATACAATGATAACATTGAGCTGAAAGAAGCATAGACTTCATTCCCACTCTTACAATTTAATAAGAATGGAAATTGTACACTAAGTGGCTGAGGTTCAATAATCGATGTAATTATACTAGGCAAATCCAACATAAAAGTTTAGTTGTATCCAACATAAGTAATGACAAATGGTTTTGGGGGTTATATGTTCTATCTACACAAGAGGAGTGCAATATAGTTCACTTACGTTCCACCAACGTTGTGCATCTAAAGAGTCACCTGGTGCCTTGCCTCCTCGATTTGGTGCCTACAGAGATAGCACAATATCAATATCATGTCTTATATTGCTTAATAAACTGATGTGTTCATTATTTGTATATGCTATGAAATACAAAAAAAATGGTGGAATGATGGTTCTGTAACTATGTTGAATTGTGCAAAGGTAAATATTATGTGCTCCCTCCATTTGAAAATATACAACGTATAGCTTTTTACAAGGTCTCCAACCTTATTCTATGACTATTAATTTATTTTATGATATATTATCAACAACAATAAAATTATAATCATATAAAAATATTTTCAAATGTGAATCTAATGGTACTATATGCATGACACAGAACACATATATGGTTAGCTCTTATTAGTCAATTATTTTTTCTCAAATGTTGAATTTGCAGGAAAACAAGGATGCCATATATTTTAGAACAGAGGGAGTACGAATTGAGAGATCATCAATAAAATGGTGGGATATATTTACATAGAACTATTAACAATCTATGATTTACTATTGTCTTTGTTGCGGCATGCATCTTCCATCAATAAAATATCATTTTTGTATGATACTGAGAAATGGTCCTTTTATGTAAAGCAAAGAAAATAATGACCTATCTAATTGTGTAGCAAGATTGGCCAAGGCATGGCATCAATGGGATCTGTATGCATCGCAAACACAACGGGCAACCAGAAGAAATGGCAGACTATCAAGCACTCATGAGTCTTAGGATCAACAGCATAACAAATATTTATCTGGCCTAACTAAAACAGTACCACATTTAGCTTGAGAGTGCAAGCTGTCTATGGACAAAAACTTACTTGTGAGAATATCAAAGAGAACTCCTTTGAAGAAAGCCCCATTTCAGCCAAAGCTGTAATAGCCTCAAAAACATAAGGGCATTGCCTGTCAGAAGAGCATATAGATGTAGAAAGAAATTCGTCAAATTAAGTCTTCACGAATGACCAAGTGCTAGCCAACAAATTTAATGGTGAAACAATTGTGGCTTATGTATCAATGTTTAGGGGGAAACATGGGATACAAATGACTGTTTACACTGTTGAAGAATTGAAGAGCTAATAAGCAAATAATTTGGTGTGGCATACCTCAGACATTCTTTATAACATACAGCAGCTGCACGGTTATTTCTGGATATCCGATATAGTTTCCCTAACATCAGATTCATTTTTAGAGTCCTCACTTTAGAAGGAATCCCTTCCATCTGCACAAAACATATAGGCCATTTTTTGCATCACATGTTTTTGTCCATAAAGGAGAAGCTGCCACAAGTTAGTTTGAATCATCCTACAGAGTATATTCTAGATGTTCCTCCTTTTCCACTTGCCATTATGGAGTAAAATTTCAGGAAAATAAGAGAACCAAACAAGGTGAATGAAAAATGGGACCTCTTGAAGTCCTTCACGGTGCTCACGTAGAGCAGAATGGCAGAGTGCAATTTTAAATTTCACCTGCAGCAGTAGAGAAAGAATTAGTTACTTGCTAGGTATGACAGAAATAAATACCAATCCATAGAATATCTAATAGCTCACAGAGTCATTGTCACCTCATTTTCATTAAGTGCTGCAAGACTTGAAGAATTTGGAGAAGGAGACCGGCCGGTGGGGGTTGCTGAGCTTCTGGTGCTACTTGTTGCTTGTCTAGGGATGCTTTTGCTGTATTGCATAGCTTGCTTGTAGGCACTCTACCATGGTGAAAATGGAAATAAGAGACTAAGATTTCGAGCTGAGGTCTGAATTATGTACTTCCTCCATTTCATATTGCAAGTTGTTTTGGCTATGCCTAAATTCATCTATTGATCAATGTATATTGTTTATACATATGTCTAGACTCATTAGTATCCATATGAATCTAGACAATGTTAAAGAGTCTTACATTCTGAAACGCAAGTAGTATTTAATTTCCGAACACAATGAAATCCCAAAATGCATTATCATTTTGCCATCAACATAAATTTATCAGCAATGTTACCTACCAGTGCCCTGCGAAATTCTCTCTCTCCATGCAAAGCATCGCCATGCAGAACCTGCAATACACTGACACCTTAAGCTCCAAGAAATGATATCGGGCCTTCTAGACAATAGAAATGAGCAATGCAAAGCTTTTTTTTCTTAGATGTAGGAATGTAGATAAAGCAACATAAATGTTCTGACGATATGACTGATAAGGCAGCACACAAGGACTATCAACGGCAAGATTGTGTACCACTAAGACCATATTAGCACCATTTCCAGAGCTACCCGAGGGAGCTTACCAAGCTCTCCACCTTCATGGACATGCCGGCCTCATTACTCACAGGCGCCGAAGACACGAGAAAGCATCCCTGCAAGCAACAGACAAGCATTATCCCCACATGAGACCTCGATACAGCCATCCATACAGGAGTTGTTTAACAGATACTAGTAGCGTGGAACAGTTCGCCCAGCCAGCCAGCCAGCCCGATCCCGCGGTCATCCAAACCTCCCCGCGGCAGTGCGCCACAGGACGACCGGAGCAACCACGGGTCCCCGAGACGGAGACCCAAGCGGCTCCGATCCCGCTCGCGCGCAGAGGCCGCGACTGGTTCGCGGGGGGCGGGGGGCGGGGCAAAACCCTAGTGATTTGGAGAGGGGGACAGGAGCAGGAGGGGAGGGGAGGGGAGGGGAAGGGAAGGGAGGAGGGAGGGTTACGGACGAGAGTCTGGGCGCAGTCGTAGAGGCCGGCGTCGACGAGCGCCGCCATTGACTCCCGCGCCGCCTCCATCTCCGGCGACGGCGACGGCGAGGCGACTCGGGAAGAGTTTTGAATTGGAATTCGTAGTTTGGTTCGGAGATGAGCTCAGCGCACTCCGCTGGCTTCACTGGTCGGCTTTCGTTTCAAAATCGCGGGGGTTTGCAGCTGTTTCGCCGGCCCGGTTGTTTGTGGGCCGTTTCAAAATTCAAAAGTCAAGTTACATTTATTTTATTTATTTATGCCCGCTTAGCACCAAGTTTGAAGAAATAGATTTCAAATCAAATAATTTCCTATAAAACCGATAGTCCGGTTTTGTTTCCTCCGAATGGAATGGCTACAAACGGCATGACAAAACTTATATTATCTTTACTCCAAATTTTTTACCATCCATACCAAATTTAGTGAGGGTCGGAACATCTTAAGGCTCCATCAAAACACATTGCTGTAAAAACGCGGAAATATGATGTCGCACACTCCACATTCCCACATGATTTCAAAAAATAAGAATTTTAGGCTTTGGTCATTTGGATGGCCTGCAGGAAACAAAACAAAGAAATTTTAGTGGATATATATATTTTTTTATAAGAGAGTGCTAGAGAGAAAGGGAGAGAGTCCGTGCATGGGACTTCTCAAAGTAAAATAAAAACATGAGGCAGAAGCTCACGTTTATTTTCCGATGGCTGGGGCATAAAAAGCAAATCCATAGGAATTTTCTCAACCATATTCCTAAGGATTAGAATCATTCAAATTTCCAATGAAATTCATTCGATCCAAATGAGCCATTATAATATGAAACGGAGGCAATAATTTATTCGTGTGTACCCTCCTCCAATAGCCATTACAAATCATTCAGCTCAAGAGAAAGAACAATGCCTTAAAAACACCACTCAGCATTGAGCGTGTATAACTACTTATGTACAAAAAAAAGAACTTCAAATTCATGTTTCCTTGGGCGTTAATGGAGAACTTTACGCCACCTTTCAATGATTCCAAGAAAAAATGCTTTATTAGTACAAGAGAGGCTCCAATCCAGACTTCAACAACATTGCCGTAACTATCAAAATTAAGCAACCTCCCTCAATGCTGAAAGGAAAGCACGGACCAAATGAAAGCAAACTACAGTTTAAGGTGAACCACACAATCAGCACGACCAACCATCCTCATATCAATACGCAAAATTGCAACCATGAAAGGCACACAATGTATAGTGTATGGACTTGCTGTTGCAAACCGAATTACATGCGTGGTGTGTGCTGCAACGCAGAATCATATACTAGTCTCGTAGATGTACAAATTCCAACAGACTGAGGCTTTACTTTGGGCATCCAACCAAAGCCCTAAGGTATACAGCTAGTAGGCGCGACAACAACACCATGTTCAACTCAAATATGTCAGATTTCACTCCGGTTACATAAATGGAACACTTACAGGTTACAACAAGTCTCTCAGCGAACAGGAAGAACTTATCTAATATGCTACGTAAGCTACAATAACACAGACACACAGAGTGGTACAAGCAATTGCACATGCCTTGCGGTTGAGTTTACCAGATTGGGTGCTTGGCAACTGGAGAACTCAGGCTTCTTCCACTTGCTCTTCCTCTTCCTGGAGGAGGTTCTCTCTGTTGTCGTGCGCCCAGAAGCCACGTACATCTATAAGCATGCTGGCAATAGTCCCACCTTGCTTGCAAGAGAGAAGATCGTTTAGTGCGATCCGGAGAGGATCTGCTGGCTTCACCATGTCCCAGATTTCATCCCTCACGTCTTCGATGCAAAGTTCATAGTTTCCTCCTTCTATCCATTTCTGGTGTACATCTCTGAAAATCATAACAAAGTTGAATGAATAAATGCAAGTAGGAACAATGATGCGTGGTGATCTGACAAACCTACCACAAGTTTGATACGAATGACTACTTCAAAATGACTTTTGGATAGTAAAACCACTTGCAAAGGTTCAAAGGTCAAAAGAATAACTACAGCATCCTGTTTGAACATTTCCTGAAGTTATCAACACGTCACAATTTCCTAATTATTTACCAATAATTATCATAAAATATTGAGAAAATGCTAAAGTGAATAAAACTACCTCACATGCAAATGCAAAACGCTTGCAACTTATATAAGAAATAGTTGCAGGATATGTCACATGCTATAGCTTATAATGTAACAAAAGTGATGGGACGTTCCAACATCCAACAACTGTGAAAAATCTAGCTTAAAAAATGGTCATAATGGATGTATTTGCAACCCCTGTTTATGGAAAGAGATGTAAATGGGCTCAGAGTCAGATTTGCAAGTTATGTTTGTAAGGTTTTTATTCACACAGTAGATCATAAGTTTCCAACATGAAGGCCTTTTGATAAATGGTTTATAATTTGTAGAAACTATAGACTACTGTGACTTGTTTGAATCACTCTATGTGCCTTAACCAACATAGGGGCCACTGATTAGTACAAAATCAAAGTTGAAGCTGTGAATACAAAGCTATTCAAGATGCTAATTCGAAAAACCATTGAACCAATGTCACTGCAATATTCTGCCGACTAAGGCCAGCAAAACCATCTAATAGTTCAGCGAGCTAAAGATGGCAGATTAAATCTAGGAAGATGGTATCAGGCAGGAATGCTAACTCTCACATCCTCCTTTCTTTTCTTCCAAGATAAGGTTACAGATAAATACTAGAATAATAGTATACTGTTCAAAATGTGTTTAGGGAGGCTATTCTTAGTTTTGGAAAAAATCGATGCTAGCTTAAACTTTAATGCAACAGAAAAGTTATTCTAATGAGCAACAATCAGTCCTACCCTGCTTGAGGCACTTCTCTCAAACATACTTTATACCATTAGCAAAAAACATACATAATTTAGATTTCTTGCACATACCTAAACAAAGTATGGATATCAGCAGTTGTCAAGAATCCCCTTCCATTAAGATCAAGGCATCTGAATAGGTATGTCAATCCTTCAGGAGTATCTTTGTTTTCTAGAGCCAGAACAAAGTCAAGAAAGCTTTCAAAGTCCATCTCACGACTGTTACCACCTCCAACTTTGCTCCGACGTACATGTTCATCAAAAACTGAAAAAAGGAATCTTAATGTCATTACCTATTCATGACTGAAGATTCATTAAATCTGACAAGATGTGTATCAGATACATTAAAAACTTCAGATTCAGCTAACGCATGTTCTTTTTTTGGTTAAGGTAGTTTAGAAGAAACCATTTAAGCATCATGGGATCAAACAGCGGGTTTTAACCTCTTTCGATGAAGATATCTGTCAATGTGCCATCTGCATATTCCTTTAACTCCTGTTTGCTCAATGTGCCATTTGTATCTTTATCTAATGCAAGAAACATATCTGCATGGGGCCATAAGAATTAGATAGGTTACCAACTATAAAGAAATAAATGGCAAAAGGTAATTTTTGCAAAATACTAATTGCTGTCTGCAATTGAATAGCAAAAGGTAACTTTTGCAAAAGCACTGAATCCTATGTTACACCAAAACAAAAAACAGCAAAAGAAAGCATACCACAAATGCGCTGAGCTGAAGTCAGAGAAAACCAATTTTCAGCCTGCTCAGTATCAGTAACTTCTTCCTCACTCTCCTGAATATTAGTTGATAAGAATCACAAACACGGAGAACCAAAATATATTATATATAGCATGCAGCAAAATTATGTTGAAGCCCATAAGTGCATAAAATCATCAGAAATTGCACTACCAAACGTACAACCTGTTTCTTCTATTACCTGATGTAGTTCCATTAGTTCCTGAAGACAATTGCTCAGCAATACCTTCTTTATGCATGCTTTCCCTGGAAGAAATGTATCAATTTAGAACTGAGGCAGTTCCTCTTTTAAAGAATAATTTGCGGATTAATACAACTGTATTTAAGGTGGTTCTAGACCTCGTCTGTGTGGATCACAGAAGAAAAAGAACTTGCGTGCAGCTATTCGGCAGTACATTTGCACAAATGCTGATGGCATATCACGCAATTGTGCCAAATTGGGGATGAGCCCTCTTATGTATGCTTCCATTTCCTGTGAATAGAATTAAGGCCTGTCAAACATTACTAAGGTGCGCAATGGCATTAAAATGTATTTGAATGTCCTTACATGAGGTTGAAGGAAACCATCAGAATCCTCATCGAGCTCACTCATATCAATTCTCGCTTGTGTAAGCGATACCTGAAGAAAGCAGTTTAAGAAAATGCCATACAGTTGCATACACACAGAAAAAAAGCAGTCAGCATGCATGATATGGTATTATAGTTCCAAATAAGCTATAGCAATAAAGCAAAACTATTTTAGCTGAATGGGAGTTCAAACTTTATCTGAGAATTCTTTTGTGTTATGGTTCAGACTTACACGTGAGCCATCCCACTGTAAGAGGAAGAAACAATTTTAGCTTTCTTGGGTGTAGTTGTACCCATGAAGTTTATTTTCGTGAGTAACATGCCCCATGTTCTTATATTCTAAAACTGGTTTGGGGTGTTGTTACTTCAAGTAGCTTTTGTAATAAAAGATACCATCATACCAAACAATAATAAAGTAAGAATAGACTAGAACTCCAAGATCATCATAGACGCGCATAGACACATTACAGTATCACACAAATTGAAATAGTAAGCCTAGTAATATTTGTCTGTGAAAAATAACTTACTGTTCGCATGACATAAAGGTAAAAGGGTAAGATTGCAATTCTCCCAGAATCGTCCTTCTCAAACTTCATAAAGTTTGAAGGGCTGAAGAAACGTTTGCACTTCTGACCAATCTGCTCTGTGCACACTGTGGCAATATGGCAAAAATCTTCATAGTTCATCTGCGAGATTCCATAAAAATGAATGAGCAAGATAATCACACAAAAGCTGCCAAACGAACACCTACCTGAACACAAACAGATATATAAGCATTCAGTAGTAAGCCTTGCAGAGCAGTATACAGAAACAAATCAAAGTAAGTCGCAATGAACTAAAAAATAGCTAAAAGGTACCAGTCATAGCAGACTATTTTATCAGATGAGTTTTCTGCATCTATATTATGCACTTGATGCCTATCATCATACAATTAACTGAGTTTTTTTTTAGATTACAAGAATTATACCTTTTCAGCACCTGTAGCATCATCAATAACGCAATTTTCTCTGAGACAAACCCACATCGCATCAAGATCATCAGCATTAAGCAGAAGTTCAGATTGTTTCTGCCATTTCATAAAGGTAACTATTGTAAGACCCAAACCATGCGAAGGTTAAATACCAGCGGAAATAAGGTAACAAACAAACATAAATATCTCAATATCAATAAAAAAAAGGTTTGATGTTACCTTTAGAAACCTGTATTTTGCCAGTTTCTGAACTCTATGGCTAATGGATCCATCTTCTGGTTTCTGCTCGAAAAGGATAAATTAGTCTCATATGTTGATAAGAAGGGCAATGTATTCTTCAAACAGAATTAAACTGTTGTACTTAAACCCAAAAATATTTTTCATCGCATGTCAAAGCAGCTAGTTCTGACAATATCTTATTTTGTTTACACCACGAGTTTCGTAATAGTATAAAAGAATATGGAAAGTTGGCATCCAAGAAAGTGAAAGCAGTGTACCTTCTTATAAAAACTTGGGATAGCACCAGCTTCCATACTCTTCCGTTGGCGCTCCTTGAAAATCTCAAGCAGTATCCTTTTTGTTTCCAGTTCTGCAATTGAAGGTTTAAAGCAAACAGTTTACAAAAGGCTGCCACATGAAAAAATTCAAATGTTGATCCACATAGCAAATGCACGCCGAGATTATATGCCAGTGAATCACTTTACACTCCCTAATCCCACAAACGATATTGAAAAGGACAACTAAAGCAGCCTCAACTATATGCACATTCGGATCGAAGTGTGGAATCCCTGAACTATCTCAGAGTTGTCCTGAAGCCACATTATAAAAGCACGCATGACTAAAATCTAATATTATCCTCATAGAATGCCAGTACTGACAGCGTCCACGGCCAACAAGCCTTTCTCTGTGTAGAGGACTCCCAGAAACCTACGCCTCTGCACTCAAATCACCTACTCTCCTAGAAATCAAGCAAGAGCAAGTGCATTCCACGCATCCGTCGGCTGCCGCCATGCAATCTCGAACCTGAGGCACGTACATCTCAATCCAGTAGCCCTCCCCAAGAGAAGGCCCCCCACATTTCTCCACCTCAGTCGCATCCGCGTAAACCCTAACCCTACCGCCATCTCCACGGCGAGACTCGAAAATCCCGGCCCCAGCCTTGGACCTCAGAACTCAGGAAGCGAAGGAAAAGAGGGAGCGGCGGCGAACGGCACTGACCCATCAAGGCTTCGGATCCGAGGCCGGCGCCCGTGCCGACGAAGCGGCGGAGGTTGCGGACCCACGGCATGGACGACGCGGGCGGGATCCGCCTCCCGGCGCTCGCCGCGGCGGCGGACGAAGCGCCATCGCCGCCGCCGCCGGCGGCGTCCCCGCCGTCGCCGGAGGGGGTGCTCATGATGGGCGCGAACAGCGGCGCGTGGGGGGGGGGGGGGGGGGGGGCCGGAGCCGACGCGATTCGATTTTGGTTGGTGTGATGCGATGAGGCAGCCGGATGCGTATTGCTGGGGGGAGGAAAAGACAAAACGAATACTATGAAATTTCGAAATATATGCAGATTTCATTCGAGGTTTCGAGCCTCTCGTCTCGTCAACTTAGGCCTGGTTCAGATTGCAAAAAGATTTTTGCAAAAACATCATGTCAAAACTTTAAACACATATTTAAAGTATTAAATAGGGTCTAATTACAAAATAAATTTAGATTCTGCCGAAAAACCACGAGACGAATCTTTTGAGTCTTAATCCGTCATTAGCGCATGTTGGTTACTGTAGCACTTATGGCTAATCACGTACTAATTAGGCTTAAAAGATTCTTCTCACGATTTCTCACATAACTGTGCAATTAGTTTTTTGTTTTGTCTACGTTTAATACTCTATTTAGATGTTCATTTGATGTGATGTTTGTAGGTAAAATTTTTTGGAACTAAACAGCCCCTTATATCGAAATTTAAATTTAGAGTTCAATTTTATAACTTTTTACAGTATTTATTTTTTAAGAACAGCAAGAACAGGTGTGTATACGTTTTGTTATTTTTTTCTTTAACTTATTGATATATTGATTTGCTTATGTCGAAACAATGAATCTTTCTGTTTGATGCCTACACCGTACATAACCTTCTCGTGCATATCAATTATAGTAACAAATATCAAAAAAGAACTTTAAATCAAATTATACCTCCACATGTACTTTTTAATAGTAGAACACCTACACACAAAATTTCAACTAATGTCAGAAACTAGTCTCCTTACATTTTTCGCTTATATTTATGCTTAACTTAAATTAATTTTGAAGTTTTTTATCGTAGTTTATTTTGTGGTCTTGACTTTTAGATCACTAAGAACACGTACATACAAGTTTCATTCATAAATTATTTTTGTTTGCAAGTACGGTATATTGGATTAACTTTTGTAAAGGTAATTGGATCTCGAATGTGTCACCAGTACGACAAATTAGGAAGGACGAATTTTGCCATTTTAAGAATTATTATAAGAGCATGGTTGTCGTGAGAAGGCATACCTAACCGGTCTTGCTAGTTCACATCTAATTCACGGGAAACACAAATAGTAATTGCTATAAGAGACCTATACAAATATGCAATTCATAATATGTCAAACACATTGCTCGATAGCCCTCTTTTTTTTGATGAAATATGAAAAATCTTCTGATTTTTTAATAATTATTTAATTATATAAATGATAAAATTAACTACTACAAAGTTATTAGAATCTACTTTTAAAAGGTGATATAATGAACTTATTAAACCGAGAAAAAAAAGCTGAAATAAAAGCTAGCTTGAAGAACGTGGTCTTAGCGGTCCACAGCCTGAACTCTTCACATAATCCCTCCCCACCAAGCCACAACCATACCCTCAACTAGGGGTGAAAGCGAGCCAAATACTAGGCTCGGGTTGGTTCGGCTCGGTACTCAAACTGAGCTATACATCAAGCTCGGCTCGGCTCGTGAGCAAAGCTCGTCCGGCGTACGAGAGAGGATGGGGCGGCTTCAGGGACTCGGTACTTGGTGTGTTGCCCTACCGCGTACTAGTGGACGAGAACAGGAGATGGGGAGAGGACTAGGATCGATACGGTGACAACCATAACTAGAACTTTAGAAGCAATGGGTCAGAAAATCGATGGGCTTTGTTGGGTTTGGGCCAGAAATCGATCTATTCAACCGAGCCTACTAAGCTCGTGAGCTGACTCGGGCTTGGCTTGTTTAGGATTCGAGCTGAGCTGAGCTCATGAGCCCGGTCTATTTGCCCGACCTTACCCTCAACTTCCCTCCCTCCTGCCTTGTTGTGGAAAGCTTTGTGGCTACCGGCAGCGACAATGAGCACAAAGCAATTAGGCAACGCCAACCTAGATCCAACACTATCTACCATTGATGTGTCGTTGTTGGTGTTGATCAGACCATGTTAACCTAAATCAGACACCATTGACCTTGATCTAGCTCTACCCTTGAAAGCTTTAGATCCTCGTTTGTTGTTTTTGTGATTAATGATAATACAATTATTGGACTAACAATTTGCATTAAAGTTTGATTAAGAAACCTTAATGTTGATGATGATCCAATGATCCCCTATGACGACAGTCAAGATAGGTTCAAAACATACAAAAGGATCCCTGATATGAAAAAACATTCAAGGTGTAGGGTGAATGCATATAGTTGCGGGTTTCCTTTTGTTTAAAATGCCGTACTATACAGAGGGGAATTTGTTTTAGTAACTTGAAGTATCTCACATACTAGAGTCTAGCTGTGGTGCACACTAGATCTTTAGTCCCTATTGCACGTACTAAGGCCTTCCATAAGCTCAAGAAAAACCCTACATAAAAAGTTCAACCAAACCCTACAACTATTCAACTTATTTTGCTTTAAGAGCAAGTGAGTAGGACAGCTTGGGTGATGCCTGATAGTCCAACTCAATAATGACCTTGATAAAATTCAAAACTAGATAGGAAGGTCCAGATGATGTCGAATTGTTCGCCCCAATAATGATCATGTGTTGATCAAGTTGTGGGCTACACACTCTAGACATGCTCATACTATGCGATTAGTTCAATATCCAGTGTGATCATGTGTTGATTAAGTAAATGAGTAGAACTAGACGAACAATCCCACGCTTGTCAGACAAACCATCGGAGGGCTTGATCATTTTAATCAAATGGTCTAGGCCAAAGCTGCACAATTTGACTTGGGCTTTATGACACCGAACAATTTGATATGTGTGATCACCCTAAGTCGAACAATCCTTCCCAGGCTGAATAGTTCAACCTAGTGTTTGTCTAGCTGCTACCAAATAGACCTTAACGATCGGTCAAGTGCAACAAAAAAGTTGTAAGTATGATCGAATTGTACAGACCTTTAAAAACCAATAGTTATATACCTAGTGACCGTTGAAAAGGTGTACAAAGTTGGGCATGCCCAAACTGTCTGGTCCTAGATATTCATGTTGTTTCTAACAACAATCACAAAACAACTAGTTGGGTTGGACCGTGCTATATATACTTGGATTTATGAACTCCTTGGTGACTTTCAGAGCCCTCTCAAGCTAGTGCATCCTTGTGCAAAACCAAGAGTTGATCACATCAAGAGTCTTATGCATAGTGCTTCAATCGAGGAGACATCTCTCGTTACTCTTAGCATCTTTGCGTGCCTAGACAACTTTGGAGGTGATTTTAACGATATCTCAAAAGACATTGCAAGATTCGGAAGTGCTGTGAATGGTTTGGAATTCACCCCCTACAGTGAAGAAAAATCACCACATGAGAGCACCTTTGGACGTCATGACCAAATGAGACAATAACACTCTAGTGTACTTAAGAAAATCCTGGCTTATCTCATTTCCATTCTCTTTGCGTTGCTTGCAAATTACTACTCGTCCCTTTTTGTGTTCTTGTGTGTCTCTTTGAGTAGATCTGGTAAAATTGATATGAAAGGCTATAGGCGGTAAAACTTGTGAGCACTTGTAACCTAGGCACTTAGGGCAGTTTTTATTTTGTGTATTTAATTTTAAATCGTCTTTGAGGGTGTTATTCACCCTATATAGGACATCATTGATCCAACAACCCTTACTGTCACGCCCGGAGTTTATCCCAAGCCTTAATTCGTAAAAGAAATTCGTAAATAATAATTGGCGTAATTAACTCAGGAAAAATCCCTCTAAAAGAACTTAATTTAATTAAATCAAGGTTCCAAATCGATTAACAGGATTTAAACTCAAATTACAGAGTATAAAATTTGGCCAAACAAATTAATTTAAAACTCGGCAAAAGTGGGGCATTCTTTTTTCCCTCATTTTTCTTTTCTTTTTCCCTTCCTTCCCAAATTGGGCCAAAGTCCAATTTGCCTCCCCTTCCTTTTCTTTTTCCTTTTTCTTTTTCCTCTCCTCCTTCCCAGGCCGGTCCACCCGAGCCGGCCCACCTCCCTCCCGGTCGCCCCTGCACGCCCTCCCCTCCTCCCGGCCGGGCCGCCCCGGCCCAACCTCCGTGCCCGCTCGCCCGCGCCGCCTAAGTCCGCTGCGCCTCCCCGCACCGGTCGCGCCAAGTCCTCGTCGCCGTCGCCAACTCCAACTCCGTCGCTCGCAACGGCCGCCGCCGAATCCGGCCGTCGCCGACTCAGTCTCCTCTCCAACGGCCGTCCCCGCCCTAGCCGCGCCACCCCCCTATAAATCCCGCTTCCCTGCGCGCCGCCGCCGCCTTTTCTTCACCCACCCAAGCCGTCGGCGCGCCCGAGCCACCGCCGTCGCCGATTGATCTCGTGCACTGCCACCGCTCCCGCTCGCCGCCGGCCGTCATGCCGCGTTCCGCGACATCGCCGACCTGTCGGACCCGTTCCCGCCGCCGATAGGCCGTCATCGTCCCTCCTCTCCCTCCTTTTCCTCTCCGCGGGCCGTCACCGAGGCCGTTGCCGACGCCGGGCGCCGCGAGTCACCGGTCGTCGCCGCCGCGTCATCACCCACCATCCTCGTCGCCTCGTCGTCACCGCCGTGTTGCCACCATTCGCCGCCGGAGCGTGCCCACCATCCGTCGTGCCGCCGTCGCTCGCGCCGTCGCCGCGCCTTGACGCCTCCTCGTCGCGCCTTGACGCCGGCTGTCCGCCGCCGTCGCCCCTCCCCGTCGCTCGTTCCCACCGTCATCGCCCTCTCGCCGCCGGCCGTCACCCGTCCCTCCTCCTCGCCGATTTGCTGCTGCCCTCCATCACCGCCGGTGAGACCCCCTCCTCTCTCCCTCTCTTTTTCCTTCGCTGCGCCGTCGCCGAGTGCCGTGCGCTCTCAGTGCTCGCCGTCGCATCTCCACCCGACGTCGCCGTCGTCGCGCGGTCGCCAAGCCGCCGCTGCCATCGCCGTCGTTGTCTCTCCCTCCCGCGCGCTGTTGCCGTCGCCGCCTCCCGCCGTCGCGCGTCGTCGCGTGTCGTCTTTCGCCGCACTGCCGCGGTACGCCGTGGCCGTCGCCGCCAGCCGTGCTTCGTCGTCGGTCGTCGGTCGCCGGTCGTCGCCGCGTCGTTGCGCCGTCGCCGTGCGCCGCCGCTGTCGCCGCCCGCCAGTCGCCGTCGTCGGCCGAGCGTCCTTCTCCTCGCTCCCCTGCTCTCTCTCCCTGACCGACGGGCCCCACCTGTCGGCCTCACCCTCTCTCTCCCTTGCCCCGTGGCCCACCTGGCAGCCGTGTGTCAGCCTCTCCTCCCCTCTCTCCCTCTCCGACAGGTAGCCCCCACCCGTCGGCGACACCCCTCCTCTCTCCTCCGCTCACGTCAGCAAGCCCCATTAATTGCGCAATAATTGATTTAGGACTTTTCTGTTTAGTTAAAAACCCAGAAAACTTCTAAAATTCATATCTAATTCATCTAGTCTCCGTTTAGACCCATACAAATTTCATTAAATTCATAAAATTGTCAAGAATCCATTAAAAATACTTTCTTTTATTGTTTCAGTAGAGTTTGTGGCTGTTTTATTTATTTTTGTGCTTTGTCGCTTAGATTCGGACCCCGCCGAAGAGCCGGTTTATTTCGAGATCGTTGCCGAAGTTCCCCAAGGACCAGAGCAAGGTAAGTGGCACTCTTCTTTGATCATATTGAACCTATTATTGTAAATTCCCCGCTTTATTTATTCAAATATGCATTGTTTTAATTAAAGTAATTACTGTATTTATTTTTCGGGTAATCCTTATTATTATGCCGTTGTTTATCCAACTTTATCCATGCTAGACCAGGGGTAACTTGACTAGGGTTAGGCCTAGGTTAATGCTTAGCCGTGCTTAGATCAAGTAGCTCATGTGATCATTTAATAATCATGATTAGCTCTGAATAGCTGTAATAATGATTCATTACCCAGTTCGGGTTAATACCAACTAAAATATTGCTAATGGTGGGTCGTGGGTGCTTGGTTTTGAGAGTCGCGCCCATGACAATTAAGGACCGGTTCGCAGGAAGCCCTGGAAGTTATTTCCGTGCTAACCACAAGCCAGAATGGGCAACGGTGGGATTTGGAGTGTAATTTCGAACTATTCGACGTACCCAGTCAAGGGTGAGCGTGATGGAGTATGGATGGGAGTCGTGGTATAACGATGGCCTATGCTACTTCCGGATTTACCTAGGCACAAGAGGGGGCTGCCCGACTTGGTTTAAAGGAGGGGACGAAAACTGAAGTGTGGTGCGATTGAATAGACGGATTTACCTAGGCACAAGAGGGGGCTGCCCGACTTGGTTTAAAGGAGGGGACGAAACCTGAAGTGTGGTGCGATTGAATAGAAAGGGTTATGCGACGGGTCATATCATAGTTCCCTATCCGGTATGCCATGGTGGTATGTCGGTGCACGTTCAAGTGTAGTGGGACTATGTCTCGTGGGTACAGTAGTACACCTCTGATCAGAGTATAATCTATTCGAATAGCCGTGCTCACGGTTAAGGGCGAGCTGCCAGCTCCACTATGATTAGTCAAACCTTTAATGACTTGGGTAAACTGGTTTTCACCTGGGACTATTGCAACGTGGTGTAACGTTGAGTAGTGGTTGGGCCTGTCGCAACGTGGTGTAACGTTAGACAGTGTGGTATTTTACAACTGTTATTTACTTATTCCTTAATTTATTTAATTATCAGTTTTCATTTTAATCTCTGTTATTTATTTAAATGTTGTCTTTTTTGCAACTAACCCTAGCTTGCCCTTGATGATCCTTATGCATCATTTATTCCCCTCTTTTCCGTGCTGCTTGTTGAGTACGATGGTTTGCACTCAGCCTTGCTCGTTTTCCCCTTCAGAGTTAGAAGTTGAGTCAGATGGAGGTGACTCTCAGGAGTGAGCTGGTCTACCGTCGAAGCTTTGCCTGTGGACTGGAGTCGTACCCGCTGGAGCTAATCTACTTCTTTTTCCGCTGTATTTACGTTAGAATAAATGTTATTTTTAGTTGTTTCTAAGAACGATGGTTATGTAATCAACATTGTCTTTTTTGTACCCTGACTGGTCCTGGACAGAGATTTTAATACACAATTAAATTCAGAAATTCGTGTGAGGAATTTCTGGGCGTGACACTCACCCACGCAATAGTGCATTATTGCCTTCATCCATGGGCACAAGTGTATGGTGAAACTGACTACTGCTATTTATTATGCTCTTATAAAAGGTTTCGCGAGCTCACAAAAACTTACAATGTAACACTTCACTTGGTAGTATTCTGGAGTATCATGTTAATAATTTTTCATGGACGTGCCTAACATTAAAACTGGATTTTCTTTCCGCCTTGCTTTGTCTAAGTAAATCTATAGTCACTAGAGATACGGAGTAAGATCCGATAAAAGATGTGAAAAATTTATAACATGAATGACCTAAAAAAATGTTATACATATCTTGTTCATAAGGCCAAAGGGATATAACAAAGTCGAGTTGATTTTGGCATGAGTAAAACTCAACAGAGCTAGATTTTTGTAAACATCTTTGTTCACTTTACATACAAAGACAGGAGAAAAGCACAATTAAATAAATTGCTACCTCAAATATAATGTCGTTGTCAACATCGGACAACTACATTTACCCATTACTCTAGCTTACCTTTGTTGCAAATACACGATTAAGACATCACACCCATGACTTATACTAAAGCATTTCTCCCGATCAAAGAGAATGACTCTTGAACTTAGCCAAGTGTACTAGGCTCGAATTAAAAACTCATAAACATGCTTATACAAACTACAAGCGAAACATGACAAACTCTCAAATGGATGATCGAATCAATAATTCCGTAGACAAGAAAGTAGTAAAATTAAATGCAAAAAAAATAATACTTGACAAATAATAAATAGTATACAAGTAAAAAGATACATAAAATATTGAAATGTAAAAATTGGGAAGGGGGATTTATCAGTACTGGAATTTCGAAGGTAACTCCTCCGGAACTATGGCTGATCTCCAACGAAACTCAACATTAGACCTAATCTACTCCCACTCCCCTACAAACTAGAGGCAATTATTCTCGATTCTCACTAACGTTTTGATAAGATGGAGCTGACTTGTCACGCTCAGAAATTTACACTAAATTTCTGAACAATAGCATGCATTGAATCTCGGTCCAGGAATCAGCCCGAGAACACACTATACAAAATTAATACTCAGTTCCACGACTTAAAAACAAATAAAAACAATTATCTATCGAAATGCAGCGGAAAAAGAAAACAAACTAAAACTCAACTAATCTTCAGCTTCAGCTGGCGATGACGGCTCCACACCACAGGCATTCTTGACGGCGGACTGAACCTTACTTCAACCTTGGGAACAACCTTCTGACTGGAACTTTGGCACTTGCTCTGGTGGGAGAAAAATTAAGCAAGACTGAGTATAAACCATCGTACTGAACAAGTAACACCCACAAGAGGGAAGAATAATGAATGTAATAGGGTATCAAAGATAGGCTAAGGTTAAATTGCACAAAAGCAGTAGATTTAGCAAAAAAGGAGGATAAAATAGACTGAAATAAAAGTAAAGTAACATTTAAAATAATCATCCACTGTCCAACGTTACACCACGTTGCAACAGGCCCAAACCACTGGCAACATTACACCACATTGCAACAGGGTCAACCATCTGTCCAACATTAAACCACGTTGCTACATACCCAAACCACTGCCAACATTACACCACGTTGCGCAGGGTCAAACCAGTTCCAAGATTAATAAAATTATTAAAGGGGTTCAACTAATCCCAGTGAATATGTCAGTTCGCCCAATAACCGCGGGCACGGCTATTCGAATAGTTTTACTCTACAGAGGTGTACAACTTTACCCACAAGACATGGCTCCCAAGCATGTTACCATGCCCCAACGTATCACCGCGATACTCAGTACGGAAACCATGATAAGACCTTTCACATAACCCTCCCTAGACAATCGCACTACACTTCAAGTTTCACCCCCTCCTTTACACCAAGTCAGGCAGTCCCCTCTTGTGCCTTGGTGAATCCGGAAGCAGCAGAGGCTTTCGTTACACCACGATTGCCCGTCTATACTCCATCACGCTCATCCTTGCATTGGTACGTCGAATAGGGACAAGCTAGATTACGAGTCTCACTGTTGCCCATTCTGGCTTGTGGTTAGTACGCGTAAGACTTCCAGGGTTTCCTGAGAACCGGTCCTTAATTGCCATGGGTGCGACTCTCAAAACCATGCACCCACAGCCCACCATAAGCAATATTTTAGTTGTATTAATCCACATCGAAAAATTAATCATGATCAAAACCATTAAAGGTCTATCAAAGTCTAATCAATAATTAAATAATAATTGGTGAGCTAGTTGAACTAAGCATGGCTAAGCATTACCTAACCCTAAGTCTAGTCAAATTAACCCTGGGGTGACAATAATAATAAATGGGGATCAACGGGTATAAAGGTAATTGTCCAATAGATAAATTAAATAAAGTAAATTTGCATAAAGTAATGCATGTTTAAATGTAAAGCGGAGAATTTTATAAACATAGGTTCAATATGATCAAAGAAGGGTGCCACTTGCCTTGCTTAGACCCACGAGGAACTTTGGCGACGACTTCGAGAACGAACGGCGCTGTAACGGGGTCAAAACCTACGACAAATAAGGCAAAACAAGAAAAACAAGCTATAAAACTACTAAAACAGAGAAAGAAACTATTTTTAATGGATTCTTGGTATTTTTCTGGATTTAATGAAACTTGAATGGACCTAAACGAAGACTAGATGAATTAGCTATGGATTTTAGAAGATTAACTGTGTTTTTAAGCTAAACAGAAAAACCTTATTGATTTATTGCGCAATTAATTGGAGGGACTGACGTCAGCATCAGGAGAGAGAGGAGGCTGACGACTAGGCCCACTGGGTAGTGACACAAGGCAAGGAATAGGCACTGACAGTGGGGCCCACGGGGGAGAGAGTCAAAAAGGGAAAGGGAGAGCTAAAGCTGACAGGTGGGCCCCATGGTTCAGTGAGATAGAGAGGAGTGGAGGGGATGACACGTGGGGCTCACAAGGAGAGAGAGGATGAAGCAGGGGTGCTGGCTGACAAGTGGGCCCCGCTTGTCAGTGGCCCCAAAACAGAGAAGGGGAGGCGGCTTCGGCCGGATGGAGGAGGGAGGCGGCGGTCAGTCTGGCGAGCGGCGGAGGACGGCGGCCGACCGGCGGCGGTGAACGGCGGTGGCGGGGAGGGGCAGCGGTGGACGGCCGGCGGCAAGGCTCGGCGACGGCACGACGGTGCTTGGGTGCGACGGTGCGGTGACACGGATGACAGCGACGCGGCGACGGCGGTTCCGCGGCGGCGATGGCGAGGCGATGGAGATGACCCCGAGAGGGTGCGTCGGCGGCGGCAAATGGCGCGCACGCGACGGCGACACACCGGTCGACGACGACGATCGAAGTGAAAAAGAGGGAGGAAGAGAGAAAGGGAGAGGCTCACCGGTGATGAGAACAGCGGCAGCGGGTTGGCATGGAGGAGGTGGAGGTGGCGTCAGGGTTGCGCGGCTCGGAGCGGCGGCGTGCGGCGGAATCGGGTGGCGGCGGCATCGGTCGAGCGGCGCGACGGCGAGCAACCGATGCGGGCGTGGTGGCAGGGAAGGAAGAAGAGGAGGGGAGAGGACGACACTCACCGACAGAGGAGAACAACGAGGAGGAGCGATGAGGGCGGTGCTTGGCAGCGACGATCGGCGGTGAGATGGGCGCCGACTGAGCGTGGCGCATGGCAGTGATGGCGAACGGCATGGCGACGACGGCGCCCGATGATGGGAAGCGGTCACGCGGGAAGGCAGAGGGGTGGCGCGACGACGACGTAATGATGGTGGAGACCGGCGACGACTCGGCTGCGACGGTCGGGAGGCCCATGATGTCCGACGACAGCGGGGTAACCCGGTGGCGGCGGTGAAGGCATGGTAGATGGGGAAGAGGGGGTGCTCACCAGCGATGACATCGGCGGCGAGGACTTGGTGAGGTCACGGAACACGGGGTGATGGCCGACGTAGAGCGCGCACGGCGTCGGAAGGCGAGATCGGTTGACGACGGGGGAATTGGGTGCGGCGGCTCACCGGCGACGATGACGGCGAAGCGGAGGAGCGGCGACGAAGGCAGCGTTCGGCCACGGCGATCGGCGGCGTGGTCCCGACGGCGGTGAGAGGCGAGAGTGAGCGAAGGGGGCGGCAGCGCGGCCGGGGGAGGAATTTTAAGGAGGGTGGAGTGGCGGCAGCGGGCGCGTAGGGCGGGGAGTTGGTTGGCGTGGCGCGTGGGATGCGGCCGACGGTTGCGGGGTGGCAGTTTAGCGGGCGAGCGACGGCCGATGGCCGATAAAAACGACGTGGTCGTTGGGCCGGTGTGGGCAAAGCGGCGCGGGTGCGACGCGGCAACGTGAGACGGCGACCACGGCGAGGCAGCGCGAGCACTGGCACGGCGCAGCGATGACCGAGGAGCACACACGGCGATGGCAACGCAGCGGCAAACACGCAGGTGCGTGCGGCGGTGACGGCGAAGCATGGGCACAAGGGTGCGGCGCGGGCAACGGCGGCACAGCGTGGATGCAGCTCGGCACCTGGGCGCGGTGAGCGACAGCCGGAGGTGGTGGCGAGCACGACGCGACGAAGTGGCGCACGCGCAAGTGAGGGCCGGGCAAGCGCGAGGCGAGCGGCGACGTGCATGCGTTTACGGGCGTGGGCGCCGGCTGGAGGAAGGGGACGGGCCCGACAGGTGGGGTCCACCTGTCGGGGTCCCGAGCGAGAGAGAGGGGGCCGAAGTGGACTTCGGGCGCGAGGAGGGAAAAGAGAGTGAGGCGAGTGGAGCGGGCCGTGGCCTCTAGGCCGGCCCAGCGGGAGAGAGGGAAGGAGAAAGGAGGTGAGCAGGCCAGGCCGAGAGAGAGGAGAATGTGAGATGGGCCGAAGGGAGTGGGCTGAAGGAGGTGTTGGAGACTTCGAGTGCACGTGGGGCCGCGGCTCGTGAAATCGCGAAGAGATAACGTATTCGCATAACGGAACTAAGACGTGCATGAATCAGAGATTCACACAACGAATTGGATCTGAAACGCAAAACCATGAACTATTAGCGGAACAACGACAGGAGTTAACAACCCGTTACATCGAGATATAAAGACACATTAAACTGGGATCACACGATTTTAACGTAAAATCAATCTACGTGTACGAAATTGAACTCCGCACTATAGATCAATCTCACGCTAGCTAATAGATTAGAAAATCTAAGCAATTACACGGTAGATCAAAAATAGATTGATTCGCATGAGTAAAACGTATGCGAACCTAAGGTTTGGTGGAGAGGTCAGCAACGGATTGCGGTTGTTCCTCGCTGTTCGGTTAGGAAACCTAAACAATTAAACGGTAGATGAATTTAGATTGATTCGCATGAATAAAATAGATGCGAACCTGAGTTTTGGTGAAAGAATAACCGGCCGGTGACGTGCCGTGACCAGGGATGCAGCAGGGCTTGTAGCAGCTTGCTGTTGCTTGCTCGCTGTTTGTCAGGGACAGAGCATGGATGTGCAGCGGGGATCGAGCACGATCGACCAGTGCACGGGAGTTTGGCTGGGGACGGCGCACGATAGAGGGGCTCCCGGCGGGGTGCGGATCCGCCGGCGGCTAGAGGGGACGGCCGGGCAGGAAGCGGCGGCTTGGCAAGAGGCAGCGCCGGCGAAGCAGAGCCCACGGCGTGGGCGCAACGCGGCTGAAAAAAGACGGGAAAGAGTGGGGGTTTGGGGGTCTATTTATAGGAGAAAACTAGAGATAAATCTAGTTATCCATCTCCTATAAAAAGAATAGATAAAGTTTCAAAGGAATAAGAAATTGAATCCTAATTAATTGGAATTAGTTTAACGTGAGAGAGGGAGGAAGAGAGGGCTGCTCACTGGCTGGCAGGGGGAACTTGTGCGCACGCACGAAAGGGGGGGTGGAAAGGTGGAGTACGGCACAAAGGAGAGGGGGTGGAGGTCGTGCAAAGGGTGGGGGGAGAGGTAGAGGAGCTTAGCCATGGAGGGGAAAAAAGAAAAGAGAAAAACAGAAGGGAAAAAGAGAAAAAGAAAGAAGGGAAAAATAAAAGAAAAAGGAAGGAGAGAAAAAAGAAATTGTCTTCAATTTTACTGATTTTTATTAAGTTTATTAGAGCAAATTTTATTCTCTAAAATTCAAATATAAATCCTGTTAATCATTTAAAATGCTTTCGGGATATTTTAGAACATTCCAAAAAGCTTTCAATTAAATTAAGTTACACTGCTTTTCTCCTGAACTTTAATTAAACAAATTATTTTTAATGTATTATTTAATTATTTTTTGGCTAAGGTAAAACTCAGGACGTGATTGAATAATGAGATACTTACATAGCGGGTAGCGGGGATGGTCGACAACTGACTGGTGCTTGTAAATAGGTCGGGCTCCATTAGATTGGTCGGTTGCTTCAACAATCTAGATTGGTTCTTGATGTCCGAGTACGGTTTCAGATATTATCTAGAGTTTTGGCTGGAATGATGGTTGTGCTTTGGATTGGGTCGACGAGTCTCTAGAGGTGCACCAACTGGTCCAACACTTAGGACAATCAACCCCTTCCTTGAGTCAGACTTTTGCCGTCGGGCTTTGGTCGGGGTAGGCTAGGCTAGGGAAGAGTTTGGCCTAACCAAGGTGGTCGCTCGCTCAGGTTGGTTCCTCGGGCAACAACCCATGCAGAGGGTGTTTAGCTAGTCACCTTCTGACCGATTGTCTTCGTCTTCATTTGTTTTGTGCATGTTCATCTTTATTTAGATGAACAATGCAAAAGCAAAATACTTAGAAAACAACAAAGCTCATGGATGTGGACTAGTACAAGATAAATTGGTCCATTGAACCTCTGCTTTACGTGTTTATTGTGTGCCAATTCTCTATGTCATCCATATTAGCCATTGGATCTGAGATCTATGGATCGTATTATTTTATTGTCTTAGGTTAGTGGTCGAAATATGATTATTGACCACCAACACCATAAAAAAAAGAACGTGAAATTTGTCCATCTTACTCGTTAGGCCATCGATGGGTTAGTGGAGTTTGGCAAATTCACCAAATGTCACATATATATAGCTTCTTACAATGTATCATACAAATTATAGTATATGTTTATGTAATATCTAAACACCGTAAGAATCAATACATTAGTGCAAATATACTTCTTTCCTAATCACAATCATACTTTGAACTTACTGTGCCTGTCAAAACATATTGAACCATACTATGTGCTACTGGGACATCATAATATATACTTAAATAACAAACATGTGCTATCTACATTTCTATAGGAGCCAAGCCACATGTTAATAGTGATCAGTAGTAATATACATGCATACCAGGATCTAATTTAGCTAGTTATTATTTGTATACAAGAAAATACATTTCCCTACACTATAAAATTATAAGGTCATCCTCAATGTAAGTTTTATGAACACAATTAACTAGAGTGACATGTCATCAAAAAATTTGTAACTAGGATAAAACAGCTCTATCTAAATGCATAGTTTCATTTATTGTTGTTTCCTAGGTTACATGCTAGACACACACTGTCTAGGTAACAGTACATAAAAGATTTTATCTCCATAAAACTTATTTTATCTCTCTTTTCATTAATACTTTACCATATTATTAAAAATATCATATAATACTTTATTTATTGTTCTATAAAACTTAGTTAATATTGGCATAGGCCACTCACCTTCCTCGTTCCTTCGAGAAAAAGCCTCTTCACCTTCCATGTCTGGTGCCATCGGATCCCGTCACCATCGTCACCATAGTAGGGAAAAATCGTTACGGAGAGGCCCGCGGCCCAGTTTGTAGCCTCGAGAGGCGGTCCGTTACACCAAAGCGGTACACTTACCCGTCCCCACCCCACCCCACCTTCGCCTCCTCCGACCCTCCCCCTCGCCTAGTCCCGTCAGTCCTCTTCTCCCCTCCCCCATCTCCGTAGGAACCCAAACCCCACGCGGCGCACGGCGGGCGGCGGCGGCGGCGGCGGCGGCGGAGTCTCTCCCTCCACTAGGATTTCGCGGCGCCCTCCGGCAGGGGGAGGCGGCGGCGATGGCGGGGCAGGAGCGGAGGACGATCGATCTGGAGGAAGGGTGGGCGTTCATGCAGAAGGGCATCACCAAGCTGAAGAACATCCTCGAGGGGAAGCCCGAGCCGCAGTTCAGCTCCGAGGACTACATGATGCTCTACACGTACGTCGCTTCCTACTCCTCCTCCTCCCGCCGCCGCCGCCGCCGCCCGCTAGGGTTTCCTCCGATTCGGCTCGATCTGGTTCTGATCTAGGGTTTCCGTATTCCCTTGCAGGACGATATACAACATGTGCACGCAGAAGCCGCCGCACGACTACTCGCAGCAGCTCTACGACAAGTACCGGGAGTCGTTCGAGGAGTACATCACCTCCATGGTGAGATGGTTTTTCTGCGACCCGCGTACATGTTCGATTTGATTATGCATGTCTCTGGTTTCCGCTTGGATTCGCTACGAGATGGTTTGGGGGCTGATCCATGCGATTTTTGGTCGTGGTGGCTGGGCACCGATTGGTTACCTTTTGTGCTGGGTTGGGTCAAGAGAAGAACGGAGTTAGTGTATTTGGGATCATAGTTTTGTCTAATTGTGTTACCTGATTACTGTGGATTCAGATGATCTATTACAGTAGGTGTATTGCAGTGAAATGGGTTTAGACGTAATTTGTTCTCTTTTTATTAGTATGCCCTGCCACCTCCACGCTGGTTGTGGTTGCTAGTAGATGCTTTGTGGACAGAGGTTATCTAGTCGATCGTAATTGGTCTTATGCAGCTAAATAGTTCATAATCTGTTTTTTTAGTAAACTGACATGGTGATGTTTTTTCCTTATGAATCAAATCTCCCTAATTAGGACTCGAACCTACAACCAGTCAGTTAACAGCCAACAGCTCTACCTCTGAGTGGCTAGTTGTAATATTTCATTGCCACCTCATTACTGTTTTGTCCAAGGCTTCTGTAAAAGCGAATCTAGCCTAGAGACATAAAACTTATACATCCTTTCAGGGTCATGCCAGCATGCTGATTGTTTCCATGACTTTGAGGATATATCCTTAAATGTCTGGTTAATAGTGGCGCTGTGACAAAGGCCGTGCTCTGCATCCTAGCATGATTCTTCTTGATTGGTCTTAAGCATGGTGCAAATCATGGGCATGATTTTATAGGATTGCGCTCAGCAAATTGATACATTTTGCTTGAAACAAGAACTATCTTTCCTAACCGTGTGCATCTTGATCTGATATTCTAATGTATAATTGTATAAATTGTTCTTTTTCTATGCTATCATTTGTTATATCTGTAAATTTGTGTTCTGGACTTGTATCACTTAATTATAATATATTGCAGGTCTTACCTTCATTAAGAGATAAACATGATGAGTTTATGCTGAGGGAACTAGTAAAGAGGTGGTCAAACCATAAAATCATGGTTCGGTGGCTCTCACGTTTCTTCTTCTATCTCGATCGATACTTCATCTCGCGGAGGTCACTTATACCACTTGAAAAAGTTGGGCTTACTTGCTTCGGAGATTTGGTAAAACGACTTTTACTCTATTTCAAATTTTATTTTGCAAATTCTTTGTGCACTAATCAGTCCAACACATAACAGATATACCAAGAGATCAAAGGACAAGTAAAAGGTGCAGTGATAGCTCTGGTGAGTCAGAATTCCTACATTGAGTTAGGAAAATGATTTGTGCGCGCATATTTACATAGTTGCAATACCTTCATCTGACAGATTGACAAAGAGCGTGAAGGCGAACAGATTGACAGGGCCCTGTTGAAGAATGTCCTAGGCATATTTGTTGAAATTGGACTAGGCAGTATGGAATGCTATGAGAATGACTTTGAAGAATTCTTGCTTAAGGATACTACAGACTACTACTCTCTCAAGGCTCAAAGCTGGATTCTCGAGGACTCTTGTCCAGATTACATGATAAAGGTACCTTTCAGGAGGATTTTCTGACCGATTCTATCTGTATTTGTGCATGCCATTTTTGGGGGTAATGGATCAGTGCCGTTTTTATTAGGCCGAGGAATGCTTGAAGAAAGAGAAGGAGCGAGTTGGTCACTACTTGCATATTAGTAGTGAACAGAAGTTATTGGAGGTTTGTTTGAGAATTTGCTGTTCCATTTTGATATCCCTTCACGTTGATAAGTCTTGAATTCGACATATGTTCTTATAAGTTTGTGTCCAGATTATCCTAGTGACATCTCCTAAAATAATGTTTTGGGCGCTTTCCCTGTATGGTTTGGAATATCATCTTATATTATCCTCCTTGTATTTTCACAGAAAGTGCAAAATGAATTGCTTGCACAATATGCAACTCCACTGTTGGAGAAGGAGCATTCTGGATGTTTTGCATTGCTGCGTGATGACAAGGTTTGTTGGTCAGCAATTTTTTTTCTGAAATGTGTACCATGAAATCAAATTATATTGAATAAATGAATACCCATCCTTTGCTCCAGGAGGAAGACCTTTCTAGGATGTACAGACTCTTTTCCAAAATTAATCGTGGTCTAGAACCTATAGCCAACATGTTTAAAACGGTATTGCCTCACTCCCTCTCAATTGGCCTGCTTTGTTGCTTTGAACTTTTTGGTGCATTCTGATTAAATTATCACTTATTGGCAGCATGTTACAAACGAGGGCACAGCGTTGGTCAAGCAGGCAGAAGATTCTGCTAGTAATAAGAAGGTGCAATATTTATTTCAGCAGTTCTGTTGTGTCCCATCTAAGTATGTTTTTCAGGATTGCGGTTTGTGCATGCCAACTTAGAGCTTTCAGACAACCCTTTTTAAATTGGTTTCAGTTGATTATTGCCAAATGGCTCTCTCACTGTTTTAACTGTGACATGTCTTCCTGGTGTGCACAATTCCTGATGTGCATATGTTGTTTCTGGTTTCTCTCCAATTCTTGATGTCCTTTTATTTAGTGATTCAAATTGATGTCATTCATTTTATTTTTTATGAAATCTACTATATAAAGAAAGTAGAAACTAGTGGTGATGCTGGTGAGGTTGTGTGGGATGCTATGTGAATATTCAAGACTGTCTTTGCATGTGGTTTGTAGAGTAGTTATATTTGCTTGCAATTATAAGTTGCCCTGAGAATATATACAGCTTTGGTGTCCGTAACTTCTGATTATTTCGAGTTAATTGCAACAAACTGGTATTTTGCTAACACTATAACATTATTTGTACAGCCAGAGAAGAAGGACATGGTTGGTATGCAGGAACAGGTACACAACTTGAATTTGTTGCACTTTGGTGAAATCTTTTTTTGCCTAACATGTTCTTTTTTTAGGTTTTTGTCTGGAAAATCATTGAGCTCCATGACAAGTACGTAGCTTATGTCACAGAATGTTTTCAGGGTCATACCCTCTTTCACAAGGTTAGCCAATCAACACATTTATATTCCAATTTTTATGTAAGCATTGGTCACATTAAATTGAATGAAATGCCTCATTCTCAAATCTCACTCTACAGGCTCTTAAAGAAGCGTTTGAGGTCTTTTGTAACAAGGGTGTCTCCGGCAGTTCGAGTGCTGAACTGCTTGCCACCTTCTGTGACAATATTCTGAAGAAAGGTTGCAGTGAAAAGCTTAGTGATGAAGCCATCGAAGATGCTCTTGAGAAGGTACATCCCTTCCCTTTTGCTACAATTATTAAATTTTACTAGAAGGAACTCTAAGCTGAAAATGAAAAATGATTTAGGTGGTGCGATTGCTTGCATACATCAGTGATAAAGATCTCTTTGCTGAGTTTTACAGGTAATGCCATGTTATCCTGTTTTAGGCCTATATACCTTCTGAATTGAAGAAATCGTCCCTTTTGGATTTTGTGTTTATGTTTTTTCATGTGTGAAACTATTTTGCAGGAAAAAACTTGCAAGGAGATTGCTTTTTGACAAGAGTGCTAACGATGAACATGAAAGAAGCATACTTACCAAACTCAAGCAGCAGTGTGGTGGACAATTTACTTCAAAAATGGAGGGGATGGTTACTGATCTTACTGTTGCACGGGATCATCAAACTAAGTTTGAGGAGTTTGTGGCTGCACATCAGGAGTTGAATCCTGGGATAGACTTGGCTGTCACTGTTTTGACAACAGGATTCTGGCCAAGTTACAAGACTTTTGATATTAACCTTCCTGCTGAGATGGTAAGTTCCCTCTTTCTTGAGGATCGTTAGGGTTCCATCTTTAAGTTCCTGTCATGGAGAATGTTAAGCAGAAATGTGATCTAGATTTACTTTCTTTCCCATGCAACATATATTGGCAGATCCTTTTACATGAACTTTTACATTTATTATTTGTAGGTGAAATGCGTGGAGGTTTTCAAGGAGTTTTACCAAACAAGAACAAAGCACAGAAAGCTTACCTGGATATATTCCTTGGGAACATGCAATATCAACGCAAAGTTTGAGGCAAAAACTATTGAACTCATTGTCACAACATATCAGGTAAATTTAAAATATATGATTATTGACAAATCCATTCCACTAAAACCTTTATGATATTTTTTGATATGCCTCTCCTTTTTCAGGCTGCATTGCTGCTGCTGTTCAATGGATCTGACAGGCTTAGTTATTCTGAGATTGTAACGCAACTAAACTTGTCAGACGATGATGTAGTGCGTTTGCTCCATTCCCTTTCCTGTGCAAAATACAAGATTCTTAACAAGGAACCTGCCAATAGATCTATTTCACCCAACGATGTTTTTGAGTTCAATTCAAAATTTACTGACAGGATGAGAAGAATCAAGGTATTTCCTCTTTTTTGTGTTGGTGGGCCTACTCCTTAGCATGTACGTGGTGATATTAACGTTTGTGTTCTTCACAATGTATGCAGATACCACTACCTCCTGTTGATGAGAAGAAAAAGGTTGTCGAAGATGTTGACAAGGACAGGAGGTATGCAATTGATGCATCGATTGTGCGCATTATGAAGAGTCGCAAAGTTATGGGCCATCAGCAGCTAGTTGCGGAATGTGTGGAGCAGCTCAGCCGCATGTTTAAGGTACTTGCCGAATATTACCTCTAGGAAAATCCACATTTTAGTCCATGCCAAATCTTGCATAGTTGCATGTGAGCACAACCCATGTGGTATATTTGTCTTTGGTTTTAGTTGCATATTTTTCTACGCTGATGTGCTTAATGTGTTCTGAGTTCACATGTCAATCATTTTGACTTGTTTGCCTTTGTCCCGAGAAGTCGTTCTTATCATGAGGAAGCAACTGTTTTATTTAAATTAGTTATACGACCACAGTACACTGTATTACAAGCAGCCAATGTTTGCCATCAATCTCTTACCTGGGTTTATGTGCACTGCAGCCTGACTTCAAAGCCATCAAGAAGAGAATCGAAGACCTCATCACAAGAGATTACCTTGAACGCGAGAAGGACAATGCGAATGTGTACAGATACCTGGCTTGATTGGTGGTTGGTGCTAAGTTGAAAACAGCTAGCTTGCTGATTTCGCGCACTCGCTGCAGCGGTGTCATGATGCGTCAACAATGATTTCGTCATCGCGCGGTGTCATTTGGGCATTTCTATGTTATGATGTACCGCGGTCTTCCCGATTGCAGCACTGGCTGGTCTCATTTTGTACATGCGTCATCGGATAGGAGAATGATGGTTGTCTGAAAGATAAAACAGTAGCAAGCATATCGGCAGGATAAGAGAGCCACTTGGTCACTGTTAAGTGCAAGTGCTAACCATGCCTTTATGTTTGTCATTATGCTTTTTATGTATGTCGTAGCATTTCTCAAAGTTAATCTGGATGCTAAATGGGTATTTCTTTGCTCTATGAAATAGTATTGAAATGAATGCTCCATTGATGCATGTTTGCCCCCTGCGAGAGACAAAAGGGAAAAGAGACGAAGTACGGTCTCTGTTCTGAACCTCGTCTGAACTTAAATTTCTGAAATAAACGCGTCGGTATCCGGTTGGCAATATTGCAATAATCACCAATATCGTTAGGCCATGCCATGAAAACGGTAAATATCATGAAAATTCAAAAATTTTAAAAAACTAAAATAATAAACAAAAAAATAATCGTGACATTGTGTGGCTTTAAAAAAAGAGTGATTATCACTATTGAAAAAACGTTGTGGTTATTGTCTTAGATGCCGTGATTATTGATTTTATCAAAATCACGGTGATAATCACTACAAACCACGCAATTATTGTGTCATGCTGCGCGGCATTCATGATTTTATATAAAATTTTAATTTCAAATATAATTTTTTGTGTGAAATTGCTGATAATCGTGCTACAGTGGATGAGCGATTTCGATCCCCTCCACGGTAAACAAAACCCTGGTCGGTATGCGTTTTACTGGCAGTCTGGCACCTGTGCTGATAGTGATTAGCTGAACTTAAACACCCTCTGTTCAATAAAAATCAATCCGTAGCATGGTGCATCTGGGGTAACCCTCCAATATAAACCAATCTATAGCACGGTGCTATTTTTTACAGTTGAATCAAAACGGTAATCACTACATTGTTCGTGTTATTTTAACAATCCATCACTTGAACGGTGACCGTCTGCATTACCGTAGATGATTTGGACCACTATAATCACCCATGTGAATTACTCCCTCCGATTTTTTTTATTTAACGTCGTTAATTTTTGATCTGTGTTTGACCCTTTATCTTATTCAAAATATTTATATAATTATTAACTACTTTATTATAATTTAATTTATTACTAAAATAACTTTAAGTATGATTTATAATTTTATATATTTAGATAAAATTTTTAAATAAGACAAATTATAAAAATAAATAAAAAAACAACAACATTAAACAGAAAACCGGAAGGAGTACTTAGGAGGAGAGGCTGAAACTCTTGCGAATCCAAAATCAATATTTTGAAGTTACAAACTTCAAATTTAATTTGTATTGTTTTGGGCTCATTTGAAAGCAAATCCTAATTTAATAAATCTATGGTCATCCTAAAATTTTCTATCCCGCCGTGGCTCACTCGCCGGCGTCGGGCGGCATCACGCACGGCTCCGACGCGGCGGGCCTCGCCGCGGACGCCTCGAGGAACCGCCTCTGCTTCTCGTCGGCGAGGCACAGCACCGACGCCTCGCACACCTCCTGCGCCGGCGCCGGCGGCGCCTCCTCCGGCCGGAACCGCATGAGGCGCGCGTACTCGGAGAGCAGGTGCAGCATGTAGTCGTAGACGGCGGCCATGTCGAGCTCCTGCATCAGCCGCTGGCCGCGCCGCCCCACCGCCTCCGCCTCCGCCGGGTGCGCCTGCCCCCACTCCACGGCGTCCCTGATCGACTCGCACATGCCGGCGCCGGCGCCGCGCACCGGCCAGAAGTTCACCTCCGGCCGCAGCCCGCGGCTGAAGAAGTCCTCGTACTGCGGGTCGATGATGAGCGCCATGGACCCACATGACAGTATGTACTTCAGGCTCACCGACCACGCGAATCCCTCTGCATATATTTTGTACCTGACAGAGAAACCATTACTGTGAACCGCTTGATCCACGCAACTCAACGATGCGTTTTTCGCCCACCACAATGTTTACGCCCCATTTTGATTTGTATGAAAAACATAAAAATTTGCAAGATCCTAAAGGTTATGGTTTGTTTTTTCAGTAAAAAAAGCAAAATGTTTTATAGACGTATTATTATAAACCTAAGAGTAAAGTCTAAAAGATAAACTATAATAAAAAAAATCTTAAAATTAACTCTAAATTTAAGGTTGAAATTTTAAACTTGAAGCTAAAAATAAGGGTGCCAGATTTCTATTATTTTTTTAAAAAAAACTTATTTGTTCCTCTCAACCAAATGATTTGGAGTTAGAGGATCCTATTGAAATTCCCTACTTTGAGTTATTATCTATCCTCTTATTCATGTATTGCTCACCGTTCTAATCAAACATATATTCTCACATTCTTTTCAGTGTTATGCAATTCTCTATTTTACACCTATCTTTCTATTAAAATTATAAAATTACAAGTTTTCGTTTCTGTTTCTAAATTTTGCAATTCTGCGTTTCAAAGGGGCCTTTTTACCTGTGGGTGCATTGGCTGGAGAGCTTGGAGTTTTGGTACCCGGACTTGGCCTCCTCATCCCAATTCTGCACTCACAACAAAATGTTGATCACCACCAAACTACTCACACTGCGACCGATGTTGGTGTTTGATCATATGTTGATGTGAGTGTGATACAACATACCTGGCGCATGATCTCGGCGTGCCAGAGGTTGGTGTCGTTGCAGCCCAGCAGGGCGACCCTCAACGGCGACGCCACGTCCGGGTTGCCCTTCCAGTACGCCGTCGCCACCCTGTCCTGCCACTTCGTCGCCTTGGCTCCCTGCTTGATGCTCATGAACTCGTTGCTCCATGGCTCGATGTTCGTCTCTGGCCTGCATTTGTGCCAGATTAATTTTTTTTTTCTAATCTCAGCTCACATTTGCCGAAAACAGAGGGGACAACTTAGAACATCACTGTAGAATGCTGATAAACATGGATAAATAAAAATCATATTTGACAAGTAAACCCTTTTAAATTATGTTGTTTTGATGAATGCAAATAGTAGAGATATATTTTCACCCTTAGTTTTCGCTTATGCGTATAATAATCTAAATTTAAATTTTTAACATTACCTTTACAGTTGATTTTGGGAGTTTATTTTATTGTAGTTTGTTTTTTAACCTTTGTTTTAGATAGCTAAGAAGACCCATGTAAAAATTTTATTTATAAATTATTTTCCTTTTGTAAATATGTCGCTTGACTTATTTGTGGAATAAGCGAAAGAATAGGCACCTATGATAATATGATGTCTCTTGGAGTATGTATAAAACTTTTGCAAAAAGAAAAGATAAGCAGTGAAAGTTTGTATTGAACAGTATATTAGTACATGGAGTGGAATAAAAAGAAACAAATAGAGTAACAGTAAATCACATCAGTAGTACTACCTTCGTTTCGTAATGTAAGATGTTTGACTTTTTTATCGTAACGTTTGACCATTTGTCTTATTCAAAAATTTAATATAAATATAAAAAATAGTAACTCATGCTAAAGTTCTTTTAATAATAAAGTAAGGCACAAGCAATAGATGATATTTTTATAATTTTTAAATAAAATAAATAGTCAAAAATTACAAGCAAAAAATTCAACCAGAGCAGTAAGAAGAGGACAAGCAATAAGACAAAATACTTTTTGTTTATTCTTACCAGCCCCAGAAGGACCAATCAGGGAAAGGGATGTCGAAGTGGTCCCGGGTGGTGCAGTACCGGAACAGCGGCGGCGCGCCAGGGTCGCCGTCGCCGCCGTGCTCGGTGCGGTTGATGGCCGGCCGGTCCATGCAGTCGAACATGAGCTCCACGTCGGGGACGCGGCCGGGGTACCGCCGCATCAGCTGCAGGAGGCTCCACGCCGTGAACAGCGCCCGGCTCTGGACGCACGCGTAGTAGAGCTCCACGTGCAGCCGCCGCCCGCCGCCGGTGATGGCCACGCGCATGGACGCGCGGCGCCGCGCTGCGTCGAGCAGCGCGCGCGTCACGCCGCCGCGCCGCCGCCACGGCGCGAGGTCGCGCCGGATGGCGGCGAAGTACGCCGGGCACTGCCGCGGCGCCGACGCGTTCGCCCCCGGCTGCGGCCGCGGCTCCGGCTGCGCCAGCGGCGGCAGGCAGGTCAGGGACGGCGCGCACCGGAACGCGGCGCGCGCCGGCGCCCTCCCCTTGTCGTGCGGGAACGGGTGCCACGGCGTCGGCTCCAGGTTGTGCCCCAGCAGCGTCGTCGTCCTCGACACCGCGTCGTCGTACGCCTACACCCACCCACCCACCCGCCATGAACGACCGATCCGTGCAAGCACACGTACCACACCCACAAACAATGGCTGACTGGCGAGCAAGAAGACAAGATCGATCCGGCGCGCGCGCGTACGTACCGAGCGGACGATGGCGAAGACGACGACGGCGGAGAAGGCGGCGATGGTGGACACGACCAAAGACGACAGCGGCGGGTTGCGCGCGCGGGCACGTCCGCCACCACCACCACCGGCACCGACCGGCTCTGGCGTGTGTCCCGCCATGCAATGCGCTCCGACGAGGCGGCCGCGGCGGCGAGAGTGGAAGGGAAGGTGTCACTGGCACGAGTGTGGGTGTGATGCGAATGCGATCCTCTGCCATTCTTGGCTCCCTGAATTTGTGCAGCCAACGGCTGCTGCCAACGTTCTCTCACTGTTAGTTATAACAGCGATCTTTACCCGGTCCTAGCTAGCTTAGCACATGGTAATTGTTATTATTGTTATTTACTACTACTATTATTATTGTTATTATTATTGGATCTGCGGTCAATTTTGCCTTGAGATTGGTGCAGGTTTTCGAAATTCAAACCAAACAATGGATGTTTTATTTAGTGTTGTACCCTTTGCACATGCCTTGGTTAGTACCTGTTCGTACTACTTATGGTTTTGTTTTTTTGTTTTCCATTTTGTTGTCTGATAAAGCACCTATTAACCTAGGTCCTGCTTTGAAGATTCTTTTTTGATAAAGCACCAATTAAATTAGGTCCTGTTTGTTTTTTAATTTTAAAACTAAATCCTTTAGAAACATATTTCTAGAACTGAGTCTTATCCCACGGTACTTTTCTTAGCATGACTAAATAATATTGTCAAATATGATTGTTTTATTTGATCATGTCAGCAAGACTAGTGGACATCGTTATTAGGTTGCGCTAGTTTCGCTAGTGCAATATAAACCGTCACATCAACTTCTCGTGAGATGATATTATTATTTGGTCACGCTAGGTGGGGTTGGGTGGCTAATAGATTCAAATCTAGAAATAAATTTCAAGAGGATTTAGTTTTAAAGTTAATAAAATAAAAAAGCTTAAACAAGATAATTAAAAACATTTTTTGGTTGCAGCTTATAAACTACAAACACGTGCCGTTGGAACGAATTTCACACCTCTATTTTTAGTGGTTTAAAAACCAAGGTTAAATGATGACAAAAACGTCACTGTCTCAACTTTAATCCTAAAATTCAATTTTGACTTAAATATTTTTTATGCAAAGTCTAGCTAGAAACCACAACTATTTTGGAATGACTTAGTAAAAATAATCAAGGGAGACTATGACTCCTTTTAAACAAGAGGATGAAAAAAATTGTAAAAAAACATGCTTAAAAACCATATTTGTTTCAAAAAAACAACTTACATGTATTTCTTAGAAGATTCCTATACCACCTAGACAACATATAACCAAGGTCCATTTAAAACATAAAAATCCTATAATAATTTCGCAAACAACTCTAAATCAGGTTCAAGTTACGTTGCTCGTTTTGCTACGAAATTCGGTGCGTTTTAGATGGGCCTAACCTAAGCCACAAAAGACACTTGCGCCATTGCGGATATGGATATCTTCCAGCTAAGGGCCGGAGGCATCTTGCTCCCATGTGGACCAATCGATCCAAAATTGCAAAAGAGAGTGAGAAAAAGAAGAGAAAATTCCATCATAGAGGAGGCAGAGCCCTTGGGGCTTCTTTTTCCCATCCATTGGTGTGCAGATGGCAAGCTCAGCAAGGTAGCATCCTGTTCCCTCTTGTCGCCAATGGCAGGGTCGCCACCACATGGAGTAGTGAGTGATTTGGACGTGCACTAATGGTGGTCCACAGAGTTGGCATCTGCACTAACTCACATGTGAATTGTGACGAGTGTGATGCACTACTACTGGTACTTTATACTCTCTTGAACAAGTAAAGATGTGTGCGATTTGAGCCAGACTTATGAGTGTTAGATCCATCCCTGTTTTCTTTAAAATGAGATGGTTTTAGTTGTTTATTTGGTTTGATGGATGAGATTATTCTATTTTTTAGACAGACAACGCTTATCTATATGCTAGTCCACGTTCGGTCAAAGACCCAACAAAGGATGAAGCGAGCGGTGGCGGTGCGGGCGGGTTCATCGCTCCAACGTGGGCAACAACTTCGGTGTGAGCTCGGTCGGCGGCAAGCGCGCATGCAAACAAATGGCAGCCTCCTCCTTTCCCTTGGCCGACGATTTAGCTCGGCTGACGGCGGGAACACGAGGAGGAGGGGAGGATCTTGGCCAGTGTCACTGCTCTCTAGATCTGGCACTTGGTTGGTATCATTGGCCGGTGCAGGAGCATGGAGGAACCAAGGAGCTCGGCCGACAACATGCACACATGAAGGAGCTTGGCGACAGTGAGAGCACGGAGGAGCGACAGTTAAAGACAGAGGGTGCGCATATACAAGAAGTAGGCTTGGCGATGGCAGGCAGACAATGTCACTCGACCCATGTAGGTTGGCTTGGTCCAATGTATTTTGGCAGACGAGCTAGACTCAGATCTAGGAAGAATATTTTTCTTCTAGATCCAACTCATCCACCCATATTTAAACCAAATACCTAAGAATGTGTTGGCTCTGTCCCAACCTTAAAACTAAACACATCCTATGAATACAACATTCTAAGGGGTGATCCAAACAACATATTTATAAAAAAATAATTTAGAGTAAAACAATATACATTTTTCTTAGCTATCAAAAAGCCAATGTTGAAAAATAAACTATGATAAACAAAATTCAACAACAACTCTAAATTTAAGGTTGAAAGTTCAAATTTCGGCTTATAAGCGGAACCAGAAGCGACCTCCTTAGAAATGCAACTATCAATTCGACCTTATTTTCTAAACTTTTCTAATTTGGCCTTGCTTTTCAAAAAATAACTTGTTGTTAAAGACTCTATTCTATAAAGTCAAGTTAACGATGCTAAACTTAGGGCAAAAAATACTGTTTATGCCATTGCTTATTTGATCATACTTTCTCAGAGGTTTTATTTATGCTAAGGTTTCTGTTAAAATTATTAAGGCCCACTTGTAATTTTGTCAAATCTAAGCAGGTTAAATAAGCAAGGACATAAATAACATTTTGAATCAAATTTTAACACCATTAACTTGTTTTTACTAACTAGTGTGTCACAAAGACTATTTTTAAAAAGCAGGATCGAATAATCAAAGTTGAGAAAACATACCAAAGGAGTCAACTTTTAAAACAGGATGAAAAATACATTAGCCCCTGAATTCTAACACCTATCTTCTAATGGGTCGGGCATGGATCCGAATAGATTATTTGGTTTATAAATTTTCACCGACCATTAATTAGAAAGTGGGGAGAAAAGAAAATACACTTTTAGTAAAATAATAGGATCATGGTGTAATTATGAGTGCGCACACATCCTACCTGTTTGTCTTCTTACTTTTGTTCAATATATGGCTTATATAAACTGAATTGCTAGTAATACTATATCTTAGACATCACAATAGATAATTTTAAAAATAGCAAAAGGTATCCTGCATGAAATACAGGATAAAACATATTGAGGATTTGGGATTACAATTTTGTTAACCGTCAAGGAATTTCATTATTAATGGTACAGAAACATGAGCAACAGAAATATTGCAATCTACTTCCTCCGTTTCATAACGCAAGAGGTTTGTAAGGTTTGACCATTCGTCTTATTCAAAAAATTATAAAAATATCACTTGTGACTTACTTTATTATGAAAAGAATTTTAAACATAACTTGTTATTTTTTATACTTAGTTTTAAAGTTTTGAATAAGACGAATGATCAAATGTTGTAACCAAAAAAAGTTAAACATCTTACATTATGAAACGGAGGTAGTATATATCATTCAAATAAATAGGACAGATCCTAGATAAAAAAAAATCTGCAGGCACAACAAGGGCGTAAATAAAAATTAGTAAACTCCACTTGTAATTTTGTCAAATCTAAGTTGGGTTAAATAAGCAAGGGCGTAAATAACATTTTGAATCGAATTTTAACACCGTTAACTTGTTTTACTGAATAGTGTGTCACAAAGACATTATTTTATCATACAAATAAAAGAAATAAAAATCTACAGGTACAGACAACATCCTTTATATATAACAATACACGCTTATATAACATTCTTAGTGACAATCATGAGACACCAAAATTCCAAATTACTGTAACATACAATAAATGCAGTCTCATGACAATAATCACACTACAATATTTTAAGATAACATTTTTTTAATCTTAATTTAGCATGTTATATGATTTATTATGCAACTAATTTATTCACAAATAAAAGTGTTTAATTTTAAGCAGATTTTGGCGCCTTGACGGCTTCGAAGCGTGGCTCCTTGGCATCGAACTTCTGCTTGGCGTACACGTCCATGTACTCGCCGAACACGTACTCCGGGTAGGCGGCGGCGCCGTCCACCGCCGGCGAGATGCTCGCCTCGAGCGCCGGGTTGTAGAACGACGCCACGGAGCGCCGGTTGCCGTCGCGCATCGGGAGGACGCGGTGCCACGCGCTGCGGTAGCGGCCGTTGCTGAGCACCTCCACCTGGTCGCCGGTGTTGATCACGATGGCGTCGGCGAGCGGCTGCACGTCGACCCACTCGCCGCCCTTGAGCACCTGCAGGCCGCCGACGCGGTCGTCCTGGAAGAGCAGGATGACGCCGCCGGCGTCGGTGTGGGCGCGGAGGCCGGTGATGAGGTCGGGCCGCGGGCACGGCGGGTAGTGGCTGACCTTGGTGCCGAAGAAGGGCGCGTGGCGGCCGTCGCCGGTGAAGGCGCGCTTGATGCGTCCCTTGTCGAGGCCGAGGTTCTCGTCCATGGCCTCCATGACCCTCTCCGCCAGCTTCCGCAGCTCGGCGCGGTACTCCCGCATCGTCTCCTTGAACTCCGGCGGGCTGGACGGCCACTGGTTGTCTTCGTGGAGGTAGAAGATATCCTCCCAGTCCATGTCGTCCACCGGCGCCACCGCCTCGCCGCGCCGCTCCGCCTCCACGAGCCCCTTCAGCGTCCGCACCGGCTCCGACTCCATGAACGCCGCCTCCCGGAGACGGTAGCTCTCCGAGCACACCTTCTTCACCCGATCAAGAAGCTCCTTCGGGACGCCATGGTTCACCAGCTGCAATGATCATCTCAAGATATTACCATCTCAATCAACAACACGATCAATGCTTCCTTCCATGATCAGCTAACCAGCAACCATGGCAGGCACGTCGATCTGATTAATCATTCATGGCTACCTACCTGGAAGAACCCCCACTCCTCGCAGCCGCTGTCGATCTGCGCCATCGTGTCGGCCCTCTCGGAGGCGGTGCCGTCGAGCTTGGAGAAGTCGATCACCGGAACCACCATGGCTGAAGCTTTCAAGAAGATGATGCAACTAAAACACAAGTTATTTGTGAATGAAGATGATGAAGCAATCAAGCTTGGTCTTGGAAGTAATTAAGCTGCTGCTGCTGCTGCTGCTTGATTGAGTTCTTATGGATTGAGTTGCTATGGATTTTGAGCTAGGATGGACACATATTTATAGGCACTAGGCATGGATGCACAGAATGGATTAATATTTTAATTCCAAAAAGATGCGGGACAATTTGGTCAAACACACCAGCAATGTCGGAGCTGACCTGGCATCAGCCAGGTGATGAAGCTTCTGGGCAGCAGACAGCCGTTGGATGCCTCTGTCAATTTGGTATTTGCATCCTCATGTAATTATGCACCAATTGGATGCAAGCTGATGATGGACCATGCATGTCCTTGTCATGTGTGTGTGACCTTTGAACTAACCCTCATTACACTGGCAGAGGCATGCCATGTTGCCATGACACATCCTTGTACCATGATTAATTAGTGTCGTATTATTGTTCACATGAATGATGATCCATAATTCAGAGTTAATTCGATCTAGTTTTGGAGGCAGAAGGTGGGTGTATATATCCGTGCTAGATCTAGAGGCTAGGTTATAATCTATTTCTTAAGAGAGCAATTTTACGATACTTGAGTATGTACTGAGAGGTATCAAAATTTTATTGTAAAATTTGGTACCTCCTTGATACCTTTCGATACCTTCTTAAAAACTGTAAAATTGCCCTTCTTAACCATAAAATTGCTCTTCTTAAGAAGAAGTCGAATTAAAAGGTAAGCTATACTTTCCCAACTAGATGTTTAAACTGTCCTAAAATACAAGTGTGTACATACAATTTTTGCCTTAGATCGAAGTATACAAAGGCTGGGTTCTAGAGTAGGGGATGGAGAATACACGCAAAGTAAAATGAGACATTATCGTATAATTGTGCGTGTTAGTTATTTCAAGCTTGAAAAATAGATTAATAGTCTCGCTATTTTTTTATTTTACAGCATTGACTTTTTTATTTGCGTTTGAATATTCGTCTTATTTAAAAATATTGTGTAAATATGCAAAATTATAGGTTATTCTTAAAATTTCTTTAGTAATAAATCAAATCATAACAAAATAATTAATAATTATATAATTTTTTAAATAAGACAAATGATTAAATATTTAAATGTAAACCTAAAAGTCAACCACGTCAAATAAAAAACATGAGAGTATAGTTTCCATATCAACTTTTGTATGATTTTTTTCTTAAAAAAGATGTACCAATGCGTGTGTGCAGCAACGAACACTTGCAAATGTTCGCATGTAGCAGTATCTGTACTAACACGAACTCCCTAATTCTTGGAATTTTCTGTGGAAAGTACGCAAATACTATAATCAGTTTACATCAAGAAGACAAATTTACCTGAAACTTGGCATCTGAGATACACTTCAATAGACTTCAATGATCGATGGCACAGTATTCCCTGAGGAAAAGGAAAAGAAAAGAAAATGAAATGAAAAGCTTGCAGCATATCTTGCCAAAGAACAAATGGCCTGGCCATGAGAGTGTTATTGATGTTTCCTGGATTGTTTCTCTCCAGGAAAGTGTGAGGAAAATGGCCAAGAATTTTTAGGGCCAGAATTGTATTCCTCTATCTGTCCCCCCCCCCCCTCTCTCTCTCTCTCTCTCTCTCTCTCTCTTTCTAGTTTTGGATCCAGAGTTGTCATCTCCTTTGGTCCCTAGCTCATCCGGTCATCCAATTGTTCAGGCTTCACAGTGAACTTGTTGTTTCTTTGCTCTTGTGTTTTGTGCGAGTGCAGCAAAACTCCATGAATCCCAGTGACAGCCTCTATCAACTTGCAGCTGGGGGGCCAGGTGAATTAAATTGTCCATGTGATTGGCAAGCTATCAGATGGAACCTCAGTTCCATGTTCCATTTTTTGCTTCCATTGTGGATATCTATATGCATGCAAAGTCCAGTCAATGTTTGCAGCAACAAAGTTTTAGCAAAATTTTTCTTCAGGTGTAGGACACAGAAGTGCTGAACCGAGCAATTCGTTCAGGAATCCTACTGCCGATCACGTTCTCCTCTTATGGATAGGGACTATCACGTGCACACATCTTGAAGCTCCTAAACAATATTTTTAGCTAAAGCTTTGTATGTATAAGTTTTCTGAATACTTTTTCAAAGAACCTTTTCACTTTATAATATTTAATTCATTTGTGAGTACAGTCAAATATTCTCATAAAATAAGATAATCAATCATCTATTCCTTCAATCAGCCGAAAAGAAATGGGCTTTACCTCATCAAGGAGCCGAGCTTGAGTAAGCCAGTTTGCGTAGGCTCGAGCTCTTCTGCACAAAATCGAGCATACCAAAACTTTGATCTCTTGCTAGGCTCGGCTCAAGTATATAAGACAATATATTTCATAAAAAACAATTTTAAGTCAATCATGTTAAATAAATGTAATTAATATATATAATACAGAGACATATGAGTTTATTATTTAAATGTATAATAATTAATACTTAATCTATTTTCTCATCAAATAAAAAAAATATAGCTAAGCCTATGAGAAGTTTGAGCTCGCCTCAACAAAGCTCGCGATGTTTAGGCATAGGCTAGACCCATTAGGAGCTCGGATCAAGCCTGAGACAAGACAATCTGGAACACGTCGACAGTTTTCGAGCTTTTTTACTAGCCCTAGCCCTACCTGAATCTTACTTTGCATGTCTTTATAGAATGACCAATTTTCATCTATGTATGGAACAAAGTTTGGATCAATGTTTTCGTTTACAAAAGTTTAGGTACCGTTTAGTTTCTAAAATCTTTTTCTAAAAACATCACATCAAATCTTTGGACATTTAAATGAAACATTAAACATAGATGAAAATAAAAACTAATTGCACAGTTACAGAAAAATTATGAGATGAATCTTTTGATTATAATTAGTGTATGATTAGTCATAAGTGCTACAGTAACCAACATGCGCTAATGACGAATTAATTATGCTCAAAAGATTTGTCTCGTGATTTTCAGGCGAGCTATGAAATTCGAAAACCCCTTCCGACGTCCGGTGAAACATTCAACGTGATCCTTTGCCAAAAATTTTTAACACCAAGGCCTTAGATCAATTATGTTGCATATTGTCAGTGCTGTCAATTATGTGATTAATTGCCCAGTTGTAACCAGAATCCCGTCGCATCACGTCAGTGTAACAGGTAGCCAAATGAGACCAGAAAAACATTCAGGCAGGCAGATGTCGCTGTCACCTTTACCTGCATAGGAGGTCATGTTGAATTAGTCGTAGTTAAGTCAAGAAATTAATTAATTACATAGTGCCTAGTCGAGTTAATTATTCAGTTAGTTGGCATTCATTCCAAAACAAGAATTCAAAGATTGTGCATGCTAATTTTTATATATATATATATATATATATATATATATATATATATATATCACCATTATATCAGGAGGTTTGCAATTTGCATTCCAGATAAGAAACATATTTTTCTCGAGTAACATTTGAATTCTCCTCCATCTCACATTCCACTGATGATGTGTGCATTCATGCATGTGCATTTTGAACAAGTCATATGTTTGATCTCAATAAGATCAAAATTAAAACTTAATGTTCATTTGTGATAACTAATATGCCTAATAGCCCATGAAGTAATCGTGCCTGGATTAGTTGGAAATATGAGCACTGATGTGTGTATGAGAAAACATACGCATTTGTATGCACGAGACCATATGGCATGTTGACGAAGAACACAAGACTGAAAAGAATAGCATTCCAATTTAGTTAGTCCGATGTTGCATTAGGGATGATGTGGAAGATATATATAACTTTTAATCAACACAATCTTGAACTGAATTGAAGTCTTTCAGATGAATTCGAGAAATCTCCAAACTAAACGTCATATCACCAGTTTCATCACATTGTTCTTGAGCAAAACATGCATGCATATGAATCTATCGCCATGGTCCCTAAGTAATCCTTGATCAAACGGTCAGCAGTCTTCATTGTCAGCCATGCATGATCAACCGTATGCATCTATATGTTGGAAAAGAGTCATAATTTTTTTAAAAAACATGTTATATTATCTATTTATTTGTTTGGTGTTGGTTTTATCAGTACTCTATCTTCAGATATCACTTATTCTTTATCCGTTTCATATCATAAGATATTTTAACTATACCTAAATTCATCTACATAACAATATATATATATATATATATATATTAATATATATATATATATTAATATGTACACCCCATAGAATAAGCTATCTATGTCCCCCTTCCCTCATAAGGCCCAAACCCACCTCCCACTTACTTCTAAAGGCCTAAAACCTCTCTCTTAGCCTGGTCAAACCTCTCCCACGTCGGTCAAACCCGTTCTTTGACCTTTCTCCACAGCTCACATTTGTTTCAGTCCCGTCTGTCTGAAAAGTGCAGTAACACGAAGACAAAAATACAGTAACATGCCTTATAAAATACAGTAACAACATTATGACATATCTAGTTTTTTAAATCATATTTTTAACCACGGTAATGAAAACGGTTTTAAAAAATAATATAAGACACATGAGATATTGGTCTCTAAAGATTGGAAATATAACCTTTTAGCTCTCCCACATGTATTAATTGTATTGTAGCAATAGTATACAGTCACACCTTGTGTTACTGCCCTTCGATCATGATGTTATTATATTTATATCACGACGTTACTGTAATTATGCAGTAACAACGCACATATTACTGCACTTATATCGCTATATTACTATATAATTATAGTAATAATACTCATATTTTATAGTAACATGGTATTATTGCTACATAGAATGTATAGTGTTATTGTAGCTATTGCCATAACATTAGTATATACTAATACAAATCTTATAGATATTTCTTAAGATTCCAAACTTTAAACAACTTTATCTCTCACCTCATATATTATTTTTTAAAAACGTTTCTACCGAATTGTTAGAAAAAAGTGCTTTAAAAAAGTAGATCCCTCATGTGTATGTTTCGACGTTGTTACTGCGAATTAGTTATCGTGTTACTGTATTTTTTAATTCGTGTTACTGCAGAATTCCTAGAAGACGAGGGGTGAACTTAGATAGACAAGAGGGGAAGCCCATAAGGGGTTGGCCCATGTGGGGAACTCTTTGACCAACCTTTAATTGAGGTGGATATGATTTTTGGACCTAAGAAAGAGTGGTGGGAGGTGGGACGGGCCTTAGGAGGCCTCAGAATGGAGGGGGTTACTAAGGGGTGCACGTATTAGTCTTGTTATATTTAAGGTGCCCTATCTTATATCTCAAGATGTATGAATTAATAATCAATCTTGACCATTTGTTTTTTCTATTATCTTCACATCCTATTTAATAAAACACAACATCCAAGTAAAGCATTAATATGTCTAATCATGCTTTCTAAAATTAAACCACGCAAGCAAGGAATGTGCAACAATTATTGAACTTTATAAAAACAAATAAATCGTGGTTTTAAATCCAAAAATTATACAAGAGATACAAAAATAAAGTTTGTTTTGAATTTTAAAATATTTGAATTTTTGTCAACACATGATATTTTAATTAATTCCCATTTAAGATGCATGTTCATATAACTTTGAAGATTTGAAATTACCTTTTACCCACAATAATACTAATTTGAGAAAAAAGATAATCATATTAAAAATTAATATAATTCAAATATATAGAATTTAATTTGATTATTTTTATTTGTTTTATAGAATTACAGACTTTAATATCCAATTAAGGAAACATTCATGCGTTTCTTATCACTTATCAGTCTACAACAATTACCTTCAAAACCATTTAGATTGTAATAAATGATGTTTTAACCCTCATAAGATAAAAGTAACACTAGCCCTTAGATCAATGGGCATTGGATGCTGTGAAATACTTTTGATGTACCTTAAATTATACTTTATATAAATGTCTTAAATTATCCCTTATATAAATGTCTAGATTTGTTATTATTTGTATTGGCAATTCTAGAAAATCTTACCTTTTAAAACAGATATTGTATATTTTTACGGTGCTCATTAAGGCTACCGGTCAATGTGCACGCGTTCCATGTGTCCTCTTTCTAAACAACCGGTTGCATCATTTTTATGGTCGAAGTTGGATCCTCTCGCTCTCCTTAAGCATAAATTTTCTTCTTCTTTTAAAGGAAAAAATAACAACCAAGTGTTTCACTGAAGAAGATGACAGCACACGCCGAACAAGAGTGCAGACATTTGCTAATTCCTGATAATCATGTTCCCGCCAAGATATCTAAATTTTACTGCTCCGTTTTATAAGGCTCCGTTTTATAAGGTAAGATATTTGACTTTTTTTATAACGTTTGACAATTCATCTTATTCAAAAACTTAGTACAAATATAAAAAACGACAAGTCATGCTTAAAGTTCTTTGTTAGTCACAAGCAAATTAATGATATTTTCATAATTTTTTGAATAAGACAAATGATCAAACATTGCAAGCAAAAAAATTAAATATCTTACATTATGAAACGGAGGGAGTATTTGCTAGAGGGGCTAGTTTTGTTTAAATTACAATAAGAGATTTTTTACCATTCTTTAAAAAGTATCTCGATGTATCACACTTTTTAGTATAAAAGTTTAATACCTTGAGATACCAAAATTTTATACTAGTTTTTTTACCTCTAAGGAATAGTAAAAAAACCCTTACAATAATACATAGTGAGTACTTTAAAAGGAAAAACTCAAATTATGGAAAATGTCTAGCTTAGTCCCTGCTCGCCCTACATGTTATATTCTTCCTGAAACTTGGGAAAAATGTGATGTTCAAACCAAGTACCCAATCCTGTTTGAAAACACACACACACACACAAATCTAATAGTGGAAACAATCGAAACTGTTACATTTTGTCTGATGCAGAACAACTTGTCCTGGGTCAATATCCTCTCTGCATCAACTTGCTCCAAGATATATCAATCATCCTTTATGACTTGATTTGCTATCTTCATGTTGATTAGGAGGATTAGACTTTTGAGTCCTTTTATTCTACTCAAGAGAAGGGAAGCGGTATATAAGGACAACACAATGACAAGGGTTGTTTTGGTTCCAGAGAAAAAAAATTAAAAGTCACTGATAATGACACATAGGTAATCAACCAACCAATCAGCTTGGTATATATGCCAAATCTAATTAAGCATGACATCCAAACTCAAATTCTAGCAATCTATCTAACCAAAATCCAAGCATCCTGGCCGGGTGCTACCTCCCAGAAACTTCTAATTTATTTTTCCCACATGCAGAAAATTATTATTAATTATTTACAGCAGCCAACCCAGCTGATCCTGGCCTATAAAACACTCGTGCCCTAGATCCATTTGAAGCCATCATCAGCTGCATGCAATTAAGCTTGCATCACTAGCTAACTAAACTTCCTACTTGCTCTCTTCTTGTTGCTTAATTACACTAGCTACCTGCTGCATACATTGCAGCAGCTTAATTAATTACTTCCAAGACCAAGCTTAATTGCTTCATAATCTTCATTCACAAATAACTTGTGTTTAGTTGCATCATCTTCTTGAAAGCTTCAGCCATGGTGGTTCCGGTGATCGACTTCTCCAAGCTCGACGGCACAGCCTCCGAGAGGGCCGCGACGATGGCGCAGATCGACAGCGGCTGCGAGGAGTGGGGGTTCTTCCAGGTAGGTAGCCATGAATGATTAATCAGATCGACGTGCCTGCCATGGTTGCTGGTTAGCTGATCATGGAAGGAAGCATTGATCGTGTTGTTGATTGAGATGGTAATCGCTTGAGATGATCATTGCAGCTGGTGAACCATGGCGTCCCGAAGGAGCTTCTTGATCGGGTGAAGAAGGTGTGCTCGGAGAGCTACCGTCTCCGGGAGGCGGCGTTCATGGAGTCGGAGCCGGTGCGGACGCTGGAGGGGCTCTTGGAGGCGGAGCGGCGCGGCGAGGCGGTGGCGCCGGTGGACGACATGGACTGGGAGGATATCTTCTACCTCCACGAAGACAACCAGTGGCCGTCCAGCCCGCCGGAGTTCAAGGAGACGATGCGGGAGTACCGCGCCGAGCTGCGGAAGCTGGCGGAGAGGGTCATGGAGGCCATGGACGAGAACCTCGGCCTCGACAAGGGACGCATCAAGCGCGCCTTCACCGGCGACGGCCGCCACGCGCCCTTCTTCGGCACCAAGGTCAGCCACTACCCGCCGTGCCCGCGGCCCGACCTCATCACCGGCCTCCGCGCCCACACCGACGCCGGCGGCGTCATCCTGCTCTTCCAGGACGACCGCGTCGGCGGCCTGCAGGTGCTCAAGGGCGGCGAGTGGGTCGACGTGCAGCCGCTCGCCGACGCCATCGTGATCAACACCGGCGACCAGGTGGAGGTGCTCAGCAACGGCCGCTACCGCAGCGCGTGGCACCGCGTCCTCCCGATGCGCGACGGCAACCGGCGCTCCGTGGCGTCGTTCTACAACCCGGCGCTCGAGGCGAGCATCTCGCCGGCGGTGGACGGCGCCGCCGCCTACCCGGAGTACGTGTTCGGCGAGTACATGGACGTGTACGCCAAGCAGAAGTTCGATGCCAAGGAGCCACGCTTCGAAGCCGTCAAGGCGCCAAAATCTGCTTAAAATTAAACACTTTTATTTGTGAATAAATTAGTTGCATAATAAATCATATAACATGCTAAATTAAGATTAAAAAAATGTTATCTTAAAATATTGTAGTGTGATTATTGTCATGAGACTACATTTATTGTATGTTACAGTAATTTGAAATTTTGGTGTCTTATGATTGTCAGTAAGAATGTTATATAAGCGTGTATTGTTATATATAAAGGATGTTGTCTGTACCTGTAGATTTTTATTTCTTTTATTTGTATGATAAAATAATGTCTTTGTGACACACTATTCAGTAAAACAAGTTAACGGTGTTAAAATTGGATTCAAAATGTTATTTACGCCCTTGCTTATTTAACCCAACTTAGATTTGACAAAATTACAAGTGGAGTTTACTAATTTTTATCACAAATCTTAGCATAAACAAAACCTTTGGGAAAGTATAATTAATAAGCAATGGCGTAAACATTATTTTTGGCCCTAAGTTTAGCATCATTAAACAATTTTTTTATTTATTAATGTTATATTCGATTTGTATTATTTTAAGTACACAACTATTACAGATTGGTAAAATATGTATAAACAAACCAATATATCTATTATTACGTAGCCACAGCATAAAAAATAATTAGACAACAATACGTAATACATTATGGCTATAGGATAAATTAAAAAACCAATTCAATTGTAAAAACCACCTGTTTCACCGAAAATCGGTCGGTTCGCTGGTCTTTTACCAGTTCGATCGTAGGGGCGGGTGGAACCGAGCCGCTAAGGATGGTAGTTCCCGTTTTTTTTTTCTTTTCAACCGCCTACTATGCTCCAGACAATGAAAGTGTTCTCTATTTTTATATAACAGTAGAGATTCAATGGACATTGGCCTTGTTCAGGTGAGTAAAAAAGAATGTTAGTTATCCGACGCTTAAAATATATAATTAGATTAGTACATGATTAATTAATTATTAATTATAAAAATGTATAATTGATTAATAGATTATTTAAAACATCTTTTCTATAGATTTTTCTATAGATTTAGGGTCAGTAAGGAGGGACCCTCACATGGCCATATTATTCTTTTACCACATTTCTCTACGAAATTTCATGGATATTCCTATGATATTCATATTACAACATTGGAGAACACTACAAATAAGATATGCATGTCTGCAACGGTTTCTTGAATCTTGACGTGACCATAAGTCAACCCAGAAATATAGCACACTACAACAGTAGTAGGAGTTCATCACATGACAGGCACACACCCTGTTCCTGTTCTTAAAATCCTTTTTTCCTTTTTTTTCTTCTTGGCAAAAGTCAAGAGCAACTAGTACTATTACTACAAATAATAGAGGAACAACTACAAATCCAGCTACTGCCACTGACGGTGGGGCCCAGCTGTCTGTGAGAGACACTGCCCTGCTCAAGCTGAGCTGAAGAGGTGGTAGGGGAAGTTGCCGTTCTTGTCCGTCAATGGCTCCACCAGCTTGGCGATGCCGAGCATCACCCTCATCAGCTCCTCGTCGAACTCTCTCCCTCCCCTCTTCCACGCCGGCATGTCGTCGCCGTTGCCGGGCCGGTACGTCTGCTGCTGCTGTCCGGGGAAGCCGCCGGTGCGGAGCTGGTACGGCGGCAGCGGCAGCGGCGGCGGGCCGGGGAGCTGGTGGTGCATGCCGTCGCTGTGACGGGGGTGGTATGGCGGCGGTGGAGGAAGCTGTGGCTGCACGGAGAACGGCGGTGGCGCGTCGGTGTGGCGAGGTTGGTATGGCTGGTGCTGATGGACAGGCGGCGGTGGGGGGTGTGGCTGTGCCACCGGTGGGCGCGGAGGCTGCAGCGCCGGGCGCGCCGGCGGCTGCAGGTGGGGGTGCTGGGCCGGGCGCGCCGGCGGCTGGAGGGGCTGTGGCGCGAAGCCGACCGACTTGGTGGCGCTCTTGCTGAGCGGTGGTGGGGCGTCGACACCGCCGCCGCCGCCGCCGCTCGCCGGCGCTGCGGGTGGCAGTTCGAGCTTGCTGTCCCCGGCGTCGAGCATGAACTTCACCCGCGGGGCATCGCGGAGCGCCGCCGACGGCGCGGCGTCGTCGGTGGTCTTCTTCAGGATCGACTTGGGCTGCCCCACCACCGCGCGCGCCGGCACGGCCCGGGACAGCGGCAGAGGCGCGCCGTTGCCGCCGGAGCTCCCGGGCCTGAACGGAGCCGTCTCCATGAGGCGGAGCTCGGAGCGCTGCTGCTGCTGCTGCGGCGGCGGCGGCGGCGCTGCGTCGGCCGGGTCGGCGCCGGACGACTCGACGCCGCGGAGGTAGTACACGGGCATCACGGGGCCGAACATGGCGTTGGTGCGCGCGTACTTGATGGCGGCCTCGGCGTCGGACTTGAACCTGTAGATGACGCGGCACATGTGCGACTTCCAGTAGACGCGGATGCCGTCGACGTCGAGCGGCCCGAAGCGCGCGAACCTCGCCTTGAGGGAGGCCACCGACGGCAGCGTCGTTTTCGCCGGGAACTTCATCATCAGCGCCATCGGCGACGGCGTCCTCATCGCCGGAGCCGGCTCCTTCTCCTTCTTCCTGGCAGCAGCAATCGCGCCATTCTTCCTCTCCACGCCGGCGCGCAGCTGCGCCGCCGCCGGCGTCGCGGCCACCGCGGTTGCCGACGGCGCGGCGGCGTCCAGACCGGCGGCCTTCTTGTCGGTGGCCAGCGTCCTGATCTTGTTGAGCTTGGCTTTCTTCTTGATGGCAAGCTCCTCCTGGCGGTCAGACGGCCCGCGCTTGACGCCGGTGGCCTTGGCGGCGGGGTCGGCAGGCCTGGTGGCCGGCTTCTTCTTGGCCGCCGGCGGCTGCTGCTTGCCGTCGGTGGCGGCATTGGGCTTAGCATCGGAGCCCTTGTTCTCCTCAGGCGGGTCGTTCTCATGGCTCTTCTTGTAGCATTTTGAGCGGAACGCGAGGAGGAAGGAGCGAGCTTCGTCAGAGATGCTGCGGCGGCCGGCGACATAGGAGGCAACGAGAGGAAGGTTTTGAAGGTCGGCTATTACCTGCTTCAGGTCAACTCCGTTGTGATCTACCTTAGCAGGCAATAACCCCGGCTTGCCGCCGGCGCCGCCAGAGGGAGCGGCCACGCCGTTGAGCTCGGCGAGCTTTTTCTTCTTCTTCTTCTTCTTAGGTTCGCCGCCGGCGTCGGCGTCGGCGGCGGCTGTGCCAGAGGCATCAGCGGCCGGTTCCTCGCGCTCGCGCTTGCCGGCGGCCTTCTTCGTCTTGATCGCCTTCTTTGGCGCCGCAGCCGCGTCAATGGGCGCGCCGCCGTCGCCAACCTGACCGGCGGCGGCGGGGGGAGGCGCGAGTGGGGTGGGCGGCGCGGACAGCAGCGGCGGAGTGCGCCTCTGCAGCAAGAACTCCTCGTCGACGGCGGCGCCGACGGTGCTGCTCGGAAGCGGCGGGGTCGGGGGGTCAGTCGGGAAGCCAGGCGGGACGTCGCTGAGAGCGGGCGCCGCCGGGTAGGCGTCCGGCATGGACGGCGGCGGCGGGGCGCGCGCGTCGTCCCGGCGCTTGAGCAGGTACTGGTCCTGCTTCTTCTTGGCCCTGGGCTTCATCGCCGCCGCGCTGGGCATAATCTTCTCCATGATCCTCGCCGCCGTGCTGCCCGCGCTGCCCTTCCGGCGGCGGCCGGGATTCTCCGCCGCCTTCTTTCGGCCCTTCGCCGGCCGACCTGAGATGCATCGCGGCCACACATCAAGAGAGGATACGCCACGTCATCAACAAATTAAATTTAACTACTTACATTAAATATAATATTTTATATTGTATTAAACTAGTGGAAATTGTATTAAAATTAAAATAATGAATTTTATTTGAAAGCATTTGAATTTTGGATTAATGAAATTCAAAAACAATATGAAAATGACAAGAAATAGAATACCTGCAGAAGTATTTGAAGAATCGCCAAGATCCGCGGGTTCGTCCTGCGTTTTCCGGTCCCACCAAACACGTGTCTTGCCTGGCAAATATGGAAAAAAATAAAATCAGATTCCGTTAGTGTACAAAAAATAGTTTGGGTGCAAACCTTCTTATAAGTGGAACGATTTACGAGTAATTAAAATATAATTTACAAAGAAAACTTATATATATAGGTTTGAAACGATTTAAAATCAAAGCTATAAAATCCAAGCAAAGACATGTGCTATCGACTCTTTGAGAAAATAAAACAAGAGCGATGAGAAGGTGCATCCTGATTTTTTTTCATATTTATTACTTATACGTATTTATTTTGTTATCGAACACTGTAATGTAACATGGACATTCCTTATACTTATTTACTTATACGTATTTATTTTGTTACGGAACAATGTAATGTAACATGGGCTCGGGCAAATCAATGTATAAACACACACAACAAAACAAACAAACAATCCGTCTTGGTTCCATGGAAAAGATGGGAGTCGGCGAATCTGCTTCTCCTGGATTTGTCTACTCCAGGATTTGTCTGGTCTCTCTTCGGCCATGTTAATAATATCCAACCAAAAAGCAATGACTTTTTTTTCAGTGTAAAATACTCTATACTACTACTACACTATCTTGTAGCAGTGCCTCTCTTCGAGTGAGGAAGATATATCTAAGAAAAAAATTAAAAAATGTGCCTAGCTATGTGCTCGTCTAAACGCATGGCGCGCTATCCAAATGCGCGATTTGGGTTGATGGCAGGGCGTAGCCTGCAAAGTGTCCAATTGAAAATAGCTCCAGAATTTTTTTTCTTCTTATTCTTGCTTGCTACTACTAGTAGTGACCATTCTTTATTTAAAAAAAGCATGTCACTCTGTTTTTTTTAAAAAAAAACATAGTGACAGGCTGACGACCCTCGATTCATTCACCAATGCGGTGGTCCGGCCGGCAGACGGGTGGATCTTCCTTGAGAAGTGACTTACGTGAACGCTGGAGTTGGGCGGGTGAATTTTTGTTTTTTTTTCAGAAAAATACAATCAGTGTATTTTTAAATAAAAAATAATGTATGAATAAATTTTTTATTTATGTGTTCCTAGCGATCTAAAAACTAAGCTAAAAATACGATAAAAAAACCTGAAAATATACTCGAAATTTAATATTAAAAATTTAAATTTCAGTTTATAAACATAAGAAAAAGCAAAAGCAAAATAATATGGCTTGTGAGTTTGGATGGATTTCAACAAAGAACTCTGATTGCTTTTTTTTTTCCTTCCTTAGGGAGGAGGGGGCACAGGCACTGGAGCAGAATTTGTCTGGGCAGAAGAAGAGGCCACGCCTATAATAACAATCAATTTTTTTTGTGCACACTCAATAGCTTTTTTTTAACAAATAAAATAACTAAAGCTCTACCTATAGTAGTGTTTCCCTAATCATTCTGTTCGGTGCAGAAGGGGCCTACTCCATTATCTGCTACTACCACTAATACGAAATAGTACAACTTTAGTGCTGCCAGAGCAACCGACCCCTAATGGATGGTATAGTTGCTGAAGGCATCTCGTCTTCAGAAAGGAATTTGGAATGGGATCAGGAATTGGGAATAAGTCGGTTTAATAATGAAATCCTTGCAATTTTCCCGTTTAATAAAAGGGCGAGCAGAGAAGTGAATTCCAGAAACAGGACAGCAGCAGCAATAGCTGAAGCCTGAAGGCATCAACCTATTGGAGTTAAGAAAGGGCAAGAAGAGGAAGAAAAATCCAGCAGCAGCAGCAGCAGCGGAGAGTACTCCGGAATATAGAGACACTACTAATATGAGGGATTCGTTAATTATGCAAGAATGGAAGGAATTGAACGAGGAGGGGCTCTCCTAATCGCAGGAGCAACTAAAACACACTAGTGGTGGTGAAGGTCAAGATCATGGGCAAACATGGACAGGTGAGTGCAAAACATGGGGCGATTGATGACCCCATTTTATAGTGTTAGAACCTCCCGTGCTTATTTGATAGTGTTAGGACCTCTGATGCTACTGCAAGTTAGATGTATCTTGCTTTACTCCAGACATGGCTCTCTGCCCCTCTACGACTTCCAACTTGACGTCTGCGAAGGATGCTTCGCATTCGTATTGTTTGAAGGTTGAGAATACAAAATTATGATTCCCTTTCTTATGAATTTTACGTTATGCGCAAATATGGAGAATTAACCTTTTATAAATAAAAGAAATCCTAATCCCATTCACTGTTTCAGAATGGTTGGACTAGATGTGCCTAAAAAACAGAAAACTTATCTGTAGTTAATCTTCATACATTTTATACATGTTTATATAAGTATAATAACTAACGAATGCTGTAGTCATACGTATCTTAACTTGGTGCCTTCCTTCACAATGTGATAGTGAACTCAGCCACCTCACCTCGAATCCTGTTTCATCGATGAAGAAATAGTGCATCCAGAACAAAACATGGTATGCTGATGAAAACCCCAATCACATACATTTCGCACATCTCCATAGATCAATGTGTTTTATCAGGTACATTAACATTGTTTCTTCCAAAATTTATAATAGTCCTTTTTGATGCATGACTCTAATTACACATATAACCAACAATATGCAAAACGATGAATGCACTGACAATAAGTGCATATATCTATGTGCCATACTATAGGGATGAACAAACAAACACCTAATAAGCATGCATACAGGAGCGCAAAGGACGATGGACAGAAAATGATGCACAGCCGTTAGAAAAGGAGAAACACATAAGAACTGAGGCCAGGCCAAAAAAACTGCAGTAAGTAACACTTGAACAGTGGAAACATATGAACAGAAGCATGAAAAAAAACAATCAAATATATCACAATGCATATTAGGCCCTAATCCTTTTCTGTAAGAAAAATCATGCCTGCAAGGCAGTGGAGAAATAAGTCTTATTCTATCCTTAATAGTTGTTTGGAAAGTTTAAGGTATCAAACGGGATGGGGCTACTGTAATACCCACGTTTCTAAGACAAATCAAGATTGGTTGCTGCTATGCATCTGTCAAGCTTTACTTAATTAGGAAGCGATAATGTAATAATCGCGTGACAAATTCTGATCAACCCAATGGGAAAAAAACATTTATGCAACATACAGATCATTAAAAAAATGAAACAAACAACTAATTCAAGCAGATCTACACCTCTATTCAGAACAAAGGAATCAAAATTCAATCTATATAGCACCATTAGTATTACGGTTAGCTTAACAATCATGTTCGAGTACATGGCAGCAGAAACAAAACCATAATCTACCGTACAACTAACAGGATTGGGCATGTGAGTGTGTATACCTTGTCGAGCTTTCTTCAACGCGGCTGCTTTCTCCGCTTGGAGCTTCTCGTAATCCATCCCAAAAGCTTGGGCGTAGGTTGGGTCTTTCAGCGCGAATCTGGATCGGCGGTAGGCCTCAAGCATGGCACTCATATGGACAGCCGGAATGTTGCGGTTCCACACCTTGTCGGCCGCATCCCGCTGCTCCAAGGCGGCGCCCTTCAGGTAGTCCAGAAGCGCACGCGGCGCGATCTTCTCCCGCTCCGCCGTCACCTGGTCGGGGTGGTACTCGGCGTCGGTGTCGAACCCAGGCACGTCGACGAGGAGGTACCTCGGGTCGGCCTCGTGGGGGCGGAAGGCGTCGGGACTGCGGCAGGGGCAGAGGAGCGCGAGGGCGGCGCGGCGCGCGACCTCGTCGGCCGCCTCGGAGATGGCGGTGGGGAAGTTGCGGCCTCCGCCCTGGGCGGCCTTCTCCGGGAAGTTCTCCTCGAAGGGGAGGAGCTCGTGCGGCTCGAACCAGCCGTAGCTGGAGTCTCCGAAGAAGGCGACGAGGACGAGCCCGTCGCGGTAGCCCCGGCGCACCTCGCCGTCGCTGGTGAGGGTGATGCTGTAGACGTGGCCGGGCCACCACGGGTGGGACTTGACCTTGCCCCAGACCATCTCGCCGAACCGGACGCCGCGCGGCCACGCGCCGCCGCCTCCGGCGTGCACGATGGCACCGGAGCCGGCGAAGGCGGCGGGCGCGACGGCGGCCAGATCGGACATCCTGCGGAGCGGAGGCGAAACCCTAGATTTGGTCGCGGGCGATCTCGATTTGGGCTTGGGCTTGGGTTGGGGAAATTTCGGGAGCTTGGGCTCCGAGCGGGAGAGGATGGGGGGCATGATGGGAATTTGGGAGGTGAGAAAAAGAAAAGAGAAGGAATGATTTCTTCGCGGAGCGGGCTAAATGTTCGCGAGAGTTATATAACCGGATGGTAATGCGAAATGACATATAAGTCAGTAAAGTTTTATAAAGTAAAGTAAGGTGGTTTGGCATCGATGTGTAATTGATACGATATAGCGGGGTATTTCACAAAGCGATACATGGTGGTCTTTGTGTTGCGAAACCGTGGGTATGTTGTGAAGGTGGTTTTTGGCAAGGTATTTGTGTGGGCTGATGTGACCCGTTTATATGCATATCTATCATTGTTATTTTGTTTAAGTTGGTAGAATTGGCAAGTTTAATTTAAGAAAAAAATAATGGAACTTATATCACTATGTTGGGTCCAATTAATATGGAGTTCATGTTCATATTTTTTTTCGTGATAGTATACCACATCGTCAATATTATCTACCAAATCACTACTGATGTGCACGGGGGTGGCCTGATCTTTCGGTGAGTTGATGATAACTACGATTTATGGAAAAAACGCCGATGATCCGACTACAACTGTATGAGACATTATTGTGTTGCGCCTTAGCGATCGATACACATATTTAAGGATTGTTGATCTTACCGGTGCAGATTAATCATATTTATGCAAGCAAACGAGAACAAGCAAGAACAAGATAGAAGCAATCTAAATTACAAATAGGAATTAAGGCACACGATAAATGATACACTGATAAAGTAGGGTTCTTAACAAGCAGACAGACAATCTAGCCGACGTGCGCACAACAATCGAAGTAGCAATAGCTAAACTTACAATTAATCAAAACCCATGAAACTTGGAGGGGGACCTAGCTATTTATAGAGGTGGAAGGACGACCAAGGATGTCCTAGGATCGTGCTCCACCAGATTAGGGCACCACTTAGGTCGGGGTCTCAAACGAAGTTACAAGCCCAAAGACCCATGACAGATGATACAACATTTTATTTCTTTATCCGCGGGTGGCTGGAATAGGATTTGGCGATGAGGCTGAATCTGTTAGAAAGTGAACTTCGTGAGCTTCCCATCAAGTACTCATGAATCAAAAACATATGTTGTATATAGATCCGGTGGCCATTTGAACTCAGCAGCGTAGCAGATGGCCGAATCGGATTCCAACGCTTAAAGAAATTAATCTTTATATTATCTTGTTCATCCATAATGTGAGCAACGGTCATATCTGTAGTAGCTGTGGTCATATCAGCTACGATGGATTATTTAGATGGTGTTTGAAAGCACAAGTACAGGTGGTAAAAATAACTGAGACGTACGAACCGAACCAAACTAACCAATACCACAACCGAGATGACCGAAACTGTTAAACATTCTGTTAGTGTTTTTATTACGAATATTAATTCGGTTAATTTGGTTATCATCCTTCATTAATCAAAATGACCGAACTAACATAAACTTAATAAAAATGTCATGTAACTATAGTAATTTTGGTGATTTGGAACATAAGATAGAAGTAAGAGTAAGCATGATTGATGCTATCTTGGTAAATTATTACGGTATATATTGTTTATTATTACGGTGTGTTGTTTCATTATTAAACATCATAAAAAGAGGGAAATACCACCTAATTTTTATTGTAATTTGTTTGTTTCTTTATCTTCTCGAACGGTCACGTATTTCAGTCATGATCAAAGACCACACCGAACTAGACGAACTAAACTGCTCGCTCCTAACAGCATCTCTGATAGAGGGCTAAAAATTAAATCCTAAAAATCATGTGTCGAAGGCCTTCTTAAAAAATAATAGGACTAAAAAATACCCCCTACTTCAATAGAAACCCAAAAATCAAGTCCTAAAATAGTTAGTTGATCAAATCAACCAAATTAGTTAAGATATGATCGTTCTCTGCTTCTTCTTTTTTTTCGTCGCCACCCCTTTCCACATAGACATTGCCGACGTTGCCTGGCAGAACGTCGCCGCCGCCTGCTATATACGTGCCGCCGCCCATTGCCTTGCCTGTGGACGGTATTTTTCTTTTAGGGTTATTGCATAGCTGATCCTATTTTAAGAGCCAATTACGGATTTGATCTTATTTTTTTCACTTTACAGATTTGACCTCATTTTTTAAAAATAAAGACGCCGACTGACCCTAGTCGGTTAAGTGAGCTTAACGGTGTTAAATGAGACATGAATTGATGTTTGTACCCTTACATATTTGACCCTACTTGTAAATAGTTATTGCACATATGGCCCAATTTTGTACATATATACTTTGTAACAATTAATGTATTTGTAATATTTAATTTATTTATGTTTACTATTTGAGACAAATTTGTTTGATATTTCAGTGAAGTTTGATTAAATTGAGAAATGTACTAAAATTTGAACTAAATTCAGTTCAAATCTAAATTAATTTAAACAAAATTTTGACATGGTTTTGACTACTTTTTAACAAAATTTTGATAGCACATTGCCCAAAATTGCCAAACTGTGCACACAGTGAGGTAAGTATAAAAAATGTTTATGTAAAAATAGCACATAATCATCTCCAAAATACACATTCACATGTCAGGACACAAACATAGCTAGCACAAGGTCCCATTGCCGGCCTGTCAGAGCTGGAGCAGCACCACGCCGAACATGTAGACGTCGTTCTCCGCGCGGGCGTCGAGGCGGCCATCGCCGTCGCCGTCGTCGCCATCGTGGAGGAAGGTGGACAGGCCGTAGTTGGTGACCCTGACGCCGTAGGGCCCTTGCGCCGCGGTGGCGGCGTCGAACAGAGCGTCGCTGGATGGCTCCTGTGCTATTACTGTTGGCTGCATTAGGACATCAGGATCATGAGCATCTCCCGCCAATATAGTTTCATCCTTTTCCATCAACAGCTTGGTAAAGAATAGAATGATTGTAAGAAGAGCAGTTCGGGCAGCTTTTATCTCTGCCTCTTTCTTTGGGCCTCTTTGGGGAGCTTTATTCTGAGAAACAGCTGCTGGGTAGCCAGTTTCTGATAATCTGGAAAAGCTCCTAAACCCAGCTTCTCCAGATTCTAGATTTTTAGTTCATTTTCCAGATCAGTTACAGCTGTGAGCCGTTTGGGGCAGCTTTTAGAAAAAGCTGCAGTTAGGAGAAGCTCCCCAAACAGGTCCTTTGTTCTAGCTGCAGCACCAATATATTGTATTCCACCAATCTCTACAGTGCATATGAAAGGAGCTAAGCCTGAGGCTTGTTTGGTGCAAATATAAGATGGAATAGCATAATTCATCTTCTGGGCATACTCCTGAAGAAGGTTCTTGCAGAGCCCAGTTTCTTGCTGGAAACATAGTAAGATGTGTCAAAAACGCATGGAGATCTGGGTAAGAGATTATAAAACTATTCTAAATTTTAGTCAGCTTAATCCTAAGAACTAAAGAACATCCAGTACGTTGCTGGACGCACGCGGCCGTGCGCGTGCAGGTGCGCCAGCCCGCAAGCGGTCGCCCGACCGCGGCGCGCTCCGGCCACGATGGCAGCGGCTTGTGTGGTGGCCCGGCGCCGTGTAGGAGGGTGTCGAGACCGACCGACCCGGCCGACGCCCGCTCGACGATGAGGCCGCGCTCGCCTGGGCCCTCGGAGAGCCGACGATGCACGGCGAGCGACCGGACCGCGGCGGGGAAGCGGCGCCCACTGGGCTCCCCACTGGCCGCGCCACCAGACGACGCCCTGCCGGCCGCCGCCGCCCCAACGCGTGCGTGCGCCCTGCCCCGCCGGTGGCCGCCGCCTCTCTCGGCTGTCCAGAGGGAGAGAGTGAGAGAGATAGCAGATATGGATTGAGAGGAGGGTATTTTGGTCTTTTCATGTCTCTTTTTCTCTTTTTTTTTTCACTGCCAACTCACGGTAGGCTAGCTTCAGGGTCTGCAAGTGAAAAAAATGAGATCAAATGTGTAGTTGGCTCTTAAAATGAGGTCAGTTATGCAATAGCCCCTTTTCGTGTTCTCAATGCCACGTTGCTCTCTTCTTTCTCCTTCCCTTCTGCAGCAGAGGGGTAACTTCGATGCTTGCCGGCAATGCAGGTGGGTAGGACCGGCCGAGTTGGTAGAGGATGTAGGGAACCGGCTGCAAGGAAGGCTGCCGACGCCGGTGACCTGGAGCGGTGGTGGCGGAGGAGTTAGGTCACCGGCTTGCAGCACATGGGATGGAGTTGGGGTCGGTGGAGGAAGCGACACCGGCATCGATGAGCGGAGGGGGATGGCCAGCGTCGACGAGCGGAGGAAGGCTGCCGATGCCGACGACCTGGAGCGGAGGTGGAGGAGGAGTTTGGTCGCCGGCATGCAGCAAATGGTACGGAGTCGGGGTTGATGGAGGAAGCGACGCCGACGTCGACGAGCGGAGGGCGTCAGCGTCGCCGGTGGACTAGTGGAGAGGCCGGATTATTTGGGGGCGCAGGCGGCGATCGAACACATTTGAAGAAAAAAAAAGTTTTGCCGTGGCTGGGAAAAAAGCGCGGCACGGACACTTCCGCGCCACGTAGCTGTGAAATTTTCCTGTGGTACTACCGATTGGGAGCGCGGATTGCTTCCCCTGCGGATATTTTAGGAGCAAGTTTGTGCTTACACCTGTTTTTAACATAAATCCAAAAAAATCGTTTTGAGAGCATGGTTGGTGCACTATTGGAGATGCTCTAAGTTCTTCCCAACATAATTTGGTCTTTAATTTTAGATAGCCGAATTTTCTTTTAAAAATGAAATAAGAAACCGAATTAACCGAATACACTTGACGCCCACCCTATTCACTTATTCAGGCAGTTTTGAAGTTACAGTCATATAGGCTGAACCGAATAATTCAGGCATGGAAATAGAGTTTTTCCTTAAGGTCTCTTTTAGAACGCGGAAATTTTATTCATTTTTTCAAATTCCCACAAAATCACTTCGTTGGGCTTAATGAACTACAAGTATATAGTGTTTTTGTGTTTGTTTTTTTTCCCATAAAGACAGACATATATGTACATCAGTGCAGGGGCGGAACTAAAATTTGCTCAAGAGCAGGGCTGAATTAGTATAATTTACATAAATTTATCTTTTATCATTTATCTTTTAAATTTTGAAGTATAATTTTAATGGATATTTGGGTTTAGGAGTAGGGAGCCCAATCCGCCCTACTTATAGTACTGCCCCTGCCTCACTGGAGTACTGCATACTATACACTATATAAACACAAACCTAAAAATATGATGTCATACAAAGTATATAAGAGCATTCCCAGTAGCTCACATATATTTGATTAACCATATTGCTATCCTGGTGATCATCTAAAATAGATTCTTTCTTCGTATTATTTATCATTCTAATAGAACATCCATATTAAATCCTCTCTTTATATATTTTATTAATACTTTACAATCACATCATCTCATGTTATTATTGATCTTTAATTTTGAGATTGGATGTTGAGACAGGAAGTGGGGGAGAAAGAACGTCTAAACATTAGCATCTTTTTTCAATATGGATGATGCTTTGTTTTTAAATGATAGAATGTTTTATTTTTAAGATGGAGTATGAAATGAAGTATCTACCAGGGTTCGCGTTACCGCGATAACCGGGACCTCCACGGAGGCTCGGGTTCGGTAAGCCGCGATAACTGAATTTAAATTTGAGGAGAATTTAAAAATTTTGAGAAAATTTAATGAAAACAATATATGTCGTATAGATTGATATATGATGTAGTTTTGTCAAAGAAATTCATGAAAAAGTGTATTTCCGTCGTAATTAAAAATCATAACCGAGAGTTTCGGGAAAAATTAAAAAAAATAGCCTATTGCAAATAATATTTCGTAAGAAGATGGTTAAGAATATTTCGTTGTTTAGTCATTATTAATTTGCACTAGACACCAGAGTACATAATGTTAAAATACAAATATACAACAATGGATATAGGGAAAATATGTACGGAGAAAAATTAAATGTGCATATTAGTACATACATAATAGTTTTGTTCGTAATAATGGGTAGTAGTTATAGTTGTGACGCAGCAATCAAAATGAAGTTGTTGTTACTTATTATTGATGTAAATTATTTGGTGAAGGTTGATATGATGATGCATGTTTGTATGTTGCAATGTCAAGAATTTAGAAAATGTCATGTGAAAATTTTCTTGTTTTCCCTATAGCATGTCCTAAATATCACAAATATCGTTACAAAATTTTTTTCCTATTTTTCCTGTATTTTTTCAGATTTTTTAAAGTTTTTTTTTATTTGACATCTCATATATTTTCCTATTTTTAAATCTTCTTCTTCCCGCAGTTTACTCGTGGTAACCGCGGTTTCGGCTACGAAAACCGCACGATTCTCATGCATTGTTCTAGCAAACATTAGCCGCGGTTCCTGTGCGAAACCACGCGGCAATCATGCAAAACCGCATGGTAACCGCGGTTACCGCGCGGTTTTAAATTCAAATTTTTGGTTTTCAAATTCGTCGTGGTTTTTGCGGCTTCCGCGGTTACTGTGCGGTAACCGGGCGTCCGCGGCGCCGCGGCATGGGCGGCACTGACGGTAAGGTGAACCTTGGTATCTGCTAGGAATGCTGTAGAAAAAAGTCCTTGGCTGTGAAGGGAAAATAGAGTCCTAACCAAGGATTCTAAAGACAAATTGGATTTCATATCCTAACTTGCCTTCTTTGAATAGTAGGAATCGAAAAACAGAGAAATAGGAAAAATATAGGATTCTGTAGGAATGCAAGTGTAAAACAGAGGATCACGAAACATAAGAAAAATATAGGAATAACCGTTTGATTGGACCATAGAAAAAACACAGTAATTTGAGAAGAGATAAAGAAATTTTTTCTAAGAGGTTCCACCTCCGGTTATAATTCCTCCAAAATTTGCATAGGAAGAGACAATCTATAGGAATTTCATAGAGTTTATTCCTTTGATTCAAAGAGGCTTTGTAGGAAAAATTTCTATAGGAAAACAATCCTCTAAAAATCATATAAATTTCCTTTTGAATCAAGGGGGCCTTAGTTTTGCTTAGATAAGTGGACATTCAAGAGTATAAATATAAGGCTCTCTGGTATTACAAGGACAACTTAACACAAACTAGCACAATTCAAGGGAGACATAATCAGTCTTATATATTTTTTGCTTTTGCTCATACTTATAACCTAAAATTTAAATTTTTGGTCTTAAATTTGGAGGTGATTATAGATATTTTTTTCATGATAGTTATTTTCCAGCCTTTGACTTTGGAGTGTTAAGAACATGTATATAAAAAAATATTTATAATTTATTTTTGTTTAGAACTAAGGCCACGTTCGTCCAACCAGGTAAGTTAACTTACCTCTATCGTTTTCCGCGCGCACGATTCCCGACTGCTAAATGGTGTATTTTTTTAAAAAAAATTATAGAAAATTTGTTTTAAAAAATTGTATTAATATATTTTATATTTTTAATAATTAATAATTAATTAATCGTGTACTAATCTATTGTTTTTCGCACTGGGTAAGTTAACTTGCCCTCTCCTCTCACGAAGGCGGCCTAGGTCGTGTTGCTTTTTTTATCAAATAAATCAAACAATGACCACCGATACAAGTCACACGTCCAACCTCATTGTCGATATTGATGGAGTCCAAAAACAGCTATACGCCGACCACCAAAACCCAAGTTATACATAACTAGGGTCTTCATCCTCGCATTTAACGCATGAGATTAATATAATGAAACAACGACCTTCGGCTTAACAGGAGTAAGGCTATCGCCTGCAAGTGCCCCGAATCTCTCTATAAATTCCATATATTCCCTTCCTTGTATACACCTTTGTTTGAATTTCATATCCACATTACCCTACCTATACAAATACACAATATATGCATATATATTATAGTTAGATACTATCTCTGTTCTATATTAAGTTCATTTTTCAGTTTTTAGATATAATGTTTTGACTCTTCGTCGTATTTGAAATTTTTTACGATTAATATTTTTATGGTTAAAACATAAATAATACCACTATTTCTTTTAAGATTTTTTATATATTTTTCAAATAAGATGAATAATTAAAGTAAAACTTTGGACACAGAAATCGAAAAATAAAGTTATTACGGGATGGAGGTAGTATCAGTCTTTTTGGCGTAGTAAAATTGGTTATTAGCCGTATATTAATATTAATGTACATGTTTTATTAAGAATATAAACCCTATGATATATAGGGCTCATAATAGGTTTGCCATTGAGAACCATCGAAAAAATAATCAAAATAGTCCTTAAAATTGTAGTTGGGAGGGCCAATAACTTTTTCTACTTAGTTTGAAAATAAAAGAAAATGGTAGGCATAGATTTAAATTGAAAAGTATGATATATTTTTTCTCAAAATCACACGGTTAATGTAGATACCCTAAGCCCCTATGCTAAGATCTCAATTTAAACACGAGAATGACAAAAGACAATAATAAGGAAAAATAACACATGCTTCTAGTTGTAATCTACGTGTAAAATAGACGATTACGGAAGTATATGAAAAACATGAGAATGTCTATTTAAATATACCAAATAATAGTAAAACTCTTGCTAACTCTTCTCCCGAACTACATAAATTAAGCCATTTCTAAGGTGTTAAATAAGATTTGAGAAGCTCCAATCATTTAATTTAAAAGTCGAAACATGAGAATTTCATATAAATCTGGTATCCTGTAAAACCTCTCCACAAATCATCTGTTTCACGGTTTAAAACTGAAGATGAAATTTGAACGCATGCTCTCAATTACATAGGGGTGAATGGGTGATTGTTCCAAACAACATATTTATAAATAAAAAATCATGAATAAAACTTTTATATACATGTTCTTCACAGTCTAAAAGCCCAGACTAAAAAATAAACTACGATAAAATCTCTCAAAATCAACTCCAAAATTAAGATAAAAAATTTAAATTATGCCTTATAAGCATTCTTAAGAGATAAACGTCCTGTGTTCCCATCGGCCAAAAATACCCGTCGCTGTGCCATCGTCCACCGACATGAACGGCTCGCCGCACGAATTAATTACACATTGTAAATTAAGACCCCAAATCGCAATTAACCTCGTTGTAATTAACAGCAATGCATGCATTGTCCTAACTAATCGAAGAAACGTACGTACGGCGCTTGCGAGAAAATCGTTCATTTGTACGCCGCCGTCACTGACCGGCCGTCCGCCGCGTGCTCCGGCGAGCGGCGGCGATCGATGGCGTGCCGGGTGCTGGAGGTGACGCTGGTCTCGGCCAAGGACCTCAAGAAGGTGACGGTGTTCTCCAAGATGCGGGTGTACGCCGTGGCGTCCATCTCCGGCGGCGACCCCCGGGTGCCCACGCACCGGACGCAGGCCGACCGGGAGGGCGGCCGGAGCCCCAGGTGGCACGCGCAGCTCCGGTTCCCCATCCCCGGCGCAGGCCATGACGATGGCGGCGCCGCCGACGCGCGTGCCCTCGCGCTGCACGTGCTGCTCCGCGCCGAGCGGACCTTCGGCGACTCCGACGTCGGGGAGGTGTTCGTCCCGGTACAGGACCTCGTCGCCGCGGCGCCCGACAACGGCGAGCACAGGCACCTCAGCTACCAGGTGCGCCGCCCCGTCAGCGGCCGGAAGTGCGGCGTGCTCCACATATCGTTCCAGATCACCGACGACGTGCCGGTCCCGGCCGACCAGGCACCCACTGCCGGCGGCGGCGCGTTCCCGCGGTACGTGCACGGCGCCTCAACGCGGCATGTCGGCGCGAAGAGCGTCCACGCGGTCACCGCGTACCCGGCGACCGGGCGCGGCGGCGGCGGCAGCGGAGGCGCAGCCTACTCGCCTTCTCCGGCGTACCACCACGGCGCCATGCAGTACGACTCCCCGTACCGCCGCGGACACCATCACCACCACCACCATTACGGGTACGGCGCCGTCGGCCCGTCCTACGGCTACAGCCCGGCGCCGTACGGGCACGGTGCTCCAGCGGCGGCGAGCCACGGCGGGGGGATGGGGGTGGGGGCAGGCTTCGGCGTCGGGCTGCTCGGCGGCGCGGTCGGCGGGATGGTGCTCGGCGACATGCTCGCCGACGCGGAGATGGACGCGCCCTTCGACCCCGGCATGGGCTTCTGATGATCCGTCCGTCCGTCCGTGCTGCACGAATCCTGATGTAGTCTGATCTGATCAACCGGTGTCAATATTGCCATGTACTGATTGGCATGGATATGATCATATGGATCATGGAAGTTTTTGCCGCTTGGAGTTTGCACATACGGATCGGGAGCGAAATCTGCGTCGAAATGGTATTTATTAGTTTGATCGTTGATAACAGTAAGGAGAAACATGCGGTCATCAACAAGCTCGGTAAGGTCGTCGCCGAGAGCATCAACCATGGCCTTGAGCTTGCGACAATAGTCGGCAATGGAGAGATCTCCTTGGTGAAAGGAGTAGAACTCAACTAGGAGGTTAAGGGCATGGTGTTCCTAATTGTCAAGAAAGTGGTGTTCGAGCGAACGCCAAACCTGTCTTGCGGTGATGGAGGGTGGCGATGGAGGGTGAGAGAACGTCCTGCAAAAGGTTATCAGAGATGGTGTCTTATAACCGCCTGAGAACGACATGGGTTGTGTTCTTTATAGATGAAAGATAAAATATTATCTAATTTTATGATTACTATTTAATGATATAAATAATGTAATTAACCGAAGTTGAAATTCTACTTTAGAAATATAAGATGGTGAACTTATATATATGTATTTTTTTAAAAAAAACATGGTTTAGCAGCTTAAAAAGCGTTATTAAAAAGATGAGAAAAAATCTCGACCAAAGAACACAACCATGGTTCATCGTGAAGTATTTTCTTAGGGCCACAAGGAGGAGCCCACGCCACGCCACTTCGTCTAGTTGTCGGAGGCGACGTCGAGAGTCACCAAGACCATCGCCTTTGGCAATTGGCATTGAGAACACTCACAAGTTGGCATGAAGAGTGGTGAGGGTGGCCACCGTAGAAGGCGAAGTCTAGTAGAGCAGTAGGAATTAGAGAGTATTAGCAAGTGGCGATGCACAACGAGGCGAGGAGGGTCACAAGATTAGTCGGCAGTGTGGTGGACGAGATCGAGGGAGCAGGCACCACATCCACATGCGACGTAGGAGAGGAAGTCACGGTGGGAGCGCTGACGCTGGAAGGTGGGAGTGACATGGCAAGAGCACCAAGCGCATGGTAGAGGAGGCTCCGGCCACGCCGTTGTCTGTGACAGCAGATGTTACACCCGGAGTTTATCCTAAGCCTGAATTCGTAAAAGAAATTCGTAAATAATAATTGGTTTAATTAACTCGGGAAAAACTCTCTAAAGGAATTAATTTAATTAAATCGTGGTTCGTAAATCGATTAACTGGATTTAAACTCAAATGGAAGATGTATAAAATTCTACCAAACAAATTAATTTAAAATTCGGTAAAAGTGAGGCTTTCCTTTTTTCCTTTTTTTTCTTTCTTTTTCACTTCTTTCCCAGGTTGGGCCGAAGTCCAATTTGTCTCCCTTCTTTTTTCCTTCTTTCTCCTCTTTTCTTTTTTCCCCTCCTCCTTCCCGGGCCGGCCCAGCCGAGCCGACCCACCTCCCCGCTCGGCCGGCCCCAGCCGAGTCGGCTCCCCTCCCGCGCGCACCCTCTCTCCCTCCTAGGCCGTCGCTCAGCCCAACTTGCCCCGCCCGCGCGCCGCGAAGTCCATCGCCGCCCCCTCCTCTCTCGCGCCACTAACAGGCGGGCCCCGCCTGTCAGCGACCGCACCTCCGCCGCGCCGACCGCGCCCCAGTCTGCCTCCGCCCTAACTTCGTCGCGCCGTCACGTTGTGGCCGAATCCGTCGTCGCCTTTCCCGCGCCATGGCCGGTACAGTCTCTAACCACCACCTCCACCCTAGCCGGCGCCCCTCCCCCCATAAAATCCCCGCCGCCTCGCGTCGCCGCTCACCTTTTTCCCCTCCGCCACCGAGTCGCCGCCACGCCCCGTCATCTCGCCGCCGACGTGCGATCTCGCTCTTCGCCGCCCAGTCGCGTCGTCGTCTCCGCCTCGACGTCGCCAACCCTCCGCCGGCCTTCACCACCGCCGGTAGGCACCCTAGCGCCCTTTGCCGCCCCTCCATCCCCGTCGCCGCCACGTTCATCCCCTTCGCCGCTGCATCCGATCCCGTCGTCGGACGCCGTTCGTCGCCGCCCATCCGCGTCACCACCGCCGCCTCGACGTCACCGACCCTCCGCCGTTTTCGCCTCTACCGGTGAGCGACCCCACTCCCCTCTCCCTCCTCATCCTTCCCCTTCGGTCGCCGCCACCGTCGCCGTGCGCCGTCGCCGCGCGCGTGCGCCGTCGGTCGCCGCTGCCGCGCCGGCCGGACGCCATTCCACCGCCACGCGGTCGCCGTGTCGTCGCCGCCGGCGCCCTCGCCGCCCCCTCGCCCTCTTCGCCGTCGCGGCCTCCTCGCGCCGCCGCGGTACGCCGCGTTCATCGCCGCCGGTCGTGCGCCGTCACCGGTCGCCGGTCGTCGCCGCGTCGTCGCGCCGTGCGCCGCCGCTGTCGCCGCCCACCGGTCGGCACCGCCGACCGAGCATCCCCCCCCCCCGCTCCCCTGTTCTCTCTTTCTTACAGACGGGCCCCACCCGTCAGCCTCTCATCCCTCTTCCCCCTCTCCCTGTCACGCGGGCCCCGCGCGTCAGCCGGCCGCCACCCCCCTTTCCTCTCTCTCCTCCCCGGACCCTACCTGCCATCCCCACTTTCCCTCCCTCACCCGCCGATAGGTGGCCCCCACCTGTCAGCCGCCACCTCACCCCTCCGCTGACGTCAGCAGCCCTATTAATTGCACAATAATTTATTTAGGACTTTTCTGTTTAGTTAAAAAACCCAGAAAACTTCTAAAATTCATATCTAATTCATCTAGTCTCCGTTTAGGTTCATTCAAATTTCATTAAATTCATAAAATTATCAAGAATCCATTAAAAATACTTTCTTTTATTGTTTTAGTAGAGTTTGTACCTATTTTATTTATTTTTGTGCTTCGTCGCTTAGATTCGGACCCCGACGAAGAGCCGGTTTACTTCGAGATCGTTGCCGAAGTTTCCTAAGGACCAGAGCAAGGCAAGTGGCACTCATCTTTGATCATATTAAACCTATTATTGCAAATTCCTCGCTTTATTTATTCAAATATGTATCGTTTTAATTAAAGTATTTACTGTATTTATTTGTCGGGTAATCCTTATTGTTATGACGTTGTTCATCCAACTTTATTCATGTTAGACCAGGGGTAACTTGAGTAGAGTTAGGTCTAAGTTAATACTTAGCCTTAGAACAAGTAGCTCATAGGATCACACTTAATCATTACTAGTTCTGGATAGCTGTTAATTATGATTCATCACCCGGTTCAGGTTAATGTCTACTAAAATATTGATAATGGTGGGCTGTGGGTGCATGGTTTTGAGAGTCGCACCCATGACAATTAAGGACCGGTTCACGGGAAACCCTAAAAGTAATATAGTGCTAACCACATGCCGAAATGGGTAAGGTAGGATTTGGAGCATGACTTCAAACTATTTGACATATCAAGGCAAGGGTAGGCGTGATGAGTACGGACGGGCAATCGTGGTGTAACAAAAGCCTCTGCTGCTTCTGGATCTACCAAGGCACAAGAGGGGACTGCCCGACTTAGTGTAAAGTAGGGGATGAAACCTGAAGTACGGTGCGATTAAATAGGGAGGGTTATGTGATGGGTCCTATCACGGTTTGCTTTCTAGTATGCCATGGTGGTATGTCGGCATACGTTCAAGTGTAGTGGAGTCGTGTCTTGTGGGTATAGTAGTACACCTCTGATCAGAGTATAATCTATTTGAATAGTCGTGCCCACGGTTACGGGCGGACTCCCAGCTTCACTGTGATTAGTGAACCTTTAATGACTTGGGTAAACTGGCTTTCACTTGGGACTACTGCAACGTGGTGTAACGTTGAGCAGTGGTTGGGCCTGTCGCAACGTGGTGTAACGTTCGACAATATTGCGGTATTTTACAACTGTTATTTACTTATTCTTTAATTTATTTAATTACCTTTCTTCAATTTAATCTGTGTTATTTATTTAAATGCTGCTTTATTGCAACTAATCCTAGTCTGTCCTTTATGATCTTTATGCATCATTTTTTTTACCCTCTTTTCCATGCTGCTTGTTGAGTACGGTAGTTTGTACTCAGCCTTGCTCAATTTCCCCCTTGGCGGCGCACGGCGGCGAGGAGGACCAACGACGTTGACGCACGAGAACGAGCCGAGAGGAAGAGAGGACGGGGAAGGAGGAAGAGGCGATGGCGTTGGTCGAGCGGCTCGGGTGATGGTGTGGGCTCAGCGACGACGAGATCGAGAGTGGCGGTGGCGCGGCCAGACGGCGACAGTGATGCACGGCGCACGCACGCCCTCGTTGACGCGCGGCGAAAACAGAGGAAGGGAGAGAGGAGGGAGGAGATGCTCACTGGGGTGGTGGGACGGCAAGAGGCGGTGGTGATGGCTGGCGGTGGCACACGGCGTGGGAGGGCTCGGCGACGATGGAGGCTCGGCGATGGCAGGAAGACGATGACGGTGTCCGACAGCGACGGGGCCGCGTGGGCGTCGACGGGGACGGGATGGCGGCGGCGTCGTGACGTTGACGGCACGGGCGAGGCACAATCGGCGCGGCGAGGGGCAACGCAGCTCAGCGCGACGGCGAGGCGTGGGCACAGCGGCGCTAGCGCGGGCGAGGCGGCGACCGGTGGCGAGGTGGCGGCGCGATGCGGCAGCATGACGGCGAGGCACAGGCGAGAGCGTGAGCAGCAGCACGGCAGCGCTAAGCAGCACGACGATGAGGCGGTACCGCGACACGGCGCGGTGGCACGGGCGCGACCGAGCGGCGGCGAGGCGAGCATGCAATGACCGCGAGCGCACACAGAGAGGCCGACGCGGTGGCAAACGCGCAGGCGTGTGTGGTGGTGACGGCGAAGCGTGGGTGCGAGGGCACGGTGCGGACAAAGGAGGGAGACGCTTCCGATAGGTGGGCCCCACCTGTCGGTGGCCGGGACAGGGGGAGGTGAGGTGGACTCTGGGGCGAGCTGGCGTTCAGGCTGCAGCCTGTTCGGTCCAGTGGGAAAAGGAGAGAGGAAGGGGCAAGCTGGGCCGGGGGAAGGACTGGCTGCTGGCCGGGAGGAGAGGGAAAGGAGGAGTAGGCCGAGGGAGGCGATAGGGACTTCGAGCACGAGTTGGGTCGCGGCTTGGGAAATCGCGAATAGATAACGTATACGCGTAACAGAACCAAAACGTATACGAATCATGGATTCGCACGACGAATTAGATGTGAAACGCGAAACTGTGAACTGTTAGTGGAACAACGATAGGATTAACGACACGTTAAATCGAGATTTAGCGACTCGCCAAACTGGAAACTAGACGATTTTAACGTAAAACCAATCTACGTGTACGAAATTAAAGTCCGCACTGTAGATCAATCTCACGTTAGCTAATAGATTAGAAAATCTAAACAATTACACGGTAGATCAAAAATAGATTGATTCGCATGAGTAAAATGTATGCGAACCTGAGATTTGGTAGAGAGATCAACGATGGATTGCTGTTGTTCCTCGTTGTTCGGCTAGAAAACCTGAACAATGAAACGGTAGATGAATTTAGATTGATTCGCAAGAATAAAATATATGCGAACCTGAAATTTGGTGGAGAGAGACCAGCCAGCGACGTGTTGCGAACAGGGAGCAGCAGGGACGTAGGGGAGACGGCTGGCGGCTGCTTGCTGTTCGGCAGAACCGGCGGCGGCTCGGCAGAGAGACGGCGCTGCTGAAAAAACAGGGAAAACGGTGGGGCTTGGAGATCTATTTATAGGAGAGAAGGTAGATATTAATCCAGGAATCTATCTCCTATTAAAAAGAAAATAGATAAAATTACAAAAGGATAAGAAATAGAGCCTTAATAGATTAGGAATTGATTTTACCATGAGAGAGGAGAGAGCTGGGGCGTGCATGGCTGTGGAGAGGGAGGGATGCGCGCACAGAAGGGGGTGGAAAGGAGGAGTACGACATGGGGAGGGATGGAGGAGATCGTACAGCAGGGGAAGGTGGACGTGGAGTTCGGCCAGGATGGGGTGGAGATGGGATCGCACATAGGGAAGAGGCAGAGGGGAGTTCGGCCAAGATATGGTGGAGATGCGGCTAGGGCTGGGGAGGGGGAGAGGAGTGCGGCACTAGGGGGAGGTGGGAGTTGGATCGCACAGTCCAGGGAGGAGGGGAGAGGAGGTGCGACCAGGGAGGGGAAAAAAAGAAAGAAAAGAGAGAAAGAAAAGGGAAAAAGAGAAAAGGGAAGAAGGGAAAAAGAAAGGAAAAAGGAAGGAGGGAAAAAAAAGAAATTGTCTCTAATTTTGCTGATTTTTACTAAGTTTATTTGATCAAATTTATTGACTGCAATTCAAATTTAAATCTTGTTAATAATTTTTAAATGCTTTCGGGATATTTTAGAACATTCGGAAAAGCTTTCAATTAATTAAATTAAATTACACGGGTTTCTCCTGAACTTTAATTAAATAAATTATTTTTAATGTATTGTTTAATTTATTTTTGGCTAAGGTAAAACTCAGGGCGCGACGAGCCATACCCGCTGGAGCTAGTCTACCCTAGCTTTCCGCTGCATTTTCGTTAGAATAAGTGTTATTTTCAGTTGTTTCTAAGAACGATGGTTATGTAATCAACGTTGTCTTTTTTTACTCTGGCTGGTCCTGGACAGGGATTTTAATACACAATCATGTTCAGAAACTCATGTGAGGAATTTCTGGACGTGACATCATAGGAGTCAACCTCGAGTCCATTAGCAGCAAATATCGACTTACCTCTCGCTCAATTTCTCGCAAAATCCTATTATTCCTTTTCTTATTTTCAAATTATTTTTTAGAAAGTTACTTTTTAATAATTTCCTACAAAATAATGGATGGAATGTGCATAAGATTTGCATGTCTTTTTTTATATTGAGATCGTAACACTCCATCTGTTGTATTTTGTGCGGTGGGGGCAAGAACATGATTTTGAATCCGACGTTACAAAATATTTACTAAGTATATCCCACTACTAAACAAAGTTAACATGACAAAAAAAATCAAATCGATGGAGCAATATTCTAGACCAAAGAGAAATTGAATTGTGTTTATTTATTGGCTTTGTAAGATATCTATGCTACTTAAAAGCGAGTCGTCCTTCTTCCTCTCCTTTCTGCTTAGTACGAAAAGAATAAAAAAAATCCCCCAAAATAATAAGAACATAACTGCAAAGAAAATCCCAAAAAGTACGCATGCCGTGTCTATCTGCGAAAAAAACTAAAAATATCTAAGCTGAACCCACACGCATAAAAAAAATGAAATCTAGAATGCACGCACTCCCCAACGAAAAAAAGAAAAATAAATACCAAAACAAAAAATTACAATTACCACGTCATAACTTTATTTATTATTTTAAAATTTATTTGCTATTTGATCTCTCTATTTTCGTGTTAAATATAGTTTTGTGGCGAAGCACGGGCTGCGCAAGAACCGACCAAAAGGTGTTCGACGCGGCGCCGGATCACTTGAGGAGGCCGGTAATGGCGATGCCGATGATGGCCATCTTCTGGCAGTCGGCGCTGTACCTCGGCAGCGGCGCCTTCGCGCCGGCCTTGGCGAGGCCGCCGTCGCACCGCTGCGCGAGCGCCGCCACGCGCGCCATCTGCTGCCTCGCCGCCGCGTACCGGCGCGCGCCCAGCTCGTCGGAGGCCTCCGCGAAGGCCATGCCCACGGCGTCGTACGCCCTGGAGCACGCGTCCATGGCCGCCTTCCCCCTGGCGCCTCCGCCGCGGGGAGGCCGGATCTTGCCGGACTCGATGTCGTAGACGGCGTCGTCGCCGAGGTTGACGCCGACGAGCGCGGCGATCTTGGCGAGCCCCCACGCGTCCGCCTCCGCCGCGCCGTGGTACGCCGCGAACTGCCACGCGCAGAACCGGACGTCCACGCGCCGGTCGCCCCTCGCCGCCGCCCCGCACGTGCTCTCGATCGTCGCCTCAGCCACCCTCGCGCAGCCGGAGCACGCCGCGACAACGACGAGCACCGCGACGGCGATCGCAGAAGAGGAAGCCTTCATCTCCGTTGCTTTTGTTTTGCTTGCTTGCTATACTTTTTTGGAAATGGAATTTCATAAGATAAAAATGCAATATAACATATATATATATATGCATGTCTTTGCATGAAACAAGTAGTGTCCAAACAAGTGTCCGGTTCAGCAAGCAGCGGTTCGACTTCTGCTTGACTGCTTCTGCCTAGCTCTCCCTTCCCTCGGACGTGTAGTCCTGTTAATTTCTTCCATAGCATACAGTGATTAATTAGGATATAATCCTAGCTTATTTACTTAAGTATACTGCAAATATCCTTAATGAAATGAAAAAAAAAATTCGCCACTAAAATATTGAGGTTGATATACTTAGCACGTGATGAAGTATGCCACTTAGAGCATTATTAGCGAGTTATCTAAATTTGGTCATCTATATTGTTATTTAGATTATCATCTAAAATATATTTCCTCTCTATACCAGTTATTACTTTAACATAACATCCATATTATATATTACATACTCCATACATATTTTATTAATATTTTGCAACCACTCTTGGCATGTTATTCTTACTCTCTCTACTATTAAGATTGGCACCCCTATCTTAATTTGAATAATTTGGCCGTCCAGCATATTTATAAACGAAAAATAATTTATAAATAAAAATTTTATATATATGTTCATAGTGATCTAAAAACCAAAGATTGAAAATAAATCTCGGTAAAAAAACCTCAAAATCAACTCTAAATTTAGGGTTAAAATTTAAATTTTGAGTTATAAGCATCAACATAAACCAATAGACGGGAGAGGTTTTTGTTACGCATTTGCTTTGTTGAACTTGCCATGATTTTGTCATACCATGGTTTCATAGTCTTCTACCCATATTCATACTTCCAAGTTTAAAGCCAACCGTATCATAATTGTGACTACCCACACTTTTGGTTTACGTCACAACTTGCATAAGTTTAGCTATGGCAGGCTTATGCATCAACTAAACATCCACTTAAACTTGAAGATTGAACAATTATGTTCAAGTGAAAATTTAGTTTTTTTTTTGGCAACGAATGAAAATTTTAGTTGTAAGATAGATTTTTTTTTCTTTGAAAAATACTGAGGACGATGTACGATTATCCATTTACCAAGACAACACAATTTTTTCAACCATACTTTTTTCATCTATCGACTGTCTGAAGGAAAACACTTTATCTTTACACCATTTTCTAACTTTTAGCACTGAAAGTATGTGTCAGTTACATGCATTGTGCCATTCTGGTGATCTAGTTGTCACCAAGCAACATATTATGCTCTGCAAACTTGACTGGGATAGATCTTCAAGGCATACCATCATAAAAGGGTCGTATGCGTCGCCTGTGACGTTTGTATAAGTTTCCATTAATCCTAGTTGAGTTTTTTTTTTCCCATCATTTTTTACACTCGATCACCTGGCATCATCTGCTGCTGGACTGTCATCAGCTGTCTCCTCAGAAGCCAGATATTGATTCAGTACAAACCTCAGGCTGTCACCTTCTTCAAGCTCCCACTGCTTCGTGAGTTCATCGATGGCCCTTGCTGCAGCCCTGGCTACAGCATAATTGGAATCTTGAGCCAATCTCTGCAATTGAAAGAAAGGGATTGAAGAAACATCAATTTCCCAAATTACTTCAAAGGAGCCATTGCATGTAGTAAGTAGCAATTTCAGTCAGTAATAAGCGCTCATAAGGCAGGAAAGGGCTTCAATTTGTATGGACTGTAACCATTTTTAGATAAATGATCACAAGGGAGAAATGAACTTCAGTTTGTACAGCTTGGAACTTGATGATATTTTTCTCTATAGATGGAGCTGTAGGAGAGATCTATTATAGTCACCTGTAATGCCCCCATCCCAGCATTCCCAAGAATCCACATGGATGGAGCTGCAGCCAATGCATTAGCTAAAGCTTTCCTACAAGGGGTAGACATATATAATGGTCAATAGGGATGCGATGTAGTTTACAAAAAACATAGCCATGATGTATAGAGACAAAACATAGCAAATCTGTATTCTTTATATTAATATTCTATATTTTTCTGTATATTTTCCTCGCAGTTAGCCCCTCAGGGTAACTGTAACTGAAATGGATTTGATCTGGCTAATGCTAATAATGCAGAATTCAAGTTGCAAAATCAGCTCCAAATATTTGTTTTCGCTAAAAATAATATCACCATGCTTGTAAAGAATATGACGAAAGGCCCTTGCGCGGGAAGCCTGTGATGGTTTTATAGTGGAAACATGTGTGTGATGTATGATAAGATTAACATAAAGTACAAACAAAATCTGGTGAATGATTAGTTTAATTACTGTCTCTGCTCTTGGCTTGTTTGCAGGAAATAAATGCATCTAAAAGGGAATAAATTAACCATGTATCAGGAGGAATAATGCTAAATGCTGCTATATACCTGGTATTAACATCTGGAGAGCTGGAACATTCAGCAAGCAAGGAAACACTCTTTTTCCCATCCATGGCATCCAGGTCAATCAAAGTTGCTACTAACAATTCAAGCTTCAGAAACAGAAAAGAGAAAGTTAGAAGATTAAAAATAGGAAGGTTCATCTTGATAAGGTGGGTTAAAAACATTTAACCTCCTCAGGATCAGTGTAGTCAATACCGTCAGCCTCAGACAAGGCAGATGCCATACTCCTGTATGCTTCCTATGAATAACAAATTAAAAAAGGTTACTCATACAATGAGAGTTTGGTACTAAATAAGTTAATCCAGCTAAACCTCTATGGCAGTAATCTGGTCCGTTGAAACTTCACGAGGAAATAGCTCGAACGTATTCCCGTTTTTCTCAAGGGTGATGAAACTTGTTGAATTTGCAGGATAAGATGAACCATCCTTTGCAAACCTAAAGTATATATATATATATATTTTAATTCAAATCAGACTGTTGTAACAATGAATAAGAACCAGCAAAGTAAAATTGTGTGCTCCTTAATTAAAAATTGATTTTGTCTAATAAATGAGCATTTGAAATTATAAACTTACTGTTCTTGTAATCTGTTTGCCATCATGTCATGGATATCCCGAACAAACTGCACTAAATATAACATAATTACATACAGGTGTAATATTTAATAATCAAGATGTTATATAAGACATTGAGAATTAGAAAGGCTCAAATTGATCAAAACATCTTGTATATTATCCATAAGCTTTTCTTTTGTGCAGAAACAAATGCCAAAAAAATGTCCATGTGGTAAGGTTTAGATAAGAGTATGATTAGGAATTCTTTACTTTCTGCTAAGCTAATCAAACTGCCCTTAGCTATAAACATAGAGCATAACAGCCAAAGACCAGTCCTTACAACAGGCTCATAACACAGATAAAAATTGTTGGAACTCAAAAAGTGATTTGAGTTTGAGTTATACATCTTGCTTCTATAAATGAAGATAACTGATAATGTTTTTGTTTATCCTAAAATCAGCTTGTGATGAAAACTAAACCTACTTACTGCATTGAAGACACTATAGCTGGAAAACAACAAGTTGGGCTACCTTTAAAGCCATGAAAGCATCTTCCATGGCACGTCGTCTAACAACCAAGTCAGCTCGTCGTAGATCTGCCTGTTTTGCAAATAAATAGTGTATCATATAAGCAAATCCAATAGTAACACACACAAAAAAGGCTAACATGGGTAGTAAAACAGCATTGGTATTCCAACAACATTGAAAGATTGCTCCTTTTTTTTCTCTCTGGTGAGAATGGCAGCTATATATTGCTTAGCATTTTCAACTAGTTCCAATAAAATGAAGAGAAGGACAAAGAACTAGCACATACTTCTAAAGCACCATCACTCCAATGCTGATCTGCTGCTTTCTTCAAGTCTGACTGAGCCTGTTCCTTTAATATCTGAATATGGATATAGAGGTCACAGGCCAAAGTAGATGGAGGTAGGAAGGAACCAAGACTAAAGGAAAGCACATCAATAATTCAATTATTTATAGAACACATTAAATCATACTCTCGCAAAGTGGGTAAGCCGCGCCGCCCTTTCCTTCACACTGTGGTCAATCTTTTGAGTGTCTTTCCTTGCACGAGCTTTCAGGAAATAATGGTTTTAGATGGATGGATAAATTAATCATACAAATAAACTAAGAGTTTGTTAATTAAAAGGGAAATAATGTACCATCAAGCTTGAGAAATCCTGATCCTAGAACAGCAACATCCTGGCACGCACGTTTGTTCAGCCTTGTGATGCCACTAGGATTAGAAAGGAAATCATAGATAAGCATATCAATACATTTTTGTTATATAGAAATATAACGTTTTTAATAAATAATTTTTGTTATATTATTATGAAAGGAGTACCGTGAAAGCAAGAGAATATCATTTTGAGCCCTTTCATTCACAAATTTTGCATCATTGTAAACAAATTTGCAAGCTTCAGCCAACCCTTGACTAGATTTGACTGATTTTTTCTTTGATGCAACTTGATTATCTGAAAATTGAGAAGTTCCTCTTGAAGGTTCTTCAAATTTCCTACAACAATAAATTTAAAATACAAATAGATTATGTCAACCATAAAAAAAAAATTGAATGGGTTAGGTCCATCTTAAAAATGACAATGTTCAGCTTTGTACATAGGCTCGTTGAATCATAATATGACAGTTCAGTTATTGTTGAAAAAAACTAGATATGTATGAAAAGAAACTACCACGTGGAACGAGAAAACGGCTTCAGCACTAAACTCTTTCCTAAACCTTTAACCAACTGGATCAAGTATTTTAAGAAAAAAGGAAAGATTAATTGAAACATCCAGAGAGCATGAGTAAGCTTTATGATCATATATATAGCATGACTTTGGTATAAATGGAAGAAATAAAGTTGCAAACATTCTGGTTAAAAGAAAAACTCAAAAGACTCTTGCAACAGGAACAAGGTAAAATGAAGAATTGCTTGATTACTATTCTTTGGATTTGAGAAGTGATCTTACTGAAACTGGCTGGATATTATATGATGTGCTGGGTAGTGACAAAACATGCATACAATTCGAATAATTGTATTCAAGGACACAGGATATCCAGGAGACTGCAACAACTTTAATGAAGAGAAATTCATACTACAAGCCATATTTAACAACAGCAGAAACATAGGGATTATGAATTTGCATTTCCAGGTAAACAATTTAAGAAGGATTGATTATCTGGGGAGAAAGTGCGTTTATTAACCTTTAAACGTAGTACAAAAAATTACCTGTATGGATCAATGCCGTCTTCAAGACTGCACTCTTTAGTTTCACTGCTGTTATGAGAACCATAAGAATGACACCGGATATTCTGGCCTTGGTGGATCAGGGAACCATTGGACAGCCCAGTGGTTTGTCCATTTTTCTCGTTTACACAATGTCTGAAGGCAGACTGATATCCGTCCATGAACTTCCTTAACTTCACCTTTTGTGGTATACAGTTCAATGCCATGCAATGAATTCCTTTCAGCTTACATGGCATTCTATATTGATCATTATAGCATACCCCACTAGCTGCTACAGTTCCAGAGATACGAGTAGCCATATGTGCACAAGCTGTATGTTGACTTGGGTTGAGCCAATAAGAATAATCTCAATTATGCTTTCATTAAGTTCCTAGCAAGTTTGAGGATCTGATCTTCAGTACCTGATATGAAATACGGACATCAGTTGCCTGTAATGATAAGTGAATCTTGAAAAAGGATGCTAATTAGTGTATCAAAGGAAGTATATGAAAATGCATTTCCTGATCTAACAAGGACATAACATAAGTTTACTAGTAATTCTAAATGCTTGCTGTGCATTCTATTGTCAGGATTACAGCTACTTTCTGGATGAATTTATATAATTCTAAGCTAATCTTGAGCAGTTATCTCAAGCTAACTTGACAGCAGCGCAGCTATTACAATTGGGAATGCACAATCGATTGTCTAAAGGGTGAAACATCAGTTTCCCCCTAATAAATCTCTAAAGACACCCTCATTTCTTAACCTGATAGCTGAGTCTCCATCCTAGACCAACTTACAGTCCAAAACCACACACCAAAACACAAATGGAGACTATACTTGAAGTGACAGTTGCTTCGGAGTTCTAGGCTCCCATCGCTTCGCTTTTTACGAAAACGCGTTTTTGCAAACGAAAAATAATTTGCAAATAAAATTTTATATACGTGTACATAACGATTTAAAAGTGAAAGTTATAAAAAACACGATAAAAAACCACAAAATCAAGCCTAAAATTAAGTTCTAAAATTTAAATTTTAGCTTATAAGCAGTTGTAATTGCGAAACTATGGGAGCCCCGAAGAAGAAGAATTCCAAAGTAAAAACAAGACGAGAATTCAACCTATAGAAAATTAGAAATGGCAAGTGATCTATGCATGAGCTGCTGATGCATACCAAGCATATGCAGTACACAAGTGATTCAGCAATTTCAAAACGAGTACCAACAAAAAATATTTGACCCCTTATCCACGTCTAAAATTACACAAGGCAACAACGCGGCAGCTCCATTTCAGGGAAAAAAAAAAGACAGCAACTTGGCAGCACCAAAAATTCCGTATTTTTTGCAACACGAAGAGGCTATCGACCCTCGAGTGACAAGACTACACGAGGCATCAACATCTATTTCAGAAAAGACACCAACTTTGCGAAAATACTCCTAACACGCTACAATACCGCACCAGTGGATTCAACCCTAGAACTGGATGGGCCAATCAATCAGAAGGGGGGAAAGAACTCGAGCCTGCTCGCCTGCCCTGCCCTCGGCTACCTCCTCCTCTTCTGTAGCCCAGGAAGAGAGAGAGGGAGAGAGTAGAGGTGCGGGGAATCTCAAGGAGGGAGATGAATCCATGGAGGATGCGGCCTTCTCCTGTCCACTTCTCTGGGGGCTCCGGTGCTCGCTGCCCACGCCTGGAGGGGACACGTGGCGCACATCCGCTGGTGGTTCGCCTCCTGGTGGGGCCCACAGGATCATCTACAGCCAAGAACTTCATCCCCTCCCTTTCGGTTTCAGCGATATCCTCTTTGGTGCCTCTGACGTGTGGGCCCTCCTCCATCACTCTATCAACTTCTGGAGTTATTTTATTTATATATTTTTTATTTAAATGTTTGCAAAAGTATATAACTATGTTTGGTAGCTAATTCAAATTTAAATCTGTTTTCTTTATGATGCAGTCCTAAAAATCCAATTGCTTAAATGTTTTAAAAGATAATATATAAAAAAAATTCTCAACTTTAGTATAGTAGCCGTATGTATGTTTGAATCTGCTGCAGTCGTTTTGCCGACGGAACGCTGATTGTTGTTTGGAGAAATTCGTTAGTTTTTTTTTAAAAAATCTGTATACTAGATAAATATCGGTGCTTTACGCCTTTACGATATATCAAAACAAATTATATGTATGCTACTATTTTAAGGAATAAATTGGATGTATTTGTATACTAAACTTGTATTTTAGAAATAAAGTAAGATAGATTATACGGATAAGAATTATTTATAGTATTATCTATATTCCTGCAAAATGTAGCGGTGGTTAGAATCTATCACCTACCTTACCATCAACTTCCTATTATTTTTTAAAGAAAAAATAATTAAGACTTATATATTAAATCACTTTCATTAACTCAACTTTAATAAAAACTAATGATTTTTTCAATAAAATTTCGTTACTAATATTAATATTAAAGTACGTAAACCGTAAACGTGACGTAAAAAAACATAAGTGCCAATTCGTTTCACAGTAAAACCCCATGATTTTCCAAATCATGAGAATTAATCCTGCATGGATCATTCGGTTTACATGATTGAGCTATAGGAAAAACTCGAGGAAAATTTCCTTTGCAACCAGTTGTATGTGTGAAACGCAGGAGTTTTTGCATCCAGTGAGATCTCTTAGAAAATTTCGTGGCGCGAAAAGAGCACGCGATGCTAGGTGATGCAAACATAAAAATATATAGTGTTTCAAATGACAGATTTCCTATATTTTCCAATGATGGGTCTGAATGCACTTTTTCTCAGAATTCCTGAGGTTTAGAGTGTGTTTAGTTTGCAAAAACAAAAAATTTTGCAGTCACATCGAGCGTTTGACCGGACGTCGGAAAGAGCTTTCGGACACGAATGAAAAAACGAATTTCACGGCTCGTCTGAAAACCGCGAGATGAATCATTTAAATATAATTAATCTGCCATTAGCACATATGGTTTACTGTAGTACTTATGGTTAATCATACACTAATTAGGCTAAAAAAATTCATCCCACGATTTCTTTCATAACTGTGTAATTATTTTTTGATTTTATCTATATTGAATAGTTTATTTATGTGTCTAAAAATTTGATGTGATGTTTTTAGAACTAAACGGGCCTCGATTTCCTCCAGTTTCCCTGTATGTATGGATGTGGGATTCCTTGTCCAAACGAGTAGTAGTTGATAAAAAAAAACCTCTACGGAGTACCTGACTACAAAGTTAATGTTGTGGATGGATCACTGCCATCAACATTGCACCAGTCTTTATGTATGCCTTAAAAAAGCTTTTTTATACCATAAGTTGCAGCAAAAGTTTCTTAACTTCAACCAACAATGAATCAAAGAATATTTGGGTTTGTAATTTAAAATTTGATCAACAATATTTAATCAATATTGAAATAACTAAAGGTGTGCCTTGTATGTCTACAGTATCTATTTACATATATTTCTAAAGAAAATAGTCAAACTGATTGTAAAAAAACAACAGTGTCATACATCTAAAACGAAGGGATCTCACATAAAGGTGAAAAATTGCCAAGTAGCCAATAAATATGGTTAGCTGTAGCCGTCCAGTCCTTTTATATAAGCCCTAAGCCTTGAGTATACATTGAAATGATTGAAGGAACCCATTTTACAACAAATGATGTCAAATCATAATTTTAGAATAAGACTTGTACACTTAAATTGATCTATTCATAGCAATATAAATATTAAGTCAAGATCAGATGATCATAATGACGACGATAACAACAATAAAAAGGAAAAAGGAAAACTCCGAATGGATGAGATATTGTTTGGTTTTGTGACAATATTTAAGGATACAAACAGGTAAATTAGCTACAGCAAAAGTTTTAAAAAGTTGTTAAAAGTTATTCTATTGTACGAGAGAAAAAGAACATGACCAAAATTAAGCCTAAAATTAAAAAAGAGACGACAGACTCCAGCTCAAGACATTATTTTTAAGCCGAATCATACTGAAAACTTACTCCCTATGTTCTTCTTTTGTCTGTAAATAGCAGTGGGCGAGGAACACACAATGAGATGTGATTGTTCAATTTTTTCACTAAAAAAATCAAACGATCGTATTTATAAATAAAAATAATTTATAAACTAAACTTTATAATTTATAAATCAAACTTTTATGTATGTATTTGTAGTGATTTAGAACTTAAAAGTGAAAAATAAAATTTGATAAAAAAAACCTTAAAATTAACTCTAATTTTGGTTATAAGCAAGAGAGAAGAGCCATATACCTTCTCTTTTCATTTTGCCTCTTCCACATGGCAGACATGAATCGTCATCGTCATCCAAACCGATCGCAATCATCCATCCATTCGCAATCTTGGGCTCTCACGGGCAGCATAGACTACTCGCATTTGTGTTCGCTGGTTGAGATTATTCTCAGTTTTCTCCTCGTTTTCAGCACATATTTTTAGAGTTTCTCACGGATGTATTTTATATAAAAAATTATTATAATATTTTTTATAAAAAAAATCATTCATAACAATTAATTTTATCGTTTACGTTATTAAATACTCCCTAAGATAAAATGTTTAATTTTTTCTTGTAATATTTGACCATTTACCTTATTCAAAAATTATGAAATATTATTTATTTTGCTTGCGACTTACTTTATTATAAAAAAGCTTTAAACATAACTTATTATTTTTTATATTTATACTAAATTTATAAATAAGATGAATGATCAAATATTGTTAAAAAATAAACATCTTACCATACGAATCGGAGATAGTAATTATGAAAAAGATCTTTCGTCTTAAATGAACTCAGCTCGCATGACCCCCACACGCCCCATGCCACGTCGGCCTCAGTCTCTCCCCACATCGCAGGCTTAAACAACCAAAACAAAAAAGAAACAGAACCCCCCAGCCATGCCCACTGACACGCGGGCCCCTTACCTCGGGGCCCCACTTGTCATCCTTACGGTGCACCGGCCCACTGCGACGTGGGGCCCGTTTGACCGTTTGGATTTTGTTTATTTCCACCCTCCATTTTCTGATGGTCTCATGGCCAGATGGACGCCACCGTTCCTCCTCACGTCTCTCTCTGAATCTCCCTCTCTCCACGGGAAGCTCAAGCTCGCCTCCAGATTCTTCTTCTTCTTCTTCTTCTTCTTCTTCTTCTTCTTCTTCTGATTCTCTGCAGATCAGGGTGGCCCGGCCGCCTCGTTGAATCTGCATCCGCGGCGTCCGCGGTCCGCCCAGGTGCGCGCGAAGATTTTGATTGGTTTTTTTTTATTTTTTTGGGGCTCCTTTTCTTGAGAGGAGGTGGCGCGGGATCGGTTTGGTTTCTTGATGCTGTGCCTGATCGAAATCGAGAAGTTGGGATGGGTATGAACTGTGTGCAGCTCGTATCTTGTTGCTTTTTGTTCATGAGCAAGACGGGATAAGCTGCGGTTGTTTTGTGCGATTGTGCAGCTTAGTGCTTCGTGGGAAGCTACAGTGCTGAGGCAATAATGGAGAGATCTACTTGAGCTGCTTGCTGCTTGCTTGCAGTGAGCAAATGGTCCACTGGGCATTTGAGAATTGTTCGTTTGGATGCTTGCAGGTCGCTGGGAGCGGAGCGGGAGCTGAGGAGGATCTACTGAGGTGGCGGTCGGGATGGGGCTGGATTTGGGAGCGCTCGTTCTCAAATCCGGCGGGCTGTCGGTGTCGGACTACGACTCGATCGTCGCGATCAACATCTTCGTGGCACTGCTGTGCAGCTGCATTGTGATCGGGCACCTGCTGGAGGGGAACCGGTGGGTCAATGAATCCATCACCGCGCTTGTCATGGTGGGGGGAAATTCTCTGGCCTGCGCACACCAGGTGTTTGTGGTTTTGCCTCGCATGGGTGTGGTTTGAATTTTGCTCTGTTGGGTTGGCGCTTGCAGGGGCTGATCACCGGAGGTGTGATTCTGCTCGTCAGTGGTGGGAAGAACTCACACATTCTTGTGTTCAGTGAGGACCTCTTCTTCATCTATTTGCTTCCACCGATCATATTTAATGCTGGGTGAGCTTTCTGTGTTTCATGTAGCTAGCTCCCAACCGAAATGGAACTGTTTTTTTGTTTTTCTGTACAAGGAAACGTAAAGTCTTGTCTTTGTTTAATTCAGCATTGGCTAAACTTTAATCTTGAGAACAAGATACACACAATAGAATTCAATCGAGAATTTCACATGTTTCAGAAGTATACACATGGTGATATATTTTTTCCATTCTGTATAAATGATATTCATATTTCTTTGAAAATTTATCAAACCCTTGTTTTTAGGATTTCCTCAAACACATGTGATTTTTGAACGTGAAGGTACACTTGTTGAACTGGATGTATGAAATAGTCAACTGCCCATCCATTCCTGTGAAATTATATTGAAAAATTAATTAAACTATCATGTCTGTCCCAAACAATTGTTTTCCCCCTGAATTATGGGCTTGGATTGTATCACAGTAGTACATGGAGCCCTTTTACAATTAGAGGATTTGGTGATGAGTGGATCCAAGTATGTATAATCATCCCTACTTCTTACTGAATGCGAGTAAGCTTGTGAGTATTTTGGATTATTTTGCTTGACCATGCAAGTACAGACTTCATAGAGAATCAGCACCCTTACTCTGCCCTGTTTTGAACCTAGGAAATCGCATGCATTCCTGCAGTAACTGAATTGCTTGATGTGGATTTCCTGTGTATTTCTTTGGATTAGTTAATAAATTTATAATAACATTATAAGGGTCCAGCATTTATATCTTTTATGCAGAAACATGTGTATTTTACTTGCTAAAACATTTGATCCTATCATCGATGTAATAGTCTTAACTTACTTTTTATATAAGTGTAGCTTTTAACTGAAATACATCTACTCTCCAGGTTTCAAGTAAAGAAGAAGCAATTCTTCCGCAATTTTATGACAATTATTTTGTTTGGTGCTGTTGGGACATTGATATCCTTTGTAATAATATCTCTAGGTAAGTTGCTGAATTCTAACCAATTGTATGAACATTTACACCAAAATACAAAAAATCTTGGTGTTTAACATTTGAAACCAAATAAAGATAAGTTAAACATGGGTTAATAGAGTTAAACATCATGTCTAAGCCAATCACTGATACATGATGCATGAAACTTCTACAAAGCAGTACGAATAAGGCAGCTGCAATTTTTTATTCAGTTGTGTAGATGGACTTAAAAAAAGTATGTATTTTAGATGCATGGTTATTTGGGGTACTGTATTCATTACTCAATGAGTCAATGGTACCACCATGGGGTTAAACTACCAGGTGGAGCATGTAAGCTTTATGGACTTTTAGTTTGAAAATGTAGAGCATCAGAAGAATATGAGGATAAGTTTATACTAATATCTTGTCACTCACACTAACAAAAGTGTATAGTTTGTATCAAAGTTGATAAGTATTTCCAGTCCTTACTGACTCCTACAGGTTCACATGGTAGTGACTCAGAACAGAAGCCAAATTTATAATTTCAAACAGATTAGGGTGTGCCCTAGTCTAGATATTTGAAAATTTGTGAAATAAGAAAATGGACGTGTCACACGCTAAATGAAAGGCACCTATTGATTTTGCTGGGCCCACCAAAAAACTCCTGGTGCCTGATGAATTTATGGAACTCATGTGCACACAGGAAACTTCTTTGGCCGTCCCGGCAAAAAATATGCACACAGTAAACAATCTGTCAAACATGATTTGTTCAAAGTATCAAACCTTGCATTTGAACTCATGAGTTTATGGAACTCATATGCACACAGGAAACAATCTAAAAATATGATTTGCTCAAAGTATCATTGCATCCTTCAAATTTGATATGTTGATTTGGCCGCTAAGATTTCTTTTATTCCAATGGATATATCAGGTGCTATGGCATTGTTCAAAAAACTTGACGTTGGTCCACTCCAGCTTGGGGACTATCTTGGTTAGATACTTTAGTCTTGACCTTTCTGCACTTCAAAATTATGAAGCAACTAATTGGACTTTGGGTACCATTGTATACATTGTCATTCTGCTGGGTATTTATCTTTTTCTTTAATCCATATATGCAGCAATTGGGGCGATCTTCTCAGCAACAGATTCTGTTTGCACCTTACAGGTTTTCCATTTAGTTACCTGCCATTATTGTCTTGTAAAATGAAAAAAACACACCATTAAATATACAAATTTGTTACTTCCAGGTGCTTAACCAGGACGAAACGCCCCTACTCTACAGTCTAGTTTTCGGTGAAGGGGTTGTCAATGATGCTACATCTGTTGTGCTCTTTAATGCAATTGAAAACATTGACATTGCTAATTTCGACAGTCTTGTTCTACTAGCGTTCATTGGAAATTTTCTCTACCTATTCTTCACCAGTACCCTTCTTGGAGTAGTTGTAAGTCTCTTTGTTTTAGACATGCTCTGCTGATCTTTCTTCTTTCCATTTGCTAAGCCTTATTTCCTGATGATTTATCTGTCCATGTCTTTTTGGACTAACTGCTGGTACTCACTTTGGCAGGCTGGGTTGCTTAGTGCCTATATTATCAAGAAACTAGGTTTTGCCAGGTCTGCTTTGATATGATTTTGTCACACAACAAAGTATTTTTATTTTTTTTACATAGATATGAAAATCTGTGGAAAGCTTGTGGTGTTATGCAGACACTCAACGGACAGAGAAGTTGCTATCATGATACTCATGGCGTACCTTTCATATATGCTGTCGATGGTGAGTGCCTATAAACTATAAGAACTTCAAAATAAGCAAATTTCTATGTCAAATTATTTCAGAGATTTATCAATTATCACATCATATCCATATAATACTAAGAGTAAATAATTTGGCAATGTTTTCTCACTTTGCACCAGCATTTTCCGAACTGAATGATATTGCTATTTTCCTGATCCTTTCATATAATTCCAGCTGCTAGATCTGAGTGGCATCCTCACTGTTTTCTTCTCCGGAATAGTAATGTCACATTACACTTGGCATAATGTGACAGAAAGCTCTAGGATTACTACCAAGTATGTACTGTCTGATAATCAGTGTTACTGGCAACCATTGTGGTTTATTTTATATGAAATATTTTGTTATATGGCTTCCTGATATACTTCATTCGTTTTGTAGGCACACTTTTGCAACTTTATCTTTCATTGCTGAAATTTTTCTATTTCTCTATGTTGGGATGGATGCACTGGACATTGAAAAATGGAAATTAGCTAGCAGCAGGTGTGTTTTTGTCCATGAATAATTTATAAAGTTTCTGCTGTGTGTACATTATTTTCCCAGCTATGTGCAACAAACTTCATGTATAAGTAAAAGATGAGGCCCATAATCCGATGATTCGGTTTGGATAATCTGGTGTAGTGTGTTATTCATTGGTGGGATCCACAGTCAGAATAAAAACAAGTGATTGTGTTCTCTGATCCATTCTCTCCTATCTGCCAAGGACCTCACCTGCTGCCCCTTCCATTTGTTGAAAGGCTTGATGAAGTTTCTTTGTTTTTTGCTTTGGTTCAAACAACAGATTCGCTTTGCTTTTTTTGTCTGAATTCTAAAACCTTATTCAAGTCCCCACCGGTAATGCTTTGAACAATTGCCTCCATGAACCTTTTCCATCACACTAGGGATGCTGTAATTTGCTCAGTTTCTGCTTAGATTGATGGTTCTGTCAGCTGACTTAAGTATTCTATGTGTGGATGGTTCTGTTGTTGATGAGAGAAAGTCAACACCTTTTATTTTTCAGTTTGGAGAAGTCTGCAAAGAACATTTTCAAGCTTCTATTAGTTGTTGTTTGGCATGGTGGATACTGTTGAATACAGGTTCACAACAGCATCTGCATTGCATGTCTTGCCCATGTTTTTCTCTGAACATAACTATGTTACGTGACTAATTTAAATCTGTTTCCCTTATGATGCAGTCCTAAGAAACCAATTGCTTTAAGTGCAACTATATTGGGCTTGGTTATGGTTGGAAGAGCAGCATTTGTATTCCCTTTGTCTTTCTTATCCAATCTAAGTAAAAAAGAGACACGCCCAAAGATCTCCTTCAAGCAGCAAGTTAGTATTGACCTTTTTTTATGCCTATGTACTTCACTTTGTTTTCCTCCTGAAAACAGGAGGTAAGCAGCTAACTATGATGGGATTATTATTTAGGTAATCATATGGTGGGCAGGTCTCATGAGAGGAGCAGTGTCAATAGCACTTGCATATCACAAGGTGATGCTTGATGCTTACTCATAGGAACTAAAAACCTGCCTCTCTGAAAATGATTTGTAACCACTACAGCAATATTTGTCCAAACTTTCTTTTTATTATCTACATGGTCTAATGTGTAACATTCTGATAAACCTTTGCAGTTCACCGCATCTGGTCATACTGAATTGCGAATTAATGCTATCATGATCACCAGCACAGTCATTGTTGTGCTGTTCAGCACAATGGTAAGGATGATATGCCTTCTCTCCATTGTTTTCTTGGATGGTTATTTTCTGCTCAGCAGGTGTATTTCTAGTGATCTGTTGTTAGATATGTGCAGTTTTGTTCGTGCTTGCTATATATTGTTCAGCCAATAATCAATAGGTTATATGAGAATTAGCAATCTTAATGTAGTATTGCTCATTTCTTTATATGATGCTTACAGATTAAGTGAAATATCCATGAACAATGCAGTCATATGAGGATTATCGATGTATATGATCCTGTTTGATCTAGAAAAGAAGTGATGTCATACAATTTTGTTTCCATCGTGAACAAAGAAAATAATCAAATTAATCACTTTGCTAATGTATACATCATCAATACTTGGTTCAGGTTTTTGGTTTTCTTACCAAGCCTCTGCTCAATCTCCTCATCCCACCAAGGCCTGACATGGCAGCTGATCTCTCAAGCCAGTCAATCATAGACCCACTTCTTGGAAGCTTGCTGGGGTCTGCTGACTTTGATGTAGGTCAGGCCTCCCCTCAGAACAACCTTCAGCTTCTTCTCACCATTCCAACTCGCTCCGTTCATCGCGTGTGGCGCAAGTTTGATGACAGATTTATGCGCCCGGTGTTCGGGGGCCGAGGCTTTGTTCCATTTGTTCCTGGTTCACCGGTGGAGAGGAGCACCCATGGATCTCAACTGGGTACTGTGACTGAGGCTGAACATAGTTGAGCTTAAGGTTCTGAAGGTGTAAACATTTCTGTAAATTTTCACAGACCACTCAATTTTGTTCCTGGATACCATTTGTGTATTGCTGTCATATCTGGTGCAGATAGTTTGTGTAGAACGACGTATTTAAGCTGTTATAGGTTCTTTTTGGAAGCCATTGTTCCAAGTGTATAATTCATCTGTAAATTTAAATGTTGTCCATAGAGAATAAACACATGCTTTGTATTGGTTATATTGGATTTGTAGAAAGTACTTCCTCTTTACGAAATGAAGTTGCCATAGTTCTAAGGAACGGTCAAGTTTGTTCTTGGAGTTTAAATCTTTGATGCACTTCCAATTTTTCTATCTGCTTGCATGAGTAGCAATGAGTAGTCACTTATAACACATCAGTCTTGAGTGTGAGAGGTTCACGGTGGAGCAAGCTGACAATGATACACATGTTGGTCCATAGGCTCGTCTCTAAAAGCATTCACAGTGTAGGGACGTAGTGAGTGCAGGGATGTAGTGAGTCACCACGTTGCGTTCACCGTGGAGGTGAGAAAGGGTGGGATGAGTAGCTTCACTAGGACACACATTTTTTGCAGGACACGGTTGTCTAGAGCAGGGCAGGGGGTAGGGGCATGGCGGGGATACGCATTGGGCGGATGCGTCACCCTACCACGTGCCGAGGCTGCTCTGCGCGGTGGTCATTGTCGACTAGGATCTAACCCGAGCTATTCCGCTAGATTTACACCGTGGACCTCGCTGTCATCCCTGGATCTAACGAGCTCATTGGATTTCCCCGCTATGTGGCTCTACGCCATCGAGCTTGTTCGCATAGGCCAGATCTAGTTAGCTTGAGCCTAAATTTGACAGGCTGATGTTGAACTCGGTGTTATTCTAGACCCACTCATCGCTGAAGAGAAGTAACGGAGGAAAGGGGAGGATAGTCCAGGTGAACAAGTATGGTGGAGAGGAGTGGTTTTATATTAGTTTGTGGATTTTGAGTCATTTAGTGTAAAATTTTGGACCTTTATATAAACTGACAGAAGTATCATGACTAAAATAGAAAAATGATAAGGACTAACATATAAACTTGAAGGTACTAGTTGAGATAATTGCACTGTAAGATATCTAATTTTTATATGAATGGTTTAAGCCTACGTTACTCCATAGCATATTGAGACTATTCGATAGGGATACCTGCATTATAAATGCCCTAAGAGAGTATTGACTATGTGACAGCACATGCCCCAACTCGAAATGTTACGTGCACACACAATAGTAGGCTTAAGTAGCAATAGTGCAACATTAATTTTTGTTCTTTTTATTTTGTATCTATATGTGTTTAGATTATATAATATTTTAACTTCTAAGCCATGTCTTCTGCAATTCGATTACATAAAACAGAGTAAATTATGGTTCATATATTTTGTTGCCTAAGTTTCACTTAAGATCACCCATAAACTTATCATCTTTTTTGTTTTGAATAGGGTAAATTTATCATTATTACTGTTTGGAACACCCCAAACTTTTTATTGAGTACTCCCTCTTATTTTTTTATATGACGTTGGTTAGTTCAAATATTTAAACATGGAGGGAGTACATATCAACTACCTTAAACACATTGGCTTCGATACACTCGTGCAATTCAAATATTTGCTGAAAGAAGGTTAGATATGATAGTGGTCTACTTTACAACAATGGTAAATTTATCTGGTTCAAAATAAAAGAATATGTTTAAAGGCACTTCAAAGTAAAACTTGAATAATAAAAGGTGGTCCAAAGTACAATTTATGCTATAAAATATAAATCTGGCTGTGAAAAACATAAAAATAAAGAAAAAGAATCACAAGGTCCTTCCAATAATCAAACACTTAATGTTGCCGATGAACATAATGGTGGTGAGAATCAGCTAGAAAATATTATGGAGAAAGTTCTTACTGAGAACACAAATGATCAACATATGAGCAGGTAGATAATTATGGACTCGCAAAGATTTCCACGTAACACTAAAATAGTACTCCCTTTATTTCACAATACAAGACTTTCTAATCTTGACTATGATTCATATGGATGCCAATAAATATAAACATATATATAAATTATATATATTCATCAATTGATGAATTTAAATAAGGCTAAAAAGTCTTTCAATATGAAACGGATATAGCCCTATTACTAATACATTTTGCTTATAACTTAAATTTTATATATTTGTGTAAATTTTTTAAATAATACGAATGGTGACAAAAAGTTAATGACCTCATGATACTGAATGAGTGATGTTTTTAAGTGAAGATTTGGACGGGGTTTTCGCAATTTTTCCAAAGTGAAAGCAGATCCGAGCTCGCAGATTCTTGGCCACAGAAGATCCCGGTCCCGCTCCCGTGTCCTCCTCCCCTCGAAACTCGAGACCGTTACGTTCCCCGCCTCCGCCTCCAACGGAAACCACCACCTCCCATTCCTCCACCTCCACTTCCTCTCCCTCTCCCCCCTCTCTCTCTCGCCCGCGACGAATCGGAGGAGGGGATCGCGACGCAGGCAGGGAGAGGCTGCCTTCCCGATCGCACGCGGCGATGGATCGGCTGTCGCGGCCGGCAAGCCCGGCGGGCGGGTACGCGAGGAGGGGCGGCGGGGCGTACGCGCACCACCACGGCGGCGGCGGCTCGGCGCAGACGTCGCCGCCTGGCGGGGGGTCGCCGACGGCGTCGCCCGTCCACCGCCACGCGCGGGCGGGGTCGCTCGGGGGCGCCGGGGCCGCGTCGACCGTCGGGCGGAGGGGGTCGCGCGCGCACAACACCGCCGCGCGGGCCGCGGCGCAGAGGCTCGCGCGGGTCATGGCGTCCACCGACGGCGCGGGGGGTGGAGGCGGCGGGGGCGGAGGGGGAGACGGCGGCAGCGGCAGCGACGACGACGAGTACGAGCTCTCGGGCCCGCCCATCGAGCTCTCCTCCACCCCCCGGCGCACCGCCACCCGCTCCCCTTCCCCCTCGGTAACCGCAACCCATTCCCCCATTTCACTCCATCACCCAGCGGCATTCAATCGCCAATCCTGCATACCTAATTTTTTTCCCCTAATAATTCAAATCAGCCTGCTAATTTGTGATTTTACACCACGCATTCGTGTGTTTCCGATGATGATTTGGTGTCGTTTGTTACTTGTGATTACCAATGGGGAATGGTGCTATGCGTGCTAAGCGGTGGCATGTAATTGTGTGCATTTTAGATAGGTCGTTACCTTGCGGATCAGACACAAGTGAACCGACCGCCGTCGCTGACGAACCGATACACGGCTGGGAAGTCGGTTCCAATGATACCATCAATCAAGCAGCAGACCCGGCCAGCGACGAGCGGTGCAGGGTTGGAGTCCCCCGTGGTAAACCGGCGGGAGCAGAGGTAAGGATTTCCGTGCTCTCATGTTTCAGGTGTTGCGCATGGCAAATTTCATACTGCATTGTTTGAATTGCTTGATATATAGCTTCCCTTTACTCAGTTCAGTATGGCTATGCATTCCTTTTTTTTTTCTTTTTTGGCTGGGCCGACCAATTCTATTTATATTGGGGAAAATGGGTTACAAGATACAAATTGCATCGACAGGACGCTGTCGAAACCTGAGAGAGCCTAGGAGCAAGCTCCTGACTTAGAACAGGGTACTACTCAATAAGGTTTTTGAACATCCCAGCTTCTTTCCAAATGGAAATTTCATCCTTGATATCCGCGAACAGGTGGACTGCTGTGCTTGTTTTCTGATCAAACACTCTTGTATTAAGTTCCTTCCAAATGAGTATGGCTATGCATTCAAAAGGATGCTAATAACATGTCCTATGTAATAAATTCGTATGCCATGTATGGTACTGTGCTACTGCCTGCTCCTTTTGTTTGAGACTATAGCTTATATACCACATATTTGTGAGATGTCTTCATTTAATCAGCACAGAAATTGAACTGCAGAGCAAAGCAATAGATTGTATTGTCATTTTGTTGTTCAATGGAAATTTGATGAATTTGTTCTTTTGCTAATTTTATGTTGTAAGTGCTATATTATCATGATCTTTTGAATGGATATAACATCTGTAAATGTTGATTAATATGTTTTGCATTGGGAAGTTACCCTAAATGCTGCTACCTATCGTCATCTATATAAATTTAAGAGTAAATTTCTTCATAGATGTGTATCCAAGTTGTTGCTTTGGAGTAAATAAAATATAACAAGGCTGGAATAGTATCAAGTTAAATGGCAAATGTAGAAATGTAGAAACAGAAACTTGTTACAAAATACATGCATGTGCTACTCCAAGTAGTTCAGCTACTAACAATTAATGTGTTTTTTCCCTCAACTTTCGGAAGTCGTTTGTGTTGTTAATTAACAGCAAGTACCTGAGTATTTGTTTCCTTTTGAATATTATTTTTGCATCACTAATAAGTAATATAGGCTACATCATCCTTAGGAGATCAGTTGATCTAGGAAGCTCTCTGAGAGCACGGCGGACCTCTTCTTCTCTTCATGATGAGGTGATTTCTGCCATGAACAAAATTTTGAATATTAATGCTAGAAAGTGCAGAACATCCTATATACTACTTGAGATTGTCCTGTAATATGAATTCGATCTCTTCTACACTTCAGTCCTTATGCCCAAATGTAATATGACTGCTGTATGGACTTCATTCTACAGCTGCCAAAAATCTCAAAACAGCTGTCTTCCTCTACTTTAAGATCGACCTTTCTTATATAAAACGCTCCTGTTATTATTTTTATGCTTCCTTTGCAGATTAACACCCTCCAAGTGGAAAATGACAGCATGTATGAAAAAGTGAGATGAAATCACAATTTTGGATTTAATTTCTGTACTTTAATTTGTTAGAAACACTCAAACATGCATCTTTCAGTTTAACCTTGCAGAAGAAAGGAGTGAGGATGGAGATGTTAAGTCCATGCACATGGTAAGACATGCTTATTTTTGTGATAAAATTCTAAATTTAACATACCTTCTGAAGTAACTTGATTTGATCACCGTATTTTTCTGTTAGCTTTTAACTTTCGAGAGCTGTGGCAGCATAATCCATTTGGATTATGTGATTTTTTTGGCTAGCCCCTCTTAATCTGTTCCGTATTTTCAGCATTGGAATTTTGACTCCTTTTTAAGTTTACTAATATTGGTTTTGGGGAAACAACACTGTAATAGCAAAGAGGGCAAGGACATCCAAAGTTTGCATATTTGACCTTAATTTATTGTCTTCAACAAGAGAATCATTCTGTATGTCCCTTCTAGCACTCCGATCAATGGCTTGACAGTAAAAGACCCAGAAGGAGGCCAGAACAACCAGCAGCTTGGGTGCTTCAACTGTCTGGGAGGAACAGTTGCCATTCAGCAGACCTATCAAGCTGATAGCTGTACAGCAGCAGAAGATTAGTTCTAGTCTAAATCTGCAAAATTTATTGACTAATTCCTGTTTTATATGCCCTTTTGCATCGAAGTATCTTCTTGCATTTTTATGTCACTTGCATTGTTTGATGTCCATACTTTGTTTCAACCAATCTCTGACGTTCACATTTCAGGCTGCTGTTATTGCTGATGCCATAGAACCAGAGGCCAATCTAATCAGCAGGTGTATAGTTTAACAAGACACACATCTTCTTGTTATATATTTATATTTGGATTGCTTCACATTTTAAACTATGTTTCTGTCTTGACTCAGAAAGGATGCAGCGCTAGAACAAAGAAAGGTAGGTTTTTGCATGAAGATTCACCTTTTCAAATTTGAGGGAACAATTTAAAATGAAAGTTGTTTTTCCTATTAGAGCTTCATTTTTATGAATTGTTCTGCACCAATAGTGTTGAGTTCATGTGCTTTCGGATGAGCAAATTTTTGTTTACTAACTCTTTCCGAAGATCTGTTGTGCTCTTAGGCTGCATTGAGAATTGCTTCAAGAAGGTCTAACAGTGCTAGCTGTGATGAAATCACAACCCTTCGGTCAGAAGCAAAGGTGGAGTTTCACCATGTGGTTACTTATTGCTGAATGAACTTCCCAGAGTTGTATTTTGCAAACTGAACTTTATTTATGCTGTTGGGTAGGCTGCCAATTCTGTAGCTAGATCTGCATCGCAGCGCCTAAAGAGTACTGGATCAGACATAAGATCTCTCCAGGGAGCAACCAACAGAATGGTCCTGTCTCAAGAAGAGATGGTGAGTATGTTTGCCTCCCTATTTATACTTTGGCATTTCTTAGCCAATGGATATATCATTAAAACTGTTTATGAAAATCCTTTTTAGGAGGAGGTGGTTCTAAAGAGATGTTGGCTCGCTCGCTACTGGAAACTATGTGTTAGACTAGGTATTGAGATACTTCATGCTGCTAACACTTGTTTATAAAGTTGGTGTATTTCTTCTGCTGTATATTTAAACTAATTCTGAAATGTTTGTACTATGTAGAGATTCTATCAGTACAATACAAAAATAAAAAGGGAGTAAGAAAATTTGTAAAATTTTAAATAGAGTTAAACTGTAAGACTGAAAGAATCAAATATATGCATTATTGCCCTTGCCTGTTCTGTTCTTTTAAATTGATATGCAAAAGATTGCATAATTCTTTGGATAGTTTGCCTTGAAAAATATTCTGCTTGCTAGTTCTATGCACCTTGTCAAATAACTAAATTTAGTAAGTATATTTGGAAATTATTGTCTTTCAGTATGTTTTCCTTTTCAGGCAGTCAATTGTTTCAAAATAAATTTGATGTTTACATTTTCTCTGGCTAGCTAAACTGAGTTTATCTTTTCTGTTAGATATACATTCAGATATTGCTGAAGAAAAACAAGATTACTGGTCATCATTTGCACCACTTTCCCTTGAAGTTGTCCTGTCAATTGGGCAAAAAGCTAGAGATGGAACATTGTCAGGTCAGGTTCCTTATCAAAGACTATCTTTTGTGAAGATGTTGATTCAAGTTTCTCATGTTCGGTTACTTTGCAAGTGCTTTGATTATAACGAATTGCTATCTTATGGGCGTTGAAATAAGGCCCAAACTATCACCGTTCATGACACTTCATAGCTTAGATTGAGAAAAAAAACCTTATGCACGATTTTCTCAGATAAAATGTCAAGACTTAGTGCCAAAATCTATAATAGAATAAAGCTATGCTTTAACTTCAGTAGGTCAAATAGCTGGTAATAGTTTCAATAAATCTACAGGATGTACTTGAGTTGTTCAAAGTCGACTGTCTATTCTTTGATATTTAATTTGTGGTTGCAACAGAGGAGGATTGCCACTTTAAATTTTGCACTATGCAACTTCTGAATGATTCCAAGGACTTCTGTCCCCTAAAATTCTCATCAAGAGAGTTGATATTTTATATATTCCCTTCATTTTCATAATGACGTCACCAGATGAAGAATCATTCTTTTGAAGTGCACATAGCTCATAAATTCATCATTTTAATCACAACATATCTGCTCTACAAATTGTTCGTATGTTATCAGATAATGCTGACATGGAGACCAGAAGTAAAATGTCTGATGCAAGTCACTTGAATGATATGACTGGAGATGGAAATATTGAGAACATGCTTTTAGTTGAGAGGGGACTACGTGAATTAGCTTCACTCAAGGTTTCTCTTGCTATTTATTATTTTGGTATCCATCTACTATATATCTTTCTTTTGGAGGATATGTGATACCACATGATCTTTTTTCTCATCTTTTATTACCTTTCTGTTCATAAATTTGCATTGAGAATTTTCTAGAATGTGAAAGTTATCTTCTGTCAATTCTCATTTTTCTCAAAAAAAAAATCAATTCTCATGTTGGTCTAGTAAGTTTTTGCAAAATATTGGTTTGCTTTCTCAGTCGCATCAGGTGGTACGGAAACTACAATTCATTATTAATGTGTCACCCTTTTTTTGTAATTAGTGAAATGCAAAAGGACTTATAAAACTTCAAAATGCTACTATACTACTCCGTGCGGAGTATTAATATAACATTAGATTGAGTAGCTATGTGCCATTTGGAGTATATATCAGATGCGATATATGTCTGGATTTTCTTTTAAATATTCTCACGAAATGGAAGAGAATTATATTTGCTTTCTCATTTGGGTTGCAGTCTTAATAGTTTAATGTCCCCTTTGAAGGTAGAGGATGCCATCATGCTTGCTTTAGCAGAACATCGACGCATCAAACCTCTCTCAGGTGGCTTCTCCAAAATGTACTCATTTCTTATTCTTTTATCTTGTAATCTTTACGTTGTATGACATTTCCCGGGCCTCTGACCTCAATATTTTTCAATATCTATCAAGATGAACTCATAAAATATGTTCTTTTTCTCAACAATCAGTACATAGGGAATATATGTGAGCCTCACTGTGAGGGTGCCAACAGTTCTTGATGTTTAATGCATAACATAACTTGTGATTTTGAAAGCTTGGTTGTACCAGATCCCTTTATGATGAGAAGTGACATGCTGACTGATTGTGACACCATGAAAAACCTTGATTACAAGATAACTCATTTAATGCAGATGTAGCATATGAAATAACTTCACAACAAAATTTTAGATAAATTTTTATTTTAAGTTCAGCTGTTTAGTTCAATGATCTCTGTTCATATGCTGAAGAATTGCAGTTTATTGTGATTAGAACTGCTTCATAGAATCATCCCTGCACAAGTCACCTAGAGTCCCAAAGAATTTTGGTGCTATATTGACCAACATTATCTATGTGCTATATGGATGGAACTCACTTAGTGTAGTTATTGCTATATGGAAGCCACTACGTGATGCCATATAATCACCTTTTTTTTCACATCGTTAGATGGTGCTTTGGTGCACCGTATCTTCTTTTTGTTGGATTATGCACTTCTCAATGACATCTACAACTTCTGGTCCACATATCGCAACTGTATTACACACATCAATGGCTTGCAGCTATGCATGACGTCTAGTTTTATTATGACTAAGCATCCAATCACTACAGGCCCAGCTTCTTCTGAAGGTCAGAACCCTACAGAGTCCTTGGGTTAGTTCCTCTAATTTTCCTTTTTACATCCATGGCATGTGATCAACACTATAAGTTCACTTTACTAATTATGTGTTGTAACTGGTCGTAGAGTTAAGCGAGGAAGAGCAGGATGATGTACGGTTCAAGCAGGTAAAAAAACAAACTAGCATCCTTATTTTGCTTAAACCAAAATCTCTCATTCGATGTGATGCTGCACAAAATTAGCCTTCGGGCAGAACTGTCCAAGTCTCCAAGAACTTACGAATACATGGCAGGCATGGTTAACCTACTTCTGGAGGCGAGCCAAAAACCATGACATAGAAGAAGATATAGCGGATGAGCGGCTACAGTTTTGGATAGAACAAGGCAACCATCCAGTTGGTACAATCGATGTCATAGAAGGTAACCTCCCTCTCTGAAAGTTGATCAGACCCTTAGTTTCAAACACGCATTACTGTCATCCTTTGCACTGTCTTGTACTAACTATACTTGTTATATCATTTTCTTTATCTGATGCTTCTCTAAAAACATTCCATGAAAGCCAATAGTCTTTTAACGGCCCAACCTTTTGTTGTCTGCAAAATTATGTAAACAAGTTGAGAGAGGACTTAATGAGCTGAAGAAGCTGGGAATCGAGTCTCAGCTGTGGGAAGCGACCAGGAGATCTCTCGACGATGACTTTAGCAATCACGGGAGCCCAACCGGATCAGAAATTTAGCCGACACAATAATGCAACGAGGCCTGGTGCCAATTTTGTTTTGTCACTGGTCCTAGAGCCTCAGTAGTGTCCTGTTTTTGCGCAATTTGTTTATATATCATGCAAACGTTTTGATCGGAACACGAACTAATTCTCTCCTGGAATCCCTCCTTTTAAAATTTTCTGTTATGTTTAATCTATTCTGTTAAAGCAAAAGGGATGGATTAATCATGGAATCCTCTGTATGCTGCGTTGTCGATTGCATGGTCTGCTCAGCTGCAACAAGATGTGTGCAGTCACTGGCTGCTTGGTTCCTATCCTTTTGCTTTTGCAACGGTGCTTCTATTCTTTCAAGGAGCAGAGGAGAGAGCAAAGCAAAGTCACCATTCTGATCCTGCATTGCACATCACAAACTGCAAAAACTTTGCAGTTTTGCACTACACTTGCCTTGTTGCACGCCATGTCCACTGGGCCACCCCTCCCGCCGCCGGCGAGCCCGTGCGGCGGCGGCGCCGGCACACGGCAGTGCGTCGCGGCGGCGGCTGCCGCGGTCGCCGCGTGCCTCGCGCCGCTGGCCGTGCTCCTGGCGGTGCTCGTCCTCGCGCCGTCGCTGCTGCCGCGGCTCCTCCTCCGGCCGCACCACGTCGTCCCCTACGTCGCCTCCGCCGAGCTCCGCCTCCTCGCCTTCGACGCCGCGGCGTCCACCGTGGCGTACAACCTCTCGGCGACGCTCCGGTTCGACGGCGCCCCGGGCGGCCTCTACGCGTGGCGGTGCACGTCGCTCCGGGCGGCGCCGTCGTACGCCGGGCAGCGGCTCGGCGGCGCCGCGGCGCTCCCGGGGATCACGCGGCGCGGCGCCGGCGCCGGCGACGCGCGCGCGGCGGCGTGGGCGGGGACGCAGCGCGTGCCGGCCGGCCGCCGCGCCCGCGCCGTGGCGGCCGCGCTCGCGCGGGACAGGGCCGAGGGGTGGTACGCCGTCAGGTTGGGCGTCGCCACCGTGCAGGACGGCGCCGAGAGCGACTTCGCGTGCGTGCTCACCTTCCCGGCCGCCTCGGTGGCGCGCAACGGGAGCGCCTCGGCGGCGTTCGCCGGCGGCCGGTGCGTCGACGCCGTGCCCGGCGAGATCTAGCCTCCTAATTGCTAGGACTTCGTGGCATCCTCTCCCATTTTTTCCTTTTCTTCTCTTCTCTTCTTTGCTTCTCGCATCTGTTCTGAGCCACCGTGGTGGATGTAATGTAATTTCCGTGCGTTGTACACACGGCAGCACAGCAGTGGCAAAACTCGAGCTTGCAAGAGCGTGGGAGTTCAAGGTCCTGTGGTTCATGGATGGAATGTCATGCATCCATGTACTGATGTACGGCAACGGCAGCTTTGCTTGCGGGCTTGCGGTGCACGGCTAACACCATTAGCCCGTCGCGTACATCATCGAGTCGGTAGCGGTCCAAGCGTGTGGGAAAAAAAAATCAAACAACATGGGGGTGATTGTTTGTCACATAAAAAGTCAGGATATTTGCAAAAAAAAAAAGATAAAATTTTTATATACATATTTTAACGATATAAAAATTCAAGATTGGAAAATAAACGTTGGTGAAAAAAACATAAAAACGACTCCAAATTTAAGGTTGAGAAATTCAAATTTTGGCTTATACGTATAAACAGAAGCGAAAAGACGAGGTGCTATTTGCAAACAAAATACAATTTATAAATAAAAATTTTCTAGCGATCTAAAAGTCAAGACTAAAAGATAAATTACAATGAAAAAATCCTAAAATAAACTTCAAATTTAATACTCCCCAATGCGATAATATAAAATATAACTATATTTTTTATGTTCTGTAACATGTAACATAAGGCGTGCATGCATGCATTAACTAGCATATATATTTTATTTAAATTTGATCTATTTTAAATTTTGCCGCATACCATATGGGTTATAAATTTTATTTATACACGTAAGCTTGAAGACGAGGGTGTTACATAACTCACCGGCGTCGCGCGCAGCGTTACGTGACGTGACGTGCTGCCCAACCCGAGATTCCGAGTCGGACGTTGGCAAGAGCGAGCAAAATCCCGCGGATGCCTATAAACCTACGAGGCGACGAGCCCTCTTCTCCTGGATCGACGTGCAGCTGCGAAGAACGCCGCGTTGGTTGGTTTCCATTTGATCAGAGCGAGCGATCGCACATTCGCACGCGAGAACGGTGGCAATGGCGGCGAGGAAGAGCAGCCCGCCGCCGTGGAAGACGAAGGCTGCGGGGTCGCAGAACGGCGGAGCAGCGGGGGAGAAGAAGAAGAAGGAGAAGACGACGACGGCGACGAGGAAGAGGAAGGAGAAGCCGCTCCCGCCGCTGCTGCCGCCGGGGACGGCGGTGGAGGTGCTCCGCAACGGCGCGTGGGTGGGCGGCGGCACCGTCACCATCCGCAACGACCGCACCTACATGGTCCGCCTCGACGGCGGCACCACCGTGCTCGCCACGCGGAGGAGGGTCAGGCCGTCGTTCGTCGCGCCGCCGCCACCGTCACCGCCGGCGGTGACGGCCGGGTCGCCGCAGTCCGACAAGGCCGCCAGCGGCTGAGGAGCTTAACTTGCGTCTCTTGTGAATGTAATGATAAGATTAAATTGATTCAGGATGTGAGTCTTTTCATCAATGTGATGATAGGATTAATTTAGGATGCAAGAGTGCAAATGCAACAAAAAAAAAACAATTTGTTGATCAGGTCAGAATAGCAGATTTATGAAATTTCTCCATGAATCATTCATGTTCGTACTTTCATTGTACTGCCAAAATTGAGCCTTGCATGCAAGACAAAATTTGCACGCACGGTAGGATTTCAGTACCAAAATCCCAATCTTTTGAGCCAAAGCTAAATTATGGGTGATTGCTTGGCTTTTTAAGTGAAAAGGCCAACCGGCATATTTATAGATAAAAAATAATTTATGAATAAAACTTTTATATACGTGTTTTAAAAACCTGTGTTAGAAAATAAACTACGAGGAAAAAAAACCCAAAACCAACTTTGGCTTATAAGCATAAGCAAAGGATAAAAGATGGATGTCATCAAAGCTGACAAATCAAAATGTCTTGTACTCATCAGTTTTATGAAGAGGAAATCAAATTCATTGCCATATCAGTAGTGAAATGGATCTTGACTGACCTACTAGAAAGGTTACATTGCTGAAACAGACAAATATCTTAGCGCCCAAACAAGATGAACGCCAGGAACATATGTATGCAGAATTAAACCAACTATTTGCTTCTCTTGACAGCACGCCTTCCCTGGCCCTTCTTTGGAGGACCCTTCCCACGACGCTTAAGCATTTCCAGTTTTGACAAACGCCTATAGAAGAGAGATACGATATTGTTAGTCAACTAAAACATTTCATGCTACACAATTGTGGCTGACATGCGTAAGGGCTAAGGAACCAAAGGGGGAATGACAATAAAATCAAATTGACATGAACAGAAAGAACACCCTTGTATGGTTTAGTCCTATACTAATTTAAAACAGTAAATACAATGGATATGGATTCTAATCCCTCAAAGGGATGTTCCCTCGTTTTGCATATCATCCAAATAATCACTCCACAAACAATGCATGTACCAAATTCGATCTCTATAAGTTGTAGGGGAAAAAAAAAAGACAAACTAAGACTTTGATTACTATATGCATATTTAGAGTCATATTTGTTTCATCTTTTGTTGTAACTTATAAAGTCAAACTTGATCTTGCATGTTGGTCTAGTGATACATCATACATCAATTTATCTTGTTAATGTTTTTCATAACCATTTAGATGACCTGCAAGAAATGAGGTGATATCCCCTCGAGGGTTTAAAAGAGTTTGCCAAATAAAATGATCAACTAATGTAAGCCATTGAAAACTTAAAATCATAGACACAACATCCAATATACAGGCATTACAACAAAACTTGACTGATAAAGATTATATTAACTTGTTATTTATAAGGATACACTATTTAAGAGAACTTTAGTTCAAAGTTGGGCAAGCTGAATTTAACCTTTGCATGTGGAAGTTTAAGTGTTCAACTCATTATGCTTTGTAGCTAACGAATCCATTGTAAGAAGAAGCAAGCATAAAGAGATGAATGATCTTGCTTTGTCCTGCAATATACTTCACTACTTCAGGCCTTAAAATTGTCCCCTCAAGAATAAGAATGAAACTCCCTAATCTTAACAAAATTCGGTAACAATGCTACTTATTTCAAACCCAATGGATCCACAAACTCACCTACTTATCATACCACCACCACAACTTCTGACCAAAAAATTACACTAGCTAGTGGTAATTGGTAAAGGCCACGTTACTAACCCAATCCATACCAATCACGTTGCTGAGGCACAACGACAAACACCTCCCGGGCACAAACCATGAAACCAACGAAAGCCACCGAGTTCCCACAGGCATATCAACAAACAGTTTGCGAGCACATAACACACAGAGACTATCCCTATCAGAGCAGCGATCCTGGTTACACCCATAGGCCACCAAGGCATAACAACGAACACCTGCCGGGCACAGCACAACCAGCCACGCGCGAGCGAGAGCGAGAACAGCTCAGTATGAGGCTTGGGGAGGAAGGGGAAAACACTTACCCCTTCTCCTCGCGCGCCATGACGAGCGGGTCGTCGCGCTTGATGTCGTAGGGGTACCACTGCGCGACCTGCTCGCCGACCATCTTCTTCCGCAGCAGCTTCGTCGCCGCGCGCTTCCCCGTCGGGTTCAGCGCGTGCCCGAAGATCGCCGCCCGCGCCTCGGCCACCCCCGTCGTCACCGCCGCCGCCAGCAGCTGCCGCAACCCGCCCACCCCCGTGCTCATCGCCGCCGCCGCCGCTCGCGATCTGGCGCCGGATCGCTGGGGTTTGGGGGATTAGCAATCCTACTTTTGGGCCAGATTTTGCACCGACACCATTGGCAACGGGCCAAATTTGGGCTGCCAATTTTGGGCCAACTTTAGAGCATCTATTTTTGTTTCCAAAAACTAGTATCGGGTTCATCTGGTTAAAAAAAATTTTAGATAATAGATCAATATCCAGTCTTCACTTTTAAAGAAGCTACAACCATTTATTATAAAGTTTATAGTTACAGAACAAACGAAATTGGTATATCCATAAAGCCATAAAACTCATAGAGAAACAACAGACATTATTCAATTCTATTGCTAAATCTCGAACCAAAGTGCTCAAACACTTGTATAGTCAAATCTCCCGCTTCTGACAGACAATAGAGATGGTTTCCTTGTTCTCATCACGCTTTTGTAGGATCGCTCAAGACCGTGGTCAATATGTCACTCTGAAAAGAACCTACAAATATGATTTTGGATGAGATTTGTTAAAAACCACCTCATTCATACTTAGCCAAAGAGCCCAATAAATTGCAGATGCTCCTATTAATATCAGATTTTTAACCTGCACCCTCTTTCCATACAACCAACTCCCTCCTCAATCATCAAAACTATATGGTGGTCTCAACCCCAAAGATATAAAAACACATCTCCATATAAATTTGGCATAATTGCAATCAAAGAACAGCAGGGGTATCTAGATAAAATGTTGGACATAAAAATTACAACCTCCGTCCCATAATAACGTCATTTTTTGATTTCTATGCTCAATGTTTTGACCATTCATCTTATTTGAAAAATTTATAAAAAAACTTAAAAAATTAGTCACACATAAAGTACTATTCATATTTTATCATCTAGTAACAATAAAAATATTAATCGCAAAAAATTTTAAATAAGATGAAGAGTCAAATCATTATATCTAAAAACTGAAAAATAACGGAACAGAGGTAGTACACACTTCTCAACAGAAATATAAAAATAGAAAACTTGCATTATAAACCCATATTTTTGCCTCTAATTTAGGATACAAGTGAGCTAATTTTAGGTATGTGTAAACATTAGAAATGCATTTGGTAATCTATTGGAGATATATTTCCTAACTCAATTCCCAAAATTCAGTTTTGTGGATCAATTTTAGTTGATCTTAGATATGCTCTTAGGCTGCCAAATTTGGGCCTATATGGGCCGTCCAGCTCGAATCGGCGGCCCATATTCCGTTCCGAGCCAGGTGGCCACTCGCCCGAATCACCCGAGAGCAGTTGGAGTGTTAGACTTGGTCCACCTCCGCCACCACCACCGCCATTCCATCGCGATCGCCACATGGCCCCGGCCGCCGTCGCCGTCGCGGCGCTGAGCGACGACCTCCTCCGGGAGGTCTTCCTGCTCCTCCCCACCCCCGCCGACCTCGCCCGCGCCTCCCTCGCCTGCAGGCCCTTCCTCCGCGCCGTCCGCAACGCCGCCTTCCTCCGCCGCTTCCGCCGCCTCCACGGCGCCTCGTCCTGCCCGATCCTCCTCGGCTGCCTCGTCCACCACCCCCGCCACCCCGACCAGCCGGCGCCGCTGTTGGTTCCCTACTCCTCCTCATCGACCGCCGGTGCCAGGGCTGGTGGTGTCCGAGATGCCGACTTCTCCCTCTCGTTCCTCCCCGACGGCGGTTGGTTGGGCGGCGGCGGCGCGGCGTGGCAGTTCTTGGACTGCCGCAACGGCCGCGTACTGCTCAGGAATCGGGGATCGCAGGAGCTCGCCGTCGCCGACCCGTTGGCCCGGAGCTGCGTCTCCCTCCCCCCGCCCCCCGCCGAGCGCCCCGTAGGGTACGGCCTCGTCGCCGACGACGGCGACTCATCCTCGTTCCGGGTGTTCTGCATTTCACAAGACGGCGACGCCGGCGGCGGCGTCTCCGGGACGCGAGCCTTGGTCATCTCATCCGGCGAACTTTCCTGGGCCGACGTCGCCGTTCTCCCCCGCCGCCCCAATCTCGCCGGCTCCCGGGCGATGCAGGCGAACGGGTCGCTGTACTGGACACTCGAGGGCGGCGCGAGCATGGTGGCGCTCAGCACGGCGACGATGGAGTTCTCCGTCCTCGACCTCCCGCGTCCATTGAGGCAGCTCCCCTTCGACGTCGTCGAGAAGGGGGAGGATGACGGCAACGGGCCGCTCTACCTGCTCACCATGCGCGGCTTCTGCGTCGAGGTGTGGGCCGGCGCGGAGGACGGCGCCGGCGCGATGGCGTGGACGCCGGTGGAGAAGTCGGTGAGGTTTCACAAGGCGATGGCGATGATGCATGACTCGGTGGAGCTGTACCACCATGGATTGGATGTCATCGGGGTGGTTGCCGGCGTTCTGTTCTTGCGTCAGTGGAATTGCCTGCTCTCCATTGATCTGGAGACCATGAAGCTGAGGAGGCTGTCCGATGAAGATTGCTCGTCGGCGCTGATCTATCCGTACGCGATGCCTTGGCCGCCATCGTTCTTGAATCCTACTGCACATGGTGCTTGATGAAATGGTAATCTGTCAATTCTGGATTCTTCATGGAAATCCTTTGATCACAGTTATGTTTGCCAAGTTTTGCAGTAGAAAATGCTGTATTTATACTAGTCAGCATTGACACTGTTGTTTTCATAGGTGAAATTTTCTGATTACCAACAAGAATGTTCTAATTTTTATCAAGTTTAGTGCAGGAATGTGGCTGGGACGTTCTGCTGAAGCTCGAGCTTATGAGGATCAGTTATGTAATTATGTTAGTGGTACCAAAGGTTATGATGGAAAAGGAAGAAATTCAGTTATCCATAATCCATATGAAGGTTTGGAGGAATGATCCAAGTGCTTGCCTTGCTAGTTTTTCTTTGGTGTTTGAACCTATTAGCGAATAGTGATGTCTGATAGTAAATCCTTTTTGCGAGATCATATGTTCTCTGTTTGTGGTTAACCATAATTTGGATAATGTAGCATGTATATATTTTGATGTTCAGAAGGAGCTTCATATTCCTCCAATAATTATATTTGTGCTGAAATACTGGTCTCTTTTTCTTCACTCTTGGCACAATGAGACTTGTACATTGATATATTGTTGACACAATTCTCACTGGACTGGAGTTTCCTCTGATGCAATTACATAAATGTGCGAGCTGAAGGACTGGCTGTATTTTGATTAAGCCTTCTGCGGGTCTATGAAAGTGCTGTTGGGTACAGAAATAACCTTCGTCTGCGTTTCTGGACATAGGGCCGCCGCGTTGAGCCATAATCTCCCTCCTTGCCGTGACGCCAAAGAGCGTAATCTTCCTCCTCACCGTGACACCACAGAGAGGCGTTTTGGCGATTTGCAGAGCAGTCTCCGCCTGGTCCTTCCATTTGTACTACAACAAATTGTAATAGTCTCCGTATTTTAATAGATAATGTTATTGATATTTTTTGCGTATATTTGACCGTTCGTTTTTTTAACAAAAAAATACGTAATTTTGTTGTGACTATTACTAAATAATTTTAATTATAACTTATATTTTTGCATATTTACACTTTGTTTAATAAGATGAATAATCAAATATGTATAAAAAAAATCAATGGTATTATCTATTAAATTAAAATATAAAGGGAATACATGTCAAGCGAGTCAAAAGAATTAGAATCTAACTCTACTATATTGTATTCCATGGCAAGCGAGTCAAAGGAACTAGGATCAGGGTTTTGAATTGAGTGGCCCGACTATACATCACGGCTTTGAGGGTGCATACTTTTTTCAGTACAACACAAGGAATATTGAATTTGTTTTCTTAACTACTTTAAACTGCTGCATCCCCTTCCACCAAAAAAAACCACTAAAAAAGCCACAAAAACCCAATCCACTGTGAAAAATTGGAATAGTAGGGAAAACCTCAATCCTGACGCAAAGCAAGGATATGTAACTAGTTTGTAAATAAATTTGAGTGGAATATGTTTACCAGAGAGTACAGTATTGTAGCTCAACGAAAGATACAGACCTGAAATCTCACAAGGAAGTGCTTTCCATCAGGTCTTGATCGCTGGCAACTGTAGACAGATGATGTAGCACATCATCAACTGCGGCTGAATCAGGATGGGATGTTGATCTGACGACGAAAGAGTGAACCTCCTTCTCAAGTTCAATCCAGCTCTTGCCAGTGTCCTTCTTCAAACCCATTTCACGCATCCTCTTCATTACCTTGGCTCGATCATCCCATCTTCCCTCGGATGAGTAGATGTTCGACAGCAGGACATAAGCAGCAGTGCAATTAGGGTCCAGTAGGAGCAGCTTCTCTGCTGCATGTTTCCCAACCTCGGAGTTCCCATGGAAGCTACAAGCTCCCATTAAAGCCTGCCAAAGAAGAGCGCTGTCCGTGAAAGGTCCATCTTCAATAAATGATTTTGCTTCATCTAACAAACCGGCTCGGCCAAGCATGTCAACCACACATGCATAATGCTCCATCCTTGGAAGGACTCCATATTGTGATGACATAGAATTCAAGATCTCCAAACCCTTTTTAGGTGATCCAATATGGCTACAAGCATGAAGTAGTGACAAGAATGTGACATATGTGGGCTTGGCACCATCAGCTATCATGGATTCAAAAAGCTGAAAGACTTCGGAACCATTTCCATGTCTGGCGAAGGCCGAAATGATGGAGTTCCATGAAACTGAGTTTTTACTGGGCATTTCATCGAACACCTGGACAGACTCTCTCAATTCGCCACATTTTGAATACATATTGACCAAACCATTGCAGACGTAGATATTCCATCCAAAGCACTTCTTGATGACCAGTGCATGGATTTGCTTCCCAAGAGCAAATGGTGCAGAAGCACCAAATGCCCCCAGAACTGCAGAAACTGTGTTTTCATCGATGTCGTTTCCAGCACCCACCATCTCAGCGAACAATTCAAATGACTTCTCCTCCAGCCCATTTTGAGCAAATCCAACCAGGATCACTGTCAGGAAAACTTCATCAGGTTCTCGACAAGAGCGAAAGACGGTCAGGGCATCCTCCATCAACCCGCACTTGGAATAGACATCCATGAGCCCGCTTTCAACAGGAAGGTCAGTCTCGAGTCCAGCTTTCACAACTAGCCCATGAACCTGCTGGCCTTCCCTTGCTGCCAAAGATCCAGCACAAGCTAGCAGGGCGCATGAGTACGACGCGTTGTTGGCATCCACTGTGCGGATCATCTGCTGAAACAACGTGAAGCTCTCCTTGTACAGCTCTGCACGGGCCATCCCGGAGATCATCGCCGTCCACGTGACTACGTTCTTCTCTGCCATTCCATGGAACACCCTCTCTGCTGAGCCTGGAGACCCGCAATCGAAGTAGGCCGTCACCAGCGCATTCCCAACGGGCACCTCCGCCTGGAACCCGCACAAGACCACCAGCCCGTGCACCATGCCGCACGCGGGGAGCGACGCCGCGCCCGCCCGCCCGCAGGCCGACAGGACCGTCGTGAACGTGGCGCGGTCGCAGGCGCGCGCCGCCGCGCTCGAGCGCAGCATCCGCCTGAACTGCGCGAGCGCGTCGTCGGCGCCGCGGGCGGCGGAGAGGAGCGAGTTCCAGGAGACGGCGTCCCGGACGCGCATTTCGTCGAACACCCCGGCGGCGTCCTCGCGGCGGCCGCACCTGGCGTACATGGCGACCAGCGCGTTCCAGGCGACGAGGACGTGGCGGAGCCACGGGCGGCTCTCGCAGAGGCGAAAGTGGGCGGGGTTCTTGACGACGGTGGCGTGGAGGGCGGCGCCGAGGCGGAGGTCTCCCGCGCGGCCGCAGCGGGAGAGGAGGCCGCTGAGGTGCGCGTAGTTGAGGAGCCGGGAGGACGCATCTCTCATGCCCTGCCGGAACTACACGAAGGGACTCAGAACCAGCCTTGCCGCGCCCCTAGAGTAGCGCTCCGGCGGGAAACGACGCCGTCGGGAGGAGCAGAGGCGGCGGCGATGGGTCGCGCGCGAAAGGGGTCGCCTGCAGTTAAGAGAGAAGGCGGCGCTGCAAAGATTGGTGCAAAAATTATGCACAAGAATAGTTATGAAGCGTCAGATGAGAAAATCAACGGTCATGATGAACACAAGAAATATCATTTTTTTTTTTGTTATTCTTTTACAAATTTAGGAGAAAACAAAGCAACAAAATTTCTGGACGATTTATTGCATGCCCGAAAATTTACAGGATTACACCCTGCCAAATTCTACACTCCAGACCTTCCCAAATTCCCAATCCCCTAAAAAAATGATCATGAATCAAACATCTCTGTGGTTTTTTTCTAAGGTAAAATACAAGTCTAAAACTTCCTACCCTAACATACAACATGACTCGGCTTCGCCGCTATGGAGACATGGAATGGAGCGGATTTCCACATAGTTGGGAAATGCTGTTTGCCGCCGTGCAGGTGCATACCGGCATTGTCACTGTTTTAGCTCAAATTCAAATTCCATCGTTTGGTTGTTCATGCCCAGAGGAGACAGTCAACTCCCATTTCATAATTTGTGACTGGGCTGTCACCGAAATCGTCGTTTGGTTTTTTGATCTCTTGCTCTGCTTCGACATACGGTTCTGATAGATCGGATGACCTTATAGCGGGAATTGCATGTTCCTTGAGGATATCTGATGATGCAGTGGTCGCTTCTTCCCGATCCAAAACAACCAGGAAGTCGTCTTCGAACTCGAACGTCAAAAACTTGTCTTTACAGTCTGCACAGACATAAATTTGGTCATGGTAAGTTTAGCCAGAATTTTAAGGTGTTAAATTGTTAGTGTTTAGCATCATCCTTTAAAAAAAAACGTTATTCAGCATGAGGCAGTACTTACTGTCAACAAGATGGGCAAGATGGTGAATATTCTTTACCGCAGTTCCATTTAGCTTAATGACCTGATAATTAGAACGCATAAGATTTAACACGCACTCATAAAGGTATAGATAAAGGCAGAAGAGTTTTACCTGTTGGTTGCCCATGTGTTCATAGCCGATGTTAACTTCATGTGCCAAAACCTATATATCATTGGTGAATTAAAGATGACTTGATAGCAATAATGAAGCATGAAGACTAGTCAATGATACAGCCACAAAATGCGGCATACCTGCGATACAATAACAATTTGTTCCCCCTCAAATGTTGCTAAAGAGTACCGTGCCTTGGCCAGCAATTTCAACTGTAAATGAATATAAGGTGTCAATAAAGAAAAGAAAATTCAGAGCTTCGAAAAAAATAAGCTGCAAAGATGGTGATCTTACCCCTAGAGTTTCTTCACACTCCTCCCTGCAAATCAACAGAAGTTATATGCGTTAACAACTACAAGCTTCCCAATACCAAGCATGGTTTGAAAGGGAAAGCCATTGGTTACTTACTCTATAAAGGGTTCTGTCAAAGGTGTGAAGACAAGACCAGCAACTATCAGATAAGAAGGCTGTCCCCCTTCAACATGGAATGGCACCTTGTTTTAAGGAAGAAAATCCTTGTAAATTGTGTGAAATGGTGAAATTCTAAATGACTACGATAAAGAGTTTATAGTAACTTACTAAATGTTTTCTTGGCTGCAAAACAGTCTGTACTTTCATGATGTTGCCTGCCCGAATGATACCTAGTTGGGCAACATCACCTGCATACCTGATTGAAGAAGAAAAAATAATTGTTCATTATAACTTATTCAGTCATGCAGGACTATAATAGCTTCTTCAGATTTCAAGGATTGTGTTCTGGCCTAGGGTTCATAATAGAGGTCAATACTAACCTTAACAAAAGAATTTGGAAATTGAAATTGCCCCTCAAAGTGAAGATTTTCCTCTGGTACTTAAGGCAGGGTGTTGTGTTGACAAACAATAATCTAGCTAAGCGGAATTGGAAAGGGAGGATGACTTGTTTTTGCCATAAGCAAGAGAATATAAAGCATTTGTTTTTTGAATGCCGTCTTGCTCGATGGGTTTGGTCTTGATTCCAATTTGTCTCTAATATTGGTCCACCAAGGAATGTGTCACACATGTTTGGACATTATTTTAAGACAAAACCAATGTTTCAGGCCTTTAGTCCTGTTGGGAGCAGCCACAACTTGTTGGTCTATTTGGCTTTGTAGAAATGATGTGCTTTTTGAAAGAAAGTTTTCTTCCTCACCTTTGCAGGTTATTCTCTTGATTACACACTGGCTCCGGTCTTGGGTTATACTCCAGAAACCCATCCTACAGATGTTATTACCATGGCTTGTCGACATTTGGACCAGGTGGCCTTGGAGTTTTTTACCCCAGCATTTGGGTGGGGTTGTAGACCCCACATAGCTGGTCCATGATATCAATTTGGTTTTGTTTAGTTGGATTTTTAGTGCTTGTGTGAGTGTGTTTGGCTGTGTGCACCACTGTGGTGCAGAGGCTGGGGGTTTGTGTTCTCAAACAATTGTAATGTAACTGAAGCTTCCATTATCTAAAGAAAAATACCACCAGGAGGATGACCAGGTGGCGCAGCTCATAGCTTATTAGATATGCATACATATCAACAGGACAAAAGAAGGGCGCCTTAGGTTTAGATGAATCAAGGTTGTATGTGTTATGCATATCCAGAGAAAGTTTCCATCTTAAGTCATAACTAACATGCTACTGTTGGATACGTCCATACATATATCTGTAAATTAAGTTTCAAAAAACTTACAGAAAATATCTGGAAAAGAATTAACAAATTTAGGAAAAGGCACTCGAAGGATAAATTTTCCAAGGACTTACTTTTGACTTGTGAGGTAGCGGAAAGCAATTCGCTCTGTGGAGCGGAATGGCACGGTTCCCTCACATCCAACATTGACACCATCAAAACTTGTTATCACATCTCCCTGGAAAAATGACGACCAGGGAACAAATTGCAGTTTTGTGTAACCATTAATCTATACTACTTTGAAAGAGGCCAATGGTGGTGGTGAGCGGTGAATCTGCCACCACCACCACCACCAACTCACTACGTTTTACAAGAAGGAAAAACTGTCAGGGTGGGGTCAAAGGGCACCAAAATGTCAACCATCGCGCCACCAACTTGTATGTTTTGTGGGAAGGAAAAATGACAGTGTGGAGCCAAATGGCCCATATGTTAGTAATAAATATATGTAAAAGCTAAGAGATAATATATGCATAAAGTGGTGGTAATAATAGGTTAATTATAATTTTCTTTAATTAAAATCCTGTTGCAACGTGCAGGCAAATATGCTACTAGCTCTGTTCCAAAATACTCCCTCCGTCCCAAAATAAACCAATTTTTCACTTTTTACCTACAATTTTTGACTCTTCGTCTTATTTAAATTTTTTCTGCGATTGATATTTTTGTTTTTATTGGATGATAAATCATGAATAGTACTTTACGTGTGACTAATTTTTTTCTAATTTCCTGAAAATTTTTCAAATAAGACGGATAGTCAAACGTTGGACACGGAAACCGGAGAATTGGTTTTTTTTAGGACAGAGTGAGTATAGTCATTTCTAGCTTGTTTAGCATAGATTAATGTTTAGAAGAAAAGACTATGTTGCCCCTCAATAAATGAGGAATGGGTGAGAGTGGGTGGGTAGGTAGGGATAAAATGGGAAGAATTTTGAATGAGAAGTGATTCATGGGACAAATAGTAGTCTAAATAATGCTAGAAATGATTATAGTGTGGTACAAGATTCAATCATAGAAATGCTTATATTTTGGGAAAGAGGGAGCAACTATTAGAAAGATTCATTTGCAGGGAGAAAACCAACAGCCATTCAACCTATGAACTGCATCAAAGTGGTGTAATTTACCTTCCGCAGAACTTTGCTTGCAGGAGCAGTAGGCTCAACCCGGCGGACAAGAACACCCTTCAAGAAAGGAAGATAAAAATGAGGAGGACAGATATGAGAACTATTTCAGAATATATCAAATCTCAAATAAACTTCAGTATTCAAACGCTGAAGTTCATCATGTATGGATGAATATACCTCGCTTGAAGGTACTTTTAAGCTTTCCCGCAATGCTGGGTTTTCCAATTTTTGAAGTAGAACACCCAGGCAAGGGAATCCTACATGATGTTTGAAATTATTAGCACAATAATTTCAACAGGCAACAGTTATGCCATTTCACAGAAACCAGCATGCACATTAAAAATGTAGTTACACTAACTAGTGTGTGCTTGATATCCATACAACTGTGAAATGTCTATAAACGAACTTAAGGAATTCAAAGGTATTAAGGAATTGAGTCACTAACTTGAATAGTGCAGAGATAACGTGAGGTCAAAATGTCTACCTCACCCTAGAAACCAATTTGTGCACACATTGTAATAATTAATAGGTCAATAATTACTGAATAGTGAAGTACCTAAGGGGTGATCATTTGGCTTATTCATGGAATAAGCCAAACAACATATTTGCAAATAAAAAATAATTTGTAAATAAAACTTTTATATATGTGTTCTTAGAGATCCAAAAGCTAAGGCTGGAAAATAAACTATGATGAAAAAAAACCCAAAATCTAATCCAAATTTAAAGTTAAAAATTCAAATTTTGGCTTATAAGTATAAGCGAAAAGATGGGGTTGATGGCTTTCATTTGCTTGTTCCTCGAAAAGTATTAAGACTTAGTTTTAAAAAGAAAAAAAATACCTGTGTATTTTCCATTCTTCTGATAGTCATTCAAGAAATGGGATACAACTGTAGTTGGAATTACATATCCAATATTTTCAGCTTCATCTGACCTGAATACCTAAACAAAGTGCATAATGAGAAAAACAAGACACTATAATGACAAGATAAAAAATTATTCACATATTCCACTTTGTCATTGCCTACAGTAAAATCAATTGTTAGATGGTTATTATTTACACAAACACATAACTAGACTAGATTTTTCGGTTCCCATTAGTTTGGACTTCATTATTTGGATTAGGATACCCAACTAGGAAATTCAGTGGATTGATATTACAACCTCCAAATAAGCATAATACATGTGTAAATTTGTATTAGAACTCACAAATAGACCCACCCTCCACTCCTCTCTTCTTTTTTATTATTTCTATCCTAATATGGGTAGTAAGGTGATTGTGACATTGTTGTCCTGTGAAATCTAGTGAGCTGCTATTAAGTTCGTGTAAACTGCTCTAAAAGCAACTGCCTTGAAAAATAAGGCTTAATTCCAAGAGATACATTAGTTCACTGGAGCCACCAAATACATCAAAAGTTAAAATTATACTCCACCAGGACTTCGAATGCAAGATTCAAAAAGGTAACCTGTTAAGCTCAGTGTAAAATGCAAAGCAATTATGGCATTATGGCTTATGCACTTATGAAATGTGTAATGCACATGTAGAATATGATCCTTGCACACAGCAGTTTCTGAACGCAGAACCTTCTTTTGTGTTAGTATATGGTAGTTAGAGATTTATTAGGATTGTATGGACTCATTCCTTATATCTAGATCCTTCCTTATCTCCTCTCCATGTAACTCTCCATATATCGACCTCCTGAGTTTCATAGAATCGAATACAATTAACCATAGAGATATAAGGAAGTAGTCCATAAAAATCAATCATATCCTAATATATCTCTAACTACCATATACTATGCATTTTGAAACTGGAAATAATGGAACCTATTAGATATGTTCTGGTAGATCAGACATAATCTAAATATGCACATGAGGTACCCAACTAGTAAAATAAGTGAGTAGAAGTACCTGAAATGCCACACCAATGCATTCCCCCTGGTCGTTAAAGGCTGGCCCACCACTGTTTCCTGAAAGGAAGAGAAACAATGTATCCACTTAGTTATGGCCAGAGAAAAGTAGATTACTTATCTCAATGTGATGATGATGATGATTATATATAATGGAGAGAGAGAGAGAGAGAGAGGGAGAGAGGGAGAGGGAGCAAGGGAAGTCATTTTCTCAAGAGAAGGCATAAGTTCAAGGAAAATACTAACCAGGATTTATTGCTGCATCAATTTGAATGCCAAGAAGATCTGAAGTTCCATGTGCATATGGAGTGACCTGGGCTATTCCAAAGCAAAATAGTGTAAGTTTAATCATCTAATTGAATCATAAGAGTTTACTGGCATATAAACATTTACAAAATTGAGCATCATAAATTTATGGCTGAAAAACAATGCTCAATGTACTAGTATACTATAATTTTTCCATTAACAAGATCATTTTTTAGATAATGGAAGTTTTATTGAACTCACTCAATTTCATCAAGGTGGTACAATTTTTTCATTAACAAGATCAATGAAGGACAGATGATATTTTTTTCAAAGAAATTTAGAAAAGGGCAGGGAGTTCCTTCAATTCACTATAGACGAATGGAGTCGATCTGGTTTATAAGGAAGACTGGACATCAAACCTAATAACGGCATGGTTAATTAAAGGAAAACTGGCAAAAACCCTGACATGGCTACTGTGGACAAACCACACAGACCAAGGGACGCAGAACCTAAACCCTAAACCATTATCAGAAGATAGCAATGTCTTAACATAACAGGGGTGGTAACAACAGCAAGCATTGAATGTTTGTTCAGGATCTATCACAGGAAGCAACAGTTTAATTTGTTTCAATATCTTGGGAAAATGGGACTCTAGAAAAATAAAAGATGAATTCTGACAAAGACTATCATTTATTTTCAGGAAAAAGGACAATCATTGAATGTATGAAATACTATCGTCTGTCTCTTAATTATGGGGAACAAACCCATCCAGGAAGAATTATTTATAGGAAACTGAATGAGTGAAGAAATAGAACCTCAATGCGTGACACAACGCCTTTTGTTACAGATATCGTGTCTCCACCAAGAGGATATCCCACAACAGTTACTGAATCCTGAGAAAAACGAACATGTCAAATATCAAGCAAACAACAACAAAAATTATACGCAATCAAACATCTATCAAGAATGTATGCATACACAGATACAGACAGTCAAGTGAGTGATTTCTTTACATTTAGGCCATTGGCATGTTCCTGGTTAGCACGTGTTACTTGCTCATTCAAGAAATGGGGACAATTACCTGAAGGCATGGCAAGCGACCCAGTTGAAGTGGCTCTGTTCCTCGCCAAAACTCCTCATTCTCAACAGAGAGCAATGCAAGATCACACTCAATGCCCCTAGCTAGAACCTGTGGATCATTTTATCAGACATCATCCTAGTATCCATTATCCAAGTAATCCAACCCAGGCAGATTTTGCATAAGTGAAGCAAAGTCATAGTTAACAGGCAGAATCTAATTTCCCAAGGCTATTAACTAACCACTAACATTTCTTATCAAGGGGTATGGACACTGAACAATATGTCAGAAAATCTTATTTCTGTTAGCCTTTTTTCACATTAAATGTTACCACAACATTGTTAGATAAAGCAATGACAGAATAATTTCTCGTCGTGGAGACACTAATCTCATCAATATAGTGAAATGCAGCAAATCAGTAATATTTGCTAGCTAAATTGATATGAAATGTACATTGGTTTGCTAATGGAAGGATCTTATATAAGAATTCCAGATCGCAACTTCATGTTCAGCTAATCCAAGTAATTGTGGAAGAAGAATAAAATGAATAGTTGCCTGATTTGAGTCTAGGCAAACATGGGTTGTTATATTAATGCATGTTTCTAAAAACACTTTAAAGCAGTACAGCGAGAGAGAAAGGCACCTTGGCAATATATTTTTTGTCATCTCCCCTTCTTTTTACTTTAACCTGTGTGGCAAAACATCCTTAGTTTGCGTCAATGGTATAAGTAAACTGTTACCGTAAATTCAGTGATACAGCAATATTGCCAGAAATTTTGAGGTGCTCCATCTGATATCCAGAACTAGTGAATAATGATTTAAAACTCTGAACCAACTCCTTCCATCCCAAAATAAATCAACTCCTAGAGTTTCAACTTTGTCCCAAAATAAATCAACTTCTCCACTGTTACCTACCCTTGGTTCACAGATCAAGAAATTTTATCCCTTCAATACCCCTCACCTACCCACCCAGTAACCCACCAACACTATTTTGCTATTAATAATGGGTATCTGGTCATTTGGTCACCTCAATAATTCTTTCTTGGGAAGTTAGGGGTGGGTTTTTTGTGGGACAGTGGGAGTAAACCAACAGGTGATTCAATAAGAACCGTGCAACTTCAAGGCATAACAAGGTACAATTCCTCTATAATCTAGAAGCTTGTTGGTATTAAAGATTCTGTTTACACCCATGGTGATTATCTGAGTATTACTCCCAGCAAAGAATACAAGAACCTATAGACTGGTTTCCAGAGTCTGGACAATTTACAAGTTAACTGTAATTGATGGTTCCGCCTAAAATTGATATTAGGAAGCACAATGCTTATTCATATGGAAGCACATCTAGAATGAGGATCTGAAATACCATTGCAAAATAGAAACCTGAAATAGATAGACATAAGTAGGCACCTGGGTGTCGTGCTCAACACAATGTGCATTTGTTAATAGTTTGCCATCACCAATCATAAAAGCACTGCAAAATAAATGTCAAGTAAGAGATAAGCTCAGGGGTTCTGATTTAGAAAATGCAGCTCATATTATGTTGAGTTAAACAGTCCGATCTAAGAGATGAGTTTAGAGGTCACAATAATACAGAAACCTTTTAGAATAAACACAGTATTTGTTTACGAGTTTATTTTTGGCATAGCTGAGTTGTTCAATCAGTGAAAAACATAACTTCAGAAAAAAGGTCAGTAAACTCCTTTTCAACATCACAAAATTACTAACAGAAGTATGATTATCCCATTCTATGCCCACTGTTTCTCACTCACCAAACACAAAGGAAGACAGAAGTCACTGGCTTAGTGCTGTATGGCATAAGTAAACACAGAGTCCAATAGAAAACTTATTCAGATATGCGCATTAGATCAATACTTGCCTCCCTGTGCTTGCATGTTGCCTTTGCTTCTGCCAAGGAAGCCCATAATCTGGTGCAATATGAGTGCAATAGACCTAATAATACAGAAGGCAGTTAACCACAAAGAAGACAATAGGACAAGACTAATTTCAAAAATACAGCACAACAAAAGGTCAAGAACTAAAGAAAGATTTGAAATGCAAAAACAGTATCTAGGGCGCACACAGAAAGTTTTCTTGATAAACTATGCTAGGCCAAAATAAGCATCGGTAATCAAAACAAGATAGGTGTACCCATCAAACACACCTTAACAACAGCATTAAGGAATTTGTCCTCTTCAAGGTCCTCAAAATCAGCGACCTGATACAATAACATAATTAGATGAAGATCATGTGACTTTTCTGGTTTGGTCACAACACTGAATCAAATTTGTTCATAAATTGCAGTTGTCTCTCAGACAAACAGAACATACATGGCTAGGAAGACACAAGCATGGTGAATAGTTATCACAGTAAATATGCACATGTGGTAGATGATGAGACGCCACTATGGAGTATGGAGATGTCAACATGCAATTATTTATCAAAGCTGCAAAAGCGTAAAAGGATAACTGGGAAATTCAGATTGAAGTATGAGCATAAACTATTGCTGAGGTGGTGAATTTCCATAGGAACGGAAAGTAAATATAGTCTGCAACCACATCTAACGGAGACACATAGAGTGAGAATTGCAATATGCCCCGAGAACATATTACTTGGGATACTCCTAATGACAATGTAGGGCACCAAACTTTGTATAGTCATCGTCCTAATTATAACTCTCACTGGCTAAACATGCAGCACACAAATTGCAAAGCCGAGCAACGCAATTCGCGAGCAAAACAGCTCGGCATCCTCGCACCTGCGACTCCTTGAAATCAACGGCGAGCCCTCTGTCCTTACGCGACGACGACGACGCCTGCGAGCCCCCTCCGCCGCCGCCGCCAATGCCCCGCCGCTTCTTCGACACCCCCTCCACCTGAAAAAACCAACAGGTCAGCGCCGCTCCTCCTCGGGCCATTGCCGGACACACGCTTGCAGAGGGACAACGCGCACGCACGCGCGCACCTCGTCGAAGCGCCGGGTCACGCGGGGGCCGGGCGGCGGGTGGCGAGGCGCGCGGGCGACGGCGGGGCGGAAGCGGCAGGAGCATGAGGTGGACGGGAAGGGGAAGGCCGGGGAGGCGAAGAGGGCGGCGACGCCCGCCATTGCTGCTGCTGCTGCTGCTTCGCGGCGCGCGGGGTTTGATTTGGGTTTCCCTCCCCCGCGGCGCAGCTCCTTATCCTCTTCTTGATTGCGGGTAAGAAGAGGGGACTTGGGAGAGAGTGAGCACGGCAAGCAGCCGAGCACGTGCAGGCCGCGTGTGATAATATCATTATTAGGTAGTTTCATAATATATTTTTGACTTTTTTTAATATTTAACTATTTATCTTATTCAAAAATTTAGTACAAATATAAAAAATAATAATACATGCTTAAAATTATTTTGATAATAAAGCAAGTCACAAGCAAAATAAATGATATTTTCATAATTTTCTGAATAAGACGAATTACAAATATTAAAAAAAATCAAATAACTTATATTATGAAACGGAGGGAATAATGTTTAAAAGGATAGCAACGGTTAACTCTTTTCTCATCTACATCAATAATACAAACTCATTTTATAAACGTACGTACGGACGTAGAGCCCTGTGTGGTTTTTTGTTAATACAATAAAATAATATTTTATTACTTTTCTTTCCTTCCAATCTACTCGTGCAACAAAATTTACTTAAATAAATATTAAGAGCTAACTATGAGTCATTGTTATGCATAACAACCATTTGTTTTCTCGCTTATCTTTCCTCGGTGTCATCGTATTTGCTCACGTGATAATGAAAAGAGTCAGCTAATAATCGTCATCATGCATGTCCTTAGTTTGCACACTAGAAACACTTTAGTGCCATTTTTTCTCAAATATCTCTTCATAATAGGAATATTTAGTTATTCGGTTCGGAGGATTTTGAAACAAATAAATGAATTAAATTCTTTCTTAAAAAACAAAATTGTCTCTCAATTTAACAAAAGCTATAATAATTGGGGTGTGTAGGTGGTTGCATGGAATTTTAAAATTAAAGTATATCGTAGTACTCCACGTGTTCTTCTTTAATTGGAATTTTTTAATTTTAATCGCAAAAATAAATTATATTTTAAATCTATGAAGTTAAAATACAATGAGCATAATTATCGGGTATAGATTATCTTAACAACTTCTGGAAAAAAATACATAAGTGACTTCTTGTGATTTCTGAGTGCATCTTGTTTTTTTCATCACTACCGGACAATTAGATTCAATGGTTTAGATCCATACCATTATATTTTTCATATTTTTAAAATATATCATTATCATTCACTTATAATAACAGTCATGAAATTACTATTTTACATATATTTGAAATATGTCATTATTTACCCATTCAATATGTTGAAAATAAAAAATGGACCAAATTACCCCCTCGTCTTCCTCGATCCTCTTATCTCTCCACTGATCTTCCTCACATCTCTCTAAAGCCAATCTCAATAGGAACTTCATAAAGGTTTCAATCTTATTAAATGACATATCATATAGCAAAAATTAGTGGTGTGTCATATAATTTATGATGAGATAAATGATTTGATTTTGATGAGGATGATACTTGGTGTACACGTTTAACTGGACCATGAAACTGGATTGAAATCTACATTCAGAGTAATCTGTTTCATCTCCACGCAACTAATCAACTTACATTGGTTACTTGGATATAACGTTTAAGTAATGTGTTAGCCTATGAAACCATAAAGTAAAACTTTATATTGGAAACACATGTTTTATTCATCCACTCAAATATGTTTTGATGATATGACACTATCGAAAACCACATAATAAAATCTTGCGCTGAGAATAACCTAAATATGTTTGTGGCTAGTGGCATTCTCTCCACCTCTCCTAGGGTGCCGCTGCATGAGTAGGCGCGCGAACATGGCTAACATGGTCATTGGAGGGAGGACGTTGCTCTTCTCCGTCTCACCCAATATCGCTTGGTATGTTATTCCACTCTTGCTCTACCTCTTCCTCACTCGCAGCTACATCATGGGCATGGACAGTGGTGACGCTACAATAATGTGCGGTGGTTTTAGTAGTAGTAAATGACAATGGCGGTGCTAGAGTCACGTGAGTGGGTGGAAGGCGTGGAAACTAGAGGGCCGCTTACTGCCGTCAACTAGCACTGCCATCTCGGGAGGCGGATAGAAGAGGGCAAAGGAAGAAGAAGGGGACAATATTGTGTGTATTTGAACTTTTATGTATATATACATACATACAGTACAAACGCTCTAAAATATCAGCTGCATTACATTACATAGACCTGAAAAAAATCAGTTATGTGTTGTTTGGCTGCTAGCCACACTTTGGATACATATTTTGGCTGCTAGCCGGTGTAAGTTTCTTTAGTATTATTACCAATGTTAACATACAACAACATATTTTGGCTTGTATCAAGCACAAGAGAAAAAACTTATTGGCGATTAAAAAAATAATCTTTGAGTAAAACTTTTATATACGTGTTCTTAATGATCTAAAAGCAAAGACAAGAAAAAACGATGAAAAACATCGAAGTTATCTCCAAATTTAAGTTTTAAGTTTAATTTCTGGCTTATAAGCATAAACATAAGCGAAAAAGATTAGACTGGTATAAATTGCATGTATAGATGCACTATTGATTTTCTGGCACATGTTCGACAATTTGTCTTATTCATAAAATTTATACGAACACACTAAAATGAGTTATAATTAAAATATATTTATTAAAAAATTTAATTGCAATAACATAAATGATGTGACAGAGCTGCGACCCATCGAGGAGATGGGTCGTGCTGGGGTGGCCCGACATAGTAGAGGCCCACGGGCTAATTACGAACCAGTATAAATATCCAATACATTCAAAAATATGCATAAAAAATAAAAATAAAACAGAAAAGTTTAAATCAAAAGGAAAACTTTAAAAAACAGGTAAATATATGGGAAAATGGTTGAAAAATGTATAACATAAAGAATATGGAGACAAATAGGTGGGCTGGCTAGGTCGTGCTCGTGCTTGGGCTGTGCCGTATGGGCGTGCTCGGGCCGACCCACTCCAGCACGGCCCATTTGACCAGGTATACGCAGCCCGGCCCAGCCCAGCATACCAAGGCCCAAATAAACGAGGCCTAAATCCGCCCAAAAAGCCCATCTGCTCTCTCGTCGAGACCTCTCCCGAACTTCACTTCACCACCACCAACACAAAAACCCTACCACCGCCATTCCCCCCCCCCCCCCTCCCCTCCCGCTTCCCATCGCCGCCGCTCCGCCGCGCCGCTCCCCTGTGACTCTTCCGGCGAGGATCGCGGGCGTTGCCCCGGTGACCGGCCAGCCATGTCGCTCCGCGTGCTGAACCCGAACGCGGAGGTGCTCAACAAGTCGGCGGCGCTGCACATGAACATCAACGCCGCTAAGGGCCTCCAGGACGTGCTCAAGACCAACCTCGGCCCCAAGGGCACCATCAAGATGTACAAACCCTCCTCCCCTCCCTTCCGCTCTCGCTAGGTTTGACTCTGATTGGATGCTCCGATGCGGTGGGATGATGCTGATGCATCCGCTGGATCCACGCGCGCGCACCTAGCTGTGGTGGATTCGCTGGGTGTAGGTTTCATTCTTTTCCGATTTTTTTATCCATTTTTTTAGTGATGGGATGTGGGTGCGATTCCGTGCTTGCAGTATGTAGATGTATATTTCTAGATTTGCCAGACGAGATGCTGCACATGGTTTGATCTAGCTCGTAGATTTGGAATGGTGATGTTTGGAAGGATTTGGTAGTCAGTGAGGTGCTAACTTTTGCAATGGCAGCGCTGCGGTGTCCTGTAATGGCTATGATCCAGCTATATTTGCCCTATCTGAATGCCTTTGTTATGTGCTGCACAGGCTTGTCGGTGGTGCTGGTGACATCAAGCTGACCAAGGATGGGAACACCCTCTTGAAGGAAATGGTATAGTTACGCTTGGCATTAGTGTTTATGATGGCGTTTTAGTGTGTTCGACATGCTCTGATGGTGTGGTTTGTGGCTTCCTGTACCACGATTTGCAGCAAATCCAGAACCCAACAGCAATCATGATTGCAAGGACCGCGGTTGCACAGGACGATACAAGCGGTGATGGCACAACCTCCACTGTGCTTTTTATTGGGGAGCTAATGAAGCAATCTGAGCGGTGTATTGATGAAGGTCTGTTTATTGGAACCCATGCCCTCTGTTCTTTTGATAGATCAATTTTTTTTTCAAATTTATCGATATATCTGAAATGTCACTTACGCATCTAGGAGAAGTGTAAAAGCGTGCTTATACATAGGAAAGTGGAGTTAAGAGTAAAACTAGACTTTTTGATTATGTGCTATGCCATCCCTTCTGTTAAACTTGCATAATGCGGATCTTGGCATGCACTTCTAGGCTAATTTGGATCTTCACTCCACAAATTTAATCTTGAAAAACAAGTACATTCAGACCTTCTGCGCTAAGGTCACAGCGTGAAATTATCTTGAAGTTGTAATTGTTAGTCGGTAAAACATTATCGTTATATGATAACTTGCCATTTACTATAAATTTATAGTAACTGATTGTCATTCTTGTAGGCACTCATCCACGCTTTTTGGTTGATGGCTTTGATGTTGCAAAGAGAGCAACTCTTGAATTTCTCGAGAAATTCAAGACACCAGTTGTCATGGGCGATGAACCTGACAGAGAGATCTTGAAAATGATAGCGAGAACTACTCTAAGGACAAAGGTAGTTGCAATTTATTTTGGGCTTTCACGTTTTCTTAACTAGACATGTAACATATAGACTATATATTCTTTCAATTTCACATGATCTGACTATTTTGCAGCTGTACGAAGGATTGGCTGATCAGCTGACTGATATTGTTGTGAATGCGGTAATATCTTCTTTTTGCTAAATTGTTTTTTAGGTTCAAGCTTACTCCTTGTCTGAACATATCAACATATTTGAATTTTCATGCAATCTTTGTTGCAGGTTCTATGCATCCGCAAGCCTGATGAACCAATTGATCTTTTTATGGTTGAAATAATGCATATGCGCCACAAATTTGATGTCGACACACGTCTGGTATGTTTTTTTATTTCTCAAGATAGCATTATTCTGAATTTCATATTCCCATTAGAAGAATAAGTTGTTTACCCACCTTAGCTTTTGAACTGAGCAACTTGCCTATTCTTTCTCTAAGCTAATACTATTCTGTGTTGGATTAATCAGACTAAATATTTACGTGCTATACAACATCAGTGTTGGAGTGTAATGCGACAATACTTACCCTGCTGCTTTGGTATTGTTCTAGGTGGAGGGTCTGGTCTTGGACCATGGTTCTCGTCACCCTGATATGAAACGCAGGGCAGAGAACTGTTATATCTTGACCTGCAATGTCTCACTGGAATATGAGAAAAGGTGCACACCTTTTACAAATATGTACTTTACCTTGTTGGTTAACTAATTGTTGTTGGCCCTTTTGCATGGATTGTATCTGCTGATACCCCTATGTTCTTTATATACCTACCTATTTTCGGACTGTACTGTTAAAGTAATGTACTTAAAGCAAGATATATTTGCTCTTCATATATGCTACCTTGTTTGCCGTTAAGACCAGTTGCAGACACTTTTAAAATCCTTACCTATCTTAGCTCCTTTACTTTAAATTATTTATGGATTTGCCATGCATCATTGAGGGGATAGTTAACTGACATATACTTTTCTCAGTGAAATAAATGCAGGTTTTTTCTACTCGAATGCAGAACAAAGAGAAAAGATGGTTGCTGCAGAAAGGCGCCAAGTTGATGAGCGTGTGAAGAGGATTATTGAATTGAAAAATAAGGTAGTTCACTTAGTTCACCTTCAGTTCCTTGTTCTCTACACTAGTCAGAAAGTGCTTCACATGGTTTTATGAAATGCAGGTTTGTGCTGGAAGTGATAAAAATTTCGTGGTGATCAATCAGAAGGGCATTGACCCTCCATCCCTGGATCTCCTAGCTAGAGCAGGGGTAATGTTCTTTGATGGATCTAAACTACATACCTTCTAGCTTCAACCATTTAGATTCCTCGTTAGATTAGAATGTTTCTGAATGGAAGCATCATAAGCAGCTAATTTTTGTTGTAAGGTCTTCTTTTATTGAACTTTTATTATTTGGAGATCGTTATTCAAAATGTCTTTTCTTAATGCTAGATTATTGCTCTCCGAAGAGCTAAGAGGAGAAACATGGAGAGGCTTGTGCTAGCATGCGGGGGTGAAGCTGTCAATTCTGTTGATGATTTGACGGAAGATTGTCTTGGCTGGGCCGGGCTTGTCTATGAGCATACTCTCGGTGAAGAAAAGTACACCTTTGTTGAGAATGTGAAAAATCCTCGCTCTTGCACTATATTGATTAAAGGTTACACTTGAACCATATAATATGATCTTTTTCTAATATGCTGGTTGGGCGGTGAACTTAATGTAAAGTCAACTTCTCCAGGGCCTAATGACCACACCATTGCGCAAATTAAGGATGCTGTTCGTGATGGTCTAAGATCTGTTAAGAATACAGTTGAGGATGAAGCAGTCGTGCTGGTAAGCTAGAGATGGAGAGCTTCATGATCCACCTTGTGCGCATTATGTTTGGTTACGTCTCTGGGTTATTTTAGACTGTTTTTTCTAGTATACTTTACTAGCTTATAATGCATAGGCCAAACAGCCATACTGCCTATGATTCATATCACATCTTTTATTTATACTGTATACTTTAGTTGCTATTAGATGTATGTGCATTCCATGGTTGCTTAAGTCGTTCTTATTATTACCTCGGTCCCATAATAAGTGCATTTCTATGATGGAGAGAACAGATTATAAGAATGAGAAATGACCTAAGTTTACTTATTAAATAAGATGTGGTGGGGGAGTGGGAGGGTTGTTGAGGGGTAAGATGGGGAGAAATTTGAATTGGGGATGGTTGTAGGGAAAAAAGTTTACTCTAGAAACACACTTTTTATGGAACAGCATTTGAATTCCAAAATTGCACTTATTGTGGGACGGAGGGAGTATGTTTTTTGGAGAAACGGAATCATGTTTGTTACCTTCAGACCATACTTGTTAACTATGTTCTTACCATCTTATCTGTGAACTGCAGGGAGCAGGAGCATTTGAGGTTGCTGCAAAGAAACACCTTATTGACAACGTGAAGAAAACTGTTAAAGGAGTAAGTGTACTGCAATGTCAATATGCTTACTTCAATGTAACAAAGCATTAATACGCTGCTAACTTCCGAATAATGGCAACAGCGAGCACAACTTGGGGTGGAAGCATTTGCTGAAGCTCTTCTTGTCATACCCAAAACACTAGCAGAAAATTCAGGTCTGGATACCCAAGATGTTATTGTCTCTCTCCAGGTATGACATTTTCTGTTGTCATTGCACCACACTTCATCCTGAAACTGAAGGTCGGAAAGTAAACTGTTTCTGTGCTTTCTGAAGAACGAGCATGATCGTGGATTGGTCGTGGGATTGAACCATCACTCCGGTGAACCAATTGACCCCCAAATGGAGGGCATCTTCGACAATTACTCCGTGAAACGCCAGATCATTAATTCGGGGTACGTAATTCAGTTCTTTCCTGATTGTCCAACAACTTACTAACTCTTCCCTTTTTAATCGTGCAGGCCCATCATCGCGTCACAGTTGTTACTTGTGGATGAAGTGATCAGGGCTGGGCGCAACATGAGGAAACCAACCTAATACTTTCCCTCCCTGCCGCTGAGTCTTTGTTTTGTGGGAGATGTTACGCATTTTGTTTGGTTATTTTGCCCTTCTATCATTAGTTTGTGCTTAGTAGCGAGGTGGGTGAAATGTATGGGGGCTTCTGTTAGTTTGTCCCTCTTCGACTGTAACAGATTACATGTAATCTGTCACCGTCATTTATGCCGTCCTGATGATTTGGGAATCACTGTTTGCTGTGCTGTCATGTCAATTTTTTTTCAAGTTGAATTAAACAGAACGCGCCTATTTTTGTTGGCGAGTTGATTGTCCCTTTGGCTTAATGCTTGATGATGCATGCAGCAAAAGAGATGCAATGGCTGATGAACAGACACTATCATAACATGTTAATGTTAATCATGAAGTAGCTTAATTGTAACCAGTCAGTTGCATTGTTTATGGGTACCAAATTGCAAATGTTGAATTAAACAGAACGCGCCTATTTTTGTTCGGCGAGTTAGGTTTGGAAATTTGTATCCGTGCCATTATGATCTTTCAAAGTTAGAGATAAGTCACCGGTATCTTAATGATATGTAGAATTCGTATGAGTCAATGATACGTGAGCCAGGATGTCATATCTACGATTTCACAGATTATAATGATATTTTTGCAATTTTTTCCTTTGCTTAGTGCTTGATGATGCATGCAGCAAAAGAGATGCAACGGCTGATGAACACAGCCACTATCATAACATGTTAATGTTAATCACGAAGTAGCTTAATTGTAACCAGACGGTTGAATTATTTATGGGTGCCAATTGCAAAGAGTATATCCAAGCGCAGGAGGAGATTACCCGATCGGCTGCAGCTCCAGGCTGTGTGCGCCTTTGCATCGGATTCTTCCTCACCTATCGTCTTAGCCTGACAGAGATTGCTCAAATCAGACAGATTCCTCTCACTTGTTAGTGCATCAGAAAGCGTCACATTAATTCCCCTTCCGAGCTGCACAAGCTGCCCATCTACCAGCAGCAGCTTCAGGTAACAGTAAGAGTAGTGCAGTGTTGCAAACATTGCTCCAATTTTGTTCTTTCTTTTCCTTTTAGGGTTATGTTTCCATGTCCATTTCAAGAGCCAAGTTTACTCTAACCTTGCAGAGTTTGCAGAGATGGGATGTGTAGAATCCAAGCTGGTTGCTCCCATCAAGTACAGGCGAATTCAGAAGGATCTTGACAAGAAAGTGGCTGAGGCGCTCAAGGAGAGGACCAAGGCGAAGAAGAAGACCTTCAGGTCAGTGAACAGCATCACCATGGGCCTCCCTCGCTTCAAGGAAGGTCTCAACAACATAAGGGACGTCTTCGACCAGTATGGTAACGTGTTTGGGTCAAGACCGACCTTGAGCACCATCGTTTTTGCCTTTAGCTTATAATAATCATAAGCTGAAATTTGAAATTAAAATTTGAAGTTGATTTTAGTTTTCATAATAGTTTATTTTACGTTTTCTTTTAGACCGCCAAGTACACATATATAAAAAATATTTTTAATTGCTAATAAACCGTTCGGTTATAATAAGTACAAGCAAAGTGATGACTTGTGTGATAGCTCAACAGTTAGGCAGTGTTCCTTTTGGCTTGTGGGCTTAGCTTATAAGGCACAAGCAAAATAAGAAACACCATTGGCACATGATTAATTAAGTCTTAGCTATTGTACATTTAAAAAATAGATCTACTTGACTTTTTAAGAAATTTATATAAAAAAGTTTTTTTTGCAAAAAAATCAACATCATATTCAACATTTTGAAAAACATGTTTACAGTAAACCAGAAAGTAACTATCTCTAATATTCCCTCCCATTTAATAATTCTTGTTGTTTTGAACAAAAGACTCCCTTCAATTTAATAATTCTTGCTGTTCGGATAAAAAACATGATCTTTTAAATTAATCTTTGATCGTGATTTTATATAAAAATATAAAATTATGGAACTTGAGGGAGTAAGTACAAAAGAACACTGCGGACTTAAGACTGTTTGTTCTGTTTCGCTATTGCGCTTTCGGGTTCACCTTTGCAGTGACTGAAACTGCAGACGAGGACTCAAATGGGACGATTGACAATGATGAGCTGAGGAATTGCCTGAACGAGCTCCACGTCCAGTTGTCGGAGGAGGAGGTCGACAATATTCATCGCTACTGCGATATCGACAACAGGAAGGGGATTCAGTTCCAGGAGTTCGCCGTCTTCCTCTGCCTCATGTACCTTCTTTTCGGTTCAGATGTTACACGCCGTGTAAGCATTTTCACCCCATCTGTTCGCTTATGTTTATATGCTAAAATTTAAATTTTTAACTTTAAATTTAGGGTTAGTTTCGAAATTTTTTTACCGAAGTTTATTTCCTAGCATTGGCTTTTAGATCATTAAAAAATATACAAAAATTTTATTCATAAATTATTTTTCATTACATATATGTCGTAAAATATATAAAAGTTGAGCTCTTGTTTGGATAAACGTTCATCTGCTCTGCCACAAAAACCAGCTCATAGAATTTGTTTCAATTTTTTTCAAGATGAAAGAATTTTGATCATTGGATGTTTGGAGTCAGATTTCAGAGTTCGAATCCGCGAGGCTCAACTACGTTTTCGATGAGCTCATCGATGCTTACCTGTTCTTCGACAAGGATGGAAATGGCAAGATGAACAGGAAAGATGTCACCGAGAGGATGAATGAGGCAACTCATCAGGAGAGGACCCCCAGTCACATAACAACACAACTATTCAGTACTCATCCTGCCCCTCCTTTTCCTATCACACAATTAACTTGGTGTTCATGCCAATGTTACTTTGTTAGTGTCCAGATGTGAGCAATTTTTATTTATGTATTTATTTATTGTTTCTTGCAGAAGAGATGGACCTGAACAGGAATGGCAATGTGAACCTTAAAGAATTCCTCTTCTCCATTATCAGATGGGCAGGAGTTGAGTCAGATGAAGAAAGAAATGAGACATCTCCCTAGTCTTCTTTTATTCTCATAACTTGTCAAATGTACAGCTGATAATCAGATTGCAAGTTCAGAATAAACTTCTGTATTTGCTCTTGTGGCTAAGTATTTGCAACTAAACTCAATGTTCAGATTGCATGGAACTTAATGTACACAAACAAGATGTAAAAGGTATTATCTAAGAAATTGTACTTTAAATTTGCATGTGTTCATTCTCCCAGTACTTGTGATTTAACATTCAAGACCCATTAAGGTCTCTAAGAAGGACAAGCTTTCTAATTGCGAAAGCATCAGTGTCACAGAGAAGATTCTCTCAAATTCCTCATGTGGGTAACAACACTGAAAATATTCCTTTATTTTCAAAGTGTTAATGAACCTACAACCTAGAGCTGTATCACATAACTGGAGGGGCAAAGAAAAAAAAATTTTTGCTGGGAAGGCCCAGACCGGGCCAGCCAAATGGGTAGAGGAAGGTAACACCTTGAAAACATAAAAATTACATCAAAACTCCAGCAGTATTATCAAGTGCTTTCTTTGCAATCTTGAATTTGCTAGTCAAGTCCTTACCAGTGTCCTTAGCAATAACATGCTGTTTGATGAACAGCACAATGCCGTCTCTCAAAATTTCGAGCTCTGGAATTCCAGCGATGCGGGTAAAGACGTTCCACACCAGTGCATCATCCTTTTGTAGTAAGGTCTCAAACAGCATTCGGAAATGCATGATCCTTTTTGGTATCACCTCCACCGCCAGGTTTTTGACAACCTTCAGGGTTGCAAGCGAGAGTGAAAAATTTGCCAACATCTCTGCAACTAGTTTTGCAAGATTCATGGATCGATTCAACTCCATCGTATCTAACTCCTTAAAATGATCCCAGAGGCAGTACTGCAATAACAGCAGAATAAACCAGAGAAACATAGTTAAATTAAAAAAAATGATGTGAACTTCTTCATTGCCTATTTGCAGAGAGTAATGAACAAGCAGTACATAAATGGCCAGAATATTACAACCATTATCACTAAAGATAATAGTATCACAAACAGAATACCGTAGTAGAAAAATGCAAGTTAACATTAATCAAAGTCAAAGCACAAAAACTAGCAGGCCATCAGTTTATCCAAATAAGTCTACTGATAAAAATAAACCCACCAGCATTGTCAGCGCAGCAATCCGCTAATTCGTAAGATAGAACAGATGTTGAGTAGATACAAAGACAACTACAATGTATACCTGTAAACTGAACTTGTGATTTTTATCATGGCTGCATAGCTTCGAGGCAAGGACCGTGTAATACTTATTGAACACCTTTTCTTGCAGACAACAGTCAACAATGACCCTTATGATTTCTCGATCCTTCATACCAATAAAAGAATTGTCATAAGTAATACTGAGAGAGAGACAGACAACACAACAGAACTTATAGAAGATGAGTGCACACCTGTTTCCCAGAAAGGTCTAACCTCAAGAGCTTCTCAAAAGCATCCACATAGTCCTCAGCACTCATTATAATGCAGAAAATTGCTCTTCGTATGTCAGTGTTCATCCGCTGAGCAGCTGCAAGCTGAACCAGTTTTTGTGCTTCAACAACCTGCTTGCTTATAGCTGCTGCAACTTCTTCAATATTGCCTACAGTGGATGAAACATCCCCAGACAACCACCACTGCCCTTTCTTATCAGGATCCAAAAGCTTATTCCACTTAAGCCCACGCAAGAGGACATCTTCTGCCTTCATCTGCAGGCATGTAGAAAAGAAACTACATGTTAGTTAAATAAACAGAAAAGTCTGCATTTCTGAATTCACAATAACAAGTCCAGATATTGGGAAATAAGTTCTTGTGCAAACCTTTTGAAGCCACTTTTTTATACGAGTGTGGTGCGAAGGATCCTCTTTGGGCCTTTTTTTGTTGTTCTTAATGTCACATATTGTCTCAAGCATAAATTCCATCTGCATTGTAACCAGTAAGATGTAACAGGTACCAAATTGAAAAACTATTGCTTACATGTCATGTTTCTTAAATAGCCATAAAACAAGCAGCTTACTCTTTTGCTATGCATCTCTGCTTGTCCAATATCTTGACCAGTTGGGCGTGCTTTCTGTTTCAACTGGTTTACAGAGTTCTGAATACTGAGAACAAAATCTTTCATTGCACCTGGGTCATCTCCCCGGAGCTTCATTCCACAGCCTGTCCATCCAGATGGGGGAAAAAAAATCCTCAGCTGAACTGAAGTATAAAACATGCTACACTATTCTAAATCTCCAATCAATGGAACGGTTACAATGGTCTGGAACGTGAGTTGTGCATTATTATTATTCAAAAGAACTATCAATGTCATACACTGTAGAATGGTCAATACAGTCGAGACATCCAGCTCTGTCAGGCGTTTGCTCAGCACTGATAGCAGATCATATATAAGATCACTGCAATATTAGATAGGATTATCAGAATTTATCTGTTCAAAAAAAAGGGTAGTATAATGTTCCAATGCAGACCTTGAAATGACATCAAATATGCACAAATAGCAGAGCAGCAAGGTAAGATTTCTCAGAGATAGACCATCTTCTTTTGAGTACTCGTCCTGTCACAATTGGAAACAAGAAAACATATTAACTTATGTAAAAATAAAAATAAAAAAAACAGGAAAAGTCACTTAGGGAATAATCAAGTACACAAAAGAGATGAAAAAAAAGGAAAGATTGCAATTAATCTTTGTATAGCATAAATAGTCATACCTCAAATGACTTTGCAAGAGAGGCAATGATCTTGGCACTGAAGTCATTGCCAACCAGGCATGCCATACCTGCAACAAATGATGCAAATACAGCAGCATACCTGCACAGATCAAAAGAGCAATTTCATTAGTTTGTTTTTAATAATAAACATCCATAAGGAAACATAGACATTCATATATGTGAGTATTGTGGAAGATCCTTAACTGTTCATTTCCACGAGGTCCTCGTGAACAACTTGCCAAAACTTCATCACCGATTACTTGGCACCCAGTATTTCTTGGAATTGACTGTGAACAGAAAAGTGGAAACAAAACCAGGAAAATTGTGATTAATCAATCTAAAATAAAACATATGTAGAAATTTGGTAGCACAATATCCAAAGTCAAAAGAAAAACAATGATACTGGATCATACACGAAATATCGCAGCGATTTCCTGAGTAATGGACTCCACATTTGACTCTGAGAGTCTGTTCAGTAATCCTGACACATACAAAGCAATAGGTCATACATAACAATACACACCAAACAAAATGGACAAGAAGCCTGTCACACAGAAATAAAGATGGAATTTGAAGTCACACCTCTCACTCTCCGGCGCATCTGAGAGATCTCTTCTGATTCCAAATTGGAAGTAGCACGCAGACTTGGAGGTACATACTTCTCCTTTGACGCCGTAGGTAGTTCAACCACATTAGGTTCTTCATTCTCAGATTCCTGAACTGCTTCATCATTCTCTTCACCCACACCCTCATCATGTAGTTCCTCAATAGAATCATTCGTCACTTTCTTCTTTTTCTTCTTCTCTTTTTTCTTGTCTACTTTAGTATGATCTACCGTATTCCACTCAAACTCTTTTGCTTCATCATCTGAACCAAAGTCACCCTCAAATCCAAGGTCTGCAAAAAGGCTGTCCATACCATCATCTGGACCACCCAACTTTCCTTTCTTCACCTTGAGTTTCTTCGCTAGCCTCCTCTCTGTCTCCAAATCCTCCTCTCTGCTCACAGCTCCGCCTCTCTCCATCTCAAGATATTCCTGGAATTTGGACTTGGATTTGGGCTTAGACTCTGGATCCCTCCTCCTCCTCTTCTTCACGATGCTAGGTTCTTTCTCTGGTTTCTTTTCCTCTACTGGAGTTGGACTTGATACTACAGATGTCACTACCGGCTTCTTATTTTTGCCACCCTAACGCATGCAATTTTGTAAACCTAAATTAGAACCCCCAGACTAGCAAAGCATGCCATTTTTGTTTGCACATATGATTTGGTGTGCTCACCTGATGCTGAACCCATGAAAGAAAGCGCAATTTTTGCTTCTCTGATCTCGCTTCTTTTCGCTTCTCCTTGCGCGACTTCTTCTCCTCTTTCCCTATAACAAACACCAACAGGAAAAAAAATAGCATTGCAATGGTATCAGCATTCACAAGAGGGGAAACAACGCTCACTGCTTCGCACGCCAGAGCCATCTTTAGACAGAGAAGAACCTTACCGGCCATGGCTCCTCCACACTATGTTGCAATCCTCCTCTCCCGGAAATTTACAAGTTAAAGCTGATAAAATTAACAAAAAAAAATAATTATTAGCAGAATCCCCTACCGAATTAATCATCTAGATACAGGAAAGCAACATCATCCACTCAGAGAGAGAGAGAGAGAGAGAGAGAGAGAGAGAGAGAGAGAGAGAGAGAGAGAGAGCGGACATGCGCTATTACCTCGCCGTATTCCAGTTGCCGGAGGAGAAATCCTCAGCAAAGAGAGTGCCCGCGAAGCCCGCGGCGGCCGGGGCAACGGCGGCGGCGGCGGAGGGAAGAAACAAACAACCAAAAAGAAAAGAAAGCAAGGGTTTTTCTCCCCCTCCGGTGGTTTGGAAGGGTGACACAATTACAGGAAGCCCCCTCAAGTCCCTCTCTAATTGCACCCACGCCCCTAATCTCGATCGGGCCGTCGGTTCTCCATCGGACGGCGCAGCGCGACCGCAGCGGTTCCCTTCCGCTCCTCCTCCCTCCCCGTGCTCGCCGTTTCGGCGCCATCTCCGCCGCGGCTTCGCTTTCCCTCCCAAAACGAAAACCTAAACCCTCCGCTCCGCTCCCCTCCCAATCCGCCTCCCCCGAATCCCTCCCCGAGAAGAGCTCGCATTTTGATCTTCGCGGAGTTCACGGTTTCCGGCGGTTGTGGGTTCTGTGATTTGTGCTTTTGGGTGTGGGGAGGTTGGTTGCAGGTTGAGTTGTGATGGCTGGGGGTGGAGGAGAAGGGGACGGGAAGGCATTGGAGGGAGGAACGGCTCCGTTGGGTGAGTTTCTTGGTGTGTGGTGATTGAGTTCTTGGGTTTTGGTGTAAAGGTGCCGACTTTTTTTTTTGTTCTTCTTCTTTGGGTTTGTAGGGTCTCCGGTTAGTGGCGGTGATGGCGACGCGACGGCGAGTGAGGGGGAGGAGGACGGCGTGCTGTACGGCGAGACGCAGGCGCTGGATGACGCCGAGACTCAGATGGTTGATGATGGATTGGGGGAGGAGGAGGAGGAGGAGGAGGAGGAGGAGGAAGGGGTGGCTGTTGATTGGGGAGAGACGCAGTTGGTGGAGGACAGCGAGGAGGAGCGTGCCGGTGCCGTCGACAATGAGGATGACACGCAGTTGGTGGACGATAGCGAAGATGAGGAGGAGGAGGAGGAGGAGGAGGAGGAGGGTGGTGGTGCCTGTGATCAGGCGAAGCGTGTGGTGGCAGGGTGTGACAATAATGCCGGCGATTTGGTTGGGACACAATTAGTTGAGGAACACAAGGAAGAAGAGGATGGTGGGAATGATGATGGTGGTGATGGGTTGGAGACCCAATTCGTCGAGGAGTGTCCGGGAGAGGAGATGGTTAATGATAGCAGCGATGAGGATGCTGGTGATTGGGGGAAGACCCAGTTGGTCGAAGACTCAGATGAAGAGAGAGATGATGACGGCGACGATGAGTTGAGCGTGGGCACCCAAGTGTTAAGTGATGATGAGGACCTATCAAATGATGAGGGAGAGGTGAAGTTTTGCATGAATGGAAGCAATGCCAAGGTAAATAGTGTATTGGAGGGTCATGTTGATACCAACAATTTTGTAGATTCAGATGCTTCAACAGATGAAGAGGGTGGCACAGGTTAGTTAATGCTTGCTAAGTATGGTCTTTTCCAGTTTTCGTAGTCCCATAGGACAACGGTGTTTCTTTCAGATGTCAAAATTTGCTGAAAACCATTCTAGAAAGTTTACACTGTGGTATCTCTGAGTCTCAAACTCAGTATGTGACAGCCAGTTTCTATTGGTTTTACATGAAGAGAGACACAAATTACAACTAATCCTGCATTTATAGAGATCGCCTTTTCTTTTATTGATGTATAAACTTATGTGCTTCATATATTTTAATTATTTCAGAAAATAGAAATACATTTTAGTTGCATGTTGGACAATTAGAGATTGTACTCTTTTAATTATACCTTATTTCTGTTCCATTTTTGTTTCATTCTTGTTTTTTTCCTAGCAAAGAGGTGATTAATATTTACTTCATCTTTGTTTTGGTGGTCTTGTGTGATTATTGCCCATGTTCTTCTTTCACTCCAAGTAATGTAGTAAAAGAAAACTCCCCTCACAAAAAAGGGTTATAGGAGAAAACAATGCTGTCAATTTATACATATGTTCTAGAATTTTTACACTTCTAGTGACTTAACCTTGCACTTATTTCTTACAGAAGGGTTTGTATGTTATAATTCTAGCTAATATTGTGACAACTCAAGCAGAGGCAGTTATTCTCGCCAACTCTACACTAGCAAGGCTGTGCTTTGGGGGGAACATGAAATTTGTGGTGATTAGACTTGTCATAGTTTTATTTAAGTATGATATCCTTTTAGAGTCTAGATTTTTATCAGGAAATTGCCATATTGAAAAATGTGTGTGAGGTATTGACATTTTACTTTATTTTTTCCTCCCGCTTCCTTCTGTGCTTCATTTCAATAAAATACTCCGTTATCGAAGTTTTTCAGCTAGGTACTATATCTTTGTGATACACATGCTATATATTTTGCCCCACACATTTTGGATCCACATTCTTCATTATATTTTCAACTTTTTGTTGACATGTAATATTTCACTGATAAGGAATTGCTGTATTTTTATCATGATTACTGTACTCTACATCTTGAAAGGTTTATTTATGAACATCCATATGGTTCAGTTTTCTATCTTACCATTTTGTCCATTTTTTCTGCGGTTATGCTATATTTGTCGCACAGTCCTTGGTTATCAAATATATTCCTGAATTAGAACATGGAGAAAAAAAATCTTCTGCTTATTTTATATAACCTTATTCTGTCAACCTAAATTTGGCCTGTATTGAGGCTATTTGTTTTGTTTTATAATGTTTACATATGTTTGTTTGCTCCAGCTCGTGTGTCATCAGAACAAACGCGTGAACTTGCTGCTGCTTGTCAAGCGTTTACTGCAAACAGTTTGCAACAAGGAAACCAACAGGCTTCAATAAAAGGAGCAAATCTTCTGAGGAAAACTGTGGAAAATTCTACCTCGTGTAGCAGGTCTGTAGGTGATCACCGAGATTGCGGGATTGACAGTGACTCCCATGGTTATGTACAGAACCATGATAAAGATGGAACTAAAAGCAGGAGCAGGTGCTCAACAGCAAAGAAACTTTTTGCTGACACAATGGTTGAAGAGGGTAAAAACAATGGCAGATGTTTTGATGGATTGAGCTATGTTGAATCACAGGAGCCTGGTGATCTGTCTCAGGCAAATGCTTTGGAAGTTGTGGACAGGTTGATATCAATCAATGCTGGCATATCGTCTCAAGAACCAACGCCACAGAAATTGGATTCAGCAAAGCCACCACATGTATCATATAAGAGAGGGACTTTAATGTTGGCTGAGAAGGTTGACTGTAATAGAAATTCTAATGGAAAAGCAGAGATATTTGCATGGGTGGATAGCCGTGAGGATGATGGGGGAGGTGAGTTTTTCAGTAAAAATAAGGACATTTTACTGCATAAATCAGCTGGTAGAGGGAAATCAAAGAGTCATTTTCCCAGAGAAAAGAAGTGCTCTACAAAAGTTGAGGCTGGTGGAGACAAAATTGGGGAGTGTAAAAAAGGGAAAAATTCCAAACTATCTGGGAAGTCTGATGCTTTACCTTTGTCAGATTCAAGAATTTTCAACAGTGATCTGAAGAGTAAGCGAGCTTCTGGAAACAGGACAAAGAAAAACCTTTTGAAAGACTTAGACTTAGATGATCTATCAAATGGCAAAAATTTGGAAGAAACTCAGGAAAAAGTAAGTGTAGCTTTGCATGATGTTGGCCCAGACACTCAAATTGCTCTGGAAGCTATGGAGGCTCTGGCACAATGTTCTCCTGCTAAAATTTTATCAGCTAAAGATGAATCTCCATTGGGCAATCGAAAGTCTAAAAAGGCTAAAAGTGAATCAAAGAACGACCCTTGTCAGAAGAGAACTGGCAGCATCCAGGGAGGTGTCACCACGCGTTCTAAAAGAATAAAACTAACTGAGCTGACCCCAGAACCTGAGAAAGAAATGCATAAAGGGTCAAGAAGGCGCAAAAATTCTGGAGATCTTAAAGCAAAGGCAAAAGATAAACAGGCAAAGTTGGTGCCAACTAAGAGTAAAGTTTTGAAGATATCTAGTGATGGAAATAAGTGTGATGCACCTGTTTCTCACCGGACGAGACACTTTAGTAGAAACAACCTTGATGAACGTACTGAGATATGTTCTAATAAGCACTCGAAGAGAGTGATAAATTCGACTGGTGGCATCTCCATGGTTGGAGAAGTTCAGAATAATCATATTGCAAATGAATTCGAGCAACCAATGATCAGTGAAAGAACTACAAAGTCTGCTTCAATCTATGTTGAAAAAGAAAGCACAGAGCATACCAGTGCAACTGATGCTCAGCATCTTCAGCTGCGTAGGGATGGAAGCTCACAGCACACTAGTGACAGTACTGCACAGGGCCTTGAACCATGTAGAAACAAACCAACAATTGAAGTCACATGCATAGAATACTCATCTCACCATCCCAAACAGAGAAGAACACCAACAAAATTTGTAAAACCAAAAGATCCTGCAGTTACCCAAAATGCTATCAATCATGAAACACCTCAAGATGAGGCCAGGCCATCTAAGAAAAGGCGGGTTTTCATCAGGAGTGTCTCTGACTATTTAAAGTATGCAAAGAGAGAATCTTCCAATGGAAGATCAACTTCTCTGCTGTCTACTATTATCAAAAAGTCATCAACTGCTTCTCCTGCACTGTATTCTTCTGTAAGTGCGGACAGCAAAACTTCTGGTTTTAATAGCTCTGAAAATACACATAATGGTCCATCCCAAGTAGAGGATGCAAGCAAATCACCAAGAAGCAACTCTGACTTTCACAGCAGTGCCCTGAAAACACCTTCAAAATTGTCAAATGAATTGTCACCTACTTTCAGTCCTCTAAATCCAGTGAAATCTTCAAGTAGGAGCTTGTCAAAACTCTCTGTTGCCAGAGAACTGCTGACGTTAGATCCTGAAAAGAATCCATCAAATTGTCAGCATAAAGATTCTAGAAGAAAGAAAAAACCGACCAGTTTTAGTATTTTATTCAGCCACCATTTGCATGGAGATGTGATAAAGCGTCAGAAGAAGGTAATGATATTTCTGTTACTGTCGGCACATTTAAAATATTAAAATTTTAATCATTAGTTATTTTAAACTAGGTATACTCATGGTAATTGTCTATGCTGTAGTTCTTGGCACGCTTAGGATTGTGTGAAGCACTTTCCATTCCAGATGCAACACACTTTGTGGCAGATAGTTTTTTCCGCACAAAGAATATGCTGGAAGCAATAGCTCTCGGAAAGCTGGTAGTTACGTCGATGTGGCTTGAAAATTGTGATCAAGCAGGCTGTTTCATTGATGAAAAGAAGTATATTCTGAGAGATGCCAAAAAGGAAAGGGAGATAGGTTTCAGCATGCCTAAATCACTTGCCTCAGCTTGCAAGCATCCTCTGCTGCTGGTAAAATGAATTCTGAAATTTTATTTTATTTTTCTAACTCCATCGTAGACAGATTTATTATAATTTATTTTAAAAACTCAGGGAAAACGAGTGTTTGTAACACCCAATGTGAAGCCAAGTCGAGATGTCGTGATTTGCTTGGTGTTAGCATCTTCTGGGCAGGTTATTTCTATGTTTAACATTTTAGATATCTTCTTGTCTGGTGTGTACTTCTATTCTATTTTATATGTATTTATGTATGTAGGTTTATTAGACAGTAGAGAAGCCTTCTTCAGTTACCTTTTTCTTCCCACTTTTTTTCTCTTCTTTGCATTGAACTGTTGAAGTACCATTCTCCATGATACAAGAAGTCAAGGTCAAACAATATGGAAATAGTTACCTGAATGAAGTGGACACATTAATTCCCTTTCAATTATTTTGTGAAGAAATGCAATCATCCTGTACTTATAGTGTACAAATCTTGCCTGGATGTACTTTTGAGCGACCTGCATATTTCGCTTGATGATTTACTACACTCATCACAACTTAGCAAGTTAGTATTCCACACACTTCTTTCACAAAACCATTTGTATTTAATGTTCTGTTTAATTTGTGCAGCCATTAGAAAGGATAGGAAGGTCCATAACGAAGGAAGTACCGGATGACCTACTGGTTATCTCATGTGAAGAGGACTATGAAACCTGTTCGCCGCTTCTAAAGAGAGGTCAGAATGAGATGTAATCTCACATCTCAGTATGCATATTATTTTCATCAAAGAATCTGGCCAGCCAGCCCAGCTAATGATCATGAATTCAACACAGGCGCCAGTGTTTTCGAATCAGAGCTTCTACTAAACGGCATAGTCATCCAGAAGCTGGACTACGAGAGGTTCTTGTAACTACATGGAATCTATTCCCTCCGTTCCTCGTTATAAGACTTTTTGGTCTTGTTTAGATTTATTTGTGTGTTAATGAATCTAGACACATACAAAACATATACATTAATACATGGATGAATCGAGGCAATCTTAGAAAGTTTTATAACATGAAACGGAGGGAGTACTTGTTCACAATTCAAGAGAAGAATTCTTCATATAGACCAATGCATTTTCCTTTTGGTTTTTGTGTTCAGGCATCGCCTTTTCTCGGATCGCGTTAAGCAGACCCGCTCGACGAGGTGGCTGAAAGACACGGCTCATGGCCGGTTTGTACCTGTATCCAAGTGTACATAGCAAACTGTGGTGCAGAGCTGCAGATACCGTTGCTGAAAACTGCTCCAGTTCGTTCTTCCCACTGCCTCTCCAACCATGCATGCATAGACCAGTCAGTGTAAATGAATTTGAATCTTTTTTATCTTTCCTTTGGTTCAGCCCAAGCTCACATGTAAATTTGTAACTTGTGGGGTGTTTAATACGGAGTAGTATATGCTAAGTTTCCCCCTTGTGATCCTCTGTTTGGCCCCATGCTTCGCCGGTTGTAGTCTCAGATTTCTATGCAAGTCTATGTGACTTGCCGTGAGGCAAAAAATGAAAATAAAAGAAAGATTTTAGATCATCGTTTTAATGAGGTTACCCACTTACCCTGTAGCGGGTTGCCTGTGAGATGTGAAAATGCTGGAGATTTCACTATCGATTGCATACTTTCCATCTTTCCACTTTTTCTGGTAATTCTTATACTTACGGGCTAAAATTTAAATTTTAACCTTAAATTTAGTGAATCTTTTACCGTAGTTTATTTTTTAGCCTTGACTTTTAGTTCACTAAAAATATGTATATAAAAGTTTTATTTATAAATTATTTTCTATTTGTAATATGTTGTTTGATTTTTTTCATGGGCTTTTTTTACCATTCTTGAAAAGTACCTTAAGGTACTAAAAATTTTTAGTGCGAAATAATGGTATCTTGAGATACTTTTGAATGTTAAAAAAACTCTTTTTTCACCCTCATAATGCAAGGAGGTTAGTGCTAAAGAAGTCTTAATAAAAGGAACTACGGGTTTATGAATAAAGCTTTTATACATGTGTTTATGGTAATCTAAAAGCACGTACTAAAAATATACTATAATAAAAACAAATCTTAAAATCAATTTTAAATTTAATATTAAAAATTTAAATTTTGAAAAAAGTAGGGAGGTTAACGGAGCGGATTTGGACGGATAATGACCATACCATATCCTAAACCATAATTTTTAAGCGGATACAGATGTTTTCGGATGCGGATGCGGACTATTGCGGATGTCTGAAATGGTGCGGAGTTGGTGTGGAGTCGGCTCGGAAACAAATTATTATGACCGGATGTGATATATACATGTTATCCTATATTGTCATTTAATATTGGATGAAAAATACTTAGGCTATTGATGAACTTTTGATTGAGTGCTTTTTAGGTTAACATACTCGGATTATCCGCTAAAATAACTATCGGATAATCCGGTAAAAAAGTCGGATAATCCGCATCCACTGAATATTAATGATACTATATCCGTATCCGAATCCGCAACTCACTATTCGAATCCTGCTTCCTATCCACCGGATAGTTACAAACCCCTACCACATCTTCAGTTTAAGCGGATTCGGATCGGATCGGATCGGATATTATCCGATTTGTTAACGCCCCTAGAAAAAAAAAGGCAGTGCAGATCACCGAATACACAAAGATTAGTGGTATAAAAGCCTTGAACAAAACAGTTCAGCCGACACGCACACCCAATTCCTAGTGTCCCCGACTCTATAATAATCTGTGCAATAATTTGCGCATAAGCACCATCTCCTATGCATTTTTAGCGATATAGAAACAAAGGTTAGAAAATAATCTACAATGAAAACTCTTCAAAATCAACTCCAAATTAAAGGTAAAAATTCAAATTTTAGGTTACCAGAAAAAGCAAAAGAGCAAGCCTCTTCATACTTAACATATGGCGCTTGTTTTTCCTCTAGACCACCAATATAAATCGTTATAGAAAAGACAAAAAATTGGCAGTCAGATTTTCACCATTGATTATTTCTATTTGGCTAGGATACAATTCGAATAATAATTTTATTACTTTTCATGTTACACATTATTGTTTCATATTTATTTTGAGATAATTTATAGATCGATAAATATATTTCATATTTGTGTTCAGATTTATTAGCATCTATATAACTTTGGTAAGAACCAAAATATCTTATGATTTTAAAATAAAGGTAACTCAATTTTTTAAACTTTCTATCAGTTATTTTGCGACAGTAATTTAACCGATAGCAAATTTGCAATTCCCCCGAAATAAACCGATCCTTGCACGGCTGGACTGGGCCGTCAAGTGGTATGTGAACGAGATCGGCGGCCTCGGCCCACATCGATCGCGGCCGTCCGTTGCTCGATCGGACGGTGGAGCGCCGGAATGGTTCGTTGCGTTAAACCCTCTCCCTCTCCCTCTCCCTCTCGTCGCGTCGTCGTCGTCGTCCTCCCCGCAGCGCCACCACCACCACCTCCTCCCCTCGCGCTCTCGCCGCCGTCGCCATGGGCCTCCTCAACAACTCCCTCCAGCTCCAAGGTCCTTCCCACCCCCCTACGATTCTCCGTCCGTGCTCCAGGATCTCCCATAACCTTACGGATCTGGCGGTGCAGGTCGGTTGCGCCACGCGGCGGTGGCTGCAGCGGCGGCGGAGGCGGCGGTGGGGCGGCGCGGGGTGGCGACTGCGACGGACGAGTACTTGCGCCGGAACTACGCCAACAACATCTCCGAGTACAACACCGTCTTCGGGGCCCTCACCGCGCAGCGCAGGCACGTCTCTCGGTTTTCTTGCATGCCAACTGTTCGACGCAATGCCGAGGCGCTGCCATTTTTGGTTTAAGATGGTTTAATTTAGTTCTTGTCTGCTGGATCGATGATTTAATGTGTCCACGAGCACGCGAATGCTGACATTGTTGTCCCCGTTCTGCAACCTGGTATGCGACCGGCCAGTTGAATTCCTTGCACAACGGTACACGGTGTCAGCTGTAGACCATTTTACTGTTTGGCACGTAAGCTATTTTAGTGCTGTACAGGAAATTCGCTCGTTTCTGGTGTGGCCATTTCTGTGCCGAAATGTAGGTTGATTCACTCACCTGTAGTTCCTCCAGTCTTATCCCAATACAATACGCCAATGGGCCTGGCCAGCTCTTGTGCCATAGTTTAACCTGAGTTGGTTATCACTGAGCCTGGACAGGTAGAGTTCTTCAGTTTAACCTGAATTACTTGTAAACCACATAAGTTCAGAAGTTACTACGTGTTTGGTTTGTTAAATTTGTAACTTTCTTGATTAAAATATGCACTTGTACTTCATAATGCTTACTTTCATCTTGATGTTCTGAGAGGTCTGTTCAGCAAAATGTCGCTGTCAATATTTACCAATACATATGTGCAGTTGGTATATTTTGCAAACACTTTTTCGCCACATTAGAATATCTCTTTTGGTTGGTAATCACTATTGAGAATTTCATTTATTATGTAGCTGGGACTACCAACCATTGTATGCCCTATGTTCATTTGTTTTGTCTGCATGGTTGTGCCATTGTGAGTTTTTGTCTAGTAACTCCTGTTTTCTTAGGCTGCTATTCTATTGTCAAGTCTGAACAGAATATTTGCATTGCTTTTAGGCACTACCTGTTGCGTGATGCTTACGATGACATGATACTTGACGGGGTGCAGCCTGTGCGGGACACATTCCACAATCTCATAGTCGGTTCCATGAAAGGCAGCCGGTTACAAGATGCATTCTACTTCCGTGATCAGATGAAAGAAATGGGTTTGCAGCCTGATGTTTGTCCACTGTTTTCTTTGAATTAATTTCATCTATTTTTCAGGGTTTAGGGTTTTGTGAGATGGATTGCACTAAATGCATAATATATTGTAGGTTAACCTTTACAACTTCTTGATCTCCGCTTGCGGGAAATGCAAGAACTCAGATGCAGCGATCATGGTTGGACAATAACTGAGTTTTTTCTCATATTTGAAGTGTTTTCTTGCATATACTTGCTAATGTTTTCATTCTTGCTACCTGTAAAAAGCTTTTAGAAGAAATGAGGGCACATGGCATTAAGTTGAAAGGTGAAACATACATTTGTCTTTTGAATTCACTTGCAGCAACAGGGCGTACAGATCAAGTGTAAGGGATCCTTCTACCCCCCCCCCCCCCCCCCCCCCCTTTTTTTTTCTTTTGCTCAAATAGTAGAGCACTGCAACAACTGGAACTGAAATATCAAGGTTTATTTTGGATCTCTACCTACCAAATAATTGCTAGTGCCAAAACTAGCTACCCCCTTTTTTTCTTTTGCTCAAATAGTAGAGCACTGCAACAACTGGAACTGAAATATCAAGGTTTATTTTGGATCTCTACCTACCAATTATTTGGTAATGCCAAAACCTAGGTTAGTTTTGGCACTAGCAATTATTTGTTAAGGTAGTGTTTTTAATTGATTTGAGTAGATACCGATTAGTTTCCAAATCTAATTAGAGTATAAACAAAGGTTTGTGATTGCTGCCAACTTGAGCTTGGGCATAGCCAAAGATTGGGCTCTAATCCAAACATGCATATTTACTATTCAAGCTACCAATTTTTATGGTAGTGCACATTTTGGTATCAAACCAAAACCACTTGGTCTACGCTACACATTGTGGTTGACTATGCATAACATGATTTCATGAAGTACTGACCACCATCTACAGTAAATAGCACTACTTACTACTTGCTGTTTGTTGTTTCTTTTTTAAACCTTCATCGAAACTGCTAATCACTGTATTGAACCTGCATGGATCTGCCCAATTGAACATATGAGGAAAAAGTGTAGGGAGATCTTACAAAGTGTAAAAGCACATAATTTATGTTTTTGATTTAAGAATATGGGTATTGTTAGTACCAATGTAACTGATGGAGAGGGTCAATACATGTTCTAACTTGTTTTTACTTCCATGACGTAATCAAAATGTTACTTAATGTCCTGAACTTTCCAGTTTACTTACTTATCCTTTTGGTGATAAACTTCTTATGAATATTTGTTTTAACAGTTATGCTATAATTCGTGATATGACTGCTGCTGGACTTGGATTAAACAAGTTTTGCTATGCTGGACTAATAACCGCATTCAAGAACAAGGAACCAACCAGTGAGGACACTATGACAAAAGTATGTTTTGCAGATATGGACAACTATTAGAGGGACATATTTAATATGTACAAACATTTTTTGAACTATATTTTTTTCCTAGCAGATTCTCGAGTTTGTCCAGCAGTCAAAAGGTTGGAAAAATGTTGAAAGGATATCAAAAGATAGCTCTGAAAATATAATGATGAATGTGTCAGAGGAAGAACTTTACAATCTGCCAACAGCAGAATATGTACACAGACGAGCATTTATTTTTAAACAGATGACAATTTATCATGTTGCTATCCATGCTTGTGCAGACCTGAAGAACAAAGAGGTGCTATTTTGCTTTTGCCTTACCTTTTGCATTAACTAATACTTGATTACTGTTCATTAGCTTTATAGTTGACATGACATGACCATAAATGTATTGTTTTGCGTCCCTACTCCCTACTGTTGCCCAAAGTCTTCAACATCGAGCTATATGACCTAGTTCTTATGAAGTTCAATTTACTTTGCTATCCTGCAGACACTTGAAGTACTTCTTGACATGCTTACTAAAGATAATTATACTTATGATGCCTTCATTGTGATGCAAGCTATGAGGTAATCTGTTCTATCCATGTTTACCATAATGATATAAGTTTAAGCGCATTGAACAATATGATGTGGTGATCTGCATTGCATTATTAGTGGCTCCAGAGATGTACAGTATAGAAGTATGTCTCAGTGAGGCCTCATTTTTGTTAAACTATGAAAGAACTGCCATCTTAAAATATTAGCTGATGTTGCTTTGCTCTAGAATGAGTACTGTATTTGCTCAAAAGTTATTGCCAACATTTTTTTGATAACTGTTCATATCAACAGATCATTACTTTTATTTGTTAATGGGTTTCTTTTAGCAATGGTATACTGCTTGGCATGTCTGTCCTTTTTTTTGCTACCCCCTGTATTTGTCCTTTTTTATATACTACCCACTACTTTCTTATTCTAGTTGCTATTTTGTTACTCTTAAATTGAAAAAGGTGTTATCTTCGATGTGGAGATATTGATTCTGCCGTTAAGATTTTTGAAGAGTACGCAAGCTCAAAATCTCCACCCGCAGAGTTGTATGTGGTGAGTAAAACCTTAGTAGCAACAGACTTTTTTTGTTGAGGGAGTGATCATCTTTTTGTGGGAAAAAATGTTTAGTACTGAAACATTCATTAACCATAAGTGCTCACTATATTCTGAAAGTATAAAAAATATGTTTACTGGCTATGAACTTGCAAGCCAGTCTAGTCACATGATTAGCTTAGCTTGTGTTTGCTGCATCAGTCTCCATTGCCTGCACAAAATTTAAAAATCACTTTGGTTGGTGTCTTGTCAAAATTCATATTGTTACTTCTTTTTGTTCACAAGCAACATAGGTTTGGATTCCTCTACATAATTTACAAACTATTTAATACTGATGAACCTACTCTGGCTTTGTGCCTTTTCTAAACTTTTGTACTAAAACGCTAATTAAGATACTCTTACCATCTGTTACTTTTAAGTCACCGTAGAATTTATATTATCTGCTTATTAGTCACAGTAGTGCTGTCTTCTATAACTATTCTAAATAAGGAAATAATTTTACCATGGTGAGCTCGTTGAGTAGATACAATTAGCCCATTTCTAATTGACAATCTATCTCTTATTTTGAACTCTGTATCCTCACATATTTCTGTGTGTATTCTATGCATAAATCATTTGCAGACACTTGCTGAAGGAGCTATGATTGGGCATACTCCAAGAGGAATGCAACTTGCTCAAGAAACCATAGTAATTTTTCCTTCTGTTTTGGTTTTCTAGTTTGTGCAACTAAGAAATTCAAAATTTTACATCTTAGCATATTTTTCAGGAGAAGATGACTTCAAGAAATTTCTTCTTGAACCCCAGGATGGGAACTGATCTTCTACTTGCAGCTTCAGGTGAAAAGGTAAGTACAAATGCTGATGCATCTATTTGAAGAATACACAAATTATTTTATTTATGTCATTCTTGAAATGAATGCAAATTGCTTCCTAAATTATTTATGGTTGAAATTCTGTGTTTTTTTTTCCAGACTGGTGGATATACAACTGCAAATTATGTCTGGGATCTCATGCAAAACCGCAAAATTGCTCCATCACTTCCTGCTGTGGAAGCATACTACAAGGGTTTGAAGGTAAGCTCTGATTTTGAAATACTGTGGTTAGTATATTTAATTCACCCTGGAATCTTCATGATATTGTCAAAATATTTCTACTTCAAATTTGAACTAGAAAGATAGCTATATTTTGGGATGGAGGGAGTATATTACATTGAGTTAATTCATTAGTTGCATGCAGTTCTGATTTTTTGTTTAATCATTGGATAATTTGTTGTCACTATAAACAAGGCTTGGGTTTATATCATCACAGTATGCTGTTATAGAGAGTATTATTCCAGTTTTCTCTTCTTTTTTTTAATTATAATTACAACTCATGGCCCCTTCTTTTTAAATTCAGGAACGTGAAATTCCTTCTGATGATCCACGGCTTCTGAATGTTAGCCGTGTTTTGGACAATCTGAACATCCGCTTTGGACCAAGGAGGAATACTAACGCACAGGCATAATGCTGCCGTCACTAATCCAATGCAAGTTAGATTTTGTGTTAATAAGGCTGCTGGATACATCACATGTTTAAACTCTAGAGGATCAACGAACTATGCTAGGATGGCGCGAAGCAAAAATGTACCATCAGAGCTAGAGGAATGAGAAGGAATAGGGAACACAACCTGGAGGATTTTCATCCGCCATTTCTTAAAATCTGATTCTCATTTTTTTTTATTTTTGTTGCATTCCTTTGTAAACTTACTGTCGTCGGAATGTTATTTATCAAACTTTGCTATTTAGAGAGTTGTTCGTTCAATACTAAGGGGTTATTTTCCCATGTCACATCGGATGTTTGGACACTAATTTGAATAAATAAATGAGAGTTAATCCATGAGACAATTTTTTAAGCCTAATTAATTTATAATTAGTAAATGTTTACAGTAGTACTACATAGGCTAATTATGGATTAATTAGGTTCAATAAATTCGTCTTGCGAATTAGTCCAAGATTATAGATAGGTTTTATTAATAGTATACGTTTATTATTTATAATAAATGTCCAAACATACGGGACCCTGGTCCCAAACACTACCTAAGTGTGCACTCTGTTGAGCTGAAAGCACATCCGAAGGGCCGTTTCTCCATTTGGCGAATAATTATTGTGCATCATTATCTTTTCGCTACGACTTATGTTTATAGCTTAGGTTTATAAGTCAAAATTTAAACTTTTAACCTTAAATGTTATGCCTTTACTTTTAGATCTCTAATAAATATATATATAAATTTTATTCATAATTTTTGTTTGGTAAATATGTTGTTTAACTTTTTACTAAAAAAACAAACAATTAACCCAGTGATCTTGTGTTTGTCTGGTTAGACACATTTGCCGAACGAGGAACTTGTAAGAATATTGGGAAGAACTCCATTCAAAAGAACAGTATAACTTGAAAACGGTTTGCTTCCTAACAACGGAAGAAAAGAAAATGCGACAATTATGAAAACACCGTTTCTTTTAATTACCACTGCCAAAATATCATCGTTCTAATGATGGGTAGAGCCTAGCCCCACACTTCGTACCTTGTTGTCAATTCTTGATTATAATTCTCGGCAAGTCTTTGGATTATATACCCACATCTTTTCGCTTCTATTATGCTTATAAACCAAAATTTAAATTTTTGACCTTTAATTTGGAGTTAATTTTGAGTTTTTTCACTGAATTTTATTTCTCACCCTTGGCTTTATCCTTGGTTTTAGATCGCTAAGAATATATATATATATATATATATATATATAAATTTTATTCACAAGTTATTTTTATTTGCAAATATGTCAGTTCCGCTTTCACCCCCTATAACTTCAAACAGGCATTGAATTTTAGAATCTAATTATCGGTCGGACTGACTTATTTTAGAGGTTTGTTCATCAATTCCGTTGCCCAACTCTCTTTTCACTATTGCTAAGAATAAAATTCAAATAAAAACACGTTAAATCATTCTTAAAGGTTAACTATTTAATTCAAGCCTTATTCATTACTATAAATTAACAAAATTGGCAAGCACGGCACGCAATTTTGCAGCATCATTTTTTTAAATGAACCATAAGCGAAATAACTTATTAACGGTTAAAAAATAACATGGATAAAATTTTCATGGGACTACTGTTGTACGGTATCTCATTAAAGAATGAAATGAATCCTACGAGTACCAAACATGATATCCAACGACATCAAATTTAATATTGCACTTGTATCAATTAATACTATGATGATATCGGTTGATATCAAGATGGTGCTAACATTACTCATTGGTATAATGATTTACCAATAATGATATTCTAAAATATAAATGATGATTTAAAATATATCAATTTTAATAGAAATAATAAATGAAAAAAATCTAACCCGATTGAGAGGTTGCTGGTACTGAAAATTTGTTTTGTCAGCACAAGCAAGAACATCGTATTCTAGCATTTCTGTTTAAGAAAAACACACATGAGCCAAGCATGTGACGAGTCTCAATTTTTGTATGGGAGCACTGGGCCAAGCCAGCTAGAGTCCATAGCCTAGCCGGGTAGACACAATTACCTTCGAGGAAGAAGCATGTGTCTAAGAGAGGATGTGTTGCACACACGCCTAGTGCATACCGTGTAGGCACGCACGCACGACACACCGCTCGCTAGATTTTATACATATTCTTAGCGATTTAAAACATAGACAGTAAAATAAGCTAAGATTGTCTTACTCCAAAATCAATTTAAATTTAAGTACTAAAATTTAAATTTTAGCTTATAAGACCCAGAAAGAATAAATCCACTTGAGATCACTCAACTTATCGTTTAATCTGTTTTTCATCCTTGGACCGTAAAACCGAATACAACCGGTCCCTGAACTATCAAAACTGACGCAAAAGAGGTCCCTCGGCGGTTTTGAAGGCAGTTTTGATTGACTTGGTATCTACATGGCTAGTTTAACTAGATCTTCGTCGCATGTGGCATTGATATGACGCTTACATGACAATTATATATAAGAAAAACAGTGGGTCCACCTGGGCTTGCTATTTTTACATCATTTTTTGTGTGCAGCTGACAGTTGAACAAGCCATGTAGGTGCCAAGTCAGCCAAAGCCGCCGAGGGACATCTTTTGTGCCGGTTTTGATAGTTCAGGACTAATTATATCAGGTTTTGCGGTCAAGGACGAAAAACAGACTTAAGGACCTCAAGTGGACTTATTCGACCCAGAAACTCTCTGGCCCAGACATGTCAACGGGCCAGAACGCCGAATCAATCCGGCCCACCAGCCCGCTACCACCCTAGAAGCGTCCAGCCAAGCCCAGCCCAGGTACCACCAGCTCACAGACGGAGTCACGGAGCACGACGCCGCGCCGTTACCGCGCCGTTCCGTTCCGTTCCGTTCCGTTCCAACGTCGCCGACTTGACTTGCCTCCTCTTGCCTTCAATTCCCACCGTTGTTTCGCTCCTCTCCCACCCGCCGCCGCCTCCTCCTCCCCTTGACCCGCGCGACGACGGCGGCGACGACGACGACGAGGAGGAGGGGATCTCACCGGAGTCCCGCCGCCTCCTCCTCCTCGTGGTGGTAGCACTCGCGCGCGGAGCCCTCCTCCACGCGGGCGCCGCGTCGCACATTGGGGATCTCCCTCCTCGCGCCCGTGCCCCCCCTCCCCTCGTGCACCCGATTGACCTTAGCCGCTGCCACAAACCCTAGCCGCCGTCGGCGTGGTGGTGGGGGGAGGCGGAGGTAGGAGTGGTACGGGGGTGGGGGATCGAGCGGCGGTGCGGAAGGTGGTATGCTCCCCTCCCCCACGTCCTCGTGCGTGCCCTCGTTGATTTCAGCTCGCGAGTTACGTGTTCGGTGGCGTGTGTTAGCTGCTGTGGTGTTGCGTGTTTCGCTGTAGGGCGTTTCGTTTGTTTGTACGCTGATGATTCGATTGGGCGGGAGATTGGTTGATTCGCTGGTTGATTGTGTGAACAGCTCAAAGTTGACGATGGTTTTAGGTTCATTCAGATTGAAATTCGACGCCTTGGAGTTGTTCTGTTCTACTTCTTTGGGCTATCATTCCTTTTTGTGTAATATCTTTGATGGATTAGCAGAAGTGACCAAATAGCTTCTCGATTAATCAACGATAGGTTAAATAGTAACCTGTTCCTTCTTGTCTCTCCCTGCAGCGTTTATACTGATGAGAAAACTCTAGCACAAAAGGCCCCGTTTTAAAAAAATTCCGTGCTTTGATTGCTCTAATGATGAGACTAGAACAGAGCATATGTTACTTCAATAAATATATCTCGGTAGTTTTGGAAGTTATTACAGTTATTAAATTACCGTAACATGATTAATGCGCTTATTCATGGGTTCTGTTATACATATCAGTTTGTTTCAGGCATGCATTGAAACAAGATGCTACATTAATAAATGAAAGAAAAGTCAGATAGTGTTATTCATTACATTAATAAATGAAAGAAAAGTCAGATAGTGTTATTCATTCTAAATATTGTCTCATGATGTCAGCAGTTAACTGGAGTATTACGGTGTTGTTTTTCTTTTACATTTTTTATGATTTTTTGCGGTGTGGACCTCCCTTGTGTTGATTAGATACCATATACTGATCAATTTAGAACTCAAGAATAACCATTCTTGCTTATCAAAGATATGGTATTGTATTTCAGTTATTGGACATTAATTATCTTTGGTGGATGATGGCCTTGCAATAAAGTGGGTCAGTGTTTTGGAAGGTTCTGCAAGATGTGCAAAGAGGGTGTGGAGGCCCTAGAAGATTATTACCCATGCTAGTACGTGAACGGAAAAGAAAAAAGGGGAGGTAGTTTGCTTAACCAAAGTGAAGAAATGACCAAAGCTACTCCTATTAAAGCAAACAAGAACGTTGAATTTCAGAAACAGTCTCCAACTAACTTAATAGTAACAAATGGCCATGTTTTTAAGAAGGAAGTGGTCAATGGTGAGTGTCCTGTTGAACCTGTCCGTGATGTGAAATGCATTAGCACTTGGATCTGTAAAAATTTGGCCTGTAAAGCTGTTGTAACATCTGAAGATTCCTTCTGCAAGAGATGCTCATGTTGTATTTGCCATCAGTTTGATGACAATAAGGATCCTAGTCTATGGTTGGTTTGTGCATCTGAAAACGATGACAAGAACTGCTGTGGATCTTCTTGCCATATTGAGTGTGCACTCCAACACAAGAGGGTCGGATGCTTTAATCTTGGGAAACTTATTCAACTTGATGGGAGTTATTCTTGCGCTTCATGTGGAAAGGTTTCTGGAATACTAGGGTAAGCGCACATTGTAGTAACTATGTAAATCTTATTCTTTTCTTTATTCTTTTGATATGTCACTAGTCACTGTTATATTATCGCTTTCATTAAATTGTCAAAATATGGCACAATGTAGTTCTAATTCTCTAATAGAAAACAATGCCACAGTTAGTGTTTTGCCGCTGCAATAACATTAATACACATTAACTCCAAATCCAGCTTTTCAAAATTTCCTTTTTGGTTGATAGGTCACATATTTCCTTTTTGGTTGATAGGTCGCATCTCAGTGGCAATCAGTAAAAGCACAATTAGACAGTATTTACACTGCATAGTCATCATTCAATTCAACTAGGAATCTAGAACATCCCATCATTTTTCCTAAAGCACATGCTAGAGAAATTACCTGGACCTTTTCTTCTTTTGTAAACTAATCCAAGAAACAGTGTGTACAACAAACTATCTCGATTTTCTTTCTTATTGTTACTCTTTCAGTGTTACTTTCCATACCTTGAACCCACACGTGTGCATGGTGCCAGATAGCCTCACCTCAAATATTACTAATTTTGCATTGTTGATATCATTGTCCCATGTTGAATTTCTAGCTTCAATTCACAGGTAGTTATTTGGAAACCTTTTAACCAATATACTTAATTTGTGTGATTCACATGAATCTCTGGCAGTTATTGGAAAAGGCAGTTGGTTATTGCAAAAGATGCACGCCGAGTAGATATGCTCTGCCACCGTATCTATTTGAGTTACCGTTTACTGGGGGGAACTAGCTGCTTTAAAGAATTGCATGGTATTATTGAAGATGCAAAAGCAAAATTGGAAAGTGAAGTTGGTCCACTGGATGGAATGTCAGCAAAAATGGCACGTGGTATTGTAAGCAGGTTGTCTGCTGGTAGTTATTTGCAGAAACTTTGCTCTCTAGCAATTCAAAGAGCTGATGATTTATTGAGTTCTCCAGACCTGCATCTTCGAGGTAGTCATCTTCCCTTCATTCCTTTGTTGTTCCATACTGGTATCTATAATATAATTGTGGTGGTGATAGTGCAAAAGAAGCTAATGCAGTTCTTATCATGCAGATTCCTTACCTGCCGCCTGTAAATTCAGATTTGTAGACATAACATCTTCATCCGTTGTTATTATTCTAAAAGAAACGCCGTTGCCATCGTCTGACAATATCAGAGGTTATAAGCTATGGTACTGGAAGAGCAGAGAGGAACCAAGCATGGAAGAGCCTGTAGTTTTGTCCAAAGATCAAAGAAAAGTACTTGTTTTTAACCTTGCCCCATGCACACAGTATTCCTTCAGAATTATATCATTCACAGGTGATGGGATCCTAGGTCATTCTGAATCTAAGTGTTATACTGGGAGCAATGAGGTATCCTTTAAACGTACCACACCGAATGTAGCAGAAGGGGACTCACGGACACATACAAGAGAGAAGATACAAACTTTTAAGTCAACTGGATTCAAGATCCGAGAGGTTGGGAAGATATTACGACAAGCTTGGACTGGGGAAGGCTGTTTTGAAGGGTTTTGTGAAGATATGCATGAAGTATCATGTGATAGAAGTGTCACAGACGTGGAGCAGCCAGAGAACAGGGAAGAGAGCCAACTGTTGTCAGGTGCTTGCCGCAAACTTCAGTTCAGCACATTTTCTGTCCCTGACCTAAATGTTGAGGCACCCATCCCCATGGACATCTCCCCTGACAAGTGTTATAATTCAAAGATTGCACAGGCAAGGTCCAATGATAGTGGTGACTCAGAGACCTGTGCAGTCGGCCGGAGTGCTGAAGCTGGACCACCTGCTGTTGAATCTCGGCCAGAGGGCAGGGCTAAACGACTCCACGGTGCTGAAAGCTGTGAACAAGATGGTGCTTCCGCCATTTGCCGGGAAAAGGAGCTCGCAAGGCTGATGGAGTTGGATGAGGACTTTGAGTTCTGTGTGCAGATGATACGAATGCTGGAATGCAAGGGACACATAGAGAATGATTTTAGGATGAAGTTCTTGACCTGGTTTAGTCTAAGGTCAACAGAGAATGACCGTAGAGTTGTGACCACATTCATCAAAACACTAGTTAATGAACCAAGTGGTCTGGCTGAGCAGCTTATTGATTCCTTTGGGGAAGCCATAAACTGCAAGAGACAAAGAAATGGTTTCTGCAATGAGCTTTGGCATGGTGACAAAGGACAATAGTTCAAGATTTTGCTAACTCATTGATACCCTACAGTTCTTATTATGATCAAACGCAGTGAAATCTGTTTCGATTGACCACTACATTTAGGATCCAACAGCAAAAGAGGGGGGAGGACATTGATGAAGGTGACAAATTTTTAGGCACCAAATAGGCTGCACCGAAAGAATTGAATTCTTTTTCCACCAAGAATTAGTGGAAATGATTTTTTATTGGTTCTGTAGTTTCTAGTTTCTGTCGAAATCTGGTTGGGAAAGTCTCGTGGTGTTGTATCTCTTGCTACCTCTGCTGATTAAACTTACGAATAATTTTTTCTTTGGCATTAGATATTGGCTAGACAGGGCTTATATTCATGTATATGTTACTTATTTGGTTATTAGTATAAATATTTTAAATGCTTCCCGTTGAGCACTCCTTCCTCATTTGAGTTAATAGTGGTCGCAATCTGAATTTATATATATATCATGCTTAATTAATTGATGTGAATCTGGTGCTATGCCTAGTGCTCACATGAGATTTGTTCTGTAGACATGCAGCTAGGGTTGAAAACGGTATGAAAAATCTTGAGTGTACCGCATATCCGCTTTCTCCGGACTGTTTTAGTCAGTAACGGAAATTTCATTTTCTTCCGACCGTTTTAGCATGTAATGGAAATTTCCAGAAATGAAAATGGAAACAGTAAAATTATTCGAAAACAATAAGGCATTTTTTTACTGTTTTGTTGGAATTTTTTATTGGGCCAAATTTTTTTTAAAAGTTCAAGAAAATTTCCAGAAGTCCCAAAAACCCTAGCTTGCCCAAGTCACATTGGCGCAACTCATCTAACTCACAAACCATAAATAACTCCATAAATAACTCTTTCTTTCATGTTCTCTATATTTAGTATGTTATTAATTGATATGATATGAGTATGAAGTGGTATTGTCGTACGTTTATATATGTAATGCGTTTTAACATATATTTTTGTCTACCGAGTATGGTATTAATTGATATGATATGAGTACGAAGCGGTATTGTCGTACACTTATCCTTATATTAATTCTCTATACTTAGTATGTTATTAATCGATATATTTTCGTTTCAGTGGCTTTGTTTCCGAAATTCCGATAATAACGATATCATTTCGATTACTGGCTGTGCCAATCCGTTTTCGTTTCCGAACAGAAAATATAGTAATGGAAATGGGTGAGAATTTCTCGACCGTCACCTGCTTCTACAGTTCCACCGGCTTTCATACGTGACAATCAAAAATTGCCTCTGCATTGTGGTTGATCGCATGGCAGTTGAGGTGAACGAGATGGAGACACTGCACAAGTATACGTCCAATGGCGCTTGAGTTTTCATGTGTCGTATTCGCACCTGGCCGTGTGGTTGTTCTGTAACATTAGCTACCGGCGATTTCCACCTCGCAAGCAAAGCTAAAAGGTATTAGCAGATTGCAAGCTTCGTACTAGAGGATGAAACCATGGAATAAGGATAGCAGGTTGCATATCTATCTGTAACCATGGACCGCCTTGTTCCTTTAGATTTTTCTTAGCCTTTTTTTTAAGCTTTTGCATGTATATTTTTTAATCTGCTAAATGGTGTACTTTCTTAGAAAAAAGGTTTCTATATAAAAATTCATTATCTTATTTTTTTAAGTAGATTTTTAACTTTATAGTACTAGTTTATTTTATTATTTATACCATTAAATAGCTATCATAAAAATCAGAAAATCTTCATCTTCATCTGCTCAAAATAAACGCAGCCTAAGATCGCCTCTATCTGTTACCTCCACCTGTTACCATGTACAGACATTTTACTATTATAATGTATGGATGATTTACTAGTTAAACTAAATCTTGTAAAACCCAGTAAAATTCATATATTTTATCAAGCCGTAAATACAAGATAAGAGAGGCTCACTGTGCATGGAAAGGTGCTAAATTTTCTTTGGGAACAGAACCTCTTAGAGATAGTTAGCCTAAAGAAAGGCATTTGGTCCCATCCAGAAATTCAGTCTCGGTCTTCGGTCTTTCGTGACTTTGGTCATAAAAAAATGAAAGGCTGATCGGTCATGGACAAAATTAAAGACCGACTAATTTAGTCTCGGTCTTTTTAATCTCAGTCTCGGTCTTTATAATGTATGGATGATTTACTAGTTAAACTAAATCTTGTAAAACCCATTAAAATTCATACATTTTATCAAGCCGTAAATACAAGATAAGAGAGGCTCAATGCGCATGGAAAGGTGCTAAATTTTCTTTGGGAACAGATCCTCTTAGAGACAATTAGCCTAAAGAAAGGCATTTGGTCCCATCGAAAAATTTAGTCTCGATCTTCGGTCTTTGGTGACATTTTGGTCATAAAAAATTGAAAGGCTGATCGGTTATGGACAAAATTAAAGTCCGACTAATTCAGTCTCGGTCTTTTTAATCTCAATCTCGGTCTTTTTAATCTCAGTCTCGGTCAGGACCAAAATTATAGAAATACAAAAAAGTCACAAAATTCATCCAAATTTCATAGATGAAAAGAGATAACAAAAATCATAAAATCACGCAAGCATCCAAAGAGGCCTTGAGACCGAGGGGAAACACTCAAGGCTCCACCATTGGAGCATCCGAAGGGGAACCGCCACGTTAGGACTGATGGTCATTGCTCGCCAGGAGCTAGTTGTTGCTGGATCTAGAAATCAATGCAGTAGGGTCGAGAGGAGTCGAACATGGTGGGCCAGAGGGCAAAGGGGGATGCAGTGTTGCGTTGGAGTGGGTGGCGGCTAGAGAATGGAGGAGGAAGGGGTGGCGTAGGCAGTAATCAAGAGATAGAGGCGATGATGAGGTGAGACAGGGGGCATTGCTTGGTGCGGTGGATAGGAAGTGGCAAGTGGGGGGTAACATCACACGCTCTAGGGTTTTGCCATATAGTAAGCTTGTAATGTTATTTTTATTGGACTGAATTGATGAAACTTTAGTTCAATCTTTTTGGTTAATCGAGCTTACTACCGAATTGATCAAACTAAATTCAGTCCGATGTTGATGTTTTCGGTTCGGTCTTTTCGACTCACCTCTAGTTAGCCCCAACTCCACTGTGTGGCCGCTCCTTCCAAACGAACTTGATGTTGCCACGTCACCCATCTTCTTTTCCTTTTTCCACTGGGCTGGCAAAGATGTTGGCCCAAATCGGGGACAACAGTGAGTTCAGGACCATTAACAAGGATGTTGGCTTGGGTACAAACGGGCCATACGCTAGAGCTCAGCAAATCCAATTTTACACCAAATTTTACCATCAACAGAAAAAAAAAAAATCTTCCAGGCACTTCGATTTTCAAGTGGTCTTCCAGGGTATCTTCTTTATGTATCTTAAAATGTTGCAACCATGAACTTTTTTACCTAGGCGTGTGGGTGGCAGACTAGTGCTAGTCTTCGAATAGCCGGTCCTTAATTTTTTTGTATGTGTGTGTTTTGGTCGTGCGAATGTTATCCTCGATGTAATTGACTGAGATCAAATAAGCTTCTATTATCTTTTAAAAAAAAATTCTGACCATGGTTTGTGCAGTCTAGGCATACCGACGACATGAACGAGAGATGCGCTATGTAATGTGAGCAGACATAACGAAGGCGATGCTCAATTATATCGTGACCGTAGATAGATAGCTTTCTTAAGCTTATCAAGCATTCAATTAATACATTGTATATTTCGATCGGGAATGGCAGACGGTGCTATTAAGAATTGTATATGTGCATGTCTTTTTGTTTAACAGCTCGAGGAATTCACATGTCTAGAAACATGCAGCCCCTCCTTTGATGTATGAAGCTCCCCACATGAAAACCTGTTCTGATTTGAGGATGTGATAGCAGTGCCATTGTAATCTAAGATTCAATGCAGGCAATTTAAGCGCATTCCTGATGTAGTGATGTCAGTTGGGATCAAAGCAGAGTCTGAACTCTGAAGGTTGCAGTGTGAAATGTTGAAGAACAGTTGGCCTCATCACAACCAAGTGATTGTATTAGCTTCCCTCCAGTTCATTCTTAGGCGAGAATGCAAGCTGTAGCAGCCATGAAATATCTGGGTATTGAAATCTTCCATATATTAGTCACTGTCCCAGCTCTCATCAGTATTCTTCGTATTGCCAGTACAGGCATCTTGCTTCCAGTTGTGGTCAATTTCCTCATCCTCGCTGCTGCTGCCGCTATGGTAGTTAGAGAAATTCACCATAGGAACTCTCAAGTTTCTATCTTCCTTCAAATTTGATCCCCACACCTCATCATCTTCAGTGTCTAGCTCATCATCCTCACTTTCCCTGAACGCACTCCTACCAGAAGCAGTAGCAGTATTCCTTGGAATCTCATTGGAACTTCTGGAACCTCTAGAAATATAATTATGAGTGCGGTTGGTCCTGCTCTTCTCGCGCCTCGTGCTTTCAAACCGTCGAGGGTGTTCATCTGGAGCATCCATGTCATTGTCAGACCCAACTGCATTACCCCTACCATCATCAGAATCCCATTCCTCGCCTGACACATCTATCTCACTATCTTCATCCCACCTCCTTGAATCTGCTGTCCTTCGGTTGTTATCTCTCATGCATCTTCCCTGGTCTCTAAAGTCATTGCCTGGGCTGTTGTTATCTCTCATGTATCTTCCCTGGTCTCTAAAGTCATTGCCTGGGCTGTTGTTATCTCTCATGTATCTTCCCTGGTCTCTAAAGTCATTGCCTGGGTTGTCATAGCTCCTATTGAAACCCTTCCTCTCACTCCCCTCTTCTCTGTCCCAGTATCGCAATCTAGAAGATTCTTCTTTCTCCGCTGCCTCTTCTTCCACCCATTGTTGTTCAGCTGCACTCTCTATTTCTGCTATAAAGCGATCAAGCTCTTCCTGGTCGCTATCCTCAGATTGCTGATCATTCGGTTCCTTTATTTCAGTGATCCCAGCAGCTGGTTGTGTATCACCACGGAAGACGTAGGGTGTACCTTGCTGCTCATCTATGGCTCGGAAGAATGTTGATGCAACTCGTTGTATGCTGGCCATGGCAACTGGATCCTCTGGATTGATACCCTTACGACGGAGTTGTGTTTCTATCTTCTTGATGTTTAGTTTCTGTGACTCTAGAGCCTGTTCAAATCTAGCCTTGAATAAAGCCTGCATAAGGATAAATTTAGCGAGCTCAATTATCTATGCACAGGGTCAATAATGCAATCAAGTTATTCAATAGATAAAAGTCCATGCAATTAGGCATTAACACAACACATTTAAAAGACCATGATTCAGTTTAGATGGATCAAAGATGAAAAAAGCATGGAAACAAGTAAAATAGGAGGTGGCAAATGTTGTACACATTGCATAATCCAAAGCATAACGGCACATGAATGGATGTAGCAAGATAACTCCAACTGATAAGAACCACAAACACCTAAACTGCAAGAGACTGACCTTCCTTTTGGTTAGTGTGTTAAAAGGTATGAGGTTCTTTGGTTGACGATAGTTTCTTCCTCGAAACATTATAATCGTCTTGGTATCATGAATGTTAATCACTATGCCACCACTCAATCTTGTCAGCATCGCTGCCATTTCCTTGATTTTTTCCTTTGGAAAGTTGTCACAGCAAACTTGCACAGTTTCATGGAATTTCCAATGCATATGCATGTTTTGAACAACACCTCCAAAAACTCCACGAACTCCTACAGGCACGTAGTTTCTATTTCTGAATCCAATCTTCTTGTACGCCTGTAGTTGCTCAGCCGTCAACAGCTCGGGATCATGTCGAGGAGCTGGCAAGTCTGGTAGCTCATACTTCTTGAGCTTTTGCAGAAGCAAAGCAACTTTTTTCTTGGCCTGAATAAAAGTAACCAGAGTATAGTAAATCCATTAGTTCACTATGTTCAAATGCATTTATAGATAAAAATAGGAACAAAGATAGGGGCAAAACAAACATTTGACTTTTCAAGGGAGAGTTGGCTGAAAGGTTTTTAATGACCGTAACCTTGATTATTTAAAGTATAACTTCTAATCTGCAGGAATAGAAGTTGAATTTGACACTAATAATGATCAATTCCTTTCATTCAGCAAAGCAAAACCATCTATCTAACACAACCCAATATATTTTGGTTGGGTAATCAGTTAACCAACATAAATGATTTTACACTTAATTTTGTTTCTGTGCAATTAACCATGGCAACACATCTCTAGCTCGTCGACTATGCACAGAAATTATGCCCTGGAATAATTCAACACATCAGCAGGGAAAACACAGGTGGAATGCGATGCAATCTAGCAACACAAACGGAAGCAGATTGCCACAGGATACACCAATTTTCAACAGGAGGACTTTGTCTTCGGTGCGAGAGGAAGCAAAAATGGCGGCCTTACCCTCCGCAGGTTGTAGATGAGCCTCTCGTCGTCGGTCATGAGCTTCTTCCTGAGCTTGACGGCGCGGCGCAGCTCCCGCTGCGTGCGGCCGGTCTCCCTCGCCATCCGCTTCTCCACCTTGCTCCTCATGCTCCTCCCCTTGGTCGTCGACATCAGCCGCCGCCACAACCCGCCACCCGGCGGCAGCACCGCGGCCGGGGCCTCGCTCCCGCATCCCGCCGCGAAGCTCCCGGAGCTGAATCGACCGCAGAAACGCACGCACGCGTCAGGGGATCACAGGCTCACCGCTCGTGGTGCGGCTGAAGAGAGTGAGTGTGTGTTGGTGGGGGGAAGGAGAAGGCACCTGAGGTGGAGCGGCGACGAGGCAGCACGCAGGAGGCTCCGTCGGAGGCTACGCAGAGCCCACATGCCCGGCCAGTCGCCGCCGAAGGTTCGGGAAGAAGCGGCGGCGGCGGCGGCGGCGGCGGCGGCGCGGTGGGAAGAAGGCGGGTTTAGGAGGCGGCGCGGGATAAACCCTGGAGCGTGGTGGAAGGGTGATCGATGGCCGTTGGATTGGTTGTGCTTCGCTTCAGATGGGCCGTCCGACTCCAACTACTTTAAATTTTACAAATTGCCCCTATAATTTTTTAATATCAAAAAAACGATTAAATCTGAATGGATACCGTTTGACACGACTCTGACTTTGGGTTCTAGAGCTAGAGCTCAACCAAATGGTTTTAGGTCTAAAGAAAATGACAGCCGAGCAATCCTAAGTGACCATTTTAAATTCCGCTTCTAGAGGTAGAATTAGAAGGACGAGACTTACCAAATGGGCCCTATATAAAAAAATCAAAATAAGTTGAATATTACTTGTAGAAACAAGATGTATAACATATTTTATAGAATATATATTTTATTTATTCTAGGAATATATAATATATTGTATTTTATTTGTAGCAAAGCACAAGCATTCAAGTAAAATCCACAATGACACATCGTTAGGGGTGTAAATAGTTTACCTATTCATGTCATGTTGATGTCAACACAAAACCTAGTACCATTTTGATTGAAGCCAAAATATGTGCTACAAAATTTTGGCGCTCTTATTATAGTACTTTTGTTAGTACTACTAAAATGTACCAATAAACACATATGTTGTCAACAAAGTTGTCCCTACCAAACTTATATATGTTTTGGCATTGCCAACAATTTAGCAGTGTGATGAACCAAAAAAACTCATATATTAGATATGAATAGCGCTATCTAATTGAGTGCGCTGAAGACGTGGATGCATAGTTGATTTATGAGTCAGCGTGGATTTGACGGATTCTTATATTGTATAGCTATCACTTGCGCTTAATAATGTGTATATATATCTTGTCACATGAGTATATTTTTCAACTATATGGTTTGATTTACATGAATTTCTTCAAAAGGAAAGTTTTAAATCAAATTTAGAAAATTTGAGTAAATATTCTACATAAATTAAAGAAATCAACTTAAATTTAAAACTTCCAACTCTAGATTTGAAACTTTTACCTTAAATTTCAAAGTTTTTAACTCATATTTCAAAAATTTCAACTCCAAATTTGAAAACAACTCAAACTTAATTTTTTGTGAACCCACTTATGATAGGTTAGATTTTTTGTTCAATGGGACAAGAGACGCCAAATGGGTTGGACCTTTTGCTCCATGGACTCAGAAACACAAAATGGAAAAGGACATCTATATAAGAAAATGATATACAACATCGAAATCACATATTTGGAAGGCGCTACTCATGACTTACTCTCACCATGTGCACATGTTTAGTAGGAGCTCTTTTCATTTTGGTGTTTACTAGTAGATGTTGTCGAGTACTACGATCCCGACTACGACATTCACGGTGCATATGATCGTCTGGTACATAGGGTAGTCATAAAGATGCAACTAGAAAGAACTTGTGACTCATATTTATACTGGTTAAGACACCACAGAGTGGTTAATAACCCTATTTTAGTTTAGTCGGGTGGTCGGTGTTTTTTTACTGTATCAATCTCATGAGTACAAAGCATGGGGAATAAATCTTAGTCTAGTTTGCCATAACATTAGTGCAAAGCCAAGCATTGTGATCGATGATGGCTAGTCGTTATTGGGCTCCTCCCATATCAGCTCAATTAGATTAGATATGTGGCTTGTATATGCTTGTCTTCTTTCTTTCTTGGGTCTTGTATTTATACCTTAGGATGCCCCTTATCCAAGTAGCACTAGGGAGGTATGTATGGATACAAAATGAGTATTTCTAGTTGGGCCTTTGTAGGATTTTATATCTCTTTTCTTCTTGGGACATCTATTTATCTACTCGAGACACTATACATTCACATAGGGTTTTATTTATATATAGAATGTGGTACGTGGCACGCCACCAAGTATATACATACACATGAGGTATTATATATCTATAATTTACTTAAACGAATACATTAGCTAATCAAATTGTCCCAGTGATCGACTTATCATAGAAAATAAATGCAGTGGATGCTATACCGATACTTCATGTCCAATTTCATTGATTCTTCTATGTGAGCAACTGTTCATATAACTGGTTATGAAATTTGATCAGAGCTCAGAACTTTATCTGTCCAAATGTATGTACGAAATCTCAGCTGGGAAATTACTTATTTTACTTATTCTTTCTAAAATACTCGAATAATCTTGTCAGGCATTATTTAAGCCTTTGAGCAGTATCCGGTAGCTCAATATATACTTAGCACTGTAAAAATCATATGTCAGCCTTAACTACTCGGGTCATTTAGAGCAATATCTAGCATGTGAGTAGTTGAAGAGCATGAATACATAGGGAAAACATGATATATTATTATATGATACTCCCTCCTCCGTTTAATAATGTAATATATTTAACTTTATTGGTCGCAACATTTGATCATTTGTCTTATTTAAAAATTTAATATATTTATACTAGAACTTTAAACATAACTTATTATTTATTATATGTGTACTAAATTTTTAAATAAGATAAGTGATCAAATATGTACACGCACGCATGGTTTTGGGTGGTGTGAACGATAAGTGAAACCCTGCTAGGCACACGTCCGCAACGCAAGAGCTGACGCACGTACGCGAACGCGGCGCCGTCGAATTCCCCGTCGACGCGCGCCGAGCGAGATAAGCTCGGTCGATCGCCGGAAACCGCGCGCGAGCGCGAGCGCACACAGCTCGCAAAGCGCCCGCAATCTAAACCTACCTAGCTTCTAGAACGCCCAGTATACTGCTCCAGCTAGCTAGCTTGACGGATAATAGAAGAAAGCTTCTAGAACCTGGGCCCCACCGCCCGCATGCGTCTCCTCCCTTTCTACACCCTGCGTGCCGTGCCGTGCCGCCTCGTCTCGGAGCATGCCTACGCTGGTATGTGCCGAGTTGCCAAAGCCGCAATATATGTGCGTGGTAGTGGTGCTCTCTGTATGTCGCTCCAATATTTTTGTTCCTGCGATTGCTTATATAAATCAAATTTCAAAGTCAAAATAAGTTTTCTGATCTTTTCATTGCAATAATTTATTTTGTAGTATTTATTTTTTAAATCACTGTACGCCTATCTAAAAAAATTATTTTTACTAATGATTTTACTTTTTTTTCTAAAAAGGATTGCCCGCAATGCGTGCATGTTGATGAGGAGATGATTTTTATTCTCTTATTAAAAAGAAAGAAAATTCACCGTGTCATGTGGATGTGCGTGCAGAGAAAATTGTTATTCTACTGTTCTCAAACAGCGGTTCCGCTACACGCTACAATAATACTCTTAGTTTTATTTCACTAAAATACTATTCTTAAACTGATGCAACACACTTAAATATCATTTGTCTTATTTTTTCCTCAAAAAATCAATTCCGTGCTAGTTTTTTACGGTGGAATGATAGTTACGCCCCTAGCTCATTGACTTAAAAAAGACTTATTCATCTTGCAAATTTAAGCGTGGAGGAAATCCAAAATCCTCACGTAAACTTTACGATTATGGGGGTAAAATGTTAATTAAGTTCACTACTCAAATATTATTAGAGCCCTTAGAATTATGATTAAGTGCTATATTGATGCATATATAATTTTGTTTTACTTTTATATGTATTTTGGTTTGTAATAATATATGACTTGACTCACCATGTAATTTGATATTATATACTTTATTATTTTTTTAAAAAATATTTCTCTAATTGTCACACTATTTGATCTACTGAATTAGCTTATTGTCTATACTCTCGGGGTAATCTGGTATACTAATCAGAGAATAAAGAGGAAGAACATTTTCATTTGCATTAAATAACTGAAAATATTATTTTATAACGAAGCTAAAAATAGAAGTATTATTCCAACGAAACCACGCTTTAACCATAACAAAATATATAGCGATTTTCTCGTGCACGTACGTGTGTCACCAGGGGCAGATTTGTCATGGGGGCGGCAGGGGCTCAAGCCCCCGCTATCCCCGTTAAAGCTATTGGAATCTTCACGGAGATCCCCTAAAATTTTATGGCAAAAAAAATAGAGGCTAAAACTCTATCTAGTTATTCAGACCCTTCTAATCTCGCTGGCTACCCGCCAATGCCAATGTGTGTCACACCAAGCACACAGATTGCGTGCATGCCATAGGTGCATGTCGAGTCATCAACCTGCGGACTACGTACAGTCACATCATGACTTCATCCCTTACCTGCATAGCTTATCGTTTCGCATTTTGTTTCTACTGCTGTCTTGGATTTCTTGGTTGGGTAGGAAGGAGAGATGCTCGTATGCATGTGTTGTCATTAGCTGGATTGTTGGAATTTTCTCTCGGAAAATATGTACTTTTAAAAAAGTAAATGATGTGTTTGGCACTTTAATTAGTTAAAAAAAAGATGGTCCTTCTATGTAGAGCAATTTTACGGTTTTTGAGAAGATATTAGGAGGTATTAAAATTTTAGTGTAAAATTTTGACACCTCTTGATACCTAGGTAATAGGTAGTAGGTGCCGAGAGATGAATACATCTTTCAACCTACTCAAGAACTATAAAATTACTTTATTATAAGATATGATTAGTCTCTTATGTGGAAAGAAATAATTAATGTCAATATCTTCCTAATTCTAATAAAGTGAGTACTTTATGGCGTTGGCGTTGAGTGCGTCAGGTCGTTGACGAGATGTCGATCGGCTAATTAATCCAACCAGAGTCCATGCCATCGTCTCGATCTCTACGACACCGCCGTCCATTTTGATTATTCAAAACTAAAATTTGTATTTTAAAATTAAATACATAGTTAATTTTTAGGATTTTTTTATCAAAGTTTATTTTTCAATCTGATTATTAAATAGCTCAAAATACGTATATAAATGTTTTGTTTATAAACTATTTTTTATTTATAAATATATAGTTTAATTTTTTTATTAAAAACACCAAACGATCGCTCAGTGTACAGCCGTCGCCTTTATATATTGCGTACGTGCAGCCGAAAATATTTTCGTGCAGCTCATTGTTTCGTTTGAGCTTGACGACGATTCGACGAAATGGATCGCCTCACGGCTTGTCCCTCCTCCATCTCCATGGACGACGGCGACGGCGCCCGCGGCGGTGCACGCCGGCGCCGTCCCGTTCCCCCGCCGCAAGACGCCGCGCCGGCGCCTTTGGCGGCGGCGCATCATGGGGAAGAAGACACCGGCGATTCCGAGTCCGTGTCGTCGCTCACCACCGCCGCCGACGGCTCCTCGCTGGCGAACGACGAAGACGACGACGACGCGGAGTCTTGCAGCGGCGGCGGCGGCGGCGGCGACGGCGTAGGAAATGGTGGCGAGTACGGGAGGAAGAACAGCAACGATGGCCAAGACGTCGGCGGCGGCGAGGAGGACGTGGAGAGCGCCGTCGACGACGAGGAGGAGACCGTCATGGTGCCGGTGCCATGGTGGTCCTGGGCGGCGGGGAAAGCGGCGGAGGCCACGGACGCCGAAGACGCTCGTCGTGCGCCGGCGCTGGCGGCGGCGGCGGCGGTTGACGCCGGCGGCCACACGGCCGAGAGCAACAGGCTCTTCTGGGAGGCTTGCATTGCCCATGGCTACTAACTAGCTACTATTACCTTTGCATGCTGATTTGATCATCTGAGTTAATGAGAACCAACAATTGGTCCATGTAAATAGCAGCTTGGGATTTTGTTTTCCAGTTAACCAAGACCATGAGTCTGGGTTTTTTTTCATCTCTCTTTTCAGATAAGAGATAAAAAATCTAATTTTTTTTAGTATTTAATGGTATGAACGATAAAATTTAAAAATCTTTTTTAAATGGTGGGATGATGAATATGTATATCAATTTTTTTAAAAAAATGCATCGTTTAATTGTTCGAAAAGCATGCATGCAAAAGACGAGTAAAAACATAAAAATAAGCTACATTTCAGAATGTGGCCAAAGTGATGCAAGATATGCTATACAGGTCAAGATCATCTTTAAAATCCAGCATATATATGAGCAAATCCTTTGTAATTTATAGCAATGTATGAATGATAAGGCTAATGCTAGATATTAACAGATGTATCTATATACCATTTTCTAAGTTATATTTAATTAAGTAAATTTGATAAAAGTGTAAAGTACACCAGCGGTCCCTAAACTTGTGTATGTGTCATCTAGGTCACATAACTCTCAAAATGTATTTTTGGATCCCCGAACTTGTCTGGGTGTCATATAGGTCCAAACGGGCTCTGACCTGCTCCATCCACTGACGTGATATGCCACGGTGGCGCCTACGTGTTGGTGGGGCTGTGTGGGTCCCATGTGTCAGTGGAGGAATCGAGAAGTGAGAGACAAGAATAAGGAGAGAGATACTGACATGTGGGACTCACGTCGTCCCACCAACACGTGGACACCACCGTCAGTGGATGCAGCGGGTTAGAGCCCGTTTGGACTATATGACACCCCAGACAAGTTCGGTGACCCAAAAATATATTTTGAGAGTTAAGAGACCTAGATGACACATGCACACAAGTTTAGAAACCGCTGGTGCACTTCACTCTTGATAAAATTGTACATGTAGTTTGATTAAACTATGACAAAACTATAGATTTAAGGTTTTGCTATAGATTTAATATCAATTTCATCGTTAACTACAACTTTTGTAAGTTAAAAAAATAATAGTGGAACTCTAAGTTCTGTAGCTCTTTGATAGTTTCAGCACTAAATTGTAGTTCTATGATATAAGACCTTAGTATGTAGTTTTTTTTATAAATTTGTTGTTAAATTTGTATGTCTGCAATACACAAACTAAAATATGTAGTTATGTGATAATTTGATCGAAGTACCAGTAGTTTTTTTTCTAAAATTTACTATATTTAATTATATATTCATGCATAGCTTCACAATGTATTTTTGGCTTCTTTGGAATTCAGAAATAAAAAAGACACCTATAGAGAAAACGTACATGTACTTTCTACAAGTCATGCCCACCGGCAGTTAAATGATTCGAAAGCTTAACGTATAAATATGCCACGACATCATCTACTAGCCATGAGCAATTATTAAGCACATGTAAGCATGTAACATTATTTATAATTGTAGAGCTCAACATATGTATAAGCGTGTTAAATCATCACACAACATTATTTTTACCAATTTCAACATATAACCATTTGATATATATTTATGCATATACCACGTATCAAAGCATGGGTATCGTCTAGTCGAATATAATTAATCCTAACAAATTATAAAGCGTGAGCAATATCGAAATACGTTGTCTGAATACTTTATAGGAAACAGTCAGAATCCTTGCAAACTATTAAGTGTGGGAAATGTTGAAATTTGTTTGGATGCTTCGTAGCAATGTAGGAGAATTTTGGCTCGAGAAATCTCCAAAATTGCGACTAATGGAACGATATAGGAAAATTAAGAATCCTAATTATTCCCTGTTCTTATCACAAAGAAAAAAAATGATGGATCTCCAATTCTAAAAAAAACACCTCTATATACTTGTTACAAATTAAGTAACCATAAGAGATCGTAGCACAAACCACAGCTACTGTATGGGAGGAAACATTAATGGACAACACTACGGTTTGTTTTTTCTCCATCATTTAGGATGGTAGAAAAAAAAAACCTTTCAGAAACAAGGTGTTTTTAATTATGGGTTCATGTTGACAAAGCACACCATATTAGCAATAAATACCTACATTGCATCGTGCAAAATAATTTTGCTGAAATCCATTTTGAAAATAGAAATAAATAAGAGGTGTTTTGGATTGATGTCAAAATGTGTCTTTTTTGTAGTTTGCGTAGAAATGTGATGATTTTGATCTAAAGGCAAACGTAACGCTGGCACTACCAACACCCAGTTTGTTACCCATTTAAATCTCTTTAGACTACTATAAGTTTCACCCCTAATTCGCATTAAACAAACCTAGCCCATATTTTGCATAACCATTAACCAATGCTTTGGTTATACTTAAATAATTGACAGTTGTAAAACTCGCTCACATCGTGTAATCTTAACTGATAAACTAGATAAGCGATGTTACTTGAAGTGAAAAGTATAAGGTTACACTTCCAGGTATAGTTCGATTTCTTAAACTGAGTTACTCCCTCGACTAATGCGATCACGTTTTCTTAATCGTTAAACCATGTAATTTTTTTTAAAAAAAACTTTATATACAGAAACTTTTTAAAAAATTAATTTTATTTATTTTTAAGTTTATAATAATTAATATTTATTTAATTATGTACTGATGACCTATTATTTTTTCCGTCAGTGGTAAGCTTAGCCAAAGAGCTAAAAACAAAAGATTTTAATTTTATTTCTAGTTCATTACATATGAAAGAGATATAATATACCCTACATATATACATGGATTTTGTATTCTTCACAGACAAACAATTGAACAAATAAGTTGCTTTGAGAAATTTATTTTTTCTGTTGCTTTCATTTCATCTGCTTGCTTTCTGGTACAACGCCGTCTTCCAAATGGTAGATGCAGTAGTTCACCTTCTTCCCTATGTCGCATCAGCCGTCGGATCAGAGATGAACCGTCCAGATCAAAGACGGCGTGAAAAACCACGCACCCACTTGCCTTCCTCCCCCCTCCGCCGCTGACGAACTCGCCGCCGCCGCCGCCGCAAGCCTCTAGCCTCGCCGCCGCCTCCCTCGCGATCCTCCCCCGGCGCCGCCGCCGCTCCCACCTCCCCTCCGCGTCTCCGGGCGGGGCACCGCAGCTCCCTCCCCGCCCCGCCCCGACCGACGCCGCGGGAGAAACCCTAGTTGGGGTTGGTTCCAGAACCCTAGCTGAAGTGGAGCTGGGGAGTCGGGGGTGCGGGCGTGGATGGTGCAGTGGTCATCCGGCCAGATCTAGAAGGCCATGGCGATGCGCGGGGTGGATTTCAAGTGGTACTGACATCCATTCCCCACCATTTCCTCCCCCCGATGGTATGGCTGTGCTGTGTGTTTTTGGGGAATTCTGTTCATCTGTTGCTTTGCTTGGTTGGTTTCAGGTACGATGGATTCTTCCTCTCCATGCTCGCAACCAGCCTGTATCCTTCCATCATCTCTTTCAGTTTTTGTTAGAGTAGATTACATTTTGCACTAGGTAGATTGAGCTATGTTTCACTCTGCAATGTGAAACTTTGTACTAAGCCTGGTGGAACATGAACCAATGCACCCTTCGTCGCAAAGTGCAATTTACTGACCTCGATCGCTGTTGTTCCTCCTCAACTACTGCTGCGCGGCTGTTCTCCAGAATCATTGTCTCTATCAACTGGAAGAGATATCGCCTCTGCGCCCATCCGCTGCACATATGGATCGTGGTCAGTTCCTCGGTCCAACATTTATCGCAAATCAAACCGCTATTCCTCTATCTCACACTCTTGCCTTTTCACAGGTCGACTACACCACCGTCTTCATCTTCCGGCTCCTCATGTTCGTCGATAATGGCCTTGCTGCCGGCATGGGATTGTAACTACTATCTCCATCTATTTCAATTTTCAACCCCATTTCCTGTCAGATTCAAACTATACCTATGATGGACCTCAGAACTACCACTGGGTATAGTTCTGGTCAATTATGGGCAATCATACTGAAATTTGTATACATGACACTTTGGTGTTAACCCAAAATCGAGAAAAGCTAGCACAAAAATTAATTAAATTAATATTGTTTGGAACATATAAATGTGATTCTTTTTGCGTTGAGCCTGTCCATTCATGCTATTTGTAAAAAGCAACTCATAGGCTAGATACATACACAGTAATTTGGTCATCTTCAGCCTTTCCATGTAAAATTGCAAAGTTAGAAAGGCAAGTATGAAAAAATAGTACATGAAAGGCCTGCAGTGTAATATTCAGAAATGAAGGGAACCACTAGTAAGAAGTATAGTGGTGGCAGACTCCCTGCTAGGCTGCCACCACACTACCTTATTTCAAAGGAGCACAGACAAGAAATTCAGAAACAAGATCGGTGTTTCTATGATTAAAGCAACAATATGTAATATGATAACACATTATAATTTCCTTTACAGTTGTAAGATTCTAGATTATCACCCACAAAAAAGAGTTGCTAATTTGCCAATGTCCACCTTTCTTATTTAAGTGCTTACATTCTATACTTTTGCAAAATACATCAATGACTTTGTCTTTTTTGTGGATGGCAATTATAGGGATCTTGGATGGCAGCAGAGATATGCTCGTTTTTGTGGGAGAATTTTTCTCCTGTCAGTTCTTGTGCTTCTTCTCTACCCCTTTCTCTGGGTTTGGACTGTAATAGGAACATTGTGGTTTAGCACTGCAAGAGGCTGTGTAAGTTGTCTTATTCTGGACAAAAGTATTTTTTGTGTCTAAGAATATATATAATTTCTACTTACTGTACACTCACACTATCTGTAGTTGCCCGAGGAAGGACAAAAATGGGGCTTCCTGATATGGCTGCTTTTCAGCTATTGTGGTCTCGCCTGTATTGCATGTGTGGCTGTTGGAAAGGTACTGCTATAAGATTCGTCACTACTCAGTACAAGCTGCAAATTTGCCTTGGATCCACATGTTATTCATTAGCTCATCAATAATTACCATGCAAAATTGTTCTTTTATTCAACATATGTTAACTTCAGTTCACTTTATGAAGGTGAAAGCCAATCAAAGTCTAGTAATATAGCATATGCACTTCCTATTACTTTATCTAGTCTTGCTATCTTGTGTTAGTATTAGCTAAATGCAGTTGACTTGGCCATCATATCATCAGTCATACATAACATATCTAGAAGTCATTTAGACTGATTATATTAGGGTTTTAGTCATAGAGAATTGTTATTCAGCATTGATGTTGGTGTATTCATAAGTTCATATCTTTGCATCAGCTAGAATCATATCCAATTAACTAAGGCATGAAGGGTTTTGTTTGCCTTTCTTAATATTAGACTATTAGTGCAGAAGTCATACTGATTGCACTATTGCAGAACTGTAATGAACCTCTCATCCTCATGATTGTACTGGTTTTAGACCTCTAGTTTTTCAAATATATTTAAATTCACAGAGGATGTGTCTCCATGTTTTAATTCTGTTGCAGTGGCTAAACCGAAGGCATGCTCTCCAGCAGAGGGCACAACAGGGAATACCAGTCTCTGAATATGGGGTAAGATTTTTGCTTGTTTTCATCGCCAATTTTATCCAGTGAACTGTCAGTAGCAGAAGTTTGAAAAATATGAAACTATATCATTGCACAATCTTTGGCCATGCTTGCCCCCTTCAATTTGGCACAATTCATAATTGAAGCTTTACTTGTCTCAAACTCTCAACTACTAGCTCTATGTTTAAGTAGGGAAGGACTTCATGTTTTGTTTGAGCGAAGTTCCCTACAGCTATTTCTAGCAGATGGGTATATTCTTAATATGCATTCATGTCATAATCTGCAGGTTTTGGTTGACATGATTCGTGTACCTGACTGGGCATTCGAAGCTGTTGGCTTGGAAATGAGAGGAATGGGCCAAGATACTGCATATCATCCTGGTCTTTATTTAACAGCTGCTCAAGTGAGTTGCTTTGCATAATTTGATGAATCGCCTTTCAACATATCACTAAAGTGTCTTGATTGATTCTGTTATCTGCTTATATTTAGGCATTTAGCTGTACATTCAAGGAGTCATACTCTCTCCTTAATACAAATACAGAAGTTTTCAGTGACTTATTTGCAAATACAAGGAATATACGCAGCCTAAGCTGCTGTTAAAATTGAAAAAAAAAAAGAAAAACAGAGACTGCTAATTAGCAACAGCAATTTTTTTGCCCCAGCTTGTTGCCAAGCATTGGCAGATCTTTATGATGATCTGACTGAGAGTTGATGTTTCTTTATCAAAGGCATACACATTCCTTTCTTTCCAATATTTTGCTCAAATGGATAAATTTGGGACCATTGTTGAGCAGTGCCGTAACACTAGAATCCACATAGCGTCATTGAGCAGATTGTTTTTAAATTGGCACATTTCGTGCAGAGAGAGGCAGTTGAGGCGCTGATTCAAGAACTCCCGAAGTTCAGACTGAAAGCCGTTCCCACAGACTGCAGCGAGTGCCCAATCTGCCTTGAGGAATTCCATGTCGGCAACGAGGTAAATTATGGGCACCAATTAGAGACCTTGATTGAACTGTGCACCGGCGTTAAGGGGCTAATATAGATGTTTCTTTTTCCCAATCCCCCATGCAGGTCCGTGGGCTTCCGTGCGCACACAATTTCCATGTGGAGTGCATCGACCAATGGCTGCGGTTGAACGTCAAGTGCCCGCGATGCCGGTGCTCCGTGTTCCCAAACCTCGACCTGAGCGCTCTCAACAACCTCCGGCCGACCTCCGAGCCTGACCGGCCGTCGGCCAGCGAGGTGACGGCGACGCGGTACGTGCGGTCGCAGCCGGTGGGGCAGAGCTACCTGCTGCGGCTGCAGGGCCTGTTGCTGCGGCCGGTGATTCGGCACGGTGGTGGCGACGACATGGCGAGCGCCGAGAACGGCGCTTCTCATGTGGCTCCGGCGCCGGCGACCAGCGCGAGCGTGGAGAGCGAGCTGCCTAGCATAGTGGTTGACGATGGCCATCAGCTGCCGGATCGCTGAAGTGAAGTGGCAGCGGCCGGCGTGATAGACTGATACGTGGGGGTTAGGGTGGATCGAAGCTATGCAGAGCTTGTTTTTTTCTTTTCTGATTGATCTTTTCTCCTGTGCAGAGTATATAAATATATAAGCTTTTGTTTTCCTTTTCTTGTGTTGTCGGCTTGTTGCTCGCTGCTTCATCTGTAAATTGGCCTGCTGTGCTCTCTGGTGTGGTTCATCTGTAAATTGGCCTGCTGTGCTCTCTGGTGTGGTTCTTCGATGAGAACTCCATCCGTCTGTCCTTCTACGAGTGGCGTGTGGATGTCGTCGGGTTTAACGACTCACTTTAATGTACATGCATGTTTCTTAAGAAAAAGTTTAATGCGGTATATGTTTAAAATATAAAGATACGTATGGGTCAAAAGAACAAAAAGGAAAGGAAATTGCGGTCCAGCCTACAGAGCAACGGACATAAAGGGCCTGTTTGGGGAGTTTGCTTTTCTCAGAAGCTGTCTTAAACGGTTCACAGCTTCTGAGAATCTGTAGTTACAGATTAAAATGAACTAAGAATTTAGAATCTGGAGAAGCTGGGTTTATGAGCTTTTTCAGATTCTTAGAAGCTAGCTATCTAGCAATTGTTTTTCAAAATCTAAAACTTCTCCAAACAGACCCAAAAGTCAGCTGCTATCCGATTCCAGACCAAATAAGATGGGCCGTAGGTACACCATATCTCAATTCTCAAGTGCGGCCTAACATTGTATGGGTTGCACACTTGCACGTTACACCACAATCACGCAAACGTGATGAGCCACGGTATTCCAGTGTGTAACCCCAGTCCAACCAATTCCGTTCTCCGAAATAATATTTCAGGTTATAAGATGTTTGGGTTTTCCTAATGTCCGTTTTGAATTGTAAGATTTTCTATCCTCATCTAAATTTATTAATTGATGAATGTATATAATTTATATATTTGTCTAGATTCATTAGCATCTATATATGAATCTAGACAATACTAGAACATTTTACATTACGAAATAGAGGGAATATAAATTTATATACATGGAGTACTATACGATTGAGGACTAGACGATAACTTTTTTTAAGGATATAACTTAGGACGCACACGAACACACACCATAACAGATGCGTGCGCGTCCCCTACCACACGCTTAGGATTTTGGGATGCGTACGCGTGTCAGGGAAAATCCATGGATGAGACGCGCGAGTTGTGATCTCAGGGATCGAACTCACATGACTAACCACCCGAGCACCGCTCGGTTCTCAACTGAACGATAACTTGGTTGGCTCCTGGTGGTGAGAGCCAACCGGCGCAGATTCAATCCACAGAACATCCCTAAAAAAGGAGTATCAAGGTTCAGGTCATCGAGAAAAAGAACTTTTTTTGTTGCAAACTGAAGCATTCCAGCCTTCCAGTAGTGGGATCATCAGCTCCAATTTATGGACCCGTGGTAATATACTATACTGTTCTTTATACATGAATCAGTAAGAGCACCATGTCATTTGTGAGTATCCCCAGTATAACACTATGAGTAGTTTGGGATAAAATCCATACCAGGGTGAGTAAACTTGTTATTCTATCTTGGCTGCTGATGAATCCACCATGTCTTTTGTGTAAGTCGCATGTGGTTAAATGGTCTAGAGGATGCATGCATGCTCATTTCCTGCAGAGTATCCTTCAAGCCATGTCTTGTGGATGTGTGTCATCTCAAAGCCCTCTTGAGTCTCAGGCTGTGAGTTTAGGCAGATAACCTTATTTAAGGATACATGATATGCAGTTATAAATGTCAAAAAGTTTTGCATCAGTGCTGTATAGTGAAACATATGTACATAAATGTGACAATTTACCTTCATTGTCAGCAGAAGAGTTGTGAGGCAGCAATACCGAACATCGCCTGAGATTAGTATAGTCATTAGCATGATAGCGCAATTCAACGAAAAGAACAAAAATGACAAGTAGACAGCATACAAGGAAACAACAAGATGAAAAGAACCATCGCACAACGGCATGGAAAATCATGCTAAGAGGCTATTTGGGAATTTTGAACCAAAAAAAAACTACTGTGATTGAATAACTCTGTGTCTAATCTACTTTGTGGACAATCTGAGGACGAACCTTCCATTTCCCACTTGTCAAATCTCACCATCCAGTTATCTGTACCAATCGATGAAGTGACAACTCTATCCACCCATGTTCGGAACTTCTTGTCTTTTTTATCAGCGTAGCATGAACTCAGCGCATCAATGGATGCATGAAGTAAACTCTCCGTTCCAGAAGGATGAATAATTGTTCCATTGGGATGCTAAAATATGCAAAATAAGATCAGTTTAAATGAAGCTAAAGGGGTCAACATGAATCAGCAAGATGTACATTTTGGCAAACAAGGGAAAAGTGGTATCACGTCTGACATTAAAAAAAACACACAATAGACCATATTTGGATGTAAATTGCATAACCTAATTAAACCAGTCCACGAAAGATATGATTTTTTTTTAAAAAAAAAAAGATGTGGGGTGGGGTATGAACAAAGCTAAACTGAGTTACTCTAATAATGTAGCTGAGGAAGTACTCACAGTAGTCCTTTTCAAGTACTGCATAATGGATGGGGAATTTTGAACTTCACCCCTCCTCCATTTTTCATAGAGAGCATAAAACTTCACTACTGCACCTGCAGGTTTGATGGTGTCCAACTTCGGGTAAGGGAATTCAAGATCTCTTGGAGAAATATTAGGTCCTAATTTGAAGTGTCCAATAGCTTGCATGATACCAACAGCACACCTCTCAGTTGAATGAATTATCATAGGATTGATCTTGGCATTTTCTTCATACCACTGAAGCAGCTCCTCTTGGGCATTGCTGACCTAAAAAAAGTTTCAAAATCCTGTAATAAGCTTTAAGGAAAACCATTGACATCAATGAACTTTAGTGGACAGTTTCATGTAACTCCTTATGCACTGAGTCACTGACCATGACACCATGAACAGATGGGACACTGAATAATTCTGCATCATTGCCGGAGTCACCACAAACAAGAGTGTTGTTTGGTAGTTTCCCATGTGCATCAAACTTTTTCAGCAAATATAAAAGAGCCTGGCCTTTTCCTGCACCTTGCGGTAATACATCAAGGGCCTCACCACTACTGAAGATTATTTTAACATCTAGCTGATCAGAGAGAAGAAGCAGAGTAACCAAATTAAAACAGCATTAAGCAATGTCACTCATAATGAAAGTCGTCTAGACATGTGCAGACTTACCCCACGCTGCTTCAATGTCTTGGGAAGAGAATCCATAGCTTCCTGAGCTCCCTGCTTGTTGACAAAAAAGCTAACCTTATGAGGACCCTGATTCCTCTCTGGCTGCATCAATACAAAATCAAGAAAAAAAAGACCATCGCTCTTAGTTCACTGGTTAAAATGGAAAACCAACTAAGGGATTGTAATCATATAACTCATTGAACATGCCTGAGGCTTAAGCTGAGGGAACTTAGCTGTCTCTTCGACAACAATGTCCCTATCCCATTTGTTGCTAAGGAACTCCTCCCAGCCGACATCATGAATCATCTCTTCACCGTATGTTATCACTGTGCCAACAGACATGATAGTGATGTCCGGAGTAAGCAAAGGCTTCTGTGTCCTCAAACCCCTGTAACTCATGGGTGATCTTCCAGTTGAGAATACTAGTAAAGAATCTTGGGAGAACTCGGACTCCCAGAGCGCCTGGAATCTGAGCAAGGACAAGTTCTCTGGATCATTGTGATCAATCTGCAAATTAGAAGTTCAAAAGATCAAGCATTTTGCAGATACAGAGCATAACAATAGGGGTTAGTTCTTGAGTCTGAATAGATCAAAGGATGAGTTAAATACACACCATAGTCTGGTCAAGATCAGAAACGACCATAAGACGGGCAGGACCGTCGAGCTTATCCATATTTCTTCTTCGCAGCGCAACCGGAGAAGAAGTCCCTGTGCAAATTGTTGAAAACTTGAGAATTTAACCTGTACACTTCCCCGAACAAGCGAACACACAAGGAAGACCAAAACTACAGCCTGCTCCTCAGCCTTAAATATTCTTTTTGGTCAATCTCTGGTAAATAGTAAAGTCTACTTTTGTTTTAAGAAAAGGAAAAATAAAGGCTATAAATAAGACAACTACACCAATCTCTGTAAATAGTAGCAAGGTCTTTTTTTTAAAAAAAAAAGCAGAAAAAGAAAATCTACAAATAAGACAACTACTCCAAACAACAAGATAACGTAGTTGGATGGTTTGATGGCGAGCAACCCATCAAACCATCCAACTACACTTTCCAGGCATCCAACTACCAATGAGCCCCCACTAAAATTTGTCCCCTGCATTATCCATTACAAGCAATAAATCAAGAACAGTGAGCTAAAAACCCTGTACAACACTACGTCCATCACTTCACATCCCAAAAATATATAGCTGCCTTTAGCCACCACGTATCTGGACAAAGCACTTGTCCATATACACAGCTAAAGATATATTTGGGGTGGAGTGAGTAAAAATTTCGTCTGGTTAGTTGTGAAGGTGAGATCGATGCCAGAAGAAATCAGAACCGACCCGGTAGCGACTGGCATCAACTAGGCGAGCACCGATTCGATTTCACGCGAGGAAATGCGCCAATGTGTGAATCGCTCGCAGCCCGCCGGCGAAGCATCGCATCTTGCAATCGATTACTTGACGGACTAATGGAGAGGGCGGGAGCAAGGAAGGTTCCTGCCTCCTCACCTGGGTGGCCGGACGGCGGGCGGAGAAGGCGTCGAGGAGCACGCGCCTGCGGTGGCTGGGCTGGCCGGAGAAGGCGAGGCGGGCGGCGTCGACCGGCGAAGGCGAAGAGCCGAGGAGGAGACAAAAAGGAGGGACTTTTAGCTGGGAACATGAACATTAGAACATATGCTACCTGTCTCTCGGTAGGATTAGGCCTTGTTCTTTTAAAAATCATGGATTTGGATTATCGTGGTACCTTTTTAAATTTTTTAAACTATCCATTTCAAGTTAAATGTGTCTATATAAAAGTTTGTCAAGTCGATTTTTTTAAGTACTCTCTTCGTAAAATGTATAAGAAATTTTGGCTAGCACATCTAGGTGCTAATCTTTTTTTATTGGAGGAATAAGCTAAACGACGTATTTGTAAATAAAAAATAATTTATAGGTAAAATTTTTATATACGTGTTCCTAGTGATCTAAAGTCAAAGCTGAAAATAAATTACAATAAAAAAACCCTAAAATCAACTCCAAATTTAAGATTGAAAATTTAAATTTTAGCTTATAAGCACGAGGCATAAACGAAAAGATGAGTGTTAAACTTCTTATGAGACACAGTTAGTAGTTAATTAAGTTGGTTATATTCTTAAATAGCAATGAAAATTTTAAAAAAACTGATGAGAAAAGAGCTCCCGTAGTGTGGAATACGCCGTAGACAAAAGGATATATTATACTGCAAAAAAATATAGTTTTATTCTAATTAAAAAATATTGTTATTGAACTGAAACAATATTTTTAATGACGAAATTAGACTTGGATGAAGAAAAGGTTGCTATAATGAAAACTATATTAATAAAAATGACATTTTTCCTGAACATGTCTTCTTTGTGATCCGGAAGCTTTTCAACAAGTCTAATGTGAGGCAGGTAGCATGTCGTCACAGAGCTCCATTTGGTCAATAGAATGCAGCAACCCAGTGCATTTCTATAATAGCTTCAATGTTTTCGCCGTTACAAATCTTGGTATGTTAAATGCAAACATTGACGAAGCACCCATATGGTCAAATAAAAGTTCTTGCAAAGTACCTCCTGCAGCAGTTGTGGACTGAAGAAGTACAAATAAAATTTGTTCCCACATCTCCTTGCTGACATCAAATCTTGATTTATATACATTATTCAGCACTATATTTATTTTTTTTCATATATGACGTTGATGACTATTAGACATCACATCATGTTTAACTATAGTCTTATTCTATTAAAAAACATGCAAATATCACTTATTTCACTGCTACTTGGTTTATCATTAAAGTTATTTTTTTATGTGTAACTTTTATTTCATATATTTGTAGTAAAGGTGAATTATAAAACGTCATGTCCAAAAGTTAACTAACATAATATATTTTAAAAGGAGGGGTATTAAAATTAGAGTAGCTTGCCCTTGGATTATACGATTATCATTAAAAAATACTTGTGTAACTTTAAGCATGAGTCTTTTATTTGTAATCACAAAGTCAGAGAAATTCTTTGACAACGTACTTGGCATTTTGCCTTTCAATGTTCTAAGTCTCATCTTTAGGCTTATATTAAGCATAAGCGAAACGACCTACTACGATTAAAAATAATTTTTTGGTAAAACTTTTATGTACATATTGTTGACAATATAAAAAATGCGGAAAAATAAACGACGTTGAGAAACATCAAAATCAACTCTAAATATAAGTTTTAGAATTTAAATTTTAGCTTATAAACATAGGCATAGATGAAAATACGAGGCATTTGACTTTATAAGCTGGAATAAATTCTGTCTTAGTAAGGCAAGAGCTATTGCACGCTTGTCGAATCCCTGCCTCACCAGCATCAAAGAGTGTGTCCACCATGGCTGATCTTCAGGAAGGGGAATTTCTAATCTTGTGGCTGCAGCAGATATTACTCCACATTCTGCTGCTGCTACTTCGATCTTGAATCTCAATCAAAGAGTTTTACTCAAGCTGATGAACAGAATCAGCATGGAAAGATTAGCAGATCTGCCAAACAATCTGAATTCTAAAATGGATGTCACTGAAATTGGAACGTGAAGAGCAAAATGGTAAAGACTAAAGACAAATAATTAACATGATGCACATGCACTGTCCGGAGCTGTACTGTATAAGTATTTCAATCCACATTACAGAAGCATGTGAGAAAAAAAAAAAGAGGAGTAAATGCTAAACTGAAGCATCAACTGTTGTTTATCCAAGCATACCAAGTTCAGCACGATAGTGATATCAAACAAGGCCCCAGGCAAGCTAAAGCCCGTCGCTATCAGCACAGCATGACAGTCGGCGACTTAAAAGTAAAAATATATATCGTGAAAGAATGAATATTGCTTGCAGCATTAACTGAAGTGTATCAAGAAATGGAATAGTAGGACACAGAACTATTCCATGGAGCAGGTTATCTGTCATTGGCAATGCTCCAATTACCACTGAGACTTCAAGAACATTTTTTTTTTGGGTACAGTTCAAGAACATTTAATCCGTAATCAAAGGGCAAACATCACAATTGAAAACCAAGTTCTCTGAACCTAAGATTGCAACTTCTCCTAACACAAAAACCAATAAATCGATTTTAGATTGAAAAAAAATCTATTTTACCTCTGTAAACTCAATGATGAACCACTTGACCTTTTAAACAACTTTTGACCCATTTTTATCTCTTTTAATAGTTCACTTCACTGTTTCATAATGTTTCTCTTGTTGCTTAAGCTGTTTTTAGAGCCATAGACGACACTATTATCAGAATTCAAAAATAGTTTTAGTTTTTATGACTACTTTCTTGAAATTTAAAACATTAATGTTTAAATTAATCTAAGGTGCTTCCAACCGACGTAAAAAGGTTAAAAAACTCTAAAAGATTAATGAGATGTAAGTTAGTAATGCATCTATCGTCCTAACAAAATTTCAGTGCAAACTATGAAAAATACAGAGCAAAAAAGAAAATAATACAAAGAGTAATAAAGAAAACCGAAGTAGCAGTAAAGAGTAAAGGGAACTGCGTTTTTTAACAGTTCGGAGTATAAATTGAGCCAAAAAAATAGTTAGTGGGCTATGTGCTGAGTAAAATGAACTTTTTTCTTTTAGATTCGATGGAAGTTGCGAACCAAACCTGCCTGTAGTTTAGGTATTGGGCTATGAGATGGCCTAAAATAATAGCCCATATAGGCCCATTTAAGCCCATCGAGGCCCCTTTAAGCCCATTGAGGCCCATTTAAGCCCACTCGGCCACAGAATAGTTCTGTTGCTCCCGAGTCCAGAGCCCCAGGGGAAATCTAACGAACACCTCACGCGCTCCACTCCCGGCGGCGGCGCGTGCAGCCGGCGAGTCCGCCTCTCCTCGAAACTCCGGCGGTTCATCGGCCCCATCCTCGCCGCCGCGATGAAGTTTGACCTGGAGGGCCTGACGGTGCACTTCCCGTACGCGGCGATCTACCCGGAGCAGCACGCGTACATGGGGGAGCTGAAGCGCGCCCTCGACGCGCGGGGCCACGCGCTGCTCGAGATGCCGACGGGCACCGGCAAGACGGCGGCGCTGATCTCCCTCATCACGTCGTACTCCCTCGCCAACCCGTCCCGCCCGCTCCGCCTCATCTACTGCACCCGCACGGTGCACGAGATGGAGAAGACCCTCGCCGAGCTCCGCCTCCTCTTCGCCCACCTCCCGCCGGCCGCCTCCCGCTCCCTCCTCGCGCTCGGCCTCTCCTCCCGCAAGAACCTCTGCGTCCACCCCCAGGCCTCCGCCGCCGCCGCCCGCGACTCCGTCGACACCGCCTGCCGCCGCCTCACCGCCTCGTGGGTCCGCGACAAGGCCGCCTCCGACCCGGACTCCACCCCGCTCTGCGACTTCTTCGAGTCCTTCGACCGCGCCGCCACCGCCGGTGACCTCGCCTCCTACATGCCCCCCGGGGTCTACACCCTCGCCGACCTCCGCGCCCTCGGCCGCGACCGCCGAATCTGCCCTTACTTCCTCGCGAGGCAGATGGTCAAGTACGCCAATGTCGTGGTCTACAGCTACCAGTACCTGATCGACCCCAAGGTGTCCAGCATCGTGTCCAGGGAGATGCAGAAGGAGTGCGTCGTCGTCTTCGACGAGGCGCACAACATCGACAACGTCTGCATTGAGGCTCTTAGTGTCAGCATCCGCAAGCAGACGCTTGAAGGCGCTGAACGAAACTTGCGGCGCATCTCACACGAGATCGATAGGTACTTGAAGTTGAAGAAGCTTACAGCTACTGATGTGCATAGAAACTTTGTGATGAATAGTTTCATTTCGAGCATCCTACTCTGTGATAAATAGTTGAAGCTTGCTTGCTCACCAATTGTTATCTGGTAGGAAGGTTCAAGGCCACCGATGCCAATAGGCTTCGTGCTGAATACAACAGGCTGGTTGATGGATTGGCACAGAGGGGAAACCTACCAAGTGAGGATTTTTCTTTATTTCACTAACCTGCATCTTAGAGTGTTCATTGTGGTGTTTCTGGGACAGTTTAATTGTTTATAATAAATTGCTTCTTGTGGTGTAGTATCGGATACTTGGCTCGCGAACCCAGCCTTGCCTGATGACATTCTGAAGGAAGCTGTACCAGGAAACATCAGGAGGGCTGAGCATTTCCTTGCTGTACTGCGAAGGCTTGTCAGATTCCTAGATGGACGCCTGGATACAGAGAATGTTGAGAATGAAATGCCTGTTGCCTTTGTTGCTTCAATCCATTCTCAGGCTGGAATCGACCAGAAAATGTTGAGATTTTGTTATGACCGACTGCACTCTCTAATGCTTACCTTGGAGATAACCGATACAGATGAGTTCATGCACATCCAAACAATCTGTGACTTTGCCACATTGATTGGAACTTATACGCGGGGCTTTTCTATAATAATAGAACCCTACGATGAGAGAATGCCTGATATCCGTGATCCTGTGATTCAGGTATCCGTTCTTCCCTATGACAATAATAGCTGTCACCAAAAATCAAGCACATTATTATTGTACTAATCAATTTCTATGTCCCGCAGCTCAGTTGCCATGATGCTTCACTCGCAATACAACCTGTTTTTGAGCGTTTCCAAACGGTTGTCATAACTTCTGGAACTCTCAGCCCAATAGACCTCTATCCTCGACTTCTGAATTTTAATCCTGTTATAAGTAGGAGCTTCACGATGTCCTTAACAAGGGATTGCATATGTCCCATGGTCTTGACAAGAGGAAGGTATAAACTGGGTTCATTTTAACTTTATCCTTTAAGAGTTCATGTGCCATATATTATTTTAAGTGCAAGCACAACCAACTTATTTGTTGTACATTTGAAATACTAGCATTGAATTACACACATTGGATCTTTTTTATCACAGGAAACTTGTGTTTACTTTATGTATTAGGTTTTGAGTCTCAAAATTCTAGCTTTACTGGTGATGCTGCAAATCTTGGTGCATAACTTCAAATGTTCCATCACATTTTCAGCGACCAGCTACCTGTCAGCACGAAGTTTGATATGCGTAGTGATCCTGGCGTTGTGAGGAACTATGGTCGGCTCTTGCTGGAGATGGCTGCTGCTGTTCCAGATGGCATAGTTTGTTTTTTTGTCAGTTATTCTTATATGGATGGCATTGTCAACAGCTGGAATGAGATGGGCATTTTACAGGTTACTTTCTTCACCATTTTTCCGTTATGGAGTAGTCTAGAGAATTGGAATCTAGTGTGAAGCTCTTCATGGACTATGACATTGATTTACAGGATATCATGTGCAATGCATTAGCACCTAATATGAAAATCTTATGACTTTAATTTACAGGACATCATGCAGCATAAGTTGGTATTCATCGAAACACCAGATGTTGTTGAGACAACACTGGCCCTTGATAATTACAGAAAGGCATGTGATTGTGGAAGAGGTGCTATATTCTTTTCTGTTGCCAGGTTCGTTCACTTTATATTGGTTCTGTTAGAAAGCACCCTTCAGATCCGGTGTCTCAGTTGAAAAACTGAGAACTTGATAGGATTGCTTCAGACTATTACTGCTTTTTTTTTCTATTTTGACATTGACCCAAGTAGGTGTCTAGGTGATATATAATTGCTGTTTGGGCAAGTTTCTGTAATCCTAGTATATTAAAAACAACAAAGGGAATATTAGTCGGAAAATAGGTATAATTATGTGTTAACCGAACAAATGAATTGCCTAGTTTGTACAGCAGTGCAGGTAATAATTTCAGAAAATGTGTTACCAAGCCAGCAGCTTGATCATGCAAAATATCACATCCAATCAGGCATTCACCAGCATTTCATTTGATGTGTAAACAGGAGAGACTCATGTCTGAATCATATTTTTTAAAATTTATAATTTTCTTGCAAAAAAAATGTTTCCCTTGTTATTGAATGCTCCAAAAGGTAGTCCACGGTAGTGTAAAATTCAATAGATATAACTAAATTGTCACCATACTCATCTGGCCGATCAATAGGCTACAATAAGCATAACTCAGTAGGCACCATGAGCTAATATATCATCATTACAGTATATTGTAGATTGGCTACTTCTGTTTTAAATATTACTATTATAAATATTAAGTGGTCATGACTCATGGCTGACTACCACTGTGCTTAATCCAGAGGCAAAGTTGCTGAAGGTATTGATTTTGATCGACACTATGGCAGACTTGTGATCATGTTTGGTGTTCCTTTCCAGTACACACTCAGCAGGTCTGGACTTTAGATCATTATTTTGTGCCACCCTTGATCTCTGTAACTGAGCATTGCTTCTGTGCCTATGAATGGTTCATCATATGTTGTCCTGTAACACATTTCTTGCATAATGACAGCCTTCTTTGAATCTGTTGTTTATACCAATTGCAGGATATTACTTGCTAGGTTAGAGTACCTAAGAGAAACTTTTCAGATAAAGGAGGGTGACTTCCTGACCTTCGATGCATTGGTAATACTACTACTTCTGTGAAGGGAAAGAAGGGCTGGATTATCTTTACCTTCTACCAATGTTTCCTTGACAATTTGGGTTCTGTTAATGCCAGAGGCAAGCTGCACAATGTGTTGGCCGTGTGATTCGTTCTAAAGCAGACTATGGAATGATGATATTTGCTGACAAGAGGTACTTGATTACTTCCTTTACCTTAACTCAGAAAATTAGAACATTGCTGGTCATCAAAAAGACCTCATTATAGTTAGCTGCCATATGGTTGACAAGAAAACTCCAATTCTTGTGCTGCCTAGATTGGGGAGCTGATTTTCAATATGCATATGCTGAACATAAAGGTTCCTAATTTTTTGCATCTACCATGTGATGATCATGTAGAATGGTACTGATTTTAAACGGAACAAAACGTCTTTGGAATCACTATGCTGTATGGAGGCGGCAAACAGATTTTACTGCTTATAATCGCTTAATCGATTAAATACTTGGGCAATACAGGACTGGCATATTACATCCCACTTTTTGGCTTACAAAGGACAGCCAGTTACACGTACATAAATATTTATCTTAGGTATTTTGGTACTGAGGTCTTTGATGTTTCCATTTGATTCTGTAAAAAATGCAACTATAATTTGTCATGCAGTAAACATGCATCCTCTCCATTTCTCTGCCTTTACTAGCTGTAATACTTCAGGATCGCTAAATATCATGGTGTTTGTCAAATGCAGATACAGTCGACATGATAAACGGTCTAAACTTCCTGGGTGGATATTGTCGCACTTGCATGATGCTCACCTAAATCTGAGCACTGATATGGCTTTGCATATAGCCCGTGAGGTATGTTTGATAACATTTGTTCCTTTGATTGGTGCTCTGTAGTTTGAATCGTTTTGAGTATTGCAACCTATAATTACTTAAACCTGATGAAACTAGCGGTGCCCGAGCTATTATTGTCCACTCTACACATGAGCAGTTTCCAATATTCCATGATTAACATGCTTGTATAGCAAACTGTATTTGGCCGTTCTTCTCATACAAGAAATTTGTTCGAACTTGTCGTTTTAGCTGAATTCTAACGTCTGGCATCATCATCATTTTTTAACTGAATAGTTCCTCCGGAGGATGGCACAGCCTTACGACAAGACGGGGAGCGGCGGCAGCAAGACCCTCTTAACCGAGGAGGATTTGCAGAAAATGGCACAGGACGCCATGGAGATGTGAAACAATGTTGAAGGCCTGAAGAGGGAGGGAGAGGGAGAAATCTATCTGCTGTACAATACATTCAAAATTGAGGTTCAAGTCAGAAATGTACAAAGAAATTTTGGCTACTCATGTAACAAGCATGAATTCCATCTGCACGGGCCAGTCTAATGAATCGGCTTTATCAACACATACATGTGCCAGGATCTGAAGATGATGCCTCTGAATTTCAGACGTGTTACATTGGCAGCTTGGCACATTGCATAGCCAACACGCGGATATATATTATTTCATACAATTAAAAGTAATTTTACTATTTTAAAGTTACGTACTTCTTCCGTCTCATATCATAAGTCACTTCAGGTTTGTTCTAAGATTAAACTATTTTTATTTTAATCAAGTTTATAAAACATCCATAGCATTAAATTAGTCTCATTAAATCTATATAATTGAATATATTTTGTATCGAGAATGTTATATTTTTCTTTCTATAAATTTTGGTTGACTTAAGAGTTTGACTAAAGACAAATCCAAAATGACTTATGATTAATATCATAGAGGAGCAGGAGTTTCATGATAATACAATATGAGTATTGATTAACTAAGGCCTTAATACCTTGTTTAGTTTCTAAAAAGTTTTTATAAAAATATCATATCGAATTTTTGGATATTTAAATAGAGTATTAAACATAGATGAAACGAAAAACTAATTGCACAGTTATGCGAGAAATTTTGAGACAATCTTTTGAGCTCTTTTGAGCCTACTTAGTCCATGATTAGACATAAGTGCTATAGTAGTCAACATGTGCTAATGACTAGACTCAAAAAATCCGTCTCGCGGTTTCGAACCGAGTTGTGAAATTTGTTTTTTTATTCATATCCAAAAACTCCTTTTGATATCCGGTTAAACATTGGATGTGACATCTTCTCCTAAAAAGTTTTGCATCAGGTAGGCGTCACACCATAGCACGTAGGCGTCGAACGCCGCGTTCCCGGCCGCCGAGCAGAGAGAGAGCGCAAAGCGATCTTGAAGGAGATGGCAATGGAGCTCAAGCTCGCCGGAGCTCTGCTGCTGCAGCAGCAGGACGACACAGGACGAGGCGGCGGCGGCGACAGCTCCCAGACGCATTACAGCATCACCGGCGAGTGCCTAGACCCCGCAGGGGGCGTCGGCGAGGCGTTCCTGTGGCGGCCGCAGGACAGCGAGAGGATCATCCACCTGCCGCCGGTGAAGGAGCCCTTCCCCAAGCAGTGCAAGGGCGCCGGGGCGTATATAAAATTTTTATTTATAAATTATTTTTTAAGTTTTTTTAAATAAGTATGTAACATTTTTATTTATAAATTATTTTTTATTTATAAATATGTTATTTGATTTTTTTTCTATAAAACACTTAAACAATCGTGCTTAAATTATCGCACGAGTTTCTTTGTATATAATAGTAGTAGGTTAGTAGCCAGCACTAGCTCATGTTTCTATGTAGAGCCATGGATTCACTGGAGAACTACTGCTTCATTTCAAAATAAAATATTTTACATAGGCTAATAAGATGTTAAAATATTCTCTTTTAGCTACTTCAGTGGTTAAATTAAAATTTTGAATTAACTAGATTTGTTTTGTACGTACCTGATTGATTTTAGATTCATCAGAATAATTAAAATCATAGGAATCAGTATAGAAATGTTTTATGTTTATACTAGGATACAAATTAAAATTATATCATGCAACGGAGAAAATAGTAAATGCTTCTTCTAAGTAGTACTGATAAAAAGTTACTCCAGGCTTTACAGATCTTAGTACGTAGGAGCAAGTTCTTTTTAGTTCTATCAAGTCAAGGTCGAGAAGGCTCGAAGCTCACCAAGCTTGAACTCGAACCTAATTCTAAGCTCTGTCCACAGCTAGGATCGGCTCAAGCTCGAGCTCGTTGATAGCCTTATTATTTGGCAGTATATCAGTAAACAAAAAATAATTTATTAATAAAATTTTTATATAGATATTCTTAGCGAAGCCAAGTTGAAAAATAAATTTTGATGAAGAAAATTCTAAAATTAAAATTTTAAAATTTAGCTAATAAACATAAGCATAAGTTATAGGACAGGGGTACTAGTCACGATCGCGTGTGGGCAAAGTCGTTGTCTCCTCAGAACCCTTTTAGCAACACGCTGAGCGCATCAGATCGGCCACCGCTTTATCTAAGTACTTTCAGCGATCTAAAAGTCAAGATTAAAAAATAAAACTTTTATTTATTGAAAAAAGGTTCCTGCTCATTGGGAAAATATGCTATAGCCTTCAGAGTTGATTTCCTTAATATAACGTTGTATTTAAATTTTCTCTGTGTATGAGCAACTAGAGTTATTTATTTATGACCACATAATTATTTATTTTTTGTTTTTGACTTTTAGATCGCTAAAAATACATATAAAATATTTTTATTAAAAATTACTTTTCATTTGCAAATATGCCACTCCCCCATAATGAATATCTAGATTGTGTCATGTGTGTTCTCTGTGTTCTCTCACTCAAAAAGGATAGCTGGTGCTTAGCATGAATTTCATGAGCAAGTGTTAATTTCTATTCTTCTAGTTTATGGCTAAGTGTATTTTTTTACGGTTGTCGGAAATTATATTATTTTGTATTGTAAAAGACAAGATATGATATGAATAATCACTTTAATTAAAAAAATAGTGAGCTGGAGTAGCTCAGTTGGTTAGAGCGTGTGGCTGTTAACCACAAGGTCGGAGGTTCAAGCCCTCCCTCTAGCGGTTTTTTCCCTTTTATGCCACTTGAGTTGAATTTGATTTTTCTTTTTTACTGCCACTTGAGTTAAATTTGATTTTGAGTGATTTTGGTCTCATTTGAGTTAAATCCTTGCTTATTTTTTTCATTTGATTTTGGCCTCATTTGAGTTAAATCCTTGCTCTTTTTTTTTCTGCCACTTGAGTTACATTTGATTTTGAGTGATTTTGGTCTCATTTGAGTTAAATCCTTGCTTATTTTTTTTCATTTGATTTTGAGTGATTTTGGTCTCATTTGAATTAAACCCTTGCTCTTTCTTTTTCTGCCTCTTGAGTTAAATTTGATTTTGAGTGATTTTGGTCTCATTTGAGTTAGATCCGATTGTGTTTTTTTGCATTTTGAGTGGATTAAATTTAGTTTTTTTTACTTCAAAAGAAAACAAAATTCATCCCAGAAAACATCTCATACGATTGAACTTGTGACAAGAAATAGAAGAAATCATCGGTTAAGCCAATTCATATCCTGGTAGCACTCGTTGCACATCACTGGTAGATCAGATCGCCGTGTTTACGAAAAGAGCGGATTAATCAATTGAAACGGACGGACAGTCGGGAGTAGCACTCCAAAAGGATACACACCTCCACCCTTGTACCACCAGAACGCCAGAAAACAACCTGATCTACTCAATTCAGCTTCACGGAATCACACAGGATCAAACACTTGCACCTTTTTTTCTCTGTTTATCAGGCAACATCAATCCACCACTGAACTTGAACTAAGCACAGCATAATTTATTGTTCACACACCTATAAATTTTAATTAATCACAACACGGTTTCACTTACAAACATTCATCACGCTCCACAAAGAGCAACTGGATAAAGCCTCAAAGCTCTCCGTCCAACCTAACTTCGGTACCTTGTATAGCTGCGCTGTGCAAGCAGCGTCCCAACAATGGGGACATGGTGTACAGTCATTACAACCTTCTTACTTCTCAGGTAAAACAATGAACTAACCATGTACACTAAAGTTACAGGTAAACCACCCAAAGTACATACAACTCGACTATTGCTCATCATTCAATTCTGTCCTAAATTGTAGAAGGGACTGGAGGCACGTAGCTTCGCTTATATGATTCGAAGCTCTGAACAGTTGTGGAGCTTCCCATCGAGGAGCTGAAGTCATATCAACTACACTGAACACTGAAACGTCACAATGAACTAACCACCAGATGAACATCTTTGACTAACAGGAGCCTGCGATGTGGATGCTTCGCTGCTGGTTGTTTGAGGTATAATGTATGTACCCTTGCGACCGGAAAAGAAATCTTGGTCAAGAAAGATCAAGAAGCTGGAGGCGGTTTACCGATGTATCATATATAAGCAAGAGAATTTCTGTCACTAGCAGACTGTGGCCGTCCTCTAGTTGGTGTAGGTGGCCGCTGTATGTTAAGTTCCTGCATGATCAGAATGAATGCAAAAATTAAATGGAACCATTCATTCAGAGCCTAATATTGTTGTTTTTTAAATGAATCAGAGCCTAATGTTGTTTATCAACAATTGTTGCTCACAAGAATCAAGTTGAGCCCTGCCTTGACTCACTAAAGAAATGAGAAGAAATACTCATTCTAACCTGCATCCATGTGGCGTCCATGGCACGTTCTGGGGAAGACTCAGGAGAATTAACTGGAGGAGGAAGTGGATGAATTAACTTTGGAACAATAACTAGTCCCCTGCCCACCACAAGTATGGCCCCAGCATTGTTCGCGGTACCTAGTGCACACATGATCTTAGCAAAAACTTGGTTGCATAGATAACAAAGGAGTTAAGAGGAGACATACCACAATAATTAGTGGCTGAAAATAAAGTGATCAATTGTCCATGTGCAAAACGCTCAAACCCATCCATAACACACTCATGGGCTCTTATGATTAATTGCAGTCTATTTCGTTTACAGAATTCAGTAACCCGATCAGGCTGCAAGTAGAAGGAATTAAAAGGAGTCAATAATGAAGCATCCATGATAAAAAAAAGATGTGCAATTTAATTAATCTAAAACTGCTGGCGCTCAAACTCAAAGGAAGCATCATGTCAGAATTCAATTATCATATCATACCCCAAATGTTACCAAGCCAGGTCCTCGTGCATTTGGTCTCAAACCCTCCACACTATCATTTTCTGTAGGATCAGACCTGCATTTATACAAGAAAAGTACTCATGAATCATTGAATATAGATGAATGTAAAAGACAAAACGAAATAAGAACAGGTACAAGTACCATAAAAGGTCCATGAGAATAATAGATCCAACATCCATGGTAATAGGCCGTTCAAGTTTCTCAATTTGCTCAATAGTGTTTATTGACCTCCCTATACCACCATGCATGCAAATTATTTTCTTTTCTATCATGGCAGCAAGTGGGAGATAATTAAACAGTTGATTGAATCTTGTCCAAGCCCATATGCCATCACTTTCACCCTGCATAAGAGTTGAGACAATTAACACATAAAAACTTCTATAGTTCAAATGTTTAAAGTATTATAAGAACTACCATTCTCTCGATGCATTCAAGGCGAAACCCAAAAAGTGCATTGATGTCAGCAGCCTCATGATTTCCCCTAATCAAGTGAACATTTTCAGGGTACTCTATCTGCAGGATATGTTTTCAATGGTTCAGAACTAGCTTCATTACAATAGTGTTGAGGCAATTAACTCATTTCAAGTACCAGAAATACTCACTTTAAGAGCAAGAAGTAATGTAATTGTTTCCAGACTGTGCTGACCTCGGTCAACATAGTCTCCCAAGAAGAGATAATCGATATACCTAACAAAATAAAACAGGAGTTTAGACAAAGAAAAGCACATGGGTTCAAAGTATTTGGCAGGATATAAAGCACAGGAAAAATACAGATATGTTTGAAAACATCTAATATACTCAAGTTTCGTCTCGGCTTTGAAACAAAATATGATTAAGAAGTTCAGGAACAACTAACGTTATGTCACCAGCAGTTGATGGGTAACCATATTCATCAAAAAGACGCATTAGGTCCCCAAATTGCCCATGAAGATCACCAAACACTTTAATTGGTGCTTTTAATTGTAAAACAGTTGGCTCCTGCATAAAAATCTGCTCAGCAGCATAACATAACTCTCCAACTTCGTATGAGTCAAGGAAAAAAGCCCTTTCAGCAGGAGCCCTCCAATTCCTTGGCTTAAGTAAGAATGAAATAACCTGCAATAGAAAGAAAGTAAGAGAAATAGTTCCCCCAACAAACTGAAAAATTAAAGATTGGAACTTACCTTCTTATGCAAACCTTGTGGGGACCTTTGTCTGTTTAATGCTTTCTTGGCTGGATATGATTGATCATTGCTTGAGGGATGCATTCTTCTGCTTTCATTCTCAAATTGGTCCAGTGAAAGCTGTCGGACCAAACAACCCAAATCTCCTACTGCTTCTTTAGAAACTACAACCTTCAAAACGGTATTGGGAATTTAGGATTTAGGATCAATAAACTGTGGTAGCTTGATTGGAATCAACAAAATATGCAGAACACAATAGGAAAGAAATCAACAAACTTTAGTTCAAGAAGTTTCTACGCCATAGATTAGGAGGGTACATTAAAGTAGGGAAATGGAAGCTTGATAGACTACAGGGGACATTTTATAATCATGTAGGGTATAAATATTGAGTAAATTGGTCTTGAGGTAAAATATTACTATGATTCAAACAATTTCGACTGAAAAAATTACCCATTCACTCAACAAATCAATGCGAAACATTGCAGAAAATTACATATTACTCTAAAAGAGGACCAGGAGCTCTTGCACCAAGTAACCAAGGGGAATGCCACAGGGCTAGGTCCTAGGATTTGAACCAACCTATGCGGCGGGGAGATTAAACTGCACCCCAAAAGAAAAATACATGCATCCCATGCCAGGGTATATATTTCCAGAATTGCCTTTTGATGATTCAAAAGTGAAAAACTAATGAAAGGTTTGTCTTACACCCCACTAACTGTATGAAGATGCTTTAACGTTGGCAACTTTAAGAAGGCAAACGGGAAGAACCATCAAAATGCATACCGCTCTTGAATGCAGCTTCACATCTGGTTCTAGGGAGCCTCCATCATCTACATCCTCAGGCATTGGTGAAGTTTCACTGAGTGGGGACTCAGATCCTATTCCCTCCGAAAGGCTGTCTTCTGAAGATGCATGAGATGCTTCCTGTGCAGCATGCCATGCAGCGCTAACAGCTTCAGCTTCGGCAGCTGAGGCCTCTGTCAACATGTCAATGGACTTCTTGTCCATGCTGAAAAACATGGAAAGATTATTTAAAGTTCTTAACACGCAAGAACTCTAGAAGTGCTAAACAAGATGTGTATGAAACCTGAAACCAGAAGTTGTCTCATGCCTGTTATTTGTAGTCAGAGAATCTGAATTAAAACTGTGATTTCTATTTTGATTTTCGGCCCTTGGAACTCTGTCGTACATAGATGAACTAAATTCTGATTGGAAAGGTGCATTCTCAGCAACAAGAAAATCATCAAGGAGAATATCTGTTTCAAAAGAACATATATTAGATTTTTTTCTTCAACAGCATAAATTTGGAGATATGTAAATCATCATACAAAAAAAACTTGGAATAATCCAAAGCTGACACAGAAATATAACAACAAAAAGTAAAAGAAATGAGAAACAGGCCATTTTCCCATCTACTCAATCAGTTGCTTGCAAAAATTTGTGGTATTGATGTAAAAAGGAAAATTTTCCATTATCTAATATTTGTATCTTGCCAAAATGATGAATAGTTAAAATAGGGAATTCTGTAAGAAAAAACTTGTGTCCTAGATATAAATAGGGAATTCTGTAAGAAAAAATTGCCAGATTACAAATCTGATTGTCTGAACATGTGTGGACTGTCTACACTAAACATAGCAAGGTGCCAACTGCAAAGCCCACTCCATTTGAGAAACAAATATTAAATATAGTAATGCCATCTAGTGATAATAAAAGGAAAATTACAGTTCAGCCAACAATGGTCACAGTGTCGTTTGAAAAGGTTTTTTTTCTGATAGACAAATACAAAAGGGGTGATCGTTTGGCTTTTTCCCTGAAAAAGCCAAATGGCATATTTGCAAACGAAAAATAATTTGTGAATAAAACTTTTATATATGTGTTCTTAGCGATCTAAAAGCCAAGGCTGAAAAATAAACTATGATGAAAAAAAACCCCAAAATCAACTCCAAATTTAAGGTTGAAAAAACAAATTTTGGCTTATAAGCATAAGCAGAAACGAAAAGATAGGCTGAAAATGAGGAAGCCAACCACCAGAATGGTATCCAAAAGCAGTTACCTCCTCTCAGACCACCGTAAATGTATATCTGCATTCCAACAGAAGCAGCTGCATGACGACAACGACGAAGTAGATCCGAAGAAGCGTCATGGTCGTGTGAAGACTTCAATGTGCGAGAGGTCACAATGCCATTTCTATCCAACCAAACTCCAGCAGCAGTGTCCAGAACTTCAGAAAATGCAGCATGGTTGAGTCCAAGAGAGTAGGGATAATACACATATGAAAGCCATGGGAACGAAAGGAGGATAAACTCACCTGCTATTGCACCCTCTCCCTCAATGGCTCTCCCTCCTCTAAGGACACCACCAGTAACATGCAACCGAGCACCAACGAAAACCTAAGATATACAATTGTCAATAGAAGAAAAGCAGACTATTGTACGAACTCGGGTGCAGAAACTAGATCAGTAAAGAAGGCAGGATTTTCAAGAAAGAAAGACATTGCTGTAACCAACAAACCAGGAAAAACCATCAACATCATGTGAGTACCGATTTGTCACACATATGGATAACTTACCGCTGCATGCTGGTATCTTGCAGATGGAGATACCCCTGGAGCTAGTGTCCACTCCCACTGGCCACTTGTATGCATCAGTAGTCCATAAGCATCAGAAAGTGGCTGCACATTGCATGTATCATAAATTAATCTCAAGTTCTCAGCATGAAACTATTTAGTGACACACAAATCTACTGTCCCACCAGCATCTTATAATAACAAAACTAGATAACTTGATTGACATGACAAAGCAATCCTAATTCTAGTGTGAGTCTCACTGCCTATAAAATATGAATAACAATACCATACATTAACAGTACATTCTAAAATACTGTGAGCTTAAGAACTTGCTGTAATTACTTGATGCGGAACCACTAGATGATAAGAAAAGAACAAAAAATATGTTTTTTTTCATTCAAGCGATATTTTCCATAACAAACAGTGATTAAATCCATTAGCAGTAGAATAGCCTTAAAAATTTTATGACTATAATTATGCTCCTTTGCTATATTTAATGCTTGCCCTCTAAAGCTCCAACTTCCAAAGATAGATAATTAGGAAGAGAGCACTGACAATTAGCATATTAATGGAAGGATCCTTCTCAATCACAAGAAATCATGCATTAGATAAAGCCATAGATTATCTTCATTCACCATATATGTATATGAGCTTCATGCATTAAATAATAAAACATAACACATAAAAAGGCAAAAAAGTTCATTTACTCCCTCAAACTATTTCATCAGAGCACTTAGCTCCCTAACCTATTTTTTGGCTCATTTTACACCCAGAACTATTGAAATAGTTCACTTTACTCTCTAGCGCTACTTCTGTTTTTTTGTTTCTCTCTATATTAGTCATAGTTTGCACTTTGCACTGAAATTTTGTTACGATGATAGACACATTATAACTTGTGTCTCACCAATCTTTTAGAATATTTCAAATTGTTTACATAGGTTGGAAGCAACTTCGATTGACTTAAACATCAATATTTTAAAGCTCAAGCAAATAGTCACAAAAAAATGATTTTTTTTAAAAAACTTTGATAATGGTGTCATCTATGGCTCTAAAAAAATTCAGCTTTAAATACAACTTGTATTAGCAATGGCAACAAAGAGAAATGTTATGAAGCAGTAAAGTGAACTATTTTCAATAGTTTAGGGGGTAAAATGAGCCAACAAATTGTTTAAGGGGTTAAGTGGTTCAATCAATTAGTTTGGAGGGATAAAATGAACTTTTTTCAATAAAACGTAATATGACCTGAGGAGAAAACAGTAACAAAAGCATAAGACTATACCATCCCAGAAGCATCCCTTCCGCCACAAAGTAAAAGCATGCCATCAGAGCGTGCACTGGCAGTTGCATACCTACAGCGATATAAAAAATAAATAAAGTAAGCCATTCCGATTTATACAAACAGTGTAAATTAAATGCAATTGTTATGCCTAACAAACTTGAAGTGCCAGTTTGAATATACATAAAAGCACACTGAAATGAATTAAGTGCCACATGCTGCAATTTTTGCAGCTGTGAACTTCATCCACAGATACCATACTACTTATTTCATATTTGTACGCTGTCAGGGAGATAATTACCATACTGTTATGTGCATACTCTCTCTCTCTCTCTCTCTCTCTCTCTCACGCGTGCATACACACAAATAATTTCAAAAGCAATTAAGCGGTACTAATAGTAGAATATTGGCAGGTGTCAAATATTGGCCCCTTGATTAGCAACATTACACGAAAGTGAAAAGCAAACCCAGACAAGACCGTAAAACGACATAATACCAGACTCTCTGCAGAATACAGTTTTGTTTTCCTTCTTTTCTTATTGTAAGAGGGCTCGCCAATGTATTTAGAAAAGAAGGCTAACAAAGATTCAACAGTTTCCAACACGGGGTACTATTCGAAGATGGAGCCGTTTGCAGTTTGTCCAAAAAAGGTCAAATATAAGAATTTACATGGTTGGCTCAGCTGCCAATCAACTAAAAAGGTGGTCAGGTTGACAACTAGCAAGAGGCTGGATAGAAGAAAATAGGGAAAATTCCATCTATACCACAAACTTTTGAGTGGTACCAAAAAATACCACAGAACTTCCCACCTTCACAACAATACCACAAAACGCAATGGAAATGGAACATTCATATTTTATAGGACCAAAATACCCCTGTGCACCGTGGAGAAGACCGAGAGACCGTGTGACGGGAGAAATCACGTGCGACAGATTGGATCGATCGTTTCCTTTTTTGTGGAAAAAAACATGCGACGGGATTGGATCGATCGTTTCCTTTTCTTTCTAAATTTCCTTTTCTTATGCGGGAAAAAAGCAATATCGATCGTTTCTTATTTTTATTTTTAAATCTCTATTTTTTTTTTGAAAAAACGTAATTTTATTTTTTAAAAAATTCTAGTTGTTAAAGAACCAGGATGACATGCATGGTGAGCACCTTGTTTTTTTATCATTATTTCTTAATTATGTGCACCTAATGTAAAGAAAATTTTTGTCCTTTCATGAAAGGAAATATTATTAACATTGTTTTTTTTCCATAGAAAAGGAAAAGATCGATCCAATATGTCGCACACGATTTCTCCCGTCTCACGGTCTCCCGGTCTTCTCCACGGTGCATAGGGGTATTTGGTCCTATAAAATATGAACGTTCCACTTCCATTGTGTTGTGGTATCGTTGGAAAGGTGGGTAGTTCTGTGGTATTTATGGTACCGCTCAAAAGTTTGTGGTATAGTTGGAATTTTCCCAAGAAAATAAGTACAAATGATTCTGAAGCAGTGCTGTCTAAAGTATATGGACCGACTCACATTCTTGCTGAAGGTCTATCACCATCAGGATTAAGTTTCTGCCACCTATATGGTTTCTGTGCTGTGTCCAGAGCCCAAGCATCTGATAAAACTCTCTTTCCTGTACCATAGGAAACATTGTTTGATAAGTCCGACAAGTATTAAAAGTTATTCCAAAACTTGCTAACAAAGGCTTTTAAGAAGGCAATAAATAAGTAACCCATGTAAAATCTTCTAAGGCAAAATGACGGGTTGAGAACTTCAGCCTACTTAAATAGTTTGCTGAACTATAAATCTACAACAATAATAGACAAGTTAACTATAGTTTTGTTATGAATACTGCTAGTCAAGGTACTGAAAATGTCCATATATATTTGCAGCGAATGAGTTTTGTACCAAATGAGAATTGTTCTAGTTAAATGTTTTCTTTAAATAAATTGAACACGTGCAAGTGAAAAATCATGTCATCTTTTCTCCTGCACGTGGGTACATGCACTTTTGTCTGAAATTGTCTTGCTTCGGGAACAAGTTATATAGACATGTTTAATAAATATTGTGGAGAGCCATAACTCACAGGCAGTTATAAGCAGGTAACTTCATTAGAGTGTTGCTACTTGCTAGTCAGAGCAAAATGGATTTCCATAAAATAGTATGGAGGTGTAACGCCATATAGCAACTATCATGGAAATACAATTCACTGATTCGGAGAGTTTAGCATCCAAGGACTAACCATCATTTCCTGAGACGGTCACAAGGTAACGTTGGGCTACCAGATCCATGCAGTGGCCATATCGAGGACCAGGCCCAGCCCCCTGAACAACCACCCTGCATCAGATGGCAGAAATGGAACATCACATCCCCATCCAATGATATGCCCAGAAGAGGCAAACGCATCCACAAAAAAAAATAAGGTTGATGTCTTTCAAATTCACCTGTGCCATTTAAACTTGTCGTTTGTCAGGTCAAGAACGTAGAGATCATCTGTCGAGTGCCCTGCTGGTCCAATACCACCCTATGCAAACATCGCATCACTTACAATTAAATGTAAGAAGACAAGTGCCAAACAAAAAATCAAAGATCCCAAGTTCCAAATACCTGGAAAACAACCATCGTTCCTACGGCAGCTGCAGCATGTGCAGCCCTCGGCGACGGAGGCTCTCCAGCTGGATGCAATCTGCATCGTTTATAATTAAAATTAAACCCCCAACGATTTGAGTCCAAGATCCCACTCCCACCATTTAACAGCGAAGTTAAGCAAAGTAAATAAATGGATGTTTTAACCATTTCTTCTTCTACACAAATGGAAGCACAACACAAATATGACAAATATAATGAGTTCATCAACGCGCAAAACCCTAAAATACTACATCAGAGAATATACGAAATTGGCCGCAAATAAGCTGCTTGAGAATAGGAGGCATGGAAATTGAGCTAAACCCTAGACTTCCCGAGAGAGCATAAGAAGCAAAATCTGGAGGCAAGCAGCCGCCCGTACCTCGTCCACCTGCGCGTCTCCACATCGTACGAGTGCACCGAGTTCGTCACCCCCGCGAGCCCTTCAGCAGAGACCCAAAACCCAACCATCAGAGGCGAGAGTCAGCACACACGCAAGGAGAGGAGAGAAAAGCTCAAACAGAGGGCGCGCGCGCGGGACTGAAAAGGAGAGCACCGAACTGATGCCCGGCATGCCTGAGGATGCGCCGGCCTCGATGGCGGTGGCCCCGCCGAAGAGGATGAGCCGCGGGCCGTGACCCTTGGTGGGCGCGACCGCCGTCAGCGAGTGGCCGCACCTGAACCCCGGCGCGTCGTCCCCGGCCCCCTCCCAGCCCTCCACCTCCCTGTACGCCGGCGCCGGCACCACCCACGCCCCCTTCCCCGCCGTCCCCATTCCCCCCCCGCCGCCAAAACCCCTCGCTCCCCACCCTCACCAAACCCGCCGCCGCCCGCCGCCGCCGCCGCCCAAGCTTGGGATCCGAGGCGGAGGTGGTGGTAACAAGAGAGAGACACGCACGGCAGCGGAAAAACTCGCGGAGAAGAGGAGAGAAGAGAGAGAGACTGGGTGGGGAATTCGGTGGGGCCCACGCGGGTTTAATGGCGGCGGGGCCCAGGCGTCAGTGACGGTGGGTTTAATACAGGGGTACGCTGCTTTTGCCGGTGTGAGTCAATGGTGGCAGCTGGCAGCAGCAACCAGCTCAGAGATCCACCGGAGGAGAGAGAGACGAAGACGACGACGACGACGACGACGCGAGGAGGAGGAGTAAATGGGAGGCGCGGCCGCCGCCGGCCGGGACGGTACAGCGTGCAGTGGGGGCTGCATGCGTCGTGCGTTGGCTGGCCTTTAACCGGCGGCGAAGTGACCGTTCTGGGTAGGTAGGTAGGGCAGGGTCCCCCCATGGCAGCTCGGATCGGGACGGGTTTCTTCTCCGGGAGCAGCGAATTGCCGGCCATGGCGATCTTGAAAAAAAGAATAAAAAGTGGAGCATTATTGCCGTGACTTCTTTTTCCCTTTCTTTCTTCCTCGTTATCGTATGCATTTTGTTCAACCGTGTGACTTTTTGTCATCTTTTCCGCGGAGACGGCAACCCGGCGAGTTTTCAACGCTGGCTTTGACAAATTTTGTGAGCAATGGTGTTTGGTAGCTTGGTTTTAAGTACGGGGTACTGATTTTTCGTAAGGTTGACGAATCGTTTCATATGTTGAGTGTAGGTGAAGTTATGTCGTCGATCAGGAGTCAGCGGATAAAGTCTAGTTTATGGGAAAATATAGTTTGTTGGTGAAAATATAGTTTGTTGGTAAAATAACTTGCGAAGATTTGAAAAATAGTAGACTTTTTAGCCTATGAATCTGTTTTATATTAAAAGACTTTTTAGCTTATGAATCTAGGCAAGACTAAAAAGTAAAACGAAAAGTCTCGTATCGTAAAACGAAGGGAGTAGCTTACGTAAGACGCATGCAAAAATGAGTTATTAATTGACCAAGTGTGTGTTTTGGCGCTATTATTTAAAACATGTTTTATTGTCGGACGTTTGGCCATATTATTAATAACCATCATTGGAATCTAATTTAGCCCTGTAAAGTCTTGTCGCTTGTCGGTGGACACTTAAACTCTATCATTGATAGGTGTTATTGAAATCTATTTTGATTTTCTTTAAAATAAAGTTTTAGTTTAGCTCAATGGCATTCTCATGTGTAAAAGAATATTTGGATAGGGTGTTGATAAAAACATTTTGTCATTGTGTGATACCATTTGGTTGTTAAATATGTTTTCATAATTTTTCACATGAATGTCTAAGAACCAACCATGTGATAAACTAACCATGCAAACAATGACAAGTTTCTTACCATTTTGCGAAAAAATGAGTTAACTTCCCGCTTAGCCCAAATTTGAGGTTAAACTACTAGAGTATATGTTTTTTTATGTTCTTACTGGTTCTCACACATATATATATAAGGTTGTGCTCTTTAGAGTTTATGGATTATCCACGACATGTTTTTGAACTAAGCAATACAATCTCTGACAACTTTTTCCTCGCTAATTAAATATATGTGCATTGCAACTGCATTAAAAAAGGTGAACAATTCAAATGTCAAAATCAAATAAAACTATGTCAATTGTCAAATCATAAGATTGTTCCTTACCACTAATACCACTAAGTTACAGTTAATTATGATGAATGACGAGGGATAATTATTATAAAGATCTACATTATTCATAACATATTGTTTATCTAGATGATATTATTCAACAGCCATATTGGCTCTATATGTTTACTATTTTAATACACAAAATATATGTTTTGGAATTTACCATTTGAGTTGTATTAACCCAACAGGTCCAACAAGCGAGCAAATGAAAGGGAGCAAAAGAAGTCCACCTAACCTCATTGTCTAAGGTCCCATGCGGTGGCAGCGACGGTGGTAATAGCAGATTCACCACCCACTATCATATTTTGTTTTTAAATAAGCATAAGAAGTGATACTATATATCAGCACATATTAGAAGACGTTTTTTGAAACTTTTTTATTCTGTAGTACTCCCCTTGTATTTTACTGCTTCAATCCCAAAATGTAAAGACTTATAAGTTGTTTAGCCGGGATTAAGATTTAGAACAAAGGATTATAGTACCCCTTGACGTGATGAGAGGATAGACAGAGATAAAATAAGAATGATCGAGGAGACAAGTATTATCGTAAATAATACTATAATACTTATATTTTGGTACAAGATCGAATACTAAAAATACTTATATTTTGAAATCAATAGAGTAGATAATCACTTATGACCGTTTGACGTATGTTTGACTATTCGTTTTATTTAAGATTTTTTTTTGCAAATAAGAAAAAATATAAGCTATGATTAAAACATGTTTAGTAATATATCCGATCACAACAAAATAAACAATAGTTACGTGACTTGTTTTAATAAGATAAACATGAAACATGTACTAAAATATCATCGGTATCCTCAGTTACAATATGGAGGAAGCAACATCTCTTCTAATTCATTCTACTATATATAGCATCAACAATTATTACCATAACCTTCGAACCAGTGCGGTAAGACGGTTCAAGAGGAAAATACTAATAAAAATTGTTTAGTGATACATGTATAGACCGGGAAACCCCCCTACAAAACTGGGTTCATCTTGCAGGCCCGGGCCGGGCCGGCTCAGCCCGTTGCGGAAGCCCATCCAAACCGAATCCCGCCGGTCCACCCGCCGACCCGACCCACCCAACCCAACCCAACCCAACCCGAACGCAGTGAAAAAATAATAAGAGAAAAAAAAACCTAAAATTCCCCACCGAAAGCCCAGCCACAGCCACAGGCGCCTGCCTCGCCTCACCTCGCTCCGTCCCCGATAGATCGATCGATCGAAGCCGACGAAGCAGCGGGAAAAACTAGCCAGCACCATCCCCCCTCTCGTCAACCGTTTGCCGCGCTCCGATTTGAACCGCCCCCACCCGAGCAGCGGAGGGCGGAGGCCGCCTCGCCGCCTCGCGGCCGCGGGAACCCTAGCCGATGGCGGCCTCCGTAGAGGCGGCGGCGGCCCCGGCCCCGCCCCCGCCGGCCGTGGGCGGCGCCGAGGAGGCCGGGGGCGGGGGTGCGTCGGAGCAGGCCAGGGCGCTCATCGGCGCGCTCAACCTGCTGTCGCGCAACCTCCCGCTGCCGCCCGCCGTCCTGCACGCCGTCTCGTCCATCTACCACGGCGGGGGCGGGGGCGGGGGCGGGGACGCGTGGGAAGGGGAGGAGGAGGAGGTGGCGGCGGCGGTGGAGGCTGGGGATGGGTGCGGGGAGAGCGGAGAGGGGGATGCGGAGGACTGCGCGGATGCCGGCGGTGCGGATGAGGTGCGTGCCCCTGTGCTGCTGTGGGTTCCCCTCTCGGTTGGATGCTTCGACTCTGTTGCTCCATCTGTGCTCCCTGGTGCTGCGGCGTTTGCTATGGTTTCTGGATTAGCTAGAATTGGCGAGATGTAGTTAGGGTTTCCCAAGCGTTGTTGGATTTGAAGTGCGGTATACATTGGGGATTGTGGGCTGCACTTGTAGAACGCTCCTCCATGGCATTTTGCGATGAATGTCTATGCTTGCTAAGTTGCTGTGGTTTCAGTTTTCGTTGGGTGGAGGCATGGTCAAGACATATTTACCTGATTATTCTAGAGGTAGACTTGTTTGCGGGTGGGATGAGATGTCTTTTTCTGTGAAAAGAAGGATGTCTTGTTCCTGGCAGAACGAGAAATTGGACATTATGCCACTCTCAATACTGGGTTGCGCCAGAATGCCACTCCGCGTTTTACCACATCTAAAATACCACTCCGAGCATGAGCACACCATTTGTTTTGCCATTTTAGAGAATCCGAGCCTTTTTGTTCATTTTCTGGACTTGGGGGGACGAAAATGGCCCCCGTTATTTTCTTCTTCACCGAGATATCCTGGCCTCCTGGGAGGCTGAGACGACGCCCTCTCTTCTTTCTTCTTTCTTCTTCCTCACTGGTTCTCGCCGTCCGTCGTCGCCAAAGGTCCGGGAGAGAGACGGCGGGATGGATCCTGCCACAGTGTAGGTTGTCCTCTCGTCCGCAGTTGTGTCGTCGTGTCGGTCACCCTGCCTCCCCTCCCGCGAGACTGCTGCTGCCTCGCTGTTCGTCGCCACCATTTTCGCCGGCCGGGCACAGAGCTGGCACGGGCTGGCTCCGGCGGCTGTTTGCACCGCCGCTGCTTCGAGCAGCCAGGGGTGATGGGGTAGTCGGAGCCGGGGGCGATGGGCTTGTCAGAGCTCTCGTCGGAGCCGAGGGCGCCGGGGTAGTCGGAGCCGGTGGGGAGCGACTTCTTGTCGAGGGAGAAGCGGCGGCAGCTTGCGGGGTCGTCGGGGCGAGGCAGCGGCACTCAGGCGGGGGTGACGGGCTCGTCGGGGCGTCGGCGACTCCACCCAGCTGGGGGGATGGGGCTTCAGCGACGTCGAGGGGGGAGCAGCGGGAGGAGTAACCGGGAGCTGAGCGCGACGATGGCGGGAGGCACGGTGACGGCGGCGTTCGGCGGTGGCCGCTCGCCGTTCGTCGGGTGGTCGCCCGTGGAGAAATTGGAGAGGAGAGGAGGAGAGGCTGGACACTGGATCACGATCTAGATCCGGACGGAACGGCGGCCTCTCCTCTCTTTCAGCCATGGGGGTATTGGTCACAACGGGTCGGCAAACACATTAAATTGGCATGGATTCTCCAAAATAGCAAAACAAATGGTGTGCTCATGCTCGGAGTGGCATTTTTAAATGTGGCAAAACGCGGAGTGGCATTCTGGCATAACTCAGTATTGGGAGTGGCATAATGTCCAATTTCTCTCACAGAACACACACAGAAACAAAAGGATGAGATGTGCTGACGTTTCTGTCGAAATTCTAGGAACTTCTGATGATGTGGTGAATCAGCAACTGTTAGCTTTCTTCTACAAAGGCATGTAGGTTTGTTTTGTGTGTAATTTTGGAGGTGACATTAATCTATTCATTTGTGCTGACAGTTGCTAAATCTTCGGTGTGTAAGTTTGAGAGAACTTGGTTATCTGGCCCAAAAATTAGATCCATCCCATTGGGCCTTGTTGCGTTGCTTGGTACCGATTTCGTTGTTGACTCTGTAGTTTCAAAGTACCAAATTGTCACTGTGATGACTGGGCCCTAGTTGCTTCCTTCTGTCTTTTTAATTTATATAAGGCTGAGCCGCTGAGGTGAAGTGCTTGCTATTAGGCTTTTGACTGGCTTTCTCACGTGCGTTTTAACCGAGAATAAATCGGTTGCCCTATAGGGACTCACCTTGATTGGAGAGCTTGAAGATGCTGTATTGACAAATCAAAGACCATACATGTCATACTCAGAGTTGACTGCTTTAAAAGAAGGGCGCTTCAACACATCCATTCAGCATAGGCTTGCTGAACTTGAAGGTTTGATCATATATGAACTTTATAATTTTTACTTGCTGATTGATTCTAAGTTAAATTACTTTATTGGGAAGACTTCTCTTTAGTGTTTGTACTTATCCTGTTTTCGTTTCCTTATTTTTACAAAAACTGGTTAGATCGGACGTCCTATTCTGGCCTTTTGGATGAACTACATATTTAGTCTTACGAAGTTCCCAGGCCTGGCCTTGTAAACTGTAAAACCTTTGATTCTGAGTGTCATGTTTGCTTTGTGAAGAAAAAATTAATTGTAACTGGCCTCCTCAAACTGTTAAAACCTTCAAACTTAAACTGATGTTCTTTTGTCTGTCCTTTTAAAATTCTAGTATGTGCATTTCCTTGTCAACAGTCTAATTGTGTAAAAAATATTTTTAGCATCTATTCCACCAATAGGATCCTACCGACTTATGAATATTGAGCATGCATCAGATATCCTTTGTTTGTGCTTGTGTCTCTTGTAATTATTTTAATGTACGACTTTTCTGAAACCTGTTAATCTTTTGGTCATTACTCATTTCTCTTTATGTGCCAGGATTGCCGTCTACTAGGGGTGAAGATCTGCAAATGAAGTGTTTGCTTGAATTGTATGGGCTTAAGGTAATTGTGATAGAAGCAAATATTGCTTCAGTGGGATTGATTTATTTTGCTGTTACTGCCTTTTCTTTTAGATGGTGACTTTTTTGTACAGTTATGGTCCCAGTGGTTCAAATAATTTGGTTTGGAAAGCAGCATCTGTGCACACATGCATAATCTACTACATTATAGATTTCTAGTACATTTTATGGACGAGCAGATTTCACAGGCACAACTGCCGGTGCTATAGCAGTAACAAAAACTGTTTGTCCTTTTCTTTTGACTCTAGAAATGACATGTTGTCTTTAACTGGTAGTTTGCCTATCAAATCTTAATGCACATGTGAAAAACCATAACAGTACTATCCCAGGCAGCTGTTTCAGCTCCTAGAACACAAACCAAAGCAACTATTGATGGGTTGGTGCTCACTATGCATATAACAGGGACACTAATGTGCAAGCGAGCGTGCGCCACTCAAGTCATGCTCATGTTCTCACATGTAACACACGTAGTGTTCGGCACAAGCTGTCTGGGAAGTTAGATTTAGGAAGTTGTTTTAGTAACTTCCTGTAGAGGTTTACATGCCTTGATTAGAGAAACCATTCTGCAGAATTTCATTTTGAGAGAACTTTCTGTAGTTATTGTGTACAAACTTTCCTATGGTAAAATTCCAATAGGGAAACTTTCCATTGAAAAGACTTCCTTTTTCGAAAACTAAATCTAATAAAACACCACTTCGAATCAATATTGCTGAAAACTAAAAAGAGGAAAGCCCATGTGGCCTTCTGCCATCAAGCTCAGCGCCCCGTCAAGAGTGGTGTGATCGCACATACGTTTGTGGAAACAGAAAGTTCTGTGTGGAAAGGAAAACGGAAATCGTGCACATGACAGAGAATTCAAAAATATAAAAGCTTGTGAATTGTTCATGCTGAACGTGTGTAGGATAAGGTTTTCTGGTATATACACGTGCTTTTTCCCAGTGGTAGGGATAGGTGTGTGAGCTGCATTAACTGCAGTTGTGATTTTGCAAATTAGCAAATTATCTAATAGGCCATCTACTCAATAGATAATTAATCTTCACTAATAAAAATGTTTATGTTGGTAATTGACGACTGATTGTGATGGTGCGTTCTACACCACATTCCTTCTCCCTCCATCATTAGTTTGGATATACTAGTTCATGCTTTCTAAAACTTCATATTTCTGAATGGAGAGAAATTTTGTTACTAAATTTTGGTCCATGAATGTACATATAAATAACTCACATGTGATTGAAAATTTTACGTGATATGTCCGAGTAGATTTAAAGAAAAATCAATATTGGTTGAAAATGCATGGGCATTTCACAAAGGATTTCTGTAATTTCTCAATGCAAATGATTTGCGTAGGTAATTAAGGTAGTTTTCTTTTTACAAAACAAAAAAAAGTCTGGAGTTGAACACCCTGTTTGCGCTCATTTATCAAGGCAGTGAAACAATAAACCAACTTAATAGTTTGGTATCAAGGACATCTTTAGACAGGAAGTAAAGTACAGCAGTAGTATAACCTGCACACTATCCTTTAGCAGGTTCTCTATCCGGTCATTAATAAAAATCATTTTAGACATGATTAACAAAACGAAGGAAAGAGCGAAGGAGAGAGCTTTGAGATGCATGTACCCCTATTAGTGTCCACCCACCCATTAATGCCCTGTTCTCTCCCTCCATCTTTTTTGCTGCGGTTGCTCCTGTCCTTTGTCAGGTTTAGAGCTCGCCAAGCATGCAACAGTGCTGTACTTGACAAGCACTAATAAAAGCACATTCACACAGGACATAATTGAGGGTATGATTAGTAGAGGAAGCATCATTGAACCAAAACGACTTTGTATCCTTAAACTTACGGAATCAGCTCCAAACGTCAGTCTTTAGTGACTGGAGGGAATCTTTATTCTTGTTGGCTAGTTTACTTATTTGAAAACTGAAACTCTAAGCTATGATGCGAAGCTCAAGAAGTGTATGAATTTCATAGGTCTATATAAGTATGATATTTGCAGTGAGTTATTGTATCAAGCTTGCTAATTATTTGTATACTTGTGCAGTTATTAGACTTGCAGAAGAAAGTTAGGTCTGATATCGCTGCAGAATACTGGTTACACAAAAAATGTGCACACCCTGATAGGCAATTGTTTGACTGGGGCATGATGCGGATACGGTATCCTTTTACTATGTATGGGATTGGAGATAGTTTTTCAATGGATGCTGATGATATCCACCGCAAGAAGAGATTCACAGAGGTTTTGATCATGTATATTTTGATTATTCTGTTTTTGGTAATTTATATACACTTGAATCAATAAGTACTCTATTTTTTTATATATTGGGGAACTTCAGAGGATCTCAAGACTTGAAGAGGAGGAGAAGAACCAGGCAGAGATCAGGAAGAGGAAATTTTTTTCAGAAATTCTTAATGCTGCTAGGGAATATCAGGTGCAAGTACCAGCTTCTTACAAAAGGAAAAAGCAGCGGAATGATGGAGTTCTGGTATGGTTCAATATTAATTTTATTTAGCGATTAGCAGATAAGAAACCTGAGACAATGCCTAATTGTGCCTTCTCTGTGGGAGACATTCAGACTTAATACTCACCATGTTTTGGACCAACTATCTTTTTGTTTGGTTAGAAAGACTAGGTTGCAGTGATACCTGCACCTTACCACATTGTTCTTTGTAAATAGTGCTTGATGATTAGGTTAAGAGAAAAAGACACTACTTTTATTTTACTCTAACACTCTATTGATATGTCCACAATATCATCTGGTGATTTATGTTATAGATGTAAAAGTTATCTATGATCTATTTTCCTAGCTGTGATGGTCTTCTGTCAATAACTTGCTATGGCTTGGGAATATTTTATGCTGCTGGTGATTATGGAAGATGGGAATTTTGATGGCTTGCACTTTTGATGAGATAAAAAGAGTGAACTACTTGATATGGATGATGAATTAACTGTGTATTCTATAAAAACAATGAATTAAAATTTGAGTTTTTATGTGGATAGTATGGTTAAGCATTTACAAAAGGTGTTTACATTCTTGATTATAGTTTGCTATTTTATCAACACATCATTGCATTTCACTCCCTCCGTCCAAATATGTAAGGGATCATGCCATTTTTTTGCAAAAATTAAGGGTAAATCATAGTACAAAAGGTGATGACTTGAGAAATAAACAAGTATAAAAGGTGATGGTTAGAGGAATAAGCTAGTACAAAAGGTTTTAGGTTGGGAATAAACTAGGGCGTGAGTTGATAGATAGAGAATAAAGTATGGTCTCGGGAACGTAGAATACCTTACAATTCTGGACAAACTGAAGGGGCGAAATCCCTTATGTATTTGGATGGAGCGAGTATCAACTCATCATTCTGGTATTGCACTTCCTAGGTTAGAATTCGGTTTTGCTCCTCGATATGTTCTTTTAAGTTTGTGAGCCTTTTTTATTTTCTAAATTCAGGCTTGGCATCTTCGTGCACGTCAACGTATAAATCGCATGGAAAAGAGTAGATTACAAGTTTTGAAAGCTGGTGATCAAGAAGCTTATTTGCGTATGGTTGAGGAGAGCAAGAATGAGCGCTTGAAAATGCTCCTTGACAAAACAAACGAGCTTCTTGAAGGAATAGGGAAAGCTGTGCAGAGACAAAAAGATGCTGAGCATGTTAGTCGCCCTGAAGGATCTGAAGTGCCAAAAGGGTCAGAATCTGATGATTGTTCTCAGGTATCAGGCCTCAAGATTGAATCCCCTGAGGAGGAATCCCCATCAGATGTTGATGCAGATCACAATGGTTCTGCTGATCATAGTAAATTTAATGCTGGCCATAGGCTTGATTCTACTGTCCATTCCATTGAAGAGAAGGTATACTGAAGTTCATCCTTTTCCATATACTCATATATTTTATATGCACATGCTGCTTGAAAAATTGTTGGGTCATCTGGGTTCTTAGGACAATCTTATCTGTTAGTAAAAAAACTAATGTGACAGACTGACAGTTCAGTAGAAGAGGATCGATATATTGATGTCAACATGTGATAATGTTCCAGAAGTAGGTGGGGTGTAAATTTGAGTTTCTACTTTTCAGGTGCACTGATATTTATGCTTCCCTTGGACTTGGATCCCTAGTAGTAGTAAATAAATGATAATTTGAATTGAGATTCAGTTTGGGAAAACTACATATATGTTGCCAAATTATGAGAAACTCAAAAAACTACAAAATCAAAATTTTATCACAGAACTAATGATTGTTTAACACAATTTTCAAGAAACCCCACTATGTTATATTAGCTCACAAGCATCAGTGGTGGACATGTAACTCACTGTTCCTCTTCTCTTACTTGCAATCTGGCATTATGGAACTTCCTGAAAAATTGCATGCATTTAAAATGTCAGTTCGATTGCAACATGCCCTGGTGAGGTTTGCTTGAAACTTTTGTGCAAATGATGTGCAGTTGTGAAAAAGTACAATTACCTCTGTAGTTTCACTATGCCGTTGGCAACATATATGTAGTTTTACGAAATTAACTTTTGAATATTTTTTTCAGAAGTATTGATTTATTCAACTAGCCAACGTTACTGTACATTCTCACGTGACATGGGCAATTTGATATAAAATAGTAATTGTCTTTCTCTCTCTGTATGTGTGCATTAATTTCCTGATAGAGTGATAGTTGTATCTGTTTGATTCCAATACGAATGGGTCTAGAGGTGGAGTACTTCCAGTGTTAACGATCCAGTTATCCATCTTTAGCTGGCACTTTTGCTGTTCTGGTTTCTCATTATTTATCCTTTTCCATTTTACTTTTGTATCATTACAGTACAATTTGTAGTGCTATGCACTTTTGGATTTATGCAACTAAAATTGAAATATTTCCCTGCCCCTTTCTTTGAATTTACAGGTAACGGAACAGCCAGCAGCTCTTGAAGGCGGGGAGTTAAGACCATATCAATTAGAGGGCTTGCAATGGATGCTTTCTTTATTCAACAATAATTTGAATGGTATTCTGGCTGATGAAATGGGTTTAGGGAAAACAATTCAGACGATAGCTTTGATCGCCTATCTATTGGAGAAGAAGGAGGTTACAGGACCACACTTAATAATAGCCCCAAAAGCTGTATTGCCAAATTGGTCTAATGAATTCAAAACTTGGGCTCCCAGGTATTGTTTCATTGGGAGGATAATTATAAACATCTGTGTACATTTCCATTCTACCATGCATCAGACACCAAACAATCATACTTTTGTGTTTTGCAGCATTGGGACGATTCTGTATGATGGTCGTCCAGATGATAGGAAGGCTCTGAGGGAAAAGAACTTTGGAGAACGGCAGTTTAATGTTTTGCTCACACACTATGACCTGATACTGAAAGATCTGAAGTTCTTGAAGAAGGTTCACTGGCATTATCTGATAGTTGATGAAGGACATCGTCTGAAAAACCATGAATGCGCGCTTGCTCGCACACTAGTTTCCAGGTATAGATTTTGCTCATGTACTCTAGTGAAACTTTAGATAGCATGTGATCATGTAGCACTCACAATTTCTGTCCTATGATTTTCAACACTCTGGTCCATAAACCACTGCACGTATCAAAGACCAAAAAAATTTAAGCATTATTTACAGTACCAGGTTTTACAAACCTTGCCCTAAAATGAGGTCTTCAAAACCTTGTGAATTTAATCGTTTGCAGGAGGCTAACTCTATTTGACTAGTTATCAGTTGAAACCGATTTCTCACAAAAAAGGTGCTCAATGGGTCCCAACAACTTTGAATGCCATTGTAGATTGGTGAAATTTGAAAAAATTAGAACAATGGAGTTTGTTTTGTGAATGCAATTGATATTACTAGTTTCTTGTGTTAGTATAATTGATATTCCTAGCACACCTATTTCCTATCACTTGATAATTTATTTGCTTCATGGCTACTTGCCTACCCATGTTCACAAATTCTTGTAGCAGCCTCATTTATTATATATCCTTATCTTTAGTGATTGACATTATTAACTTGTTCCTTCATGTTTAATGAAGTGAAGTATTTTCATTTTTCTGGACCATTTTAATTTGACTAACATTCATTGTACTTCATTTGTAGATATCAAATCCGTCGTCGATTACTTTTGACTGGCACTCCGATTCAAAACAGCCTGCAAGAGCTGTGGTCTTTGCTTAACTTTATTCTTCCCAACATATTTAATTCATCGCAGAATTTTGAGGAATGGTTCAATGCACCATTTGCATGTGAAGTTAGCCTTAATGATGAGGAACAGCTGCTCATTATACATCGTTTGCATCAAGTGAGTGATGCTTGCCCCCCAATCCACCTGCCCCTATTATTCGGTGTTATTAGGTTTTAACTTAAATGCTTCAATGTGGTTAGTCATATCACCTTTTGGGTTCAATTCATGAGATGGCAGGATGTCAAGTGTGGCTAAAACATGATTTTTTTGGCTAATTTTGACATTTGTGCACTATTGAATAATTTCATTACTCTTTGTTTTTGCTCAGGTTCTGCGTCCATTTTTGCTGAGGAGGAAGAAAGATGAAGTGGAAAAATATCTTCCTGTGAAAACACAAGTAATACTCAAGTGTGACATGTCTGCTTGGCAAAAAGCATATTATGAACAAGTCACGAGCAATGGAAGGGTTAGTCTAGGATCTGGTATGGATACTAATCCTTTTACTCTAGAAGAATTAAATTTGTAATATTTGACTGGTTTGAAGAGATTGGAATAATGCATAGTACTATTAACCTCTGGTAGAATGCCATTTCGAATATGGGTCTTTTTTATGTCGGTATATCTACTACACAGTCTCGTCGTTGCGTTACTCTTGCATTTTCATTCTTTGGATTACCCTTCTGTCTTGCTTAATAAAACTGAACTTATTCTCATGTCTGCATATATGCAGGTCTCAAATCAAAGGCTCTGCAGAACCTATCAATGCAACTTAGAAAATGCTGCAACCATCCCTATCTGTTTGTTGAGCATTATAACATGTATCAGCGGGAGGAAATTGTTAGAGCATCAGGGAAGTTTGAACTGCTTGATCGGTTACTTCCAAAATTGCGGAGAGCTGGCCACAGGGTTCTGCTTTTCTCTCAGATGACAAAACTGCTTGATATCTTAGAAGTATATTTGCAAATGTACCAATTCAAGTACATGAGGCTTGATGGATCTACAAAGACTGAAGAGCGAGGGAGACTATTGGCAGACTTCAATAAGAAGGATTCGGAATATTTCTTGTTTCTTCTCAGCACCCGAGCTGGAGGCCTAGGTTTGAACTTGCAGACTGCGGACACTGTTATTATTTTTGACAGTGATTGGAACCCTCAAATGGATCAGCAGGCTGAAGACCGTGCCCACCGTATAGGACAGAAGAATGAAGTGCGTGTATTTGTTCTTGTTAGTGTTGGCTCAATTGAAGAAGAGATTTTGGACCGTGCAAAACAGAAGATGGGTATTGATGCAAAAGTTATCCAGGCTGGGTTGTTCAACACAACCTCCACAGGTTAGACTGAATCCGTTAGTTACCGAACAAAATTCATAGACATTTTATGATTCTTGGAAATTTACTAGAGGTACCTTTACTCTTAAGAAATATCAACTGCTGAAATGAACTTGGAAGGTACTAGAGGCACTAATATGATCAAGGGGTGATATTTCTTAAGTGGAGGTACCTATAGTAACTCACTAGCAGAGTAAGAAATTGCAAGTTCATAGAGCCTTCATATGGCTTTTATTTCCTCTGCGTGTATTTATTTGACCTTACCAGATTGACACTTTCAATTTGTTGTGCAGCTCAGGATAGGCGAGCAATGCTACAGGAGATCCTGAGGAGAGGAACAAGCACACTGGGAACTGATATCCCTAGTGAGCGTGAAATAAATCGTTTAGCCGCTCGCAATGATGACGAATTTTGGTTGTTTGAGAAAATGGATGAAGAAAGGCGGCAAAGAGAAAACTACAAACCCAGACTCATGGAGGGAGTTGAGGTTCCGGACTGGGTGTTTGCCACAAACGAACCCTTTGAGAAGACACCTGCAGATGAACCCCAGAATGTTCTATTAACTACCAAGAGACGCAGGAAAGAGGTTGTCTACTCAGACTCTTTTGCTGATCAGTGGATGAAAGCAGACGACGGAGTGGAAGACATCCGAAAGACGACTCCAAGAGCAAAGCGGAGCGCCTACTCGTCTGATGTACAAGAAGTTGATTTCAATGAGAGGAGGAAAAGACACAGAACTCTAGAGAACATTGCAGATGATGCAAGCATTCCAATGTGGACACCAGAGAAAGTAAGGGCTGGTGTTTCTTCATACAGCAAGGATGAGAATGAAGACGATGCCGAAGATGAATCCACCACTAGTGGTTTGCAGCAGGGTGGCAGTTTCACATGGAAGACCCTGAGAAGGAAAAGGTCAAGCCACTTCTCCAATTCCTCGTCAGATTCGAGAGGGCGCTCGGCATTCTAAATTGGAATCCAGTCCACAGATTCTCACTGATGAGCTCGAACCCTCCTTTGAGAAAAGTGCTCCTGATAGAAATTAACAGGGGTTAAATTTAGGAGTACATTTTAGCTTACCAACTTTAGGATTAGTGGTATTGTATTGTTTTTTGTTGGTACTAAATTGTGTCCACCAGAACCGAAACATAGTTTTATATCTAGTGACTTTCTGCAAAGTAGATATACTGTTTATCATGGTGTGATACATCCAATGGCTATCTGGTATGAAGAATTTACTGTTGGCCATGGTTTGGTAGTGTTTATTGGCAATCTATTGGGCTGACGGTGTTAATCTAGCGCTAGGTGTTTCTTCAATGGATCATATTCATATTGTGTTTGACGCCCGCGATCAATTATGCTTACGATGAAACCAGAAAAAAAATGTAAATTTGGACTTTATGAGGTTGCATGTAAATTATGGGCTGAGGATATCAATCTAAAATTATTTTTTGTTCTTTAGTAATTGTGGCATCTTGACATGGTTTGAAAATCCATAATGCAAGACTAAATATATTTATGGAATTAAACAACTATCATAAAATACAATATTAGGTGATAAGAGGGTAAACGGAAGAAGATGAGAAAACATGTTCGGTATGAGATATGATATCTACATGATATATAAGACAGTGAGGGATAAGTAATTTAATTCATATATGGATATAGTCTTTGCATTGAAAATATATTATATTTAGTAATAGTGAAAAATAATTTGGTGGGCATCGGACTCACTTGCGCATTGGTGCGCTCCACGTTGTGATGGCCACTATGGGTGTAGGCTTTGGATCGAACGGTGACATGTGCTTTCAGAAGCATCTCGTGGCTCTGAACTGATGGGCCAACCGAGCGTGATGAGCGTTGCCGTCCGATCCAAATCCTGAAAGCCACCATCGCACATGTCACCGTCTGATCCAAAGCCTGTGCCCGTGGCGGCCATCGCGATGTGGAGTGCATGGGGCATGGGTGAGCCTAGTGCCACCTATTTTTTCTTTCTGTAATAGTTTCTTCGTGATGTGAAGGATATTAAAATCATGACAGTGTTTGTATTATGATTATCCTAACACAATTCTAGTTTGAGATTATGAGAAACAACTTATGATTAACGAATTGGTGAGAATTTAGAAATTGATTTTTCAATCTTAGAATTACTTTAAGATTCATGTTGATAGGTAAGAGTGAAAAACCAATGCATTAAATCATCTACTTGCAATTGTTATGATCGAACTTAGAATGACCTCCCTACCCTCACACCTCCAACATCAAACCAACCGTGCTAACTTATGTTTAAGTTATTTATCTGACTTATATATTAAAAGTTACATGCATGTTACACTTAAAATTACGTCACAATTATGCCGTAGTAGTATTTGAGGTCCTAGGCTCGACTCCTTGAAGCGAATTTTTCAGAACTCTAATGACTTTGTGCTTTTGAGTGGTAGACGATGTATCCGTCGACAGCGGCCAGTCTCTGGAGGTGCTCAAAGGGTAGGGTTTACGTGCGTGTGTTTTTAGGGGAGAGTGTACGTGCGTTGTGAGCGTCTGCGCTGTACTGTGTTCTTAAAAAAATATGTCAGAATTATGCCATAGTTAAAATGCACTCCTACAATATTGTCTTACCCACCTGTCGCCCTATCTTTACTATTCAATGGGCCCACGTGATCTAAATAAAACACATCTACTCCCTTCCTCCTAAAACAAATCAATTTTTTGGTTTTTAGATTAAATATTTGATTCTTCGTATTATTTAAAAAATTACGATTATTTTATTAGATGATCAAGCACTCTACCCGGACACCAAAAGGTTGTATTTTTCGGGGGACGGAGGGATTATGCCGTAGTTAAAAGTCCTTTCAGGTTCTAAATCAACCCAGAGCCCCACCTGTCAGTGGCCCACTCCACATCTAAACCGCAGAAACCCTAGCTCCACACGAAGGCCTTCTCTCCCAAACCCTCGCCTCCTCCTTCCCGCTCTCTCCCACGCAGCCAACGGCGGCGGCGGCGCGTGCGATCGAGCGGAGGAGATGGGGAAGGCCTCCAAGGGCTCGCGGAAGGGGAAGAAGGCGTGGCGCGCCAACATCAGCACCGACGACATCCACGACTTCTACGAGAAGCAGACGCGCGACGCCCACGCCGGCGCCGCCGACATCCCGTCCCTGCCCTCCGACTCCCTCTTCTTCCTCGACAAGCCCGCCTCCGCCTCCACTTCCGCAGACGCTGCCCCCAAAGGTGAATTGATTACACACGTGCCGCCTCTCCTTGCTACGCTGTTGCTGTTAATTTTCCCCTATTTTGGGCGTCTACATGTGATCTGGATGACTGCGACAGTAGTACCGAACCCAGGGTAAATTAAAGTTTTTGTTTTTGTATGCACTGACGTGAAGTATCTCTTCCCGTACTCACCATAATTTGCTTTAATGTTGTTGAAATTTGTTAACCTTCGGTTTGGGACATGTTGGCCTTGAGTTACTTTTAGTTGGCATGCTTGAAATTATGCGTAAAGTGTGTACATGGCTAAATGCAACATAACTTAATGCTTACCATCACTTGGTGTTCTGAACTTCTGTTTTCTGCCTATAGATATTCCTGTCAAAAGGAAGATTGAGAAGAAGAGAGAGAAGGTTCTTCATCATGAGAGTGTGTTGAAGCGGAATCCGTATGTACAGCCGGTTCCATCTTCTATAGCGGCAAAGAAGGATAAGAAGAAGGCAAAGAAGGAAACAAAGGAGACACATGATGCAAAAATTGTTCCCATGGTATAAGTTACTTCTGTTTGAGACAAATAAATTTCTTTTTGTTTGAGTCCCATGGTACTAAGGTGGATTTATCTGTTTTATAGGAAGATGATTCAGGTGGTGAAAAGATCCTTGACATCTGGGGTGAAGATGCTAAAGGAGACGCCAAGTCTAAAAAGGTGTTGTAATGCTCCACATTCTGTTAATCTGCTCTACTATTTGCACAAAGAAATGCCATTTTTAGATGTATGGAGTCATTTTTGAAAATTTGCAGATCTTCTTTTGTCAATATGCTTAAAAATTGGGGGTTTTGCATTTTTTGTTCAATGTTAAGTTTGCCAGTTTCTTTTTTACTGGTTGCAGAGGTCTACTACTGCATCTGCGATTCCTGCTGTTGAAGTCGAACCCCCAGGCTGTTCATTTAATCCTCCATTTGAAGCCCATCAGGTATGCATTGTAGTTTATGTTCTAAAGATTAAGCTCCAGATTGGCAGCATTAACCCATTTTTAGGAACTAATGATCCTGAATGATATCTTACCACTTGTATTTAGCAACAAATCCTTTTACTCATAGTCTCTTTTGGTGAATGTAGGATTCTCTTGCTCAAGCTGTTGCTGATGAGATGCGTAAAGTCTATACTAAAGAGCTGGGGCCCACGCCTGTGCCACTGATTGTTCCTGGTGAAGCAATCGCTGAAGAAGATGTAAGTTTTATGATTATCATGCATCTCTTTACCTTACATGTGCTCTCAACTTTTTGCAATGAATCTGCCTTTGTGAACTTGGATGTGTACTATTAACGATTTTGTGAGTTAGATTTCATATACAATGACAAGACTGTATTCTACAAGATATTTTGTAATAGTATGCCTTCACCTTACTGATGGATCGTGTGCTTGTGTTGTCAATGTAGCAGTTTGTGTAAAATCTCACTTGTACCTTTTTTTTTCACCTTGCCTGCAGAAATTTTTTATCGATGCTGATGATGGTGATGAAGCTGCTGAAGAAGGTGATGGAGACCAAGCTGTTGATGCTTTGGCTTCACAGAGGTTAGATTTGGCTATATTATTGGAAGTATAGTATTATTGAGTTATATGGCACATACTGCTAGAATCTATTAAAGATTGTATCCCCTTAATCATGTTTACAGTTTTTGTATTTCCTTATTGATATATCATATATGCACATGCTCAGTGATTATATTAATATGCAGGTTTTACAGTTTTTGTGAAAATAACCATGAAAATCACAATTTGTATTCTAGAGATCTAACTACATAATTCTGGAACCATCCTGTGCTTTTTTTATGAACAGAACACACTGTTCTGATTTTTAAATTTCATGTTATTTTTACAAATACTATTAGTGTAGTTTTGATTGTAAGTTCTATTATTTTTCAGGAAGACTAAAATGAAAAGAGTTACAAGAGTAGAACTGAACAAAAGAGCTCGTCGTAAGGAGAAGTTAAGAGCAGAAGCAGAAGCAAAGAAAATAGAAAATCTTTCAAAGGAAATAGATAGGTAATTCTTTTTTATTCTTGTTCGCCAATCTTCCAAGATTTGTGATTTTAGTCAAAGTTAGCTTATATTGTTATGCTAATCTCTTTGCAGCTTGCCTGATATAATAAATGAAATTGCTAAAGAAGACGAGGAAAAGGAGAAAAGGCACATAAGGCGAACTGTGGCCAAACAAGAAAGACTCAAGTCAGCCCCGCCTCGTCTGGGCAGACACAAGTACATCTCTAACATCCACCAGTCCACATTTTGTGGTTTTCAAATTAAGATTGGCAATGTTGCTACTTATTTCCTGCTATACATTAGTAACAGGATTTTCTGCTACATGTTATGCTATTGTACTTGTTATTTGGTGATGGTTTGGTTATGTTATGCTATTTGACTCGTTATTTGGTAATGGATTTGGTTTTCTTATTAACATTTACACATTTCAAACAGATTTGAACCAGCTCCTGTTCAAGTTCTATTGACAGAAGAGATTAGTGGCTCTCTTAGAAAGCTGAAGGTAATATGCCTCTTTCAGCTTTTGTTTTGGGTCCAGAATTCAGCAGCTAATTATACTGTCCTGTGAACTTGAGTCGGTGAACTAACTGCTTTATATGAATTTCATGTAGGGGTGCTGTAATCTAGCGAGGGACCGTTATAAGAGCATTGAGAAACGTGGGATACTTGCACCAAGCAGAAAAATTAGGTTTGTTCTCTTTTTATCTCAAAGACAAGTTAATGATATTTGAATAACATCATCCAAGTCATGGCTGAGAGATTTACTGTCCTTCACTGTTATCTCTTTCGGTCGCTGAATGGTCAAAACATCTTGAAGAGAACAAATGTGCTTCACACTGTAACCAATATTTATGTCTCATTTGCCCATGAGCAGGAAGCAACGCTAGAAACGTCACCTGTGCATGTACGGGGAAGACATGGCGACCCGGCTATGGTGGGTCTTGGAACACCGGGGAACAGGTGCTGTTAGGGCATCGAACAATGCTACGGAAAACCATACTCTTCGAACAGATCTGATGAGGCTACAAAAATTTCTTCCAAAGTTTTGGTGGATAGATTCTCATTATATTCAAGTTTTAATTTGCTACATGTTTCTGTAGTTCCAGGGCAATGTTCAGTGGTTGCAATGTCCTCTGAATTGCCTGGTGCTAAGTTTTGGAATGTCAAACTTTTAAAACCCTATTATTATTGTAAACTACTGTTCAACTTGTTTATGTAAGATATATCTCAGTTTTTATCATCTCTGGCCTAAAAATGGCGTACTGTGTACAAGAGTTCAGAGCATGGCTTGGTCGCAATTTTTGGGCTTTGCTGTGGTCAAGTCTGAATGTTCAATAATCACAAGTAATCAATGCAGTATCGCATTCGACTATCCTTGCATATATACTGGATTATTATTTCACTACAATGTGTCGCAACCATTTACAATCACTCCCAGTTATACACTGTTCTAAGCAGAACGATTCAAGTAGCTCTAGCATCCCATCTCACCATTTTCCATCAATGACTGCAAGCATGCTTATGCTATTGCAGCTATCATGGTAATCAGGAGAATGCAACAAACCCAACACCATCACAAACTCATTGCAGCCTCACAGTCAGCACGCAGCAATATCATCAGCAGCATCCAAATGCCATCATGTCAGGCTACCACCAATCAAGATTCAAGGGCTTGTCTACAAGAGAAGGTGCCTTGTGTAGGACTGACGGGGAGGACTCGTCCTTTGGTCATTGTCCGTGAGCAGCCAAGGGTCACCTTCGTCGCCTGAAACCTCCCACCGTGCCAGGTAGCCGTCCCAGGACGAGCTGACGAGCGTTGGGCTGTAAGGATGCCAGGTACAGTCCCTGATGATCGATCCGTGCCACGAAAGCCTCTCCACGATATCCCCGGTTACCTGCAAGAACATCAGGTTTAGAACTAAAATATGAACTTTTGTGTCCAATGAAGTTGAAAGACACAGGTCGCGTTCGACAGCGTTTGACAGCGTGCACGTGAAAAACGAGGAAATCTGGGTTAGTAAGAGGAGGGAGAAGAACGCAGCCACACTATGTGTAACTGTATGTCCATAACAAATGACCCCAAGTATCCGAAAATGTACCAACATATAAACTCAACAGTCTATGATTAGAAAATGTGAGATAGAAAAATAAATAAGTATCTGTGGGAAATTGATTAGGCCACATACCACATCATAGATGTAGACAGACTCATCGCTGGATCCTGTGTATATGTACCTCTGACCCGTGCTGTGATGAAGAAAAGCAGTGAAATTAAGACTAGCAGCCACACAAGATCTATGCTAGTAAGGGCCTATTTGGTTCATGTCTCAAGTTCGCTAAGCCACATGTTAGGCATGCTATGATTTTCAAGGTACATGTTTGGTTTTTATGCCACAACTTTAGCTTGCCACAATTTTCAAGCATCCTATCATAGACTTAGTTTTTAGCCACTACTTGCCTAACTTGTGGCGCCTGTTTCCTTCGCCACACTTTACTAAAGTTAGACGTGGCTAGTTTAGTCATGAACCAAGGTTTCCTTCAAATGATCATAAGAAACATCAACTGCCTTAAACTTTTTCGGGTAGGTATCAGCTACCTTGAACTTAGATCTACACACTCTAGAAACCAAGGCTGTCAGAAAGCTCTAATTGACTGGACGTATTGCTCTAGTCTACACTCGTATGGCTATTAGCTGGAGTACAATACCATACCAACTGCGATGTATATCTAGGAGCAAACATCAACAGCGACACTGCATTGTTTCTGTAACCATATACATGATGGTATTGGAAAAATGGAAGTATGTAACATAGATAAAATAAATTTGAATTTGTCTGCGATACAAAATAATCCATAATTGGACCCTAACCTGTACATTGGGGAGAAGTAGCAACGGATAAGTGTCCGCAGAACTGAATGGCCTCTGTATGTGGCCAGAGACTGATCATTTGGATGCCTATAATGTCGGGCTTCTGATGGGAATGACATCCATCTGTAGTCCCAGTCAAATAATCTCTGCTGACGGCTGTCAAAACATGGTAGAAAACATCAGAAATATATATAATATATATGGAAATCAATATTATAAATGTACTTCCTCGCACCAAAAAAAGAGAGTAAATGTAGTGCAGTGCATGACCATAAAGCAACTATACCCTTTAATAGAAGCAGACATTTTCCTCACATCCCAAAGTTTGATAGTCTGGTCCTTGCAGTTGGATATGAAATAACGCCCATCGCCACGGCTATCAATAAATGTAATCCCATCTAAATGGCCTGTCAAAACACCTGCTGGTTTTTCTCTTGCAAGGCAACGCCTGTCCCACACCTAAGGGTCATAAAACATTGTTAGGACAAGGTCGGACAAGGTCAGACTTGATAGATGTGAATACCAGATTGGATGTTCTAACATAGCATACTGGATTTACTACTGTTCCATCATAAATGAATTCTGGAATCAACACCTATATACTAAGTACTGTATTATTCCATTTTCAAACCATAAAGCCTATTCTTTACATATCACCTATTCAACTCTTGTTATGCTCATTATTCAAACCATTTGTAATATTTCTTTCCAATTGACAAAGTGCATTATCATATTGAAGAAAATATTAAAAGGCACTAACCCAACAAGCAGCAAGAACACTAACCTTACAGAGATTATCATCACTTCCAGAGTACAATACATTACCACTTTCATCAGCGAAGGTAACCGCATTGACATCAGCCTTACAGAAGCAACCGAGAGGAAAATAAGATAGCAAATAAACATGTAATACAATTTCCTAAAATAAACGCTAAAGGATTTATATGAATGATAGCTACAACAATATGAAATGGAATGAACAAGGCAAAAAGAAGTTCCACAACTGATTTAACAAAAAATCATGTGGGAAATCAGGTAATTCATACCGCATGGGCTCGGATGCGAACGGATACTTTATTTGCTCTAAGATCATAAACATGTATAGATCTATCGTTGTTTCCAACAACAACTTCTTGACCATCCTTTGAAAACTTCACAGAAAATATTCCAAAAGGATAGTCATCATCATCATCAGCATTAGAGAAATTCAAACCATCATGAATTTCCTGAGAAAAAGAAGAAAAATTGAAACATGGCCAGGTTACAAGAACATCAAAGCATTTTATGAATTTGAGAAAGCCATGCAGCTCATGCTTTTGAAAGTTACTAATACTAGAAGGCTGAGAGTACAAACACACCGTAACATTAGCTTGTGATTCCTTTCCACCACTCTGCACATTCACAATGTGAACAATAGGAGATAAACTGGAATAGGCCTGCGAAAGGATCAAATGGCATTGAGGAAAACAAACATACACATTTGTCTAAAAAAACAAGCATACAGATGAAGATGAAATAGCCAGAGCACAACATAATTAAATCAGCACCGAACTCAGTGTAAAACAGAATGTGCACCATGGAGAGAATTTTGTTCCTAAAAACAGTGGCCATTGCATGTAAATTGATTTACCATGGAATTATATCTATAACAAATCATGAAAAAGTAAACTCCACCAATATCAGGCTGTAAAAGATAAAAACATTAAGGCTCTGTATAGGGTTGAAGTGGGTTTCCAACATTTATCTATTTTCTATTTTAGATATATTATTTACTTGGAAGTAGCATGTAATTTTTCAGATAGGATAAATGCTGCCATTAATCCATTATGGTTATCATTCCCCATAACAGAATAACCAGCACCTACCATTTCCTATATATCTTCCTCCATCCAAACAGATGCTCTAAGATCTAGCACTGTTTATTAGATGCGTCAGAGACAGAGACTTACGAGAAATTGCTGATCAGGTGAAAGAGCAATATCTGAAACTGTCCACTGCAAGCTTTGGCAGCTTATATCCTTATGAACCTTCCACCCATTATCAGCATCGTAAACTCTGATGCGGCTTCCCTTATCATCAAAATTTTGTGGAGAGCAACATTCGCAATTAGCTCCGAAGCTTCTGCGCGTGCAACTTTTACTAACAAAAACACAACTAACATATCAAAGCAAAATCACCTACCCGAAATCCAGCAACAAGCAGCGAACCATCACTAGAGAACTGCGACACATATGCCTCGCTAGTCATGTCATCCACACACCAAGGTCCTTTTGTGGGCAGGTGTTTCCGGCCAACATAAGCGCAATCTGCTGCTGAGAATCCACCAGCACCCGAGCGGCCAAACTCCCTCCCGGACAACAGCTCGAATGTCGACAAGGTCCTCTTCCGACCGGCGTGAAAAGCACCAAGAATCCTTTGACTTGGCTCTGATCTAATCCTGGTGAGATGGGAGACCTCCTCATCGATGGTGAACGATTCAGGCGCAGGGTCAGCGGCTTCCCGAGCTCTCCGTTGTCTCCCCCGCATTCTTGCTGCTGCTGTTACTTCTTCTACTCTTCTTTTGCAATGAATATCGTATCACTACCAATCAATCAACCAGAATCCTTCTCAAGAACACAGGAACTCCCTAATCACTGGGATAACTCGATGCGACAACAGAAGATTCACGGATGATGGATCACACCAATCCAGGACTAAACAACTGAAATCCCCACATCGAATTTATCAGAAAAACAACAAACTTTAGGCCCGGTCCCGGTTCTCGAATCACGCAGGACCCGACCAACCACTCCTCGACCCTGAAAAACCTCACCAGTGGAAGCTAGCACGAACAATCGCAACCAAAAAAACCATCAAAAGAGGAAAAAAATCGCACCTTTGGTTTCTTGCGCGGGTGCAGGAGGAGGAGGGTTTTGATGCGCGGCGCTTCTTCCTCTACGGAGGAGAGGAGAGGAGAGGAGAGCGTGGGGGGAAGAGGTGTTCTTAGCAAATAGTGTTTGCTCCGGGGGTGTTTGTGCAAAATGTATTTTAGAATATACCCTATCTGCTTATGGGTCACTGACGGGTGGGCCCGGATGAGTGAGATACGGTGGGAGGAGGGGCCACGTGGGCTGGCGTCCGACCAAGTGGGAGGAGGAGGAGATGGAGACCACGTGACCGAGTAATTCGGCCCATGGGCTTATTGTAAGATGGGCCGGAGGCAATCTGGGTAGTAATTGGGCCGAGACACACTTTCGGCCCACAGAAGTAGCGGCCGCGCCTCGGCTCACGGACTTCCCCACCACCACGACTCCACTCGCCGCGGTCGCCGGCGACGACCACCACCACCACCGCGGCCCTCATCTCTGGCGGGAGCCTCCCCCGACTCCTCGCCGCGGCCCCGTCCCACGTCCTCTCTTGCTTCGCCTCCCGCGTCAGGTTCTCGAGGCTCCGGGAAGGCGGGACGGATCTCTCAGGCGGAGCCGTTCGGCGAAGTCTCCTCTGCGTGGCGGCGCCGTTGAGGCGCGTGGGGTAAGGCGACGAGGTGGGAGGTTTCGGGCTGAGACGATGGGAGGCGTGCCGTTGAGGCGGCTGGAGCTCGCCGCGCTCTGCCTCTACGCGCTGGGATTCTACCTCGTCGTGATCCTCAAGTCGCTTCGTCTCTCCCACGGTATCCGAATCTTCCCATGCTCTCCCACAGTCCCACTGGTTCGTTCACACGCCGGTTTCGGGAGCTGCTTGGCATCACAATGTCGCTTGATGTGTGCAGATTACTCTGGGAGGCTGTACGGCCTACGGGCAGGCTCACTCGCCGGCCATCTGAACGTATGTGAAATTCCACCTGTTTGTTGGTTCGATTGCCAGTGTTCTAGGTTGATCTGAAGATCGAGCAGGTGATGAGCTTGCCTTCTGTCGCAGGACTTGTCTGATGCGCAATGGAGAAACTTCCGAGGGAACTTACCTGTTCTTACCATTGTGATGGGCGCGTTTCTGATCTTGGTGAATGCACTGCGCTACTGCTACAGCCTGAAGGGTAGAGGGGCATCTTTGCTGTGGCTTCTCCTGTCTTTGGCCTATTTATGCTATCTACATGGTGCTTGGTAGGGAACTAACTGATCAATGCTCGTTTTCTTTTTCTTCTTTATCTGTGAAATTCACTAACATACATATTTATCTCTACTGCAGTGTTGCTTTCATTCTTATAATAGCATTGATTAACTACTCCATAGTGAAGGTCAGTGCTAGCATCTTTGATCACTGTTCCCTTTTCACTGTTCTAATTGATTCATAAGGCCATTCTCAGCGCAACATTTCATTGTGCGGTTTACAATAATGGTTTAAGTTTTCTTTTTGACTGTAGTATTCTGTCTTGTAGGTATTTGCTCGATATAAACATTGCGTTGGCCTCATTTGGAGCTTCAACTTAGCTGTCCTTATACTTAACCGAGTCTATGAAGGCTATTCATTCTCATTGTTTGGGTGAGATGTTCTGAAGCAGCTGTACTATTTGTATGATGCAATTTCTCATTCCTTTGCTTTAAGTTTTTGTGAAATTTGACTTTTTATCTAAATAGGCACAGGCTTGCTTTTCTAGACAATCATCGGGGTACATTTCGATGGCATATTTGCTTCAATTTTGGTATATTTCTCCTTATGTCATCTTAGTTTGGCTCAGGTCGTGTTTATGCATTGAGCTTTTGATGCTTACCGTATAGAAATCTATAACTGTTTTCTCCTTATGCCCCTTTTGATTTGTCTGACAGTTATATTACGAATGATAAGCTTTGGATGTGATTACTGCTGGTCACTCCATTCTCCTCACTTTGACCATAAGGTATTGTAGACTTACCACATTATCCATACTTTTGGTTTGCAGCATCAGATTTTTTTAAATTACACAAATATATTTTTGCAAGCACATATTATCTGGTTAACATTGCTGTTGGGCCATAGGGTTTGAACAAACATGATCTTACATTTTCTTATTTATCTTGGTAATTTTTCAAAACAATATATCGAGTTGTCTTGTATTATGAATGTTCTTGGATACATTATAAACTTTATCTGATATATTTGTTGTGTGCCAAATGGGAGACTGATAGGTTTATGCACAGCTCTTGTAGAGATCTATACCTCTAAATTAGTAAACTTTTTTTTAACCATACATCTGTCTTGTCAGTACTTCACTGTATTGACGAGTTCTCTTGGTACAGAAGCATATGCAGCGATGCCAAGTTTGTTATTCTGGCAAAACATGCTACTTTACTTTGCAGGTACTTATTTTTTTTGTATTTTTCTTGTCCCAATAAAACTACTGTCTACTGTTGTTGATAGTGCTGCTCTGATGTGGTACTGCTTCATGGTAGTTTCATAGAGCCATTGTTGGTTTTGCAATTTTTGAAGCATTAAGATGGCATGCCTCGAGTTTAGGTGTTGAAATAGTACTGAATGAATCTAGTGTTTTTGTTGAAAGATGTTGATAGATTGTAAGATTGGTTGATATTTCTGCTGATACCAGGCTGAACTGTTGTGAGTTATAAGTAGTTGCAATATAAATTTTCTGGGCTGCTTGTAGTGTAGGTCTCGAGTCTTGACATTGGAGTATTCTATTTACCTTTGTCTGTAGTATATAATTTGAGTGTTCAGCTTTGATACCACTCTTGTATCATATAAGTCTTTCCTTTACAAGCAGACTATTTTGTTTCTTTTATCTGTTGCTGAAATTTTGCACTATCGATGGCAGGAGAGAGGGCTAATCGTTGACAAATACACATTACTAACATATTTATGCTACTTGACATATGCTCCACTCTACATTGCTGGACCTATTGTAAGCTACAATGCATTTGCAGCCCAGGTTTGTCTGGTTTCTCATAGATAATGGTTTAACTGCAAATGAATCGGTCAAGTTGAAAACAGCAGATATATTTCTTTTTAAGAAAATGAAAGGCAGCAAGGGAGAGAATTACCATTTGATTATATTAGAAGAGGACAAAATTGACATAAACAAATATTGCTTTCGTGAGTCAATTACATGTACGGTCTTTAGTTCAACACTGGACTAGGCATTCTTTATGCACTGCGAGGCTTCCTAAATCAGTACTTAACAGGCTAATATATTATCTGCATGGTTGTTAAGACCAAATTTCTGTTTTGAGAAGAAGAAATGTAAAATAAATTAAACAATGTATGTATAGTGAACTGCAAAAAGACCATAAGCTATTTTGGATTTGTTTTTAACTGTCTAATAGATGAGCTCATGCCTTCGTTTCTTTCCTTGATTTTGCAAAATATCTTTCTAAGCTTGTTGTAAACGATGTTAAATAGTACTGGCCATTGGTTGGCTTTAAGAACTATGTGCAGAGTTCCAGTAAGAGATTTGAACTATGCTTCTTTTTCAAGTAGTAAGTTTAGTAGTGTAAAAATATCCTGACATATACTAACCTGTTCTTGTTGTAGCAATCTTGCAGTTAGATGTACCCCAGAAAAATTATTCAGTTGCACAAATATCTTGGTATGGGGTAAGGTGGATTCTAAGTTTACTTCTTATGGAAGCCATGACACATTTTTTCCACTACAATGCCTTTGTAGTTAGGTATTTGCTTATCTTTATATAGTATGAACAGTCCTCTCTTTTTTTGGACTGAAATCCTTTCTTATTTTTATTGCTGTTTTCTTAATTTTGTATTAATTATTCTTGTGACAGCCGATTATGGCAGCAATTATCTCCTTTTGAGATCTTCATCATTAGTTACGGGGTAAGATTGTGTTACACATACTGCATTTTCTTGTATACACCGATTTTCCTTCAGAGTTGTCACTCATGGAATTTTTCTCGCGTATTTTTCAGTCAATATGTACCAGTTCCATATTACCAATGTTTCTTACTGTTTGTTTTTATTCAAGATGTATGAAAACTATGAATAAAAGGTGTCCGGACATGCAATACTATATTTTTGTTTTCAAAGTTGTCCCCCTAGGTTGTTTTGTACTTTAATTTAATTCATCAAATTGCATGATCACTTGATTCCACGGTTCTGTTGTATCTATTCTTAACTAACATACAGGAGCTTGCTATTAAGTTGGCATAGTTTGCTGTTGGGATCAATTATCATTAATAAGAATTAACTTCCCAAACTTTCCCATGCAGGTGCTGAACTTTATGTGGCTGAAATTCTTCCTGATTTGGCGCTACTTCAGGTTTTGGTCACTGGTAATTCAACATTTAAAATCCATATTGATTCATTGCGTGTTCTGCATTTCCTTTTGAACAATTGTTTTATGAGAAAATCTAACAAATGTCATTGACAAACACTTAATTCTAAGAAATGCCATCGACGAGTGCAAGTTCTAGGAAACGCCATCGTATAAACAAATTTGTCTGAGAAATGTCATTGCCGTTAGGGTTCCGTCAGCATTTTTTCATTAAGTTCTATAGTGTAAACAATGTATTTAATGGCAAAAATGGACGGAACCCTAACTTCAATGATATTTCTCAGACAAATTCATTTGTACGATGACATTTCCTTGAACTCGTACTCGTCAATGACATTTTTTAGACTTAGATGTTTGTCAATGACATTTTTTAGATTTTCTCTTGTTTTATAGATATAGGGAACATTCGCAAGAAAACAACTGTGTTGTCATGAATATCAACACTGTTTCATGTCTCTTTTTGTTTTTTATGCTGATTATTTGATCACAGGTAGGAGGAGTTGAGACACCTGAAAATATGCCAAGGTGTATAAATAGCTGCCATGATCTGGAAAGTTTCTGGAAAAGCTGGCATGCTTCTTTTAACAGATGGTTGGTCAGGTTTGTATTAAAGTAACTGGTTTAAGTACTGCTTCTATGAACTCATCTGTGTTACCACACATATATATCATTTTAATGTTTGGGGGTTAGTATATATATTTTATTCCTGTTCATAGCCCCACTTCTCTGTAACATGTGCTCAAGAAATGCATGCAAAAAACTATGACATCCACATAAAGGTGCATACGAGTTGAATATAATTTACGCCCATCAACATGATTAATTGATTACTGATTACCGACTACCAAACCCCATGCTTAGAGTTGCTATGTGTGTACACCAATGTGCATAGGTAATTATTGGTCATAAATTAAGTGTAACTTTCTTTGACCTATATCTTGCATGTTGCAGGTATCTATACATTCCTCTTGGGGGTGCTCAAAGAAAATTACTTAGTATCTGGGTCGTATTCACATTTGTAGCAGTCTGGCATGACCTGGAATGGTATTATAATTATTATTTATGTTTGGCAACAGCTAGATGTTATGATGACTTATGATGTGAACCTGATTGCATTCTCATAAACAGGAAACTTATTTCATGGGCATGGTTAACATGCTTATTTTTTGTCCCGGAAATATTGGTCAAGTCTCTATCCAACAAGTTTCAGGTAAATTTCTCTTATGTGATTTGGTAAGATCTCATAGCTTAAAAAGGATAAAGCAGTATTTTCTTTCCTGTTCTTCCATTCATTTGCTTAGTTGCAAGAAACAAAACTTAGTATTTTGCGTAGCAATTTTGCGAGATGGTAGAAGTTACTCCCTTTGTTTGGAAACAATGAACCAGTGTGTAAAGCTTGAGTTAGAAAGCAATACTGATAGTACTAATTTAGGGCACAAGCAAGAACTACACATGACAACTAGAAATACTCCAAACTAATAACATATTTAAGTTTGTTATCTCATGCAATGGTGGGTCCTTCATCATGCTTGTGTGATGCTTGATGGCATTTTTCATGATTAGTATCTAATGTATTTAAAAATGTAGGCAAGAAGTGCCCTTGGGTTGTTCATCCACCGTGAGTTAAGTGCGATTGCTGGTGCCGTGACAATCAGCTGCCTTATGGTACGTCATTTTTATTTTTTGGTATTTGAATTCACAGTTAAATGTATTCAACCGTTTTTTCTCTTATTTTACCACTGGTTTACTGCAAATCTACTATTAACGATTCTTGGCAACAAATCTCCTAGAAAAAGTCTGCATTAAACAACTCATGTAATAGCATTCGGTGGCAACAAGACTCTTTTGGGGCAATTCATAGATCTAAGATTTTCAGTTGTACAGTAGATGGGTCACATTTTTAACCTTCTTACGTGCAACCAAAACACTGATACAGACATGCTCCACTCATGCAGGTGGCAAACCTTGTTGGTTATGTTGTAGGACCATCCGGCATTAAACTTCTCATGTCACAAATGCTTGGGAAGGATGGTGAGTTACAAATTAGTAACATCCATTACTTAGTGAATCTAATTTACTTAAACGAACATGGCCGCTGATGCATGTGTCCATTTCGCAGCCCTGCCTGTACTTGCCTTCATATTTATCACGTTCTACGTGGCCGTCAAGGTTATTTTATTGCTAATTACTTTCTTTTCGACGTTGCAAAAGAATAGGTTTATTTTCTTACAACTGTTAAAATTTTGCAGCTTATGTTTCATATACGTGAGGCACAGAAGAATCACGAGTGATAGTTGATTAGTCGATAAAGACCTTTCTGGATTTAATGTCAAATCGGTAAATCCCTCTGCCAAATGCAGTCAAACTTTTATGATGGAGGCACTGTCAAGACAAATAGCGGTTTATTTTTTTTGCTTGGATTTGTTTGACACAAACCAAAGCTCCTCTCACTCTCAGCACTTAGCCTCGGTTCTTTTGTAAACTAGGGCGTATTGATTTAGTGAAGATAATGAAAAGCAAATGCACCTACGCGCTCTTTTTGAAGACTTAGCAAAGGAAAAGTAAAAAAGAGGTTCTAGTAGATGTTTATATGTTTTTCACATGATTTTATTCAGTTCCTCCAGAATTCTTCTAAATCTCCTGTAATTCAAAGCCCTAAAAATCCCTATGTTTTCCTATGAAATCTATGGCAAAGGAAAATTTCCTCTACTTCTACTATGCTCCAATCCTCCATTCCAAATGAGTCAATAGTGTCAATTCCTTTAGAAATTAGGATCCTCTAGTTTTGCTTTTAAAAAAAATCCTTCGTGCTGAACACGAATTGATCCATCGGGACTTTTTCTTGTCAAACAAGCATATTTCCTTTTGGCAAGCTGTTGATCAATTTTTAGAGATTTTTTATGATAGCATGTTTTCAGCCTTAGCTTTTAAAATTACAACACGTATAAAATCTCTATCCATACACGTATAATGGCATATTTTAAAACTAACAAATTTATAATGACATGAATCTAATTAACTTAATTATTATGATAATTATAAATTTATCATTGGCTTAAAACGTTATTGCAAAACTGTCATTGAAAATTTACAAAAATGTCACGAAAATTGTGCTTATAATTTAGAAAAAAACAGTGGTAAATTTATAAAATCCCCTAAATTATTCGGGTAGCTTTTTTCATTTTTTTTTTCCACGGCTTATCGGTCATAGCTCAAAACTCAAAAGATTACGCACGAAATCCACCTGGAATCAACAGAAATCCTTACAAAAACAGCTCTCTCCCGCCGTCGTTTTAACCGACAGGAGAAGGTAGCGCAAGCGACTTGACTTGCACTGACCAGTGAGAGGCAGCCATCGAAGAGCGAGACATTGGAGTGACAGACATGTGGGTCCACCTTTTCTTGGGACCCACATGTCGGTGACTGAAAGCCACGTTACTTGAGAGGCAGAGAGGCCGGGATCCCCCGATCACCTCCGGCTCCAGGTTTGACCAACCCCCGACGATGGCGACCGCCGCCGCCGACGAGCTCGCGCTGCGGCGGCTTGACGACGCCACGCGCGACGCCCCGCGGCTCCAGCTCGAGACCCTCCGCGCCATCCTCGCCGAGAGCGCCGGCGCCGCCTACCTCCGCCGGTACGTCCCCGACGACGCCCACCACCGCCGCCTCCTTTCCATCGGCCTCGCCGCGGCGGCCGACGAGTTCCGCCGGGTCGTCCCCGTCAGCTCGTACGAAGACTATGCCGAGTCCATACGCCGCGTCGCGGATGGCGAGGCCCGCCCCGACGAGCTCGAGCTCGAGCTCTCGCCGCGCCGCCTCCTCTGTTTCTTCCTCAGGTGATACACCTCCGCTGCTCCTCCTTTCCCCAGCCTGATCGGTTGATGGCTGATCCGATCGACGTGCAGCTCCGGGACGAGCTCGCTGCGGCCGAAGCTGATACCATACTTGGATTCGCCCGGCGCGAGGGCCGCCTCCGCCGCCGTGATGCAGGCCAACTCCGCGCTCGTCAGAAGGTGTTCGACGCAGACGAAGACCTTTTCACTCCACCACGATTCACTCATCAGCCGGTGAACTGACTCTCGCCGGCGTTGCCGCCGGAATGATTCTTTCAGGATGTTCCCTCCAAGGCCGTCAGTGAGCAAGGCTCTGTGGTTTTTGTACGCCGGTGAGGTCACGAAGACCAAGGGCGGGCACGAGGCCATGGCGACTACGGCGTGGGGCATCCGGAGCAGCGGCCTCCGGGCAACCTCGCCGGTAATGTCCGCCTGCGTCAGCCCGGTCGAGGTCATCCTCGGCGCCGATTACCAGCAGCAGATGTACTGCCACCTCCTCTGCGGCCTCCGGCGTTGGGACGCCGTCGACTGCATCCGCGCGCCGTACGCCGCCGGGTTGGCGCGCGCCCTGCGCCTCCTCCAGTCCAAATGGCGGCAGCTCTGCGCCGACCTCGAGTCCGGCACGGTCTGCGCCGAAGTCGTCACCGACGCGGCGATGAGAGGCGCCGTGCAGGACGGCGTGCTCGCCGGGCCGCGCCCGGAGCTCGCCGACCGTGTCCGCCGTGTCTGCGAGAGAGAAGACTGGCGCGGCGTGCTGCGCGACCTGTGGCCGGAAGCGAGGTACGTCTCCTGCGTCACGACGGGGATCATGGAGCAGTACTTCCCGGCGATCAAGCACTTCGCCGGCGAGGCCGTGCCTGTGCTCGGTACGGACTACCTCGCCTCCGAGTGCCCCATCGGCATCAACCTGGAGCGCACGTTGCCGCCGGAGGAAACCACCTACGTGCTCCTCCCCACGGCGGCCTACTTCGAGTTCATCCCGTTCGACATGGACGCCGGCCGCCGCTCCGACACGGCCGAGCCGGTGGACATCACCGGCGTGGAGGCTGGCAAGACGTACGAGGTGGTCGCCTCCACGTTCCGTGGGCTGTACCGCTACCGCATCGGCGACGTCGTGAAGGTCACCGGCTTCCACAACTCCTCCCCTCGGCTGCAGTTCGTGACCCGAGCGCCGCCGCCGCAAGAACACGCCGAGATGCTCAACGAGAGGGACGTCATGGCCGCCATGGACACTTTCCAGCTCATGCTAAAGGAGCACGAGGAGCCGTCATTACCCGCCGGCGGCGAAGTCGTCGAGTTCGCGGCGTTCATCAGCGACGACGGCGGACGCCGGCTGCGGGGCGCGACGATCGCCGTCGAGGTACGCAACGGAAGCAGGCTGCCCGACCATGAGAGGTCAGGCGACGCCGCCGCCTTCCTCAGGCGATGCTGCGCGCCGCTCGAGGGTTGCTTCGGTGGGGCGTACAGGCTGAGCAGAGCCACCGGCGACGTCGCGCCGCTGGAGATCGCCGTGGTGACGCCCGGCACCTTCGACAGGCTCGCCGAGGAGGCGATAAGCGGCGGCGCTCCGGCGAACCAGTACAAGCCGCCCAAGATCGTCAGGCACCGGCGCCTCATCGATGTGCTGCAATCCTCCATAGTGTGCAGCAGCTGTACCACTGATTCACTGAAAGGATGAAAAAATTTCATGTTTTTGGATAATCATCTTAAAAAGTTTCTTTAAATGAGTGGTTGTTTGATTTTTTTTCCTGAAAAGGTTGAACAATATATTTGTAAACGAAAAATAATTTGTGAATAAAGCTTTTATATACGTATTCTTGGCAATTTAAAAGCCAAGAACGAAAAATGCACTTCGGTAAAAGAAAACCCTAAAATCAACTCTAAATTTAATATTGTAAATTTAAATTTTGGCTTATAAGCATAAGCATAAGCGAAAAAATAGGGTGAAATGTATTCACTATGTATGACAGTTGACTTTTTGGTAGATACTTGATCATCCATCTTATTAAAAACCTTATTTAATTACTATTTATGTTTTCGATTGAATTTACCGCCAAATATATTTTAATTATAACTTAAAACTTTTACATATTTACATAAAATTTTTTTAAAAAAACAAATAATCAGACGTACGTCAAAACATCAATGACATCCTATATTAAAATATAGAGTGTGTTAAAACAACTCTACCGGAATGATTGATTCATTTTTTAATAAAAAAGTCAAATGACATATTAGTAAACGAAAAATAATTTGTATATAACACTTTTATATGCGTATTCCTAGTGATTTAAAAGTCAAGGCTGGAAAATAAACTTCGGTAAAAACCTCTAAAATCAACTTTAAATTTAATATTGAAAATATAAATTTTGGCTTGTAAACATAAACAAAAATGAAAAGACTTGGATGGTAGTAATCTCATCTGAAACTAAATGCACCTTCAAAATTCCGCACTAATTTATTCAAACCTGCCTCTGGTGCTCGTGATTGGCGAACCAATACGATTTGATTTGAATTCGATGTAATTATTGATAATTTAATTGTCCAGAGTGGTAACCAGCAGAACATGTTCATGCATTCTGAATATATGGGTGTGTTTGTACAAACAAGCTTCCATCATTTGCTTTTCAGCTCAAAGTTGCTGTGAAATTTAAATTTAAAACTTATTTTTAGAGTTGATTTTGGTTTGTTTCATTGTACTTTATTTTTCAGTATTACATTTTAAATCACTAAGAAAAATATATAAAAGTTTTACCTATAAACTATTTTTAGTCCCTTATAAGCTGTAGCAACTTATAATCAACTATAGCAACATGATAAACGGAGCCTCGATTCCATTTGCCACTAAAATGATACGAATATAAACTTTTATGGTTGTCTAAGTTCATCGCTTTTAAGCATTATGTAAATTGATTCATGTGGTCTTGTGTCAAACAAGTACATATCCAGATGAGATGAGTCATGGGACTGTAACTGTGCAAGCTTCCAGTAATATAAACAAACATTGTAAAGATCACTAGGTACACAAAATAAGATTTATCTTTGGCCAACAAAGCAACGAGAAACCCACCCAGAATCAGTAGGTATTTTTATTATCGAGTCCAATGATTTTATTTAATCGCAGACCACAATGTCAATCTGCAAAAGCTACATACTATCACCTACAACTACAAGGTGGAAGTACCCAGTAGTTGTGTAGTCTTTACCGTAGGAACAGTATGTCTACCACCAGATGCATAAAGCATCAAATATACAAGATTTACTAAAAAAATGCGATATATATAAAAAAAAAACAACAACAACTGGACCAGATGTAGGTCTCCCCGAAGTAATTTACAGATTCCCACATGGATAGCGCTATGCTTTCGCTGGCCATGTTGCTTGAGATGACATGATTATGCCCACAATCACTCCAAACAGACCCAGCGCGCTGCCGAAGATCTCAATCACCAAGATCTTTACAAAGAGTGATGAATTCTGAGCATCAGACAATGCACAGCTGCTTCCAATTATTCCCACACATACCCTGCCGATCAGAAATTTAAACCATATGAGACTGAATGGATGAAGCACAAGAAATAATGCACAACAATTTGGTGCTTACCCGCAAACAAGATTAGCAAAGCCAACAATAAGACCAGATGCAAAGATTGCATAGCCAGCTCGGAGAGACTCTGGATCATAAATTTGAGCTGATGGTACACTTTCAAGCTTTGTTTGGAGGATGATTGCCACAATTACACCATAAATTGCAACAGCCTCACAGAAGATGACGCTGTAAAGTACAATTAGATGCATAGGTGTCAGTATCACAAGTTAAAAGGTAAACATTATCATTCAAAAGGATTACGTGCTTTGCAATGGGACATTGGGAATAGGACCAATTGATAGATTGAGCAGAAAACAAAAGTTCTTTATTTGCCTGTCTTTCTTGTAAATGTGATGCACTGTGCATGGAGGGAAGCGAGGGAACAGTTTTTTTTCCCTTTTTTTTTTGGTTTTTTTCAGGGTTTCGGGGCAGTTACTTTCTTTTTTGAATTTCTCACAGTTGGAGCACTCTATGCATGAGGGGAGAAGGAGGACAGTCGACAACGCTTTTTTAGTAGAGATATGAACCTAGCAGATGCAATTCTAGAAGCCATAGACTTTGTTTGTATGTCTGATGCAGAAACCAAAAATAATTCAGTTAACAAAACTGAAATCACATCATAGTGCATCCAGTAGACACTCACCAGAACCGTAGCAGCCAAAAAAAAAAAAAATTCAAGCTGCATTTATTTATTCACAGTAAAATGCACCATGTATCCACCACAAGCAGGATGAATTGCTTCAAGCAACTAAACAAATCCCAAGTCCCTTAATTAATGTTGTATAGTCATTAAATGCACACATTTTTTAGACTATAGACTAGAAAATAGGTGCGGCAGCTAATGTATATTTGCGTGTACTACAAGACATAAATTCAACTAGAACATATGAGGTCTTGCATGCTCTTTTAATATATATATATATATATATATATATATATATATATATATATATATATATATATATCTGAGTTCTTGATAAATTCATTAAAAACTTTGCAGATAAAAGGTAGGGCAAAGATTTTTATGCCTGTATGAATGTAGTTGACTAGTCTTAATCTTATCAATGATATGACTATGTCACTTGAGATTGATGCAATAACAATCAGATCTCTAGCATGATGCCTTCATGCATTAATTAATAGAGTTATTCAATATGATGTCTGAATCGAATTTTACATAATGAAACAGAGGTAGTTCAAGACATTAGCTGGGTAAGATACTGGTCTGGCCCCAGACTTTGACTACGGTAACCAGTGAAAAGAACACGGAACAGCGGGGATCCAATATTTGCCTTGAGCTTCAATTTTCTAGCAACTGAAGCGAACAAGATGGCTTAATGCCAACAATAGGATAGTGCTCACAGGGAAACTAAGCCATGGCTCCATGCGTGTATAATACCTTAAACATAAAAGGCATAAGAGTTGAAAGCATGAAAGGGCACTCAACTAAACTAACTGCCTAGAGAAATCGTTTAGGAGTCCCCGGTCTCCCTAGATCTAAAACACATGAGATTTTAGCTGTCCAGAAGTTATTGCATGTTGTTGGCATTACTACAGATCTAATAAAAACTACAAATCAACAGAAAAGTTGTAAGATGGCATCAGATTCGTTCTAGCAAGAAAAAAAAAACTAAAATCTAAGTCAATTCATGTTATTAGCTCAGAACACACCAGAAATATATCCACCTTAGGAAGTATACATACAAGAACAAGACTTGTACATGTATCAGCAGCACTAACAAAGCTATTGTATTAAATCAACTATTCCTAAACCGCATCAGGAAATTAACCGACATCACATACCAAAGCAGCAGCAGCAGCAACCAATTAAATGAAATCATGAGGCTTGAGGTCACAAAGCAAGACAGGCACAGACCGAGCGAGGCGGTCTAGGAGATTAGTGCACACCGGGATACATGGATTGAAGAACTGGTACCTGATGAGGTTCTTGGAGGTGATCCTGGGCGCCTTGATGGCGGCTCCGATGAGGCTGCTCCCGGTGATAAAGATCCCCCTGCAAGAAAAAAAAAGTTCAACGGCATCGGGCGATGAGACGCAAACATGTAGCGATGCGAGAGAGGGGAGGAGGGGGGGGGGGCACGGGGACAGACCAGGCGGCGCCGAGGACGGAGACGCCGATGGAGACGGCGATGCCGATGGCGGAGAAGGTGTAGGGCGAGATGTGCACGAGCGCGCTCCCCCACGACGACATATCCTCCTCCTCCTCTCTCTCTCTCTCTCTCTATCTCTCTCTCTCTCTACCTAGCTTGTCGTTGGCTAATGGCGGCGATCTCCCTCCGATCGGCAGCGCCGGGGATCCGCTAACCCTAGCGCCACCGGTGGACGGCGAGGTTGGTCTCAGGAGAAACAGGGGACGCGGGCGCACAGAATACGCCTTCGGTTTGGAGAAGAACGCCTATACATGTGTAGTATTTTAGTTCAATAACCATTATTCATTATATTGACCATTATTCATTATATTGACCAAGATTGAACTCAATTTAGCTTTGGATTGGTGAATGTACATCACAAACCGCTATATTTATGCGTATAGTCATTATCGACCGTACTTTCGTGTAGCCAGCCTTATAAAGTTATAAGGAAGGCTTTGCTTTCGTAAACAATCGAAGAAATTATCAAGGATAACGAAAAGACAATATGAATTGTGGATGAATGATTAATCTCATGAATTTGGGGTTCCACAAACTTATTACCAGTGAAATTGTAATCGTCCGAATAATTTAAGCAAAATCCAATGTTAACTTGATGATGGCTGCTGAAGATAAAGGGTTTAGAGTAGACCAAGGACCCTGGGATGCATCCCTATTGAACTCCAACACGATAGAAGACCCATGGCCTAAAAAATGGTAATGCAACAACTACCTTATTGTTTTGATGATTCTCATTGAATTAGAAGGAATTTTGATGTGATACTATATCCATTGAAAATGTGTTCTCGTTAGCTTCTTGTAAATAGGTAGAATCAAAAACGAAATTTGTATGTAATTTGGGCGACCGATTTGGTGGAACATGATCCTTAATCTCAAGGTGGACCCGAACTTCAAATAACTTGGATCTCCATCTTGACTTGAACACTCGTGTTGGTCTTGTATATTCTCAAAATTGCTAAAAATAGTTAGAGACAAACTCATGAGTAATTTCAATTATCCCATACGAACTCTAGTGATGATCTTGTATCACAACTTGAGGAATGTGAGCATCATGTGTATCCAAAGAAGTAATATCATCATCAAAGACTTATCTTCATTGGCGGCCAGGTAATGTGGCCCTCTAGTGCAGATGCTCACTTTTCTCAGTGGCTCTAGTAAGGAGCCATTAGCGAAGACACCATTTCACTTACGGCTCCCTAAGAGGTCCACCAGGAAAGATGATGTCTTATTCAACCTTGGACTAATCGGATAGCCCATTGTGTTTTCTCTCTTGTCCCCAAATCATAGGGGTAACATTTTCAACTAAAAATCTTCAGTTTGATTTTGGTATCTAAAGTTAGATCCTTCTCTCTATCTTCTTGATGTAGCTTATTTGTGAATTCATGCCTCTAATTTGGTGGATTTTGCATGTATATGCTTCCCCTTATAGCTTAGATCTAGAATTTTAGAATGGTATGCTAGGAGCTCAATATTGCCGAAAATTGCAATGTGATCTTAATGAAATGTGAATACCCCTCTGCTAATCATGATTTTACGCAGTTACGGGTGGATTTGTTGTATATTTGGATGGTTTTGCTTTTGGTGTAGTTTTGAAGAGAGGGAACACTAGTATGCATGCTGAAAATGCTGAAAATTTTATCTCAAATTTGTACCGATAATTAGACGGGACACTTTATAGACTCCTATTTTCGCTTATGTTTATAAGCCAAAAATTATATTTTAAAACTTATATTTAGAGTTGATGTTGTTGCATTTCTTATATTTGAAGTTATTTTTTTGTTTTTTCAATCGTAGTTAATTTTCGGTCTTTGCTTTTCGATCGCTAGGAACACATATATAAAAGGTTTGCCTATAATTTCTTTAATTATTAATAAGAGGTCTGGTTATGCTTTGTGAACAGTCAAAGATGGGCTGCTGTTATGTTTTTCCGTACTACTCAATGGATATTACAGCTGGATGTAAAAAAGAGATCAGTCTGCCTGTTTAATTTGAATTCTAAATAGAGTATAATGCAATTCAGTCAAAGTTCTATAGCTGCATAATTTTTACTATGACAGATAATAGAACAAATTATTTTTTCTCGGACATTAAAATCGGGTGATAATCTCTTATCAACATGTAGTATGAAATTGTAAAATTAGGTATTCTATTGAATGGGAACATTTACCAAAACATGAACAAGGGCAGGCAAAAAGGTGGCCATAATGTGTTGGACATGGGCTATACAGGCTTGGTGCCTTGGTGCCAACTTATCTGGCATTAGCTATCGATGTCAAATACATTGTCACAAATTCAAGACTCCATTTTTATAATCAGTTTTAAAATCCCTTTGTGACAAGAGTTTTTTTAAAAGGTCGTAGTGTCACAAATCCAACATGCGGCCTCGAACTACATACAAAGAGTACATGTTATTGTGATACTCCCTCCAATTGTGATACTGCCTTCAATTAATTTTCAATTTTTAGCGTTTGATACCAATGACTTTTGAACACTCGTGTAATGAATCACATTCATCTTATTTAAAAAAAATTATTAAAAATTATTTATTTTTATGATACAGATACTTTACCAATGACTTATATTTTTACATATTTACATAGACAAATAGTCAAATGCATATAAAAAAAATCAGCAACATCAAATATTAAAAACCGGAGTACAAATTAGAATAGATTTGCAAGTGAAACAATGCTACAGTTTATACCAGACAACCTACAAAAACAATAACCTGGAGAGTAACAACCAACAAACCGAACAACGGGCAATAGAACACAAGTGGCAGTTCAAATTCTAGAGCTGAATTACAGGCTAAACAAGAAGGGAAATACTTGAAATGCAATTAAGTTACACAAGTTACAGCAATGTCACATAGTAGCAAATAGTTGCAGCTCATAGCTCCGCAAAGAGGAGAGTGTTCTTAAGAATGAAATACATAGTAATGTTTAACATTGTGCTGTTTACATGATCCTTCTTCAGATTTACTACCCACTTGGAAAATAAATTGAATAGCAGCATCAGTCTGGTCAGTAAAGAGTCCTTGTTTTCTCAGAAAATAGATAATGTTACAGTCCATTGTTGCTTCCAGTTTCCACTATACCCCCCTCGAACTGAATCATGTCCAATTCCATGTGATCTTGTGTACCAGATCTTTTTTTAGAGGTTGAGCTATGAAGAAACGCAGAAACAAGCAGCCTAACCCCAAGGGCTTCCAGTAAAATTCATTTTTTTTCGGTGGAAAGCCCCAAGAAATAATACACGTCTGTACAGAATGACATGTTTTAAATGTCTAAGAATGAACTACAGAGAATAATAAGCCCATGCTGATGCTGTGGTGACTAAGGTTTTGCTGGTGAACTGCAGAAATTTACCAGTGGCCACTCCGACCATCGACGGTAGCGGGCAATTTGTTTGCCACATATGGCTTTGGTGGACCGGCTTGGCTGGTATCAATCCTTTCAGCATCACCTGTTTCACTCTTGCAGGTCTGGTTTCTTCTGGGGTACGAGCTCCCCAAAGAAACACTGCTGTTTGGAGCAATTGCTGGGTTCCGAACAACCCTTCGCTGCTCATATTGTTGCTCAGCAGCAGATGTTGAACAGTTGCCATAACGCAGCACCGAACCAACTACTTTACCAGGCCTTGCAGCAGCACCTAGAATATAGGTAATGTGCAAATCTACCTTCAGACACAATGTATGATAGATACAATTGAGGATACAAAGTTAATTGCAGATTAAAGTCAACTAGTAAGCTACAGATGCTAACCTTGAGGAACTCTGCTTGCACCAACTGAAGCAGAATCTTGCTGTGATTTTATTGTATTGTCTCTGATTAAACACCTGGAAAGATCCTCAGTGACATTGGATGTGCTTTGTGGTCGGTTATCTGAATAGACAACACAAGGCCTGTTGACACAAAAGTAGATAGTCAATAATCAAGTATATATTCAATTTGGAGCTAGAAGTTCCATCAGCCAATCCATGCCATATTAAAAAATTGAAGTAAATATCTTACCTTGGTAATGAGTTATGTTGTCTCTCAGGTGGAGCTGCTGTTGATCCCTTGGCATAATGTTCTTCAAGGTATGCAAACTGTTTTTTGAAATGATCTACTGCACTGTAAACATAATAGAGTAATTAAATTTAGTTCTTTGAATTAGCCTCAGGTTTTTGTAGTGCCTGATCAATTTCAACAACAAATGAGCAACTAAAATAAGTAATCACTACTTAATACGACACATCACAAAAACTGTCAAATGTGCATAAATATATTTAACTGTTAACCTGAACAAACACAAACAATAATGATACAAACATATAGCGTGTTCAACATAGAACTAACCAGGTAGTTCAACAATAAGGTCACTAAATTTTCTCAGAAATCATGTTAGGTACTCTACCTTGGCTAAAGATTTTAAAGCAACAAAAGTAAGCTCAGAATGGCTACGCACCTTGGGTACATAAAACCAGTTGACTCAGTTCCCTCAATGAACTCCCTCAACATCTTTGGATGATACTCGAGAATTTCTCTATATATGAGTTCCCTTATATCTTCCTTGGTAATTCTCCGCCTCTCGAACTCAAATTCTAGCTTTGTAATAGGTTGAGCAGAAGGCTCTCTATCAACATTAGCTATGTTCTTGAAATAAGGATCAGCAAGCGCCTGAAAATGTGGTTGCTACATTAGCTGCGGACACTTGAGTTAACAAAACAACAAAAAGAGATGCAAGGCTGAGGCTAGCAATGGCAATACCTCCTCAGCACTTGGCCGATCTTTTGGATCAAAAGCTAGCATTCTCTCTAACAACCGCATTGCAAGTGGATCTGCATTTGGGAACTTCTGTGTAAATGGTATAGGCCTTTTCCGCCTCATACCATTCAAGTAGCGTCTTGCCTTCTCATTTCTAATCTGTTGCAGAAGTACATGTCAAAAATCATTACAGGTTTCTATTTCAAATTAGTAACTATTTTCTAAGTCAACCCATACTGACCCTAGATATTGTTTCCGGAGAAGGTGTTCCAAGTAGATCTGTAATTATATCAAGTTGATGAACAACATTCTTCCCAGGGAAAAGAGGTTTTCCAGTTAAAAGTTCTGCAAATATACAGCCAATACTCCATATATCTATTGCTGGTGTATACTGCAAAATAATGAAACACATTATGTTCACGGGTGGTCCAGATATTGGCAAACATATATGCCCATGAAAAAGGTAAAAAAAGAGGGAGAATACACGTGTACACAGCATTACTTGTATGAAGAGATGAGATTAAAAAAACACTAGATGTTTGGATGTCAAACCAGGAAAAAAATCAGTACGCATAAACTCCCGCTTCTCCTAGCAATTTCTTTTAACTGTATGAGACACAACTTATTGTATGGTCGATGTGTAAAAACTCGGTACAAGAGCCTGGAGTTAACGATTTGGGATGTGTTTGGATCATTCATGTAGGAAAGGTGTTTAAAATAGTTAGATGATAAGTAAGCAAGGAGGTTGTTTGTGTAGTTCAGGTTGAAAAATATGCTTCAACAAATGCAGGGGGTCAAAAGTGGCACTACAAGTACGCATGCCTTCATGTGGCTTGTTAATTAGAGTTATCTGGTTCAGGAAGCCCATATATAGTCTCAACTGAGTGAAGCTGCCAGGAAAATACTAAAAACAATAGGCATGGAAAGTCACACAACGACAGAAATGGCAATGAAACACTAGCTATCAAAGGCATACGAACATATTATTAACCAATAAAACATTCCATTTCATCTGTTATTAACTCCTAATCAAGAAGCCATATTGTCTAACTGCTATAAGTTGACCTTATGATAGCTAAATATTTACAATCTGTTCATATAAATGCTATCCATGTTTGCTTCTACCCCAGAATAACTTAAAAGAAAAGAAATAATAATGGAATTTGTTTTCTGATAAAATGATTCAGTATAAAATTTAAAATGCGATTACAACCTTGGAGAAAAAAGATCCACATAGCTCTGGTGCCCGGTACCACCTTGTTGCGATATAATCCTAAGAACAGAACAATCAATTAGCTAATATTATAAATCTTAAAACAACTTAGAATAATGAGCAGAATAGGTCATAGGAGTGAAATGACGCACCGTCCAAAAGATGGCAGTTGGGGTATCACTAAAAGCTACCCTTGCAAGGCCGAAATCACATATTTTGAGCTTACAATCAGCATTTGCCAAGATATTTTTTGGTTTGAGATCTCGATGAAATACATTTGCTGCAAAAAGCTATCAAAAGATGCATCAGTCAGGAATTAGGGTCACAAATAAAATGGACTTTTTTCTTGGAGGACACAAAATGGACTGGTAATTAGTAATTACACGAATGTACAGCACTAAGTACAGAAAAGGATGAATCTTTTAGTAGTCCTCGTCTTATCTTATTATTCCTCGTATAGTCGTATTACAGTATTATTATTGCAGCAAAATAGATCTTTTTTTTATCATGGTATAAGATGAATTGGGAAAACTATTATGTTAATCAAAAAAAATCTAAAGAACAAAACTAACTTGACCAAAAAAGGGTGCTTGATGCTTCACAGGGGTATGCCTATCAACAATAATGGGATGCCTGAATGTATCAAATATATGCATCACATCTGCCTATGTTCTTCAGCACTTACAGACTAAGTTCTCTGACCAAATAAACAGGCTAAGACGATGAAGCAACTACACAGTATGAAATTTCTTGTTTATTATGGCCCAAACAGGAGTAGTGTATTACATGATAATCCGATTCAGTTGCAGTTGTTAGCTAGGTGTTCAACTTTGCACAAAGAGCAGCAAGCATAGCCTCTTCACTAGGAAAAGTAATTTGTTATGGGCATTGCAAGAAGGTAAAAACCATGATAGTATCATGTATAGATAGAGATCAGGTTGAAGTTACCATTGTTTGGGCGATTAAACTTATACACCACACCTCAGGAAATACATCCTAGCACAAATTAGCAAATTCACAACAGGGGAAGCAAAGGAGAACAATTACTGGCTGCTGATGCCAATATGTAAGCTTGGCTAACACTCCAGATATTTAGAAATTCTACAGCAAAGGACATCAGGGGCCATCTAGTCGTTCCACAAGAAAGTTCTACATTGCTAGAGTTTCAGGATACTTATGGTCTCATCTGAACTAAAGTAACTCACAGTTTCATAAGATTGTTTCACTATACAGTCTATGCAGATAAGCCATAGGTTACAGAAAAAGAGCCGTTTTATCATCATTGAAATAGTTCCTTGAGGTAATACATTTTCTAGTGTAAAAATTTGGTACCTCGAGGTATCTAGAGATAACAGAATTTTACACTAAAAAGTATTACCTCAACATACTTTCTCAGGGACCATAAAACTTTCCACAGAAAAAACACAAAAGCTGAATCAGCAATCCCAGAACAATCTGCTAGTAGAATAACAGTTCAATTGTTATATACTATTCTAATAAAATTTATATCACTCCCATTGTTATACCATGATGGCCATTATCCATAGAAAATTTATTTCGTTTTTAAATAGAACACTCTTTACAGCAAGCTGCTGAACCATGTTTCATGTGAAAATAAATCAATTACCTGTGTGTATATATTTCAGTCCTCGGAGCAGCTGATACAGGAAAAACTGATAATGTTCAGGAGTCAAGTCATCGTTAGCCTTTATAACTTGGTGCAAATCAGACTCCATAAGTTCAAAAACAACGTAGATATCCTTGAATTCTCTCCTTGATGGAGGAAGTAGAATATGCTTAATTTCGACAATATCCGGATGTCGCAGGAGTCTAAGCAACTTGATCTCGCGAAGTATACGCGTTGCATCAGAGACATGCTCAAAGATGTCATTGATTTTCTTGATAGCAACCTTATCACCGGTGTGAGTATCCAAAGCAGAGCAAACCACACCATAACTCCCTTTTCCTATTACTTCTTCTATTTTGTACCTGCTTCCTTCACCGTACTCGGTGAAAAAATCCATTTCAGAAGGTGTCTGAATCATAAGGAGGAAAAATAAATCAGATTCAGATCAGCTTTTTTAGTATAACAAAAGGGAAAAGACTAGGATCATAATTTTAAGCGTGGTAAAGACATAGTCCTTTGTGAAATTAAGTCAACTGTCCAAGGCATTAGATAAATCATACATGGAAGTGGTTTCATCCGAAACAACGTACCATGTCAATCATGTACACTTTTACATCAACGAATATTAATTATTTGACAAAAAACCACATGATTCAACGATGTGTACGGGACCATACGTACAGTATACGAAAAATCAAGAGGTAAACTTTTGTTCTCTATAGGAAGGAACCCGATTGATGAAATTTGTCCTGACAAGATGCAAATTAGGAGGCGCAAAGGGCAGTTCATAGCACATCGTCAATGAATATTATCCCCATTCAGAGCAAACCTCATACATCGAAGAGATTAGAGAAGTGCACTGCAAATATCCTAAAAGAAATACCAATTTTTTTGTTGGAAAAGTACTCGCACTCGCGAATCTGTAGATCAACAATAGCCCAATCACTCACCCAGAAATTTGAAAATCCCCAAAAGAAACAGTACATCAACTCAAAACCGAATGGATCCAACTAAAAATTAACATTCACAGCAAGAACAGAAGGGATCAGCTAAGAAACACAGCCAAAAGTCCAATCAACACAAACTCATCCAACTCACCGAGATCTCGAACCAAGGAGACGAGCTCCCCTCCCACCACGGCGCTAACAAATCGAACAAAGAACAAGCAGCACGGGTGGAAGAACACCAGCAAACTCCTCCTAGGAGATCTCAGGGACCTTCAGAGAGGGGATCTCCAGGGAAAGGAAGCAAGAAAGGCAGGATCTTTAAGCCACCAGCTGGTCCAGCAAGAAAAGAGAGAGCGAGCTCCACAGCTCACAGCTCCTACTGCTTCTCACGCGCACAGCTGCAAAGAAAGAAACAAGGAAGAAGAAGAGAAGAAGAGGAGGATGCAGCCAAGAAATCCAGCTGTGATCTAGGCAAAGCTCATGGCGGCCACATAGAGAGAGAGAGAGAGAGAGAGAGAGAGAGGTTGCTCGTAGCTGTAGCTGAGGAGTCGTGGAGAAGAGGTTGTGGTCTCTGCTTTTTCCGATCGATTGTTTGATAAATTGCAGGTTGGTTTCGCTTTCGTTTCGTCTCCAAATCGCGAAATTTACTCCCGGCCCTGTGCTGCTCTGGAGATGCACGGTATCGCTAAACGGTATATTTATAAATAAAAGTAATTAATAAATTATATATATATATATCTGTAAATTAAGGATAAAAAAATATTTGATAAAAATCCTAAAATCAACACCAATTTAAAATTTAAATTTTAGTTTATAAATATAAATAGAAGCTAAAAGATAAAAACTAGTTGCTGTGCTCGGTGCTCTCACTAGAATAAGGATTGGTGCACATGCAGCCATCTGCTTCTGACGTTATGTCCACATCTTATGTTTCCTTTTATTGTATTATTGTCACTTTTTTTTTATATGTATGTAAAAATTAACTTTTGGGTGCTCTAAGTTATTGTGGATGTCAACGTATACCTTCAGCTTTTAGCCTTAAGAGAAAATTTAGTATTTTAAAATTAGTTTTAAACTTGATTTTAGGATTTCATTTATTATAGTTTTGGCATTTGCTTTTAAGTAGTTATAGATACATGTATAAAATGTTTTTATGTATATTTTTTTGGGTGTTTTTTCCCTTATGGAAAAGGAATATAACTTTCAGATCCGCGCAATCTAAGAACGCATGTACACCAGCATATTTGTGAAACCAGGATTTAAATCGATTGGTTTTATTATCGCGTAATTGTTACCGATACATTTCAATACATAATTTTTGATGAAAAGGCTAAATTGCATTTCATTATATAAAACATGTTATACCTGTTATGGAACGGGAAATGAGTAGTAGCAATGTACAAAGATTTCGTTTTTATGTAAAAAGAAAATATTTTGGGAGACAATTGGAAAGAGGAAACAACATAAAAATTCGACCTTTGCTGAGCTGTGACTGTGAGTATTTGTGACAGCGTTTGGGGAGCATGCAAGGCATCCCAGTTAATGTAATCCTGTGTACTAAGAATGTATAGGCGATGGACCAGCAAATTGAATGAGCATTTCTGTAGCCCTGACCCTATAGTTCCTGCCAAGAATTCAAGTGTATTTACATGGAGACAGCTAAGCTGAACGAGTTATGAAATACTAAAAGAGGCAAATGCAAATTTGTTACAGGTCTAAATCATTATTGTAAAACTATTACTAGAAAATTTCTGAAGTGCCACCGTAAATGGCATCCTCGTAATCTAGAAGAAAACATAGGCAGATCTACAAAAGTTCCAAGACAATATCTTATCCATGTTGAAGGAAACAAAAATTCATTTGATTTTTCTATACTTCATTTGTGTAAACCGAATAACACTTATACTAACTATATATTATAAGACTTTCAAAAGTTTATCTAGATTCATTCATATTTTCGTTAGCACGCATATGAATCTAGACAAGACTAGAGAGTCTTATAATGTGGAACAGAGCGAATATAAATCAATCATTAGAAGCAAGGCCAGCATGTCTAAGGGATGACTCTGCAAACTATTCCTTAAAAATAACCACAGAATAAAATGCTTATGAGAAATATGATAATGTTATTTTATACATCAAAATATTAGTTTCCTGCGTATATTAATGACTTGAGCTTTTTAGGTTTGACCGAAAGCATTCTAAAACAAATCTCTTCAAGAACGGATGAGGGTATCAGACCAAATTAATTTGTTGGCCCATTCACAGTTGCATACTACATTATCAACATAGAAACTAGACATGAGAATATCAACCTTCCAAATAAAGAGTGTTTTGCCAGGCAAGAAACTGCAAGAGGTTGATTAACAACCTTTTTCCTAGCTGTCTCAGTTCATTGCTTGATTCAGTTGAATGTCAAAAAGAAGCCATTCTGTGCAGATCTGATGCCGAGATTAACATGACAAAACTGGCAATTGTATGCAACAATTAGCATCATGCGAAAGCAGCAATGATCTATGAAACAGAAACAACAAATCTTGCACCTTCAGCACTAAGAAACATGGAGAGCAGATAGTATCACCTTTCTTTTGTGGAAATGGTACTTTCAAGATACTCTTTCATCAAAGCAAGCACTCCACTTTTAAGACAAAGTTGAGTGGGATTACATGATCCTGATTGCTCACTAATTATAAAAATGGCTACAGGTGCCATTGTCAGCCATGCAATGTTGTCTGATCGGCCGATCGGACCTGATCGCCATCGCACCGATTTGGTCGATCAGGACGATTAATTGTCGATCAGCCCGATTAATCGAGGCTGGTCGGTACAGTAGTGCAGTATATTTACCGAACCATAATAATTCTATATACTATTTAGTGTGCACCATAATATGCAACAATAGAGATATTATTTGAGGGTTAGATGGAACTTACCTTTGAGGGAAAGGGGAAAGAAACCCTACAAATAATGAGCCGGCCCAACTAAAATTCTAAGTGACAAAAGATTTTCCAGGATGGCCCAAAACATCCTGATCGGCCTGATCGTTTAGAGCAGCTGATCGGCCGATTGATCCCCGATTAATCGGACGATCAGAAACTGATCGACCTAATCGTTTAGAATGCCCTGATCGAGGTCAGGGGACCGATCAGCCCGTCGCGATTAATCGGACGATCAGATAACATTGCAGCCATGTTCTGCCAACTAAGGGAAATAGTTGTCCAATTTATAATGAACACCAGTGAACTTGATTTTTTTTTCCTGTCGAGGACATTAACGATCTTGGTTCTTGAAGGACCAGGGTTAACAACACAGCTGATGACAATCCAGAAAATTAACAGATTTATAACATGCACAGATAGACGATAGTTTGTTATCCTAACTGGTTGCTGCCGAACACATATGGTGCAAGTTAATTCCGTCTTCCGCAGGAATTAGCACATCAGGTCACTCTCATATCCAAAGTTGACCCACTTAAATATATCATGACAAGACCAGTGAAGATTGGTGAACCAGAGGTTTATGATACGTCTGTCACAGGATTTTGATCTTCAGTGGCCACTTGCTAGCATCCCTGTGATTGGCATCAAATAAGGTCAATTTGGCCGCTCTCGACGAGGCCCTTGATGGACTTGTACCGAAGGACATACAAGTCGTCAGCAACCAAATCCACAACCTCCTCACCTCTACATGGAAATAAGAGTCACAGTTAAGTAGAGCTTGAAAAGGTGCAACAGTAAAAAAAAAAGCAAGTGAGCTTCATCACTTACATATCATCTAGCTGGAAGGCCCCTACATCGCTCTTGGTTTTGCAAAAGACGAAGGTGTCTAGCTGGGGCTCTGGAACTGAGCAAGGCAAATAAAACCGAATCAGATAGTGTTTAGTGGTCAGTTACAATGCTACATCACTCAAAAACACATTTGTCCCATATCTTCAGATATAAGAGAACATTTTGAGCAATGAAAGCCATGTATATGGACAGTCTATAAATATTTCCCCAAATCTGTTATTAACATGGGAAAGCACCTTTTGCTGGAACCATTTTTTTAACCAGAAACACTAGGGGAGGCCCCTGTGGTATATACACTGCAACTTTTTTTAAAAGGAAACAGTTTTCTGGAACTTTCTTTACTCTTTTACTAAAAGTGAATCTAAGGTTACTGCTCTAGTTAAATGCATGTGGAATACTTTTCAGCTCCATAGGTTATGTAGAAATTGTCGTCAATGAATATAGGTTAATTCCTAATTGTATGCGACACAGTTCTCTGGTGGATTGGAGATGTCTTCTGCAATCACTATATAAGGTAAAATCTATCAACATAAATCTTTGGCTGAGTTGGTAATTAGTAAAAAACTGGCGAATATGTTAGACAAAGTGCATTATCCCACTTGTGTATGGTTGTCGAACCTCACTCAGTACTCCCTAAAATGTTTCGCACTTCTCTGGCTACTAACCCAATCATCCTTGTCATACTGGTGCGTAATGCACTTCCCGTACGAAGAAATGTTTAGAGCAGATCTATGGTATGGATGTGGAAAATGACACAATGCCAGTTTCAGGGAAAAAATAACAGTTAAATTCCAGTAAGGTAGAACGTTTTGTTGCCAGTAAACCATTTCAAAGAATATACACTATGTTATAACGGAGCAGTCATTAGTATTCCCCAAAAGTTGTAATTAAAGGATCAATTGACACGAGCTTGATTCTGGTCCAGAGCTGTTTAGCATATTCCCATTTGTGGGATGGGAGGTTTTGAGATAAGGCTTAGGTAACAGTAGTGAGCGCTGAACTAGAGGGCCATCAGATGGGACTGCAAGATGCATGAGCATACAAAAAGGCCCCTTTTTTTGCATTCCACAAATCAGTAATGTTATGTTCGAAGTCGATACTCTGAAAATGGTGAGCTTTTCCACCCAGAATTTGCATTAAGCAGCATATGTATAGACTACAGCTACAACCAACAGAATCGTATTGCATCCCAAACAAACACATTAATCACAAAGATCAAATGGAATACCCATGTCATCCTCCGTGCTCGACAACGATTGCCTCGTGATGGAGTCATACCCATAGGGAAGCTTCGACAGCACCGACTGCTCGAGATGCTTCTCCATCACCTCAGTACAGCTTGCAACAGATCAAAAGGATCATCAAGAGCTCCTCAATTCACTAACCAACCAGCATACGCTACGAGTACGAGTAGTAGAGCGGGTCTAGTTTGCACGAAATACCTCTTGGCGAAGCGCTGCTCCTGCTGCGACAGCCGGCTCAAGAGATGCTCAGACTTGGAGATGTGCACCGTGTACTTCTCAATCTACTACACCAAAACCAGTTCAGTCACTGATTGATCGATCCAATGCAGCCTTGCTTATGCAGGTGAAGCACAAAGAAAAGGGGAGGAAAAGGAGTGATTTTGATTTGACCTTTTGTAGGCGGAGGCGGAGGTAGGAGCGGAGGAGGAAGAGCGTGCGGTCGAGGTCCATCTGGTAGAGCGACACCACCAGGTCGTCGACGCCGCTCTCCGCGAAGTCGTCCAGCGTCTCCTCCTGCCAGCGATTCCGGGGAAATTTTGAGCTAGAGCACGACGAACTGGAGGGGGAGGGGAGGGGAGGGGAGGGGAGGAAACCGACGAGGAGCTGGATCTGCTCGCGGACGCGGGAGACGAGGGGGGAGTCGAAGCGGAGGATCTCCGGGGAGGCCTTCTCGTTGCGCCACGCTCGCTTCAGGAGCTCCACGTCAGTGGTCGCCGCCGCCGCGGCCGCCGAGTCGTCGTCTTCCCAAGAAGACATTTCTGCTCCTCCGCTGGTCGCTGGACACGAGGTGGAGGGTAACCCACGGGCTACTCCGGCTGTGTCAGTCAGTCAAGTGGATGTGGAGTGGGCGGCGGCGGCGGCGGCGGCGAGCTTGGGTTCCGCCGGCGGCGGGAGGGGAAGAAAGCGGAGCGGAGTGGGTGGTCATGGGCTGCATGGGCCTGCATGAGAGGAAACGCGGCCCGTTTGGTCTTTGTACCCGTTTGCCAAGTTTATATCAGCTACAATTTCTCCTAGAATCTTCAGGATGTTTTTATTTATATACTTTTTAATAAAATTTAATATAAATACATTTTTGTTTGAAAAACTACGAAACTAGATCACAACGTCCATTTGGTTGGCAATATATACACACTCTGATGGTCCGTACGTGTCCATGGTAATTCATAAGCACTATCCCCTCAACGTTATACCGACGTTTTATTCACTCAGAGAAACCACCCGTTAAATATTGGAAATTTTCAAACATACCATTATAATTTTATAAAGTTAGAGATATGTCATTGGTATCTCAATTACATGTAGGGCCCGCATGAGTCATGACATGTGGACTAGGATGACATATCTCTAATTTTACAAAATTATAATGGCATCCTTACAATTTTCCCTTAAATATTCTCACTCAACTCTAGGAGTGCTGCTTTCAAAATTGCCCCTCCCCTCTCCCCTCCTATGACCGGAAACATTTTGTATGCTGCTACTGACGTTTGCCGTGTCAGATATATCGCTCAGTTAATGGGTGTTATATATATATATATATATATATATATATATATATATATATATATATATATATATATATATATATATATATCGTCAATTATATGAGCATTGGGGATTTAGTTTTATAAATTTTCAAACAAAAACATATTTATTGATTTTTTTATCGAAATAACCGTAGTTTTGTGATAATTTGATCAAAGTAGGTAGTATTATGAAATTTACTAAAAATAATACTATATTTTCACATGCAGGTCCCTTTGAATTTTACATGTGGGTGAACTACCCATCGTTTTCGGCACCAATATCCTTTTTTTTTTGAAAAACTGTACACCCAAGAGATACCTCGTAAGAAAACTTCTCTGGAATAGAAGCGACAACTGATAATAACTCATTATATAATCCCACTGCTTATCTTCATCCTTGCAAAAAACAAACATGAAACCACAAAATCATATGAACAAAGGAGATGTCAGGAATCCTTCCCCAACGGCATGCAAAATGTAGCAACGAATTAGAGCATAATTAATTAAATATTATATAAAAACCCTAAAAACAAATCAATATAATTTTAAAGCAGTAATATGTAGTTTAATTGTTCCGAAAAGGCATCCATACTTAAAAAACTATAGAGAAGTTGAGAAGAGAGGCAACCTCGTGAGAGAGAGCTAAGGTAGCACCAAACTTAAATAGGTTAAAATACAGCTGTATTTTTCACCATTAAATATATTTTGCATTAAAATGTTACTATGCTTTTGTGCAAACTCAAATTCAAATAGACCCCACTTAGAGCAAATTCAATAGTATAGCCAACTGCTAGCTCTATTCATCTATAGTCAATCTAATAGCCAATTCATATAATAGTTACATACAAAACATCAATATATGGTTCCACATATCATACACATATTTTATCTTGGAGCCCATGTATAACTGACTACAAATTAGTAGCCCACCTCTCTTCTCTCTCCCCTCTTTATCTCTTTAAAATATGGTTATAGCTGACTCATACCTAAAATAAATATTATAGCTGGGGAGCACTTAGAGCAGGTACAATAACAGGCTATAAGCTAGCTATAAACATATTTTAAAGAGATAAGAGAGGAGAGAGAAGAGAGGTGGACTACTAATTTGTAGTCAGCTGCATACAAACTCTAAGACAAAATTTATGTAAAATTTATGTATGACACGTGAGACTATGTATTGATGTTTTATAGATAACTATTATATAAATAGACTATTAGATTGATTACGGATAAATTAGAGTTAGTAGTTGAATATACTATTGAACTTGCTTTTATCTCTTCCTTGTACAGGAGCAAGCAGGAAACCACAGAACCAAGCTGGCGGTACCGCCAAATGGCAAAGGTGGATGGAGGTGGTAGCAGCCAAAGTGGCAGCCAGAAATATCAACGCCTTCTCCTTCCCGCGACCACCAACGAAAACCAATGCTCCACCGCTTCCCGAATCTTCCTCCGCGACCACACGAAATCCACCGCCGCGGCGGCCAAAAATCGGGCCTTTTTTCTTCCCTGCCTTTTCCCCTCGCTGCCGTTGCTCCACGCCGCCCCGCACGCCGCCGCATCCACCCGTTCCGCCGGTGAATCCGCGGGATTTAATCCCTGCCCCGTCTGCGATTGCTGCCGCCTCATCACCGGACGGGCTGGGATGGTGGGCGAGCTCTCCTCCCTCCTCGCCGCCTCCCCCGTCGTCCTCGCGCCCTCCAAGGTGCGTTCTTTGCTCCTCTCCTCTCAGATGCCGGGATGGGTTTGGTTTGGTTTGGTTTGGTTGCCTGATTGGCGGTGGGGATTTCTTGCTTTTTTCCTAGGACCTCCATGGCGTGCTGCCGCTCCAGGCGAAGAGGCCGCCGCAGGACGCCGCCGCCGTCCACCTCTGCGCGCACCACCTCGACGCCGCCGCCGCCATGGTCATGGTGCCCGCCCACCCGCAGGCTTTCGCCATGCCTGACATGGCCGCGCTCATCGACGTCCAAGGTCTGTGTGTGTCTCGTCTTCACATGTGCTTCCTCCTTCTAGCGGTGCTCGCGTTGTCTGTTCGGTTACTTCTTATGCATGCGCAGCAGTGACACGCCGGGGATCTAATCTGGTGAAAAATTCCCCACAATTGAATGGTTCGTCTCAGCTATGAATGGCTAGCCTAGGGGGGATTCGGTTAGGTGTTCTTGCGTGCAAAGAAGCCTGCTTTGTTCCTAAAGTTTAATCTGTAGTTTGCTTTGCATAAAGTAGTAGAAACAAAATCCGTTGCTTGTTCATGCTTTGGCTTCTGGTTTACAGATGAGACCACGAACCATTGCTTTACACATCGGTTGATTTCTTCTGCGTTGCACATAGTACAAGATTGTCCATCGAGGTCGCAATGGACTTTTCTATTAGGATTGTTTGTTGATAGTATGTAACACAGTTCTGGTTAAGATTAAAAAAAACTATACTCTCACTAAGCGGTTTGTCCCGTTTGTTTCAAAATTTAATCTGTCAAAATTTCTGTTGTACATGTGTCGATCAGATTCAGTTTCAGAAATATTTTCAGTTTTGCATTTTATGGCGATTCTAACCTTGATGCATGTGCAGCAGATTCTCACCCTGACTCGGTTCAACTTGGCCTTGGAATCACTGAGCAATGCGCAAGGCAGGAGAAAATCCTGAGATTTCTAAGGTCAGGGTCCGATGTGAAAGAACTTGATGTATCTTTACTGGCTGAACTTACGGGGCACCAAACTATGCCAATCAACTTGGGTACTCAACCATATATCCCTGATGATAAGATATCGGCTCTTCCAATCAGCATGGCCAATCAACCATATATCCCTGATGATAAGTTATCTATCTGTGAGTTTGGATTGGATGAGCCCCAGCAGTATCTACCAGAAAATCAACTTGTTATCCCTGATCCTCTTGTGGAATTTTTCCAGTCCCATGGCTCTGCCCTTACCATAGATCAAAATGGGAGAGTCCTCTTCAATGGGAATGGAGATGAGATGAGATATTTACTCTCGATTGTCTTAGATTTCAATATGCATAAACGAGAAACAAGCAGTTGCAAGTCAGCATATCTAGTTCCTTATTTTGACAGGTAATACCGTGAAGCATCATGCTCCTTGTAGACCTTTTTGTTCATCTTATTCATTGTTAAATGAGGTTTAATACTTGAGTGATATGTAAACTCCTTAGTAGTCCTGTTATCTTGAGCACTTTAAGCTAGACCAATGATTCTAACTCGATTAGATGAAAGCTATTAGGCACCTATTATCATCTTTTAGCCGCATTAGGAAGATAAAATATTCAGCTGGACACATTCACACCTTTTCAACTGGCCATGAATAGTGGATAACATATCTGTTTCTTGTTGGAATTAATAAATTCCATGCATGGATCAAAACTTCCAACTTAATTCTAGAGATTGCTGCATCACTTCTTTATGCCTCACGATGATCTGTGAAGAAATATAAGATAGATGTCAAAAGTTTTTCTTATTGTCATTGGCCTAAACAATGCATTTCTTTATGCCTCACACTGATCTTTTAAGAAAGGGCATTCCATTGCCTCTGTAATGGTTGAATCCTATGCTTTTGTTTTGTGTTAATGCCTCATCCTCATTGTTCAAAGCCTTTTTTTTGCTTGTCTTACACATGTAGTTTTTCATAAACAGGAAAAGGCGTTCCCGAGGTAACAACCAAGCATCTGATTCAAATTTAGCAAGCATGGCAGTTGATGCAAAAAGGTACAACACTCAGTTGCATTCCCTTGCATAGTTCATGTTGATGTTTATCGTAACACACATTATTGCCGTGACTTCTATACTGTTCTTCTGCCATAGTCATCATAAAGATTTAAAGACTCGATCACTTGAAGGACTTAGGTTTGAGTATTTCAATTGTTATTCTTCAGACAGCTGCTTAGTATGGACTTTATAGTTCCAAAAGAAACAATCACCTGCAGCTTAGACTAGGCACAAACAGTATCTGACTGGGATTTTTTGTCCGAACAAATAAAAAGTTACAAACATAGAATAGATGTGAGAATTATTGGATATTAATTTGTGCTAAACTACAATCATATTTCATATTTCTCTTTGTACTTGGGGTTACCTGTTATTCAAACTGCATCCAAGGTTATTTTTACAATTAATGTGTTTTTAAATACTCAGCACTGCAAGCATGAAGTCAAAATCTTTGTCGAAGAAGAAGCAGAAGAACAAAAACATCAAAGAACGTGACTTGTATCAGAAGAACTATTTCCATGCTAGTGAAGCAGTTTTATCTATTCTCCTGGACAAAGAGATGAGCAGCTCAACAATTAACTCATTGAAAAAAGCTGGTCCTGAGATCAGTGAACTGTTGACACAATGCTCTATTGGCATTGCTGGAACTGGCTTGGCTGTTCTTCTGTCAGTTGTGTGCAAGATGGCTATTGGTATGAAGAGTCCCATCGCTGCTACCCGACTGGTGAACACTGGTGTAGGACTTGGGCTCTTTTGGCTCTCCTGGGCAGTAAACGGGTTGCGAGACACGATTACTGGCATATTTAGAAGCCCAAGTGATATGAACTTAAAGGATGAGGAGGTTGCAGTCAGAATACAGAAAAGCATGAACGACATTTTCTTCAGAGCTGTCACTATATTGGCAATCACTGCATTTAAATTTGCTTGATGAGAGGTTACATACTGCTTTGCCTTTTTCACCGACCCACCACCTGTGATATATAATCCACCATTTTGGTCCAGGAGTGCAGCACTAGTGCTTCTATAGGATTAAGTACCAATGAGCCCTGCTAATTTTGTAGAAAATGAGCAACGTTGTGAATTGTACAGAATTTTGCTGGCAGCTCGGTGTATATGAAATATGGATTTTTCTTACATGTTATTGATGAGCAACGATCCAATACCCAAAGCTCTATCAATCCAGCAGACATGGGCTGGATTGAAGTATATCTTGGCGTAATAATTAGCAAGTTCATGCGTTAAATTTGCGATATGTCGCAGACACCCTGACTCTCATTGTTTCACGGTTACAACCACTTATAAGCTAAAAATTAAATTTTAAATTTTTTTGGGTTTGATTTTGTGGTTTTTCACTTTTGTTTTTGAGTAATTAAATTTTAAATTTTTTTGGGTTTGATTTTGTGGTTTTTCACTTTTGTTTTTGAGTCGGTATGAACATGTATATAAAAGTTTTAACTTTAAATTATTTTTCATTTACAAAAATGCGTTAGCAAAACAATGTGAGCCCCTGATTTGCAGAATGCTCACAAATTGAAAAAGTAAGTGCAAAACCCACCATGCGATTGCTGTAGTCTTTTTTTTTCCCACAAATCACATGGGCAAGTACGAAAGAACATGGAGCAAACACTTCACATGGAAACAGCAACAAATTTATTATCATAACCAGCTGGTTACTTAAAAAAATATCAGTTGGAATTTCAGTGTCTTAGGTAGATAATGTAATTTTAAGTAGCTGCACACTCGATCTGTCATATGAGAGCATGTAAGGAAGAAGACTCGAAGGAGCTTCACTGTTGGTAATGTTGACAACAGAGAAGTTGGCATCTGCAGCTGCTTTCTCAAAACAATTGAATGTCTCCACGTTTCGAATCACTGTGGCTATGTAGGCGACAGGAGCTTCTGTCGCAGTGCTACTGAATTCGTTGCTGATTTCTTCTTTGTTTGCAACATTATTAGTTCCTCGGTTATTGCCCCTTCTCAATAGCATAGAAAGTACTCTAATGAGGTGTGGCACGCAGACCGGATCATATATTATATCTGCACCAAGCCTGGCAAAAGATATGAAGTTAGTGTTTATCAAAACGAGAGCGAAACAGATGAAGGAATTGATGTAATCCAGATCATGAAAAACAGGGATGTATCCTGTCATTCGCTTGCAAGGTTATTTGTATTTGTTCAACCAGATCACTGCAGTTTGACAGCCATTAACTCGACAACACTATGCTTAAAGGGTTTTGTTCTCTATTTTCCAACTCTCAACAACTCGACAAATTGATAACTATAATATAAACAAGAGTAAACAAGTGCTTCATGGCTCCCACAGTCCCATATCCAGTGTCAGATGAATGAATAAGGGTCATGTAAACTGATATAATAATAAGAAAAAATATTGCCAAAGGAAATACTGTACTCACACTAAGTCTGGCATGCAGTCCGATAAAACGCTTTCAGATGCTTCTTCCCATGAAAGATATTTGCATTGTACCTGCATGCCAGAATATAGTACAGTCATATTTTTACCCAGTAATGAATTTGATCTAACCTCAAAAGGTGAGGTATCTGATTCAAGCTGGTATCTAGTGGTTAAAGTGCACTATGGATCTTGCAACAAGACTACAAGAGGGAGGCTAATTAAGCTAGTATGACATTTTTTTTTTGAAAGCACAAACCTATTTCCTCAAATGAAACCAGACTGAAAGCAATCCACAAGATATAATCCTGAAAGCATAGAAGATGCCATCTCTATAAGAATATATAGCATACCTTATTCTTGTTCTCTTTCAGAAGTTGAGAACCTTCCTTCTCAACGCATAATTTATTCATTTCCATGTTGGCTTTCATGTTTTCTAGTGTAGATACATCACCATCAGTAAGAATAACCTGCATCATCATACAAACACTTTGCATCACATGTCTTCCCTCTTGAACTAATCCCTGACCTTTAAAGAAGTTTATGAGCTTATGCTCTGTTTGTTTCCACTTAAGATTATTGTAATCTAGATTACTAAGCCAGATTACTATAAACTGGATTATTATAAGCTGATGAAGTAGGTACAATTTCTTTAAAGTATCCAAGAGTAGTGGGCCTTTATCCACCCAACAATCTGAAAAAATATATCCTTGGATGAGCTTATCAGATTATAGTAATCTGGCTCTAAATTACAATAATTTATTAGTTTGTTTCAGATTATTTCTAATAATCTAGATTATAATAGATCCTAAGTGGAAATAAACGGAGCCTTAGTTCGGAGGGAATAGCTCATGGCATAATCATCACTAGTATGTACAGTCAGCCAAACTTGAAGAGTTGAATAAGTGTCTCATATCTGCATTTTCATTTCTCAGTTAAGTCATCTCAACAGACTATACAAACATTACTTTTTCACAGATAGATAGACATTTGCTTTAATGGAGAGTGGCGTTATGAATTTTCATACCTTGGAGGCGCCAACATAGTTCAGGCATACACCAACCAAACCAACGCCAGAACCTAGCTGTTTATCACGAGAACATTAAGAAACACTCACACATAGCTTCTAAATATTTTGGCCATGAGCTTTTTTTGATGTAACAGGCAAGGAAAATGTATGATATCAATAAGGAACATGATCCAGTAGACCAGTACTAAATAACCACCTATCTATCTGCTCAAGAAAAGTATCAAGGTAAAAGTGACATACATTCAGAGTCCAACCTCAATATTACACAATTTATAATCATCAGAAAAATGTACAATGGTCTTTTATGTCTTTGGGTTGCAAAACACATGCGTAAGCAAGATATATGTATAAACAAATCTAAAACAGCAGTATGCATAATTTTCAGTAAGTACTAATCACAAGAGAGCTAGAAATAACCAATCTTCGCTAGGGAATGACCAGGTTGTCTGGCTTTAGATCCATCCCTGGTTATATTATTATTTTACAGCAGATGATAGAGTAGATAAGATGAACATATTCCTATAAATATATACACTGGCTAAAGATAACATTTCGATGCATCTAAACAGAGACACTAATAATAATCAATCTTTACCTCAAAGCAACACTTTTTAGAGAAAATTTTTGGGTATGAAAGAATAAACTCAGATAGGAATAAACTTGATGGCCAAAGAGAGCACCTGTAAAATAAAAATGTCCACTGACATGAATCAAGAATATATGAAAATAGCTTGATATAGATGATAGTAATTTAAAACTAAATTGTAATTACATTTAATGGCATCATACCCTGTATCACCTTCCAGCATATTAGTAGAACATGATAAACGAGCAACCAAGCTTACTAGCTTATTGTCATCTACACAAAACGTGCATGTTATAAACTACTATAGTTTGAAAGACTTCAAAATTACAAACTCACCTGTAGGAGAAAGAAAAGATATCTCTCTATAGATCTTCTCAGTCCTATTTAAGGATGAATTATTCTGCAAATGCTATAAAATGAGCTACTTCTAGTATAAAATTTCAACATTTATCAACTACCTGGTCATATTATAATGTTTACAAGACGTACTGATTTTGATGACATGAACTGGCCAAATTCCTCGTACAGTCCATCAATCACAATATCTGACGACAACTCAGCTTCTGCTATAATCCTTTTAAGAATAGTTGTAACATAAGTACATTTTTGGTCTCCCCATGCCTGTATAAATACGCAATGTTTTAGACCAGCACTCGGGAAAATATTAACAAATAACCAGAAACTTATAAAAAATATCTTTGTTCTATCTCTCAAGTAAATTAAGTCAGTGACCGTTTTGTCATTTGTAAATTTCTAGAACGCAGACATCACGGTTTGTTTCAGTTGACAGTTATTGCGAGATAACAGAAGACATTTACATTATTGCCAGTACAATTCGCCAAAATAAAATTTTGAACGGGTGGCGTGACAGAACCTCCCCCAGCTTTTCTGCACAAATCAAATAAAAACATTTAAATAAACAAAACAATGAAGGGTTTTCAAAAAAAAAAGAGAAAAAAAGTACTATTACTTTGCCTCATCTAAACGTATTGGTAAGTCACAACCATACATTTGAGAAGACAATTTTTAATCTTATATGAAGTATCCTGACACATTTATCTATACTGAGTGGCCACCATCACCTACTATCACTACAGTTTTAGAATTTAGCCTTCAAATTTGTTGATATAAAAATCAGTTAAATATAGATTGATATCTACATATAAATTTAAATTAAGGTGACTATTTCATATAAGAAAACTTCATAACATATCATAAAATCCGTAGCAAAGCACGGATATTTAACTAGTATAAGACAAAAATTGACAAGTTCTCTGAACTTGCTTTGCTTTGTTGATATGAAGATGTGCCAAGTTTTATTAGCACATTGCATTACTGATGGTAAATAGACAGCTTCCACTAAACCCAAAAAACAATCGCTGCCTCTCCAGCATTATCGTCTGAATCAGCAAGGCAAACCGCAGGTAGCCAGCGCAGCCCAAGCCAGCAGATCATCAATCAGGGGACGGATTTGGCCATCGCGGTCACGACTAATCACACTAGCGGGATGATTGACAGGTGAGAGGAGGAGAGCGCGGGCGAGAAGACCGGGGACTCGATCGAGCGAGCACGAGTGGAGCGGGGCGGCGGCGTGTGTACCTGGCGAGGGAGAGGACGCAGGAGGGGGGCTCCCGGGCGAGGAAGGCGAGCTTCAGGTGGAGCAGCTGCTGCTCCTCATCCGCCGCCGCCATGGATTCTCCTTTTTTTTTCCGGTTCAGATGCGCCGCCGCGGCGCGTGGGGGCGGGACCGTTGGACGACGGAAAAAAAAAGAAAGAAAAGGAGGATCCGTCGGGATTCCGGGCAGCGGATTACTCCGTACTATTTATCTGACGTTGGTACTGGTGAAACCGGTTCGGATAGCACCCTTCTCACATCCTACCGCAATACAAATACTTTTAATGAATAACCTCAGACGCAAATAACATACGAATTCCGGATATATCAAATTAAAGCAGCATTTATATATACCACATACATGATAAGCTAGCTATTCAACCATTTCATAAATCTCAACTATAACTATATATCATATAAATAACAGCTAACCGTAGCTAAGGAAAGCATAATTAATTCGTTACATTACACTATGTTAGTATATATGAGTAAGAACTACAGATAAAATCAATGAACGTTAATATGGAGTACTTATAATAAGGTTTTTGTTGTTATTAGGTTATAATAGTTTGTGAATGCAGTATGGGCGTTCGATGGGATATGACTATCGGTCACATGTGTATGTTCAACTAGGTACTATCTATTTTTTTTGTCAAGTATATCCATTGGATACAATATTTCTAAACCTGTACTTATTTCCAAAAAAGTACCTAGACCCAGCTTCGAAATCCATATTATCTTCCCGATACCCGATTTGGTGACACAAATTTGTTCTAGATTAATTCGGTCGGTTGGACGGGCGGGTAATATCCGTCCTGTTTTCACCCCTGGACATTGGCTCTGTTCTTTCGCTGATGAAATAAGGAATAGAAGATGAAAGATTATCTAATTTTTTGATAGCTATTTAATAGTATAAATGATGAAACTAAATAGCATAAAGTTAAAAATTTATTGTACGAAGGAAAATAAAATCAAACCATAAGAAACCTTAGGAATTTTCAATATTAAATTTGGTGTTAATTTTGAGATTTTTTGTTTTACTTTATTTTTCAGCCTTGATTGTTAGATTGCTATATATATATATATATTATGCATAAGTATTAAAAAGTACTTTAATACAAATAATTTTTTGTTTATATATATGTAAATAAATAAACATAATCATATCAAAATTAGGTTTTAAAGATCATGTTGATGAAACAACATAAATTATTAAATTGGAGGGATGACTCGATCCCAGATTTCTGGGCCACCCAAGGAATCGAATAATGAACATGTTATGTGCTGATGATTCCCATCAATTCCGAGCTAGTAGCTTCCGTGCAACTTCTATATGCCTAGCAAGTATCTCGATAGATCACAGAACCTGGCCTTATATTCGAAATCAGAATAATTAAGCAACAGCTTAAAGCAGTGAGAATAGCAAGCAAGACAAAGGAATATCATCAGCAAATTAATGACCGACTCCTTAAGTTTTCTCACAAGCAAAAGAAAAGAGCGAATTATTCTTGGTCATATTTTATTATCCAGTTTCACTTTTCATTTTAGATTGGGTAACTCACGTTACTTTTTGGTAAACATCAAGAACCTAAAAACACATTAGCTCTGTTACATTGATGAACTTCTATCTACATACAGTCCATATAAAACAGAGGTTAGATATGGTCAGAAAAATTTTCCGAGTTGTTTAAACCAAAACGACGATAAATTTACTTGGGTTAATATGAAAAACGAGACAGATGTGTGGTAGGTAAAAAAGATAGCCCAAAAACCAAAATACTCTTTCGTTCCATCCCAAAACAAACCAATCTTATACTTTTTACCTATAATATTTGTTTTTCGTCTTATTAAAAAAATTATGATTAATATTTTTATTTTTAGTAGATGATAAATATTTTATGTATGACTATTTTTTTTAATTTTTTTTAAAAAATTAAATAAGACGAATGGTTAAATACTATACAGGGAGAAAGTGCCATTTACTCAAATTGATTTGACTTTGACGTCGGGTAGCTGTATATATAGGTGATGTTTAGATTGAGAAAATTTTTGGGAGAAGTGTCACGTCAAATGTTTGATCGGATGTCAGAAAGGGTTTTTGGACACGAATGAAAAAACGAATTTCCCGGCTAGCCTAGAAACCGCGAGACGAATCTTTTTAGCCTAATTAATCCGTCATTAGCACATGTTGGTTACTGTAGCACTTATGGCTAATCATGGGCTAATTAGACTCAAAAGATTCGTCTCAAGATTTCTTTCATAACTGTATAATTAGTTTTTTAGTTCATCTATATTTAATGCTTTATTTAAATGTCTAAAAATTCGATGTAATGTTTTTAAAAAAAAAGTTTAGGAACTAAACAAGGCCATAGTAGCATCCCTTCCATCTCTCTGTCTTGTCTCTCTCTCTCGATCTCGACTTAATTTGTCACTCGTTGATTAATCTTGTCGTTCTGGCCAGCTGCCAGCATATCGCCGTCGACGTGGCAGCAGGCCGGCGCCGGCGACGACGACCGAGCTGCGGTCTGCGTCGACATGGTGGCAAAGATTGGCCGGCGGCGGCAGCGGGAAGACGCCGCCGCAGTAGTGCGGGCGCCGGCAGCCATCGCCGGCGACGGCGTGGGCGTGGGCGTGGGCGTGGCGGTGGACAGGGTGGAGGAGATCGGTGGCAACGGCGTCGACATCTGGGCACAGATCTTCATCGACCAGATGAAATGGAAGATGAATTCGCACTAGCAGCTAGTGATTAATTACTAATACTCTAGCTGCACAGATTTTCTAAGCCTAAGATTATTATTATAAAGAATTAATTAGGAGCTAGAAGTGATCATTAGTGATCTCTGGACGGACGTATATGAGTGCTTAATTTCTTTCTACACTACCGTGCTTGTGTTAATTAATCTATTTGCTTACGATCGATCAATTGATCTCCTCTTGGTACAAATCTGGGTTTAGTAGGTTTGTCAATCTATTGCATGCTGGCTAATAATTTTGTTGATTTAATTATGGAATTCTTTCAATTTGGCTTTTACTCGTACGCGAGTGCTCTTTCGGTACATATTTAGTGCCCTATGGATTTGCTGCTGCGCCGACCGTTCTACATATTAGGTCGTGCTCTTTTGGTTAATGAACGATGAAAAATTATCTAATTTTTGATAATTATTTAATATAATATAATAAAATTAATTATTATAAAATTAAAAATCTACTCTATGAGAAGATTTTCATACAGAAACTTAAAAAAATATTAGTAATCATAAAATATACATACCAAAGCTAAGAAAGAATATAGTTTAAAGAACACAGACTAAGGCCGTGTTCGGCATTGCAAGTTAACAAACCAGATTCTCCCGTTTTCCACGCGCACGCTTCCCGAACCGCTAAACGGTGTATTTTTTGCAAAAGTTTTCTATCGAAAAGTTGTTTTAAAATCATATTAATCTATTATATATTTTTTAATAGTTCATAATTAACTAATTATATATTAATCTATTACTGCGTTTTTTAAGCGAGATAACTAACGCACCTCCCAACAACTGCCGAACACAGCCTTAAGTTTGCCTATATGAGCGTGAGGAGTAGCGTGTGCCCTGTAATAAAAAAAAAATCTCAAATTAATTAATGTATTTGCGCGAGGAAAATGCAAAACATGCAAATGGCTGGGCCTCTTTTAAATCAGGCCCATTCATGTGAAGCAGCCTGTGCCTCTCTCAAGTCTATATATAGTTATGATATGGCTGGCTAGGAAATGTATTGGTGAAATTTGTGTATCACTGAAATGTCCAGTCAAATATAAGGCATGCAATATCCATGTCAATGTCTTTGTTATCTTGATGGTTATTGCCAAATGGTTAATTAACGTTAGAAACACTAACTATTGAAAGTTTTCTCTAGCTAATTGTAAAATATATTTTGGTTTAATTTTCGCCGCGCCGTGACAAAGGATGATTGGACTAGATCAATGCACCGTTTGCACTAGCAAGTGATGATCATCTGATTAAATATTAATAATACTTCCATTTTAAAGTATAAAATTTTCTAAAATTAATTAGATATATATGTGGATGCTAATGTGTGTGTATATATATATATATATAAATAATATATATTGCTCAATAGATAAATATATACTAGCTTCTAAATCCAAATTAAATCATTATAGTCACCATTAAAAGCTGCCAAATAATCGATACACAGGTTTGTTCGCCCAGCCGCCCCCTATATATGTCCTCCGATTTTCTTTTTAAGCTTACCTCACATTTATATATACAAAATTGTTAGACTACCTCACATTTATTTTGAAACCCTAATAAATACCTTACCTTTCCAAATCACAATACTTTATTTTCTACTCTACCAAACTCCAATGTAATAATAATTTTAAAAACAAAATCATTATGGATCAAATAAATAAGAGTATTAGAGAGTAATTTTTTAAAATACAGAGGTATCAATTTTCACATGAATCATGCATATATGTGAGAACGGAACATTAACTGGTTGAAACGTACGTACTGATCGAATATATCTTTATTATTTGTTCGTTCCTGCCTGGCCCTGCTGACGCATGCATAGTGATATCAGCATGCACACATGCATATATACACGTACGTCTTATTCTTTTTATTACTTGCCCCAACATAATTATGAATATGATTATGGCCGTGTGTTCTTTTACCTGATTATTCTCATATTATTCTCGTATTTTATACACGTACATTTCGAAGTGCTAAACAATGTATTTTTTTAAAAAAAATTTCAGGAAGATTATCTCACACTTGTAAAATAGATTTGCATCTTCATGTAGTTAATTCCATTTTTTATACTATTAAATAGCTATCACACTTGTGTAATTTTTGATTTGTCATTCTTCATCATACTTCATCATCAGAAGAACATAAACTACAACATATTTGCATATTTTTTTGATAAGATGAAATATCAAACATATTATTAAAAATCAATGGTATGATCTATTAGAATATAGAGAAATTAGTAAATTAGGTCTCGTACCGTACGTACGGCAAAGTATTGTACGTTGGAGCGTACGTACACGCGTCATATATATACTTGCAGCTGGTTGTCAAGAACGCGTCGTGCATGACGGTTGACGCCTTCGATTATTCGATTCTTGTATAAATACAGTTCATTGCATTTGCATATATCGCTATCATCTCTGCTCTTTACTTTCTCTAACGCGTAAATTAAACCCTTTTGCAGCTCATGTACCGTGTGTTCCTTTTGGGGCTAAAAGGTTGATTTTTTGGTAGCTACTATTTAATTGTACAGATAATGGAGTTGGTCATTGAAAAATTTAAAATCTACTTAGAATAGAAACTTTTTTAAAAAACATACCATTTAAACAGTTTAGAAAGTGTACGTGTAAAATTTGAGAAAAAAATCTAAGAAAAATATAGTAAAAAATACAGCCAAAAGTTGATCGATTGACCATTAGAAAAATTCCTTCTATGTCCTCCAAATATTAGCCTATCCCTTATATGTCCTTGAATTTTGCTAACTCTCTTGCATGCTCTTGAATTTTGATTTTTAATCCCTTCCATACCCTTTTGGTCGATTGACCGTTAGTTGACCGTTTAATTTTTATAAAAATATCAATTTTGCCCTTTTGCCTGGAAAGAAAAATAATAGAAATATGCAGAATATAGTATTAAAAGCTATAAATTTGTTGTATGTGACTATTATATTCTTTACGGTGTAATGTATTATTCATGACAAAAATATTTTATAATAATAAAATATATCATTTTTATTAAAAATATGTAATGTATTTTTGTGATAGTAGTACAATAGATTTGCTGTGTGTTGTATAACTTAAAAAAATGCTAACTTAAATTATTATGGTTACCATTTAAAAATCTATTGCGCTACGCTTATTACTTTCTCATACATCAAACTTATTGTCATACAACAAAGTATAGATTTTTAATGTATAAATACTTTATTTCCTCGTTCCTTACCTATCCAGTGATAAAATCGATATTTTTACACTTATTTAACGGTCAACTTATGGTCAACTCATGAGAGAGGTATAGAAGGAATCAAAACAAAAATTTAGGGGTATATAGGAGAGTGACCAAAACTCGAGGGTATATAAGGGACTGGCTAAATTTTTCAGGGACACAAAAGCAATTTTCTCTTGATCATGGGTTGATTGTGTTCTAGCTCTCTCTATTATTCTTTCTAATACTTTTCTTTTTCTACTACGCATTATTATATAATCCCGTGACAATTTTTAGACCATAGGCATGAGGCCCTGCCTTTAGATAAAAGGCACCGAAGGAATAAAACTCATCGATTTACGGATTGATAGTAGGTAAAGGATATAACTGAATTTATGTTGGGATAAATATTAGAGGCTAGAAATAAAGTTATCCATAGGAGAGATCCATGGAGTCACCCGCCAGCCACATCTCCTCTAAGCACAGTTGTCCCTCTTGCCCTCTTAATTATACTTTTGTCAATGTAGTGTTGGTGGAAAGAAGTTTTCTGAAATTGAAATCAATGAAAACATTTTGGAGGTCAACTATGTGACGCGAAATATTGAATTGTTTGGCAATACGTAACACCGAGAACAATATCTTGGACACCAGTAATCTCAATATTGTCCGTAGTATTTGTGTCAATGTTTTTAGCACGTATAGTTTATAAAGTATATATTACAATTAAAAAAATACTAGCAAATTGCCATAGGACATCATAATTTTGTGGTTTTAGCTTTAGGACACGACAATAGTCATTTTCTTTTAGGCTGAGATACTCTCAAAAGGTGAATATTTTCTGTTGGACACCATGACCATTGAAATATTGAATTTTCAGTTGAATATGTGAGTGAAATAGTGTGAAAGGTCAAAAATACCCCTGGCCACATGTTAGGTCACAAGGCAATAGAGCTAGCAGCTGTCTACCGTGTTTGCATAGGTACAGTCAGGCAACTGCCTGACAGCGATTTCACCCATATTTTTTTACTTATATTTATGCTTATAAGTTATTATTAAAAATTTTTACTTAAATTTAGAGTTAATTTAGGATCTTTTCACCGAAGTTTATTTTTATTCTTGGCTTTTAGTTTGTTAACTATATGTATATAAAAAGTTTATTAAATTATTTTTCGTTTATAAATATGTCATTTAACTTTTTCTATGAAAAAACCAAACAATCACACCTATTGTCTCCTAACTAATACTCTTTTTGTCTTTTTTATATATGTTTGACCATTCGTCTTATTCAAAATTTTTTGCAAAATATGTAAAGCTATATGTATGGTAAAAGTATACTTAATAATAAATGAAATGATATAAAAATAATCAATAATTATATAAATTTTTTGAATAAGACGAATGGTCAAACGTGTATAAAAAAGTCAACGGCGTCAAATATTTAGGGACAGAGGTATAATATGATTCCTGACGAAATAATATGCATCAATTTTTATAAATACGAGCGTAGACAGTACACATGCGTGTATGCGGCGATCCAGTCAAAGTCGTTGTGATGATCATCCGCGGGCCGCGCGCGTCCTGCAAATTGCAATTCGATTCTGCCTCTGATCAGACCGACCGGCCGAATCTGATTCGAATTTGGAACGCTCCATTCCTGACGCAAACAAGCGTGTAATTTGACGAAATTAAAGCGAACTGGGTGTAAGTAAGTTCCAGTCAAGTTCTTGGTCGATAAGTTTTCAGTCTACTGTTCGAAAACACGCAGGAGCTAGCTAGCTATAGCTAATACGAGTAGCTTTTAGATGGTCCATATTTTCCTCGCTGGATCTTCAAATGATTCATACAACTTTAACGCTTTCATTGACCTAGCTGCACATCGATCCCCGGCTTGCAATTAAGTTTAATCGATCTCCGGCATTATGTGATTTTCGTTCGTGCAGAGAAAGAGCAGTGCATTTTCCTAAACTGATTTGGTCAATCCATTGAAACAGCTCACATGCATGAGGAAGCTTCGATCTTTGTCTGGCATTTTGTTTCGTGGCCCCATCATTTTACTTCTGTTTATGCTTATAAGCTAAAATTTAAATTTTTGAAATTAAATCTAGAGTAGATTTTAGGATTTTATTATTGTAGTTTATTTTGCAGCACTAGCTTTTAGATAGTTAAGAATATATATAAGTTTTATTTATAAATTATTTTTTATTAATAAATATATTATTTGTTTTTTATCGAAATAAGACAAACAATCACCCTTGGTGTTGGGTCAATCAGTGTACCACACTATTTCTCCTGAGCTAGCCTGTATAAATACATGGCTTGAGTGGCCAGCTTCATGATCATCACATCCAGAGCCCACAAAACTTGAGCACACATCATCAGATTCAGAGCCATCGATCAGCAGCTGGTAGCTTTTCAGCATCCTTAATTTGTACGTGTGTTCATCCTCTCGATCGATCGAGCGAACAGCTAGGGCGACGACGAACAGTACTATGCCGAGCGCGGCGGAGATCAGCGTCCACAGGGTGGAGAAGATCCAGACGACGACGGCGACGGTGGTGAACGCCGTGCAGACGCCTAGCATCGACGAGGCCGCCGGGAAGTACATCGACAGGGTGAGACGGCGGCTGGCGGCGGAGGCGGCGGCGGCGGCGAGGAAGAAGCAGCAGCAGCAGCGTTAATTAGCTAAGATCGATCAATTAGTGCATATGGAGTATATATGTATGATGCATGGATGGTTAATTATTTTGTTGTTGTGAATATACTGTGTCATTAATTAGTTAGCCGGATTGGTATGGATTTGATTAATTAGTTGTTGAGCAATTTTATAGTCGTTGAGTATGTGCTCAGAGTTACCAAAATTTCAGTGTAAAATTTGGTACTGTGTTTTCGTATCTAATGGTAGCTTCTCAAGTGCTGTAAAATTGCTCAAGGTTGTTAATGATGTTTGAGTGAGGTTAATTAATTATTTCAGTTATCAAAGCTAAGTTAAGCCTAAATACTGTAGTAGTATGGATTATATGTGTTCCGTAATCGTCGAGTCAACATGACAGTCTTTTTTTTTCGGCAAGTCTTACATGATTAATTAGGAGTAATGTATTATTCTGACCTTGACTCTTGAGAGATGATTAAAGCAGAGCCATGGCAGCTCTTATATATATCCTGAAAAGTTGACAATGTATTCTTTTTTAACATACTCTCTCCTTTTTTTTTTACTTTATACCGTTAATTAATATTTCGACATAGGTTTGATCGTTGGTCTTTTTCAATTTTTATACAGATATGTAATATTATAAGTCAGGTTTGAAGACTCTTTACTAATAATCAAATAACAACTAAATAATTAATAATTATATAAAATTTTTAATAAAATTATAATATTACCACCTGTTTAATTTAAAATTTATCCCAAAATACTACTGCATCTGTGTTGTTCCTCTCTCATGAGATTTAGTTTTTCTAGATCATCTAGTTTTGTGGTAATTATTTCAGATTATAAATGATAAAATCAACTATTACAAAATTAAAAGAAAACTTTAGATGATAAACTTCTATATTATTGTTTGGCGTGGAATAGCTTGGGCATGTGGCCGTGAAAAACTAAAATCAATAGTGAGGAAAGAACATATGGCCTTTTTCACCTACTTTAATTGTCACCTCAAACAGTCACAACCTTATATATCTTATTTAATTTTTTCATCCATGATCTCAACTCAATCGATCACAACAATTTCTCATGTTAATCTTAATCCCCTAATAAACGGCAGATATAAATAGTACTATTATGAGATAGAGGGAGAGTAGGCAGATTAATTCGGATCGTATGTACCGTTATGACATCACAAAGTATATATGAAACTGTGTTGCATTATTCTAGAAAAACAATATGTACACTACAAACTTGACAACGACTAGTATATCGCAGTATGCTGATCAACGCTAAGATGCCACCTTTTTTGACTTGAGGAATCAAGGCAGGAAATGAAATATGTCATATACTTTCCTTCGTTTTCTTTGACGGGTTGACTTTTTATTTATGTAGGATCTTTCGTATTATTCAAAAATTTTGTTCAAATATATAAAATTATAAATTATACTTAAAATTATTTTAGTAATAAATCAAATCATAATAAAATAATTAATAAATATATAAATTTTTTGAATAAGATGAAGGATAAAAAGATGATCAAGTTAACGGCGTCAAACAAAAAACCAGAGGTAGTAGTAATATATAATAGCTCATATCTCACGGGCCATCGTTGGCTTTTCTCCTAAGAAACCAGGGTGGACATCTTTAGGGTTTTTAAAGAAAAAAGTCAAACGAGATATTTGAAAATAAAAAATAATTTAAGAATAAAATTTTTATATATGTGTTCATAGCGATCTAAAAGTGAAGGTTGGAAAATAAACTACAATAAAATACCCTTAAAATTAACTCTAAATTTTAACGTTAAAAATTTAGAAATTAGTGTATAAACATAAGCAAAAGCCAAAAGATGAAGTGATATTTACAAATAAAATATAATTTAAAAATTACATATGTTTTCTTGACAATATACAATTAAAGATAAAAAATAAACCACGACTAAAAACTTAAAATTAACTCAAAATTTACGATTAAAAATTTAAATTTTACCTCATAGGCATCAAAAGATGATGCTAAGGCATGCAAACTGTACATGGCAGGCAGCAAGAGGCAGCTGCTAGCTAGTGATTGACAGCTAATTATACTATTCCGGACAAAAAAATCGCAATATATGCAACTTCTGATATAGATATACACACTCATAAATATAAATAAACAAACAAATAAATAAATAAGCATCAAATTTAATACGTATATACTACTGTACCTCTATTTTTAATGTTTAACATCAGCCTATTCAGCGATCGATGGAGTCACATCTCTCTAGCTTGTGCCCGTTCACGGCTTGCAAATAATTTAATTACTGAATCTGATTCGAATTTGGAACGCTCCACAGCCCGGACGCGCATTCAAGCAGAGGACATTAACCAGCTGCAATTTGATGTCATAATTAATTAATCAAACTGAGACTACGTATCCAAGGAAGTTTCAGGGTACGTACTTGTCTTGGATCTGTGTGGTCAAAGTCTGCTAGCTACCTCCGTCAGTCTTCTGTCTGAAAAACATGTACTCTCTCCGTCCAAAAAAACAAAATTTTTCCTTTTTTTAGCTTTTGATCATCCGTCTTATTAAAAAATTTTAAGAAATTTTTAAAAAATTAGTCACACATAAAATACTATTCATGTTTTATCATCTAATAAAAATAAAAATATTAATCGTAAACTTTTTTAATAAGACGAAGAGTTAAATATTTGTATCTAAAAACCGAAAAGTTAATTTGTTTTGAGAGAAAGGAGTACTTAATGGGCGGATTCCTAAACGCTAATGTCATTTGGCTAATTATCTCACACAAAACGTAAAATATCATTAGCATATAATTAAGTATTAACTATTGTAAATTTAACAAATGGATTCATATGACTTTTAAAGCAACTTTCATATAAAACTTCTTTTTTTTTTAAAAAAAAACAATTTAGCAGTTCAAGTTGTGCGCATAAAAAAGGAAAAAGTTAAACCCCTTGAGGTTTACGAATGTGCTCAATATAAGCATTTCTAAATTATTTCTTTTGGCTTTGGGTTATGTTTATAACCCAAAACTTAAACTTTTAACCTTAAATTTGGAGTTAATTTTAAGGTTTTTTCACTGAAGTTTAATTTATAGCTTTGGCTTTTAGATCGCTATAAAGACGTATATAAAATCTTTATTCACAAATTATTTTTTATTTAAAAAAACCCTAAAGATGACCCCGTACGCGCTAGCTAGCTGGCCTATATATACGTCAAATGGTTCATACAGCTTTACCTTATAATTGACCTGCAGATCCAGCACTAATGCAGAAAGCTAGTGTTTTGGCTGGCAAATTTATCTCCTGCATGCAGTCATATTCATCAGAAAAAAAGTGCATGCAGTTTCCTGATCAGCTGAATAGGTCAACATAATCAACGCACATGACCGCTAATTTTTTTTAATCCTTTGGTTTGGGCACTACGGTGCATGCTCCACATAGTTTAGGGCTAATTATTTCTGTAATCTTTCTTATATAAACACTTGCCTTGTGTGGTTTGTGATCATTCATTCAGTTCAGTTCAGTTCAGAGGTAGCCAGTTAGCTAGCTCAACCTGAACACATCAACACACAATTAATTAATATGACGGAGATCAGAGTCCACAGAGTGGAGAGGATCGAGCCGGCGACGAAGACGAAGACGGCGGCGGCGACGACGACGGTGGTGAACTCGGTGCGGCTGACGCCGAGGATGGGCGGCGGAGCAGCAGCAGCAGCAGCGGTGGCGCCGCCTGCTACACGCAACAGCATCGACGTGGCCGCCGAAGGGTACATCAGAAGGATGAAACGGCAATGGGCGGCGGAGTCGGCGGCGGCGGCGACGTCGGTTCGTGCTTCGTCGACGTGGAGACGTTAGAGAGAATGCAACAAATTTTCATGCATATATAAATGCATATACAGAATATAGATATGAATGGTTTGATGCTAATTTCCAGTGTCTAGCTAGCTAGAATTATTATTGATGTTGTCGTCTTTGTCTTTATCATTACGTCGAGGTTAATTAATTTAGAAAGCATGAAGCCTAAATATGTATATAGGGCATTTTTTAATAAATATATTTAGGGCATTTTTTAATAAATAGAACATAACATATTTTTTAGCGTGAAATTTTATCCTTTAAGATTGTTTGTATCTTGAGATACTTAAATTATTCTAAATTTTAGCATCTAAACATATTTTTTAAGACGGTAAAATTAACCAGATATACGTGATACATGATGAGAAATGATGACTAAAGAAGATGTGAGCTGACAATACGTTTGTTTGCACCATGACACAAATTAATTAGCTTGAGGTAATCTCTTAGTATTTTGGGAAAAAATATCAACTGATATATTTAAAAGTTAAAAATAATTTATGAATAAAATTTTTATATACGTGTTTTAGTGATCTAAAAGCCAAGACTGAAAAATAACTACGATAAAAAAACTTTAAAATCAATTCTAAATTTAAAATTAAAGATTTAAATTTTGGCTTGGAAATATAAGTATAAACGCAAAAGAAGAACGCGTGGCACTAAGCAAGTTGTTGCACCGATCAATGCATTAAAGAGACCAATCTTTACTGGCAGGCTAAACTTTGTTTTACTAGATAGATCAATGAACGATAGCCAAAAAAAAGTGCACCATTATTATTAAGTATATAACTATTATTTATTCGAATAAGTTTTCGCTTCTAGTTGATTGAGATAAGGCAAAAACACTTGTTATTAGTGATTTAAAAGCAAGGACTAAAAAATAATAATAAAAACTCTTAAAATGAACTGCAAATTTAATATTGAAAATTTGAATTTTGGTTCTAAAAGCGAAAAGATGAGAGCATAAAGGACTGAAACTAAATGACAAAAAATAAAAGATTTCGTGCCGACATATATGCAGCAAATCCGTTATATACATCTTTATTTACACATGTATCGGCTAGATACGTCTCAAATATACCACGATATATATATCGTATTAAGCTAACCTTCTGTATTCTAGAAGAAAACAATTTATAAGTTGTACATGCATTAGAAAATGAATCATGTTACATATATAATATAACGAGTAAAGTGTACCAGTGGTCCCTAAACTTATGTGCATATATCATCTAGTTTCCTAAACTCTCAAAATGCATTTTTAGGTCCCCAAGCTTGTCTGAATGTGTCATATGGGCCCAATCAGGCCGCTCCATCCGCTGACGTGGCATGTCACGGTAGCGCTTACGTGTTGTTGGGGCCATGTTGGTCCCACATGTCATTATCTCTCTCCTTATTCTTTTCTCTCTCTCATAGGCGCCACCGTGGCATGTCACGTCAGCGGATGAATGGAGTGGGTTGGAGCCCGTTTGGACCTATATGATACCCCTGGACAAGTTTGAGAACCTAAAAATGTATTTTGAGAGTTGAGGGACCTAGATGACACATGCACATAAGTTTAGGGACCGCGGGTGTACTTCACTCTAAAAAAATATTATATATTTTTGATAAGATGAATGGTTACACAAGTGTTCAAGAGTTAATGATGGTAAAAATGTCAAACCGGCCAGAGAGAGTATCACCCTCATTTTCTCACTTGTACGTATGGTTATAAACCAAAATTTATATTTCAAAACTTAAATTTAAAGTTTTTATCATAGTTTATTTTTCAAGCCTTTGTTTTTAGGTAGGTAAGAACATGTAGAAAAAGTAGTTATAAATTATTTTGTTTATAAATATATCTTTTCGCTTTTCCCCGACCAAATAGATGAGCATTTATGTTGCCGTGCGCCGATCAATCATATGCCACACTTTAGTTGGTAATTAGCATTCAGCAGCAGTAATCTTAGGCCTTAAGGCACAGCTTCCGCGTTAGGGGGTGGGTGTTGATTGATTGACCTTTTCAGAAAACAAAACATATTTGCAAATAAAATAATTTATGACTGAATCTTATATATGTGTGTTTTTAATAATCTGAATGTTAAGACCAAAAAATAAATTAGGATAAAAATCCTAAAATTTACTCTAAATTTAAGGTTAAAATTAAAATTAACTTTTGGTTTATAAAATATAAGCAGAAGCATAAAGACAACCATCGGTAATTCTTCATGACGCATTCTTGCAGACGAAATTAACCAACTGCAATTTGATTACGTAAATAAAGCGAATTGAGACTCAAGAGTACTGTCCAAGGAAGTTCCAGGCACTTGTGTGCATGCATGCATATGGTCAAGAGCTTGCTCCATCAGAGTACTATTCAGAGCTTTGTTACTAGTAGCAAGCAGCTAGCCTCTCTTCTGGATATTCATACTACTTTATTACCTTTTAACAATTGACCTGCAGATATCCTGCACTATTTGGCTTCTATTCTGAACCGACCATGATATATCTGATTTGGACGTTAATTGCCTCCAGCGGCATGCAGTGGCCTGTGATTTTCGTCAGAAACATCAGTGCATTTTCCTGATTAAGCTGAATGAATAGGGTCAATCAACACAATTAGCATGAAGCTTCTGGTCTCTCCTTTTCGTTTCTGTCCTTGGGACCGTACTGTCCATATAGCCTCAACTTTTTGTCTTTGTCTTTGCTTAATTACAAGAAAAAATTTAAAATTTCGACTTTATATTTATAGTTAATTTTAGAATTTTCTCAACATATGGTGTTATTATTAGCATTTGCTTTTAGATCGTCAATAACACATATATAAAAATTTTATTCACGAATTATTTTTTATTTGCAAATATATTGTATGGCTTTTTTCACGACAAGAGTGAATGGGTGATAGTTAATTAGGATTACATGTACGTGCCATCTCTCCCATCTATAAATATATATACGGGCAAATGAAACCTGCCAATAAATCCACCAATCAATCCATCTATAGAGATCAGCTCAGCAGCTAGCTACCTACTGGAGTACGAGTACCTACTAGCTACTGGGTATATATGTCGCCTGAGGGGGAGATCAGCGTCAGCAGGGTGGAGAGGATCGATTATGATAAGCCGGTGATGAAGACGAAGACGGCGCCGCCGCCGACGGTGGTGAACGCCGTGCCGACGCCGACGATGGGCGGCGGAGCACCGCCGGCGGGAAGGAACATCGACAGGGAGTCCGGGGCGTACATCGAGAGGATGAAACGGCAATGGGCGGAGGAGGAGGCCGCAGCAGACAGCTAGCTAGAGCTACCATGCACTTTGCAGCTAGAAAAATATATCATACATATATTATATATATATATATAAATAAATATATAAACTATACCATACTATCAGTCGTCCCTATCTTTTTATAGGTTTAAGGTACATAAACACTTTCATGCATATTTATATTACTATTTTATGTGTTTCTGAGCAGCATATTATTATGTTATATTTAGTGTGATTATTATCATTATCTTGGTTACTTATATTCTAAAATAAATAGTTCATTTATAGTAGTATATATCTATTATTCGTCTCAAAATAAGTTCACTTATTTCTCTTTACTCGCTAGAGTCCGTAATGGATGGAGTTTTATTTTCATTTACTTTTGCCTTCCTTATTTCGATCCTCATCGATCTCTACCGGTACTACTCTGTTAATGAAGGGCACTTTGGTTTATTTTTCACTTCAACTTAATTTATGTTTGTATTGTTAATTAAAGATGAAATATTTTGGAATTAGGAGGTAGCAAATTGATTAACAGGATTATTATTACGTACTGTTGTTACAGACAAGGACGTCGAGGGTTAATTTAGCTATGCTAATAAATAGTTGCATATATACGTGTTCTTCCTTAGTTAATCCTGGTATTACTTAATTAATTGGCCATCTACCCGTGCACTTGCGTGCACAAGCATAAACAAATTTCTTATAACTTGTTTTGGTTTCTATATATTTTGCTTCTCAATAATATTTATTTTTAATGTTAATTTAAGATATTTATAAATTGTACTTCCACATGAACTATTTACTACATAATATTTATTTTTTACCCAAATATTAGATACTTCTAAATTATTCCATAATACTTATTTTAATTGTTATTTTATATATTTCTAAATTTTTTGCAGATACTTTATATGAATATTATTTACTTTTAATCCAAATTTTAGATGTTCCTAAGTTGTATTTCTACATGACTACAAATTTTAGATATTTTTCTAAATTATATTTCTACATGTATTGTTGCCTGACTATTAGTTATTGTCTAATTTTCAATCCAAATTTTAGGATTTATTTTCTAAATTGTATGTCTACATGACTCTTATCTCAATATCTGTTATTTTTAAATATTCCAAAATAATATATCTACTTGGACATTTTTTTAATTAATATACCCAATTTCTAGCCTTTTATATGATAGCATTAATGCAGGCGCTAATATAGAAAATGATACTGATGCCATTGCTCATTTGGCCCTATTTTGTTATGTTAATCTAGGTAGGATTTGTTCATTTGCAAATATGTCCACAAAATTAAAATGATTGAAATATATGTGATACGCTATGGAGAAATTCAAAATACTTACATATATTTGATACGTTTTAGATAAATTTGAACTATCAAAAATATAATTCAAATTTGTGCAAAAAGTATCAAATATATCTCAAATTTCTCCATAATGTATCACATATATTTCAAGCAATTCAATTTTGTGCACATATTTATAAATGACCAAATACAATCCGAATTCACGTAGTAAAGCATAGTCAAATGAGCGAGGGCATTGGTGTAATTTTTTTGTTATATGAACACCTTCAGTAATGATTAATGAAATATGGTCTGACGGCTGGTTTTTTTTAAAAAACGAGGGTCAAATGAAAAAAAGGTTATTTTGTTAGTTAGGCTTCGAAACGGGATAAAAAAAAAAGCAATTGTCCCTTAAAGAAGCTCCACGAAAGAATCCATGAGCAAACATGGTCTGTAACATCCAACTAGAGTTGGGCTCAAGGCCCATGGAAATGACTGTAGTCCTGATATGAATGGGTATTACCAAGTGAATATTAGCTTGACATATTGGCAGATACCACATAAGTATTAGACCTAATACTACCGATTATATTATCCAACGGGATCTCATGTGATAGCAACATCTAAAAACATATTTTAATCAGTAGACTAAACTTTCTAATATAGACAAATTAACTTTAACTTCAAAATTGTATACGCATGATATTTGGATCTCAAGACTAATCAATTGTCTGAAACAAACTATTTTTCAATATAACCAGGTGAATTTCTTATTTATGTTTCATGCTCTGAATAATATGTGGGTGTAGAATAAACATGTTATTGACTCTTGTTGGTAGACAAGAGATGGGGTAATAAAGGTCATCGAACTAAATATGGCATGCATATAGATATATCTATTGGTAGTTTAAGCATGAACAAACTAATAACAGAAAAACCATCAACTACTCAACTAGTAACATGTTTAACACAATGATATGGATAGAAATCAAATATCCAGAGTAAAAGCATCTCCAACAGATGCCCCATCTCACTCAAATTTAACCATTTTTTTTAAAAACTCTAACAACAGACTGGCCAACTGTATGGCTAAGTCATCCGGCTGGCCAAAGCAGCCCCAAACTGGCCAAATTTGGCCAGCCAACCTGACTGGAGGCCGGTGCCGCGCGGATCTACCGCCCCCGCGGCCGGCCAACCACGCCGCCGTCCTGCGAGACCCCCTCCCCCCGCAGCCGTCCAGATCCAGCCACCCCCACCGCTGCTCCCCTCTCCAGTCCGGCCGCCACCACCGTCCGGCTAGGCAGCAGCCGCGGCAGCCATCGAAGAAATAGCGAGCCGTCCACCGCCGTCCGGCCGCCGCCGCTTCCGGCCAGACCGCCTCTTCCCCCGTCCAGATCTGGCCGGCCAGGCCACCGCCGCTGCAGCGCTGCCCTCTCCAGTTCGTCGTCGCTGGCCTGGAGTCCGTCGCCGCTGAGCGAGCTAGTCGCTGCACGGTCTGTTCCAGCATTTGTTCATATGCTTGCAGTAAAGCTAATGCTTCTCAAGCACCGTTCTTTTTTCTATGTTGAATAGTTTGGGCTGGTAACAGCATGATTGGAGGCTGAACTCAAAATTAGTACAAAAATTGAGAGGTTTAAGGCATGTTGAGTAGTTTCTCTGTTCTTTTTTCTCTGTTGAGTAGTTTGGTGCCATCTTAAAAAGACCAATAATAAACTCTGTTGAGTAGTTTGGTGCCATCTTAAAAAAGACCAAAATTTTTATTATATAAACATTAGTTTTCAACTTCCTATATACTTTCTCAGTTTTATGTGCTAATGAAACAATTGTGCAATCTTAATATGCCAACAAAAGATAAACTATGATACATGGTTCAACTATTCGATGCATATTAACCCTCTCTCCTTCTGAATCTAGATTGTTCATGACTAGAGATAGAGATGCATATGGTTGTTGGGTGAATAGAAATCAGAATCCAGAAAGGTGAATGTGATCATCTGTCCCCCTGTGCATTGCTGGGGAATTTACTCCTGTAGTATGTATGGCATTTGCAGAGGAGATGGGGTAGTAGTTCTGGTGTACTGTCTACTGTGTGGTCTCAATCTCACCGTATCAACTTGTTTGTGATCTGTGCTCACTTGACTTCTCATCTTGGTCGATTAATGTACCTTTTGTTCAAATACTGCAGCTTGATCGTCTTCCTTCCGAAAGCCTGAAAACTGAATGGGATTCCATAATTGATTTTGTTTGGAGAGGAAACTAGCCGTTAGGATTTGGAGAGTTAGAAATAAAGAGTCTGTTGGAGCATACAGTAGGGATGGAGAGAAATCTTTTTGGCAAGTTGGCTAAATAGACAAATTGAGAGCCAAAAATGGCCAAACCGCTGGAGATGCTCTAAGCTCCTAAGTAGATGAGGCACTGTTGGTGTTATTGCCTCGATGAAGTTGTTCCCGGCTCCACCGGTACTATCGCCGTATCCTGCTCCATTGCCAGCGCCGTTGCCTCCACCAGCAGCAGACATGATGATCCAGTCGAGGAAGAGGGCGCTGAAGATCATGAGCAGTCGCTCCCAAGAATACGCTCCCCAGAAACTTTGATTGTCCATTCGTGTATGCGGTCAGAACTAGGGAGACAAGAAGCAACGCGGAACAGAAGGCTGAGGATTATTCTTGAAAGGAGGGAGTCAATTAATCCCGGGTAGATATATGGAGATATGCGACAGATCAAGATGATATTAATCCTCTTAATACTAATTGGGCTTATGGAGTTTATTGGGGTTAAATGGACCTTAGCCTATTAATCTAACAGAGAGGCAATAAGAAATTATCCTTAACTAATATTTCTTTTATATTTTAAGATGCACAAAACCATAAATACCTACGTACGTCCTTTTCACATCCAGTAGAATCACTGGAAATAACATAATGATAAAAATACAAAATTTAAGCTTCCATCTTATATGCGACATGTCTAACATTTGGCTTGTGGTAGGAGCCTCTCTCCTGCAGTAGTGCTGTTTTATTGTCATATTATAAGTTGTGTTTGATTTAATTTATTCTAAGTCTAGACTCTTAAGTTTGACTAATTTTGTATTAAAAAAATGCTGACATCTACTACACCAAATTACTTTCACTAGATAAATGAGTAGACATATTTTTGTAGTATTTTCATTTCATATTAAAATATTGTTATAATGTTATAGAAACTAATCAAACTCAAAGAAACTAATTTAATTTAAGGCCGTGTTATAATGACTGCATATTAACAATAAAAATATGGCTGGCCCCTATAGTTATGGCCAGCATTATTTCTTCTCGGTGAAACACGTATGCTACTGTTTATGATAAAGCAAGTCAACATTTGGATAATTCGGCCGGTCTGTCACCTGTCAATCAGACAACCGATCGATTCTATCCGGCGCCACTCTTTCGGACTTTTTGCTAGACAACCGATCAATTATGCATGTGTGGCTAGCCTTAATTGAAGATTAAAAATACATTTCTTCGAATCAATGGCATTAATTGTCTCTAATCTTAAAAATAAAAAAATTCCAATACTGCCAATATAATTTTGCTAAATTGGAGATATGTCATCTTGACCCACATGTCATTGACTAATGTGTGTCCTACTTGTTATTAAGATATATCTAACTTTGCAAAATTGTAATGACACAATTGCAAATTTCTTAAAAAAAACAACTTATAGAATTTGGAAACTTGGCCAAAAATAAATATTATAACTTTAATTAGGATTTAAAATCAATTCTAAAATACAATATTCCTATGTACACCGTTGATTTCAGGTCTACATTCGGTTATTCGTCTCACTCAAAAACTTATGTTATGATTTAATTTATTGCTATATAAACTTTAAGAAAGACTTATAATTTTATATATTTGGATACAAATTTTAAATAAAACGAAGCGTTATTTTGTCTTCTCAATCAATCATAGTTTTTTTTACTTAATTTATTTACTTTTTTAACACTCGTGTTTAACGTTAAAATGTTCTATATTTTGTGGCTGAGGCAGTACGTTCACCGGTGCCTTACATTGTAAGTTACACTCGCATGCAACTTTAACGATATGCAAAGCTACTACTTGTTCATATCAGAGAGAGTTAATTGCACAATATAATTGGATCTTTTCCAGCTGAGCCATGCATGGAGCCTATAAATACGATCCGTATCAACCAAGAGCTAGCATATCAATCTACCTAGAGTACATATTAATTCTAGCTAGACAATCCATCTCCGGCGATGTCGCGAGGCGGCGGCAACCACGGCGGCAGCAGCGGCGGCGTTCGTGTACCGGCCGACGGCGGCGAAGTTCATGTCCAGAGGGTGGAGTACAAGATCGTGCCGGTCATGAACGGGGTGCTGCTGCCACCGGCGGCGGCGCCGGAGAAGAAGGCCGGCGAGGTGATCAACGTCGATGACATAGCCTGGGACTCCATCTGGAGGAAGAAGAAGGGGTTCAATGATCCAGCAACAAACCAGGCCATAAATTAAGTTTTGCAAATGATCGATGCATATATGCTTAAATTAATGTACTCCATGTATACAAGTGTTGCTTTATGTATGTCATATAACATATATAATATCAGCAGCGGAATTAGGCATGGGCAGGTTGGACTTGAGTCTCACGTCTGGTTAAAAAAATACATTAGAAAAATACTAAGTTTAGTTAAAATTTGTTTTTATATATATATAATTGTTGAGCCGTCCTATAAGACTTAGGAATTTCGTGGTTCCGTCCTTATATAATATCCTACAAGTATTTGTATTCTCAGATACGTGTGTACTGATGAACTCTAGCTGTGGATGCTACAGTGTGTATGACTGTCTTAATTATGTTATAAAATTAAGGTTACCGATGATTATGTTTGCCTCTCGGATTTCATCTCTAGGCCTACCTTGAAATAAAGAGATTTTCAGGCGTCTTTTAGGAATTGAACTAAATTTAATATTAATTAAGTTCCTATGACTTCCAAATGCGTCTTAATTAATTTTTATTTTGGAGGAGGTGAGAGATGCATGATTGGAGAAAGGGTCATATGTGCACAGGCCTTTCTTACAAACGTCGTATACGTTAACATGTTTCAAAGTGTATTTGTCACAGTAAGACAACATACCTTCCACTTTGGTTGGTACGATTTGTTTCCTAAATGGAAGCACATGTCATCCTAAATGATTAATTTGTTGGTTTAATGAACAAAATAGTTTCATAAAAAAAACTAAAAGCCGCTCAAGATGTAAAACCAAACATCTTCATACCACAACATGTACAATTTCTCATGTAAAAAATAAAGTAGATCTTTCGTCTCTGTTCACTACTAGTCACCCTTGCCATCTAATTTTGGGTCTTCAATTATACTCTATGACAGTTTACTTAATTCTGTAATATATTGGAGAGATACTAGATTTAGTACTATGTCAGTATCGGATCTAGTACCCAATGATACTCTAGTTGATACACATCAATACTGACTTCTAGAACTGTGTAATATATGGTCGAGATACTAGATTTGGTACTCCATCGGTATTGGATCTAGTACTCATCAATACTAGTTGTTACCCATCAATACTAAACTAATACTAGGTGGTATCAGACATGCTACCCAATTACCAACCTAGTATCTATGATGTATCATGACGATGCACATCGAGCCATTTGAGTAGAGGAAGGGAGAGAAAGTGCCGACGATGGGGACATGTCCTATTATTGTCCATCTCGATGAAGTTTGACCTTAATCTGCATGGTTCACTCTAAGGATCCACGTTCATATGATGCCCCACTCGAACATTTGTCCTCGCCTCGTGGTACTAATACCAACGTTTGGACCTGAATTAGAACACACAAATGGTACAAGCACTACTAATGGCATACTCTCCCTCGTTCAGGGCTGATGTCCATGGTAGTTTACCGCTACTTAGCAAGTAAATACCTAGTATATTTCTTTGGTGCCATAGTGCTGCAACGTGTTCCTCCATGGGTCACGACGCATGTACGCCTGTGCAATGTAGGTTTAGGCTCTAATACCACTTATAAAACCCTAGCCTAAAGTCCGCATAATCCACTCTACATGTTTGTTGACGCTGAAAATAACAATCAACGGTCACACACGTAGGCCTAGGAGTCAATCTTAGATAGCTCCAATGCAGGACCTAAATCTTAGAATGCGCGGACATGCCAGTCAGTTTGATCCTGCAACAGACAAGATGAACAATAAAATAAGCCGATCGGCTATCGAGCCGATAGACAACTAGTAATCCAGCTGATCAGATGTTAATGCTGCAACGGTTAGCCGATAGGATGAACGATCGGTTGTAAAAAGCTTGGATCGGCTAGATACTTGATAGAAATAGACTTAAATTAAATATTAGACCATCTTAGCCGCCAAGTTACTTATTAATCTTAGTCGATCGGATGAGCCCCCATAACCGGATCAAACTTGACGTGCAGAGATTGGACTTAACTAAGACAGCATGCAGTCGAGCACGATATGATTATAGGAAATATAAAGATCGATAAGGCTAATAAATAAACCAGCGAATTACTTAGAATAAACAATGAATCATGTGTTACGATCGGCTAAAACCAATTTGTATGTAATTCTCATAAGCCGATGCACCATAAATAACTACCGATCTAACTAAATCAAGCCGATTGGTATAGAAATAATGCAGTAAAGCAATCGGCTACTCTATTGATGTAAATATGATAAGCATGCAGGCCGGCAAAAATCATCGGCTATAGACGGCGGACAAACAACCAAGATCTATAAAATACCTAACCCAGATTGCTAAGAATAATCATAGAAGATCGGACCCACCCAAGACGGTTCAAGATTAAACCTAGCAATGTCAGGATAGATACTAAATAGATCTAGATTGCTATCAAGCCAATAAGCCGATGACTGATAACTTATCGGCTGGTACTCCGATAAAACAATGAACAAAATATATCGATCTGATATAAACTATCTGACAAACGCAATCTACTAGATCGGACCTAACCGAGACAGTACTAGATTGAATATGTCAAATGACAAACATCAAACGAACATAGATCGTCCAAAGTGGTCGACCAGATCAACTCAAAACACGAAAGTGATCTAAGTTGAAACTGATACGATAGCTAGCAATCGCGCAACTAGATTAGAAGATTAGACCGAACTGAGACAGTTCTAATCTAGCCGAACGGTTACAGTGGCCCGGCGGAACGTAGGACTTACCCCTCCGTCGGAGATCGAGACGATGCAGCCCTACGTCAGGTGCCAATTAAGTTCCGCTTGAGTTGAAACCTCGGTTAGGAGGGTGGCGATGCGCCGAGAGTAATTGATCTATTGATTGATGTAGATGATTAGAATGACCCTAGGCATACATATTTATACCCTCGGGTAAATGCTAGTCCGTGTTGGACATGACATGCGACTCCTAATAGATAAAAAGAAATAACAAACTCCTAGATAGATTCTATCTCTAACACACAAATCCCGATCGGACTCTAACAACCTTAGAGATGAAATAAAAATCCTAACTAACTCTAATTAACAGATAAATTTACGCCGCCAAGCCTTGGTCCTCACGATTCCCTGTCGGATTCGAACCCTTTCAGATAAAATTTCTATCGGCGATTGCACCTTTCCTTATCCGAATCCAATACGGGAATTTACCAAATTTTAATATTAACAATGTTAAACAAATCTCACTAAATAGACAGTTGGACCTAACATGCTAGAATTAGAAATATAGTTCACAAAAGGCCAAACACTACTAAATGGGAAGCATGGCTGGGAAGAACATGTACGTAATCTAAGGAGATGGAGGTGGCAAAGATTGTAGACATCGTCGAGGCCCAAGAATGGCACGATTATGGTGATATGATGGTCCTTGATGTTCCATAGTCACATTTCTCCTCCACTTCACTCGTACATTAGGTGGCGTCAAACTATCCCATATAGTGCAACAGCTACACCATGAGAGGTGTTAGGTGATCCTCACTCGAAATTGCCTCTATCACCAAAGCCAATGCTTCCATGGATAAGAGGAGATGAGAAGGGGGTGGGGCTAGAGATTGCATAGGAGCATATGTTGTGACAATCCCAAAGGGGAGGATGAGGGAGCAGTGGGGGTACCAGGCGGGGGCATTGAGGATGTAGATCTAGTTGTTGCGATGGCAATGGCGGAGGTAGGGTGCAACCAAAGTGGAGCTGGAGGCAATCTCATCTTTTATGAGGGGATTCCATGTCAATGTGAGGGACTTGATATCATTCTCTAGTATTCTTGTTTTATTTTCATTGTAATTCTTACATAATTGATGTTAGTTGGGCTTGCATAAAGTGAATAGGTTAAACAAACCTCTGATTACATATAGTGATTCTCTATTATATCCTTAGAGGGGTAAATACTTACATCACTTGCGATACCTTTCCATAAAAGTGATGCAAATGATAGTGAAATGGACTTTTGTGTCAAGAGATCATGAGTTCAAAGATTGGCAGATGCAAAGGTACGGTATTAAAGTTTTTCTATATTTCTACAATAGTTGTGCTATACTTGGGGTATAATTTAATGTCCCTAGAAAATCATTCTACCTCCCATAAACAAACAAAATGCCTCTACAAAAATACTGCAATGCATTCAAACACTAAAAATTGCCTCTTTGTTTATAAAGGCAAGTCACTACTAGACACTTATGAGACACTTTAGTGTCTCTACACTTTGTAAAGACATTAAAAAAATACTATTAGAAAAGCCTCGACAGGTTATTTTTTTTTAGTGTGATCACCTAATTGTTATTGTCTTGTAAGGTTTACTACACTATTGTCACAACATTTAATTAATTGATGACAAGGTACCCTAGCGGTTACAACTTACAAGTGCTTGATTAGCACCTATAGGTCCTTGGTTTGACTCCCCACAGGAGCGAATATTAGGCTTGGTTAAAAATATCACTCGTTAACTCCTAACACGTGTTAATTATCGATCTATGGAGGGCATACCCTTGTGTATGGGGTAGGAAACCTCAAAGCATGGATTAAGGACTGATCCTCAGGAGACGAGTCCACGTGTAGAGGGCCAGGGTTCATGATCTTTCTCGACTGATTTGGCTGAGCTTTCTTCTTAATGGAAAACTGTGGGGACGGTCATTTCTCCACTGGTCGAGTTTTAATTGATGACAACGTATAGAAACCTCACACAGCTTGGGGCCCAGATATATGCCAAGGGATAAATAAAGTTGACAAATATATATATATATATATTTCTCCGACAAAAGAGAAAGCATATGGGCTTGTATATATATGAAAAAGCAGCATCCTGCTGACACTTTTCTAGTGTGCTCAGTTATATTGGAGATGCTAAGCTTTTGGATTATATATATACCATGGAACGTGCAACACGCACGATTAATTAATTCGTCTTTGTTAGGCATATAAGCACGAGATTGGCAGTGTCAATGAACTATTAATCCACTATAATTAAGCTTCAGGATGATGATCTGAAGCAGCCAAAAAAAATATGAACCATCTCCTTAATTCGTATAACCTTCAAATTACATTTTTACAAGCAATTGCAGACGACCCAGGAAAATTTGCACGGACCGATTCAGATATTTACAGTTATATAAATCTACACTCCATCTCTCCATGATTTTCCCCTCATAGAACTAATTAATTAGACCACAATCATGACTAGATGTTATATATATATATATTCCATATGCTCACAAATCCTTCCAGCACGAGGCTCTAATCATAAAATAATCCTGAGATCAGCATATGAGTTTTCACTTCCGATCAAGATCGAGCATCGATACGAATTCGGGATCGATAATTTCCACATGGGAGCAGCAAAAAGATCAGGCTAATTTGGAATCAAGCAAAGATGCCCAAATGATAACCACTCTGCACAGCAACGACCTAACAAACAAGACCTAATATTATGCTGCTACATCCAAATCCAAAAGGCAAAAGAAAAAGCAGCTAGCCACGTCGATCGAACAGGAGTCAGGAGCATCCATTGCACATTTCTCCATTGATTGGTTGCTCTCTCACTGTACAATTGGCATCTTCACTGGAGATCTAGTGCAGAGTCCCACAAGAACACAACTCGTTGGTAGTTGTCTAGGAGTAGTATAAATGGTGGCCAAGGCTGGCAAGCTCACTCAAGAACATGTACCATCTTGCCATAGCTAGAGCTCTCGAAACCCTAGATAAATAGCTAGGTCGATCTCCATCATTCGATTAAAGAGCGGCGAAGAGAGGAAACGGGGGAGACGACAACGACAACGACGACGATGCTTCGGGGTGGAGCCAAGAACATGACCAACGAGCTCCCGGTGGAAGGTGTGGTGAGGGTGAGAAAGGTGGAGAAGATCCGACAGGCCCACAACCTCGTCGGCAAGCCGTCATCATATGCTACCACAAAGATATCGCCGACGGGCCGGGCTGAGGGCATGGCCGTCACCGTTGTTCGGGTTGGGTCTATGGCTGGAAAAACTGGTGGTGATATACCAGTGGCTATAGCGAACAACTAGCTAACATGCCATGGTTTCGTTGGGAAACATGTGGCTCTATCTATGACGGTTGCATATGTCTGTCGACAAGACAGTGTAAGTGGTGTCAGTCAATGAAATATATGTAATAATATGTGTATGTGTCAGTACGCAAAAGTTTTTACATGTTTATTGCTCTTGTGATGCCATATATAAGACATAGTCATAGCTACCAATTATGTAGGGGTGTTAATCACATAATCTTCTTGTAATATCATATGTAATATATAAGACGGGTATTTTTTTATAGTCTTGTGATGGTATCAGGAGATAATATATTTTATAGTGTAAAATTTGATGCCTACGTGTACTTTCAAGGACCATAAAATTGTCAAGACCATTAACTTTGGTGTCTTGGAACTTCTGTCAATTTTACACTCTTTCACTTGTGAATTGTGATAGTTCAAAATATTTGCACTACCACACTCCAAATGATATGATGCCAAAAATATCTCAAACTTAAGCTGTCCCTCCAATTATATATTTATGTACGTGGCAAATTAGCGTAATCTTTCTTTAATTGCAGGTATGATCTGTAAGCCCTCTAGTTTCATGAATCATTTTGCTATATGCAATTGTACACTGGAATTGATGGAATTCTAGCAAGCTGCACTGGAATAACAATACTCCATCCATTTCAAAATATATGATATATTTTGTTTGTTGGAATAAGAGTTTGATCAAATATTACTCTATTAATATATCACTTATGTGAAACAAAATATAATAATAACAAAGTGTTTTTTAATACAAGTCCATAATATTAATTTTATGTCATAAAAAGTGTTTCCTAATAGAGTAATATTTGGTCAAATTCTTGTCCTAATAAACCAAAATATGTCATATATTTTGAAATAGAGGGAGTATCAAATTTTGTAGGTTTATAGCGGCACACTCATGAAGTATGATAATTACAATTTTTTGAACTATTTAATAACATTCTAAAGTAACCCTCTGGAATTTAATTATTTTGAAAAAACCACTTTATCCATGGTTGGCAAGAATACAAAATAAGTGTGACCAAATTAATGGTTTTTAAATACTGTATTTAGGAAAATATTAATCAAGTTCAAAAAATGAAAAAAAAACTATTAGTTGCTGTCACAGCATTGTACATATATAATGTACAGAAAGAAAAAAAAGGATAAAACACACTATATTTTTCTGTAATGATACTAAAACAAAATTTGAGTTCACCGTTATTTTTAATGATTTCTTATTCCAAATAAGGATTTCCAAAGATAACTTAGTAATATATCCGCACTATTACCACGGTGACATTTGTAACGTTCAGATATCAAATCACAAATGCAGTGTGCATCCATTTCCGATCATGTTTTTGTGCCACGTTTACCTAGGTAGAGTGTCTCAATAAGCAAAGAAGATTCACCGATCGAAACAAAAAAAGAATTACTATCAGCATGATGCATCGACCGTAATTGAAGCAGAGTTTGAACACCTATTTTCACTAGGGAAAATGACGTTTACCCATCATAGTAGATAGAACGTCAGATTCCTTGTAGTGGCAACAGCTAATTTAACTAGCAAATTAAAGGTTGCTTATTTGAGACTGAAGCCATCTCTGCTGCAAGGCTAGCACTGAATGCATATGCATTAATCCAAAGTTAAGCATAAGTTCTTGGCTAGCTCCTAAAAAGTTCTTTTTTTCAAACAAAAGAATACGCATAAGTTAGGCAGTCAGAAAGTGAAAACTAACAAAGTTTTGTTGAGCCATCACTGGGATTTGTAGAAAGGTGATTTTAACCAACCAAAAATAAACATAACAAGCAAATTTGTAGAACTCATAATCAGATACACCCTCAGGCATTCAGCTGTTTGTTTTATTCAGATTTCACCAGTTGCTCCTAAAACAGTAACCCATATGTATGGACAGCTGAAATATATATTTTTTTGTTTTCACGCATTGCAGTCGCCAACTTGTAGATATTTCACAAAGCCAGCACATCAAAAAGATCATGTAAAAGCTTCCTTTTAAAATGTCACTAAAATATCTTTACTTTATATGAGACAGCCAGAAAGTGAAAGTTAACAAAGTTTTGTTGAACTATCATTGGGGTTATTCAAGAGATTTATCACTGGGATTTTTAACTAAATAAAAATAAACATAACAACCAAATCTGAAAACCTTATAACCAGATTCTCTTTTGTTTGTTTTATTCAGATTTCACCTGTTACTCCTAATTAAAGCATTATATCATGCATGGATGCTGTTAAAGATTGCAATCACCAACTTGTAGATATTTCACAAAGGCAGCACATCAAAAAGATCAGCCAGCACTAAAATATCTTCTACATTTTAGAACAAAGATCATTATATGATCCAGCTTTAGAGAAAGCCAGCAGGCAACATGAGTTCATAAAAATCTTTGCTTTCGAGTGCCCACTATCTATGCATGAGAGTGCAAGTGCTTCCCTGAATATATGTGCAGGTCATTGCCGTCTCAATGAGGCAGAGTAGACTACTGTTGTGAGTCCAAGTCACTCTGTCTGGAGAGAACCTGATGCTCTTGCAGCTAACAGTGATGGATACCTCTGCATTTGATTGGTCTCTGGAGCAACACAGATCAGCTGCATGAACAGCGAAATTATCGAGATTGCGATCGCCACGAGCTATAATCTGGAGTCATCATTCATAACCTATTCCTGAACTTTAACGTTGTGTCGACTGAAAATCACACTGTATTGGGTACGATGAATGTCCTGCCTTTTGCTCTTGCTTGGTTGCCATTTGGTAAGATATACAAGAGCAGGCAAGCTTCACATGACGATGTGATACAGATAAATTAATATGTCTTCAGTTCAGTGAATTCAAGTGTGTTTCTGGAAATCATATGTTCTTACACCTGTACCACCTACATGATTATGATCTATATCCTGCATGATTTTGCATCCAGGAATTCGAGAGCTTAACAAGGTTAATTTTGAGACTGATGGATTGGTCGACACAAAGTTAATTTACTGATTTTGATCAGGTGCTTATTCAGAGAAACTTACACGCAATTTCTCCCTGGGGTGATCGTGATGTTTCCCTCCACTTCCAAGCAGTCATGAGGCACGATGTTTTCAAAAAGCATTGGAATCAATCGAGCACTTTCGATTGAGCAATTTACATGAGGAATCTACGGATTTCAGCAAAAAAAAAGAACTCTTTTGGACTTCTGAAGAAGCTAGCTTCTTCCTTGCTGCTGCCTTTCCTGATTGATACAGCCATCTAGCCCTCTTATCTTCACAGCACTGATCTGTGGCTTGTGAAATATCTTCTGTTGTTAGCTGACTTAAACCTAGAAGGATCCAATGATGGAGAAATAGTTCTCTGTCAGAATTAGGGTTGCTAGTTGACAAGGTAGCTTTGCACTTAGTTCGCTGACGGTTTTGATAACGGTAATGACCTTACCTGTTGGTGATTGCCCGACGAACTTTCGGCACAAAGAGACTCAGCAGGTATTATTGACACGGAATTGAATACCCTGAATCTTTCCTTTGAATTCTTTCTAGTAGTGTCTGATATCCGAATTTTAGCATCCAGTATATTTAGGTCAGACATACTATTACATCTACTGCTACTGGATATGTAATCACCTCCTTGTAATATGATACTCCATCCGTTTCGTAATGTAAGTCTTTCTAGCATTGCCTAGATTCATATTGATGCTAATGAATCTAGATGTATATATAAAGTATATACACTCATCAATCAATAGATTTAAGCAAAGCCAAAAAGATTTACAATATAAAACGGAGGTAGTATTTGCTAGCTAGTTGAACAGCGTCTGTGTTTTTTCATGTAAGGAATTTCATATAAAATCCTCGTCTTTGCTGTGCATCTATTTTTCTAAAGAGTAGCATACATCTAGAGTTATTTCATGGTTTTCATATATTGTTTCATGGGCTGCGTTCTTTTCTGCAGCTTATCCTAGATTATTTCTTTGTTTTCACGTGCACGCTTTCTAAACTGTTAAATAATATGTTTTTTTAAAAAGGTTCTATATAAATCTTCGTCATCTCATATTTTAGAGTATATTTTAACTTTATACTAATTGATTTTATCGTTTATATCGTTAAATAACTATAAAAACAAGATAGTGTTTTTATGTAAAAAGGAACCCAACCCATGTGTCGCAAACGTTCATTCATCACACATCAAGTTTATATACCATCTGCTCTCGCTTTCCCCACGTGAAAACTGCCCTCCGATCAGTGAGGCTTCCTTCGTTGGTCAATGGAGATAATGAACCTTCTCGCTTTTGAGCATGTGGTGCTGCACATCGCAGATGACGATGTTTTCACACTAACTTAGGGTTTAGGGAATATAATTGCATTTCTAAAGGGTTTAGAAGACCAAGAGTTAATTTGTAGGGTTTCGACCAATTTTCAATATTCTATCCAGTTTGCTATAGATGTGTTGTGTATTTTTTTTTCACCGAAATTAATCATGCTAATATAATTACAAAATAATTATAGTATGTAGTTTTAATGTTATTATCACTAAGTTATAGATATTTTTTATTTACATAAGACTTATATGCTTGTTATATATTACTCCCTCCACGTATTTTATATGACACCGTTAACTTTTAGTGGCCGACTCCGGTGTATTTTAATTGTAGTAGAATTTAATCCATATCGTTAATCTATTTTTATCCGACGACGGTGATTAAATTATAGTAACAATAATTTTAGGTGTAGTAGAAATTTAAAGGAGTAATATCGTTCTTTTTATGATATTTATTGCAAAAAAAAATAAAATTACAAAATACTGCTAATCAAGTAATTAACAAAGTAAAAATAGCCTTTTTCTACTGGTAGTATAATACTACAAGTAAAATGCACCGAATAGTTACTCTAATTTTTATATTTACGTTTGACCCTTCGTTTTATTAAACAAATTAAATTCTTGCCTGGCATGCATGAGACAGTCTTGGCGAGTTTTGGAGATACCGAAATCTCGCGATTTCTCCACAAGATTCTCAACAAAGCTGCACTACATCGCTACTAGGACTATACAATGGTTTACAATTTTGTCTACTCTGCAGAGTAGATGCTTAATTCCCACGGCACGTAGGAACAGAATATTTCTGATGCAACAAATGAGAGGATACTGCTGCTTGCTGGATCACTGTGCTGACCAGTGACAGATATTGATAGGTACAGTAGCACCGTATTATTGTTGGGGTATTATCTACTCTATTAGAGAAATTAAACTAACCTATGGGAATTTAATGGAAGTTCATAAAATCTGAATAAAACTTATTCTAAATTAATTTAATAAGTTGCATGAGTTCTATCAATGTTATACAAGATTTCTGACCTAACCTAGTATTAAGTGAAACTTATTTTGGTATACAATGGTGTACAACGAAGCTATATGCTAAACTCCGTACAGAAAAGTGAAACAAATTAAGTATTTCCTATGTCTTAGACTATAAGACTTTTTGTCTTGTCTAGATTTACATATGTAATAATGAAGCTAAGCACATATACAAAACATATACATTGATATATAGATGAATCTTAACAAACTTAACAAGTTTTATAATATGCAACGGAGGAAGTATAATCAACCAGAAGGAAAATACAATATAACTTACCCTTAAATATTTTAAGAAATAAATATAAAAGATAGTTTAGAGCTAATGGTCTAAAATACAATAGAAGAAAGTTTGTTGAGCGTATTTTTAGAGGCACACGGAGCAATTTATAATCCCATAAAGTACCTGAAAGTAGATTTTTCAGGACGAATTATTGCAGGCTCTATAAATTGAGCTCGCCACTGAAGCAATCTCGATCGGCATCAAGAACACATTAGAGAGAGAAAAACACACAAAAATTAAACACATTCACCATGGCTCGTCCCAAGAACTCCTCCGGCAATGGCGAGGTGGACGTCCAGAAGGTGGACAAGATCGCCCCCGTCTACAACCTTGTCACCAAGCCGTCCATGTACGCCGCCAGCCGGAGGGCGGCGACGGTGACGGCGAAGCCAAAGCCGCCGGCTACTCCTCATGCCGGCGCCGCCGCCGCCGTCTTCTCCGGGAGGACGCCGGCGCCGGCGAGCTGGCTGCAGCCGCACGGAGGAGCCGTCACCAAGGAGTACATCAGCAAGTACATCGAGGACAAGAAGAGGCAGTTCAATCAAGGCGACGAATGAGCGAGCAGCAGTTTAATTTCTTGAGCTGATCGATCATGTAATGCTTCGTATGCTGCTATATCTTAAACATATATGATTTAGGATGATCTGGTCTACTTAATTAGTATGTTGTATTAATTAGAATGCGTATGTGTAAGTATCCCTTGAGAGATGAGCTGATCAATATATATGTATGATATCTAGCTTCCAGAGTTGTTCAAAGTATATATATGTATCATAGTATTCACACTAATTAATTACTGCACTTGTCTTTTCTGAAACGAGTTATCTGAAAATTCTGAATGACCTGAAACTGTTAGCTAGCTAGGCTACAATTAGAGAAGCTCAGACAAGTAGTAGCTAGTGTTTCACCTGCTGAGGATCCAGTTGTGACCTGGAGAAATCAATCCATCAAGTTGCGTCGATTTAATTAATTTAGGATCATGCAAATTGAATGGGCATTTGTTTTTAATTCTTTTCTTGGGTATGATGGGGTGTGTCACCTGCTTGCCCCCAAAGCAGGAAGTAGACACTTGGAACAAGATTCTGCTCTTTTAGACTTTTGGACATTTTAGTTATGCGAACATGTTTCCCCCTTTGTTGTCCTGTTGATTTATGATAACATGTTGGTGCTACCTATGCTCTTTTTGTTTATAGAAAGATATAGCTTTTTTTTTTTTTGGCTTTCTTGTACATTGATAAACCAAGAGCAAAATATAGGTTGGAACAGAGCCCAAATGCTTTCATTTCTTAATAAATTCACCACTATTGATTTTCTTTTCCTTCCTTTTCTCATCTCTTTTTCTTTGCGTTCTCCATTTCTGGAGGCATTGCTAGTGTGCAGATTTCTCTCTGCCATTCACATCGTTAGGAAGGCCGGTGGTGGGGAAAGGGATGTGGTTGGATGGGAATGGTGTCATATGTAGTGAGCTCGCAAACGGGTCTATAGCTAAGTTGGGGGTTAGGTGGCTCGAGTCATGTTCGACTCCTCGTAAGAACATTTGGTTAAAATAAATCTAATCCACTCTAGCAGAATGGATGTATTCATTTGGTATGTATAACTTTGGATCTAAAATTTTAAAATTCACGTTCACACTATAAAAAAAATATCAAATTTGACTGAAATTTGGTGGGATTTTTATTATGTATAAGAGCAACTTTGTACAAATTTTGATTAATTTTTACATGTGGGTTCCACATATATCTATTCTCGTATCCATTAGGTATCCATTTGGTCTCCACGGGTCAAATCCATTTAAAACCTAAAATCACCTAAACAAATCTAGTCCACACCAATTCATTTGTCTCTATAACCCAATCCAATCCAATCCAAACCATTTGAAGTAACAATACATTTACATATAACCAAAGACAATCTAAATTAAAACTCAATTCATTTAATCCATTTCCATCTAACCCGTTAGCAGGTCTAGCACCCTAGATGCTACCTACTGTTTGTTGTGTTGGGACACGCCGTCTGTTAGTTGCCTCAGAGCTGCTGTTCATATTGAGGGTACTGTCACCGACGTCGCACAATTTAGCTGAATATTGTTTAGGCCTGTCATCCAATAAAAAGTACTACCCTCCGTCCCTAGCTGTTTGACGTCATTCATTTTTTTATACACGTTTGATTATTCGTCTTATTAAAAAATAAATATATAAAGATATATATACATAAAAGTATATTTAACAATAAATAAAATGATATATAAAAATAATTAATAATTGTGTAAATTTTTTGAATAAGACGAATAACGTGTATAAAAAAATTAACGGTGTTAAATATTTAGGGATGAAGTGAGTAAAAAACAAGGCGGAAGCTATGTCACAGTGCCATGGTAGGATCTGAGGGGAGTGGCGATTTTATATCGAACGAGTGAATGACACACTTTAATAAATATGGAGACTTGGATTTTTATTGTCTATATGTTTGGAGACATAGACATGGCATGAAAGTTAGAGATAGATGGTGCACTTTACTCAAGTAAAATTATATGGTTGAGTAAGAAAGAAAAATAAAAGATGGAAAGCGGTAGCTTGTCTTAACTTTATAAAAATATCTCTTTTTTTACCAAAATGATATGCAAAGTACATTGGAAAAATTGTTATTTAACGAAAGTTAAAAGTATATAAATTAAGATGCTGAAAGAACTAACTTAACCTTAGACCAGCGGCACCACCTCTTTTTTACAACTTAATTTAGGCCCAGTTTAGAGCCATTTGAAATGGCAAATGATAAAAGTTTTGGTAATGTATTTTTGCAAGTTAGTGTTTAGAGGTATATAAAAGTTGCTATTTTTTTGGCAAAAGTAAGAGGTGGTCCGCATCTCTATACACTTTTTGATAAAATTTACTACTCTAGACTGCCAAATGCCAAATGCAAACTTACCATTTTCTTACCCTAGTGTTTAGATTCATTTTACTAAAAATTACTTCAAAATGACAAAACTTTTGTCATTTTGAATGATCTAAACAGGGCCTTAGCTTAGAGAATTACTTCTACTTTGGACTCATTCCTTCACGAGAATATGGCCGTTATCGCAAATTGCAACGTGGTACACATTTCCTTTCGATTGCGTTAGAAATAAATTAAATGCCCAATATATCCAGCGGTGCCACTCAATAATGGTCGGCTTTAACCGAACCGGTAGTAGTGAGCGGCAGTGATTATTGCCTATTTTTTCTCCTAGTGTTTGTTTAATATATGTTTTACTTTATCCGTTTCAAATTACAAATCATTTTAGATTTGTCACGTGTCAAACCATTTTTAAGTTTAATAAAATTTATAGAAAAATGTTTAATATCTTCTGAATAAATTAGTTTGATTAAATCCACTATTGAATATATTTTAAAGTATATTTATCTTGGGTTACAAATGTTGATAAATCTTTGAGAAACTTAGTTAAACTTAAAAATGTTTGACTTAGAACAAACTTAAAATGATTTATGATATGAAACAGAGGAAGTAATTGTTTTACTAATAAGGCTTACCCTTTTTTTGTGTTAACTCCATATTATCATTTGTTATGCGACGTAGTCTATCCTTATACACTAGAGTTACGTACAACTTATATTATCATTTTTGGCAAATGATTGGAATCCATTATCATGTATATGTATAGAATAACCATCCTAGCACGCTTCAATAGCGAAATTCAAGTCTTCACGTTGGAATTTGAAAATTCTCATGTTGGGATTCTTATCTTTTTAAATAAAACTCCAGCTTTTGTAATATTTGAAAGTTCAAAACTTTAATTTGGAAGTCTTAATTTCTGTGTTGAAAGGTCAACTACTTTTGACTCGAAGCTTTTTTAAAAAGAAATATATCAAAAGTTCGGTATATATGTGTCCAAATTCTTTCATAATATTATATAGAGGCATTTATTTAAAAAGAAGCATGAATAACTATTTTATAACACAATATATCGCTCTATATAATAAACTTAGAATTTATCAACTTAATTTGAAATCAATTGGACAGCCGAGGAACCGGGTTGTTTGTTGTCTCTTATTGGGGTAGCATTTTGCCCTACCTTCCATTGTTCTTCCTCCTATACCCATGTGTTGTTTTCTCTTCTTTTTCTTTATTTTTTGTTGGCACTCTGGTGATGGATGTTGATACTTGATATTTTGAAGGCTCCACTTAGATTCCCACGCATTAAATAATCACCACTTACCATCACACACACTTAATTCCAATAGCATATACTACTATACCAAAAATTCGAGATAACAAATTAATGAGAACACAACCCTGTTATTTTTTTCCGTGATGGATTATAGATTATTGTAGACATATTTCCTGGCCATGATTGTACAAAAATTGTGCGTTTCATACAAAAAGTTATATAAAAGTTTCTCTTATGATATCTATAAATCAACTTTTTTTTTCTTTATACTCTCTTCATATTTTTTTATATGACGCCGTTGACTTTTAGGTTCACATTTGACCTCTCGTCTTATTAAAAAAATTATATAATTATTAATTATTTTATTATAATATGATTTATTATTATAGGAACTTTAAGTATGTTTTATAATTTTGCATATTTAGTTATAAATTTTAAAAAAGACGAACAGTCAAACGTAGATTCAAAAGTCAATGGTGTCATATACAAAATATGAAGGGAGTAATAGTTAACTCAGCCGTTAATTTATACACTCAAATAGCTACACAAAATCATTGAATAATCTAAAATAAAAACATGAAAATCTTATTAGAAAAGAATAGGGCTACTTGCATGCTCTCCCAGTGATGGACAGTTCATGAGAATCCAGCCCCAAAAAAATAGGCAAAAGAACAACTCCCAACAATAGCTAGCTAGACACGCTATAAATGGAGCCATCCGGTAGATCACCAGCCATTGCCATCAGAGATCGATAGAGCAAGCTTCTCAGAGACAAGAGACATCCATCAGCTGGTCTCCCAGCCGGTAGCCAATTCCAGCACAAAACTCACGGCGACGACGGCGACGGCGACGAAGATGTTTCGCCACTCCGCCATGGCCGCCGCCGGCGCTCCGGCTCCCTCCGACATAGAGGTGAGGGTCCAGAAGGTGGACAAGCTCGACCTCGTCTACAACATCCTGACGAAGCCCAGGGGGCCGTACGGCGGCGCCGGCAAAGGCGGCAGCAACCTTCCGGTGGCTCCACCGGCCGACGGTGGCGGCGCCGGTGGCAAGAAGCACGGCGGCGGGAACAGGGGCATCGTGTCGGTGGAGGACATCAACAAGAGGTCTGAAAAATTCATCAGCGACAGGAAGAGGATGTTCCTCGGGCTGAATTAATTAGCTACTCTCAATTTAATTAGTAATACGTACCTAAATGATGTGACCTTAATTAATTTGCACTCTACTTATAATATATAACGGATGTATGCATGCATAAATACGGGGAAATATATGATATAAAATTAGCCCCGGAGTGAGACGGGAGCATGTGTTGTAAAGTATACATATGTGAAATATTTTTAACTAGATGCAACATGTGTTTAGCGCTGCATCTCCCTCTCCCCGTTCTGTTTCCTTGTATCTCCCTCTCCTCGTGCTGCTAAATCTTCTAGACAGAAGACACTTATTTAAAAAGAACCATGAATAATTATTTTGTAACACAATATGTCGCTCTCCTCTATATAACAAACTCAGAATTTATCAACTTAATTTAAAGTCGATTGCACCGCCGAGGAACCGGGTTTCTTGTTGTCTCTTGTTGGGGGTAGCATTTTGCCCTAGCTTCCATCCATGGTTGTTCCTCCGATACCAACGTGTTGTTCACACTTTTTTTTGTTAATTAGATTTATGCATTATAGATTTGCTAGTTTTGAAATATGTCATTATTATTCGATTAATTGTAAGGGTGTCATTATAATTTCAAAATTATTCGACTAATTGTAAGGGTGTCATTATAAAAAAATTGGACTATATTGCCTCTCTGTTGTTCACCGCGTCCTTAGAAGTGCAAAGGACAATTTGATCCAAAAATAATATATCTGAAATAGTTCTAAAATTATAATGACATTCTTACAATTAGTCGAATAGTAATAACATATTTTCAAAATCGACGAATTTATAATGGCATACTTTTATTGGCACTCTGGTGATGGATGAAATGTTCCGCGACGCTATCACTTTTTAGATTATATCTTTCAAGTATACGATAGCAGGTTGCATATCTGTCTACAAAAATTAGGATCACAGTCAAAAAAAAAAAACATCAACGTGTCACTGGTACGCTGTCCACGGTGACCAATGCTATATTAATACTATATTCACCTTGCACCAATAGGAATGTCCGTACCCTAAAAAAAATAGGGATGTCCGTAATTTTTTTTATACCCAACAAAAATAAGGGGTTATTTGTGCCAGGTATTTGTTTTAGGCGTACAGGACCTTGCTTCGTTCTATCCATGACGGGTACTAGAGAACTGACACGGATGTCCTAGTGTTTTTTGATGGGTATTAAAGAACTGACACGAATGTCCTAGTGGTTTTTGATGGGTATTAGAGAACTGACACAACAGGGATGTCCTAGTGTTTTTTGTTGGTACTGTTAGTGCCTGTTACTTCCCAAGAATGTACATGCATAGTATTGTTCAACATATTTTTGAAAAAGATGTAATATAATGGTTAATGAATGGCATTTATGTTTCATATATATAATAATATTTTAACGAAAATGTTTTAGTTATATTTAAAAAAATACTTTTTTTTACAACTTGCAACATCTTGCCTATATCAATCTAGAAGTCAAGAATATATAAAAACGAATTCCTAGGTGAAAAACATCACTTATGAAATAATCCTATTGCTAAAATTCCACGTCCGTAATTAACAAATACTTGTTCCATTTCATATAGTAACATCTTATAGCTTTACCAGTTTATATATTTGTCTAGATTTATCAGGATCTATATGTAACTGGTTAAAGATAAATAGGCTTACTTCATCTAGAGCTTGGCACCTGATAATTTTTTTCCAGACAGTTCAAGACAGCTGTTATCAATAAATATTGCAGCTAGCTGGCTGGCTAGGGTTCTATGGACGGACCAATTCCATTTGCATGCAATGCGAGATTGATCGAGAAGGCTCAAATAAATCAATTAAGCAGCCAATAATCTTTCATTAATCCTTGCAGCCGTACGCGTGGAAAGCACCTGATGCGTCGTCTGAAATAACTTACAGGTGTGCCTTAATTTATACCAAATTTGTTTCTCTGAGCAATTAAAATGTTGAGCAAATTGACATCGATCAGCGTAGCTTGAACAGTACATAGATAGATTGTGTAGAGCTTTCCGATCCCAAACATGTGGTTTCAGTTTTGATTTCGATTAATTGTGGCTGTCATCGTCATTGCCATCGTCTCTGGCAGCATTGATCCTCGTACTGTGAGCTCTCCAATATGAGATCAGCAACTCCTAGCTTTATGACCCAACTTAATTTAAATAATTATAAGAAAAAAAAGAGTGAATAGTACTATGTGCCACATTTATTATCTAAATTTTACTTTAGACCATACTTTTACTTTGGACCGAATAAATTTGTCATTATTGTAATTTAGACCATTCTACACAAATATTTCAATAGACATAAACACATCGGCTTTGATACACACATCGAACTCCAAAGCTACATACCTAGCTTGCCTATTTCTTTTCAGTATTAACTAAATGCATGTGGTACATTTTGTTCCTCTCAAGTATCTAAATATTTTCAAATCATAATTACTGTAGAGAAATATTTTGTTCCTCCCAAATTTGCTTGCCGTGTCGAATTAATTGCCAGGTGTTATTAGTGGTAATATGTTCCCGAGATGATCATATATAAGCCCTTGTAGTCGCAGTCATGGATGCCTAATCGTGTCAATTATTAGGGCTTCATTACCAAACTAATTTGGCAGGAGAGATTCCATGAATATATACCGCAGTGACCAGCTGCTAGCCAGCATATGTATATATATCGACTTGACGTTTACGATTTGCAAAGTAATTATTTAAAATGAAGAACATGTGGTAAAGAAACCACCCACTTAATTAATTTTCATCAGAAATCATCTGTGAATATAGAATGGAATTAATTAAAGCAGCTTTTACAGTGCGGCTGCAACGAATTGAGTTCTTTTCCATGCGGCACGTCAGGTAGATATGTTGTGTGCTGCACACATGTTAATTACTACTTGTGACTGCTTGTGAATAATTATTTATTTGATATTCTGATTCACCTATCATATCATATACAATAATTCAGAAACTGAATAGCGATGAAGGCTAATTAGATGGAATTATGAATTTTTCATGCTACTAAATAGTGCGTGTGAGCTGGTCTGGTTAATAGGTTTCATTCGCCGATTGCAATCCTGCCTGTTTTACAACTGGCAGCATTTTTTATGAAATTAATCTGAACTGCAGTAACGCAGACATTACTGTTTATGTGAGGTGTACCGTGAAAAAAAGACATAAACAGTGTCAAAATACTTCGATCACAACGATTTCGGGGGTACTGTAGCAAACACTGTAATAATCAGCTGATCTGGCATGTCTGTTTTAATCCAATGACAAAATATGATCCAAATTTTGGTTACTGTAGACCTCCGGATTGAATCTGAACAACCTTGTATGACCAAAGTAGATAGACATAACCTGTTCAAGTCATTGTTACCTGACGATTATTCTCTCCAGACTAATTCTGTCATACAGGTGATCATATCGGATCTGAAGTCGTTCACTACGGCCTTAGCTATCTGCAAGCTTTTGGAGACCAAGAAGCGACGAGGCTGCTTTATTTTGCCAGCTTGTCCTCGACTTTTACGCGCATGTTTCTTAAACATTAAACGGTATATTTTTAATACAAATTTTTATATAAAAGCTTCTCATCTTATCCTTATGGATATATTTTTGATCTTATAATAATTAATTTGATTTTTATACGTACATTAGATAGCTGTCACAAAATTAGATAACGTTCTATAAAATGAACAGAAATGAACACAGCCTAAGTACTGGCCTGAACCCTATATTAGTTGGCCCAGCTGGTGTAGAAGGGACCTGATGCGATGCTTAATTGATTTCTCATTTGCATGAGTTGACGTCTGAAGAATTATTAAGCTCGCTAAGACTGACCATAATCGATGCTGCATTCTGAACAGCTGATCGAAAGAATAAGAACGATACCCCTATTAATGCAGGCGATCGAAATTAGCTATAGACGTGGAGTGATGCGAGCAACATGTACAAGCAAACTTAATTTGATTCCATGGGAATCATGCGTACATCACGTGTGATTCCGGCCGGTCGACGGCGAGAGCGACGGCCATCGTCATGTGGTATGGATTCCTGCGTGTATACTTGGCCAAACGGCCCAGGGCCCGGCAGCCCGGCCCATGGCACAGGGTTAGGCCCCGGCTAGACACGGCACGGCCCAACTTGTGTCAGGCCCATGCTGGCTTGGCTTGACCCTACAATTTTTCAGCCGATATGTGCTTAAACTTTTGATGTTTGAGGGTTTCTTCAGACCCCTTCCTTTTGGCCTTCTCTTGCCCTAACCAAGGTTGGGCCTAGGCCTGGACGAAAAACTCGAAGTTCAGTAGCTCGCTCGGCTCGTGACCGGCTCGGCTTGACTCGATTCAGCTCGTTAGTATAACGAGCCGAGCCGAGCCAACATTTTAGCTCGGTAGCGCTATTGAGCCAACTCGAGCTGACTCGCGAGCAGCTCACAAGCCAAACGAGCTCAAAAAAATGTCCCCAGGAAAAAGGCCCAGTGGCCCAAATAGCCCATCAAGAAAACCTAATCAGCTGCCACCCCACCCCCATGACTCACTCCACGCCGCCGCCCCATCGCACTCGTGACCCTCCACGCTACCGCCCCCATCGCCCCCTCCCCACCGTCGTTGCCTCACCATCGCCGCCCCCGTCGTCCTCCTCATCAGCGTCGTCGTCGTCGTCCCCCTCCCCGGTGACGTCTCCCGTCGTCCTTCTCATCATCGCCACCCCCCGTCGCCCTCCTCATCGGCGCCGCCAAAGTCGTCCCCTCCCCGACGCCGCCCCCCGTAGTCCTCTTCACCGACGCTGACGCCGTTGCCGCCGAGCACCACCGCCGCCGCCCCTGTCGGCCCCCTCATCGCCGCCGCCTGTCGTCCCCTTCCCCGACGTCCCACTCCCCGACGTTGCCCCCCATCGTCCCTCTCACCGGCGCTTCAGCCGTTGCCTCCGAGCCCCACCACCACCGCCCCCGTCGCCTTCCCTCCCCAACGCCGCCCGTCGTCCCTCTCCCTGATGTCCTCCTCCCCGACGATGCCCCCCACTGTCCCCCTCACTTGCATGTGCTATGATTGCTCACGGGCTAAACGAGCTGGCTCGAGCTTTTAATGAGCCGAGCCGAGCCGAGCCGAGCCAGCTCGTTATCCAGGCCTAGCTAGTTGGGCCTCTTCGCATCTCCAACCCCTAATGTCATTCCTAACTCATAACACTAGATATAGTTTCTATAAACTCCCCATCATCAAGAAACTAGTACTAGACACTGCTCTCCAATACAAACACAACTATTTCATACTTCAATTTAATGGTACTTGTCTCACATGATATCTTGGATGTTGCGTCGAAACCGTGTCTCATGCAAGACATGGTTTTATTGTCTTTCCTCATTTATTCACTTGCCGCATCATTTTCATTCTAGGTGATAACTTATTTAATGTTATGGACACCATCCTAATCATTAAGTTAGGAATAGCCTAATACCAAGTTACATGTACTTAATTAGTGATGGGTTATCCATTTAATTTGTCTACAAACAGATTTACGGGCCGATCCATTCACACCCTCGTGAGTGGCCCTAGGCATCTTGAATGTGGCCTCCGATGATCCGCCATAATCGCTACATCTTAGAATGTGAGACGACGATGCGTGGGTACATGCCTCCGCTACATTGATGGAGAATTGAAATGGCATGTATCTTAATGAAATATTATGTTAATCAAATGGGGTGATTTTGATTCCAAGCTACGGCAACTCGATCCAAAGGAGGAGTATTATCTTCATGCATGGTTTTTCAGGCTCATGTAAAAACTTAAAAATGGCATTCACATATATAAAAGATCTGCAACAAGGGAGTGTAAGTAGGGGTGATAATAGACCAAGGCCCTTTCTTCCTTTTACAATTTCACAACCCTACTTAAACTCTTAAATATTTTTAGCTTAAAAACCTATAAAATTTTAGCCCAGCCCATTTTGAACCACAACACATAAACTTTATATAGAAAAACTTGAGCTCATTCCCACCCCTAGGTGTAAGTCATTATTTATTTGGACATGTCATTGGTCATTAATCCGTCTTTCTTTCACTGGCACCACAAAACAGGGGGGTGATTATTTGGTTATTCGAAGAAAAAGCCAAATGACATATTTAAAAAATTTGGAAGTAAACTTTTATATACGTGTTCTTGGCGATCTAAAAGTTAATGCTGAAAAATAAGTCACAATAAAAAAAATCTTAAAATCAACTCTAAATTTAAGATTAAAAACTTGAATTTTAGCTTATAAGTATAAACATAAGCGAAAAGACGAGGGTGGATACACTTATGAGAGCTTGTTGACCATCTTTATGCTTAATCGACGGACACCCTGGTTAGGCGCTATATTCGAGGAGAACATCTAAATCAGTGATAAAGTTAGACATTTCACACATATTTAGGAGTATTATTGCAAAAGAATATCGAATATATTTTGTTGTCTATAAAAAGGACGCCATTTCTTTGCTGCAGATCCAATTCAATCCAAGCAAGCAACCCAACACCAAAAAAAAATTAACAAAGAGGCAGAAATCTCCAGCAAATCTAGCAAACACACCATTTTAATTAGTGCAAGTGCAAGAACAGCTAGCAGCTAGCTAGCTAGGAGCAAGATGCCTTGGTGGCAGCAGAGCCAGAAGAGCATGAGCAAGATAGGAGGAGGAGGAGGAGGACCAGCTGCTCCGGCCGGCGGCGCCGGCGCCGCCGCCGGCGATGTGGCGGTGCAGAAGGTGTTCCACAACCTGGCGCCGACGAAGCACTCTTTCCACCATGGCGGCCATGGTGCGCTCGGGAGGATGCACACCATCAAGGAGGACATCAACAAGAAGGCTGACAGGTTCATCCAGATGACCAAGGCAAGGTGGTTCAGCCAGGGCAAGTCCTTCCGGCAATCGCCGGCGGCCGGCCCTCCGGCGCCGGCGACGACGACCGGCCGTGATGGCCGCCACCTCGTCTGATCGGTCGATATATCGACCACACCGCCAGTGCAAATAAAGAGCTTAGTTTCATCTCAGCTTATGTCATATATGTAGACATGATGTGATCGATCAAGGTAGAGGTGATGATGAACTTCATATATATATGGCAGTGGTGCATGTATTAATTTATCCTGTTTAATTAGTATGTGGTGATTAATTATCAACTAAATAATTTGGCTACTTCGTGTTCATTGTTAAATTGATTTTTTTTGAAGGTTACAGGACGCACACGAACACACACCCGAGCACTGCTCGGTCCTTATTGTTAAATTGATTTGACTATATATGTGTGTGACTGCATGTGTTGACTTAAATTAATTATTACCTTTCATCATGTATTGAGTTGGCCATTGTTTGCAAAATTTTTATTATGAACTTGCAGATGAAATGAAATACTTCCAAGTTTTTAGGAACATATATCTGAAGGTTATCCAGACCTTCAGATTAATCAGTGCTTCTCAAATTCAGAACTTCAACTAGGATAAGATAGTTGGAAAGTTACTTAAGCTTAATGAATGATTATAAGTTTACCTATTTTATTGCTTCCAACACATAATTAACCTAAAGTCTCCAAGGTTCGTGAAAAAGGCTCTTATCTTTTTAGTTTTGTTAGGTAGAAACTCCCATGCATCTTCTTCAGATGATAGCTTAATTAGACCGGCATAAGCCTCCATTTCCATGCATATTACTGTCCATTTTTTTCAGAATTTGGACAAGACTTCTTTCCTGAATTTATCTACTCGATTAATGCTGTTGGGGGTAAACTAAACTAAACCTGTAATTCCATCCAAATTCCAAAATCGAGGTTGCAATCAATAGAGGAGCCCAAGATAACCTGCAACCGTTGATGTCTTGAGAGATGAGAATCAAGAACAATCTGCTTTGTTGGTTGACATGACAGCATGCATGATCGAGACAGACAGTATTCACAATCTAGCATCGATCAGTGTCCTCCTCTCCACATGCTAGCTCCGTCCCATAATACCTATATTTTTCAGTTTTTATACAATATTTTAACTCTTCGTTTTATTTAAAAAATTTTGTGATTAATATTTTTATTATTACTAGATGATAAAACATGAATAGTACTTTATGCGTGACTAATTTTTTTAAGTTTTTGTATAAATTTGTTAAATAAGGCGAATAGTCAAACGTTGGACACGGAAAAATGAAAAATAAAGTTATTATGAGCTGTAGGTTGTATATAATTACAAGCTGCGTGACTGTGTGGAAAGGTTGGGTGCTTGGGTGATGTCACAAGCTGTGTCGCCTGTTTCCATGTACCGTCGAGGGAATGCCACCCACCACCTACTAAGAGATTTGCCAAGGGGATGCTAGGGTAGTGGGAGGAGTAAGAGGAGGAGGTGAGGGGCGAGAAGAGAGAGGAGGACGCTCTGTTAGGACTTGGGATAAGATAAAACCGAGAGATATAATAGTAAGGGTGAATGGATAAGGAATGATTGGTGGATGGGGGTGAGGAAAATATTCCAACAAGATTGGTTTGGTTTCTACGTAGATGTCAGTTTTTTAAAGTATCGGCACATACCTATAGTATATTATATATAGGTGATATATGGATTTTTTAAATAAATAGTCCCTACGAAAATATAGGGGCCGTTTTTTTTAAAGGTTGACACTATTACTATTGGTGCTGATTATATGTATATATTGGGCCCGTGGAGACTGAAAATGGTCAATAGATGCCGGTTTGACATAAACCGCCACCTCCGGACCTAGCTATCCTATCGTGTCATGTAACGTAGTAGTGCCACAAAACGAAACTTTGGAACATAAAATCAGTTAGAATGATGCAGCGATGAACATGTTCGACCATTTTGTGCAAAGCTCAAAAGGAAACCACAAATTAACCTCGTCTTCTACTGCATCCATCTTTTCTTTCCGTCCGGGACTCCATCATCACGTACGTACCGGTCGGTAAACTGAAAACCGAAAAGCTTCCTTCAATTGGATCGACCATCGATCGTCGTCCCCAACTCCCATCTACACATAGATCGATCGACTGGCCGGTGGCCTGATCGATGGACGGAGGAGAGAAGAAGAAGGCGGCGGCGCCGCCGGATGTGGTGTCCGGCGACGGCGATGGGCGGCAGGAAGGACTTCATGGTGGTCAGTGAGCAGAGCAGGTACTCTCTCTTCGCGGTTTCGCCTACCTCAACCGCGTGCGTGATGATTCTACCGTATGAAATATATGGGATTCTGTAGATTTCTTTTGTATATGGATCTTGTTGCGATCATTGTGCTCTGCATTCTTTTGGTTACTGCTATTTCTTGTTTGGAGGCTAAATCGATCGGCTTCCCTCGATCAGCGAAAACAATGAATTTTAGTTGGTAAGTTCCATGCATATGTTAGTTTCTTTCCAACTTTTTTGTTAATTAGTTGTTGCTAGAGATTACAGTTTCTTGGCCACTATAATAATCTCTAGGTAGCTAGCAAATGAAAGTTTGATCACCACCGTAAGATTGGTATTTGTCACCAAATTGGAGTAGGTTACATACGTGAAACTCTCATCCTTTCCCTTACCGTTACTACTAGTTCGGCGAGAACAATTGGTTTTTCCATATATACAAACATTACTGCTTAGTTATCCTTCTTGCCCTGCCTTTCGAACACACCAACCGTCCTTTCAAAAAAAAAAAGAACACACCAACCCTTCACTTAGCGTGTACTAAGACTAATCTCAATAGAAGTTTCATAGGCAATAAATAGGGTGTCATGTAAACATTTTTAATGATATGACAAAGTATCAATGAAGAGATGAAATGAGTTTCATGAAGATGAAACCTTCTATGCACTATTATCTAGACATCTTGTGTCTTACATGTAACCTAGTAAACAATAAACTATGCATTGAGAGAGGAGTGTTTTATCCGGATAGTCTAATTAGCGCGTGCATGCTAGCAGCCCACGATGAAGATAGCCCATTTGTTCTATATATTGTTCATGGGCCGGCCCATTTATGGTATATATATAGTCTTTTTTACTTTATGGGTATAAAGCACCGATAGTCACTCATCTAACGGCCACCGATGGACGTTTGTCGCGTTGGATATATCGTTACTAAAGTCCAGCGGGGGTTAGGGTCTAGTTTCGTATTTTTTTAAAAAAATATTTTTTAATTTTTAATAAAGAAAATATATAAATAAAAATTCTAAAGGAACAGTATAGCTAAATATATAAATAATTTTTTTTGTTAATTTTGATAAACTTACGTTATAGTTATTATATCCCCGCCCCAACAAAAGGAATTATAGTGTTTCTGGCTCTGTCTCCGCCACTGTCTTGAGGATAAGGAAGAGTGTTAAATGATTGATAATGTAGTGTTTAAAAGCAAGGAATAAGGGTATTAATTCTTTATTGATATGCTAAGGATAAGAGTTTTAATGTAAGGAAAAATAAGGTGAAAAGTAAGGATACGAATGCCATATGGAGGTCATATAAATAAAATAAATTATAGCACGAGTAATTAAACATAAATTAAAAAGTGAAACGTATCAAATAAAAAATCAAAGCAGCCGTACCTCATTTGTGATTTGGCCTCAAAATAGAGGGGAAGTGAACGTGCGGCCCATGTATACCGTTGGGCCGGAAAGCAAGGAATTGAGCCATCAATTTGAAGCAAGCACATTTACTTGCCTCTTTAGTTCCCGATCGACATGAAGGGCTGGTTTAATTTGGTTTAAGACCAAAATTATCCTAGCTAAAATATGTATATGTCAATAATTTTCATTGTCAATACATCCTTCACACAAAGAGAATCGATTCTTTCTATAAATCTCGATAGGTAATCCATAGCTAGAAAATTGTTCTTTAAAACGGAGGGAGTAGTATTCGGTAAGGTGAAGTTATATTTGATTTAAGGCCAAAACAAGATAAACCAAATTTTGATAGTTATGTATATCCTTTGGAACGAAGTATGGTCGAAACACTATGGAAATGACCAAATTTAGATTAGTCTAATTTTAGGGTCTATTTAGTTCTATTTTTTTTTCAAAAACATCACATTAAATCTTTAGACATATAAATATAGCATTAATTATAGATAAAAAACTAATTGTCCAGTTAGAGGAAAAATCATGAGACAAATCTTTTGATCCTAATTAGTCCACAATTAGGCATAAGTGCTACAGTAGACCACATGTACTAATAACAGATTAATTAGGCTCAAGATCGAGATTCGTCTCATGGTTCGTAGGCAAGCTATGGAATTCATTTTTTTCATTCGTGTCCGAAACCCCTACGATATCCGGACAAACGTCTGACGTAACACCAAAAGGTTACATTTCGCGAACTATACTCACCCTTTAGTGTCAAGCCAAGCCAGGTAGAAGTTGCACGCAATCATCGGCACTGGAAGGCATGTCGTCTACCTGTCTCCCTTCGGTTCGACCGGCCTTGTTTTGACACTTCCAGTTGCTGCTGCCTTAGACTTGACAAAATCTTTGGATGCTCTGATCTGAGCATTTTGCAAGTAAATTAATTAATTACTGGAGTAGTGTTACTGTTCAATTATGTGCTCGAATGCTCAAACACTGTCGAGAACTCGAGATGCAAAGTTTAGGACAACCGGCGTAGTAAAGTCACATGGCGAGTGCTTTGGGATCAAACTGAGCTGAACCAATTTAGTCACGTAGAACAGGATAAAAATTAAGTATGATTAGTTACTTTTTAAAAAAGTTATATACAGGAAAGTTATTTTAAAAACCAAATAAACCTTTTTTGCAGATTTAAAATAATTAACATGTAATTAATCATGCATTAATAATTTATCTTGTTTCATGTGATTACATTGGTCTATAGTCTAGACCGATATGATTCCAAACAACTCAGCCTTCGAGCAGGTACAATAGAAAACTATAAGCCAACTATAAATATATATTTTAAGGAGGCAAGAGAGAAGAGAGAAAAACAGTGAGCTACAGATTTGTAATTAGCTGCCGTATGGACTTCAAGACACAATGTATGTATGACAGGTGAAATAAGATAGTATATATTTTGTAGGTAAATGGGCTATTAGATTGACTATAGATGATTTGAAGCAAGCATTTGGCTATACTACTGAATTTGCTCCTCTTAGAGCATCCCCAACAGCTCATCTAAATTTGGTCACTCATATCTTCATTTAGATGATCATCTAAAACACTTTCATCTTTCATATCCCTTTATACTCCAGCAGATCATCTATATATGGCATCCTCCATATCTATTTAGAGGATTAGAGAGAGAACATCTAAATATAGAGTCTCTCTCTTCTAATATGGATGACATCAAAAAATAGATGATGGGATAGATGTTCTGCTACAGCTCAAATTTTACTCTTCATTCTCTATTTCTAAGATGGAAGATGAGATAGATGAGTTGTTGGGGATGCTATTAGGATACCTAACACTATCATGATGTACAGACGTACTACTCAAAAAAAAAAGATTTCTGAGTTAGCTAGGTTAAGTTTCCGTCCTATTTAAAAGATTTATTAAAAAATTGAAGAAAAAAATTAGCTAGGTTAAGCATGGCAGACTTGTCGCTGCCACGTAAAACATGAGACACAAGGTAGGAAGCCTAGGCTACCCGCACGCGTGAGAAAGATATAGGGTAGAGATATGGTGTGTTTGTACGAACTTGATTTGTTTCTGTGTCGACTTGGCTCGGCTCGCTATTTACCTCAATGTCCGTCACTTATATACGTGCACGGCATAGATGGATAGATAGAGTATCCATCTATGCCAGTTTTTCTCTACCATGCACCAACCCAAGCAGGTACACTGCCTTTTTATGTTGGGTCTTCCATGCATACAACCGACGTAGGTATATATATATATATAGGTTGTCTGGCGTTTTTTTCCTATAAACTGCACGAATAATTACTTATAAAAATTTACAGAATAATTAAGTTGATAAAAATAAAGTTATTTTAATACGGAGACTGTATCCGTCTGATTCGAGGAGGTGTACTTGCGCTGCCGGGTGTGCGTGTGTATGCTGAATTGGTGATGGTGCTGCGCCACTACTCCTTGTGTTGGCCAACTTCTTAATTATCATCGCTGCACCTGCACCTGCATGCTAAAAGGCCGATCTGCACTTGCCCATGGCTACATACGTCGTACCCATTGCATATATATATCTTGTTGCTTCATTAATTAGCTTAATTAATCACTGTGCTAATTCATGATTACGAAGGCATGCTGTCTGTCTGTCTGTGCAGGGTACTGCTTGCATGCCTTCCCTGGTCATTTTTAATTGCTGGCTAGGTTTAGGTTAATTTACTGTCAACTTGATTTTTGTCGTCTTCTGCCATGCTTGCTACTGCCATCAGATCATAGGAACATGCTTTGTCCAACCTAAGAGAGATAGTTTAATAAGGGCGATTGCGCTAAACTGCTAACTATAAGCATACTACTTAAGATTGTATGTTTGGGTGGAGGAGAAAAGTTCGCAGAGAGAATAAGTGGGCTACTAAACTGTTGTCAACTGCTGTATGTGATCAGCTCCAAGAGTATAACGCTTGTCACTGATACATATGATAGATCAATACGTGTGAAAAAGGTATGGTTGAAAATATATTCGTAAAATATATCTTCTTGTTTATTATGATGATGACCAGTTATTACATGCCGTACCTATACGACGTGCTATATACTTATAGCCAATATTTGGTTATACTATAAAATAAACTTGGTCTTACCAGAAAAGAAAGCCATTCCCCCACTTGAATGAAATGAATGCTAAAAAGTTAGCACGATCGTCTATTAAAATATGGAAAAGATAGTATACAAGTAATGTACATCTATTTAAACGCATAGAAGACTTCTCCACCACTATATATACACACACATGTAGATAAAGAAAAGAACGAAAATCTAATGGGTAGATAAACATATACTCCCTCCGTCCCAAATTATTTGACGTCGTTGACCTTTTTATATACGTTTGGCCATTCGTTTTATTCAAAAACAAATTTAAAAATATGTAAAGCTATATATATGCATTAAAGTATCCTTAATAAATAAAATGATATAAAAATAATTAACAATTATGTAAATTTTTTAATAAGACGAATAGTCGAACGTGTATAAAAAAGTCAACGGCGTCAAACATTTAGGGACGGAGGTAGTATATAAATATTGATCTATATAGATATAGATAGATTGCTCTGGTCAGCCACCAGAGAGATGGGTCATGTCCCTTCCAATTTCATTCCATTTCCACTACTACACATGAACACACTACATGCGCCATGAGCAAGAAGATCGTCCTCCTCCCCGGCCGGCCGGCCATAATGCTCACAATCATGACCATTGCTCTCCCTCTTGCTCGTGCTTCGCGCGCATGCCTTCTCTCCACCTCCATGCAGATCGATCGATGGCAACGTCGTCATCAACCTCCAGCCGCGCGCTTGCTTGGCTCGATCACGACCCCGCCGTGCCGTGCTATATATACAACCCCGGCCTTCCTTCGCTTCTAGCTCACTCGCGCGCGTCGTCTCAGTCGATCCTCTCCGCTTCCGCTGATCAATGGCGTCTTCCGGGTTTGAGGGGTTCGAGAAGCGGCTGGAGCTGGTGTTCACGCTGCCGGTGGGTGGTGGCGGTGTGCAGCATGGGCTCCGGCTGATGCCGGTGGAGGCGCTCCGGGAGGTGCTCGACGAGGCGCAGTGCACCGTCGTGTCGGCGGCCGGGAACGCGGCGTTCGACGCGTACGTGCTGTCGGAGTCGAGCCTGTTCGTGTACCCGGGGCGGGTCGTCCTCAAGACGTGCGGCACCACGCGGCTGCTCCGGGCGGTGCCCGTGCTGCTGCGCACCGCCGCCGAGCTCGGGGGAGGGCTCGCGCTCCGGTCATGCAGGTACTCCCGCGGCGAGTACCTCTTCCCGGAGGCGCAGCCGTTCCCGCACGCCGACTTCGCCGACGAGGTGGGGTACCTCGACGGCGCCGTCCCGGGCGAGCTCCGGTTCCGCCGCTCCGCCGTGCTGCCGCCGCCGTCGTCGTCGTGCGGCGCCGCCTCGCGTAGGTGGCACGTCTACTCGGCGTCGTCGTCCTGCGTTGACGGGGACGGCGGCGGCGGCGCGGCGCATCGGCTAACCGTGGAGGTGTGCATGACGGAGCTGGACCGCGCCCTGGCCGCGAAGTTCTACCAGCGTCCCGGCGACGGCCGGACCAGCCACGCCATCGGCGACGAAATGACGGCGGCGTCGGGGATCGCCGGCGTGAACCCGCGCTCCCTCGTGTGCGCGTACGCGTTTGCGCCGTGCGGCTACTCGATGAACTCCCTCGACGGCGCGCGCTACGCCACCATCCACGTCACCCCGGAGGACGGCCATAGCTACGCCAGCTACGAGTGCACCTCCGACGACACCGCCGACGCGCTCGCCTCCGTCCGCCGTGCCGTCGCCGCGTTCCGCCCGGCCACCGTCTCGGTGTCAGTCTCCTACACCGGCGGCGCCACGTCACCGTGCACGGCGGTGGCCGAAGCCCTGGAGCCCCTCGGCCTATCCTGCGAAAGCCACGCCGCCGAGGAGTTCCCCGGCGCCGGGACAGTCACATACCAGACGTTCACGGTGGCGGCGAGCACCATGCATGAGCATGACAAGTAGAGAGGGTGACAAGGGGTTTTGTGCTCGGTAAATTTGATGATTTGGTACTTTTTTTCTTTGTCAATTTGTTTGCTTTGATACTCGTGACTACGACACGTGGGATCATATGAGTCAATGCGAGTGAGTTAGGATGTTAAATAATCAAACCTTAATTTATTTATTTATGGAGTGTCAAAGAATCAAATCACGTTTTGTGCTTTTGGCTACATCATATATATTTCAGGGTTTTCTATATAGCTCAACCACAAGATCTACACAACACCTCCATTAGCTATAGAGCTTATCGAAAGATCAGGACATCTCGTTTGCTATAGAGCTCATCGAAAGACCCAGATACTCATTTTTTTAGAGCTCATTGAAAGATTTGGGCATCCTGTTATGTTGATACTCATGACTAAGACACGTGGGATCATCTAAGTCAATGATGATGGATTAGGATATTAAATAATTGAACTATAATTTATTTATTTATTTATAAAGTGTCAAAGAATCAAATCACGCTTTGTACTTTTAGCAGCATCATATATATGGTTCAGGGTTTTCGACATAGCTCACAAGATCGACACAACTCCATTAGCTATTGATCTTATCGAAAGATCAGGACACCCTGTTTGCTATAGAGCTCATCGAAAGATCTGGACACCCTGATAATTTGCCGCATTGTGATCACTCGATTTGCTTTCAATTAACCCACCATGGTGGCTTGACAAAAAAAAACTAAGATAAAAATTTGGAAATAATGCAGTGTTAGCCGTGGTGGTAAGGGCACTATGGGCGAGTAGGATGAATGCAAATGTGCAATGTGGGAGTGGTCGAGTGGAGTGGGGGTGGAAATGGAGTGGAGTTCGCGCGTGCTGTGCTGCCATCAGTGATCATGCTTGCACATAAGCATTAGTTGTGCATGCTTTTTGGGGGAGATTTGGTCGCTGCTGGAATGTTGATTGCGGTGTTTCAGATGTGAAAATTTTCATGTTTCTGTCGATCGATCGACTGAAGCGTGGACATTATATTGCTGCTAACTTGAGGCTCAATGTGGTCTTCTTTTACTATTGTTATTATTTTTGGGTGCATGGAAGTGGAACGAGTAAGGCTAAGTTAGGGAGGAGGGGAAAGCAGGAATAAATACGTAAAATGGGATGAGTCATTAGCATGTGATTAATTAACTATTAATTATCTTAAATTTTAAGAATAAAATTAATATAATTTTTTAAAGCAACTTTTTTTATAATTCCTTTTACAAATTAATATGCACTATTTAAACGTACGAGAAGCATGTGTGGCAGTCATGTGTTGGTTAGCGTTGTATGGATTGTAGGGTTACGATACCGCTGGGAGAGGGACCTTGGACCCGCAGGGATTTGAGGCTGGGGGAGGGACAGACAAGGATTTACACTCACGGTCCCGGAAGAGCTGTATTAACCCTTAAAACATGGTAAATTGAAGCCCACTTAGGTCCAATAACAAACACTAGTTCCCACTCCCTGACGTGCGCGCGCTCTCTCTCACTCACTCACTCTCTCTATGGCTCCATCTCTCACTCTCTGACAACGATGCTCATGGTCTGGTGAGCAGTGGCAGCGGCATGGCAAGCTAGTGGCAGCGACCCCCAAGCGCGGCAACGGCAATGCCCCAAGCAAGCAGCGACGGTGGACCCCAAGCTAGCTGCGATCCCAACCCCCACGTGATGTGGCAACCCGGCGTGACCTGGCACAACGCTGTGACCCAACGCGATGAATCCAACTCCTGACGGTGTGGCTACCCAAGCTCGGTGCCTCGACACGGCGGCCGGTATCCTCACCCCTCTCTCCGCTGTGAGTCTATTCATTTCCTCTCCTTTTTGTGGATTGTTTTTGTGGAATATCGGGGCCCGTGCAGGGCCAAGGATTCACGAGAGTCAAGACGGGGAAGTTCACCCGGTTTTTATCTTCGGGGCCTGGCCAAAATTTAGGGTAGGGACGAGCGTTGTTCTTGCCTAACCCAGTTTTGATCTGCCCCGTTACCAACCCTAGGGGCAACATTACCGCCGAGCAGTATATTGGTAGCTCACAGTAACCACATTTGAACGGTGCGAATTCACATCAAATTTAACCAAATTTAAAATTATTTTTAAACTTTATTTTGATTAAGACAATTACTATTGTTTTACTGCTAATTAACTATTTGTCATTCTTATACGTGACATTTAATCAATGTGTCTATAATATATGGGTCCAGGATCCACGTGTCATAAACTTACAGTATGATAAATATGTAAACCCGATATAATATCAGTGGCAAAAAGTTAAATCCCCGACGATGGAGTACCGACTCCTCGTTATTAGTCTGACTGTTGGTTTGGTATAATGCTTACCAATAGTCATGGAAAATAAGTTTTTTTTCATCTTTATGTTGCCCTCAAGAACAGTTCCTAAATTTGTTATAAACAAAGTATTTTTACAGTTCTGTAAGTTGCTTTTTTAGTGCACGGTAAGGGGGGGAATTACTTCCTTCATTTCTAGATACTGGTCAACATAAACTAATCATAAATATTTAATAATATATAATATGTATTGAAGTACCATATGAAATTTTCAATAGTATCATATAATTTCAATTTCCATTCAACAATATAAAGCAATTTAGAATTTATGAATTATCAGAACTAAAATAGCACTAACAATTGTCACAAATCCTGCTTTTTTTTTATTTAGCGTCATTGACTTTAGATCATCCGTTTTATGAAAAAAATGTGCAAATATGTAAAAATATAAGTCACGTTTAAATTACCTTTAATGATAAAACAAACAACAAAAGTAATTAGTAATTATGTAGTTTTTTAATAAGAAGTTTAGTTAAACATACTAATTCAAAAAAATGACGGCCCCTAGCATTTAAAAAACGGAGGAAGTAGTAAATGAACCAGGCGATTAGTAATCAAAATGGCAGCCCTTGACTTCGGTGAATTAAAAAAAAAGTATATGACATAAATTACTGGAGGGAATATTAAACAGAAGAGTGAATAAGTGGAGTGATCAAGCATGTTCAAGAAGCAGCCAAAGGGACCATAAATTAACTGCACAACCAACATGTCAGAACAAGTTGCTCTCATATTCCAATGTACTTACAGTATGCATGTCAGTGCCTTGTTAAATTGCCATTAAGCAGCCTAATATCAAGGGCAACTAATCCAAAAGTTTCATGCTTATTAATGAAATCCAAGCCCTGGTGGGTATTGATCATTCTTTTAGAAAAAAGATGTCAACATTACGCCTCACCCAGCATTTGGGGATCTCGCCCCAGTTGCTCTAAAAATATCAGATTGCTGATATGCTCATGTGCAATCCTTGGGAAACTCATAGGAAGAGAGGAACATATCGAGTTCATGCGATGCAGGCTACCCCTAATTAAGCCTCAACAACACATGGTCCTTACAGTTGTGTATTTGATTACTGAATCCATTGTTTTTCTTTTGCCTTTTTTAGATGTGTCTAATCATATAATTGATTAGACTATGGATCACACAGATCCAAGTACTCAGATAGTCAGAGGGGCAGAGTTTGCTGGACCAGCTTGTAGGATGAAGTGAATAAAATTGAAGGGACTTTGACCAGACAAAATAGGACAGTGCTCAAGTTCAGGTGGATCCACAATTCTGGCACTCTTGGTTAACAAAACACAGAGAGAAAAGAACAAGAAAAAAGGTACTCCTACTTGTAGTGAACTGCACGAAATTGCAAGGGAACAACATCTGTATGTAAGTATGTGCAATAGTCAGGGATGAACATGCCTACTAGTAGACATGAATGTGAGAACTGGAGTGTCTCCATATATACATGAATAACAGGTACTATTTTTTCGCCCGTCACAGAAGGAACAAGGACAAGAAACAACCAATGAAATGCTAAGGTTACCCTTTTCTGACAAAAATGCATACCTTGTAAAAAATGTAAACTGAAGATGTAAAATATGACCTACTTTATCAGTTAAAAATAGAAAACTGTAATAGTAAAAGAGGACTATTTCTAGTAGTAAAATTATTTTGGGAAACCAGAACTGAATTGGAACAAAATCATGGAGACATATCTGACATTCACAGATGATCTGATCCCAATATGCTGCATTTCCCCACAAATCAATTTTTGGCAAATACAGAATTTACAATGAAATTCCAAATCCCATATACCATTACCAACAAAAGCTGAAATTGATGTGACCTGTCTATCTTTATCAACAAAAGGGGTTGTTTTTAGTTACAGAAGATGTGTAATGATCCCTTTTGACACTCAAGTAATAGGAATGGAATTCAGAAAAAAAAAGGCCTGAAAATTAATGTATTCCTCAGATGCACTGCACTTGACTCAATTCAATTGATCTGTTCCATTTCCCCCAAATCATATATAGTATTTATCAATGTAATAGCTAGCAACTATGTACGAACAGGCTACAGATTAAACTGAAAAGAATTAGCAAATGCATCGCCCCGGTGGCGATCAATCAAATCAAATTCCAAAGAATTTCAACTTCAAGTATAATTAGAGAAAGAACCAAGCAAACAAGAAGCAAGATTATTACTCCAGCAGCTTGTTGGTATTGCCATTTTCATTGCCGTCATTGTCTTCTTCGTCATCGTTCCAGTGGTCAAAGAAGGTGGAGAGGAAGGAGGAGCACTCGTCGGCCCAGCTGCCGCGGTTGGCGGATGCACGCCACTGCTGGTCAGCGATCATCTCCGGCGAGAGGCCCCATCGCTGGAGCTCCTCCTTGGTGTGGTGGACGAGGAGGCTGTACTCGCCGGCGGGGCCCAGCTGCATGATGCGGAACTCGCAGTTGTCGAAGTTGTTGAGGTGCTCGAATTGGTCCACCGTCCACTTGAACCATTTCATGAGGAACACCCGCGAGGTGAGGCCATGGGAGACGATCACCAGGTTGGTCTCGCAGCTCGCGTCCTGCTCCAGCCTCCCCATGTCGATGTCCCTCCACAGCGACTCCAGGAAACCTGAAACAAGAAACCATTTCTTGAGCTCATCACTTGCAAGCAGCAATGCGAGGTGGTTGCAAGCAGCAATGGCGTACTGGCGACGCGGTCGAAGACGTCGGCGGCGGACTCGCCCTCGGGGAAGCGGAAGAAGAAGCGGCCGAAGAGTTCGCGGGTCTCCTTGATGGCGCGCATCCGCTCCTCGACCTGGAAGTTTCCGAAGTCCTGCTCCCGGACGCGGCACTCCTCGCGGGCACCGATCACGCGGTGGCGCGGGAACGCGGCGCCGATCTCCCGCAGCGTGGCGCGCGTCCGCTCGTAGGGGGACACGTAGAAGTACACCTTCCAGTTGGCCCCGCCGGAGGACACGACGTCGAGGATGCCCCTGCCGGCGGCGCGCGCCTGGTCGACGCCGAGCGGCGTGAGCGGGATCCGGTAGTCCGGCGTGGTGGTGTACGCGGACATGTCGAGGTTGCCCTGGCTCTCGCCGTGGCGCACCAGGATGATCCGCTTCGGGAGGCGCCGCACGCACTGCGGCTGGTGCTGCCGCGTCATCTCGCAGAACAGGCACTCCTTGGCGGCGAGATCCTCCGGTGCTGCTCCGGTGGTAGGGGAGGAATCGGATGACATGGCTGGCGCCAGGGCGAGGGGATCCACCAGATCCAGATCCTTTTATTCTTCTCTTACTATAATTAATTAATTATATTATTATTAATTAATTATGAACGAAACAAGCGGCAGCCACCAGCGGGTTTGGGGAAGAGCTCACTTCATCTATGGCTTATAAAATAAATTAAACCAACTCTGCAATTATTATAATAATTTTGATGATTAGTATAATTCAAGAAATAAATATAACTTACATTAAACTTTAAAGATTGATGGTCAATGACATAGATTTCGATAAAATACTAGATTGAACTAAGAAAATCTTAATCTAAACTATAAAATTACATATTAATCAATCTAGAGAGGGTCAAAGAAATAAAAATAACTTAAAATGAAATTGATCTGATAACCCGGGGTTATACAAATTTGATTAAAAAAGTAAAGTACATGGCCGGTCCTTAAAACTTATAGCGCGATATCACTTAGGTCCATAAACTTAGAAAATACACGTTTAGGTTCATGAACTCGTTTTAATATCTAAAATCATGGACCTGGATGATACATTAAAACGAGTTCATAAACCTGAATGGTACATTAAAATAAGTTTATGGATTTAAATGATACATTAAAACAAGTTTATGAACCTAAACGTGTATTTTCCAAGCTTATAGACCTAAGTAGTACCGTGCCACAAGTTTGAGAACCGGTCATTCTGATTAAAATATTGGACATCTTGCCTTCACCACCACATAATTGCATGGTTCTCCAATATAAATAGAACATTGTTTTCAATGGGAATTTATTTAACTTGATTTTCTAAAACAAGATTATCCAGTTACAATATAGAACTGCACATACAAGTATTTTAGTCATTGGAATGGTTCTCAAGAGTTACAGCTCCTCAATGCACAAAACTATAAAAAGCAAGCAGCACGAATACGGGGGACTACAAACCCATGATAACAGTCAATATGCACAAAATAACTAGAGAAACAAAAGGTAATACTTAAACATGAAAACTGCAAAAGCAGGAGATAGCGCTCACCAATAAGTCAGCTGTCCTTGTTTCCAAGATGATAAGTACACTCATGAGATTGAGCTGAAAGCAAAAGGCCACTGCAAAAATGAATAAATTCTTGAGTCCACATGATGAAAATATCTGCATTGATAAAAACAAAGAAAGAAATAAAATCGTGTAATTTTATCAATCTTCTCATTTTCTGAATGCTATGTTAGCCTACAAGGTAGTGCAACACAAGCTACGCCTTGCAAATCTATTTCCATAATTGAAACTGAAATAACTGAATGTTCTAAATCTATTTCCATAATCTATGGCCATATCAGCAGACTACTAATAAAACAAGGAATATATATTTTTTGGATGTGTTGCACCGCTTATCGTAATTGCTATCAATACAAGCTGCAGAATATATAGATTTGTTATATGTAGGTTTTTATATTTGATACAATGATATGTATACATCACTAAAAAAAGTATAGAAATGCTGGGACCTTTCAGATCAAATTGATAATCAGATCCTTCAGTTTTTAGTCCTTGGAACAAAGACAAAGCCGAGCAACATCTAATGAGAATGTTGATTGTCCTCACTCAACAGGATCAGCAGAAGGCATTTCAACATGTACACCAGGATTGTGGCAGATACTGTGGACTTCCAATGGGATTTAACAAACAAAACTTGCTTCCTAGGGCAGCTATCTTGGGCATGATTAACTTGGTGAGCATAAGTTTGAGCATTGTTATCACTTATGGCGATCCAAATAGAAGGATGCATGGGGCTTTGATGCTTCATGGAGATAGATGCACAGTTGCAGAAGAAAAAATAGAGTCCTGGAACAGTTCAAAAGAGCAGCATATGTGAAAGAGATTGTTGCTTACTGAAGAGAGGTATCTATCTGACAAATTTTCTTACCCCATCGCTGCTTGTCTGAAAAAGGACATGATGAAAGAGTATTTTTCACCATTTTTATTTCTTAACAATTAATAAGATCATCCTCCCTCCCTAGAAGTTTATAAAATTAAACACTAAAATTTCACCACTAAAAAGGACTTAGCAAAAGACTAGCATTGGCATATTGCTCTAAAGAGTTCCGTGGGGCTTGATGTCTGAGTGTAGAATGAAAGCTTACAGAAGAGGAGCTGTATATAAGGACAAATTTGGCACCGCATTGGATTAGAAAATTGGAACCTTCATTCCATATTTGATAATATGGACTGCAAATTCCAAATCACCTACTGTTTTGCTCTACAACATTTTGCTTCATTATGTGTTAATTCTAACCTACATCATATGAACATGATCTGAAAGCCTGAAACCGACGTAAGAATGCTTCCCTGGTTATGTACAGTCTACCGAAAGTGCTTGCAGTCGTTCAAAGGACCTTTTACATGATCACTGAGGCTTAAGCCTAAACCGATGTTTCTGTGAGGAAGGACAATGAACATACTACTAGCATGTCCAAAAGCATGTACAATTTTCCCAGTAATTTTTGTTTTTACATATACTTCTCAGTTTTTAGCTCTGTAAATGGGATTATACAGCAATAATGGTATACTCCACCTTCTTCCTAGAAAAAGGAAAAATATCTGAAATGTGTCTCTTTTTTTTTGGCAATATATTGGAATAATCCCATTCCTAGCCCTTCAGAAGGAATACTGCTATCAGATTTCAGAATAGGAATTTTTGTTGGTCGCACAGCATATCATGGAAAATTGACATCACATTCCCCATAATAAGAGAGGAAAGTACCTTTTGCGCATTTCATCAATTCAGCTATGTGGTGTCGCAAACCCTACTATTATCTCCTTACAGCATGAGACACAAGGCATGTAAGCCAACATGGCTCCTCGGATCGCCAAATCAACACACAAAACATCCAAATGCATGTGAAACGTATTTCTCATAAATTGATCTCGCGGCACCTCACTTACCCCCACACAGCAATCTTCCCCCCGAGTCCAGCGCCTCAATCCTCTCAAACGATCGGAGCCCCCTCAACCCAAAACCCGGTGGACAACACGAATCAACCAACCAATCAATCAATCGAGCGAGCGAGAAAACCTGCCTGGGATATCGAATTCTGGGTGGGGGAGTGGGGAATCGAGACGGGCAGGCGAAACACGGCGGTGAAATCAGCTCGGGGATTATCGCGAGAAGGGGGAGCGCTCGTACCTCGTGTGGTCGCGGCGAGCCTCCGGTCCTCGAAGGCAGGAAGAACAGAGAGAGAGAGGAGAGAGAGGGAGCGAGTTTAGAGAGAGAGAGAGAGTTCGTTGTTTGGGAAAATTGACCGAGTCTCTGAACTCTCCTTCCTTCCCTGCCGTCGATGCGAAAGATACGTAGGTACGATGCGCCACGCGAATCGATCGGAGAGGGCGACGGAGCTGGGTTTTTTTTTCTGCTTTTTTTCCGTGGATTTTTTCTGGTAACCATTCGTCTTATTAAATTATTTAAATTATTAAGGTTGGTCCCATTGTCCCATGATACCTTGTGGTTATTGGCACAATGATTAAAATATAAAAAAAAATTAAGATGCTTACCACATGTACGTAGAAAATCATATTTTACCTCTAGCAAATAAACTCCGTTTCATAACGTAAGATGTTTGACCTTTTTTTTTACGTTTGACCATTCATCTTATTTAAAAATTTAGTATAATTATAAAAAATGACAAGTCGTGCTTAAAGTTCTTTCGATAATAAAGTAAGTCACAAGCAAAATAAATGATATTTTCATAATTTTTTGAATAAGACGAATGGTCAAACGTTACGATCCAAAAAGTCAACCATCTTACATTATGAAACGGAGAGTAGTTATCATATGCATGTGTTTACTCTATTACTCTCTCTGATTTTTTTGTTTGACGCCGTTGACATTTTGATCTACGTTTGATCCTCCGTCTTATTCAAAAAATTTTATAATTATTGACTATTTTATTATGATTTGGTTTATTACTAAATAACTTTAAGTATGATTTATAATTTTATATATTTGGATAAAATTTTTGAATAAAACGAAGGATCAAACGTAAATCAAAAAGTCAACGGTGTCGAAAAAAAACCAGAGAGAGTATTTTATTTCTTAATGTCAAGCTCCAAGCTTAAGGCTACTTTTTATAATTATTAGTATCTTATGGTTAAGGTTCACTATGTATATTGCTAGCCGTATTAGCATATGGCGCATATATTCTTATGCTCCCTCGTGGTTATCCTTATAGGTTTGTTTGTTGGAGGTCTGATGGGTGAAGTTCTGCCACTCTAAAAAAATCATGCTTAGCTAGGCTGAAATGGAATTGAACTTCATTTCAGACGGCTTGGCTGATGCAGCTAGGAAAAATACAAAGTTGTTGGGTTGCTAGTCTTCTAAAACCAAACTTTTTCTCATTCGTTCAAGCTTCCAAACAAATTCTTTGTCTACCCTAACTATATAGATGCATATAACTAAATTAGCCAACCCTAAAGCAAAGCATGGTAAGTTGGGCCAAGTCTAGTGATACGAGCTAGTATAGACCCAATCTACAAAATCAGACCTATCCTAGGAAAAGAGAAACATTCAATCTGTCATAATTAAGTGGGTACTCTGGGCCAAAGGGTGCTAGCTCGGCGGACAGTAGCCTAGTACTTGCACTTGTCCTAACTAGCCGCCTTCTCGTACGCTACCGGCCTCAACAACAACGGTAGCGTGATAGTAGACATTATAAAAGCCATTTTCTTTCCACCTAAACAACAAATACTTCAGAGAAATCACACACCCCGCAATCCTAACACCAAAAAGGTAGAAACCAAATTCCCCTAGGTGCATGGATTGAGATTTTGAGACGAACTTGGCTCCCTGTGCCCGTGAGGAGGGAATCACGGACAACAAAAAAAATAAGCTTTAAAAGGAGAATTCAAAAATGATATTTTTCATAATTATGAATCATCACCAGATCAACTAGGAAAAACACACCCGTCCCTACATCCAGTCCTAGGATGAGATTAGCTCGCTATTGATCCAACCGAGTATGGGCGTGGGTGGGGAGAAGAAGTGGGGGCAATGAATTGAAGTGTGTACTGGGGGTGGAGGGAGGGTGGATCGGTAGGGATCAAGGCGGAATCCCCTGGTGATCAGAGAGGATTGGAAAAGTAGAGTCATGGAGGAGGAGATGAGGAGAGTGAGGAAGCGTCTACCTACTGTCTCTCATTCGTTCTCTAGGCCTAAATGCGTGTTGCCTAATATAAAGGAAAGGAGTCATCTCACCACATAAGTTTACCATTACCAATTTACCGGTTACCATTGTCCTCATTTCTCTCCTCCTTTCTTTTTTTTAGAACTTCTCCTCCTTGTGTACTATACAATTTTGTGTTTTATCAAAATGTACTTACAATACCAAGAAAAAAAAGTTGTGTGATGATATATGATGGTTAGGTCATGTCGCTAGATGAGTTCTCATCAGCATACACAATTTTAAAAATGTTAGTACTTTCTATCAATAATGTCTTGATAAGATTTCATCAAAACATTTGAAACTTTAAATATTTGTACCACTTTAAAAGATGCTAACATTGAAGGTGAAAGGTGAATCTGCCTTCAAACCCACCAACTACTAAAGTCTGAATATCCAGCGGACAACCAGCCAACTACTACCATCCGAACACGCAAATGGACAAAAGCATAGAAGGGAGAGTTAGGGGGCGTTTAGATTGAGAAGAAATTTTGGGAGAAGTGTCACGTCAAATGTTTGACCGGATGTCAGAAGAGATTTTTGGACACAAATGAAAAAACGAATTTCACGGCTAGCCTAGAAACCGCGAGACGAATCTTTTGAGCCTAATTAATCCGTCATTAGCATATGTTGGTTATTGTAGCACTTATGGCTAATCATGGACTAATTAGGCTCAAAAGATTCGTCTCAAGATTTCTTCCATAACTATGTAATTAGTTTTTTGATTCATCTTTGTTTAATTCTTTATTTAGATATCCAAAAATTTGATGTGATGTTTTTTTAAAAAAAATTAAGAACTAGGCCTTAGAGATGCAAAGCATATAGGAACATGGTAAGAAGGCATATGCTAGATGGTGACATCTTTGGTGGTCTAATCGTTGCTGGTCATGTCATGTCCCAAGTTCCCTCCCCTAGCCTAATTCGATCGAAGTAAATCATTAAGAGTAAATGATCTAATTTAATCAAGAGTTAATCATAAATAAAATTTATTTAATTAACGGGAAGTGACCTGCCGGAGTATTTTAAAATAATCCTCTGGCAAATGCATTATAGGACTTTAAGCTAAATACAATGCATTGGAACAAATTAAATAATTAATAAAATCACGAAAGGAATTAAAATCCCCTCCTTTTACTTTTTCCTTTATTTTCCCCTCCCCCACCTTGGTTTGGTTTGGGCTGGTTTTGGCCCATCCCTCCCGCCGACCTGCCTCACTCCTCCCCTTCTTCCCTCCCCTTTTCTGCTAGGCCAGCCCAGGCCGTTGCTTAGTTAGCTGCCCAAGTCCGACTCCCCTTCCTCAATCTCTCTCCTAGGAACACTAATAGGTGGACCCCATCTATCAGGCCCATCTCCTACCTCCCGCAGCCTTCCTTAGGACCATCAACCGCTGCCTGCCTCTCTCAGTCCACCCACATCCTCCCACCCTTGCACCCCCATGCACCTCGCCCAAAACCGCTGCACTGCCCCACCCCTCACCGCCAATGGGAGGGAGGAATCCATCCTTCCCCACTCCCCCACGTCGTCAGCGCCCCCTCTCTCACCCTACCAGCCACTTCCAAATGTCATGCGCCAATAAAAACCAAGCTCACCGTCGCTGTCGGCTTGTCCCGTACTAGGTCGTCGCTCACCGCCACCTCTCCCCACGCCACTCCACGCCATCGTCCGTTGTGCTCACCGCCACATGCACCTCTTCCTACCAGCTTATGCTCAGACGCGGCCTCCGTGCCGGTGCCTGTGCGTGCCACCCGTGGCCTCCGGTTGTGTCAAGTCACCATTCTTTTTCCCCACCAGAGATGGAGTACGAGTCAACTCTCAGGATTAGGCCTCACCTCTGCCGTCAAGTCTGCCTGTGGTAGGAGCTGCCCGCTCGGAAGATCAAGATTAGAGTGGCTATTTATCCTTTTTCGTTGCATTCAAATGAATATTTTATTTATTTGTAAGACATGAAATTGTATGTCACCTATGTGGTTTGGTGTACCCTAGCTGATCCTGGACAAGTATTTAATACACATTTAGCTTAGAAATTTTGGTCAGGAATTTCTGGGTGTGAAGTCACTACCTCCCCAACAAGTCTCAAGGGCCACAAGTTTTGTTGCCATGTGTCACACCCATAAATTTATTCAATTTTCAAACTTAATTGTGAATTACGTCCCGATCCACCCAGGTACATAAGAGACAAATCAATACAGGACCATCGTGTTAAAAAATAAATAAAATAATAAGTCTTAAACATACAGCGCAATAATTAAACTAGGACACGGGGCAACGACTCACAGGTAGTCCTCAAGCATAGTGACTCGCCTTAGTCATCTAAAGGATCCTCATCAGACTCAATACCTACCTTTATGAAAAAGGAGAAATCCTAGGACTAAGTACAAACACCGTACTCAACAAGTCATACCAGATAAGTGTAATAATAATGCAAAGGGAGTACAATGAAAATAGCCTCGCAGGGACAATTTGCATTCACAACATTTATGAAGCATTTAGTTTAGCAAAAGTTAAACCATCATCTAACCAACTTAACACCACTTTAGACCAAGCCCAACCATATATCAATATTGTGCTACATCATAAGTATCAACTTCACCCATCTATACTAGTAAATTATTAACCATGTTTATTTAATCTCGATCGATCACCCATAAAAGTGAGCGTGACCTCTCATCCATGGTATGGGAAGGGGGGATTTCTTCATTTCTAAATACTTGTTAACACAAAATAATCATAAATATTTAATAATACAATATTTATTAAAGTACTGTGTTGAATTTTCAATAGTATCATATAGTAATTTTCATTTCCATTGAACAATATATATATATATATATAGTGATTTAGAAGTTTTTAATTATCAAAATTAAAATAGCACTAACCAATGGTGGCAAGTATTGCCTCAAGTTTTTTTATTTGGCGCCATTAACTTTTGGACCATTCATTTTATTAAAACGTTTAAACATAGTTCCAAAAATTGATGGCGCCTAGCATTAAAAAAATGAAGTGCGGAAGTAGTAAATACTCAATTCGTTTCATAATGTAAAATGTTTGACTTTTCTCTTGCAATGTTTGGCCATTCGTCTTATTCAAAAAATCATGGAAATACTATTTATTTTGCGTGTGACTTTCTTACTATCAAAAGAACTTTAAACATGACTTATCATTTTTTATATTTATACTCAATTTTTTAATAGGACGAATGGTTAAACGTTGCAACTAAAAAAATCTAACATATTACATTATGAAACGGTGGGTAGAACAAGGGGATTAGTAATCAAAATTGCAGCCCGTTGACTTCTGAGAATTAAAGAAAAAGTATATGACAAATAAAATACTGGAGGGAATATTAAACGGAAGAGTGAATGGGTAGAGTGATCTGTTCAACGCAAGCAGCCAAAGGGACCATAAATTAGCTGCACAACCTACATGTCAGAACAAGTTGTTCTTATATTCCAATATACTTAAAGTAAGCATGTCAATGCCCTGTTAACTTGCGATTTACGTAGCAAAATATCATGGGCAACTAGTCCAAAAGTTTCATGCTTATTAATGAAATCCAAGCCCTGATGGGTATTGATCATTGTTTCAGAAAAAAAAAAGATGTCAACATTACGCCTCAGCCAGCATTTGGGGATCTCGCCCCAGTTGCTCTTAAAAAAAAAATTCAGACTGCTGATATGCTCATGTGCAATCCATGGGAAACTCGTAGGAAGAGAGGAACATATCGAGTTCATGCGATGCAGGACAAGAAAAATCTGCCCCTATCAACAACACATAATCCTTACAGCTGGATATTTGATTACTGAATTACCTGCAGATGCAAGCCATTGTTTTCATTTTTCCTATTTTTAGATGTGCCTAATCATATATTGATTAGACTATGGATCACACAGATCCTAGTACACAGATACTTCAAATTAGTACACAGATCCTAGGACAGTGCTCAGTTTATGTGGATCCACAATTCTGGTACTCCTGGTTAAAGAAACACAGAGAGAAAAGAACAAGGGGAAAAAAAAGTACACCTACTTGTAGTGCACTGCACGAAATTGCAAGGGACCAAAATCTAGATGCTATAGTGTGTGCCATAGTCAAGGATGAACATGCCAACTAGTAGCAAGCAGGGAATCTTTGCATTTGCACCTGTTTTCTGATGAAATGCATGTGGAAACTGGAGTGTGTCTCTAGATATACATGAATAGCAGGTGCTATTTTTTGGCCCCGTCGCAAAAGGGAAAAAAGAGCAGAGAAACAACCAAATGAAATGGTAAGGTTATCCTTTTCTGACAAAAATGCATTCCTTGTAAAAGAAAATATAAACTGAAGATGTAAAATATGACCTACTTTAGCAGTTAAAGATAGCAAACTGTAATAGTAAAAGAGGACATGGCCATTTCTAGTAGTAAACTGTAATCAGAATTGAACTGGAACCAAATCTTGGAGACATAACTGGCCTTCATAGATGTTGTGATTCCAATATGCTGCATTTCCCCCAAATCAAATGTTTTTGACATAGGACAGAGTTTACAACAGAAGGGGCTGTTGTTAGTTACAGAAGATGTGCAATGATCCCCTTTTGACAGTGAAGTAATACGAATGGAATTCACAACAAAAGGCCTGAAAATCAATGATGCATTGCACTCGATGTAATTGATTTGTTCCATTTCCCCCAAATCATATATAGTATTTATCCAATGTAATTGCTAGCAACTATGTATGAACAGGCTACTGAATAAACAGAAAAGAATCAGCTAATGCGTCGCCCCGATGGCGATCAATCAAATCAAATTCCAAAGAATTTCAGCTTGAAGTATAATTAAAGAAAGAACCAAGCAAACAAGAACAAAAGATCATTACTCCAGCAGCAGCAGCTTGTTGATCTTGCCATTTTCCTCCCCGTGATCGTCGTCGTCGTCGTCTTCATGATCGTTCCAGTGGTCGAAGAAGGTGGCGAGGAAGGAGGAGCAGTCGTCGGCCCAGCTGCGGCGGTTGGCGGAGGCGCGCCACTGCTGGTCGGCGATCATCTCCGGCGAGAGGCCCCACCGCTGGAGCTCCTCCCGGGTGTGGTGGACGAGGAGGCTGTACTCGCCGGCGGGGCCGAGCTGCATGACGCGGAACTCGCAGTTGTCGAAGTTGCTGAGGCGCTCGAACTGGTCCACCGTCCACTTGAACCACTTCATGAGGAACACCCGCGAGGTGAGGCCATGGGAGACGATCACCAGGTTGGTCTCGCAGCTCGCGTCCTGCTCCAGCCTCCCCATGTCGATGTCCCTCCACAGCGACTCCAAGAAACCTGAAACGCAAGGAGCCATCGATGTCTTCTTTAGCTCGTCGCTTGCGGTGCGAGCAGCAATGGCGAGGTGCGGGCGGGGGGCGTACTGGCGACGCGGTCGAAGACGTCGGCGGCGGACTCGCCCTCGGGGAAGCGGAAGAAGAAGCGGCCGAAGCGGTCGCGGGTCTCCTTGACGGCGCGCATCCGCTCCTCGACCTGGAAGTTGCCGAAGTCCTGCTCCCGGACGCGGCACTCCTCGCGGGCGCCGATGACGCGGTGGCGCGGGAACGCGGCGCCCATCTCCCGCAGCGTGGCGCGCGTCCGCTCGTAGGGGGACACGTAGAAGTACACCTTCCAGTTGGCCCCGCCGCCGCCGCCACCGGCGCCGGAGCAGGAGGAGACGACGTCGAGGATGGCCCTGCCGGCGGCGCGCGCCTGGTCGACGCCGAGAGGGGTGAGCGGGATGCGGTAGTCCGGCGTGGTGGTGTAGGCGGACATGTCGAGGTTCCCCTGGCTCTCGCCGTGGCGCACCAGGATGATCCGCTTCGGGAGCCGCCGCGGCGTCATCTCCTTCTCCTTCTCCGCCACGACACGACACGACACAGAAGGCACTCCTCCTCCGCCGCGGTGGCCGGGGCCGGCGTGCACCACCGCCAAATTTAAAGCAAAGAAAAGGAGGAAGACGCGGTGTTGTAAAGCCGCTGCGATAGGATGCTTTGCGTATCCTAGCTGCATCACCCATGCTTCCGCTTCTTCCTGCATAATGAGTCCACTCCTCGGCAATGTTCCCATCTAAGTTTATTTTTTCGCTTATGCTAATATCCACTTTTATCTTTTTATTTTTACTTATATATTTAAATTTTCAACCTTATTTTTAAATCTTAAATTTGGAGTTGATTCTTGAAGCTTTTTTTCCCAAAGTTTTTTTCCATACTTGGTTTTAGATTGCCAACAATATATGTATATAAATACACCATTCCAAACCATCATCCCATGCTAAAATTTAAATTTTCAGCATTAAATCTGTAGTTGATTTTTAGGTTTTTAAAAAGTAGTTTTTAGATCACTAAAAACACATATATAAAAATATTATTCGTGAATTATTTTTGTTTGTACTTAATATTTTAATAAGTCAAAAGATGAGCACCGAGCCTCATGCTCCTCTGCAACAACAGTCGGTGCATTCTTTTTTCTCTTGACGATCAATGCAGTCCACAGATAACACGGAGCAGACGCTTCCATCACACGGCCAGCAGTATTTTATATGTGATAAGCTCAAGCTGCTTGCTACAGTGATACATATCTTAGGTAAGGTTTCATCATGTCAATCATCGTGGCATTGGCGGCCTTCTGGGGTGATGCATTCCGGCTTCTTCCAGGAAATTTGTTCATGTGGCTGATGCTACCACACCTCCTACCCCCTCTGAACAAAACCCCAGAGCCTATCTGTTGTTTTTTTTTTTGCTTCCGTTTATATTTATAAGTTAAAACTTTAATTTTTAATCTAAGACTTAGAGCTAATTTGGGAGTTTCTATCGAAATTTATTTTCCAGTCTTCACTTTTAGATCGCTAAAAACAATATAAAATTTTATTCATAAATTATTTTTCATTTATAGATAACATGTGATTTTTTTTCCAAACAATCGCAGCCCATTGATAGATGGCATACCTACCTACCTGCTGACATGAATCTGGTGTACTAACATCAATGGCAAACAGTGTGCAGGACTACAGATACGTGTGCTAGGAGGTGTGGAGAGCAGTGCAAGCAAGAGACACAGTGATAAGATGATACTGAATCTAACGATGAACTGTGGTTAGTTTAGCTGAATAGCTGGCATACCATAATGCTGATGTCGTGTGCTCCAACGGGAAAGAAAAGGTTGCAACTTGGCAGTGTGATTTGTGTTAACAAGTAACAGGCACACAAAAGAAAGCTTGCTTTGCCGGAAAGATGGTAACAATTTATGAAGTAAGCAACGTGTGCACTACTAAGAGTATGGTGCCGAACCTATCTAGATTTCTTAGTTTTTCGTATGCACACTTTCTTAACTGTTACACGATATATTTTTATAAAAAAAATTATAGAAAAGTTTCATTAAAATATCATATTATTTTTTTTAATTTTTTATAATTAATAGTTAATTAATCATGTATTAATGGATTACTATATTTTTTACGCAGAAGAACTTACCCCAACACCAACCACAACGAACGTGGCCTATGTAGGATGTAATCAAAACATTGTTTAAGGGGGAGCTATGAGTGATCATGTCTAGCTCAATTGCTCAAAGCTAGTAATAAGGAATAAAGATTGCTTTAATTAAACCCTTGCTTGCTTGGGGCCTTTTTTGACACTGATTTGGTTTTCACACGTAAGCAACCTGATGAAGCATGCCGGAGCAAGCATGTTTCTAGGACGGGTCGCAATAAGAAACCAAACATTTAAATCAAATTTTGTATTTGTAGGCCATAGTTAATTAAATTAATGTGTTTAGAGGACATCACATGCTCCCAAAGGTTCACAAGCTTTTTGAGTCTTGACAACAATGTCTTCTCCCCTAAGGAAGAAGAACACCTCATGTGGTGCTCCAAACCCTCCAATCCAAGGCACCAGATAAGATAATGGAATAGTGGATACAGCTCGGATTGCAGAGAAGTTTCAGCTCACTTTTTATCCCATTTTTCCTAGGCTACTTTAGCCACGTTCGGGGGCGTAAGTTAACTTATGCTCTGGCACGGTAAATACAGTAATAGATTAGTATATGATTAATTAATTATTAATTATTAAAAAATAAAATATATTAATATGATTTTTTAAAACAACTTTTCTATAGAAAATTTTTGTAAACAATACACCGTTTAGTAGTTTAGAAAACGTGCGTGCGGAAAACGAGGAAGGTAAATTAACTATCTGGGGGCTGCCGAACGCGGCCTTTATCTCCCTGGATATAGGGCGATTGTTTGGAAATGACATATTTGCAAACGAAAAAAAAATTGTGAATAAAACTTTTATATACGTATTCTTATCGATCTAAAAGCCAACACCAAAAAATAAACTTATGCTAAAAAAAATCCTAAAATGAACTCCAAATTTAAAGTGAAATATGTTTAATAAAGACTGGATTGTTATTCTTGTTGTAACCTTTCAAACAGCAGATGATCCTGTTTGGTTTCTGATGAAAGCGACTGAAACCAGCATCTGATGTAGTGATGTCTAATTGGATTTTGGGGCAAACTAACTAGCAGTCTACAAGAATGAAAATGAGCAGTGCAGAAGGCATGATAACATGGTTTCTGGGACCTTTGAACAGTGTAGATCAATTTCATCAGACAAAAGCTTGTCTTTCATGTGATTCTAGTGTGAATATTGACTCGCGATCTTCCAATCAAAGTTTATCATGTTCGATGCATCTAGGATTATAAGGTTTGGGAACTTATGGCAGGAAATGGACAACCCATGTCTTCTCGAGTAGTAACACAGAGGCCCTTTTTAGTTCCCAAAAACTTTTCTCAAAAATATCACATCGAATCTTTGGACATCTAAATAAAACATTAAATATATATAAATAGTAAAACTAATTACACAGTTATGGGAGAAATCGTGAGACGAATCTTTTGAGCCTAATTAGTACATAATTAGCCATACGTGCTACAATAACCAACATATGCTAATGACGAATTAAACTTAAAAGATTCGTCTCGCAGTTTTCAGACGGAATCTAAAATTCGTTTTGTAATTAGACTATGTTTAATACTTCAAATATATAACTGTACGCGTCAATATGACCTCTCTTCTAAAATTTTTGAGAACGGATCGCAGCCAGAATCAATGGCTAGCAAAGCAAAGCACGGAACCCACTGGTCACACATGCACCCGCGTTTTTGCGTTTCTGTTTATGTTTATTCATATATTTTTACTTCTATTTATGTTTATACGTAAAAATTAGAATAGAATGCTAAGAATATGTATGTAAAAATAGTATTTAAAATTATTTTTTGTTTACGGGTACGCCGTTTGCTTTTTCTACCCACCCCATGCCATGGAGTTCAACAAAAAATACATTGAGTGTTCTGAGTTCTGACACGCTAAATGCACCTTTATGCTAATGAATCACTTATGAAAATCTTAGTTGTTCTATTGTATTCGGTCCTACTCAGCTAGCGCTTAGGACCAATTTTGTCTTTCGATGTGGCTACGTTTCTTGATGGACACTGGGAATTCCCAAGCTTAACAGAAAAACTGTGGATCACCCATTCAGATTTTAATGGGAATTCGACAAATCTTGAGCAAAATGAACCATTGAGATATGTTAGCCTTGTCCAGAAAAAGGGTGAGAATATCATACGGAGTTGCCCATTGATCAGGGATGCCAATTTTCTCAATGTCGCAATGGTATGTGGTTTGAAGGCCACAATTTCACATAAAACTATATAAAAGAATGTCCTGGTCTTGGTAAAGTTTGGCAACAAAAAGTGAACTAAACAGAGTAGCATACACTTTGGACGAAACCTTACCAATACGTGGAATCAAAACAAAGGCCAAATTTGGAATCAAAAATTTGGCTTTCATGACAGCACACCATAATGCATATTCGACTAACAGAGTGCATAAATCTTTAATGGAATTTCGGTTCTATTTCTCTTTCGGTAGAGAGGGTATGGCACACATCAAGCACTAGCATAACCTTGAATGCAGCCAATGCAATTCATCATAACATTTATAATGACTACTAATAGACAGTTGTAAGTGCATGGGCAACTTGGAATCTTGGATTATGTTGTCAAATTGGCCCCTATAGATAAACATAACAAGTTATGATGGATCATGCAAGCACTTAAGTCTGACTGGTAATGCACTCAAAGGGTATAATGATTGGGATGAGGATCAGAAAGTATGCAATATTTGTTTCTATTGGTGCTGACCACTGACTGATATCAAGTCAAATATGTCTCAACGCCATCGTTGTGCTACTGGAGAAGTATGGCATAACACAACTCAAATAGCAGATTAAAGCTTTCATAAGATGCAGGCTGCTGTATCTGCTAGAAGTTCTTTTTGCCCTGCTTATTTTTGTGTCATAATATGTTGAAACTTTTTTCTGTCGCCCTCACAAGATTTTATTGTCAGCCACTAACATTCACGCACATTCCTACCACAAATGCACAGCCATAGCAGAATAGTATCTGTACTCTATGCATGAAACTGAGTTCAGTCGTTAATCGACTCAGACAGGTACTCCCCCTATCAGTAAGCAACTACTCCAGTCTCCATATGCGTACCACTTATTTGCCCAAGTCTAAAACCATGGTTACTTCATTTTGTTTCACAACTGAATTTCATATATATGTTGTACATAAATATCAAGATCCCATTTGCTCAAAGATATAAATGCCATGTATTAATTTACAAGCATTCTAAGCAGGTCTAAGCATTTATGCACGTAAATAGTCCATCTTTTGATCTAGCATACCCTTAAATTCCATCCTAAGGTTATAAATGAAAGCATGGCAATAATACTTAGATAAGCATACAAGTCTAGGTCTAGCACTCTAGCTACCTTTAACCTCATTCAAATTAGGGGCTGTTTAGTTCCCAAAAATTTTCACCCAAAAACATCATATTAAATCTTTGGACATCTAAATAGAGTATTAAACATAGATAAAAAAAAACTAATTACATAGTTACATGAGAAATCGTGAGACGAATCTTTTGAGCCTAATTAGTACGTGATTAGCCATAAGTGCTACAGTAACACACATGCGTTAATGACGGATTAATTAGGCTCAAAAGATTCGTCTCGCAATTTCTAGGTCAGTCGTGAAATTCGTTTTTTCATTCGTGGCCGAAAACCCCTTCTGACATCCGGTCAAACGTTTGATGTGACGTACAAAAATTTTCATTTCACCAACTAAACACCCCCTTAATCTAGTAAGAAAAATAAACAGTATAGTTGAAAGCGATGGCAGACAAAGATTTATACGAAATAAAATCATGGGACAATCAGAAGAGATCAAAGGCAGTGGGACTCTTGCCTTGAGTGTAGTTCTCTTCAGCTATTTCTTCAGTATGTTCAACTACTTCCACCTCTTCACCTCCTAGGGGCTCCTCCTCTAATATTCCAAATAATATGCAACTATATTCAATACACAAGCAAAAGTACAAGATACTACACTGTGAATGATCTATGCAGTGGTTAATTTTGTTCTCGATTGATTTATATTGAAGCTATCCTTATTTTTTATATATAATGCCAAGTAAAAGATATGGCTCATATAGGTTTAATACTTGTTTTATATTCACATTTAATTTACTAAAATAGTAAAATCTTTTCATATTAAAGTATAATAAAACAACTTAAGAAACAGGAAGGGCATAATTTCCTAGGGTTAACAAAATTAGTTTCATAATTTTCTGAAGATGGATGAATCTCCTATAAATTAAAACAGCAAGAATTCCTTTAAACTATCGTTTGAAAGGTTCTAATTATTAGATTAAAATAGATAAATCTTTGAGTTTGACAAAATTGGTTTAACCTAGTCTGGAATTTAAATGAATTCCCTATGCAATTCCAAAGCTAACCGAATTTATAGTTTTACAGAAATTAGTTTATTCTCCTTTTACTTTCTTTTCTCCCCTCCTCTCTCTTGCAGGTGGGCGCCACCTGTCATAGACATGGAGCAGGGGTGCTGGCTGGGCTGGCGCGGCCGGCGGCGCCGGCGTTGCAGCGGATTTTCAGGCGTGGCGACCAAAAGGAACAAGGTAGAGGGAGGCGCGGCGAGCCTAGATAGACTAAGGGGCACGGATGCGGTGGCCTGATCTAGCCCCGGCGACGCGTTAAGCGCGGCCGGCGGCGGTCGGCTTCGTGTATGCATATGCTCTCTCTACAGCCTAGATCAATGTGGTGCTAAAAGGCTCCGATGAGACTCACCGAAGGTTGCTTGATGGAGATGGCGGACGGAGGCGCTCCGCTCGGCGGCGGCAGGGACAGGGACATGGGCTTCAGTGGATTTGGGCGGAGGAAGCGTTTGGCGTGCGCGGCAGCGCGTCGGCGGCGAGGTGGGCGAGAGGGGTGTGGGCGGAGGCGAGCTGGAGGGGAGAGGCTGACCGGTGGGTCCCACAGGGGCGGCGGGGCCTACTGGTAAGTGTGATGGTTAGAGAGAGTTTAAATTTTTCCAAGTGTTAAAGCTATGCTACTTTGACCTTTTGCAAGCATAGTGTAAGTGACTTACAGGTGGTCCCAAGGGTTGGTGTATTTACTGTACCTAGATTACTGTATGTTCTAAGTCTACTCAAGAAGATTGGGGTCAAATTCTAAATATATTTCTCTAGGGAAGTTTCCAATGATAAGTAAATAATTCTGTTTTCTGCAGATTGTATATCACAGAGGGGGTTTTGTGAAGGCATTTTATGCAGTAAACGGGTAGATTTAGATGCACCATGTTACCAGTAATTATAGGAGGTTTCGGTCTCAATTAAACTTCAAAATTTTATGTGTGAATTGCTTTGGCCAGTATTTTATAAAGAGATCAAACAGGCAAACTGATAATGTTGGATTCTCGGACTTTAACTAGATGAAATAATTGTTAGAGCATTTTTATGATACTAGCAATGGTATTTTATTTAAAATAATCATTAGCATGTTATTAATATTATTTTATAGTTATCATATCTTAATTAGTGCATATATTTGTTACTGACATGTGGGTCTATTCATTGCACAATTTTTTTCTTCTTACAAAAAATAGAATTAGTAGAGGTGGTTAACATGTAGGTCTATAGTCATTGTTTTTCTTTTAAAAATCAAAGAGTTGGCGGGCTGGGTAGCAGATTCACTGGCATTAGCCACCGCCATTGAGAATATTTATAGGAGTAAAGATAATATTATGAGAAAATTCAGTGATTTAGGGCTGAAAACGGAGCGAATGCTGACGGATAATACACGTACCGTATTTGTTTCCATATTTTTAGGCGATAGGGAAACGGATATGAATATCTCGGATACGGAAACAAATATGAATTATCTTGAATACGAATAAGGATCGGATGTAGTCGAACACGAATAAAAAAACAAATATTTCTCGAAACATACAAACCACTCAAACCATTCATAAAGAAAATAGCACTACATATATAGAGCTAACTTAATCGGGATAGTTGTCATTTTAGGCCCATCATAGATTAAACACGTTACATTTAGTTTCATGGGTTTCATGAGTAACATATAAGTGACATAAGTCCACCACATAGCACATAATGAATTCAACAAATACTGATAGTCTAATAGCACAAAAGCAATTTGTAGTAAATTGGTTGATGCCTTGATGGGCCAGACCTGGAATCAAACAGGCTGAACTGATTTTAGGAGTTCGCGGATATCCTCTCATTACAATCTTCGGATATCCGCCAGAATATCCGTATCCGTCGGAAACTATCGTACCGTATTCGTATTTGTATCTAAAGAAAATTATCCGTATTCGAATTATCCGAAAAATATCCGCTCCAAGCTACCTCCGTATCCATTTTTTTCGGAGCGGACGGAAACTATCCGCTCCGTCACTGAGTGATGTTTTACAGGTTCATTAGATTCACTTGAGATTTTTTATGAGATTTTTAGTTGTGCCTATCTTTCTGTTTCAAATTTTTAACTTAGGGTTAATAGGTGCAATGTCCTATTGTGCAATTCCAAATACACAAGAATAATAAAGAAATGAGACGGTGCATAACAGAAGATTGATTTCTCATTCCCAGCAATTGGGTTACAAAAGTTTCAATTACATCCCCAAGCCTGGGTATGTTGCAAAAGGCCACCACAAAAATGAATAAATTCTTAAGTCCAATGGATGAAAAAGATCTACATTGATAAAAACAAACAAAGAGAGACAATCGTATAATTTTATCAATAAATGCTAATAGCAGTGTCAATAATCTTCCCATTTTCTAAAGGTATACTCCATGCACCTTCTTCCTATAGATAGGAAAAATATCTGAAATGTGTCATTTAATTTCTCTCTTACCCCCATTATGTAGTACGTGCATTTTGCTAGTTTTTTGGTAAATCTAACAAGTCTGTGGCATTGTAATAGTACTTCATAACGCTTATTTATGCAAACTTTTTTATTTAAAAACTTAAGCATATAAAAAGTTATTGGTGATCAAAATTCTAAGAATTTGATTAAATCTTGTTGTGAAGGTCGAATATTTATGACCAAGCCTACCATTAGATCTTCATCGAGCCACTTGTCAATATACCCCAGCTACAGTATATGAGTATATATGGTTAGGTTGATACAAGGATCGAAACGAAATTGTTGCCAAGAAGCAAGAGATAGAGATATTTATACATGTTCAGTCCTCAATGTGGACAATACCCCTACTCATGTTTATGTATATTGCCTTAATGGGCACACCAAGTTTAAAATATATGGCAAAAACCCTGATTTAATCTACACACCTATATATTTTGGCAAGATTGGGAAGGTGGTCAACAACTAATTCTTGGAAATCCTTCGGGAGTTGACTAGATGTGACTTTTGTTGTCTTGAGATGCATTCCCCTCATAGAATCACTCGTTTTTATACCATTAGGTGCCCCATTGTTCAAGAAGAACTTGGGAGGCTAACCGGATACAATCAATCAGTCTAGCACACCCTCGAGTTGGGTTAGGTAATTCTTATCTTTCTTAGGGTTAGTTTCCTTACCTACTCAACTGCTTATCCTATATTTGGGGATACCTTTCCTCGCACAATTTTGTATGCAAAATTTTAGCTAATGTATTTTTGTGTCTGTGGAGTATCTCATATTTAATACACTAATACTTAGTACATGTGACCCCTGAAGCAAATTTATCCTTTTGAATTGCCACCATAAATTGGTGGATGGAAATATGGTACACAAAGGAGTCAATGAGAAGAAAATCGATCTCTTATCCAAAGTGCCTCATTGGTTGATTGGCCCACTGAGATGAAAAACTTACTTAAAGGTGTACAATTTGTGTGTATGTATACCATATGTGGGAGTATATATGCATGGTCTCCAATATGTTTTGGAATACATTTTATGTTTTGTAAAATATATGCATGCATATAGGAAAAGTTTGTTTCTTCTCTTAGCTCTTAGTTTATGTTTCATCTATCAACTTCAAAACCATAAAAATAATGTTGTCGGTATGACAAGTAAAAAAGTGATATTTAAGCCTAATACATATAGTTTTTTTGCCTCATCACATACACATCTAATATCTCCAAGTGTGTGTGACCTATCATCCTACTTAACAATCATTGCATTATCGGATCTAAGCACTATCAATTACTTGAGTTCATTTAATTTTGTGTACGTTTGTTCATCTAAAAATCTATAGTTGACTATTATCTTAATAGAATGGGTTTAACAATTCAATATTCTGTTTTCTAGACTTTAAAGTTTTAAACTACATAAAAATTGATATTGTGATCCTATATATAGCAGATCTTCCTATCAGTTGCATCATTCTATTGCAAATGCATATGTTGATGCTTCATATTTTAGAGTAAATCATCATGATTTGTCGTTTCCTTTATAATAGGTATTACATAGCTATTATTTGTCAAGTTAATTTATGTTCATTGTTAGCAAACATATTCAATAAAACCAATACCTTTTGTAGGTGGAAACTTTCATATCTAATTTAGTATTGACATTATTTGGAGTCTATTTGGAACAAACTACTATTAAATACATAGTAATTGTGTAGGCATGATGGTGCAATCACACAACATTATGGATTATTGATTAAATCATATTACTAAATGAAAAGGCAATAAACACTAAAGGACATATTTTTTCAATAAATAAATAAATTTACAGGGGCATGCACTTAAGTGGAAGTTCACATCTTAGTCTCGTCTATATAGTTAATACATATGTAAATACATTAGATATAAAATAAGAATGATTTTATTGCTTGTATTATCAATTAAAAATAGATGACATACTTGCTCTATTTTTTATTTATCAACTCTTTGATGAAAAGGTAAAAAACAAAATCAAGTGATTTCAATTTAAATCAAGATATTGAATTTGGTTTAGTCAATTAATTCAATAAACTAAAAAAAGAAGGTGATAAGATCATTGAAAACATTTGTATATATGTCAATAATAAATATTAGATATCTTATCGTATCATATAAATTTATTACTTGCTTGTTCGGACGAAAATATTAAATTTCTTCTAAAATCTGGATTGACAACAGCTGTGAAAATATGGAACATTATCTTGCCTTTTACTACTCACTATATTTAGTAACATAATAAATAAGGAAAATATTGAATCACCTATTCATGCCATGATGGTAGCAAGTATGAAGACATGGTTGCTTGCACCGTTATGGTGGTGGTTCATGGTGATGAGACCGTCTAGTTGTGTGCTACTGGTGTTAGGTGATAATCTATAAAGTAAGGTTTGATTTTTTTTCTCCGAGGTTTGATAGGAGTGGGTAACTCCACAACTTTTTCAATGTAGTAAGAGTTTATTGTAATGCTTGCATGGGTTTATAGAATATAGGCAATGCCTGCAATAATATATAACTAACAATAAAATGACCGTGAATACATTACATAGTGTTGCATTATTCTTGGATGAACATTTTCCTTTCATCAAATTGTATGCATACATATTTGTACAATCTATTATGTGTAATTTTGTTCTCCCACTAATTTACACAATAATTACTTAATATCCATTAATATCCATGGGTAGTTATGCTGAAATGACAATTCCTTTTTTGGTTACATATTCATACAACAAATTACTTAATGCTCATATATCACTAAAATCATACTCAGAAATATCGTTATCATAAGAAACCATACAACCACTCACCATAACTTGCATTCAACGTAAAAAGAACTAGACATCATGCATTTAACACACATATATATTATATATATTTATATATAACAACACATATGGTTCTTATCTTTCATATTACCTCAAACAATTCTCCACGTAGACTGCCACCAATTCAACCGTCCACGTCAGCCGTCACCTTAGACGCACACAACACACGCGACATTATATTGTTAGTATGTATTTCCTCTATTACAAAATGTAAGTATTTCTGATATTTAAATCTTGTATCAAAATATAAATATTTTGACACTATTTACGATACTACTTATCTCATCGATCGCTTCTCGTTCAAAATTCAATCCATTTTATCCCCACCGACAATCACACTCTATACATTCTTCATTTATTAACGAGCACTATATTATTTTCTTTTTAATCTTAATCTTTTCTGAATAATTTAAAAATATTTATATTTTAAGACGAATGCAACTAGCTGACAATTTTAAGAAAAAAAAGAGAGGAAAAAAACCAGGACGAGAGAAATGGGGCTGGTAAGTGGTAAATCGGCAATGGTAAACTCTCGTCTCTTTCAGGCAGGAGGCATTCAGGCATAGAAGCACAAGGAAGAAGAGAAGAGAGACAGACAGCCGGCGCCTCCTCCCTCCCTCCCCCCATCTCCTCCTCCCTCCACGACTCCGCTTCTCCACTCCCTCTCTGATCACCAGGGGGGCGCCACCCTCGATCCCCGCCGATCCGCACGACCCCCGGTACGCGCCTCGATCCGCCGCCCCGCCCCCCGCTTCTTTCCCCTCGCCCACGCCCGATCGGATCAAGAACGAGCGAGCGAGCGAGTCTCGTCCTGGGATGTGGGGGGCGGATGTTTTCTTTCTCTCTCTCTTTTTCTTTTTTTTTTTGGTTTCTGTTTCTTGTTGATTCGGTGGTGCTTCCCGGTTCTGAGAATATCGTTTACCTGATTTTTTTTCTTCTTTTTCAGGTTCGTGTTTTCTTTTTCTGTTTTTGTGTTCGTGATTCTCACGAAGGAGGAGCCAGGTCTGTCCCAAATTCTCAATCCGTGTGTCGGGGGGAATTTGCGCGGGGGTGTGATTTCTCAAGAATTTGTTTGCTTTTGGTGGAAAGACAGCGGCTTTTTCCTGATGTCTACCATCGCGACGCCGCCGCCGCCGCCGCCGTCGGGGTCGGTGGCGCAGGAGAAGGCGGCCAGCCGGAACAAGCGCAAGTACCGGGCCGAGCCGCCGTCCGCGGAGCTGGGACCCTTCGGGCTGGAGTACCCACTGACGGCGGACTGCGTGGGGTTCGAGTTCATGTCGCCGGAGAAGGCGGCCATAGCGGCGGCGGCCGCCGCCGCCGCCGCCGCGGTCGCCGCCGAGGGTGTCAACCTCGACCTCATCCCGGGCTCGTGTGATTGCAAGGACATCCACCCGACGGCGGAGTTGTTGGAGTGCCAGAGATATGTGAATTGGAATGACCCGAATGAGGCGCTGCTTGAGGAGATCCTTCTCAAGGGCCTGGACGCCACCTTCGACAATGCCGTGAGCCTGATCATCGCAATGGGGTACTCCGAGCCCACCGCGCGTGCCGCCGTCCTGCGGGCGGCCACGCAGTACAATTGGAGGGAGAGCCTTGCTGGGTTCGGCGAGGCGGCGGTCGAGGTGCTCAAGACTGAGGGGGACATGCTGAGTGAGGGCGCCTCCGAAGAAGACACGAGGAAGATTGAGCAGGCCGTGCTCGGGGGCATGATCGCGTTGGTCAATCAGGCTCAACCATTCTACACCACTGGTGATGTGATGTTTTGCTTGCTTATGTCGGATATGAATGTGGCCAATGCCTGTGCCATGGACTACAACCCAGCTTCCCTCCCAGCAGTGGATACTCAAGTGATTGCCCAGCCAGTTGTGGGAAACTATGAGCCTAATCCGAGTTCGGATTTATCGGTATCTATTACTAACCCACAGACTGGTGTTACTTTCCGCGGAAAGCTTACCCCGGTGCCACCCAGTTCTTATAATACTGTGAAGGCTGATTCATCTGCAACACCAGAAAACCTGAATGTTCCGAGCAGTAAACCTTCTGTCTCAGGTAAGGTGCTGAGTGAAATCCCAAATCCTAAGGCAAAAGAAAACTCGGTTCCTGTGCCTGATCATTCAGAAGATCAACCATTTGTTGCTGCCGCGACGCAACCTGTGAAAGATGATAAGCCATTCCCTAGTAAGAGGGGGAGCTCTAAGAGGGATTCCTTGCACCGGCAGAAGTTGATGGGTTTTGATAAGAGTTCCCGGGCATTGGGTTCTAAAGGATCTCTTAGGTCAGGCAAGCACAGCTCTTCAGGTAGTGCAGTGCTGGACAGGAAATGCAGGTCACTTACAGATTCTACCACTAGCAGCTTGAAGGGGTCATCAAAAGTTGGCAAAGGTCTTTCTGTGAGTATGAAGGGATCAGAAGTACCACCTGACCTTTCTTTTACTGGTGCTACCCTGCCCTCTGTTCCATCATTTGATGCCAAGCTGGCTAGTAACTCAAATCCATTACCAGCTGCTAGCACAGATCTGTCATTGTCGTTGCCGTTGCCATCCTCAAATGACAGTTCTACTCCATCTTTGAATCATGATGCCAATACAGAGGGTATGGATCCTAGCAGCAAAATTAACTTGTCATACGATGAGGATCAGAAGGTTTGGATCCCTCAAGATAAAAAGGATGAAATGGTCTTGATTCTTGTCCAGCGACAGAAAGAGTTACAAGCGCATATGAGGGACTGGACAGACTGGGCTCAGCAGAAGGTGATGCAAGTCACTCGTCGACTAGCCAAGGAGAAGGAAGAACTCCATTCACTTAGGAAAGAGAAGGAAGAGGCAGACCGTCTCCAAGAAGAGAGGCATAATCTGGAAGAGAGCACTCGGAAGAAGCTTTTAGAGATGGAGTCTGCGATTTCTAGAGCGAACACCCAGCTTGAAAAGTCAGAATCTTCTGCTCGTAGACGTGAAGCTGAGAATGCACAACTTAGGATACAGATGGAAGCTGCAAAGCGGCATGCACTAGAGTCTGCAACAAATATTTTGGAGCTTTCAAAGAAGGATGAGAACAGTCTTAAAAGGTCTCAGCATTGGGAATCCGAAAGAGCCCTACTACAAGAGGATCTTGCCACTCAAAAGAGCAAGCTCTCTCAGGTTCACCAGCGACTGCAGCATGCTAAAGAGCAGAAGGATCAAATCCAGGTATTTACTGGTTTGGCATTTATGTTTACAGTTTACCTCTTTACAATCTTTTAAAGGGGGGCTTACACTGTTGAATCCTATCAGTTATATATTATCAATCTTTAATCATGTGATTTCTGTAAGAATTGAAATATCTGAACATTCTTAGCAAGAAATTATGTCACCACCAGCATAGTTAACTTCAATCGTGTATAGATGAACAGTTAGCTTAACTCTTACTCTTTAGATGGGTATGTCTTTGAATGAATCTGCTGTAAATTGACGCTGAGAAAAAGCTTGTAAATATATGGAAGGCATCTTACTGTCTGTTTTATGATGTTTTCCATTATGTATTTTATTATTTCATTTATGCAGTTTGTTCTTTAATAGATGATGTTGTTCTCTTGGTATGCTTAGAAATATGTATATGCCATGGTTGTATTTTTTTTGTTTTGATGTTTTTTTTTAAAAAAAATGTTTTTGGTCCTCACTCCTAAGGGGGTTGGGGACGCCCAAAAGCTAGAATAAATTGGTAGGTAAACTACCTCTGCAAATAATAACTGCCCTAAGCATGTTTAGTATTTTATAGATAGATTGCAATGTTTTACACACAATTTTTTTAGGAAGTAGCTGTGAGCTTTACATGATATTGCATTTTATTCTTTCACTCAAGTGCTAGCTAGCCATTTGTCAAATGTTGGTACTGTTAAAGAAAGATGTCATGTGATGGCATTTTTATAATGGTATTGAGTAATTTCCAAAATCCAAATGTCAAAAACGATGCCATTTATTCACTGCATGTCTGCAGTTTGCAATGACGACCTTCCTTATATTCACCGTCTTTCAGATGCTAGGTACATATTACTGCTTAAGGAGGAAACATGAAATACCTTTTTCTTTCTGGACAAATGAGTTATTGCAGTTATCAAGAGTAGAAAATGTCTTGAGTGCATGAAAATGGAACTTGATTGCTTGCGAATCGACCTCTCGTTAGCTTCATGGTTTTCAGTAGTCATGAATTCATATCGAGTTGATTGCACATACCATGGTGTACCTGAAGTAGAAGCTCAACAACGGTTAATCTTGTGGGTAATGTCGTACTAGTTATTTGATGTTCTAGGACTGTATTCTGTAAATATTGTAATGTTGCTTTTTAATTCCTCCCTCCTACTGCTGTTGTAGCTGTGCAATATCATTTATCCCTTCATTTTGCAGTCTTCACTAAAGCTGTATATATCTTTGGTCTTTCTCTGATTTAAATACTTCCAGGCAAGATGGAGGCAAGAGGAGTCTGGAAAGATTGAGGCAGTTGCCCGTGTAAGCTTAGAGAAGAAAGAGAGAGATCAGATTGAGACATCGTTGAGGTCAGAAGAGAATTTTCTGCATCTTAAAGCGGAGAACGACACGCAAAGATACAAGAGCGAGATCCGAGCCCTTGAGCAGCAGATTTCGCAGCTGAAGGTGTCCCTGGACTCGTCGAAGGTCGGTGCTCCCAAGTGGGTATCAGACAATAAAACTACCACCGCGTTGCGTCTTTCTGAAGGGAGAAAGAAGGGCAATGCTCAAATTTTGGCCAATATAGCAGCAGCAGCAGTACCCCAAGAACTCGATTTTGACGACATACAGCGTGACCGGGAGTGCGTCATGTGCTTGAGTGAGGAGATGTCCGTCGTCTTCCTCCCTTGCGCGCACCAGGTGGTCTGCGCGAAATGCAATGACCTCCATGACAAGCAAGGGATGAAGGAGTGCCCTTCGTGCCGGACCCCCATCCAGCGCAGGGTATGCGCCCGGCTCGCCGGTTTCTAGATTTCATACATACACCATTTTGTTTTGTTTTGTTTTGTCTCTTTTTCTGATTGATTGCTCAGCTTGGATCGATGGAAGATTGGATGGAATAATGAGTGGTGGTGAGAGTGGTTAAACTTTAACAATAATACATGGTTGAATGGCACATCAATCAAACCCTGCAGAGATAATGGATAAATGGATATGGGTTTTGGTTTTTATGGATGTACAGCGGCATGTTTTACTCTAATTTGTTTTTGGCTGAGTACACTCCTTTTTATGAGGTAATCAGTTCTTGTCAGGTAAGAGCATCACAATGTGTTCCATTTTATCCATTTCTTGTTCCTGAAATCCTTACTGAACTGAGCTTCAGTTCGTGGGTATTTGGCTTTTGTCAATTGCTACAGTTTGGGTGAAGCCACAAAAGGTAATCGCTATGCTTACCGAGAACACTTTGTCATGTCAGAAGCTTGGTATCCATTTAGTTCCCATGAGTTTTTTTTTTTCTGGTCCTTCAACTTGCAGATTTCTGTAAGGGCCTCTTTTTTTGGAACGTAGAAATTTTATATGATTTTCATATGAAATTGTTTAATTCCTACGAAAATCCTTTGAAATATACGCAGTTTCAAAGACCCCCCCCCAATAGATGGATTATGTCTGATTTATCCAGCAAATGAAGTGTTTATGCAAAATTAATGATACAAAACAACTGTGGATTGCAATTGTGTCATGGATTACTTTGTGTGTGGGGAAGGTGAATTGCATTGTTTGTTGTTGCATCGAAAGAGTTTTGAGACAGCAATGCTGGCTTGGGAAAGTACGAGTCGACTCAGCACAGATCTTGGTCCACGGAGAGGATGGAGCCTCACCATTACGTGCACGCGGTGTACGGTGCACCGATGGACTCACTGTCTCACCCCAGTGGGCCCCACATGTCGGCGAGACGGCGCACGAGTCCGAAAGGGGAAGAGAGAGAGAGAGAGAGAGAGGGAGAGAGAGACGCGGCTGCAGTGTTCGACGGCGGCCATGGCGGCGGCGGCGGCGGAGAGCGTGGTGGTGGTGCACAACGTGGCGAAGCGGCACAACGTTGGGACGCTGGCGCGGAGCGCGACGGCGTTCGGGGTGGCGGAGGTGGTGGTCGTCGGCCGCCGCGACGTCAGCGCCTTCGGCAGCCACGGCGCCACCTCCCACCTCCGCTTCCGCCACTTCGCCTCCCTCCCCCTCGCCCGCGCCTACCTCAAGGCAAAGCACCTCCCTCCCTCCCTCCCTCCCGCCTCCTTAAACCCTAGCCCCCCCCCCCTCCCCCCATCTGCTTCCTTGCTGCCTCGATACTCATCCGCCCGCCGGTTTTTGTGTTTGCGTGTGCAGGACGAGAGGGGGTGTGACATCTGCGGCGTGGAGATCACCCACGACGCGCTGCCGGTGACGGCGCATCCATTCCGCCGGAGCACCGCCTTCCTCTTTGGCAATGAGGTGGGGTTGGATTCCCCATGATTCCTCGTTAGTTTTGAGTATTTCGGCATGGATGACAGCTTCGCTCGCATGCTTGCTATGTTTGTTTAGCTTCAGCGAACTGCAATTTTGGAGAAGGAAACTAAATGGGCTTATTATAAATGGCTGATCTGCATCACATGATTTCTGTTGGCACTTGTGTCTGTTTCAGAATTCTATGGATATCATGAACATGTTAAGAAAAAGGTGTTATTTGAATTCTTGATGACTCTTTCTTCATTTTGCACATCCATATTATGTTGCAATTTAGCTTCCTATGGTCCCTTTGAATCCTGATGGGTATCAGCTCCAATGCGTTTTATGGCTGTCATAATGCTTACTAAAACTACTATAATCGCCTGACGAGGAAAGCCGCCTATTAGATGTAGATCCTTTTAATAACAAAGCATAACGAGCAATTTTTATTCTAATTTCCAACCTTGTATTGCATTTAGTAGGGTACAGGACTCTCGGAAAAGGAGTGTGCGATCTGTGACTTTTTTGTCTACATTCCTCAGTACGGTGGTGGGACTGCATCATTGAATGTTACAGTTGCAGCGTCGATTGTTCTCCATCACTTTGGAGGTAATGTTTTCAATTGATGCAATATATATCAAGTTATTAGCTGAACAAGATACCAAAGATTGTAAAGTATCAAATACACACATTTGTAAAGTATTAAATACGCACATTGATTTTCCTTTGCTGCCTTTTAATTTGACTTTTTTATAGAACTTTAGTCTATCATGTTTCCATGTTCCTTTCTCAAACATCGTTCTCCCTCTGCCAAACATGTTCTTGGAATATAATTGCGATACAGTAACAGAAAGGCACGTTATGTATGTCTAGTTCAAATCTTCTTTATAGGAATATATTTGGTGCTTAGATCAAATTTGGCCTACATGTTTGCATCTAAGTCATGGTCTATAAAGATGTTCCCCTTGTATCATATTTTTTTATATACCAGAACATTTCAGTGACACTTCGTCCTTTTGATTTTAAGTCAAAGAATTTGAGAAAATAGATCCTTTCTTGATATATTCATTTTTTGTCTTTAACATACAGTTAGACTTGCTTCCTGTGTCAATTATTTGAACTTGAGTTGTTAATTTAAAAGAGAGAGTAAATTGCACATTGAACTACCTCTTTTTACAATGTTGTGGTTTGGACTAGGATTAAGCCTATGGTTTCACTTTGGACTAGATATGTTTACAGCATGTTTCCCTTAGATCCTGTTCTTCTTCTCCAACTCTCCTCTCCAAGAACCATGTCTGCCATGGCAAAACCAATCAGCTTGACATGACCAGGGAATATCAAGGCGCAAGCTCCATTGCCAATTTCCCATCCACATGTTGTGCTCTGCTTGCTAGCTCTTCGTCGACAGAAAAATTAAAGTGGAAGGTCTATGCATGCTGCTCGCTCTAGCATGGTGTCTAATACTGCTTGCACATAGAGCCTCTAGCCCTCTGCTGCCATCGAGCTTGACATACGTATGCGTCTAGAGGTGGGCGTTCGGTTTTTTCAGTTCTCTAGAGGATTGGTTCCTCAAAACTGGCAACCAAAGGATTGTGTTAGCAAAATTAAAACTGAAAAGTCGGTTTGGTTTTTTCTGGTGCAGTTTTTACTGGAGATTATGCGTGGCCCTCAATCTCTAGTGCCCAGACGCTGCTTGTGAACTCCCTCATCTGTACAATGTTGCTCCATGGGCCCTAGTCACAGAAGGTTACCTGTTGGGCTGGCTGGGCCATGTTGGGCCCTGCTATCTGTGTGAGTTGCTCCTTGCCATGCACGGAGACGGACGGAAGGGGCAGCGATCGCAGTAGGGGATCGGTTTTCTCAGTTGGTTCAGCTCACATCGTGCAAAAACTGAATATAAAACCAAAAACTGATGCACAAGAAAATAGAAACCGAGCAACATGAAGAAAACCGGAAAAACCACTAGTTTGGCTCAGTTCTGTGTTGATTTGTTCGGGCTTTGGTTTCCGGTTTCTTTTTGTCCACCCCTATATGTGTCTGTTCAGCCTGTTGGCCATGAGAGGAGCAAAGCTGGACAACGAGCTCGCCAGCACCTTGGGGACACCATCCGCCATGGGAATAGTTGAGTCCAGTTGGTGTTGGTAGCACCATTTCTGATGTTTTCTAGCTTGACCTCTTCTGGTACTAGTCCCATGATCAAGCTTGAGCACCGTCTACATGTCAGGATCACGGAAGATTGACGAGATAGAAGGTCTTTGGTCACTGATTTATTGGCCTACTAGTCCAATATGCAAAGTTTGATAACAGAACCCAGTCTAAAGTGAAAAGGCTTGCTATTGCATGGTCCAATATGCAACTTTGGTAATAAAAACTAGTCCAAATGCAGTTTACTGATAAAAGACCATCTGATATGTAGCTTTGCCTTTGCAATTTATCATTACGTAGAAGTTCATGGTTTGTAATAGATCCTTCTGCCCTAGAAGTGAGCTCAGTACACTCTGTTGTGATGCTCAATATTTGGAATTTCTTTGTAGTACTGACACTCAAAAGTAAAATAACATTCTGTGCAATAAAACTTTTCTGGGTTTCTCTACTATTTGTTTTATATTGCCAGCCGGGGCCAATACTCTCAAAATTTAAGCAAGCTGAGGCTTTGAATAGTCAGGATATTGCAAGATAACAGCTGGCAGAAATATTTGACTTATACTTTTGTTGAAAAGTTTACCGGTTTGAACTTTATTACAATTTTCTAGTCAATATATTTGTGTGGAGTGCTTGCGCTCAGTTTTTTGCATTGGTCAATTGCATTTCATTGTCATGGCTGATTTTTCTAATGACTTCCTACAGTCTGGGCTGGCTTTCCAGAACGAGGGCGAGAAGGCAATAAATTCGTTGTAGCTGACAAACCAAAGGGCCAATCTAGGGGGCTCTACTGTAACGACTCAATTGAAGAAGTGATTGAAGAACGGAAGATGCGAAGAGAAAATGCCTGTGACATATTTGAGGAAAATGGAAGTAGTGAGCATCAAGAATCAAATGTTTTAAGCATGATGCTTTCAGACTAGAGTATCCCCTCCTCTCAATTTGCTAATCCAATCCCTGCATTGGTTGAGGGCGAAAATGCTTCGATGAGATTTGCAATACCAGAAAACCACACGCAGCGCAATATCTGGCTCTGGTTTATCTTTGCCAAGGGACGCAGACATATATTGAGTATATTTCAGAGAACCCATGGTTTTTTTTTGTTACAGTTGCAGTTTTATGGCTTCGCAAGGAACGCAAGTGCTGCATCCCTTCTAACAGAAATCTTGTGGAATCAGGGGCAATGTTTAAGAGAATACCTTCAAACCAGGGTCCAGGGGTAAACAAGTTATATTTTGCTGTGAAATATTTCTGTCCCATCCATTTTATGTTCTAAACAGCTTGTGACGTCTTAACTTTCTCGCTCCCATTGTGATGAACTCATGAAATGTCATGTTTTTTCTTACCGACCCTGGGAACGTTTGTTATCCTTTACCTAAAATGAACGTTTGTTATCCTGTACCTAACGTTTGTTATCCATATCATCCCACAAGGCTGCAAGACCAGCCATTATACTGTTCTACTGCTACCCCTCTATTTATGCTTAGGGCTCTTCGGATTACAGGAATTTTAAAATAGTTCGATTCTTTTAAAATTTCTGTAAAATTCCTTCAAACCGAAGAGACCCTTATCGTTTTTGACACAGACAGTCTCCAAATAATAGCTTTGACAATTATTTTCATTTACCATATACATGTATATATATATGTATATAAAGATTAATATATACACAATATTCAGTCTTTTAATATAAATATTTTAAAGTTATTTATAGTTGAAATTATAAAAGTTTCATCTTAACCTTTGTTAAGATGACATATTATAAAACCGGATGGAGTGCACGGTTAGTGGACCACGAGTGGATGGAGACAGATTAAATGCTCGAGTATTGTCAAAGTTGCGTTCTCAGCAGTTTACGACCATTATTTGAGTACACAAATAGACGAATTGAATTTTAGAGAGCTGATGCTCCGTTGATTCCATAATATTTATATTTAATAAAAGAGACAATTGTATAACTAGCCCTATTTTAGAGTCTAATTGTGAATTTAGCCCTGTTTTTTTCACTTTATAGATTTGGCATCGATTTTTAAAATTGAAGCTTCCGTTTGGCCCTGCTGTTAATTTACCGTGAGTGGTGTAAATAGAAAGAGACAATTATATAACTAGCCCTACTTTAGAGTGTAATTGTGGATTTAGCCATGTTTTTTCTGCTTTGTAGATTTGGCCTCGGTTTTTAAAATTGAAGCTTCATACTGTTAATGTAGCGTGAGTAGTGTAAATAGAAAAAGAGAAGAAATTAAAAAAATACGCAAAATGACAACTATGCCCCCTCTCTACTCTTAACCCTATCTGTAATTCCCTTCCCAGTTACAACCAACGTACCGATACCCTAGGGTTCAGCGGCGGCGGCGCTTCAGCGGCAGGCTGCGGCGAGCGAGCAGGCGCGCGGCGGGCGGGCCAGGCGCTCGGGGCGGCGAGCAGGCCAGGCGTGCGACGGGCGGGCCATGCGAGGGCGCGGCGGCGGCCAGGCGCTCGGCAGCCAGGGCGCGCGGCGGGCGAGCCAGGCAATAGCAATATGCACTCATGCCGCTCTGCAAGGGTTCTCATTCTCAAAGCGCAATTTGGTTGTTTAGTTGGTCCAAGTGGTGCAATAATCAAGGATATGGTAAAGTCAACAAGAACAAGAATCAAAATTTTCAATGAGACTGGTGTTCCAGCTTGTGCCTCGCACTACGAACTACTAGTTCTGCAGGCAAGCTTTTTTATGGAGTAAAAGCATTATAAAGCTACAAATGTTGTTGTACTTTGTTTCTGCTTTCGTGCTAAATAGAGTTCTGAGAAGAAGGGTCCAGTATTTAGGGTTAACCTGATGCATGTAAAAAATAGATAAAACTATGTCAATTTTGTTTACCACAATTTTTTTAATTTATTCAAATTTTAATCAAATGTATTTTAAATCTTAGTCAAATTTATCAAACTTTAGTCAAATATCAATTAAAACCGACTCAAATATGGTAAATACAAGTTAAATATTACAAATATTTCTTACAATACACATATGTAAAAATAGGGCCAAATATGCAAATAATACTAACAAAACAGAGTTAAATGTGCAAGGGTAAAGACGTCCACTTTTTTCTCACTTAACACCGTTAACCTAACTTAATGGTGTAGGGCCAAACAGGAGCTTTAATTTTGAAAACTGGGGCTAAATCTGCAAATTAAAAAAACAGGGCTAAATCAGCAATTGGCCTCTAAAGTAGGACCAGTTATGCAATTGCCCCTTAATAAAAGCATGGTCTCTAAAAGAATAACTGGTATTTCTACTACAATATAAAAATATTAACAAACATATTAAAGCACCTTTCAAGATTAATCTATATAGTCTCTGTGCTTGTGAAGTAAATATTTTACAAGTTATTCATAGTCAAATTTATAAAAAGTTTGATCTTAGCATTTTTCATAACGATAGGTATTATAGTAGTACTAAGGGGGTGATTGTTTGGCCGGTATATTTACAAATGAAAAGTAATTTATGTATGTATTTTTAACGATATAAAAGTCAACGTTGAAAAATAAATTTTGGTTAAAAAATCTAAAATTAACTCTATATTTAAGGTTAAAAATTAAATTGTGGCATATAAGCACAAACAAATAAAAGATGTGGGTGTAACATTCTAGAAATGTTCAGAAAGTTTTTTTTCTTTTTAGAAATATACCGTTTGGGGGTTTAGTAAGCGCATGTGTGAATTCATATGTTATAATCTACTGAGAATGCAGCCGGCCAATTGCTTGGAGTTTGGCGTATTCATTAGGAAGTTCTCTATTTTAGTCCTTTTCAGCATATTTCAAATGCAAGACTTCATCACAGAAGCATCTCAATCAAAGGTAAAAAAGACCTGACCGGCATCCAGTTTCCTCAAGATACCATAGCTAAGCATCTTTGACTAGTATAATTGTGTGGAACGTATTTTACGATTTATATTATAAGATGCTCTGATCTTACTTATATTATATTATTGTGTATTTTATATGGACTTTTTTTTATCTTACTTTCAAATTTATTTAGACTATTGATTGGCGATTGATCCGGTGGTTGTGGTTTCTCTTGGAGGTAACATTACATTATAAGGAAACAAATACTACCTTTATTCATAATGTAAGATGTTTGATTTTTTTTACAACGTTTAACCATTTATCTTATTTAAAAATTTAGTACAAATATAAAAAATAACAAATCGTACTTAAAGTTCTTTTGTAAGAAATTAGTCACATGCAAAATAAATAATATTTTCATAATTTTTTGAATAAGATGAATGGACGAACGTTACAATCAAAAAGGTCAAACATCTTTTCGCACAAGCAATATTATAAAACGGATGGAGTAATATTTTCGCACCAGCCATTAAAAGCCTATTTATAGATAAGGGAGTATTCCTACGTAATAACTTGAACGCCAGCAGAGCAGCAAAGGGCCATGGCCACGCTCAGCTTCGCCGTCCGCCGGCGCGAGCCGGAGCTCGTCAGCCCGGCCGCACCGACGCCTCGCGAGACCAAGCAGCTGTCCGACCTCGACGACCACGAGACGCTGCGTGTCCAGGTGCCGTTCGCCTTCTTCTACCGCGCCGGCGGCCGCGACGCGGCGGCCGTCATCCGGCGCGCGCTCGGCGAGGCGCTGGTGCCGTACTACCCGCTCGCCGGCCGGGTCCGGGAGCTCGAGGGGAGGAAGCTGGTGGTCGACTGCACCGGCGAGGGGGTGCTGTTCGTGGAGGCCGACGCCGACGTGCGGCTGGTCGGGCTGGAGGAGTGCTCCGCCAGCTCCGGGGGCGGCGGCCTGAGGGCGCCGTTCCCGTCCATGGATCAGCTGCTGTTCGACGTCGAGGGCTCCGGCGGCGTGCTCGGCTGCCCGCTGCTGCTCGTGCAGGTGACCCGCCTGCTATGCGGCGGCTTCGTCCTCGCGCTCCGACTCAACCACACCATGTGCGACGCCATTGGTATCTCGCAGTTCTTGCTCGCCGTCGGCGAGCTCGCGCGAGGGCTACCCGCCCCGACCGTCGCGCCCGCATGGTGCCGCGAGCTCCTCGAGGCGCGTAGCCCACCGAGTCCGTCGTTTCCTCACCGCGAGTTCGACGCCGTGCCGCCACCGCCGCCGCCCGGGGACCTCGTCACGCGCACCTTCACCTTCACGGCGGACGACGTCGCGGCGATCAGGAGCGGCCTCCCGCCGCGCCTCCGCGACACGGCCACGGCGTTCGAGGTGCTGACGGGCTTCCTCTGGCGAGCCCGCACGGCGGCGCTCGAGCTCCCGGACGGCGAGGTCGCGCGCCTGGTGGTCCTCGCCAACCTGAGGGGCGTCGCCGAGCTGAGCCTCCCCGCGGGCTACTACGGCAACGCCTGCGTGGCCCCGACGGCGCTCGCCGCCGCCGAGGCGCTGCGGCGGCACGGCTCGCTGGCCGACGCGGTGGAGCTGGTGCGGGAGGCGAAGGCGGTGGTGACGGCGGAGTACGCGCGGTCCACCGCCGACGCGCTGGTCCTGCGCGGGCGGCCGTTGCTGGCGCTGGCGAACGTGTTCGTCGTGTCGGACCACCGGCACGCCGGGTTCCACCGGCTGGACCTGGGGTGGGGCGAGCCGGTGTACGGAGGCGGCGCGGACGTGGTGTTCGGGCTGTGCTTCCTCGTCGCCGTCAAGAAGGGCGGCGGCGACGGCGCGGCAGCGGTGGGCGCGCTGGTGTCGCTGCCGCGGCCGGCCATGGAGCGCTTCGCGTCAGAGCTGGAGAGGCTGTCTCTCTCAGCCTTGTCCAAATCTTATTAAATATTAAGCTTTATTTACAATAATAGTTATGGGCCAAAATGGGCCGTAATAGTATGCACAATAATATGGGCCGTAGCTCGTAGGCCTGGTTCGAGAAAAGAGAGGAGATGTAAGAATTTTTTGAATTTTATTTATTAAATAAAATCGGACATCGGGTGATGTTTCATCACATATAAAAAAAGTAGTGTTTCATTGTTCCCTTAAAAATTATTTTAATTGTACTCACGATGAAACATGATTAATTCATAATTTAAAAGATTTTTGTTGTATAGTAGGAAACATCAAGTTTTATCTATTAATAAAACAAAAACATGTTTTATCTATCAAAGAAAAAAATAATAAATATCATTACAACATTTTAATTTGAGGCGAAGGAACATCAAGAATATATTACTGAAACATCAAAAACTATAAGAGAGAACATGCACTGTTCTAGTTCTTCTTCCTCCTCTCCGATGTATAGATGGTCAAATGGGCCGCCCTACACGACCCGGCCTGAGCCCGAAAAGGCACGGCCCATATCTTGTCGGGCTGACACGGCCTGTTAAACAGTTCGTGCCATGTCGTGCCGTGCCTGTCCACAGGCTACATGTGAGGCCCAGACACGGCCCTTGGAGTGTCAGGTTATGCCATGTCAGCCCGACGGCCCAATCGGCCCACCGTGCTCATGCAAGCCCAAAAAATATTTGAAAATGAAAGGAAGAGAGGTACATAAGTAAATCAAGTAGCTATAGCAACTGACGTTGGGGCGCCTCATCCTTGCCTCTCGGTCGGGCGTCCGATACTAATTTTTTTTTGTATTAGTTTACGATTTACATTTACTACGTATGTTTCAGGCCAATGTCGAAAGAACTCTCTTTTGTAGAGTTTGTTATTGATAATAGGTTCCTGTCTACAGAAAAATGATTCTATTGGGACCATTTTCTATTGTAAAAGGTGACGTCCTTGCACCCTTGTCCTTGCACCCTTATCTTTTCTGTTCTGTTTACGTTAATAAGATAAAATTTAAATTTTCGATCTAAAAATTTAGTGTTGATTTTGAATTTTTTTTATTGTAATTTATTTTCTAGGCTTTGCTTTTAGATCGCTGAGAACAAGTATATAAAAATTTTATTTATAAATTACTTCTGTTTGCATATATGTTTGCATATATGAAGATTGGCTTTTTTTCCTTAAAAAGACAAGCAATCACCTTGGAAAATTTTCAACCTTAAATTCAGAGTTAATTTTAAGGTTTTTTTTCATCATAATTTATTTTTCAGTATTTATTTTTAGATTGCTAATAACACGTATATAAAAGTTTTAGACACAAATTATTTTTCGTTTATAAATATATTATTTTATTTTTTTTCCTCGGTCACCCAAACCATGACCACCAAAATTACCGATGGGCTCTGCCAGAAACTGTAGTCAATGCAGAGCATCTTCGGCTGGAAGGGTTTCTGAATTCGCACCTAGGGAAGGTTCAGCACAGACGGGAGGAGATGCCCGCCGGCTGCTGTGTTCCATTCAGTTTTGCTTTCGTGATGACGGTTTAAATTAGGGGGTATTTAGTTGTTGAAATAAAAATTTGTGCATATCACATCAGACGTTTGACTGGATGTAAGATTCGTCTCACGATTTCTCACGTAGCTATGTAATTAGTTTTTCATTTTATCTATGTTTAATACTCTATTTAGATGTTCAAATATTCGATATGATGTTTTTGGGTGAAAATTTTTGGAACTAAACAGCCACTTAGTCCCTACATATATGAGCCCTATCTTTACGCTTATGCCTATATTTATAATCTAAAATTTAAATTTTTAACTTAAACTAAAATAGATTTTGGAGTTTTTTCATTATATTTTATTTTTAGCATTAACGTTTGTATTGCCAATAACATGTATATAGTTTTATTATAAATAAATTTTTATTATAAATATGTCATTTGTCTTTTTCACTCGAAATATCAAACAATCACCCCATGCTTTAATCAGGATTGATTGATTGAACAAATTATGCAAGCATTTATCTTGGTCCATGTATGGAAAAGAACACGCAGAACTGGAAGATTGTAGACACCAGCATTACCTCTGAATCATGATTATTGAATTATTGACATGGTCATGTTCTGTAGCCATTTCTGAATAATTTTCGTGTTTACGACGATAAAGTATGCATACTGTTGTGTGTTTAGGTGTTAGAACTTGTATTTATTTCGATGAAACATACGCAGCAGTCACACGATCTGACTGCAGATAGCTGGCAAGCTGCTCTCAATCACTATATATATATATATAAAGAATATAGTTGTTATTTAACGTATCATTAAAATCCAATATTACCGTAGACTTCGTTCGTTACAATGTATGTGCATTTTTTATCTAAGTTCCTGTCATGACTAAAGATAAAACCAAAATAACTAACCAATCTATGAAGATAAGAGAATCACGAAAAATGTCAATAAATGACTGAAATTGCTCTCGCTGTTTAAAAAAAGAATGATCGAAGCGTAATAAGAACCAAAGCATGGAAAGCTTATGGAGGCTTAAAGTTACCAAACACCTTGGTTGTTTCTTTTCCTCGTTGAAGATTAATCTCCCTCGGTTGTGCTTTCCTAAAAGCAGAGCTCTAGGAAAAAATGTCTCTCGGTTTCTCCATACAAGTTTTATGAGGATTTTATTCTTATTAAATAATAACATATCGCAAAGGCTTATGTAGACCATAAATCTAGATTAAAACATCCCATAGGTACAATTTGTTTCATGTCCATATATTTAATCAATGCTACCGATAACTTGCATGCAACATGTTAGCCTATAAAACTATAAATTAAAATGTTGTATTAAGAGAACTTGCTTCGTTTATTTATTCAAATATATTTTAATGACATGACAATGTTGAAAACCACGTAGTAAAACCTTATATTGAGAATGGATATTACCCCTTGCTTGTCTATTGTCCGAGGTATATTAGTTGTTATTCATTTGAATCACGTTTAACTTCGTTTTACTTTGGTACATTAACTCAACTTATAAATATGTGTATATGAATACGTACTTATAATTTAGATTCTATTTATATATTAAAAAATGCCACGAGCAACCATCGAACACTCGGCAGTGGGGTGTAAACTTCTCCCCGGACAACAAAACATATCAGTAGATTAGCGTATGATTAATTAGTTATTAGCAAAAAATATGAATATAATTTTTAAAACAACTTTCACATAGATTATTTTGCCAAAAATATATCATTTAGCACTTAGCAGTTTAAAAAATATATGTACGAAAAACGAGTGAATGAAAGTTGGGAAAAGCCCCTGCCAAACACAGACTTGACAATTATTCAATCTCGAATGTAAATTAGCAATGGCCAAGAAAGATATATATTGTATTTGGAGAAAAATATAATATTTAAATCTTTTTCGAGGGCAGTGCAATTAGTTGGCCCACCTGCAAAAACATGTTACTCTCTGGCATGTGAAAATATGTTTTTTTTTAATGACCGATAACCACGACAATACTCACACCTTATCTTTCAATTCTGTGCTTATAAAATTTAAATTTTAAATTTGATAGGCTTAGTTCTTATGTTTCGGTTCTACATGTTAAACTCTACGTGTATGTTGTGTGCATTGGAGCGGGGGAGAGAATAAGCCCCCTCCCCAGCTGAATCTGCCCCGGGTAACAGCTATGGTTTGTAATATGTATTTAATTATTTGATTTTTTTATTATAAAAATATTTTTTTATTTTATTATAATTTATTTTTTATTATTATAGTTAATTTAAAGATGAATAGTTAAATATAGATTAAGAAATCAGTGACGTCGAACAAATAGATCGCTCCATCTCTTGCGTCGGCTATTACCCTTTTTCTTTTTAGACCTATAATTACAGTTACTGTGTTCGTTGGATGTGGACCTTGTTCAATCTGTCCAGATTTTTCTTTTTTCTTTTTCTTTTAAAGCTGATCAAGTCCGAATCTGTATAAATCACGGTGGAATAAGAATCATGCAAGGCTTTTGGAGGGTTAAAGTAAGCAAACGCCTTTGGTTATTTCTCTAATTTTCTCGTTGAGATTTTAATGTCTCTGGGATGTGCTTTATTAAAAGCTGGGCTAGCTCTAAGCCTTTTCTTAAAAGAAAAATAAAAAAGATTGTCTCTCTGTTTCTTTTAATTTCAAATAGCGTGTAAGAAACAAAAGATGTCGATCATGGCAGGCATGCAGCTAGCCGTAAAAATGCTACCCGCGTGTACGTATATACATATTCGTATATAGCTGGAAATGTATCAGGGACTTGTCGCTTGTATCGGGTTGTGGGTTTTTTTCAACCAATGGGGGCTTTCCCTTCACCGCTCCCATGGGGATGGTCCACAGGGTTCATAACTATCCCTCTTACTACGGGGCGTTTATCTAGCCAACACTTAGATCCAGCTCTACACAAACTTTTTTAAGTTCACCTCAACATTACCCACTTGTCCGACTGTTGCTAAGCAGTTTTGGGATATCAAACGGACCTCCCCAGATGGTAATCTTAAAGTGGCTGATTTACCTTCTTTTGCAATCAGTTTCGCTACAGCACCTGCTGCTCTAGCTAATTGCCCACCCCTTCCACGTGTGATTTCTATGTTATGTATGGTCGTGCCTAAGGGCATATCGGTTGAAGTAGATTTTTCTTTTCTCTCAAAAAACCCCTTCCCAAACTGTACAAGCTTCTTTCAAACCATATGGCTTTCTAGATGTATATGACGATCTCTAGACAGATGGATCGTATATGAATCGTATGCTGAAGTACCACATGAGTGGATATATAGGAAAGGAATCCAAATCTGCCGAATCACTCATGTTATGATCTTCTACATCCTAGGTCTCCGCGTTTCGTCATCTGGCTTATGTTCTTCATGTAGCATTTAGATCGAATGACTCTATCAAATTACGTCGATACTTCTACATATTATGGTTAACGTAGGTAGATATTATAATAATTAAATTAGTTCTAAATAAAATACGTGTACTTTCGATATAGTATACTATATCAATGTCTAAAGTTTCGTATTCAAAATCATCGTACATAAATAGCACGAGAAAGACACAATCACTTGCAGATTAGATTTTTCAAAAAAAGAAATCCCTCTTACGTACGGCTGTATAATGAATCCGAAGATAAGACTTTATATAGTACTATTTGGAAATACATTTATTTTGTTTATAAAATAAATATGTTGACTTATTAGTTGCTATGGATGGTAAGCAGTACTAAACTTTATGGATTCGTTTGAATTTATATAAACGTTAATAAATTTGAACACGTAGTATATACAGAACATGCTGTATATTGATGAATTATGAATAGATGAATTTAGACGGTCTTAGAAAGTCATATTACACTCTATTATGCTTATGCTTATAAGCCAGAGTTGAACTTTCAACTTTTAAATTTAGAATTAATTTTGAGGGTTTGGTCGGAGTTTATCTAATATTAACTTTTAGATCACTAAGAATACATATATAAAAGTTTTGTTCACAAATTATTTTCCATCTGCAAATACGCAATTTAGAAGAATCACCCCTAGAGTGAGCAGGACAGGTGGCCTATATACAGGGGCGGATCCAACATAGGGGCGGCCGGGACTCGAGCCCCTGCTACCCCCGTTAAAGTAATTGGAGCCCCCACGAAGACCCCCCCTAAAATTTTATAGCAATTAATAGAAAGGGGGGCTGAAACTCTATCTTAAGGATTCAGACACTCCCTAATCTCGTTGGCTAGATCCGTCAGTGTCTATATAAGTACAACATCCGTTTTGTATTGTAAGTCTTTTTAGCATAGACTAAATTCATTTATCGCTGAATTATATAATTTATATATGTGTCTAGATATATTAGCATTCATATGGATCGTCTTGCTAGAAAGACTAACGTTATGAAACGGAGGGAGTAGCTAATGTCGGGCCTGCATATATAAGATGGAACCGGTGGCCTGCTAGGGGGGTAATTAGCCACAATGGATGCAGGGACGGATGGTGCGAAGAAGAAGAAGAAGAAATGGGAAGAAGGGGAGCCGCTGCCGGAGGAGAAGCTGAAGACGGTGCTCCTGTGCACGGCTTTCGTGTACAAGGCGATGAACGGGCTGGGCACGCTGGCGACCATCTGGGCCACCGTCGTCCTGCTCGGCGGCTTCTCCACCCTCATCAAGAAGCAGGACTTCTGGTACGTCACCGTCATCGCCTTCGTCCAATCCATCGGGTATGTACGTGCCTCTGCTGCTTATACTTTCTTCGCTTTTTTTTTCATTTAAGTATGATGATTTTTTTTGGGTACGGTTCGTCTTATTAAAAAAAATATATAATTGTTGATTATTTTTTATGATTTGATTTATTACTAAATATGCTTCAAGCATAACCTGTAATTTTGTATATCTGTAAAAAAATTGAATAAGACAACGGTTAAACATAGATCTGAAAGTCAACGATATTAAATAAAAAACAGAGGATATAGTAAGAATCTATAAGGCATTTTGGGATTTTTCTGCGTAAAACTTTTTAAAATTTAATCTAGTCTATGAAAGATGGATTAACATCTACAACACTTTTGTTAAACCCACCACTACATATATCTTTATCATGTATCATTTTAAATAGCTGCCGGTTTTGAAGAACATCGGTTTTCATTGGTCATCACGAATCTAATTATCATATTATATATGTAAAAGTTTTAAATCTGAATATTACGATAACTAAAGTTATATTTTTTTTGTTATATATATTTTTTAATATGAGGCAGGAGCGCTGCCAATTAATTAATAGATAGGGAAAAGCAAGGTTTACAATCTCCGGAAAAAGACAGGGTTACTTAGAATTTAGCGAAAGCTAGTGTCTCTCCTCATACAAATCCCACGCTTTCTACGCCACATCGCACGGTCTTCCGTCATCTGCATGATTGAAAATCATATTGTTTCTCTCTAACTAGATCGACCAGGTGGACGAGGTCATCAAAGGTTTTTCTCATTTCCTTCGGTAATCTTTTCCTACAATCTTTTCACCATTGCATGTATTCTTCCTGCATAGTCAGGGGCAGGGGCAGGGGGTGTAACCCGTAGACATTGGAAAACCTGTCTCCAGACCTGACGAGCAAAGCTACAGGTCCCGATGAGATGATCAACGGTCTCGTTATAGATACTGCAGAGCGGGCAAAGGACGGTGTTTGGCCAGTTCCTGAGCTAGAGTTTGTCTGCCGGCCAAAGAACCTGCCTTTCCCCTCTGCCTGGACTTTCCAAATGTAGAGCAGTCTGTTGTCTGTGCGAATCGCATTTTTCTAATTAAAGTTATCAAAAATATGAAAACCAAAACTTATAACAAACTAAAGCATTTATCTTATGGAAATTTATATAGATTTATAAGCTAGGAATGATTTATACAAATTAAAATATTTGTATACAAAAAATTATATAACTTTATTTGTAAAGAAATGTAGAACATTTATATCACTAATAGTTTCTAGGGAAAAACTGGTAGGGATTTCGATGGTTTTCATATAAAACCAGCAGTGATATAATATAGTTCCTCAGTTTCATGTTGTAAGCCTTTTTAGCAATGCCTTGATTCATCTATTGATCAGTATATATTATGTGTGTATATATGTCTAGATTAATTAGTATAGATCATGCTAAAAAGTCTTCCCCTGCAAAACGGGGATGGTAGGGATGAATATTTGTGTAATACTGATATATGAAGCAGCTGGGAGGACATCAGTATACATTACAATCATAATAATAACAATGCATTGACAGGATTCTGGGTGGATACGAGGATCCTGCGCATCAAATGTTCTTGCGCGCACCACAAGCACTGATAGAAAACAAGGCGGTGACAGCTTTGGAGCAAAAAATGAGCTGGTGGAGGCGCAGAACAACAACAACACAGCAGCAGCAGCAGCAGCAGAAGAAGAGAAACCATGGAAGGACCAGTAGAAGGAAGCAGGAAGAGAAAACATGGACCTTGTGCAACATCTACGGGTGCCGGTCCAGGATCGGGTTCGCCATCAGAGCTATCATGTGGTTAGCCCAGGTTGCCGCCGCCGGAACCTTCGTAGCCCTGTCCTGGAAGCGTATCAGGAAGCAAGACTACGTTGATCCAGAGTTCATTGGGCAGGACGACCACCAGAACATCACCTGGTCACTCAACATCTTCTACTACCTGGTGCTTGCCCAGGGGATCATCTTCATCTCCATGATGCTGATCCCATTGACTGAATGTTTCAAGGTTTTAGCCTTGAGGAAGTACATGCTGTTTGAGCCCTCCGGTCGCAAGATACTCTTCCTTTACACCCAGAACAGTTACCTGGAGTTCATCGCTGGGAATGTGAGTGCCATTGTCGGCATGAACCTGGTCACTTTTGCCAAGAACTTGGCGGTGTCCAGCACGGTTGATGACCAGTTACTTGGCGTTCGCGCCATGGACCGCATCCTCAGGTCACTGGAGTTTGGAAGCCTGGCCCTTAGGAGGCTCCAAGCTTCCATGGAACCCGACGATCTGGTGAAGCTGCTCAATATGCTAGGCTTCGTCAGGACAGCCATCGATCAGGACATCAGAGGCCATGCTGCAAGAGTAGTTCTGAAGCTCAGTCCAGACCTTCTGGTTCAGAGTTGTCCTCAAATCCTCTGTCTCATATCTTCTTCCCTGCTCAGCACATCATACAACAGGGTGTCCAAAATGGATTTTGACCTAATCTGGTTTGGACTACACATCCTGGACAAGCTCACGGACAACCCAGACAACTGTAGGCAAGCCAAAGACGACGACAGTGATCTACTGTCCAGGATTATAGACCTCACTAACCTGTGTGGTCATGGCCGTGGCAGCACAAGGAGTAACGACATCATTTCTGACTCTTGGATTGAGCAAGAGTTCATGCCTTTGCTTCAAAAAGAAGACGATATTCCTCCTCCACTCATCAACAAGATTGACCGAGAAATTATTGCTGGCATGGCACTTAACATATTGAGCAAGCTCGTCGCTGCACCAGGCGCTGCTGGGGTTTGCCTCAGGGAAGAAACCTCAAGAAATTTGCAGTTCCTGACCAACACTGGGATGATCTTGGAGCATGTTCATGCAGCAAGAGTCATATCATGCTTAGCAGTGGATAAGGCAGCACGACAAGATATTGGCAAGTTGCCTGAGATCATCAAGAACCTTAAGGATTGTCTACTTTCCAAGACATGGCCGTACATAAATATAACTAAAGTAGCTGCCAAGTTGTTGCTTCTGGAGTACAGCAGCGAGGAATTATTAAACCAAATCCAGCTTTTCATTGAGGAAAATCGTACCGTGGAAGATCAAAGCTTTTCAATACCAATTTCAGCCTTCATAGAAGAACTTGATCTGGATCAACTTCTCCAGTCAAGGAGAAAGACACTGGTACAGACACTTGATCTGGAAGATCTACTCTCCTTGCCACGGGTGAATCACTCTGCGGAAGCTGCTAAAGCATTGATTCTGCTCACCACCGAATGTGAACAAAATGTTGAAGCTTTCCTACAACAGATCAATAGTGAACAAGAGTTAAACAAGATAGTGAAGGCACTCTCGTCTGAAGATGAAGAGAAAGAGAAGAAAAGGGTGCTGGCACACTTTGAAGGACGACGTAGTCTACGATCAGAAACATTACACACAGTCAAAAAAATAATCTGGGCTGAGGATGAAGAAGACACAAAAAGTTTGCATGCAAAACTCCTGGTGAATTTGCGTGCCTACTCAGGACCAAAAGGATTTGATATGCACTTGATAGATGATGCACTGCCAAAGGTACTCTCTTTGGATCTGGTCTACTCAACATATATATTCTCTATGTATGCATCAGATCAGAGTAATGTCTCATCACCATTTCCCTTCAGCGCAAAAATTAATATCTCTCACTGAAAATTCAACTATATAGGTGTTCAAAGTAGTCATAGATGCAACGGCGACTTTGGAGGATCCATCATCATCAGAAAATCTGGACCATGTAAGAAAATAGTTACTGTTTTCCCTTACCTCCTGACTACATTTGCACCTAGTTTAACTTTCCAAGTCACAAAAGGAACAATTTTCTTTGGATATATGTGTAGGTAAAGGATGACCTGTGGGTTAAACAGGGCAAAGTACTAGAGAGCTTTATAGGCCTTGCGGTGCAGATTTGTAGTTCACCGAACACAACAAGTGACTTTTCCAAGGCACTGAAGGATGCCAATCTTAGTGTGGACACATTTGTCAAGAACCTTAAGAAGATTTTAGAAGCGTACAAGCCTCCAATTACTGATTTTCCATGTATAAGGATATTCACACTTGAATTATTGACTTGGATGGTCGAAGAAAACAGCAGCTACAGAGAAATAATCCTACAATGTGGAGTATACGAGGAACTAAATGAAGTGGCAAGAACTGCTAGAAAACTTGAGAGCTTCAAGCTGTTTCACTGCGGTGTCGGGGTTCCTAAGGATGGTACTCACGGATGCATCTCTTCCTTTGCAACTAAATTACAAGAAAAGCTGCGGCAAAGCCCCAATTTCAAAGAAAGGTACTATATTTTGCCATTTTAGTGAAAACGCCAGTTGAAACATGTAGATCGTAAAAGGTTTTTCCAACCTCAAAAGCTAGTCAATGAGGTGAGAGGCTCTGCCACTTATATAGCCCTCACTATAACTTATATATTATGTCTCTTACTCTTCCACAACCAATGTGAGACTATTCAACAACCTTCTCATTCACAACATTGATGTTCCTTAGCCTTTCACCATACACCGACGATTCCTCAGGTGTATGGGCCCCATAGGCACCGACGGTCCATTGGATCTTCACACCCTAGTGTCTATCGGATCGGAGATGTTGAAGTAGCTAGGGTCTAATACCAATTGTAGGTCATAAATGATATTTTCTATCCTAAAAGCTAGACAATGAGATGAGTGGCTCCCCACTTATATATTAGGTTTCTTGCCCTTTCACAACCAATAGGATCAACAAAACATACTTAGAATCCTCTTTGAGAATCCATAATTCAAACGTTAATATTTGTCTTTAATCTGTCATGTAAACAGTAAAAGAATGTTGATTGAGATTTATGACATTTCAGTAGTATTTTCAGCCGGCTTAATGTGATGCATCAAACTTCACCATGATTTCATCTAAATGGCTTTCTTGCTTGTTCCTGCAGATACGGCTGCTACGGAGAACATGCAAGCAGCATATCGGTTTTAATTGCTTAAAACAGTCATCTGCTTGGTTCTTTTTGTCCACCATCATCATCATCAGTCAGCGTTTGTGCCAACCAAAATTCGTGTTTGAGTCATCGTGTTCTCTTCATTTGGATAGTGTGTCAGAGTGGTTGTGTTTTTGAGCCCAGTGTCAGTATTTTGTGAGACTACAATAATTTCCATGGATACTATCAGATTACCATGGTATGCTACAATATGGTGCTTCTATGCTTGTATTGTGTGATTTTTCTTCTACAGATAAATTTTCAGAAACTCCAGAATAATTCTCAGCCAAGTGTGCTCTAAAGAATCAAGTGATGGCATTCTTTTGAACAAAACGAAAGAATCTAAAGAAAAATGGAAATGGATACTCATGTGCACTGCAGAGCAGAAGAGTGATACAAATGAGAAAAATACTATTTACCTAAAGCTGAATCTTCATAAGAGCACAGGACAGGAGTCTGTGGCTAATCAAATTATCTTAGATGCCTGAAGCATATGACTTTTGAACGTTATATTATGTTGTAAGAAGTCTGCAGTATAAACCCTTAGCCAATGACTCATACCAATAATATTATTAGTAACAAATCAACACGTTATAAGCGAAATGTGAAGATGAAGCTCGATCTTTGCTACCGTTGTGATAAAGAAATTCACTCGAATGGAATTTAATTAGCAGGGGAGAGCATACCTAATCAGATTGAAATCACGAGTAATAAATCAGAACGCAGGAGAGGCTTCAGGTGTTGGGGGAAAAAAATCCAGCGAGGGCTTAAGCCTTAAGGTGGAGTTAGGGCAAGAGGAAGAGGGTTTAATTTAAGCAGGGAGCGGAGGAGAGGGCACTCACAGGCAAGGTGTCCGTATTCCTGGCGTTGTGGTCGTCGTCAGCGGCGACGGCGGACTTTGACGGCGCACGCCGGCGAGTGCTGGGGAGCGCCGGCGGTGGGGAAAGTGGAGGAAGGGAGGGTGGGTGTTCCGGGAAGATCCCCCCACGGCAGCGTCTTTGATGGAGGGCGGAGGCGGAGGCGGAGGCGGAGGCGGCGGCGCCGTACGTCTACGGCAGCAGGGTGGCTGCTCGCTCGCCTGCTCCGGCGCCGCCGACGCCGCTGCACGGAGGCCTTGACCGATGTCAGCTTCATGCTTAAATTATACAGTACAAAGTTATAGCATTTCCAAAAAAAAAAAGAGCTAATATTTTTCTTTACGGAAGTTTGTATTGGGTTCATATACGAAAGTATTAGACATAAAATAATTATCTAAAAATAAATAACTCGTATTTGGATCAAGTAGTATTCTTGTCTTAAATTTAGAACACAAGTGATTTAATTATAGTTGTGTGCAAATATTATGAATGCTTTTAAAAATCTGTTGGAGATATATTTTCAAACTCAATTTCTAGATGTTAGTTTTATTAATCAATTTTAGACATAGGTTGAAGATGCTCTTATAATAAACACTACCATCTTATTTTACATGAGTTTACTTAAATAATAATTAGATTAATAAATACTTGATAGGTAAATAAATTTGAATTGTTGGTTCATGTGACTAAATTACGTGCGTTATAGCACGAGTATAATACTTGTGTATATGTATAGGAGAGGGATAAAGAACAAACCTTTTACCTGTGGAAACAGACAGGCGGGCTGCTCGGCCCAAGGCCCATCCGCTGCCTCGGAGCCCGCGCCGTGGCGTCTCCTCGCTACTTCGCCGCGTCGGCCGGCCTCCGGTGAGCACCCCACCCGTGCCGCCGCACGCGCACCATCTCTGGGAATCCCGTCGTTGATCCATCACTCGTTCGCATAGCCGGATTTCTCCTCCGGCGCCGTCGATCTGCTCCACAAGGACCGAACCAATGGCCTCCACCAAGGAAGCATACCGCCTCGAGCTCCGAGCCGCCGCCCGCCACCTCGCCGACCGCGCCTCTACTCCGCCGCCAAATGGTACGAATACGCCCCACGCCCCCACCCCACCTGGGGGCCGGCCCTTGTCTCCCCTCGCTTCATCCTCCCTCCTCCTCCCTGCATGCAGGGCGGCCGAGCTGCTCGTCGGCATCGACCCGGACGCGGGGCCGGCCCAGTCGGTGGTCATGGACACCCCTTCCTCGGCGGGCCCCGCCGCGTCCGGCGCCAGCGGCCGCCTGCTGCACCTCCACCGCAGCGGCGGCTCCAGCTTCCGCCGTCGCCTCCTCCAGCCGGGGGGCGAGGCCGGCACGCCGCTCGCCGGCGTCTCGTACGTCAGCACGCCCATGCCTGCCGATGACGACGCGTTCGATGTGGGGGCTGACAAGTACCTGCTTGCCAAGGCCTACTTCGACTGCCGCGAGTACCGCCGCGCCGCGCACGTCCTGCGCGGCCAGACCGCCCGCAAGGCCGTGTTCCTTCGCTGCTACGCCCTCTACATGGTGAGTGCTCCAGTTTGCACATCTTTGCTATAGCGAGTGGTGCTCGAGGAAATGTCTCGCTGCAAATATTTACGGCTGCAATTCGCCTATAGAGTGAATTCATATTTTTCAACCTGCAGAAACATCTGATTCGCTATATTGGCCCGTGAACGGAGTAACAGTAGATTTAGTGGGATTTTACTGAAGAAAAGAAGCCCCTTGTCATGGTGAGATGCTAGGATTTAAGTCTTAATTGCCCCCCACCCCTATCTTGGTATAATAATGTACTGATTTATGGGTAGTTTAAACCTTAATTTGGTAAATATCTGGACATTTGTGCCCCTATCATTTCACTTCTGCTTATGATTATAAGCCAAAATTTGAATTTTCAGTCTTAAATTGAAGTAGATTTTGGAGGTTTTTTATCGTAATTTATTTTTCAGTCTTGATTTGCAAATATGTCGTTTAACTTTTTCCTTGAAAAAGCCAAACAATCACCCCTTTGAAAAAATGCTAAACCCTTTATTGTACATAACTGTTGCTTATTTGCTTTGTTCCTAGTCATTCGGTGTCCTTTCTGTGCATTACAGGGATGCTTGATTACTTTTATAGTAAGTGGAAGTTGCTGGTTTGCTGCAATGTTAACATTGGACGAATTTATTGCATGCAGGAATGTATTTTAGTAATACTGTGATTCTGTTGGAAGCGTTATAATTCTAATATTGAGATGTACGGACTAAGTATAAGGTGTTAACTTATAGGCTGATGTAACAAGGAGGGCTGAGATCCAGATCCATAAATGATTTATCTTTTCCTCTTTGCTATTTAATAGGAGTACACGATGCGCCACAGTAATTCAATATATAATTTGTGCTTGTGACCATGTTGCTTTTGATTGCTGAAAAAGTGAAAATGTAGCGTGCCACTAATGGAAATAGTCATGCTGATTTCCATTTTAGCAGGTCCTTTTATTAGCTGGAGTTTATTTAAGTTGGCAAGCTGCACTGTCAATATGTACAGTTGTTATGTCAATCTTGCATCAATGTGTGTCCCTATACACTAGGCCCTAAACTTATTGGATCATATAAATGTGGCTAACATGTTCCCCACACATTATAGATGGGGATATAAATATTAGAATGGCCCTTAGCTAATATTTGGTTATCTATACTTGGGTTACAGCTATGCATGACATTTGAAATTATGAAAAAATGGTTTGCAGTACCTTACTACCCTCTTACTCTGATGTACAATCCATGGAAGGATAACCCTGACTGTTAGATGAGTTATCTTTTCCTCTACAGTTTATCTAATCTTCCAAATACTAGAAACTGTCTCCCGATTGCTTCGTAATTTAGTTAGTATTTTGAAATTTGACATGTTCCATGATCATAGTTATTTTCTCTACAATTTAGGCTGGAGAGAGACGGAAAGATGAAGAAACAATTGAGCTTGAGGGATCTCTGGGCAAAAGCAATGCTGTTAATCAGGAACTAATTGCATTGGAGAGAGAGCTTTCAACACATCGGAGAACTGGTGCTATTGATTCATTCAGTTTGTGCTTATTTGGCATTGTTCTACGTGATAAAGGAAGTGAAGCTCTAGCAAGAACAGTTCTGGTGGAATCTGTCAACAGCTACCCTTGGAACTGGAGTGCTTGGTTAGAGTTACAGTCTCTCTGCACTAGTAGTGACATTTTGAACAACTTAAATCTCAAAAATCACTGGATGAAAGATTTCTTCCTTGCTAGTGCGCATCTCGAATTAAAGAAGCTTTGGGGAAGATATGAGCGCTTAATGGGGGTCTTCCGTTGTAGTGACTACATTCAGGCTCAAATAGCAACCGTGCGGTATAGTATGAGAGACCTAGATGAAGCTGACATGATTTTTGAAGAACTCCTTAGGACTGATCCTTTCCGTGTGGATTCTATGGACGTTTACTCAAATTTATTGTATGCAAAAGAAAGCTCGACTGCTTTAAGTTTCCTTGCTCATAGAGTATTTTTGACAGATAAATACCACCCAGAATCATGCTGCATAATTGCAAATTACTACAGTTTGAAGGGGCAGCATGAAAAATCAGTTTTGTACTTTCAAAGGGCACTGAAGCTTAATCGAAAGTATCTTTCAGCTTGGACTCTTATGGGACATGAGTTTGTTGAGCTGAAAAATACACCTGCTGCGATTGATGTGTACAGGAGAGCTGTTGATATAAATCCCAGAGATTACCGTGCTTGGTATGGTCTTGGTCAGATCTATGAGATGATGGGAATGCCGTTTTACGCACTTTATTACTTCCGTAAGTCATCACACCTACAACCTAATGATGCCCAGCTCTGGAATGCTATGGCTCAGTGCTATGAAAGCGATCAACTCCAGATGGTTGAAGAAGCCATCAAGTGCTATGAGAGGTCTTCAAATAATAATGACACTGAAGGAATAGCACTTCACCAGCTAGCGAAGTTACATGGTATGCTTGGACAATCAGAGGAGGCTGCATTTTACTACAAGAAGGATTTAGAGAGAATGGAGGTTGAGGAAAGGCAGGGCCAGAATTTTGTTGAAGCTCTGCTTTTCCTTGCTAAGCATTGCAAGAGCATAGGCAGGTTTGAGGAGGCAGAGCACTATTGCACAAGGCTCTTGGATTACACCGGTCCAGTAAGTTCAATTTTACACAAAGTACCTTTTACTTATTGAAAATAGCAAAAGATGGAATTGAGCAAAATGGTGAAATCTATAATGCTACCATTGGCTAATGTGTTAATAAACACTTGTGTTTGTGTACTAATGTTTAGTTCAAAATACTTCAACTTATTCAATAAGCATTCACTTTGATTTGTTTTGTTAAGCGGTGCCTGTTGGCTCGACTCTGGGGTCTAAGAGTCGGAACTGGAACATCGTGCTTTCATTTGTAAATAATCAATATTTATTTGATCTCTTCTTTCTGATGATTCTGATTCACTACCACTTGTATGTTCTATATTTACAGGAAAGGGAAACTGCAAAAAGTATTTTGCAAGGGCTAAAAAGAGCACAGTCAGTACTTCCATTGATGGATATCGACCATTTTGCAATGTAAATTTGACTCACAGATAAGTTATTCAGTTGGAAAACTAAGGCGGTAAGTGAAATGCACAAGAGAAAACTGCTGCTTGCATATTCTTAGCTCCATTTTGCATGCCTCGAGGAAAGATACACATTGGTTTCAAGAGAGCTGGTACAATAGAGAGTCCTCTTGAACAAAGGGAGTTGGTTATCACTGAACCTGCACCAGGCAAGGAAAAGGTATCTATCAAGGCCACCCACCTGATGAAACTGGTACTTTGCGTTTCTCCGTACCAGTAGAGCAACCAATTCCAATTTTCAAGAAGTGATCATTATCGTTTGTATCCTTGCCACAAAGCTCCATATTGCTGGAGATGTTGACCTTGTGTGCATAATGATCGCTTCCAGTTGCTGAAGCTTGGTAATTAGTAACACTAGGCGCCGGCTTGGGGGCAGAAATGAGCACCATCGGAGAGATAAAGATCAGTAGCTCAAGTATCGGCGTTGCTGCTTACTTTCTGCTAGTTTCTATGTTTCTATGGCTTTTCTTCACTAGATTTGCTTTGGTCTGTGTTGCCTCTCATGGAATCGGTTGCATATATGTACTTCTTGAAAGACTTGCCTTGTCTGGATTTAGCTGTTGTATTCTTGCTTGACATGAAAATCATCGATGTTTTCTTTTTCAGTAGTTCCAGTTTTGTCAATGTTATTCTGTCCGGCACATGTCATATGCCTGTGGGCTGTAGCAAGGATCACAATTGGTTGCCCCACTTGATGTAACGCCATTGGAAACGCGGAATTAGAGAAAGTTCGTTGCAATTGCACCACTACATTTATCTGTTGGATACTTGGATCTGGAAACTTTGGTAGTCCTTAAATTTATACGTTTCATTCTTTTTAAGTATGCTAGTCTTGTGTGTTACTGCTTACTAGATTAAAAGCATTTGTTACCTGCTGCATGAGTGCGTTATTTGGCCTCAAAACTCTTTGCCCTTTTAATCGTACATCATCATTTTTTTGGTGTAATAATACTCCAGTTTTGTTAGAAATTAATGATCCCTGCCATCAGATTTTTTCAGGCTGAAGCTGGAAATTATACACGCTAAAACTTTGCTTTACTTCTTACAGTATGGTTTTTGTTTTTGCCAGGGAATTGACACTGAAACTTAACATTGGAATGACAGCCCGTGGAGTTTGAGGCTGCCCGAGGCAATATCAGCTCGCAGTTCGGCATTGTATTATTCTTTTCGTTTTATATTATAATTTTTTTTTGAGTTTGTCTAGATTCAATATATATGTTTTGTATATATCTAAATTTATTAGTACATATATAAATCTAAACAAGATTAGAAAGTCTTATAATATAAAAAGAATATAGAAAGAAGGAATACAAAACAGAGAGGAACATTGAGATGGTTCAATGTACAAAACAGCATCATGTTTGGGTCTCCTTTTTTTTCATTACTTAAGTCCAATCATGTTCATTAACTTTTACTCCCTCTGTTTCGTAAAGTAAGATGTTTGACTCTTTTTATGCAATGTTTGATTATTTATCTTATTTAAAAATTATAAAAATATTATTTATTTTGCTTGTGACTTACTTTATTATCCAAAGAATTTTAAGCACGACTTATTATTTTTTACTTCTCTGTTTTATGATTTAAGATGTTTGATTTTTTATGCAATGTTTGACCATTTGTCTTATTTAAAAAATTATGAAAATATCATTTATTTTGCTTCTGACTTACTTTATTATCAAAAGAATTTTAAGCACGACTTGTTATTTTTTTTATTTGTAATAAATTTTTGAATAAAACGAATGATCAAATGTTGCAATCAAAAAAATAAATATATTATATTATAAAACAGAAGTAGTATATTTGTACTAAATTTTTAAATAAGATTGATGATTAAACGTTGCAACTTAAAAAAAAGTAAAAATCTTACGTTTACTTTATGAAACAGAGGTTGTATCTTAGATGCAAGGCCGATACTGGGCCCGGTTCTCAGGAAGACGACGCTGCGGCACATAGCGGCCCAATCTCTGTAGTGAGCCAACTTAATAAGAGGTAATCGCGCTCGTTAAACTTCACTTACCGATTAATCACAATTAATCCGTACTTACGTACTATAATAATCATTCGGAAAAACTTGCGCACGGTATGCCGTACGAACGAGATGGTTAATGATCGCATCTCCTCCGCGTCGCATGCCTCCACGCTGCCACGCCGTGCGCCTCCTCCGCACCTTCTCCTCGCTTTGCTGCGCCGGCGACCATTCTAGCTAATCTACGCATTTTGGGCGAGTATGCATCCTTGATGCATGCGTGCATATGCTTGTGTAGAAAAAAAAAGCACTCTCGTCAGTCATCTTACGATATATACGATATAAATAGACAGACGTACGTGAATGTGAAGCTTCTGATATCACGAAGTCACCAATTAACGCTTATGTGAACTGATATCATATGATACCCCTTATAACAGTGGATTGATACATATTGATACCTTCTAACATCTTTTGGTATCATCTAGGTATATGTTGATACTAATCGGTATCATTCAAGTTTCCATATAAAAATAAAGCGATACCTATCGATACTTATTGATACAGGTTGATACATGCTGACATCATATGATACCACTTAGCACCATATGGTATCACTTGTTACTATCTAGTACAATGTGATGCCTGTATCTTTTTTATTTTTTCTTATCGCGCGACGTTATGATACCAGATGATACCAACTGGTACCATACCAGTGGTATCATCTGATACCAGCTCTGGTACATGAGAGAGGCGTACGACACGCTACTATAAGAGCGCGGTGTGGCGGCGCACACCACGACGTCGGCGAAGGTGGGTAAACGACGTTTGGTTCTAAGGTGGTTTTGGATCGATTTGGACTCTTTATTTTATCCATCCCGTCCGTCTTATAGTCGTTCTCATAATCATTTCGTACGTAGGAGTAGTATCTTGTAGTGAGTTCCATGGAAGCTTTGAGGCAGCTAGGCCTACCCGCTGGTAAGCGGCGACGCGTGGCGGCGTCGTCGGCGACGCCACCCGCCACGTCCCGCGCCACGCGGCGGCCGCCGGCGAGCTCTCCTTCTCCTTTATATCCGCCTCGAGCACGGCGAGCTCACCGTGCCACGTACGCGCACCCACGCCGCATGCGCGCTCTCTCCACCCGACCAAGGCCGTCGAGTCTTCTCCGACGCCTCGCGACAGCTTCGTCGTCGTCGTCTCCGGCGCCGGTGCTGCTGCTCCGTCGCTCCCTGCACGCTTATCGTTCTTCTTGTTTGTTGTTGTACTCCCCGTTTGTTCGCGACAGGGCGGCGGCGGCTCGCCGGAGCGGCAGCAGCAGCATCAGAGGGATGGCGTCGCAGCAGTTCCCGCCGCAGCAGCAGGAGTCGCAGCCGGGGAAGGAGCACGCCATGGATCCCCGCCCCGAGGCCATCATCCAGAACTACAAGCCAGCCAAGAAGCTGCAGGTTTGTACGTGCACGTGCTTCTCGTTTCCCGTCCGTCCATGTCGGCGGCGCGCTGCCGGCCGGCGAAGCACAGGATGAAGTGATTCCCGTTCGTGCGTGCAGGACAAGGTGGCGATCGTGACCGGCGGCGACTCCGGGATCGGGCGCGCGGTGTGCCTGTGCTTCGCGCTGGAGGGCGCGACGGTGGCCTTCACGTACGTGAAGGGGCAGGAGGAGAAGGACGCCGAGGAGACGCTGCGCGCGCTGCGCGACATCAGGGTGCGCACCGGCGGCGCCAGGGAGCCCATGGCCATCCCAGCGGACCTCGGCTACGAGGAGAACTGCCGCAAGGTGGTGGAGGAGGTCGCCGGCGCGTACGGCGGCCGCGTCGACATCCTCGTCAACAACGCCGCCGAGCAGTACGAGCGGCCGTGCATCACCGACATCACCGAGGACGATCTGGAGCGCGTCTTCCGCACCAACATCTTCTCCTACTTCTTCATGTCCAAGCACGCCGTCAAGCGGATGCCCGCCGGCGGCGGAGGCAGCATCATCAACACGTCGTCCATCAACGCGTACAAGGGGAACAAGACGCTGCTGGACTACACGGCGACCAAGGGCGCCATCGTCGCGTTCACGAGGGCGCTGGCGCTGCAGCTGGTGGACAAGGGCATCCGCGTCAACGGCGTCGCGCCGGGGCCCATCTGGACGCCGCTCATCCCGGCGTCCTTCCCGCCGGAGAAGGTGAAGCAGTTCGGCTCCCAGGTGCCCATGCAGCGCGCCGGCCAGCCGTCGGAGGTGGCGCCCAGCTACGTCTTCCTCGCCAGCGAGCAGGACTCCTCCTACATGTCCGGCCAGATGCTCCACGTCAACGGCGGCGCCGTCGTCAATGGCTAGTGTGGAAACCCTTCCCCTCACGCCGCCGTCGAGAGCCGGCCGCCGGCGACGTGTCAGTGTATAGCTAGCTTTCGCCTACGTGTGTTGCTCTGTGCCTCCGCCACGTGTCAGTACGTACCAGCTTGTACCTAAGGAAGACGACGATGAATAATAAGCATCCATCTTTTCGCTAGCTATGATCTTGCATTACATCCTAATTTTGCAAAATCTATGTTGCTATAATACCTCAAATTTTTCAGAAGTAATCAAATTAGCTGTCAAGATAATTTCAGTGCGTCTCCAAACACGAGCAGAATTGCCTGTCAGCAATAAAAGGTAATTAAACTCATCACATCAAGAAAACAGATTTGATCCTACCAAACAAGAAGTTAATTTGGGGAAAAAATTTCAAAAGAAAATTTTTCAAAAGAAAGGGTAATCAAATTATAGCTGTCCCAAGAAAATTCCATCACGTCTTCAAATACGAGCAGATATGCATGCCAGTAATAAAAGGTAACTGAACTCACCACATCAAAAAAACAGATTTGCTCCTACCAAGCAAGAAGTTAATTTGGGAAAATTCATTTTCCATGAATGTAAACTCATCAAATTGTTACCAAATTCGTGTAAATTTTGGGCCGTACAGTGCTGGGCCCAATTTTCTTGCCAATTTTGGGGCAGGCTTGCAGTGGCATTAGTATGGGCCAATGGATGATCAGGCAGGAGCTAGTCACGGGCGCTTATATATATAAATAAATAAATAAATATGGATGTAAACGCAGATCAAACGGCAGACGAGCCGCGTCTCTCGGCGTTTTCGGACGCAAACCCTAGAAGCCGCCGGTCTTTGAAGCTCTCAGATCGATCTCTCGCCGATTCATTCTTCTCCTCCTCCTCCTCTTCTTCTTCGACGACGAGTAGCAAAGGTGAGGGCCCCGAGTTGGTGATTTTCTTTGGTGTGGTTTTGCTGATTCTTCTTTTTGCTGTTGCTTTTTCGGATGATTTTCTGATCTTGTTCCTTGTTGGCTACGTAGATGGAGAGAGTGTTTTCAATTTTATCGGTTGTTTAGATCAATTTGTCTTTGTTTTCTTATATTGTTTTCAGTTTTATTGATTGTTTGGATCTAATTCAGCTTTTTCAAAAGGGGTTGCTACCCTACGGTTTCCCATTAAAGAACAGGATCATCACCCTCGATATCAACAGCAAACCAAATAAAACAAACATGGCGCATTCTTCCTCCGTGCCGACCATCTTGCCCCCATGTTTCTCGTCGCTGCCGTGCTCATGACACCGACTCCCTACTGCCGTGGTGCTGATTCCCTTCTTTCGTGCTTCCTCACTATGTCGTGATTTCCTCCGTCGTGCTTCCTCGCCGTCGCAAATCCTACCGTCGTGCTTCCTCGTTGCTGTCGTTGTCGCCGCCCGCAGCCGTTGTGCTTCCTCACTAACGTCACCGTCACCACTGATGCCTTCTGTCCGTGCGCATGAAGAGCGGTTGCTTGTAGTTGGGGAAGGAGAGAGCAGTGCATGCAACCATACAACATGATAGCTTCCATGTAACATGGTACTCATATGTACCATGTCAACCAAGCAACCAAACTAAAGACGTCTTCCTCCCCTCCCCTCTCCTCTCAACTACAAGCAGCAGCTCTTCACACCCCTCCTCATCTCCCCTGTAGCCTCTACTTCCCCTCTCCCCTACGGTGAGGCAGGACATCCTCGTCCTCCGTGTGCCATCACGTCATCACATCACAGTTCAAGTGGAAGCGGCAGATTAGGGATGACGCTGACCCGCGGAGACACACCGAAGGCAGCATGTGCTCTCCAAGGAGGATGGCGTCAAGGAGAAGGTGAGCCATCGTTGTCGTCGTCCACGTCGTTGTGGTCGCCGCCATCGTCGTCGCTTGCTCCGTGTGAATGTTCTGTATCATCTCATATGTGTCGGAGTAAGCCATCTAGTACTAGTAGCTGCATCATGTTGCTTCTGATTTGAACGGTATACCATTATCTAGCATTTCTGTTTTCAAAAATTTTGAATTTACATAATGATTTATCGTTACATAACCAGGCATACTTGCTATTGTATGAAGAAAACTTTTTGGGCATCTTTGTTTTTCACACAATGAATGTATCAAAGATTTGGTGTATATACAACCATATATATATATATATATATATATATATATATATATATATACATGGTTTTCTGGTTGTTTACGGTGTAAGATAGTTACGAGTGGTAATGGGGTAAGGTCCTTGGCTTTTTCCATAACTATATTTAATTCTTACTTTTTTAGCTCAAGGCTCTATACAATTTCAATTTCAGTCTATTTTGCACTCAACCTCTAAAATTATATAGATGAAAAGGTTGGGCCCATTACCACCCCTAAAGATACATATAGAGAAGTTTTAGTCATCTTTGCTATGCCTATTCAATTCCTAAGTCACATAAGAAAGCTTTGATCTTTTTGCTTGTTTTCATTCATTTCAGTATAAATTGCTTTTAGGATTTTGTGAATTATTTTGTTTTCTATTTCTCTAATCTCTTCATTTTGACTCAATTAATTTATTTTAGTGGAGTGTTAATCTATATAGCTAAGTCATATATTACCATTTTTATTTTAACTCTCTCTCCCTTATGTTGATCATTTTCTATTTATTTAATGTATCTTCATTTTTATTCAATTAATTTATTTTTCCATAGGCATTCAAAATTATATTGATATGTCGACATTTATTGCCATATCTATTATTTTAACTCTATCTCATGTTGACACTTTGATATGTGTGTCTTTTTATCCCAATGTTCAACTATTCTTTTCTACTATTCTTTTAGAAAATTTAAATGTATCATCTCCTTTTCTATTGATCATTTGATAGATGTATATATTTTTTCTCCCAAAAGTTTGAAATATCTTTTCTATTTGTATTGTGTTGGATATTTTTTTTGTTTCTCTTTAACATAATCTCTCCGGTTATAAATATTTGATATTTACATAAAGATTTAGTCAAACTTTTAAAACTTTATCATCAGTAATTGTTCAAATTTTTAGTTTATATATAGAAGATATAGTATTCATGGATTTGCCTCGAGAAGTGCCATCTTATCATAAATATTGTAAATCTTAAAAATGTATTATGATATAAAAATGATGTCAAAATATTAAAAGTTTGATCAAACATTATCTTAAATGTCTATTTTATCAATTGAGTATAGAAAAGAGTTGACTTGTCTTTTAATTTTCTTATTTTTGCGGATAGTAGTTGTCATTTTCTTTTGTGGGGTAGAGTTTTCATTAATCTTGCAAGATTTTTTAAAGTACAATTGAGGTTGCACATGTCAATCACCATCACACATACACATGACAGAGAAACTAACATCTCTTTCTCCGGTCAGCTAATCCTCAACAAAGGAGACCGATTTTGCTTTTCACATTATTTGTAATGATTTTTGTCTTGATATTTCTTTTATTTTGTCTCAAACCCTTCTATTTATTCTATTGTGTTACATTTAAGTTTTTTTTTAACTTCTTTACATTCACTTTTGCTAGGTTCCTTTTATCAACTCATGTGCAAGAGGTTTGTCAATTGTTACATTGGAAATTGATACACCAAGGTTAAGGTACAAACATATCTCCAATATTTTATCTACTATTATAAAAATACGACCTGGTTTCTGATCATGACCTACCTATTTTGTCCATTGTCCAGTGTGTTAGATGCGTTTGCATCCGAGTCTCGTTTGTGTATCCTATGTGCATTCATATATGGACCTTTCATTTGTTTGTCGTTGGTATTCCCACTTATCAAACCAATCGTGATTTCCCTTGACCCTCCCCTATACACCGTCTCCCCACATCCTATATTAACTCCTCCATCATCTGATCGTCACATGCTCGCATACCATCCACACGCTTTTATCTAACGTGATAGCCCTTTGCAAGCTACGGCTCATGTGTCCATCACAATGGGTGTTTCTAGTACACATGCATTGTGCTCAGCACCTAGTGCCATGATAGATTCTTTGGAGAGGTGTCGTGTCACTTTGCCTACTTTGCTCACCATGTATTGCCTGATAAACCTTCACCACTACCGACCTTATCAGTCGGCCACCGATGCATGCTACTAACATTACTTGTCCTCTGTGACTTGTGAGTCATGCGCCATGTACTGCTACTACCCTAGAGGTTGCAATGCCAGAACCGAGTATATATGATTTGATTCTAAGGCCGATGACAGTGGCACATAAATACAAAAATGTTAGTGCGCTAATGCACTTAGTGTGTGTTTGGTTCTAGGGTTAGGATGGATAGCGCCAACCCATTCTTAAGGGTGTTTGGTTTGAGCATAGGTAGGATAGGTTGGACCTAAAAGAGAAATATTCCTCCCAGATCTTGGTCCAGTTCGTCCGCCAAAATCGGTCGGATCAAACGAAACCCACGCGGAGGAAACAATGGTGTCAACTCCATTGACACACCTCCTCCAGCGTCAGTGCATCCACTGTCCTACTCCTCCCGGCGTCGGCGCCCTTCATCGCGCCTCCTGCTACCCGTCGTTGGCTCCCTTCATCGCGCCTGCTCTCCTCGATACTAGATGCCAGTGCCCTCTGTCGCGCTCGGAGAGGAGGATGATGACGACAACGATGGTGGTTGGAGTTGTGCCCGTGCCGGAGCTGCCACCTAGTGAGATGGAAAAACGTGGACTAATGGATGGATCCTATTCCTCCTTCATTCTTCTACCAAACAAAAAATATAGTTCATCTCATCTCTCAAACCAAACATAGAAGTGTAACCATTCGATTCCCAAAAAAAGTAGGAATAGGCCTGACCCATCCCATGACATCCTCAAACCAATCACACTATTAGGGGCTCCTACGGGGGAAAATTTTTCTGCCCCCGGCCATGTAGGGGTGGTTCTCCGGCAAATCCCTAGCCCTGGCGGGGAAATTGCTGGACCCTACTTCTCCTCACTTTATTTATCGCATTAGATCTCTATGTTGGTTCATGCTAACCTCCAGAAAAAGAAGTTCCCTAGATCAGTTAAGTGGAGTTTATAGGAGACAAAACATTACTTAAACCTATTGAGAGAGTGTGGGAGTCATAGGTAGCATGTCATGTCCTATGAGTGCCACTATAATCATATCATTTCTCGTGGCCTTCTATTAATATTAAAATTAATAAATATATTTATAGCCATCCCTAATATTTTTTGAGCTGAGCCACCATTAGATTTATTCACCAAGAGGGAGTGCCGAAAGGGTGGAGAGGAAATTAAAGAAGGTGAGATTGAGGAGGCGTACATTGTTAAAATGGGTAATTGGGAAGTTACGTTTTTCTATAATTTTTATGGTACTTCCTACTGTGTTAAAATTTTGCACTAATTTTTTTACACTAAAAAATAAGAAATCTTCCGGTACCTTTTCAATTATAGTAAATATCCTCTTTCTTTTTAACATACATAATTTATTTTAAGATAATTTTCCTATATCAAGCATTGTGATGATTGCAATAAGAATAATTGGGTCCAATCTAGAGCTTCTTTGCTTCTTTGACCATGATTAATTAATTACTATTCCTTTAGTCCAAAATTACCTGACATGCATGCTATTTATGCAGTCTTCAACACTTTGACCATTAATTTATTTTTATATACTATATTATTGGTGACTAATAAATAAATGCCATACGAAATCACTTTGAAAAATCTAGTAATATCTTATATATTTCATTAGACATATACATATACATACATATATATATATATATATATTAGTCCAAGAATATAGGAATAGCTATTAAATTTTTTCTAAAAATATGAGTGTCCCATTATTTAAGACTAAAGTAGTAGTAGAAAAGGAAGAACACTCTGGAGTCTGGAGCTCGCTCCTCCCACGCAGCAATACAGTTACAGAGGTGGCGGCGAAGGGCGAACCACACCGCGTGGTCGCCGGCGCCTATCGCCGGAGTGCGCGGCTGCCCGGTTCCCATGGCGGAGCTGAGCGCCTCCTGACGCGCTCCAGGTACGGCCCTGCCCGCGCTTCCGGCTTCTCCAATCTCGTGCGTCTTGTAAAATCAAGAACCCATTTTTTTTTTGGGGGGGGGGGGGGGGGGGGGGGGGTGGGGGGGGAATAAAAGGCGATTGCTCTGGTGATTAAAACTGATTGTGCTTTCAAAATATCGGAAATCATAAGCCCACAAGAAAAAGAAATGCGATTTTTTTAATATAGGTGATGTGCTTATCGTGGTTCTATTTGTGGTTGTGTTATCGAGGATGTCTTCTTGAATGCATGCTTGAGGAATGTGGATTTGCAGAGCTTGTGGGGGCAATCGAATCAAAGAATCTTGTGGTTTCATCGCCATGAAGTCACCTGCTAACATTTTTCTTTGTACTCACCATCTTGTGCTGCTAGAAGGTTAACTGTTAACAGGAGCTGTGCTAAAAAGTAAACAGAAAGAAGCGACCTTTTTCCTTGTTCTGCTGATGATGTGCTTATTCTTCTGTCATGTTTAATCATTTCGCGTTGTTGCTAACATCTAACCTCAATTCTTGCTTGTAGATTGGTGATTGGACATGGATCTGATTCTTCCATTCAAAAAGGGTGATTTTGCAGAGTCAAAGTCATTCATCGATGGTTACAAAGGTGCATGGTTTCGCTGTAAGGTGAGGCGGCTAATTTCTTTCTTATTATTTATCTCTGGAGTTCATTGCACATTTCAGCATATAATAACACCTGCATAAAGATGCGGATACTAGGGAAAGACCTAATATCAATAAAATAGGTAGGAGTAAGGCTTGGAACCCAAGCCAGCTAGCCCATGTTACTATATGGCTGATTATATGGCTGCACACTTTGGACAAATTTATGTACTAGACAAGTTTGATAGAATCCAAAAATGGAGCACTTTTTTTTGGTCCATGTTGCATAATGGAGCATAGTGCTGATATAAAACATGTCACCTTATTTATTTTCAGATTATAGATACGCGTGTAACAGAAACGGGGAACCTTGAGTATTTCCTGGAGTATATTGATTATCGAGATGAAGGTAAGAAAATTGTTATCTGAGCTATCCTTTATTGTGGATTTATTTTTTTTCTTTTTTTATGCAAAATGCCTTTATACAATGGACAATCCTCTATACTCATGCCTGCAATTGTTACAAACCATCACAGTAATGCTTATTCAGACAAAGGCACTTGTCATATGGATAACTTTCTTTTTGTTTGATTGATCTTACCCAAAAGATTTGAAGAAAAATCTCTAAGCAAACAACTTGCACTAAAGCATTTTGATAAATGATAAGTCATTCTTGGACTATCTTAGATTTGAGGATATGTTCTTACCGTATTGTTGGCATCATTTGTGCCTCAAACTGTTAGTAGCCCTCTTCTTTCCAATTTTCTCTGCTACCAATTACCAAGTATCACTGTGGCCCTGGAGCCAGCTGGTAAATTTGACGTTATGCTCCCTTTTTGTTTGAAAATGTTCTGGTAGTTATCCAGATTTACATATATAGGTGGGGATTACCATAACTTAAAAAAGAATTTGTAGGTATGGTGTAGTTCTCTGTAGTTTCTAGTTTGTGGTCCATCCCAAAATATGCTCCTGATAGTTAACATTTTTTAATGTGGTGCCTCCAAGAGAGCAATATATCATGAAACACAAATAAGAATCATGAGGTATTTTTACAAATCATGCATTCTGTAACAGTCAATGGGCCATGGATGAGATCTAGCGCATGTAATACGTTTAATTGGATGGGTCATTCATAGCTTTAAAACCAAAATCTTTCCTATGTGTGCCTTGCCTTGAAAGAATCTGTTGTACAGATCATAATTTATGAAGCTATTGAAGGAAACTTGCAAATCATTATATTCTAGTAAATAGGAAAGTTGAACAGAGCTAATCTAAATATGAATCCCAACATCTTCTCTATTGGGGAATACATTTTTGTTATATCTACTGACAGAGGTTTACAGTTTGGTTGGTCTATGATCTCCACTATCTTGTAACACTTCTTTTGTTTTACATTTGGTGGTGACCAACTAATCGTTCCTCTCTATATGTTGCATAAAACAGTATTATCATGGGTTGAGGGGTAAATAAGTTATTTACTTATTTATGTGAACTAATAGGTGCTACTGTGTTACAGAAATCAGTATTGGAATGGCTTGATATATTTGCATTTTCTTCTTTTATATAGCTGCTGTATAATGAGAGTTGCAAGGGCTTGTATGAACGTGTCTTCCACAGATGCTTATCTTGTTTTATAGAGGGGGCATTACCTGTAGGCATTTGTAACCTTGTGAAGATATAGGCAAATTCTTGCAGCCTGTATAATTTTTATGTGATCCATTTTATCCTTATATGCTGATAAAGCACAAGCAACTATTGCAAGAAGGGAACTCATCATGACTAGGAAAATTAGTTTTATATACACCTCATGTCATGCCATTACTCCCCATGCCCTTTGCAGAGAAAACATGGACTAGAGTCTTTGAAAAGAACCCAGCTTATGTCGAAAGGAACTCAAATGCGGATATAGAATGCATGCTTCGTCCTTCCTTTCCTGAGTTGTATCAGGGGGATCAAGTTCCTGAGCAATTTCCAAAGAGTAATATGATAGTATCCTTCTGTGATACCCCGAAAGTAGGTGATCTGATTGAATGGTTGTCTGAAGGTTCTTACTGGACTGGGAAAATTACTAAGTTACTCAACGAAGATATGGTTAAGGTAAACATCTAATAGTTTAGCAAGCCGATAAATTTGCTGCTGCCCTTATAAGATATGAGTTCAGTTATTGTTCACACGTGATAAATATTCCCTCTGTTCCATATTATAAGACTTTCTGGCCTTACTTAGATTCATATGTGTGCTAATGAATCTAGACACATATACAAAACATATACATTGATACATCGATAAATCAAGGCATACTCAGAAAGTCTTATAATATGGAACGAAGGGAATATAATTTTACCATGTGCTAATCAAACTAATTAGTCTCTACACTAGAAAATGAAAGTAATAAAATCTAATTCACAGTCAGTTTTTTAACTCCGAAGTTTGCAATCAATTGTTGATTTGCATCTTAAATGTCGAAGAGATGTGTTACAATTCCTTATACGTGCTTTTGGACTGTCCAGCCTTTTCGATCCAGACTCTGGATATATATTAGTATTTCTTGGACTCACCCACCAAGAATTGCAAAATGTAGGAAAGCACAACATAATGATACATGGTCGTGCTTTTTTATTAAAAAAGTCTGAGCAACATATATTGAGTGGGACACACAATGTTGAGATATTTTCCCTATAAGAACAGAAAAAGAAAAACTTCAGTGGGTAAAGATACAGTTGGAGGAACATACATGAGACAATATATTGATCTCTCTGCTTGGCCATTTACTTGCAGGTACAGCTGTTGAAACCTCCCTTAGGTGAAGGTCGTTGTTATCCTGCTTACTGTAAGGACATCAGGCCTGCTCTTAATTGGTGCCTGGTAGAAGGTTGGACTGTACCTCTTTCACAGGTATCTACCTAATGCCCTAATGGCAGGACTCCTAATACCTTTTGTTAATTTCTATGTAATTTTTTTGTAGTTTAGGACCAAAGTATGTATATACTGATCCGAAGTGATTCTTGTTCAGTTTTGGCCTTTTGGTGAGTCTATATCTGAGCTGGAGCAGTTCTTATAGCTTAAAACAGTTTCAGCTAAATTTATATTATCATATATACATCTAACGATATATTCATTCTATGGCGTCAGGCAAATGGACGCTGCTGGTATGCTGCTCGTCTGATTCATCATAGATCTGGTACGCCTGATCTTTTGTGGTCCTTGTAGATATGATATGGCTGTGTTCCAGTTGAAAACTGTGATATTCTAAGATCTTAATATTGCCTTGGTGGTTTGCAATCCTCGTCCATTTCTTGTAAGCCAAGAACAAAAAGGGAAGTGGGAAAATATTACCACATGACAACAAGGAATGCATGATGATTGGTTGATTGGTTAGCTTGTTTATCATTTGGAATTTGAAGGAAACTTCATGATAACTTTTTCAAACAAAATACTTTCATATTCTATAGAAAGATATGTTGTTCCTCTTAGGCATTTGATCTTGGTGCTGAAACCGTTTGAGGCAAATCTTTTTTTACTCTTGTTTTCTCTTTAAGAGGTGTATCCTGTTATTTCATTTGAAAAAATAAACAATAACTATGCTATTTGCTAAAAACTGTTAATAATGAATCTCTTAGTTCTATTGGTTTCTTTTTTCTGAACAAAGCTGAGACATTCGGTTAATTTGATTCACTTAAATATGTTTTATTCTCAAGCTTTGCGTAGATTTCTGAATAATAGAACTCATTAGATACGATTCTAGAATATATGTTCTCCACTATGATGTCTGAATCTTTGTTTGCTGCCTCAAATTATGGATTGCAGACACAGATAAGAGCAGTTCAGATGAAGAGGCGACATCTGACGACGATGAAGAGGAAGCACGGAAATCCTTGAAAAGATCATCAAATACATCACAAGAAGCTCCAGAATCCTCGAGGAAATTCTTGAAAAGATCAGATAAATCACAAGAATCTCCAGGTTCCTCGAGCCTGGAAATTTCATCAGATGCAACTGCCACTTGTAGGCTAAACAGTCAGCCAGCTACCATTGCCACAACCTCGGGGATTCTGAGACCCAGTATCTAATCTAAATCATTGGGTCATTATAGTAGTAATGGTGCAAAAGCAGCTGTGACCTTGTAGGCCTTTTAGTAGTAGGTTAGCACTTAGCAGGTCAGCCCACATACATCCTTAGACTACTGAGGAAATAGGCATGTCTGAAGCGCTTTGTTGTGGAGCTGTACACTTGCACTGCCAGATCTCGTCAACAACCTGAATTGGCCACACCAGAAATATACTGCTGATGATGGTGGTCAAATCTCTTCTTAGTACGAAATTTTTTTATCTTTTTAAATCTTTTTTTAAAAATAATTTTATTACTAAACCTTTAGAAAAAATATTTTGAAAACTGAACTTTTTAGCCACACCAGTGCTGGTGGCGTGGCAAAGACAACGCTGCCACGCCGTCTGTTCGGACATGGCATGGTGTGGCAAGCTGTTTTAAAATGTTCATACGGTGAAAATATTTTATCCAAAGGTTTAGTAATAAAATTATTTCTTAAAAAGGTTTAAAAAATAAAAAAAATCTCTTAGTACTGACGAGTGATGTGCTTATGCCGTTGATTTGGGCAGTGTTTGTTTTCATGGCCCTGTGAAGTTCGCTTCATTGGCAGGTTGCGACGTTGTTTGCGTTTTACGGGACAGTTCACTGTCTGATTAATGATCTTCAGACATGTTGCAACACAAATCATAAAAACTATTGATCATAGAACAATGTTAGATGTTATTAGTCCAAAAGTGCTTATATTATTGACACGCAACGGCACTTCTAAAATGTCAAAATGTGCAACTTTGCAGCGTCAAGAGGGAGCTTTTCACTGGCAAAATCAAACAGTGGCAGGGAAAAGAAATGTAAGCACAGTTGCAACATCACCACAAGTAGAACTACCTGGATTTGAGCACAATGCTGCACAAACTCAAGTTCATAATGGTCACGTTTTCATAAAGAAAAACAAGGAACGCAAAGCATAGAGGAGGTACAATACGATGTAAACATCCCAAGCAACAAACCATCTCATGTCAAAGATCCAACACTTCAGCTGTTAACATTGGCTGGCAATGCCAAACTTAACACAGTAAACACTGCTCCACTCATGGTACTGAAAAGAGTTAAAATGGCACAGAACTACCAGTCGCACAAGAGCATTGATAACCAAACTATGTAGGAGGCCAAGCAAACAACTGGGATCCTACAAGCAATTCTTGAACTCTAAGCACCATCATTCCATGGTATGGTGGGAAGCACTCAGTATCTTCTCCTTGGTGGGCTTCTAGAGCGATGAGCTCTTGGTGATCTGACGAGAACAGAATACCAAGTAGAATTAGTATTCATTCATGAGAGGAAATTTAGCGCCTACAATATGTAGCCCTAAAATACATTTAGTCAGAGCGGTCTTGATGATTAATTAACAGAAGAAATGTCTGAGCAAAATACATGCAATGAAAGTCGAAATATGCATAACTAGAAAAATTGAAACTAAAAGACATCGATAAATTTCATATTATCACATTGGCATTAGCTCAACAATTAATAGACAATATTTTTTTTCCAGTAAGATCAAATACATCCTAGCACATATTTGAGAGTCAAACAAAATCTGAGTCAAATTTTATAAACAAGGGATAATTATGGCACATACTACTTTTAGTTGCAAATAAAAAGGACTAAACAATCCAACCAAGCCCCCCCCCCCCCCCACACACACACACACTATCCTCTACCCCACGCTAAGTAGTAGGATGATTAGATGGTGCAAAAAAAAATATCTTACAACATGTGCCATTGCCCCTGTCAGCAAAAGATTATGTGAATAAAACCTAGCCCTCTGATAGTATGATTGTTATGCCATAACCAAATAGAAGGGGCATGTAAGTTCACATAAACATACCTCTTCCGAACATTTCTACGCTTGACTGGGCCATTACTAAATGCCCAATCAACACTTATAATTTGTGTTAGAAGCTCTGTTCCATCCAATGCTTTTATTGCAGCTTGAGCTTCCTCGAAAGCTTCATACTCAATCAAGGCATATCCCTGGAAAAGAAAAAGGTGAAGACAGAATCAAGGAGATAAAAAACCCAAGCCTCATTGTTTCGCTGAAATTAAGCGTAAGCGAAACAGCTTATTAACGATTAAAAATAATTTGTGGGAGAACTTTAATATACATGTTCCTAGCGATCTAAAAGCAAAGGCTGGAAAATAAACTATAATGAAAAAATAAAAAAATCGACTCCAAATTAAGTTCTAAAATTCAAATTTTGCCATCTATGCATAAGCATAAGAGAAAAGATGGGGGGCGTAGTTAGAAGAGATGCAAAACAGTATGTTCTTTTAAACTAAGTATCGTAATCTGAAATATTAGATAAAAAATGAGCTCCAAATTACAGGGCCAGTTTCTGTGGATTTTGTTATTCCTTGTTATGGAATACTTTCAGGAATCTTATATAAGAGAAAATCCTATAAACCTAGAACTATAAAGTATAAACAATGTTACAAGGGGTTGCAAAAGGGCCTACACACATTACAACATTACATAGTAGAAAGACATACCTTGACGAATCCAGTTCGGCGATCCAAATTCAAATGCAAGTTTTTGACCTGTCCAAAGTCCCGAAAAATATTGTGAAGGTCATCTTCCTGAGCTTCTTCATGAACTCCAGTGACTAGCACAATCCACCCTTCAATGGCTGTAACACAAGACCAAATACGCATGGAATCAGATACTGACGCCAATTATCTTATCTTCCACGAGGAAACAAATAATATAAGCAAACACAACCTGACCTTCAACCATTACATTTTTGCGCACACAGCTTTCATTGTACAATGCATTACAGAAATAAAGCTTTAATATGAGCTGGTTATTTGTTTTATTTCCAATAGAACATGACTATGCCATATGCAAACATGACGATTCAACCAGAAATTGAACCTCTGCTAAAGATGGAAATAGTAGGTTCAAAATGTTGCATGATTAGGGAAATTCAAGCTTTGGTAACTAACTGGAGAGATAGGAAACTGTTAGCGAAACTGAGATTGTTTGAAAACTTTAAAACAAATAGAGACATCAACTGAACGCAAGCAACACAAATAACCAAAAGAAGGTCCAGGTGTCATACAAGAACTTCTACCATACCAACACCCGACTTACAGGAGTGTAGAATTCCACATCCATATCTCTCTTGGCTAAGTCTAATCTTTTGAATCAGCTCCTTAACCCCAAATTGCTCGGAAGAGAACAACAACAACAACAAATAAACCTCTCCACGCAGATGCTAGAAACTACTAAATGTTGCAGGTACAAGCTGATAAATTAACCTAGAGCCGGCAGTTATTGGAGATGCCAGAAGCTACTAGATGGCACGATGTTGATGTTGTAGGTTACAAGTGGGAACAAATCCTACAGCCTACTATCTGAGATCCTAACCACTTAACAAGTACAACACATCCAAAAGCTTCAAAATTTTAACTCAACATTGATCAGAACTCTCATCCTTTTAATGAGATGGAGCGCATGAAAAGGGATCTACTTAAATCAGCAAGGATTTGGAGGAGGAATAGGATCAACCAGCCATATAACTCAAAAGAGCAGACCACAGCAACGAAAATATATCAAAGAAATCACATCCAAACCCTCGCTAGTCACAAAGAGGCAGATTTGATTAACAAATTGCAACTTGGCGTTCGAATTTGCATACCAAGACAGCACCTTTAGCACAGATTGGCATCTAGGCCGATTCATCTAACATCAAAACGCAATAGATCGAGATAGGATCCTATGCAAGATCACACAACGATGCCCAACCAATCCATCACCATCGCGAAACCATTCCTCTTCAGCAAACATAAACAGAAACAGAAACAGAAAGAAAAAAGAGAGAGAGAAAGCTAGAGACGGGACGGGGGCAGGAAGAAAGAGGCGTACATCGGACGGGGCCGGGGCCGCCGTCGGAGCCGAGGGAGTCGAAGTCGGCGGAGCGTCCGGCGCCTGCCAAGCGGGAGCTGGGTTCGTCGCGGAAGCCGCGGCCCTTGGTCCTCCGGGCGCCCCCGCCGTCGTCGCCCCCGGCGATGGTGGAGCGGAGGCGCGGCGGGGCGGGCGCCGGCGTGGGGTCGGAGGCGTCCTCGTCCATGAGGTCGTCGTCGTCGGGGTCGAAGTCGACCGCCTCCACGTCGGCGTTGGTCACCGCCGCCATCGCCGCAGTGCAGGGGAGGGAGGGAGGGAGGGAGCTAGGGTTGGGGTTTGCGTCGAGGAGGTGAGGTTTGCACGATGCAGGGCCGGATTTTGTCAAAAACACCCCTTCACATCTCATTTATAGCGAACGGATCCAAGTTTCAGTGATCCGGTCTGTCTCTAGTTTTTATACTACAGTAGCTTTTTTAAAATTTCTATTTTTATTTTGGTTCGGACCCTGGCCACCTTCTTACTGACTCAAATTCTCTCGTTTTTTTATGTAAACGGCTAAACGGCGTGTGTTTTACGAAAGTTTTTTTATATGAAAGATGTTTTAAAAATCATATTAATCTATTTTGTTATTTTTATAACTAATAATTAATTAATCATGTATTAATTTATTACTACGTTTTTTTCACCGGATATCTTACCTCTAGCCGAACACAGCCTCTCTCTGGATTGTTACTCCAGACTTTCTCATTATTGTATTACTGTGGTTTATATGTTTTTTGCTTTCGTTATATTATTATGGGGGTTGAAAGACATTTTTCTATGCATGAAAAATAGCACTGGATGCACTGTAGCCTGAAATATAATTTTGGAGTAATATTTTTATGCTTCCATGTTTTTCTGAACTTGGAAAAAGCTCAAGCGTCACAACAGAGTATTAAATAGTTAGGGTTTAATTTTTATTATCCAAGTTGCAACGAAAAAAACTAGAATTATGGAAATGGAAGCAACTCTTTGTTGTACTAGAAATAATCTAGCAAATTATAAAAGTAAATATTTGTTGTATTATAAGTAACTTAGCAAATTGTAGAGATAATTGAACACGGAATAAAAGTACCAATTTGTTATATTAGAAGCAATTTAGAAAAACTATAGAAGTAATATAGAAATAAAAGTACCTTTGGGATATATCAAAAGTAATTTAGACAAACCATTGAAGTAAATTAACAAATAAAAAAGTAATTTTTTGTTGTATTGGAAAAATTTAGACAAATAATGGAAGTAACTTTACACAAAAAAAATCAAAGTAACTATTTACTACATGAAACAAAACATAGAAGTAACTATCCTTTCACCTTTCAGGGACTAAACCTATGCTTAACTCATTAATGCTTATTAGTTCTCTATTTATATTGCTATCAATTATTCAAAACTCATAAGAGGTCTAGATGTACTTTCAAGAATGATCAATGACGACTAAGACACCATGGCTCCACTGGTTGGTCAAGCTCTAGGGTTATGCATTGAAACAGAGAGGAAAGGAAGAGGGATGCAAATAGAGATGGGCATTTTGGTCATGTTTTTCTACGTAAAATGGATAAAGGGGAAAGAGTAACAAATGTGGTAAAAAAATCAAAAATTTGTTGACATGGTGGTGTCACTAACACGAGGGTGATATTTTCTTTAGATTTAGTAGAAATCGCTAGGAAAGGCTACATGTCATAAATTTGTGCTTTCACACAACCTAGGCTCTTAAGTTAGTTTAAGCTTTAAAATCACTATTTTGGCCTTGTCTTCTAAGTTTGCTATTCAGCCCCATTTAGGACATCTTTGATCTTTATACCGACCATCATCTCCCTTCCCCGTATCTAATGCAAGTGGCAAGCAAAAAGTGGTAGTGAGATTGCGGGTGGTGGCACATTGGGATATATCCACTATTTTCCTTTCTCTTGTAGTTAGCCATAGGCAAAGGGGAGCTCCAAGAGGGGTGTTTTTAGGCGGGAAAATCCTAATATTAAAGTCTCTAAGGCTCTATTCTTCACTCAGGTTAGTTAACTCAGATTCTCTCATTTTTCGTGTGCAAACTTTCCAAACTTTTAAACGGTGTGTATTTTGTGAAAATTTTATATAATAAAGTTGATTTAAAAATCATATCAATCCATTTAAAGTTTTTTATAGCTGATAATTAATTGATCATATGCTAATTTGCTGCTACGTTTTACACATCGGTTACTTACCAAAAAAACACGACCTAAGTAGACAAGTGATGTGATTGTTTTTGCACAAGGATAGGGCAAGGTTGAATCAAGGGCATTGAAAAATACTTGTATATTAGTCTTCTAGTATTTTTAGTATTTTTATCTTTGTTTCTTGATTTGTCGTGTTCCTTGTTTCAAGGTTTAGAGTCTATGTACTAAATGTTTGGGTGTGATCCACTTATAGATGTAGATGCCAGATTTCTATCCATTATCTAAAAAAATGAGGGTGAATGAACTCTTTACATGTCTTCTGTTTGTTCACTACAGGAGTTTCGAGTTTTGTATCGAAATACTGTGCCGAAGCTTTGTTTCACTACTCTTTATTGCACTTATAATTTGAAAAGGCACGTTACTTATTACTTTAGTTTCATGTTACAAGATGTTTTGTTTTTTCTAAATTAATATTAATACTAATTAATTTAGATATATATACACACACATTGGTTCATGGTAAATCTAAGAAAAGTCAAAACAACTTATAACATAGTTATAAGAGAATATAGTTCTTAAGAAGGTACCATTTTTTTCTATATAAGTTTTGGTACCTCTTGATACTTTAGATACTAGAACGTATCAAATTTTACACTAAAATTTTGGTGTCTCTCGATATCTATTTAAGGATTGTGAAATTGCTCTAGTTATAAAACAAAGAGAGAGTACATGGTAAGTTGGACAAGCCACACTGCTCAATTATATATCACATTTTACAATGGAAAAAGAGGACTCTTAGAAGAAGTTGACAACACAAGCACACACATCGCAATACTGAGAAAAATAAAACCAGAGATGTGATACATGTGGGAAATATATAACACCATCATGGTTCAAGTGAGAAAATTAAACCCCTGTCTCTATACAGGGCTAAAAAAATACGTGAAATTAGCTTAATTAGGACATAGCCAGGCATATATATGATTTGATCCACGTGTCGAGATCTTGAGGACATAGCTCTCCATTTTTTTTCTGTTCACTCGTTGCATCTCAACCGTTGAAAGGCATGCATCAAGATCCGAGGTGCGTGGTTGATGCCAGCGCCACCGCCTGCGCCCACACCTTCAGCCTCGCCTTCACATCCATCGGATCATCCGCTGCTGTTGATTAATCACACAGGCCACCAACATTAGCAATTAGTTTGCATGCATTAATTTCAAGCGTGTGTGTTTGATTAGTTATTAGCTTGATTAATTAATGAATTCCCATGCTTGTTTCCAGATCGATCGTTAACTCTGTTGTTATGCTCGTGATGATGATGACGACGAGATCGATCTCTGTTATGATGAGCCGTGATACGGGTGGTTGGATGGTGATGGATGGATGCATCGGAGGCAGAGGAGGCAGGGGCTCGCCGGAGAAGAAGCGGCAGTGCTATGCTCATGGAGATTATTAGCCGGACGGCGACGAGCTGTCCTTGTCTGCCGCGACGCCGGGAAGGCACGGTTGCAGTGGTTGGTTAAGCTAATTAATCGAGTAATTAATATTGACGGTGACAGTAACCAAGAAATCGATCGATTCATGGAGTTGCCTTGCTTGACCAGTCGAAGACTAGCTAGCTAGCTACTCGATCTAGCTGCTCGTCGTCGTCGAGGTGCAGATCTTTTTTTTTTGTTGGTTCGAGTTGATTTGTGCATGCAAGAACCAGGAAGGGATCAAGAGAAGGAGGAGATAAGATATATGGCGGCGGCATGCATGTATGCACGTACCGTACGTACCGGGGCTGGAGACGGAGGGGGAGGCGGCGGCGCTGCTGCAGCAGCTGCAGGTGGCGGAGGCGGTGTGGGTGGGGCTGCTGGTGGCGGAGAGGCCGTAGCACTGGATCTCGACGGTGCAGTCGGAGGGGAGCTCGAGGCCGAGGTCCCTGCAGGCGCGGACCTCCTCCATGTCCATGGCGACGCCGCCGCCGCCGACGGAGCCCGCGGCGTTCGAGGAAGGCGAGGAGGGGGGCCCCTTCCCGACGACCACCACCACGGGGGTGTCGGCGTCGGGGGCGCCGCCGTTCCGCTCGTGCCAGTTCTTCTTCATCTCCCACGCCCGGTCCAGCCACGCCTCCCGCGCCGCCCGCTCCCGCCGCACCACGCTGAAGCTGCTCCGCCGCTGCACCTGCCTCTGCGCCGCCGCCGCAGCCGCCCCGCCGCCGTACCCTCCCCCCTGCAGCACCCGCGTCCACTGCTCCTCCGGGTCGCTCCCGTAGCTCATCTTCCCCGCGTCCTCCACCGCCAGCCACGCCTGCGGCGGCGGCAGCGCCCGCCCACCCGGAGAGCCGCCGCCGCCGCCACAACTACCACGACGCTCCCGCACGCCGCCGCCGACCCTAAACCCACCCCCAGCTCGCTCCACGACCGCACCACCCCTACTCCTCAGCCCATCGCCGCCGCCGCCGCCCTCGACGGAGAGCCGCGACAGCCGGCTCCTCAGCGCCCTAAACTCCGCCGTGTCAACGTCACTGTCGTCGTCCCCCCCACCCCCTTCCTCGTCGACGCGGCCGATCGGTATCGGCTCCGTCGTCGTGGGCGCCATAAGCGACATACAACCAACCAAGACCGACCAGCTGGGATCGATCGAGGCGAGGCTAGTGGAGATGGTGGGAAGCATCCGTTGTTGGGTGGGCGCGTGCATATATAGGCGGACGGGGAAGACGACGAGGGCGGTGAGAACGTGAGCTAAGCTTGGGTGCAATGGCGACAGGTGGTAGCTAAGCCAAGACCGGTTTCAATGGATAGTTTTATGGCATAGTTACTAACAATATAAACTAGGTAACCGAGTCAGATGAGTTTTATAGGATAAAACTTCTCTCTCATCTCATAAAACTTCCTCGTTTAATGACCAACTAAATCAGCAATTTTGTTGATATGACGTCATATTTAATATACATGACACTCTCATGAAACATGCATTAAAATTGATCTAAACCGAGCTTGGTGTGTGTTGGGAGAGACGACGATGCTGTCAAGGTTGAGCGGCATGGTGGCGTGGTATGTATGGCAAGTATCAACAGTAGCCGGTTCAATCAGGCACGCACGGTCGGCATAAACAATCTGAGCCACAAGCTCTCTCTACTTGATGATATATATTGGACATCTAGCTACATGATGGAATTTATTAGTAGGTTGGATAGTGTTCTCCGTTACATAAAACTTTTGGTCTTATCCAAAGTAAGTAATATGTGTGCTAATAAATCTATACACATATACAAAACATATATATCGATACAAGGATAAATTTAGACAAACATAATATGAAATATAGAAAGAACTATATTCAATTAGCGATTCTATGGAAAATACCCTACTTCTCGATTTTTATTAGCTCGTTTGTTTTTTAAATGGTTAAATGATGCATTTATTTCCTGCAGAAACTTTTAATATAGAAGTTACTTAAAAATTCAAATGAATTCATTTTGTGTGATTTTGGTAATTAATATTTAATTAATCATATGATAGCGAACTCTTTTAAACCCTTGTGGGGATATTCTCTCGTTTCTTACATGTTATCTAAATTTTTAGGAAAAATTTAAAAACATTTATCAATATAGATTAGTGTATATATAATAGATCACTACGCCGACATGCAAGATTAACTTTTAATTATACAAGATACAATAAAAAAACAAATATCAAATATGATTATGAACATGTATATATAATCAGATTTAATTTGTTCTTTTTATCATAACTTTAGAGTTTGAATTTGGATGTGCATGTTGGTGGAATGCTATATAACATATTAATATATCTGTTAATTTTTTTAAAAAAATCATAACAATTTAGATAACACGTAAAAAGACAAGTCGATAAACTATTGAATGACAAGAATCCATTTCCTAGTCCAAACCTATATTGTTAAAAATAGACAGTTGTTCCAAAATAAATACAATGTTGATTATCTAATCTGGGCTTTGTTTGGGGAAGTTTATAGCCATTGTAACTTCTTTTAGAATCCTCGACTATCTAAACTAGTATATTTTTATCTAGATTATAATAATTTGTAGCTATAGAATTTAGGCCTTGTTTAGTTCTCAAATTTTTTTTCCAAAAACATCACATCGAATTTTTGGACACCTAAAAAAATATTAAACATAGATGAACCAAAAAACTAATTACACAGTTATGTAAGAAATCTTGAAACGAATCTTTTGAGCCTAATTAGTCCATGATTAGCCATAAGTGCTACAGTAACCAACATGTGCTAATGACGGATTAATTAGGCTTAAAAGATTCGTCTCGCGGTTTCTAGGCTAGCCGTGAAATTCGTTTTTTCATTCGTGTCTGAAAACCCCTTCCGACATCCGGTCAAATATTTGACGTGACACTTCTCCCAAAAATTTTCTCAATCTAAGGCCTTGTTTAGTTCCTAATTATTTTTCAAAAACATCACATCGAATTTTTGGACACCTAAATAAATCATTAAAAATAGATGAACCAAAAAACTAATTGCACATTTATGTAAGAAATCTTGAGACGAATCTTTTGAGCCTAATTAGTCCATGATTAGCCATAAGTGCTACAGTAACCAACATATGCTAATGATATATTAATTAGGCTCAAAAGATTCGTCTCGCGGTTTCTAGGCTAGCCGTGAAATTTGTTTTTTCATTCGTGTCCGAAAACCCCTTCCGACATCCGGTCAAACATTTAATGTGATACTTCTTCCAAAAATTTTCACAATCTAAACATCACCTAAACACCACCTTAAATGATGAAGTAGAAACTAGTAGCTTACAAACCTAGCCTTTTTATATTCTCACTAGCTAGCTACTCAAAGGTGATTCTCCACGTAGAGGACAAAGGTCTATAAATATTTCAATCTCGATATATGCAATATAACCAAAATTAAATGATGAAAGGTGTACATGCTATGAAAGTACTCTTACATATATTTGCAAGACAAAACCACTATTAACTAGTTACAGATGTTCGGTTAAAGAATTGCCCTAGTAAATATGTTGACTTAATTTTTATCTATGAAATATGTTTTAGTCAGTTACGTTAATTACTTCTCTCAAGTTTTTTTTCGAACAACCGAAGATCTGCCAAAATTCGATAGAAGAAGAGATGGTTAATCAACAAGTTCTGAATTTGTGTTACAACATATTAAAGACCGATAACCACAACGAGTCGTCCGACATACTCTAAGATTTCCACTCACAGCCTTACTTACCTAGGACAGTCTCAATATATAGTTTTATGATATAGTTATCAAGATTTTAAACTAGATAACTAAGTCAGATGAGTTTTATGGGGATAAAACTCCTCTATCATCCATGAAACTCTCTCATTTAATGACCTTGCCAAGTCAACAATTTTGCTAATGTGACACCCTATTTAATATATATGACACTCCGTGAAACATGTATTGGAGACTGACCTTATCCACACCCCTCTACTGTAGCAAATAATAAGGCCAAACTCAATGCATATTCATGGGATGTTATGCATATAAATAGAGTGTCGCATCAGTAAAATTGCTGACTTGTCAATGTTATTAAATGAGGGAGTTTCATGAGATAAGAGAGGAATTTCATCCCTATAAAACTTATCTGACTCGATTACCTAGTTTACCATCTTAATAACCGTGTCATGAAACTATACATCTGGCCTAATTAAAATGATATATCGCTTTATGAATCTCCTGCGCATTTATAACAAAATCACGATGCATCATGAGGACTAGACCCTAACCCATCACACACTGTGATCAGAGCATATACCCTCTCATCATCCATCACCCACAAAACCCAGGCAACTGTTACGATCACGAATCAATTAAGACGATCGTATTTGGGATTTCTCCGAAAGCGATTCCATTCGTGCTGACACATATATATCCGGATAAGATCAAGGGAATAAAAATTAAATTTAACCACCCCACATTAACTGTTATCCGTGCAAAGTTACATCGCCATTAGTGATCAGCGTGGAAAAAGAAAAGAGGAGGAGAAGAAAATGCGTCCATCTTCCGTTCTGCTTATTCTTATAAATAAAAGATTTAAATTTTTAATATTAAATTTAAAATTGATTTAGAGTTTTTTTATCAAAATTTATTTTACAATTTTAGCTTTCGATTGCTAATATATATATATATAATATTTTATATATACATTATTTTTTATTTATAAATATACTGTTTTATTTTTCGTTAAAAAGCCAACCATGAAGCGATGATGGCAAAAGGGAAGAGTAAAGGTCGAGGAGCACAGGTGCCACGAGGGATTGAGTGGCTGTTGGGATACTTGCCCTGTCATCTTGGATGTTTAGATATTAATTAGAACTATTAAATATAGATTGATAACTAACTAATTGTATAAATAAACGCTATTTTATTAGATGTATTTTTTAAGCCTAATTAGTCCACGATTAGCAATGTTTACTGTAACATCACATTCGTTAATCATGGACTAATTAGGCTCAGTAGATTCGTCTCGCAAAATAATCCAGAGTATGATGTGAGTTTTATTAATAGTCTATATTTAATACTTCTAATAACATGCTATAAGCTTGCTAAATATTTATGTGGAGGAGAGAGGGGATAAGAGAAAAGAAGTAAGCTGTAATCTTATAGTCAGCTTGGACACAAGAACAAGAAACTATATGAGAGATATGTGAGTCCTGTATTTAATGATAAAGAGCTAACTATTATATAGGTGAGCTAAGAAAAAAATTAAAAAAACGTTGGAGGGGTGCGTGCGCGCGCGGACGAGGGCCCACCTGGCAGGTGCCACGCGTACGCACGGCCCGGGAGGGACGGGGGCTCGGGTGACGTGGCGTCAGGTGGGGGTCGGTGTCGACGCGGTTAAGCTGGAAAAAGGGGGAGGGTTTATAATTAATTAATTGCCTTAATTAACGTCTCCTGAGACGTTGACGTGTCGCCGAGATTAGATTCAAGGCTAATGGCGTGGTGGGCCCACCTCGAGTTATCAGCCGTGCACTGTCAGTACGCTGTGCGGTGCACGGCGGCCGACACGCCTTTCGTTTGTCAGGGATATACTTTCTTCTTATTTTTTATTTAACATTGGCTCTTGAATTTACGTCGGACCAATTGTTTTATTAAAAGCTTATATAAATATTAATTATTTTATTATAAATATATTTATTACTAAAGAAATTTTAAATATAACCTAAAATTTTATATATTTGTATAACAAATTTAAGTAAGATAAATGATTAGATATAGATAAAAATCAATTGCGTCAGGTACGTATATAGCTAATACTTTATTACGACAGTGTTGTTTGTCTTCGTTAATCCTGGCATGTTTACGGTCGAGCCCTGACACGTGTGCATGCATCGTGAACTTGTCCACTGTACACGCACGCTTCTTCTCCTTCTTCGAAAGAAAGTGAGAAACCGTGTATTTGGTGACCGATTTCTCTGCAGTGTTGTCTGCTCCTGATCTTTGTCTGGGCTGCACGAGATAAATCCAGTAGGAAACATGTAGAGTATATTTTTTTCCTTTTTAAGGCTTTGTTTAGTTTATAAAAAGATTTTACAAAAACATCATATCAAATCTTTGAACATACCATTATCTAAAAAAAATCTTTGAACATATATTTGAAGTATTAACGTAGTCTAATTATAAAACAAATTTTAGATTTCGTTTGAAAACCGCAAGACGAATCTTTTGAGCCTAATTAATCCGTTATTAGCACATGTTGTTTATTGAATCACTTATGACTAATCACGTCCTAATTAGGCTCAAAAACTTTGTCTCACGATTTTTTCCATAACTGTGTAATTAGTTTTTATATTCATGTATATTTAATACTTTATTTATGTCTAATCATTCGATACGATGTTTTTGAGAAACAAGCTTTACCCGGAGTGGAGTTATGTTACTTGACACGTGGGATGCCACCGGCGAAGGATGAGTGTGATGCAAAAGCCCCAATGCTTCAGGCGTACACACAAAGCACATCGCGGCTGCCCAGCGCTTTTGGTTTGGGCTTTTATGGCCCATCCTCTTGTGTGGGCCGAGACACCGACGCGGATCTGGGCTAAAGCGACGGCTCCCCTTCCCCCCCCCCCCCCCTCTCTGCTCCGCTTCGAGGGGACAAGCGTGCGCCGTGCCGGCGAGCGGCGAGAGGAGAGGAGAGGGGAGCGCACGCCGCCACAGAACGGCGAGGCCTGCCCGCACGGTACGGATTTTACTCCTCCCTCCCTCCCTCTCTCCCTTTCTCTGCCCCCTCTGCGGCGTTGATTTGAAATCGATTGCTCGGTTGCTCCTCGCTCTCGCGCCTGCGCGTGGGAATCCGGCGGCTCTACATCTGTTTGGCTCCGCTTACGGAGGAGACGGGTTGTTTCCATTTTTTTTTTCATGTGGCTGTGGCTGGTGGATGGATGGATGGATGGATTCACCATTGCTGTTGCAATGATTACCGATGCAAATGCTAGGTGCCAAGTGACTCAATAAGTGATTACCCTGACATTCTATTGCTCGCCCAAACTGGTTAACCACAAGGGCGTAAACCATCATTTCGAATTTATGTTGCCAAGTGGCTCAATAAATGTCAATGCGAATCCGAATGCGGGATGCTAAGTTTGCATCTGATTGACATGCTGCCGTGTTATTTGCATTCTAGCACCACCCGTACCTAAGGAACATGCTGCAAATATGTTTAGGTCCAAATACTAGAGTATGGCCACTTCGCCATTTGGTTCAGATGATATATCCAGGTTAAAAAAAAAGTGCCAGGGCTATTAGCTTCAGCTGACATATATGTATGTTTCTTACACAATTCTGACGCCTATCCGCCGGCCACCTCATCGATTTGTCGCTGTGCTGCGAACACTTTCCCCTGCTGGCTCCATCCAGATCACTGTATGCATGGGTTGTTTGCGGCTGATAGATGTTTGCTTTTGTGAAAAACCACTGAAGTTCCCTGGGTTTTGCAAAACAAGTTGTTCATTGTTCAAGTAGTGTACTTAAACAAGAAATAGAATTTTCATTTGGCCTTTTTGAGACACTCCTTGTCACTGTAACAGCACGCACAAGTCACAACAGCGATTTGGTAAGCGTGTAATATGCACATAATTTTCTCAAAACAGTCAGGTACACACAACTATTAATTTATTTTGAAGATTTAAGAATTGTGAAACATCTTATTAAGCCCAAATAGAGATGGTGAAGTGTATAGGATAATATCAAGATTCAAGAGGAGCTGGGTCATTTGTACATGATACTGTTTTAAGAATATAGCTGTGGGGGATGGATATCACGATGAGCACTCTAGTAAAGTAGCAATTGAGAAGTCTCTCTATCTTTTCTTTTCCTGGGTTATCTGTTACCCATGGCCAGTTTACTATAGCTAAACAGGAAAGAAGATGAAGTGATCACTTACAAATCTTTCCTTTTCACTTGACGTTTGAGAACAACTGATTGTGAAATATTAATAATGGTTGATACTTTGCATGCTCTAGTCAGAAATAAGGTAAACTTGTGTTCGCTTCACTGGTGGCTCAGTTTTGTTCTCTAAGAATATTTTCACAGTTTTTCTACTTCTGAAAATGTGAAGCTTTAGATCTTTAAGTGTTGGTATTCTTGCCAAATATTGCTAGGTGACTGCATCAACCTCATGGTGGAAACAGACAAATGAATGTCAAGATAGTCAATCATTTGCATTTTTCTTTTGGAAATTACCAGTTTGTTCTTTGTCGACGCAAGTCTTATGAAAGCGCAGGTCCACCCTGGGTTGCTGGGATCATAAAAAAAATTCTCTAGTTGGAGTGCTGATTCCATTATTCTGGAAGATGGTTCCTGTGCCCTGGGCCATGATCTCACAATTCGCATAGCAGGCCTTGACATGTTGGGCTTCAGCTTCATGCTTGAATGCAGCCTATAAATGATAAAAACGTTGAGCTACACTCCTTAAATCCTGTGGTCCCAATGCAACCAGAAAGATGGGATCAAGGGGAAATGAAACACAAAAATGAGAAAAACAGCACTGAAGCCTATATAATAAAATTTGGCTTGCGCAGACTGAATTATATAGTGCATACAGCCAGGTCCACAAGCCACCTTTAATCCTTGCCTGCCACTGTGTTCAGCTATGTTTAGTTGTTGATTTGTTCTTTTGGTTGTTGATTCTATCCACATGCACTCATGGATGATCCCAACTAATTAGCTGTTTGTATTGCTGTTTCCTCCTGTCTTACAGTCTTGGTTCATTCCTTTTGGTTTACTTGTCTACTGTTAGTGATTGGGTGTATACCGTTGGGATTGGTTGTGCAAACATTATTCTTCTCTCTCTACCTGATCTTCAATGTAAGTCATGAACCACAATCCTAGCTAAGCCATTGGGTTATTGAGTATGGTATATGGTTAATCACAGTTCAGAGATGTGTCATCCGAATATCCAATATGTGTGAACTCACAGGTGAGCAACTGATTAAACTTTTGCAATCAAGTCTCAAGCAGGGTTTGCAAAACCATCTCTGGGAGCCGATGACGCCGCCCACTGGTAACGCGGTTACTGCAGAAACCGTGAAAACCATGACAAATTTCATACGTATGAAACTGCCGGCTACCGCTACCATGCCCTGGCGGTAACCCCTGTTACCACGGTAACCGGGGCAATAACGAAAACCCTGATCTCAAGCATGTACACCCTCCATTAAGAAATATAGAGTACAATGCATTTTTGTAGTGATCTTGTTCACAAACGTTGTGTGCACTTTATATTCCAGTGCAAAATGTTTCATCTATGCCTCTCACAAATGTCAGCTTTACTTTGATTTGCCTAATTAGACACATTGGATATAGAACTTAGAAAGTACTACCTCCGTTCCAAAATATAAGCATTTCTAGGTTGTTTAGCAGATATTAAGGTTAAAAATAAAAGACTATGGTGCCCCTTAATAAATAAGGGATGGGGTAAGTAGTACTGTAAATAGTGCCGAAAATGCTTACATTTTGGAACTGAGGGAGTAACAGTTAATGGTATTTTAATGATTTTTAATGTCCTTCGTCTCTATTCCAGACAAGTTATGCACAACATTTTTGAATGGATGGAGTAGTAACTTTGTCTAAGGGCATATGCTGTTAGTTGAGAGTGTCCAGGGAAATGTACTTGGCAGCTGCAACCTCAACACTAGACTGGAGCATCTTTCTTGGTTATAGTGATGCAAACTTAAATCTGCTCCAATATGAGTTCCTATTTCCATCGTCATGCTGATGTCAAAGAAAGAAAACTAAACATTCGGAAACACACTTAGCATGCAGGAATATATTCTTGTCTTAGCCTTGGTTGTTTTATTGTAATGTTATATCACGATAACCCTAGTTTCTGTTTATAAGAGACCAGTGATGGTTAATTGTTTGGTTTTCCCAAAGTTTACGTTTCTACCAAAACCAGTATATTTTACTGACTCAAGCTTCATGTATTCAAAGTTCAACTCTGATCACAACGAATTGCATTTAAGGTCATGTAAAATGAAATAGATGAACTATTTGTTGGACACTCCTTGCTCCACTTGGATGTCCTAATAGCACAAAAAATAGAATACCTAGAGCCTGATTATAGCTTAATTTCTCAGCCTACTTACTGCTATTTGAGTAATTTGTGATATTACTCCTTGTCTGTTATCTTCCTTTTGCTAATGATGGTGTTAGTTAATCAACTATTGCAGTATTGTTAGCAAAGTTGAAACTAAATATCAAAATATTAAACCAAACATCTGTTTCTCTGGAAGAGTGTCTGCACTACTTCTTTCAACAGTTAGTAACTTACTATTTTCGTGTCCTGCTAACTCTACTTCCTTTTGTACCTTTTATTGGCTTTCTTCCAACTGACATGTTCATTTCAAAACATGCAGATACATCCAACTATACAGCTCATGCATCCAAGCCGACACAGGATATAAACAAAGGAAATTAAAGCATATATGCCACATGATTTGGAATATCAGGGTATGTAAGCATGCTCTTAGCAAGTGTAATTTGTGTTTAGTTATTTACCAGAACCAAGATGTAGACAGGTAACTTTTTTGATGGCTATGAATCAGAATTATTGGACATCTCTAATTTAGTGCTAATGGTCCTTATCAACATTATTGGTCTCATTGTCATTTGTGAAAATGCAAGGACTGATCTCCTTGGGCCAGCATTTTTTGTGCACATGGCCATGCTCCATTAATTGTCACTTAAAAATATTTCTTGTAACTTCTAAACCTAATCTGGGGCCTAGGAATCTGATTAAACAGCTTTGTTTAATTAGGACTAATGGACTATTGCAATGCATAGTAACAGTCCAATATGACGTTGATTCAATTTTTGAATAGTCAAGAGAAAAAGGAGCCCACCTGATAGCCCAAGGAAAAAAAGTGGCATAACCTTTCCTTTTCCTCGTTTGTTAATCATTTTAGGAGTTGTTAGCTTTATTGAATACTGTAGTTTTATCGAGCCTTCTATATTCAAAATCTAACTTGGACTGTTTTGATAAGGGCATTTTGATCCAAATCCTCATGAACTAAATTCTAAATAATCCTAGAGCATTCAATAATTCCCTTTTACAAATGCTCAAGGGCTGAGGCAATAGAGGCATCCCCTCACATAGCCAGCAAGTAGCTCCCCTTTACACATTTTTATGTTCCTGAGGACAAAGATGTTGACACCAGGCCCTTGTGTCTAGCCTTCTTAAGTTTTAACTCAAACCTTGCTTAAGGGGTGCTGCAAGTCCATATTCATTATGAGATAAACCAAAGAAGCATGCTAAATGGCTTCAATATCTTAGGTGCTGAACATTAAATATAAGCAATGTACCATAGTTTTGTCACACAAAGAAATGATGTACAGACATAGATAAGTATAGCTTGAGTGCTCGCCACACATTGATGTTCCATATATTACCCATCCATATGGTTGGTGGATATTCATTAATAATTTCCTCCTTTTCTTTTGTCAAATGTGTTTACTTTCTCTGGAGGATGATTACCTCTTTGGACCTATCAATTCTACCAATCCTTTTCCCTGCTTGTATTCAAGTAGAAAGCGATCAAGTAGCTTTGGATTCTTCACATAAAAAGTTAAGACAGAAACTGGAAAGGGAGAGGGGGTGAAAATAACTCTCAGGTCAATGTTCCAATTTTTTTCCTTTACAAATATACAACTGCACTTTGTCGGCAACTTCTCAAAAATAAATAAAAAATACAACATGCAATAATTAATTTGCATGTACGTGCATGGCAGCAGTTGAAAAGGTTGGGACTACTTGTATGGTTTGTGAGAGCTACCGACACATGTTTTGCCCATGCCTATCTGTATTTATTTGATAAACAGAGTGAACCAAAACTCAAGTATCCAAAAGTTGAGTTGTCGTGTACAGAAAACAGCAAATTTCAAGAGAAAAGAGGGAGACTCTAGAACGTACTTTTCTATCCCTTCTTCTGCCACTCTTAAGGCCAGAGCTGTCTTTTCCATGACACTGTAGGATCTTTAACTGAGGAGAAAGTGTTGAGGTCGATTCTGTATCAAAACATTTGTGCAAACACTTCAGTGTAGCTTGCAGTCAATATGTGAGACTTACAAGTTTCTGCTTCTGCTGATCTCTTCTCTGTTCCATGCATGGCGGAGCATTGCACCTAGATATGTTCAAAAGACAAGGGCAATCTTTGCAAGTCCTTATCATACATGTCTGATGCTGCTTGTAGCTGTTGCTGTGGTTGCTGATTCTGGAACCAAGAAGCACATATCCCTTCCATGTTGAATTGGCTCTCTGCCTTGATCACATCATCGTATAATGATTGGTTCTGGTTCTGCATGGCTGTGGTTGCCTCAGCAAAGGTTCCATGGAGCAAATCAGGCCACTTGAGTTCCTCCACTAAGTGAACTCTGGTATCTTTCTCTTGTCCAATATCTGTCCATGGGAATACACTGTTCTCCAAAATCGAGGTTGTGCTCTGTGGCTCGAATCCCATGCTGTTGCTTCCGCTGCTCCCAGTACTGCCACTGCTGCTAGGATTAGAACCATCCCAGTAGAACGGGGCGTTGCCAATGCCAGCGCCTCCGTGGCGAGGATTTTCTGGTGGAAGATTCAGCCCCATTGATGTTGAGAGGGCTGACGGTGAAACTGGAGGCATCACAGTGGAAATTGTGCTGCAGTTAAAATCACTCTGGTTGTACCAGAGTGAATTCATATTTGCACCATCACCACTGCCACATTCATTGCCATAGCCTAATGGTTGCTGGAAAGGAAAATACAGGGTTGGACCTGATGACCGGCAGCTTGATGGGCTCTCATGACCGGCAGCAAGCTGGTCCAGGAACAACTCCTTTGGTTGCACCTTAGGGCGTGCCAAGTTTGGAGTTTCAGGGTGATTCTTGTCATACACCGGGAGTAGCATTGATGATTGAGCTGTCTCGCTGAGGAGGTGGCTCAAGTTACCTAGAGCACCAGCACTTGATGGGTTGACGTCACTGGAGCCTGAGGTCCTCTCGGTGCTGATTGTGGGAGCTGCTCCCCTGCGATCAGCATCAGAGAGGGGCTTGTGGGTGTTGGGATCAATGCCTTTCTGCCGCAGCTTCTTCTTGATGCAAGAGTTCCAGAGATTCTTGATCTCATTGTCAGTCCTCCCAGGCAGCTGAGCTGCAATCTGAGACCACCTTCTCATGGAAAAATAGAAGGGCTGTGTTAGTTGATATCAAGGATTGCCTTGCAGTTACTAGTCCTGAATTATGGTACTACCAATTGAGATTAAAGTTTACCTGTTCCCAAGAACAGCATGGAGCTCAATGATGAGGTCTTCCTCCTCCTGAGAGAATGCACCTCTCTTGAGGTCAGGCCTCAGATAGTTTATCCACCTCAGCCTGCAGCTCTTGCCACACCTTTGGAGCCCTGCAACAATTCACCAGGAAGAATTTAGAATTTTGGACCAAGTCAGGGAGTATAATTATTGGAGAAGAGATAAGAGAAGAATTGGAAGTTGGCAATTGAAACGAGGAAATGCAGAAGACTTTGTTTGAGCTTACCTGCAAGTTTAGGAACAGAACTCCAGCAGCCATGGCCATGTTTGGTTATGTGATTCATGAGCTTCTCATCCTCCTCAGGGGACCAGAGCCCCTTCCTCAATTTTTGCTTGTAGCAGCAAGAATGCCTCCCCATTTCAGTGCAATGCAAGACCTCGGAGCTTGAAATTCACACAGCTGGCAGGTTTCGCTTGCGAAATTCTGCACAGCTAATCCTTCTCCGGTAGCACAGACATCTTCTTCAGGGATTCATGGCTCAAAGGGTGGGAACTATAAGGGAGGGTATAGTGAGGTATATATCGATGAATGATTGGGCTGCAGCTGAGACCAGAATTGAGCAACTGTATGGTTGCGGATAGGAGATTTCAGTGGAAAGCAGGGAAAGGTTAGGGGGCACTCCTCTCCTTTTCTTTGCAGGACACCCCTTTAGCACCTTCTTTTAAAGGTGGTGGTGGTGGTTGTGGGAAGGGAGGTTTAACCCTTGCCTTGGTTGCTTCCTGGCTGTGCGTGGGGGTCTGTCTCGTCATCTCCTAAGAATCTATGTCCGGTGCCAAAACTGGTGGGGTAGCCGTCTCCACCGATATTTTAATTGTCGTGGCCTTGTGCAAAATACTGTTCCATCTTCTTCTTTCTTTGCCTTTTTCCGTTTATCCCATTTCCCATGTCCAGTGTACTTCTTGGTCAGAATCAGCCAGTGAAAGTAAAACCAGTCCATCAGGGTTTACATTATTAGGACAAGGACTGATGTTCTTGCTCCCATGTTGAGTGACTGCGACCCAGAGCAGCGCAGAGCAGCCAGTACCCCCACTTCTACTAGAAACCAGAAACCTTCTCTCTTTTATCATTTTTGTTTTCCTCTCTCTTTTTTTCTTTCTTTCTTTCTGCAGTTAGCTACTTCTACATCACGAGGGTTTCATGCGGTGGAAAGAAAGCACACTACTGCTGTGGTGCTGGGACTGGGAGGCCATGTCCACCTTTCTTCTGTTTCCAATTAAGATCCAATTTTGTTAGCTGCTGTGCTGTGCGTGCGTGCGTGCGTGCATGTGCACCTCATTTTCTCCCACCTGCAAGATTTTATGTGTCAGACCTAAGTATTGTCCTTTATTTCTCTTGCTTTTCAGGTAAGTCACTGGATCAGTTGTCTCTGTGGAAAAGCTCTCGTCAATCATCACAGTTGGGGTCCTGGGAAAAAAAGTGGTGGCATCAGATGTTGGTATTCCAGGACAGAGGGCATCTTCTTCCCTTTGTTTACCCTGGGGGCAGCTAGATACCCTAGCAATTTCATTCAGAAATCCATCTTTGCTTCTCCAATCCAAGAAGAAGCACGTTCAGTGTTGTCTGTGATCAGTTTCTGAACGGAGCTTCCCATAATTGCACAGATAATTGCTCAGGTACAGGAATAATGATTTGTCTGCTGACTGTCTCTGCCGTCAATGGGAACACCGATGATCATTGTACAGAGGGAGGCTTGTTGCCTGTGAACTTGTGTTTTTTAGAATTTAGAAATATGGAAAAAGGCCTTGGAGGAGGAGACAAAAACATTTGGAGTATAGTATTCCCCCAAATGAGCTAGTCAATGCAAGTATTATGGCTGGTTTCCTTGCCTGTCTGACAAAAGAAAAAAAGTTTAATCCATGATTCCATGATTAGGATTGTAATGGCATCCCTCCTGTGCCCATGTGACAGCGGATACTCTATCCCCAATTAAACAAGCGCGCGGCGAATCAAAAGGCATTGATTGATGATTTTATAATCTGGTTTCCAGCTGATCGTTTTTGTCCTTTGATTCCCCATGCAACGGATCTCATCCGTTCTGGAGGCTTGCATTGTCTGTTGTGCTATGCATTTGTATATGTTTTTCTGGAGATTTTTGGAGCAATTAGCACATCGCCGGTGTCTTTATGTATGTATGCAGCAATTAAAAAAATTATGATACTCTTCTTGGAATTCAGTGTCACCATCTGCTCTTTCTTCTCCATGCAGAGGAGCATGACGCTGCAATTAGCTAGCCGGGAAAAAGGATTTTCTGGTGACAGCCTGACCTTCTTCTGCTTTGGCACAGGTCCGTTTCATTCATCTCTCTCTTCTCTTCCCCTTACTCCTGGGCACAAGCCTGAATTATGCCATGCACATAACTCTGTTTGTTTCAAGTTAAATATCTCCGTCTCTTTTAAGTGTGTTAGAGGGCACACTCTCATGCTTGTGGGTGTGTAAATGTTGTGTACTGTTTAGTGGTGTGTGTACATATGCTGATTATCTAGGTAGAGGCATTATTTAGTTAGGAGGGAGAGATAATAATAGAGATAAGATTGCTAGGGGTGGTGGCGGCAGGAGCAGCATGGCGATTAGCAGCAGCAAGGCTGGCATTAGAAGATCACGGGAAAGGTGAGTTTGACAAACGAAACGGGGCATCTTTTCTCTGGGGTCCCCAGAAAAACATAGGTCCAGTACAGCACCCCCCTTCACTACAGTACAACACAATATACTACTGCCTCCTTTCTAAGACTTCATTTTTAGATATCTTTATTTGTCCTACAACGACTTTATCTTTAGAGCAATTATTTCACTAGAGTTTGGTAAAGTGTGAGATAAATATACTGTAAGTTATAAAATAAAAGATAAACGCATTTGGCCTAGAAAAAGAAGGATATTAGCGTTTTTAAACTATGATTGGTACGTGTGAGATATGTTAAAAATGAAGTTTTTTTTTGAGTTGGAAAGAGTATTAAGATGCACACACATATCATGCTGCTACTACTTATACACGATGATTTACCCAATGATAATATTGTTATCATAACCATTATTAATAGGATATATCAGCATTATATGAGAGAGAGAGAGATGGACTGGGGTGTCCTTAATTAGGGAGGTGGTGGGCTTGAGGGGGGTGTTGATGATGATGAAGGGACTGATCGGTACAGCCGGGATTCAAGAGGGATAAAATATGACAACAGTATGTATAGTAATACCATACCATACCAGAGTCGTCGTGGAGTGGACCCCTGGAAGCTAACAGTCAGTGCCTGCTAGTGTACTGCTAGTACGCTCCTTCTCTCTCTCTCTCTTTGCGTGTGTGCACGTGTCACTGTGTCTGTTTCTAGAGAGAGAAGGACGTGTCAAGAGGCGTGAGAGAGAGGCTGGAGGAGAGGTGTACATGTAGCCAGTGCACAGTAGTAGTAGTACATATGGTGCGCTCCTTGCCTGGGTCACTGGGTTTAGGACGTCGGTAGGGCAGGGCAAGGGGCACCCAGCCGATGGATCCGGTTTTTCATCCTCAATAATCTTCCAAATTTCATTCCAATCCAACCCATCTGTTCCTCATTTCGAGCTAGCAACGACTTAGCCTGGACACAAGGGACCACTCCCACAACCCGGCATCAGCTCATCGGCTCCATGTGTGCCAGCCAACTCGATGCGCACTTCTTGTGCCAATTTCCATAGCTCCAATATATATATGTTTCACTCTTTATTTATACACACACACGCACATTATGTTTTCAGATTATTCACCGAATTATCGGAGCAGATTATGTGCTCCATGCTTCAACAATAGGTTTCCTAAGAAAAATTCTTCTGTTGTATTACTTAGATGATTTGCTTTAAAAATAAGTTTTTATCTTGATTCAACACTATAACCAAGTAGACAGTCCATGACAACAAGTCTAAATCTCAAATGGGGCCTCATCCTGTCACAGCCAGCAGATGTTTCTGTGAACATAGTTTTCTTATACTAGAAGAGTTAGTTAATTATCTTTTATGGTGCATATTGTACAAACTAAATACACATGGCTGAGGTTTTTTCATGGTCAGCTTCAGCTAGCTGATGAGGGCAAATTAAAGCAAGATTTGCTGCTGGACATGAGTATCCCTGCGAGGTCGCGTTTCGTCACTGTCACAGCTTTTTGTGCTCTCTTTCCTTCCGTTGCTAGCTGTCATCAGTGGACTCTACCTGTGCATGCGTCTCTAGTGTACTACGTTGCTAGTGTCATACTGTGTGGTGTGCTGCGCCGTGCAACGTACGTCCATATACTGCTACGTCGTACATACATACATACGTACGTATATATAGTGTATTAGTGTGCATGTATCAGTACACGTGTACGCGTGTTTGCATGTGTCAACGTAGCGTACTCGATTGTGCAAGGACGTAGCTCGTGTGGTCTCTGGGTGTTTGGTGTTAACTAATTAATCGATTGATCCTAGCTGCTAATTCTTGTTCGTGTGTGTATGAGTGTATGTATACATGCATGTGCCAGCAATTGATCCTGACGGTTTGACCTGAAAAGAGAAAAACACTCGGGGTCGTTGGTACGTGTTATGTATGGTTGAGACATTTCTTCTGCATTTGTTTGATGATTAATTAACCAGCAAGCTCAACTAAACTTATTTTAATTAAGCACAAGCATATGTGATGATACTATATATAGCCGCATATTGTTTTTTTTTGTGGGTAACGTCTGCATGCATAACCTTTTTTTTTTGTCTTTACAATATATCTCTGCATGCAATCCTTTTTGGAACAATGATCAAGTGGCCAAGTAGGATCACTAATTAATATAATCACCATTTATGTGCTAATCAAGATTGCATCAAGATTTTCCAACCATTTGTAGCTGTCCTTTACCAACCAAATGTAGCAGGATTAAACAAGTAATCCAGGACGATTGCATGCAGTCGTGCCATGCTCTCGTCCTCGTCCTTTTCGCCCAAAAGAAATTCTCGATCGTCTGCTGCTGCATGAACTTCTTTTCATGAATCCATATGTTATTTTTTTTGATAAAATAACACAAAACTTGCTTTCACGAGACATCACTTTCTTCAGTGTAGTATATTCTTCTAGTATGAAAGGTGCCTGCGTCCCAACTAAATTTCTTCGTAATAGCCTCTTCTCTCCTTTTCTGTTCTTTTCACTCCCCAGAAGTCAGACACCCAATCGTCAGAGTTGGATTCTTGGCGATATCATGCATCTACACATGTTAATTACACGAAACCAAGTTGCATTATATTGCAAGTCGATCGGTGATGATATGATCGAAATAATTAAGAAAAAAAAAGGAAGATAAGAGACAGAGTCAGATGAAAGCTAGTTGATTAAGCTGTGCGTGGCATGTGTTTTTCTCTGCATAATCAATTGTCAAACCAGAAAAACAATAGCCGTTGATTGATTATCATTATGATATTTTTTTCTTGAAGCAATTATGTGCAATCGATTTTGTAATACCTACCGACAGTTCCATGCATCTCACTTTCTCCTCGTGTAGATAAACCGGGTACAGTTCCATGCATGGTCCACATGTGTGTGCAGATCAAATTGACGTGTCAAGAACGACATGCTCTGGTCGATTCTGATCGATCGTTTGCACAACAACAGCAGCAGCATGTTGCTTGTGGATTATCAAAAAAAGTTGGCCGTTCATGCATGGAAATCAATGGCCAATAAGCTATGTTTTGTGCTTGAGTGTAAATTACCCTACTTTTTTTCTTCTTCTTTAGCCAGGACATGACACCATGGCCGGGCTCCATTTCCTCAATGGCATCACTTTCATTCATGGCCCTCTTTGTGAACAAAAAGCCAATTAGTTGGTGCATGCCAAACAGAGGTTACACTATCACTTCCCTCCCTTGGTCCCTTCTTCGTTCTTTTTTACTTGTCGTTTAGGACATTAACAGAGTCTCCAATACACATGTTTTAACAATGTTACTTTGTTTAATTACATGTTTTTAGAATTACTAGAATCAAATTTCAACTTTGCATATCAAATTTTAATATCTTTTTGTTGTATGTTAGTGAGTTAAAAGATTTTGAGAGTTTTCTGTATATTTTTGAACGGCATCTACTTGTGAACAGAGTAAGTGTACTAGTTGATCGATCTCTGTAGTCCACACAAAAAATGGAGTGTGTGATAACATATTGCGTTGCTTAATTATTTAAACAAATGAAATTAAAATCTGTGGTTAATTATGGTTGGGATTAAGCCAGGCTCTGGTCACCCTAGTTGACAAGCCATCAATTGATTAAGGGGGTCCGATCCCATTATAATAATTAATCTGCCGTCCCTACGAGATGTGAAATGGCACCTTCCATTAGGTCCCCCCCTTGGCCTTGCATGCATGAATGAGTCTAAAAGAAAAAGGTCTCTACTGCTGCTAAGTACCATTGCAAGATGCTTTTTCTTGCTATTTAAGGTTGCCGTATATGCGTACGTACGTGTCCATATTGCAGTGTTTCACACCATCATTTTGCTTCTGTTTATATTTATAAATTAAAATTTAAATTTTCAACCTTAAATTTGGAGTTGATTTTAGAAGATTTTTCATTGAAATTTATTTTCCAGCCTTGGTTTTTAGTTCGCTATGAATATGTACATAGAAAATTTATTCATAACTTATTTTTCACTTGCAAATATGCTGTTTGGTCTTTTTCATGAAAAAGACGAATAATCACCCCATATATATATCTTGAAACAAATATTTACAGTTAATCTATGGTCCTTTTTGGCATATATAGCTTTTAACCGAAAATTTTCATTGAGCTAGCTGAGTATTCCAAGCTCTAGGAAATTTATGGATATGGAGGTGTGATTACATTGGTAATGTTTAGATGAATTATTTTGTTTTTATTTTAAATGAAGTACAACATTATAAGTCATTTTAATTAATTTAGCTTACATACTCTAGATCCCAGCGTCAATCTAGGATATAGAGCTTTAGCCATTGAGGGTCTCTATTGCATCCAACTGTATCCATATGCATATATACATGTGAGTACACTCCTAACTCTCCTTTTACCTACTTAATTTGGCTTTGCCAATTAAGCTTTAGTTAGAAAGGAAGGGACGCCAATGGCCAGCGTATCAGCAAGCGTGACATTGTACGTCCTATCATGCAGTGCAATGCACCTTTTCATGACACCCCGTCCGTACGTACATATATATATTGGCAGTACTACGATATTATACGTACCTTTTCCCCGTATAAATACCTTAAAGTTTACGTATACCCTATACTGATCACTATTATATGCTCCATCCGTCCTTAAACGTAAAGGATTAATTCTAACGACGAATCTGGACTAACATTTGTCTAGATTCATTTTCAAGATACCTTATATTAAACGACGGAGATACGCTAGTATGAACTCCATTTTTTATATACGACGCTGTTAATTTTTAAATAACCGTTTATCTTATTTAAAATTTTTATCTAAATATATAAAATTATAAGTCATACTTAAATTAATATAATAATAAATTAAATTATAACAAAATGTTTAATAATTATATAATTTTTTGAATAAGACTCATGGTCAAATGTGAACGTGTAACTCAACGGTGTCATATATATGTATTCAACGGTGTCATATATGTATGCATGTATGCTCTTATATAAGTATATATACTTAGGAAGCTTAAATCGTCGTACGTATAGTTACTCATTTTACATCAACACCTTCATACAAGTTTGAGAGCAGAAATCAAAGACTCTATACATAGTTGCATCGTTTATATGTGATTTAACGGTGTCTACGTTTTCTACTAAGTAAGAACAGAAACATGTATGGAGGTGTTTCTGTGCCTTAGATGCGAACATGCTAAGTAAGAGCAGAAACATGTATGAAGGTGTTTTTGTGCTTTAGATGCGAACGGAGTAACTACATCTAGTTTTCCTATATACATGTATATACAGCTAGCTAGGCGGTGCCCTAAATATGTCACATGCATGACACACGGTCCATTCGTTTCAATTCGTTTTAGCCTATCCTATCCACAGAAGAGGTCGCTGTATACATACAGCTAGCTACTACTAGCATATTTGATATACATCGGCACAACTGTACGTCCATGTATGTATTAGCGTATATACGTACATATATACGTGCATGTAGAAATGCCTAAAATAAATAGCTTGCTGTTGAGACGTCGTTTTTATTAATTTCTGCCCAAGTGTGTTTTGGGGGTCCTAATTAAGGTCATGCATGTATATGACTACTGGATATGGACGCTTTGCAAATAAATGACGCCAGCTCTGGATATCAACCCTGGCTATAAATTCTGCATTATTCAGCCATGATTGTATTCTGGAGGATCGAACATGTATTATATATTACTAGCATATCGACCATGCGTTATAACAGAATTTTATTAAAAAAAATCATTAGTATGTTATTAAAGTAGAGTTAATAAAATTAGTTTAATATATAGATTTCAGTTTTCAGTTATTTCTCCATTCAAAACATAGGAGAGAGTTGGTGATGGGATAAGTGGTAGATTTACCACACTACTATTTTTATATAGGAGTATAGGTATCGATCGATAGCAACTAGTTATGTATATAGTGTAGAATGTACACAGTTTAGGGGATAATATTGTAGGATGGTGTATATGAGAGTTTCATATATATGAAGCATGCAGTTCATTTTATTTTTGAGCAATTTAGCTTGTTTGGAGGATGTGTGTTCATTTTGAATAATAATTTGGGGCTTAGATTGTGAAAAGCATAATTAAAGCATGCTATAACAAAAAGAAAGAAAAGCAATTGAATTAATAGCTGGTTCGAAAGCAACATGCGTTTTTTTCCTTCTAGCTAGAAACCAACTACAATACTTGTATTGCGCCGCGTACAACTACATGGTTATTAAATTTATTTAATTCATAATTTGGCATTATTAAATCACAAAAAAATCTATAAGACCAAGTACAATTTGGTATCATATAATTTTGAAATTATTAAACAATAAAAGAACTACCATGAAGATTTCAGATAGAGCACAACTCTATATTTATTAATTTCAAATGTTTGTTACTAAATGATGAAAAAAACTATAAAACTATGTACAATTGAGTATTTATTAATTTTCAATTTAGTAAATCCATATATTATGTGGTGGAAGATATATGCCATAGAACTAATAGAGAACAAAATTTAATTTTATATTTTTGTCGATTAACTTGAGAATTTCTATCCTTTTTTTTTATCACTGTGGGGACTTCTTAGAGAGTTTCAATTACATGTAATCTCTTTACTGTCGAATAATTGTCAATGCTGACTATCTCACTTCTAGTTTATCATAAATTAATTTCAAATAATTATATTGTGACGAATGAAAGTTGTACGGTTGTATTATGATGCTACACACTTCGACAACACAACATATTTTTCAAGCGTTTGTAAAAAAAATTAAGCACTTATAAATCTTTTATTTGTAGTAAAATACATACAACCGAAGTTTAAATTTTAATATATAGCGTGAGTATTAGTTATTCGAGAACGGAGGGAATATGTGAATATCCCATTAATTTGAAGCAAAAAATATCGACGGCTTGCCGTTGCAGCTCCATTATATTTAGGAGTGGATCTAGGATCTAAAGTTTTGAAGACTGGTTACTTTATTTCTCTAGCCCCCTCTTCTTTCTCTCCACTCCTTTATTTTCTATAGAGGATCGAGCATGTAGAAGGCTGTAGCCCGCATAGCTCCATACTGATCCGTCCCTGATTATATTCGTAGCTGTGGGGAGATCGAGATGCATGAATCGAGGCAGCTAGCATGGGTTAGCAGCATGCATATACACTGCCACAAACTGTTTGGGATGCAACAAATCAACGTGAATAGCACATGCATTAACAAGGGAGTTAGGGGACACAACTGTTTGCAGAATCCACTTTTGCTGCATACGATTTAAGAGAACTGGATCGATCGGTGGATGCATGGATAGTAGTATAGTATCTCAATTATTCTGTTTGAATCCAGCAGCATACGTACGAGCGTGTTAGATTATACCGGCCCCGGGGACAGCATGCAGCCATATGTACATATACTGTCAGCTAGCCAACTTAGTTTGATCTCTGCTATAGTTCATCCTTTGTCCTGCATCATTGTTCTTATACACAAACACACATCTTGTCTACAGTGCTGTGATGATATTCTATTTCTAACTAGCATGATTAATTGTTCTGATACATTGTACGTTCTAACCACTAATAAATCACTCGAGTATGTATGTATGGATGTACCCTACGTATATACGCAAGTACACGTACGTACACAGTACACATGATGCATGATTAATATATTGCCAATATTAGTATACTTGTATCATGCATTATTTAGTAGTATAATTAAATAATTAATTTGTTTGTTCGATTACATGAAAATACACACGCAAATACACCGCCTTAATTAATGTGCGTACACCATATTCATGCGCGCACCTCCAAAATTATGCTAACTTAATTATATTAGTACACGTTTAAAAGAAACGTATGATAGCGATATATCTTAAAGGAAAAGTACTTTATACCATTGATTTTTTTTCTTTAAAAGTACTAAAATAATTATTTTTTGCTTGGCCCCCACTAGGAGATTAAAAAATTATATGAATTTTTTTTGTCTAGCCTACTAGCACATTATATAATTTTTTTTGTGCAAGTTTGAAGAATTTGCACTGCAAAATTACTTTTATATAATATAATTTATTTATTATATGCGCCACATATAATAATTTTTGTTTCTTTTGTAAATAATTTTTATATACTGCTCAACATATTTTTGTTCTATATTTTCAGTATTCCTCTCTCATTTTACATCAAAGAAATCTTGAAGCAACACTATAGTGTTGGAGGCTATACAAAAATTTCATACTTTTTTCTTTCAGTGGATCAAATCAATTGTTAACCTTGTACGTCTATAAGGGTATTTTTGGTGTTTTTGAAAAAAAAAAGCATCCGGTCCAATGACATACTATAGAAACAAATAGGTAAAATCAATGTAAACATCAATGGCAAATCTAATTAAAATGGTATAAACCCAGTAACATATAATAGATTCTCTCTAAAATCTTAACCTCACCAAATTAAAACCCTGATGGGTGGATTACGTCATGCAAGACCACTTTAATTTTTGTTATAAATTGCCTGGTGTCTTGGAGGGGATCGATGATGACATTGCTAAAACTAACAATATATGCACGTACAAGTGCAGAATTGAAAGCTCAACAAACGTCCTAAACTTTGAAAAGGCATACATATACTACGTACGTATAGTACGTAGAAATGTAGCCACCACACTGCGTCCAAATTTTAAAAAAGCGTGTGTTGCTTTCTCTCCATATATACAATTAAGTTGACGTTGATTTCCTCTGGTATGTCCTCAGATGTAAGATACTCTATATATCGGTTCTAAAGTATAAATATTTTTATGATTTAAATTTTGTATCATAACTTAAGCAATTCCTACATTGATTTTCATGGTTATTATCATTCCAATGATTCTCCAGTCAATCAAATGCTTAGAAATAGAATCTAAGAACTAAGGTAATTAAAAAAACAATCTTTTGACCTAATGTTAGTATTTATTGAACATCCTAAAAGTTAAATGCTTATATTTATATTTTAGAACGGACAACACGTATCAAACCGATAAAACCAAATATATATTATGTGGCGATCACTATCGACGTCGACTGTACTCGTGTACATGCAGGTAGAACCATCGATTGTCCGGCAAATATAATGGGTCTGCATGCCGTACATGTTCTTATATACATACTTATCGTTTAACAAACTCAACCAATAATTAATCGGTATAGTAGTTATGGGGTAATAACGACCATTTGTCGTTAAGGGATGGCAAACAACAAATTAAGGGGGCAACGTCAACCGTTGAGTGTGGGTCGCCCCTGCCCCCTTCGTACTGTCAATACCAAAGACAACTACTCCTTGTCCCTAAGTTAGTAGCTAGCTAGGTAGGGAGTGATTGTTTGGTCTTTTTTTGAAAAATATCAAACGGTATATTTGTAAACAAAAAGTAATTTATGAACAAAATTTTTTATATATGTATTTTTAGCGATTTAAAAACCAAGGCCGGAAAATAAACTTCGGTGAAAAAAACACAAAATCAACTCTAAATTTAAGATTGAAAATTTCACATTTTGACTTATAAGCATAAGAAGAAACGAAAAGATAGGGTGCTACATACATGTAGTTAATATGTATTATGTAGTACACATTTTAAAGGTGAAGGGTTTCAACTTTTAGTTTGAAATTTTTGAAATTTTGGATTATTGGTGGGTCATAGAGTATGTGGTGGATGTGGTTATTCTGGTTGAAATTTTTGGAATCTGGTCAATATCCGTTCGAACTTAGCAAAATATATATTTTCAAGTTTTGTTTGAGAATTCTGTTCTCCATTTGATTTTCCTTTTTGTATCATGAAGTGTAAAACTCTAGTACCGTGTAATATTTGACACAAAAACATATTACCAACAAAACAAGGCGTTACAGGATAGGTGTGTGCTTTGTAAACATACTATTGCACAGTAACTAGGGGGTGTTTGGTTTGTAACCACACTTCGCCATAACTTTGATAGTTTGATAGACAAGTTTAGCCAACTTAACCCGGTTCATACTTGTCATCAGTGGCAGTGGCAGATCTAGCCAATAGTTTAGAGGGGTCTAAACAAATTAAATAGAGTTTCAGTTCTTTCTATTAATCTTTGACATAAAATTTTAGGGGATTTTTGTGGGGTGGGGGTCCAATGGCTTTAACCGAGGTAGCAGGGCCTCAAGCCCCCACCGCCTCCATGCTTGATCTACTCCTGCTTATCATAGACACAAATTCTTACCAAAGTTCACTCAACTCGTAGCAAAGGATTCCTTAGTCAGACAAATTTTGGCATAACCTTAGGTATGGAAGCTCGGCACACTGAAGCATATTTAACTAAACAGTGACAATTTTCTATTGACTAAAACTAGACTAAAAATATGGCGCCACTTTTTTAGAGAAAAAAACTAATCCAATATTATTCTCCTATTTACAATTAATCTTGCTTGACAAGTACCTGTGCTTAATCTATACCCAGCTAAGTGCATCATGTAAATTAAGAACTAAAGGCGACATGGGCAGAAATATATACAAAATGGAGGAAGATATGTACATTGATGGAGTCAATCGCCGGCACCGAATTGACGGTTTTGGTCAATACAATTGACACTAAATATATATAAAATCATATCTCTCATGCTCAATTCGATGAACGCGACGGCACATACATAAAATAATTATATGATGAATGTTAATGATTTGATTTGGTATCGCGTCATTGGAATATATGGAGCCATGCATGTATCTTCTTAGCTTATTATTTATTTATCAGAAAAAAAAAGCATCTCAAGATTCCTTCAACGGACGACAGCGCCGACCAGAACTACTTCTGTCGGTCCAGTGATAATTAGCAGAGTAACTTAACACCCCAAACTGCCATCATAATCAGAAAAAAAATCAAATAATACTAAACAAATAGGTTCACTACACTGGACATGGTCATCTATGATGGGTCCAAACCCTCACCTGTGACGGTTTTGGCCATAGTCAGTGATCAGTGGTCACTAGTGAGTGGAGTCACCTCTGATGGATGGAAAGCCGTCAGAGGTGATTCTCACCTCTGACGGGTATATACATTTCGGCTCGTCAAAGGTATTGATCGCACGTACCCTTCGGCCAGTTAGGATCCGTCACAGGTAACACACCTGTGACAGGCCCAAAGGGTAGTGACCGTCATAGGCAAGTTACCTCTGATGGTTTGTTAGTGAGAACACGTCAGAGGAGTTAGGGTTTAGTTCTAACCCGTCAGTGATGAGTTAAATTTAGAAAAAAATAAATGCTAAAAGTTGGCTAGCCTCAGGATTCGCTAGCCATGCCCTCTGAAGAATACACATATACATAGCAGTAAAAATCATAGGTAAGTCACAGATACTCAAATATTGCCCAACTTTACATATTCTCTTCAACTTGACATATTGCCCAACTTCATATATGCCAGTAATTCCCAACATATTCAATTGAAATGTCACAAATTCATACCTTTTATATACAATTGAAATGCCACAATTTTGCCCAGCAAAATACATGAAAGCTACAAATTCATACCTTTTATATGTATGACCTGTCGTATTTAAATTCGAGAAACAAATTGAATAGTCCAACGTAATTAGTATTTGATCAAAATTGAAGAAAATTTAGCAAACAACCATAATATTGTACATATGAGAGTAAATTACATTGCATTCATACCAATAAATATAGAAACAAGGACAACTTGTATTGTGCTCAAATATACATCACAAGTTTATGGTTAATTGTACATCACATCGAATTAAACCAGTTAAAATGTCTAAGTGCGTGAAACGTCATTAATTCAAACATAACGTTCTGTTTGAATTATTTGTCTATAAGCTTGTTTTTAAGGCCATTAATATATGTCAACATAATTTAGTTGCTTTTTTGGCTATTACCCTTCGAAATTGGCGTTCTTCAGGAAAGCCACCGATCGAGAAGAATTAATGTACTACTTATAAACAATTTATGAACTAAATTAGGCCCGTTCGAATCAAATTTGTGAAGAAATTTTGTATGATTCAAATCCTATGGAAAATTTTCCAATATGTTCACTTGAGACGAAGGATTAGACTTTCCCAAATCCTATGAAGTTCCTAAGGAATTAATTTCTCAATACACGTATATTTTGAAGAAATGTTAGGAAGAGTTAATTTTAATCTCTCAGAAAATTTTCCTTGAGTCCATCTCTCATTAGATGCCTTTTTTTGGTCTATTCAAATGAAAATTCTTCTATTTTTTATGTGTTTTGTAATCCTATGTTTGACTTGAATTTCTGTAAGAATCCCTTGTTTTTCTATTTTTGCCGTTTTTTATCCCCGTTTCAAAGTGTGGGGTGTTAAACTTGGATAGTTTACCTTTACTTTAAAAAAACAACTCGATCTCCAATATATTAAGATATAAATCCATAATATAGAATATCTTTACAAGAAAATATTTAAAAAACATATCATTAATTGTTTGATAAAATTAATTATTCAATTCAGTATTACCCTCCAAATTAACACACAGGTATACCTACATGAACTTCTTCATCATCATCTCTCTCCAAGAACTGGATTGCATTCTTGTCTTTTCGGTAGCCAACAAAGGGATACGAAAAAATCGTGCAAACTAATTAATTAAAGTTTTAATCATGCGATTAACGAAAGGGAGAGATCGATGGACGATGAGCCCCAGCACGTACGTACAGGGCCTAGCTTGGACGTCGATATTATATATGCTGTGCTGTAAATATGTACGTGCACCGACAGGAAGAACCTGGGCTAATAATTAATTAATAAAGCTCCAATTAGCAGCAATGACGAACTGTCGTCACCGAAAAGAAAGAGTGAAAAGAAAGAAAGAAAGAAGAAAAAGGCTTCTCCATTTACATTTGCATCCAATCATCGCAAAAAGGTTTCTTTTAGGGCTCAACGATTCGATTCTCTTGATTCATCATCGCTTGCAAAGACCAGATCGATTCATGCACGATCGATCGATCGCCTTTCCATCGATCACTAGTACTACTAGCTGCGTTTTCCTATTTAATCTATGAAAGCATGCACGGCCTCTTCACCATTATTCTTTCATACTTTTTTCTAGGGAGTACCAGTTTAATTTTGACCCTCACTATCCACGCACAACTATATATACAAAATGTAGACGTGTGCATGTTCTCTAGTGTAAATGACTGAACACAGCTCGTCTGACTTAAATCAGAGAGACGTGGGTGGCTGACGGTGGGTCTCACCGCTTACGAGCCCAATATGTATGGCCTCTTGACTATTATTCTTTCATACTTTTTTAATTTTGACCCTCACCGTCCACACACAACTATGTATATAAAATACAGATGCGTACACATCAGAGAGAAGTAGGAGAAGTAGGTGGCTGACTATGGGTTCTACCGCCTATGAGCGGCACATATCAACCACTTTGACTTAAGTCAAAGGAGCCGGTTCCGTAAGTGACTATGGCTGCATTTGGCTCCCCATTATAACCTCAGATATTCTCGTTTTTCTTGCGTACATTTTACGAACTATTGAATAGTGTATTTTTTAAAAAAATTCTATAAAAATATTGTTTAAAAAAATTATATGAATTTATTTTATTCTTTTATAATTAATAATTAATTAATCATGCATAAATCAAGCCGGACACGACCTACGTACGAGTTTGGCTCTTGATCGATAATTTATTATATATGTTGTGACAAAAATACAGTGGAAACAATATGACGGTGGTGGAGCTCGACGACCACTTGACCTGTCTGGAGGTGGCTCCGTTGTTGCATAGAGCATAGATATGCACATTTATATTCATTAAAATATATATGCATGTACTCTTAAACTTGGTGATGTATCAAATGTAGGATTTAGTTTAAAGCAATTTTTTTAACATTGTTGAGAAGGTACATGCATATTATAGTATTTTCTAGTATAAAAATTTGATATATCTATACACTATTTACCTAGAAACACTATATTTGGCCCTGTTTAATTTCCAAAAACTTTTTCCAAAACATCGCATCGAATCTTTGGACACCTAATAAAGCATTAAATATACATGACCATTAAAACTAATTACACAGTTATGTGAGAAATCGTGAGACGAATCTTTTAACCCTAATTAGAACATGATTGGTCATATGTGCTACAGTAATCAACATGTACTAATGACGTATTAATTCAAAAGATTCGTCTCGCGGTTTCCAGACGGAATCTGAAATTTATTTTGTAATTAGAGTACGTTTAATACTTTAAATGGTTGTCCAAAAACTTGATTTGATGTTTTTGCAAAAACTTTTTACAAACTAAACAACACCTTTTACAAGAAAATCCTCTAAATATTATCTCAAAAACCATAAATTTTCTGTCAATTAAAACCTCGATGGACTAGCTAGCTAGGTGCAAAACATTTGTTGAGATATGAATGATGAATTATTAAGGGATAAATATATAAAAAGGAGTGAATGAGAATGATCCAGAATCCTACCTAGATATGCGTGAAAATTATATAGAGGGCTGCCATGCTGGACGGCAAAGTTAAAGTAGATAGGACATATAGTTAACAAAGTGTTGCTTCCAATATATATTAGGCCGGACGACGGACGTACGCTTGCTAAAGAGCCAGTGGCCTCGTCAGTCGTCGTAGGGCATATCTGTACGGTACAGTCAGTCTCGATGCGTTGTCATGCACATCAAATTAATTATTTACTTGACAGGATCATTAAATACCTTACGACGAGAGATCCTCTTTATGTTATAAAACTATATATGTTAGCTTTTAGCATCACACATATATTAGATTATCTTTTCTAGGTGAATCAAAAAGACTTTCTTTTTCTGGGTGAATGGGAAGGAGGAGTAGTGCTAGCTAGGATTACTCTTTTATTATTATTATAAAAGCATTAGAAAAGAAACATGTGAGGCTTCTGTAATTGATACGCAAATCACTAGACATTCTCCACAGTGTAAAACAGTTAGGAAAAGTGCATTGCAGACTTTGACACGAACTTCCCGTTGATAGACTACGGACACGAACGACGGATGGGAAGGAAAGCACTGTATACTTTTATAATAGTAGTAGATAACAAGGTTTAATTTTTAAGGGGAAACAATATATAAATATATATATATATATATATATATATATATATTCATATATATAAATGTTCGTAGTACTAACGGTTGCAGGCGCCTCTAGGCAAGGGCATTTTTACAGTATTTGAACTTTATTAATTCAAATTTTAAACATAAAAAGATCTTGTGTTTTTTAAAAGTGCCTTTTGCCCGCGCCAATCAAGCTGTGGTGTTGTAGTGTCACTGTTCATAAGTGTCAACATTCTGTATGGCGGAATATCATTGCCACATCGTGATTTTCTTTTACGAAATGTACCCTAAAAACATTTTGGTAGATGGGTAAATTCTATATCCAGATATAGGCTAGCAGATGGCCTCTTAAAAATTACTACGAAAATGCTCCATGCGGAGAAAATGCCGCCTATGAAAATCGAGTTTTTTTCATAGGCAGTTAGATTAATTATCGAACTGCCTTTATACAAATAAGCGTATTTGTTTTAACAAATGGTTGTGTATATGTTTTAGGAATTTTTTTTGCCTTTCTAAAAGTTTTTTCTATACAGTGTTACGTCTACTACTAGCTATACTAGCTAGCTGTTACATCGATAAATTATTTTTTGATTATTTTTCGTTTATAAATATACCATTAAATCGTAGTACCAAAGAGGATCCAGAGATTGCACATCAAGCAAGCTAGCCTACTCAATCCCCTAGCTAGCTATGTGTATGCACATACACCACTGTAGCTACTTCATCCGTAAAAAAAACGAATTCTCTGGTTTCCGAGTCCAACGTGTGACCATCTGTCTTATTTGAAAAATTTTCAGGAAATTAGAAAAAAATTAGTCACACGTAAAATACTATTCATGATTTATCATCTAATAAAAACAAAAGTATCAATCACAAATTTTTTTTAATAAGACGAAGAGTGAAAACTTAAAGATAAAAAATGAAAAATTGGTTTATTCTAGAACGGGAGCAAGTGTGCACTGCTGTAGCTAATTAATTGATTTATTACACAAGTCCATCAACTAATAATCACAGCTAGCTAGCCTTAATTAATAATGGCCAGCCGGCTGCAACTATTTGATCCATGGAAGAACCATGCATTTAGCCGGCCGGTTGGTTGTTGTCTGCTGTCTGTCAGTCTGTCTCTGTGATTGACACCATTGATTAACCAGTCAATTAACAATATAATGCATGATCAATACCGAATTAAGCCACTAGCTAGCTCTCCAACATTATGTCGACAGAGCATGCACCTCTCTCACTAATCTTAATTTTCATGATAATATAGCTGAACACCCCGATCAAACAGATGCGTCCAATCGATCTCTCCATATACATATGCATATACACCATGTTAATCAACTATAAATCCTTGTCATTTCGTGATCTCTAACTTTGCATGCATCTATACGGCTACATGCATAGGTAATTAATCAACTATTTTGTCCGCTTGCACAACAGCACCGACGAAATTAATACAGGTTTACTGTAAATGTTGATCTTTCTTTCTCCTGGTCAAAAATATTTTACATTCATAACAATATTTAGTTAAACCTTTTAAAATTTTATTCAACTATTTTATATTTAAATAATTTTTTAATGCTATGATGTATGTGCTTGAAAGGTAAATTTACCATGCATATACAATCCAAATATTTACGCGTGCCTGTTTTTCTTTGCTGGATTCACCATTTATTCTAATTGGTTAATGCAAAACCTATCTAATATATTATTAAGACAACTCGAAAACAAACCATTGTGTTTGCTGTGGAGGCTAAAACAATATCACATTAATTGAAGGGGAAAGAAACGATTTGACCATTGGATACCATAGTTGGTCCAAATTATTGTGGTTTAGATTGATTAATGTAGTTATATATGAAATACAATTGCATTGATAAAAAAATAGGCTAAGAGGTTTATATAAAATCTAATTTAACTTTTAAAAATTATAGTATGCAAATTACAAAAGCATGTATGAAAATAGAAAAGAACATAAGAGTTGTATTTGAAATCCTATTATATTTTAAATTTCATATAGAAATCATAGTTATATTTATCTATAATCCTTTAAACAATAGTGTTGCCGGTGTTGAGTGGTGAATCTGCCAAACCCATCAACTCTTCAAAATTCTGATACATGGGACCACTGTCCATCCACTCTCCAAAACAAATGTATATATGGTGGAACATTAGAAGTCACCTATGGAACCTATAGCTCTCAAACATGATGGTCTTAACACGCTAATAATGAATCGAGTTATTTTTACCGAAGTGAACACTTGGTAAGCAAAAAATCTCCAATTATTTCTAAAATTAATCTCTACAAATTAATTTATCCTATTTAAATTTGTATATGATAGATTGATGAGAGTACTGCATGGAGGCCGGGCGGGCAGCTAGCATATATAGTGGGTCCTTGGAGATGGAATGACGGCAAACAAATCCCTTAACAATCGCGCGTGTTGCACGAATATCGATCAATCATATATATATATATATAATTATGTATATAACCCAAACATGTTAATTTGTTCGTTGATCATCTCGCCTAGCTATCTGCTGCTTATCCAGCTCCTGTTCCACCCATATGCTACTGTACACCGGTCGTCACACGCAATTAATGTCACACTGATCTGATTAGTTAAGCTGCGGTTGATAATTAACCTGTATAGAAACAAAGAAGCAACCAAAAATACTTATATGTTAAAGAAAATTATATTTATCCTATCTACGATTTAAGAGATAAGACTGCGTATGACGATCATGGTGTAAAGTCAGCTTAAAATTAAGTTCTGAAATTCAAATTTTTTGCTTACGGTTAGTAAGGCAACAGGTATTATTTACATCTGTCGGAGTCTCACCTCCACGTGGGCCACAGCTAAAACATATAAGTTAGGTTATATGATTTATTGATCATTTCAATGCAAATTTGAAGAGAGTGATATATAATAATGAAAACCTTTTAAGTCATCATCAGTTGACCCCACAGAGTGTGGGCCATGCCTGTGACTTGTGAGCTTGTAGTAGTTGGTACTCCTGATATTTTGTTCATGGAAGGCTATCTAGCTAGTTGCGGTGTACTTTGGAGCAGGTTACATTGGTCATCTGCTGGCCGTGCTATATATATGTCCATGAAAAGACAACCAAACTTTTAACAGTCTATCATGCATATATATGTACTTACCTGGCTGGTTAGGTAACCTAGCTCATGGACAAGCTAAGGGGGTGTTTAATTTAGTTGGGGAATAAAAAATATTGGATATCACGTCAGATGTTTGATCGAATGTCGAAAGGGGTTCGTGGATATGAATGAAAAAACAAATTTAACGGCTCGTGGAAACCACGAGACGAATCTTTTGAGCCTAATTAATCCATCATTAGTGCATGTGGGTTACTGTAGTACTTATGACTAATTATAGAATAATTATGCTCAAAAGATTCATCTCACGATTTTTCACGTAACTGTGCAATTAGTTCTTTCATTTTATCTATATTTAGTGCTCTATTTAGGTGTCCAAAGATTCGATGTAATGTTTTTTAAATATTTTTGGCAACTCAACCGGGCCTAAGTATAAATGAATTGAAAGGGCAGACTAATCGATCTCGAGCTTGCGAGTAGTACTCTCCTCTCTCCCACTCCTTAAAAAAGACTTTACTTTTAGTTTATCATATACAAATTAATCCAAAGCCACAAAGACCAGTACGTTCTTCATTCTTTTAAATCCCAATGAAGTTGTCTTCTAATTTTTTTAAATTTCAATGTATTTATCCATCATTTTATCGAACCATAATATGATAATAATTGAAAAATAAAATATAAAACATTTTTTTAAGAATAAATAGGGTAAGATAAAAATAAAGTCCGATGGACATTACAAGCTGATGTAGCTAGCTAGTTGAATGGATGGTCCATGCATGGTTCATGTCTAATGTCCAATACTGTCTCCCTGTCTCTCTCTTTCTTCCTTTCCTTTCCTTTCTTCGGGTTGTTTAGATGGGGCTAAACTTTTTAGCTCCATGTCACATCGGATATTTGGACACTAATTTAAAGTATTAAACATAGACTATTAATAAAACGCATCTATAATCTTGGACTAATTTACGAGACGAATCTAATAAGCCTAATTAATCCATGATTAGCCTATGTGATGCTATAGTAAACATTTGCTAATTATGGATTAATTAGGCTTTAAAAATTCGTCTCACGGATTAGCCCTTATTTATGAAATTAGTTTTTTTATTAATCTATGTTTAATACTTTAAATTAGTGTCAAACATCCGACGTGACTAGGAACTAAGTCACTAGAAACAAACACACCTTTAGTTATTGTGACACATGTGTGCTGTGTTGTTTTTTCCTCGGAAAAACACAAGACAGACAACAACCTTGCATGGCCCCATCAGTTTTACTACTCCATGATAGAGTAGCTAATAGTATATTAATTGGTCGAACACTGACTACATAGGCTTTTTTCCCACCAAGTAATTAGGTTCATATAAGCTCTCTTAATTAGCTTGTTAATTAATCTGACACAGATTAATTATATATATAGTCTTGCTAAAATTAAGTTTTCAATGGCCTTGCTAGCTAGTATTCTAAAGCTATAAATTGTTGTTGGTGACAGTACTATGTTATATATATAATCCATTATACATGTGACTGCACTTAGACAGACATGATTGTAGCAGTGATCAAGAAGGCCATTTAATTAGCACACGCCTAATATATAGCTAGCAACAGCTAGCTAGCTAACCAGGCTAAGTACCCGACTCGTATTAAATTAAGCAACTAACCAAATTAGTGAGACACTTCAATAAATAGACTGTTAGTTATAGTTATGTGCAAGGTAACTATATACTAATTAGGCTAAGCCAGCTAGGTAGGTCGCTTAGATTATATAAAGTTGGATTTCAAAAAGATTATATAAAGTTGGTAATCCGTACGTACTTGCATCTTTAATTAATATACGTAATCCCTGGCTTCCAATATAGTTAACGGTATAATAACGGTAAGTAACTGTAAGATGTTTGTATTAGGTGTACTTGAGTACTTGTACATGTTTTAATTGGTACACATTGACGTACGTAATCTTAACTAATACATACGCTGATGGATTAAAATACTATACTAGAGCCGCGTTCGTAGACGGTGAGGGAGATTAGTATATGATTAATTAATTACTAAAGAATATAAAATAGATTAATATGATTTTTCTAAAGTAATTTTTCTATAGAAAATTTTTATAAATACACCGTTTAACAGTTCAGGAAACGTGCCCTTAGAAAACAACTCCTTTCCCTCCCCTCTTCCGTTTAACACCACTACGAGCCCACCGATTTGATATTATACTATTGATTTGGTAGCCATTTACCATGAATTTTGGGCTCATTTGAAATACAAGAGTAAAAAAATAGAGGAATAGAAAACACATTTTGACAGGAATGTAATTGTGAAATTTATTGATTAGTGTGAATATGCTGGTGCGAAAAAAAAAACAAAGAAATTGGACAAACGGAGGGATACCCATTTGCACGACGGGATCGATTACAACGATGGTGTATGTCTGAACATATTGATTATTAGTGCATGATTGATCAACCAGTCGGTGATATATATTGTTTGGTTTTTCATAAAAAAACTAAATGATATATTTATAAATAAAAAATAATTTATGATAAAAATTTTATACACGTGTTATTAGCAATCTAAAAGCCAAAACTAAACAATAAACTTGATGAGAAATATCTTCAAATTTAAAATTTAAAATTTTAATTTTAATTTATGAGCACAACCATAACAAAAATATATAACTACGAATGCATGGCGTCACTTGCACGCATGGACTACACACGATGGATCAGTGGGCCAGATGCCATTAGCCAATGTCGGTGTCCTATAGCTAGCTCGCTAGCTAGTAGCTCGATCGCCGCTTACTGCAGCTAGCTCCCTCCTTTTCAAAACATAAATCATATTTTGTTTTATTAGAATAAAATTTTAACAAATTTTTTTTCTATAAATATATCATTGACATGTTAAAAATAAATCATAATAAAATAAGACTTTAATAATAATTTTTTTAAAACGTATTCTAATAAAGCAATCGTTAATCAAATTCTTATCGTAACTAAATAAAATACATCGTATATTTAGAAATTGAATTGAAACGTAGGAAATACTAATAGCAGCTAGTATACGTAGCCAGGAGCTACTGTAGCTATATCTAATCTACGTAGTACGCCAACAGAGAGCAAAATGGAAAATGTTACCGTACGTTTCTTGTACAAGCTGGTAGGTACCATGATATAGAGATTTTTACAGCCGGAAATGTATATTAAAAATTAGTAAAATTAAATGAGAAATATATTGGGATTAATTGCTTAAGCAGAGAAAGTAGGTGAAAGTCTTTTGTGATAGAAGCTTGTGAATGGGCGAACAGAGAGCTTGACAAGATTTTGCATGTTAAGTTGTGTTGATGGGTCCATATATATACATTAATTATAGTGGCCGGTATAGTTGTGCGTTGAATATACAATTGTATTTATTAAGAGAAACAAACTAGAGTTGATGTGTCAGTCTAATTTTACTTAGTGTGGTTCCACACAAGATACACTGGAAATCTCTGGTTTCAATTTAGTCGTTTTGACTAGGTGAAATGTTAGAGCAGGTACCATAGAATGACATAATCACATAAACATGCTATAAAAGAAGCTATTAATTTGTTGTTGGAAGAGAAAAGAGAAGAGAGAAGACAAGCATTTGTTGTAAATCTATTTGCCTGGCTGCAGCATAAGCGCCTAATTAATTAAGAGCTCTACAAGAGAATAGTGTGGGATATAGTATTATAAGTGAGCTATTAGATTGATCATAGGTGATGTGACAATTTATATAGATAGTAATTGATTATACTATTAAATTGCCCTTATTAGTATAAATCGAACATATCTAACTACTATATTTCTTCTAGAATATGTATCTACTAGAATTACTTTGTATTATTAAGGTAAGTAAAAAAGGGAGGTTAGAAACCTTAGCATTAATTATAAAAGAAATAAAAAGGTATGCACCATAAGATCTAGAAGCACTACTACTGAAACAATCTTTGGTGTTGGATTTGGAGCCGACACCAAATTAGCAGCAACTATAAGTTCCCCTCATTGGTGCCGGTCTAAAAAACGACACCAATGTGTCCTTCCCAAGTAAAAAGAATCCTGGCTCAAAGCAATCGAGACGATGCTTCAAGTTTCCTTCTTCCCAAGTTCACATTCATCACTTTCATAGACCAAGAAAAATAAGAATCACATTCATATTTCACAGACCAGATGTGTTGTTGAAATCAACGGTTGTTGCAGCAACCTTGTACTCACTGACGAGGGCTAAACGAAGTTGATGCTTGAAATCGAACATGAATGCAACCATGACCCTCTCACCATGGACACGTCGCTAGGAGGTTGCCATCATCGAGGGAGGTCATGGATTTGATGACCCTTGACCTCTAGACGGTCGGATCCAGCGGTCCGTGACCTCCACATTGGGGAGGGGGGCGGGGGTGGAGGGGAGAGGATGAGGTATGTTGTCGTCACTAGGTAAGGCCGTGGATCCATCATCCCTTGACCTCTTGTTGACTGGATGCAATGGCTCCCAACCTCCACACTGGGGGGTAGTGGAGGGGAGTGGTTGATGGAGATCACAACAGTCGAGGAGGCCACTGCCGCAAGGGGGATCGTCGTCGCTAAGGTAAATCACTAATCCAGGTGTCCTGAACCAGTGGCCTCCAACCCCCATACTAGGGGTAGTGGAGGGGAAAGGAGGGGCTCACGTCGACAAATATGAAGGAGAGCATTGGCGGAGAAGAGGAGGGGGGTGAAGGAGTGAGGGGGAGATGAGGAGAGGATGGCACTGGAGAATAGGAGGTTGTGATGATTGAGGGAGGGGGGGGGGTTTAAAACACCTTCACTTCGGTTGATTCGATTTTAGTTATCAGTTGTTTTAAAAATCTGAACATTATTGGTTCAGGTTTTTCAATGAAATCGGCATATGAAGTTGTTCAAATGTGTAATTAAGTACTTTTTACCTTTTCCATCTATGGAGACAAAAATGCTATGGTGTTGGAGTAGTAAAATAGCTGGAGTTAAAAGGGAGGGCGATAGAGTGATCAGCGGGAGGGCGTATGTACGTACGAACATCGACTTCGCTACAGCTGCGACGACGGCGACCGGCCGGCGACGGCGATGCATGTGAGCATGCATGCAGGCACGCACGCACGCACGCGGTGGTCCAGCCGCCGCGCGAGAGAGACGGACGGTGGCCGGACTCCTCCTCCGGCGTCCATCCATCCATCCCTCCCATCCTACGTGTCAGATGTCTTGGTGTGCATGCCCTAGCTAGCCATGGCCGGACACCATGATTTCAGATATTGTACGATCGACGACGGCTACGTGTGCAGAAGGTAGCTAGCCCTGCAAAACCGGGCGACGCATGCATTTGTCCATCATCGATCAGCGATAGATGCACGCATGCGATCACATATTACTTGATTTCTAGCTAGCTAATCTTTTCGATCATCTTCCTCCTCTGATCGATCTAATCTAATCCATGAAATAATGATCGATAATACGTCCATATATGCGTGTAATGATGCCGTGAACAACGTAGTGTCGATCGGCCGGCGACCACAGTCTAGGCAGCTAGGCAGGCATGGCCATGGTGGATGCATGGATGGCTGCTAGCCCAACAACTTATTCTCTGTACGTACAACACCACAGAAAATTAGTACAGTTGTTCAGTACTGTACATATAATAACGCCATTACGAAGATGATGACAGTGTTGCAAAATACAATTATTCCATGCCTGCTTAGCTAGCTAGCTAGCTAGCTGGTCCCTGATTGTCGACCATGGTCTTCACGTACGTCGTCGTCCTTTGTTCATGTTTTTTAATTAGGGCCTGAAAAAAAAATAAAAACCAACCGCTTGCTGAATTAATGCTAGTGTTTAGACATGATATGGTCATCCATCTCAGAAAATTAACAACGAGGACGGTTTAATAGTAATTTTTTGTGTAATATATTGTGTTCCCAACTACTAGCTAGCTAGACTAGATCACTGAAGGAATATTTCTGATTGAACGGCCGGGAGATCATCTCGATATCGATCTAACTTAATTAATACTCCCGATATGTTTGATTTTTTTGCTTGCGATGTTTAACATTTATGTTATTCAAAAAGTTACGAAAATATCATTTATTTTGCTTGTGATTTACATTATTATCCAAAGAACTTTAAGCACGATTTATTATTTTTTTATATTTATACTAAATTTTTAAATAAGACGAATGGTCAAACGTTACGACAAAAAAGTTAAACATCTTATATTATTAAACAGAGGAACAGAGATAGTAATTAGCATATACATATAAACCTAGCTAGCTAGCTAACACACTTGGTGAATGCTTCTAGCTAATTTCGTCACTGTGTTAATTAACACGCAGGGGCCAGGGAGTAATTAATCAATTAGATGATGATGCGTTTCTAGAACACACACACAATAATATATATATAGGCGTTGATCGAGATGAAATCACACCTATCGACACCTAGACGGACTCCTAGACTGTAGTTGTGGTAGGTAGGATCGTGCTTGCTCAATCAGATCAATATATCGATGAATAATAACTGACACGGCAGATCAAACCAAACCGCAGCTTAAACCTATTCCATTATCTCTGCATGCACAAACCCTATACCGAATCTTCGATCTTCTCTGTAAAATATAATTAACTTCAATATATATTCATTAGTTAACTGCAAATCGCCGACCGAATAATTAAATTTATAATTATCTTGATCCAACGTACAACAACCACTTCTCGATGGATCGGTTGGTACAGATTTCGGACTCGTGTACGTCGTAACGTTGACCTCTGCATGCGTGAATATATGGACCTCACCTGCACATGCACGTACGTCGTAGACGCTAGTTGATGCTAGCTGTATATTGTACGATACGGCGCCATATACTATACGTACATATATGTCGTCACATCCATTTGAAACAACCGTTAGGCAATTTATCTTGTATAGTTTTTTTATAATCATAGAAAAATTAACATAAGATACCATATTTTTCAGTGTAAAAGTTTATTACAGTAGATGTCAGAATTTTGTTCTAAAATTTTAGGTACCTCAAGATTCTTCTTAATGATGATAAAAAACCGTTATCAATAAGATTTCTCTTTCATTATGTGAGTATTGTAAGTATAGTTTCTTGTTTATAATGATCTATGATTTTTTTTATTTCATACTTGTTCAATATGTTACAAAATAATAAAAACTTTGAAGTAAAGGCTAGAATGAAATCCCATTATCTAAAGATATCATCCCATCCAGATCTGTCATGGATGGTCATTCATACAAGCACAATAATCTTTTATCCATGCAACTAGTAGTTTAATTCCATCTATGGACTGTGCCCCTATCTCTGATATGATGTAAGTGGGGACTAATATAAAGTAAAGAACAAAAGACACCCAACATATAACTTTGAATTTGTGTTTTGTGCTGCAAGTGGGTGCATGCATATAGATAGGTACCAGTCAGATGTGCATGCAGCTGGTATGGACCATACAATTAAGCATGCATATATATACATAGGTAGATAACTAACTAAGAAGACATGATATGCATATCAAAAGGGAGAGGAATTCATGTGTGTGCATGTGTGTGTAAAGCATCATATATGCAGCTAGCTAGGGCAGCATCCTTTTGGTTTGGTTTGTCCCTTACCCAACATGCATGTGTAGGTACCCAGCACCCGGTGCTGTTCATTGCACTGCACACATAAAAAAAAAATTAGATATGAGTAGCTTTTTTGCTTAGTGGAGTGTGATATATTCTTCTGTTCCATCACTGCAAAAGCCTCTTGGTGAAGAAAGTTAAGTACTATTTAAACTGGACCAGCTAGCTGATGAGAGGATTGCAATTAAAACCCTTGACGTCTAGCTCGATATATCTATTGACTTTTATTTGTTCATTATAATTTTGTGCCATCTTTATCCGAAAATAATTGTTATCCATGCCACATGCATGAATGGTCGCCTTCTGCTATAGAAAAAGAAAGGTTTGTTTGAGAGATTGCAGTATGTGAACCTATTTACCTACTACTTCCATCAAAAAATATGATCGCCCATCGAGTTGTTTTTACGGTGAGTAGAAAGGATGATGAAAGTAAATTAGATAATGGTTGTTATCGGTTGAGAGGAAATTAGATGAGGAAGTTAAAATGGGATATGCATGGTTTGTAATTCTTAACATTAGTATGTAATCAGCCAGGTACGTAATTTGGTATATTAATTAATTTTGACAAAAATTTAAAAGTGTGCCGTGCAAAACAAGGAGAAACTGTAGACAAAATAGGAGGCATCGAAATCCATCACGTTTCAAGTGTGCCGTGCAAGTGCAAAAAAGTCTTCTTGCATCATTAATCTAAAATGCAGCGATCACTGTGTTTATGGTTGATTTTGCAATTCGTGTACAGTGATCGAACCGTGAGAGACAGAGACTAGCCAGCAAGTTAATTACTAACTATATATAGCAATTTGAATGCACCAATGTTCATATATACTAACGAACTCAAGCTAGAACAATCAAAACATGTGTGTGTGGTTGCTTATTTAAATAATTAATTCACTACAAAATTATGCAAATTGCAATTCCAACACTGAATTTTGTACTGGTACTAACTACTAATTAAATGATTGATCTTCTTGCGCAGAAGATATGTGCTGGCGCACACACGCATGAAGGGGTCTAAGAACACTTCAATTAATTAATTTCCAGTTTCCTGCCGGCACAATAATCATCTCTCCATTATCCATCTAAACTTGGGCACTTTAATTGCGTGCATTGCACTGCCCTATCTGCTTGCACTTACTACTAAACATGACAAGACAGGCATTTGCAATCCCAATGGAGGATGATATATATGCATGCAAATTTTGATGACTAACAACAGTACTGTACTACTACTCAACCCAAAAAGAAAAGAAATTAAAAACATACATCTTTTTCTTTCTTGCAAGCTGCTAGCTAGCCCATAAAGAAAAAAAAACTAAAGTTAGGATGATGGAAGGCATGCAATACATGCAATGCAATGAAATGGTCCCTGATCATACTGCATATATAGTGCCCTTCAATGGATGGAATTGATCAAAGGCATTTGCATGCGTGTAGCCTCCAGACAAGGAAGAATTCCATGGTGTCCCTACTCTCTCTCTCTCTCCTCTCACAAATACACATTAACAACATGCTTGCACAGCTAGCTAAGCCAAGCTTTTAGCTAGCTAGCTGCATGTATATAAGCCCTTAAGAACCATCCATCCATCTATATATCCTGCAGTCCAGTCCAATCCAATCCAATCCAAAATCCAATCCATCCATTCTTTGCTGCTGTTGCTGCTGATGAGATTAGATGCTATAGTAGGGGTGGACAAAAACCTCGTGGCTCGTTAGCTCGTTCGACTCGTGACAAACTCGACTCGACTCGGCTCGGGTCGTTTCATTTTTCTAACGAGCCGAGCTGGCGTTTTAGCTCGTTAGAGATAACGAGCCAGCTTGAGCTGGCTCATGAGCTGCTCGCGAGCCTAACGAGCTAGACTAAAGACACATGATTCGTCGGCGTTCATTGTTTCTACCCCAAAATGCATGTGTTCAATACTTCATAGGTTCACTATGTGATTTATTGGTTCAAACTTTAATATTTAGATACAATTTCATATGATTTGCATGTTTAAAATAAAATTGTGTTTGTATAATCTATTGAAAAATTATTTGGATTAACTTTTCATACATGGCTCACGAGCCTAACGAGCCAGCTAGAGCTTTATAAAGAACTGAACCAGCTCGTTATCTTAACGAGCTAGACCGAGCCAAGCCGAGCCGAGCTGGCTCGTTATCCAGCCCTATGCTATAGGGTGCCTGCCCCTTGTTGTGCACATTGGTCCTGCTCATCAGTCATCACCACTACTGCTACTCATGCATCTCTATTCTTGCATTATATTGAGATCACCCTTAGCATGTTTGCTTTCCAGCTCAGCTACTCATTTGCTTTGTTGAAAACCCCATCCTTTCATGAGAATCTTCAACAGTGGCATAACAATACTAATGGCCAATTAGTCGCCGTCATCATCAACCAAAACCATGGATTAGCATCGGACAAGAAAGGCATGGTCAGGTCACCGAATCAAATAATTGATTCCATCCCCTCTCTCGCATATCACTAGCTCCGGCCATTGAATTGTGTAATTTTCACCACAAGATAATTACTTAAAAGGGAATTGTTTTTACTTTTGAGATTCGTTATGCAAGCTAGGATTGATCAGTTAAGCCCTATTTCTTTCACATCAGAAGACATTTATATATGTAGCCTTCACTGGGAAAAAAGTTACTTCCTTCGCTTCACATCGTAAGACGTTTTGATTATCCCTATGAATCTAGATAATGATAGAAAGTTTTACCTTATGAAACGGAGGTAGCAGTAGATTGTAGCAAGTATTAATTAAGTCGTAGTGCTATTTGCAGTCAATCCAATATATTTCTCTAACTTTGATACTAGATTGGATCACACACACACATAATAGTTCAACAACACGTGTGATTTAGAAATGGTCATGATTTTGAGAAATATAAAACTGTATGTTGATGAGGCCATAGAATTAGGAGCATTGAAAAATAATGCACCAGAGGCACTCAATTTGAGATGATATTAGCCACATGCATTATGAATCACACATTAGTATTAGCTAGCATTACTGGATAATTGCTGCCTCCATGGTCCGTCTCCTTCATCGGTTCGTTCTCACATCGATGTTCCACCTAGAGCTAGAAAGGCCCACGGCATTAATCACATGGCGCCAACCCCTAAAGCAATGGATATCACTTCAGAGATGCCCCTAATTATGCCCTATATATGATACCTGCAAAAGCCCAATATATATATCCACACAAATCAAAACCTACCCTTGAGAGGTGCATGCTGTGTCATCAAATCAACTGTACATGTGATCAAGTGATCGATTAATTTCACAAGAAATCAGACTTCAGAGAAAAACAAAAACAAAAACTACCTACCTGTGGCTGACAGAAATATGCATGGCCGGACTAATTGTTATCATGCAATTAGCTGAATCTGATGATCATGATTCTGAGTCCTGAAGACATGTTAGAGACAGGAATGCATGACAGTTGTCAGCAGGGTGAGCTAATTAAGCTGGGATTAGTTAGAGTGATACAGTGTGTAGCTAGGCAGGCATGAACACACACACACTCACATATATATGGACCCTGCAGGGGTTGCTTTGATAGCTGTCGACAAAGATAAGAGGGGATATGAAATGTCGGCAAGAGAGGAAAGAGACAAGTCTAGTCATTCCAGAATGAATCACCAATTATTAATCCTTCTAATGACACACACACACACACAAGAAAAAAAGAGAGCTAGCTAGTACGAGCAGCTAAAGCTTGAAGAAGATGCACTCCATCAGCTCAGCTGGCCCCTAAAGTGTGGCTACTTTATTTGCACAAATGCACACTCATTTCAGATCTTGGCACAGCACTTGCTAATTAAGTTGGTGTCGTCTCCAAACTCATTGCTGGATTGAACTGATAGTCACTAACATGTAACTTGATGTCTCTTAATTTCAGAATCAATTTGACCCTGCCTAGCTTAGCTAGTATATATGGAGATTGCTTTCAAGAAAAAAGAAGAGCACCAAGTCCCCCCAAAAAAGATAGAAAATTCACAGGCCTGGTTGTACCTTCAATATATAATTTGGATAAAAGTCTTCATAAAAAAGCTACAATTTTCATGATGAAACTGCAGATATCGTATGAATAACAAGGTCCAATACAGGCCCAAGTTTGTCCATAGAAACCACAGGCCTACTATTATATGCTCTTATTGGGGCAGAAGCCCAACAATTCAAAAGGCCTAAAACATCGCACATGCCGTGTAAATAAAGCCCAAAAAGGCCCATTAAGGCCCAAATTGAGATCCAGGGTGAAGGCCCAACTACGGTTCATGTCAGCCCACGATCACCGCTCGCACTTCCGGGGCAGCGGTTCGCTCGCCGCCGGTGATTGCGCTCCGCCCTACTCCGGTGAGCTGCTGCGCCTGTAACAAGTCTGCGTTCTTTTCTCGGACTTTTTCTTGCATGGTTCCCAAATTACTATCTGTATGTATTTTAAAATATTTTATATAAAACTTCATCGTCTCGCCTATTTGAAGAAGGTTTTTTAAACTTTTTAGTAATTAATTGTATTGTTTATATAATTAAATATTTATAAAAAATAAAAAAAGAGCAATTTTACCGTACTTTAGTAGATACCGAGAGATACTAAAATTTTAGTATAAAATTTGGTAGCTTCTAGTTCCTAAGGTACCAAGAGATACCAAATTTTACACTAAAATTTTAGTACCTTCTGATACATTCTCAAGGACCGTAAAATTGCTCAAATAAAAAACTTTCATAGTTCATCTTTCAGCATGAAAGTAAATATCCCTAGTTCATTCCACCTTCCTCGACTCCGGATCTCTCTGTCCCTGATCTTTTATCACAGCAGTTGACATGGAGGGGAAGAAGTGGAAAACTTCCTTTTCTTGAAGAAATAACTTGCCAGTGCTTCTGGAATGGAAATATTGCTTTCATAGGTCACATAGTGGGCGTTTTATATTTTCTACCTACTAATTGAGTGTTGGGGGTGTAGATTTTGCTATGTTTTGAAAAAAAATCTGCTTTTAATTTTAATAAAAATAAAAAAATTCACTGATAGCTGCTGATTTACCTGGATGGACCTAAAGTTTATGGTCTGAAACATCTTAGACCTTAGAGCATCTATAAGAAAATGGTCATCTCACTTTTCATACTTAAATTTGGCAATTTTGTATAAGAAAATATTCTCCAAGAGAGTGGCTATTTGACTTGCTATGTCATTTGAATGGCTAAAGTTGAGTCCTTAATAGTCAAACCTGGCAACTCATTTCTTCACTAGTAAAATTGCTATTCGTGGGTCCCACACGGGTGGGACCTCCTTGTCATACTTCCCTTGCCAAAATTTGGAGAGTAGGGATGGAGAGTCTCTTGGAGATGCTCAGAATTTGAGTTGCCAAAATTAAAATGAATAACTAAATTTCAATTTGAAGAGTCAAAATTTAGCCATTCTCTGGAAGGTATCCTTTCCAAACTCATAGGCCCACCTAGGCCTAAGTGCAACCAAATTACAGTGACCACAATCAACAATAGAGAATATAACATATAACAATATAACATCTATATGAATGGAGGGGCAAATGTACGACAAACTAAAACGAAAGAGTATGACAAAAAGGTACTACCTCCGTTTCATATTGTAAGACTTTTTAGTCTTGCCTGAATTCATTCATTGATGAATGTATATAATTTATATATGTGTCTATATTCATTAGCATCCATATGAATCTCGACAATACTAAAAAATCTTATATTGCCAAACGGAGGGAATAAAGATTAAAAAAACAAAATATAGTAATAAAAGTTCCATGTAATAGATGTAAGTGGGAATATCTAACATATAACGACACTAACAGTATGTGCTTGCAAGATTGATGTACAATTCTATTATGGTTGAAAACAAATAAAGATAAAATTTTGTAAGTACGATTAGAGGTGTAGGGAACATCTACCATTATTATTTACACTGATAGTACGTGCTTGCAAGATTGATGGTAAAAGGATGAGGGAACGGCAATATTTTCTTGATCTATCCAAATATGTGCGCAGTTTCTTGTGAACCTCGTGTGTACGCTAGGTAAGGAACAAATGTTAATAGTACTCTTTTGAGCTGAATTCATATGTTTATTACAAGTTACAATAAGAAGACCCACCAGATCAGTCCTTATAAAAGACATCGCTCGTATAAGTTGACAAAGACAATCACCATACAACATCAGGTTGTTCATTAACTGATAAGGCAATGTGTACTGGATGGATTGACTAATTGTCTCAAAGGAGACGTGGAACAAGGAGGAGCTTCTCCTTGCGGTGCACAGACACCCCAAAAGTCTCGGTCATGTCAATCCCTCCTTGATCTCCCGGTAACTCCCAATCGAAACGGTACACAAGGCTTGCTAGCATGATCTCAATGGCAGCGATTCCAAAGTTTATACCTGGACACATCCTCCGCCCACTTCCGAACATTAAGAAATTGAAATTGTTTCCATTGTAGTCAATTGTTGTGTTGTTGATGAATCGCTCTGGCATGAATTCCTCGGCATTCTCCCAGTAGCTAGGGTCCCTGGCGAGAGCCCATGCATTGATGATGATACGAGTGTCAGAGGGTATTGTGTAGCCATCAACCCTACAGTCAGCCATGGAAAAGTGGGGCACTAGAAGCGGCGCTGAAGGGTGTAGCCGAAGCGTCTCCTTGATCACTGCCTTCAAGTAGGGCATATTACCCAACTGCTTTTCTGTAACTATTTTCTGCCCCTTCGGTACCACACTCCTCACTTCGGCTTGTAGCTTGGCCATTACCCAAGGCTTCTGCATTAGCTTAGACATAGCATATTCTAGCTCTATGAATGATGTCTCTGTGCCAGCCTCAAACATGACCACTAAAAGTGCTTTGATATTATCTCTAGTAAGGTTGTATTCATGCTGAATAGAGAGCAAGACGTCGATGAAATCACTTTCCTCATCATTGTGGTTAACTAACGAGGAGGATCTTTGCTTGTTGGCATGGTCATCAATGAGCTTTTCAAGTACCTGGTCCCATCTCCGATTGACCTTATGGGCCTTGGCACAAAGTATCTTCCTAATGATTTCTATCCTCGCTAGGCTAGGAAAGTAATCTATGATGTTGAAACCACCAAGGAGTAATGAGTTGGCTTCAACCAACTCTTGAAATAGCTGATTCCGGCCTTCTTCTCGAAAGAACTTGCCTGACACCGCATGACACACCATGTCATTGGAGTAGCAACAGAGCAGCTTAGTCAGATCCACCTCCATATGCAAAGTTGCTGCCTCAGCAATCCTATCCATCACCAACCGCACCTCTTGTTGGCGTGCTTGGCCAAAGGATCGGACCTTCTTCATGGTCAAGAGATGTGTGGTGGCAATCTTCTTCACCTGCCGCCAGTATTCACCATAGGGGCAGAAGACGATGTCAGATGAGCCATAAAACAGGATGTCAGCTATGACGGAGTAAGGTCGAGACGCGAACACATGGTCATGTGTGCGTAGGATCGCCTGTGCCACACTAGATGAGGACACAACGATGGTTGGCACCGCACCAAGGCGGAGGAGCATGAGGTTAGGACCATGCTTGGCAGCAAGGTCACGAAGGGATATGTGCGGGAGGGAGCCGACGAGGTGCAGGTGGCCGATGACTGGAAGCCTACTCGGTGGCGAGGGGAGCTTGCTGAGTAGGTCTCCTTCCCTTCTTACATAGCAGCGGATAATTAGTTGGACAAGGAGAGAACACAGAAGGATGACGAGAAGGGGAGAATACGATGTCATGGTGCCGGCTAGCCGCCGCCATGGGTGCTCATGGCTGAGGCTGTAATGTAGCAACGTAACTAGCATTTGGGAACTGCCTTTTGAAGAAGATTGAGTTCACTAGCTAGCTAGGTTGATGAACTCATGAATGAACTGATATGATCGACCAGAGAAGGGCTTTCCTTGCTGCATTTATAATGCCATAAGTTGATCATGTTGTCTAGAGGAAGAAGACGAGCCGGATCGACGTCCTCGTCGGTTAAAGTATGGATTTGTGTGGAAGATGCGTACGATGTACACATCATCTTTTTTTCTCGTACTGCAGGGTGACACACTGAAACTGACACCAACATGGCATGTGCATGCTCTTTCTCCTGATCAACCAATATTAATTATTCAATCACCATTCAACATTTCAATTCATGGTGCAAATTAAAATGTAAGTATCAATTCTTGTAGTTGATTATTGACATATGCACTGTCTGCATGTCAGAGAGGACTGATTGTATAATTATATGCATGTGTTGCGTACTCAATAATGCTGCAAAGTAAGACTTTGATTTTATAGTCCGGCGTTTGTAAGAAGTTCAATAATAGATTCATCAGTCAACTAGCATTAGTAAATTAAGAACTTGTTGCCATTTGTTAAAACAAGCAAGCGTGAATGTGATGCCATTTGGTGTGATATATATAATACAACCTCATCTTATGTTTATAAACTAAAATTTTAAACTTAAATTTGGAGTTGAATTTGAGGTTTTTTTTCAGCCTTTGCCTTTAAATAAAACTTAAATTTAGAGTTGATTTTAAAGTTTCTTTATTATATATAGTTTATTTTTTAACCTTTGTCTTTAAATTACTAATAACACGTATATAAAAATTGTACCCATAAATTATTTTTTAGTTGTCAATAAATCGTTTCGCTCATGCTTAATATATAAGCCTAAAGATGAGGGTGGTGTACTATCATGCTATAAATACCATTCAAATTGTTAATTATGCGAGAAAGTACGTACGTATCAGGTGAAAACGACCCAAATTTTGGAAACTTGAAATTAAACTGGCCATAATTTGATCATCGCCGTTCATTCCAAGGGATATGAGATCAAAGCTTACCCGTCTCCGTCCCAGAACATTTTGTGTTTACCACATCTCCCAAAAATTACCCTTGAGTACTTGTTTTATCATGTCTAATTTGAGTTCCAAAATTCGGAACACCATTCTGTTTCTCAGGTCTTTGTTTATGCATCCCCAAAGCAAAGAAGACAGTGAACACGTCTTAATATAAAGCCAACTGAAACTTCAATTTAATTTTATCCTCCAACTGTACCAGTTGTGTGTCATTAACAACTGCAAGAAACATAAGAGGATCGAGTTAACATAAATTAGCCCATCTTCTAGAAGTGCAGAACACAATATATTTTCATACCTCTTCTCTGCAATAATAAGAGCCACTAGCCAGTCAAAATAATAATAATAAGAGCCACTGACATACTCCCTCTATATTTTTTTATATGACGCCGTTGACTTTTAGGTCCACGTTTGATCATTCGTCTTATTCATAAAAATATATAATTGTTAATTATTTTGTTATAATATGATTTATTATTATAGAAACTTTAATTAGGCATTATAATTTATATATTTGAATATAAATTTTGAATAAGACGAATGGCCAAACATGATTCTAAAAGTCAACGGTATCATACATAAAAATATAGAGGGAGTAATATATATTGTGCCTCAGACTAAGCGAGGGCTAATGTCAGTGTGCAGCATCATAGGGGATCTTATTTGTTTTCCAAGCTTTATCCCCTTCTCTTTGGTTGAATATTTCACTGGCTAATGTCAGATCTCACCATCCATCTCTTTGGCCCAGTTTGGAGAGTTTCTGATAGCTATATCTTCTCACAAAATCTCAAGAAATCAAAAGCTCTCCTAAACTGGAAGCCAGAAGCTGAGAAACCCGGCTTTTCTAAATTCTGAACAGTTGGCTTCTCACCAACTGCTTCTCAAAATCTTAAGCTCATCTAAACAAGTATTTTACTTGACGAGACTAGTTGCAAGCATGCAAGGTGATAGAGGGAAAGAGCAGAGTGACCAAAGATGAATATAGACTAGTGCATTTGTTTTAAGACGAGGACTACACAACAGTATACCGTTCCAAAATAGTATAGGCTTAGATATCTAGATATCAAATCTGATGTGCATGCATGTTAAATATGTTTGATACGTAGATATTGAGTCTGTTTGGGGAGCTTTAGATTCTGAGAAGCAGCTGCTTGGTAGCCAGTTTATGAGAATATGGAAAAGCTACTGAACCCAGCTTCTCCAGCTTCTGGACTCTTGGTTCATTTTCCAGAATCTGTAACTACAGATTCTCAGAAACTGTGAATCGTTTAGGACAGTTTCTAACAGAAGCAGCTTTTGGGAAAAGCTGCAGCGGGAAGAAGCTCCCTAAACAGGCCCATTATGCTATACCGCTCCTAACGGTATATTGTGTTGTAGTATTTCTGTAGTTTTAAATGTACGTATGACGTTGTTTCATTTTGAAACTATAAATGCCATTTTAAGTGGTTGATTGTAGGTACACACCATGCGTGACTGCTGTACCGTCAAACACACGTACAATAAAATGCAAATTATTCTATTCTATGGAACAATCGTCTTGTATACGTATATAATTTATGACTACATCACCAGATAAACGAAGCAATGAAATTGGTCATGGATAATAAAGATCTGAATATATAACCCATGTTGTTCCTGCATGATATTTAATCTATGGATGATAAAATAGGCATGCCAGATAAAAGCTAGGTGAGGTAATTAAGCACAAATATTGCACATATAAATTACCTATTTCCAGACCAAATAATGGGTCAATGAAAAATTGGTCCAGGGAACGAATCTATGCCCATGGGGTGATGGCCCAGAAAAAGGCCCACTGCAATGCGGCCCAATTATGCAAGAAGTTTATCAAAAGGTTGGCCCAAGTAGGTCCAGGGGTGGCCCAAATTTGATTACACTAAATCTTATGGCCTACTTATGTGGGCTTGATTAGGGAGCCCACTTAAGATGAGTTGGACCAAAATTGTTTTGCAGTCGCATCATCAAACGGGAGTGTATCTGTTTCACTCCTCCCTTCCAAAATATAATTATTTCTAGATTCTTTAGCATAGACTAAAAGATGTTTCAGTCACTTTACTAGTTATTTTTTGAATTTTGAATTGATTATATTCCTATCCTAAGCATACGATGTCTCTAAAATCATTGGTATAATAGAAATCATAAAAATCAGTACATGAATGCTTATATTCTGGTACAAAATTTAAATACTAAAAATGCTTATAATTGAAAACAAATTGATTAGCTGATAGCAAGCATTTTTTGGATAGCGGTACATGTCCCCCGTTTATTGCGCATATCACCTAGATAATCATAAATAATAAAAGAAAGTAACAAGATAAAATAATATGAGATATACCACTTCTCAAGCATATAAGTTCAAACATGACTTTACAAGTTTTAATAAAAAAAAATTTAATTGAATCTAGTATACACACATTCACAATTTTATTTGTTATTTTTTTTAACCTATCGAAGTTGAATTTATACTTATATGTTTACAGCGTGATATATCTCATACTAATTTATCTTTATATATTCTTTTTAAAAATTTAAATTAACTATTTAGATAAAAGCACGCAGACATCTATCAATGGGCTAAAAACGCTTTTGAGTAGCTGATACTACTACCGAATTGACGACTGAACGAACAGAAGAATCATGTCCCTAGTCCCAACAATGTTCAGGTTTCAGAAACAATCGCTTGACCTGATGAACCAATCCTGTCACAAAACCTTGCAGATTCTGCACCCCAGTACTGCAACATCAAGCACAAGAATCTTTTTTCCAATTTGTTAAAAAAAGAGAATCCTTTTCCTTTTTCTTCCCTACAATATCTTTGTTCGGCAAGCCTCTCCTTTCCAAACACACATTTGATGCACAGTCAATATTTTTCCCTCTGATGCAGAAGAAGATGCATCAGACAATGCAATGCTGCATGCATCCTGGTCTGATGGTACACGAAGAAAGAGATATGGCATAATTGATACTAGTCCGTAAAAAAAAAACTAGATTTAACGTTTGACCATCTGTTTTATTTAAAAATTTATAAAAAAGTTAAAAAAATAGTCACACATAAAGTACTAGTTATGTTTTATCATGTGATAACAATAAAAATATTAGTCTTAAAAAATTTTAAATAAGACGAATAATCAAAAATTCTATAAAAAAAACTTACAAATTATTTTGGGATCGGAGGTTGTACTTAAAAAAACCTGAATTATTGCAGACAAGATGCAACGCGTGAGTGAGTGACTGTCAGTCAGTGCAGCACAGAATTCAGATTGACAGCGGCAATCACTCATCACTCAGCTTTTGGAAAGGTAGTGAGTTCTTGGTTGCGACGGATCTAATCTGGTGTTTCGGACAGCAGACTTAGGGGCTGTTTAGTTTTTAAAAATTTTCACCCAAAAATATTACATCGAATCTTTGGATACCTAAATAAAGTATTAAATATAGATAAAATAAAAAACTAATTGCACAGTTATATGTGAAATCGTGAGACGAAGCTTTTGAGCTTAATTAGTACGTGATTAGCCATAAGTGCTACAGTAACCCATATGCGCTAATGGCGGACTAATTAGGTTCAAAAGATTCGTCTCGCGGTTTCCACACCAGCCATAAAATTCATTTTTTCATTCATGTCCGAAAACCCGTTCCGACATCCGGTCAAACGTCTAATTTGACATGCAAAAAATTTTTAGTCCCTTATCCCATCGAATGTTTAGACAATTATTATAAATAGTAAAAATAGATTATTAATAAAACTTATCTATAATCTTAATCTTAGACTAATTTACGATACGAATCTATTAAGCCTAATTAATCCATAATTAGCCTATATGATGCTACAGTAAACATGCTCTAATTATGGATTAATTAGGCTTAAAAAATCCGTCGCACGGATTACCACTCATTTATAAAATTAGTTTTTTATTAGTCTATGTTTAATACTTAAATTAGTTTTAAACATCCAATGTGACATGGGGCTAAAAAGTTTAGCACCATCTAAACAACTCCTAATAGTCCTAGGGTGATTGTATAATTTTTTAAGAAAAAAGTAAAACCACCTATTTACACTGAAAATAATTAATGAATAGAAATTTTATATGCACGTTATCAACTATCTAAAAAGACGGCTGAAAAATAAGTTTTAATAATAGAACTCTAAAATTAATTTTAAATTTAAATTTTAGGTTATAAATATAATCAGAAGTGAAATAATAGTACAGTAGCTTCTCTCCTCATGGGTGCGAGAAAATGGTCTGAATCTAAACTTCGCTGGATGGGAAAATACAAAATAATATATATATATATATATATATATATATATTTGTATTTTAGCGATATAAGACCGAAAATATTATTTTGTCAAAAAACCATAAAATTAATTTTAAATTTAATTTTGAAATATAAGCATAGTCAGAAGTGCAGATCGTCTCCAGCCAGCAGCAGCAGACACTGTGCAACGGCTTATCCTCTGACGCAGATAACTGTGCAGAATTACTTTTGTGTTCTCGGATTCAGAAAGAGACGAGACGACGAACGTTGTGCGAGTTGCAATGAACAGAACATGATTGATTCCGATTTCGAAACAAAAAAAGGAACTACCCTGCTCTCATCTCATGCGTATGTACAATTTGTTCTCAATTTTGCTACAATTTGTACCGCAAGAAGGGGAAAAAAAAATTTGTTCAGACCAAAGCCTGCCAAGGTCGGAGATGGCAGCAATGGCGATTGCGAAATGCAGAGAGGCTAGAGCTGCCTCTGATGGCCGTCACGTCTGCTTCGTTTGCTGCCTCTCTTGTCCCTGCAAGGATGGCGGCAATGGCGTCTTGGTCAGTGACATGGAGACCAAGAAAAGAATGGCGTATGAGTGAGTGAGTACCTACCTGTGGGACGACGGGGACGTCGCCGGTGTCTGTTCCTCCCGGCGGCGTCGGCTCGGCGGCGCCTGTGGCCGCGTAAGGGAATAGCGGCGGCGGCGGCGGCGAGGGCATGGGCAGGCCGAACATGGGCATGGGCATGTGCGGCGCGGCGGGGAACATCGGGCAAGGGAACTGCGTGGCGGCGGCGGCGGCGGCGGCGAGGCGGGGCATCGGGACCATGTCGAACGCGGCGGCGGGCATGCCGAAGCCGAAGCCCATGGTGGCGGCGGCGGCGCCGAGGCGGGGGAAATGCGCCATGGGGCCGGCCATCTGCATGTGGTGCTGCATTGCCGGCAGCATCATCGGCGGCACGCACAGCCCCGTCGTCCCCATGGACATCATCTGCACCTGCAGCTGCAGCGTCTTGAGGTACTCGATGGCCTCCTCCAGCATCGACGCCTTGTCTATCTTGTTGCAGTTCGGGATCAGCTCTTGCAGCGCCCGCATCTTCTCGTTGATCCTGTCTCTTCTCCTCTGCCACCATTTCATTCGAATTCAATGGCGATATCACAATGGGATTGCCGGATTGGGATGGCACGGCGCAGTGGTGGCGGTATGGTTCTTACCCGCTCTGACAGGTTGTGCACTTCGGCGGTGCGGCTGCGCTTCGAGCTCCTCGCCGCCGACTTCCCGTGGGCGCCGTCGTCGTCGTCGAGGTCGAGCTGCAGAGCGGGGGACGTATGTTTGCGTCAGGAATCGCGCGCAATAATGGTGGCGCCGGCGGTGGCGTGGTTGTTCACTTGTTTGCTTACCTCGTCTTGGCTGGCGGACCACTCGGCGGAGGCGGAGTGGTTGTCCCTCCTCTTGAGCTGGCTCCGGCCGCCGTTGCCGGAGCAGACGGACGAGGTCGTTGCCGTCGCAGCTGTCGGAGGCGCGTCGGGGGCCCTTGCTTCCGATGGCGGCAACCTCTGTTTCACCGTCGCGGTGGTGTCCCGCTGCCGGGTGGGTGGGACCAGAGGCGACGGCGCGGGCGGCGGCTGAGGAGGAGCGGCTGCCGCGGCGGCGCGTACAGACGACGGCTTGGGCGGCTGCAGCCACGCCATCCTCTGGTCGGAGAACAGCGGGGTGCTTCTTAGCCGGTTCGTGTTCGTCGCGGCCTGCAACACCGTCGATTCGACGGGGACGACGCTGGAGGTGCCCGCGGCGGACGCGGACGCGCTGTCGCCGCCGGACGGCCGCTGCAGGGGCCTCGAGAAGAAGGTGAAGTTCATGACGCCGCCATCCCCGCCGCTCGTGCGGGCCTGCTTCGCGACAGCCTCCGGCGCCGCCGCAGCCGCCGCCGCGGCAGGCGGGGTCGGCACGACCGCGCCATGCGACGACGAGCAGTGCTGCCTGCTCCCCGCCGCCGCGGCGGTGGCAGCGGCAGGTGTTGTGAGGCCATCAGAGAAGCCGGAGAGCAAGGCGGAGCAGTACTCAGGAGGCAGCGGCGCCGCGTCGGCGTCGGCGTCGGGGTAATGCAACCACGGCACGGCGTCCTCGTCGTCGCCGGCCGCATGGTCCTCCATCACCGGCAGGTCAGGATGATTCTTGAAGAGGCCGTGCCCGTGCGGCGGCGGCGTGGTGGCGGTGGCGCAGGCGAAGGGCGGGAACGGGTGCGGCGGCCTCCTGAGCGCAGGGCCGTTGTCCCAGAGCAGCTCCGCCAGCTCGTTCGCCGTCTCGCTCCTACACACACACACGCACAAGCACACGTCCGTCAGTGCCAGAGCGCACGGAGGCAGCAGCAAGAAGGAAGAAGACGAGGCCGGCCGGTCACTGACATCCGCGCATGCAGGGTCGCCGGCGGCGGGCAGAGGTTGGAAGCTGCGGCGATAGATGGATGGAGATGTGGAAGAGGAAGAGTAACTAGTTAAGGAAGAGCGACGCGGCAGCTAACGAGGTTGTTCTCCATTGATGGGTGGAGATGGGAGAGGAGGAGGATGGGCGGACGATGGAGCCAATATATAGACGAAGACGACGACGACGACGACTTCTTGTGGTAACCACTGTCAGACGCCGCCATTGTCATTGTGTGCTACCTTGAGACGACAACGTACACGTTTTGGTATAGAGTTAAGAGTTATGTATTCTTAACCAACCGTCATCTTGTACCCTTTCTGTTTCATATTACGAGATTTTTTAAATTTATTTAAATTTATTCATATATTAATATATATGTTTTGTATATGTGTCTAGATTTATTATCATATAAATAAATCTAGATAAAATCAGAAAATCTGTATAATGTGAAACAAAGATAATAGGATTTTGTTATCAACATCGGTGAGAAGAATTAGCACCGTGAAATCAATAACTATAGATGGTGGCTATACACAATCAGAAATAACATTCACATACTACATTTTTAGGATTTTATAATTATCTTACTATATTTCTCTGTATATACTATTGTACTATTAAATAATGTAATTAAACGTCGGTGACACGAAGTAGGACAATAGAGGAGATAAACAGTAAGGATTAAAATAAGAAACATGTAGCCAGTGACAATTAATTTTCCATTACGCTTTCATATAGTTTCCATGATACACATACCAACAAATTTTAGAAACTCACAAGACAAACCAAGAGCTACCTCTACAGCTACATGGGAGTAGGATACGTGCATAGGTAGATAAATCTACCATTACTATATCTTAGTAAAATTTTGTGATGTGAGATCGTACGTGTTCATATGTATTCTGAGTTGTATCATTGTATGAAAAAGATAGTATATCTACAAACTCATTAAATTTCTATGAAGAGCTCACTTTAACTTACGTGGGTATATTGTGTAAGTACCAGGATGTGAATAATGACAGTTTCACAGTTGACTCTACCACTTACACAACCGATGCTTCTTCTTCTCAATCGAATTATTGAACACGCAATTAATTAACAGCTTAGAAAGGAATGTCCTCGTCATGTTCAAGTAGTTTTGCCTGTAGAAATTAAATAATTAAGTCAAACGAACTAAAATCGAGGGAGAGGAGGTGTTATCTATCTTTAAAAGAAATTAATTTATTGTATCGTTTTTGAATAGTGTTATGGAGAGGGAGGAGCTCCCATGTGCCATTCGTTACTCCCTCCGTCCCAAAATAAATTAATTTTTCGGTTTTAGATATAATATTTAACTCTTCGTTTTATTATAAACAGTACTTTATGCGTGACTAATTTTTTAAAATTTTTTAAAAAAATTAAAATAAGACGGATCATCAAATGCTCGACAAATGGTGGGACGGTGGGAGTATGTCTTAACTGATCACCTCTGCAGGACAAGAACTGATCCGTCTGGTGGATGCAGGGCCCACAACTTGCATCCATCAATTCATTGTCTTTGTTTCTTGCTAGTACTACGTATGTGGCAATTACTACTATTCATTCCATCAAAAATACTTTATTTTTAACGTACCTCACGTATATCTATATAAATTAAGCTATATAAGATTATAATGTTCGTTTCACATTTTAGAACGGCAATGCGCGCATTTGATTTCTACCTTTTCAAATCCTAATGTTTTTTCACCACTTTAATTATCAAGCTTCAAACAATAATTACTTAAAAACAAAATATTTATGAAACAAATAACATGAGCTAAATATGAAATCTTTTTAGAATGAAGATAGCTAAATATGAAATTCCTATGAATACCTCTTCTCATACAAGTTTTAGAGAAAATTTAGCAAGAGGTAGAATCTCATTGAGAAAATCCTTTGAGTCTTTTATCTCTTCTTAAATTCCTGTGATCCAATCAAACGGTTATTTCTATATGTTTTTTATGTTTAGTGATACTCTTACATTTCTATCAGAATCCTATGTTTTTTCTAATCCTCCGTTTTTTATTCATATGATTCAAAGGAGCCCTTAATCTACTACCAAATAGCGCACTATCAAAGAATAATTCATGGATTTTAATGATTCTAATTAGATGTTGTTTATTAATTAATATCTTTTATAAAAGCATTGGTCAAAGTTAGAGAAGTTTAACATAGGACAAAACATAAAAACTTTATAAAGGAATTATTTTGGATCGATCTCCTATTGCTTGCTGAAGTTTCTTGGAAATTTAAATAATTTAAGCCTAAGTAGGGAGATCGATATAAATCTCAGTTGATCCATCGGTCACATGCAACACTCATGTATGTACTGTATATATGTATTTATTTATTTGCATATGTTGGCCTGTGGAGTGGCAAGAGTGTAGGGTAGGACACCTCAATTAAAGATCTTGATCCTTAATTATCGTATATACTGTGTTTCTTGGAACTGAATGGCATGCATGGAGAGATCTGTGAGTGGGTACACAGTAGGAACACAACAGAGACTAAGGAAGCTGCAAGTGCAGTGCCCTGCCCTGCAGAAAGCTAGCTAGCATGCAGCTGCTTCTTTTTTCCCGCGTCACATGTAATGTCTTATCTCCATATTAATTATACTAATACTCAATTAAGCGTCCCAAACCAGCTAATTAATTAATTAATAGAAGTGCCTTTAGATGTTTGATACGGTATGTAAGATGCTACTTTAACTAATGATATTTATAGAGGAACATGCATGTTGTTTTAAATAAAAAGGTTACATATTATATATGATGGTTTGTGGAACGATAATCTAGTCACATCATTCTTATGTGATGTTTTTCTGACTTGGTATTATTTTAAAGATAGCCATATTTTAGAATGAAGATAGTTACTAAGTTTATATACATGCACCGATCGATGTGGATTTGTGAACAAATTGATATTTTGTTTTTTGGTTGTGTCTCCAATCATTGGTACAGCCTGCGGCCTTGTCTTGCTAATTAATATATATTGGCGTCGTCTTTAATTAGTACTAACTGGTAGTCATGCACACAAGATCTTTTTAATATGGTTTCTTTAGTTTCTTGCAATGGTGAAGGCATGGTTCATGCATGCATGGGTAGCAATTAGCTGGATGCGCTAGTGTTATTTTCTTGAAGCCTCGAAGACATGTTTCTGTTATATATATATATATATATATATATATATATATATATATATATATATATATATATATATATATATATATATATATATATATATATATATATATATATATATATATATATATATCGGTGGCTTAATTATAAGTCAAAATCATGTGACTGAGATAATAAAAAACAATTGTAGGCTAAAATTTTGACGGTTTTATTATGATAATCCAAAAATAAGCAAACCGATGAAACCAACGATAAAGCCTATAAATTATTTAATTCCGAGATTTAAAATATGTCAGAGGTTAAACAAGCAGACTCATCTTTTCACTTATGTTTTCTTATAGACCAAAATTTGAATTTTCAATCTTATTTATATAAAATTTTTATTTAAAAATTATTTTTTATTTGTAAATATGTCTCTCTGGATCAGCAAGTTGGGGGATAGGGGATGCATGTGGTTGGCCGTCGTCTGTCACGGTGTGGTGCCTTTTTGTCAGCTATCTTTTGTTCCCCATTTGGAGATACTATGATCGACAGCGTGCGTCGGAGGGAACGTAGCTATATATGAATGTCTGGTGATGATCAAACGACAATAAGGTTGTTTTGTGCAAGAGATCGAGCAAGACGTTTCTAATTAATAATTGGTGAAGGATATATCCAGCTATTAGTTGGTACCGATCGAATCGATATATCGTTCACTTTTGCAGCCAGGGAGGTAAATTATTACATATAAATAGCATTATGATGATATGATATATGCGAGATGCAAGAACGAGCATATATAGTACGCTAGGGATGATGAGAAAAAAGGGAAGAGACAGAGAGATAGTATCATATGAGATTTATTATGGTCTAATAAAAATTATCTTAAGATACTGATACCTCATGGTATTAAATCTTTTATGATCGTAGATCTAACAATGTTCATTCTGCTCGATCAGCTATATACAATGATGAAAAACGATTTAATACCGCGATGTACCGGTATCTTGAGATACTTTTTTGGACCAGAACAAATCTCGTGTGTGTGTGTGTGTGTGTGTGTGTGTGTGTGTGTGTGTGTGTGTGTGTGTGTGTGTGTGTGTGTGTGTGTGTGTGTGTGTGTATATATATATATATATATATATATATATATATATATATATATATATATATATATATATATATATATATATATATGAATGAGATCGGGATGGACATGGAGGTAGCCAATCGGAAGCAGCTGGCGGCCGGGAGAGGTGCAAATCCAACGTGTACATATATACTCTCATCGATCGATATATCGATCCGGTTTGCTGCCATCCACACGTACGTTGGTTGGTACAGATAGGACACTAATTGGCGAATTCTTGGGAGAAGAAAAAAAGGCAAGGAGAGAGAGCAACGGGAGCTCGGCAGCCATTTAGCGATGTCAATGGAATTCATTCTCAGAGATCACCACCGCGTCCCTGTCTTCACAGTGATAAAAATTCCTCGATCACGTCCCCATCAACCTCCATGGGGGCTATAATTAACCCATCCCCGATTACCGCGGGAAAAAATTCCCCGTGGTTTCCCCGGCCCCTCGGTCGGCGGTCGGGCGCAGGTAACGGTGGCCAGGCATCGGAGAGGGATGGCGCGTGTCAGTGAGCGGAGGAGAGGTCGAAGCGCGAGGCGGACGACGAAGTGGGCGGCACCAGCGGGTGGCGGAGTGGCCGACACGCGTCGGGGGCGGTGGAGAGGCGGCACCGACACGCGGAGGTGGGCGGCGAAGAGGGTGGCACCGACGGGCGAAGGCAGGTAGCACCGGCGCGCGCTGGCAAGCGACAGAGAGGGTGGCGTGGCCAGCCCCGACATGCAGAGGCGGTCGATGGAGAGCGCGGTGCCGATGCATGGAGACAGGCGATGGAGAGGGGTGGCGAGCGGTGTTAGCTGGAGAGGTGGAGATAGATTTGACTAGGGCTTTACTTTATATAGCATTGTTATTGGGCTTTATTTTTTTTGCCAAATCATATATAAAATATATATTTGGTCTCTTTACAGGGTAAACGGGTCACCACGGGGAACGAGGGACCGTCCCCGTCCTGCCATCCCGACGGGGATAATCTTTGTACCATTTGATTCTCTATGAATGCTAGATATCAACCATCCCTGTCAGTTAATAGGTTAATTCATTACGGAAAATCGAGGATCGGGTCCTTGTTGCCATCTCTACTGCCATTGGAGCAGGCATGAAGAGACGCTGCTTGCAGCTACGCGTCTCCTCCTTCTCCAACCTCTCCTCTCGATCGCGAATATATATATCTATATGCATGCGCATATATATGGAGATCGATAGATCATATATCATATCTATCAGTCTCAGCTGATGGATGGTTTGATCGATTCATGGCTCCGCATGCACGCGCGGCGCATGCGACTTCACGTGCCATGGCGATCCGACTAGGAGAGAGAAAGAGAGAGACAGAGACAGAGAGAGGTTGGAGCAGACTATAGCTTGGCTTGGCTGGTAGAGGTCGCCATCGACGAGCTCGATCGACGGCAAGCAAGCTAGCTAGCTAGCAGCAGAGACTGTAGCTGTAAATGCGAGGAGGACGCAAACGAGTGATGTTGATGGCCGCCGGTGGCGCCTGCGTTGCGTACGTGTGGACGAAGGAGGCGTGCGATTGTTTCCAAGATATCATACGACGTATTTGCAACTAAAAAAATAAAAAATAGTTTGTAAATAATATGGGTCCATTTAGTGATGAAATGTTTAAAAATTTTAATTATATCAATCAAATCTTGAAGACGTGCACGCAATTTAAAAAGCTCATACACGTCCTCCCTCAACCTCCATATATTGAGCTTTTTTTCTATCTTTGAGAAGGTATCCTGAGATATTATTATTTTTTATATAAAATTTGGTATCTCTTAATATCTTAGATACTAAAAAAATATTAAATTTTATATAGAAAACAGTGTACTTCATGGGATCAAAAAATATTAAATTTTATATAGAAAACAGTGTACTTCATGGTATCTCGATCCTTAAGGATGGGAAAAAAGCTCTCGTGCATTACACGCGTGTTTGACATAAGAACAAGAGATCAAACATTTAATCAATAACAAGAGTAGAATAACATTTATATATAAGTATTCTTAGTGATCTAAAATAATATTAGAAAAATAAATTTTAGTGAAAAAACTCTAAGTACCGTAAGGCTTAAATTTTGGCTTATACCAGCAGAAACGAAAAGAGGGATTCGCAAGTGGCGGGAGCATGTACACGTGCGTGCGGTGCGTTGGGCGACGAGGATCGATGGCGACTAACGAATAATCTGTTCGATCGATCAGAGGCAGAACTCCTATAGGTAGAGGGATCAGTGGATGAGCTAGGCTGCAACGGAAGCGGAGCTGGAGGTGGGAGACGACGGTACGTGGCCGGCGCCACCGCCGCGAGATGCGTAGCTTTCTCTCTAGCTCCCCGTACGCATGATCCATCGACGGCGACGCCGGCCGGCGCTCCCTTCTTCAGGTCTTCTAACTTCCCTGCATGCCACGGCTGGTCGGTCGGCCCATTGATATATTTATATTTGATTTTTTTCTTCTGTCAAACACCCAATGTACGGGGAGCTGGAGAGAAGGACGTGTATAGTTTTTTGTGTCTTCAGATTATCATTCAACAACAATAACCAGATTAGATTGATAAAATTAAAATTTTCAAAGATTTGATCTCTAGACGGATACATTTTTATTTAAAGAAATCATCCAAATATACGGATATATATGACATTCCTACCATATATTTGATAAGAAATCTTAGTACAACGAAACAAATGATAATCATGTGAGCTTTTTAAATAAGACAAATAATCCAACACGTGCCAAAAAGTTTAGAGTTATCTATTAAAATACGGAGAGTTACATGTGACCAAATCTCGATCGGTTTTATCCATACCATCTCTTAATTAAATTCCCTTCAAATTCAAACCGTTTCTTTCATATGTCGCTTTCCAAAAGCTACCTTCCACGCTAGTTTAGTTCTATACTACTATTCCTGTGTGTTTTTAGCTACTCAGATAGAAAGACGTGGTACAGTACTTGTCACAGGAAAAGTTTAACCAAAGATAACCTTTCAAGAGCTTCATCCTGTTGCGTATTTTTCTTTGGAATTAATTGGCCACAGGAAGCTGTCCTATGAAAAATTTCTTATCTTCTTTCTACAAATCAAATTTGTTTCTATAATGCAATATTCCTATGAAATTATTCCTTTGGAATTAATTGGCCATAGGGAATACTCCAAAGGAAATTGAATACCCCAAAAACCATTTCCCAGTCCTCCATTTCATATGGGTCCTTAACGTTTCAATTCAGCTGATCACGGGCTGTTTTTTTTTTGATAAAATATAAAAGATCATCTGATTTTTTTTATGGCTATGTAATGGTATAAGTAGATACAAAGTTCAAAAATATACTCTAGAAAAATAAGATGATTAATTTCTATATAGAATTTGTTTTTTAAAAAATACATTAATTGTTTAGTAATTCGAGAAGCATATATATAAATGCCGAGGAAAAATATGAGAATAATTAAGATGTGTAAACTTGCACGCATGATTCCGGAATAGCTAAATGGTGCATTTTGTGTAAACATTTTCTATATAGAAGTTTATTATCTCAACTTTAAAAAATAGAATTTTCAGGTTTGTACCATTAAATAGTTATCAAAAAATCAGATCATTTTTCATCTTTTGCTATAAAAGAACCTAGCCAAAATATATGTTTTACTGCAGAATAGATAATTTTACTGTAATATAGTTTTCTTGTGATAATTACCTAAGAAATCAAGGCGGGACCGTGCATCTGTTTGGCAATAAGCTGTATACTACGTTGTGTTCTTTGGTGATGAATGTCGAAAGATTATCTGATTTTTTATAAATATTAAATGATGTAAACTATAAAATCTACGCAACGTACAAATACACATGTAAGAAAACGATCGATCGACAGCCCATGTGAAAAAATGTTGAGTTATGATCCAAATCTATAGTATAAGAGGCTAACTTTGATGCAGCGAAGTGGAGACCCGTCGCCAGGAGGCTTGGGTTGGATTTCAAGGTTTCGCCTTATATATACCTCTTGTAAATCGCCGTGCGGTGTTGTAATCTCATCTCGAAATGGTGAAGATATTTTGTTGGCTGGCGTCCGTGGTTTTTCTCTTCTACTTTGGAAGGGTTTTCCACGTTAAATCTCGTGTTTTTTGTGATTGATCTATTGTGTTCATCGTTTATTTGACTGTCGTTTTCTTAAAAAAAAAAGGCAGGCAGGCAGGATATGCAAATCTTTCATGTGACTCACTTTCTACCATATATGCATGACACAAACAAAAGATTCACATGCGCAACGGTTGGTTCCTGCATTTGTGGATGTAGGATCGAATAAGATCAAACAAACCTACCGGAGGGGGGTGAATGGTAGAGAAAAACAAAACCCAAAAATCTTTTACGGAATAAAGGATTAACTCTGTCGAAAAAATTGACGCAGGCTTGCTACCTTGATCGCATCGCTCCTGTGTCGCCGCTATCTTGATCGCGCCGCTCATGTGCCGCCAAACAAACCATCGAATCAAGCCACTCCTATGACGTCGATCGGATAGTCGGAATCCAAAAAAATCACCAGTAGATGAAAGCCGAAAACGTAGATTGAATGATCTTGACTTTATTGCATCAACTGGTATTTACAAAGTGCACCAACAGCACTCCTATCAAAATCGTCGATCTAGAATCAACAACTAAGTCTCACAAAAAGCACACCGGGGGCATACCCCTCGGTCTCTATTTATATCGAAAAGTCTATCACCAAATAGGAGTAGGACTCCTTATACTAATATGCCTCATCTCTTAGTTTTCCTAATCAAATCCAACATACCAAAATCAGACACAGCCGCAGAAGTCTAAACGTGCTACAGTAGTCCGACTGCTACAGTACCCGCCGCGCTACAGTAGTCCATCCCACACGGTGTTGCTCCACCATGTGCCAACTCGTATTCAATATTGTCACCTGGCATCCTCGATCGTCCGGACCTCAGCTCCTCCCCGAGCTTAGTCACGATCCCACCGCCATTGACCGATATTGACCTCAAGTCACCTGCACAACTAGAGACAAACCAACCGTTTCCGAGCACAGATATCGCAACCTGACTCACATTAGTTACACACACTCGCACCAACACCTTAATTGTTTCCAAACCAAATTCAATTTATAAACCAAATCGCAAACCAATTGTTCATCAGAAAATATTAATCATGCTTATTATCTTACGGTGGAGAGGAGTTAGCAGAAGATCGATGCAGCCGATGGATCGGTCGAGGAGGTAGATTTAGATTCGTCGGCGAGCAGCAGCAGAGAGAGAGAGGCCCAATCGTCAGGCAGCAGCTCATCACTACCATCGTCACACGGCCGGCGGGCCTTGCACGCATGCAATCACAAGCTCGTTTCTGATACGCATCTATCTATCTCTCCGGCAGCGCTCAGGCGGCGTGGCGCGACGACGGCCGGTCGTTGGCGGCGAGCCCACGTGGGTCGCCGGACCACCGACCGTCCGGCCGGTCGTCTTGTTCCGTCGACGGGAATGCACGCAACTGCTGCTTCTCGTCGCCATCCTCGTCGTCGGCCCACAACTGCTTGTCCGTCAGCTAGCTAAGCTACTATAGTGTAGTACTGCGTGCTAATAATAATCTGGATCTTGCCCATCTCTGATTGCAACCACGACATCCATCTGGTCCCTACTCGTCACCTGTCCTGTCCATCCATCCATCTGCTAGCTGGTCCATGCCTTGTACTCGTTCATGTTTCGCGTGCATGTTATTATTGTTATTGAGACTTGGTAATTAATCAACAGAAAAATATTAATTTAGCCCTAAATCTTGCAGATTTTGGGTCACCGGCTATGTTTTGCGATTTGTGCTCCGTGCTCTCTCGTTTACCTCCAGTGACCTTCTCCGGTGTCGGTGACACTTCAAATTAACTTTGTTAGAGAATTGAACCTACGTACGTACATATTAGGGCTGGGGTCGTTGGAACTTGGAACTTGGAACTTGGAAGGGGGCTTGTGGTGGGGAAGAGGGCGTTTCTCTAAGATTAATAGGGTGACCGTAGACAGAGGACATCACCAGTAGATCTACTGGGGGAGCTGCCAAAGAACGGGTCTAACTATTTTGCCTATAAAATTTAAGGGCCGGGTTTAAAACTGGTTGAAAATAAAATTATATAAAGTTTTGAGCTAAAAAATTTTAAGAATTAAATAGGGTTATGAAATAACCCACGGGACTTAGACCATTCCCACCCCTATCTATACGGAGAGTAGAGAGGAGAGGATAGCTAAGGATGGTAGCAGAGGCTGATCCAGTCCATTGAAGGAGGAAGGCTGATTGTTTTCATTCTCCTTCAGCCCCTCTACTCTTCTTATTTTTTCTTTTTATTTTATATCTCCCTCTTGTTTTCATAGGGATCCAACGAGCAGGGAGCTAAGTCCTCTAGGCATCCACGTTAGATCTGCCCCTGGATGGTAGCGACAATGAATTGATGGAGGAGGGAAATCGGTAGCACGGTGCATGCAAATTAGGGAGGATGGGGGTTAGGGTTAGGAGGGGTGCACGATCTCAAAGCAGATCCAACATTTTAAAATTCACATGATATAGGTGAAATTTTCTATCACATGTTGTATAGGCAGTTCATTGAATAGCAATAGTCAAAATTATGTTGTTACATTCTCCAAGATCAATGTCATTTCGGAATTGATGCAGAAATATCGTATTGGCAATAATTTCACGTGAAAGGAGAAAAAGAAAATCCTGCAACCTCTCTACACAAATGGGATAAAGAAATGGAGCAGCTCAAGTCTTGGAGATTTACAAGGCTGTGGGCCTGTGGCATGTGGAGCTTTTGTTTTCTTATTATTATCTAGGATTTTGGGCCATCCAGAAATGCTGGGCTGGGCCATTCAAGGAGAAAGAGCCATGGAACGGAATTAATGGCCCAGGACTGGTCACAGTTAAGGCCCAGATTTAACACTAACAAACCAAGCCTATGAAGTGACAATTTTGATAACCTTTAGGCCCAGGAACTATAGTATAGTTATACACTGTATTCGAGTTTCAGACATATTTTTGTCTCTCTTAATGTATCCTACTTCAGGGTTCAGATTAAGGCCACTTTAATTCAAAGGAAATTTATAGGAATTCTAGAGGATTTTATTTCTATAAGAATTTTTCCTACAAAGCCATTTGAATCAAAGAAATGAATCCTATGAAATTCCTATGGAATTTCTCTTCCTATACAAGTTTTGGAGGAAATTTAGCAAGATTTCCCATACAAGTTTTTGAGGAAATTTAGCAAGATGTAAAACCTCATGGAAAAAATACTTGTGTCTTATCTCTCCTCAAATTCCTGTGTTTTTCCTGTGGTCCAATCAAATGGTCATTTATATGTTTTTCTGTGTTTTGCAATCCTTTGTCAGAATCCTATGTTTTTTCTATTTCTCTATTTTTCATTCTAGTGATTCAAAGGGGCCTAACAACAGAACGTACAGAAGCCATGTATAGTGATTTTTCTGCTGCAAATTTACCAAGATTAGCCACTCGTAATTAATTAAGGAAATGCCAATCATGATCATGACATCGACTGATGAATATATGCATGAAATTAAGCATATATGCATGCAGGTGGCCAATCCCTTTGGCTGCCTCCCTTGTAGCTAGCTAGTCTTCTTCGTCACTCTAGATCTAATGTTGTATCCCCACCGGACAAGTGAAGAACATGGATAAATATATATAGACAATTGTAGCCAATTATTAACGACATCATCATTACCATCATGGCTTGAGCAGAGTCATCGTCTGATTAATAAATGTTAGCTCACTCCATATGCATTGGAGGTGTGATTGTTTGGCTGGAAAAAAAACCAAACAACATATTTATAAAGAAAAATAATTTATAAATAAAACTTTTATGTACGTGTTTCTGATGATTTAAAAGTAAAAGATGAAAAATAAACTATATAGGATAAAAAAATCCTTAAATCAACTCCTAATTTAATGTTAAAAATTTAATTTTAACTTATAAATATAAACATAAGGAAAAAGACGAGAGCAATCGATTCCATCTCGATCTTGATCATATTCTCAAATACTGTCGTCTTCAGTTCAGAGCTGGACCCTGAATGGGGATCGATCCATGGATCAGAAATTCACATCCCCTGCAGCTCTTGCAGACGACGACTATGGTTCACCAATGTAAAATATGCAATTAATGTTGATTAATTACATTGTCTTCGATCGTTCAAGACGACATGAAAAGAGAAGGATCGATATGATGCAGAGAGTGGCATATCTACATATATGCATGGCTTTGGGAGGGCACGCTTGCATTGCACATAAAGTGCTGGACACCATCGATGGCAATCAGTTTCTTGAATTCTCCTCTCGATCACCTCTCCTCTCAGCACATTGCCTCTGCAAAACATTGTCTTCCAGATGCTCTGCATTTCTTCAGGAGCAAGACAAGCAAGCATGCACTATAATTTCTACTCCCTTCATTATAAATTATTAAGATGGTATGAGATTGACGTACTAATTTAATTTTTTTAAGTTTAATCAAATTTACAGAAAAAATATATAGCATCATCTAATATAATATTCTCTTATAGTATTACACATGGAGATCATAAGTACAACTGTCTATGCAATATGTTGCAGATGGCAACACATCATAGACCACCTACGGTAAGTGTTTTACGTATGGTCGCCTTAACTTAACCGCCTATTGAATGTGTTATTTATATAGGCTGTTGGTTTGGAAGACAGTACTAGAGATTATTGCTTAAAACAACAACCTATATAAATGAGTGTATTTTCATAGAACTTGATACAACCGCATGTGGAAACACCTTTTCACAAGCAGTTCGTGCAATTAACTGCCCATGTCTTCATAATTTTTCATCTTCTTGTGACTCATTATCTTTCTATGTCACTTCAGTAATTGCGCACTGCTTCCAAAGTTGAGACGCTAGGCAGCCACCTCCCCAACTTTAAATATTGTGCCTTGTGCTCTCCACCTCCCATTTACTCGCCTCTCCATCCAACCATTTCTCTTTTCTTGTCCACTCTCACCGGCTATGGAGTATATGATAATTAACTATCATTGAAGGGTGCAACACCATATATCTTTTGACCAGCACTCCTCTATCCCCTGGTATTGTTGGGAATGTTCAGGACTCAAATAACAAGCGGTTCTTCAATGGACCACTACCATTGAGGGACTATGATAATGAGGATGAGAATGATCACGTACAAGATGCACGAGGACAAGTAATACAAGAATAACACGGTAGTTAGGAGTACCAACTTGGTATTAGATGCAATTATGTTACCTTCATCAAACTTAAAAAAATTAACTTATGACAAACGCCTTATAATATACAACAGTCTTATAATATAGAATATAGGGGATATCAATATAATACTTAAAGTGTTACAACTAGGTATGTTAAACAAAATTTATAAGAATTTGATCTAGTATTTGTCTCACGATCGTTAGGATCGATGTACGCACACTCATAACTGATTAGACAATATGAATATATGAGTTCTGTGGTAACAGTGCTATATATGCCTTGAAATGTGGACAAAGCGAAGCTTTTTCTGCAGTTTCTCACCAACTGCTTTTCTCTTTTCGTTTTCATCTTGATGAGTTTGTTAGACATTCCTTTCTTTCTTCTCTGTCCTGCACAGGATCAATTAAAAGACTCCCATCACTGGCACGCCTTTTGTGCTTTACTTGCATTGCCTTCATTATTGGAGCATCAAGCATAATTAATATAATCATGGAAGACATACCTCCTTTGTCACCGGCTCACCTCAGGTTCAGGAACTTGTCCTTCACAAAACACATGCTATTTCCGTCTCGTAACATTACTCTCTTGCTAATTCAAATTTGAAAGAGCAAGATATATAGTAATATTATGGAACGAAGGTAGTAGTAGCAAGCTAGATCTTTCACCTTCTTTACATGTTAGCTAGTCATAGGCTTTTGACAAATTGCATGTGTATGAAATACCATGTCATCAGATGGGCCTCTACTATATACGTTAATGACATGAATAAATAAATAAATATATATATATATATATATTCAATAATAGACTTCTCATAAATTTATACATGTATATGAGATATCGTGTCATTATCTTTGTTAATTCATTTTTGTCCATAATGGAAATCAATCCAGATTAATGAGTATAGAAATGGACGTAATCGTGATTAATTAATTGCATGTGCTGCGTGTTGGAGGACAGTGTGCAGTCCTCTGTACTATAGCAGCGGTTTGACATGAGATCGAAGTAATGGCGTGCTTGCAGTTGCAGTTGAGGCGTCGACGTCGATCGTCGCGGCGATGTAATTGATTATGATCCTCTTAATTCTTAACTTCCACTGTTCTTGCCACGGAAACGGGCAGATTCAATTCATTTATATATGGCTTAATATACTGATATATGTGTGATCATTATGTACGTTTCAGGATGGATGAATGGTTATAAAAGCTATGGGAGTACATTGATTATTTACTGACTCACTATAATTTCAGAGCTGTATAGCTAAGAGGTACGTACTGAAGTTTATCCATGGTGTCTAAGAAAAATAGCTGGTGTGTACTTGGACATCTTTTTCATGCAGCTCGCTATCCCAATTAATTAAGTTGACTTTTATCATTTGAAGTTCCTGTTGTAAATTTATCAGATAGTAGTCCTTCCATTCCACGAGATTGAATAATAGTCTGGCCGCTTTAACGCTAATAAATCTAAACACATATATAAAACATATACATTGATCATTAGATAATCTAGATAACATTAAAAAATCTTAAAATATAAAACAAAGTGAGTATTACATATTGGTATAATGTCGATCGATATACATGGTATGTTTATATATATATAGGGATAAATCTATATCGTTGGATCTAGATCTCCACGAAAAAAGAGAAAGGTTAGGGACAAGAAGAAGAGAAAAAAAAAAGTTGAGGGACCGGAGGAAGAAGAAGGCAAGGAGTCTCCCTCCCCACTCGTCTCGATCTATCACACAATATATATATACTTTTTGTTGAAAGAGAGAAAAAATATGTTTAAAGATGTTTCTATACCTTAGACATAAAGGGAGTAGCTATACCTGGTAGTAGAATAGAAATTTCATATATATATATATATATATATATATATATATATATATATGAGAAGCTCTTATCCAATGATTTATATAAACGGGTCGATCGATCTAACAATAATAAATATATAGATTATTACTCAGAGATCGATAATCTGGATTTTATCTAAGGATCGATTACTCTATTGTTGCATGTGTACGCACGTACGGATACGTAAGTTCTACTTGATTGTATGCGTTTTATGATTGATATGAGTTAAAGAGAGTTGATTTCAGGAATGGATTGGAAGGCTAGCTTGTACTACATGTGAAGAAGTTGGTGAAAAGGCATGCAATGCAGGAAGCAATGTGTGTGTGTGTTTGGTTGGTGTTGGCAGGTGCGTGCTGTGCAGTGTGTATATATCGCAGTGGATCACAGCAAACAGATATCACATGAGATCGATGGATGCTGGTTTTGATGGCGATTCCAAGCTAATAATGCAGTGCTGCTAGCTAGCTAGCTCTTACAGTGCGCACACACACACGAGATACGTACCAACGGTGCATGGCCACATTGCCGGCCTGCGTTCTCTCACAGGAGCTATGTCGTCTTTCTTAATTACTCGACAAGTTGATGGATTATATATGTAACTTGTGTTGGTGGAAAATATTGAAAAATGTTTTGCGTTCTGCCGATAACTGCTTTTATATATAAAAACGAACCATGGGCTTGTTGAAAAAGCTTCAAACCACTGCAACTTTTTCGAAAACCTCTAGCTCTTAAAATCATCCAAATTCTCTCTCTTTTTAATAATGAAATTCATTCTTCCGGTCTTTTACTTTAGGTACAACCAATTTTTACAGAATTTACAAGAGAAATAAATACGAATTACAATTTACAGCTTGAATAAAAATAAAAAAAACTACTGGTTTAGAGACCTTCATCAGAGTATACGAACATTCAAAACAAGGTTTTCACTGGAGAATCCATCTCCTGGCATGGTGATGGAAGAGGCATCATGACATTGCCTATATGAAGGTGTGTGGTGTCCTCTATCATTACCGATTTGGTCTTCATATGCTCATGACTATAATAAATGAGTTAGACAAGCGATAACTAGCGAACATGCATGCCAGTTGACAACTAGCACAACCAACTTGCTAGGGTTGGATCTAGAGACCTTAAGCCGCCAATCGCACCCTTGAGTAACTGCAACTAGTCTATCATCGACAAAGGAGTCCAACATTACTGCATCTCTACACGACTATCTCCCCATCGTGTAGCCCTATCTCCTACGTTGGCTCGACAACTCGCCTCGTCATCACGATTTTGTGCCCAACATCTACATTCCGCGCGTGGCCACATTAACCACAAAAGCCCATTGTTGCTGCATCCGTCAGACCATCTCCACCACACCGCCTGCCCAACCCACATCAACATCGCGCCATCGTCCATGTGCCACCTTGCTGTTGTGTCAAGATTTAGGTGTTGTAGCTCTCTGCCGCTGCCACACGCTATCCTTCATCCATCCCCACACCTCACCGCAGCCAATACTGTCGTGGGAAACTAGATCCCGCATCCATCTTCCTTAAGGATCTCCTGATCGGCGCTTCCCTCTAGCGGGGCAAGGAGGGCACCTCTTTTTCTATTCTTGTTGGAGCGATTCACTAAGCACTGAGCGCATCACCACTATCTAAATTAATCCAAAGTATGTCCCACTCCATAGTCTGACATAGAAGCCGGAAAATAACTAGAAACCAGAACTGAGAAATCAACCTTTCCTAGATTCTCATTAGCTACCTTCTCAGATCCTTAAGCTCCCTAAATAGATCCATAATATTTAGAAACCGCTTGATTACTCAACCAAGATCAAAATAATAGTGGGGGGAATCAAAACTCCTTGAAACTAGCTAGATTGCTGCCTATCACCCATCTTAATTTTTCTTCAAAACTGAAATTAATCTACATTTACAAGTTGATGAGCAGTAAGTAGCTCGATCAGTACTACTAGCTAGGCTACTTGCAACGTACAATATGGCGGTGGAACCTCCAAAAACACCGTACCCTCTCTCTCTCTCTCTAGATTTAACAAGTTGATGGTATATATACGTACGTAGGCGTAGCTGCAGGTAGGTGTATAGTATACGTAGCAATGGATCGATGAGCAGATCATAGCACAATAAAGAGGGGTCTCGTACCAGTTTAATTTGGGTTCTTCTCATTTCTCTTCCTTTTTCTTTCTCTCTTCTCTTCTCGATCTTCTTTTCTGTTTCTATAGCTAACGAGTTCTTGTGCCCCACTGATCGATCGATCCAGAGATTCGAGCATTGCTTGATTTATTTGTGTTTGATGGAGAGTGATGATGAAGAGTCTCCGGCTACTTCTTCTTCCATGGATAGTTGCAGTGGCGGCGAACAACAACGGTCTGATCCGCCGCAGTATTCCACGGCGTCCTCCGGCTGCTGTCGTCGGCCGGCTGCGACGACGAGGCAGCGAGGCGTCGTCAGCACGGAGCTTCACCTCGGCCTCACCTACGGCAACCCTTCCAGTTCTACTTCTACCCCGAGGCAAGGCTTCGTCGATCTCTCGATTTGGTATTGGTGTTCATCGCTTTTTGACAAAAAAATTGCACTTGCTACTCGTCAGATCGATCTTCTTGTTCAGTTCGTCTGGCAAAATTCGATCTTTTTTATTAGCCCAGTGCTAGCCGATCAGTTCTCAATCCGATACGGACTCATCTCGCCGGGAAAAATTAATCATCTGATTTGTATCAGGAGTTCGCTCACGACGGCGACGGCGGCGGGTGATCACCATGGCCGGCGGCGGCGGTCGCTGTTCGTGAAGGTGTACATGGAGGGCGTCCCCGTCGGCAGGAAGCTGGATCTGATGCTGCTGGACGGCTACGCCGGCCTCGCCGCCCAGCTCGCCGCCATGTTCACAGCATCCACCATCACCTGTACGTGCTAGCTAGCTAGTCCAGGCAGCATTAATTGTTCATCGATTTACTGAAATCGCTGGTGTTAATTCGATTTGCTGTTCATTTGATCGATCATGCAAGATCCACATGCCATGGATCTCCATCAACAATTCGCCGTCGGCGGGAGGACGAAGGAGGATCATCATGTCCTGACGTATGAAGACCAGGAGGGAGACTGGATGATGGCCGGAGACGTTCCCTGGGAGTATGGCAAGCTCACCAAATTTTCAATCCCCATTGTTTTGCAAAACGGCTTATAAAAAAATTAAAGTTTAAAATTTTAATTTTGGTGTTGATTTGGAGGGTTTTTTTTATCGAAGGTTACTATATCATTTGTGTTTATATTACTGAGGATGGGTATTTAAAAATTTTTAACCATAAGTTATTTTTTAATTACTAATAAGTTGTTTTACTTATAATAAGTATAAGCCAGAGAACGAGGATGTTAACCTGATAATCTGAGATGCATAGTTTCAGATCATTCTTGTTTATTGTCAAATTAATTACATCCTTGAACTAATTGTGGTTTCTCTTTAATCCTTTTTGTGGGCAGGTTGTTCCTGGCAAGTGTAAAGAGATTGAGAATTGCAAGAGCAGACAGCAAGTATCAATGATTATTATACGTTCAGGATTGTCAATTAATTCTTTGTGGTGTTCATGGATTTATTCTTTCTTCTTTTTTTTTTTAGTTTGCTCATTTTGGTGGAGCAAAATTGAGATGATTGTTTTCGGCAGGTGAAAAAAAATAGCGAAATTGAGCATAGCAGAGTATACCAAATATATGTACCCATTAATTATAGTAGAGAAATATACAAAAATACTAAGCATTTTCAAGATTTAAATCTCATACCAAAATATAAATATTTTTAACACTATTGAAGATATTTATCTCCACCGACCGTCTCATTACATGATTCCCATCCATTTCCAGGATATTAATTTGTTCTTCTCAACCTTAACTCCTGCTAAACAATCCAAACAACCTAAAAATACTTACAACCTAAAAATACTTACATTTTAGAAACAGAGGTAGTTCTTATTAAATGTAGAATAATTTATTTTATACACCTGCAGTTTTATTGTATGGAAGATAACTTTTTTTTTTTTCCTCCAGTTGCGTGTTTTCCACTCACGGTGAATGCCTCCATCAAGGAAGTCGCTAGAATCTCAAACATGCACACCTTGTGCAAAAGTAGCTAGAATTTTCATTGTATTTGAGTTTTCGAATGAAAATTGAAATGCATGTAGAGTTCGAGGGCCAGAAATGGGTTTGCTACTTCCTTAGAAAGAACTAGCAAGTATTAAATTTTTCTAAGTGGACACTAAATCCAATTAGTACTAAATGCAGAACTATTCGTGCAATAACTATAAAAAGAATACCAGGTATATAAGGCTCTATCGTGAGCCTTCAGCTTAAAAACATAAGCTAAAAATTTAAATTTTAAAACTAATTTTGTGTTACAGCAGCCTGATGTAGACAAGAGATTTCAAGAAACATACTCAAGTCACCTAGCAAGAGTATGTTACCATTACTAACTCAGATTTTTCATCTGAGAGAAAAATCTCCTCACAACACGTCCCCAGCAAAAAATATAACCATGAAAAACTAGAGTGATCACTGGAGCTCATGACAGTTCAGATATCACTCTCTCGCACTTCTCCTCCAGGATCCTTACGGCCTCTGTGAAAAGCGTCTCTGGCGGTAGAGCTCCAGTAGACTCGATCGTAACTAGCCAGGGGAAAACAATTGCCAAGATTACAGTGAGTTGAGCAGGATTAACTAGGCTGATACAGCTACAAATTCTGTAAACGGTGTAGTATGATGACAGATGATTTAGGTTGTTTGTCCACTACTTACAGATGAAGTGGTCTCTGACGCGCCGTAGGTGTACATGTTCCCCAGAAGGTCCCGTAACACATTGCCTACAAAGGGTGCATGCTCTTGGCTTAGCAACAAATGCTCTCTTTTCCCCTGCATATACAAAGAGAAGGGTCTTATGGACAGGTAGAAATCATAGCTTGAGTTATGACCTGGAAAGGTTGAGCCATAGGAATGTACACCAGTGATGGTTCAATTATTGACTTTATTTGCCTAGTGCTTTTGATCTTTTCGCCCTTAGTTCCTTCTAGTTTTATCGGAGTTTCATTCAAAAAAAAAAAGATCTGAGCACCTATAATTATCTAGATTTTCATCGGCAGATGTTTGTTTCCTTGGTTTATGGTTTGAACTCTGAATCAATTTAAACTCAAACAACTATCTTTCATATTCACTTCTACTAATTGGAAATGACCAAGGAAGGCCTAAGCCAACAAACCATCATCTTGCTTAAGAACATTGTCCGGAATCGGGGTCTACAAGGTGTTCACTATGTAAGAGCTTGTCACATATTGATTTTATCATATGCTCCCAACATGTATAACTTGAAACAATTTGAGCGTCCATCATACACATTAAAGCAACTATGAAGATGGAAAAGTTAGTAAAAATAAATGCCAATATGAAGTGGCAAGCGTCAAATGGTAAAGACTGGGAAGACATCACAAGGTTTATTATTGTGAAAATCTTCGCATCCTCTCCCAATCTTCCTATGAACACCTTTATTATATTCAGATTCATTAGCATCCATATGAATCTAGGTGGGCCAACACATCTTATAATGTGAAATGGAGATAATATAAAAGCAAGAGAAGCACACCCATTCAGCTAAGATTAGTAACCACTCACTTACTGTCCCAAGAGGCCAAGATTAGTAAAATAGGTACACCAACAATTAATGGAAAATGAAGTTACCATTTCCCAGGTCTTCAATGTCAAAAACATTGACTGGGCACTTTTTCACTAGCTCCTCTGCATCATCGCCTTTGAATTCTTCAGAAAGAACAACCTACATGACAATACAACACTAAGCCATGAAGACAAAAGCTATGCAGTAACTCCTGATTTTTCATATTAGAGTTTCAAGAGAAAGAACTTTACCTCAGGGAGCATTCTGTACCAGGCTGTAGCAACCGGAGACCACTTAGCATGAACTTTCCCTATTCCCTTAACAGCATGTACCTCGAGTTCAATAGCCTAAAATAGAACCGACGGTATTAGAAAGAACAATCGTTTGCAGAGAATCACCCCATGAAAAGTAAGAGGAACAATTTCACCATAGCAAGTTTCCATGAGAAAATATCTTAACAAAAGTTTCTACTAGCATGCACATGAACTCCGGCTTGATGAGAAAAAGAAAAAAGATTAATCATAGAAGTAATGGTAAAGCTACATATTGCAGTACTCCATGAATTGACTGGATTGAAGAAAAAAGATTAATCACTGAAGCACCTTAATCCAATATATATTAAGTCTAAAGTGACAAGAGATATAGCTATGAGGTACTCCTATCATAATAGTAGCACAGAGAAATAACCACAATAACAAAGTTACCTGGCCTGGCCCAAGCCTCGCAATAGTTATGTCCTTTAATTTCACACCAAGAGGCTTTTCTAAGATATCCTTCTGGCTTTGACTGAAGGAAGTGTACGTCTTTTTTTTGTCCCTAGATTGAGCAGGAGATGCCAAAGGTAGTTGACTACCTTCTGGCAACCACTCTAAATCACCAGACTTCACTGTGCAGTAAAAAACTATGTGAATGCTTCATACAGTAGAAAATATAAACCAACCTTCTAGGAAATACAGCAGGCATGTGCCGCTGATGATTATATACAAGTACAGCAAGAGAAAATAATTAATATATCATCAACATACATTTTTAGGCTTCAGCAAAGTAATTTCTTAGATGATTGATTAAGCATAAGAGGCGACAAGATAGACTATCAATGCTTTCTAAGCTGAGCAATGATAACAGAATGGGCATGAATTAGATGAAGTACCAATAACTAAGGATCCACTATTTGATTATGTGATATGTGTATGAACGATGAGTCGTACAGAGTATCAGCAAAGGAACTCCTTTTGTACACAATAATGTATGTGTTACACATACTTTTCTGCGGCGAGGATTTCTCCCTCACGATTTTCTTTCTAAATAATTCTGACCATGGAAAGTCTGAAGAATGTAGCATCAAAGTAGTTTGAAACAATTTAGTTGCAATTTTTATTAAGCAAAACTTTGGATGAAAAATAAGGTTGGTAGCTATACCAAGATCATTTATACTGCATATCAGATGATTAAGGACGATTTAAGAAACAGAATCCAGTTGTCTTGATCGGTAAGTTTCACAGCATATTGTGTGATGTTTCAAGTGGTTACCACATTACAAAATTAGATAGTCCATTTATAAGATATAGTTCTTTGAAGGTTACTAGCGGGATAAAATAAGGTTACTAAAAATTAATATATCTGATTGCAGCTCACACGTGCAGGGGTCTCCCATAAACTTGTAAACATGATGGTACTAGCTTATTCAGTAAAGATAGGCAAAATATGACATTTAATCTTGAAAAGCAATGAACAAAAATGGCTCAGAAAAATAAGCTGGAACAGAATATTTAGAAATAAACCATTCAGAAATAAACCACTTCTGCATGACTATGACACACAGGAGGGGCAAAAATCCACATGGAAAATTTAGTAAGATGATTGAAAACTGTAAAAGAGTCTTGGTTGCAGGTTAGTAAGATATACCTGTAAGCCGTGGGGAACCCTTTTTACATGAAACATGGAGTTTGTACACAATAGTGTTTCTTTCATTTGGGGCATCATTTTCTACAAAATGCAACAGAAGAATAAGAAAACGGTTATTCGTGTATAACAAAAACTTATGAATAGCAAATTAGAACAATTTAAGTTACTGACCTGAAATATATTCAAAAAGCCTTGGATCTGCATCAAGTGGAATAAGGCCAAGTCTATGTGCAAGAACTTCATCTGCTATAACTGAGCTGTTGTCAGCAATAAGGACTTTCTCAATTGCCATTGTAGGAACCTGAAAATTTAAAATAATGAAGTACATATATTGAAATGAAACCCCAAATACATGGCACATTTGATAACAGATAGCAGCTTCCAAGATTGTCATGATGACAATATGTGCATACCTCTGCTATGAGTATTCTTCGAAAAGCATTAGCTACCGACGCATCAATACCAATCATATCAAATTCCACATCATCTTCCGTAAGTCGTTTTATCTCGACTTTGAAGTCTTTGCAAAATTTATCCACTGACACGCTGTTATCAATTCCCATAGCAGAAAAAGCACCACCATATTGAAAACCTTCAGTCTTTAAACATATACACAACAGATTAGGCATATTGTACACACACTAAAACTGTAATAAAAAACAGCTATTTAAGAGCCTATTTGTTAAGGAGGAATTTAAACCCATAAGACTAGAAAATGTGAAGTAATATAAATGTACGGCCACATCAATCCATAGGAATTTTTACAAGAGGTTTGAGTAGATGGAAATTTTCCTAGAATTTTTTTCTTTCACTTTCCTGTACTTCATTCTACAAAGCGAATAACTTTCATATGAATTAATCCTTAAGGAATTCGAGTGCTTTGTTTTTCCTCCCAACCAAATAGACCCTTAAAACAGAACGATACAAAAAAACATAAACTTTAACTAGACTAGCAAAAGAGATTCAACGGAGCATGTTAAATCCTTCATCATCAGAAGAAGAAAAACAGCAAAACAAAACTGAAAAATGGAAATCGCTTCTTCCCAATATATATTCTGAGAACCAACCCATTAGATAGATGCAGTACTATTAAAGAGTAATGCTTTACCAGAAAAAACACAAACTATCAGAATATAAGAACGCACGATTTCTTCAAACGATAGAATAAATCAAGCAAGCAAGCAATTGTAACATCAGAAACATGCACACAGGCAGGCGTACAAACAATCACAAAAAAAAAAAAAAAAACTAAGCGGAAGCAGCAAGCGAAGAGAAACGGATTACGTTGACGGGGCCGTCGAACTTGCAGACGACGCGCGTGCGCTGGAGCTCGAGGTGCTCCGGAAGCTTCTTCTGCCTCCGCTCCTGCTCCTTGGGCTCGCTGCCCGTGCCCTTGCTCGACTTCGTCCCCTTCTTCGGCATCCTCTCCCTTTCCCCCCCTTCCTGCTCTCTCTCCCCTTCCACTCAAGAGCTCGAGGACACGCGCACGCGTCACCAAACAAGGAGAAGAAGGAGGAGGAGGAGGGGGAGGAAATCAGCCGGCGATGCGTCGACGGCGAGGAGGTGGCGCGGGCACGAGCTAGGGCAACGCGCGCGGCGGCGGGGGCGGCCGACGAATTGGCGCCCTGATGATGGAGGTCAATTTGGGCTTTTGCTGGGCCTTATACGAGGCACTTTGGGCCTTTTATGGGCCTTCTCGCTCTAGTAAACCTCTTCTCGAAAAAAAAAAAAGAAAGAAATCGGAGCAGCAACGTCGCCGGCGAAAGCGACCGGCGGCGAGGGAGATGAAGACGGTGAGCCTCGGCGCCGCCAGGCCCACGGCGGTGAAGTTCCGGATGTACGCCGTCGTACCCCACCCCCCTCCACTCCCCCAATCCCTCTCTCGAGATACGGAGGAGGATGTTTGCGTGCGTCTTCTCACCTTGCGCCGCCGCCGCGGCCGCCGTGCTGCTGCTTGCAGGCCGACGAGAGACAACCTGGTGCCGATACGCGTCGACGTCGAGGTGGACGGGCAGCGCTACAGGGACGCCTTCACCTGGAACCCGCGCGGTGAGTATCGCCTCCTCCTTCCTCCTCTCGCGTTGCTTGCTTTGCCGTGCTCTCTCTCACTCTCGTCTCGTCCTACTCCGACGACCCAAAATCTCTCTCCCTTCCTCCGCTGCGCCGCCTCGCAGACCCCGACTCGGAGATCATCAGCTTCGCCAAGAGGACGGCCAAGGACCTCAAGCTGCCCGCCAGCTTCGTCCCCCAGATGCTCCACTCCATCCAGGTACCGCCCCAATTCGGATCCCCATCCTTCTTCTTTCTACGGTATATCTCGCAATCTTTGAAGCTTTACTACTCCATCCATTCCATATTATAAGACATTCAAAACCTAATTCATTCGTGTATCATATTATAAGACATTCAAAACCTAATTCATTCGTGTATCAATGTATATGTTTTGTATATGTGTCTAGATTTATGAGCACACATACAAATCTAGATAGGGCCAGAAAATCTTATAATATAGAACAAAGTAATTATTTACTAGGACTCCTTTTTTGTGTGTTTCTAATAGGGGCAATTGGCCGAGTTCCGGTCCTATGAGGGAGAGGAGATGCAGATCAGGGAGAAGATTGTGCCCCTGAAGGTTTTGTTTGCTTTCTTTTGCTAACTGCAGATTGTGTTTGTACATTTTTTTTTGTTTCACTGTATGAATGTAGTGGTGATGAATTTAATTTGCAGATTGACCTCAGGATAAACAATACTGTGGTTAGAGATCAGTTTTTGTGGGTAAGTGCAAATATGTAGATTTCAGGATTCTCATGTAGAGGTGGATTTGCTTCCTTTATCAAATATTCAAATTGTTCGAGTGTGTTATTTGCTTGCCTTGACATCAATTCTTGTGGGTACATGTGCATTTGTAGATTTGAGGGTTCTCTACTGTTTTCTTCATCGAGTTGATTGGATGTGCTGTTTACTCAGTTTTATGTCTTCACATCCATTTTTGAATTCCAGGATATAGGCAACCTGGACAGTGATCCTGAGGAATTTGCAAGGACACTATGCGAAGATTTGAACATTACAGATCCTGAAGTTGGGGTATGCCTTGAAATCTGAAATTCCTGATGAGCTTAATACATTCCCATTTCTTTTCTGAAGTAGTTTACCGTTTAAAGCATCATGTCAAGAAGTAATTTATTCCTTCAAAAGAATCATCTCTGGGAAGGTTGGTTCCTTGTCATATGGTCCCTGTTTCTTTACCTGTTATAAAAATTGAAGGTGTTTCCGCTAAAACTTTGGTATGTCATATGACTTCTAATCAGAGTGTGCACACACACGCCACAATTTTATATCTCTACCCCTATTCTCTACTTCTCTACTATTTTGTTATTAAAACCAATAGTGTTTCTGCCCGAATTTTCTCCGTCACCAACGTTTCCGATTCTGTTCGGGCCTGTGAGCGTGACACAAAGATAAATGGCTTTCCTATTGTTGTTTCTACTAGATGGGTCCACGTAACATAATGCTCGGTAAGTTTTGATGAAGATCCAGCCAGCCCATTAACAACACAACCATTACTTTCTCTATGTCGTCCCGCTAGTCAATGAAATTGCAGAAATTTCATGCCGGAGCTAGGATTTGAATACATATTGGCCTACCCAGTGCATGGACAAACCTTTCTGTGCTCTTCCGGTCCAAGTCATATTTTCAATTTTGGTGCCTACATTGATTAGTTATAGCTAAACAGCGATAGTAGTGTCCTGCTACCGTTATGTCATTGCACCACTAAAATAGCACAGGGAACATGTTAGAGCTAGTGGATAAAGAAGGAAAAAAGTCCATTTTACTCCCCTGGACTATTTCTTAGAGCACTTACCCCTCTAAACTATTTTTTGGCTCATTTTTACGCTCCGAACTATTGAAAACGGTTCACTTTACTCTCTAACGCTACTTCTATTTTTTTATTCTCTCTATATTAATTCTCGCCGATATTTTAGGATTTTTCAAACTGTTTACGTAGGTTGGAAGCACCTTAGATTGATTTAAACCAATATTTTAAAGTTCATGCAAATAGTCATGAAAAAAATTGAAAATATTTTTAAACTTTGATAATGGTGTCATCTATGGCTCTAAAAAAGTTCAGCTTAAAATACGACTTGTATTAACAATAGCAACAAAGAGAAATGTTATGAAGTAGTGAAGTGAACTATTTTCAATAGTTTAGGGGTAAAATGAGCCAAAAATAGTTTAAGGGGTTAAGTGGTCCTGTCAATTAGTTTGGGGAGTAAAATAAGATTTTTTTTTCTTAAAGAAGTACCACTATTTTGAATATGCACACGTGAAGAATTGTTTTTCTTAAAGGGTGGAATATAAAAATTAAACCATAATCATCAAATTAAATATATTTATCGTAATTTTAGTTTTCCTGTTGCAACACACGGGCAATTTTTCTAGTACATGCTAAAGAAACCTAATCTGTAATTGAGTTTGAATGAGAGAACTGTCACATTTTGTTGAGCATGTGTGTGTGTGAGACCAGCTCCCCAGCTCCCCTGTTGGCCTATCCTCTTCCATTTTGAATCACTGGGGTTATGTTGTTGTCCTCTTAGTGATATTTTTCTGCAATATACATGCCATCTTGCCTGTGTCTTTATGCTACTCGGTCCAATTTTACCATTCTATTTTTGTAAGTATTGGGTAAAAATGTCTACTATCAACTTCATCAACTACCATTATATTCCATTGAATTTTAAAGTTCTGTTGAATTCACTATTATTCGCATTTTTTTCAGCGCTGACATAATTTTGAATAATTTGATGTGATTCTTTGCATAGTTTCTTACTGGTGCTGTTTTTCCTGTAAACACCTAATTTGTATTATTTTCTGCAACATTTTTGCACTGACAAAGTGTTGATGATTGACGTGCAGCCTGCAATAGCTGTCTCCATCCGCGAGCAGCTTTATGAGGTTAGCTATGCTTGCCCTTGTTATTTGAGTTTGCTAAAAACTGGTTTTAATTGCTTTACACGTACATGGTTACCCTTTTATTTGGTAAGATAGCTGTTTGACACAAACAAGAAAAATATCGCTTGTCTTTGCAGATTGCTAGTCAGAGTGTTTCTGCTATGAGGGAAGCTAAAGTTTCAAAGAAGGGAAGGCGAGCACCAGAGTTTGCTTCAAATAGGTTTGTGCAAGTAGTGTTATTTAAGTTTTAGGGCAACTTTACAAAAAATGAATATTCAAGGTACATCCTATGTCTTTTGGTATATATATCATATTGCTGTGACCATGTTTCTGCAGTAAAGCCATGAACAATTCGCTGGACCTATTCAAGTATTTTGGCAGCAAAGGAAGTGTTGTTCGGTAAGCTCTTATGCTAAAAAACCTTGATATGTTGTTAATTAACGGTGGTTTCTATGTTTGTCTGTGTAAGAGATCTGGTCGATCATTCCCCGTTCGTAAGCGAGAAAGCAGAGAATTTTTGCAGCTTAAAATATTTCAATTTTTTATGATTACTACATTTAGTCTTGAACTTGAGTTGATCTTATAATTCCTCTGTAACAGGAAAAGGAAGGAATGGTACCTGTACGAGCCAGTTGTAGAGGCCATAGCTAACGAGGAAGTTGGAGGAAATGATGCAACAGAGGAGATTAACTCGAGGTGAGAAATGATCATATGATCAGAGGACTCCATTTACTGTTCTAGATGCGAGTCCAAGTCTGCAACTGAAAAACAACTGTGCCTAGGAATGCATGACTTGAAAGCTGTAAGCACTACTACTACTACTGCATCCGATGATCCTGACACGTTGAAGAGGAAGAAGAGGCTAGGAGAGAAGGATGAGAGCCTTCATTCCTTCATCCACTGTAACTCCAATGCTGTCTGTAAAGCTTTCAGCTGGTTGTGATGTGAGCTGTGACTGGAGGAAGCCACTGTTTATGCAGGGAGAGGGAGGATTAGGTAGGTTTATTTTCTAGGTTTGCTCTGTAGGTGTGCAATTTGTTCTGCTCATCAAAAGAGAAATGGATTGTGACCTGGTTGTATGAAGCTTGCTCTTCACTTTGGATGCTAGTAGTCTTGACTCTTGACCATGAATTGGGCTTGTGATGTTGTTTGGAAGGTTTGCTTTGTGGGCCGTCAGTCAGTGTTTAGGCCTACTAATTAAGCCATTGGGCTTTAGCTGCCTCTCATTGATTCATTATGGGATTATTAATTGTTGAATACTCCTTTCGTCAACGTGAAAAAAAAAACCTGTCAATCAATTCGGATCAGTATGTGTTGTATGAAACGTGAAAAAAAACTGTCAATCAATTCGAAACGTGGCTATCGAATTGGTTGGAAGATTGTGCCGGTGATGACAGGGCATATGAGAAGAGAAGCTTCCTTGCCACTAGTATCGTGGCAGAAGCAGAAGCAGATCGTCGTGTGGCGGCGACGTGTTTGACGATGACACCACGTACGCTGCATATCCAGATGCCTCGTTTGGTCCTCAGGATGAAACAAACTTTGACCCACTGACTGAGGCGTTAATTAAATAGCTTTGGCAATTAGGGTGTTTATTTTTTGGAACTTATTTTTAAGTCTCTAGTCACATTAGATGGTTGAACACTAATTTAAAGTATTAAATATAGACTAATAAAAAAACTAATTTTATAAATAAGAGCTAATTTGCAAGACGAATTTTTTAAGCCTAATTAATCTATAATTAGCAAATGTTTACACATAGGCTAATCATGGATTAATTAGGTTCATTAGATTCGTCTCGCGAATTAGTACAAGATTACGGATGAATTTTATTTATAATTTATGTTTAATACTTCAAATTAATATCCAAACATCCGATGTGATATGAGACTAAAAAGTTTAGCCCCATCTAAATTCGGTCTTTTGTAAATGAAACATAAATGGTTCTATAATTATTTATATAATAATGAAAATAATAAATTTAACTATTACAGAGTTAAAGAACATATTCCTCCAGGAAAAAAATGTTCTTTTAGTTTGACTTATAAATCCAGCGTAGTATGATTTCAAGGGGGTAACGTATGGGCATACGTACAGATAAAAAATATTTTTGTAAATAAAACTTTTATATACATATTCTTAACGATCTAAAGCTAATGTTGTGAAAAAAAACCTCAAATCAAGTTGAAATTCTAATTTTGGCTTATAACCATAAAGTCAGTCTGTTTATGCTTTAAATAAAAAATATATTCCTCTAGGAAAAAGAAAAGTATGTTCCTTTAAGATCGAGGAGAATCAGCCCATTGCTTAGCTGGGGTCTCCAGCTAGCTGTGATGATATGAACGCGCAAGTGCTAAGAAAAAGACAGATATTGCCAATAATTTTCCACCCACCCATAAATCGATAGTTTCATCCTTTATATATAGAGAATAAAATAACGACGACGATGTTTGCGATGAAACGGTGTCTCAACGGCAGCTGGAGCTATGTACGTAGCGTAGCACACAAAACCAAAAAATGGATGCAATTAAGTGTGAGCGTGTTATTAGCGAAAACGTATTGTCCTGTGTATCCATAGTACTACTAGGTGCTTAGCAGCTAAGAAATTAACGAGAATTTAATTTAGGGGGAAAAAACAAAAATAGAAAGGTAGGAGGCGAGTAAGTAACGCGTCAGTACCGTGTGCATGATTCCGAAGCACATACGTTTGATTTGGCCGGTCGGTGAGTGAAATTAAGCAGTCAGTCACACGTGGCATCGTCATCCTTGCCATCTCCTCCTCCTCCTCCTCCAAGCTAGTATAAATAAGATCAAATCCAATTAGCCGCCTTAGCTAGGTACACTCAGTCAGTTGCAGTTCCAAGTTAGCTGCTGCTTCTTTGTTGCTGCTGTTGGGGGTGGGGAGATAGATGGCCGGAACGGCGAACTGCATCGACATCCTGATCGCCATCATCCTCCCTCCCCTCGGCGTCTTCCTCAAGTTCGGCTGCGGCCACGAGTTCTGGATCTGCCTCCTCCTCACCTTCCTCGGCTACATCCCCGGCATCATCTACGCCATCTACGCCATCACCAAGCAATAAGCTCAGCTGCATCAGTATACATGTACATCCCCATCTCATCAAATCAATTACTACTATTCAGTTTTCATACAACCTACTGCAATTAATATGCATTTCCATGGCAATATGATCCATGCATGTTACTGACAAGTTCCTTCAATTTCTGGATATATGTATCAGCAGGGACAACATACAAATCAAACCGCTTCATCGATCTTGCCGGCACCTTCGCTGATGAGCTGCCGCCGTGTGATAGATAGCTTGGAGATGATTGCTATGTGCGTGGAATTAATCATTTCTAGTTCTTGATTCGTGTGTGTGTGAGTGTGTGTGTTCATCTCGTAGCTTCCAGTGTCCCCCGGCCCCTCTCATCCTGTCCTCTTCTGATCGATGTTTCTGATAGCAACTCTTTGTTGTTCATCAGTTGCTTTCGTGTGTGAATAATTAAGCTGCGATGTATGTATGTTTCTTTGTATCTATGATTACCTGTTACTACTAGTGAAGTTGGATTATTGAGATTTGGGAGCTTGAGATCATCTTGTTGCTTGTATATACATCTTGTTCAAAAACCGAGGGCTTCTTCAGAATACAGAGGATTTTACATGATTCCATAGGAAACGGTTCAATTTCTTGAATTTTCCTTTAAAAACTGTCCAAACAAATTTTCTTTCGGAACCCATCAAAGTATCAAACAAAAGAGGCCATGAAATGATTATGTTTGCCTGCACTGCTGCGCAGTGCTATGTATGTAGTCATAGTGGCAGCTAATTAACTATCATTAATATCTCAAATCCCTTTAGTAAAGGAGCATCATCAACTTGGAGTATAAAGTTGCATTCACCCATCGATTTCCTTGTCCTTTATCCCAAAAAGAAGTGTTTTTTTTTCTTTTTGGAATTTGGGTCGCGTCACTGGAATAGCCAAATTATTGTAGGCTGGTTAGTTTTGTTCATCAAAGTGGCTTTAGGCAGAACCAAGTGGGCCCTCTCCCTTAGATGGGCTGGCATAATTACTTTTCGGAAATGGGCCAAAACTGTCTCCTCATCAGCTTGAAATGGACGGCCCAGCTTAGCTCACAATATGCCTCTATTGTCTGATTTAGCTGAAATTTCTTCGTTTTTTTTAGCCCGGAATAGGCTCCTGTACATTGTTGCTGAATTTGCACCTAATTTGAATTTGTGTTTTTGAAGAATGTGGCTGTCGAAACCGATTTAATATGAAGCAGTGTGTGTGTTTGTGAATCGAACAGTAAAGGACGTCGTAATGTGGATTATCATCTCACATTTTTTTTTCATGTTAGCCGTAGTATTTAGAGTCTTTTACCCGTATGTCATTAAAAAAGTTAATAGTTTTTTTTGTGTCACAAAAAATTTTATAGACACCTATGCACCATGATACAAACTTTCTTTTCACCTACGTGTCATTCCACCCACGAATAACCTCTTACATGTAGGACCCACCTAGGAAATTACTACCCTGCCCAGCAACTTCTCCGTCCTCTTTCCCGTGCGCCGCCTCCCCGTAAAACCTTAGCCGCCGCCGTCGCCGGACCGGTCAGATCCGGCGGACCCCCGCCTCGCCGGACCGCTGCCAAATCCTCCTCCCTCTCTCCCGTGCGCCACCCGGCGGGCCAGCGCGCTCGTGCGGCCAGTCGGCGGTCAGGCCGGCGCGCGCGTGCGGCCACCCGGCAGGCCGGCGCGCGCAGCCCAGGGCGGCCTCCTCTCCCGTGCGGACCGGGGCGCCCGTGCGCCAGCGCTCCTCCTCCCGTGGAGCCAGGGCGCTGGTGGTGGGATGGCCTCCCGTGCGGAACTACCGGAAGAACACGCTGGCGGCGAGCGTCTCCAAGGGCAAGGAGGAAGATAAGGGCACGGCTGAAGGGGGCCCTCTCTATGTCAAAGGTGAGCACGGATGGCGCCCCGTACCTCATGAAGGTCGACCTCAAGATGTATTCCTCTCGAGAAGATGTTCAGCTGCTTCATCACTGGTCAGTATCTGGATCAAATGTTCTTTTATGATCTTTCTTGTAAAATGCAACATTTAGTTGGTGGGAGTACACTTTAGCATGCCACTGACATTTTGAGAAACTTGCCGGCACGGATCCAATGCCTGAATTTTGCAAGTATTGCAGATTTAGTGGTGAACTCTGAAGGAAAACATATAAACCTTTACTGTCATGTTGCTGCTACTTCAGAAAAGATTCATTGTTCATGATCGCACCATCTAAGTACCAATCCGTTTGGCTAATTTGCTAAATTACTAATCAACCTTTCTTTTGGAAGTTGGAACTACTGGATTTAGACAAATGCTAAAAGTTATACGGGTTTAAACATGAAAACGTGTTGTGCAAATTAAATCGTACAATTTCTTTGAGCTGTTCTTTACATATTGCTTAATAGTTCTAACCGTTCACTGTGTTTGATAAGAACAACATTTTGGCTTGTATCACTCTCTCTTGCTTGTTAGCTTTTGATTTTGTGAGGTTGTTTTTTCACCCCGTTTTCACCCCCTTTGTTTTTTCACCCCGTTTTACTAATTTATATGACCATGTATGGGTGGCTCTCTACAGACCGTGCAGACACCAAGAGAAGCAAGCTGTTATAAAGAAGTGTACACTAAGGAGGGTTCCAGATGAAGTGGCTAATCTATCCAGTCCAGCTTCTAATACCAGAAGCAACAAGAAACTCCTGCTTGAAAATTATGTGGAGGAACTAATACTTTTGATGCAATTTAAGATATGTGTGGTTTGGTGTGATGAAAACTAGTGAAATACTACTTTTTTACGTGTGGACTTAGTGTGGTGAGCTACTATCATAAATGTTGGTGATCTTGTTATGTGTGGACTTAGTGTGCTGATATACTATTTTAAATGTTGCTCATACGAACTTGTTGCTACGGATGCAATGGTCATGCACCTACTTGAAGGTTGATGATATGACCTAAGTAATTTAGTACTAATGTTATTGATTTTATCTATTGTTTTCCATATTTTATTTATTTATTCTGATCTTTTCGAATATTTTGGATTTATTACGAATTTTCCTTTATATCTTACAATTTTCCGGAATTAAGAGCCAATTTTCCTGAATTTTCTTGAATTTCTAGACATTTTATAATTTAATTACGAATTTTCTAACTTATTTTCTGATTTAAAATTAATTCTGTCATTTTCTAATTTTTTTACTGATTTTCCATATTTATTTACTGTTAATTTGGGCATTTTTCTGATTCTTTTGAATTATCCTGATTTTTTGCGAATTTCTTGGATTTATTTACGAATTTTCCTTTATTATTTACAATTTTATGGATTTATGAACCAATTTTCCTGAATTTTCGTGAATTTCTGAACATTTTATAAATTGATTACGAATTTTCTTACTTATTTCTTAATTTCAAATTAATTCCGTCATTTTCCAAATTTTTTACTGATTTTTTATATTTATTTACTGTTCTAAATTTATTTTGACCATTCATTTACTAACAAAGACAAAATCGTCTTTTTACACCTTCATTTAACATTCTTCCATCCAAAATGGCATATAGGTAAACGAAAATTTGTGTCAGGGTATAGAGATGTCTCCGAAGTTTTTTATAGCACAGAGGTAACCATCAACTTTTTTTAATGGCATAGAGGTATTTAATCGGTCTCTTGAAGACCAGCCATAAGAAAAATTTGAAGGTATTTCGTGTAACTCCTACATATTGTGTTGGATAGCACAGTGATCCATGATAAGTCAACATTTGATATAAAAATCGTGTCCATCCTAGCTATATAAAAAGGTTGAGAGTGATCTAAAATAATTAAAATCTTCATGCGTGAAAATAAATCGTACGCTCTGTTTTGATACTGTGATTTCCTGATCAATCAAGCTTCAACACTCATCACATTGTTTCAATTCGCTGATTTGTCCATCCATCCAATTAGCAAACAAACAAAAAGTAATTGAGCAAATTTTGCATTATTATTGGAAGAGATATAATTGAGTAAACAAAATATTAAGAAATAAAACCAGTAGAATTAATTAGAGTAGTGTAGTAGTGATTAGGAGGAGTAGGGAAGCTGGTGGGCGCAGTCCAAGTTGTCGCCGGCGGCGACGGCGAGGATGCCGCAGTATCGCCGGAAGAAGCCGATCCGGTCCTTCACCCGCGGGTCGTCGGTGCGGTTGCACTCCAGGCCGCCGTTGATGATGTTGGTCGTCAGCCCGAACCCGGCCGTCCGGTTCGCCGCCGCGTCGGCCGGCGACGGCCGGTACCCGCCCGTCATCACGTCGTGGCACGACGGCTTGGGCGGCCGCGGCGTCATCCAGAACCACAGCGCCGTCTCGAACGCCACCACGGCGTCGGCGGCCACCACCTCCGGCGACCCCAGGCCGTCGAACCCCAGCGCCTCGCCGGCCGGCCCGTAGTTGAAGTTCCACGACAGCTGGATGGGGCCGCGGCCGTGGTAGGACCTGCCGGGCGCGCACGGCCACCGCGCGGCGACGGCGGCGGAGGTGTTGTCGCAGTAGCTGCTCGCCGGCTTGACCTCCTCCTTGAAGCAGAGGCCCCAGGAGTAGGGCCCGTCCGGCGCGGCGGCCCACCCGCCGGTCGTCTCGTGGGAGACCTGCGCCAGGAAGGCGGCCACCTCCCGCCTCCGGGTGCCGCGGCCGCCGGCGCCGCCGAAGCGCGGGAACCGCTCGGCGGCGCGGACGAAGGCGGAGTAGGCGTAGAAGTTCCTCGCCGGGCAGGCCGCGTCGTCCTTGTGGATGAAGAACGACGCGTTGTACATCTCCTCCGTCACGATCGACGCCACGTGGCTGCGTGCACGGCGGCCGGCGGCCGAGACGAACGTCGACGGCGACGACGCCGCGAGCCACAGGGCCATGAAACTGCACATCGCCGCGGCGAATGGGCGTCCTGCTCCCGCCATCGTCGACTGCTGTCGAGCAATGCGAAGGGAGATCAACGACGGGAGAGACGCTCTTTAAAACCTTCGTGTGGACATGATCTAATCGTTTCTTACATTCATATTATAAAAAATTAAAAATTTTAACGAGAAAGATTAATGTGTGATATACCGCTATACAAGCATTCGAGATTAAAATTAACTTCTCTAAGTTGCAAAAGAAATTCAAGTAGAGCTCTGACTAAATATAGTTTAATTTACTATTTCTTATAATTTATTGTAGTCGAATTTAGACATACATGTTTAAGTAAGTGCATCATATGTTAATATTTTTTGTAAAATTTTTAGATCTATTTAAATGATTTGAAAAATAAAAAGTTATTCACTTAGATGTGTTTGTTTTCAAGGATGTGATAGTTTGGGATAGAGCCAATCTATCCTTGACCACGTTTGGTTGGTGCAGGGTGGGATGGGTTAGACAAAAAGAGAAATATTCTTTTTAGATCCAGGTCCAACCTATCCCACCAAAACGGTGGAACGGATTCATCTCAGGATGATTATGACGCACGGAGGGTGTCCATTTTATTTATTAAATTTATTTAAAATATATTACATGTATAAATATACATCTAATTACTTTAGATTATTCATATATTAATCCTAGTATTTAATAATTTATTTTGGATATTAGAGGTAACCTCTGCCCTGTCTCATCTCTTCCATCAAATAAAAAACAGATCCAATCCATCACATCCTATCTCATCCCTCTCACCAAACAAAAAACAAACTCTAACCAATTCATCCAACCAAACATAAAAATAAAATCAATGGATTAAAATCTATTTCCACAGACTATGGAGATCTGTAGTTTTCTACAAGCAGATCATACGGAGTACAGAACGTGGCCGCATGTGCATGGCGGCGATTGAGTACATATAGATTAGTACAAATCTTCCACAGTTTGACTTTGATGATTTCATCTACCAATGCCTTGCTATTACTAATTTCTTGAGTTAAACTCACTCCGATAAAAAATACATACATGTTGTTCAACGTAAATGCATATATGCGGGTTAATTAGCGGTCGATCGATTGTTAAAATATGCATATCTCCAAATATATGGATATGATGTGTGTAGAATCATTGGAATTAATTTATGATGGTCTCTAGGTGTTTTTTTATTCAAACGTTACAAACTAATTGGGTTTTATTTATATCTCAGGTTCGAAAGTTATGTTGATGAGATGGATGTCAATGCATGGTCAGAATCTAGTGACAAAAATTATAACAATCAACTGATAAGTCAATAGCTAGAGAGAATAAAGAGAATTCTGGGTTTTTTCAGCTTTTACCTTTTACTTTGTTTTCTGAATTTAACTATGTAAATCCATATTCTTATAATATGAATAAGAATCTAAACTATTTTGAGAGGCTGAAGATCGTGCAATAAGATGGTTGCTAGAAGCTCTTCGAACAGGACCAACCAAAATTTTTTTTCTTATTGCAGGAAAGATAATATTACTTAGATAGTACTCGAGAATCAGGCTAGGTCAATGGCTCATGCAGGAGATCACTTGGACAGAGCATCTATCTATGTAGGTAGAAAATTAAAGCATGGATCTTGGAAAGATGCATCTGGCCCCGACCGTATATGGGTTGAGTCGCATATACTGATATACATGGACCACACCGGCCGCGGTGCGGAAAATGCAATAACAGATTAATATGTTATTGATTAATTAGTAGTTATAATAAATTTAAAAACAGAGTGTTGTGATTTTTAAATCAAACTTTTTTATATAGAGTTTTTATAAATAAAACGCACTGTTTAATAGGTTAGAAAGTATGTGCGCAGAGACGATCTGGGTTAATTAACGCCATCATCGGTTTCACTCTCACCTGAGCTCCGCTGACTCCATCAGTCCATCAATGTTAGCTGCATATAACTAGTATATATACTTTGAGTTTACTTGGCCAGCTTTTTTGGAAACCGGGGACTTTGATCTTTTCAATATTATTCTATGATCTTCTTTTTACTACTATGTTTTTTTTACACATGTAATAGCATACAAAGGCTCGTTCGCGAGTCACTGTTGAGTTCAACTTCCTTTTTCTTTCCGTGGGCACGTTTCTGTATTTTTTGCTAAAAAGGTTTATACGAAAGTTGTTGTAAATAATCCATTTTTTAAGTTTTTAATAGCTAATACTTAATTAATCATATACTAATAGTTTTTCTTAATTTGCGTGCACTGATTACCCTCCCTCGTACCCCCTCCTGAGAACGAGCCCAAAGTTCTGAAGATTAATTTTTAAGTAGGCTGATCATATAGCAGTACTATACAGTTTATTATCAACAATTTTCAGCATCTAGTTTGTTACCGATTGTGTGCAGAGTTGCACATACATATTTGTTGATTTGGCTATTGGCAGCATTGGTTTATTCACAAAGCAGTGCTACTTTCAATCTTAGGTTGGGGCCTTAATTGTCATAAGGTGAATTGTACGTATCACATCCTAGCCCACTTAAGAGTAGGCCCAACGTGTGTGTCCAAATGCAAATGCATACCTGCCAAGGTTGGGCACATGCCAACATAGAAGGCCAAACCAGTGATCATTTCATATCACTTGGCTAGTGGTTTGTTGTGTTGTGTGCAAAATATGTGTATATCTGACCCTAGTTTTCTATCAAATGTGATTTAGTAATTGTGTATAAAAAGGATTACTATACAATATTATTTTTAAAAAATATCATGTATCCATTATTTTTCTTAAAAAGAGATAAACCCTCATCTTTTGGCTTTTTGGCTGAAAAAAATCAAACAACATATTTGTAGAAAAAATTAATCTGTGAATAAAACTTTTATATAAAAGTTCTTCACTATCTTAAAGAAAATGCTTAAAAATAAACTACGATGAAAAATCCTCAAAATCAACTCTAAATTTAAAGTTAAAAATTTAAATTTTATTTTATAAGTATAAACAGAAGCGTAAAGACGAGACGATATATATTTATAAAACATTACTACGTTATCTCATTACTACGTTATCTTGGAGACTAGTAATGAAGATGCCCCCTCATCTGGTAAATGTGTGCCATCATCCTGTAGTTGATTAGTGCCACACAAAAGATGCAAGTGACAGAAGCTATGTATATATAGCACGGATGAGAGATTAAGTACAGCAAAACAAAAAAAACAACGATTTTCACATGAGATTGAATAAAAAAAGAACTTGATAAAGTCGGATGGGGCAGGCAAACCAAGTGACGGAAGCACAGAACTTGATAAGATCGGGAGTTACTTTCATTATATTTTTTAATTAAAAAAACTGTCGAGAACAGAAGAAGAGGGCAAAGAAAGCAGAGTCGGTGCAGGCTCCGACCGACCAACTGAATCTTCAAAGAAATAAATTTACAATTATTTTTTCGATGGATCGGATGATGCAGTAATTAATTAATACGCATATATCTATCTCTGACACCGAAAGAGGAGAGATGACTGCAAGAGAACATGGCTGCCTCGAAAGCAATAATAAAGAACATGCGGGTGCAGTTGGAACTGAAGAAGTTGCCGATTAAATTGATTAAATCTCTCCATTAATCACAGCTTAAGCAGGGGCACATATCAGAGTGTGCAGTGCTTGCTTTGCCTGTAATAATGGGGATTTGAAAGACTCGACCGTAGTGGAGTACGTGATCTGATCGAGCAGTAACATGCTTGTGTCGATCGATCGATCACAAAAATGAAAATGGAGATTGATTAGAACAACAATAATCAAATGGGGACTAGTGGTGCTAGTGCTAATGCTGCATTAATTTTCGCTGCAAATTGCAAATGATATGTACTCGATCCCATCTCGATCTCCATGCCAATGCAAAGGGCGGATGGATCGTGTCGGCCGTGCGTTGTTCATGCTACGGCGGCCGGCGTCAGGAGGCGGCGGCGGCGGCGGTGGTGCAGAGCCTGGCCTTGTTGTCGAGCATGGACCACATGACCTGGACGTCCTCGTAGGCGCAGGCCATGACGTCGCCGTAGAGCTGCGACGACCGGGCGACCTCCACCACCTCCACGTCGCCGCTGCCTGCCGCCGTAGCTGACGGCGTGCCGGAGGATGACAAGGAGGAGGAGTGGCGGCGCTGCTTCTTGGGGCGGTGGTGGCGATGCTCGTCGCTGCCGCCGGCGGTGATGCTGCCGCTGTTGCCGCCGCCGCCGCCCTGCTGGTTGAGGATGGTGCGCGCCTTCCTGAACGGCGACGTGATGGTGCGCACCCAAGAACCCATCGGCTAGCTAGTTGAAAATGGCGAGCGAGAGAGCGAGCTACGTACTTAGCTAGATCGAATGGAGATGTGAAGAAGTAGTAGCAATTGAATCGAGGAAGATGCAAAGGCGTTGCTGCGGCTGGTGGCGGAGGCCAATATATAGCGTGGCTGGCCGGAGGGAGAGACGAAGGTGGGAGGCAAGATCCGATCCGGAAGACAAGATTGGTGGGGCTGCACGTTTAACGTTTGTTTCTTGATGCCCACCGCGGATCAAAATCATATCAATCGCTCTCTAATAAATTAAGAAACAAATACTAGTATGTATTACATTAAGGGTCTGTTTGTTTACTGCTGATTTCTTTTTAGTTTATATCATATCGAAGGTTTAGATATTAATTAGAAATATTAAATATAAACTATTAATAAAATCCACCTCATACTCTGGAGTATTTCGTGAGACAAATCTATTGAGCATAATTAGTCCATGATTATCGAATGTGATGCTTAGTAAACATGTGCTAATTGTGGCTTAATTAGGCTTAAAAAATTTATCTAATGAAATAGCCTTTATTTATACAATTAGTTTTGTTATCGGTTTATATTTAATACTCTTAACTAATGTCCAAACATTCGATGTGACAAGAGACTAAGAAAATCACTGGATCCAAGCAGCCACTAAGAAGTGAAGTGAGAATAAAAGTTTATAATTATTACTATTTTTTTAACACAGTAAAAACGAGTTAGTAAAGTCATCGACGGTACGTTCCCTGGAACTGAAAGAATAATTAGTTATAAGTACGAGCACTGATGTTAAATGTACACCCTAGGTTCCACCATACAAAATATACCTACGGGGTGATTGTTTGGCTTATTAAGAAAAAAACAAAATGATACATTTACAAATAAAAAATAATTTATGAATGAAATTTTTATATATGTATTCTTAGCGATCTAAAAGCTAGACTAAAAAATAAACTATGATAAAATACCTAAATTCTACTTTAAATTTAAGATTGATCGAATTTTTTTAAAATTTTAGCTTATAAATAGAAATAGAAGCGAAAAGATAAGACTAGCAAAATTTAAAATAAAAGCAGGATACTAATTCAGTTTAGCAAACTCTAATATATATATATATATATAACTGTTCTCCCATTTAGTAAACTCCAATATATTTTTGCAAAGCCTAATTCATTTGTTGTCATTTTTATAAACTCCAATATATATATAATAAATCGAATAAAAATAAATTATTATTTTTTCGGCGAAGGAAGCATCCACTGCCGCGTGGATGGAGGAGGGGTACCACTAGTGTGAAAGGCAAAGGTGGGAGGGAGCGTGCATGTGGAGGAGTCAAGGTTGGGTTTTTGGAACGGAGGAGGAGGAGACGTTCGTCCGTCGTGTGGCACACGCATGCATATGTGGAAATGTGCGGCAAAGGAAGGAAGCAGCTAGCGTCGCGTGATCCATGTGCCGCACTGCACCGCCTCCTCCTCGATCCCTGCTTCATCCAAACGACCAACCGTTTCATCACTGGTCACTCCGTCTTAAATTATAAAATAATATTTTGGTTTTTCTCGAGCTTAATTTAATCATGTACCACTGTTTTCTACGTAAAATTTTGTATTACCAAATTTTACATGCAAAACAGTATTACCTACCTTCTTAAGAATGAAAAAAATGCTCTTTTCTCGATATTCATCTCTATGAAATCTGAACCGATATATATAGTTTATACGCGTGTCTTAATTTATTTGTGTTTGTATGAATCTAAATAAGGTCAAAACATCTCTTATAACCTGACATTAATTTATTTGTGTTTCATAAGCCATTAGTCAGATATGAGAAATCTAGATACACAAATATTTAAACCATTCTAAATTTCTATTACCTCCGTCCCGATATAAGTTTATTTTTCAGTTTTTAGATACAACATTTTGACTCTTCATCTTATTCAAATTTTTTTGTGATTAATATTTTTATTGTACTACATGATAAAACATGAATATTACTTTATGTGTGTCTATTTTTTTTAAAGTTTTTGCATAATTTTTTTAGATGAGACGAATGGTCTAACGTTGGACAAAGAAAATTAAAAAAAATTATTATGGGACATAGGTAGTAGTAATTAATAAATTTATCGTGTGAATAGGGGTGGTAATGGGCCTAACCATTTTGCCTATAAAATTTATGGGCCGGATTCAAAACGGGTTAAAAATAAAATTATATAGAGTTTTGAGCTAAAAATTATTTAAAAATTAAATAGGGTTGAGAAAAAACCCACGGGCCTTAACCCATTCCCACCCCTATGTGTGAATTGTCCCCCTTTAAATTAGCCATATTAGACTACCACGATAACGACCAACGCCTTTACACACCACAGAAATCTAGTTATGAGGAGGCAGTTATAGGCAGATTTCCCTAACATAAGCATCCGACATTTTCTCATCAGGGTGATGCTTCTTCAGAATTCAGATAGGATCATCTATGTAAAGTTAGGTGGTTTTGTGTCACTAGCATGCGGATTCATCTCTCTATGAGTATGGGCTCATACGTAGGGGTGAAACCAGGTTGGGTATGGTCAGATAGGAGCCTTTCTGTATCCTAACCCATATTTTCTTTTCAGGATCGGGTCGAATACGGATATTGTCGAATACGAATATGAAGACGGATAATATCGGGCACATATACGGAACAGATACGTGCTAAGACGGATACGAATGATCTCGGTTACGAATACTTATTCGGATATCAAATCAAAACAACAACTATATATATCACATATATAATAGCTATTCAACTATTCCATAAATCTTAAATACAACTATATCATGGAAGTAACAACTAGCATTAGCAAAGCTTGTAAGGAAATATAATTGATTCATTAAATTATATCATTAGTATGTTAGTATATATGAACAAGAAGTATAAATAAAGTTAACATACATGTATATGGAACACTTAGAATAATGTTTTTTGTTACTGGGCTTTAATTGTATGTGAATAATATGGGCTTTTGATGGGCTATAACTATCCAAGTCATATCCGGATATTTAACCGGGTAGTACCCGTTCTTTTTGCCGGGTAACCCGTATCCGTCGGATACTACGTTCCCGAACCCGTATTTGTATCTGAGAAAAATACCCGAACCCGACCTGAAATCCGTATTATCCTCCGGATACCCGATTTGGTGACCCGAATTTGTCCCGAATTAATTCGGACGTGCGGGCGGACGGGTAATATCCGTTCCGTTTTCACCCCTACTCATATGTAACTGACAACGTCGAATATGCTTCTCCTCTCGTAGCAATATTTAAGTGTTTAATACCATTTCAACCCTTATATTTGACACGGCGAACAACTTATTTAATACTCTCCCCGTTTTACATTATAATGCATTTTAGTTACACCTATATTTATCTATTGATCGGTGTATATTATATATATATATATATATATATATATAAATCTAGGTAATGCTAAAAGTCTTAATTTGTTAAACGAAGTTAGTAACAGAAAATAAAATGCAGTTATCTCTAAAAACAATTATCAGTTTGAAAATTGAGAGATATAGTAAATACTAAAAACAACTATCAGTTTCTGTGTTATACAAACATTAAAATTGAGAGATACAGTAGATACTAAAAACAATGATCAGTTTGAAAACCGGTCTCCATGGCGGCCGGCCACTAACGGTTTTTCAGAGGTATGGGCTAGCTGACCATCAACAATAATGTTACTACTCATATATATCTTATACTACATGATTTATAGTATATATCTCTTCTGACAGGGTGCCTAATTACGCACGCTATCAGAGGCCGGGAAAAAGCTATTTAAAATGAAACGGTTGATTAAGGAAGGGAGAACCACATAAATGTCGGCATGTACTTAATCATGCATATGCATGCATGGCTCAACCAACAAACAAGTCACTTCGTCCACGTGATGGCCGGTTTATTTTCTGTACTTTGAAGTAACATGCAGTACATGTTATCATGTTTTATATCCAAGCTACCTTAAAGAAGAACACACCTAATGATATAACACACGCTATCACATGGCTTAATTAATCTTATAGGGTTGATTATGGAGGGGAAATTAAAACTCTGGTGTATGGTGCACGCAGATATACCTTGATCACCTACACAAGGATAACATCGGAGAAAGCAAACTTAATTTTCTAAAATAAATGGGATCAATGTAGATGATACTACTGGGGCAGTTAATACTGCAGCACTAATTAATAGTTGTTCGAGTCCCTCTCTTTCTGGTTACTGAGGGCACTCACGCTGCAGGCGCAATGGTAGTTTCTATCTATATGCCACGATAAGTAATTTATTGAAGAGACAAAAATAAAGAAACTGGTTCTTGATTAAGACCTAGTGTTTCTATGTAAAACAAGACTGTCTGTGAGAGACGAATGCATCATGTGATAATAAGATTTAAAAAATATATTATGAAAGATAATTTCTTGACACGATATCCTACTTTCTAGCACCGTAAGTGCCATGATGAACCAAGTAAAAAGAAACTCATCCACGTGATTGGCGGGTTAATTACTGCCGGTTTCTCAAACTGACATCCACTGATATCCATGCAATGCAAGCATGTGTATGTAATAATGCAGGTTTGCCAGTAACATGATCTATCATCTAGCTCCGGTGATAAAAAAAACTTAGATATTAGAAAAGTACCTAATATCAATTAAATAAGTAGAAATAATGTTTCAAATTCAGACCGGCTAGCACATTACCTCGTGGAGCTAGCCAGAAGACCCCTGGATGTTTTTCGCTCCTGTGATCAAACATATATGCATGAAGCACACATTCAAATGCATATGTTATTTTAAATAACGATTGGAATCACAACAGTTGAAAGTTAACAAACATCTCTGATTAGCTATACTATTACACTAGCTCCCATTGGGCAGAGTAATTAAATCAAGCACTTCTATTTTGTTTAAACCAGCTTCAAGCATGGACCAATCACCATTCAAGAACAGAAAAAAATATTTCGTACTGCAACACAGCCACAGCCACCCAATTCAGTTAGCCTGAAACAAAACAAAAAATGTTTGAATCACATATGAGTTCACGTGAGGGCGTGACAGTAAGGCTCAGAGTGTTGAAACAATGAGACGATGGAAGCAAAAGGTGATTAGGCACTGTCGTTACCGCCGGCCACCGTATGTCCATGTGATGCACCGGCCGGCCGGCCGGCAGCATCCATGGCCGATCCGTCGACGTCGAAACGACCCCGGCCAGATTCATGTACATGTGCTGCTTTTACTACTGTTGTTGTCGATCTACTTGTAGATTGGTCATTCTTGTGGTCTCAGAGTGCTCCAGTAGCTTATTAATAAATTCTCAAAGCTTTAATATAGCACCGGTGCCTAACTCCGATATATATTATAATGCATATGGATTTTGTTACTGCAAACATTTTTTTCATCTACGAATTTTCAGAAGGGCACATGCATATGTATTGGATCGTATTTTATATGCTTCGGACAGCCTAGTCTGAACATCTCATGTACTCTCAAGACTCAAGTGTCTGCATGAAACCATATGGTGTGTTTGCTCATCTAAAGCCCCCTCAGTCAACAGGAAAAAACAGGAAGTTTCAGAGTCTGCACCTGTGGGTTTTCAGTGCTGTTTTCAGGACACTGTTATTAGGTCCCTTTCTATCTCACAGATTCATGTTCACTCTGAGTATTCTTCTAATCACGCCGAGAAAGATGTGCCCTACTGACAGATCATACCAAAGCTTCTTTGAATATACGTTCTGGTGTATGTGACATGAGAGTATTTCCATCATCTATTTTATTTCTCATGATCTGTTGGAGGCAAATAACGTTGTGCAGATGTCATGAGAAAGAAAAGGATGTAGCTAGCTGCTTCAACTCTTGCAGAAGTAGATCAGAGGAAGAGAAAGCCCAGGACACATAATAAAAATAAATAAATGAATAGAACACTTCATCTAGTCCTATCTTTTCGCTTATACTTATGCTTATAAGGCAAAATTTAAATTTTAAAAATTTAGATTTGATTTTGTGGTTTTTAATTCTAGTTTATTTTTCAACCATTTCTTTTATATCACTAAGAACACGCATATAAAAGTTTTATTCACGAATAATTTTTAATCGTTAATAAGCGATTTTACTTATGCTTCTAAACTGCCAAAAGAAGGGGTTGATGATTTTAAATGTGGTAGTACTGAGAAGCAGTTTGATATATGTCAACTATTTCCATTTTCCCTTTTTCATATGAAGCACAGAGATGTTGCTTCATCTATTCATCATTCCCATTTGGTACTGAAAATTAGTTCAGTGTTGGTAAGTGTCAATTTCTCTGAATGCAGTTTCAGTTAGCAAGTTTGAATGAAACTCATCAGGAAAAATGCTTCTGACAGTGGCCAACGACACAGTCGAATACTCACATCGACGAGCGCGAATCTATAACCATTCCCAGATTGAGTAACAAATCTAGGAGAAATGCAGTGCTGTTTCCCCCAATTAATATTCTGTTCAGGTCAGACGCTGTTGATCACTAATCACCAGTAATTAAACACTCAGATTTGCAAGGGAGGGATCCACACATTGACACACATGCACGCATTCGGTTTCAGGATCGGTTTACGAAACCATGACAAGATTGGGTCTCGTGCACTGACCTCGTTGGTGGGGGAGGACACCGGCATGGATTGCGGCGGCGCAGAGGGACGGGGATTGATCCGATTTCTCCGCCCGCCGTGTGGCCGTGGCTCAGATGGCGGAAATCACAGCAACCGAATGGGACGGCGAATCCGGTGTAGGGGGGGAGTAGGGGGGTAGGATCTGAGCATGGCCCGCCTCCAGCGATGGCGAAGCAGGAGGCCGGCGCCGGAGAAGGAGGGCGCGGCGGCGGCGAGACCGCGAGAGGGACCAAAGTGCAAAATTCAGTAACGCTGTTTGAACCAAGGACCTAAATGTAAAAAATGTTCACCCTCAAGCTAAATCTTAACATACACAGGGATAGGTTTGCAAACTGTTTTGAGAGCCCACTCAAGTCCACCGCCGGGTTGGGCTTGGGCCGTTTCAGTGCATATACAAGGCCCACCTTTTTAACCGCATTGCATTGCATGGTACACTTGTAGCAAATCGTCAACCATGGATCGAATTTTACTGGTATCTCTTAACCCTAAAATCGGATATAAAGCATTCTAAATTTCTATATCACTAGTATAAATTGGGTCCATCGGTAGTATTAAGAATGATTTTGACTGACATGACACCCACATGATAAATTGACTTCTATCTTTGTACTACTAGGCGTTCACATGATGTTTATATGGCATTTCATGCACTAAAAAATCAAAAAATAAAAAATAGTTAGACCCACATGTAAGCCTCTAAGAAAAAAACCAATAGAGCCCACATGTAGAATAACCCCACCTCTCTCTTCCTCGTCTTGCTTCCTATAAGGAGAGATGACCCAATAGCGGTAGAGCACCTTACTTGACGTCACTTATCCATTGAGCAGTGGTAGTAGGGTAAAGCTTGCGTACCCTGGTTGATAGCTGTGGTGCTTGGCCTCCCTCTTTTCTCTCTCCATCTACCACACCACCATCACTCCTTCCCCATTCTCAACCACATGGTCCATGTCAAAATTGAGTATGAGGTAGCAACAAACCCCACCTCTTCCCGGGCCCTAGTGGTGGATGCGAATGAGCCAAAGCCAGAGTCCTGTCTCTCTCCACTGACAGCGTCGATTTGGTCAATCATAGGAAGGAAAGGCGGAAAGCATGATGAGGAGGGAGTTAATAAACACCTTGAAATTGTTAGGCTCCTATCTCGATCGGGTAACGTCCACCTAGATCCATTCTTGCCTTCTCTTTATGGAGATCACTATTCACCTCCCAGCCTCGACAGGCCTCTCGTACCCGGCACACCCCGTGGTTGTCCTCTGCCCCTCTCCACCTCCACCCTTCGCCATATGGCTCCCATGCCTCCTCTATGCTGGCCACTGGCTAGGTCTATGTGGGTCTCCTTCATTTGGGTGGCATTGATGGAGAGAAAGGGGGAGAGAAGATGGTGGACAAATAGAGGAAGACATATAAGAGAGGTAGGTTCATTGCTTTTAATTTTTAATTTAATTTTCTCAAATTAAAATGTTATTTACGTGTCAAACGTAGATACTATATCTCATAAAAATTAGGTCAGAGTGCCATGTAGAAGCCCCATCATCTGAAACCAGATTCATAAACACAAAAAAAAGTAAATTGACCTGGTTTTAACGGTTAGGGTATACTCCCTCCATGTTTAAATATATGACGTTGGTTAGTTCAATTTTGAACTAACCAATGTCATATACAAAAATGGGAGGGAGTACTATATAACTGATTTTGTAGTTAGGGACGTGAATCAAAATCGGCCACAGGAGTCATGATTGGATAAACTAATAAAGTAGCTGAAGAAATTAAATAAGGTATGTTGTGATAATTGAGATAAGGAGTGTGAAGAAATACTTGTCTTTTGAGATAATTTTGAACTTTAGAAGTAACTATATTTTGAGATGAAGTGAATATCTATCCTGAGATACGGTTAAGAGCAAGTATAATAAGCAAATATAAGCTAGCTTAATTCCTAGCACATGTCGATAATAGGAGAATAAGAGCCTGCTCTTACTCAAAAATGAATTTATTAAATACGTAAGTGAGAATATGAGGGTAAAAATGAAAACAACCTTATCACTGAACTATTGCACATGTGAACTCTAATCTATTAATGTGGCTCATTGTAATTTATTATGCTCCGTTTGTCACTGGTGTGAGAAACGTAAGATTAACTTTATTATCTTTTCTAACTTATATATTTGCAAATAATATCAAAGATGTATATCTGTTATGATAAATCTATTAGTACCATTCTAACATCATCTATTTGAGCATGGGCAGTTGTGTTCTTTTTTATAAAGGATGGAAAATGGAAAATTATTTGATTTTTTAAATATCTATTTAATACTATAAACGATACAATTAACTACTATAAAGTTAAAAATCCACTTGAGAAATATGAGATGATTTATAAACTTTTTGCAAAACGCACCGAGTAATTTAATTAGGCAGTCGGTGATCACGGCACGTTGTTACCTAACTTAATTCCAGGGCAACGTTTTTTTCACTAATTCCAAACGATCAGCAGCAGATAAACGTACGCATTTACACAGTTGCAACTCATGCAAAATTGACTATATATTTGTACGTGTGGCCGGCCACGAATTTATACGATTCCCGGCCCGGCTGTAAATTGGATCGCGACCTGTTGCGTACAATATGTTGTTGATAGAGTTTATCATATTGCTTAATGATGCATAATTAATTATGTAATGAGGACAAAAGAAATCGCGGATGATCTATGCTACGAACTTGCGACAACTCCTAAGAAATACAGAGAGTACGTTGTTCGTTGTCCATTTGTTTGGTGTGGATTACATGTGTGTCATTGGTTGTAGCAATGTATGTGTGTTGTCTATGTAACTTTTAATTATCTATATATGAACAATTAATTAGTGATAACTTAGGTAGCGTCGATATTGGATTTGACGTATGGAAATGCCAAAACTTTGGAGGATCGATATATGCTTAGCATTCATTTAGTGCTCCATCCGTTTCAATGCGTAAATTGTTTTGGTTTTGTTGTAAGTCAAATATTTTAAGTTTGTTCGAATTTGTAAAGAAGCATTGTAACATTTTCAACAACAAACAAGCAGCTACAAAATTATATTCAACGGTGGATTTATCACAATTAATATATTGGTGTATGTTACCATATTTTTTCTATAAACTCCTTAAATGCATTCCATAAAAAGAGAAGTAGGAGGTTCCTAGTAGTACTCAGCATTACCCCCTTCATTTCATATTTTAAAATGCTTTTGTCATATTTAAGATTTATCCCTTATATATTTTATACGTGTTGAATCTATTAATACACGTATAAATCTAGAAAATAAAGTAATTCATGGGTTAAGATATATAGAGTATTTCCTCCATTACATATTATAAGATTTTTCAGTCTTGCTTAGATTTATATGTGCTACTAAAGTTTTATATATATATATATATATATATATATTTTGATATATAGATAATTAAAGTCTTAAAATGTCATTATGGAACGAAGTGAGTACTATATATATGCAAGCATTTCCTTTGAGAAAGCCGCCTCGTATCCGCAGCTGCAGCAGCCTCTCCGACTATTCTTGACTCTATCTCAACTCACCTCGCCGGAGGGAGCGGATCAAGATCAATGGCCGGCGGGAAGAGTAACTGGCCATGGCCGACCGGAGGCGGAGGGAGTGGAGCATTAATGGCCGGCGGCAAGGACGGAAAGAGTAGCTGGCCATGGCCGCCGGACGGCCCACCGGACAACGCACTGCACTCCCTGGGAATGGAGTTCACCACCATCACCGCCGGCGAGGTCGTCGGCCGCCTCCTCGTCACCGCCACCTGCTGCCAGGTAGAGTGATCGCCGCCGGCGGTCGTCTTCCGGTCGTACGACCTTGTTGGCTAGCTTGTAATTGAAAAGCCTGGACGGACGTGCAGCCGTTCAAGGTGCTCGGAGGCGGCGTGTCGGCGCTGATGGCGGAGGCGTCGGCGAGCATCGGCGGGTACATCGCGTCGGGATACCGGAGGGTCGCCGGAGTGCAGATGTCCATCAACCACATGAGGTCGGCTCACCTCGGCGAGACCGTCCAGGCCCAGGCCAAACCCATCCACCTCGGCCGCACCCTCCAGGTAACAAAAGGCCCATTTTTTTTTCTTTTTCCGTAAATCCAAACGGTATAGTTATAAATATATATTTTCATTAGCTATCTAAAAGCAAAGACTAAAAAATAATTTATAAATAAAACTACGATGATAAAACTTTAAAATCAAATCCAAATTTAATGTCATTTAAATTTTGACTTATAAACACAAGCAAGCGTGAAAAGATTATGGTGTTACCTACTATACTAATATCTGTCCTTCTAAATTCCAATCAGCTAGGATTAATTCATCGCACAACCAACTTGCTACTATAGGGGATGACCGTTTGGGTGATTTATAGAAAAAACCAAATGATACATTTGTAAACAAAAATAATTTGAGAATAAACATATTATTAACGATCTAAAAGACAAGACTAAAAAATAAACTATAATAAAAACCCCAAACCAACTCTAGATTTAAGGCTAGAAATTAAAATTTTGGCTTATAAACATAAAAAAACAAAAAGATGAGGCTGGTAGTTTATGTCAATAAAACATGCCCAGTACTCCAGCTGATCAGACATCTGGAACAATAGATCACAATTACACCAATTAATTATTGGCAAGTTCATCATTTGGAAGGGAAGATCAAGATTCCTTGTCAATTGGGTTAAGGAGAGTAAAAGATCAGACTAGCAACAGAAATTAGCTAGTTGGAGTGTTTCCATTGTTATATATGGACCTGCACAAGTTTGACACTTCTGCCGAGCAGTCTTCTCTGACTGAACCACTGAGGCACTAAGAAGAAGACGACTTGTTCACATAGTGCATGCAAAACAAGTTCATCTCTTGCAGCCGACAACTCTTAGTGTTAACACATCATGCTGACACTTTGGATGGGTTTAATATAGCGAGTAGTGCATAAATGCAAACACTGTGGAGTACTATTTTCATGTCAGTATAAGGCTACAGAGCACACTCTTTACATACTCAATCCGTCTCAAAATATAGAAAATTATGGCTTTTTTTGGAGGAATTCATGTTAAGGTTAGAAATGGTTGTGATTGGTTGAGATGGTAAAGTATGTGAAGAAATTAAATGGGGAAAATGTTATGATTGGTTAAGACAAGAACATAGGTGGAGCACTGGAGCAGCAGCTATATGTTGAGAGAGTACAAGTTATAATTCTACAAGATAGCAACAGTAAGCTGCACAATTGTTTTACCTAAAGTTCATGCAGGGTACAGCAGTTTAGTCTTCCACAAAGATGCAAAAATCCTGCAAGGCACTTCTGGTTTCCCGTTAACATGGCTTACATCATTACATATAGGCTTCAACGTCCCTTCGACTTGCTGGGGTATTCACCTTTGGTCATGAGAATTAATCATGGAACAATGGAAGGCAACGCACATTCAGATTTAATACCAGCCAGTGCGTGCCACTTCTTCTACTTGCCTTTAAACCTTCAGTCCTACAAACAGAAGTTACAGTCAGCAAAACAGATACCAAGTACTCTTAGCTGCTTAATGAAGCAGCTCTATAGACCTAAACTCTCAGTTTTCGTAAATTATGTGGTCTTCAGAAGCATCGATGTGGACATATGTCTTGTCTCTTCTATGCTCTTCTGTTCACTTTAAGCATTTTGATTATTTTCTTGCACAACTTCATTAAAGACATCTAAAGATTTTGTATTTTTCTGATTCTAACAGGTTTGGGAGGTCGAGATATGGCGGATAGATCCTTCCACATCAGAGTGCAAAGATCTGGTGTCAACAGCAAGGGTTACCCTGTTATGCAACCTGCCAACACCAGAGGATTTGAAGCACTATGAACAAGATTTTATCAAGAAACATGCAAAGCTGTAGGGAGCATGATGTATTACAAACACAGAAAATAAAAAGGTATAGCTTTTAAAATGTAACTGTACAAGAAGACATCTCATATCAATAATGCCAGTTTTCTGTGGAAGGTTTCGGCTCAAGGCACAGTTTGGTACTTGCATTACATCATATTTGATGAGTCCGTGAATTGTCACGAGCTACCTTGACATGCATGGATCCACTTGATAGTTGATAATGCATTTCAAAGAAAGTAATAAGCTAAGAATTAGCATACAACTTTCAGGTTAAATAATTCATATATTTACCTGTTTCGGCCTTCCAGTCTGTGATCTGGCATCAACACTAGTTCTGTTCAAATATACTTTCATGAGCCTTTGTCTGCATAATATCGAAAGAAAAAGAAAAATACATATCATTTTCCTTCAGATAAATTTCTAATGCTTATAAAATGCCCGACAAAAAAAGGTGTATTACCTGAAGTTCTTTAGCTGGCTAGTTAAATCATTGATCTCCAGGCAGGATAGCTTTAGTGAAGACAAAGTTCCCTGTACCTCTTCTGCAACTACTTTCGACAGCTCATGCCCGACAATTTCCAACCGCTTCAGAGCCTAATTCACACACACATAAACGCACAAAAAGAAGAGGATACGTTTCATATTGCATAGAGAAGAGGAACTACTGTGGAAAAGGCAGTGTTTGTTTAGATTATTTACTCACTCTCCATGTTGGAAATGAGAGGATGGCCAGTGACAGAAACGAGCTCATCACCTGAAATTAGGATCCATAAAGTTAAAACTCCATCCATTTATCAGGACGTGCGAGAATTCGGATAGCTTTAACCAACTTCAACCATAAGAAACGAAGTAACCTCTTACAGTAGCTAAGAAGTCCTAGGCCGCGTTCGGCATGGATGGTGGTAAGTTAACTTATCCGGCGCTTAAAACGTAGCACTAGATTAGTATATGATTAATTAATTATGAATTATAAAAAATATAAAATAGACTAATATGATTTTTTAAATCAACTTTCCTATAGAAAATTTTCGCAAAAAATACACCGATTAGCAGTTTAGGAAGCATGCGTGCGGAAAATGGGAGAATCTGGAAGAACGCGACCCTAATATACATTGAGAATTTCCGGTGAATTGAAACTGACCGCAACCGCTAACAGCGCACAGAAGCTAATGTGACAAAAGAAATTTAGCAGAATTTACACGTATTTCTCAGTATACTAAGTGAAAAGTACCATTTTGCAAGTGAAGAGCACAGATGAATCGGTGGCAACACTTATCAAACATTGAACACATCGCTCACTTCAGTTTAGTCACTGCTCCTATCAACCAATGAAATTGAACGACAAGGCCAATAAGGGGAGGCAAATCCAGCGGAGGCATAGCATACCACAGCGAGAACGAGGAGGAGGAAGGCGAGCCCCATCACGGCGTCTCCCCGGACCGCGCCGGCGGCAAGCGGAGGAGGCTGCGACCGCGCCGGCGCCGCCACGAGGGTCGGCTGCGGCTGCGGCAGGGGGCGACGCGTAGCAGCACCGGCTCCTCCATGGGACAGGACGCGGGAGGAGGAGGAGGAGGTCGAAGCGCGTGAGGTGGCCTTGAGGTAGAGGAGGCGGCGGCGAGGGGGTGGCCTCGCCGTCGGCGAGGAGACGAGCGCGAGCGGCGGCGAGGCCATGAGGCGAGGATGGGCTGGATAGAGCAGGTTCAAGAAAGGCCGACAAACATGGGCTGGGCCAACCAGGCCCATCATCATCTCATCTCATGTCTACTCCAACATAATTCTACTGATTTTCTTAATTTTGTTTTTACTATTTACATTAAAAAAAAATTTTGTTTCGCATATTAACGCTCTATATACCAACGTCCACTAGAAGTTTTTTTAAAAAATAAAAATTTAAACACCCTCCAAAGGTTTTTTTTTTTAACATGGTAGACGTTTGTTGGAAGAGATGTACAGGGATGGTGAATTTTGCAGGCGACCATCTTGATGTCCTATCTGGTGTTTTTGTTTAGCCAAGCGGTCACCTGTAAAATTTGTAGGCATGAATTTTAGAAAACCACTTGAAAAATTCACATAGTATAGTTTGCTCCCTATTAAGTTACACAAATGAACATCTACCACATTAAAAAAAACATCCTCTAGAGGTCGTTTTTCCGGAGGAATTTTTTTTAGAAAAGAAAGAAAATTCTCAGAGAGATTGTGAGTATAGATACGTAAATATACGAAACAAAAACATATATTTTTGTAAATGTTAAAATGCAAAATATAAAAATCCCATTCCACTACTATCTAAAGGCCCATGTAAAAGCCCAACTTGACAGATTTTAAGGCCTTCTTGTTGGTCCATTTCGTATAATATTGTTTCAAAGAGAATTTGATAAATCCAAGATGTACTACCTCCGTTTCACAATGTAAGATTTTCTAGCATTATCTAGATTTATATTAATGCTAATGAATCGAGACATATATATAAATTATATACATTTATCAATTGATAAATTTAGTTAAGCCTTGAAAGTCTTACATTATGAAATGTTCTTCGTCACTTCATGTCTTAGATCATTTGTGCAAGACATTGTTTCTCCTTCACAAATGGGGTGATTGTTTGGCATATCGAGCGAAAAAGCCAACCAACATATTTGTAAATAAAAGCTAATTTGTGAAAAAAAACTTTTACATATATGTTCTTAGCGATTTAAAAGTTAAGATTAAAAAATAAATTATGGTTAAAAAAACCCCAAAATCTACTCTAAATTTAAGATAAAAAAATTTAAATTTGAACTTATAGCATAGGCAGAAACAATAAAATGGGGTCGATAGTTTCTTGTGTTACTTTAGATTCCATCCTACACATGCCACACATCATTATTAATTAATCATCATGAACACTACCAGGCATTCAATAACCCAAGAAAAAGAACAAGGCTTCAATTAGACTATAGCTTTGAAAAGTTTATGTCACCATCGGTCAGTACCCAATGGTTGTCAAATGCCGTGATGTTTGAGCAGGCATGACTTTGGACTAGCTAGCCACATACCAACATGCACTAATACACAAACTCGATCAATTCCATTGGTCAAACACATTTCATGCAAGCATTCATGAACAAATTGATTTTTGAGTGAGAGATACTCTAGACAAGTAGAAGCAGCTAGCTAGCTAGCTGCTTCTTTCTTTGAACCCATATATACGACTTGATTTGCCGTTAATTGTTACATTGCTTAATTAGTCTCCAAATTAATTAATACTACGTACATCTTTCCATCAATTGAGGACTTTTGGGTACGTACCTAGCTAGTTCGCTAGCGATTGAATTGATGCATGCCATCTTTATTTTGCTTGCTGTTCATCAGTCGACTGCGATTCTCTCAAGTCTTGATCGACGGATGATAGCCATTGGATCTTGAAGGACTTCCATGGATGGCGAGATGAGTGCAGACGACTGGAGTCCGCCTCGTTTTTTTTAATAAGCATAAGCAAAACACTTATTAACGGTTAAAAATTAATTTATTGGTAAAATTTCTATATACATGTTCTTAGCAATCTACGAGCCAACGTTCGTTGAAAAATAAAGTAGGTTAAAAAGGCCCCAAGATCGACCATCTTCAAATTTAAGTTTTATTCAATACACGTTAGTCACAATTATATGATTCAACATATGGGTAGCCGTTTGGCTTTTTAAGGGGAAAAAGCAACATATTTATAAATAAAAAATATTTTGTAAATAAAACTATTATTATATACATGTTCTGAGCGATTAAAAGCAAATGTTGAAAAGTAAGCTGAGATAAAAAATATATATATATATATCCCAGAAAATCACATTTATTTTTCAGCTTCTCATGATTAATTTACAAAACTATTAGTTCTTCCTCGTTAATTGAATCTTCCATGCATATGAACGGGTTGATGCATGCATGCGACTATGGAGATCAAGGCTATTATGTTCATTAGACTTGAAACTAACTAGTACTATCAAATGCCATACCTATGTTGGGTTGTCAACCCGATTTTGTAGCAGTGAGTGAGAAAGAATCTACACGAGTATAAGAATTGATAACCGTTCAAGTATAAAAGTTATCCATCTCCTCTATTGTCTAACCTAATATGTGTATAATTAACTGAACTGTGAACAAGACCTTTCGTCTTTCATATCGGACTTGTTCATATAGAACTATCGAAAGCGAATTCAAGGACTCATGCATGTGGAATTCCCTAAAAGATATCATTCCATTTCTTCATGTTCTAGGATGAATTCGTCCTCCTAGATAGTTATCTATCTATAGTCTATAGTGATCATGCATTCTGGTCTCCAACCCTTCAAAGGAGCTGACTAATTCAAGACAAGTAGACGATTGACAGATCAAGCAGACATGCACGACCGCTATATCCATCCATCCATGCATCTCCAAAACGATCGAATTGAATTGACGAGTAACCTCTGAACTTTTGGCAGCTAATTCCGGCCGCCGGCGTCTTCACGATGTCGCCTTCTAATTGGAAATTTTGGTGTAAGAACTGAAGACATGTTTGCATGCATTGATCATCTTCTTCTTAATTCAGGCCTGTGAGCTAGCTAGCATGATACGACCATGGACATCAACTACCTATAGGCCTAGGGGTGGATAACGAGCCAGCTCGGCTCGGCTCGGCTCGGTCTGGCTCGTTAAGATAACAAGCTGGCTCGGCTCGGCTCGTTATCGTAACGAGCTAAAAAACTAGCTCGGCTCGGCTCGGCTCGTTACAAAGCTTGAGCTGGCTCGTTAGGCTCGCGAGCCATACATGAAAAACTAATTTAAATAATTTTTTAATAGATTATATAAGCAAATTTTCAGTTCAAACATATAAATCATATGAAATTGTATCTAAATATTAAAATTTGAACCAACAAATCACATGGTGAACCTATAAAGTATTGAACACATGTTTTCTGGGATGGAATCAATGAATGCGGACGAATCGCGTATCTTTGGTCTAGCTCGTTAGGCTCGCGAGCAGCTCACGAGTCAGCTCGAGCTGGCTCGTTATCTCTAACGAGCTAAAATGCTTCGTTAGAAAAATAAAACGAGCCGAGCCGAGTTTGTCACGAGTCGAGCGAGCTAATGAGTCACGAGGCCTAGCTAGCTAGTTAGCTTGGTCCAAAGTAATTAAGATATGATACGGATATATCTCTGTGTTCTCTGAATTAATCTCTTTCTCAAAGCTGAAATTCTTAACATATTCAAGGTGTATATATACTTTGTCCAATAAACAGAGATAGCTTATTTCGATTAGCCAGATATATATACCTACACAAACATACAGTGAGCCCTGCTTAACGTCCGGTATAACTCATCACCCAGACTAGCTAATTATAATTACTTATCTGAATATATATAAGCCATTCAATTTATCTCCAAAGTCCAATCTAATTAATCTCTCCCATGACCAGATTTCTGAAATTATATCGCTAATATAATAGTGCTTGTACGTGGCAGTCTCTGAAGTTAATTACAGAGAGGTAGTATATATAAAGCAAAATCTGAAGTTAATTATATTATCCTCTGAAGTTTGAATTCAGAATTGAAATCATCCATCCGTGTGTGTGTGTGTGCGTGTGTGTGTGTATATATATATATATATATATGCTCTAAGTTGTGTGCTCAGAGGAAGTCTCTGATGTCTGTATCACATAACTAACTAGGACACAATACATTCTATAATTAATCATGCATATCAATCTGCTTAACTTTCCTCTGCAAATTGAAGTCCAATTGGTTGGAGTGTCGTTGGCTAGATCAAATACCTTTACTATCATCAACTGCTACTAATGTTTGCAGTAGCTATAGCTTATATAGTCTGGTCCAGAGAAGACTGATCAGTGCAAGCTAATTAAGCTATTGACGTTTGCAGCCGCTTTCTTTTACCAGCAGCAGCAGCTAAAGCTATAGCTAGCAGCAAATATTCCATCTGTTTATTTGTTAATTTTGTGGTCAGCTCTGTCAATAATATCCTTGTCGATCTGCATACACGTCAACGAGAGTCATTCTCATGCAGCATCGATCCGGCCTCTCCTCATGAATTTTCCTCGCCTCTTGCTTTCAGCTTTACCTCACTTATTACAGATTTTACTTACGATCTTTATGCGTGCCTTTCTCTTTCCCTCGCCGTCGGTGATTGACCTCAACAATGTCGCATATGTCACCTTGTGGCGACCCAATTAACTAATTAAGTAGTGATTGTTAATTAATTCATTAATAAGTAGGGCCTCGATCTCTTTGCTTGCATGTATGTTTATATCATAGATTCATAGTTATTGGAATAAATTACACTTTTGAGTTATCTTTTATCATCTAAGTTTCACTTTAGATCACCCTAAATCAATCAGTTTACTTTGGTTAGGTAAGTTTGTGATTGTTACAGTTTGAACCATTCCGCATCTGTGGTCATATCTGACCTCTATTGCAGAAAACTTATGGTATGTATATTGATTACAAATTTTGTTGGAGTTTCGGCCGACTCAAAGGGAGGGTGAAATGAATTATTTTGTATAGTTAACCAACCACCAACTTCTTTATTTCTCACTTGGTTTAATTTTGTACGCGCTTTAAATTAAATTACTCTTAAGTTAAATTAAAACAATAGTACATCAATTCTTCGTCACGAGATGCATATGTAGAAATTAAGTTCATGCAGAGAAGGATACAGCTGCAAGCAACTTTACACACATCAATTCTCCTCCTTGCAAATCCAATTGGACGTGTGTGTATATATATATAAATAATAATTTGTCTAAGGTCTTCGGAAAGAGACGTGTGTAATTAATGGTCGGTACATAAGACAGTAACTCAGTGTTCTTGTTAATTTGTTTTATTCATCACCTTTGCTAATACATATATTTGCCGATCGTAGCATAGTACTTAATTTTGTTTCATTTCTTAATTTTGTTAAGACCTGCACGTTGAACACAACACATGTGAACTTATCGACTTGATTAATATTTGATTGGATATGCCTAATTAGGGTTCCATGTCCATCATATATTTCTGTGTCACGGTGATATGTTTATGATATCCAACTGTACGACGTACGTAGTACACAATTGGTCACATTGTTTTCTGCTAGTATTTTATTGGCTAGTGTGTTCCCTGATTTCTTTATTTAACATTAAAGCTGGACCAGATGGTCATTGGCCTAAAAGTTTCATTGGCCACTTATGAACATAAACATCAAATTAAGACCTCGATCGGACTATATATCTCAGCCGGAAATTTAATTAGATCATATATAGCTAATCTACTTTTTATCTTTTGTTGGTTAGCTGCCAATAATTGGCTTGAGAAATATATATATATACAAGATGACTAAAGTGTGAATATATATAACTCAAAATCGGACACGCAAGCTAGCGCAAACTACATATATTTCAAATAGTGAATTAAGTAAATATATATTGTTCATTTGTGCTTCATGTTGTAGTTACATATATAACCATTGAACTTCACTGAAAATAAATAAATATTTAATGATTGTGCAGCAAAGATATACTCACTTTATTAAAATATTTTTACTGAATAACATCGTTGATTTTTAGCATGATATCAATGACATCATCCGTAAAAAAAATGGATGAGAGCATGTATATGTGATTATTGCCTGGTTCAATATTGTCGTCTTTAATCGTAAAAAAAATGATATATACTGTCCATCGATCGATCGAAGAAGGGAATAATAATATCCTAGCACTATTTGTCTTTAATTCGTTGCAGTTTAATTTTCTAGCCGTCAAAGAAGACCCAGGCTATATATAAACAGTGGCATAGACAAGTACGTAGAGTCTCCGGCAGGCTAATATTGTCAATGCATGTGTCAGGGGAGAATGTACGTACAAACAAACAAAAGCTAGTGCTTCATCATTAGCTGATAATCTTAGTGTTCACATACACACAGATCAGATCATGGCAACAACTAATTAATTAACTCGTAGAAGCAACCTACCCTAGCTGGTTATTGCACTCACTGAAACGGTCTTCAGTTCTGGATACATATATGCAGATTGTCAACTACTCGCTGATGAAGGCCTTGACTCTAGCTAAATACTAATTAAGCCTAATGTCAATTTCTTATTCTTCATGATTTCTTCACCCATACTGCAGCTAGATAATGTATATGTATGGTGTGTGTGGATGTGCAACAACAGAGCCAACACAACAGATAAGTTATTTTTGAGACCAAGCAAGGACATGTCCGTTCGTTGCAACGAAAAGGGGAGCTAGGGGGGAGGGGGCAAATTATTTCACATGGTTCAATTTCAGGTTTTCTCAGTATGTGGTCCGATGAGTTGGGATTTTAGTTTTGTTTTTGGTGCAGCAGTTTTTTTTTTATACGTGGGATGAATTACTTACTTCATGTCTGACTAACTGAATATAGAGGGAGGGGAAGAATGCCTATGCTGAAAATGTGGTTGGCAATTTAAAAGTTTAACTGGACTTTGTCTTGCATCAAATGTTTATGATTGGAAAGAGTAGAGAATCCGAGTCTAGCCATATTCCTCTACGACACTAACGATTTTTTATTACTCCTTCCGGTTAAAAATATTTGTTTTTGGGATCATAGTTGATCAAACTTTTAAAATTCTGACCATAAATTATTTCTTAAATTATTAGTTTAAATATAAATAAATGATATATTGAAGGTGTTATCATAATATCATAAACTTATTTTCTTTTAGAAATTTTTTCTATAAAAAATGGTTCTCAAAATTTTAAAAATTTGATTAAATTTTGTTCTAAATGAGAAATATTTTTATGGAAGAGTACATTACAATATATAAATCAAGTAAATAGCATTATCTTTGTTGGTGATATTAAGAGAAGGGAGCTAATTAAGCCCAACTTGGTGGAAGCTAACACCAACATCTTTTTGTTTCTGCATGTACATCCAAAATTTAAATTTTTAATCTTAAATTTAAAGTTAATTTAGAGTTTTTTCATCATATTTTGTTTTTCAGTCTTAACTTTTAGCTTAAAAAACATGTATATAAAATTTTTATTATAAATTATTTTTAGTTTACAAATATGCCGCAACCTCACCCCTACATACTGCACCACGTTGACTCCGTTGACCAAGGCCCATGCATCACCATCTACAGCCCACAGTACACGTGGATCGCGAGTGCCTCATCCACCTGTCACGCTGACGTACGCACGCCACCTTCTGACATGGCTGGCCCACCTCTCCTACTTCTGCTCGACCTCTCGCATGCATTGGGTCCAAGTCCAAGTCTTATTCCTGCTGTTTCACGCTACTCTTTTTCTCCCTTGTAAATATATTTTAATAAAATCGAAGATGAGAGAGAAGAGCAGTGGACTATAAATTGGTAGTTAGCTGTAGCACTGACTTCAAAATACAGTATGTACGTGTATGACAAATGGGACATAATAGTCGTATGAATTAGCTATTAAATTAGGTATAGATGAATTGTAGCCAGTGGCTAGCTATACTATTGAACTTACTCTATACTAGCTTGTTCCTCTTTTGGACCCTAGCAAGGAGCATATATTATATAAACCTACGTCTAGCTTAATTCCATCTCGATCTCCACTCTCCTTCACTCTACTGATCGATCGATCGGCTGACCATATCCATGGACATGATGGTGCAGCTCAAGCAAAGCGAGGAGGAAGAAGAGCGGGGCTTCTTCGGCCGCGAGATCAAGGAGCTCGACTTCTTCTCGGCCGCCGGCCGCCGGAGGGTCGACGACCGCGACGGCGGCGGCGACCGTGCGGATGGGGTCAGCAACCACGCCGGATCTATGGTCAGCGTAAGTCGTCGATCGCCGATCAAGATCTAGCTAGCTAGGCGATCGAGCTTTATTTGCCTTCGATGTGCATCTGTGATGATCTGATTATCGATGGAAGATTAACGGATCTTGATTTCGATCTGATGTGTGATGAACTGATGATTATTCGAGCAGACTGCGCTTGACTTGCTGACGGCGGTCAACGACGACGGTGGTGAGGAGAAGAAAGGGGAGTCAAACAATGATCATCAAACCAAGGTACACACGTATCTTAGTCGATCGATCGTCTTCATCTCTATTTACGGGGGAATTAATCCACACATGTACATATACTGTTCGAGACTGATAATTCATGTATTTTTTGGGGGGAAATTAATTCATGTATATATTTAATTTTAATTAATTAATACGTTGTAGTAAACTAGTAACTCAAAGCGTATATGTAATATATATTATATATGCGGCAGATGGATTCGGCGGCGACGGTGGAGGGGGAGCTCCGGCAAGCCGGAGAAGAGAACCGGCGGCTGCGGCGGCGGCTGGAGGAGCTCACCACCAGCTATGGCGCGCTCTACCACCAGCTTGTCGAGGCACAGCAGCACAAGCAGGTCTGCATGTAATTTAATTAGCCTTTCAAATTAATTTGGTTAATTAATTTCTTCAATTTCCTGGTGTTTATTTGATCAACCAATTAATATATACGTCTTTGATTCTTTCTCACACTATATACTCTTGTTTGCCATCAGTAACCCTAGCTAGCTAGCTAATAATCTCGATCGATCGGTCATTCTGTATTTCTTCTTAAAATTTCAAAAGGATTGATATATCTAGTCAACGCTGTACTTTCATGTGCAGCAAATTATATATCTTTTTTATTTGATCTTTCCATTTTACAAAAATATTTTAATTAATTAAATCTTGATCACATATAGAATATATGCGCGCTCCTTTAAATCCGTATATATAGCTGACTTCAACTGCCCATTTTAATTTGGGTTTCAAAGTTAACGGCTTAATAATATATGGGAAATTATATATATTAATCTCTCCTCACTCTTCAAAAAAAATATTAATCTCTCCTCTCCTGATTTCTTGTTCCATATGCATTCTATATACGTGATCGGTGATTAAGAAATTTGGAATTTTTGGATCAAAGACATCATGGTTCTATATTAACTAATTCACGATCGATGCGACTCGTACGCCGGCCTCTGCCGAATCGTGCCAGCACGCATTGCCGGACCAAATATGTAGTTAGTTCAGATCTTAATTAATCAATTTGTTTACGTATGTGAAGTATTTATGTCAACGATCTACTGTTATAAAAGAGAGCAATTTTACGGTCTTTTAGTAGGTACGAAAAGATACCAAAATTTTATACCTTCTCAAGAGAAGGACCGTAAAATTACTCTATAAAAGAACATTTTGATCGACTGATACGTGGATGAACCTAATTAATTGACTACAAAATTATTGATTGACACTCTCGATTATCATAGAGATGTGCCATTAAGTTTGTGCAAGCAGTTTCTTGCATATCTGTTTTCTTACTTATATATATAGTACACTACTTTTCTTCCAAAATATAAGAGATTTTAGCTATACAAATTCTTTAACTTTGTGATGGATGTAGTAGCATCCTTCCCCACCGTACCCCACATACCAAAATATAAGCAATTCTACAGTACTACCTATTTTATCCAATCACTTCTTATTAAAAATTCTTCCTAGCTATTTTATCCCCCAACCTATCCTCTTACCCATATCCATTTCTCATTTATTAATTACTGCTAAACAATCTATAAATACTTATATTTCTTGGGCGGATATTGTATATGATATGTATAATTCTGTCAATTAGCTGCTTTTGATGCATCCCGGCATGTATCTAACTAATCCACATATACATATTCATATATACTCGTCGATATATCATATATCTATAATGACCGAGAAAGAAATACATACCAAGACAAAATTTTGCACGTAACTCTTCTGTGAATCTAGTGCAATTTAAGGTGTATGTGCCTAAAGCATCACTCTTTGAATTTTGTGATCGAAAGGAATCGTACGTGCATACGGTACGTGTCGATCAGCTACCAATACTCACATGAACAAAAAAAAAATCTAATTCAACCCCACATGAATTATTTAGCTAGGTCGGTAATCAAATCCATCACTCTTGAGCAAATTAATTGCAAGAGATCGACACCAGTGTGTGCAGTGTTTGCAGCCACAGAATCAAACGATCACGCATGAAATGCTGTAAGCAACCAAACAAAAAAACTTGGAACTGAAGCTACATTTACTCACAATTTAGTAGTTGGCACATGCTAATCTCTCCTTGATTTTTCGCTTTTAGTCCTTGTCGTGTACACACTCACAGTGTCAAGTTACTGTTCGATCGATGCAGGCGGTGGTGGCCGGAGTGCAGCTACTGGACGCGCTGGCGGCGGCGTCGTCATCTCCGGCCAGCCCCCTGCGGCGACGAGCGGCGGCGGTCGACGGCGACAGGACGGACTCTGATGGTGGCGAGGCTGGCGTCGAGAACGTCGACTCGGCTCCTCCTTGTCTCGGCAGCAAGAGGCCGGCGACGTTAACGCGCCTGACGCCGGAGCGCGGCGGCGCGGAGAATAACGCCGGCGAGCAGCAGGCGGCGGCGGAGATGGCACCGTGCAGGAAGGCCAGGGTGTCGGTGCGAGCACGATCCGAGGCTCCAATGGTATAACAAAATTAATTTAATTTGATTCAGATAATATTTTGAAATAATTAACTGAACTGCAAACTAAACTTGCATGCATTAGTATGAGCCAGCACAAATATAGTACTTCTTTATAATTATAATCTACAAAATGATATTGATAAATCTCTAAGTCTAAGAAATGTCATTGATAAATACGAGTTCTAAGAAATGTCATCTTACAAACGAATTTGTCTAGAAAATGTCATCGTCATTAGGGTTCCGTCCGTTTCTACCGTTAAATACACTGTTCATACTACAACATTTAATGAAAAATATTGATGTAACCCAAACGGTGATGGCATTTCTCAGACAAATTCGTTTATATGATGACATTTCTTAGAACTCGCATTCGTCGATGGTATTTCTTATAATTAAGCGTTTGTCATTAATGGTGTTTGTTAGATTTTTCTCGTATAAAATACTTGAACATATATACAAATTTGATCAATAATTAGATTAACATTATGCACATGTTTATGTATGTAAATGTAGATCAGCGATGGATGCCAATGGAGGAAATACGGGCAGAAGATGGCGAAGGGTAACCCTTGCCCTAGGGCCTACTATCGATGCACCATGGCTTCGCAATGCCCTGTCAGAAAACAGGTACTGCATATATAGCTACTCTTCTGTTTTTCTGAAGATTATTATTATTACATTGCTGATTAAATAATTAATTGTGTACCGTAGAATGTATATCACATGTATTTTTATCGTTCTCTCATATAGCGTTGCCTAACCTGAGCTCTGAACAATCTAGCTAGTTACTAAGTCCATCTCCATAATTAATACCAGGGGCTTTGGCTTAGCTAGGATTGTGGTAGTACTTATTACTCTAGTTAGGTGTCAATAGTTGAGAACACGAATAAATTGAGAGATTTTCTGTATGATCAACAAACATAAAATGTCAAGGGAAAGCAATTAATTAGTGGTTCATGACAGAAGTACACTTTGTTTATTTCTTTCAATGGCTAGCTAATAATTCACATAGAGATGGGACAACACATTATTAATTCCTGGGCAGCCTACAATCGATCAAAGAATGTATACACAAGTTTGCTTGCTTACTGCGCTTTTAACATAAAAATGCAACATATGCACTACAAAATTAAATTAATTATAATTCTTAGGAGTACTATGTAGTAACCATGATGGCTACTTTTACATTTGTTGGACTATGGCCGCGTTCGCTAAAGGGGTGGTAAGTTAACTTACCCCGGCATGAAAAACGTAGTAATAGATTAGTACATAATTAATTAATTATTAATTATTAAAAAATAAAATATATTAATTTTTTATAGAAATTTTCTTTAAAAAACAACTTTCTTATAGAATTTTTTTTAAAAAAAATGCTGTGAGTAATCGTCAAATATTTGTACCTACAACCTGTTTGGCTTAATTATACGAGCATCCAAGAAAACAAACAAAAAAAAGAACTCCGGTATAAATATTTGAGGTCTGAGATAACATTTCCTTAAACTTTCCTATAAAACCAAGTACATTAGTACTTCCTCAATTTTTTTATTATAGTTGTTGTCATTAATTTTTAGTATTACTTTTGATCAATAGTTTTAATAAAAAGTTTAGTTCAAATATTAAAAAAGATAAAAGCCATGCTTTAAATTTATTTAATGATAAAACAAGTGATAACAAAATAATTAATATTACATAATCTTTATTTAATAAAATGAATAGCGAAATATCGTATCCAAAGTAGACTTCATCATTTATTAATAACAAATATAGTACTTTCTAAGATAGATCTATACATAACATTTTTTTTAGAAAAAGCAAAATCCTAAGTACTTGAAAACTTTTAATAACTAAAGTTGTTTCAAAAGGAGTGATAAATCTTTTTCTTAAACATCAATTTAATTATGACCAAAGGTACTGCTACCTCCACCCAAAAATAAGTGAACATTTTGGCCAAAGGCCAAAAAATATGTCCCAAAGTAAGTAATTACATTAGGGTTTACAAGAAAAGAAGAAATCAGATTAAATAAGGGCACACACAATTATTGCACATACTTCCATCACAAAAATGATTAATAGATAGTGGCGTCAAGGTTATTTTACTTGAGTAATTTATCTAAAATTAGCTAGAATAGTCACTTATTTTGGCACGAAAAAATTACTAACTAATACAGAAAATATAGAAGAAAAGTGAGTAAGGTCGCGTTCGGCACCCCGCTTAGTTATCTAAACCGTCTCGTTTTCCATGCACACGTTTTCCAAACTGTTAAACGGTGTATTTTTTAAAAAAATTTCTATAGGAAAGTTGTCTTAAAAAAATATATTTTATATTTTTAATAATTAATAATTAATTAATCATCAACTAATCGATTACTACAGGTGCAACGATGCGCTGAGGACAAGACGATCCTCGTCACCACGTACGAGGGCACCCACAGCCACCCGCTCCCGCCGGCCGCCGCCGCCATGGCCAAGACCACCTCCGCCGCCGCCGCCATGCTCCTCTCCGGCCCGGCCGTCAGCCGCGACGCGCTCTTCGCCCACCACGGCGCCGTCGTCGCCGCGCCCTTCTTCCACCACCCCTACGGCTCCGCGGCCACCACCATGGCCACGCTCTCCGCCTCCGCGCCCTTCCCGACCATCACGCTCGACCTCACCCAGCCGCCGCCGACCACCGCCGCCGCCTCCGCGGGCCTTCAGCTCCACCGCCCGCAGCAGCAGGCCTTCCACTCATTGCCGTTCGGCGCCGGCGCCGGCTTCCCAGCTCGTACCACCGGCCTGTTCTGCCCCCGGCGGCGTCGCCGTCGCCAGGGACGATGGGCGCCAGGGAGAGGTCAGCTCTGGAGACGATGACCGCCGCGATCGCCAGGGACCCCAACTTCACCACCGCGCTGGCCGCCGCGCTCTCCTCGATCATGGCGGGAGGCGCTCAAGCTCGACCCCCACGCAGCGCCGACGCTGACGCCGGCGCCGGAGACATCAACGGCGGCGCCGGCGACTACGCCGCTGCCGGAGCGTGCGCGGCGGTGACAACCTCTCCCACCTGACGCCGCGGCAGCAGCCATTGCCACCGGATATACACATACGCATACGTACGTGTATCAGTGTATGCAGCACGTACCTGTACATCTTGTACGCGTATTGCGTATACAGCACAGTAGAAAATACGTACACATCGGTTTGTCGTATTACTGTTTTGGTTGATATTGCTGTACATGAATTGCTCTTCGTATTCATAATTTTGTAGAGTTTTATAGAGAAGGTTAATTTTTTTTTTCTTTTGAAATTTAAAGCGTTCCAAATTATTTAATTTCATGCTCATTTCGGCAGCAAAGGCCGAGCATAGTTCAATCCATGTACATATTTGGTTTGGGCCAGATCTCACAGAATTTGGGCCTGAATTGGATTTACAACTAAAATATAGGCCAAATTTGATTCTCTATTGTAGTGGCCCAGTTTGTGCCGAATTTGAGATCAATACAATACAAATCTCTCTTGGCGACTTGGTCGGCGAAGCATACAGAAAATTAACAATTCATCATTAGACGCACCAGAAATAAATGAGCAAAATTCACAATTCATCTTCAGAATACAAACATATATTCATCTATTGAAAAAAAAACATATATACTTTCAGAATCCATAAGATGAGCAGGATTATTATTCAGTAATGCTCCATCATTCGGTATATATACATATACAAAGCATATAAGGATTATTCAAGCATAGCACTGCTTTAAACAATCCTTCCATCTTCACCTTTTTGTTTTCCAGAAACAAAAAACCAAAGTGGTTTTTCCGTGTACTAGCTAATGATCTGAAACCATACATATTTGGCTTCAGCTTATGAGAGTAGACAGCCAAATTATCCCTAATATATATATAGGCTATCTTTGTGATAAACAAGACTGATTTTTTACAGACTCTTCATGCAGATACCGCGAACCCGATCCTGTCATTGCCGAAGTCGAAAACCGTATGATATGCACCCATGAAAACATCTCCAAGAATCCTGTTGGGGAAGTTCATGCAAAATTTGAGAATTAGAAGATGGAAAGATCATGAGGAAGCAGTGGTTGCAATCTTGGCATAAGGTTATTCATCCTTCACATACCAAAGAGGACCGCGTGGTGGCGGTATGTCGAACGCCATGAACCCGCTGATGCAGACAGTTTGCCCTCCTTGCTCCAGCTTCACAATGTACTGCAGTGCAAGTTTCAAAGAATTTAAGAATGATGCGATGGCTATGGACAACTAAGGAGCTTGAGGTAATTTTTTCATCTCAATCCAGTTAGAACTGAAGAGAGCAAAGAAACAAGAATCCTCTATAGATCAGCTCACTTGATTATCATTGGTCAAAATGGTTTACTATTCCCTATTAATCAGAAAAGGATATTCATGATTCCTTAGCTCTGGTCTGAAGTTGGGTTCCAAGTATCAACCGTTTAATATTTAACTCGATATGGTTTAAATATTTAAAAATGCCTGTACTTCAAAATCAAATGCATCAAGGGTCCAACAGGAGATATATGGTAAACAACTAGTACTAGATGTTTGAGCTCTGACAAGCCCATAATTCAAATGGTATATGGTATAATAATTTGATCATTTACCTAAAACAATACTATGCCGAACAAAAATGCCGACTAATGTTGGCAAAATGAACTAGGAGAAACTATCACGCACCTGCTCTGGCGTAAGAACAAATGTCTTGTTTGCAATGGTGAATGCAAGATCTGGCATTTTCGATATTTGATGGCAGCTGACTGTTGATTCTCCATTGGGGCTTGGTAGACGCTCGCATAACTGGAATGCAAAGCAGAACCTTGTCACCAATTAAATAATTTCAGAATCATGAAAAGTAGCGTGGCAAGGTGATAATAACCTGATTAGCATAATTCAATATCAGTTCCTTTGTTTTATTTTCACGCAGCTGGTTCTCTATCCACACAACAGCCATCTCACAAACTGAACACAAAGCATCAGAGCCCAGGTTTTCTTTCTCGACAACCGATTGAATCCCATTGCTGCAGATTTTTTTGCCAAACAAGAATATATCACATCTTCAAAAGAGTAGCTCCATGTGTATTGCAACAGTAATAGATAATGAACTAACCTTACAGAGTGTGTACCGTCAAACATACACAGACCAACCTGGCTGCATACTTTCTGCGGATCTGTCTGCTCAGACAAAAAAACGTTACAAAATTACTAGAATTCAAGAATAATTCACAGATCACAATTATGATGCAGCATCTCTTCCATACTTGGAAGGTCTCACAGAAGTTTGTAAAATACAGCAAAGGACAATTAGCAAACCTGTGCTATGAGCAAGTCAAGGATCATCTCTCCGTACTCAGTAACCACTTCTTTGCATTCCATGCTGATAATTCCTTCAGCTCCGATAGCATGGTTCACCTGAGCAACTATTGTCTGAAAATAACAGAAGGTATAAAGGTTTATAAGTCAAGCCATATTGCCAAAAATTGCAGTCGCACTCAGCATCTAGCAACTTTTTCCACATTTCTATAGTCACTGAGCACTATCTACCTTGACCAATCACTATTTCATCTTAGTATTTAAACCTTGAGCTCAGTAACCATGATCGAACAAGTATGTACGCGATATGGATCCTTCTTTTGAAGATATTAAAATACATACCGTTGGACCAGCAAGCAAGGAAGTTCCAGAGTCCACAATAGCAGCACAGCCTTTTGCACAGAAGCCAGTGGAGTGGCCATCAATAAGGAGATCCCCCATGTTAAACTGCCAGTATCCTTTGCGAGAAACAGGGACATAGGTATGATCCCCTTTATAATGCTTCGGATCCGAGCCACCAAAGACAAGCTCACCACCAGAGGATGCATCCGGGTCTCGGTTCAGCCAAAATGAGAAGACGTCATCTGCAAGCAGTTCCTGCTCCTGCATGCTCTGCCTATTGTTGCACACAGAAGAGAGTTACAGGTGACAATGGAATGCCGCTGTGGCTATGGTGATGACTTAAAATTGCTTGAAAACATACCAGATTGGAGGAGCTTTCCCAACAGAGATATCAGGGTAGCCAAGACCAAGAATTCCATCAAACTTTCCAACGATAAAGGTAACACTTGCCTCGCGCGTAACCTCGATGAACTTCTGAAATAGCCAGATGGGAGGAAAAAAACTGCAGCATTAGGAACACAACAGACGAATGCTAAAAAGAGGAACTACTAATCTTGTTACCCCCATTCAATTTACCTGGTTTTTCACAACAAGGTCTCCAACCAACACATTATCCTTGCTAAAAAATCCAGAAATTGACCCAGAACCGTATGTAATTTTGCAAGTCTCTCCTGAACAGTTAGTTGATGAGAAAATGGGCAGTTTTTCAGTAATCATCTCTTGAGTGGTGCACAAATGAGGGCCATAGTTAGAAAAGAAAAGGCGTACCATCTGCTTTGTAAGTGCTCGACTTTTTGGACTTGTATCTGTTGTGGAGGTAGCATGCTATCTGCAGCGCAGAGCACTCAAATCAGACATCAAGGTTCCACTAGCTCAACATAGATCAATCTGTAACACATGAACTCACCGAAAAATAGCATTTTGCTGAAGGAACCCACAGGTTGGAGCTTCCAGTATCAAATATGACCGTGAAGTTCTGTGGTGGTGTGCCAAGGCCAATCACCCCGAAGTACTGAGTGTTGAGGTAGTCCACCAGAGGAACAATATCACTGTCTGAACCGCCCGTCTTCAGAAGCTGGTTTCCCTGCCTCGCCAACTTGGCGGCAGTGAGATCCTCCTTGTCCAATCTCTTCTTGTTGAGGTTGACTCTCAGGAACCCATCAGAGGAGGCATGAAGCAGCAAGGCACATGACAGAGCCCACAAACAAGTGGTTACCACCAAGAGATGCCTCCTGGCCATGATCTCAAGAACTCAAAAGCACCTACAGAAATACATGCCACAGGATCAATAAAGAAAACTACTAATAGACAATTATCTTAATTATGATCAATTTATCGAATTTAATTAATAATAGCCGGTTAACTAAACTAGAAATTGTGAACAGATTAAGGATGCTCAGCAAACAGAGATTAAAAGGTAACTGGACCTCAGAGAGAAAAAGAAGGAAATTTACAACTTCGGCAGCACTTCTAACCGGCTGAAACAGTTACTGGTCTGTATCAGAGAAGGGGAAAACACAACCGCACATAGGGTTACATGTTCATATACTCTCCACTCCAATTAACCGGGAGAAGGATATAGCCAACACACTAAATTCACAGTAAGGTACCAAGCACATATCTTTTCTTTTCCACTCAAAAAAGAACACAGAAAGAATCCTCAAAACAGCATGCATAAACAGACAGGTGATTAGATGAGAACATGAGATGCAATCAACAGATTAAGACAAAGCAGTTGTCAGCTGTAGCTGCTCCTAGTACTAGCCAAGCAGCAGGTAATCATCTCATCTCACCTTGGTTTCTTGCTGTGCTGTGCTGTGCTACCTTCCAGTCCTCCCAGCCTCCGTTGAAGAAGAAGAGTTGGGGGAGGTGAAGTCAAGGTGAGGAAGATGAGGACAAGACGATAAATGCTCCTCTTTGGAGTTGAGACAGGTGAGAGAAATCCATTGGAAGCTCAGAGGTGGGCCCACCGACCATGGCGGTAACCGGGCCCCACGTGTCAGTGAGCACGGCACGGGGAGCTCCGGATGGATATTCCCAAGAAATGCAGGAGCGTGCAACGCAGAGAGATTATTAAAAAGGAAAATGAGAAGGAAAAAAAGAGAGCGTAGAACGCAAGAAATAAATGGAGAAAATTGAAGGCGAAAGCAACAGGTTGGTGTGCGGCTATGGCTACCGGATATTTCTCTCCTCTTCTTGCGGGCTTTCTTTTACTTATAATTTTAAATTTTTAATCATAAATTTAGAATTAATTTTAGTATTTTTTACTAAAATAAAAATTTTCAACTTTATTTTTAGATCGTTAAAAATATACTCTCTCCCAATATTTTTGTGGGACGAGTTCATTTTTCAACTAACCAACGTCAAACGTTTGCATACAAAGAGAGTATTTTTATTTACAAATAATTTTTTATTTATAAATATGCCGCTAACCTCGCACAAATTATTTACAAATATTAGCTCACAGTCGCAGCTACTGTAGCCAGCTACCCTCGCACCATGTTCCATACTTCCGTGTCCTTTTATCATTATAGTACCATTAAAAACCGACATGTGAGTTCAAATAAAGTAAGGTCCCGTTTTGATGATAATTTTTTTTAAGAAGGTGTGTTACGTTGGATGTTTAACCGGACGTCGAAACGAGTTATAGATATGAATGAAAAAACAAATTTTACGGCTAGCCTAGAAACCGCAAACCGCAACACTTATAGCTAATCATGGACTAATTAGGTTAAAAAAAATCCATCTCAAGATCTCTTCCCTAACTGTACAATTAGTTTTTTGTTTTATCTATGTTTAATGTTTTATTTAGGTGTCTAAAGATTTAATGTGATATTTTTAGTAACTAAAAGGGCGCTAAGATCCACGTATGGTAGTGAGTATAATGAAATACTGTCATAAATCATAATAATGATAGAATACCCACCCCGTATGCATGGACATGGTGACGTGGACCAATGGCGGAGGACTCATGGATTTCATGGCCATGTCTTTGTTCAGGAATCAAGGCCCAGCACATACCGTACAGAGCCCATTTGTGCGAGGAGCCCAACCCTACCCCTTTCTTCCTCGCCGCCACGACGATCGCCGACGGTCAGCCTCCGCCGTCGACAGCCACGAAAGATGCTGTCGAAAGAATCACACAGGTACAACTGCTGTTTTCCATTGATCTTCAAGTGCAAACTTGATGATCCAGTATCCAGTATCATCCGTCTGTCTTGCTCCAGACAACAAAGATGAAACCATAACAGATTGCATTTTCCATCATGAAACATGAGCTCTTGATCAACATAAACACGATCCATATCTTGCATCGACTTAGCAGAGCCGTGATTATACTATACTTCTTCTCTGTATTAGTATTACTACTGCTCAGTACACATTATAAGTAAGAAGAAGACACAGGTTGGACTAGTTGTTCACCATGCCCAGGTCATCGTCTCCAGACAAGCCTGCCACTATGGTGCCAACATCTTCTAGCCCTACTCCGATGAAGAGGGGATTCTTCTTGACAGAGCCTTCGCTCTGAACCCGCACGTTCGGGCCTAGCCCGCACTTCCCCAGGCATTTGCAGCCGACGACAGCGCCTTCGGTGCCAACATTCTTCTCGAATTCCTGCAGAACTGCGAGGGAGCCCGATTTCTTGCATTTGCCTCCCATACAGACCTCAATTCTGTTCGTCATCGTCGGCTTCTCAACTACTGTGATGATGCTGGTGGTGGACTGAACTGTGTTTGCAGGTGATGGAGAGATCTCAGCATCTTGGCATGGCTTCAGTGTCACTGATTCTGGAATCTGGGGGAGTATTATAGGAAAAACCGTGCTCGAGGGTTGCGTTTGTGGCGTGGTTATGGTAGCACAGCGGCTCATTCTGACGGCCTCCTCGCATTCACTGTCGCTGGATTCAGAGGAGCTGTCTTCATCCTTGCAGCGAGTCATCGTTGACATCTTCATTTCCTTCTTCTTCATCTTCTTGGCCATCTTTGCGGCTTTCTTCTGTTCCTTTTCTCTCTTCTTCATGGCCTTGATCGCAGCCTTGTCACACTCCATCGCAGGGGCTGCTGCGATGCCGGATGCAGCAAATTGCTGTGTGGTTGCGGTGGCAACGCAGCTCATTTCCATGATCTGCTCATCACACTCACTCTCACTTGATTCAGATGAACAGTCTTCATCACAGTTCATCGCCGTGGCAACCTTCATGGCCTCCTTCTGCTGCTTCTTTAGTGCTTTCATCGCATCCTTCTCCTCCTCCATCTTCTTCTTCAGTTCGTCCTCCTCATCCCTCATCCGATCCAATTCCTCCATCAGCAGCTCTGTGGCTTCCTGCATCAAACGTTTGCAGCAATTCATAGTTTTCGTCAGAGCTCACACAAATGGCACACTACAAAACAATCATCTAACTAATTTCTAGTTTTCTACCATGGAGAGGAAGTTCAACCAATCCTTTATACATTGTTAATCTTCACAAAATTGTTACCGAAACCTACCAACATAATCAGAACCATGGCAACCTTCAAAAGAGGCTGAAACAAAGGAGTAATCCTTATGATAATTGTGAGACCAATTCAAACATACCACCACCATCATCAAAACTAACCCTCTAAATTTTGCGAAGCAATCAACAACTATAACAAAATGTTCAACTTCTTGCTTTACTCATCATTCCCTCATCCTAACCCTAATTGCAATTAAACGGGAAGGGGAAATCCAAGAAACGAGGAGAGAGAGAGAGAGGGCCTCACCGAGAGCACCTTCTCCTTGGCCGCGTCCCCGGCGACGAGCCCCATGGCGCGGAGCTTGGCCAGGTCCCTCGCAACCGCCTCCACCGCCTTCCGCGGCGGCGCCTCGTAGTACGTGAGGTGCCCCTCGTCGGCGAATCCCCCTCCGCGGCCGGCGCAGGACACCCTGGCCGGGCTCCTCCTCCTCCCCCTCAGGAAAGTGGCGCAAGGCGTCGCCGGCGATCCCCGGAGCGTGGTCGCGCCGGTGAGCTCCATGGCGGCGGTTTCCCGGCGATGAGACCTGCGACGCTATCCTTCCGCGCGTTTTAACTTTTTTTCTCCTTTTATTTTATTTATTTATTATTATTTTCTCGCTCTTTTTTTTCTGGTCGCGACGAGTCGACGCGTCTCGCTGCTTGGTATTTACGACTATGCCCTCGGGTGAATACGTGGCGCGTTGTGGTTGGCTGGCCAATGGGACACTGCATACGTGGACCAATCGGGGAGGCGCCGTGCCCGCGTGGGGCGGTGGCTGCTGCCTCGCGCGTGCGCGCCGCGTGCTCGGGATAAATCTGGGCCGTTGGTGATCGATAGGCGAGGTTGGACGGCTGAGATGTGTTCCACGTCAGCAGCAGGTCGGTTTGACCGGTCGTCGAGGTTGCTCGCTTTCGGTGGACCGTGCCTACCGTGCACCGAGAGGAAGAAAATTTGAGCCCTGCACGTTTTTCTGACCAAAACAAAAAATGAAATGAAGATAACTCAACTAAGTCAATGTTCATGATGCTGACAAACATGTAGGGAATTACTGTTTAATCTGTTGATTTGTGATTCATTTGGGAGAGTTTATCTTCATCCTAATCAAGCTGGCAGGTCTCCTTGTGAATTTTGTTCTGAAGTTGAGATCAATCTGAGGAGATGTCTTCAAGACATGAGGTTAGCTCCTTGCATGGAGATTCACTGATTAATCCAGTCTCATGTGTTTTACTGCCCACAAAAATTGTCGTTGAAACATTCATGTTCTCAGCCGATTCTTGTTTCTAGGCAAACCCAAATCATTGGGCACCTTTTCTTCTTGTTAAATGAGGAGATTTCGGACGCAAGAACAAGATATCACAAATCACAATTATGATCTACTTCATTTCTATGGTATACACTTGTGACAGTGAATATCCATACCATATCCTTGGTATGAACATTCATAGTTTCACACAAACTCTTCGCATTTACATTTCATTTTCATATCTTGTATGATCTTCCTGGTGAATATTCTTCGGAGGAGCTATCTTATCTATCTATGTATATAGATATATCTGTTGTGTTCATCAGAGTCTGCAGCTGCTGGACGACAAGAACTGGAGCCTGGACATGCTACAGTTACACCAGTGTCTTGCTCAGCTCTCGCAGATTCAGCTAGCAGAAGCAGCAAGCCATGATCTTTGCTAGCTACGACCTGGCAGCTGAATGGAGGGCGACGAGGGACGCGTAGGCGCCATCCCTGACTCCGATCAGGGCCTCGTGCTTCCCCTTCTCGATGATCATGCCGTTCTTGACCACGGCGATCATGTCGGCGCCCTGGATGGTGGACAGCCGGTGCGCGACGATCACGGTGGTCCTGCTCATCATCACCCGGTCCAGCGCGCCCTGGACGACGCGCTCCGACTCGGCGTCGAGCGCGCTCGTGGCTTCGTCGAGCAGGAGGATCTTGGGGTCCTTGACAATGGCGCGGGCGATGGCGACGCGCTGCTTCTGCCCTCCAGACAGCTGAGCTCCTCGCTCCCCGACCAAGGTATCATATCCCTGCATTTTTCAGGCAAACACGTTTTCTGTCAGAAACCTGAACAACACTGTCTGAAGGAAAAAAATTCAGAAACCTGAACAACACATTTTCATATAGATACTAATGAATCTAAACATATATAAACAGTATACATTGATCAACTGATGAATGTAAACGTCTTACAATATAAAACGGAGGGAGTAGCTGGGATGAGAAATTTTCACCTGATGCAATGAACTGATGAACTTATGCGCGTTTGCCAATTGCGCAGCGGATACGATGTCTGATTCGGTTGCTTCCCCTTCCTTTCCGTAGGCGATGTTCGCGCGGATTGTGTCATTGAACAGGGCTGGTTCTTGGCTCACCAGACCCATCTGTTGCCTTAGCCACCTTAGCTGGAACTTCTGTATGTCCACTCCATCAAGAAGTATATGGCCTGCATCTGGATCATAGAACCTCTGGAGCAATGCTATAGCTGTCGATTTCCCGCTGCCGCTCTCTCCGACAAGCGCAACCGTCTGACAGATAAAAGCACAGTGAATTATAGTTTACTTAGGTTCAGTTTTCAGAGACCTTTTTAGTGTTTGATGATAGGACAACAGTGTGAAAAATTATGGAGGTTAGTACCTTTCCAGATTGAATTGCTAAGCACAGGTCTTCAAAGATCTGAACATCTGGCCGTGTAGGATATCTGAAGCTCACATGGTGGAACTCGATATCACCCCTTAGTGGTTCTAGACTCACTCCAGCATCATCACTTGGATCTATCCTAGATTTACGGTCTATGATGGCAAATATGGAAGATACAGCTGATTTCGCTTTCGAAGAATCTGATGTGAGGTTACTCGTGTGTGAGACCCCAATTGCTGCCATTGTGAGAGCAAGAAACACCTGCAATAAGGTGCCCAAGATATAAGATTTTAAACTCTTTATATTAACTAAAGCCTAGGCACTGTATCAATTATCATTAATTAAGCTATATTGAAGTTTATATCTCACTGCCACTTTGAAAAATCTATGATTCTTTTTAATTTTTTGTTTTGGAAGATTAGAAATATCTATGATTCAACCAGAACATTGACATGTAAGTGCCTAGTACTAAACTGAAAGAGAATATGCAAATATAACAATGCACATACCCTGAAAACGTTGGGAAAAGTTGTTTTCTTGTCCTCGACAAGCCGAGCACCGGCATAGAAGCTGGCTGCATAGACTCCAAACAGCAGGAAGATGGAAACACCAAAACCGATACCACTTATTATCGCTGTCCTGATTCCTGTTCTTAGTGGTCCTTCGCATTTTGTCTTGTACAAATCCATTACCTTTTCTTCAGCTGAAAATGAGGCTACCGTCCTTATGCTGCTTACTGCATCATTTGCTACTTGACTTGCCTCTTCATACATCATCTACAGTAATAATTGATAATCAGTGTCATTGTTGATAAACTACTAGAAAATATTTAGTTCTGAGAATTACAAGATTCTTCTGATAAAAAGATTGACTGAAAGAAAAGAATTCGGTGTTTCAACATTTTATGATTTCCAGCATACCTTTGCATCCGCACTGAATCCCTGAATAAACTTCATCTGGATCCATCCGTTGACACCGATGAGTGGTATCAATGCCAGAATGATCAGAGATAGCTCCCAGTTTGAAATAAAAGCAATCAACAAGCCAGCAACCAATGTTGCTAAATTCTGCACAACCAGTTGAAGTGCATCACCCACAAGTCCCCTAACTTTTGCTGCATCGGCCGATAGCCTTGCTCCAATTGATCCACTTGAGTTTTCTGGGTGATCAAACCATTCAATCTCCATATTTACGACCTTTTCAAAAGTCATCAATCTGATCCTTCTGATCAACTTGCACCCTGCCACTGAAAAAAGGTATGAGCCAATAGGAAGTGACAAGAAGTACACTGCTCCAAACACTAGGAACATAGATGACCAAAACTCGGCATCCTTTTTCAGCACATGTGGAGGCTCATAGAATGCTTTTATCACATTGGACAGAAGTATTGCAAAGATTGGGAAAATCACTCCACTGACAACAGAAGCAACAGAACCAAGTAGAAGAACTGGGATCTCAGGTTTGTTAAGCGATGCGAGGCGATTGAGAGGCACTTCCTGTGGTATTTCTTCAGCTAGCTTCTTTGGTGAACCACCCTGGATGTCAATTTCAAGAGCAGCTGCCAATGATAGTGAGAATGAGTGATTGCTACTCTTGTCCCTAGATGACCTCTGGGGAGTCGACTGGTATGAAAACACCTGCTTGCCTGAGCGAATAGCAGAATCACTCTTCTTGCCTGATTTATACTGGTAATTTGCATCCTCAGAATCATGACTGTTTTCCTGTAAGCGTATCAATTGGCTATATGCTCCATCTGGATCCCTTATGAGCTCATGGTGTGAACCTAGTGAATGTGCAAATGTTTGAGGCACTGAGAATTTGATGCAGATAAAATATGAAAGAGGATGAACGTTTACTTTGATTAGAAGTTATCAATGCTTGAGAAGGTACCTTTTTCAACTATTGATCCTTGATGAATGACAGCAATAGTATCAGCATTCCTGACAGTGGTCAAACGGTGAGCAACTATGACAGTGGTTCGGTTTGTCATGACCCTGTCGAGAGCCTCCTGCACAATCCTTTCAGATTCGGTGTCCAAAGCGCTGGTTGCTTCATCCAGTAGTAGAATCCTTGGATCTTTGAGAATTGCTCTGGCAATGGCGATTCTCTGCTTCTGCCCACCAGATAATTGTGTCCCATGTTCACCAACCAAAGTAGCAAAACCCTGAGAAATGTTGTGACCTACAGCTAGTCAATATATGATACAGAATAGTTCAAGCTTAATCTTACAAGCCATTTCTAGTTTTCAACATTATTTATCGTATTGCAGTTATTGATCACTAATGTATTTACAAGGTTCACGGGTTAAGCAGTCCACTGACCTGGGGCATTTTATCAATGAATTTGGAGGCATTAGCAAGCTCAGCAGCAGCTCTAATTTCCTGATTTGTAGCATTGTCCCTGCCATAAGCTATGTTATCTCTGATGCTAGCAGCAAACAAGACCGGTTCCTGGCTCACAAGTCCTATTTTACTTCTGATCCACCTTAGCTGGAACTCCTTGAGATTCACTCCATCTATCAGAACTTCACCAAGCTGAGGATCATAAAACCGCTCGATTAAGCTGATAACAGTTGATTTTCCACTCCCACTCTGTCCAACCAATGCAACAGTAGCACCATTCTGTATGGCAAGGGAGAACCCTCTGAATATTTGTTCATCGGGCCTTGTCGGGTAAGAGAAGTAAACGTTCCTGAACTCAATATCCCCCTGAATGTCATCTAGCTTCCTACCTGTGGCGCTGTATGCATCGATCTCAGGCTCCCTGTTGATTGTTTCAAACATCTTGTATGCTGCAGCCTGCCCTCCTGCAAATGCTTTCATGCTTGGTGATGCCTGACCTAGAGCTCTGGTCAATGCAATAGTAAAGTCTCAGCTTATGGAACTACTAGTATATAGTTATGCTTGTTAGTTTAATTGAAAAAAATCTATATAATCATGGGAAAATTTATTGGAATAAGATAATTGACTGACCATTGCAAACTCAAAATGAAGAAATTAGCTGAATGAGGTTCTTTTAGAAGGAAAAATGAGATCTGAAGAAGCATCCTTTTTTTTAATATAAAAGAGGACACTAAAAAAGTACAATTAGTGTAAATCCAAAACGTCTCTAGCCTATTTTACTTTGGTTTACTTTGGTCGAATGAGATAATTCAACTTTTTTGACAGTGAATTGGTATAATGTTGACACCAAAAGACAAAGCGGATATGCTTAGTTTGCTGCTGCTATAACTGAAACAGACCATACGTGCACAGTTGGTTTAGCAGCTTGCTCACGAAACAGAAGTGCTTATCACTGTCAAACAGTAGCTTATTTAGCTTCTTTGCCCGGCCTAAAATGTCTAAATCACCACAAAATCCAAATACTCCAATGTGTAAGATCACTTTTTCAGGCACCAAATAACTATTATTTTTTCTTACAATCCTAAAAACTTTCATGCTCTTAATCTTTCTGACCACACTATTTATCAATCACATACTTCTTGTTTTTTTATCAATCATATACTTCTGTGATGATATGCTTTTTTCAATCCTAAAAACTTCCATGCTCTTAATCTTTCTGAAGACTATATGTCAATCAATCATGACACAGAGATTGATTACTGCAATTGAATTGATCGCCGGAGAAACTTACAGCGAGCCGGTGAGCACGGCGAAGATCACATTCATGACTTGAGCTCCGGTGTATCCTTTCTCCAGGATCAGCTTGGCACCGTACCAAACCCCCAACGAGTAGCCGCAGAAGAGGAGCACCATGACCGTGCCCATGCCGACGCCGGCGGCGAGGCCCTCCCGGACGCCGGAGCTGTACGCGCTCTGCAGTGACCTGCCGTACTTGGCCACCGCCTGCTTCTCGCCGGTGAACGACGCGACCTGCATTAGTCCATGGACAGGAATGCTCAGAGCCATGGGGGACATGGACAGCAGCTGATCTGAGCTGAGTTGCTCGTCTGGATTTGTACTGTTCTGATGGAGCCGATGGTCTGCTCGACGACGACGGCGGCCTCGGCGTAGGCGGCCTGGCCGAGCGAAGCCATCTTGGCGACGACATTGGACATGACGGCGCCGGCGAGGACGAGCGGCGGGATGGTGGCGAGCATGACGAGGGTGAGGAGCCACCCCTGCGCGAAGGCGACGGCGAAGCCGCCGAGGAACGTGACGAGCAGCTGGACGAACTTGCCGACCTTCTCGCCCATGGCGTCCTGGATGAGCACCGTGTCGCCGGACATCCTCCCGACGACCTCGCCGGTGTTGGTGTGCTTGTCGAAGAAGGCGATCTCCTGCCGGAGTATCGTCTTCAGGTACAGGTTCCGTATCCGCGCCGCCTGCCGCTCGCCGGTGATCATCCAGCACGCCACCTCTGCTCTGACCGATCACGGTGAGTTGAGTTCAGAAAGCTTGCGGCGGCGGTGAGTCAGTCAGTCATTCAGTCAGCGGGGCCACTTACGGATGAACGACGCGGCGGCCGAGGCGATCGCGAGGTAGATGAACTGCAGCGACACCTCGGAGACGCGCGCCACGACGTCACGGGCGCTGGCCGCGCCGCCGAACGCGTCCACGAGGCCGCCGAACAGCACCGTCATGAACGGCAGCGCGGCGCCGTTGGCCACCGCGCCCAGCGTGCCCAGCAGCATCAGCGCCGCGTCCGTGCCGTCGGCGAACGCGAACAGCCGGTGGAACGCCACGCTCCCACCTGCGCCACTCCCGCCATCGTCGTCGCCACCCCTCTTCCCCCGCCCACGCCCACCACCCGCTCTCGCCGCCGCCTCGTCTCCGTCGGCCACGGACGACGACGACGCCGCCGCATTCACCCCGAACGCCCTACTCGACTCCGACATACTCCTCCTCCTCCTCCTCCGCCCAAGATTCGCACACTTACAACAAGAAGAACAAGAAGCCCATATCCATCTCAAAGACACAGAAAGCACGGTTCTTGATCGATCTCCACCAATGCTTCTCCTTCACCCGATCGATGAGACAAAGAAACAACGAGAGCGAGGTGGAGAGATGGATCGACCAAGAAAATAAAGCAAGCGCAGGGGAAGGAGACGACGACGACGACGAAGGAGGAGAGGGAGATCGATGGAGATGGCGATTTTGCGAGGACGAGAAGATAAAGAAAAAGGTGCAGCGGCAAAGCAGGCAGCTTTAGCTACCTCGACACTCTCCGAATTTCTTGTTCATAATAAATTCAGCTTTTTTTTACTCTGCAAAGTAGTAGTGATAATTGATAAATAAATAAGTAAATAAAAGGGAAAATCCAGGACATTTCACATGGTTTTTCGGCTGCCATCACATTATTGTCACATTCCTGGTTTGCTTGCCGTCTGCTTCTGTATAGTTTTATTATAAAGTTTGATCTGCCGTTTTGTATAATTGTAAAAAAAGGCATTTTACAGTTTTGTTTTTGTTGCCATTGTCGGCCGTTTAGATCTAGTTCATTGGATGTATAATCACATTATTTCGACAGGTATAATCAGAATAAAAAATGATAATAATGTGTTGCATCCCACGGTTATTTGTAAGCACTTCCAGAACAGAAGAGAATTGTGAATTGTTTATCCTTCTTCACATGATAGTATTTCTCTGGTTTCCGAATTTTTCGTGTAACTCATTGTAACGCCGAATATTTCGACTTCGAGTTATCCTCGTGGTAGTCTTCACATACTTCTATTGGGCTCCTATCCGAAAGTGACGAAGATTTTGACTTTTTGGATTATTTGGTTTGTGATATATAGCTAATTTACGGTATAAAAACTAAATTAACAAAATACTATAAAAATATTGGATGAAAACTTTTGCGTAGGAATGTTTTACACGAAATACACCATTTACAAGTTTTTGAAAAGTATGCAGACAAACATCATAGCCCAACATCAATCTCAAACACATCCTAGGTTTCATTATTTTTAGCTTATTTTTTTCTCAGCTGTGAGTTTTACAAAAAAAAAGAAGAAGAAAACAATCTATCAACATTTCTTAGAGAACTTTTTTCAGCTTTGTGAATGTATTACTCGTCCACTTACCTCCTTGAGTAATTATCGAAAGCATAGTTTGATCCATCCATCTAGTGGCGTCGGAGCCAGAATTTTTTCAAACACGAGATTCAATTAGTTGAATTTATATAATTTTTATCTTTAACTTTTAGTTTCTGAAGTTTTAAAATAGAATTTTAATACATATTTAGGATTAAGGCTACAGCCCTAGCTGCCCATACTCCTGTATCCACTTGATCCATCGACCATTAAACATCAGCAATTAAAAAACAAATATGCCTATGAAATACACTAGTAGTAGATGACTAATGTTTGACAGCTCGAGGGTCTCGTGGATCGCCTTTGTTTGTTTGCTTGCTTGTGGTCAGGGTCAAGAACCCGTGGACCCCTACAGACCTCTGTCGTCTCAGCCTCATGTCCATCGATCGCCAGTTCGCCACACACTGGTCAAACCGGCATCTATCCCTGCATACACTTGCTGTAGTAGTATTCATCAAGCACAAATCACAGCAGAATTGTATTAAACCCTAACCTAATCATCGCATGAACAATTAATGTATAGATCATGTCATCATCCAGAGGTCGACCTCCTCCTCACTATTGTATTGATTATCCACTAACTACCACGAGTACGACTGCTTGTTGCCGTCTTCCGCTCAGTCCATTTCAAAATATAATCATCTCTTAGTTCTTTAGCAGTGATTAAGATTTTAAAAAAAACTATGGTACATCATAATAATAAAAAATAAATAGAACAATGGTAAAATAAAAAATTAGATAAGAAATAGTTGATGAAACAAATAGTAGCCTGAATATCGCTAGGAATGCTTCCAAGATTCAAATCTCATAAACATATGTATTTTGGAACCCTTGTTAGCATAGAACTGTGCTTCATTCTACACATCAACAGCCGGCAAAGCCACCTCACATAGTACTGTCCCAAGCATGTGAAGCAGTGGTGAAATTAAATTGATTGGAGAACACCAAGGGTAGAGGTAGTACTAGTAATGTGATTGCAGTAAAGACCCTGTGTTGAAATGTTGGGTTTGTAGTACAGTGATTTATTAGTTTTCTCTGGACATGGATGGCATGTCCCCTATGGTTCTCTTGTTCAGCATGCTGGTGACTTCTTGTTCATACATATGCCTATCACCACAGTTATGGTTGGATGGATGGATGTGCCCTGTTCATCATGGCATTGCTTTCACTCATTTGTCCTTGTAGCTAGCTACCATTTCCCTCTAAAATCCTCCAACCTAGCTGCCACTTGTATTTATTAATATTCTTTATTCCCTAGCATAGTGTTGATGTCAAATTTGTCCGATCTTCACGTGTTAAATACACCGTGAAGGCTTGAGAGTATCCGCGTCACTCTAGTAATTGACCTAAATTTTTAGAAGGTGCGGGCAAGATAAAAAATAAAACAAGTCGATCGGCTATTGAGCCGATGGATAACTAAGAACACAACCGGCAGCGCTTAGCCGATAGATTGAACAATCGGCTGTTGAAAGCTTGGATCGGCTGAGAATCTGATATGTATAAACTCAAACAATTAAATAAACACTAAATTCTTTGCTATGATCGGCTAAAACCAACTAGCATGTAATCCTCATAAGTCGATGCAACACAAATAACTACTGATTTAAATAAATTCGATTGGTGTAAAGGTAATGCAGTAAGTAATTAGCTACTCTATTGTTATAAATACAACGAGTATGCATGCTGGCAAGGATCATCGACTGTAACCGACTAACGATCAACCATGATCTATAAAACATCTAGCCTAGCTTACTAGGAATAATCTTAGAAGATCGGACCGAACTGAGACAGTTCAAGACTACACCTAGCAATGCTAGGTTAGATACTAAATACATATAGATCGCTATCAAGCCAATGAGACGATGACTGATAACTTATTGGTTGGAACTCTGATAAAACAATGAACAAAATACATTGATCTAATAAAAACTATTTGATAAACGTAATCTAACAGATCTGGTCAAACCGAGACAATATTAGATTAAAGATGCCAAACAACAAACATCAAATCAACGTAAATCAAGTGATCGACCAGATCAATCTTAAGCTGAAATTGATACGATAACTAGTAATCGTACGACCAGATCATAAGATCAGAGTGAACCGAGATAGTTCTGATCTAGTCGATACGATCGTCAGGGCCGGCGAAACGTAGGACTTACTCCTTTGCCAGAGATCGAAATGATATAGCCCCGCGTCAGGTGCCAAGTTCCGCCGGTGATGAAACCTCGATGAGGAGGGTGTCAATATCTTGTATGTAGATATTGATGTTTTTACAGACCCCGGGTGTATATATTTATACTCATGGGTGAATTCTAGTCCATATTAAACACGACACATGTTTTCTAATAGATAAAGGAAATAACAAGTCCTATTTGAACTCTAATTATAGTTCCTATTAGATCCTAAACACAAAAGGAAACCTAGTTCTAATCAGACATAAAACTCTTAGAGATAAAGCAAAATTTATAAACTGGGCCTAATCAATAGATAAAATTAAATTGTCATGCCTTGGTTTTCACGATTATTGAACTCGGCCTCTTCCGAATAAGCTTTTAATTGGCTGATCAAGCTCTTTTCATTACTGAATCCATTAAGAAATCTTACTCAATTTTGGTGTTAACACATATGTAATGTATCATTACATTACATAAATGCAAGACTTTTTGAAACTTCATAAATGCAATATTGAAATATGGTATATATATGTTGTTGCCATTATATATTAATTATTCATGTTGCAAAACAAAAAGGCAGGCCGGCTTCATTTCTATAAATACCCCAACCCATTTTAAGCTTATAGTAGATGTGGTTATTCCATATGATGTAATCATGGGTGTTTGATATATACGGCAGATATTTTAATTGGACTTTAGAAGTTATGTAAGTAAGGCCCGGTCTATAAATCTTGTGCTCTAATCATCATAAGTCGGATTAATCCCTTTACATGAATCAAGGATAAAGATGTAACCAAGTCATGTGCAAATATGGTCTTGTCTCAACATGTGGAATGGACTAATATGAACAGTAATACCCTTGTATGCACTTTGGAGAGAGCTTTGCTCTGATGAGGCCAAACAAAAGATCTGGCCTATGGGAATGGTCCCTATTCTTCTCTTTTTAGGGAAGAAATGTCTTGTTCCTTTGAAGTGTGCCCTACAAAAAAGTTCTTATTGTTTAAGAGGACCAGTATTTCATTTGTGTGCACCATCTCTGCCTCTTCTCTATTAATTCCATGCATGGACATACTCATGAGCTGTGTGGTCAATGTTCAGACAGAATAACACCCCCATATTTTGGCTTTGAGTTATGCTTATATCCCAAATTTTTGAGTTATGCTTATATCCCAAATTTTGAATATTCAATCTTAAATTTAGAGTTGATTTTGATATTTTTTTCTCAAACATTATTTTCCAATTTTAGCTTTTAAATCACTATGAACACGTATAAAAAATTTTTATTTGTAAATAATTTTCCGGTTGTAAATATACTGTTTGGTCTTTTCTTTTTATAACCCTAAAGATGACCTTATTATCCCTTTCTGCAATCTAAAACACTTAATTCATCCATGATAAATGTACGAAAGTGAAAGGATTAGTTAAAGTACTTGATACTAGTTGGAGAAAAAAATAATCACATCTTTCACATATATGCAATGATGTCTATTTTAATATACACCGTCATTGACTTTTTCTCACATATTTAACCATTCATCTTATTAAAAAATTATATAAATATGTAAAAACTTAATTTATAATTAAAACATATTTTGTAATAAATCCAATCACCACAAAATAAATGATAACTACATAATCTTTTTATAAGATAAATGATCAAACGTGTGCTAAAAACAACAATATAATATATTAAATACAGAGGCAATACTAAATAAATCTGGGCCCCTTTTTTTTCCATGTCTTTATATATACGAAGAGCGATCATCTCCGGGTTTTACTCGTCAAAGACTTTATCATTTTGCTACACTTTAATTTAACAATTACATTAGGGGAACTAGTTCCATTCTTTTTCATTATCACTGTTCTTCTTTTGAGGAAGAGATGAGAGAGGTGATTAGTTATATAGGGTGTTAGTACTTAACCACTCTTAATTAACATAGGTTTTTGCTTTCGGCTGTAGTTAATTTATAGTACTAACTAGTCTACTAACGATAGTGCAGTGTCTTTTCTCCTTGAAAGGTGACACATATATATATATAATGTAAGTGTATAAATTATATACTGTAGTCTGTATATACCAGTTATTAATTTAGGCCTTGTTTAGTCACTAAAAACTTTTCTAAAAAACATCACATCGAATCTTTAAACACCTAAATAAAACATTAAATATACATAAACATTAAAACTAGTTACATGGTTACGGAGAAATCGTGAGACGAATCTTTTGAGCCTTATTAGTATATGATTAGTCATAAGTGCTACAATAATCAACATGTGCTAATGATTGATTAATTAGACTCAAAAGATTTGTATCGCGGTTTTCAGGTGGAATCTAAAATATGTTTTATAATTAGACTACGTTTAATATTTCAAGTGTACGACCGTACGCGTCAATGTCAAAATTTTTTAGGAAATGAACAGGGCCTTAGCTATATATCCGGCCGTGTTCTGTCGTGCAATAATTCGAGCCAGCTCGATGAGGAACTGCATGCTGCAGGGACCATTGTCCATGCATTGATGCAAGCTGCCCCCAACTATTCATTATTTATGTTGGATCAAATCTACTATAGAGATTGATTAGCTAACTTCGTAATGACGCCCTAGATAGACACTACATATATAGATAGCAGTTGCATGCAAGGAAAGCTAACCCTGCAATATTACCAAAAAAAAAGAAGCAATTTTGTATGATGATGTGCCGTATATTATATGTTTGTGCATATCCATGCTGAATTGATAAATGCAATTAAGTTTTGAATTGGGTCCCTCATAACTGATGACTTCTTGTTGGATATGGTTTATATATCTGATAGAACACACAAGGAGAGATAAGTGATCCTTAATCTCTTAAGTTTAATTAGTTTGTCATGAACATGCATGCAGCATTGCTGTGCAGAGAAAAATCATGATATAGCTTCTGAAATTTTGGATAATGATTGATTTTAGCTCTTTTTTTTTTGGATAATGAGAGGGAGGGGGTTGAATTTGTTGCAGAGAAGTAGTATTCGGTAGACAAATGACCATATAGGATAGCTTAATTGAACACTCGTAGTGATGTCATAATTGAGGCAAACTTCTCCTTAATTAATTCTCGAACAAGAGTAGAGGACAGTATTCCATTCTATAACTATCAAGTCTGATACATATGAATATCAATATGATATTTACAATTATCTAGCCTAATGCTTAGGTACCAGATCTGATATCTAAGACATCAAACCTATACCGTTGGAACGGAATATATAGCATTTGATTCTATGGTATTTCTATTATTTTTTAATAGCAATTTGGGAAACCGACTATCTAAATGCCATATTAAGTTTTTAGACTCATAAGACAATTTGTTGCAATACACTTCTTGTAATTCACCTTGGTTTTGGATTTCCCTCAATTGCATCTCCTCAGGTATTTCTCGCCCTTGGTCACATGTTTCTATATGATCTAGCGTATATCTTGATCGACATGACCCCAAAACACATCTTTTTTCTCAGCAACACAATATTACAACAAGCCCATCTTCTCCATCTTTCTCAGCATCGCATCTTTTGACAACCTCATGAGTAAGGATGCCATGTGTTTGTTGTTGGTGCATTAGCTGACATGAGCAGTAGCCATGCTCCTCTCGTACGTTCTATTAGTACTCATAGCGACGATTAGAGCTAATTGGGAGACCTCTTAAGGCAAGGTGAATTACATTGGAATCATTAAATTTTTGTCGACAAAAGATAAGGAAAAAATCTTCAATTTCTCGCTCGCCCGATATGTTTTGAGATTTGTGCTAGAGTGAAAGGGGAAAAATTCCATGTCATCCAACCCACAAAAGCTGGTAATTACGTTATAATTGTACTATACTAATTGCATTTAAAAGATCTTTTAAAAAAATTTTATTGAAAGTTGTACAGATAGTTTCAATTAGAAAAGGGTATTTGCAACAATTACTTTATAGAAAAACCTCAAATAAACTATAAATTTAGAGTTGAAATTTTAAATTTTGGTTTATAAGTATAAGAAGAAGCGAAAAAATAGAGTTTGTTTTGCTGCTCGATCGAAGGTCCAACGGCTGTTTCATCAGCATGCATAATTGCACCTGCGTACTAGTCTATCTAAATCTCCATTTTATGGCAAGAGACCTTCTTTCATAGATTATGTAAATATTAATGAATCAAACCATATCAACTTAAGATCAGAAAGACAAGGTAAAAACGAAGGGAATAACTATTGCTGTTTTATTACTAACCTGCTCCACTAATAATGCCGTGTTCGGCTGCCCACTTTTCTTATCCAGATTCTATCATTTTTCGTGTGCATGTTTTTCGAACTAATAAACGTATATTTGTTATGAAAACTTTAACATGAAAGTTAATTTAAAAAGTCATATTAGTCTATATTATATATTTTTATAATTAATAATCAATTAATTATGTACTAATCTATTAACTAAACCTCATCTGTGGATTATAGTACTACTTCCTCCAGTTTTCTTTTATTTGACGCAATTAACTTTTGAATATATGTTTGATCATTTATTTTATTTAAATTTTTTGAAAATATATAAAATTATAAATCATGCTTCCTTTAGTAATAAATTAATAAAAAAAATAAAAAAAACGTAGATCTAAAAGATAACAGCGTAAAAAAATAGATGAGTACTTAAGAGTGGTTTCCTGTATGTGGGTAATTTAGTTAACTGTTAATTTTTCGTTTCTGTTTATGCTTATAAAGTTATAGTTCAAAATTTAAATTTTTAAACTTAAATTTAGAGTTGATTTTGAGATTTTTTTCATCGAAATTTATATTTTAGTCAAAAATTTTTAGATCACCGAGAATATGTATTACAAGTTATTTTTCGTGTGCAACAATCACCCCCTCCCCCCTGTTCATAACGACTGACCCGGTATACTGTACTGCTTTCGTGTTATGACTGACAACTAGGTAGGCTAGCTCTAATGATCATCTTGATTATTGATTAATTAGTTGAGAGCATGGAAATTTATTTTGCTGCGTCGGCATCAGCACGCATGCATGCATATGCGGCCGAATTGATAAGTAGAGGCAGCCTGCACGTAACCGTATGCCCCTTCGACAAATTTCTGACTTGATTTGTGATCGTCATCAGTCATCGCCTCCAATGATTGATGCATCTGTGTCCATGTTATTAATAATCTTGACTTCTGTCAATGTATGTCATCTTCGTCTCCATCATATCAGACTAGTCTGAGAGTCCAACGAACAATTAGATGGAATTAACCCTTCGAGCTACTCCCTTCGTACCGTGTCCGTTCCTAAATAAATCAATATTTCGTTTAAAATAGAATATATGGATCCAAAATAAACAATCAAAAAGTTAAGGTTGAAAAATAAATTTCAGTGAAAAAACCTCAAAATCAAAAATCAACTTTTGGCTTATTAGCATAAGCAGAAGTGAAAAAAATAAAGTGAAAGTTGTATAAAAATTTGAAATTTTTTTAGTATCATTACACGCCGTAAAGTCTTTTTTTACCACACTACTCAGATTTTGGATGCTTAGCTAATCATACACCTAGTCTTTTATTGCTAATCTCCAATACTAGTGACTGTCGGTCAAAGTGACGTAGTATATTTGTAAATGAAAAGTAATTTGTAAATAAACATTTTATAGAGGTATTCGCAGCGATCTAAATTTCAAGAATAAAAAAATAAACAACAATAAAAAAATCCCAAATTCTACTCCAAATTTAAATTTAAAAAATCAAACTTTTACTTATAAGCTAAAGTAAAAGAGAAAATATGAGGCTCAAGTTGTTCGGAACCAAATCATTCTGGATCAAGTTGATGTTGGTAAAATTCCATGGCCTGCAAAATTTAGTGAAAACTGAGAAGCAAAATGCATGGTTGACGTGGGCAACAACTTTTATCTTTGCTCGTGTGCATTACTATTCAGGTCGTTTTCTCAGATAATGGATAATGCGACTTTGACTTAAAAAACTACAATTACTTATTACAACAGTCCGAGATTCACACATAAGAGCAACATCAGAATGACCAAATATCTAGACAATGGACTTTAAACATAAACAAACCAGAGAATAACAAATCAGGAAGAAATCATGTTGCTAAATCTCGAACCGAATTCAGGTCGTTCCAGGCAAAGCTATATGTATACAGAGCAGCAAGCTTGCAACTATCTTATCACTTCCGCTTAAGTTTACAAGTTAAAGTTTAAATTTTCTACTTTAAATTTAGAATTAAGTCTTTTCATCGTAATTTATTTTTCAGTATTGACTTTTAAGTCGTTAAGAATATATATATATATATATATATGAAGCATCTATCATACTACCAGGTGTAGCTACTCCCTTCACGTCTAAGGTACAGAAACACCTCTATACATATTTTTTCTCTCTTCCAACAGAAAGTACAAACTCTATTTATATCATTCACATGGGATTTAATAGTGCCCATACTTTCTGTTGGGTGTGAGCAGAAATAGTTATGAAAATGTTTTTCATCATAAACGTGCAGGTAGTAGCTACACCTGGTAGTAGGATCTAATTTTCATATATATATATATATATATATATATATATATATATACGTATAAAAGTTTTATTTACAAATTATTTTTCGTTTGGACATACGCCGTTTAACAACCACCCTGGCTTATTACCAAAGCAGAGGTGATCATCCGAATGAGATCGATTTTGATTGCCAATAAAACAAGCGAATAAAGAAGCATGTGATGTGATGATAATCTTTTAATTCAATCGAGCTTTCAGCTTTTTTTTTAGCAAAGAACCATGCGTTCCATCGGACAGTCTTGATCATCGTCGTCAGAGGCTGGAATCTTACAGTTCCATTATTTTTATACGAAAAACAAATTGTCCTGAAAATCAGCCAAAGCAAGAGTTGTAAAAATGGTACAGAAGCCAAGCTTTGGGCCCAGATCAAGAACATCAGGCCTGTTTTCAGCCCGATTTCATTTCTATTGGGCCTAGATTATAAGATGGGTTGGATGATGAAAAGATAGAAGGCCCAAAACCATAAAACTGCGAAAGAATTTGTGCTTTTCAAATATTGTCAGGCCATATTAAATCTCCATATTTTAATTAATGACGTTGTGATCTTTTTGTTGTATGTTTAATCGTTCATCTTATTCATAAAATTTATATTATTATGATTTATTTTATTGTGATTAAATTTGAAACTAAATATATTTAAATGTAACTTACAATTTTACATATTTTCGTAACTTTTTAAATAAGACGAACGGTCAAACATGTAATAAAATGTTGATGTAGTGTGCAACCGTAGTCAAAGGTCTCAGTTAATCTTAATTTCTTAAATCTTTAAATCCCTTATACTCCCTCCGTTTTCTTATTTGATGTTATTAACTTTTGGATATACATTTGACTATTTATCTTATTTAAAAAATTTGTACAAATATACAAAATTAGAAGTTATTTTTAAAGTCCATTTAGTAATAAGCCAAATCATATCAAAATAATAATAAAATTTTTAAAAAGACGAATGGTCGAATCTATACCCAAAAGACAACGGTGTCAACTAAGAAATGAAAAAAAATAATACCTTAGATAAAAGAATATTTTAATACCATTAATAAGTGAAAATATCTAGCGCCTTGGCAATACAAATCCATAAAAAAAGAGAAAAGAGAGAAAGAGAGAGAGAGATTGAGAGATTAGTATTAGTAATTGATCTCAGTCAGAGAGCAGTTGTTTTGAGCAACAAGTAAATCCAATCGATGTAGTAGGAGTAGCCCATTCCTTCACCAACATTCTGACCAACGTTAGGACTTGTTTAGTTTCTAAATTTTTTTCCAAAAATATCACATTAAATTTTTGAACATCTAAATAAAGCATTAAACATAGATGAACCAAAAAAACTAATTACACAGTTATGAAAGAAATCTTGAGACGAATCTTTTGAGCCTAATTAGCCCATATTAGCCATATGTGCTACAGTAACCAACATGTGCTAATGACGAATTAATTAGGCTCAAAAGATTCGTCTCGCGGTTTCTAGGCTAGCCATGAAATTCGTTTTTTCATTTGTGTCCGAAAACCCCTTCCGACATCTGATCAAACATTTGACGTGACATTTCTCCTAAAAATTTTCTCAATCTAAACACCACCTTAACTGAGGCCTTGTTTAGTTCCCAAAATTTTTTTTCCAAAAACATCACATCAAATTTTTGGACACCTAAATAAAGCATTAAACATAGATGAACCGAAAAACTAATTGCACAGCTTTGTAAGAAATCTTGAGACGAATCTTTTGGGCCTAATTAGTCCATGATTAGCTATAAGTGCTTCAGTAACCAACATGTGCTAATGACGGATTAATTAGGCTCAAAAGATTTGTCTCGTGGTTTCTAGGCTAGCCCTGAGATTCATTTTTTCATTCGTGTCCGAAACCACTTCCGACATCCGGTCAAACATTTAACGTGACACTTCTCCCAAAAATTTTCTTAATCTAAACACCACCTTAGAATATATAGACCGATAACAAAACTAATTATAGAAATAAAGGCTATTTCATTTTTTAAAGCCTAATTAAGTCACAATTAGCAAATGTTTACTGTAGCATCACATTCGTTAATCATGAGCTAATTAGGCTCAATAGATTCGTCTTGCAAAATAATCCAGAGCATGGTGTGGATTTTATTAATGGCCTATATTTAATATTTTTAATTAGTATCAAATATTCGATGTGATACGAACTTTAAAAAAAGTTGGGAGGATCCCACCACCCCCAGTATATGGTCGACAGATCGATCGACATGGTGATGAACAAGTCACTCGAGCATACAGGGGTTTAATTACTGATGTAAAAACCAGACGATGTGATCGATCTGGAGGACGACGTCCAGGTACAGTGATAGTACTATTTAAGGTGGACAAAGTAACGGTTAAAATTAAGTTAAAATTAAGAGTAATTTTATCGTTCCGAAGGATGCACCAAGAGATACTCAGTATCTTAGATAAAGAACAGTGATACATGTTAGTGTCTGCTCAAGTGCTCAAGGGTGAGAAAAATACCATACATTTGTCGGGGAAACAAGTATTCAATAGCAAAGGAAGAATCTTTTGCAGACACAAGATCATAGGGCAGGGCAATGGTCTCCTTGAAAAGCAGATTTAGTTATTGAGGCATATTTTCTTTACATGCTATATCTAAATATTTATAAAACATACTTTTAAATATATTTATAAAATGACATATCACATATTGCCACATATTCTCAATTTAATTTTTAACTATTCAAACGGCATGTAAGAAATAAGGACATTCTTCGCGTATATAAAACCTAATTAGTACCAGAGGGAGCTAAGGTACAAGTACAAATCACAATCCACATAAAACTTAATTAGTTAGCAACACTTCCATTAACAGTCTCATCTTTATGTTTTCACTCATACTTATAAGCTAAACATTAAATTTTCAACCTTAAATATAAAATTAATTTTGGGTTTTATCGTCGTATTTATCTTCATTCTTTGCTTTTAAATTGCATAGAACACGTGTATAAAATATTTATTCATAAATTATTTTAGTTTACAAATTTATCATTTCGCCTTTTCCTCTATCACCAACATGACCACTAAATCTGAGGCACCTGAATGCAGATGAACTTGTCGGTAGATTAATTGAAGTACAAAGCTTGCTGTGTGACAAATCCTTTATTGACCAACCAAATTACACACACGCCGATCGATCGATCAGAGTTGAGACATGCTTAATTAGTTGCATAATCTCTTGATTAATAAGAAGCACACTCGTAATTACTTACTAAATATGATTTAATTAATAGTAACTAGGGTAATTAGTTGGCGGCGGCGAAGGCGTTCATCTGGTCCCGGAACTCCGGCAGGTGCTTCTCCTCGACGCACATGGTCATGACGCGCGCGCCGAGCTTGGGCGCCGGCGGCGCGCCGATGACGGCGACGGCCATGAAGGGGTGGTAGGAGAAGGGGATGACGTGCGACGGCGTGCCCCAGCCGTAGTCGGCGTCGAGGAAGCCGAGGCGCGTCCAGTCGGAGACGAAGAGGGAGTCGTAGGTGAAGGTCAGCTCGTAGGGGTCCTCCTCGAACCCGCCCACCGCCCATCGCGCCACGTCGGCGGCGAGCCGCGCCTTCGCTTCGCGGATGATGCGCACCACGTCCACGATGTCGGCGCCGGCCACCTCGCCGCGCCCGCCCGACGCCGCCACCGGGTAGAAGCAGTTGCCGTAGAACCCCGGCGCCGCGTCGCCCTTGAGCATGAGGTGGCGCGTGTTGGCGAAGAAGCAGACGCGCACGGCGCGCTCCTCCTCCGCCGCCGCGTCGCCGCCGCCGGCGGCGACGAGCGCGCGGGTGCGGGCCTGCCACGTCTTGGCGACGCAGACGTCGAAGGCGGAGCAGCGCTGCCCGGTAGACTCGAAGAAGGCGGACTTGACCTTGGCGACGTGCTCCGGGCTGAGGTCGACGGTGAAGTAGCGGAGGTCGAGCAGCTCCAGCCGCGGCGGCGGCGCCGGCATCCTGGGTGGGTCGGGGACGACGTCGCGCGCCCACACCGGCGACACCCGCGGCTTGGGCAGCCCGCGCGCGTAGTCCGCCACCGCGTTGATGAACTGCCCGGCGCCGAGGCCGTCGGCGATGGTGTGCACCGAGATGAGCCCCACCACGAACCCGCCGCACGTGAACTCCGTCACCTGCAGCGTCCATGGATACACACGCCATCCTTGATTAGAACACACGATTTTTTATTGTAATTTTGCGCATTTGTTTACACACATCGATCCAATTTTCGAAGAATTCGGAAACAAATAATTCACATCAGTTGGTAAATGTTAAACAGTAAAAGAGGCGTTTTACACCGTTATTTTTTCTAATATCTAATCCGATAAAACGTATTTATTTATGCTATCATAAAACTAAATAGTTGAGTATTTTTCCTATTAATAAACATGAACCGATATTTCAGATCTTTCATTTGTAATAATGTTGGCAATTGAATATTATCAATCTGGATTCTTTTAACTTTCTTCACAAAAGTCACGGAAGTGAACTAAAATGAGTTTTAATCTACGGTAGGAAACATAAAACTTTACTATGCATATTTACTATTTATCACTATTACAGCGATCAATCTTAAACGTTCATTAGAGATCGGATGGCTGAAAATACCTTAAAAATTGTCGTACTGTTTATCCGTGGCTTTTTTAAGCAAGTCAGAGAATTCCACTACAATTAAAATGAGGGCAATTAAGCTACTAGCTAGCTAGCTAATAGCAAGCAAAAAAGCAAAGCTGGTTCATTCGTCACTAACTAGCTATTATTACCGTTTCATATCGCAAGATTTTCTGTCATGTCTAAATTCATTACATTGATGAGTGTATATAATTTATAAATATATCTAGATTTATTAACATCCATATGAATCTAAATAAATCTTATATATATTGTGAAACGGAGAGAGAGTAGAATAGTAGATAGTACTGGAGGTCACTGATCGTGAGTGAGATTTATATATACATGAGATTGTGAAAGTGGTAGCATCCAATATCATATCGATCATGTAGGCCGTAGCAAATAAGGTGTTTAGTTTGTGACGTTTACCCAACAATGGTCACGACGACGCAGCAACCACCGGCGTTCGTTATCATGCTAGCTGCATCACATCGCCAACGACCGTTCGATCGATCGATCGCGTAGGTAGCTAGGCCCCCCACCCAATCGATCATCATCAACTCAGCAAGTTAACTGCACATGCGTGTGGTTAAACCGTCCTTTTTACCGACCCAACAACTTAAGCACTAATTAACAGTAAGCACTTCATCCTAAAATATAGCTAGTTTAACCTTAGCTTTGCAGATTGATTTGTAGTCAAAACTAGCTCCATTTTATGATGGAGTAGTTATTAGTTTTTTTTTTTGAATTTCATAAAAGACATAAAACTCGTGCTCACCACATATATACATCCCGTGAGTAGAGCGGCGAAACCAATGGTAGGACAATTAGGACTTAAGCCTTACTCTTAGCCATGTAATCTCACTTCTATCTTATCAATTCACCTTAAAAATTTTATAAATAATAAAGTACATGTTAACTTAGCCCTATACTTAATTAGTTCTCGGTTCCTTCCCTACGTGAGTATGCTATACGTGTGTATATTTAGCACGTACATGACATGCTAAAAGGAAAGATGAAGACATTGTTAAATCTATCTTTTTAAGTGCAATCACGTATGTAATATTTATGGGTATAAAAGGATTTAATTAAATCCTAGTGGCTAGTGGCTGGAGCAATCCATCCACGACTCCTCACCGTAGTACCAGCGCTCTCTGACAAGTTTTGTTTAATTTAATGTGAAACTACTAAGAAATATTATAATTTTATAGCTATATTTAGTTAATAATACTTAAAAAAATACGATGCAAAGTTGTATATCAAAGATAGTGAAATTAAGTAGGGAACACCTAGTAACAATGAGAGAGATGTAGTAACAAATAAGTGTTACGTAGTATTACTTTTGCCCAAATGCCCATTGTGTGGCTAGATCGACCAATTGATGAAAGATCTACCTTTTCAACAACAAAGCTTTCCACACAATTAACTCATCTCATAATATTCATAAAAGCTTTTCCACAACCACTAGTATTAATTGGTTAGTCAAGACAGCTCAAGATTCAGTGGGCGAGAACTATTTACGATTTTCTACTTTGACATGAAGTGAAATCCAAATTAATTAGAAAGGCTCAGGCAGAATATAAAACAATTCAAATTGGTCAAAAACTGCACGAGTATATATACCAGCAGCGCCCACCATAAATCAGGTGCCAGTTAATTTCGCATTTCCACGTGGCATGAATTATCCACTAGCTATAAGTTTTTTTTTCCAATCTTAGTGCTCTCCATGCATGCATCTCTATCTTGGTTAAAAATTGGTCGAAGTAAGCAAATCATGGTTCATGATTAATCCTACGCTAGGAGGAAAAAGGTCTTTGAGGCTATTTCCAACTCAAAAGCTATCAAGTAGTTTACATATTTGTCATGTTATATAGACATTATATATAGAAACTATGTATTCAATGGATGGTATCTTTATATTAAATTCTCATTCAATTATATCTCCTCTCTTCTTTTATCTGCATATCACGTTGTTTTTGTTCTTTGTTCTTGTGTCGAGATGGTTTCTTACGTGACAATGGTTTCTTCATTTTTTTCTCTCCTCATTAACTCTCTTGCCACATAAGTTTTTTTGCTTAATTATATGACAGTGTATTTAATGCTATGAAAACTAGATGACATAGAGAGTTGGGGATGGCCTGATCGTACTTAAAAGTGGTCGCTTTTGTGTGCTAAAGAAAAGTGGGCACAAAAATATTTGGTTACAATTAAGCTTGTGGAAGTATTAATCATTATATCCATTTTAGTCACGAATTGAAAGACTTCCGGACCACACTCTCTCAATCCACAAAGACTTTTTTTTGACCTTTTTTGTCTCTCTACTTTTAATTTGTCCCAAAAAAAACTCCTTTTTAAACAATTAATGTATTAGATTTTGGTACACTGATTAATTAGAGTTTGAAAAAGTACGAATAAACAAATACATTGGGATTATCTAAAGTGAATGACACTATTTTCTCTTTTTCTAAAAGCTCTATATTGATATTTGTGAGATGATTCAATAATAGACTCTACAATTGCAGGATGGAAGAATAATTGTACAATTAACATGCCACAGACATAAGATTTATTCTGGTCCAATAAAAAGTATGTCGAGGTACTGATACCTTACGGTAATAAACTGTTTTACACTATTGGATATAACTGGGCAGGGTGAACATTGTTAGATCCACTATATAATTAGAAATAATTTGGAACCGTGAGGTATCGATATCTGAAGATACTTTTTATTATAATGTATCAAATCTCCACGGACATTACTAGTGCAAGGATGTGTCGACATACCTACTGAACACGTACAAGGACGGCATAGGCTAAGATGAAGGTAATGCGGTAGGTGATCCATCTAATTTCATTTCGCACTTGGTGAATGGAGTTGCGAGAAAAGAGAGATTAGATCGATCGGGAGGAGGAGATGGCTGAGCTGCTTACATGCATATATACATGCTAAGCTGTTGCTTTCCTGACAAAAAGACATGGTGCAGCAGAGCATATATCTGCAGTGGCCGGCATGGGCATATATACCTAACTTGTTCCGGTACAGTAGTGTTCACCAGACATGGGGTGATTGATTACTAAACAAGACAATTACTGTACTTAAGCTAACTTTTCCTTTCCACCAAGAAAAAAGACACACATATGTACGGGTCATTTTGTTAATCTCGTATCAAATTATCAATTAATATGTGGTTCATATATGAGGAGAGTTAGTAGTATATGTTGGGGGTGACCGTTTGACTTATTTAAACAAAAAACAAACGATATATTTTATAAAAAATAATTTGTAAGTAGAACTTTTATATGCATGCTCTTAGTGGTCTTTAAAGTCAAGATTAAAAATAGACTATGATAAAAATCTTAAAATCTACTCTAAATTTAAGATTAAAAATTCAAATTTTGGCTTATAAAAATAAGTAGATACGAAAAGATATGGCTCATTACCTTTTGTTATGGAAGAAATTAATTTGCTAAAAAAAATGGGACCCTGACGCGTATCTTCGTGGATCACTTTTGTTGTTGGATATATATGACCAACTTGTGGCTGTCTGAGGCCAAGCCTGTTTTTTTGTTTCATATTTTACTTGGAAAAGCATATGCATGTCAACAAAATTTAGTGGGCAATCTTTTCGAACGAACAAATTTAGTGGGTACTCATCGTCGTTAAAATTCTCCACAATTTTATATATATATATATATATATATATATATATATATATATATATATATATATATATATATATATATATATATATATATTCTAAAAGTAAAGATAAGGTGCATGACTTAATTTATCGACCCGAGTTATAATTTTGGTAAGTTAGGTATCTAGATGTGTTCTGTTATACACCGAAAAATATGTGTACATTTTGATAATTTCTCAAATTTGATAAAATTGTTCGTAGCTCGTATGATGATTTGTATAAACTTATTTATAGTTAGGGATAAAACATGAAGATCAATTGCAAAATGGAGCTAGCTTCTTTGTGGATCACGATGGATCGATGCTGATGATATCGACGATCGATCATGCCACGTGTAAGCACGCACGCCCAAAGAAAGAGCTCATGCATGGCCCATGCATCCAACGCGCCGAACCATGCCACGCCATATATTGTATTAATTTTCGTACTACCAATTTGTTTCAGAATGCAAGTTCATAGGAAATTCATTTGAATTTTCATGCGTTTTTATGTTTGCGTATGGATTTTTATATGTATAATATACCTGCATCATGAGGGGAACGTCGAGCGGGTCGACGCCGGGCGCCGGCTCCGGCAGCAGCTCCTCCTTGGGGATCGCCATCGGGTGGTCGAGCAGCCTCACCTCCTCCAGGCTGCACGCCGCCGCCGCCTCCACGAACCACGCCCCCTCGCCGGTGCACGCCACCCACGCCTCGCCGCCGCCGCCGTTCACGAACCTCCCGGCGAACGGGTGGTACTCCACCAGCGCCTTCCCCAGCGCCTCCCGGATCACCACCCTCGCCGCCGGCTCACGACAATCGCGGCCCCCGGCCTCGAACACGTGCAGCGACCGCACCAGGTGGCGCAGCCCGGCGACGCGGTCGATCACCGACAGCGGCAGCGCCTCCGTCGGCGTCGGCGACGCCGGCGCCACCAGCGAGCGGCTCGTCCTCGTCACCGTGAATCCCATCGACGCGAGCCGCCGTGGATCGCTCGCTCGCTTAGCTAGCTAGCTTGCTTTGTGTGAGATGCAAAGTTAACCGGTTTCACGTCTGTATATATAGACTCCAACTCCACATTAATTATATTAGTTTTAATTAATTGCTCATTTAGTAATTAATCACTCCGGTGAAATGGAATAATAATATATATAGATGTGATATGATATGATGCACATGTATATATATATAATTAATTAATCGGTAATAATATATTGTAGATAGTTGGCTTGCGAAGTGTATACTCGAACGAACTGAAAGAGACTATCCTAGCTTGTTTGGCGGTGGTAGTAGGTGAGCGATGCAGATTGGTCGGCTTCAAGCACTTAATTTTGTTTATTATGAGAATATATATTATCATGACTAGCTCCTTCACTCATCTCGACCGTCCATTCCGGCGATATTATCTCAGATGAAGTCATAGTAAAAGCATACATATAGTAACCTCTCTGTTGCTGTTGTCATACTACCGATATGACTGTTAGTAGAACCGATGTTAACGGCTGATTTAAGAATTCTAACACCGGTAGAAAAAAATATTCTATTTCTAGTAGTAATTTATGTAATAGTATAGGTACATATGAATTAATCATTGGATTAACAAAAATAAATGGTTGAGATTGATTCTATTGTGAAGAGAACGTTACATAACATGCACCTCGTATAAATGACTCGGATTACTCCACAAGTACTTCATCCTTTTTATTTGACACTATTGGTTTTTTTATGGTTGGTCGTTCGTTTATTAAAAAAAAGGTAATTATTAATTATGTTATTATGATTTTACTTAATTATTACTAACTGAACTTGTGACTTATAACTTCCATCCGAATTGAGATCCACTAGTAGTAGAGATAGCTAGTGCCAGTATCTGGTGAGCTGCTGAGATCTGCAATCGTGTTAGAACGAGCGAGCTACATACTGCGTTTTCGCGCGTGTTTAATTTCTTAGCCTCTTGTCTATCTATGTCCATATACAATTATCATCCATTCTATTTGTTCAAATTAATTAAAAGAGATTTAATTACAGGATCAAGCGGCCGATTTATACGTGGGAAAGAGCGAGCCACGGAGAAAAGGCGGGTAACAAAAGAAATAAAAGCATAGACAATCAGGAGAGCATATATAGCAGAAGCAAATGATATATTTGCAAAAAAAATAGTTTATAAATAAATTTTATATATGTGTTCTTAACAATATAAAAGCAAAGGCTAAAAAATAAGCTATGATGAAAAAACTCTTGAATCAATCCCAAATTTAAAATAGAAATTTTAAATGGTAGTTTATAAGCAGAAGCAGAAGGAAAAGATAAGAATGTAAATGTATCACCATTAACACAACCCAAGTTATCTAATTGTAGAATGGTGATATATAGAAGTTGCGTTTGTGATTGTATTTATTGGAATACGACACTTGTTCATAGCATTTCTTGGATATTTCCCATTTTAAATTTTGATTTTAATTAGTTCAGTGAGCAGAGCGTATGGTATACTCAGAATCCATCTGTCAATGCTACGCACGACCTTGTGTTGTGTGAAAAGTCAAAGGCAGCACTATCCATTTATCCAATGGCCATTGTTCACTGCGTACTTTTCCATCTTCACAGCTGTGTAACTTTGAAGGCAACTCAACCAAGTTATTGCGATCCAAACAATTAATTTAACCATTTTGATTGCTACATTTCAAGCTACGCATGACATGCCTTGAAGAAATTAATTGGAAAAGACGACGCTTATCCTGAATATCTTGAACATCGATCAGCTATAATTAGGGTAGAATTTTCCAAGTCTTCTGGTCCACTCCCCCAATGGAATTCTCCTCTCTCTCTCGGATAACAGAATGGTTGTCTTCTTGCTTAGTGATGGTGTAGTAGGTTGTCTCCTATACCCAGTGAGTAGTGCGTATATATATGACCATGACTTTATTTTGCTTCCCCCACTTTCATATTGTATAAATAAACACAGCTAGTACATATACTTCCTCCATGTTCGTTTGTCTTATTTAAATTTTTGTGTAAACATAAAAAGTTACAAGTCTGGTTTAAAGTTATTTTAGTAATAAATCAAATCATAGAAAAATAATTCATAATTGTATAATTTTTTAAATAAAATAAATAATAAAACATATATGCAAAAGTCAATGAATATACTGCGTTTTATCAGCAGTAAAAGCATGGACATTTAACTGGTAAAAAAATTGAAAAACCCTCCCTTCCTGGGTATAACATGCATGGCATGCGTCACAGAATATTCTTACAATTTTGTCATATTTAGGTAGGTAAGGATGTCGTGTATATGAGTTTAAGGAAGTTTTTTCAATATAAATTCCATGAGATTTCTTGAAGAGGATAAGAACAAATTGACCACGCTACATACCAATGATTTCATAATCGAATAACCACAATCGATCAATTTCAATGGAAGTTGGTAGGGAAAAATATAGAGCACACAAGAGGACGAGTGAAGACAAGAGTACAACGACTTGGGGCTTTCACAGTGGAATTATTCTTAATTATACTACTGTCCATTTTATATATGGCTGTTCTGTCGGTAGGTAAATACTGTTTCTTCTAGTCAAAACAGGTCGTTTAATTTAGACATGTTTCAAATCAAACATTTAAAGAAATGCGTGAAAAAATATCTCTCTAGATGATTTACCTCGGAAGGCCGTACTTCTGTAATAAAATATTTTTATAGTATTTTTAGGCCTTGTTTAGTTCCTAAAATTTTTCTCCAAAAACATCACATTGAATTTTTTGACACCTAAATAAAGCATTAAACATAGATGAACCAAAAAACTAATTGCACAGTTACGAAATAAATCTTAAGACAAATCTTTTGAGCCTAATTAGCTCATAATTAGTCATAAGTGCTACAGTAACCAACATGTGCTAATGACAGATTAATTAGGCTCAAAAGATTCGTCTCGCGGTTTCCAGGTTAGCCGTGAAATTTGTTTTTTCATTCGTATCCGAAAACTCCTTTCGACATCCAGTCAAACATTTGATGTGACACTTCTCTCAAAAATTTTCTCAATCTAAACAACACCTCAGATGTTTTGCATGATTTTAAGTGCTTTCTCCTTAATTTCTGTGCTAAATTATAAGACGTCTTTTCTAAATAAAATTATCAACTAGAACTATTTATAGTAATAATAAACTAATGTTATGGATGTGATAATATTATAAAAATAACGGTCAAATTATAAGGTTGGCGACTATATAAAAAAAATTTGCTATGGTCAAAAAAATATCTCGAGGTATCGATATCTTATGGTACTAAATCGTTTCCTACCATTAAATTTAGTTAAGCAGGATGGATATGATTAGATCCAACGGTCATAAATAATTTGGTACAGTGAAGTATCGAGTACTTTTTGTTGAACTGAAACAAATCTCACATAAAAAACTAATATACATTATATTTTGATGGACACAAAGGGAGTAGTATGCAGCTAAAGTTCTAATATACCTTATATATATATATGATGCACAGCCAGATTTCACAAATATGTGTGGTGCGTACGATCTTGTACATATATCGCTCTGTGGCTACATTTGGGTTAAGTATCTGATTTGTAATTCTATTACTCTCTGACGGACGGTATCTTCTGCGTTTGTTTATATATGTAAGAGTTCTTACGGCAGAAAGAACCTAGCACTAATTTTTAGGAGTATTTTTATGGTTTTAAGAGGACAAGGATTACATACAACTTGTAGGATTATCACCAACCAATGATAGTTTATTTGCCTTTTGGATCATTGGATGGTGTTGTGTTTCAATTAGTTTTGTTGTTATTCATCAAGTTGTGATATGTAATGTACATGCACTTGTTTGAATTCAAACTCTGCAACAATTGATTGTAGCTTAATTATTTGAAGCAAAAGCCAAAATGAATTCCATTGTCTAAACATCACAATCCATTAATTGATTCAAAGGTAACAAATAAACTGAAGTCTTAAAAGTACAACCAACTTGAGCCCATGACTAGATTTAATTTGCAGATTTGTATGAAGTCTTAAACACTCTGCTAGTGCAACCTTCTCTGGTCCCAACTCCAAAAGAAAATGAGGTATATGCACTAGTGTTTTATAAGTCAAAAAGTTGCTGGAGTAAAAATGAAACACACTGAAAACCCCACTATAATTCTATGGGCTGATGAATTTCTTACCAGTCACCATCACAAGCTACATATGCAAGTGCTCACAGCCTGCAAGTCAATGGAGAAAGTTTGGCGCAATATATATATATATATATATATATGGAGAAATAGATCATATTACCAAGTGTAGCTACTCTCTGCACATCCATGATGAAAAACATATTCATAACTATTTCTGCTTTCATCTAACAGAAAGTGTATATATATATATATATACACACACACACACATTCAACAATAGTTTACTAAACAATTACATATTTGCATAACCTCCTAATATTAATTTATTACCCACCTACTTTTAATATTTTTCTAGTTGTCGATCAATTAATGTCCGCTGCAGACTTAAGTTGAACGTGCTACGAATCCATCGTAAAGTGGAATATAGTTATATTGACGGTTTAAAAATTATTGAATCGGTTGTACGCGTAAATATTAATTGCTCGGGTGGAATAATTTTTATCCTAGATTGCCTTGCCTAAGATCTCTCAAGCACATTTTTGGTTGTTGCTGGGTTGATATGGACATGGATGATGATTTGTTTGACTAAGAGCAGGCTGGCTTGGTCCTTGGTAGCTTGCACTTCTCAAGCACTTGTGTACCTGCTGGACACGGCCGTCAGCTGACCTACTACATGCTCAGAATTCCACACAGCGGTGGTCGAAAAAGAGAGGACAAAATTATACCAGAAGGATGGTGCTCCTCGCTTTTTATTTTTTATTTAATATCATTGACTTTTAATTATTTATTTATTTTAAATATATATATATATATTAATTATTTTGTTGTGATTTGCTGTATTACTAAAAGCAATGTAAGTATGATTTGTAATTCTGTATATTTATATAAAAAATTTAAAAAAAAATATCAAAAGTTGATAAAAACAAATACTTTAAACAAAAAGTATTAAATTAAAAAACCGCAGGGAGGGAGTAGCATCTGTTAAAATAGTCAATTTCTGAACAGTGCTTGGAAAATCTGACAATTTTGTCACCTAATTCCGGACAGCTGGAAAGCAAATAAAGCCCCCATCATTGAAGCTAGTCACTGACAGTTTCACAGTTTCTTGTTATTATTTCTAGAAAAACTTTTTTCTGTGTATAGCAGCATTCCTTTTCTTTTTTTTTAAGTAGTATAGCAGCACTCCTCTTTTTATTAAGAAAACGTGCCGTAATTTTATAGTTTACTTATTAACTTTAAGGTCTTCATTATTGTGGAATAGTTCTGCTATTACCGTTTCGTAGCAGTAAAATGGATGGTTATCGCAAAGACCGGGTTAAATTCACATATAAAATATCTGAACTTAATTTTATTGTTTTACGCCGTAACCCAAACTAACCGTACGGTTTGGTACATTAACCACGTGGTGGTACGCTTTGAAAGCCATGGTTCGTTGGAACTAAAGAAAATTGTGAAAAATTGTAAAGTGCAGTAAAAAATTCTAGAAAATTCATAACAATGTAGATACCTCTAGAGAAACAGTGGAACATTGAATGAACTTGTTGACATAACCCTTAGTATATTTTTTTATTAAGTAGAAATCATATTCCAACCTATGTGTTATTTTCAAAGTTTTTTTTCTAGTTTCAGTTAGAGACTGTCAGTTTTACTTTGGTCAGCCATAGAAATTAAGTTCTACCTATAGAAGTTTATTTTACTTTGTAGTATTTTTCTAAAAATAAATTTTGACAAAATTCATTACACCATACCGTCGTTCCGTTACCCAGCCCACGCACGGTATGGCGTGTTAACCCTGACTTATTAACCACAGCCAAAATTTAAATTTCGAAAGTTAACTTTGAGTTAATTTTGTGTTTTTTTCAAAAAGATCTAGTGAGTATAATTTAATGGGATTTTGTCTTTCAAAATCCTACGAGTAACATGTATTTAACTATATATATAATAAAAATGTATCTGCACAAATTAAAGGTTGCACCATATGCATCATCAAATCTCTTTCTTCCTACGGACCACATATTGTCGATCTCATCTATCCCAAGCTAGCCGAACAAATTAATCCGTGCTACTCACTTCATCCCTAATTTTGTACTCCCTCCATATTTATGACGCCCGTTAACTTTTCGGTCCACGTTTGACCATTCATCTTATTCAAAAAAAATTATATAATTATTAATTATTTTGTTATAATATGATTTATTATTATAGGAACTTTTAAGTATGCATTACATTTTGCATATTTGGATATAAATTTTGAATAAGACGAATGGTCAAATATAATCCTAAAAGTTAACGGTGTCATGTGTATATAGAGAGTACATGTTTGACTCTTCGTCTTATTCAAAAAATTACATGATTATTAGTTATTTTTATATTATTGTATTTATTGTTAAATATACTTTTATGGACATATATAGCTTTACATATTTGAAAAAAATAATAAGACGGATAGTCAATGGCGTCAAATATTTAGGGATGGAGGCAGTATTTAATATCTATTGAGACTTGAGAGTTAGAAAGAAACAAATAGTATCTTGTTTGTTACTATACCCCAATCCATTGATCATCAGTCCCCACATATATATATGCATATTAAAGATGTGACTGGTAGATCATATCTTTCAGAAGAAAAAGAAATGCCTAATCGATGCATATGGTTTATAAGATATCGCTTTTAATCAAACCACAAAAAAAATTATATATAGTTTGGAATGTAGCATATAACTGTTCAACCTCATGTGCATCATCAGTCACCGATGGATCAGCATTGCTCATTGTTTTCAGGGATATGGGCTGAGTTTTTCTAATAGATGAAGATAAAGATGATTTATTTTCTGACTTTTATGATACCTATTTATTATATAAATAATAAAATTAATTGCTATAAAGTTAAAATTTTATTTTTAAAATATAAGATAAGATGATATTTTTATATTTTTTTTAAAAAATACATTGTTTTAGTAATTCGAAAACGTGTGTAAAAGCAAGGCAAAAATATTATTTTAAAAAAATTATTAAAAAATTTTTATTTTTAAAAATATGTGTAAAGAAATGCAGCCATGGATGTGTAATTAATGGTCTCGCAGCATGACAGAAAGAAGAATGAACAAGGAGAGATCGATCGAGATGTGTAGTTGGTAAGTGATGGTGGATAGATATATAATAGATTCTGGTCTCGTCCTCACCTACTTTTATGTTTTATATATAATTTACTAGCTCCATTATTTCTAGCTAGCTGGTCTAATTAATTAATTAACTTCTCATTGGCTTAACCTCTGGCTAGTTTAATTTGCAACCGATCAATTATTATTAAAGGAATTAATTGGTAAGGCAAAAGCATATAATCTTCTCTCATACTAGTCTCACATCGATTGCTACAGTGGTTAGTTTCGTAAGTTGTAATCACTCGCTAATGATGCCATGATTATCGATGATAATCACATAAAAACCACGTGAATTTGAATTCAATTTTTTTTATATAAAATCACCGTAGTTTTGGAGATCAAACTGTCAGTAGCGAACGATTATCATGTAATATGTATTGCATAGGTAGTGATTATTACCGTAGTTTTGGTGCAAACGATAATCACGATATCTATATCTACTACGATAATCATAATTTTTATGTGAAAACTACACAATACATCTCATGATTATCATGATATATATCACTATCATCGTGATATATACACGATGTTTTTTAGATTTTTCTTTCATTATTTTTCAAGTTATTTGAATTCTTATGATATTTAACGAACTAAACCACGGTTTCTCGTTATCGTGTTATGACAGGATGGCTGAATATCGTGATATTGGCATATTGCAAACCGGCCCTGATTGATACTGACCCGCTTATTCGTGACAAGACGCACAATTAGTCACTGATCAGATTAAACACCCTACCTATTGACAACGACGAGATCAACACTGACCAACGTCTGAACAGTAATTTAAACAAACACAGTGTTGGCGTGTTTGTCGATCTGTATGTTGACTATGTGAAAATTACGAAATTTTCAATCCTGTTGTCATGGATTAAGGATGATGTGATTGATTTCGCAGTAACAGTGCCCTGGCATTATGCCAACAGCAACGTCCACCAAGTACGTTTAGTAGCGGTCAAATATTTGCTATGAAAATATAAGAGGCAAGTTGCCAGTTTTTTCCGCTTTTGCTTATGTTTATAAGTCAAATTTTAAATTTTAATCTTAAATTTAAAGTAGATTTTAGGATTCTTTTTATTGTTAGTCTTGACTTTTGAATTACCGTGAACCCGTATATAAAATTATGCATATAGTAAGGAGGACTAAGCAGTGGCAGAACATGACCTCTCCCAATAAAAAAATTCTTTTCTATATGTAGGTTAGATTCGCCATGTTCTTGCTTTACCGGTTTCGATTGCAACTATACAGCGAGCATTTCTATAATGAAATTTGTTAAGATTAGACTATGAAACAAAATTAAAGATGGATTTTTAAGAGATTATTTGGTAATCGGAGATTGCAATGAAGATGACGATAGATTTGATTATCAATGATTTCCGTACGATGAAGAATTGTGCAGTGAAATTTCAACGAACATGTAAAATATATTGACCACTTTTGAAAACTATTCACTTTTATCTGTTGCCACTGCATAAAAAATTAGGATAAACCGTTAAAATTTTGAACTGTCAAATATTTGTCTGATCGGCTAGCGCCCATGATTTTCTGTCCAGCTCCACCACAGAAGACTATATACCTATGACTTGGTGAATTTTTTTTCACTAAAATCACATGACGTTAACTATACTATAAATATGGTATAATTATAATATAAGTAAAGTCTTGCAGAGTTGAAAAAGCTTGAGTGCACAATGCAAGGTCGAGTTCTCGTCGAGAATAGCACGAATCTTAATGTGCGCTTATCAAACGGCCAATACAAATCCAAGAGAAAGAAAAAAACACACGGGATCAAACGTTATGTGAGACCATAAATGGGCCCGTTGGCCCATATTGCTGACAGCTCATTCTGAGGGGAGTGGCCCACGCCAGTTCGTAAAATGGGCCGACAAGGCCTGTATTTTTGCAGCCTACAATGGATAATTTGGGCCCAGTCCAGGTTGAATTTCAGCTATTGATCATTAACGAAATTTCGGCCCAGCCAATGTTGGATCATATCATGGAACAAGTTCACCAGTGGTCCCTCAACTTAATATCGAGTCTATGTGAGGTCTCCTAACTACAAACCATAAATATGTACAACTAAGCTCATATAAACCGCTCAGAAAAGGTCTCTCGATAATATCGGTTTATTTTTTTATCTAGTTTTATACACATGGCGTACAGTGAGTCCCACGTATCATGTATTTGTTTTTTTCCTCGTTTCTTCGTTTCTCATACTTCTCTCCCTTGCTCTCCTCTCTCTTCTTCCTTCTCTAGTAACAACGCCTGGGGGCGCGGAGGCTGGCCGGGCTGGGCGTCGGTCTCCGTCCTCATCTGTGAGCTCGCCCGCTGCCCTGTTAGGGATGGCAATTTCCCCGGTGGGAGTGGGGGCAATTTAGCCCTGCGGAGAATCATGGTCGACGGGGACGGTGGAGAAATTATTTTTTAATAGTTAATGTATGGATCATTCGTTGTGCGTACATGTCATAGCCATCAGCATCTCTCACGCACTCATGTCTCCCTTCTTGCCAAGTCATTCATCTTTGATCCAATTGTCCATATGCATCGACTAAGATTTGGGGAAATTTGAGTCGACTAATGAATCGCAAAGGCAAAATTAAAGACTAAGTTAACAGCTAGATCATGCGTAGAAAACCCCAGAATTGCTTAATTAGAATTAGAAGATGAGCAATATATACAACTTGTCGAAGACCCGTCACAATTATTTCTTTCTTATTATTATTTGAAGCACCTAGAACAATTCATAATTTCACACACTGTAAGGCTTCTGAATCATAGCAAAGGCAGCATCGCGATCATGATTTCGTCCACAAATGCTCTCATCAGATGATGTTTACACGCCCAAATGTGAAGTTAAATTAAGAGAGGAACGTCCTTTAATAAGCACGATGTGTTTAACTCCGACATCTTAATCAGAATTAAATCAGAATGTGATGGAAGTCAGGGGTTCAAACCACATAATTAATCCGGTTTTTTTTTGTGTGGGCATCTGGCCCGGCCAATTGATTATATATATTGTCTGTCTGATTGATACGTACTTTATTGATTTTTTTATACATGTTTGATCGTTTGTTATATTCAAAAAATTTTGTGTAAACATATAAAAATATAAGTTATAATCAAAATAAATTTAATAAATAAATCCAATCATAATAAAAATAAGTGATAATTATGTAAGATTTTTAATAAGAAGAATGATCAAACATGTGCTAAAAAATTAACAGTATCATCTATTAAAATGTATACAGTATTAGGGTTAATTTGCATGATCAAAAACCAGTAAGACCGGTAGGTGCGTACGTCTGCGTCTGATCCACGTGCAGCACATCTAAGGTGTGGATGATATATATGCAATTCTCCTACTTTCCAATCACGTATTCTTCACCTTTTAAATATATTTATTTCAATTTTTTGAATGTGAATCGTCATTATGCTTGCAAATGTTTAGCTAGCACAGTTAAGTACATGATTTCATTCACTAGATACAAATTTAATTTGGTGCCCGAAAACCACATGGATATATTTTTAGTAGGATTTAACGAAGGATCGATACTTATGGATGTACAAGTATATATAGTGTGTAGCAATACGTGTACATATACGTCTACCGTATAATGAAAAAAAATTAATCAGTGTCACTTGTATTGTGTTGCATCACACTCTTCTAGCTTCTTGTGTTAGTAGGCAATTGGTTGTTACATAGTACAACAACATTTGTAAGATAAAAACTATATAAAATACGAATCACCATCGTGCCATATGCTCACTCCTTTATATAAATTAATGAATAAGAGCTAATTTTGATATGTCCAAAACCAGAGAGGTACATATACGAGACAGAATGGGATTAGGTAGCAAGCTAATTGAATTAATTAATTGTAGTGATGTGTGGATTAGTTTTGGTGCACGTCGCTAGCTAGCTACTGCCGTGACACCTCCTCTATGTCGTAGTTAATTATCCATAGTTCACAGATCCTCGCCGACAATGGCAGATTCAGTAGTACTGTTGCATGTAATTTTCACCATAATTTTCACAATAATATCTGAACCAGTATGGTGGTAAGTACTACAATTGTATCTTGATCGAAATATTATATATTAATTAATTCAGCTTAAATATTTTTAATTCCTCTATGCCTGGATTTTTTATTTTATTTTTTGCTTTTCAGTCTTACAAAATGGATAAGCTAAACTAACTTTCGCAACATAAAAGATGCAACTTTAATTTAGTTTACCTTTTGTTTTATGTCTTAGCCTAGATGTGTATCCATGTTTATCTAATCATAATTTTCTTATTCATATAAAAAAATAATCCACAACAAACCACTGTTTATTCAATTCAATATAAGGTATATTTATATTACCATCTTTTTTTTTACCTGGTGGAAAGAAAAATAACATAAGTATCAAAGGATATTATACGAGAGAATTATCTATTTGCCCTTTGAAGTTGATCTATTCCCTGATTTTCCACGTACAATATTGGCTCTTTCCTTAATGCACTTCATTCTCAATTTTTTTTACATTTATTTGCTCATTCCCGTGTATTGGCGTTCCATCAGTAGGTGACTGAAAAGACAGTTTTGCTCTTAGCTTGTTGTATACTCGGCTAGCAATTTTACTTTTTAAGAGGCGATTTTTATACTAGCAAGTTTTTAACATTTGAACTTCTCAAATGCTTAATAATAAAAAAAAGAAAATTTTATGTGCATATTTTTGTTGAAAAAGTACTATGTTTATATCATAGATTCAATTTTTTTTTGTTCTAATATAAAACAGATGATCAAAATTTCAAATGTTCAACCAAATCTTATCATGAAAAATTAAATTGCGTCGGTGCGTGGAGTGCATTTCACACATAATATCTAGGGCCAGGTAGTGAAGTGCACCTATTCTGTTTTTATATCAAGTTTATCCATGAACAATGATGCTCATCCACGTCGAGCCTAAATAACCGTCCACATAGTTTATGAGTCATGGGTATGTGGATTCACTAGTAGGGTTTAAAGTTTGGTACAGGGTGAATAACAATTATTGATAGAGAAGCATCCCTAATACTTCCTCCCAACTCAAACAGGTTTACTTTTTTATTTATTTATGTATTCAGCTTTTGACCATTCGTCATATTTAAAAAATAAAAATAGTCACTTACAAAGTATTATTCATCTTTTACCATTTAATAATAATATCGTAATTTTTTTGATAAGACTACAATCAAATATTATATCTAAAAACTAAAATATAACCTATTTTATAACGGGGAGAGTATATCATAGTAATTATTATACGGGAGTTATTTATTCTGAGTTCTCTCCCTACCGATCTCTTGTCTTGTCAATCAACGGCAGCTATGATTTGGATCCAAGACAAACCAAGGTATGTGGCTTATGTATGTATAGTATGTATGGGCTAAGAGGGGAATCAGTTGAGTCATCAAAGCAGTTGGCCTCGGAGATCAACTCTCATCCAGCCAAATCTGAGAAACAACAAAGGGCATGGCTCTTCCAAATGCAAAATTGCTAATGTATTCAGCTACCAAGTGCCATTTCCTTCTGCCTGCCATCTTTCCCTCTATTTCTTCTTTAATTGCCCACCAAATCATAAGAAATCGGTATTTTTAGCTACACACGTACACACCAACTAACAGTTGTTATATAAAGTTCTAGAAAAACTTGTGCATATTCTTCCAATAGAATTACACAAATGTTGAAAGACTCGTCTTCTAATTTATTATTTTAGCATCAACAAAAAATGAATTTTTTAATAATAGATATATATCAAAATTTTGTCCTTCTTTTTTCCTCTATAACTCTTTTAATTGCTCGCCAAATCGTAAGAAATCGGTATTTTAGCCCCCACACACCATGCACACAAACTAACAAATATCACCTAAAATTCTAAAAAAAACGTGTGCATATTCTTCCAATAGTATATATTATACAAATGTACAAAGACTCGTCTTCAGATTCATTATTTTAGTCGTAACAAAAAATTGACACTTTTAATAGTAGAAATATATCAAAATATTTTCTTTCTTGTTTCCTCCGTATGTATAACGAATTTAAAGATAAGACTTTGTACATAGGTCTAAAACTATTAGAAGTGCATTCAAAAAATTTCTAGAACTTTTAGTTGATGAGCATGGTGTGTGCACACAGGGGCAGATGCAGCATATTAGCAATGGGGGTCTGGGACCACAGTCAAAATTTGTACTCTTTAGGTATACTAGCAAATCGCCCCTGCTTTGTAATGGGATTTTATATTTTTAAAATATCATTAAGTGAGAGTAGTTGACATATTTAATCATTAGTTATTTTTTCTTAAAAAACATAATACAAATAAAAAAGAAGAGGCATATAAACTTTAAAAGCCCAGTAAAAATAAAAGCCCACAAAGCCTATTTAAAAACCCTAACCCTACTATCACTCTCTCTCCCCTCACTCACTCCCTCCCTCCCTCCCTCTCTGTCCTAGCGGCGGCGGCTGCGCGGCAGGCATGCGCGGGAGAGGGGCGACAGCAAGGAGGGAGGTCGGCAGTGGCAGGGGCGGAGACCCACGCGACGGATGGGCGGCGCGGCACGAGGGCGACCCGCGCGGCGGCGCACTGGCGGTGGCGGCTGTGCGGGGGGCATGGGACGGGGTGGTGGCAGCGGAGACCCACGCGGCGGCGGGGCGACACGGCACGAGGGCGCTCCGCGCGGCGACGGTGACCCGTGCAGCGACAGCATCCTCGCCGCTCCCTCTCCAAGCGCAATCGGCAGTCAGTCCTCCTCCCGACCTTTTCCGGGCCCACGTATCATCCATTCTATTGGTGGTCCACTACCACTAGGTTCTTTTATATATGGTATAGATTCATAATAGTATGACCTATGAGCTCCCATTTCAATAGAAAAAAATAATATCTCAGAGTTATTTTAAGTTATAATAAAATAACTTGACTTTCTAACAGTTCTGTGAGTCATATACGCAGGCCCAGTCAAATTATATCCTACGTGCGTCCCTGTGTGCACATGAAGCTTGCGTGTACAAAACACGTTCCACGATTAATTAATCAACCTTAGCGATGCACATGGACACCCAAATCAAGCATTTCCATAGTATATCAGAGGAACCAATGCCACCAACATCTTTATCATGAAAAGAAGACAAACATAAATTATACGAAATTTATGGACCTCAACTCCCTCAAATCTTGCCGTACGGTGGATAAAGGGACATAATGACACTTTCTATTGATTCTCCTCCATTTGAAAACTCCTGTTTGCGCGTACTTGAAGTGAACTCGGTATATCCGTCAAATTTAATTAAAATCTGTATTTGTTTGGAATCTGTTTTAAAAAATACAAATTACCGTACTCGCATTGTGGATCAAAAGTTGGTGGAGCTAGCTAGCGTATAAGTCACCAAACGTCAAGATTGCCTGTTATTTTTAAATCTCTGCATTGGATGATCATGATAAATAATTATGAATGATTAATTTGTTGGATTTATATAATTATATATAGAATAATCAATACTGGAGCCAGCATATGTGTGATCGATCTCGTGGTGAATTAATATATTCTGTATGTGTACGTCGCAGGATCAATTTCGTTGGATTGTCAAATTGCATGTACAGTACTATACCTAGCTCTCTTTTCGTTCTTAAGTACTATATTATTTTTCTTAAGAAGAACCAATTAATGCCTTTTATGCTCTCGTGTACTAAGTTTTAATTATTGGCTGTTAAATGATATTCCAAATGTTCATGCGTCTAAAAGAAGGGAAAGAACTGAATTAATATATGGTGGATGCAATGCATGTGGACGTCCTATCAAACCCAATGGACAACAGCATGGGGGTACTATTGAATTAATGTTATTTTCTCCAACCATGAAATATGATGCTTTGAGTAGTAACTTTTATTGCGAAATATTTGAAAATCCTAATAATAAATTAATATACCGGAAAATAATTTCCCAAGCAGACGACCTATACACAAATTGTTTCGTACACTCAATCTGAATAATATCGATGTTCATAGTTAACTTTTTCTTCCTATGATCAGCGTGGGGGTACTTTATCTCCATGAACATGATACAATATTGAAATAGAGGTATAGACATAGCAATGTCGATATATAGTAGCAAAATACTCATGCGTCGCAACAGGTTATTGAAAATAGTAAAATTAAGACTTTTGAAAAAAAATTCTTTTAATTGGTTGAAACATTATCATGTGTGGCAGACTATGTTCAAAAAATACCCAAAAAATTCATCTGAAAAACAAAACAACCATGTGTAGAAAATTAAGTTATAGAGTTACGCAAGTACAAAGAACACTTAGAGCATTCACACATATTGCGCTAACATAATGGCTTAATTAACAGAGATGGTGGTGGTGGTGATCACTATAGTACTCCCTCCATTTTTTTAATTGGTGGCATTGACTTTTAGATCTACGATTGACCATTTGTCTTATTCAAAAAATTGTATAATTATTAACTGTTTTGTTATGATTTAATTATTATTATTAAAGTAACTTTAAATATGATTTATAATTTTGCATATTTAAATAGAAAATTTAAATAAGTCGAAGAGTCAAACATAAATCTAAAAAGTCAACGGCTACAACTAAAAAATCAGAGGGAGTATAGTATAGATCATAGCATACCACAGTACCTACCTGGCTACACAGAATAGGGGAAAATACAAACTCAAAGCTCACTGTTCATCTTAGCGGGGAAAAGAGATGTGTATTCACAAATTAATTTTGTACCGACAAGCAGACAGACAGGTATATAAACACATCTTGATTGAACAGAAGTGTCATGCAGTCATACTCATAAAGTCATTTTTGTTCACTCAATTGAATCAATTGGATTGTCATCAAGCCGCTAGCTAGGCATACGCTGATTATATGGCTATGAATTAATTGTCCCCAAACGTGATGCATGCATCATGTCTTTTGAATTGTCCCTTTCCAGACACTTGGGTCACGTTCTACGTAGTTTTTGAATTAGCCAATTAGAGAGAAATTTAATTAGCATTTAATTAATTGAGTATTAGTTGCTTAAAATCCTTAAAAATAGATTATTTGATTTTTACGATAACATATATATATACAAGAATATTCGGATAAAACGCAGTATTTAATGGTTTAAAAAGCATGCAAACAGCTGAAAAGAACATGCCCTTCGATTCCGTCCTACGTGGCCTCAAATGAGTAATGAACCATCCCAAGCATTGACTTAGTGAACTAATCCGCCACGTGGAACCGCCAAGTGGCGGGATTAAGAATGGGTGCAAGGAATCAAATGGGATCCCATGGTGATGGCGGTGGCATATGGAGCATGGATCCCAAACCCCTCAACACAAGCAACCTGTGGCCCCCACCAAATCAGAAGACAGAAGCAACAAAGCTTTCTTATTATGTTAATTTATGCTTGCTCCAATAATCAGCTACAGTTTAAATTAATCAACTGTATATACAACAATAATAATAATACAATGCCCTCTTGTAGGTGCTTGTGCATGTCCATGCAAGCATTCTTATCCTATTTCTCCACTTCAATCTCAACTAATTATCCCCAGCCACACCATTTTAAGGCATATTACCCATTTTCCAAAATTACCCTCCAAAAAAGGTCTCACCTTGCTAGCTTCTGCTAAGAGCAAGTTCAATAGTATAGTCGACTAGTAGCTCCAATTCATTTACAATCAATCTAATAGCTAATTCATACAATAGTTACCTATAAAATATTATTACATGGTCCCACACATGTCACACACACTGTATCTTGGAGTCCGTGTGCAGCTGGCTACAAATTAGTAGCTCACATCACTTCTCTCCCATTTTATCTCTTTAAAATATGCTAGTTGGCTTATAGCCTGCTATTGTACCTGCTGTTAATTGTCCACAGCCACATCATTTTCAGGGCTATGATTCCCCAAATCACCCTGCAAAAAGCTCTCAAAGTTGTGCTTAGTACCAGTGAGCAAGCATCTTAAGGTGACACTTGGGGTTATATTAGTCATTTTTAAAGAGATTTCAGCCCACAAGATTCATGCTTAGCGTGGGTTTGATTGAGATTGACACGGCCGGAAAAGTTACCCTTCTATTTTGTCCAGTTGGGTTGGGGCAGCTTGATTGGGCCACGTGGCACTTAGGCCCCATGTGGGCCAGCCCCTGTCGGTGACGTCAGCATTGATGGGTTAACAGCTGTGGCTACACAAATACTCCTGCTGATTACCGTGATATATTAAAACTTTCTAATCTTGTCTAAGTTCATATCCGTGCTAATGTAAACACATATATAAAAGATATACATTAGTATATAAATAAATCTAGTTAAACTTAGAAAGTCTTATAATATGAAACGAAGTAAATAGTACATTGACTTAATTATCCAGGTGTGGGTTTTCTTTTAGCAAAGCATGTATTTTTTATATATTTTCTAGGAAAATTTGTGTTGTGAAAATAGTTTAGAAGTATAAATGTTTACACCCAGTCATTATTATTGAAGTTGGGGTGGATTTAGAGATAGAGCGTCGCAGAAAAAAAGAACTACGCCGGTTAACACAATCCTAGACGTTAGCAAGTTTAAAAACCGAAATAGAACTAGTTTAACCATTTGTTTATCAGGTACATCCAGTAATAAAGACTCGTGCTCCACAAATACAAGGCTACTGCAACTTAAATTGGTGTACATTTACTGTTACAACTATGTGATGCGGCAGGTTACATTTCATTTCATATCCATAATAAAAAAGATTGTAAATTCCACATATATCTAGAATTACAAATATAACTATAGATAAACAAGGAAACCATGAGAATATTTTTTGGCTTTTATATGGAAAAAGAGTTCTTACCATTCTTTTAAAAAGTATATCGACACTTTTCAGTATAAAAATTTAGTAACAGTACTATAATTTTGCACTAAAATCTTTATAGCACTTCAATATACTTCTCAAAGATTTAAAAATATCCATAAAAAGTCAAACGAAATATTTTCAAACGAAAAATATAAAATTTTTATATATGTGTTTTTAACGATTTAAAAGCAACGGCTACAAAATAAACTTTAATAAGGAAACTGAAAAATCAACTATTCAGATTTGGGTTATAAGTACTGAATAAAAGTGAAAAAGAAAAATGAGGTTGCTACGTTTACACCGGGTGACGTGAACTTACATTAAATTATCCACCTCTTTCCAAGGTAAAAAAAAAAAAACTGTGGCATAGAAATAACACGGTGACACCTCGGCAAGAGCTCTAGAAACGTCTGCTTTTACCCAGCTGCAACGGGTATAATGTTCTCGTTTCTTTTATATCTTTCGTGGAATATTAAAATCGATTATTTGCCTTATGCTTTAAAAATATGTCTCTTTAATAAACTTTTATAAGTGTATTTTTCAAAAAGAAAAATTCAGTTGTGTTTTGTACGAAACCTGTTCCAAACTATTCATTGAGTGCAAATATTTAGTTTATTGGAGAAGCATATATGTAGTATGATGGTGAGTCATATCCATCGTGACTCAAATCCTGATACCAATAAATATTATTCACATATAAATTGGTTTTCTACGTAAATATAATGAGATCAGGGATACGTTTTTCATCCCTTAAACATGGGTCAGATGTCAGAGGGGGCACATTGCTAGTGTGGTATTAACGTGTTACATGTGTAGTGGTGTGTATGCGCAAAATGCATTTATCATATAATTGAAAAATAATATTTCATCCAAATCAGAACGTGCTTTATCTGGGGAGACCTAGCAGATCAGATAGGCAAGACAGCAAACCCTGTGGTTGTGGTCTGCAGAGCCTTCTTTTCAACGTGTGCAGTAAACCTGCTGCCCACTTGGCTGTCATTTAGGGAAGGCACCTTCCCTGCTATAAGTTAATCCAAATCAAGACCACACAAAACTCAGCACAGATCAGACATGAAAAGCAGCAGCCGAGTAGACAAGATGACAATCACAACTCACACAAGACAGCAAGATGGATCATCATAAATCCATTAGCCAGAGGTAGAAGAAGCAAAGCTCATATAGATAGGGAAAGAGTTATAAATACCCTCCATTTTTTTGTTCATCTGTCATCCCTTCTCCCCCCAAATCCACCCATCAGAGGAGGAAGAAGAAGTAGAAGAAGAGGGAGGAAGAGTATTTTTTTGAAAAAAGCTTTGATCTTGGGTTGAGTTTGGGGGGCGGGTGATCAATGGTGAAGGGCGGCGTCAGTGGCGGCGGCGGCAGGCGAGAGGTGCTGCTAGGCGGGTACGAGATGGGGCGGACGCTCGGGGAGGGGAACTTCGGGAAGGTGAAGTACGCGCGGCACCTCGCGACGGGCGGCCACTTCGCCGTCAAGATCCTGGACCGCGGCAGGGTCGTCTCCCTCCGCGCCGGCGACCAGATTAGGCGGGAGATCGCCACGCTGAAGCTGCTCAAGCACCCCAACGTCGTCCGCCTCCACGAGGTGATCACCGTCTCCGCCCACTTTGCGCTTCGAAGCTAATAAAGCCCTCTTCTTCTTTGGCCGAAATCTGTTGCATTTCCATCGACGAAGAGCCGAAGAGGGAGATTCGATCGAAAAGACGGTTTTTTTTTTCTCTTTTTTACGGCGGATTCGGCCGATTTAGCGATAAACCACTGGATAAATCCGCTAATGCCATTTCCACCGCCACGGCCGCCGGTTTCTCTGGCGCCGCCATGTCGCCGGCGCCGGCGCCGCCGCCGCCGCCATGTCGCCTGCCCCGTGGAGCAGTTGATTCCGCGGGCGCGGACGCACGTAGACTAGGCTCGAGCCACGTGGCGTTGGTCCACCTGGCAGGTAAGTGGCGGGTGGGTGGGCCACCCACGCGGAGCCGCTCGACGCCACGCTGGTTGGACCTGGACCGGCGGGAGCCACCGCCACCACCGGCAATGGCACCATGGCCATGCGCGTCGCTTTCCGGCGGAGCAAGGCGACGTGGTAGACTCGGCGCACCGCGTCTTCGTTTTGGTGGGTCCCCTAATTATTACCCTGCAGGACCACGGCTCACTCGAGAACCGGATGCCTCTCGCCGGAATAGTTCGCCGGCCCCGCGCCTCGCCGTCACATCATCGTCGTCTTCACCTCCGGCGGGTTCCTTTTTTGCGTGCGTGTGTGATCCCGACTGTGGCCACGCATGGCCATTGCCGAATGCCAACTAGCAATAGTTTTTGTCCTTGTCGAATTTATGGCATGTTCTTTTCACCTTTAAAATGAGAAACACAAAATCTGTAGTTTGGTTTCATGGCACTGTCAGTGTCAGATAATCAGATCTTAATCTTGTAGTTCAACCATTGATCCAGGTTGCTGCTAGCAAAACAAAGATTTACATGGTGCTCGAGTTTGTCAATGGAGGCGAACTGTTTGAGAGAATTGTAAGCCCATGTCACCCTTATTTCATTGATCTTTTGAGTTCTTTCCAAGCTGCAAAAATATCATGTCAGCTGGAATTATTAATTCTAAGTTCTAACACTTGAATCTGTTTTAACAATGAAAAAAATAGGCAATAAAGGGAAAACTCTCTGAGAAAGAAGGAAGGAGGCTTTTTCAGCAATTAATTGATGGTGTGAGCTACTGCCATGATAAGGGCGTCTACCACAGAGACCTCAAGGTAACGAACGATTTGTTTTTAGGGAAAAACTTGTAATTATCTATCTATGGATTTTCGTCTTTCATGCAAATTACCAACTTGGTCAATGTGGATTCGTGACTTTGTAACATAATTCTTGTGAATCATTCCACTGTTACAGCCTGAAAACGTTCTTGTGGACAAAAAGGGCAACATCAAGATCTCTGATTTTGGTCTCAGTGCTTTACCTCAACATCTCGGGGTATGATTTCACAAATTCAGCTGTATTAAAAATGTTTTGCTTAGATGAATCTTTCATTGAACTGTAAATTCGGTACTTCTCAGAATGACGGATTACTGCATACTACTTGTGGTAGCCCCAACTATATTGCCCCTGAGGTAAGTGAAAGTTCTTCTCAGACCAACCGAATTATTCTCTTGTAAAGCTTCTCATCCTTGTGCTAAATGCTTCCAGGTTCTGCAGAATAAAGGATATAATGGATCCTTGTCAGACATCTGGTCTTGTGGAGTTATCCTTTACGTAATGCTTGTAGGATATCTTCCATTTGATGACCGAAATATTGTTGTTCTTTATCAGAAGGTAGTGGTTATCTCAAGCTGAAATAATATAATCCTGATATGGTATTCTCCAGCCATTTTTAATGACTACGTTTATTCGTTTTGGTTAGATTTTCAAGGGTGACACTCAGATCCCAACGTGGCTTTCGCCTAGTGCACAAAATCTTCTTCGGAGGATTCTTGAACCCAATCCGATGAAGAGGATCGACATGGCAGGGATCAAATCACACGAATGGTTTCAGGAGGACTATGTTCCTGTTGTTCCATATGATGATGACGATGACGATGTACAGCTTGGTGCACGCCTTCCTGTCAAAGAGGTAGAAGAGATTAATAGACTTCATAAATCTATTGGCGATTATCTATGTCCTGACAGTAAATTTCTTTTTGGTGTTTGCAATTTCTGATTGGCATTTTTTGGTCTCTTTTCTTTTCTGAAGCAAATCAACGATGAGCCTGGAGATAAGAATTCTCATCAGATCAATGCTTTCCAGTTGATTGGAATGGCATCATCCCTTGATCTTTCAGGGTTTTTTGAGGATGAGGTTTGTGCAGTGCCTTTTCAGAAATTGTCTTCCAGCATTTCCATTTCCTTAACAAGGCTGAAATAATCTGAAATAGAAATTAACTACCACTGCATGTTTTAAGCTTCTCTAACTATCATATGCATTTGCTGTGAAATAACTTATTTCCCAGGAAACTGTTGATTAACACATGAAATGAACTTGTCTTGCACCACTTGCCATTACATTTTAACAGGAAATGGAATGAATAATCACTGCCTGACTTGTTACAGGAAGTATCCCAAAGGAGGATTAGATTCGCATCAATGCATACACCCAACGAAGTGTTCGACAAGATTGAAAGCTCTGCAACAGAGTTGGGATTCCAAGTTCAGAGGGGGCGCAGCAAGGTCTGTAGTGCACAATCCTCCCATCATCATCATATTATTATTACCTTGCAGGACATACTGACACTACCTTACACTCTCGAATGAACTGAAAATGGTTTGCATCTGATTTTACAGCTCAAAGTAATGCGCAATTGCAATGGATCAAAGAACCCCGTGTCATTTATGGTGTCCGCAGAGGTAAAATGCGACGAACCAGACATTTTTTATGCAAAAGCACGACGCAAATGCAAGCCGGCTAATAGAATCGGGGTTGCTATTTTGTATGCCAGGTTTTTGAGCTTGGCCCTGCTATAAATGTTGTAGAACTTAGGAAGTCCCATGGAGATCCTGCCTTGTATAGACAGGTAACAGCAGCTAAAGTAAGAATTGAATTTTAGTTGCCACTGTGACTGAAACTAGAGGATCTCACCATTCTCTCTTTGAAATGTTCTGCAGCTCTGTGAAAGGATCTCCAGTGACCTGGGGGTGTGCAAGACGGAGCAGATCTTCAGAACTGCGTCGGTTGACGATGATCTTCAGAACAGCAATGCAGGGACGCCACTGGTCGCGTTGTGACGAATGCTGAGCCCTGCAAATGTTGTAGCCAGGATGCTGTTTAGGCAAAGAGGATGTGTAGGAACATATTTGGAGGAGAGACAAAAGATGGTAGTATCAGAGTATGTGATACAGTGTACAGATATCCAACTGAGTGGTGACAAAAAAGCAAGCCACCGTTGTAAAACGAAAGGAAGGAAGATGAAATAAAAGAAATAAAATTGCCTTGTTCTAAAGGTGTGCTCCTGTGTATACGTACTGCAAGAAGAAATAATTCACTTGTGGATTCCAAAGCTTGCATTATTATAGAATTCAAGTCAATAAAATTTCTGAGAAAATGGACGCTAAATGTGAAGCAAATTACGTGGCGTAAAAGGCAGCTTCCAAAGAACCGCCACCGAAGGCGTACTTTTGGAACTACGTAAACTTGGTCCAGAGACGAAAGCAGTATATGCCGCTAGCTTATAAGCTAAACACCCCTTTTATATATGATATGTCTAGACAATGCTAAAAAGTTTTGCACTGTGAAACAGTTTATTTGGAAACGACCCTCGCTAGGTCAGAAATGTATATACCTTGCAACTTAACCATTTAGTGACGACCACAGTACAAAGTTTTATATACAAGTAAAATCAGAAATGGCCGGAAGTGGTGCCAATTTAACCAAACGACTCTCGGTCGATCAGGAATTTCCATCACTGCATTCGTCCCTACCAGCTACCCGAATCTCGTGGTTGGGAAGGGAGATGGTGCAGAGAAGAGAATTCCAGCGGGGTGTGTACCTCCAGGAGCAGATCATCCTCTGTTTCCTTTCCTACATTGCTGCTATTTTGTTCTTGTTGCCGTGCATAACTTCAAGAATTTATCTACGAAATCAAAAATCTCCGTGCCTCCTGGCGTCAAGTATTTCTAACCGGATGACTGCGTTCTATATAGATTCTTTTTCAGCTTTTGCGCGTAAGCTTCCCAAAATCCTAAACAGTACGTTTCTTTTCAAAGAAAAAGAAAATGTATATAAAAGCTTATCATCTCGCATTTCTAAAGTAACTTTTTAACTTTATAGTAGTTTAGTCTATCACTTATACTATTAAATAGTTATCATAAAAATCAAAAAGTCTTTCGTCAAGAAAGTACGGGGCCTAAGGAAACTCCGTTCAAGAGAAGCACCTGAGAATCTACTGCAGCGCCTGCAGTTATCATAAAAGATTGCAAGGTCACTGCTACGAAGTAGTATTTGGACTATCCATCCATGTTCTAAATAATCAATAATCATTCAAGAACATAGCCAAGATCACAAAGAAGGGGAAGCTCAAACTATTAAATCTACAGTGAACAAAGAAGAAATAACATGACGGAGAGCAGTAAGAGTTTCTAGGACATGCACAACCCTGACAACAGATATCTGCTGAAAATGGTTGAGACATTACCAAATGCATCGCTGCAATTCTCCAATCCCTTTTTATAACAGAATGCATTTCACCAATCTTGTTAACCTAACCATCAATTTCGAACTCACACTTCCATGCCATGGCAGACAATAAGAATGGAAGGACACAGAAAGATCATGCTCCGATTCGCAACAGGTTTCAGAAACAGGAAAGATACTATGCCATCATGATTTCTCAATCTAGTTAATTTCATCCAAAAAAAAGAAGAAGAAAACGAAGATGAAGCTATCAGCAACACAACATTTTAGTTGTGCAATATGCATCCACAAGCAACATATTTTGCTATACTACAAATAACAAACAGGGTATATGAGATGCAACCAAGCTACAGTTGATGGTGATGACGATGATGATGAACGGATCATGTACCAAGTCAAGACTAGGATTTACAGAGAGCACACTCCAAAATGGGGATTCAATCACATTGCAATCCTTCAAACTTGAGCGACCTTCTATGATTCACATGGCTACACTGAGGCATAATTCCATGGAAGAAGAAGCGGAATAAGGCGCAACGAATATCACGGCTGCAAGCTCCCGAACAGCGGGCCACGATCATCTCCAAACGATCTGTCTGCTGAACCTGCAAGAATTACATTATCAATCATTATACAGAACAATTTAGCTCCCCATTTTGATGTGGTGGTGGCTCAATGTGTGCTCACCTTGCGCCTCATTGCCATCGACATCCATGGGTGACGGCATTGGCAATGGCATCGAGCTGGCTGCGGCGGCCGCCGCCGCGGCGAGCGCGAGCGCCGGCTGCTGCGTGGCGTTGAGCTTGAGCGGCTTGTCTCTGTCTCCTCTGCTCGCCTCGCTGGCCTTCGGGGTCGTCTTCTTCTTGGGCGGCGCCGCGGGCGTGGGCGTGGCCACGGCCGCGGCGGGCGTGGCGGCAGCGGCGGCGGCGGCCTTCTTGGCTTCCCTGGCCTCCGCCTCCGCCGCGAGGAACGCGGTGTCGAGCATCTCGCGCGCCTGCTTCCGCGCCACGGCCGCCTCCAGGACGCGGCGGTCGGCCTCCTCGCGGGCGGCGGCGGCGGCGCGGGAGATGGAGTCGTGCGCCAGGCGCGCGGCCACGAGGAGGACCCGCGCGGCGCGCTCGTCCATCGTGCGGGCGGCGCCTCCCCCCGCGGCGGGCGCGGGGGTGTAGGAGAAGACCCTCCCCTCGGCGGCGGCGGCGCACGTGGGGCAGACGAAGGAGACAGGGTCCGGGACGCAGGAGTGGTGCGCGACGAAGAGGCCGCAGGCGGAGCAGGCGGCGGTGGGCCCCGGCGGCGCAGCGACGGGATCCCGAGCAGCGGCGCCGGCGCCGGCGGCGGGGTTGAAGGCGGGGACCGGAGGGAGGAGGAGGAGGCAGGCGGAGCAGAAGGCGGCGGGGTGGTAGAGGAGGACGCAGGAGGAGCAGAGGCGGCAGTACACGCCCTGGTGGCGGACGTTGTGGAGGGGCCAGGCGTCGCGGCCGGACCCGCAGCGGTCGCCGCCGCAGCCGCGCGGGATCGGGGGCCTCGCGGCGGAGCTGGCGGCGGAGGACATCATCGCGGCGAGGCGAGGCGAGGAGAGGAGAGGGATTAGGGTTTCCGAGAGACACCAAACGGCTCACTCGGTGAGGGATTTTCCAATTTTCTCCTCCTCTTGGGCGAAATGGGAGAATAAAAACTGGGGAAAAAAATAAATTATAGCTTTGCGTTTTTTTAGATAAAAAGTGATTCTAAAATATTGCGGTAGTAATGTTTATTGGGTAAGAATAATGAAACCTAGATTAATTAAGTGCGTGTGAAAATTTTATGTCTAATCGTAAAAGGCGCGAAAACTATTGACTTTACATGCTTGATCATGACGTTATCTATATCGTATGTTGCAGCAAAACTTATTATGGAAAGTAAAAAAAAGGTCATGTTAGTCGGTTTATTCGTTTCACATCTTATATTGAGATGAGCATGGGAGAGACCGAAGTGGTCAACAATTAATTTGTTATCAAGTGACCTCTAAAAGAAAGAGACGTATGATGAAGATCAAAAGAAAGGATGATGGTCAAACTGTAGCTTGAGTGTTTGGACTTACAGTTCCTAATCGGTGGATATGACATTTATTTGATCATTATACTTCTCAGTGAATAAGATTGAGCCTTATACGTAACTCTCAGTGAATAAGATTGAGCCCGATGCTTACACATCATAATATTAGATTGATAATACGACACGAACAACAAAACATGCTCAACTGTTACCAATGGTTATAGTCATTAGTGAGCTACCCATGAACAAGTGTCGGTATGATGTCAAGTTACGTAACGTAGAAATTCGGTTAATAACTTATAAATCTCTAATCTGACATATATAAAATTAAATATGACAACCATTGTGCTACTTATGACACCCGTACAAGTACAAAAGGTTTTCAAGGGCCATAGATGAACTCAACATTTAGGTCCTCGGGGCTACTTTTACTTATAATATATAGTTATATAAGTCATACGACACCATTAAAAAAACATTACTAATATAATATAGAACTTACAAAACTTAAAGTATAAAAAATTAAAGTATTAAAATAGTATGAATACCTTAAATTGTTAATGAAAAATACTTATTATGCTTTATAGAAATGAACTTTTACGAGTATTTCTTAAAGTAAAATTGCCAATGATTTTTTTTTGTGATCAATGTTGTCTAAGACATTCTTCTCGATGATTTGCCGGAGAGGGGAGAGGAGGGTAATGGGCTTCCTTCTGGCGTAGGAGGGTAATGGGCTTCCTTCTGGCGTTGGCCCTAGGCCGTCGGCCCTACCGCCAATGGGTCAGAGCCGGGCTTGCAAATGCATTTATATAATGATAGCACTTTTTAAAAATTGATACTCCTAGAAATATAGCCTCTACATCCATAGATGGACATACACCGCCAAAGTTAAAAACATGAATGCTTAAACTCCACGCCTCACAACCGAAGAGCACAAGAAACAAGCTAGAAGGCAAGCTTCAAATCTTCTCTGTCATAGCTTCAAATTTGCTCTATCATTGTGTAGCAACAATGTGTCATATTGCTCGTCTGCTTAGAATCTTTGATCTTAAGCTGCAACTATATGGCATTACTTTTTTTTTCTGAAGACTGAAGACCTGTGTTATTAGTTTGCCATGCAGTTGTTCTGAAGAAAGGCTCATCCCCGAAGAAAGTTGCAGGATGGATTCTTCAGAGAAGACATTCTTCAAAAGAAGCGAGGCTGAGATATATGCAGAAAATCAAAGAAAAGATCAGCTGGGCAACTGCTAGCTGAGAGCTTTCATAGCAGCAAATTAGCACCCTGAAACTTTGATCCCTTTCCTCACTTGTTTCTGGGCAATAGGAACAGAACCACAAGGCAGATGATTTCAGACAAAAATGTATAAGATTTGTACATAACTATTTTGGTACCCTCACAGTGTCCTGAGAGTAAAATTCAAGTTGATATACAGCTTCTTGTTGAAACATCTGAAATATGCAAGCCCTCCTACTGAAGGTGCCATTGGGCCACTCAAATGCAGACTTGCAGTTCATGTCCACGATCTACAGTGGTGATCTTGAATTCTTCTAGCTTCGCTACCGGTGTTACTCTGGATTGTGAGATGGTAGTATATAAGAATATAGAATTTAGATCAAATGAAATAAGCACTGAATTAATTGTTTATGGCTTCATAAAAAACACAGGAAACAATTAATTCTACTTTATAAAAAAGCAGCCATAACGGTTCACTCAATGAGGGATGGGGACGGAGAGGGATTAGGGTTTGCAAGGAGAGACACCAAACGGCTCACTCAGTGAGGGATTTTTTTTTTTGATTTTTCTTCTCTTCTATGGGAAATGGGGGAATAAAAACTGGAAAAATCAATTTTGGCTTTGTGTTTTACATATAAAGTGCTTCTAAACTATTATGGTAGTTTTGTTTATCGGGTAAGAATAATGAAACCTATATTAACTAACCGCGTGTGAAAATTTTACGTCCAATCGTAAAAGGCGCGAAAACTATTGAGTTTAAATGCTTGACCATGACGTCATCTATATTGTACGTTGTGCAAAAAATATTAAGTAAGAAAAGGTCACGTCAGTCGTTGTATTTGTTTCTCATCCTATATTGAGCTAAGCATAGGTGAGCTAGAAGTGTTCGACGATTAATTTATCATCAATTGACCTTGAAAGAAGAAAGGGAGGTCTGATGATTAGAAGAAAGGGAGATGGTCAAAATGCAGCTTTAGTGTAATTCTGAGCCACGGTTCCTAGTTGATCGATATGACATTTATTTGATCTTTATGTAAGAATTCATAGTGTATAAGATTGAGCTCGATGCTTACACACCCCAACGTAGTTATGTATGATAGAGAATATGACATCATCAACGAAACATTCTCAACTGCTGCTGACGGTTACAACGGTTGATGTGCTACTTACGTAGACTAAGCCATGTTGCTTACTAGATGAAGTGTAGCTTCAAGTTATGCAGTGTGCACATTGAACCAATAACCTGTATATTACATGGATAAAATTAGACATAACAACCATTTGTGCTACTTACGATACGTGTATACACGTGTTTATATAATGATAGCACTGTTTAGGTATTTGATAGAAATCCGGCTTCGACATCCATACATGGATATACACGACCAAAGTTAAAAACATGAGTAGTTAAACTCCACACTCCATACTCCATGCCTCACAACCAAAGAACACACACAAAAGAATGCTACAAAATTAACAACCTTATATTTTTGCTTATACTTATAAGCTAAATTTAAGATTTTAAACTTAAACTTAGAGTTAATTTTAGAATTTATTTCATCGTATTTTATTTTACAACCTTATTTTTATATCACTAACAACACATATATCGAAGTTTTATTCCTAAAATTATTTTTTAATCATTAATAAGTTATTCCGCTAATGCTGGACATAAGCAAAAAGATGATTCTATAATGGAAAAAAAGGGTACAAGACTATGGGGTTGTTTAGATGGGGCTAAACTTTTTAGCCCCATATCACATCGGATGTTTAGACACTAATTTAAAGTATTAAATATAGACTAATAAAAAAACTAATTTCATAAATGAGTGGTAATCCACGAGACAATTTTTTTAAGCCTAATTAATCCATAATTAGAGCATGTTTACTATAGCATCACAAAGGCTAATCGTGGATTAATTAGGCTCAACAGATTCGTCTCGCGAATTAACCCAAGATTATAAATGAGTTTTATTAATAGTCAACGTTTACTATTTATAATAAGCGTCCAAATATTTGATTAGACAAGGGACTAAAATAAGTCACTTGTTCCAAACACCACCCAGGATGTTTCAAATCTTCTTCGCTATCCTATCTTCAAATTTGCTCTATCTCCGTGCAGCAACAATCTGTCATATCACTTGTCTTCTTATAAACTTTGATATCAAAATCATCCCCCTAGAAAAGGCCTCGTTAAATTTCTACTTGTGCCCCGCCACTTCCCATTACCTTTCCTCGCCGCCTCCTTCTCCGTTCACATACTCTGACTGTGCTGCCGTTGTTCCGCATCCTCCAGAAGTGGGTAACAACCAAAGGGCTCGTTCACTAGACACTGTTGAGTATAACTTTTTTTTTCGTACGCACGTTTCCCGAACTGCTAAATGGTATACTTTTTGCTAAAAAAAGTTTACACGAAAGTTATTTTAAAAAACCATATTAATTCATTTTTCAAGTTTTTAATAGCTAATACTTAATTAATCATATACTAATGACTTTTCTTGGTTGGTGTGCACTTATTAGACCGCTTAAGCGCTCTCTCTTGCGAACGAGCCCAAAGAGGTCAAGGGAAAAGGGGCCGACTCATGCAAGGTGGAGTTGAACGCGTCCGTCCCTAGCTAGCTTTGATATGGCGAATTGAAGGAGGTTCAGTCATTTTTCCAAAAACATCGCATCGATTTTTTTACACCTAAATAAAGCATTAAACATAGATGAACCAAAAAACTAATTGCACAGTTATAGAAGAAATCTTGAGATGAATCTTTTAAACCTAATTAGTCCATGATTAGACATAAGTGCTACAGTGACCAACATGTGCTAATGACGGATTAATTAGGCTCAAAAGATTTGTCTCGTGGTTTCTAGGCTAGCCGTGAAATTCGTTTTTTCTTTGTGTCTAAAAATCCCTTCCAATATCCGGTCAAACATTCGATATGATGTTTTTACCAAAAAAGTTTTGGCAACTAAACACCACCTCAATTCATGGATACGGGGGCTGACTTGGGGACAGAGCGTGGGGGAGGAGGCAACCAATCTTGTTTTTAGGGTGTTCAGTGGCTAAGCACATTAGGTCTGAGGTGGATAAATTGCTCGGTGTTACAGTTGGTAATGATTTTTTTTTTTGTTGTTGTTGTCAAGTTACTCCGTTTGGCACTAATAGTTGGTTGGCTACTTCAGCTGGTATTTGGAACATATCGAGGTGCAGCAATTGCACGAGCCCTTTGGCTATACTGTCTCATTGTCACACTGGGTGAGCCTCATCAAAGAACAACATAATTACTAAAGCTGCGTTACAAGGAGAAACCCCGAACATGTGAACATGGGATAGAGGGGTGATCAGCACGTGCAAATGAAAAATAATTTATGAAATAAAAACTTATATAACGATCTTAAAAAAATATGGTAAAGAAAATCCTAAAATCAAGTTTAAATTTAAAATTTAAATTTAGTTTATAGACATAAACATAAATAAAAAGATAGGGTAAGACCGTGAGAGTGAGTTCGTAGATCACCGCTGCTTTCCGAACGAACCACCAAAGTCGTATAAATAAAAATATAATATACTTACTACCTCCCATATTAAAGTCATTTTTAAGTCTTTAGATACAATATTTTAACTCTTCATCATATTTAAAAATTATTTTGTGATTAATATTTTTATTGTTACTGGATAATAAAATATGAATAGTATTTTATGTATGACTAATTTTTTTTATGTTTTTATACAAAATTTTCAATAAAACGAGTGGTCAAACTTTGGACACAGAAATATGGAAATGAAGTTATTAGGCCATTTTTAATGTAAGTTTTATGGACACGATTACCTAGAGTGACATGTCATCTAGAAAGTTTGAACCTAGGATAAAACACTCATATCTCAATGCATAGTTTCATCTATTATTGTTTTTTAGGTTACATGCAAGACATAAGTTGTCTAAGTAACAGTGTATAGAAGGTTTCATCTCTATGAAACTCATTTTATCTCTCTCTTCATGAATATTTTGCCACATCATAGGGGTTATTTAGATGGGGCTAAACTTTTTAGCCCCATATCACATCGGATGTTTGAACACTAATTTAAAGTATTAAACATAGACTAATAAAAAAAACTAATTTCATGAATGAGAGCTAATCCGCGAGACAAATTTTTTGAGACTAATTAATTCATAATTAGCAAATGTTTACTTTAGCATCGCGGAGGCTAATTATGGATTAATTAGGCTCATTAGATTCGTCTCGCAAATAAGTCAAAGATTATAAATGTGTTTTATTAATAGACTATATTTACTATTTATAATAAGTGTCCAAACATCCGATGTGACTATGAGCTAAAGTTTAACCACTAAAAACAAACACCCCCATAAAAATGTCTATATCAGGGTTTCACTTACTGCGCAAACCGTCAAAACCATGGTACCGTGCTCCCGCGGATCCCGCACGATAAACGCAAAAACCGTGATAAATTTGAATCTAAAAAATTTGAATTTAAACTCGCGCGGTTTTCGCGGCTTACCATGCGGTTTTGCACGGTTACCGCGCGGTAACCGCGGTAAGCACTTGATAAAACAGCTCATGAAAACTGCAGTAACCGTGGTTTCCCACGTGGTTATTGTGGCCGAAACCACGGTAACCGCGAGGAGACCACGAGTGTGATATCAAATGCAAAAATAACTTTATAAAAAAATACATAAAAAACAGAAAAAATTTTGTGACTATATTTATGACATAGGAAAAATAGGACATGTTATAGGGAAAACAAAAAAAATTTCACATGACCTTTACTAAATTCTTGATATTGCGACATCAAACATACATCGTCATATCACCCTTCACCAATAACAAGTAACAACAACTACATTTACATTTTGACTTTACGTCACAAGTCACAACTATACCTACTACCAATTATTACTAATGTGCACGTATAATTTTTCTCCATATATATTTTTTATATATCTATTGTTGTATATTTGTATTTCAACATTATATACCCTAGTGTCTAGTGTAAATTAATAATGACTTAACAACAAAATATTCTCAACCATCTTCCTATGAAATATTATTTGCAATAGGCTATTTTAATTTTGTTTTCCGAAATTTTCGTTTATGATTTTTAATTCCACTGAAAATACTTTTTTTCATAAATTTCTTTGACAAAACTACACTATATATCAATAAATACAACATATATTTTTCTCATTAAATTTTCTTAAATTTTTAAAATTCTCCTTAAATTTAAACTCGGTTACTGCGGCTATGAGACGGGGGTAGTAGTACATGCAATAGATTCTGAAATTTATTACTAGTACGTACTACCCAGCGTTGTGAAATGAAATGCATGCAGACAAATGAAATACAGGTAGTAGGTGGTACACAAAAACACAAGCCTCGTGACCGTCCGTGGAGATCACATGATCCATCTCTACGGGTGACATCACCATCGTACAATACAACACATTTATATGTATACACCCGCAAAATAAATACTACCACATAAATACTCCGTGATACAGGACAACCTACGCGTACACCCCTCCACGTGGCGCACACCACCCCACGAAAATTTTTGGAACTTGCCGCGCGCTGGCCACGTGGGCCCCGCATGTCAGCCCCCCGGTTTTGAATCCCATCTCACCCCTTCCTTTCCTCGTCGTCGTCTCCACTTCCCAATCTCGCCTGCGTCGCCACCGCCGCCGCGTCATCCGCTCCACCTCGCCGCCTCCCGCGGTGCAAAGCTGCATCCTTTCTGCAGCCTAGCACACCCGCCCGCTCGCGCGCCCTTCTCCGTCGCGGCTTCCGGAATCCGGAGCCGACTCATAAAGTGGCTACATGAGAGGATGGAGGAGATATGAATATCTGAGGCGGAGGAGAAAAGGAAGGATTTTTTTCTTCATTTTTAGTTGCATCGTCGGCTGGAGGTAGGGATCGCCTGTGCTTTCGGTTTCTCTCCGGTTCCAAATGTGCTTGCTACGATTCGGTTCACGCCAACTTTTTTGGCTGATTTTTGGGACGAGATCGAGAGCTCCGAGATACGGGTGGTGATTTTACACTTTGCGATGCTCTCTGTAATGTTTATGTGTTTTTGGCCCTAAAAACTACAAGGAATCTCGGGCGTTTTTCAGTTTTGGTGCTCCCCTGTTTGAAATTGTTTAAACTTGTTCGTACTTGAAGGAAAATTCCGACTTTTTTTTGTTGGCTTCACTCTCTTCTTAACAAATATGAGGTGTTCGCACAGTTTAATTAACAGATTAATGCTCCAACTATTTTATGAGGAGGAATCCAGACTCCAGAGTGGAAAATTCTTGACATTTGTGCAGCATAGTTTTTATTTCTCTCGGTTTCTTTTCTTGACATTTGTGCTGCATAGTTTTTATTTCTCTCGGTTTCTTCCCCAAAATTTGAACTTGTTTGAAAATTTTCGAAATGGACAGCCTCCTTTTTGTCCTCATCTCTTTGTAACCCGAGTGAAGCAAACCTTTTCTTTTCGTCCCAATCCTTTTTTTCTCCAGTGTTTTCTTTACTTTGCAGAGCATTCCGGAACAAAGTCTTTAGTATTCCACAAAGTATGTTTTTTTTGGTTGATTCAACACAAGAACACCAAAAGAACATTTTTTACCTACTTTGTTCTACCAAACCCGTCGTTTTTATTGTTGCACCATACTTAATCTATACTGTTAAACAAGTTGACTTGAAGGACCAAGAACATGCAAAATTTGCCGCCTAGTGCGTGCAGTTGACTAATTAGATGCTTGATTTGGTCGACATGAGCCAGTCACGTAGCCTACACAATATTTTGTATACTTTGCTTTGTCGTTCCTCATTACCAATACAATAAATATGATGAGTACTGAAAGCTACACTTCTGTCACTTAGTTGCTAAATGTCTAGGCTCCACTCAATCTCGTACCCTTGATCCGAATAAAACGGATGCTTTCAGATCAGTAATTTAAGTGGAACACGTTGCATGTAGCAAGCATCATTATATGTTTTTATTTCCTCTCAAATTTGTTTATTGTTTTCTGCAGCGAAAGCTACCTGCTGGTCAGTACTGGCCTGTGCTAGGAGGCTTCTTGTGAGGCAACCAGAGGTGTTTTGTTTGGTCAAAGAAGAGCTCAGCTCTCTTCTTTGTCTTCTTCATGAGGTGCTTGCTGTGAGGCCTGAGCCGTCCTGCTTGTTCTTGGAGAGAATATAACAGTATTCCAGAAGCAGTGTTTTTGTTGCTATTGAAACTTGGAAGAGAAACTGTGTTTTGAGGCTTGGCTATGTCAGTTTCAGAGAAGGTGGTGCCACCATCTTCTCTGTCTTCGGCAGATTTGGATCCGCTGTTGAAGGATCTCACAGAGAAGAAGTTAAGTTTTCGGAGAAACGTGGTGTCCTTGGCGGCTGAGCTCAAGGATGTGAGGAACAAACTTGCTTCACAGGAGCAGTTGTTTGCCCGGGAATCCCAAACCAGAAAGGTTTGTTTCTCCTTTTGTAGCTGGTCCCTTCCAGATTGTTGTTGGATTTTGTTTTGACAAGGGGAAACTTATCACAGTTTGCTGAGACAAAGGCAAGGAGCATGGAGGAGGAAATAAGTAAGCTGCAGAAATGCTTACATGATAAAGATGAGCAACTACGTTCTTCCACAGGTTGCACGGAACAGGTCTTAACTTGAACCAATTCCCTTATGTGCCAATGCCAAAAGGCCTTTTTTCCCCCTTAAACCATGTTGGGAGTCATGGGGTCATGTACTGATGGTTGGGTATGTGACATTGTTTTGAATTGATTGTGCATTTACATGCTAGTGATTTTGTTTGTGACATGTATTGTAACGCTATGCTCTAGACTATGAGCATCGATCTATTGCTCATGAAACTAATTCTAACTTGACCTCTTGACATAGCAAGTTCATAATCGATGTGTTGTGGATGCATGGTGACGAAGGAAATTACTCTTACCTTTTTATATCTTTCAGACTCCAGTCACTCCACTTTATATTGTTTCTGTATGGCAAATTACTGATGTTGGTGCTGGTTTTGAGGCTCTAATAAGTCGTGTTTATTCAACTCAAATGCACTTCCTCAATAACTGTTCTAATTATGTGTAGTACCTTCATGAGTTGGATGATCTTAGATCGAAACTGTCAGTTACCCAAGCTACAGCAGAAGCAAGTGCAGCATCAGCCAAATCAGCTCAGTCGCAATGCCTGTCGTTATTGAAAGAACTGAATGAGAAGGACAGCTCGCTGAAAGAACACGAGCTTCGAGTCAACAAGCTAGGTGAGCAGCTGGATCTTCTCCAGAAGGACCTTGAAGCAAGGGAGTACTCACAGAGGCAACTCAAAGATGAAGTTCTGAGGATTGAAACAGATATCATGGATGCAGTTGCCAAAGCTGGGTCCAACAAAGATAATGAGCTTCTAAAGATTTTATCTGACGTATCTCCAAGGAACATTGATAATCTCAACAAGCTTTTGAACGCTAAGGATGTAGAGATTGCCAGATTGAGAGATGAAATTAGGATATTATCTGCTCACTGGACGAACAAGACAAAGGAACTAGAGTCACAAGTATGTTCTCTTTCTTTCATCTATAGAACATGCTGAATTCCATTACAAAATAACTTTATATTGTGCTAAAATGTTGTACTTGAAATTTCTTATTTGTTGAACAGTTGGAGAAACAAAAGAGAACCGACCAAGAACTGAAAAAAAGAATTCTAAAGCTTGAGTTCTGCCTTCAAGAATCACGGTCTCAGATAAGAAAACTTCAGAGGGTATGTTCATACTTATCCTTGTTCCTTGACACACCAAACGTGTTTTCTCTTGTAGCATCGTTGTCCATGCTCATTAATCTGGTTATTATCTCATTTGGGGTTGAGGTACTTGAGATTGAATACGCTGCATTATCCCCGGGCATCAAACAAGTTTTCTGACAATTCAAACTAACAAATCTAGACCACGTGAATGAAGCATCTGTGCTACGGCAGTTGTGCCATAATTATCTGTGAACAATGTACAGGTCAAACTGATAACAGATACACGTGTTCTGCGAAGCCCCATTTTTTTTTAATCACTCGTCTCTAGTACCAGTTAAAATAACTGTAACATCCCAGGTTTTCACAAACCTAGTGTGCTACAGTTGGCCGGGTCGGTGAAAACCTAGAGTGTTACAATAACCGTGCCTAATATCAATTTTTTAAAAAAGATGGAAGGGGTTCATGTTTGACTTTTTTATGAAAAAAAATCAAATAGTATATTTACAAACAAAAAATAATTTATAAACAAAACTTTTAAAACGTATGCGATCTACTCCCTCTGTCCCATAAAAACTAAGTCTAGGAGGGGATGTGTCCTCTCTTAGTATAATGAATATGAACACATCCCCTCCTAAATTTGGTTTTTATGGGACAGGGAGTAAAAGCCAATGCTAGAAAATAAATTTCGGTAAAAAAACTCCAAAATTTAAGTTTTGGCTTATAACCATAAGCAAAAACGAAAAGATGAGGGTAGTAATGTCTTAGGCATGTCTTTGCTCCAAACTTGTTTAGAACTTTTGATAGTGATCATTTGGTTCGTGAACTTCTGTGACAACTTTCCTAGAGCAAATTATGGTAGATTAATTTAGCATACTTAGGCCTTTTTGGGAGCTTTGAGCGTATATTCATCCTATTCTCTATCCTGAAAATAGAGGATGGAAGGTAAAAATTGAGTTCTAGTAGAATATTTATCACATCCTCTATTTTTTGGATGTCATTCATATTAGGAGAGAGAAACTCTATGTTTAGATATTTTTTCTCCATATGGAGAATGTTATATATGGATGATCTGCTGGTGTATAAAGATATATGAAGTATAAAACTATTTTAGATGATCATTCAAACGAAGATATGGATGACTAAATTTAGATGAGTCGCTGGAGATGCTCTTAAATTTCTGTTAAATTTCTGATAAATTGGTGAGATGTCATATTTTTCGAATCTGAAAAGGCTAGTTTTTTCATCTTGTGACTTTTAATTCATTTTCTAGATTCTATCATTATTAATTCCCAGAATCTCAATGAGAATCTTGACTATAAGCTCTCCAAATAGATCTGGACTGAACGATTGCTTCTTGCTTCTTCAGGCTGGTGAGAAAAGAGACAAGCAACTCAAGGAGTTGAAGGATCAGGTGGCCATGAAGCAGCCCAGTGTCCCATACCGCGACGACAAGCACAACTTCTGGGAGAACCAGAGCTTCAAGTTCATAGCCTCCATGTCAATGCTCGCACTGGTCATCCTCACAAAACGATGAAACAGCATCCCCAACTCCATCATCCTGTGTAAAGATGCTACTAGTAGATTCCAGTTTTAGGTGAGCAGCTTGCTCATAGTCTATAGTCATGTAGGGCATGCTGCATGATCAGTCATCAGATGCCCACACTTAAATTTGCCGACATCCAAGATTAGCTTGTACTAGTATTGTAGTAATACTGTAGTACTCTAGTGCAGTTGCTGCTAGCTCATGTTAGCTCTCATAAGCAGTATTGTAGTTACAGCAACTACCTAAATTTAAGTCTAGCTGCCGCAGCTGTAGTTGCGGTTGTATTAATGCTGATATGGTTCCCTTGTTCCAAACTTCACTGTCTAGCTAATTAAGCTAGTTCTTGCTTCTGAACTCTGAATTTCTGGAGTTCAGTATGCAAACAGAACGCACTGGTTGTGAACAACCGTGCCAAGGTCCAAATCAGCAATGGTATGAGGTGATGAGAAGCAAATCTGGTCCAAATTTGGATGGCATTTCTTCTCCACAAAGAAAAATCAAATGCAGAACAAGAGAAGGCAACTAGGCAAGTTCAGTTCCAGACTCATTTTGCTTTCCCTCTTGAGGAGATTGTTCTAGTAGATAATATGCAAGTTACCTTCAGACAAGTTGTCTCACCCAATGGGAAGAATCAAATATTTTGGTTGCTAGAATCTTGGTGATTACAACGTGGGAAAAATAATCAGAAATGTACACACTTCCAGCCAGCCATATCTGCAGGAACAATATCCATGTTTTGTACTTCTTATCTATCATACAAAAGGTAGATCAAAGCTTATGAGCCGGCATGTTCTCCAGGGTTATTTGCTCGAGCATTCAGCAGGGGTTGAAGCGCCTTGACAACAATGCTCATGTTTGGTCGAAAGTCTGCTTCATATTGAACGCATAATGCGGCTACAGCTGCAAACTGTTTGAAATATACAGAAGAACGATTCAGAAACCGAGTCTACAAAGAAAAGTGCTGCAGACAATAAAACTCGGACAAATTTAATGTTGGATTCAGGCATGCTTGATGCTTCAAGAATGATGTTGATTGGGCATATATATAATCCTAATCTTAGCTGGCACCAACAAAGCTTCTGGCTAGAAGATAGGGGTGATTGTTTGGCCTTTTTATGGAAAAATCAAACCGTATATATACGTATTCTTAGCGACCTAAAAGCCAAGGCTGAGTAATAAACTTTGGTAAAAGAACTCCTAAAATAAACTCCAAATTTATGGTTGAAAATTCAAATAACTCAATAAGTTCAGGTGAAATCAGCAGTTTAATCTTTAGCCATCAGTTTCCTTTTGCACATTGTCAAAATTATTTCTGGAGCAATGCTACTTAAATGAACTATGGCAACCAACAGGAAAGAGGTCTCTGAATATCTGATACCTTTGCAACAGCTTTAGGAGGAAAATCCCCTCCAAGTCTTGAGTCAACACATTGCCTAACCTTGTCTTCACTAAGCCTTGGGGTGGCCTGCCAATGTTGAATAAACCATTAATCCGATCCACCAAATAGAATGCAAACAGCATGTGCAAATGGAACTTACCCATGTCACAAGACTCTGCTGTCCCCTTGGTAATGTATGGTCGACAGGTTTCCTTCCGGTCAATAGCTCAAGAAGAACAACTCCAAAACTATACACATCACTTTTGGAGCTAAGCTGTCCAGTCATTGCATATCTGACCACAAAATTGTAACCAAACATTAGTCGAGATAATTCCAAAGGTTTATTATAGGATTGAAGAAAACCACAACATACTCTGGTGCATGATATCCGAAGGTTCCAAGAACCCTAGTCGAGTGAAGCCGAGCTGCCATGTCAGGAGCTTGGTTTGACAGATCAAAGTCAGCTATTTTGGCAACATCATCATCAAAAAGAAGAACATTGCTGGACTTGATGTCCCTGTGTATGATATGAGGCTGTGCTTTCTCATGAAGATACTCCAGGCCTTTTGCTGCACCAACAGCTATCTTCACCCTTTGTGACCATGATAAGACTGGACCAGGTTGAGCTCCTTTAACACCTTTCCTCCCTGTAAACAGATAATTTCCACATTTGGTGGTATTCAATGTTAAAAACAACACCATAATTAACTCTATGAAGAGATGAATAAATTATAGAAGGAGAGAAAAAAAAAAGCATGGCTGCACAAGACCATACCATGAAGCATATCATGAAGAGAACCCATAGTAGCAAACTCATAAGCAAGAACACGGAGGTTCCCATCAACACAATAACCAAGCAACTCGACAACATGTTCATGCTTAAGCCTTGACACCATAGACACCTGTGGATGCATTTTGAAATGAGTTGCAATACAAAAGAAACTAAAAAATAATAATCTGCAGGATTCGTAAGCAGAGATGAACACAGACCTGTGCCAGAAGTTCTTGGTCTGGCTGCTTACTTGAGTCTAGCTTTTTGACCGCTGCACTCCTACCATTTCTTAGAACACCAAAATAAACTCTGCCAAAGGATCCTTCACCAATCAAAGCTTCATCACCAAAATTCTTTGTCACTTCCCTGATTTCATCAACAGGGATGGTGGGGACTGCAATTGGCTGCACTTTCACAGGCTGTGGACCTCTAGGAGTTGGATCAGATGGCCGATATGCATCGCTCCCTGCAGACCGATTGCATCAAAAACACTGAGGCACCATCTGCAAACTGCAGTATGGATCATAAACAAAAAAAAAAGAAAAGGGCCCAAATGCTATTACTTGTTTGATAATGGTTCCCTGGGTATGGATTCCTGTTGTCTGGTACTCCTTGAGTATCTTCATCACCACAGCATGCAAGGCACGACATGTTCTTCTACCCAAGAAACAAATCCTGGAAGTGGAACCACGCATATTTCTATCAGAATTAGAAGCAGCAACATCCATTTTTGTTTGCAGAAAGATAGCATCAGGATTCAGGCAGTCAGTCAACCAATCAAGAAAAGAAAGAAAGAGAGCACTCAATTGAAGAAACGAGCAGAAGCGCAAGCACAGATGCATTGCAGCAGCAAGTATGCACCTTTCGCGTTGCCCCGGCGGGAGGCGGCGGCGGAGGAGGAGCAGCAGGTCGCTAGCCGACGGGGGGAGGAGGAGGAGGAAGCAGCAGCAGCACAGCGTCTCTGAGCTGTGCGGTGACCTGCCGGTGAAGTTAAATACGCGCGCACAAACTGGTCGTCGCAGAGGCAGCTTCCTCAGCTCCTCCGTGTGTTCGTCAGAACGCGTGTGTTGGAAGAGGAGAGGAAAAGGCGTATGCTTTTGTTCTCCTTCTTTTCTTTTTCTCTTTAAGCTATTGACAGAGGAGCAAAAGCCATGTGCCATGTGTGTCATTGTTAGGCTATGTTCGATACACAGAGGAAAGGAGGAACACCCGTCTTTTCGCTTCTAATTACGATTACATGTCAGAATTTGAATTTTATATTTAAAGTTGTTTTTAAGATTTTTTTCACCGTAGTCTATTTTAGGACTTTAAATTATTTTTCGTTTACAATATACCATTTGTTTTTTTATATAAAAATGCTAAACAATCATCCCTAAAAAGATATGTAAAACGAGGTGAGTAGTTAACGTATGATTAATGTGTAATGATTATTTTAATTTGAAAAATAGATTGTATGATTTTCCAAAGTAACTTTTTTTCTATGTTGTATCATCTTTTACGGCATGGTTTATAGTTGTGGTACTTGTAAAATTCAATGCACTTGATTGATTCATCAAACTGTTGACTTAGCTTCTGCCAAGATAACAATATTGAATTGGTCAAATTATAGGAGATTGGGGCCACTAGGGATCAATGTTGACTGGCAAGGCTTAGACCAATATCCCCAAGAGAGCATATTGGTGATTAAAGATAGATCATTTATGCATTTCTACAGCCTTTCTTATATGGATAGGTCAATATCGAACATTTAGATGATAAAGTATTGGTGTGGGCACCACCATATGTTAGATTGAGAAGGAAAGAAGTTTAACAAAAATTGGGGTCATATTTGAAGTTAAATTGGGTTAGTTTTAGCATTGACCATGTTTTCTTCATGCATTTTTAACGGTTCATATGATATTTTATTTCATGCACTTAAATAAAGTAAGAAGAGATTGGTAATGTTTTGACAATGTTTTATTTTAAGATATAGGGAGTTCCTATAAACCATAACATATTATAATTACTATATAACATGTCACTGCAATGGTTGCGTTCGTTTCATCGGATTATCGTCAGATTTTACACAATTTTTACGTGTATATTTTTCAAACGGCTAAATAGTGTGTTTTTTGAAAAAGTTTCTACATGAAAACTCATGATCCTATTTTTTAAAGTAGATTTTAACTTTATAATAGTTGATTCTATCATTTATACTATTAAATAGCTATAAAAAATAGATAAGTTTTTATCCTTAATCTTTCATCCTCAAAGGACCGCAACCATTAACTTCAAAATTTCTATTAGTGCTATGTATTGATACAATAAAACCTAAGAACTTACACATGGGAATTAATAAAAGAATAATATATGTTTTGCTCTGGATGATTGTGGGGCTGGTATCCCCTGCAATACTGCCTCGCCTCTACGGTACCGTAGAGAGAACTGACTTAGATCGTGTTTGACAGCGCCCACAAATTAACTTAAAATTTTTGTTTTTCGCGTACATATTTCTCGAACGGTTAAACATGTATTTTTAAAAAAATTTCTATAGAAAAGTTGTTTTAAAAAATAATATTAATCTATTTTATATTTTTTAATAATTAATTAATCATATACTAATCTATTATTATGTTTTTCGTGCTAAATAAGTTAACTTATCACCACATCAATGGAACGTAGCCTTATATAGCATATAGGACCTACAGGTCAGTGAGAAAAATAATACTCTATGCATTAATTTTTGAGATATAAGTAGGAGAGAGAGGGGGAGGGAAATTGGTTGGTGTGGGTGAGGTGGCAGGCTGAGCCGTTGAGGTAACCACACCGGTGCTGGCACCCGGTTTTATTTGACTGACCAAACGCGCCGTCGGCTTTGGTTGGTTCACATGCCACTGCTCTGCTCTGCTCTGCTGTCGCTGCCCCCTCCATTTCTCTCCTCTTTTCTTTCCCCTTTTGAGTTTGGGCACAATCAAAGCGAAAAGTTCTTGAAATTCTTTATTTTCAGTGCTCAGTTGTGCTGGACAAACAAAAATATATATTAGACCTTCTTAGTTATTGCTATAGTTAGTGTCTGAACTTCGGTTTAGAGTCTGTAAATGACTGCATTTTTCTTCAGACTGAATTTGGCAGATTTGATGTTTTTCTCCATTAGTTCTTCCAGTCCTGCCAGCTCTATTTTTTTAGGAGGAAATAAATATATATGTTTGGTTCGTTTAGTTAGTTGCATGCTTGGATGGTAGAACAAACAGACACCCCATACGATGAAACTGTCCTGAAATGATCATAATAGGAATGAAAGATAAGAATAGACAGCCATGAGTTGGAGATGGCACATCCAATCCAATCATGGTTTGCATGTGGGTTAGCTCTCCTGGTTCTGACTTTTTTTTAAGTTCATTCTAACTCTGCAACAAGCTTCAAGAGAATGTCTTGTGTTCAGTTCAGATTCTGTTTAAGCTGACGGCGATTATTGTAATTGAATCTTTTCCATGCATTATTATTCAGAAAATCCAAATCTCTCGTTGGTTGTCAGCCCCTTGTAGATTGTTGGAATTTTGGCTTATGCAGATGTTTCCTGGGAACAAAATCAAGTGTTTGATACTACAAGCTCCAAACGAATGCGACCGACAAGTGAGAATGTACTATCTCTTTGTGTGGTTCTGAATCACACTGACAGGGTAAGAGTGTACTTCTACACTATATATTGACATATTGGTGATGACACATGCTCTACCATATGTGATAACTCTCATATCAGAGCATTTCTTGATGATATATCTAATGAAAAACAGAAAACTGCGTACTCATAATATAAAACTTTCTAGCATTTGTCTATATTCATATGAATGATAATAAATCTTGGCATATAGATAAACAATATATAATGATCAATAGAAGAATCGACATAGCTAAAAAGACTTGCAATATGAACGGGGAGAGTAATATTTTAGTTGTTTCTGGATCTCCTGTTCTTGATAATCTTTTCCTCTATATTGTCCTTGCACCTTTTGTATTTGCAAGTATGGATATTAAGCTCTACTTAATTTTTTTCACCCAATGCTTGCTTGCACATACATAAAGCTAATTCCTCTTTTGCCTTTTGTGGTAGTACATCAGTGCTAGTAAAGTCATAATTGTTTAACTTCATGGTATTCTTGTGAGACCAGCAAAACTTGTCATGTCCTCACATGGGCATTTTAGGAACCAAAATACCACCAGATTAATTCACTCAGATGGAGAGCTTGCTATATACCAAGTTACAGGTGTCAATCTGGGATGTGTTTAGATCATTTTTAACATCTGCAAGTTCATCTTATTGTGCAAGCACTAGCATGTAGTGCTGGATTTCAATCTGAAACTAAATTGCATCTGCTGCGGCCCAAAGACAGCCTTATGCTTCGTATGGCCTATGAACATGAATTAGGCTATGTCCAACATGAGCAGCATCAGCAGCAGTCTGATGAAATCTTTTGCAAATCACCATGCAGTGTCACCCCTAAGGCAGTCTTAGTTGTCATAGATATACCAGATATTTGAACAAAGATTAGAAGCGACAAGTGACAGACCCAAAGCAGACCTAACAAGGTTCAGATAGCTCAGCATGGTTGGTAAACCAAAAGCATCTTCTTAATACTCAGAACTATAACAAGTTGGATTGCCAGTGACTTGGACAACCGATTTTATGGGGATGCAGCATGAGCTGTCGATGAAATGGACAGCTGACCTTGTTAAGCATTCTGAGCTGCTAGTGACATCTGAACCCTTATTAAGTTGATCACCAACCACCACCAGACGTCTAACATCTAACATGTGTACAGCATCAATCTACAAGTCAGCGGGGGCAGTCACAGCAAGAGTCCTGAAGGGTGTGCAATACAACATCATGAAAGAGTTTCAGCCAACATGTTGTATTCACAAGGCACATGATAGGTCACTTCCAGCCTCAGCAAACACATGCACTAAGCACTGATAGATCATAAAGGGATCACATAACATAGGACAGGATAACCAAAACATAGGAGGTTTTCATTTCTTCTCGAAGTAGCTGTAGCATATTTCCTTCTTTGACCATTACAAAGCATCAAACAGTGAATAACAGATCATAAATCCTCCTCCTCTAGGTAAATATCCAAACACAATACCCTTACAAGTACTTATTATTAGGAGAGTAACGTGCATGGGTATAAATGGTAGCAAGGGGCAAGGTTAAGAATCACAATGCTGTGCGGAGAGGAAACAAAACATCATAATGGGATAGGGCAAAAGCTTCCGGAAGGGAGCTTTAGGCAGAGGGCTTCTCCCACTTGAGGGGCTTCACCACCTCCCAGGTGAAGTCTGGGTCGTCCCTTCCGAAGTGACCGTAAGCCGCCGTCTTGAGGTAGCGTCCGTTGCCACCTTTCTTGAGGTCAAGGTTGATGATGATCATGCCAGGCCTGAAGTCGAAGTTCTCCTTCACAATCTTGAGGATCTCCTTGTCAGGGATCCTGCCAGTGCCGTATGTGTCGACAAACACGGACAGTGGCTCAGGGACACCAATGGCATATGAGACCTGGACGATGCAGCGGCGAGCAAGGCCATTAGCAACAATGCTCTTGGCAGCTTGTCTTGCAATATATGCTCCACTGCGGTCGACCTTGGTCGGATCCTTGCCAGAGAAAGCACCACCACCATGAGCTCCCCAACCACCGTAGGTGTCAATGATGATCTTCCGGCCAGTGAGACCAGCATCACCATGAGGTCCACCAATGACGAAGCGACCAGATGGGTTAAGGTGGAAGATTGTCTTCTCATCAAGGTACTGCTCGGGAATGACAGGCTTGATGACATGCTCCTTCAAGTCAGCGGCAATTTCATCATTGGTGACTGTCTCATCGTGCTGGGTGGAGATAAGAACGGTGTGGACACGGACAGGAACCATGGCACCACTCTCGTTGCGGTACTCAACAGTCACTTGGGTCTTTCCGTCAGGCCTGAGCCATGCGCAGGTCCCATTCTTGCGAACCTCTGTAAGACGAGCTCCGAGCTTGGTAGCAAGGACATGGCTGAGGGGCATCAACTCAGGGGTTTCATCAGTTGCATATCCAAACATGTGTCCCTGGTCACCAGCACCAATCTCCTCAGGACGTTTGGTGAAGTGGCCGTGCACACCCTGTGCAATGTCAGGGGACTGCTGCTCAATGTTCACAAGCACCTTGCAGTGGTCAGCATCAAGACCGACATCAGCTGACACGAAACCGATGTTGCGGCATGTCTCCCTGACAATCTTCTCATAGTCGACATTGGCCTTGGTGGTGATCTCACCAAAGACCATGACCATGTTAGTCTTGGTGCAGGTCTCACAGGCAACCTTGCTGTCAGGGTCCTCGGCGAGGCAGGCATCAAGCACAGCATCTGAGACTTGGTCACAGAGCTTGTCAGGGTGGCCCTCATTCACGGACTCCGAGGTAAAGAGGAAGGTATCAACTGCGGCCATCTTCTCCTATCTGCATGAAATAGCATTTCACATACTTTAGACAAGCGAATAATCATGGATACAATGGGTGAGTTGAGCCTATAATAAGAAAATGAATCAGTGAAAGTTAATGTGAAGTTACTCCAGGAAAGCCAATAACTACAAGTGATCCGTAGAAATGTTTTCATAACACACTGACAGCACAATGTGGAATCTCAGCAAAAATTGTATGCACAACATAATTCGTCCAATTCTTTTGATGCAGCTAACAGGAAATACAAAAGAATACAACAGCAGTAAGCAAGCAATCTCCTTTTAATCTTCTATAGCTCATGTGAACCAAGCTGTTGTTTCATTGGCACCTGACAAGAGCACAGTTTTGGACTAAAACATCTCCCTACAAAGAGTTGATTAATTTCCGAAGTTTATTGGCAATTGCTTGGTATTTATAATAACATTCTCTATAAGTGCAAGAACTAGGCATATAGCACAAGGAATCTTACCAAGTTTCTTTCTACAGGAATGAGCATAAATGCCTAATCAGTTCAGCTGCCACTACCAATTGTAACTATCACCTATACCACTTTTAGAGATAAAAGTATTCTGGAATGAAAAGAGTGAAATCACTGGCTAGCATTTAGCGTATCGAAAATACTCTTTACATATATTCTTTATTTAAAGACAGCATCATAAGTCGTAAATAGATGTGCGGCAACTATCAAGTGCATAAAATGAGCTCCACGTCCACAACTAGCACAGGACCGTATCGATCTTATTGGCACAATTAAATTGTTAACAAGTTTAAAATCTAACTTTTCCATTTTCGTTTCTTTTATGAGAACTCCAACTTCCATGACCAAGGGGGTGACTGGATTCTACTGCATAACAGTCAACACACCTGACAGCTAAAGATACATACAGTAGCACTAAAACACATCTCCAGCATGCTATTCATCAAAAGTAATTTGACAGTATGGAGGTAATAAAGATCTCAAGGAACTCATCGTAAACCAGCATCTCCATCCCATCTCTAAACAAACAGGGTGACTATTGAGTAACATACACGACAGACAGACAAGGGAAACCATCCACATCCAGCACGATATCATCATCAAGAAAAAAAAAACAGTAGCTTTACCATTCTACCCCGAGTAGCAAAACAAAACCCCTATAATTCCAAACGAGCAAAAACAAAACAAAACGAACAAATAAATCTACTTGCGAGCTTAGCATCGCAGCCAAAGGATCATCCTTCATCCACACGGGAGGCGCTCAGATCCCAGCCAGCAAGTGCAGCAGAGATCCTAGTAAAAGTGTAAAACCCTCCCCTTTCCAGCACCAAGAAATGAGAGAGAAAACCCTGCGGCGCAGACAGCAGCGAGGAAAGGGAAGGGGAGGGGAAGGGAAGGGAAGGCAGGGCGGGGGACGGGCGAGCGGGAGGAGGAGGGAGGCGGCTCACCTGCGGCGGCGGCGGCGGCGGAGGAGGAGGAGCCGGGCCGATCCGATCGGGGGGAGGAGGAGGAGGAGACGGCGAGGTGAGGTGAGGTGGTGTTAGTGAGATCCGACCCGGCACGGCGAGATGGGCCGTGGCACGCGGCGGCCCATTTATAGGCGAATGGGTGGGGTTCGGTCGGGTCGGAGTTTGGGTTGGGTGGCGGACAGCGACCCGCACCCACCACCACCACCACCACCAACGCGTAGTAGGGCCACTGACGAGGCGGGCCCAGTCCATCGGGGAGGCGTTACCCGGGGCCGCTGACGAGGTGGGCCCAGCGCCCCGGGGGCGGGGTGCTTCCGCTCGCCCGCCACCAACCCCCGTTGGGCCCCACCTCCCTCCCTGCATGGCTCAGTCCACGCGTGTTTCGGTCTGGGAAAATTAGTGATGATTTTTATTAAACGTGAATTTCACAAAACTCTAGATCAACCAATCGCAAAATTATATATTTTAAGGTTGTGTATAATTAAACTATGGTTTTAGCACCAGAACTAGAGATTTTAAGCTCACGACATAGTACATCGTATCACAGCAAATTTAACATCAGGTTATCATAAAACTACAGCTTTTTTAAAGTCTAAAACATGTAGTTCTACAATAAGTTCATCACTATAACTTAAATAATATAGTTTTGTGAAATAAATTGTTGCTACATAAGTACTTTTATGACACGTATCCTTAAATATGTAGTTTTACGATAATTTGATCGAAATATATGTAGCTTTATAAAAATTATTTTTATTTTGTTTCTGTTTGGTTTAATTAATTAATTTAATATGATTTTAGGTACTAAGCGAGAGTGCATCTCTACCGGTTAATTAAAAAAAACACAGAGACAAATGGGTGCTTCTCTACCGGTGCAGAAGAAAGAAAAGGGAGTGCACATGTACCGGCAAGTTTCGAAGTTACCACTGTATGTACTAATCTGGTTTTAGTCAGGGCAGAGAGTCAACTTCTCTCATAAACAGTGGGAGTATGACACGGTTCAAGTGGCATTACAACTTGCTCCTTGGTTTATCGCCTCATTGTCTTTACGGATTACATCGGTTACATGATTTTCCATGCAATAAATATATAGGTCGTACTATCTCTGTTTTTAAATATATGAGAATGCTGGTGTCGTTTGGATATAAATATTAACAATTTATTTTATATGTAACTATTATATTTTTTTTGTTATGGCTTGCTTTTGTAATTTGTCATTGAAGGTAGTTTGAGCGTGACTTATATTTCAGCATATTTGTATTAAATTTAGATGAATAGTCAAATGTTATATTAAAAAAGAAAATAATCTTTTAAAAAATAGGGAGGGTATTTACCTCCTATTATGTTCAAAGCAAAACTTTGACTATCCATATCATTGTCACCGTTTGGCTTACGCTGATTATAAGATGTACTACCTTACCTTCGTCTCATAGGAACTCTATTTTTCGATTTTTTCAACGTTTGACCATTCGTCTTATTTGAAAATTTTATAAAAAACTTAAAAAAGTTAGTCACATACAAAGTACTATTTATGTTTTATCATCTAGTAAGAATAAAAATATTAATCATAAAAAATTTTTAAATAAGACGAAGAGTCAAAACATTGTATCAAAAAACTGAAATTGATCTTATTTCGGGACGGAGGTAGTAATTATTTATTAATGGTCAAAATTTAATTTAAGGAAAATATTTTACATTTGTACTTAGCTATTTAAGAATATAAACTATGATAACAAACCCCATAATCATCTCCAAAATCAAAGTAAATTCAAAATTTGACTACAAATTCAGTAAAATGGCTTGTAAGCTAAGGGGCAAACTTTGGAGGTGATTATTGCTTTCAATAGTAATATAAGAAATTCTATTGCATATTTAAGCATCTTCAAGACATATTCAAACATTACCTACTCGATATTTCCAAATGGCCACACTCTTTTCTTCATGTTGCATGTATCCATGGCCAAAGTGCATGTCAGTGGGTTGACTGTACACATCATATGGTAAACTTATAGTTATAGGTCACTAATCGCCAAAGTAATAGCTCACTGATCACCATACTCAAACATTGCGATATGAGTTCCGTTACGGTACTAAGGCCGCGTTCGTTTGAGCGCCGGTTAACTTATCCCGGCGTGGAAAAGACGGTAATAAATTAGTACTTGATTAATTAATTCTTAATTATTTTAAAAATATAAAATAGATTAATATGATTTTTTAAAACAACTATTGTATAGAAAATTTTTACTAAAAATACACCGTTTAGCGGCTCGAGAAACGTGCAAGTGAAAAACGATAGAGATAAGGTAACTAACCGGGGGGTAAACGCAGCCTAAGTCATCTTTGTCATAATTTAGCTTGATAATACAGGCAGACGACACTGTGCCCATTTTAAGTGTTCAGAGGTCTCTATCTCTCCATTTAAATTGGAGATAGATACTTCTCATCAAATGAAACTTAGGCAACACTAAATATCGCATCTGTGAGTGTATCTCGTACTTGGTATAGATTGGTTGTACTAGCTTCTAGCACATGCATCAGATCCTATACTACATTCTAAATGACACCTTAATTGGTGACAAAAAATGCAAAATGCCAGCCTACCACAAATTGAACCGTCGTTCCGTCTATTTTCGCGATTATCTTGATGATCTGATATGAATCATACGTGTGACATAAGTAAAATTATTATAGACCTATAAAAATAGGGGCGGACTCCCGTGCATTTTACTAGTCATACTGTTAATATATTTTTATCGGACGACTGTAATTAAATTATAATAGTAGGTGTAGTAGTAGAAATTTAAAGAAGTAATATCGTTATTTTTATTGTGATCTTTATTGTAAAGAAAAACAAAATTACAAATACTGCTAATCAAGTAATTAATAAAGTACAAAAATACTCTTTTTAATCAGTAGCTAATATTAATTCTACTGATAGTATAATACTACCAATAAAATGCACCGAAGAGTTACCAAATAAAAATATGTTATCTCGACAAATTCTCAACTTTTAGTTTATTTGTGTTTACCTGCGCTGACCTTGTCTTTTTTGGCTAATCCAGAGTCTCAGGAGAAATAGTCTGCCTTTTCTACTCTACACATGCATATTTTGTTATTCATCCATTCCTGTCTAATTTGTCATGGATCAATCTGGATCATCACGTGTTTCACGCGGCATGAATTCCATCAAATCTCTTTTGATTGATCTTGGAATGCTGCAGCTAGCTGACGAGCAGTCTGGAAGTTCCATTGATTGCTCCATCAGGCTACTGATAGATTATCATAATCTGTTGCTAGTTTTACTCTAATTCAGAGAGAGTATTTTCAGTAGTCATGAATTCAGGAGGGCCAGCAACTGGAACTGATGCTGGTGGAAGATCCCGGAATCCACCAGATTATAGTCTGGAGTTTTGGAATCGTAATAATACTGGAAGTATCATATTACAGATGACATGATGCCACGTATGCAACCACCAGATTATGTGGAGTGAGTCATTGTGCATCTCAACGACCACCTCTCATCAATTTTGGCTGCAAATTGACCATTATATGAATGCATGATTTGACAAAAAAAAGTTGCAGGCGTCAGCCCAAGCTTCTCTGAACATTTGTTTTCTTTCCCTTTGTCCAATGATCCACATGTAAAATGGCTCAAAAGAATTAGCAAAAGCAGCTATTTGAACTTTTTGCTGTTCCTTCCGAGAAGATACAGAAGCTCCAGAGGCTCTGCATGTAAACATGTATGGAATCTACAATTGTATTTCAGAGTTCACTCTTGAAACTTTTTTTCAGAAGTCGTCTCCAAGCTAAGGTAATCAGTCTGGTGACTGGTGTTGCGTAGCTTTAGTTAGGTAGCATGAAAGAAAAGAAGAAAACCCTACTCATGAAAGTACACTTGTAACCAACAAACAGCAAGAAGTTCACCTACCAGGCTGGCTACCAAACCAAACCAAATCAGATATTCAGAGAAGCTGGCAATGGACCAGCAAGCAGTCAAAACCAATGTCAGCTTGACCACCCCTCCCAAAAAAAGAAAAGAAAAGAAAAGAGAGCCAAATGCTTTCCCTGCATGGGTGAATCAATTAGCAAGGTAACAACTAACAAGTGACCAGTGATGAAGATCACCAAAGAAAAGTATCAGCATCCATCACCATTCAGAAAATCCAGAGAAAAGATTTTGGCAGAGTTGGAGCAGGAGCTCCAAGAGATCCTACTCTAACCCACTCTCACCAACCGCATATTCATCAGCCCTGTCTTATTCAAACATCACCCAATGCTAATCAAGGAGGCTAATTAAGCATTTCTGTCTTAGTCATTGAAGCTGACATCTCACTCAAAACTGAACCACTTACTCCCCATTTGTCACTCGCATACAAGAAGCCCAAACAATGACTTCTTTCCTGGGCTGCTTCTTGATTTGAAATGGGCCAATCACCCTTCAGGGCCCAATTAAGTTTGGGCCTCATTTCTCATGGGCATTTATAGGCCCATCCACTTTTATGGGCCAGTATCTTAACTCAAAGCACCAGCCCATACACGATAATGGGCTGGATCTTGTCCATGCTAAACACACACCTAAAAGGAAAAAGTCTAACAAAGGTTCCTGAACTTGAACCCGAGTTTATTTTTCGTCCTTTAACCACAATAGTGTACCCCTAAACTTATAAAATTCATTCAAAAAAGTCCCTCGGCAGTATTGACGCATTTTATTGACCGGTTTTGCTGATGTGGCGTCCGGTGGGTCCCACGCGTCAGGTTATTTTAAAATTTTTTATCTCTTTCTCTCCGTTCCTCTCCTCTCTCATTTCTATCTACGGTGGGCGGCGCCGGGCGCGGATGGCGGGCGACGACCGGCGAGCTGGGTAGCGACGGGGCACGGATGGCGCGCGATGGTCTCGGGAGGTGGCGGCGACTAGTGAGCTGGGGTGGCGGCGAGCAACGGATGGCCGGCGACGGCGGCGGCGACGACCCGCGAGCTAGGGTGGTGGCGGGGCGCGGATGGCGCGCGGTGGCCTCGGGCGGCGGCGGCAGCCGGTGAACTGGGGTGGTGGCAGAGCTGGGGCGGGGCTCGGCCAGTCGTGGACGTCGTACCTCGCCGCGCTGCTGGGACGCGACACCGACGCGCTCCGCATCGCTGTGCCGGCGCTCGCGGAAGGGTTCAACCTGCTCGACCCCATCGCCATCGTCGTGTTAACTCCGCGGTGGCCATGTCCGGCGCACGCCTCACGTCCATGCTCAACACGCGTTCAGCCTGTTCGACAGCAGCGACATGCGCACGCATCCTCCTGCTCATCTCCGGCACCCACGTTGGCGGTGGCGTGGCATCAAGCCATCAACTGCAGAAATATCGTTGGCGCCGGAGTAGATGTTTGAGTGCAAGACCTGCAACAGGTAGTTCCCGTCCTTCCAGCCAGTGTGCAAGACCAACACCATTTTCAGTAGATAGGAGCATTGCAATTTTCACCATTATCATGCAAGGTGAAATGTGAGTAATACTAGTATGTACGTTCTTCGATTCATAGTCTCATCCAGCTCACAATGAATTCGAGAGCTAATACTGAGATGCAAAATTCCTCTCAGAATGCGTATTTACATTCAGAACTGCTAATCATTCAGAATTTTCAGAGCTTGAGCAGTTGATGCCCTCTTGCAGTCTGAGATCACTCCAAGAGAACCATGCTGACGCCGATGAGCTCCCTATGGAGCTCGCCGACCTTCTCGTCCAAGACAAACACCTTCTCCTACATCTCGTCGCACCGTCTCCTCGTGGAAATAACAGTGGAGCCTAGGCATTGGCGCCCCGCCGCCCCGGCACGCTGCATGGCTCGGCCGACGGCTGTGGCGACGTCAAGCTTGGACATGCACAGCATGCCCCTCCTTACACTACCGCTCGTACTCCTCCTTGACCTGCCTCTGCACCTCCTGGAGCGCGCACTCCCACAACGCGGTGCCGATTTTGCCGTACTGCCGGAGGCCGTCGGCGCGACGCCGACGGAAGCTGCGTGGCGCGCGTTAGCGGAACGCGAGAGCAGCGCCGAGGGCCCCGGTGGTGAGCATGCGTTAATACATGGAGTTCTGGCCGCGGGGTTCTCCTTCTCCCACTTCGACGCCGGTGGCGGCCGGCGAGCTACACGTGGATGGCGGGATGACGAGCGATACGGACTGCCGCGCGGCGGCGAGCACGCGGCTATGGGCTGTGAGCGACGGGAGAGAGAGAGGAGAGGAAGGGAGAGAAAGAGAGAGAAAATAAAATAACCTGACATGTGGGACCAATCGAACACCACGTCAGTAAAACCGGTTAGAAATGGATCAATACTGCCAAGGTACCTTTTTTAAATGGTTTCACAAGTTTAGGGGTATATATTTCTGATATTTCGGTTAAAGGATGAAAAATAAACTCGGCTTGAAGTTCAGGGACCTCTGGTAGACTTTTTCCCACCTAAAATGCTAGCAGTATATGGGCCAGCCCATTTGTGCCATTGTCTAGGCCCAACCAAGTTGCTGATGCATCTTCCATCTTTATTTTCAACAGAGTAAATTCCCTTTAATTTTGGGGGAACATTTAAGAATTCGCCACTATAACATGTGAGCCCTAATCTACATGCCATATACATATAAATCTTATACTATTTCAACTATTAGTGGGGTGTCAAATCCTCCCATTTTTTTCAATAAAAGTGAAGTACTAACAGTAGCAACAAAGTATTGAGCAGCTCACTCAAACTATAAATTATGATCGGCAATATTACGGTATCTTTTACTTGTAGCGGTAGTAGTGTAGTAAATTTTATGTCTAACTATGTATTTTTATTAGTATATTAAATATTTTTATTCTAAACTTTTGTAAGATATTTTTACCAATTTATCAATTTTAAAATGATATATGACACACAATTTTATCCTAATGTTATATATTTTAGTTCTAATTTTATCCTTATAGAATTTTTACTACGCTACTCATGGGTGTAGTATAACAAAATCAGATCCATTGGATCTAAAGTAATGGACGGCTTACAATAATTTATGGGTACCTTAAAAAATCCATTATGATACCTCCTGGTACTATAAATAATTCTCCCTCTCGATACTTATGGGTTGTTTAGATGGGGCTAAACTTTTTAGTCTTATGTCACATCGGATGTTTGGACACTAATTTGAAGTATTAAATATAAACTATTAATAAAACTCATCCATAATCTTGGACTAATTTGCGAGACGAATCTAATGAGCCTAATTAATCCATGATTAGCTTATGTGATGCTACAGTAAACATTTGCTAATTATGGATTAATTAGGCTTAAAAAATTCGTCTCGCGGATTAGCTCTCATTTATGAAAATAGTTTTTTATTAATCTATGTTTAATATTTTAAATTAGTGTCTAAACATCCGATATGACTAGAGACAAAAATAAGTCCCTACAAACAAATACCACCTTAGTCACACACACGAGTACAAGCTACAGAAAATAGTATAGTTCTTTAATTCTCTTAGGGAAATAATATAATCCATCTCTAATTTGTTAACAATACGACAGCGAATGCGATGCATCGAGATCAAGGAAAGAGTGTGCCTTCAGCCTTCACGGTGGTCTGAGCTTTTCAATGGCGATGTATCTGTGTCGGCTTCTGCAAATTTTAATGGATATTTCATCGGTGAAAGACTGAGGATCAAGCATAATTAGCATGGTTGGTGGCCAGGAGCTGTTGTGCTTTGCAGCAGTTCGTGCTCAAGGTTTTTCGTTGACAGCACAAATATTTTTTTTCATCTCTGTATCAAGATCGACACTGCAAGAAAAAGGGACACCCGACCTGTCCTAATTTCTAGGTCAATAATTAATCATCGATTAGATTGCATCGTCGATTCTTCTTTTCTTTGACACGTAGTCGCAGTTGTACCTTCTGATGGTAATTTGGCACACACACAAGCATGTATTTATGTCAAATCAGAGCTGAATTTACAGCTGATGAGGCAGTTCAGAAATGGTATTTGCAAGGAAGCTACTCTGTACTTACTGCAAATCAAGAGAGGTAGCTTGTTGCCATGCACACAAGGAGTCACATCTGAATGGTTAATTATGCTTCCAATCAGTGTCAAAGAGAGATGAAAATATCTTTTTATTCTTCTTATCCCTACAGAGATAATTAACCTTCGCAAGACTGATGAGAGTAGTACCGTTTCCTTTCAAATCTAATAACTATTTTCTCGAGTAAAATCTGCTGAAATGCGTGTAGGTTGTTGGATCAAAATCAGGCCATCCAAATCACTCACATCCTACTCGAAGTCGAAGACTAATGACCATTGGCTGGCCTCACTTATTCGTCATCCTATCTCTTAATTAAAAGAGAAAAAAATAGGAGGATTATATTAGCTGGTTTAATTTAGTTCTATATGAAGCAATTATATGCACCTGAATTCTAGCTGTATTTGTAGGAGAAAGACGGCGTAGGAGCTAAAATGTGGAGCATAGCAGCAAAGCAACTTTTAAATTTGCATCATTTTCGTAACGAAAAGAAGGGAGAACCACCATTAAATTGTTGGATAGGGGAATTAATTTGGTGGCTAGTGCTCTGTCACAAGTCGAAAATTTGATGAATTAGGTGAAAGGCAGCGTGTTCGGGCTTCCACATCCCTGGGTTACAAAATTCAAATGATTTGAAATTATCAATCAAATAATCAATGGATATCCGATCTGATATATGCTTAAAAACAGAAAATGTGGTAGATAGCAACTAAAAATTCACATCCAATCTTTACTCAAAGAACAGGAATAGCAGGGACGGGTCTACCACCCGGCTACATCAGGCGGTCACCAAGGCTTGTCGTGTGGATGTGCAATAGAATTTAAATGTTTTTGATGAACTAGAGGCAAAGAAATTAATTTTATAACAAAAATATCTATCGTATATTCTCTCTGTATTTTAATAACGTTGTTACTTTTAATACATGTTTGACCATTCATATTATTCAAAAATTTTGTACAAATATATACAAACGTGTATTTTATTAAATTCAATCCCAACGAAATAAACGATAATTACGTAAACTTTTTAAATAAGACTTAAAAATGTTACCTAGATCTATCAATGAGGAATATTTAGCACATATTTTTCCTCTTTGATTCACCATATGGTCAGAAGCACAATTTATTTTGCCCAATTGGCACACTCACCGTCAAAAGGACAAAAAATAAAACAGAAAAAAAAGGAAACAAAAGTAGTATACATCGAATCATGCACAAACTTATGAAAGAAAAATAAATCAATGAGCCTCGTATGCATGCATGGCAGCAGGGCAATTGTGTGTAGACCGACGTACTGATCGAGTATTATAATATAACGTAATTAAAACACATCACGAGTTCACCCTGGAGCAGTTGAGTCGGATCTGCCCCTCGCCGCCGGTGAGCACGTCGAGCTTGCTGACCTTCACCAGCGCGGCGGCGAAGCGGCCGAGCCACAGGGCGGAGTGGCCGGCGTAGAGCTCGACGAGCGCCGCCGTCTCCGGGGTGTCGAGGAGGGCGACGTCGGAGGCGAACGCGACGTGGCCGGCGAGCACGTTCTTGTAGTACTGGCTGTCCATCACGAACGGCGTCACGTCGTCGAGCTGCACCATCGTCGGGTCCTGCTGCGCCGCCGTCTCCGGCGGGCACTTCCTCATCATGTCCGCCGCGTACGCCGCCGGCATCGCCGGGTCCGTCCCGTACGTGCCGTAGTACTTGTACAGCCGGTTCGTGAACGACGAGCAGTGCGACGTGCCGATGGAGTGCGCCCCCGACAGCGTCACCATCTCCTCCGCAGTAAAACCTACACCACCACCGTCACGATTATTAACATAGCATTAGAGCTGCAGACATCAAATCTAAACATAAATCAATAAACATTAATAATCGTTTGGATGAAACGATTGATGTGATCTATGATTCAATAAGATCATTACAAACTCATCTACAACAAAACAGAATCGTGTATATATATATACACCTTTTGCGGTGAAGTTTTTGAGGAGGTCTTTGGCGCCGAAGTCCGGGTGGGGGACGTTCGGGAGGACCTCGTCCTCCTTGGAGACGAGGCCATCGCGGCGGCCGGTGGGGATGTCGAAGTCGAGTCCGCCGGCGAGATAGGCGCTGTCGCGGGCGGCGAGGGCGAGGATGTCGGAGCAGGAGACGGTCTGCGGGCATGCCTTCTCGAGAAGGTCCTTGGCGTCGTCGACGACGTCGAAGCCATCCAGGCTAGGGTTGTTCGGCTTGGAGTCCCTCTCCGCCTTGCTCCCCGCCGTCGACTCCAGTAGCACCGACGCGTCACACCCCTAATCAATCAAAGAGTCACACACACGTAGCTGCCTGTGAGAACACGTGGCACGGCAAAGGCATCCACGCAGGCACATAGCTGACTAGTATGCCACATGGCATGCATCGCCGACGCCGACTAGAGAGAGCACGTGGCTCGATAGGGTACGTCCATATATGTATCAGCGGGATACTGTACGCACGCGGACGAAGCAGTCGTGGAAGAAGAGGCGGATGAGGTCGGCCGGCGTGCCGGGCCCCTTCTTGAACGCCTTGCTCACCGTCTCCCGGACGATCGCCTCGGCCTTGGGGCACGACTCGGCGTAGAACCCGACGGACAACCCGTCCGCCTGGACCACCTCCGGCGACGACGACATCACCAGCAGCAGAGCTAACAGCGCGGCGGCCGGCGGCAAGGGTGCCATTGGTGCAGAGATCGAACTCACTTAATCTCAGCTAGCTAATTAAGCTGTCTAAAACTGAAATGGCCGTGATCGAGACACAGACACTGGGAAGGACAAAGAGGTGTATATATATATGTACAGACGATGGTTCATGGCGATCTATCGCCATTGATTGGTAGCTGCCACGTGAACAATTCATTCCTTGTGCGAGATGGATCGCAGTGTCATCGAGTTGTTGGAGAAGGCCGGCAGTTGTGCTGGGCATATCGGCGAAACAGACACCCCTGAGCTAGCTGAACTCTCAAGCTATCAATTTTGTAGGAAACTTGTTCTGAATTCTCAAACTTGTAATTAATTGTTCGAAGGGATCGATAGGCAACTGAAATCTATTCATATTCGATCTCTCCAGAAAAATTAAAGCAACTATAGAGAAGAGGACTACTCTATCTATACAGTTAGCTTTTATATACAATGGCTTAATTTTCGCGCTATTAATTAAAGTGCGAAGTTGGACAATCGAAACTACTTTCCTAACCAGGCATGAGCTGATAAGAGCAGGTTCAATAGGATAGCTAACTACTGGCTCTAATTTAGCTATAGTCAATTTAATAGCTAATTCATATAATAGTCACCTATAAAACATATACTACTATATCCCACCTGTCATACACATATTATATCTTGGAGTCTATGTTTCAGTTAGCTACAAATCTCGATAGCCCGTTGCTCTTCTCTCTACTCACTTATCTTCTTAAAATATGTTTACAGCTGGCTTATAGCCTGCTATTGTACTGCTCTAAGAGGTTTCTAAAATATAAAATATAAAAATCTTTAGAGTTAGCCTGGCTATGCATATGTTAAGAAAATAGGGAAAATTAAATATGAGAAGATTGTAATGGGTTGATTGAAGAAAATATGCGTAGAATTTAATCGGGAGGATGACGTGAAATTAATTGGGAAAATTGAGAACTTGTTACTATATTTTAGGGTGGACTTAATAGATTGTTTTGAGAGAAAAAAATTAAAATGTATGAATTAGAGCAATGCTAAAGAATGTCACCAAGATGATGGATATAGTGCAGGTGTCAGTACACACCAACTTGTCGATTGAACCCTACCACGCAGCGAGAATTATATTGCCCGGGAAATCTCTAGCTTTAATTTTTTTTAATTCGTTTTCGTAACAAGTAGCTAGCCAGCACGGCACTTGCTTTGATCATTTACTTAATCAAATTGACACCTTGATCATCAATCTATATATTTTCTGGCCTGCTGGTTGGTGCTCCATGTCCGTCGTATCTTTGCTTTAATTTATGCTTGCGTACGAACAACATGTGTATATATGAACGTAGCTTGCTCGTAAGTAATAATGTATTTTCTTCGGTTCCATAATTCTTGGTGTTTTTAATAACGATACCATCTCTCCAGAAGATATTTTTAACTATATTTTTCTACTTTAACATATAAATATAAATAGATATTTAATTTTAAGTTACTAATAGAAATCTAATGGTTTGACTTTCATACTATCGAAAACATCAAAAATTATGGAACAAAAGGGTAGTTAAATTGTATTTTCTTCTATTTTCTTTGGTCATAAGAATGTTGTGTTTTGGATAATATTTAGACAAACTTTTGAACCTTTAGCCATTTATAATTTTTGAAATGCTTAATTGGCTTATAAGTACTGTAAAGTTGGAAGAGCTAAGCCATCTGTGAACAGACAACATGTTCGATCTTGTGATCGTCTCGTGTTAGCTTTGAATTTGATCTATATATAATGCTACCCATCCGTTTAATTGACACACCCAAAAACAATGTTTCTGGAGGTGCTTTCTGCATTCGCATCGAGAGTAAAATTTTTCACCCATCATGTTTTCATATGGTAAAACTTTCTAGTCCTTACTAGATTTATCCATTGATGAATATATAATATATATATATATCTAGATTAATTAATATCTATATGGATATAGTGAATGCTAAAAAGTCTTATACCGTGAAACGGAATATTATATTAGCTGTAGGACCCAAATCATCCAACACTTTAGCTGCATTTATCAACTAATATGATGTAAAAACAGAACTCAACATCGACCCCTAATGATAACTTCTCCATTCCCCAACACGATGATTAGATCGATATGGCCTTGTACTTGTACCCTTTTACAATATGCATCTCCTTTATGGCGTCAATGTTGTGTCGCATTGCTAGTCTATACACATGATTCTTATCATCAAAACTAATATAACTAAATATAACTAAGAGCAATTTTACAGTTCTTGAGAAGATAACATGATGTACCAAAATTTTGGTGTAAAATTTTGATACCTCTTGGTACCTAGATACTATGAGGTATCAAATTTTATACTAAAATTTTGGTACCTCTCAGTACCTCCTCAAGAACTATAAAATTCTCCATAACTAAATACCACTACTCCATTTTATACAGACATCAGTAGTGTACAATTGGTTCAATTATTGTATCTTCTCAATATAATTGGCTAAGTTTAATAAAAGCTTTATGTTTAAAAACATCCTCGCCCGGTTACCCTATTACAAGCCATGCCCATGGTCACTTCCCATGGCAACAACTCGAACACCTATAACATAAAATCTGTTTTATTTTTGGATTCTGAAAAATCGTTATATGGTTTGTGCAATTAGAGTTTTTTTACTATTTTTGATCAAAAAATACCCTAAGGTACCACACTTTTTAGTAAAAAGTGTGGTACCTTGAGATACATGGTACCTTAAGTTACTAAAAATTTGTACTAAAATTTTTGGTATTTTGAGGTATTTTGTTAAGAATGTTAAAAAAGCCTGTGCAATTATGTTACCAATTGGTGACATATATGCTGCACTACTGCACAAAGCACCATGCCTCTAGTGATGTGGTCTTTTCCTATATGAAAGCTTAGAACACAATAAAACCTTATGGAAAAAAAACAATAGATCACACATTCACACCTGAAATAGAGGTGACACATCAGGGGTGTCGACCACGCTAGGAAGCTAGCAACAGGGAAAAGAGAAAAAAAAATGTCTCTATCTCATCTTGTATGTATTACTTGTGTACTACCTGCTGCTAAAATGACCTTTTTTATGATAATATAAAAATGAGTGCCCCTTTTGTAAACTTTCTTATCGGGAAAGGAGAGCGAGAAAATGACATCAAGTTAGAGATCTACTGACATGGCAACGAAAACCAACGGTTCAGATTGACCCTAGCCGCAAACCGATGGCAGCCGATTAATCGAATTAGAGCAATTTTAAATCATTGAATACTGCGGAGAGGTACCAAAATTTAATGTAAAATATGATATCTGCTAGTACCTAGATACCAAGAGATATAAAAATTTCAGTGTAAAATTTTGATACCTCATGTATTTTCTCAATGACCATAAAATTGCTCATCGAATTAAAACCGATTATCACGAGCACCACCAGGGTCAATACATTTGCGCTGGCGAGTTCCTTTCCAGGAGGATGCCGTCTGACCGAATTTGCCATGTGATTGCTGCCACAAAAATCAAGATCTATCTAGTGTAATTAGGGAGATATAAAGCTAACATCTCCTCCAAAAAAATGCAGCAATCATGTCACCAAACTCAGACTGCAGTTGATCGTGATGCAGCTCGTCAGTTGCACAAGAAATGGGTCTTGGTTCATCCGATCAGCCACGCATAAGATTATTACATCGATCTCAGATCATCGATCATTGTGTCTGTATGCAATGGTATGTTCTGTACTTTTTGGTCTGACATGACGGACAGGAACAGGACATGATTGTCGCGAGATTATTACTCCAAAACAAGTCATCAAGATTCTCGCGAGCCATAGGCATCCTTTAGAACGGAGGATTTTATGAATATTTTTCTGTCACAATTGAAGTAATTAATGTGAAATTGCTGAAATTTTTTTACGTTTTGAAGTGTTTTTTATTTACGTATTCCGATCCCATTCCAAAAAAATATAAACATTTTTTAAAGTTGGTTAGCAGATATTAAAACTAAGAGAAAATAATTTAGTGTCATCCATTAATAATGGATGAATATATGATATGACAAGTGGACGTAAGAGCATCTCTAAAAGAATGTTAATATTTTGCATTCTAAAATTTTGTATTAGGTTCATCTTAAAAAAATATTTGACATAAAAATTACACCACGTTACAGTAAAAATCTAAAAACGAATAACTTGTATTAGAAACAAGTATTCTTACTTCAAATTTAGAACACAAATGAGATAATTTTAGGCATGTGTAAATATTAGGAATGTATTTGGTAAACTGTTGGAGATATATTTTCTAGCTCAATTTCTAAATTTTAGTTTAAGGGTCAATTTTAGACATCTTTTGGAGATGCTATAAGGTGGGAAGAAATTTGGACGAGAAGGTGCTTGGTTAGACAAGTTATTGCTATGAATATTATATTGTGGAACAAATTATAAATGTTAAAAATATTTATATATTGAAATAGATAGAGTAAAATAAAAATATATCAACATTTTAATGATTTAACTAAAAATAGGTTCAAACTCGAGATCTCTACATGATATTATTCAGATTTACATGCACCGCCGGGTTGATGGAAAAGGGCGGCCAATACACTGAATTTCTCCGCTGAATTTGATTAAAAAATATCACTGAACATATTAACTATCAGACATAATTAGCTAAGCCTTAATGTTCAACAGCCCATAAACCATATATAGTCCGGCCTTGTTACAATTCATTGTGGCCAGATTAACTCAACATATGGGCTAGTCGTAACGTAAGATGGGCCAGAATATGTAGATATATCAATAGTCCTCAACCTTACAATAGAACCTTTTCTTCATTTTATTAACACAATGAAAACTATTCCATTCCTAATACTTAACAATAAACCGAAATCTTTTCTCCGTTTCTGATTTGAACAAATAAAATCTTTTTTTATCTTATCACAATATATAAATGCCAAAATTTGCTACAGGCATCGAAAAAACACGTAATTAGCCAATGGACACCGGAAGATCACGAATTTGCTACAGGGCACCATAAAAATGTGGTAATTAGCTACCGGGCACTCTGGCCAATTTTTTATTATTTTCGGAGTTCAAATTTTTAAAAATGACAAGATTGCCCTCGGTGGCCAAACCGTTATGCGCCTTCGTCGCCGCTGGGTCGCCGCCATCGCCGCCTGCTCACTCGCTCTGTAGGCTAGGGTTCGGGTGTGGCGCAGCGCCGAGACCAACTGGGTCTGGTTCGACTAGATCCAGTCGACATAACGGTTGGTCATCGAGGACAATCTCGTCATTTTTAGAATTTTTGACTCTAATAATAATAAAAAATCGGCTGAAGTGCCCTATAGCTAATTACCACACTTGCCTTGCAGCAAATTCATAATCTTACGATGTCCACCGGCTAATTACGTGTTTTTTTATGTCTTGTAGCAAATTTTGCCTATATAAATATTTCTTAATCACATCTTGACACACGAAATTTAATTTCAATTAACTACGTGGTACTAACCAATTGGAGTATATGACATAAGTATAAACCAGATGTGTTGTGTAGAGAAGAACTAACTATAGTACTATGAGCTTAAATGGAGTTGACTACTAGTAGGGTTTGTTGACCGCGAAGCACTTCTCCCTAATCTCTCCCTCGTCGCCGGTGAGCACCTCGACGTTGCCCATCTTGACCATGGCGGCGGCGAACTTGACCTTGAAGACCTTGTCGACGGCGGAGTGGAACTTGACGAGGCCGGCCGTCCAGGGGTTGTCGAGCAGCGTCTGGTCGGAGTGGAGCACCACCTTGTGCGCCAGCACGTTCTTGTAGTACTGGTTGTCGAACGCGGTCGGCGTCACCGGGTCGAGCGGCACGGTGGTGGGGTCGTTCTGGTCGTCGGTCGCCGGCGGGCAGCGGTACTTGAGCTGCTCGGCGTAGGCCGGGTCGATGGCCGGGTCCGTCCTGCCGGCCTCGCCGCTGAAGTTGTAGAGGCGCTGCGTGAAGGAGGAGCAGTGGGAGCGGCCGATGGTGTGGGCACCGGAGAGGGTGACCATGTCGTCGGCGGTGAGGCCCTTGCGCGCGAAGCTCTCGATGAGGTCGCTGACGTTGAAGGTCGGGCCGGGGACGTTGTTGACGAGCACCTCGTCGGAGAGGGAGACGCGGCCGTCCCGGCGGCCCGAGGGGACCGGGTACTCGATGCCGCCGGCGAGGTAGGCGGCGTCGCGCGCGGCGAAGGCCAGGACGTCGGCGCAGGAGACGGTGCGCGGGCAGTGCGCCTCGACAACGGCCTTGGCGTCGTCCACGACGTCGAAGCCACGCATGCTAGGGTTGTTCGCCACCGAATCCTTCTCCGCCTTGTTTCCCGGCGTCGAGTTGATCAGGATCGAGCCGTCACACCCCTGAACCGATTAATTTAGCAACTAATTAATCCGTGATTACTTAATTTGCTAATTAAGAGGTGGTTAAGTACGTACCCTGACGAAGCAGTCGTGGAAATGCATGCGGATGAGGCCGGCGGCGAGGCCGGCGTCCCGGGCGACGGCGCGGCGGACGGCGTTGCGGACGATCTCCTCCGCCTGCGGGCAGCTGTGCTGGTAGAACCCCACCTTCAGCTTCCCCGCCGGCGACGCCCCGACCACGGCGGCGGCCGCCACCACCACCACCCATGCAAACACCACCAACCACGGCGACTTCTTCATCTTCTTCTTCCTCTCTTCAGAGCAACACTGATCGATCGATCGATTGATGCTACTACCTACTGATGATCACTAGCTGAAATCGATGGATGGATGGATTTGGAGATGGAAGACGACGATATGGAGTGGACTGGTATATATAGGGAGGCTAAAGTACGTAGTGGTTGGGAGTTGGCGCGTGTGCATGCGTTCTTGAGCTGCACCCAGTCAAACAGCACGACTCAATCTTAATTTGCATCAGATCGAGCTACCAAATTAATTAATTAACCTCTCTCATGCATACTGATTACCGCCTCCGTTTCATAATATAAGATGTTTGATTTTTCTAGTTGCAACGTTTGACTATTTGTCTTATTTAAACATTTAGTACCAATATAAAAAATAACAGGTCATGCTTAAAGTTCCGTTGATGATAACAAAGTAAGTCACAAGCAAAATATATAATATTTCTATAATTTTTAAATAAGATAAATGATCAAACATTGTAAAAAAAAAATTAACATCTTATATTATGAAACGGAGGAAGTATTAGCAAAGGCCAAAAGCTAATCTGTAAAATTTGATTTGTTGTTAAGGAAGCGTGTTAGACGCGTGCTTGAACCTGTCCATGGACCTTGGGAGCAATATGTTCCAAGGTTTAGCGAATCTCGATGCGTGATGGACGGCTCGATCTTGATTGATGATCACGTGTTAATTCATATGTCCATCCATGTGTGGTCTAGGGACGAAGAAAACTTCCAACTTTGGGTCGGTTGCAATGGGAAAGGGATATAATATAATATAATATAATATAATATAATATAATATAATATAATATAATAAAGTATGCAAATTGTATTGATATATATATATATAAAATAAGTTTTATTATATATGCTTGGAAGGAAGAATTGGTAATAGATTAGCTAGCTAGCTGTACATCAATTTGGTAGGCCCACAAGAAGTGTAAATTAATTATACCGTACCACATGTGTGTCACCATCTACCTAATGTTGCTCAGACTTTGTAGTAACAAATCTGCAGCAGCACAATCATTTGCGTAAATAGGACATTAGAAATGGACAAAGACGTGTTTAGGTTACTTGTAAAACATTCCTAAACGACTAAAGATCACAGCCTTTTGGTTTGGATCAATATGATAAAATTTGACATGGTCGATGGGGTGACCGGGACAAAGTCGTGTGAGTTTAGAGCATGGATGATGGTACACATGTGCAGCAAGTGCTTGTATATTACGTTTTCCTATGTTTACCTTTTGGCCCTGAAGTTAATTACCTGGTCAAATTCGATCTCATGATAATGCTGCTTAATTAGTCTACCAAGTAGCTGCAGATACATACATTCATATGTAAGAAATGTATGGGACATGGTGTCATGCATCCATGAAAGTCTCCAAAGGCAGCTAGAAAAAGTATTAGTAGTATGTATGCTGTGCAAGATGCAATAGTTAATTAGTTAGTTCACTGTGTGAGATATCATATGTTGCACACTAATTTGATGAAGTTGTGAATTAATTGATTTGAGGCACCCCTTTGACTATATCTCTTAATTAGCAAAATATATATAAACACACATCAAGAGTCAATTTTAGAAATGGTCTGCTGCTAATTAAGGTAATCAAATTATATATATTTGTCCTGTAACCTATTTACATTTTCATTTCAAAACATAGGGAATGTATTTTTGGTTATTATCATGCATGAACATGTCTTGCAAAAGCTGCACGCCGTAGGTATGAAGATGCACAGATTTCAGTGAAATTTCATTGTCTGGTATGACAGATACAAATGCAAGGTAGTTAAGAGTAAATGCACAATTTACAGGGATAGAAGCGTTTACTTTTGTAGCTGTTGCAGCATTCGCATGGATTTCTTTTGGGTAGGTGCACACAAAGTCAAAACATATATATACACCATAAATTATGGATTCAAACTATCATTCATGCTATATATTATTCTCTCCCTTCTGCATGATGGATTTTTCTTAATTTGCTTGTGTTTTTTAGCGTGTTGAACTTTCATCCGTAGGGCATTACGTTTAATTATCCCCTGTTTCAACCTCAATAGCGATTTTATTCCTACCTTTTTAATAACTCTGTGATCTTGTCCCCGCTCTTGGGGCTGAACCTTGTCTTCACCCTTACTCCGTTAAGTGCTCTCAATGGATATGTCAAAACATGTCCAAAATTCATGTCAAGCTTTTGCTGACCCTTTTTGTAAAATGGATATGCCAAAAATCATATCAAAATAAATGCAAAATTAATATCAAATATTTAATGTCGAAACACGAGCAAGTTTACAAAGTTATTGAAAAGGTAGGGGACAAATCTACAAGTGGCAGACATGTCTCTTTAACACCGTTAAAAAGACTTAATAACCACTAGCTTTCATTAGAAAACGAAAACGATGATAATAAGAACACAAAGTTAAAAATGTAGTGACTAAATCACAACTAAATTTAAAAGATAGGAGAGAAGAGACGAAGGAGAGAGATAGGAGAGGAAAGGAATGGAGAGAGAATAGGAAAGGAGATAGGAAAAAAAAAAAGAAAATCTGACATTATACGGTACGTCAGCAAAAATCGGACAGCAAATAAGTCAATATTACTGATGGATCTTTTTTAAACGGTTTACGTAAGTTTAGAGTTACATATTTCTGATTTTAGGTTAAAGTACATTAGATAAACTCGAAGTTAAGTTAGTGAACTTATTCTAATTTAAAAAAAGGGACAAGGACACAATTCGGCCCCAATCTCTCATTTTCTGGGTGGGCCAAATTCTGTTGATGCGATTCTCACGGCGTAAACAACCGGGTAATTAGGGTGTTGGGCCAGAGCATTGACAAGTCCATTTGGGCCTAGCTGATCAGGGTTTTATTTATAATGGGCCTCAATTCTGGCCTTCGGAATTTTACAGGCTAGGAAATTGAAACAGGCCAGATCCTATCCAAACGAGGCCCTAACGGGCTGACGATTTTAGTGGGCCCAACAGGAGGGAGCTTAGTCTGAGCCCAACTAGGTAGGAATGTAGATCTTCTTGCTGAGTTGACTAGCAGTGATGGACTTTTGGGAGTGAAACTAAATATATGCGGTATGCTATCGTACTCAAGGTGTGTTCCTTTTCACCTGAAGATAAAAAATATTGTCTGATTTTTGTAATAGCCATTTAATTTAATGGTGTAAATGATAAAATTAGTGACTATAAAATTAAAACTTTATTTTAGAGATGATGATATCATTTAGTAGTTTGAAAAACGTGTATGCAAAAACCAATAAAAAATATGAGAATAATTAGGGAAAAGAACATAACATGAATATATCAATACATTTTTCGTATGAAGAACTCATAACTATTTGTATTACATTTATGAATTGTAAGCATATATATAGCAAACGCTCACTCCACTACTCAATGAATTAAATAATGTTTATTTCCACTTAAGATTATTGAGGTGTATTACTGTAAGCTAAATTATTATACTTATATGAGCTGTTTGTTTCTTTCTATTACTAGAGGCCTAAATTACTAGATTTGTTAGGCTAAAGTCGAAGATACCCTTAGAGCATCTCCAATAGTTTAGCCAACTTTGGCTCTCCATTTGTCCATTTGGCTAACTTGCTGGTTTGGCTGGTTTAAGATACCCTCAGAGCAAGTCTGGTTTGCCTGGCCAACTTTCTCAAGTGAGAAGACTCATTTGGTTGGCCAGACAGCTGGCAGGTTACCCAAGTGTACCCAGATTTTAGCTTGGAGAGCCAAATAGCCAGCATGTTGGAGATGTTCCCAGCTATTCTTAGGTAATGCATAGTAAGTTAGATAAGTACTCTAAAGTATTCAAGAGTAGTAAGTTTTTAGCCATCAATGATCTGAAAAAAATCATTTGACGAGCTTATTAGATTATAGTAATTTAGACTCTACATTATAATAAGTTGTTACAATAATCTAATTAATTATTTCAGATTACTCTAATAATCTACATTATGATAGTCCTAAGTAAAAACAAATTGTGCCTTAGCATCTATTTCCATTATGGGTGGCAATTCCTTCCGCAGGGGTGAGCAGGGTTAGTGGCCCGACATTTTTCAAGGCCGGGGACAATATGTCACGCGCAGGTTACCCAAGTGTACCCAGAATAGGCATTGTTGCTTAAGAAATAGTAAAAAACTATCCCAAAGTTAAGACCCAATTAGCCCATTAGGCCTTTAGTGAAGTAAACCATATAAAACCTAACCAACCCTAAACTTGGAAATATTTCCACCACCCCCACCCTAGCCCCCAATCATCGCCACCCTACTCAGGTGCGCTGGTCGACTTAGCTAGTCTTCGCTGCCACCTGACGAAACCGGTTGACATCGCCCACTCCGCCTGTTGCGGTAGATCACCGGGGGATGTGGGTCCCTGCTCACGCGCCAAGTCCCCTACGGGATCAGAGCCAAGGGCTTATTTTACCCCCAAATGGTCTGCGGAGCCGGCGGCGGGGCCGTTCCTGCCTAACCTACCCCATCGTGTCTGGTTGCCAACCTTAATTTTCATTGAGTTTATTCTGCTTTAATGTTTAATATTGGAGAAATTTTGTGGTCTTTGAAACAAATCAATTTTTTAAATATAAAATTTATTACGTCTTGGTGCATGAGATACCGAGAGCTAAGTAACAAATTTTAAATCAGAAACACCGTAAAATCACTGCTTACACAGTGTTTTAAGCCAGCTCATCTAACCACCTTGTGCAGTTCGAGGGTTTTGGCGCTAAACAGAGGCACACAAGGATTTGTCAGTCAAGTCTCCCACTGTCACTCGTCACGTTCCATCTTCACAGTTGCAATTATCAGTTGGTACTAGTACTACCAGATACAAAGAAAGCCCACAGATGGGTTCTCTTATCAAGACAAAGAACAGCCACAAGGAAGAAGAACACAGTCCATAGGAACGACATATATACACAGTGTAAAGCAGCCTCCATTATTCAGAAGAAAGTGAGGCAAAGTACTCAAGTACAGACTACAGAGAGATACACACAATACATACAGATATGCAGATACACAAATTAAAATATATGTAGACAGATTTAACATATAACATGGACATGAATGATTGAGCTGATGAGATGAGCGTGCTCTGTCGGGCCACAAGAATCCAAAGTGTCGTTACATTATTTGGCACTCAAACGCATGCTCCTCTGCAGCGATCAGTGGCTACAAAACAACACAAGAATCCAAAGATGGATGGCTTCACTGCATGCTGCTGCAGCTCTGACGATGCATTTCAGAAAGTTAACAGAAGAAGATTCCCAGGCCACCACAAGCAAGCATCCTTTTTGTTATCTGATCTCCTTGTAGCAGCAGCCCATCTCATTGTGAAGTTACTGTCAGAGAAGCTTCGCATGCTGTGATGCTGTCCTTTCACAAGAACAATAATCTAGTCAGAGTTTCTTCAGATCCTGTGTCCTTTTTCTCTTCTCAAGAACAGTAATGTGCAAGTCAGAGGGTTTGTTCCAATCAGAACATGCGTGGAGCTCAGCTGCCTGCATTTTAATACAGCAACCGATGATCACCTCTTGTGCATTTACTACTATATAATCTCACGTTCTAATTTGATCCATGGATCAACTTGGGGGTGAAAAGATGCCCAAGATACTGTGTAGAGCTGTGCTCGATCGATCGGGGCCGTCTTGCTTCAGACTTGCAGAGTTGAAAAACTAATCCATTGGAGGCTATGTGCGACTAAGTACTCCTAGTAGAGTAGTGGACTAGTAGATTAGTATTCTAATTGAGCTGGTCAATTGCACCCAGTGACACTAATTTTGTCTCTCTTTCTTGCTGCTTGCAGATCCCGATGCAATGCCATTAACTTGAGTGGTAGCTAGCTGCTCTTGCACTTGCAGTCTTGGGTGCAGACTGACTGCAGCTACAGTTTTTGTTACTGATCAGTAGAAGTTTCTGCAGCAATTAAAGACAGTCAGTTTGTCCTCCAAGCTGTAGCCCAATTTGCTGTCCCTGCTCTGAATGTATGAACTGAGCTGAACTGCACTTGTATTTTAAGCCAGAAATGGTGTTCAGCTGGTGGCCATATTATTGCACATGCAAGCATGTTATCCTCATCTTGATTCCATCCTTGATCGATATGTGTAAAGTGGAAAGAAATGTAGAGAGAGACAGAGAAGAAACAAAACATGCAACACGTTGGTTTGGGTTGCCGCTACATGCCACATGTGCATGCAGATACCATGTGTCGCCTCCATTGGGCAGCAGCTGGATTCACTTCAGCATGCGTGCTCGATTCATCTTCTTCCACAGGCAGGAAGGATCCCAGTGATCAATCGAATATTTGAGCTAGCACAAAATTCAGCAAAATATACTGAAAAAATCAGAGTTTATGGAGTAATTCAGTGAGAAGATTCAGAATTGGGTCATGAGTCATGAGCATGTTTCTAACTTGCAACTAGTTGAGTATTGAAATGAAAGCTGCAGAACTGACAAAAAAGAATTCAGAATTGGAGGAATCAAAAAACGATTCGATCAAACATCTGAACGAATGCCGAGTAATTTTCTACCCTCTCTTATGTTACAGCAATGACATCAAGTACATGATCACTGTGGTAAAGAAATTGATTAAGCTAGAGGAAGGCGACGCTGAATTTGGTGAATCGATGATCATGTCATGTACAGTAATCAATGCAGTGTTGAACGAAGTGCAGCCATGCTGGAATTGAATTTTATAATTAGTTCACTTTGTTGCAGTATTGCCGGATCTCGCCGGGTGGTCCGGTGAGCACGTCGAGGCCGCCCATCTTGACCATGGCGGCGGCGAACTTCTGCGACCACAGCTTGCGGTTGGCGGCGTACTGCGCGACGAGCGCCGCCGTGTCGGGGCGGTCGATGAGCGTCTGGTCCGACGTGAAGAGCACCTCGTGCGTCTGCACGTTCATGTAGTACTGGTTGTCCAGCTGCAGCGGCGTCTTGAAGTCGAGCTGCACCACGCGGTCATGGCGCCCCGTCGCCGCGGGGCACTTGGCGCGCTCCCGCAGGCCGAGCGTGACGTTCATGGTCGGGTCGATCTGCGGGTAGAGGCGGCTGGAGAAGGAGGAGCAGTGGGAGCGGCCGATGGAGTGGGCGCCGGAGAGGGTGACCATGTCGTCGGCGGTGAGGTTCTTGGTGGCGAAGCGGGTGACGAGCTGGGTGAGGTTGAAGGAGCCGGGGGGCAGGTTGGCGAGCGCCTCGGAGGCCCTCGAGACGCGGCCGTCGAGGCGGCCGGCGGGCATGGCGAACTTGATCCCGCCCATGATGCGCGACGCGTCGCGCGCGGCGAAGGCGACGATGTCGGCGCAGGAGACCACGCCGGGGCAGCGGCGCTCCACGACGCGCTTGGCGCGGTCGATGACGCCGAAGCCGCGGAGGCTGGGGAAGTTGGGCGGCGCCATCTTCTCCACCGTGCCGTTGCTCGCCGGGTCGGCGTCGAGCAGCACCGACGCGTCGCACCCCTGCACCCATTCGCACCCCCAACATTACTCCCCATCTCAAGAAACACCAATGGCACCACCACCATTTGCATCAAACACTTGCATCGCCTAATTACCCTGACGAAGCAGTCGTGGAAGAAGAGGCGGATGAGGCCCGGGCCATTGCCGGCGTCGTTGCGGATGGCGCCATGGACGATCGTCTGGATCAAGTCCTCCGCTCCAGGGCACGAATTGTTATAGTACCCAACCTGCAGCCCCGCCGCCGCCGTCGCCGCATGTCCAAAGAACACCGCCGCAGCGACGACGAGCATGCGATACCATCGGCGACGACGAGCACCGCCGTCCCTGCTACCGGACACCATCAAATCAAGCTAGCTAGCCGCTTATCCCAGTGAGCACTGAGCTAGTCGAGGTAGACGAGGAGTCTAACTGACCAACCAGCTAGCTAGTGCAGGAGGAAGAAGAAGAAGAAGGTCTTCCATTTATACGTAGCTGCAGCCATGAGCTCATGATCCAAGAGGGGATTAGAATAATTAAGCTAGTACTAGTAGCTAGTGACGACCTGCACTGGGTAAGCAAAGCAAGCAAGCTGCTGCTGCAGCTGCAGCTTGCAAGTGTCGATGGTATAGTGATCGAGCTAGCTAGGTAGATACTGAGCTGGGAACATGGCCAGTGTGTCATGAACATGGGGGGTCAGAAGTTGACTGGCGGGCCTCCCTCTGGCTGATCACACTCTGACACTGTCTGTTCAAGTTTAGGTAACCAATTAAGCTAATCAAATGCAGTTAAGTTTAGGAGCAGCGTGCGTGCATGTTAGTTATGGTAATTTGACGCTGACCTGCTGCAGTGTCGCCGTCGTCGTCGGCGGCGATGGGATGAATGGATTTGATGGATCTGCAGTTCTTCTGTACTGAACATCTCTGAACTTTGGTGTGCATTTCGGACTCCGGATGGGCGTCATCTCTGAAGTGCTGATCAATGAAATTAAGAACAGCACAGCATCTGACGAAAACGACGACGATGGATGCGTCAGTCGACTTTGGCAGGGCATGAATCGATTCATCAGCTTCTGCTTCGCTCATCACTTGTCTTTCACCTCAGATCCAACATAGCTTCTGCTCCGATTATAGTTTATATGAAATCATGCCGTTGTATGGTCGTGGCACGATCGAGATGTCACTGTTTTAGTCTGCTGAAGTCGAGATGGATCAAGCTGTTGCTAGCTCTGCAGTGACCAAGATGCTGGAACTGGAAGGGCTTCTTCCATCAAGACTCTCTTTTAGAATTGGGCTTTTGCTGGATCGACAGAAGAACGGCCCATTAAAGCCCAATAGGTTTGAGTCCAACAATTATTGGGCCATCTGACCAACGGTATATTTTGCTTTAGGAATTAGTTCATTTGAAGTTATTTAACTTGAGAACGAGTTTGATTTTCGTCCTTGAACCATAGTACCAGATACCAAAGGTTTCTCAAGTGTCAAAACTGGTACAAAATAAGTCCGAGTTTGGACAGCGGTTTCGGTCGACGTGGTGCTTATGTAGCTAGTTTGTTTTAACTTGACAGCGAGTTTGATTTTCGTCCTTAAACCATAATACTATATACAACAAGTCTCTCAACTGTTAAAACCGATGCAAAATAAGTCTTAAGGCGGTTTAGACGATGGTTTCAGCTAACGTAGTGCATATGTGGTTGGTTTGACTTAGTCCTCGTCCTATGTTGTAGTGATGTAGTACTGAAAGCAAAATGCAAAAATTAAAAAAAACGTGCATGCTCTGTAGCGATACCCTCCACCAGGTCGCCGACAAATTAGTGTGGACAAAGAATAGAGGGGATGAGGTGTAGAAAGTGGGGCCCACTGACATGTGAGTCTCACTATTTTTAATTTTATTATTTGACTGCTACTTAGGCCCACATATTTTGATTTATTTTTTAATTGTTATATTTTTCTTCACGTGCCCACGTAAGTGTAATTCCCCTTAAATAGCACACTTGTTAAGTGTGATGGTGTATTTGCAATTCCAACATAGTTAATTTCACAATGTGATTTGTGTACCAATGTATAATCCCCCTTGCATCTAATGTATAATTATGGTGAAAAAAAAGATAGTTTATAGTTTTCTACATTCTTCGTACCCCCATTACGAATGACTTGTACATGTGTAGGTTAGGGTCCTTGGAGAAATTCTAAAACATATATATACATATATAATCTTTGAATTGCTGATCCATTTTGAAGAACACGCAGCATCTGATGAAACGATGAGAAACCTGCACATTACTACGTAACTTGTGTACAATAATAAAATAGAAAACATTAGTTCTAAAATATATTTGATCGGTCGATATATTCAAGGGCACTATTGTAAATTTGTACATCACATTAGCCTTATATGGGATGACAACCTATAAACTAGAACAAACCTAGTTAAACTTTTCACGTGAGACTAATTAATCGAACACTTGGGCCTAACCGAACAGTCACAAACCGAAATGCTGGCCCTCAGTATATTTCAGCTTAAGACTGTCTTGTGATGCCTGCCCCAATGGTTGGCTGTCATTAGTTTGGAGATTTAAAACTAAATATGAGTTTTATTTGTTGTCAAGAAACAGTGGTAGGAAAAAGCAGTTCCAACTAATCATGACACTGTTTTTAAATAACTGATGTTTTCCAAAGCCCATTTCTTGTCAAGTCCACTTCTCCCACCATATACAATTTCTAGTGCTCCTAATTACTAAATAGCCTGGAAATAAGTTCAGATTAAACTATGTGCATGATCAAGGGTACTAGCACAATACTCCAAAACAGACAGCAAAATTCAGGTTATAATGAGCTAGTATTACAATGATAAACGTAAAAGTATGTTATAATTTAAACGATGATAACTGCACAATTATATTTATAGAGTATTTTAGAAAACAGTAGTACCTCATGGTATCTTCTCAATCTCAAGAATGAAAAAATTGGTCATATTTATATGCCAGTTTCATATAAATACAGTAACTTCGGTTGGCTTCTCAAAGGCCATAAGATTAATTGCACACTCGGTGGCCCACAACTCTTCCGTACAATTACGCTTCTCCTGCATCGATTGAACGGCCCACCAAAGCCCGAACTGAATAGAATCTAACAACTTTCGAATTATTCTGAACATTTCGGCCAATATATATCTCTCAAACTTGGCCCACAACTGCAGACTGCTTCACTTTAAATTTAGGCTGGGCTGTCTATAGAACCAGAAAAGTACCAAGCACTGTACTGATTACTGAACATATATTCGAAAAGTAAATTACAATTTAGTTACAACAGCAGGAGCTAACATTTCAAGCAATTAACAATTAAGAGAGCAAAATAACATGGAATAATACGTCATCCGTCCCAAGAGAAAATCAATTTCTAAATTGGTTTTTCTTTGAGACGAAGGTAGTAGGTCTAATTAATTAGCTCGCCGTGTTGGTGGCGGAGCAGACCTTCCTGACCTCGCCGGCGTTGCCGGTGAGCACCTCGATGCCTCCCATCTTCACCATCGCCGCCGCGAACCTCGCCATCCACGCCACCGGGTTGGCGGCGTTGTCGGCCACCATCGCCGCGGTGTCGCTGCGGCTCGTCAGCGTCTGGTCCGACGTGAACATCACCTGCCCGGTGGCCACGTTCTTGAAGAACTGGTTGCTCAGCGCGTTGGGGTCGGTCACCTGGTTGTTGCTCACCGCCTTGCCGCCGCCGCCCTTCGCCGGCGGCGGGCACACCTTCTTGAGCGCCGCGGCGAAGGTGGCGTTCATGGTCGGGTCCACCGTCGGGTAGAGCCTGCTGGTGACGAAGGAGCAGTGGGTGAGCCCGAAGGAGTGCGCGCCGGAGAGGATGACGAGGTCGCCGGCGGTCAGGCCCTTGGCGGCGAAGCTGTCGATCAGGTCCTGGAGCTGGAACGCCGGGGAAGGGATGCCCTGGATGACGTCGAGGGCCGAGGAGACGAGGCCGTCGCGGCGGCCGGATGGCATGGCGAAGGCGAAGTTGCCGGAGACGACGGCGGAGTCGCGCGCGGCGAAGGCGAGGATGTCGGAGCAGGAGACGACGCCGGGGCAGACGGCCTCGACGGCGGCCTTGATCTTGTTCACGGCGTCGTAGCCGCGCAGCGGGATCGCCGTCTTCTCCGTCTGCCTGTTGCTTCTCGTCGGGTCCAGCAGAATGGACGCGTCACAACCCTGAATATTTTTCACATAATGAAACTCACTCAATTTTTTTAGATGTAAAATAAAAGGAACATTAGTTAGTTAAACATGCATGCAAACTTATATTGTTAAGTTTATTTAAGAAATATATTAACCCAAATATATACGAGCAATTTTGTAGTCCAACAAAAACAAAAGCTACCTCAAGATACCGGTACCTAGCGGTACCAAATAGTTTCTGATCGTTGAATCTAACAGCGTGCATCCTACTCAGCTATATCTAATGATGAGAAATGATTTGATATCTCAAGAGTACCTCAAGGTACTTTTTGTTGAACCGGAACAAATCTCAATATATATATATGTCAAATTTGTTACTTCAAAAAATATAACGTAGGGACAATTAGACAAGTTTGAATGTAATTATATATTTCTGTTCCACCGTCAGATAATCACGACGAAAGATTGTACCGTTTCCAAATATTAAATGATCATCGATAAATATAAGCATTTCTACGAGTTTCAGCAGAGATTAAGCATTGAAAACATCACACTTGGCGATGTAACAATAAAAGATTAAGAGTAGTTGATTGAGAAATGGGGATGATTGTTTGAATTTTTTTCGTGAAAAAGCCAAACGGTAAATTTACAGATAAAAAATTTATAAATAAAATTTTTGTGTATGTATTCTTATTCTTAGCGATCTTAAAAGTTAGAGCTGGAAAATAAATTTTGGCAAAAAAACATCATAATCAACTCTAAAATTAAGTATAAAATTCAAATTTTGGCTTACAAGCACCAGCATAAAAAATATGGGTATAGTATTTAGAATTATTTACATTAATTATGAACAAATTATGACAGGAATGGACATACCCTGACGAAGCAGTCGTGGAAGAAGAGACGGACGAAGGCGGCGCCCATGGTGGGGTCGTTCATGATCATCCCCTCCACCACGTTCCTCACCGTCTCCTCGGCTTTCGGGCACGACGACCCGTAGAACCCGTACTGCAGCGTCGTCGTCGTCGTCCCCGACGCCGGCACGGTGCTCATCACCACTGCGGCGGCCATGGCGAGCGCCATGACCTGCACTGCCCTGCTGCATGCTGCCGTCGCCATCGCCATGTATGTATGTGGAATATGTTTTTAGCTTCTCTCTGACTAATAAGCTCGTTGATTAATTAAGCTAATCAAGTGAAAATTGATGTTTGATTGCGACTGTGGTGTCTGGATTGATCGTCTCTTCAGGTATTTATAGCAAGACATTGATCGGGAATTCAGTACGTGCTAACTACAATGCGATGAAATGATTAGGAGGTTTACAAAATAGAATAGAGTAATTGCAGAGATACGAGATACATAGTCAGATAGCTGCAACAATTATTGGCAGCTGCAGCTAATTAATTCAGCTTAGCTATAGCTGAGTTGACATTTTGCCACACACACAGGAGAGGAGAGGATGTTTAATTAATTAATTAATTAATTGATTATCTTGTTCCTATGGGATTAGACAAGAGTAATCTGGCCGGATATGTGCATGGATTGGTTGGTTAGTTCAGCATTTGACTCTTTGTGGGTATATATGAACACTAGCTACAACGTACTGCAACAGAAAATGTTATAAAGCTGGCTAGCTAATTAAGCTGATGACTTTGGGACCTCCTCTGGGCTCTAGCTAACTAGTAGCTACCGGCAGTTAAGGATAACAGAATGGAGAAAACAAATTAATTAACCAAATCTTCAGTTTAATTTCATCCTCAGCTGTGAACACTTATGATCAGTTCACAAACGAAGCATATAGGGAAAACTAATTTAACCACTTTTTTTTTGAGGAAATCGTGTAAAATTTATTAAGACCAATTATTTTTTGGTATTTGCTAGATTTTTTCGGAGCCAGAAAATTTGTAAATTTTCAATCACCTACTATTGCAATGGCTAATCATAAAGCTGCAGTGCTATGCAAGGTGAAATTTTAGTTCGTTTTGTCTGTAATTTCATTGTTATATATGTTTTTTCACTTTACTACCTAAGTTTGAATATTTTGCATGAAAATTGTAATTTTCTATATATTAATTATAGGTTTATTTCCTATTTAGGTTAGAATGACTAAATTTTTTTTCAAGTCTTTTAATTTTTTTAAAAAGGATTTTATTTAAATAAGTGAGCCGATTAATGAGAACCATTGGGTTTTCAGTGGATGAGAAACGTGACTGATTTTTTAAAATTTGGAAAAAACTAGGTTTATAGCTTCTTATTTCTATTTTATTGGATTATCTGTTTGGGTGAATTTATCACTTCTAAATATTCTGTGAGAAGTTGTAGCCGCCGAAAACTTCCTAAATAGAACCGTATATTTTATTTTTGTAATGAATGAACTTTGTTTATATAAATGACAGAGTTTATACATTTTCCCCAAACAGAACATCAAATTAAGCTTTTTACCCTTGGATGTAAACTATGCAAGCAGTGTGGTATTACTGTATTAGATGCATGATTAAATGGATTTCATGCAAGTCTTTCATTGAAGAGAACACGTCTTGTGGACATTCTCTGCACTAATTAAGGTGTCTGTTTGTCCACAAGAATGTCAACTTGAAGGGTACTTAATTAATGAGGTTGAGATATATATGTAGGCATATATAAATATATCTGCTTTTTTAATGTACTCCAAAGAGTATATCTAATATTTGTCCATCAATCTATCACGCACGTTGTGCGTACCCAACAGAAAAATTCTCTAGTTGCGAATATTGTGTCGACCTAACTGACAACAAACAAATCAAAGGAAAATATAGATAATTATATAAACATATATAACAGTGCTGCTCGCTCAGCTGGATATATATATGTTCTTGTCCCGGTGGCACATTTTTCACATACGAGGGGTTTTCTTAGGTCAATGTTTGTAGACTTCTGTTTCTTATGTGCTCGGTTTGTACAACAGTACCGGCAGGTATGAGCCTAAAACCAAGGATGATTTGTTTATATCTCACGTCCTATCTTTATGTTTATAACCTCAAATTTAAATTTTATCATTAAATTTGAAGTAGATTTTTGGGTTTTTTCATAGTAGTTTATTTTTTAATATTGATTTTTAGATCACTATTACACGCATATAAAAGTTTTATATATAAATTATTATTTTTATTTGTAAATATGCCGTTTGGCTTATTCGTCAATGTTAATTTGATGAAATTATCTTTGAGGAGATAGGGTTAGAAAACATAGCGACATATTAGCTCATGATTAATTAAGTGTTAAGCTAAAAGACTTGAATAATATATTAATATAATTTTTAAAACAATTTCATATAGATTTTGTTAAAAAAACACGTTGTTTAATGGTTTGTAAAGTGTATTCATGATAAACAAGAGTAGAAGTTGAGAAAAGGAAGATGAAAAAAGTGTTAAAAACAAATATGTATACACACATCAGAATCATATATCAAAGTAGACATGTTCATTCTTATACGTTATTCTCGTATCAGTGGTGGATCCGGGATCGAAAGTTAGGGGGGATGTTACCTTCTTCCTCCTTTAGCCTTTTTATTCTTCTTCGTCCCCTCCTCATCCCCTCCTCTCTCCTCTATTTTACACAGGGATCCGGCGTATAGGGGGGCTTGAGCTCCGCCAGCCCCTCCGATAGATCCGTCCCTGCTTGTACTATTACTCGTTTTTTGTGTGAATGCTTCTCAAATTGTATTTTTTAAAGTTTCTATACAGATTTTAAAAGCTTTCCAAACCTTTCAAAATTGTATTTTTAACTTTATTCTAGTTAACTTCATTGTTTATATCATTAAATAGCAATAAATAATCAAAAAAATTCATCTTTCAGCATTAAAAGAACAAAATACGTATATACACATTAGAATCATATATCAAAGTTTAAAAAGGAGATGAAAAATACACGTCGTTCGTTACCATGGAAAACCAGGACAAATTGGACAAAACATGTCCGTTGACCAGGACGACGAAGGAAAAAAAAATAAACAAATACGCCATCAGTATACACGCAAGTTTCCTGCTAGCCATGAATAACTACTGAATCTGATCATTAATTTGTTAATAAAACTTTTATACACATATTGTATAAGACTGGACAATAAACTTTGGTAAAAAAGCTCTCAAAGTTAATTTTAAATTTAAAATTGAAGGTTCAAATTTTTGGTTTATAGCATGAGTGAAAAGATGATGTTACTGTGTACGGCATGTTACTCCCTCTGTTAGCGCACATGATACGCTGACTTTTAAATATACGGTTAATAATTAATTTATATATATACATATATAATTTTGGTTGTGTTTATATTATTATTAAAAACACTTTAAATCTTACTTATATTTTTACTTATATATTTCTTAAAATAAAACGAGTGATCAACCGCATGACTTTGGCTACATAGCAAACAAAGGCCGCTGATTGATGGGCTGATCCCTAGGCTAAAGGTGGATGGACATACAAGCACCAGTCAGTGTATATTTGGGCCTTAATTCCCACAAATTTGTGTGGGCCAGGCCAAGTATATGGCCCACCTAGACAATCTTTCTAGGAAAAAGTTCACCCGAGGTCCCTAAAGTTTAAACCGTATACCCTTAAACTCGCATAATCGGTTCAAAAAAGATCCATCGATAGTATTGACTTAATTTTTATCCGATTTTGTTGACATGACGTCGGTAGGTCTTACATGTCAGATTATTTTAATTTTTTTTTCTCTTCCCTTCTTTTGCTTTTTCCTTCTCTCCTGTCACTCCCGTGCTTTCATATCTCTCTTCTCTCCCGGCGCACACGGCCACAGGCTAGAGGGGGCAGCTGGTGGTGGAGCCGGACTGGGGCGACGGCGGCCGCAGCTTGCGGCGGAGCCGGGCAGAGTCGGCGGTGGCTTCGTCTGGAGACCTTGTTTTATCCACTATAGTGATCATCCGCCACACTGAACCACGAACCGAATTGTCTGCGATTTTCTTTTTAAAAACAATGTAGTGCAGCCGTGGCGTTCGCCATCACAGGTCACAACCGGCCGCCGGTGGGGACCTCACGTCCTCGTTCTAGCTCGAGCACGCCACCTGCGTCACGCCCCAGACGCAAACGCCCGGAGATTCCTCTCGGACGACCCGCCGACGACGACCGCCTCCTCTGCGCGCTCCCTCCAGCACTCGGCCTGTGCCCCGGACACCGCCCGTCGTCGTCGCGGCGTCTCCATCCGCCATGACCAGCTTCACGCACCCTGTACGTGTAGCCATCCAGCCTCCGAGCATCTCGTGGATGCAGTTACACAAGATAAATTAAAATACATGCGATAAGCATGCTGCCTCTAGCTAACCAACTTGAGATAAACCGACTCAAACTAATCATTATCACATATAATCAATTGTTGTCGTGTGCCGTACTGCAGCTAAGTCTCCTCCCATCACTTGCGTTTATATTCTTAACAGTCAGCACCCACTCGATCAAACAAGATTTTTACTCACGCGAACTGGAAGCAGATGAATGAACACACGAGGACTTTGGTGCAGCGTACAGCGTCACTGCTTTTCTGCTTTCTTCATCCTTTTATTATGCAGGATTACAAACGTGGTTAGGGCCATGTCCCGACTTGTGTGCCATGACTTGGTTAAGGTGAGGAGGAAGTTTTTTAGCACATGAGTGTATTGCTTGCATGTCATCTAAATAGTTATTAAAAAATATGAAACAAATTGACAAGATAGTTTGATATGAGTTATATCTATCCACCAACATGCAAGTTTAAATTTAACATCTACAAGTTGTAGTAAAAATAACAAAAACAATTATGAATATGCTTATACTTAGTTTTAATTTTGTTTGTCTTTTTCTGCTACAACTTATGAAAGTTGAATTTAAATTTGCATGTTTGTGAAGTGATATAACTCATATTAATCTATCTTGTCAAATTATTTTATATTTTTTGATGACTATTTAGACAACATGCAAGCACACGGGTGTATATACACCCGTGTGCTAAAAACTGTTTCCCGTCAAGGTGATGAGTGTCATCCCAAACCCCCGCTTCCGGCGGCACGCAGCTCAACAGACCCAGAACAAAAACTACGGGAGAAACACAGGCAAACATGCACATGCCGAACTAACTAACCACTAAACTCCACGGATAAGCTTCAACAGAGAAGAGAAGAGAGCACGGGAGTGACCGCCCGTCGTCGTCGCGGCGTCTCCATCCGCCATGACCAGCTCCACGTACGCACCACTGCAGCTCGCCGCGCTCGACCACTCGGTCGCAGTCTAGCCGCGCGCGCACACCAGCTAGCGCCCATGCACGCCTCCGCCGCCTCTAGCCTGCGGCCGCGCGCGCTGGGAGAGAGGAGAGAAAGAAGAGAGAGATGATAGCACGGGAGTGAAGGGAGAGAAGGGAAAAAGAAAAAAGGGAAGAGAAAAAAAATTAAAATAATCTGACAAATGGGACCCACCGATGCCATGTTAGCAAAGCCCAGATAAAAATTGAGTCAATACTGCCGAGAGATTATTTTTGAACGGATTATTGGTATTTCGGTTGAGCAACGAAAAACAAACTCATCTTTAAGTTTAGGGACTTCCAATAGACTTTTTTTATCTTTCTATGCTACTAACTGGGGGCCCATATACCAACGTATCGGCAGCACGGACATATAGGACCATGATTTAAGTTGGTATTCAAAAGTAGGCCAATTTGGATTGCATGCAAAACCATGGAACAATTCATGCCAATTCCTGAACCATTTTGCATCTACAGATTTCAAAATGAGGTCTTTTTGGCGCCCAAGGCTAATCTATATTTTGATTTTCCACACAACTGATGTAAATATTTAATAAAAAAGATATTGGCATAGAATTTTTTTAAAAAAATTTGTCTTAGACCATGTCAAAAATGACATGCATGTTTTGCGACCAGAGACAGTAGCAGAGAGGAAGAGCGTCGTATGTGTGCAGATGCAAGTTGTAATATTAGAGTTCAAACTACTTGCATATATAATCACATCCAATTTGAAAAGTTTGCAGTACAACGAATCGAATTGAACACGAGTGGCCAAGCTAGGTTGAAATTCAGAAAAGAATAGAATGCAATAGAATTCCAAGATGAGTCGTCGTCGTCGTCGTCAGTGGTGGTAGTTGACGGCGCTGCACTTGGCCCTGATCTCCCCCTTGCTGCCCGCCGGCATGGGCAGCTTGCTCAGCTTCACCAGCGCGTCGGCGAAGTCCAGGTTCCACAGCGTGCCGTTCTTGGCGTACTCCACGACGTGGCCGCGCGCCTCCTTGCCGGTGAGCAGCGCCCAGTCGGCGTGGAAGGTGACGGCCTTGGCCAGGTTGTTGTGGTAGTAGCTGTTGTCCATGTAGTCCTTCGCCTTCCTCAGCCGCGGCACGAACGCCGGCAAGCTCCTCGCCACCGCCGCCGCGTCCTCGTCGCGCACGTTGTTCACCACGGTCGGGTTGCTGCTCGGGGTTGGCGACACGCCGCCGCACTTGGACACGAGCAGGCTGCGGTAGCCCGGGTTGATCTGGGAGGCGGGGGCGGTGAGGCGGCCGGAGAAGGAGGTGCAGTGGGTGACGCCGATGGAGTGCGCACCGGAGAGGATGACGAGCTCCTCCACGGTGAAGTTCTTGCGGCGGAAGTTGCGGACGAGGTCGGTAAGGTTGGACGCCGCGTCGGGGAGGTACGTGTCGGCGTCCCTGCTGCGGGAGACCACGCCGTCGAGGCGGCCGGCGGGGACGGCGAAGTCGACGCCGCCGCGGCTGAGGTACCTGGCCGCGTCGCGCGCCGCGTAGGCGATGATGTCGGCGCACGACACGGTGTTGGGGCACCGCTCCTCCAGCGCTGCCTTGATGGCGTCGATCACGTCCATGCCCCGTATCCCGATGTTGGCGCCGGAGTCCTTCTCCGGCCGGCGGTTCACCTCGCTCTTCTCCAGCAGCACGGAGGCGTCACACCCCTGCACACACGGCACGACGACAACGACGAACTCCATTAATCAACCACCAAAAACCCTAGCTACCCCAAGCTACGTGCATTATCGCATGCATGGCGATGGGTTGCTGCTGCCGGTTACCCTGACGAAGCAGTCGTGGAAGAGGAGGCGGACGAGGCCGGCGCCCTTGCCGCGGTTGCCCTTGACGGAGTCGACGACGATGGAGTTCACGACCTTCTCCACGTCCTTGCACGTCTTCTCGTAGTACCCAACCTTCAGCTCGCCGGCTCCCACCGTCGCCGCCGCCGCGAACACCACCACCACCAGCAAGCAAACAAGCTTCGTCGTCATCTCCGGCGGCCGATCCAGTCGAACGATCAAGTGTGCACCTGACCACCTACCTCTCTATCTATGCCGCAATCAGACAGGAAGATCTGAGAGAGATCGATCGATGAACTTGAACGTCGATGAGCATGCGTATATATACTGAAAATTTGCGAATTGTTTAGCATCAACTGGTTCGTGACCAACAGCTGATCAGTAGTGAGTGATCATGCAGCATCCGATTAGTTGAGGAGAACATGGAGATGAGCACACAGATGCAGTGTTCTCATCTGGAATGTCGATGGAAATTAATTAAATCAGTTAATTAAACACAAAGCAATTAATCATTCAAGTTAGGAGGTTGACTTCACTTCACCCTGTTGGCTGGAGCCTCTGGATGCAGCAGAGAGATGAGAGCTAGCAGAGATATACATATATACCAAAACTCTCTCTGGCTTCCTCCTAATTGGCCATCTACATTGGAAATTTCATAGTTAATTATTACACATCGGTTGAGCACTGCACTGATGTTTTGCTTAATTAATACCCAACATACAATCGCAGCTGGTACATTCTGCTTTGGTTTTATTATCATTTACAGTGTTTTTATACTACCACTTTGGTTTTGATTAGCTGAATTTCTCTCAGCTCTAGCTTCTTGGGGAAGTCTTTTAGATCCTTAATGGGCATGTGCTGGCCCTTCTCAATCGAGTAGTTAACAAAAAAAATGATTACAGATATATATGGCTCTAAAAATTACAAGTCTTGACTCAGTCTTCACATCATGGGGGGGGGGGGGGGGGGGGAATGCAGTCGATAGTGATATATGTATATGAAGGAAACTTCACAAGACTACCTATTTTGATCAAATTATTGAAAACTATATATGTTTTTAAGTCGACGTATCATAAAAGTATTTATCATTAAATTTATAACATAACTATATACTTAAAATAGAGTAATACAAAACTATGTGTTTAGTACTAAAATTACCACAAAACTACATGTTTAGCACTATACAGCGATTGTATATGGAGTAAACTTCATGACATATGAAAAAACTATAGATTTACCATTAATTTATCTCATAACTATAGATTTAAGATAGAGTCGCAAAACAATAGTTTTAGTAATAGAGTTATCACAAAACTAAATATTAAGCACAATTTAATTACATAACTACAATGTTTATGACTTGAATATAGCAGTAGTGTTAAGGATTTAAACTTCAAATTATGTATTTTTTGATAATTTTTTTATTACCAAATTTGCAATTTTCTGATACTATGGCCTTAATATGTGTTTTGTGATAAATTTGACGCTAACTCTATATTTTTATGATAATCGCTTTAAATATGTAGATTTGTGCGTTTGAGCCAACTACTTGTACTTTTATGAAAATAAACTCATGAATATGCATAGACCTGTTAAATTTATTTGTTTTAAGATGTCGCTTTAAATGTAATTCATGTTTATAGCATTTGAATCGAGGAATATGAAACATAGATATATACCAGCATGACACCCTCAAAGGGTTTAACGTTGCCACTGCTTTTTCTTGTAATTAATTTGTGTTTAAACTGGCAAAGTGACCCACTTTTTAACTGGCGTTCTTTTGTGCTCTCCTAAGTCGTCCAAGATCCTTTTGATGACCTATACTGTGTTAAATGGATATCTATACGATCGCATCGGTTGCATAACCCATTAATAGCAATAGCAAGGGAAAAGTATGAAAAAAGATAGTTCCTTTCAATTTTAATTATCTATATATTATTTTGTTTTTATTTTTAAATATTAGTATTAGTTAGTTATTCTACTAGTTAGCAATCCCGGCAACGTGAGTTCTTTTTTGGGTGATGAACTGTCGGCAACTTGGCACGGGTTTTTTTTTTTTTGGTCCAGCTGGAAATACGTACAGTAGAGATCAGAGAGCTGGTAGAGATCGATATACGTACCAACTCTCTTTCTCCACATTAATTGGCCATGTAGCTTGGAAATTTCAGAATTAATTACAGATCGATCTGTTGAGTAGTGTACTAATGCTTGCTTAATTAATCCAACATAGAATCGCTGGTACATTCCGCTTTGGTACATTATTGGCATTTCCCATGTTTTTATACTACCACTTTCGTTTTGATTAGCTGATTTATTTCTCTCTGATTTGCTTGGGAAGTCTTTTGGATGCTTACTCCTCAAATGTCAATGGAGTATCTAACATAAATGCAAAAAAAAATTGATAATACAAAAATTATCGTTCTAAGAATTAATGCACATCTTGACTCGGTCTACAAATTATGGGAAAAAGACATATATAGGACAGTGACGGCACCCAGAATTATACATGCTTGGTAGAACTATATATACCTACGTACCAAATTTATTCCAAAATTACATATTTAAGATGAAACATCACCGCAATACAACAGATTCAGTAATAAAGTTATCACTACGATGTTTTATAACTCCGGTACTCCTAAGGATTTATACTTTAAATTATATAGTTTTGTGATAACATTTTTTTATCAAATTTGCAGTTTTGTAGTATTGTCTTTGATTTGTGTTTCTATTATAAATTGTATGTCAGGATCACTAATTTTGTGATACTCCATCCTAGATTTATAGTTTTGCGCGCAGTAGTTTAGTCAAAATATCTATAGTTCATGAAATTCAATCATTTATATATGTGTGTGATTCATGCATGGCAGAATTTGTATAGGTCGTTATTTTTCTTGTCGTTAATTTGTCTTGAAAATGATAAAGGCACATGATGAAAATACCTACGGTTTTAATCCATGGCATATCTTAATTGGTGCCTTAGGCCATGCTTGTTTCTACGTAGGATTATTGTAATCTAATTATTAAGCCAGATTACTGTAAGCTAGATTATTATAAACTGAAATATGTGATGGATGGTAAGGTAGATAATTAATTTAAAGTAGTTGGGTTTTAGCCACTCAATAATCTAAAAAACATCTTTCAAGGAGCTTATTAGATTATTGTATATAATTAATTATTTTATATTATTTTTATAATCTAAATTACAATAATCCTTATCTCAAACAAACACATAATAGACTAGATTAATTTTCATCATCTAGACAAAAATCTTGGGTATCTTCTCGTAACGAACCTATGTGAGAAGGAAAAAAAAGAAAATGTTGTTTTTTAGGGATATATGAAGATCAACTTGTGGATTTGAGAGTGCTGTAGCAAAATTGAGAACATGGTTAAAGCATCATGCATGCATAATTATACTGCCAATACTTAATTTGGACGAGGTCCAGACGTGTGGCCGGCTGTCTAGCTAGCACTGTACCAATATGTTTGATGAAGATCGACTGTCATGGGCCACCAAACCAAACACGATGGATGCACATGGCAATTGGGATACTAATCATATACCTATGTATCTATCCATGTTTCAGCGGTTGGGCTTTGCAAATTATATATTTTGTTCCATGCATATCGATCAAATTCGTTGACAAGGAATGTATGCAATGAACAAGGAAGTTAATAATAGCAGAACATGATAATTTAATCAGGCCAGATTAATTATCATCCCTATTTTGGGGGTTGACCGAGCTTGGCTGGTTAGTCTTCTTGTGGTGAAATCTATTCACCTAGCGGCGATTGTTTGTCTTTTGAGAGAAAAACCAAACGTTATATTTGTAAATGAAAATAATTTGCTAATAAAATTTTTATATAAGGGTTCTTAGTAATCTAAAATCGAAGGCTAAAAATTAAACTACGATGAGATAATCACAAAATCAACTCTAAATTTAAGGTTAAAATTTTGAATCTTAACTTATAAGCATAAGCACAAACGGAAAGATAAGACCGTTAAGTACTAGAATAGTTACCACGGGTGCTCATATACACGGGTATTTATCCTATCAACCCCATCTTCTCGCTAATGCTAATAAAGTTATAAGCTAAAATTTGAATTTTTAATGATTTTGGGAAGTTTTTCATCAAAGTTTATTTTCTAGCATTGATTTTTAAATGGCTAAGAATACATAAATAAAAGTTTTATTTATAAACTATTTTTTATTTATAAATATGTTGTTTCAAAATAACCTACAAGTGACATGTTACGTACTGGTCAACAACGAGATAACCGTGGTAAGTGGGCCTATTCTCGGAGATGCTACTAGGAAATAGGATGTGTTCATAAGAATAAATGTGTAAGCATCCTGTGTTTGTACTATTTTTGTAAAAAAAACAAATTATGATCCCATTTCACAGAAGCTATCTTATGGTTAGATATGAATGATGTTGTGCGTAATTACACTTCACCCACAAAAGATTCCATTTTAGAGAGGGCTGTTGGCGTCGAATTAAGTTAAGTATTTTATTAGGCGAATACTTAAACTTAATTCAGAGTACACGTTAATTTAGTGGTTCCATCGAATCTTTGCTTCTTCCTTACTTTTTTTTTGTCATGTATATAAAGGCTCCAGTTTTGCCACTGATCAAATGTTTGATTTTTAGATCTTTTGTCAAACACACGCGCAATGCACAGGGGCTAGACGGGTAGGCGTGTATGGGCTACTGATCAAATGTCTGATTTTCGGATCTTTTGTCAAACACATGCGCAATATACAGGGGGCTGGACAGGTGGGCGTGTATGGGCTATTGATCAAATGTTTGACTTACTTGCACGTCTTCAGATCATCATCCAATGGCAATGATCGAATTTAATTGACAAAATCAAAATTTTCGAGCATTTAATCACTGTGCGGACCTTCTAGACTCACATGAATCTTACTGCATGGTCTGTATACGGGCTTACAGGCCGGCCCAAAAAAAGCCTATATGCGAGCCAAAGGCCCAGCTCTTTTCTCCCTATTTGTCACGTTAACCAAACCATCCTGTTGAGATATAGAAATATTACCATTATATTCATGTTTATTTACGATGGTTGCCACTGATGTCATATTATCAAAGTGTATTATATAGGAGTAGAAAGTTATCCGTGATCAAAGTTGTAACAGTATTGGCCAATAATAACAATTACAAAACAACAGATGGAGTAATTATTCGCATTACACATTACTCAACAAATTAAATAGTCTTAATTAAGATTAAGGATCCAGTAGTATTAATTTTAAACCAGCATGGTAGTATTACATTCGTAGGTACGTACAAGTAGATGGCATTGTGCCTCTACCGTATAGGTACAGTACACATATACGTATACTTATACACGTGGGAGCCGTATTTTTCCCGTTGACTCGTACGTTGACTTAATTAAGTAGAGTAGCACTACGTAGTTAGTAGTAGTTCTGGTTGGTGCATCTGCAGCTCTTCCGGATCTCGAAGTGGGTGCCCTCGGCGGGGAGCTTGCTGAGCTTGGACATGGCGGCGGAGAAGTCGACGTCCCACTTGGTGGCGTTGTCCCTGTACTCGGCGAGGTCGCTGGCGGCGTCGCCGTCGGTGCGCATCACCCAGTCGGACTTGAACAGCACCCGGTTCTGCAGGTTGTTGTGGTAGTAGCTGTTGTCCAGGGCGCCCACCGCCGACGTGTCCACGCCGGTGGCGTCGTAGCCGGCGGCCTGCTGGAACGCGGCGCCCATGTCGCGGATGTTGTTCTTCTCCGTCGGGTTCGGCGTGTTCTGGCTCATCTTCTGGCGGCCGACGTCGGCGGAGAGCGCCGCCCTGTACTGGTCGTCGATGGGCGTGGCGGTGGAGTCGTTGAGGCGGTCCTGGAAGGAGGAGAGGTGGGCGACGCCGATGGAGTGGGCGCCGGAGAGGATGACGAGCTCGCCCTGGGTGAAGCCCTTCCTGGCGAAGTTGTCCTTGAGCTGGGCGAACTCGAAGGTGGGCTCCGGGAGGACGGCGTCGGCGGCGGCGGCGGAGGAGACGACGCCGTCCTTGCGGCCCGTGGCGACGTCGTAGGTGACCCTGCCGCGGCTGAGGATGGCGGAGGCGTCGCGGCCGGCGAGGACGACGATGTCGGCGCAGGAGACGGCGGCGCCGAGCTTGGCCTTGATGGCGTCGATGACGTCGAAGCCGTCGAGGCCGATGTTGTTCACCGCCGCCTTCTCGGTGCTGCTGCTGTATGGCGTCTTCTCCAACAGCACCGATCCATCGCAACCCTGCATTTTATTTAATTTAATTTTATTAATTTACTTACCCAAATGCATTTTATAATATATTATTATGCACATGCAAAAGATAATTAATTAGTAACTTATCCACATCAAAATCATCCAACAATTTTGAAATGCACTCCATTTTGTTACCATTTTTCAACTGAAACAAAAAGTCTATATTTTTGGGTGGATCATGATAATTAGGACAAGCATGGCCAGTTATCTTATCTGAACCCAGTAAGAAAAAAACAAGGTAACTAAAATGCCACAAAGCTAATTTTCATTGCAACAGCTAATTAACCTACATTTTGGAATAATAATTCAAGCTTACATTATGCATTATGCAATTCCACATACTTAGGCGTTGTTTAGATTGCAAAAAGGTTTTACAACAACATCACATCAAGTTTTTTGACATATATTTGAAGTATTAACACACGTCAGTTACTGTAGCACTTATCACTAATTGCGTTCTAATTAGGCTCAAAAGATTCGTCCCACGATTTCCCCCATAACTGTGTAATTGGTTGTTAATGCTCATATATATTTAATGTTTCATTTATGTATCTAAAGATTAAAGATTCGATGTAATGTTTGTGAGAAAAAATTTGTGAACTAGACCCTCCCTTATAATTGTGAGACACACAAAAAAGTATAAACGGTGGTCAGACTTACGTTGACCCAGCAGTCATGGAAGACCAAGCGGACGAGGGCGGGGCCCACGGCGGGTCTGCGCTTGATGGCCTTCTCCACCACCTCCCTCACCGTCGCCTCGATGCTCTTCTTCCCGCCGTACCCATAGCCGCCGGCGTCGGCCGCCGCCGGCTGCACCCCGGCGGCGAGCAGCACGCACACGCACAGCGACAGCACGCCGGCCACCGCCGCCGTCGTCGTCTTCACCATCTCCTCCCAAGATCTCTTGGCTCTTGCTACCTTAATTAGCTAGAGCTTAATTAATTAGCAATACTAATACTAGCTAGTGCTTAAGTTGCTATGGATTGGTGGATTGGAAGGTGTGGAGTCCATGGGGTATATATACTGGCGATCACCTCGATCTCACTGTGTCACCATGAGCACCAAATAATTAATCAGGTTAATTTAGCTGCTTGTTGCTATGGTTCAACAAAGAGCAGTAGTATGACTATGACCATCTCTCATCATCGATCCATCGATCGAGTAGGCTAGCTTAGCTTGCATGCACACCGGATAATATGCGTTTAATTTATTAGTTTTTATATGCTTGTGGATGAATGATACGTGCGTGTCTGCATGCTTGCTTGTGGTTGTTAGATAAACGTCGCTGTCGATTATGCCTTGCATGTTGACCAAAACACTGCAGGAAAGGCCGACGACAACGTGCATGGATGTACGTATGGCGATTATATATTCTCTATTCGCTTTTTTATCTGACGCCGTACGGAGATTTTTATATTTATGTTTGATAATTTATTTTATTTAAAGAAATATATTAATTATTTTATTACGGTTTGATTTATTACTCTATGACCTTTAAAAATAATTTCTAGTTCTTTATATTTAGAAAAATCGGATAAGTCAACCGATCAAACGTGATCAAACGTAGATCTAAAAGTTAACTGTTTTAAATAAAAAACGGAGAGCCTAGAGAGCTAGTATATATGAATTTGATGATGCGTTGCAGTGTTAAGTCTCTTCGATCTTAAAATATTGTCAGTTGGGCGCCGGTGTCGCTCAAGCCTAGATTAATTAGTTGCTGGAGGTCAAAATGTCAAATGCATGCAACGTTTATATAATTGAGAACAAGTTGGGATCGACGAATTAGTTCCGTTCCTCGCCAACTATTGCTTGCTTTCCAATCCCTTTCGTTTGGATTTATATTATGCGATGATGATTCGTCTTGCTACTTCGATAGTCAGCTTTACAACTGTACGCGTTTGAATTTGTTGGCCACTACTTAATTAAGTTTGTAAATTTTATTTATTACCATGTTACAAGAGACGGTGAAAATAAACCCCACTAAATTCGCTTTGGTTGGAGGAGTGAAGTTACCGATTAATCGTGCTGCAGGTTCTATAACAATGTAGATATAGATGCATCGATGTAGTGCAGTATATTATATACAAAATATAATTACACTATTCACGAAAACTGAAACAAAGTCAATATGTTAAACTAAATCTTTTTTAAAATGCTAACTCAGTCTAAATAATTATGCGCTCAGATCCGTTAGCTTGTTAAATGTGAGCTGATCTTACAATAAAGTTATCTTTGTTTTGCATTCTATATCCACACTTACTGAGCTCCTAAATAATGTGTTTCACGTAAAAGTTTTCTATATAAAAGGTCATATGATATGATATTTGTAGAGCAACCTTTTAACTTTGTAGTCTAGTTAAATCATTCATTTATACTCTCAATTAAATGTAAAATCAAATAATCTTTTAATAATTTAACCTTAATCATCTTAAACACGGCCTAAGTATATATAATAATCAATGGACACATTGGATGATAACACATCCGACGTCTGTCGACGGTCAAAAATTAATTTTGCAAGAAAATGGAGTGGTAGTGGATATCCACGCAATGCAGCACCCTAACTATTGCTATCGGTGCTAACTATACATTATACAATTATAATTAGTTCATTCCATCTTTCACGGAGAGAAAACTGCTCTAGATCGACACAAATAGTCTAGCAGAAGTCATAATTGTTCGTCAGGCCGCTAGCTTCGATTGTTCGTCAGGCCAACTACCACTACCGATCGACGTTACGTTACTAAATTAATTTGGATTGGTACTTGGTAGTTCCGTACTAGGCACTAGCTATAGCGCGAGTAACTTTACCATTCCCTCTATTAATAACAGTACTCCACCGTTCCTACACGTTTGTCGTTTGTTAACCATTTTATACACGTTTAACTATTCGTTTTATTTGGAAAAAATTATATAATTATTTTTATATCATTTCAATTATTGTTAAATATATTTTTATGCATATATAGCTTTACATATTTCATAAAAAAATGAATAAAACGAACGGTTAAACTTGTGTAAAAAAATCAATGGTTTTAAACATTTAGAGATGGAGGGAGTATTCTGCTATCAGAATTATCGTCTTGAAATGATCTTAACTATTAATTTGATTTGTAAGTTCTACTTAGGGTTGATAATTTTGATCTCACTAAAAATTTCTCGGAATATTTTGGTCCAAAATTATTTCATTTTTTCAAGAAATTTTGACCAAATCTGATTTTTTTTTGTTAAATTTACAAAAATTTGTGAAAATTAATAAAAAAGAAACTTTGGACTCAAATGTTTTCAAAACAAAATATTCTTGTACCAATAATTATTAACGTAACAAGATAAACTTCTTATAATGGGTAAAACAGCTCGTAGCTATTGACTATTGTGGGAGCTTAATTAGCGCCTTAATTCTTCCTCATTCCTAATCTTAGAAAGAAAATGCGAGTACGTACATAGATACGAATTAATTAAAAGATGGATCAATTCCATGTAGATGGCATATCCAATCAAATTTTTGCTAGAATATATATAGTATTCCCTCCTCCGAATTAATGATCGGTTGGCCGAATGCTGGATGCATGTGCAAACGTTAGTTGCAACTGATGATGAACTAATCTATACTCCAGTTGGACATGAACTTGTCTACGATGTTCTTAATTAATTATGGAACTAGCGGTGGTCAGAGTCTGTAATATGGTTTAATTTCTGTCCGATATATTGTCTCCAAACGACATGGTACATATATATATATCTTAATTACTTTACTGCTAAGTACAAAATTCGAAGTAACTAACCTATAATGCTTAATATGAATTAATCATTCGGAAAACAGGGGCAATAATATATATATATATATATATATATATATATATATATATATATATATATATATATATATATATATATATATATATATATATATATATATATATAATGCATATCATGCTTCATAGTATTCTGCAGTTATCTCATAGACATATATATATATATATCATGCCAATATCCTCTAATTTAAACAAACATGTACAAGAACCGGATCTTCCGGCATGTTCTCTCACCAGCTAGAAGGAATTGTCCGGATTAACGTGCTAATACAATTATTTTATAGTTAACTACTGTTAAGAGGCCTACGTGCAAATTAAAATGCATGACAAGTCATTTCATTAATTGGAGCGACTTGAACATATATGGGAGTAGTAATTAGAGCTCTGGAGCTGAAATATGTGCTTGAGGGATATATCCACATCCATCCCAATCGATCATCTGATCAGTTGTCGAACGAAAAAGGATTGATGTGCATCTGTAGTGTCGGCAAGCTAGATAATCAAGAGGCAGATGCGTTAATTATTATTGGATCTTAATTACTGTTCAGTTCTATTACTGTTGCTACTTGGCTGAACCACAATGAAACTGATGTGCATATATAGGTGGTATTTGTTGTCCTTTGCAAAACAGATCAAAAGACTAAGTACGGAACCATTTCATCTTTTTTTTTCTCTCGAACGCGCAAAAAATTTACACATCAATATATTAAAAGAAAAAAATTGTTTTACACAACGTACAAAGGTTAGACTGGCCTTATGCAGAAACCCCTATGTATAAGCTTGGAACAGCTTCTAGCAAACAGACACGGACTAATTAAACGCCACATCCACGAGAAGAAAGGGGAGGAAGCAATACAACTAATCTCCCTTCCCAAAAGGCCGCTAAAGCTGTCCCTCCGAGCGGATGACTTAAGCACCACTTGTTTAATCGAATTTATGGACCTGCTTAAACGGAGAAAAGTTATACAGCTAGCTATCTCTAATAATGTGCATATATGTAGGAGTATTAATTTCAGACTTGAGTCTATAGGAAACTAATATAATGCATGTGAGATATGGATCATGCAGGCTATAGCACGTAGAGGCCAGTGCAGTCTGAACGAACTTGGCAAAAAAAAAATTCAGACAATGAGACAAGACCGTCGGTTTTCGCGGGAAGCAAGCGAAGCTAAAGGGTTGGAAAATTCATGGTCATCCAGCTAATATAAATAAATAACGATGATCGAGTTGGATGTTGGTCACTGCTCAGATCATCAGCAATCAATTCCGTGTGTCTCTCTCGAACTGGAGCTGCTCTACTGTACATATACTGGCCGGGAAGCACTATAAGCACGCACGTGCTAAATTAATCCTGCAGTTAATTAACTACGGTTGCATGTGCGTTAGGCCATCCCTAGCATGAGGTTCTATTTTCATTTTCCCGACAGTGAAACTGTTGAAATTAATGGTTGGGCGAAGGCTCATGTGTAGAATAATTTCTACAAAATCACAAAAGTCCATCTCATGAAACCATGCATATAAGCTTTTAGTATCATCTTGCTAGTTTTATGAGAGTAAGACCTTTTTAAATAGGAGAGTGCTATCTAGAATCTTAAGCAAGAAAGAAGTAGAGGAACGCGCGCGCTCGCTGGCCTCGGCTGGCTCGAGCCGAGTGGCACACACTTGTCATCGTGCACAGACGTGGCTTCCTTCTGCAGTTTTACTTATCGGATTCTTCCTTGCGCGAGATAGCGTAGAGTCCGGATAGGTTACGCGCACGGCCTATCTGGTCAAATCATCTATAGCTGCGTTCGGGAGGGATAGAGGTAAGTTAACTTACCTGACGCGGAAAACTTACTAATATATTACTAATATATTAATATATTAGTACATGATTAATTAATTATTAATTATTAAAAAACGTAAAATAGATTAATATAATTTTTTAAAATAATTTTTCTATAAATTTCTTTTTGCAAAAAATACACCGTTTAACAGTTTGGTAAACGTGCGCGTGAAAAACGAGGTGTCACCCCCGTCGTACGCGGCCTATGTCACATACCAAATACAATTAACGTAAAGTGCAATAGTATAATCTACCATATAAATATTGAACTTAGTACCATCTATCGTAGCATATACGTGAACAATATATGTCCGGATTGATTTGCCTTGAACTAAGCAAAGGGAAAAAAAAGAGGTTCTAGTCAATATATTCTTATGTTTTTCTTTGCATAAAATAACACGTATATATATAAGTTTTATTTATAGACTATTTTTCATTTGTAAATGTGTAGTTTGACTTTTTTTTAAAAAAGCCAAACAATCACCCCTATAGAGAATAGAAAAAAAGAGTCGTGTTGAAAACTAATGGAGCTTTGAAGAACAGGAAAGTAACTAAGGGAAAAATGTAAAGTGTACTCCTACCGTGCTAATCCCATTTTCATTTCCCCAAGTTCTGATACTGTGTACGCGCAGGAGGATGAATGGTGGAATCGGTAGCATTAGCAAACAAAATTTTCCTTCAGTTTTCCCAGGAGCACCGTTTAGACTTATAATTACATTTTCTTATAACTTAATGAAACAAATAAGGAACTGCATATTTGTTTAGACTTATAATTTTTAGCTTAAAAATAAAATCTTACAAATAGATAAGGGTGTAAATGGGCCGGTCCGTGAACTCGCTTATAGGCAAATTAAGCGGTCACTTAATTGACTTATAAACGGATTCGCGGGCCGGCCCACTTGCACTCCTACAAATAGGGCCTTGGTATGCGTTGGACTCCAGCTCAATCTGCAAAATGGGCCGTGAACTCGCTGCCCTATACATATGGCCCAAGTTTAGCAAGTACGAAAAACTAGGCCTAAATTGGATATCGATGGTTAATGGACCAGCCACAATTTGTTCTGGTGACTGATGTATGCTGGATGCTGAGCTTTTTTTTTTAAAAAAAAATGATAAACTATAATTTACCTCCCTCGACTATGACCGAAGTTTGATTGAGTGGTTGTTTGGATTCAGTGATTTTTTTTAAGTCTCTTGTCATATCGGATGTTTAGACGTTAATTAGGGGTATTAAATATAGACTGATAACAAAACTAATTACATCAATAAATGCTATTTCATTAGATAAAATTTTTAAGTCTAATTAAGCCATGATTAACAAATGTTTACTATAGCATCACATTCGTTAATCATAGACTAATTAGGCTCAATAGATTCGTTTCGCGAAATAATCCAGAGTATAGGGTGGGTTTTATTAATAGTCTATATTTAATACTTCTAATTAGTGTTCAAATATTTGATTTGACAGTGACTTAAAGAAAAGCTGGGAGGAACCAAATACCCCTAAAATGAAAACAAGGAGAGTATTTGATTTGTTTGGTTGGGAGGGAATAAGTCAAGTCAAGTGAATGGCAATTAATGGAGAACGACGAGAGAGGACAGGACTCGACAAGCCAAATGGGCCTAAGCTTTCACTCTTGAAGACATTTGGGCCCATTGAATCTTTCCTGTGGATTGATTCTAGAAATAAGTTCACTTGTCCTTCAACTTTATATCGAGTATGTTAAATATCCCTAAATGCTAATACCAAAAATATTAGCCCCTCAAGTGTTCAAAATCTTATAAATTATGTCCAAAGACAGTATGTATAAATGGTTTCGCTGATGTGGCATCGAATTAGCAAGGAGAAAATAAAAAATATAGGACTAAGTCACATCTCTTTTTTTTTTATTTCCTTCTTTTCTTTCATTTGATGGCCTCCCTCCGGAATCCGGCGACGGTTGGTTGTCTGGGCTGGGGCGGCGGCGCCGACGGCGTTGGTTGGACAGGACGATGACGGCGTTGGCGTTGGCCAGACGGGGCATGCTATCATCGGCGTCGTGGAGGACGAGGGAGGCGGCGGACGACGACGAGGAGGGCCGGCTCTCCCGCGAGGACAAGCTCCGCGTCACCAGCCCGCCCGGCTCCGCTACTCCTTCCAGCCCGCCTGGTCGCCGCCGCCCCCGCCCGCCCGGGCACCGCCGCCCTTGCCCGGCTCCGCTGCTCCTTCCAGACCCCTAGTGCCGCCGCTCGCCATCCTCACCCCTAGTGTCGCCGCCGACGCGCCCTAGTCCGCCACCGCCTGCGCGCCATCCCGCCGACCCCTACAGCGTCGTCGCCGGCCAGCGGGGAGAGCGACAGGGAGGCCCGCAACATCGTCGCCGGGTAGCGGCTGCCGGCCGGCTGCGTCTCTAGCAGCAGCAGCTTGAGGAGAAACGCCCTGGCCTCCTCCTCCTCCTTCTTGATCCTCCTCACTTGGTTGTGAATCAAGTACACGCCACCGGCACCTGCTGATCCAGCTGCTTGCACCTTCTCCTCCATTGGAGCAAACGGCGACCTCGCAATGCCATGGAACAATCGATCGATCACACATACAGGGAAGAGAAACACGATCTTGCTCAGCTTCGGTAACGAGTTGTTTCTTGCTGTTTATCCACAGGTACTGCTCTAATGGCATCGTCGATATATATAATACAGAGACTCAGAGAGAGATGATCATGGTTCGCTTTGCTTGTGAGACTGATTTTTGGCGGGAAGGCGACGAGCGATGTCCCGCGAGGGAGGAAACGTGGGGCGGTTTCCGAGCAGTCGTTTCCAGGAAGGCTGCCGCCCACCTTCTGCACCCCTAGACACACCCCAGTCCGCCACCGCCCACGCCCCATCCCGCCGGCCCCCACAGCGTTGTCGTCGGGCAGCGGAAAGAGCGACCGGGAGGCCCGCAGCGTGATCGCCGGGCAGTGGCCGCCGGCCCGCCGCGTCTCCCACCCCCCGCCCGCCGTCCGCCCCCGTCGCTGTGCGCCCCAGCCCCAGGACGGGAGAGAAGGTGAGAAAGAGAAAGAAGAGAGAGGAGAGAAGGGAAGAAAAATAAAAAAATCCTGACATATGGGATCCACCGGATGCCACATCAGTAAAAACCAGTCAATAGATGAGTGAGGGACCATTTTTAGATGGATTATGTGAGTTCAAGGATACACATTTATGGTATTTCGGTTAAGGGACGGAAAACAGACTCGTTTTCAAATTCAGGACTTTTGGTAAACTTTTTCCTTATTCTACCAAAACTAGCCACTTTCTACTTAAAAAAAAAGGACACTGCGGTATTAATCCAACAACACTTCACTCCATTTTTCCATTATGAAATGAGCAATTTTATCATTCTTGAGAAGGTACCAAGAGGTATCACTATTTTCTATGTAAAATTTGTATCTCTTAATATCTTAGATACTAGAAGACATCAAATTTTACATAGAAAAAAATGGTACCTCATGGTACCTGCTTAAGGATAGAAAAAAGCTCTTATGAAATACACTATGTTTTAGCATGTTGGAGTAGCATAATCCCCTTTTTGTACACAATTACCTAGAGTGACATGTCATTTAAAAAGTTTAAAACTAGGATAACACAGTCCTCTCTCATTGCATAATTTTATCTATTATTGTTTTCTAGGTTATATGCAAGACATAAGTTGTCTAGGTAACATTGGATATAAGGTTTTATCTCCATAAAACTCATTTCATCTCTCTCTTCATTAATGCAACATCATTTAAAAAGTCTGTATAACAACTTATTTATTGTCCATAAAACTTCCATTGAGATTGGCATAAGAAGAGAAATAATTTGACATCTATTGGAAAAAGGCAGAGGATCTGGACTGGCAGTGACAACAGGTCTGCTTATCACAATTAACTAGTAGAAATTTGGAACATAATTGAAGTGTGCCCAGTGCCATATATCGATCTTTTGTAATCCTTATTACATGAAAATGGAGAGGCTGGATGGATGAACACAAATCCAATCCAAACCAATAAAAAAAAACATATATGAAATTAATGAAACCCTCACAACTTTCTTTCTTTCTTTCGAAACCAGCATAGTAGTAGATAGATACACATACACTGAACGCAGCAACACGATCGAAGCTACTATACAGCATGAATTCCTGTACTGATGTGTTCTTGCATACGCGAAGAATCGAATTCAACACAGAATTAAACCAATTTAACACGGCATCACCAACAAATTTCACAGATCAACATAGACAGACAGACGACGACGACGATGCAAAATCAAAAAGAAACAAAGAATTATTGGAAGGACAATGCAGAGCTGAAGATGGATGGATGCAAGGATGCAAGAATTAATCAGTAGGCGTTGACGCGGCGGCAGTGGTGGCGGATCTCGCCCTTTGCCTTGGGCGGCAATGGTAGCTGGCTGAGCTTGACGAGGGAGGCGGAGAAGTCCTCGTCCCAGAGCGTGCCGTTGTCGGCGTACTCGTGGACCTTGCTGCGCGCCTCCTTCTCGGTGAGCAGCTGCCAGTCGGAGTTGAAGGTGACGATCCGGGCGAGGTTGTTGTGGTAGTAGGTGTTGTCCAAGAACTCGAACTTGCGCAGCTTCGGCAGGAACGACGGGATGGTGGCGGCCACGGCGGCGGGGTCCTCGTCGCGCACGTTGTTGGGCACGACGGGGTCCGGGGCGACGGCGCACTTGCCGGCGAGGAGGCTGCGGTAGGCGGGCAGGATCTGCTCCGGCGGCGCGGTGAGGCGGGCGCGCAGGGAGGAGCAGTGGCCGACGCCGACGGCGTGGGCGCCGGAGAGGATGACGAGCTCCTCGATGGTGAAGTTCTTGCGGCGGAAGTTGCGGATGAGCTCGGAGACGGTGAAGGTGGAGTCCGGGAGGTCGCGCTGGGCGTCGGAGGCGCGGGAGACGCGACCGTCAAGGCGGCCGGCGAGGACGTCGAAGTGGACGTGGCCGTTGCTGAGGAGGCTGGAGGCGTCGCGGGCGGCGTAGATGATGATGTCGGCGCAGGAGACGGTGCCCGGGCACCGCTCCTCCACCGCCGCCTTGATCTCGTCGATGAGCTCGAACGCCGCCAGCCCGATGTTGATCGGCGCTGTCTTCTCCGTCTCCGGGTTCTCCGGCGTCGGGTCCAGCAGCACCGACGCGTCACAACCCTGCACCACCATTAATTCCCGCGTTTTTTAAATAATGATTTTTTGAATTTACATAATTAATTACTGTATTAATCAATGGCTCAATTGGTTAAGCTATAGCGATTTGATTAAACTTGACTCAATGATTGACAATCTGGAACTGATTATGAAGAGACAGGGGCAGGCATTATTAGTACCAGTCCACAGCAATGGTACTCACTCTGTCTACTTTTATTTCGGAGCTTTACTCTACTCCTTTCTTTTCTACCACGAGATACTAGTACGTTAATCCTCACTCATGCTATCCACTTCACGATCAAGTTGGTACTAAAATCCCGACGGTTAGTGATGATAGATTGAACAGTCACGATGACATGTTACCTCGAGGTACTAGCTTGGTCATAGGGTGGATAACACGAGTGTGAATATAGTACCTCACGGTACTAGTACCTCGCAGTAAAAAAGAAGGGTGGGAGTAAAACTCTTATTTTCGTGATAAATTACTTAGGTCTTTAGGATGATTTTTTTCTCCGTTTACGCGTATGCTTCCCGAACTACTAAACAGTGTTTTTTGTAAAAAAAAATCTATAAAGAAGTTTATCATCTCACATTTCTAAAGAAATTTTCAACTTTATACTAGTTAATTATATTGTTTATATTATTAAATAGTTATCATAAAATCAACTAATCTTTCGTCAACAATCTTCAAAAGAAAACAACCTTATTATTGCAACTAACTGTAGCAATGTATAAATGATCTTTTTTTAAAAAAAAAACAAAGTTGAAGGGTTAGAAATAAATCCTGAAATTCTGGTACTTCCTGTCCTACCCTGCAGGAACAAACTAATTCGGCTGAAACTTTTTAAAAAATAATTTAGGCATCTTTTTGGTCCAGATATTCGAACACCCGTCCCTGACAGGCAGGATAAGCAGGAATGAGAATGATAAAACTGGATTAACTTTTTGTGAGGTATAATAATGGTAACAAACTTGTTGGTACAATTAGCATGTTTTGGGTTAGTGGGGGTAAGACCTACTATTTGAAAAAAGAAAATATCTAGGCATGCACAATTTGGTTAATTGATGATATATATAACTAAAATACATTATATACATAAACTTGATAATTAATGTGATCTCAACGAAATATAAACTTGATCGAATTTCGCACGTCCTTCCAAACAAACATCCCCACGGAATCCTTCAATCAATTCCACCTCATTTCATAAAAATCAGATCGCCCTATCATATGTACTCCTCCTAGTGTTCCACCGTGCAAACACGAGTAGTTAACAACCAGTGTTAATTAAAGTTTGTGTACGTGATCAAAAGTGTGCATGGCAAGTCATTTCGTCCCTGTACTTGAGCACACTAAATTATAATTAATTATATTTGATCCCCTTGAGAAAAATGTGTGATGGATCCATCGCTCGATCATTAGCTGATGAGTTGTCGGAAAATGATATATGCATATGCTAGTGTCGGTGAGGGCAAATGCATTATTGTCTCCGGATGGTTTCAGATCTTGATTACTTGAACAGTTCTGTTGCTGGTGATGCTTAAACCACAACGAAAAGTCCATGCATGCTGCAACTTGGTATATGTATACATGATCTCTGTATTATTTTTTTATTAAGAACAAAAGAAAAAGACCGATGCTGCCTGCCGACCATTTCGTCTAAAATGTAACCATAAAGAGTAAAGATTCCCAACTCCTATATTCTTGTATTTTAAAATATAATAGTTTGGGGTTACAGTTTTTGTTTAATATAAGAACAAAATGAATGGTTCAAAACAGCTAAATTTTTTGACCAACTTTTACTAATTTTTGGAGCTAATAAGGTTTACTCAGCTGAAAAAGGATATCAGAGCTGATCAAACTCTCTGTTACAAGCTTTAACTACTTGCTAATCAAAAGGGGATGCAAAGAAGGTCTAGTTAATTACCTTTTTTTTCCTATGGATGACTGAGGAGAACTACAACTAGCTAGTATAGTGGTACCAATTATTGATCTGGATATAGGTGTGCTTTCTCTTTCTCACTGTGTGACCTTTTCTCCCATGTGTCCTTATCCCCTCTCTCTCCTAGACAATCAGCACAAGAAAACAAAATGCCCATGGGAAGCAAAGAAGCTCTGGTCCATCACTAAGCATAAATCATATCCCACTAATTGGGCTCACCTAGAAACCAAACAGGATGAAAACCATGTTTAATTTGACACATGAGGCTAATTACTTTGTAGTACTAGTATACCGCTAGTTGTATAACTGAACCAAACCGAATGAAATTTATTTCAGTCCAACGAAAAGTATCTACCGGTATCTCGTGGTACTAAATCGTTTTTTATCGTTGGATCTAACCGTACACATCCTACTCAGCTAGATCCAATAGTAAGAAATAATTTGATATCTCGAGGTCCCGGTACCTCAAAGTATTTTTTGTTGCACGGAGCAAATCTCAATTGAACAGGTAGTTGCACGTTGCTTGTCAATCAGAGAGTAACATCAGCAGCAGCAGCTGGATGGCACACACCACTCAAATGCAGAAGAAAAGGAGAGAATAAACTGAAGACAAGGACACAGTGCTGACTAGCTAATAGATCCTGGGTCACTGGCTAGCTTAATACACTATTGTAGCTTATGTTTAGCCAGCTAAGCAGGCAGAAGGGAAAAAAAGGTGTTTGCATTGACAGTCGAAATGATGCAACGCAAGGAAAGTATCACATTCGATTCGATTCTATGCAGCATCAGCATGTTGCAAAATCGCTGGCTGCCAATCTCTCTCTCTCTCTCTCTAAGATTAGCTTCTCTCTCTTTGCCATGTTGGATTAAGTAGTAGGAGTCACCAAGTAGCTCACGAAACTTAGCTTAGCTTAGCTTAGATTAGCTTGCTCTCCATGGAACCTTTTGCTTTCTGTAAGAAAGAAACTGACTGTCTGATGATGGATGGAGTGATGACAGTGTCAAATGCAGTGGCGTGTGGTTGCTTGCTTGCTGTTGCTAACTGCTAGCTGTGTTGATCTTGACAACCATGTGGTGTATATATGCGAATGTGTAGAGACTTTACTGAGAAGTTGTGTGTATATGTATAGCTTAATTTGAATTTCTCATACACGTTAACTAATGCGGCGACGACGACGACGACGACGTTTTCGTAAGATAAACTAGGATCTATGCTGATTGAGTGGTTGCTTAATTAGTTGTTATAAATGTTGTTGCTGTCGCCTGAAGACAACAGTTCATTTCTTCTTAATCACTACACTAGAACGTGATAAGCTTTCTCGATCGATCTCCCAGAGTGATTATCTGAAGAAGACGATAAAAGAAGAAACCAAACCATCTAGTGTGGAGTAGTAACAACTAAACTCTGCACGCAAATCCTGTTTGGGTGCATGTAGTGATGCACAAAACTGGTAATAATTAAGCTACTCCAAATGTGGATTCGATGAATCATGAGGTGACCGAGGCAATGATTATCTGAATTATAAGTGGAAATTGAGTGAGAGGTTAGAGATGAAGTATTGGTTAGTTAGTTACCCTGACGAAGCAGTCGTGGAAGATGAGGCGGACGAGGGCGGCGCCGTCGCCGCGGTTGGCCTTGAGCGCCTTGGCCACATGGTACTTCACCACGTTCTCCACTCCCGGGCAGCTCTTCTTGTAGTAATCCACGCTCAGCTCCTTGCTCGCCTCCGCCGCCATCGCCGCCGCCATCGCTACCACCACCAGCACCGCCACCGCCTTCGTCGTCATCCTCTCCAACCACACACCCAAGAATTAAACAATATATATCTGTGTATATATACGCCCGCCTCCTCCTCCTCCTCCGCCGACGACGACAACTTCGTCTTCTTGCTCTCCGGCCGCCTAGCTAGCTGGAAGCTGTGCTAGTGGTAGGTGTGGAACAACGTACACTGTGCAAACGCTGGGGAAGTAGCAGGCCGGGAGGGTGCAGAGCAGAAGAAGGGGTTGCAAGTGGTATATATATCGAGCTCGATCGAATGCTCCAGTGCAAGCTAGGTGAGCTGCGTTTGTGTTAACGGTCAGCGATCAGTCATGACGACTTGCTGTGACAGTGAACGGCCAACGCAAATCCGTCCATCGTATGAGATGCAATGTGTAATGTAAAGCTTAATTTGGAGATCAGTTACAGAGAGAGCGATCGATGACTGGATGGATGGATGGGTCTTGTTCTGCATCTCGATCAGAAGAAAGATCAATGGACAGAATAAAAGGAGAAGGGATGATGGAATTGGATGTAGTGTGTATTTGCTTGTAACTATCGCGCCACCTAACTTTGCAGTTTGTGTTGGGTTGGCCGTGTGCGTGCGTGGGCATGGCGTGTGATGGAGCGAGCGATTTGCCGCTTCGAGCAACGCGCGCAGCCCACGCCATCGTCGCCGGCCGGAACCCTTTGCCGACCGTACTTGCACGCCGGCGCGTGCATCAACCTCTGTCACAGATAGATATTGTATGTATATATATTTACTTTTGCTATTGATCAAATGTTTAATTTTTTTCTTTCGTCATATATGTAGGTAATGCATGAGGCTAAGGAAGGGACGTGTATAATTTTTTGTCTTACGTTCACACCTTTAAATTATCATTAAACAGTAGTAACTGGATTTGATTGATGAAATTAAAATTTTTACACATATGATCACTAGATGGACCCATATATATTCTCTAATTCACATCTTTGATCTATGTACGAAACACAGAATTCGTACCAACACATCGAATACATGAGATGCACTCTTAACTCTAGCGTAGGTCCTAAAGTTTCGAGGTTTGAGCCGTGCCTACCAATTTAGCACTACAATTGACGAGAATGATAAAAAATATTTTTTTTGTTAGAATAACTACCTGATGGGCAAATAGAAATTATTGTGGCTAGCCTATTGATCTAAAAGCACGGTAATAGTCAATCGACCATATTATCAGTGTGAGAGCAATAAATACGTAAAATTTTATAAAAGAAACGGTGGGCGCAAATCAACTAATAATTAACTTTAATATGTAAAATGTCTAATTTATTTTATTAAGAATATAAAATTCTTCATATCGCATATAAAATTGTATTTGAAATCAAGAAAAATGATTTATAAAATTCATGAGTTTAATTAATAAGTTTTTTACCATCTTTGAAAAAGTACCTCAAGATACCATCTTTTTTAGTGTAAAAAGTATGTTAACTTGAGGTACCAAAATTTGTACTAAAATTCTAGTATCTTAAGATACTTTTAAGGATGAAAAAAACTCTTAATTAATTAAACTTATTTTGCACTGTTTTTTTTTTGAAAGAGAGGCAGGAGCGCTGCCGATCAATAAAAGGAGGAGGAGAAACGTTCAGTATGTCCCCCAGGAGAAGGTGGGGTCGTTTACGTTCTAGCTAAGTGTATTTTTGCACTGTTTTTGAATTTGAATGAACAAGTAAAACTTCATTTCATTCCTTATTAGAATCAATAATTGACTTCAATTTTCATTATGGTAACAAACTATTCTTACCACCCATGAGGTAATATAATTATTGGCCATTGGATCAATATTGAATGGGGTCCATTGTAATTTGGGTATACTGTAAAAAAATCATCTATCTATTGCTCACTAAGGCCTAAAAAATTACCACATTCAGAAAACATAAAATCGATGTTGTTAGATTATGATGGGACCAATTTACAATGTATATGTATATTGATAGCAATAGTTATATTCAAGGTGGAGCTACTTTACAATCGTCGGGGTCAGTCGACCCCGATGACCTCCAACGAAATTCATTGTTATACTATTTAGACAGCTAAAATAATACCAAAAATTAAGTAACATTAGTCTATTATGACCTTAATAAACTAATTTTCTAGCTCTGCCCCTGGTTATATTCAATGTATTTTCAATATATACTGTATATAAAATATAATCACTGGATATACGAGGTGCAAGTTATATATCACATCCAATTCAACTTAGCCCGTGCAAAATTGCGAGGAAAACTCGCTAGTAATGTATAACAAGTTGCATTGAGGCTGAAGTATAAGGAACATGATTTTCATCACTTAAGGGGATGTTCATTTATTTTTTGCATGATATGCAAATAGTTATGAAAAATATCCCACCGTTGATCCATGTGTAATATATTATACCACAAATATGTAAATCCAAATTTGATAATATGCCACTTAGAGTTAGAGACAATTGTTGATAATATTCTAAACAACGTATTAGTAATATATGGTCAATTTTTTTATATTTGTGTTCAGATAGACTTAAAAGCCAATGTTGACAAAGAAATTACGATAAAAAAGCAAAAAATTCCAAAATTAAGTTTTTGATTCAAATTTTGAAAGCAGCATATACGTTCTAGGGTAAACCATTGGGCTCTAAATTTCAACTTTAGCCATACAATTTTTTTTAAAAAAAACAAAGTACACATGTTTGTTTGGGAGCACATGTTTTTCTTTTCACAATCAATTGAACGACAGGTAAGAACGAAACACTAACTCCGTAGCAAATATAAGAGATTTTGGCAATATAAATACATACCCAAGATCAGTTTTATTTTGGAACAGAGTCATTGAGAAATAAGAGGATATGTCGGTTAAATGACTTCTAAAGTAAATGCAGATTACATAACAAAATATCGTTTCGGAACAGTATAGGTTTGATACCTAGGTATCAGATATGATATACATGTGTATCAAGTTTGATATGTCGATATCAACCTATCCTATTTTAGAGTAATTTTATAGTCCAATAAAAAGTAACAAAAAAAGTACCTTGAGATACTGGTAACAAAAAGTATCTTTTCAAGCTTTAATGAAAAAGTTGGGCCTTTGGCCTATTTCCAAAAAAAAAAAAATACCGGTACCTCGCGGTACCAAATCGTTTTTGATCGTTGGATCTAATAACGCACATCCTACTCAGCTAGATCCAATGGTGAGAAATGATTTGGTACCTCAAGGTACCTTTTGTTGGACCAGAGCAAATCTTCCTGTTTTTTTGAAAGGAAGAGTATAACTCGGGACGCACATGAACACACGCCATAACGCACGCACACATACGCGTGAGTGTCCCTAACACACGCTTAGGATTTTGGGGTACGCACGCGTGTTAGGAAAAAAAATCTCTCCGTTTTAACGTTATACCATTCTCTTGCGTTTCTGTTTTAGGTATAGGTGAAATTACCATCCTGGTGGCCGGCTAAGGGATGTAGCTTGACATCTGCTAGCTCATCAGCCTCCTCCTCCGGCTGGTTGTTGGCGAGGCGTTGTCGGTTGCGCAACAAAACCGTGCACACATCACGCATTTGATCGATACATTTACCGATCTTTTCTGCCTCCATTGGATTAAAACTATCCCAAGTCCCAACGCATGGTTGATCAAATTTGGATTCAACCTCAGTTACGAATTCAGATAGATGGATGCAATCGTGTTCGTCATATTTCGAATCATATCTCTGGTGGTTGCAGAGTTCCATTCCGCCCTATCGTTTTTCCTCTTTGTTGAGATCTCTTTAAACAACTTTTTCGGTTTTTTTCTCTTTTATTTTTTGAGACGCACAGAGATGATCGATCCGGACTCTTGTCTGTACGCATGCACAGTGTGATTTCGATGATCAGTCCGTGCCAACGTCCCTGCCGGCTCTTGCTCAAAGTCGCTGTCACGCAACCTCCTTGTACTGCCTTACAACGTATGCATCTGTCTCTTTGTCTCGGTCTCCGCGCTGTCATTTTTTAGTTTATTTTTATGTTTAATTATAAGTTAAATTTTAAATTTTTAACCTTAAATCTGAAGTTAGTTTTAGGTTTTTTTTATCGTAGTTTCTTTTTTAAGTCTTGTTTTCAGATCGATAAGAAAATATATATATAAATTTTATTGATAAATTGTTTTTCATTTGTAAATATGCCGTTTGGTTTTTTTCTTGAAAAAGTCACACAATCGTCCTATGGATACCTCTGTCTCTGTGTTAAATCTCCAAAGTATGAAATGTACTGCCCTTTCATAAATATACGTGTGTGTATATACTCCTTCGTGTTACAAATAAGTGATGTTTTGCGAATTGTGCAGTCAATGTGTTTAAACTCTGATCATAATTGGTGTCATCCACTCCTCCTCGTAATATTTCGATTCAACTTTCGAAAATTGTATGGCGGCAAGATTTTTCTTTAAGGGCTCATTCGATTCAGCCCCTGGCTGAAGCTTTTCTGCAACACATAAAACAAGAAATATTGTTAGTATATGTCTAATTAAGCATTAACTATTATAAACTTATAAATTGATTTATTTTGTTTTTTAAATAATTTCTAAATAAAAAGTTTGTACATGAAATACATTAATTAGTTAGTAGTTTGAAAAGTGCCCTATTTAGGCTGCGTAGAACGCAACATATATAAATACTTCTTCGATAATTTTGCTGTACTTTTTTTATAGATTTTGTACCTGATGAGTTGAGAATCAAACTAGTATATTGGTGGTCATGTCACTGTTTAAAATGTGGCTTATTGTGATTGGAGTCTGCAGGTAGAATATACTATATACAGACACTCTTCCAATCAAATTAATTTACCTACCTAATTTCCCTTGTCTGTATATGTATCCTGTCATGCAATTGTACAGAAATTAGGCAAACAGTAGCTGAAGCCATCCACAATGATGAATATACAATGTGGCAATTAGCCTTTTTTGGAGACATTACACAAAAATAATTTCAAACCCATTACCAATCAGCGTCTGGAAATGGTTTGGCACATTACATTGGCCGTGTCTTCTTGCTGTAAGCATAAACAACTAAAGCACACTAAATTACTGTTCATGATGCCAGGCACTTGCAGCCTGCAGGTGACATGTCAGTTTCAGACAAGTAGGAATATATAGCATCATGGAATTTTTTTTATTAAAAAACTTTTAAAACGATTTTTCAGTCAATATGAATATAGATAGAACTGACCTGTCATCTCTTCATGATCCCTCATCTTTAATTAATTTTCTCCCCCTTTTTTTTAGACCGACCTTTTGATTTGATTAATCTTTCTTGCATTTCTGCAATGCCGATGCAGACACGCAACTTGTTTAATTCGTGCCTGAATTGAAGCTGCAAGCAAGCTTCCAATTCAGAACAAGTCTTCAGAGTTTAACAACCACTTTGCTAGCTAGCTATATGCTATACATGCACATAAGACTTGGTCAGCAAATTAAAACTAATTCAATTAGTAATTTGGTCCATGAATAATAATTCCAAAGCTTTTATCAAGCACAAGCTCTCCATGCTAGCTTTGATTATTCCATGAAACTTTGCCTTGGAATACTGTTCACTTGCTTTTGCTTTCTTGCAATATGCTGCCATACTGCTACAGCTATACTTGCTCATTTTTAATTAAAGCTTTTGATGCATGCTGTCAAGCTAGCTTGGTGGGCCCACAAAGCTTGTTAATTAATTAGTAGTTACATGTGATCCCTACTTATGTGTAGATACTTAGATGGCCAGTATTAGATACTAATACTAATGTTGTGTACTTGAGTACCACATTGATTAGTTATTATTATTAGAGTGCAGACAGAATATTCATCATGGAAGTAGGTACATGGGGAAAAAAAAATCAAGGCACAACAGAGATTGCATATTTAGTAGAGTACTTGTTAGTTTCTTTTGAGAGTACTTAATTAGTTAAATTGTTTTATCATTCCTAAACTTGCACTATATGCACTACTTCCCTAAAAAAGCTTGCACCAATAACACTAGTAATATCTGATAAAGATACTCCAACCATGTAGCAGACCAAACCAACAGTTTTCTAGATCATGTACATCAATATAGCCATCTTCCTTTATGGGGGCATTACAACTTAATTATAATTAAATTTTGCAGTAATGATGGTGCCGTGTATACACACATCTCCTCATTTTAGTCAAAGTTTTGTACATGCCTCTGAGCTGTGTATGCATGCATGTATCTACATACATACTTCTCTGGCATGGTTGGTGCAGGATCATGTTTGACACTGATCAATGTTCCCTTGTTTTGCTTAGTTTAGTTCATATTCAAAGTTCCTTTCTCTCTTTGTCTTTCTAAGTCTTTTGTGTGTGTTTGTACATAATCAAGCAAAAGCTGATGATATGGACCAATCAAATCAATCAAGGAATTGGGATTAATTTGAGGGACAGATCATAGAATCCGGTCAGGTTGGTCCATTCATAGCTTTGGCCAATTTTCCTTTTGGTAAGCTAGAACATCACTGTTGGGACCATCTTGGGTTACTACTATGATAATTGTCAGAGCAAATAGTTGGCAAGCAAACTAGAATCCAATTTCTTCAATTAACTAATTAATTAACCAAAACACTTGGGGGTAGACGACTACTTAGTGTAGTGACAAAATTAATACCACTGATTAATTAATTAATGAGGAGTTGACAAGCTAAAGTAAGCTAGCTAGAGAGGCTGTTGCCAGTAGTGTAGGAAGTACTGAAGTGGCAGCTTGTGTAGAAACAACTGAAGTTGATGATTTTATATTTTGAGAGCTTCGGCCGACACACGGCAGAAAGGCAATTCGACGACTATAATTAAATTCTTAACTTATATCAAAATTTTATGCTAAAATTTATTGTCTAACCGTAAAAATTCTCGGAGTAATAATTAATTCATCCATCCATATAGCCGGTCACAGTGAGTGTTGAGTACCTAGTTTTGGGGGTGATTAAATGATGGACATGTTATGTGAGATGAGCTTAATTGTTGTGGCTAGTACACATGCATAAAGACACACATATGGTGCGTGAGACACGCGTGTCATGTGTACAATGAAATGAAAGGGCTAGCTAGCATCATGCATGTGCTTCTACATGTCCATTGTTTCTTGATTGGCCTGGCCCTGCCACCGCTGCTTGCACACTGGCATCATCATATATACAAGGACTTTTAACTTTAACTCTTTACCAGAAGAGTTTAATCCCTCTTGCGAAGGTTTATGCAGGGTGGTAAATTTATTATCACTAGTATATAAGAGTGTCAAAAGGTTAAAATTTCCATATGTATATGAGACATTCATGGTATATCTACTATTGCACTGGTTGAAGTTGAAGCAAGTTCTCTTGGTTAAAAATAGACGTGAACCAATTTACTCATGTAAAAATGAGGTAAGTAGCACATAATAAATAATGTTTTTTAAAAACGATCTGCAGAAAAGTTACTTCGCAACCACAAATAAATCTATTTTTAAGTTTAAAATAATTGATATGTAATTAATCATGTACTAATGTATTACGTGTGGGTGGGTAGATCATTTCTTTTACCCAAAAGAACTCGCCTTAATCTGTATTATATCAGTCCAGAAAATAATTTGGCGTACTTTATTACTCTCTTTCCATTCACGCTGGGTAACCGACCATTCATCGTTCATAAATGGGATAACAACTGTTTGAGTACAAGTGAATTGTCGCTTGTCGGTCCCCCTTGATTAACCGTCACATCCTATTTTAAAAAATAGATAACTTCGATAACTTTTATATATGTTTGATAATTTATTTTATTTAAAAAATTTACATGATTATAATTGTTCGTTGATTGGGTTTATTGCTATGTATATTTTAATTATAACTTGCATGTTTTTTCATATTTACATAAATGTTTTAAATAAGACAAGTAATCAAACACGTATAAAAAGTCAACAATAACATCTATTAAAATATGAAGGTAGTATTTATTAACCTAATACATCATATCGGGTTATATGTAAAGAAATCACGATGTTCATCTATTTACTGTTAACATAAAAAAAAGTATTGTCGCCTAGAATGTGTGCCAACAATTTTAACTCAAATGTATATAAAAAATTATAAGCTGACGCTATTTTGCAAAGAAGAAGAGAGATAATTAACTCTGAGAGATTCAGGCAGAGAGTTTAATTGCTGATTAATTCATTTTTGTTACTGCTATATATGTATCTCCACTTCGTTTCCGCCTCTCATCCAGACCACTTATGTACATGTGTGTCCGTAAATTTTCTACTAAAAAATCAAATGTAAATTTAATATTATTATTGTATAATTGTATTGCAAGTTCCATAAAAATACGATATAAGTTGTACTACCTCCGTCCGAAAAAACTTTATTTTTTGGTGTGTATCCAACATTTGACCATTCGTCATATTTAAAGATTTATAAAAAAAATTAAAAAAATTAATCACACGTAAAATACTATTCATATTTTATCATCTAATAATAATTAAAATATTCTGGTCGAGACGATTTGATCGTGCGAGTTCCGCTTCACGGAAGCAACAAACCACCATGGAGTTTTCTGAGAGTTACGTACAGTTTATATTCTAGTTCCAGTACAAATTACAACATAATTACACTGCATTTATATTTTTGATTAAATTTTAAGAGAAAATTTTCCGGCATGTGTTTGGCAAAATCGTCTCTGATTTGGGAAGAGAAAAGAGGCAAGAAGAGAGTTATCACGGTATCGCAGTATGGGCTCTTTGAAAGCTAGCCCAACAAATTCGGCCAGATTACACGTTTGAAGCCCAACTCATCACACATACATGGGCCAAAGCCCAAAGAGATGCCTAAACCATAAATGGGCCGCAGCCCAAAACACCAAGCCTGTCTCTTCCTCCTTCGTTGGGCCGGCCCACAGACACGGAACCGCCACACTAGTGCCCTCACCGCGCGGCCCATATACATCTCGCATCACACTTTCTTCTCTTCTTCCTCTTCCGTCTCTCGCATCGCATCGCCTCGCCGCGCCGCGCCGCGCCGACTTTGCCATGGGCCCCACCGCGGTCGCCGACGCCGGCGTGGCGCCTCCGTCGCCGGCGACGAGGAAGGCCGCGAAGACCGTGGCGTCGGCCGTGCACCGGGTCCAGATGGCGCTCTACGACGGCGCCGCGGCGTCCAGGGAGCCGCTCCTCCGCGCGGCGGCCGGGCTCCTCTCCGGCCCGGACTACGCCGACGTCGTCACCGAGCGCTCCATCGCCGAGGAGTGCGGGTACCCGGCCTGCCCCAACCCGCTCCCGCCCGCCGCCGCGGCGGGCGGGGCGCCGCGGTACCACATCTCGCTCCGGGAGCACCGGGTCTACGACCTCGAGGAGGCGCGCAAGTTCTGCTCCGAGCCGTGCCTCGTCGCGTCCGCCGCCTTCGGGGCCGCGCTCCCGCCCGAACGTCCCTACGGCGTCCCGCCTGACCGGCTCGATGCCCTCGTCGCGCTCTTCGAGGGTGGCGGTGGGTCGGCGCTAGGGTTTGGGGCGAGCGGCCATGGGGAGGAGGTGGACGAGGGGAGGAAGGTGGAGATCAGGGAGAACGAGGCGCCGGGGCCGGGGGAGGTGACGCTGCACGAGTGGATTGGGCCATCGGACGCCATCGAGGGCTATGTGCCTCGCCATGACCGCATCATTGGAGGTGACTACCTTAACCTGAGCTCTTTTTACTTGATTTGAGCATTCATTGTTTTTCATCTTCAATGCTTTAGTTGAATGTGCTGTCTTAGGTTAAGGGTAGGATCAGTACTATGTTGTTCTTTCTGCTCAATTTAGTTGGAGGAACTTTTGAAGATAGAAAAATGGAGGAATCTGTATTTTCTAGTGTACGGAGTGATTACTTTGTATATCAGTACTCCCTCTCTTACATATTATAAGATGTTTTAGCGCTACCTAGATTCATCCATGGATCAATGAATATGTTTTATATATGAAACTAGATTCATTAGCATCCATATGAACCTAAGGAGGGCTATAACATTTTATAATGTAAAATGGAAGTCATTTTGTTATTGATTGGTAGCAATTAGAAAAATGATGTCTGTCTATTTTGCTGTAACATGTACAAGTACAACTACATATTGTATTTCAGTGTATAATTCGGTATTTCACTCCATGGTTTGCTAAGTAATAATTGAGAGCTATCAAATATGACAAGGGTGCAACAGAAGAATGCGCAAGAGCGTGATGCCATATTTTGTGACTTTGGGCTTCTAGGCTTCAGGCGTTCAGATTATAAGAGGACAGCTAGAGTGTAATGCACTCAGTTTTTGTAGACCTGCATATTGTTGTTGACAAGGGATGATATAATGAAGATAAAAATTGAGACAGTAATCAATTAAGTCACAGATGTTATGGGAATGACTTCTTTTTGAGAGATTTAGAGGGGTGAGAGATGTGCAGCTTACATTGTCAATGAAACACACTTAGGGTAGTCGCAATGGTATATTAATGGTGGTTTCTATCCTCATTAAACAGCTTGCGACAAAAGGAAAATGATGGCATGACAATGTAATTAATGAAGAAAGAAATGAAAAAACATAGAAATGATTTCCTCATGAAGAAACCAAGACTTCTCTTTACCCAATGCACCAAGAAATCATGAATTCACCATTAGGGAGAAACCACTAGTTTCTAGGGGGCATGTGTCATGCTTACCATTAATAAAAGAATATAGAGTTAGGAGAGATAAAGAGAAAACAATTATTACTCGAAGACACCTCCACTGTAGAAAATGGTCAATTTATTATACTATGGCAACCGTGTCAGTTTCTTCCATTGGGACTGTCCTTAGGTTTTCTTGGAATATTTCCTCTAAGAAATACAAACAATAATTGAGACAATTTGATTATTAAATATGACAAGGGTGCAATGGTAGAATAGACACAACCATGATGCCATATTTTCTGGATGTGGGCACTGAATGATTGACTTGGTTTTTTTGTAGACCTACGTACTGTTGGATGACAAGAGAAGCTAGAACGAACGTAAAAGATTGAGAGATGAATTTACGTAGGAAGCCACTAGGAATTTATGTAGGAATTACGTCACATATGTATTGGGGGTGACTGCTTTTTGGAGAGATTAGAAGGGTGAGGAATGACCAGCTTACATTGTCAATGAAAAGCTCAGGTTTTCTTGAAATAATGTTCCCCCGAAGAAACACAAAAATCATGTTTTTTAAGTGGCATGTGTTCCTATGTTCTCAATTTTTGCTGAGGTGCCTAAACCACCGAATCTGGTGGAACACTGGTACCTAGCACCTCACAAGAAGTCGGTGTCTATTATGTGGGAGGGTGGCATTTAGCTCTTAGGAACTGTTGTGTTCAAATATGAGTAAATTTCAGAAAAAATAAAGATATGTTGACCAAACTATTGCAAACATACAGATTTAAAGTCGTTTATACTTTATAACAAAACTACAGATTTAAGGTAGAGTACCATAAGACTACATATTAGAGCTTAGATACCTAGCATTGCTGTTCTGCTGGAGTTATAAATGTTGTACTTTTATTGTAAAATTGGTGCTAAATCTATAATTTTGTGAAACTGTTCCTTAAATCTTCAGTTTTGTGATACATTTCATTTCCTTAAAATCTGTAGTTTTGCGATAGTTTGGTCAAAATATCTGTAGTTTCGTGAAATTTACTCTTCAACTTTGGTCTAGAACCAGATGTAGCAATGTTACAAGAGTAACAATAGTTTTACTTGCAGGCACATTTCTATATATGAAGGGATATGCTCATTCTTGCCCTTTGTTCGACCTGTCTTAGTTTCGAACAATTGAAGAAACAATGAGCGTGTGTTCTGTATTTCAGGGCCAAACAAAGAGGCTAAACAGAACAGTGCTTGTAGCGCTGAGCAGTTCAGACATTTTAATGTGGACTCTAGGAATGCTTCTTCAGGTGAATATGACACGGTGATCCCATCTTCTTCAGTTGACACACCAGTGAGGTCAGAAGTATTAGCTGATAAGATGGATGACATGGTTCTTACTGAGAATACAAAAGCAAAGAAAAAGGAAGTAACCAAAACCCCATTGAAGATGTTCAAGCAGGATGAAGATAATGATATGCTGTCGTCTTGCATATCAGATTCCATTGCGAAGCAGCTGGAGGATGTAGTTCTGGGAGAGAAAAAGGATAAGAGGACAAAGAAAGCAACTAAAGGAACATCAAAGACAGGCAAGAGTAAGTCTGCAAAAAGACCTGTTGGAAGTGATGGACATGAAGTGGACTTTACAAGTACAATTATTATGGGTGATCATGATTCAGGAAAGATGGATCATGGTTCTGTGGGTCAATATAATTTCTCAAGTTCTATACTAACAAATGAGCAGCCCTCATCATCCCAATATTCAGCGATAGATTTAGTGCAAGCTTACACTGAAGAACTACATGAAGTATTCAGTAATGCAGTTAACATTGCAAAAGATGAGACAGGTGATGATAGTGGTAGACTTGCAATAAAATCTTCATTGAAGACTGTTGGATCCAAGAATGCAAGGCATTCTGTGACATGGGCAGATGAGAAAGGAAGTGTGTTAGAGGCAAGCAGAGTTTTTGACAGCCATTCCAGTGATGATAAACAATCTCAAGAAGGCATGGACAGTTCAATAAGGCGTGCATCTGCAGAAGCGTGTGCAGCTGCACTTATCGAAGCGGCAGAAGCTATATCATCAGGCACATCGGAAGTAGACGATGCAGGTGCACTTATTCCTTACCATGTGCTCTGACACAGTTTTTAATTTTTTTAATATGTATTGACTCATGTCTTTTGGTGACAGTTTCTAAAGCAGGAATCATCATAGTACCTGACATGGTTAACCAGAAACAGTACAATAATGATTATGACAATGACAAAGATGCCGGGGAAAATGAAATATTTGAAATAGATAGGGGTGTTGTGAAGTGGCCAAAGAAGACTGTGCTTCTAGACACAGACATGTTTGATGTTGATGATTCTTGGCATGATACACCACCGGAAGGCTTTAGTCTAACTGTAAGCATTCTTGAGAGAATAAAATAACAGTTTTTCCTTTTCGTTAAATTTGGCATGTCATGCACTTTTTTTCTGTTCAGCTGTCCACCTTTGCAACAATGTGGGCTGCATTATTTGGATGGATATCCCGGTCATCTTTGGCCTATGTGTATGGGCTTGATGAAAGTTCTATGGAAGATTTGTTGGTTGCAAGTGGAAGAGAATGTCCTCGGAAAATGGTTTTAAATGATGGCCATTCATCTGAAATTAGAAGAGCTTTGGATACTTGTGTATGTAATGCCCTGCCAGTACTTGTATCAAACTGGAGGATGCAAATTCCAGTCTCGAAGTTGGAGATTACTCTGGTATGGATAAAGCTAGTTGAACATATCATCACCCTTATCAGTGAATAAATTAAAAGAAAAATGGTTACAAGCAACAGTCTATAACGCATTTCTATTTTATCACTTATATTTCTTTAAAAGGACTCCCTAGTTGGCTAGTTGAACGTGGATATGTCTTTACTGGCTAGTACATTTGTTTTTTGCACAAGTAATCTCAGTCTACTGTACCAGGAGGCTTCCTGTTGCATTTTATTCTGATATTTACACAACTCCAACTGAGATGAATCAAGCCACCAATATTTTGGTCTGTATAAAAATAATTTTCTAGTCGCAGATTTTTCTCTCACCCACAAATGCAGATAATAGGCTGTGCATCTTTGGAAACAGGGAATGTTTAGTGGAGGCCGTATGTGACAGTTTTGAACTAGGGTGAATATTTTTGTGTGCATGTGATTCTATTGAACTTAGCTGAGCTGCTAGTATATGTATCCACGAAACAATTTTGTTTGTTAGTTTGATCATGGTATCTGTAATTAGCATTGCTGTGCATCTAATATGATTTTTTTCCCTTCCTGCTAGGGATACTTGATCGACACAATGTCATTTGTTGATGCACTACCTTCGCTGAGATCAAGGCAGTGGCAAGTGATGGTTCTTGTGTTGCTTGATGCACTCTCAATCCATCAGCTTCCTGGTCTTGCTCAGACAATGTCAGATTCGAGGCTTCTGCATAAGGTGATGATGCCTTTCCCTCCCCTTCTGCTATGCAAGTAGGCGGATGCATATTCTTTTGAATAAATCTGATCTTTATTCCCTTTTGTGTGCTGCAGCTTTTAAACTCAGCTCAGGTTAGCAGAGAGGAGTATGACTCCATGATTGACCTCATCCTCCCTTTTGGAAGATCCACGCAGAGGCAGGCATCCCTGCCAAGTTAACCTCGAGCAATAAGTATTGCGATTTGGTTGGTCTTGAGGCCTTGAGGTCTGGTTCTGCCCAGTGCTCGACTTAGGATCCGAATACATATTTACACAACCAAGTAAAATAGAGGCTCTACATATCAGCATCAGCGTGACAGTTGATTCAGATATACCGTCAGAGCGATGCCTCTTGTGTCTGGTTCTCTGGGTTTTGGTTCGGAACACGTGTTTGCAAAATATCGGGTTGCTACCAGTTGCTTGCATTATTCCTTTTGCATTGGCTTCAGCCATACAAACGGGCACTGATTCCTGTCATTCTCAGGGAACTGTTAGCTTTAGTAAGGAGAGCAAAAGATAACTGCCTCCAGAACAATGTTTCATCAAGCCCACTATGGACTTTTATCTCTGATCGCTAGCGCAGTTCAGAATTAGTGCGTAGTACGTGGGGAGTTTACCTCTTTTTCTACTGTTCGTGTGTTTGTGCAGTTTTGTCAGGTTAGCCCAGCTGATTTTGACCAGCTAACAACCCACTGATGAGTCGTAATTGATCAGTGCTAGATATCAAGTGTTATATACAGTAGTAAAAAACCATCTGCTCAGCTCAAGACTGTCCCTGCGTTTACATCTATAATTCTGAATTATCTGTGTCAATCTAACATCCATGGTCAATTGCAGTCAGTGGCTGTTCCTTTCTACTACTACAAGACTACAAGTTGGCAGCTCATTTGAGAGAAGAAATACAGAAAAAGGTTGGCATCTCAAGTGCAAAAACATTGAAACCAAGATGGTGCCACTGCCGCTGATTTTTATGCCTGTGATGCTGCCTTATCGCGAAAAAAAACTAAAGGGGGTTGGATCATAACTAGCTGGTGTGAAGTGTGAACTGAGCAGCCTGAGATTGAGGATTAGTAGCGTACTGGCTTGCCCCTTATTTCCATGTCACAAAGTCGCTGATTTTGTTGGATTCATGTCCTGATTGGCTGCTTGTCTCGATCGGAATGGACAGCAGCCTCTGGGTCTCTCTTCTGACCGGTCGACTAGATTATCCACACTTTAAATGATACTATCGGCTACAACGCTCAACTACAAGTATCAAACTACTAGCATAAATGCCTTATCCCTCCCATCTCCAAAAAAGTTTTAATTTATAGAGATAAATCTGAACATAGTTGAAATTATATTTTTCGGGATGGACTAAACACTAGAATTTAGGTTCATGTTTTGGTTTTGAGAGCTGAAAATTTCTGACGACTAGAAGATCTCTTTCAAAATTATAATTTATATTGACTTTTAGAAAGCAACGCTTTGATCATAAACTTCTCTTAGACTATTTCGTTTACGGTTATCACTGGTATCTAGCCAGTGGAAATCTCTTGCAACTAAACATTTTAGATTCTTAAGTAGACGCGACATCTATAAACTCCGTCAGACTATCCTACTGGCTACTGCCCTCCCCAAGCATTGCCAATGTCAATTGTCAAACGGATCTCTTTCAAGAATTCCAAATCAATTTGGCATTTGACAGCGAGATAGTGGTGCTAAAAGTGAGCTTGTCCATCCATCATCCATGAACTCAACAGATATGTACAACAGCAATGGTGTGAACAATAGCAGTTACATGTCAACAAAACGCAGAAAAAAAAGGAATAATAATGAGAAAAATGGCCTACAAAACTGCCGGCTGCTCAACCTGCCTCCACAGCCTCTCAACAATGAAAAGAAGAGAAAAAAAAACATCTAATGTCAGCATATGTACACAAAGTGTGAAGTGTGGCCATCTTCATCAGCTCTCACCCTAGCGATCAGTCTCCAGCCAGCTCCTCAGGTTACACAGAGCCTCTGCTGAGAGGCTCTTGCAACTCCTTGGCCTCACCACCGCCTGCCCCACCTGCTCCCGCCGCGGCGACCCGAGCTCCGAGACGAAGCAGACGACGATCACCGTCAGGTTGTCCGCGGTCTCGAGCTGCTTCGCCTCCATGACGAGCTCCCTCGCGCATCTCTCAGGGTCGTCGTGCTGACGGAGCCCCCTGCGGACAATGCTCACCGCATGCTGGCTGGTCATCACATCCCATATCCCATCGCACCCCATGATGAGGAACTCGTCATCCTCGGTGAGCATGGCCTGCTGGAACTCTGGCTCAGCGATGAGAGGCGATGTCGAGCCATCCGGCATTTTCATGTCCCAGTCCCCTAGTGCCCGAGTCACGGATAGGACTCCATTGAGGTAGCCATCCTCAATGTATCCGCCGGATGCAGCGACCCTTTCACACTCCTCGGCATAGTTTGCTCTGTGATCTCGAGACATCTCCATCGCTACACCTCTGCGACAAAGGACTGCACGGCAATCCCCAGCATTTGCAACCAACAATTGCCTGCAAGGCAGTTCAGCAGAACCTTGAGCGAGCATGAACACCGGGGCACGAGACATGCAAATCGAAGTATTGGATATGTTTTTATTTACCTCCCAAAGACTAATGCGGTGAGTGCTGTAGTTCCAGATGAGCGGCTGATATCTAAATCAGCCGCTAAGGCAAGATCAGCCTGCAAGAAGGCCCTACGAACAGAGTTCTCAACAGACTGAACATATGTTTCATCTACTTGTGATGCTTGTGGGAACTCGCTGTCCTCAAATAGGAACTTCATTGCATGCCTTTTCATGTAAGCTGCAGCATCAGGACCTCCATGGCCATCGAATACCTAAAATGCAAAGGGAAGAAGCAAGACAATAAGTTCAACAATTGTTGCTGAGGATGTGACAGTCACAAATCAGCACAGGCATTCACATAGTAATCACTTACCCCATAGAAGGCACTAGGCAGCGGACACATCAAGAGCGATCCAAGATGGGCGGAAAGATCATCTATCCGGATGTGCTCATCTTCCATGTACCTCCTAGGTCCAATATCAGCAAAGCTACCAGACCGGATACTGGGAACAAACTGCAGTGCTTCGATTGATACGCTCGGTGCACCACCAGCACCTTCCAACCCCTATTTTAATAACAGACAAAAACATAATCATTACTAATCTTATATTTCATATACAAAACAAATAAAAATGTCCCATTCTTTTTTGTATTTGCTAAATTATATACCCAGCACTGAGAATGAGCTACTAGCGTAGCTCTGTTTCGAAGAAACATAAAACCAATCCTGCTGCTCACACAGTACTATTACTATGATTTGTTCCCTACTCACACTGAAATAAGTTACTGAACCACAGTTGAAAAGTCTCGGCCACAACTACACAAATAGACTACATTAACAATCCATCAAGACAAATTCGTATGAACTTGCAAGAAAACACAAAAATACATACTACAACCCAACAACCACTAGCACTAGCTCCACAATGGATCCAATAATTTCAGCACCCACCTTCTCAACCTTCTGGCCTACAACCACCACCCTATACTCCCTAAAAGGGACTACCTTTTTTCTTACAAAGTGTGTCAGCCTTTTGCACCCACAATCAGAAAAAAATTTCTTGTAACAAACACAAAAGCAGCAAACTCCCCAAACCTAAAATCAAATAACAGGATGACAGTAACAAATCTAAGATGATTATGGTAAGTGAAAGCACCTTTTCCTACGAGTATTAGCAAATAATCCTAAAAATACTTTTTTAAAAAAAAAGCAGGTAAACTGGGAGTAATCATTTGCTAGATTTCATGGTTAATCACGAATTTACGATCTCCCATCCAACTGAAATACTGAAAACATAGAACTCATCAAAGGCGCGAGCTTTAGCAAACTCACCATGTGAGGCACCTCGACGGCGACCTCGACCTCGACCCCCACGCCGACCTCCGGCGGGGCCACCGCCGCCGCCGCCGCGGCGGACATCCCGACCACCTCCTCGACACCCTTGGCGACGCACCGGTGGTACTGCACCTCCAACACCGGCACGGGCTGATGCATCACCTCCGCCTCCGCCACCATCTCCCCGCCGCCTCTCCGGCGACCGGAGAAAAATCAAGAAAAGAAAAAAAAAAGAACCGTAACCGAAAGAAGCGAGCACCGATCGATCCGCTGCGGCGAGGAGAGCGCGGAAGCCGGCGAGTTTCCGCGATCCGAGGGGAGGGGAGGGCGATCTCGATGGTTTCAAGGACACGGTTTCTTGATCTGAAGAGGAGGAGGAGGGGGGAAGAAATGGGCAAAGAGGAAGAGGGTGGTTGGTATTTATCCGGTGGTGGTGACCGGCGGCGACCGGCGCCGATGCGGACGGGTGACCGGGTGGTGGCGGTGGCCGCACGCACGCGGCTGGCTCGCCGGACACGTGGCGGTCTCACGCCCGTGTGATTGCCTGCCGACCTCTGCACTGCACTTGCACAGTAGTACCTCCCTTCTTTCTCGATAAAGATGTGTTTTTAAGAGTGCTAATCACATGGTTTTTACCGTGCTAATTACTGGATACCATGAAGAATGATAAAAGAATGGGTCTTTTTTGGAGTGGTAATCAAATGATTTATGGAAATGTTGTTTGTGATGCCATGAAGAACAGTCTATATATAAGGGAAATGTTTGGGATGCAAAAGGAAGAACAAGCTAAAAAGATGTAATTTTGCAAGAGTGGGATTTGGTTTGGAGGAATGGTGGTGTTTATATTTATACTTTGGTTTGTGGGACAGTGGGAGGTGTGATCAATGAGTGTTTTTTGTGTTGTTTGTTTTACACATGTTTCACATGCTTGTTATGGGTGGTTAATGTTGAGGATGGTTTTGCTACAATGCATTAATTAGCTGGTGTTTTTAGTGTTTAATCACTAATAACCCGTGGTAAATGCATAGCAGGTTACTATTTTTCCCTTCTTCACTAGGCAGCTCTGTTGGGAATAAAAAGGCAGGTTATTATTACTTTCTTGAAGGGCAAAAAATGACAATCACACATGCTAATAATATAAAGATTACTATTTTTTAGGGGAAAATGGGAATCACTTGCAGGAGTGACTGTTTCTTGCACGTCATCAGCTGAATGAATCTCTGCCCACGTGTTGGAACTTGCTGTTAACAACTGAACAATAGAGCAGCTTAGTAGTAAGAAGGAATCTTTATAACCTTTGTCATCTTATCTCTTGTGCAAGAATAAGATGGCAAATCAGATTGTTGTCTACTGCCTGTCAGTGGAATCACAATGGAAGATAACTACTGTACATGACTAAGAACAATCAACTTTTCGTTATGAAATTTCACCCACTGTTTCTTGCTGAATATGACATTATAAACATAGAGGATTATATATATATACATATATAAAGAAAATCGAGCTACCTAGGAGTTAATGTTTTATGGTCATGATTAGTTACTTAGTTTATTTAATACAACAGTGACTCCAACAGTGCACGATTATTCCAAAAAGGACGTAGCACATCCAATAATATAGACCGTAATAAAAATATTAGTCAATAAATTTATTACCTATATTCCAAATTGTAAGCATTTATATGTTATTTAGCTGAGATTAAGGTTAAAAATATTATTCCTTAAAAAAAAAAGAAGTGAATGGGGGTAGAAGGATATGTGGGGTGTGACAGATTTTGAATAAGGTATGCTTTATGGGATATGTAGTACGTGAATAGTAAAAATATATTTATATTTTGGTATAGAATTCAAATATCAGAAATACTTATATACTGTAACGAATAGATTTTGGTTGTATTAGTCCCACATGGAGAGTTTAAATATTTTTGAGCCAGTTTATATACCCAGTTCACCCTAAACATAATACATCCAGGTTAACTCTTTTACATGATATGAGAACATAAGTGTGAGTGTTGCGTAAACATGAGCCACTCAATGTGTAGAGCTCAACCCATGCTCCATGGGTGTGTATATGTGATGGCTTGTATAGTGTCACGCCCTGAGTTTTACCCTAGCCAAGAATTAATTAAATAATGCATTAAAAATAATTTGTTAATTAAATGTCAAGAGAAAACCCAGTGTAAATTAATTTAATTTAATTGGAAGCTTTTTGGGATATTCTAAAATGTCCCGAAAGCATTTTAAATTATTAACATGATTTATATTTGAATTGCAGTCAATAAAATTTGTTCAAATAAACCTAATAAAAATCGGCAAAATTGGAGGCAATTTATTTTTTTCCCTCCTTCCTTTTTTTTCTTTCCCTTCACCCGGTCATCCTTTCGTTCTTTGTTTAGCCGTAGGTTTTCATTTTCAAGTCAAAATCTGAATTTCACTCGTGTTTTGGGCCCAAAAGGCCACGGCCCATCTCATCTCTCCTCTCCCTGGCCGCACCCAGCAGTTCCCCCTCTCCCTAGCACGATCTCCTCCCCCCTGCCCCTGATCGCACTCCACCTTCACCTCTCCCCCTGTCGTAGTCCTCTCCCCTCCTCCCTGCGATCTCTCCCCTCCTCAACCCTAGCCGCACTCCACCTCCCCCCTGGCCGAACTCCCCCTTCCCCTGTGTACGATCTCCACCTCAACTCCTCTCCAGATCACACCCCTCCCCTATCCTCTACCATGGGCAGCCCCATCTCCACCTCTCTCTCACGGTAAAATCAATTCATAATCTATTAGGATTTAATTTTTATCCCTTTGAAACTTTATCTACTTCTTTTTTTAATAGGAGATGGATTCCTAGATTGATCTCTAGCTCTCTCCTATAAATAGACCCTCAAGCCCCCACCTTTATTCGTCTTTTTCAGTCGCGTTGCGCCGCGGTCGTGACTCGCCTCCCACGCTCGTGCCGCAAAGCCACGTCTGTGTCGTCGACGCGTCCGTCGGTCGTGCCGTCGCCGTGCGCCACTGCTCCGCTAGCGCCATCGCCGTGCACCGCCACTCCAATCGCACTCGCCAAGCTACGTCGCCGCTTCGCCGAGGCCACCGCCTTGCGCCTCGCTGCGTTGTGCCGCGCTGCCTCGCCTTACCGCGCCGTGTTCGCGCCGCCTAACTGTCGTGCGCACCAGCCGCCGCTCTTCCCGCGCCGCTAACCGTCACGCGCAATCGCCGGCCGCATCCGCGCACCGCCGTGCTAACCACCTCGCCGCCCTATGTGCTGCCGCCACTTCTAAATCGCCTCCCCGGCCGCCGCTGCTCCACCTACGCCTGTTTGAGCCGCCGCCGCTCTTCCCCTCACGCCGCCGCTGCCATCGCTCGTGTGCCGACGTCGCCGTCTCGATGCCGTCCCTCACACCGGGTCGTCGTCATCGGCGCCGGTGAGCCGATCTCCCCTTGCTCCCTCTGTTCTCTCTCACGCCGCCACCGCGTCGCCATCGGTCTTCGCCACCGATCTCCTCCACCGAGCGCCGATCGTCGCCGCCGGGCGTCGTCCCCTCCGTCGTCCCGAGTCGCATTGGCCGTCGTCGCCGCGCCACCCCGGTGAGCCCGCTCTCCTCCCTTCCTCTGTTTCCTCGTGCCACCGCGAGTGTGCCCTGCCGCTCACCATCGGCCGACATCCTCCACCTCCACCCGATCTCGCCGCTGCCCTTGCGCCCGCGAGTTCGTCCGCCGCGTCACCGACACGCTTCGCCTCTGCCTCACTACGCCACGCCACCGGCCTCCCTCTGTTGCTACCGCTGCATCCCGCCGCCCGCGTCGGTACAACGGCCGACGCCGATTTCCTCGCGCCGGTTGCTGCCGGATACGTTGCCCGGCGTAACCACCACCCCCGCTTCTCCCGGCGCCGCCCCCTTTCCCGCGCCCGCCGCCAACCGCCTCCCGCACTTCCCGGCGTCGCATCTCGGCCACCGCACTAACCGTCGGTCCGCCCTAAGCGTGACGCCGCCGCGCTAGCCTCCCCCTTTAAAACCCCGGGAGTGCCGCCGCTGCTCCCCCTTTGCGCCGCCGCCCTCTGCCTCTCTCCGCCGCCCCACCGATCTGTCGCCGCGTCGCCTCTCACGCTGGCACGTCGCCACTCCCGCCGCCACCTCCACCTCGCCGACGCACTAATGCCCTCTCCACCTTCGGTAAGTGCTCGCATCGCACTCCTCCTTCTTTCCCCTCCTTGCCGACGTCGCCACACCGCCGACATCGCCGTCGTGCGTTTGCACGCTCCGGTCGTCGTCGTCACCCCTCCGGCCGCCATCGCCCTCGCCTCGCCGTCCTCCACCGCCGGTGAGCGCCGCCCCCTTCATCTCCTCTCCGCTGCCGCCGCGAGCACGCCACACCGCTCGGCGTCGCCGCCGCATCGTGCCGCGCTGCCCGCCGTCGCCCGCACGGCCGAGCTCCTATCTCCTTTCCTTTGTTTTCCCTGGCCGGTTTGCTGCCACACGCAACGTGCACCGCTGTCGCCGTCGGGTCGCCGCCCGATGTCGTCGCTGTCACGCCATCGTGTTGCCGCCCTCGCCTTCCCGGCCACCGCTGTTGCCGCCTCCCACTCGCGCCGCTCAGCCGAGCCATCTCCTTCCCCCTCCTCTGTTCTCTCACTGCCTCGTCGGACCCACCCGTCACACTCCCTCTCCCTCACTGGACCGTGGGCCCCGCCCGACAGTCTCCCCTCTCACTCACTTTTTCTCTCTCCCCGTGGGCCCCCTTTGACAGTACCTCCTCTCTCCCTCATTTCTCTGCCTTGTGGGCTCCACTCTCCCAGCCGTCAGCCTCCTCTCTCTTCTGTGCTGACGTCATTCCTCCAATTAATTGTGTAATAAATCATTAAGATTTTCTGTTTAGTTTAAAAATACAGTTAATCTTCTAAAATCCATAAGTAATTCATCTAGTCTCCGTTTAAGTCCATTCAAGTTTCATTAAATCTAGAAAAATGCCAAGAATCCATTAAAAATAGTTTCTTTCTCTGTTTTAGTAGTTTTGTAGTCTGTTTTTGCTTGTTTTGCCTTGTTTGTCGTAGGTTTTGACCCTGTCGCAGCACCGTTCGTTCTCGAAGTCATCACCGAAGTTCCTCGTGGGTCTAAGCAAGGCAAGTGGCATCCTTTTTTGAACATATTGATCCTATGATTATAAAATCACCGCTTTACATTCAAACATGCATTGTATTCAAATGTATTTACTTTATTTATCTATTGGGCAATTACCCTTATATCCGTTGTTTCCCACTCATTATTATTGTCATCCCAGGGTTAATTTGACTAGACTTAGGGTTAGGCAATGCTTAGCCATGCTTAGTTCAACTAGCTTACCAATTATCATTTAATTATTGATTAGACTTTGATAGACCTTAATGGTTGTGATCATTATTCATTTTCCCGATGTGGATTTAATACAACTAAAATATTGCTTATGGTGGGCTGTGGGTGCATGGTTTTGAGAGTCGTGCACACGACAATTAAGGACCGGTTCTTGGGAAACCCTGAAAGTCTTACACGTACTAACCACAAGCCAGAATAGGGAACGGTAAGACTCATAATCTAGCTTGTCCCTATTCGACGTACCAAGACAAGGGTGAGCATGATAGAGTATGGACGGGCAATCGTGGTGTAACGAAAGCCTCTGCTGCTTCCGGATTCACCAAGGCACAAGAGGAGACTGTCCGATTTGGTGTAAAGGGAGGGTGAAACTTGAAGTGCGGTGCGATTGTCTAGGGTGGGTTAGGTGAAAGGTCTTATCATGGTTTCCGTACTGAGGTATCGTGGTGATTCGTTGGGGCATGGTAACATGCTTGGGAGCTATGTCTTGTGGGTAAAGTTGTACACCTCTGCAGAGTAAAACTATTCGAATAGTCTTGCCCGCGGTTATGGGATGAACTGACAGATTCGCTGGGATTAGTTGAACCTTATATAATTTGATTAATCTTGGAACTGGTTTGACCCTGCTCAACGTGGTGTAACGTTGGTAGTGGTTTGGGTCTGTCGCAACGTGGTGTAACGTTGGGCAGAGGGTTGACCCTGTCGCTACGTGGTGTAACGTTCGACAACGGTTTGGGCCTGTTACAACGTGGTGTAACGTTGGACAGTGGATGTTTATTTTTAAATGTTTACTTTACTTTTATTCAGTCTATTTTATTTATTGTTTTGCTAAATTACTGCAGCTTTTATGCAATTTAACCTTAGTCTATCTTTGTATCCTATTGCATGCATTATTCTCCTCTCTTGGGTGTTACTTGTTCAGTACGGTGGTTTGTACTCAGTCTTGCTTAATATTTTTTCCCCACCAGAGAAAGTGCCAGAGCCTAAGTCAGAAGTTAGAAGAAGGTTGTTCCCAAGGTTGAAGTGAGGTTCAGTCTGCCGTCGAGAATGCCTGTGGTGTGGAGCCGTCATCGCCAGCTGAAGCTGAAGATTAGATGGTTTAGTTTGTTTTCCTTTTCCGCTGCATTTCAATAGATAATTGTTTTTATTTATTTTTAAGTCGTGGAACTGTGTATTAATTTGTCATAGTGTATACTCGGGCTGATTCCTGGACCGAGATTAATGCATGCTATTGTTTAGAAATTGGTGTAAATTTCTAGGTGTGACATATAGGCAGTGTTGTGCCACCGAGGAGCACAAAGGGGAGATCCCCATCCGTTCGTAGTGTTTTTGGTCTATTCATGTGTTTTTGGCACCGCACTAAGAGGATATCTGCATCCAATCGTAGTGTTTTTGTTCCATTCATGTATTCCTAGTTCCAGTTTAGGCCCATTAGGCCTAACTGCTCATTTGGTGTGATTAGTCTGACACGGAGAGTTTAGATGGTACCTCTAGGTTAATTTTTTACACAAACTAATGACGAAAGTGTACGTTCAGTGCTATATGCATATAAGCTCACTTACATGAAACAATGTCGAAAATGTAAGTGAAGTATTATTTAAATGTGCACCAACTCAATGTGTGTAGAGTGGACTACTTTGTGAACATGGCCTGCTCAATATGTAGTGTGGACTATACCAAATTATGGGCTATAGTGTTACATAGACCATGTCATCGCATGGTATAAGAGAAACATATCATCTTTTAGGGTTTGAGGGAACGAGAGTGTAGAGAGATGGGTGGTTTTGGATGTATTTTGGGAACATGATTTTATCAATAAAGTTTAGAAAATTCATCTGCAGTTCAGTTTTTTCAATTTGGATTTGTCCTTTGATAGGTTTTTTTATAGTGTTATATTGCTTCTAGATTTTAAATATTCGTATTAAAGTTGAGTTTCCAAAATGCAAAGTTTGACATAATTTTTATTGGTTAGTTTTAATTAATCTAGTTTTTAGTGAACCTCTGTCAATTCTTGGTCAGATTAAAGTTTGCTTAAATCCTATTAATTTCTTCCATTGTTTTCCCTGCCTACTGTAAAAATAATATTAAACCTATACTTTGTCTATAACTTATGTCTTTAAGTTTCACATTAAATGGTTTTCAATTGCTTAATTTATAACCATTTCCGTTCAAATGGGTTGTAGTGTATATCGTGTGTCACCATAGCTTCCACTTTGAGTCCTTTGGTTGAATTCTTTTGTTAGATGAAAGATTATCTGATTTTTGTGATAGCTATTTTATGGTATAAATGATAGAATTAATTAGTATACAGTTAAAAGTCTACTTCAGAAACGTGAGATGATCAACTTGCATATAAAAACTTTTTATAAAAAAAATATCATTTAATAGATTGAAAAGCATGCACGTAAAAAAATAATCTAGCAAAAAAAAGAATGCAGTCTTTGCTGAGCTTTTTTTTTGTTTTTGGTATTGATTGATAAATTGCTTTAGCATAATTTTGTTACATATTTGTTCTTATTTTGAAAAGGAAACCAACGATCATTAATTTACACCCTCTGATCGACACTATCCAATTCTACATCCTCATACGTTTTTCACATCAATAATCTAAAGATTTGAATTGAAAAAATAATTTTGACTTTGTATTGTTTTATTAGCTTGACCACTCCTATTTTATAAAAAAAACTTATATGCATAGACAATACATTATATTGCTAAAATGTGTTAGAACAATGTCCCCTAATAAATAAAGAATGAATAGAGGTAGAGGATATGAGTGGATAAAATGCAAAGAATTTCAAATGAAAAATGATTCATGTGATAAGTAGAACCGCGAGTTCTTAAAATAGCAAAATTAACCCGTGTTTAAAAATATTTTGAATTGGTTGAAACAAGATTGCATGTGTATACTTCCTTTAAAAAATACACAAAAAAATCATTCATCTGAGGAAACAAAAACACCGTGCTTAAAATATTGAGTTGTACGAAGATTGGCTATAGTATTCACGCATGTTTTGTTGATATAGTGGCCCACTTGACCATTGACAATGATGGTTGGGTGGTAGACTCACAACATTGATGATTTTTATAGTAGCATAGACTATCTATTCCATATGTCCCAAAATATCGAAATTTCTAACATTACATACTGCAATACACATGCATTTAGTCCGTAAATATAAACATAGAGATTTCATTGATTATAATAAAAGATCTAAAACATACGAGAGATAAAACCACAACAATTTCTTGTTGAATCTAATAAATATTATGAAACAGTGAGAGTGCATAATGTGTCTTAACTTTTAAGTAGGGTACGTCATAATACCAATATAATGGTGGAGAATATTGCTTTCATTATGTATAAAATTGGAAGAGATTTGTAGATTGGTGAGGGAGAAGTTGTTCACCCTTTCATATATATGATTAAGTTATAAGCCTATTAAGAGGGTGTCTGGGATAGCTGAGATTTTAGGATTGAAAGATTATATGTTTTTTATAATTATTTGAGGGTACAAACGACTAAATTTACTATAAAGTAAAAATATTGTTTTAGAATGGTCATACGAGGGATTTTCTATTGAAAATATTTGCATGAAACATGCCGTTTATGAGCTTGAAAAACATGTGCATAAAAATCCAAAATCTATAATTGGATTAGAACAGTCTGATTGTGATAATGTGATGTCTATCCACATTGGTGGCTACTGTATATAGATTATGTTGTACACTAGTACTATTGAAAAATAAAATGAGAAAATTTTGCTTTCATATATAAACCACAGACACAAACAGTGTGCAAGATTATATATAATGTTGACAAAGCAATAGCACACCAGGATAACCCTGACGCAACCATGTTCTAAATCACATGATGAGGTAATCCGATCCGCTTCATGTTCACAAATGACACCAGCTTGCTTCATTTGGGGATAAACTAAATAATCAAAAGATATACGTCATGTCTTCTCGCTCTTGCTTATACTTCCTAAAGTTTAAATTTTCAACTTTAAATTTAAAGTTGATTTTAGGTTTTTTTATTGTATTTTTTTAGCATTTGCTTTTAAACAAATATATAAAAGTTTTGTCCATAAATTATTTTTTATTTGCAAATATGTCATCTGTTTTTTTAAAAAAATTTGAAAAGATGGCCCATAATTATAATTGCAATGCTATTGCTTGCAGCTTCATTTCTTTTTCATACCACTTTCTTCCTACAAGAAGCTAACTCTTGTGGCTTCTTTTGTTTCTGACGCATCTTCACTTTGGACAAGTTGACCAAAAAAATAGACAACTTTAGAAGATCTTTTTATAATTGGATGGTTGGTAATTTTAAGGAAATTTTTGTGGAGTACTCTAAGCTGTTTAGTCAGACCCCCCCCCCCTTTCTTTTGACAAAATTAATAGGATCTTTTTTTGTAAAATTACAGATTGTTTCTTCAGTCACAAGATTTAAAAAAAACTTGTGAGAAATGATTTGGGATAGTGAAATTAAAACCACCCATATATCAACCAACTTCATTAAAACTATTTTTTGCGAGGATTAAAACCATATATAGTACTGAGAAAACAAAATCTTGAAATCTCATCTAGGTCTTAATCTTGTACTATATGTATCTCAATTGAAACTCAGCCAGATGTAAGGTCAAGTGAGTTAGTTAATTTATTTTTCTTGAAGTTTCTTGAGCTTGAGCCAATGGGAGGACGACAGGTCATCTCCTAAGAACAGTGGTGACAAGGAAAGATGGCCCTTTCTTCTTCCCCTTGTGGAGCTCCCTTTCTTGTCTGCAGATGGTTGAGAAAATTGGCAAGCAAGACTGTCTTCTTGTTCCTTGTTGCCTCATCATCACCATCACCACCATTCATTTTGGTCACATTGCAATGCAAGAAATGAAAACAACTAAAAGCCAGGTGGCAGTGGCACTAGTAGTCACAAGACACTCTAGCTATATATTTGTGGATTGCAAGAAAAAGAGGAAGAAATGCAGCATGTATTCTGGATTTTTTTTTCTTTAGGGGACCCTTCATGTTGTTCAGCCACAAATTCATGAAACATCTAGACATTTGGTCTGGAGGAAGACAAAGAAAATCAAATGGATTGATGAGTTTCTGGTCAGGAGATCAAACCAGTTTTGTTTTCCACTGCATGATGCATGATTGAGTAGTTGGTTAGGGTGAGCACAGGCTGATGAAATTTGTTTTTGTTTTATGTTTGTTCAGCAGTATATACTTGTATACATATGTTCTTAATTAACTTATTGCAGTATACTACACAAGAATATGTAACAGTTAGGCATGATAATATTTCTTCTTCCCACTGCCTTAATATTATCACTTCTGTTCACTAATCAAAGATTTTTCTTTCTAGAGGTTGCTTAGTGGTTTGTTTCCATTTCCCTTTTAATTATTGTTGTAGGTATAGAGTTTCCTCCTTGTAATGTACAAGCTACACCTGAAAGCAACAGATGCAAAAATGTGCAGCTGATACAGGAGGACGTCATCGGATAACGCAATCTAACTACCATCCTGAAAAAGATACTTCAATGGGATTAGCAATAAATTAATGAACAAAATGCATCAACAGGTCAAGAATCATACGGAGTAAGTACCAGTGATCAGTACGCCAGGCCAAACACAGCCCAGCCGAGGCCAAAAGAAATTCATAACTGGCCCAAATTTTGGATCTCCTGGAATTATAATTAATTCAAAGATCATCCATAATCTGCAATATTTTTATACCTTTTATTTTTTGATATGCTAATAACTTTATAATTTCTATGGTGGCATCTAGTACTGTGATAGCATAAATAATGTATTTCATCCTATTTCCCCATCTAATAGATTTTATTTATGGATCAAATTAGTAATTACTACTTGTGGAGTTTGAAAGAGTAGAACTTAAAATTAATTAAACGACATTCTCATAAGCCATCCATGACTAAGATCATTTCTATTCGTAAAATGTCACCATTAGAGAATTAGATATCATTATTAATTTTCATATCAAGAAAATAAAACTATTAGTTAGAGCAAGGTAGCAAGGCCAAATCCATCACTTTCACATCAGACATTCTAACTCCTTAGCCATCTAATCCATTTAAGTGCCAACTTTGAGGGGAAACATCACACCAGATTAAAGTCCATCGCATGTTCTCCAATGTCAAAATTCATGTATTTTTGATGTGAGAGTCTAACCATCAAAGTGTACTTACAATCAGAAAAGGTACCCTTGAATAAAAATCCATCCAATTAAGCTGCCGTTCAACTATTCCATTCAACAAATTTGACGTTTAAAACCAGACCAACTCACACTGGTCCATATCCGTGCCGCATAATTAAATTTCACACCAATCAAAGGTCAAAAGTACTGCAATAGGTTTTGAAAATTTGAAACACAACCATGTACATACATTAATTTCATCCCCACATATTGATTACAGCTGACAAATTCATTGAGCTTTGCACCAACGAGTTGAAAATTTCAAATCCAAGGAACTTTTAGCTGCTTACTTACCACATGATGCAGACTTGATCAAATTAATATTGACTGAACATGAGAGTGCATGGCCAATCATATAGAGACAGTCAGACAGCCATAGTACATAGTAGAAGATAGCTTTTGTTTTCTAGGCAAACCATGGATTTTAAACTGCATGATTTGGTCTGAAATTTTGACCGAATTAAGCAACTACTACATCAATAAAGAATCACATAGATTTGAAGTAGACTGAACAATTAAATTAAATTAAGATGATGTTTTTGGTTTGATCTGATCGGTTGGACCGGTTGAGCCTGCAGTGTTCTTGCCGGCCGGCCGTCGAACAGCCTGTCATGTCGGGGCCATGGCTCCTGATTAATTTGTCTTAATATGGCTCTGCTTCAGTTAGATCATGTCAGGTTAATTATACTTAGGACTGGGTGATTAATTGGTTCGTTAGGATGGCATCTCAGGATTCCATCGGCTAATTAATCGAGATGATTAAAAGAGTAATGTTTGTCATCAATCAATTACGGACAGATCGATGACGGTGTATATCTCAAATTCGTAAAGCAGTGACAAAAGGGAGACAACACGGCAAACAAGGCTCTTAATTAATCATACAAAGTTCATTAGTTCCAACTGCTTGATATGATATGATTAAGAGCATGTTTATTACTTAAAACGTTTTAGGCATATAAGATAGTACTATGTTTTAGTTTAATTACACAGGAAGTTCTTGTCATAACTCAAACTTTTTAATTATGTGTATTCCAGATGCATGCAGATGGGGGAATATAAATAATGTAGTTATCTTTCAAATTAAAGCTTAACGAGAATATGGTGGATTTGGAAATTAAATTTGATCATGATGCAACTGGAAACATAATGTTAGAGTTCATCTATATGTCTTTGCACATTGAATAATTAAAATTAAGCGACAACTTGGACAACTTTTTCTTGTAAAGATGCCATGAAAGTTGTACAGTGATCTATAGTGCTACATCTTCTTTCTCGGACAGTCATGATCGCCAAACACCATCATATATAGGTAGGACGGCCAACTTTGCAAGATGGACACATAAAAAATAGTTTACAAATAATAAAATTGCAGGAAAAGGGGGAGACCCATAATGATATGAACTAGCTCAAAAAGATGTGTCCTTGGATTTCTAGAGTAGCATGCATACTAATCACTGAACCCTATTATATTTGCAGTTTGTTTTTCTTTTAAAAAAATGTAAGCTTTGAATGCGAATGTGATTGTTGTTTCCTCTATACCATCTGTTAATTTATAGGAGCTTTCACAAATTTACCATTATTTTATTTAAAATTGTAAGGAGGTCATGACAGTTCTAGTGGCATTTTTGTAATTTTTAGTGACTATTTTATAATAACGGTTTAAACCAGTGGTAAATTTATAATTGTCCCTAATATTTATGAGCAAATATATACGCACCTGTTTAATAATAGCCAGTTTTAACTTTTCGATTCCATCAATCAAGGCCAACAACATTTTCTTTTGAAAAACATAAATATATATGTAGCACAAAAGTGGTAGTTAGATTTGTAAGCAAAATTCCTACATTTGGCAGTGTGTGCTTTTGTATTGCTCAAAAGCAACAATCAAAATTAGATGAATCAAAGTCAAAATGCTAACTTGGGGAGTATACATCATTGGTAATCTCCCTCCATCAACCATTCTCTTAATCTCTTTGATCCCGACCAAATCTCGACTTAAGAAATGGAGGTGGTAGTAGTAGTAGATGGCCACCTAGAGCTAATTAAGCTAAAGTAGTAGCCTAATTAGACAGATGGTTATCATAATCTAATTAGGAGGAGGAGGTGTAGGAGTATTTGTTTTTATTGCCTGCTGGCAGTGAGGCAGAGTGGTGCCATGCTCCGACCATGACAGTCTGTCCCAGACCTTCAATCATTTGCTTTGATTTTGCCTTCTTCAAGGCCTCCAAATTTTGGCAGATTTTGTGTGCTCATCTTTGTGGATCATCCATGCAAATTTTTCCCTTGCCAAATCACCATATAGATTTTGATTTGGTTCTGTGACATTTGTGTGTGGATTTTGGCTTTTGGAGTGCATCCAAATAATTGTCATTTATCAATACAATGTGGTTTGGAACTAGTTTCATGTAATGGGACACGTGGTTAACAAGCTTTGGCGCTAGTTTCCAAATAATTGTCATGTAATGGGGCACTAGTTTGCAACTTAAATATGACGAATAATCCTATTATTGCAACCCATCCCCCAACACACAATGATATAACAATATAACAAGGGAGAGTATACACATAAATAAAATCACTGTTTCCAGGAGGGGGGGGGGGTGAGGATCAGTATATGAAATGCACTCTTTGGTAAGCTCTCGTTGATTGATCTTGATCTATGGTTGAGAGCCGAGCAATGACACAGTGTGTTCTACCTGAGGATTTTTCTCTCACACGCGTGCGTAATAAGTGTGGGATAGAGACGTGCATGTGTGTATGCGTATGTTGTGATGTGAGTGTGGTGTGTATTCGATGTATCCCGAGTTGCACCTTTTCAAAAAAAAAAAGATTGATCTAAGGTTGATAAGCCATAAAAAAAATAGAAGAAACTTTGTTTTTTGTTGTTCATTTTTCTAAATATCTATGCTGAAAAACATAGTGCAGAAAAATAAAAATCCTAAATTTTAGTTACGGTTGATAAGCCCAACTAACAGAGTTTAGCACCCATCTACGATAGGTGCTCCATAAAAGAAGTTACAAAGCAAACTCTACATATAACCAATGTATAATAGAGTTCTGTTATTTATTACCACCCTTAAAACTATACAGCCAACACAACAATCTTATTTCCAAAACTTTTTTTTTCACCACATAATAAATACATGTACTATAGAACGGTAAAAATGATCATGAAGCAAAAGAAAAAAAAATCAGAGAGATGGCCCCACATGAGATTGGCGCCACGGGACCGGAACCTTTCAACGGTCAAACAGACAAAGTTAATAAGTAATTAGTAGCACTAATTAATAAGAGTAAACACAAAATTTATTTTTTATAATAATAAAAAAATATTTTTTGCTGTCTGGCATGGCAATCTCTGGTGTGTTATAGGCAGGGGTGCACCCGTCTCCTTCCTCCTCCGATCGTCCCCCTCCCTCCCGCATTCCGCGCCGGAGTTGGGGACAGAGCGCCAGCGCCAGCGCCAGATTGGGCGCTGCCACCCCGCCGCCCCGTCCTCTCTCCGGTGAGCATCCGCCTGGTCCGGCGATCTTGCTGTAGCCCTCTGGGTTGTTCTTGGATCCGGTGACCTCCGATTCTGCTTTCTGCTTGGTTGGATTCTAGGGGTGGAAGGGAGGGGAAAGTTGCTTCCTTTTTTGGTTGATTTGTTCTTGTGATTTTCTGGGGGAGATGGTGGCTAGGAGTTGATCGTGCTGCCGATGTTGGGTGATTTTGATGGGTTGATTTTGCATGGATGGATGAGTGGAGGGAGGTGGCTTTGGTGAGGAAAGGTGCCGACTTTGGCCGGTGCAAATTTGGTGGTCTGGATCGGTGAAATGAAATGTTTGCGTTCATTGGCGGTTTCTCGTTGCGATGTTCAACAAGAATAAGTGGGTGAATTGGTTGATTCTTGATGCGGATAATATTGCCGTGATCAGAATTGAATTTCCCATAGGAAAAATGGGGGTAATCTGTGCAAGTAGGAAATACTGTATAATTCTACAGCTGTTGTGCTATTGTGCGTGTGTTGAGGTGTTAACAATCCAATTGAGTTGGAGTAGACACAGGTCCCCGATTTCGACAAGAACTCGGCATCGTGGACAAAGTTTTTTTTCTCTCTCTGTCTTTTTTTTCTGTACTTTCTAGCCTAGTTGCCAATAGCTACTACAAATTGTTTGCAAGTGAATGTGCTTGATTGGCAACTATCTGATCATGCCTTGAGGAAATCTCTGTGCTTGTGCCTTTTTGACTTACCATTATGCTGCTCTTCGCAGGCGAATCAAGTACAGCTCATCTTTAGAAGGAAGTATCTTAAACATTAGCCTCTGCTTCCTCAGAACATGGCATCGGTGGGTGTGGTGCGTTCTTCCTTGGGGTTTCAGAATGAAACAAGTACAAGTGGTGATGTTGACCGGCTTCCGAATGAGATGAGCACTATGAGTATAAGGGATGATAAGGTAATATGCCTGGAGTGCTGGATCATGGCTGCCTTCTGATGTGACCAAGCCTACCATTGATACAATCATTGCTCACATCAAGATCAAGTGGGTCTTCATCACCTTCTGATGTATTGTGTGAGTTACTAATTTGATTCGCAAACGTTGCAGGACATTGAAGATATAGTAGTCAATGGCAATGGGACAGAACCTGGTCATATTATAGTAACAAGCATTGATGGAAGAAATGGGCAGGCTAAACAGGTACTGTTCAGATAACAATCACAGGTGGTGTTAATGTTGAGGGTTTTTTACCATCCTTGAAAAGTACTTCAAGATACCAAAAATTTTAGGATAAATTTTTGATACCTCAAGGTACAATGTACCTTAAGGTACTATACTCTTTAGACTAAAAAATATGGTACTTTGGGGTACTTTTTCAAAGATGGTAAAAAACCTCTAATGTTGATCCTTGTATGTTCCATTTAGTGCTGCCCAGCAAGCACAATAAGTTTTTTCTGTACACTGAGTTATCTATCTACATTGCAGACCATTAGCTACATGGCCGAGCGTGTCGTAGGCCATGGGTCCTTTGGAACTGTTTTCCAGGTTTGTGCCTGGACAGATCAATGTTGTGTTGCACTTGTTCAGTGTGTTCATTTGTGTGTCATACAATTAATAACGACTGATAGGCCCTTCATTTCTTCAATGATCTTGTATAGGCCAAGTGTCTGGAAACCGGCGAGACTGTGGCTATAAAGAAAGTTCTTCAAGACAAGAGATATAAGAACCGTGAGCTGCAAACGATGCGAGTCCTTGACCACCCAAATGTTGTTTCCCTAAAGCATTGTTTTTTCTCGAAGACTGAGAAGGAGGAGCTTTACCTCAATTTGGTGCTTGAGTATGTGCCAGAGACTGCTCATCGTGTAATCAAACATTACAACAAGATGAACCAACGCATGCCATTGATATATGCAAAACTGTACACGTATCAGGTAATGCTACACACCTAGATCTCTAGCACAGTTATTCACTGAGTATAACACAGCAAACCTATTGTAATTGACAGATATGTAGAGCTTTGTCATACATTCACAACACCATTGGAGTGTGTCACAGGGATATCAAGCCTCAAAATCTTCTGGTATGCTACATACTTGCATATAGTTATAATCTGTTTGTAACATACTGAGTTTCTGGAAAGTACTATTGTTGATTAGTCAGATGTTTTGCTAAAAGATAATTATTGACAGGTGAATCCGCATACTCATCAGCTAAAACTGTGTGACTTTGGCAGCGCAAAAGTCTTGGTATGATCACTCATTACTAGATACTCACATGGATTTCCCACTGTACCTAATCCGTGTGCTATTATTTATAGGTAAAAGGAGAACCAAATATTTCTTACATCTGCTCAAGGTATTACAGAGCTCCAGAGCTCATATTTGGTGCTACTGAATACACAACGGCAATTGATGTTTGGTCTGCCGGTTGTGTCCTTGCTGAACTCCTTCTGGGGCAGGTAAGAGATCACATTATTTACATGAGGCTTTTGGATCATCCAGTTCATTGCAACTGCCTACCTAAGCTTCATCCTTTTTTTTTGTTTCAAAAGCCTCTATTTCCTGGAGACAGTGGTGTTGATCAGCTTGTTGAAATCATCAAGGTAAATTTTATCTTGTGCCCATCACACTCCCTGTTAGTTGTTTACCTCCTATTTAACATGCTATTCTCTCAGGTACTGGGTACTCCAACACGAGAAGAGATTAAGTGCATGAATCCAAATTATACTGAGTTTAAGTTCCCGCAAATCAAAGCTCACCCATGGCACAAGGTAGGAATTAATCTTATGCTGGACTAATTATTTTTTTTTAGGTTTAAACCTAATATAGCTTCCCTTTTTTTCCTCCCTACCAGATCTTCCATAAAAGAATGCCTGCTGAAGCAGTCGACCTCGTTTCCAGACTTCTGCAGTATTCACCATACCTCCGATCCACTGCTGTGAGTGTTACTGCATTATTTGAGTGAAACTATTTTGTGAAGTTTTAGTTTTGCCATCACTATTATGTTACTGTTTTCTAATCACTGCATCATGCAAACAAGCACTGCCTTGCAAAGTAGTAGTTACTGACTGCACATTGCTTGATTTATCATTATAGTTGGAAGCATTGATCCATCCATTCTTCGATGAACTCCGGGATCCAAACACACGCTTACCAAATGGTCGATTCCTTCCTCCTCTCTTCAACTTCAAGCCCCATGGTAAACTTGCAGAACTGACTGAAAACAATTTTCTGAACCTCTGATCAAATTATGGTTGTGTACTAATCTGGCGGATTTGAGCAGAATTGAAGGGTATGCCAATGGAATTCCTGGTGAAGCTTATCCCTGAACACGCACGGAAGCAATGCGCCTTCGTAGGATGGTGATTTGTGAGCACATCATGAAGACTAGTTCAGAATTTCTTCAGTCATGCTTGCCTGCAGCAATTTGGGATCAGCTGGTGCATGGAACTAAATTTTTTGTCCGAGATTCTAACGCGATGTATTCTTTCCCCCTCCCACTGTGCTGCCGATGTAACCAAAAATCATCCGCGGTTTCTGTAAAGTTGATGAGGAAGAGTGTAATCAGATTACACTGGATTCGATCGGTTTGTCAGATTGTAGCAACATGCGAGGAAGGATGTTGCACACTGTGTATGGGTCAAAATGTTCGTCTGGTCCAATGTTTGAACATGGATCAGGAGGCTGGCTATTCATTTAATTGTACTTGCCACACTCAATTTCTTACATATGAGTAAGATTCTAAGAAGCTCTGTGCTGCTATCTGTGCATCAGTATCAGCAAGGTATGATCTTTGAAACATTTACAAGCTGAAAATCTTTGAAACATTTCTTACATACTGTTCTTGTCAGGACTCAGGGCAAGCCAAGCGCAGGACGCGAACTGATCAATCTGTGACATGGTAAACATTTACAAGCTGAAAATCTTCAATAATTAGGTCAAAACCACCAAACTCTTTCACCATAACCTCAACCTAAGTAAATTTATCTTCAGCTTTGCGAAGGTCATATATCTGCCTCGACTCAAAGTTCTCCTGTTCTTGTCAGATTGTTCAACTATACATAATACATATACCATGGTCTTTAAAACTAAACTCCTCTCTCACTAAACTTATTTTTAAATCTATACCTTTTGCCAACGTCACCTTATCTGGCAGGACCAAATAACACCACAAGCTTGTCTAGATGACATACCATCGTTATTTGGCCAAAAGAATACCGTAACACCAACTTTCCATAGTATAATAGTATTATTTGATCATGTCAGACAGGACGACGTGATCAAAAGGTTCATATCTCAAAATAAATTTTGGGAAGGTTTGGTTTTAAAATTATAAATTAAATGAGTTTTAAAATTAATAACAATTCTAGGCCAACCATCCCGATACTACACACTACTCTAAAAGACGTTTTTCTCTTTAAAGGCATTTTTGAACGTATGCTTTCAGATGTGTGATTCCTCTGTTCCAGCACGTATTACACCCATAGTATAGAAAACTAGATGGGGGTTGACCCGCTCTGGCCATCGGGTTATCAGTCGAACTGCTGGTTTTCATTTATTGATGTTATATTTGATTTGTATTATTTTAAATATGCAACCATCATAAATTAGTAAGTACGTATACGTAAACTAATATATCTATTATTACATGGCTACAACAACAATAAAATTAATTATAGTGCAGTAACATAATAAATTCATAATGCTATATTGCCATAGGATAATTAAAAAATTAGTTCGATTCTAAAAACCATCGGTGGTTCGTCGGTTCAAAAAAACCGTCCAATTCATCATTTTTTTACCGATTCAATTGCGATGACGGTCTTTGCGCACAACAGAGCCACCAAGAGTCGTCGGTTCTGGTTTTTTCCGGTCCAACCATCAGTCCGTTCTAGTTTTTTACTATGTTTATGCCCCCGATTCAGGTGTAACATGGATGTATACTATACTCTTTTAAATTATTTTAGTAGATGATATTTAACTTTTTAACGTGCGTTTGACTGTTTATCTTATTTAAAAAATTATGCAATTATCATTTATTGTCGTGACTTGGTTTATAATTAAATATGACCTCCGTTTCATATTATAAGATTTCATAGTCCTCACTAGATTCATATGAATGCTAATAAATATAGATACATATATAAACCATATATATTAATCAATGAATGAATTTAAGTGCAGTAAGAGCATATTATAGTATGAAGGGGTAATTATAAACTTGCCACTTATTTGAATCATCATTGTAAAACTGATACTAAAAATAATGTCACTAAAACCATCATTTTAATGGTATTCTTGCAATATAAAAAAATCATGACAAATTTGCAAAAGCCCCTGATATGAAATGGAGGAAGTATATTATAACCATGACTTGTATTGCATATTCATACAAATTTTTAAATAAGATAAATGGTTAAACACAAATACAACTCTAAAAATCAACAACATCGTCTATTAAAAATTTATGTGCGAAATGTTGATATATATAGATATGAAGCGATGACAGTGGCGTGCAACTTTATCATAGATATCTCCGACTTTTACAAGCATGCTGATGCTGCTCTCCATGATGCTGCCCCGTGCATGCCCTAGCTTGCTAGGAAGCAACGCAAACTGCGCCTTTTGATTCTACCAACCATGAGCGGAATGTTACGAGTGTGATCGAGAAATATTGTAGTAACATGCGAGGAAGGATGTTGTTGCACACTTTGTATGAATGACGATGTTTCATCTTTGCTATGAACAAATTGTTCTTGTACAAGTGTGAGAAAAATATTGTATCAATCGGTGACATTGTAAAAAATGAAAGAGGTGTAATTTGGCGAGCTGGATACTTTGGTATCACAGTAATGACTCCTGCAAGGTGACCCGGCAAAATGATCGCTTAGTCCCAATCTACCAAGCGATTACAAACAGGCAAACAGAATAACTCTGGAAACATCATAGGAAGTAATTATAATCAAAGAATAGAACATAATACTAACAACACTAGGAATAAGAAAGGTAATTAATCCAATGTACGAATATTAACCGCCATCACAAAGTTCCCGTGGACCAAGATTCAAGTAGTCGAGAGCAACTGATCCATAACAGATAATCTACAGATCCACGTGGCGCTATGCTACACCGTCCCTACAAGACCACATACATCAATTTGATGGAGCGAGTTGTCGGATGTAGATCACTGGAGCCGGCCCATTATATGCTTCACTCTTTGAACAACACGAACAAACTCATAAAATTGGTTGGAATCCATACCCATTGTTGTATTTACCGTTGTGCCGCCCTTACAGGAACTGAAATTTCCACCAAAAATTAGGTCAAAACCACCAAACTCTTTCACCAGGTCCTCCAGTATATTTATCTTCAGCTTCCAAATGTTATTTATTTGCCTCAGTTCACCCTTCTGTTCAGTTTTCTGCCACCACCTTCTTAAAATTTTCCTGTTTATGTCATTTTGTTCCACAGAAACTACACACTGTAGTGGAATGCCAAGGCGATGGAGGGCGATTTCTGCACCTCCAATTCCACTGTAGATCGATAGCACCCTTAACCCATCTGGATACAGGTCCTTCAGGACTGACAAAAGATAGCAGAGTGTGTCAGTCTGAAAACTGTATCTCATGGCTGCAATCCTATCTTGTGGATTCAGACCAAACAGGTTTGTGTGGTTGCGTGGGTAACCAAGTACCCGTTCAATCTGCTGAGGCTCCAAAGGGGCCAACTTATCTGGACCAACCCAAATAAGGTTTGCTAACTTGCACTGGTGCATAATGTGAATTTTCTTTTCTTGTGAAAGAAAACCTCCTGAATCTTTTATCAACCTCCCCAGTTTCTCACATAACTGCTCAATTCCTGCCACTTCTCCAGTAACACTGTTGAATTGTTTCCTTGTGTCCCATGAGGGCCAGAACAGCCTTGTGAATGAGAATGCATCTTCAATAGTCAATGGTGACTTGGGAACCACACGACGCCTTCTCTCTGTTGGAAGGTTATGAATGTAACCCTCCTTTCGCAAGAGAGCTGAGAAAAATTGGCTATCTACAAACTCAGGCTCCACATTGTATAAGAACTCCGATAGTTGACGCCATGTACCTTTGGGAATTTCAACAACATTTCCGTAGAAGAAATATGGGGGATTGGCAATGTCACCACGGACCTTTGCACGGATGCCCGTTGTCGTTTCATCGAGTTCTTCCTTGACAAACCCATCACTTGCTCTGGAACTGTGATCCTTAAGCCATGGATTTAAGCTAGGTTGATTGCCAGAACGACTACTGGAACCCCCACTGTCATCTATAAACATATGCTTAGCTCTTTTAATCCTTGAATTGTCATAGTCATCATCATAGTATCTTAGACCTGAATTTGAGGGATGGTATTCTGTATAGTTGGTTTCTGCCTCATCTAGTAAGTCAGGTTCCACTTTGACCTGTGTACAAGAACGCATATGCAGATAAATTAGAAATAACAGTTTTGACTTGTGTGTAACAATATGTGTACAAGTGCACAGCCTTGAGCAGCCTTTAAAGAAAAAGGCTGGTTTGCTGAGAATGGGACGCATTTGGTTAGAGGGGTGAGGACGAACAGCAGTACATTACAGAATATACAACTTGATTGTTCAGTTTGCATGCAAGGTTAAAAGAACCAGGGGTAACCGGTTTGCAGCCAGGGATCAGTTAGGGTTGGTTATAGCTGGATATGAAAGTAACTTTCATATCAATGGAAGTCTTACTGGCTAGCACCACAAGTTGGTGGGCTAGCTAGGCTGGGTTCGAGACTCACCTTCTACTTAATTACATTGATATGAAAGTTAGGGTTGGTTATCAGCCAGAAGACTATGAATTCGAATTTCCAATTCTAAATCAAGTGAATGCGACCTAACCATAAGTGATCATAGAGGGGCATATTTTGTAGATCAAACAGATCGCGTATATAGAAAGGTTCCTAGTAATCTGCTGTATACTCCACACAGGTAAATTCTATCAAGCAGCAGATGACTGTAAATTCACAATACAAGCTTGTAGCTGTAAGAATAAAATGTTGATCAATTACCTCTTTCTGCTCGATGCTACTGGCAATTCTACTTGCAAAAATTGCATCTGCCAGCTCCAAAACTGGTGTTTCTAGACCTGAAAAGAGTAGGAATAAGTAATATGATCTTAAGTTTGCTGGAGGTAGGAAGTCATTAAAACAGTTGGTTCTAGTATATAAAACATAGATTGGAATATTGATACAGCAAAATATCAACAGTATTCTGAGAAAGGTTGAAATTTGTAACACCGCAAATTTGGGGGCTAAGACTGTGTTCAGTAGCTCTAGTTGGGAACTTCTCCCTTCAACACATAAAACAGAGCAGTGGATTAGCGCATGATTAATTAAGTATTAGCTAAAAAACTTTAAAATGGATTAATATTTTTAATGCAACTTTTCTATACATTTCTTAGTTAAAAAAACACCATTTAGTAGTGTAGAAAGCATGTGTGCGGAAAACAAGGGAGTGGAAGTTGGGAACCGGGAGATTCAAACAAAGCCTAAAATTATAGTTGCAATGTGAAATATGATAAACCCTTCTATTACCATGTTGCGTACAAGGTTTTATCACTGTGCATGAGTGGGGCACCTGTGGATGCCATATGTATATGAAGTCAGATGAAATGGATGAAATTGACTTACTGTCCTTTTAGCTTAAAATAGCATAATGTATCCATGGGGAGCCATATTATGTACAAAGCAGGCATGAATCATGAATGAACCATGCATAAAAAATGTTGAAAAGATTCATGCCTGATGGAATCTATGAGCAAAATCCTAAAATTATGACATGTCTGTTGTTAACACTCTTAACATGAATAAATACACCCTGTTACAAATAGTTGTCAACTTTATTTTTCTCAAAAAAATGATCACTTTATTCGTTCATATATTCTTGTCACTCATGCTTTACATGGCATATTTTCATTTTTTTTCCTTGGTAATTTCCTTTTCCATGTTCCACCATCATATATTTGATGACACCAAGTCACCAAGGTTTATTGATCTGGTCCAATTGGATAAATATAACTGATTGCTTGGGTAAGATTGCATTGGTAAAGGCTCAAGAGTGATAAGTGTTTGTTTAACAGGTTACAGGTATTGTATTATCAGAGATCAGATGGCAGTGTACTGGTGCTGTGGTATTAGATTTTAAGGATTTCACTATATGATACTCCCACTAGTCACATTTATTTGACACAGGGAATACGAAACTTACTACACCCAGCATCTATAAATTTGACCGGAGGGAGTATTAACTATATGCTGGGGACTGCGGTCATGAAGCTCACAGATCTGAGTATTTTTTTGAAGCGTTATTTTTACTCACCAAATTTTTCAATGACAGATGACACTTCTTCCTCAGTAAAACCCATCTGGAGCAAATGTAGTGTTTTGTCCATTACTCCAAATAGTGATTCAGCCTTTCCCTGAAACAAATGTGATTTTAAATTAAAAGTTCTGTTGTTGCTAACATTTTTAGCCAATTACAAATCCCATTTATCAAAATGAAGTCAAAAAAAAGAACGCAAAAATAAATTATAAACTTGACTGATAACCATAATACAAAATCCCATCTATCAAAATAGTGTCAAAGAAAGAACACAAACAATTATAAACATGACTGACAACCACAATGCATTGTTCCAGCCTACCCGAAATTCATGTCATTGTAGTATCAAAAGGATTGAAACATGTATACTGCACACTGTAAATAATAATGGTAGCATAAGTTTCTACTGTACACAATTGGAGAACTAAAAGGCATGGCTGAAAAAACAATGCAAATACCAACAATCACAAAGTAATGTGGTGCTGTGATTTACATGTTATTACATTATAGAGTACCAAGTCAAAATCCAGAATTAAAAGGAGAATTATGAAATTGTTATTGATTGGCTGTGATTTCATCACTGGGATAGAAAGAACTAGAATGTTCAAGTGACAATCTGGTATGAACAGTCTGGATGCAAAACATAATAAATTTGAGAATTGTGAGACACCAATTTTGGAGTTGGGATAGTACGAAGTAGACACTGGACAAACAAAATAAACTTAGATTGATATTCAGATGTAAGAAACAGTAACAAGTAAACAAGGAACTGGAGAATACCTCATTTGAAGCATCTCCATTTTCCTTTCCTCCAGAGAAACCTGCCACTTGACCAGTGACAATGCAATCTACAAGTTGTTCTAGTGATGCTTCCTCACCTGAAACCAAAGCATGTCTTGAAGTTTACAGTACATTGAATATGATGAAGTATAGAATGACTATCAAACAAATTCAAAACATGACAAATATTCTTGTTCAACGGTGTCTTAGGAAGAGTGCTACAATTGTTTGAACAGATTCCACCGCCAAAAAACAATACAAGATCTAGACAATAAAAAAGATAAAATGTTAATTGCACAAGCAGCATCACGTACCTAGTTGGTTGAGTGCCACATCAACTTCTCGCTGCGAGAAGTTCATTATACTCAGTAGATATGATCTCTTTTCTGAGAACGAATCAGCTTCGACCTGAAGATAGAAATGTTCTGCAGATTGGTCTAAGGAGTTCAAAATGGATAGCACTAACAGTTTGAGCCAGGGCATCACCTTAATGTCTTGGATAACTTCTTTCTTAGACTCTAAATGGGAAGTATTTTCTTCATTATCAGAATCAAAGAGATCTCCCAATGAACTCGATGATTCTGACCCAGATTTTTGAAGAGCCTATAACATATGAAAATTCAAAAGTAAATTCGAGTGTTGTGAATTCCACAACTAAATCTTTGTCAGTAAGTGACAACTATTGAGTAATGCGGCAATGTCAACAAAATTAGATGGAAAATAAAAAATATGATGCCAAATTGAACATCAGTTATCTAAGTAAACATCAATCCAGCTACGTGAAGGTGTACCTTAAGACAATTACAATACCAACAGTAAAATAAATGAAAGATCATAATGGGCAGTTTAATTGTAAACCATTTGAACCACGAAACAAGAACATAAAAAATAATAATAGGTGGCACCAGGGTTAGGAGAGGAAACCATTTCAACACAAAAGAAAGCCAGAACATTAAGATTAATGGGACAGATATTGAGAATGCAATTGGGGAATCACTTACAGACTGGGACAAAAGAGACTCTAATATAGCATCTGAATCCTTGTCACCTGCATGAGAGAGATAAATGCAATTAGTTTCTAAATTAGAAGGTAAGAGTTTTGGATTTAACTGTCTTTTTTATTGCTGCAAAAGTTTGATATCACTACATGCATTTGAGAAAGCATGTCATAGGATATTACCATGTTTCTGAAGCACCTTGTCGACCAACTTTGGTGAAAACCCCATACCAATAAATTGTGATCGTACATGACTGGAGGAAGAGCTTGCTTGTCCTTCCTACAGTATGAGTGAAGAACATTTTATTGGTATACCACAACTTTATTAAAAGGAATCATGGAAAATTAATGTGCCAAAATTGTACTACATTTTTTAAGTTGTGGTTGTCTGGTTTTTAGCAATATTCTATGGTTAGGGTGACAACTTCCAGTTACTTTCAAATATTCAACAGCATACGTCAACTGTATCTTAGATGTACTACTTTCAATAGCAACACAAATTCTTAAAAATGCAGAATACATCCAAAACAAACATCGAGTATGTTAAAATTGCTTGCATTTAAGTAGTCTTGGTTTGGTGCTTGGCAGATTTGTTCACTTCAAAGCATGCCACAGCAGATCAATAATGATATTAAAAATGGAGACTGACCCTAGAAGCTCAGTCAGTACATGTGATTGTGTGAAGAACATTTTGTTGGTATACCATAGCTTTAATAAAAGGAAGCAAGGAAAAGTTAATGTGCCAAAATTGTATTAATATTTTTTAAGTTGTGGTCGTCTGGTTGTTAGCAATGTACCTATGGTTAGTTGACGCCTTCCAGTTACTTCCAAATATCCAACAGCATAAGTCAACTGTACTTCGATGTACTACTTTCAATAGCAACACAAATTCTTAATAATGTAGATTACATCCAAAGCAAACGACAGATATATTAAAATTGCTCACATTTAAGTAGTCTTAGTTTGGTGCTTGGCTGGTGTGTTCACTTCAAAGCATGGCACAGCAGATCAATCGTGATATTAAAAACAGAGACCAACCCAGCTCAGTCAGTTTGTGTGAGGAACATTTTGTTGGTTTATGGTTTACCACAAGCCTATTAAAAGGGATCAAGGAAAAGTTAATTTGCTGAAGTTGTATTAGTATTTCTTAAGTTATGGTCGTCTGGTTGTTAGCAATGTACCTATGGTTAGGTCGACGAGTTCTAGTTACTTTCAAATATCCAACAGCTTAATGCAAACAACTCAAGCACACACAAAAAGTTTTGCAAAAAACTCAAGTACACACACATATATATAGCAATTAGCAAATGGAAGTCATGCACAAAATTATACCCTTGCTTCCACTTCAAGCACGGCATAACAGACAGCACATTGCCGCCATAACAAAACCAAACTCTACAAGTGGTAAATGCAAAGTGCTCACCCACCTAAGCCCTAGAATAATAACCAAATTTCCCGCATAATTCTAGTTCTTCATTATTGTATTTGACATGAAGCTTTGTTTTAATCCCAAAAGGAGTAATACGGACCCACATCACGGTCAACGGTGTAATCCTTTTTTTTCTCTGAACTACATGGTAATCTGTAGCCATGGAAAACAAATATGAAGGGTCCTTTTTCACCTTTAATGAAACATATCGATAGATATTCGACTTTTAGATTCATTCAAGTAGTTTAGTTTTTTAATTTTAGCAAGCAATGCAAAACAGCACTTGAAGCAAGATTAATACACCAGAAGGTTTGGAGGCAAAATCACCACCTCTTCCTTAACAGTAGCATGCAGCAGGGAAGGCTGTGGATTGACAGCAGCATCCCTGAGATCACCAACAGAAGCATTGATGCCACTGTCCTCCACATCAGCTTCTACTTTAACCTTTGTTTACCAAAGAAAAAAGTCAGCGAGTGAGACAGGAACCAAATCAAAGACACAAAATAATAGACCGAGCACAGATGCCCTCCATTACCATCTCGATCAAGTATCAACTCCACCTCCAAAATCGCATGCCCCCTGAAAGAAATAAAGACGACAGCACCATGAGTATCTTGTAGCAGAAATCACTTAAGTCAGATACGCCGCTCACATCTCTCTTTATAACCCCCAACCATTCCTTTCAATTTCAACATATAATGGAAGAACCCACCGTAAATTTGGATTTCCACACGACAGGTTTGGATCACCTCAAAGGGCCACTAAACCCACAGAAATGAAGACGAGAATACAACCAGAAAGAGGCGCAAACAAAGCACCACCCACATTGTGATTTGAGAGCACCGCACAATCCTATGTATCCAACACGATTTCAAGAGGGTTAAGGAGGCGTTAAATCATTGCAGCACGGCACAACCCTATTCCGCGATACTCGCCTGAGCTAACCATTGCAGCACCCAAAAAAAAACTAGCAAAAATCGCATCCCCCTGCAAGAAATGAAGGCGAAGGCCCGCCATGAGTGTAATAGATGCACCGGTTGCATATCTCGTTCTAACCTAATCATCCCTTTCAATCTCGACAAAGATCCCCTCCATGGGATTGGGTCACCTCCAAGGGCGATTAAACCCACAGAAATGGAGAAGTGCGCAAACAAAACCAAAACCCACATTGCGAGCACGCCACAATCCTATCCATCCAAAACGATTTCAAGAGGATTAACGACGACGCGTTCAACTAAACCCTATTGTGCGGTCCCTCGCCTGAGCCAACCATTCCAGCACCAGAAAAAACCTGCAAAAAATCAGGGGAAAACCCATGGGAGGAGCGGCGTAGGACGAGACACCGGCGCTCCTGGGAGGGGATCGACCAATCCAAGGGGGGCGGGACGAGGAGGAAAGGACGACGAACCTGGAGGAGGAGGAGGAGGAGACGGACGTGACGCGTCTCCCCGCTCGGCTCGAGATTGCGGGGGCGGAGCGGAATCGCAGCGCAGGTGATGGGCGGCCGCGTATTTAAGGAGGCAGCCGCGGGCAGGGCCAGGTGGGGTCCACGCCACGACGTCCGAGCCCTTCCCTCCCCTCGGCCTCCCGCCGGCGGCCGGCCAAAAACGGAAACAAACAGAGAAACACCCGTGGCTGGCGGTGGCGGGGGGACACTAATCCTTGCTCCCCCGCTGCAGCTGCCTGGCGCGGAGGAGGAGGAGGAGGAGAAGGGAGGTCAGGGGCGGCGGCGCTGCCCTCCCTCCCGCTCGAGGGGCGGTGGTTCCCACGGCGGCAGGCGGCGGGGGAGGGGAGGGGAGGGGAGGGGAGGCGCGCGCGGTTCGAAGTGGGGGACCGGAGATTCCAAAAGGGAAACAAGATGCGCCTGCGCTGCGCGGTGGGAACAGGGAAGAGGAAAATTGACTGGACGGTAATACTACTAGTATTTATGTGCAGGAGACACACGACTGGATTAACTGCGCCTTTGGTTTTTGTTGGAGAAATTATAAAAGTCATGGGTGAACTTGGTATGTAGAATGTGCTGACGTGACGAGGAGCCACAGGTTACCACGTCAGCGCAGCATTGCCAGCTAGCCATAGACCGCACCCTCACAGGGTTCTCGCGTCCTGCAGAGGAACGACGTCCTCATTAGTTTGCTAGGGAGAGCGGTAGAAAAAAGCACTAGTACCCGAGCCCGACGGCTGCCGCATGTACGGATTCATCGCCTCCGGCCACCAAGCTTCGACGGAAGCCTAGATCCATCACCCCCGACCGCCTGCCTCCGCCGCCCCCGAAGCGTCGCCGCCCAACTCGGCTAGTGCCGACCTCCGCTGCCGCTCGGACGCGACCCTCGACGTGTCGCCGTCGCGGTCGCTGCTGACCTCCGCCCCCAACACGCCGCTGCCACTCGGCCGTGGCCACCGCCAACCTTCGTCACCCCCAACGCGTTGCCGCCAGCGCCGACAACGCCCACCGCGGTGAAGACTAGAGAGGTGAGAGAGAGCCAGGAGAGGGGGAGGAGAGAAAGAGGGGAAAGATGAGAGAGCAGCAGTGGAGAGAAAGGGGAAAGTATGATTAAAAAATGTGAGATTCTTTTTTCATGGAACCCACTCGTGGCACCATGCATTGTGTGAGAAATATCTTATGTGTAGCTCTATCCTACGTGGTATGTTTGGGCTACTCAATCAGAACACTTGCACTGTGTATGCCCTAAGTGTAAAAATAGTGTCATTGATGAGTTTCTACGAAAGATCATCGTATAAATGACTTTATCTTATAAATGTCATTATCGTTAGAATCGTTAGAGTTCTATCCATTTCTATCGTTAAATATATTGTTTATACTATAATATTCAATGGAGAAATGTTGACGGAACCTAATGGTGATGGTATTTATTATACAAATTCATTTTTACGATTGTATTTCATAGAACTCACACCTGTCGATCATATTTCTTTAAAATTAATTGTTTGCCAATGTAATTTGTTAGATTTTATCCTTTTCTTTTATAGAAATGTTTCTTTTTATCGTGGATTTGATTGTCGGTTTTTTGAAAAAAAAAGTAATTTTTTACATGGGAGACTTAAAATGTGGGTTGGTTTTCTTTCTAGATGTGTTGGGCTATGACGAATTTTGTTACCATACAAATACTCTCTCCGTTTCATAACGTGAGACTTTCTAGTCTTGGCTAGATTCATATGATTGCTAATGTATATATATCGTATACATATATATATCATATACATTCATTAATTGATAAATTTAGGTAAGACTGGAAAGTCTTATAATATCAAACGGAGATAGTACTAATTTGTGAAATTACTACTTAATTTTATGATATAATGATTTCGTAAAAGGATCTTAGAACAGAGAGTGGTAGATTTTATTAATATTTTTGCGGCTTTGTTGGTTTTCTCCATCATCTGTCTTTCAACCTATCATTGCATCAGTGAGGGGGTGATTATTAGGGTTTTTTATATGGAAAATTAAACGGTATATTTATAAATAGAAAATAATTTGTGAATAAAATTTTTATATATGTATTTTAGCAATCTAAAATTTAATGCTGACAAATAAACTTATGTAAAAAACCTCAAAATAAACTCTAAATTTTAGGCCGAAAATTTAAATTTTGGCTTACAAGTGGAAGCAGAAACAAAGGATGGGGATGTGAGCATGCCTAATGTTAATATCAGCACGCCATAGTTATTTTCTTTCCTTTTCCAACTTAATATTCTCTCATTCTTTTACGCACTTTTCTAGCTATTAAATAGTGTTTTAACAATTTTCTATAGAAATTTGTTTAAAAAGATTATTAATATAACTTACAAGTTTTTAAGCTAATACTCAATTATTGTGTTAATCCTTCACCATGTTTTCCATGTCATGAGGAGAAGTTCCTAAGGGCACTCACAGTGCTAGAAACTAATATGGTTTCTATACTTTAGAACATCATAATTAAATTCTTGTTGTGTCATAAAAAATCTGATTTGTCACCTAATTAATATCAAATAAAAGCACACCAAGAATGGCCTTACGATGACTCGATGAGATTTTAGGATCAGATTTGCTATCATCGTGCGCAGTAGTTTTTTCTGCTTAGGCCTTGTTTAGTTGCCAAAAACTTTTGGCAAAATAGTCACATCGAACGTTTAATCCAATGTCGAAAGAGGTTTTGGACAGGAATGAAAAAATAAATTTCAGATTCCGACTGAAAACCACGAGACGAATCTTTTGATTTTAATTAATTCATCATTAGCACATGTTGGTTACTGTAGCACTTATGGCTAATCATGTCCTAATTGTGCTCAAAAGATTCATCTCATGATTTTCCCCATAACTGTGTAATTAGTTTTAATGTTTATATATATTTAATATTTTATTTAAGTGTTCAAAGATTCGATGTGATGTTTTTGAAGCGAATTGTGTAATTCAAGTTTTTACCCAGTTACATTGCACTTGCACTACGGTTTTAATTTATGTAAGGTCGTATAGCTAATTGACAATGCTTTGCCAGCAATATAAATGTTGTTGGCTTGGTTTTTTATGGAAAAAACTAAACATCATCTTTACAAATAAAAAATATTCTAAATAAAAATTTTTATATACGTGTATTCTTAGTGATCTCAGAGTTAGGATTAGAAAATAAATTTTGATAAAAAAAAAACTTAAAATCAGCTATAAATTAAAGATTAAAAAATCAGATATTAGCTTATAAATATTAGCATAAGCGAAAAGATCCAGCGGTATATCAAGCATGTAACTGTAGACACGTGCCGTTGTTTATTCTTAAGATGCACGGTAATTTGGAACGAGATTATTTGCATTTTATTGTGTTCAAAAGCAAATTCATATGCATTTTTCATCTACTTTGTGACGAATGACATGTGACATGCATATACAACCTCAGGTTTCTCAGTTGCAGAGCGCCTCGAGCTTGGTGCGCGGCGTGGAGAAGTCGCCGGAGAGTATCTTGGCGGCGACGATGGCGTTGGCGTCCTCCGTGTAGTGCACGCCGTCCCAGACGACGTGCCGCTCCCCCTCCGGGCACGCCGTCGCCGTCGGCTGCCCGCACGTCTTGAGGTTGGCGTAGTTGTACGGCGGCCCGCCGTGGCCGCAGCACGCCATGAGCGGCCGCTCGAAGCCGTACCTGCCGTGGTCCGCGAACAGCTCGTACTTGACGCCGTACATGTCGGTGCACACCACGGTGGCGCCGTCGTACTCCGCGCCGAGGCGGCGGCACACGGCGGCGAGCTCGGCGTTGAACGACCTCGCCGCGGCGTTGTAGACGGCGAGGCAGCCGGCGGCGTCGAGCTCGTCGCCGGGCCGCCACCGCAGCGCCAGCGTCTGCGGGAGGCAGCCGATGGGCCCGGTGTTGTACACCCAGAACTTGCGCGCCCCGCTCTCGTGCAGCGCCCGGACGGCGTCGCCGACCCTCGCCGCGGCGGCGGCGAGCTCCCGCTCGACGTCGGGCAGCGTGAGGTTGGCGAGGAAGGCGAGCGTGACGTCGTTCTGGCCGATGTCGATGGAGTAGACGGCGTCGCGGAAGTCGCGCTCGCGGATCATGGAGCCCGTCCCCCGCGGCCGGAGCTCCCTGGTGCGGTTCTTGAAGTGGAGGAACTGGTTGACCTGCGTGCCGAGAGGGATGGCGCTCTTCTCGCTCACCGCCGCTCCGGCCACTGCGAAGTTGGCGCTGGAGGTGAAGTTGGAGCCCGACGACTCCATGTACGGGCTCAGGTAGCTGATCTTGAGCTTCTCGGCTACACACATGCATTAATCATTCAGATGATCTAGCAGATCGATGCATGCCATGGCACGTACCGATGAAGTCGATGTATAGGCGGCCGGTCTGGCGGCGGAAGAAGCGGCGGCCGGCGGGAGGGCCGAGGTAGAAGCCGAAGGCGGCGGGGAGGGAGCCCGTGTCGGAGTTGGAGTCGCCGAAGTTGAAGACGACGCACCTGCCGCCGCCGGCGCCACCGGGCGAGCCCAAGCCACTGCACAGGATTAATCTTGTTATTTTAACATTATTGAGTTGTGTGAGTGTACGCGTGAGTTAGTGTGATTAGTGATAGCCATGAGCTGGGTGTATTTGTTAGTGATTGCATGCAGCCGGTGAGTGTTGGCTTGGAGGGGCAGCGAAGGAAGTCATGGCGTGAGTGGATCAGCTAGCTAGCATGCATGCATGTGTGTGTTAGTGCTCTACATGCAAGGAGTTGTGGCTGCATGTACGGAGACGTGATTAGTGGGTGAATTAGTCATGGAGTGAGTGGCTGGTTGTGCGGCCAACGTAGCTAGTGTGCTGCTGTGCGTGTGTGCTATTTAAAGCGTGTAATCAATGTGTGATTAACCCGTGGAGAATAGAAGGAGAAGTGCGTGGTGGTTCACTGGTGTGCAGTGACAAGAAAAATCTCTGATCTCATTGTTTCCTTATGTATTGCTTCCTCCTCCTCCATTAGTGTGTTTCTTTGTATGTGTTTCATCGAGTGAGAAAGAGAGAGTTGTATGCAAGTGAGTAGCTAGACCATCAAGCAGCAAGAGGCAGAGAAGCAGCGCGCCATTACTACCGCCTCTCATTCTCGTAACTAACGACGGCGATTCTGCTAGTTTTGCTGTCCCTGATTCTTGGAGCTAGCTGATCACCATGACCGATCGATTGGAGCTAGAGCTACCATTTTTATAACTCGAACAACTAAAGCATCGGAAGGGTGACGACGATCGAGCAAGCAATTGGATTGACTTAGCCATTTAGTTTACATGTAAGTCACACCAAGATCGATCGACAAGTAACTAGTAGATCGATGTTAATCCAATGGAGGAGTTGACATCTTACTGTTATTCAATGGAGAACGTGGGCGCGCATCTGAGAGCATGCATGTAGTCGTAGGGATGACTTACTATACGTATATGCTAGATTGTTAGTGTAGGACTGTAAAAATTAAACAATAACTAAACGACATAATAACTGCCAACTGTATTTTGTTTCGTATTGTAAGACTTTCTAGCCTACGTTTAAATTCACCAATTAATAAATATATATAATTTATATGTATGTCTAGATTCAGTAATATCCATATGAATCTAGACATGACTAGAAAGTCTTAGTGCCTATTTGAATCACAAGAATGAAAAACGGAGGAATAGGAAAAACATAGAATTCTAATAGAAATATAAGTGTAAAATAGAGGATTACAGAACAATGATCGTTTGATTGGACCACAGGAAAAATACAGAAATTTGAGGAGAGATAAAGGCTCAAAGGATTTTTTCCATGAGGTTCTACCTCTTGATAATTTTTCTCCAAAACTTGTATAGAAAGAGGCATTTCATATAGTTCATTCCTTTGATTCAAAGGTCTTTGTAGGAAAAATTTTCTATAGGATGCTCAAAAATTTTTATGAATTTCCCTTGAATCAAGGGTTAATTAGATCTATGACATTATAAATTCGCCAGTTTTGAAATATGATATTACTATTTGACTAATTATAAAGATGCCATTATAATTTCAGAGTTATTCGAAATATGGCACTCCGTACCTTTTCAGTGCATTTTTTAAAAAAACATTGGACCATATTGCCATATGCTATTCACTGCATCCTTTTGTAGGTGCAAAGGGCAATTTGGTTCAAATTTTTTTATAATGGCATATTTCAAATAGTTCTGAAATTATAATGATATCCTTATAATTAGTCAAGTAATTAGTTAAATAGTAATGGTATATTTCAAAACATGTAAAATTATAATGACATGGATCTAATTAACCCTTGAATCAAAGGGTCCCTGGCGAGCAGAAAAAACTAATAATTAGCACATGTTAGTTACTGTAGCACTTATGGCTAATCATAGACTAATTAGGCTCAACAGATTCGTCTTAAGATTTCTTCCATAACTGTGCAATTAGTTTTTTGGTTCATCTATGTTTAATGCTTTATTTAGGTGTCTAAAAATTCGATGTGATGTTTTTGGAAAACTAAATAAGGCCTAAGACCGTTTAGGTTACTTGCTATTGAACCATATATGATATACCTTTTCATTTGGATGCATACAAGATACCACCCATTCACGCCACACGTACACAGCGGTTGGTGTCCAGTCTATTTGGTTAATTTAGTTTGATCTTGTAGTTTTTAAGAAAATCTGGTTATCTAGAGCTGAAGACCGAATTATCTTGAGAAAAACTCTAGACTGGACAATTCGGCTTCGGTTAGTTTGGTTCGGTTTTTGGTCATGACCAGAATATGTGACAATTTGAGAAGATAAGAAAATCATGCAAATTACAATAAAATTTTGGTGGCATTTTCCCCTTTTATGATATGTTTGTAAAGCAAATAGCATATAATAATAACAAAGAATATATAGTATAATGATTTACCATGATCTGATAGCATTAGGCCTTGTTTCTTTCAGCTTAAGATTATTATAATCTAGATTATTGAGTCAGATTACTATAAGCTAGATTGTTATAATCTGTAGTAGAATAAGCTGTGAGTTATTTTTTTCTAGATTATTAGAGTCTGGATTATTGGGTTGTAAGTCTAAAGAGAGAGTGGAGTGACATATTGGATAATTTTTCACCCAATAATTTGAAAAAAACTCATCTAAATGAGCTTATCAGATTATAATAAACTGGGCTCGAGATTATAATAAGCTACTTCAATAAGTTGTCTGTTTCTTTCAGCTTACTCCCAATAATCTTGGTCTTGTCAATTTTGTTCCGGCCTCGGTTAGTTTAGTTCGGTTTCTCGCTTTTGGTTATGTTTGCCCACCCATACACGTACCGCACTCTCACTGTTCATACACACATAGATCAGAGAGCAGGTAAAGTAGACTATAAGCCAATTATAATCATATTTTAAAGAGATAAAAAAGAAAAGAGAGGGCAACGTGCTACTAATTTGTAACTAGTTACGATATGTGTATATATGATACGTGAGACCATGTATTAATGTTTTATAGATAAATATTATATGAATTGGTTATTAGATTGATTATAAATAAATTATAGCTGTAGTTGGTTATACTATTGAACCTGCTCTAAGTTTGCAGGAACACTTCATCATAAATCAAACTCCGCTTTCGAACCGCGTTAACGTAACCGACAAATACGTATTCGTACTGACTATTCATACCAGTCAACGCCCAGCCGACGCATCGCAAGTTCGCGCTAGTCCAGTCCTCGCCCTCCACATCCTCCGCCATCGCCGACGTCCCCACCATGTCGCCGGCGACCGCCGCCGCCTCCGTGTCCTGTGCCATCCTCCGACACCAGCCGCCGCCGGCTTCCCCGCGACCTCCTCCTTCCGTCAACGCCCACCTCCTCCCGTCGCGGCGGTGGTGGGGCCAGCGGCCGCTCCGAGCCACCGCGCCCCCTCGTCGCCTCCCGGTGGCCGTGCGCGGCGGCGCCGACGTCCCAGGTCAGAAGAATCCCTCTCCACGCTCTCGAATCGAGCTCGGGTTTGTTGGGTTGATAATCGCTGACCGCGTCGTCGTCGTCTCCCTGGGTTGAGCCCATCCAGAGTACCTGCCCAAGTCGGAGTTCTACAAGGTGGAGGCCATCCTGAGGTGAACCCTAATACCGCGAACAGATCGATTAGCTTCGTGAGGCGCTGTTGATTGCGATGGATTTTTGGTCTGGTCGCTGAAACAAGTGTGCGTGATGGGATTGATTTCGTGCAGGCCATGGAGGGTGCCCTATGTGTCATCGGTGAGTGGCTAGCGCCTGTGCTGCTGCTGCTGCTGATCGAGTTCCTAATGGGTGCGAGGTATTGGCTGCTGGGTCTGGCAATTGGGGTTTTTTTTCTGCAGGGTTTGCTGCAAATGGGGATCAGAGGCGTGACGGTGTCCGACGTGCGGGGATTCGGGGCGCAGGGCGGATCAACCGAGAGGCATGAAGGTATATGTGCATGCTGCCTCTGCTCATGGTTCTAACATTGAGTAATTTTTTTCTGTAGTGGTGCCGTGGTGTTTTGCAGTGTGTCGTTACTGCATCCTGTTTGGTTGCGGTACTTGATTCTGCGTTAGAAACCTATACTGGATGCTTGGATTTCTATTTTCTGTTCCCACCCGAAAAACATGATCGAATTGTTGATGCCATGTGTTCCATTTAGTATATTGTAGTGTCTATTCCCCCATGTTTGGAGTAAGATATTGTCATTTGTGTGGAATGGCAGCCGACTTCATTGTACTCGACTATTATTCTGTCCACGATGGAGATTGCTCAACTCAAGAATTTCCTTGCTTGGTTTGTAACCATTGTATGCTTCCAGTTGAAATGACAGGGTTGGAGTTTTCATGAACTGAGATCACCCTAGTCCCTAACTCCGTATGATTGTTTCCCAAAAAAAAAAAAAGAAAAAGAAAAGAGAATGATTAGTGAAGTTGCGCCTTGTAGCTCAATTTCGATGTTGTGTTGTACTCAACAATTTTCTCTTCTGTTTATCAAACTTGCATATAAATATTCAAGGGTGTCATTTGCAGTAAAGTAGTAAACTAGAACATGGTTGATGTATCCCAAGTTGAAGGCACAGGCAGACTGCATTTCAAGGTTGTCCTGGTTATGCCTTTCATATATAGTCTCACTCCTGACTCCTGAGAGCTTCAATGATGGATTACATCCAAAGATGGACACGCTCTTCATTATTTTTTATATGATTTAAATGCTACTGGTACAAGGATCAACTTGAATGAAATTTATGTGCACAGACTTGAATAAACTACTATTCACTATCTTCATTCAAAATAGTTTGCTATGGTCATATGATTGGGAAACAACATGAACTTGTGGAAATGTCGCGAATAAGAATATTACTAGAATAAGGGAGGGTAGCTTAATCATGCATATCAAGAACAACATTGGCATATTATGGTTCATGGAAGTTTTGCTTTCTGTGCAATTGAGCATGTATGGTAAGCTGATTATTGTGTGAAGGCTACTTTAATTTGTACTGATAGCGCTCGTTTTTTTGTTGGTGCACAGGGTCAGAATTTGCAGAAGATACCTTTATTGATAAAGTTAAGATGGAAATAGTGGTGACCAAGGATCAGGTGATTTCTTCATGCTATTTTGTAATGTTGAAAACATACCTACATTTTCCCAGTATCCAGCTGAGATCATTGACCTTAGTGTTTGGTTACAATCACTATCCTCCTTTTTAAATGTTTTTTCTGCCCTTGCTATTATATTGTTGAAAATTAGTAATGTCCATTCTGCATATTTTCCGAAGTTCCCTCTTGACTTTTCTTCTCTTTGCGTTCTCTAGGTTGAAGCTGTAGTTGACAAGATAATTGAAAAGGCAAGAACAGGAGAAATTGGCGATGGAAAAATATTTTGTAAGTGCATGGTGTTTCTAGTTACCCCCATTTTGCTACATTATCGTTGTACTCAATTGATTGTCCAATGTACAGCTTTGTATCAAGATGGGCTTTATTTCTCTGGGCACGCATTTAGGGAGTTATGTTGCTCTCGCTGTATTATCTATGACATATTGACATACATCTGAAAGTGTTGAGTATTTATTGCACCAGTAGCCTTTAATCAGGCTTTAACCATACCACTCTGAAAACATTCTATATATATGCATTTTAAATTCTGGTACATGCATGCATAATTGCATTCTGTTCTACTGCAAGTCATTGCATTCTTTCGCATATATAATGAATCATGAATTCATGATGTATGCAGTTAGCCTGATTTGGTGTTTCATTTCTCAGTAATACCCGTCTCGGACGTGATAAGAATACGCACTGGCGAGCGAGGGGAGCAAGCGGAGAGGATGTTGGGAGGGCTGGCAGATAAGCTGTCCTCAGCGATACCAATCTCATGACCTCCAACATGGACCTCAGACCCTGCAAGCTGTATAAACTCTGAAGGTACACTCCCCTTTTGATACACATTGTGCAAACCTGAGCAACAATAAGCTGTAATGCAATGCCCTCAGTCTCAGGAATTGTACACAACAAACTCATGAAACTGTGCAGCATTGTGTACTGGGTTGCAATATATATGTGGTGGTGAAGACAGTTGGAGGGTTTTGCTGGAGTTTCATGTGGATTCTGTCAGAATTTGGTGCCTGCTGTGCAAAGGGAACTGGACCATGAAGTGGGTCTAAACTGGGCTGGGAATTTGGGCTATGCATGGCCCAGTTCCACACGGCCCAAACCACAGGAATACTAGACCATAGTTACTGGAAGCATCGCGAAGCGTCCATCAAGGTTTGACCGTCTGACCCCTCTCTGAAAGGAAGGAAAGAAAATAAACATGTTTGACGGCATGAGCCGTACGTGACAGATACCCGTACGTTGCTGCTCCACGATGCCACTTGTGCTAGGACACCATTGACCGGCCAGAATTGATACCCCTTCTATCGATTTTCTCACCACCTCCATCTCATAATTACGTTATTTTTCGATTTCTATGTCTAATGCTATTCATCTTATTTAAAAATTTATAAAATACTTAAAAAATTAGTCACGTATAAAGTACTATTTATATTAACAATAAAAATATTAATCCTAAAAAAATTTCAAATAAGACAAAGAGTCAAAACATAGTATCTATTTCGGGACAGGACAGAGGTAGAAGCTTAAAAGCTAAAATTTAAACCATAAAACTTAACTTTGGATTTGATTTTATAGCGTATTCATCATAATTTATTTTATACCATTGCTTTTAAATTACTATGAACAAATATATATATAATTAATCTATAAATTATTTTTTATTAAAAATATGATTTTATATTTTCTCTGAAAAAACGAGACGATGGAAGCCTACCTCTTCCATCGATGAAGGTAAGTAGGTAGAGGTGCAATTTTAGCAAGCAGCTGGTATCGTATCGTACGTGTCGTCGTCACTAGTCACCACGCACTGCGATGGTCGATGGATGAACTAGGGTGATTGTTTTTTTTAAAAAAAGTCAAACGGTACACTGTAGATAAAAATAATTTATAAATAAAAATTTTATATACGTATTTCTATTGGTTTAAAAGCTAAAAATAAAATTTAAACTATGATAAAATTTAAAATCTTCTCTAAATTTAAAGTTTAATTTTTTTCATGTAAGTATAAGTAGGGACGAAAAGATACGGCTGTGTGGTGACGTGTCAACCTCCGTGCAGGATGGATGCTTGACGTGGCCACACACGGTTGGACTCGACTACTTGTCGGTTGTCGCATGCTAGTACGACTGTAGTGGATCATATTCGCTTCTCCTGTCGCTTTATTTGGATGACCCACAGCATAAGCATGCGAGAGATATATGGAATTCTTTTTTATCTTTAAAGTTTAATTTAGAACTATCTACGTAAAGATGAAAAATGAAATATATTTAATTTTTTTGATAACTATGTAATGGTATAAACGATCAAATTAGCTATTATAAAGTTAAACTATTTTTAAAAAAGTTAGATGACAGGTTTTTATATTTTTTTAAAATACACCGTTTAACAGTTGAAAAGTGTACTTGCAAAGCCAAGAGAAAATTTGAGAATAACCAGGAAAAAAGAACGTGACCATAGTATAAAGTATTTTTTTTCTATTCTACATAGTATATCACTCAAAATCAAAATGATTCAGCAAGATACACATATATGTCAATATGTCATTGATGTATTGTATAGGTAATAACAAGAACAAGATTGTACGCTGAAGCTAGAATTTTTTGAATTTTGAATTTTATTTATTAAATAATTTACAAATTTAATTTTACATTTCAAAAAATCATAAAACTAACCTCCTGCCGCCCTCTAAGAGGGCGGAAAGGTGATGTGGCAAACGGTCACTCGGTCGCGAGCAACGGTCGTAAACGGCGACATGGCAAATTTTGCATTTAAGCCCTTTTCGCCCTCTGTAAGGGCGGCAAGGGTCTAAATGTAAATTTGCCGCGCTGTCTAGAAATTCTATGATTAAATCAAGAATTTTTCGATTGAACCGCGGTTTGATACATATATGTATATCGTATGTAATTGTTTAATCACAAGAACCAGCTTAGCTCAGCTTAGAAAACTTCATACATCATAGATATATGTAACCATGGTTAAATCGTAAAATTTTCGGACGGCGCGACAAATTTTGCGCTTAGGTCCTTGCCGCCCTTACAGAGGGTGGAAAGGGCCTAAAAACAAAATTCGACGTGTCGCCGTTTAGGGCCATTGCTCGTGACCGAGTGGCCATTTGCCACGTCACCTTTTCGCCCTCCTAGAGAGTGGAAGGACGGAAGGAGGTTAGTTTTATGATTTCTTGAAATGCAAAATTAAATTTGTAAATTATTTAATAAATAAAATTAAAAATTCAAAAAAATTCCTGAAGCTAGAGCTAGATGGTTACTGAAGTATGATATACGGATTCGGCCCTCGATGAGAGGCAATACTCTAGTCCGTCCTATTTTAGTGGATTGCTTTTTTTGCTCGTTGGTGTTAAGTTATAATGACATACTTGCAATTTTTTCTTATTTATTTTTTTATTTGGAGACACCTAGGGCGGCCATCTTTCTTTTTTTAAAAAAACAAAGAATATATTTATAAACAAAAAATAATTTATGAAATAAAATTTTTATATATGTTGTCTTAGCGATTTAAAAATAAAGGCTAAAAAAATAAATTATAATAAAATAATTTCTAAATCAGCTCTAAATTTAAAGTTAAAAATTTAAATATTGGCTTATATATATAAGAAAAACGAAAATAGTACTGTAGTTCACTGTGATAAATTAACCGGCTAAAGATCATGGCTGATGTAAACACAACAAGTGGCTAGCTAGCTAGATTTGGACTAAGATCATAGCTAAGCTGAGCTGAGCTATCCCATCTACCTACCTAAGCTAAGCTAATCAAGCTACCTGCTAGCCAAACGGAGACTGAAGTCTAATGAAGTCCTCCAGTCAAGCAAGCAAATTCAGCAAAACTCACACATTTCCAATTGCATCCATCCATCCATCCATCCATGCGTGCATGCCTGCCTGCCTGACTTTAATTAGTCTTTTCAGTTGAAACAACTTTTTTCTTTGCAACGAGTCAACAACAATCTGCTCGATCTGCAAAAAACCAAGTTAAATCCATCATTGAAGAACTTTCAGATCGACATGTAGTTCGATTCGATCGTATATGTACACGAGTTCGATGGCGACATGCATGTGTAGGATAGGCTTGGCAGGCGAGATTGAGATCTTAATACGCGTTAGTAGGGCTTAATTAATCCAGTCAATTAACTATATAAAGCAGCTATGTATATGATCATATATAGCTAGGGTTGATCACAGGTTTCACAGCTATATGACCATGCACTAGGGTTGTGTATAATTTTATAGTGTTGTTTACTTAGGCCCTGTTTAGTTTCCAACAATTTTCCCTTCTAAAACGTCACATCAAATCTTTGGATACCTAAATTGAGTATTAAATATAGATAAAACGAAAAACTAATTACACAGTTATGCGAGAAATCGTGAGACGAATCTTTTAAACCTAATTAGTCCATGATTAGTCATAAGTGCTACAGTAATCCACATTCGTTAATGATGGATTAATTATGCTCAAAAGATTCGTCTCGTGGTTTCTAGACAAGCCATGAAATTCGTTTTTTCATTCATCTCCAAAAGTTCCTTCCGACATCCGGTCAAACGTCTGACATAATATTCGTGTCCCCAGCTAAACACCCCTCAGCAAAGCATCTCTGGTAATGACAAGAACACGGTTGAGTTGATTTGTTTCTAATAATGTAATAATCAATCTATGTTTTTCTTGTGTCTTTTCATCACCTTTCTATCCGCCACTGTGCATTTGACTTTTTGATAGTTTGACATTTGCTGGTCTGTGTTTTTGGGGCTGTTTAGTTTCTAAAAATTTTCACCCAAAAACATCACATTAAATCTTTAGACACGTAAATAAAATATTAAATATTGATAAAACGAAAAACTAATTACACAGTTACGTAAGAAATCGTGAGGCGAATTTTTCAGTCTAATTAGTACGTGATTAGTCATAAGTGCTACTGTAACCCACATATGCTAATGACGGCCTAATTAGGCTCAAAAGATTCGTCTCGCGGTTTTCACGCCAGCCGTGAAATTCATTTTTTCATTCATGTCCGAAAACCCCTTCCGACATCTAGTCAAACGTCTGACATGACATGCAAAAATTTTCATTTCACCAACTAAACACCCCCTTAGGGCATTCTCAACCCACAACACTGATATGGTTTCTATAAACTTTCTATCATCAAGAAACTAGTACTAGACACTACTCTTTCCATGCAAACACCACTATTCCACACTTAAATTTAATACTACTTATCTCACATGATATCTTGGATGTTGTGTAGAAACTATGTCTCATGCAAGATATGGTTTTATTGAATTTCCTCATTTATTCACTTGCCATATCATTTTTCGTCCTACGTGGCAACTTATTTAATGCTATAGACACTATAGCAGTCATTGGGTTGAGAATGCCCTTAGTCTTCTTGATCTAGTGATAGTGCTTTAATTTATACTCTGTCCGTTGATTTTTGTTAGGACCAGTTGAGTCAGTGTGATCTAAAAACTTCAATTTTAATTTTACACGAAAGTGAGTTATGGGCAGCACCCTTATTTATTGTGAGAGTGCACAACTCTCCGTGTAGTTAGCAGGGTTTAAATCCTGGTACCAACAGATGGTGTCTATCCGTAATTATTAAGCCATAAGTTACTCACGTTTCTTTAAAAAGAAGCAAATATTCTTTTAAAATATATGACATATTTTGTTTGGTTAGGATCAGAATTTCATTAGGACAAGCCATTACTCTACTGTAATATAATTATTATAACTTAATTCTTATGATTATACTTTGTGTGATATACTACGTATTAATCTTGGTCAAACTTTTATCCTGACAGGACAGATAAACTTATAGTTTGAAATGGAGGGACTACTAGTGAGTCCAGAATGGTCCCATTTACAAGTGTACAAACTGTTTACCAAAATAAAGTTTAAATCTTGAAATATATGTGTCATAAAAATCATCAGATAGGAGAGCAGTTCAGCTTCCAATGATATCTTGCCAAGTATAATTAACTGCGTTTCTGCGTCCGACTTATACTAAAAAGAAGATAGCATATATTAATTTAACATGTTTAGGTATTTAATATTTATAAATTTTTTAATGACGTTATTTAACTTTTAAATAGTATAACAACAAGCAACAGTGGCAGGAAAACAAAATTGGAGGGACAATATAGCAATACTTGTTGCTAGTGGAGCATGAGAGACTGATGGTTGAGTGATTGTTTGTCTTTTTGTCAAAAAAACCAAACGATATATTTAAAAATAAAAAATAGTTTATAAAATAACTTTTATACGTCTTCTAAGCGATTTAAAAGTAAATATTTAAAAAATAAATAACAATGAACAAATCTTGTAATTAACTTTAAATTTAAAATTCAAAATTCAAAATTTGACATATAAGTATAAGCAAAGGAAAAAAAAGCGAGGAGCTTCCTTTTTGCAACTCATTGGAGACAAAGAAAGTCGTATGCTTGTTCATCTTGCTAACTATCTAGCTTAGCATAATAATGATTGAAACCGGCTTTGCAACGGCCGGCAAGCACCACTAAAGAAGCATACAGTTTATAGATCTTGATCAATCGATCGGTAAAAGGTCTTTGAATTGTCGACTACTTACTTAATAATGGTGGCAGCAGCTGCTTTTTGAACCGATTGATCATCGAATGAGCCGTGTTGATTTGATTTTGTGCAGTGACAGATGACAGCAACAAGCTAAGCATGCATGCTGACTCACAACACGTAATCCCAATTACTACTAGTTGTAAACTCCCTTCTCAAAAGTGTCATTTCGGATATCGACGCAGTTTTTGATAATATACCACATATATATGTTTTATCATTATTTTTAAAACTCTATATTTATAAAAGAATGAAACAGAATTATGTGAAAGAATTTCACATAACGGATATGGTAGTAGAATTTTCATATTTTGAATCTTAATAGCTTTTCATTTATTAATAATTGAAGATATCCAGTTTTGATTTCGTATTCTGCGACCACTTTGATCCTCCTGCCGCGGCAAAGATTTTTTTTTGCCAGATTATTCCCTGACTTTTACCCACATGTTTTTTTTAAATGACTAAACGGTTCATTTCGGCCATTAACCTGATAGTACATCGGCCATTAACCTGATAGTACATCAAATAGGATTTGCTATTTGTGAGTTAATTGTTTTTTTCTTGTGTTAGTCGTATAAAATTAGCAGTGACTAGGTAGTTTAATTACGTTTAGGGATGCAAACGGTCGGGAAAACTATCTAACCACGTTCGTTCCTGCATTTTTGTCTCGGAAATAGAAGCAGGAGCGGGACCATTGGTCCAGTAAACGAAATCGGCTACACGATATTTTGAGAACGATTCATTTCGCTCGGGAACATGGCGATAACGATCGGGAACCGATATTTCAAAACAGTAATAACAAACCATATAACCACTTCAAATATTCAACACAACAAAATAGTGTGGATATGATACTAGCATAATACATAAAACAATTGATGAGAACATATAACATCATATAAATTAGTTGATCAACACATACTCATAAGAATATAAGATCATGGTAGAGTTCAAAACGGGGGAATTATCTTAGGAAAATACGAGAACCGTGAAAACGGTCGAGAAAACACCTCAACCGTTTTCTCCGGTTTTTCCTGTTTTTCCTGTCAAAATGGTATTCGGGCAGGAAAATCGATATACGGTCCCGGTCGGGACGGGATTTTTCCATCCCGTTTTCATCCCTAATTATGTTGTTAATTACAGAATCAGTTTGCACGTGTGTTGGTTTGTGATCTGCAGCATATATTTGCACTGTTGAATTAGGAGAATTGACATATATATTCAGTTTGGTCGTCTGCCACTTTCTACCAACCTCACTGCAGCTCAGTCCTCCTTCATAATCGTCAGAAAATAGATGACAGAAAGTAATTGTGATTACCACAATTTTTCTGCATCACCAAACCGAATATACAGAAACATGCTAGCTTCTACACACACTTTATCAATTGACGTGAGAGCATCCCCAATAGCTCTTCTATCCCATCCTTTATTCCAAAAATAGAGAATAAAAGATAAAAGTAGAGCTCCAACAAAACATCTATTATATCCTTTATTTTTAGATGTTATTTATATCAGGGGAGAAACTCTATATTTAGATGTTTTCTCTATTCTCCAAAGAGATATGGAGGATGTCATATATAGATGATCTGCTGGAGTAAAAAAGATATAAAGAATGAAACTGTTTTAGATGATCATCTAAATAAAGATATGAATGAGTAAATTTAGATGAGCTGTTGGGATGCTTTGACATCATAGCCCTGAGTAATCCTACCTCTAAATGGTGAGGATTAGACTGGTTTTGGGAGATATTTTGTTGCAGGATTAGTCTACCTAGCTATGCACCTAGCATTGTAGCTAGTTAGCTAGAGAGAGAAACAATCCACCAATTTGGTCCAAAATATAAAGTAGAGAGATGAAAATCCACTTCCTGAGCTAATACCATTTTAGTTATGTTAATCTGATGTCTCAACAAGCTAGCTCTTGGCAGCTTGACTCATGCATATTACCAGCCAGCTAGCAGCCATTGCTACCTTTGGCAACAGATATTATTGTTAACACTGCAATGTTGAAAAGCTAATTAAAACTCTCTCAATGCAAGCATGCTTGATGCATCATCATTTGGAATCTTGTTAATTCGTCTATAATTGCTGACCCAGCTTCATGCTTCCCGGCAAGTGTATATTAACTAATTAACTAATTAAGTATCTGTTCTAAAAAAAACTAATTAAGTATCATTTGGCATGTGTAGGTCAAGTATGGCAGAAATTAAATATTAATGTTCTTTTGCATAGTGTTAATGTGAGTCGCCTAACATGACACAATTTTATAAGAGATGATGAAGCCAAAGTCATACCACAACTGTAGCTAAGCCCTGATAAGTCCTCACAATCCTAACACCAATGCAGGCATGGTCAACCAATTAACATATTTGTCTGTATCCATCATGCATTGCTAAGAAGAACAGAAGCAAAAAAACATTAGATTAATGATCTCAAGTCAAACATTGAGTTGACTTAAAAACATTCAATTCGAGCAGCCAATTTCTGGAAGGAATATATATATATATATATATATATATATATATATATATATATATATATATATATATATATATGTATGTATGTATGTATATGTAATTTGAATGCATGCTAATTGGTTACTACCATCCGACGTTAGTAAACGAGTTAGCAAGCTTGGCATAAAAAGTTGGTCTAAACTCTCTAAAAGCAGACTTTAATTAGAAGGGCAAACACAACATGGCGTTGAATCCATTGCACTATGCTGGTCAAAATATTGTTAAAAAAAACATGACACGGTGACGAAGAAGTGGATGATTAAACTAATTAACAGCCACGTTTGAGGATTCATCTCTTGGTCAAAGTGGCTGAAACTCACGTGCATAGTAGTGCCGTCTCCTGTTTTTTGTGATTTCTTAATATACGTTTTGACTGTTTATATTATTTAAATATTTTATGTAAATATGTATAAATATGAATTATGCTTAAATTACTTATAGTGAAAAATAAATAAAAATTACGTAAATTTTTAAATAAAACAAATGATTTAAATGTCTGTCTAAAAATCAACGGTGCCAGACATTAAAAATTAAAAATCAAAGATAGTAGCTGCCAATGGGCCATTAATTTGTAAGTTAATTAAGGTTTAATGGTTTAATTCAGCAACTAAACATAAGTACATTAAGAGTATGAGATATATATAAGTACTATATGAAACCAAACTGTCTATCTAGAATAAAGGAGTACAAAAATGTATACTTACGCTTTGGTGACACTTATATCTGAATATTTTAAATTTTAAGGTTGTGAATTGCGATATACTATTTCATAATCTAAATAAAAAGAATTCAACCCCATGTATATTTCACTTCTAATAACCGATGACGACTAGCTAACAAACAAAAATCCACATGTGGATGTCGTGTTCAAGTACAAGTGATTTGTCATCCATTTTCTCGATCTTTTGTGTAAACTGGTTAGTGAATGAAGCTAGCGCTAAATAATAAAATTACCTGAATATATGAAATATAACCGCGTTCGGCGTAGGAGCACTTATGCCCTGACACGAAAAACATAGTAATAGATTAGTACATAATTAATTACTTATTAAAAATAAAAAATAGATTAATATGGTTTTTTAAAACAATTTTCCTATAGAATTTTTTGCAAAAAATATACCGTTTAGCAGTTCGGGAAGCGTGCGTGCAGAAAACGAGAGGCTTAGTTAACTTATGCCTCTCCCGAACACGGCCATAGTTATATAGCACTATAAATAACAAAGTTTAACTAAATATATGAGTGGAGAGAATGGCACCGAAAGGAACATGTGTGAACAATGAAATCGTTTTGCCACCTTTTTGGTCATAAATCAAGCTAGCATGTAAATTTTGGTTCTAGACCCCTTTCACTTGCTCTGTTTTTCCTTGACTAATCTCACATATACTCTACCACTAAACAAACTATAATTATGAGCATAACAGAGTCATAAGAGTAGAAAAATCCAATCTTTCAACATCAGAAAGACCAAAGAATGCAGCACACATGGAGCCAAGAAAGACAAGTGGTAATCTAGAAGTTTTAGCGCCGCCACTTATTATTTTGTTTTTAATTAGGACTCAGCTTGTAGACAAGTATTATTACTAATTATTTGTTGTTAGTGTATCAAGAAGGAGAAGGGTGCATGAATGTATCCAAGATTAATTAGACCCCAGAGATTAGGCTAAGACTAAGACCTTCAATTGTTAATTAAATTTCAACAGAGCTATTATTTCTTTTAAGAATCTTCTTCTTCATCTTCGGCTGCTTTCTTACTACTTGCCCAGATTCCCTCGTTTTTCATGTGGATGTTTCCCGAACTGCTAAACAATGTGTTTTTTCAAAAAAATGGTATAACAACGTATTTTTTCAAAAAAATTATATAGAGAAGTTGATTTAAAATATCATATTAATTTATTTTTATTTTTTATAATTAATAATTAATTAATCATCTACTAATATTACTATGTTTTTTTGCATCAGATAACTTACCCTAAATCTAACAACAAACGAACACAGCCTTCATCTCCAAAAAGGAAGCTTCTTCTTGCCATGTGTATGCTTTGTCTAGGTTGTGGTGTATTTGTTGTTAGTGTATGTATCAAGAAGGAGAAGGGTGCAGGAATGTATCCAAGATTAATTAGACCCCAGAGACTAGGCTAAGACTGAGACCTTCAATTGTTAATTAAATTTCCACAGAGTTATTATTTTTTTAAGAAGCTTCTTCTTCATCTTCATCTCCAAAAGAGAAGCTTGTTCTTGCCATGTGTATGCTTTGTCTAGGTTGTTGTGGTGTATTTGTTGTTAGTGTATCAAGAAGAAGAAGGGTGCATGAATATATTCATGATTAATTAGACCTCAAGACTAGGCTAAGACTAATTAAGACCTGCAATTGTTAATTATATTTCCACATAGCTATATTTTTTAAGAAGCTTCTTCTTCATCTCCAGAAAAGAAGCTTCTTCTTGCCATGTGTATATGCTTTGTCTAGGTTGTGTGGTGTGGATAAACACTCTTGTCAACTTTCACATAATTAGATTATACCACTGAATTTTTTTAGCTAAATCAGCTTCTTCCAAATCACAGCTCAAGTGCAAAGATGGGCATATCATTGTCTACTTGCTAACTTATCTACTATAACCAAAACAAACAAAAAATTGAAACTTAATTTTATAATCAATTTTATGATTTCTTTTTTTATTGTAGTTTATTTTTAAGCATTGGTTTTTAAATCTCAAATAGTACATATATAAAGGTTTACCTATAAATTTGTTTTGGTTGATTCGTTTAATTGTTTGATGACTTATCAACTGTATCTTAACCGACCAGTTAGTTTTTTTTAAAAAAAAAATCGATCAGTTAACTTTTTTTTTCAGACGTATGGTTCCTCTTAATTAATTTCCTACTGTTACTATAAAAAAATAGAGCTTTCACTCGGTTCACTTAATTACACTTTAGAAGATACAAGTTATGCAGCAAACTCCATCTTAATTAATTAGTGGGTATAACTATTTCCTTGTCCCACACTATTGAGGCATGCCATCCCTTATCTAGAAAAGTTAATCACTTCACCTTCATGTAGCTGCATTAAAGTTGTAGTTGCCTGAATGAATAACACATTAATTAATTAACTAAAAAATTATTGAACTACAACTTGACCTCCAAAACAGCTACTTTTTGGATATATCTAGGAGTACATAAAATTCGACCTTTTGAATTCATAACGCATATAGAAGAAGTTCCCTTGATGTTCAAAGATGCCCGCCCCTCTTACTCTTAACAATGGGGATCAATTCGAGCTTAGCTAAAAAGCTACCGATTAATCACATTTTTAACAAGCAGCTGATGATATCTTTGTCACTACTACGGCTGGAAAAAATACTACCTTTTTTTGTTTGGAACAAACAAAGTAACTCTACTTTGTGGTTTAAGAAGAATCATATGGAATAATTGTGGCCTTTGCATTATTCCCTCCATGCATGGATTAGATTAACAAACTAGTTAATGTCGTTTTAAGTCTTGCTGCATCTTTGAAACCATTATTCCATTCCGTTAGTCTTGCTCCAACAAAGCAGATATTCTGCTAATTCTTTAATTATTTAATCCTTGCAACCCACTCATCTTTAGTTCATTAGAAGTGGTATTAATTTGTTGTGAGTCTGATGGAAGAGGCTGGAGACGTAAATCATTTTTATTGAAAATGATAGTGTTATTAGAGTTTAATTAAAAAGGTGGTTGTGAATCTACACATCTTCTCTGCATTGTTTTACATGAAGGGGGTTGGTTCACTAAAATTCTTCAATATTAGGCGCCCATCTATGTGTTATCTTCTTCTCATTTGACTCTAAACACCCAGATTTAAGTATGGGAAGATCTAAGTTAGCCGTGTAATCCTTTATCACTCCTTTAGCGGTGGTGGCGGAGGTGAATCTGTCCCCCACCTACTATTTTTGTTGTGAATTTTATAGATTATCCCTTAAACTTCTTAATATTAAACAATCAATCTGAAAGGAGAGCTGTATATAATATCTAAGTCAGGTTGAATATTCCCTAAACAAAAAATATGGGTAACATATTTCATAGAAAATATATTTTTTTATTTATTTCTGATAATATTATAATATATTTTTTTTATTTGTAGCAAAAAGCATGTGCGTTAAGCTAGTATGTAAGAAAATAATCGGTGGATATACTTGATTAAAAAAAATCATGCATACTTGTTTTATGAAAGATGCATGATTACACTGGATGGTCTACACATGTCAGTATGCCACTAGGACAATGAATGACTAAGAAGATATTAGTTTAAATTTCAGCAGGCTTATGAGAGATTTATCTCTCGAAACCGCCCGTAGAACGTAGAGTTTTTATGGGAATTATAGATGAAATTAATTAATTAATTTCTATGAACAAATTATAAAACTCCTACGTTTAAAATAAACTGAACTTATATGTCCAGGTTTAAGTATGTCTCCGACTTGGCATGAGTGTTTACATTTACAAGTAATATCTTTTCAGGGAAAGACAACTATGGATAAAAATGGTCTGAACCAAAAGTTACTAAGTTAGACCATCTCTAATATTACAATACCATTTTCCAAAAATGAAAATTGAATAATAGAGTTAGAGACGGTAATGTAATTGGTATTGCCGAAACAAGGGAAAATCGAAAACGAAAGTATCAAATGGACCTAGCTTGGCCCCCTAAAGCAATGTATCGCAGGGACAAAAAAAAATCATAGTCCTGTTTGTATTATAAATTAATATCATAGACTTATATTTACTCTAGGTTAGTAGCATTTAAATTAAGCAACTAATTTTAATACCTCATGATAATATTATAGTATCAACAACGATAACACCTACGAATTGTTTGGCCTAGGTTCTTACTATTCTGATAGGTTATCAGTTTTATACAGGATTTTCATATAGTGATTAGGAAAAACCTATACAGTTTTCATATCATTTATTAGATATTAAGTTGCATGCACCGACTAGTTGCATCCCCTCAAGTATTAAGCGTGGATTATTGGAATGGACTACAATTATTTTATTTAAGTGCGCGCCAATTTTGATTCAAACTCGAGACCTCTGGCTGTTAAGTTGCATGCACCGACCATTTACATGTAAAAGTCTAAACTAGCAGGAAAAGACAGACAATTCAGTCTAACACTGGGAATAATATAGAATCAGAATAAAATGGTCGGCAGAAAAGTTGATAGCAAGTACGTGTATGAGCAGGGATAAAGATAATAAGTACGTAGACGCATTTGTTGAGGGTTTAGAAAATATATTGTTGGTATAGTACCTGGTCAGGTTGTAGAGAAAACGAGTATAAAAAGGTAAATGTTTTTGCAGCTAATTGCGCCGTACGTGTAAGAGTCAACGTTCAACGGTTGACCGGTCGGAGAACAGCAGCAGCTAAGTAGAGAGAGAGAGAGACGCTGTTTTCTTAAGCCGCTTGAATTTGTTTACTCCATCGACACGCACACATCCTCCTCCACTTTAATCAATTATAATTTTAAAACTGTAGTGCTTATCGTTTAGCTTTTTCGGAACATATTTACAAACGAGAAAAAAATAAAAACAAAATTTTTATATAAATGTTCTTAACAATTTAAAAATAAAGTCGAGAAATAAAAAACTCTAAAACTAATTTGAAATTTAAAGATAAAAGAATTAAATATTGATTTATAAATAGAAGCAGAAATGAAAATACAAGACATGTCTATGGACCACTAACAGCTAATTAACAGTAGTCATTAGCAAGCATGCATGCATCATTAGTCATCGTCGTCTTCCTAGGTCGATCCTATATAAACCCCAGCCCCCATCGCCGCCTCTTCCATTCCCAAGCCACACTCCACAGCTACCAAATTCACAGACCGAACTAAGCTCTCTCCGGCCGGTCGTTCATTCTCCGATCGAGTCGATCGATGGATTTGGAGATGGAGATGGAGATGATGGGGATGCCGATGAGCCCGGCGATGTCGGCGGCGGCGGTGGCGAGCGAGGACGAAGGTGACCTGAGGCGGGGCCCGTGGACTGTGGAGGAGGACGCGCTGCTCGTCGACTACATCGCCACCCATGGCGAGGGTCGCTGGAACTCTCTTGCTCGCTGCGCAGGTAAATCAATTACACTATCTGTGTGCCAATACACCAGCTTAATTACTTGGTTTAATTGAGCTTAGCTACTTCTCCACTGAGCTAGCTAGTGCCAGTCTTAATCACACTGGAATATACAAGCTTGATTCGTCATACATCATCTACCTCTGCATGCTTAGTTTTTTTTTTTTGTGATTTGTGTATTGTGATCTTGATCACTTGCAAAAAAAGAGGAAATTAAGGTTTAATTAATTAGCTAGTGGTTATTAATTCAGTTTTTTGCGTGCTGATCGATGTGGGACACGTGTAGGGCTGAGGCGCACCGGCAAGAGCTGCCGGCTCCGGTGGCTGAACTACCTCCGCCCCGACGTCCGCCGCGGCAACATCACCGCCGAGGAGCAGCTCCTCATCCTCGACCTCCATTCTCGCTGGGGCAACCGGTAATTAAACTCTCGATTTTAATTACAAATCGGTCCTTTTCAGGGGCCTAAATGAATATGTGTCTTCGTCCAGGTGGTCTAAGATTGCGCAGTATTTGCCCGGGAGAACTGACAACGAAATTAAGAATTACTGGAGGACCAGGGTGCAAAAGCACGCGAAGCAGCTCAGGTGCGACGTCAACAGCAAGCAGTTCCGCGACGTCGTCCGCCACGTCTGGATGCCGCGCCTCGTCGAGCGGATCCAGGCTGCAGACTCCTCCGCCGCCGCGGAGTCCGACGACGTGCCGGTGGCGCCGCCGGTGATGGTGACGAGGTCGATGAGCTCGCCGGCGGGCGCGATGTACCACCACGGCCAACGGATACCCGCCGCCGCCATGGCGGCGGCGCCGGCAGCGGGTGCACAAGTTTACCATCGCCGCCTGCACGGCGGCGCCGGCGCCGGAGAGACGAGCTGCAGCGAGCCGAGCCAGGTGGTGACCATGAGCCCCGACGACGCCTCCAGCGCGCTCCAGTCGTCGTCGTCGCACTTGTTCATCGCGTCGCCGTCGTCGGCCGGCACCGTGGCGGCGGCGAGCGGTGTGATCGACGGAGACGTGCTTAGCGGCAGCTGGTCGGAGCTTCTTGCCACCACCACCACCGTCACCGGCCGCGACGGCCCCACCGCCGGCTTGCCGGACTTCGATGAGCTGGGAGACTTGGAGGACAACTTGTGGAGCCTTGAGGACATTTGGCTGCACCAGCAGTGTTGACGCATGCATGCCTACATAAACCAAATTAATTAGTCGGAGGATTAATTAATTAATTAAACATAAATCAAGATGCATGGAAGTATAAGAAAAATACATGTAAATTAGTCTCAGTACTGGAGTAGCATTATATATATAACAGAAGTTGCAGAGAAGATCGATCGAGGAGGAAACATGCAAAAGAAATAGTTAGTAACTAATTAAGGTTCATATAAATTTATTGGTGTGCCAAACTCCAAACATATACATGTAAATGTCATTCTTTTTTTTTCACTTTTATAGAAGATTTTGTGTTATTAGTACTTTAGTTTAGTTTTGCATGTTTAGTGTTCCATTACATATAATCTCGATTTGTAGCTTGTCCGGCTTCCACAAATGTAAAGATATTGTGCTTGAAGCACCAAATAAACATTTTATCATTTCAGTTTCGATAAATCTGTCGGCTCTATCTCTTCACTATGTGTATTCCTTTTTATTTAATGTTCTTTTATATAACTACTTAAAAGCACAGTCGTCCGTCACGCGTACCATGCCCCTGAAGCAAACTGAAAACAATTGAACAGCAGAAAAATGAGTAAATAAAAAAAATTAAGTGCTTAAAATTGTTTAGATCATACTACTAGATCCACACTTTCCTCTTTTTCTTTTCCAACGGGCTATTACAATACACTGGTACGTTACTATTAGTAATAAATAAATGGTGTTTCGGAGATGTGCATTTACCAAGTCTTAAAATTAGAACATTGATCACTGTTTTATATTCTAATGTATCTGTGTGAATTCTACTAATTAAAATTATAATATTTTGATAGTGCTTTAAAGAAGAATGGACTGAGCGCTATATGTGATTTTATTTTCATATATACATGTATCATAAATAAACACTAAATATATTGATAATTAAAATATTTAAATTTGGCTGAATTCAGCATATATCTGTACAAATTTGTTATATTTCTGACAGTATATCTTCAAATAATTTTCCCATGAAAACACCTTCCCCTTTTTGTTATGAACATAAATACAAATAGCTAGAGTATTGTTGAAGAGGAAGTTAATTAAACAATGACCTGCTAGCCATACTGTGTTGTGAAAACAGAGATAATTAAAACATGGGTGTGCTCAACCAAACATAATAATAATTTGATCGAATGCTGGCATCTTCCAGAGGCATCTTTTGCATGAATGTTCGACATGCATTTCTATCCAAACCTTTTCTTGTGGTTTGTTAATTAATTTTGCTGTGTGCGAAATGCCCAGCCTATAACAGACAAAGCTAGCTTGGCCCAAAGCTTGAGGCTATACCTCCAGTTGTTTCCATGTTGCCCACAAAAGAAGAAGAAGAAGAACAAGTTATTCATTAGTTAACTAAGTAATCAAAGATTACCAGTCAATAATGATGATGATCAGAGGTCGGTGAATCGGAGAGATTCCACCACATCAAAATTAATATGCTTTGCTTGCTTGCTTTGGACCAAGGAGACCGACCGAGTAGCTAAGCCTAGATTAGTCTTCGTAATTAACAAAAATTTAACTCCAGCTTTAATTGCTAGCTTATCCACATCCCAAAGAATGATTAGTTTAACCAAGGTTGATGCACTCTTGCATGGCACGTATAGCTAGCTAGCATTGTTAGTATATCTACTCTATCTAATTAATATATATAATTATGCATGCCACCTTCTCTTGAAATGATCAGTGGCAAAGCAAATTAATCATTAATAATCGTGCTTGGCTAGCTTATATAGGTTTTCGTGTACGTGTGCAGTGGTAGGTGCATATATGTAACAAAATAGCACGTATATGCATAGGAGAACATTTTTCAGCATTTTGTGTTCACCCATATTGTGTAACTTAGCCTATTCTATTACTCTCTTTGTTTTTTATTTGACGTAGTTGATTGTTAGATCTATATTAAATATTTGTATTATTTAAATATATATATATATATTATTGATTATTTTATGATTAAAATTATTAAAAAAACTTTAAAAATAACTTATAAACTTTATATATTTGCAGAAAAGTTTTAAATAATACAAACATTCAAATATATATTCAAAAGTTAATGGCATCAAGTGGAACTACAAGGAGTATATGTTAGTTAAAATAATCCATCATTTAATGTGTTGAAAAAATCCACTAAGGATGATTTACCAAAAAAAAGCATCCATAAATGTACCTTAACCTTCTTTTATGATGCTAATTAAAACAATCCATTAACGTAGGATTAATTTAATTTCTCGGTCTGAGTGGCATTATAAACGTGTGGGATTAACATGCCAACCGAGCAGAGCAGCGGATGACGTGGACGCCAGCTGGACGGCGCGGTCAAAGCATCGGTCTCCGGTCGTCTGGTCAAAGCGCGGTCAGCACTGGTGACGTGGGCGACCAGATAAGGCAGGCGAGGCCCCACTCGTGGAGGAGTAATATTTTATCCCGGCCGCCGCATATCCGCCATCAACGGCCCAGATTGGCTGATCCTGGCCGTCCAAAAATGGTCCACCTGTGCATTGACCCGCGTTGACTGGGTCTTCCAGCTTAGCTGCTAGTGCTTTGCTCTTAAAACGTTGGTAAGTAAGTAATCCATAACCGCTTCTTCCACTGATAACTCTTTGATTATTTATTTTTGATGCATTCATATGATTGGGTTTTTTTTTCTTTTTTCACTTTTTTCATTGGTGTGTCTTGTCGGCACTGAAGCTTTTGCTGCATATGCATGCATCTAACCAGTGAAACTGCCTATCCACGACTCATCTATTGGGTTTTTTTTGACAAAAAAAACTAAATAATATATTTGTAATAGAAAATAATTTATAAATAAAATTTTATACAATGTTTATAGCGTTTGGCTGGAAAATAAACTATAATGAAAAAACCTCCAAATCAACTCTAAATTTAAGATTGAAAATTCAAAATTTGGCTTATAAGCATAAGTAAAGCCAAAAGATAGATGTAATCCAAATTTATGACAGATTTTTGCACTAAAAAGTTACTAAAATGTACTAACTAAAGTATAGATATAGGGTAATAAGTGAAAATTAACATACACATAACTATGACATAACGTATACATCGTAGTGTCTAACATATGTTTTTAGGGGATGACTTTTGTGAGTTTCTAAAAATTATAAGACCTTATGTCCCGTTAGAAGCTGCAGCTATAATGTTACGGTGTTGGTTGTTATGGTTATGCAAGAATGGCGTTGTTTTTATAAGAAAATGATATCTTCTTGTTTACATATTATCTCCTTTAATTATTCATATCTTCTTGTGTACATTTGAAGTTGGTGGTTAGACGGTGTTTTATTCTGAAATAGGTGGCAATATAATCTTCCGTTTGATAGTTCTTAAACATTTACCATGCTATATTTATTTTTAAACAAAAATAGCGTATGGAAGTGTATTTTTGACTTTGTGCATCTAGTTACGTAGAGGCCAAGATTGATTTAAGTATGCTTGTATCATCTTAATGTGATATTTGGTTGAGGTCACTAAACCTTCTGTACATTATCGTAAAAAACATGTTTAACCATTTCAAAACTTACTTTGTTTCAAAATATAAATATTTCTATGTTATTAAATATCTATTAAGGTCGAGAAGAAAATACTGCAATGTTCCTCAATAAATAAGAAATGGATAAGAGTGAGATGGTAGGTGAGGATAAAATAAAAATAATTTTGAATAGAAAGTGATAGATGTGACAAATAGTATGGTATATAGTGACAAATATATATATTTTAGAGTGAAGTGTACCAGCAGTCCTTAAACTTGTGTGCATGTGTCATCTAGGTACCTGAACTCTCAAAATACATTTTTGGGTCCCTAAACTTATCCGGGGGTGTCATATATGTTCAATCGGGCTCCGACCGCTCTATCCGTTGACGTGTCATGCCACGGTGGCGCCTACATGTTGTCGGGGCCATGTAGATCCCACATGTCAGTATATCTCTCTCCTCCTTATTCTTTTCTCTCCCTTCTCGTAAGCGCCACCGTGGCATGCCACGTCAGCGGATGAAGCGGTCGGAGCCTGATTGGACCTATATGACACGTACCCCCGGACAAGTTCAGGGACTCAAAAATACATTTTGAGAGTTCAGGGACCTAGATGACATATGCACACAAGTTTAGGGACTGCTGGTGCACTTCACTCTATATTTTACAACAAGATTTAAATCCTAGGAATATTGATATTTTGTAACAAAGGGAATATGCAGTAGCGGAACCAGGCTGGGGCAGATATGGCTTAAGCCCCAGGCCTGACTTCAAATTCTCTCTTAAATTAGCTGAATCTACGGTATAAATTCTAAAAATAATTAAGCATATGGTAGCTTAGCTCTAGGCTTAAGCATTGTTTGGTTTTGCCCCTGGGAATATGTATTGTATATTGGGCTTACATGCACGGATACACTCAATGAGCTCACTCGCTGCACACATGCAAGTTTGCATGGCTTTCCTTATCAGTGGTCCATCCGAAAATCGAATGGCGGGAACTGGTTCCCTCCGTCTTCCACCAGCACACCCTCTTTTGTTCCCTCTCCCTATTCTCTATGGCCATTATAGAGGTGTTGGACCCCCTCAGTCCCTCACAGCCTTCACGCTGAATCTGCCCTTGCCCTTGATTCTTACTGCAAGTTGGGACGGTGCATCATCATATCATCTATGATTTTAATTTTGAGGTAGTAGAATAGACTGATGGTGGTAATGTGCTAGAGGAATGCATGCACTGATGCACATGTGTGAAAGAATCTCTGTCTCGTCCATTCATCACATTCTCGATGACACCTAGTTAATCTATTTATAGTTGATAAAAAGGCATCATGCAGCTCAACTTAGCTATAGCTCCGATCTTCCACGCATCCTCTTCGTGCGGTTTAATTTGTTATCAATGAAAAATAACCCTTCTTTTAATTAAAAATCACAACCCTGCTGGTTAATTACTCCCTCTATTTCATATAATAAGTATTTAAGTTTGTATTAAGTTAAATATATTCAAGTTTAACTAGGTTATATAGAAAAATGTACTAACATCTATATATAACACCAATTAGTTTAAATAAATTTACCATTAAATACATTTTTATAGCAATGTATAGCATATTTGTTTTGGGTTGGAAATGCTACTATATTTTTATATCAACTTAATTAAACTTTAAAAAATTTAACTTAGAACAAATCCAAAATAACTTATATAAAATGGATGAAGTAGGACGGTCAATAGCTCTCGACAAAAGCTGGTGACGAGCTCGCTGAGGGCAGAGAAGAGACCCATGAGAGTACGAATCTCGTCGTCAATTGTAGGGTTAAAAATTTATTTGAGATTTAAAAAAAACGATGAGTATAATTTTTAGCAATATTATTATATTGAAACTACCCCCACACACACTTGATTCCCTAAAGTGATGGGGTCTCATGTCCCTGACAAAACTAACCATGCATGCAAAAGAGATAACCTTCACAGCCCAGCTGCTATCTCAGCATGTCTCATCTAATGCATACATGGAGGCCACCCCCATGAAGCCATATATGGATAAATGCTGATCAACCACATCACAAGTCACAATTAAAGCTTTCATCCATGTGCACAAGTTGCAAGAAGAAAATGCCACATCAAATTAAATGGAAACTACAAATTTACATTGCAAATTTCAATCACCAACCACTCGATGAATGAGAACATGATTAAACGAGAAACATGAGTTTCCAACATTCCATTGCATATATGGTTTACATATAAGAGCAAATTAAAAGAGGCCCAGATATAGAACTCATTACTAGGCTATGGGAGAAGCTCACAATCAGGTATAAAAAAAAAAGAAATACGTCGGTGCATCTAGCTAGCTAGCTCAGGAGGGATAGAAGTGAGAAAGAAGCATGAGGTAGAAGAGGGCTGGCAAACTTGACAACGGCAAGTTCATTCTTGTAGATATCAAGAAAGAAACGTGTGAGGTGCATAATGAGGTGGAGAACGATAGGAGTGGGTCTTACAAGGTCAAGAATATTAATTCTGGCACAAGAAACCAGAAAAAATGCATGGATGATAGAACATGTTTTACAGAAAAAAGAAAAGCTCAGTCGGGATAGCGCCAGTTCGCAAGCTATGAGAGCATTGCAATGCTTAGTTGTGCTTGCAATGGTATATGTGAGGATTTCAAGGCAACATCTTCATCTGGAGTATAAAACAATGTTGTTTGAGGAGGATCGTGTGCTAGAATCATGATGGGAGATGCTGTTTCTTCCTCCCTCTTGCTATTGTCTCAAGGAAAACTGCTTAAGCTGTTGTCGATACTGATGCGAGATCTAGGGTATCGATCATCCAGTTTGTTAACTTTTGACAGCTTCCAAAAAAATACCTGCAGTGTAAAAACATCAATCATTTAGCTTAAGAAAGAATAAAGAAAATAAGTAAATAACAGGTAGAGAGTAAAATAAAAACAACAGAGAATGCTTCCATGTGTATGAGATCAAAAATACAGGAGGGTTTTGAACTTTGAAAAACGACAGATCAGGTTGAAGCTAGCCACTCAGACAATGCATAACATATGAGCTAGAACAGCAGATTAATTCGAAGTCACTCAAATGATCTAACTGAGAGAACATTGCAGTGAGAAAAACAAGATAGCAGCAGCATGCATGGAACCTGTTGGGGGTAGCTAGCTTATACAACCATGCATGCTAGCTGAAGCTGAAGCTAGCTGCAGGAAGAACACTAGCTTGAGAGGATGAAGAAATGTAGAGAGGCCAACCTGCTCTTGAGTCATGAGAAGATATCACTATCTGCAGTGCAACTGCCATACCCTCTAGATTTCAGATATGCATAGATTTCAGAGATGCAGGTAGCATGTATATAGCAAGGATGGTAGCAGTAGAGAGGAGTAGCAGCTAGCTCCAGTGCACCTCCACAGTGATATCCTTGCTGGCTGCTTGCTGCTGCTGCTCCCTCATCTGGATGAAGGTTTATACTAGTCCAAAAAACAAAGAGTAGTGGCATATCTAATGGATTGACATAGAGGGCCTCCTTGAACTGAAACTACGGACAAAGTGGCTCCCAAGTCCCAACCCCTTTAGCCTGGCTTTCAGGATCAGGGGAATCTCTGTCCTTTTTTTCCTCTCTTCTCTCTCTCTATGTCTCTATTTTTTTTCAGAATATGCATTAATTTCTACATAGCTAGCTGTGTAAGGGCAGTCCCAATGGGATATTGATGATAGTTTCTATCTAGCTTAATTACCTTCACAACTCAGCAATTTGCTGATGTGACAGTAGCTTTATTATGGAGAGAGAAGGGAAAAAAAAGAGAAACCTTTTCCTCCAAGTGAAACCGAGTCTTCTCGCGTACCAATGTGCTAATTAAGAAACGGTGGAACCAGCGATGGGAGAGATTCAGCTCGTTTCTTCCTCCTCTTGCTTAGACTCCTTGCGCACAAAGTGTCGACTATGCAATGAGGCTATATGGTTGCTTGCCACATTTGATCTATTTCTTTTTTTTTGGTTATATTTAAGTTATTCTTTGTATCGAAGTTAGAAACTGTTGTAGAAATCATGGGTTGGGAAAGATAGTTTTTACTGGGCATTTATTACTCTCTTTCTCTCTTGAAAACTACCTCAAGAAACTATCCATTCGGACCACCCTTGCTACAATTTAGCAAATGATACATATTTGTCTTTGTACACATATGTCACCATGATGAGAGGGCAATTAATATATTGCTCAAACTTGTAGTGCTCCAGAATTCGAAGCCATTTGATGGCAAGCATGTGGAGGAGCAAGCAGTTTTAAGTTAAGTTGTAGTAGAAGATGTCATGGAATGCTAAGTTCCCAGGAACACTTATGTTTCTAGCTTTCATCTCCCCTAGGGAATATGGGAGATGCATGCAGCATGTGTTATTAAAGAGGGGGGGGGGGGGGTACATATTATTACAGCCTGCAAGTTAATTCTATAGTATTTGTAGATGCTGACATGCTGCATGTATTCAATCAGGGCATTAGTTCATACACTTTGGAAAGGAAAACATGTTTGTCTCCTCAATGTTAATAAACTAAAGTATTCTAAAAATTATTGTTGGACAATTTATTTTAAAGCTTAACTTTAATCTTATCTAAAATGACAAGAATTATAGAACCGAAGGAAGGAAATAATACGGTGCAAATAAGTATTGCCTTGAAAGAGTGTTTTAAACAACTTCACTATCAAAGACCAGATTAAGATTGCCTCTGTTTTCCCCACCCCCCTGGTCCCTGCCCTTGTTTTGGGGATTGCACAGCTAGCTTGAACTGGTATGCTAGCTTATCACAACATTGATTCCAAGCAGAGAGAGCAGGATGCAGTTTCTGAATCATCTGCAGTCATCAAAGGCCTAGCTAGAGAAGAAGTTGTACAGTACTACTCCCTCTTAAGGTGTGCAATAAGTATGCATCTGCTTCACTGCTTGGAGGCTTGGCAATGGCATGCACATCAATCAGAAAAATCCCCAAATCAGGCAAAGTAACTGGAGTGAAATGTGTGTGTGATTTGTAGTGATGTGCTCACTCTCAGTCTCCGCACCACTTGCATGCAGCCTCTGCTGAGATGCTTTGCTTATGTTGCTTCTGTTGACATATTATCAGCTATCTTCTGAATGATCTGCTGGCTTGCTGCTGGCGCTGCTGTGCTGTGCCATGTGTAATGAGGGGCTGAAATTCAAAGTCCATTGATGTAGATCATGACATTTCATGGCCATTGTGGGGGCCTTATAGGGGGAGTTGTTAATTACATGAGATAAGGATAAGGTTGTGATGAGATCTTAATTGAAAAACAAGGTTCTGTATATAAATCTTGGTATAGATCTACTTAAGTGTTTCTGGTGGGTCCTAACTATGAAAAAAAATGGTATATTCAGGATACATATCTCTGTACGAAGAGTAGTAGATTTTCTTGTTCTTAAGTTTTGCTTGTAAGTAGTCATTTAATTAAGTTGACAATTAATTAAGTAGTAGATTTTCTTGTTCTTGTTCTTATAGGTGATGAACTTATTGCCTTATGGTGCTTATTATGATTGAGGATAGTTCATCATAGGTTCTTGTACAATTGTGTTCTGATGTTTTTTGATTGAAAGGGACTGTATCCCTGCTTTGGATGAATGAATGAATCAATAAATAACCATTTTAAGGTACTCCACCTGACCTGGCAAGAATCATGATAAATCTCGACCATTGATTTATTGTGATTTTGTCTTTTAATTAATTTTCTCTCTCAATTAATAGGAAAGCATAAATGCACGTTATTATCCTTTCCAAACTAAATAATGCATGTTAGAGCATGTTCAATGGTAGGGCTCTATCTCAAACCATGTTAGCAGAAAAAACTCCTCATACAAAAAGCTGACTCTTCATAATTACATGCTAATTAATTCCCTTTCACATTCCATCTGATCAGCGCCTCTGATTAGAGTTAGCACACGTATAAAGCAGGTTTTTGGTTGTCTCCTCGTTTTATGCGCCAAGAGTCGATATTTTGCTGACTCCATGCAAAACAACAACTTTTCTCTCTCCTATCATCTCTCTTCCACGTCAGCTAGCATGCAGCGATACAGACGACAATGAGAGCCGTTTGTATGTGCCCTTATATGTCAAATTGGCAAGTCTTGCTAGCAAAAACCTACCTTAGTAGAAAAATATCCAATAAAATTTTGTACTTTGAAAGAAATAAACGTTGATCGAACTTGAATTTCATACATTTGAAAATAAATTATATGTGCTCCATATGTACAACTTAATTAAACATATGGAGAAATCTAATTGATGTATAGTTGAACATTGATATTTAAATGCTAAAAGTGAATTGATCGAATATAATATGATCTAAAAATATATAATATACACCTCCATAATGTACATAAACTCAATTTAAAAATGTAATAGGGGAAGTGATATTGATTTAATATTATTACTTGTCTCGCATGCGTGCATGCTTATCAATATCAAGTTTAATCAATGATTTATTTATTTATTTTACATCTCTGAGATCATTGGAGGTAAGAATAATAGAAACAGTTGGATCTACTTAAAATAAAACAATATTTGAGTACATAAAAATTTTCATTAATAGAAAACTCGTCTTTTTTCACTTTAAAAGCACCTGAGTTTCTCTCTTAAGTACATATCAAGTGTACTTGCACATGGTCTTTTTTCCTCCAAAAGGTACCATAGTACCCCCAACACATTAAGGGTTTGCTTGATTCTGCCACACATTGTTAAATTAAATATTAGAAATTAAGTTGTTATCATTGCTAAACTTATGGTTTATGTGATACCAAGGTATCCATAAGATGGTAATAATGCGAAAACACATGGGTTTTTTTATATAGGTTCAAGCCATTAATGAAAGTAATGGTTTTACTCCTATTTATGCTCTTGTTCGAATCTTGGGATTATTGTAATCTAGATTATTGAGCCATCTTAGTATAAGCTGAAGTGGGATAATTTATGAGCTGTTTGTTTTTCAGGATTAGTGGAGCCCTAGATTAGTGAGTTTTTAAGGCTAAAGTATAGAATGCCCTCAATTTTTTTTATACATTGTTCATTCTTTTGTGACTTAATACAATGAACCCATCGCCTAGTGCCCGATGTGCATGACCTCCTGCCTGGTCTGCCGCTGCACCACCCAGTCCACCGCTTGCACAAATGGTGATTGGATTGGAGATAAAGAGGCACGATACATGTTAAGTAATGACAAGGTGGGTAATTAATTTGAAGTATCTAAAGGCAATGGGTCTTTAGCTACCCAATAATATGAAAAAGCACTTTGGGGGAGCTTACCAAATTATAGTAATATGATCTCTAGATTATAACATTCATAATAATCAATTTATTTGTTTTAGCTTATTGCTAATAAGCTAGATTACAACAATCCCACGCTAGATCAAACATGGCTATATCTATTCGACGATTGGAACCACACGAGGCTCAAAGGGGGATCAATCTGTTGTATCTAGCCTATCAATTAATATGGGATAACCTAGTCGACAAGATGTAGTCGACGATTGATAACTAGACGGCTTTGTATATCTTGACTCGATATAGTTTATGATTGGCTTGAGATTTGAGGCCCTCCTCTCTAGTGAGATTATTGTATTTATAGAGGTAGTTGACCCATTCTCCAAATAGGACCAAGAGAATAGCTAACATAATACAGCTGAGTAAGTTGATTCAACTCTGGGTCAAACAGTACAATTTTATCTTACTTGTAGTCGGTTTCCTTATGTTATATAATCGTATTCCCTTTCATTTTTAGGAGCATCTATTTATATGTATATAGGTATGCAGCATCCCCTAGAAAGCCTAGTCCAGATATATGTTTAGAACACTACACAACCAAACAAGCCTTAAATTCTAACATTAGAAGATATTTTCTTTGGAGATGAACTCAATCAAAAGCATTTACTATAGTGATATGTTTGGAATATATAATTTTAAATTAGTGTTATCTGTTTTATCAGGTGCTATTTTTTTTCTTCTCATAGATGTATTTTAATTACTTTTAGACGGTTAGGGTTACTGCGATATTTCTATCAACTATAAAACTAACTCCCCATTGTAGACACGAGTGTGACCACCTCCACCATCAATGCCTCATAAGTCATAACTACTCCGCTGAATATCCCTCATCCTTTGCCACAGATGATTTGGTGCCACAATCCTACCTCCTCTAAGAGCCATCTCAAGTAATTCTCTTTTCCACTCCAACCTCACCCAATTTTCTAATTTGACGTCATCGTGTGTTGACACTTCTCAATCTCTCCCATGGGTTGCTTCTAAACTTATATGCCATGGCAGAGAAAAGGAACTTTAAAACTTAATTTAAGAGTTGATTAGGAGTTTTTCATCGTAACTTATTTCATTGTAGTTGTTTTTTATTTAAGTCAATAATGACACACATATAAAAGTTTTGCCTCATCAAATTTTAATTTTAAAACTTAATTTTTTAGCTGATTATAAGATGTTATGGTTTATAATCCACTGTAGATGAAATGGTGGAAGTACTTGCTCATCCATCCAAAATAACCGACTACTTTACCCAATTTCAAATACATTGGTACATGTCCTCAAGAAAATAACATCATTGCCCCTATTTACTTATCTTTTGGTGATGGAAAGATGTGATAACATTACCTCTCAACATGTGCATAACTGTGTATGTTCTAAGTCTCAAAGTAGTCACTTATTATTTTTTTAAAAAAAAAAGATTAGCCAAAAGGTCTCAAAAGCATCATAGACCATTGGATTAAGATCCAAGAGCCTTGATCAATCCAGTCCAGCCAGACTGTTGATTCATCCCTCTATTTGCTTCTCCCACTGACACCCCGGGCCCACCGGGCCAATCCACACCGTTGATCGATCGTCCACGTGCTCAGCCGCGGCCACCCTCCCCCACCCACCACCCCCGCACTGCAGAGATCGCCATCGCCATCGCCGACGAGACGAGACGACACACCGAGCTCCTCCACTTCACTCCTCCGCCTCCCCCCACTACGGCGGCGGAGCTGCTCCGCCTCCGATTCCCCACTCCCCCCCCGCCGCCGCCGCCTCGCTCCCAAACCCTAACCGCCCCCTCCCTCCCTCCCTTCCGCTGCCGCAGGTACGGTACATGATACATCCTCTCTCTCTGTCTCTCTGTCTCTCTCTCTCCCCCTTCTTCCTATTCTTCTCCTTCCTGTTCGGGTGTGTGCAGCGTGGGATCTGGATCGGCACGGATCCCCTGCGCGCCGCCCGTTGTGGTGTGGTGGGTGGGTGGATTGGGGGGGGGGGGGGGGGGGGCGCCTGATTTGCTGCCGAGGTTAAGTGCGCCGCGATCGTGGTAGGGGTCGGCTCGATTCGCGCGGCGGTGTTACGGTGGTGGTGGCGGCTGAGGCTGCTTCCTGCTTCGTTGAGGCTCGTGGTACGGCGAGGTGGTCGGGAGGGGCTTGGGGTCTCGTAGTGCGTCGCATTGCCTCTGTGTTTCTGTGAGAGGCTGCGCTGCCATAGCTAGACCCGGACGCCGCCATGTTTAAGGATTTGCAGGGCACTAGCTATTTCTATGACTACTACACCTCAAGGTTTAGGATGAACTCCGGGGCATTTTTAGTGTACTAACTTAGTGGTTTCTTGGCCGCTATGGGGTGAGGGAGATAGGGTAACTAGTAACTACACTAGACATTTTTTTTGGCTGTATCAAAGGGCACATGCAAATATATGCTTCTCTGTTTTGTCTTGCGGTATCTTGGGCATTGCATTCAGCCCTGATGTAACTTCCTAAAGATTGGCCTGGGATCTTCTCAGCAGGATCTGGAGCGGAGATTAATGAAATAAGATGCTCCTCAAGAGCAAATTTAAGTTGGCCACAGCAATCGGCATCGTGCTGTCGATGCTCTCGCTGTTGGTGCACCTTTTTCTTGCAAATTATTCTGCTGGGGGAATCACAAAATATAGTCTGCATATGGATGATGTCCTTCCATTTGGACCAGTAAGTCATGACTACACTGATGTATCAATTGTTACATTCTGTATGTTCAATATAAGTTTGATGGCAAATTACAGTTTTGGAGATTATGTTACCATTTAGTTTCATGCTTTATTGCAGTAGTTGAATAAAAACTGATCCTTTTTTTCTTGATTATGATTTTGGCAGAGGCCTCGACCCCGGAGATTGTGGGGTCCGTTGAGTACACTTGATCATTTACACCCTTATGCAAAACCCAGAAAAATCTACCCTGGTAATTTCGCATCCAATGTTCGGCTGCCACGCATGCATTTCTTTTGAACTTTTGTTTCCAAATCTAGTCATTTGGTTAGTTCAATAGTTTTGAGCAGCCTACCTTTTTTCCAGATTCTGAATGATTGACCAACCTTTTATTTTAAGCTCTAATTATTTTGTTTTTGCCATTTATTGATATTTATGCACCCAACTGCCATGTCCTTCTCCTTAGGCTGCACTGTAATGATCACTCTCAAGTGTTTCAGTGCTATTTAGTCGGACCTTATACATTAATTTCATATGATTTTCCTTCTCCTGCATATTGTTGTAGATAAATATGCTGATTGATTTGTTTTCATGCCACTGGATACTTTTAAACTTAGGAATCTTCAGTTAATTCAATTGTACTTTCCTATATTCAGAAGATGCAATTCCTCTTGTGTACTTTCTCCCTTTCAACCTGGAGCATAAACCTTGATCATTTTTTTTACTCACTTTGTTGCAGCTCCTGATTATCATAATGGTTTTATTTATGCAAAGATTTATGGTGGCTTTGAGAAGATACAGTCTTCAGTAAGCTTCCTTGTGTAAAGTACACATTCATGTGTTCTTTAGCCTGTAGGTTCATGACATAATTCCTTTTGTTAGATCTGTGATCTTGTCGCCGTTGCCAGGCTCTTAAATGCCACCCTGGTTATTCCTGAGATCCAAGCAACAACACGTGCAAAAGGCATCAGGTCCCTCCTTTATTTCTTTTTCTAATTCATTTGTTTCTTCATCCTATTTTAGGCTTGGCCTCTAATATAACCTTTTTTTTTCTTGTTTTAATCTTGCAGTTCAAAATTCAAGAGCTTTTCATATCTATATGATGAAGATCACTTCATTTCCGCACTTTCCAATGATATAGCTATTGTGCGTGGCTTGCCAAAGGATCTCAGGGAGGCTAGAAAAAGGATCAAATTTCCCACAGTATCACCTAAAAATTCAGCTACTCCTGAATATTATGTGACAGAAGTCCTGCCAAAACTTGCCAAGTCGAAAGTTATTGGGATAATCGTTAATGGAGGCAAATGTCTCCAGGTATCTTCCTTGTCCTGCTAACATCATTTTGTTTCTTTCTGCGGCCAGTTGTGGACTTAGAATCTTTATGTCTGCAGTCTATTCTTCCTGCAAGCTTGGAGGAATTTCAGAGGCTTAGATGCAGGGTAGCATTCCATGCTTTGAAGTTCCGTCCAGAAATTCGTGCTCTCGGGAGCCAAATAGTTAGCAGGTGATTCTGTCATTCTTTCTTTGGAATTCATATTTAATTTTTCACTTAGTGTGGCCTTTACAATATAACTGGTGGTCTTTCACTGCCTTCTTAAACTTGAACCCAAGTTGGCTTTCCCAAATTACAAAGACAAAAAAAAATTGTTCCTTAAGAATTTTGGAGAATGCCCTTGTACTGAGAAATTTTAATTTGGGTCAACTCTGGATGCATGTATAGTGTGAAACTGTGTAAGATGGAAATGCTGGATTTGAAAGTGCAGCAGCTAAATGATTCAAAATTCAACAAGTTGATCTAATTTTGATGTTTTGCATAACACTGATAAATCTGTACAGTTTACGTGCATCTGGGCGTCCTTACCTAGCATATCACCCAGGATTGCTAAGAGATACCCTAGCATTTCATGGTTGTGCTGAACTTTTCCAGGTTCGTGTAATTCGGATGAAATTAATGTAAACGTGACAGATTTCCTTTAAATATCTTCCTATCAGTTTTTGTTTGACTGGTCGTTAGTTTCTTTTTCTCTAGGATATTCATACAGAACTTATTCAATATAGAAGGAATCAGATGATCAAACGAGGAGCTGTAAAGGAACAGTTATCAGTTGATTCAGTGTCCAGGAAGATAAACGGTTCATGTCCACTCATGCCAGAAGAGGTGTGTTTGTTTGTAATGGCATACTATAGTCATTGCTTACTAAACTGTGGATGGAGCTCTTAATACATACAATTTTGAGGAAACGATTATGCTGCTCATGCTCAGTACAAACTATCAGAATTTGCGTTAATCCCAGTTTAATTGAAAGTGAACTTATATTGCTATCCTACTTGTACAGTTATTTCTAAAAATACAACTGTATTGATTATACATTTGGCAGCAGTTTGATGTATACCAATTAATCTATACCCTTATAATATGGAATTATGGACCCACATAACAATCAGCAGTGTTAGTCCCTTTTCCTTTTCTTTTATTAAACGTTGTAATTTCTAGACCTTGGGAGCAAACATCAAGTCTCTTTTTGACCTTGTTTTAATAGATACTAATATTTTACAGAATATGGTGTAGTGTTTGAGACCCATGCAATTGCAAAATCAGGACTAGTTTTGTTCATACAGTGTACTCACATCACATGTCCAAGAAATATGAGCTTGGCAAAACATGAGAAGCAAAAAAAAAAAAGATAGTTTTAATGCTAGTTGGTTTCTTTTTTCCATTGGCGATTTTTTCCTTTATGTTTTATGTAAACTTGATGCTTAGCCATGTGTTACATTATGAAGATTTTAAAAAAATGAGTTTCAGCTGTTAATTAAGGGCGCTAAAGTGCTATGCTGTTTTGCTTTAGAATGCATTCAGTTCAGACTTATTATTGTGGAACTAGATAATAGGACTTCTTCATAACCATATGTAGGGTACGAAAGAAATGGTATTAATGATCTCTAACTGTACAAGCACATGTATATGCACAGGAAAATGAGAGAAGTAGCTAGAAAGACTTCTTTAATTTGACTGGTTTTGTCTATTACTTGATGCCCTTGCATGACACTGTTGGGTACCAGTTTTCTGTACCAAGTAGGCTAGTAGTTATTTCTGTGAACCTAATCTCTTCCATAAAATCAGGGTGATACAGTATGCTAATCTCCGTCTTTAACATGCCATGTGCTTACTGATTCATTTTGTTTGCCAATATATGCGGTGTTTCACTATGTGCTTTTGCAGGTTGGACTTCTGCTTCAAGCATTAGGTTATCCATCAACTACAATAATATATCTGGCTGGTTCTGAAACTTTTGGTGGACAGAGAATACTTATTCCTTTACGAGCTATGTATGCCAACTTAGTTGATCGCACTTCTGTATGTAGTCAGAGGGAGTTATCTGATTTAGTTGGCCCAGAGGCTCCTCTTGCATCAGATATGCCACACCCTCCGCCTCACAAAAGTGAGAAAGAACTCATTGAAGCATGGAAGAGGGCAGGGCCTCGTCCAAGACCTCTGCCACCACCTCCTGCAAGGCCATTTTATGCCCATGAAAAAGTAGGCTGGTATGGCTGGATTGGGGAGAATGACACAGAACCAGATCCTGCTCCTGTTGAATTTAGGAGGCAAGCGCATCGGTTGCTCTGGGATGCGCTTGATTATTTTGTTTCGGTTGAAGCTGATGCATTCTTTCCTGGGTTTCATAATGATGGGAGTGGCTGGCCAGATTACTCAAGTTTGATCATGGGGCATCGGCTATACCAAACCCCATCTGGTATAACCTATAGGCCTGACAGGTATAACACCTTTATTATCATTATGCTACAATTGTATGTGGATACTTTTTAATGTTATGTAATTTGACATCACGACCTTTTTTGTGAGCAGAAAGACTATTGCTGCGCTTTTTGAAAATGTTAGCGACCACAGGTATCACCCACCACGGAATTGGACATTAGCTGCACGCCAACATCTCAATGACAGTGCAAATGTAGAAGGCATTGTAACATCAGCTATGCTGTCAAAACCTGTATCTTTTCTTGCCCACCCATTACCAGAGTGTTCGTGCAGAACACCAAAGTCACCTGGTGTTCAGCCGATGAAAGATAGCCATGGTAGGCTCCTATTCGGCGGTGAAGAAGAGTGTCCTGATTGGATGGTTCGCAGCTTGGCCATGTCATCTACGAAGAGTAATGAACCTCTGAATGAGGATTACGAGGGCGAGTTGCCTGATGATGATTCTAGCCAAGACACACAGCAGGAATCTGATAGAAGTGACATGAATAAATCTTCGGAGCAAGATGAGGAAATGGATCCAGATGATTGAACACATGAGGAGCATGGTACTATGGCGCACCTTTTATCCGCTATATCAGCTCCAGGTAACTCGAGTGATCTCACCACACATTGCAATTTGCAACGATCTACTGGACCAGCGGGATTAGTTTGCAGCAGCACATCCTGAGCTAGGAGAACCCAAGCATGATATGATTTGTCGACCTCAGATGATTTGCTTGGATTCAGTATACGACCTCGATACAGAAACTAACACTTAGGGGTTCTTTTTTCCTTTTTTTACGCCTTTTTGACCTGAAGAAATTGTTTGTGTACAAATGTCTATTAGCAGGGAATACATTGACTTTTTGGGTGAGTTTGATTTCTATTACTGTGAGGGAATCTTGTCGATGTGCATGTAAAGAACAGGTTTTCCTGGGTAGATGTTTCAAGATTTACCACAGCTGCTTGCATGTTACAACACCTGATTGACAGTCAAGTCATGTTCCGGTTTATGAATGAAAATGGTGAAATTCTGATCCATACATATTTGGAAGGTGGTTTCACGGGAGGTGATTGTTCAATCTATCTATTATTTTCTCCATTTCACATTATAAGACTTCATGGTCTTATCTTGATTCATGTATGCTTATGAATTTAGACCCATAAATAAAACATACGCATTGATAAATGGATAAATTTTGACCAACCCAGAAAACCTTATAATATGAAAATGAAGGATATTTTATAAATTAGCTTGAAACTGAACACGTTTGCCCCGGTGGCTAAAAATTTTCACAGCAGTTAAAGAAAGAAAAGATTTGAACATTTAGATCACAGTGGGTTGATTAGAGCAAGTTCAATAATATAGTCAACTATTAGCTCTAAATCATCTATAGTCAATTTAATAGCCAATTTATACGATAGCTACTTATAAAACATGTACTACTCTGTTCCACATGCATAAACACATTATGTCTTGGAGTTCGCGTCACAACTATCTATAAATCTGTAGTTCACTGTTATTCTCTCCGTTCCTTATCTCTTTAAAATATGTTAATAGCTAGCTTATAATCTGTTATTGTACCTGCTCTTATAGCAGCATACATCAATCGATGTAGTTAACTACATCAGTTAGTATTACGCCGATCTATTTTTTTGTTTTAAGAGTTAGGTATGAAACCTAAATATATTTTCAATTTCATTAGAAAGCATAATTGGGTCTATAAATATGAAACTATATATTTGAGTAGTATATCAGACACAATTATATTTTTATGTAGCTTCGCACGAAATTGCTTAGCGAATGCACTAATTCACGTAGAAATTAAGAAAAAAATGATGTTTTTCAAATCAAGAAAACTAGAGAGCGATGTTTTGTCTTGACGACATACCTTTAGTCCCTCAATTCCGGTCCTCCTCATCCTCTCTGAGGCTCTTGAATCTTCTAGCCCAACCACTCATATTTTCCGTCGCAGGAGGATTCCTTAAATGTCAATGTCACAAACGTTATTCTTCGTATCGTCATCTTTCTTCCTTCTACACTCGTCAGGCTATCACGAATTGGCAAGCGAGAGGTAAGAATGAAGCAAGTGTGATAATTGAGTTCAAGATTGATGAGGGATGAGTTGAGGCCAAGCTTAGGACACCAATGAGAAGATGTACTTCATGAGCTAAGAGGTACGTAGAGAGCTTAGCTAGTGTTCAACAACATGACATTGTTATACTCTGATTGACCTAATACCTATAGTACTAGACCAGGTACATGTTGGTACCATGGTTGATACCAAATACTTGGAGGTGGAAGGCCCACGGGTCGTCAACTTCTTTTCTCGGAGAAGTTTGTATCACGTCTTACCAAGTGTGATATTGGATTAATACTGAGGTATCAGATTTGATATCTTAGGTATAACATATGTAACATATCTAGATATCGAATTTAATACCTCGGTATCACTTGATAATATCCATATACCAAAATCTAAAATCTCGGTGCCGCTTGATTCTACCTATATATATTATATTTTTTTATACTCAGGTACCCTTCCTTTTCATATAATAAGACTTTATAGATATCTATATATCAATATATATATATATAATATCTAGATTTATTATCATAAATATAAATCTATCAAGAAAGTCTTATAAGGTTGACTTCAGCGAGAGCAATAAGTCAGACCATTGAAGTGATCGCGACCGTTAATTTAGCCGATCGGACGGTGGAAGTTTCTCCTCTACAAGACGTCTCTGCCGCCTCTGCAGTTTACTCGTCACTTGTTCCAGTCCAGTGCCCCTCTCCACTCTACCGATGAGGTCGCCGCGCCTCCGCCGCCAACCGCCGCCGCCGCCGCCGGCGGCTGCTGCTGCTGCCGCCGCTGCTCCGGAGCAGTTCCATGCCGGAGACGCCGTGGAGGTGCTCCCCGACGAGCCCGGCTACCGGGGTGCCCACTTCGCGGCCTCCGTCACGGCCTCCCACCCCAACCCTCGCAGCTACACCGTCGTCTACGACGCCTTCGCCGCCGCCGCCGACGGATCCGGTGGCTCATCCATCTGCCCGCTCAGGGACGTCGTCCCGGCGTCCCGGGTCCGCCCGCGCCCGCCGCCCGACACGCCGCGCGGCGAGCAGGAGCACGCCGTCGTGGACGCGTTCAAGGGCGGGGCGTGGTGGGTCGGCGTCGCGCTCGGCGGGGGCCGGGCGGGCGGGATGGTCGCGGTATGCTTCCCGGAGACGAGGGAGGTGGTGGAGTTCGACGCCGCCGACGTCCGGCCCCACCTCGAGTGGGTCGCTGGCGAGTGGCTCTCCCCGGAGAAAATGGTAAAGTCTCCAACTTCCAATTGCCAAAGTGAAAATTCTTTGTATTTTGTTCATACAATGTAGTATGCGATTTTCAGATTTTGTGATTAAGATTAGGAAATGCAGGAGACCGTGTTACCGAAGGAGATAGATTAGAAATGCCTGCTCTTTTTTTCTTCCCTTTTACTCTCGCCGTTCAATATTATAAGATATTTTAACTATATCTAGATTCATCCATAAATCAATGAATATATTTTATATATGTGGCCAGACTCATCAACATCTATATGAATTTAGAGATGGCCGAAACATCTTATAATTTGAACGTAGGTAATAGTATCATAAGGGACTGAATTAGGCTAGGTCAAACTGGATGTTGGGATAAATGCGGCTTACTCAGTTGCTCAGGGCTACTGGAGACTGGAGAGCCTGCAGTCTGTTAGGAGATAAATGATGGTTTACAGTAGTCAGACCAAATTAGTTGATGTGCCGAATGTTTTTTGATTGGGCATTGATCATGCTGGAATTATTAGTCTGAACATTATCATGGTTTTGCTTTTCACATAAGGTTTTTTTTTTCATATAATTTCTGGAGCCTTAGTTCAAGACTTCAAGTTGACATGTCCAAGGTTGTTGTAAAATGAACTAGTCAAATTCCTGATGGTTTTTCTAATTTTTTCTCCCCGTAGAATATTGTACAACCTCCAAGTTCAGATTTCCGAGTTGAAGAATTTTTGTATTTTGTTCAGTCAATGTATGAGATTTTGTGATTGAGATTAGAAAAGGTGATGAGCCTGTGACACTGAAGGAGATAGATTAGAAATGCCTGCTATTTTTTTTCTCCTTTACTATCCTATGGAACTTAGTCCTAGTTAAACTGGATGTTGCCATAAAAGCAACTTTAATCAGTTGCTCAGGGCAGGGCTGCTGGAGCGCATGCATTTTATTGGGTGATAAATAACAGTTTACAGTTGAGAGGCTAAACCAGTTGATGTGCTGAATGTTGCTTAATTGGGCATGGCTCATGCTGGAATGGTCACTCCAGTATATGTACATTAGGGAAGTAGCCTGAAGCCCTGAACACTATCATTCCTTGAGCCTGATGGTATTACAAATGCTTTCTGTTGAAAAGTTGAACTTTAAGGGTTTTTTGTTGACTGATTGCAGTTTTAGACTAGCTCTGCCTCTTTCAGGCATTTTTTTGGAACTAGTATGGTGTTCCACTGTTCCCCCTCCCTCTTTACACTCATTGTCATCTACATCACTCCCTTTTGCCTGCCAGGAGATATCTAAGACAATGCCATATACGAAAGGATCACAGGTGGAAGTTGCCAAGTTAGAAGGTAATCCTGTTGTTGCTTGGTTCTCTGCAATTGTGGAAAAGGCCATCTGGAAGAACAGTGTTTTAGTGGATTACAATTGTTCAAAGAGTGATGGTAGTGCATTGCCCAAGGAGATTATTCATCTTAATCATATCAGGCCTTGCCCGCCGCATGCATCATCTTTTAGTTTCCGCATCAATGATGAGGTTGAAGGCTTCCAAGGCAATGGCTGGTGGCTGGGGGTGATTACTGAGGTTCATCCTGAATTTAGTTATACATTTCAGCCAGCACACTCAGGAAAGGAGGTTCAATTGGACCAAAAGACACTTAGGCTTCGGTATGACTGGATCGATGGTCAGTGGCAGCAAGTTTCACAGGTTTGTACACAATCTTTCTTTGGAATATTTATTAACCTTTAGTAGATACTTAATGTCACGAATTGGCTTATGAAGACTGCAATTTCTATTGATACATGAGCCTTTAACTGTTGACTGCGATATGGCCAAGTGTTGTTTGGTAATAATATTTGTAGTATCAACTATCAGTGCATCCAATGATTTGTGGTGACTAGTGATGCTCCCGTTGGATTTTTTTTTAATGGAACTGGATTAAATTTTTCCACTACATTCATAGTGAACCATACATTTTTCTTCCACTGTTTTTCTGTTAGGAACTTAAGATGTACCCCACTTTGTTTCATATTGTAAGACTTTTTAGCCTTGTCTATATTTATCCATTGATCACTGATTATAGTTTGTATATTTATCTAGTTCAGTAGCATCTATATGAATCTAGACAGAGCTAGAAAGTCTTCCATTGTTAAACGGAAGGAGTATTTCATTGATCTTTTTGAAGTTCAACTATTGCTAGCCTGGCCATGTTATAAGCTTTTATATATTGAGCCACAATATCTTTGTTAGTGACACACTGACACTTGTGCTAAACTTTATAACTTCAATTTTCTTGTTATTGGATACATTCATAGGTAGGCAAATTATTTGTTAGATTTGATTATTATGGTCCAAATGTGTAAGATGGGGACATGGTATCATTGATGATATCAATTGCCGTTTTGTATTTCTTTGAATTGCTGATATAGCTAACGATCACTGCTTTTTGGCTATCTTTCAGAATGTTTTGACAGAAAAAATTGGCGAAGGCAGCAAGGTTGAAGTTACCAGTAATGATGAAGGTTTTTGTGGAGCTTGGTTCCAGGCGACTGCTGTAAAATATGTTAACAACAAGATTTTAGTGGAGTATGATGCACTGAAAGCTGATGATGAAATCACCCCTTTGACAGAAACCATAGAAGTTCAGCACGTCAGACCCTGTCCTCCAGATATCACTGTAAGCAGTGGTTTCAATTTACTTGATGAAGTTGATGCTTGTTGGAATGATGGATGGTGGGTTGGTGTGATATCGAAGGTTATCAGTGATCAGAGATACATGGTATACTTCAGATCTACTGGTGAAGAGATTGAATTTGGGCATGAACAGCTAAGGTTTCATTGTGATTGGGTGGGTGGAAGGTGGATGCGGGCTTCCCTGGTATGCTGCATTTTCCCTGAATTTGCATTACAGTTTGTTATAAAATGTATCACACAGAAAGTTGCTTATGATTGCTAAAATAGCTAGATATCAACCTTGTGTCCCGCATGTCGTTAGGTACAGTTATTGTGTACTGCTATGGACCCTATACTTTTTCTTTCTACTACAGAAGCTCATGTGAACTGTATATCATCCGCAGGGATTGGAGGCTTGGGGCTGAAGAGGTGCACACGCATTTTTGCCCAGAAACCTGGGTTAGTACCCAAAAGAATGGTTTCACTAACATTAGCCTTGCTACGGAAGTTGTCTGATGTACAGTGAAAGTTGTCTGAATGACCTTTCTGCATCGACAACGCCATCAGCAGTTGATCTGAATGTTTGTCATTGGGAGATCCTCAAATGTACCAAGTAAGCTGTGGCATTTTCTGCAGATCTGAAAATGTTCTAGATAACTGACTTTTGGGAATAGAGATTCTAATTTAGGGTAACATAACTCATATTTCATGAATCCACAAGCATCTTCTTTCTAGATTTGAGCAATGTTTCCAGTAGATCAGCTCTGCATTGAAAATTAGTAGGATTGAATTGACAGTAACCTGCATTGAACTTTACACGTATGGACTATGGACTAGAAATTTCGGTGCATTGCTATCTGTTGGTCCTGCGTGCTTATCTTCGTGCCCTCAATTGAGCGGCACTCCCTCTGATTAATTTCTGGACCACCTAATCTTTAGTAGGTTCTGAAGCAATACAACAAAATTAATGGGGTCCTAGGAGAGAACATGGCCGACCATTTACTTGCTGAAAACTATTGCCACTCCATCATACAATCAAGGAGGTACTACTATAGTACTAGTGTGATACTTGCATGATTCCAATTGGTTTATCTTTTTCAATGTAGACACCAATTTATTGGAAGGATACAAAAGCGTTTGATGTTAATCTCCTACCACAAACAGTACCCACTGTCACATGTTTCAGTGGTACTAGGATGGGTTAGCAAAATTATACATTTATACTCATGTTTTTTTTATTTGACGCTGTTGACTTTTGAATCTACGTTTGATTGGTCATCTTATTCAAAATTCTTATGTAAATATACGAAATTATAAGTCATGATTAAAGTATTTTTAGTAATAGATCAAATCACACTTAAATAATTATGTGGATTTTTTAATAAGATAGATGATCAAAGATAGACTTAAAAGTCAATAATGATAAATAAAAAAAGATTAATAAGGTGGTTCTTGGAACTTGGAAACGCAGGCGAAAACGTCATGCGGATGGCATTTTCTAGTTGATATGTTTTCTTATGTGTTTATGTCACTTGTGCACGTCGTGTGACTGAACTGAACACTTCATCCAAATTGCATTTTCTGTTTGTATTCTCTTGCTTGTGGGGCTTGTCTTATTCTCTACTACTAATCTGGCTCAGCTAGACACTTCAAAAATAGTCCATGTTTCTTAGGGAGAATTCATGTTTTTTCAATTATGAAAACACAGTATAAACATAAGCGCACACATGCATGTCTGTGGAACACATGTACACCCAATCCCAATTAACCATCCTAAAATTTTTTGAACACCAATAGCATTTTAGAAAAATATTTTGATTGTAGATATGGGAAAATTCATATGTACAGTACATCTTATCAACGTTCTCCAAAATTCATATGTACAGTACATCTTATAAAAATATTCGATCAACGCTCCTCAGCAATCGAGAGTAACGTACTATTACCGGTTTCAATTAACACAAATCCTTTTCACGGGTGACTGCATCAAACATGAATGTGATGGGATGAGATGGACCAAAAAAATTCAATTCTTTTCAATGGTCGCTGGGACTGGGATAGTGGACGATGCTACAGTGCTACACCACAGTTCGTCCCTTCGTCATCGTGCAGGCTACGTTACTGCTCTGTCTCTACTAAGCTATAAATATATTTTAAGTGATAAGAGATGATAGAGAAAAGCAGTGGGTTACAGATTTGTAGCCAGCTGTAGCACGAACCGGATATTAATTGTGTAGTATGTGACTATTCTATGAATTGGTTATTAAGTTGGCTATAGATAATTTGTAACCAGGAGTTGGCTATACTATTTGAACTTGCTATGAGGAAAAACTACGATGTAAACGAAGAATGGACAGTGTCAGACGTAAGTAGAGATAAAAATACGAAGAATAGTGTCAGAGGTTAAGTGGAGATAGAATACGATGAATTTTAAATCGTAGTAGTAAGTGATTGATACAACGACTAATAATGTGAATAATGCTAATATTTTGGAACAAGAGCAAATCCTGAAAATTCTTGCAACAGAGTAAGCAGTACTCTATGGTCCATTTAAGTCTTCTCCATTTGTCCATAAATATGTCTCCGTTAGAAATTAAGTTCTGGATAATAAATAGCTGTAATTGATTGAGGTGAAAAATCATATAAAGAAATTTAACAAAAAAAATGTTGTATTGGTTGAAATAGAGAGTTAGGCAATATGTAGTAGTATTGGGAGATAATTTGAATATTTTGACGAGGGGCTAAAATTTGAGATATTGGAGTATTACTTTCCCGATCTATCCAACCACAAAATTTGAGATATTGAGATATTTATTATTCACTAGCAGTTGTATCAGTATGCACAATCTTTTCGATCAAGTAAAATTTTAAGGACTATAAATTCTATTTAGACCTTAAATTGTGTTAGAATAATCTATAATCGTCTGTATTTAAAGTACTTCCTCTATCCCAAAATAAGTTTATTTTTCAGTTTTTAGATATAACGTTTGATTCTTTATCTTATTTAATTTTTTATGATTAATATTATTATTATTAGATGATAAACATAAATAGTATTTTACCTATAACTAATTTTTTTTAAGTTTTTCTAGAAAATTTTCAAATAATATGAACAGTACACAGACATTAAGAAATGAATTTGTTTTTACTGATGTAGCAGTAGATTACACAACTGCTCGTTTTTTTACTGGCTCACGTACTGGTGTGGTTTATTGTGGTTGTTGGGCCGCATAGCTAGCGACCGTATTTATTAAATGTACTTGTCTGCCGGATTTATCTCTGCTTTTGCAAAATATCTCATTTATTGTTAGAATAAAAAATGGCTGCAAAGCATGCGTGCATTCATGCCCGTGTCTGTGCGATTCATGCACTCTGCTAGTGGACAGCTAGTGCATGTTCCTGTTGAGGCACGTATTTCGAGTATGCCATATTGTAGTCGTTTTATTAATATTGTTTTTTCTTTCCAATAGCATGAATAAAAGTGGTTAGGACTAGCATCGGTAGTGGATTTAGCAAACGATACTATAATTTGAAAGAGCTTTTAGTCTCTTTTTATTTCTCTTTAGCATAAAATTTTAGGACTTGGCTATCATAGCCTTAACATGGACAATGAGGCCTCGAGCCCCTTCGCTCCCAGGATAGATGTGTTCCCTGGATACTAGATAATACTATCGTTTTACTAGATGTTTGTTTTAGTGTTCTATTAAATTTATAGAGCCATTCTATAAATAATAGAGCAACAGCATTGGATTTAAAATTATAATGTTTTAACTATACTAGTTAAGAGAACCTCAAACTAGAGCGTTATTAATATATTTTTCCTCTTATACTCGATATTTTCCATTTATCCCCAAGTTCTTATTAGTATCATAGGCTGATAGGTGATAGCATAATAATACTAACGATTGTACTATCTGTATCCAGATCTTACAATGATATCATCTGTAATGATACCAATATTGATACATATCCTTTAGTTATACTCCTATACTACAATACGTATTCTGATAATAACACAACCATATTTAACTTGGCTTATAGGCTGGAATACTTCATAATTCTTCATAAACACGCTCTGAATTGCTAAGTATTACGTTTCATGCTAACATTTTCTTTATGGAAGCTTTTTATTAAAAAATAATGTGAATTAATCTTTAAAATTTGTAATAATTAACACTGAATTAATCTTCTGTGCGTTGGAGTTCATCTCATTGAAGGAAAAATTCGTGTGTTTCAATCTTTTGTTTTACATATGCATTCCTACGATAATCCTGTGTTTTTTTTTCTATTCCAGTGGTTTGAAAATCATGTTAGCTGGAAGAGGCCTCGGTCTGCTCGTACAAAAGTTAGCTATAGATATATACTATGTTATTAGTACTTAGTCCACTTATCTCTCTCACAAAATTCACAAAATTTATCAGTATTCGTGTTATAGCTTGTTATAAATATAGCCCACTTTTGTTCTCTCCTATCTCTCCTTCAGGCTTCAGCTAGACACAGATATAATGTGACATTTCTTAATCTAGTTTGATGCGTTAAAAGTTAAAAAATTGTGGCAACATTAAACATGAGTGATAGAAAGATATGAAAATCTTAGACGACATATCAACTTCAGTGTACAAATCAGACAGTCCGAACATTTTAATTTGATGGTTAAAAGCTACTAATTGAGATGGCATAATCATGGAAAAACAGTTCAAAGTGTTGCCTTGCATGGTACATCGGCAACAGCAGTATAACATCATTGTTGGACAGTTCGAATCTTGTAGTCTTCCGAGCAAAAAGGTTCTTTTACATGCCCTAATTAAGTTTGGAGAGTGACAAGAGAGACATGAGTACATGTATGGGTCTAATTAATCCAGCACATGGATTAGTCGAATCTCAGTGTGTGTGGCTGGGGCCAATGACCCATCAAGAGATTGATGCCCTTCGTTTTCCATGGAACTAATCATGTGGGTACCACCAAAAGATGATCATTAAGCTGCTTGTGTATATGCAAAACAAGAAAGCAGCTTGTGTCTTATCTTGTACAATCTTGAAGTTTTGATGCTTTTTAATGTACGTAGCTCTCCAGTTTCTAGAATTCACTTATGCTAAGTTTATCAGTGTAGATCTGCAGCTATCAATGTAGTTGTACAGCTTCCAAAATTCACTTATGCTCAATGCTTTCACATGATGTGCTCACAATCATACATACATGTAGGCCATGGCCTGGGATCAGTACAAGGTAGTCAAGGTATCACAAATCATCCTCTAGTTGAGGTTGTAGTAGAATCATGTTGTTTTAGTGATGTTGTTGTGCTTCTTTGAGTGAAAACAGTTCCTATTGATATTAACTTTAAGATGAAAGGTGTGTTTCATGGTGTTTTCTTGCTTTATAATCTGTGTTGGACGCATGACCATGAAAGGTATGTTTCAAGCTACTGCACAATATGACAACAGCGGCGGGGCTCTCACCAGCAGAGACCTCTAGGACTAGGGTTGTGTCAGGACTTGTACATGGCATTGTGATAGCACCATGGGAGCATTGCATGGAGGTGACTCCACTTGCGTCCCTCCTCAAACTCGATCTTGACCTCATTAGCTTGTATTTGATCTTTTTTTCCAACTAAACGCAACCTTACATACAAAATAGTTTAATTCATCTATTTTTCTATTAAAAATCCTGCAAATCAAAGAGGTCATAAGAGTCTTAGGGTTAGGGTGATCGTTTAGCTTGTTGAGGAAAAAAGCCAAACATCTGCAAATAAAAAATAATTTATAAATAAAACATTTATATATATATATATATATTCTTAGAGATCTAAAAGCCAATGTTGACAAATAAATTATGATGAAAAAACCCCAAAATATACTTCATTGAAAATTTAAATTTTGACTTATAAGAATAAGCAAGAATGAAAAAATAGGACTGCTACATATTTTAGTATGGGGGAAAATTTAGGAGAAAGTAGCACCAATAAACAAAGCTTGCAAACCGTTAATACCTTTTCAAAGAGGACCGGTAATAACCTGCAAAGGATGTTTGATACCAAAATAATCCTCGAGTATGTACGTATGTATGGATGCATGGCTCATAAGTCATAACTGAGTTAGCTTCAGTAGAGCTTCTCTTAACTAATTAATTAGTACAGCCCATTAACAAATGGACTAGCATACTCCAATCAAACGCTCAAACTGATCTCCATTTTTTTTTTAATAACGACGCACCATTTTCTGCTAGGATCCAATATATTACTACCTCCGTTTTATATTTTAAGACTTTCTAGCCTTACCTAAATTCATTTATTGATGAATGTATATAATTTATATATATATATATATATATATATATATATATATATATATGTTTAGATTTATTAGTATTCAGATGAATCCAAATAATTCTAGGAAGTCTTATATTATGAAACGGAGTGGTATGTAATAAAAGCAGCTTGAACGAATCTAAATTCATTAGTAGTTTTGTAATATGAAATTCCTTATCGGCGGGAATATTTTCTTTTCCATGATGAACACAAAACTGGTACATTCTTTTTATTACATAAGGGAGCTATCTATACATGTCATTGTCAATCAGTTTGGAAGTACAGATGACCTAACATATATACAAAAATATGAATATATATAATAATACCACTACTATTTCCCTGCCTTTCTCTTTGCATGTGATAGACAAACTTGCACGGTTGACGTTCTTTTTATCCTATTACTAAACCAGATTTCCTCGTTTTCTATGTGCACAGTTTCCGAGCAACTACATGATATATTTTTTGTGTAATATTTCTATAAAAAAGTTGTTTTAAAAATTCTTATTAATATAACTTTCAAGTTTACTATAGCTAATAGTTAATTAATAAAAGATAACCGACTGCTACGTTTTTCGTGCTAATAGTTAATTAATAAAAGATAACCGACTGCTACGTTTTTCGTGCCAGTTACGAAACCTACTCAAGAACACGTCAGCTACTGTCATGTCCATTTTTTAAAGACATACAATGGTATATGATGCCATCTGTGCAACAACATTCTTAATTATGTTTCATGATGTGTAACATACTAGGATGCTACTTCAATGTGAAGTTTATTACGTGCAGATTTGCTCCTCATGTAGTGTGGCTGTAGTAGGTCAATTTCTCCACCAGCTTGGTGTGTACGGATCATCAAACGCACAACACAAGCAAAACATGCAACCAACCGTGAAAAAACGTTTGTATCAGCGATTATCATTTAAGAAAAACATGCCAATGAACTCAAATGAATATTATTCAAATTAATGGAGTTCCATAGGCAATTCTATTCCCACAAAAACTGGAAGGGTTAATCTATCAATTTCACTGATACTGTTAACAGCATGTTTTATGGCCCTTCAGGAGTTAAACTACATTTTTTTTAAAAAAAATTCTTAACTCTACCCATAGCAAAGAATTTGAAAGAACCAACTGTTACGGTGTTACCGCATACTCCCTCTATCCAAAATATATATATTTCTATTATTTTAATTTTATCCTAAAATATAAGTATTTTAAGCACTACTTATGATACTACTTATCGCATCAATCATTTTTTATTCAATATTTTTACTATTTTAACCCCTCACCTACCCTCGCACCGCATTCATTTCTCATTATTAAGGGGTACTATAATATTTTTTTTTCTCAACCTTTTCTGCTAAAATAAATATTTTGGGCCAAAGATATTTCCATTCCTTTATGGGTTCCTTCTGTACTTGTAACACAATTTATAACCTGTTAGCAAATGATTGGGCATACTCTCAGTACATGTGCTCAATATGTTCAATCAGGTGCATAATACAATATGTACCAACAAATTTCCAATAAAGCAAGGTCAAATATGCAAATTTCAGTAACAACTTTACTGGCAGGCACAATGATATTTTGTGAGGAAGTGTGATTTCTTCCAGATGCCAACAATCATTGCCTACTGACAAAAAACAACTTGCAATCTTGCATAGATCCTTCATCAGCGTCATTGTTTCGCTTAAAATAAGCATAAATAAAATAATTTATTAATAACTAAAAAGTAATTTATGAATAAAAATTTCATATAAATGTTATTAATGATTTAAAAGTGAAGACTAGAAATAAACCATGATTAAAAAAACCTCAAATCAACTCTAAATTCACGTCCTAAGATTGAAAATTTGCCTTATAAGCATAATCATGAGTGAAAAGATTATGATATTTTGGCTTCTGTGCTCCATCCTAACAACAAAATAAAAACAATATGATCCAATTATGCAACAATGGTTAATCATGGCATTTCCTTTTTTGCTTCATCAAAGTAATATAACATCAGCACAAAGCACAAAAAGAAGAGGGGAAATGCATCAGCATGCATTACATTCAGATCGATTCAGGTAGGAGCAAAGGGCCATCTGCTTCTATTGCATGTCCTTGTTATGGATGCAACCATACAGAAACAGAATTGACTCCAACTACCTCACCTATACAGAAAAATGTCCAAAGTAATTCAGTTCATGCCATTGCAATTTGCTTATCTTGTGCTCTCCTCTCCCTCCTTTGTTCAGGTCCTCTGTCACTTTCATCTGCACCAGTATTTGCCAACGGCCCTACACTATTGAACCCTAGCCAGAGGCCGGTGGTTGAGCAGAATAAATGATCCTGCCAATTGGAGTGAAGAAAAACAGTAGCATCAACAAATGCTGCAGTTAATATCAACCCCTGCCTTCTTCATTGCGTGAACTGGGTAAAAACTGTGCATGGATTGGCTATTTTGTGTTTGGTTACCTACTTGCTGAAGTGCAGAGATCCATGATGCAATCAAGATCCGAGCTCCTTGTTGCTTGCATTGCAGCATGTACTCAAGAAGTCAAGATAACTCTGCATGCAGGGTAAACATGTTTAGTCTTGGATTATCTGATTACTAGCAATGACAACAAAGTCTCACTGAATGTTGAAACATGCTTTGTTCAACAATGGATTGGTTACCTTAACTAATAGCAGCTCAGACTGCTCAGTGCAACATCCCAAGTATGCCCTATAAATTCCCCTGAATAAGAATATACCATATACAGTTAGAGTGGCAACACATTAAATTAATCATCAGAAGGAATTTCATACGCAGACCATGCCGTCAGATCAAATAGCATCACAAATAACAGCCTGCAATTGGATAACTGCAGTCAGATACATCGAATGTCTGAACAGTCTTTTTCCTTCATTATTTTTTCTCTATTTACTCCTCTGCAACCCCCATATTCTCATTTTTTTCCCATTCTATAATGGTTTTAGAACTTTATGTCTACCCATTAATATAACAATAATCAGAGACATAATAAAAAGAGAGAGAGAGAGAGATACATCGCATGTACTGATCCTTTGCCCATGAACACCTTTCGCTCAGTCACCTTCCAATTCAATGGATCGGCATGAATCCATTATCTCTGCCATCCTGGTTATTGTGCGGTGGTGCCGTGACCTTGCAGCAGCCGTTGTAATTAATTAACTCCATATAAATGTTCACCTATCAACAATATTAATGTCCTTCTCTCCTCCATCATCTATGGCATTCAAGCTGACAACTGGCTATCAGTTTCTCTGGTAAAGTGATGTGCCAGGCTAATGTAAGGCCCTGCTTAGTTTCTAAAAACATCTCATCGAATCTTTTAACACTTAATAGAGTATTAAATATTGATGAAAATAAAAAATAATTGCACAAATATGGGAAAAATCGTGAGACGAATCTTTTGAATCTAATTAGTGTATGATTAGCAATAAGTGCTACAGTAACCAACATGTGCTAATGACGGATTAACTAGGCTCAAAAGATTTGTCTCACGGTTTCCAGGTGAGCCGTGAAATTTGTTTTTTCATTTATGTCCGAAAACCACTTTCGACATCTGGTCAAATGTTCGACGTGACCCTTTTGTCAAAAATTTTTGGCAACTAAACAAGGCCTATTAGCTCACAAAATCATGGGTTTGTCATATCAAAGAATGTTTCATGTATGTTAGACAATAGATGAAAATACTGTTGAGTGTCAGGGCCAGTTTATCATAGAGATAAGAAAGAAGATAAGAAAGGATCTACGAATAAGAAAAGAATTCATGCAAATCATTATTATTCTAATACTGAGCAGTTTTATCATCCCTAAGATGGTACTGAGAGATATCATATTTTTTTATGCAAAAATTTAACACTTTTTTACCTCAAGATACGATAAGTTTATAGTCTAAATTTTAATACGCAGAGGCACTTTATTCATGATGGTAAAATTCTAACGCATATACTCGGACAAATTTCTTCACTTCCCGGCACACGTTGGACGAAATGTTATGGTTAATCATGGCCTAAGACTAAAGACGTTGTGATACTACGCAATAAATGAACCGTGCAAAAGTGTCAACCAATTGACAGTACCTGACAGTCAAGCTAGGCTGCTTTATTGAACATAGTTTCAAGTTGTTAGTCTATTTGGACGCTGTCCAATTACCATCACAGGACAGGACTAACAGACCTTTCCGTCGGTCATGAAAATACATTTCAAGTGGCTTATAGCTGAATATTAAACGAGAAGTTCCAAAGAATCGAAGGAATTATTTGATTTGCCAAAGCTTAGCTAGAAGTAAATCACAAACTCATTGGGTGTTTGTGTAAATTAAGTGGATATGAATTTTCTTTTCTGATTATTAGTCTAAATTAAGTGGGTATTTTTTTTGTTGATTCTATCGAAGTTTTTTCAGAAAATGGTTTACGCAGCCCAGGCCAGTGACAATTCTATATACCTCACAGTTTATGTTGAAAATGAGCCACTTATGCATAATGGTGATTAGCCTTGTAGGAAAATCCGAAACACTAATTCGAGTAGTACAGGTATAGGATTGGCACTACTAACCAATGATGCCATAACTTTGCATGAATTAATTAATGATAGGACAGTAATGGCTACCTGCCTCCTACCTGGAAAAGAAGCAATGCTCCAAGGTGCCCAATCAGTTTTTCAGTTACTGATAACCCTGTAAAAACAAACTGGATTGATTAGTGTAAATAAGATTTTTCTTGTCTATTGGGAATTTAGTTCAAAAGGTTGATGTAGGTAAGTGCAGACCAATTGCTAAGTTGCTAGTACAACTTGTTCTGTTAAGTGTTACTATCAGTGAGGACTTGACCATAATTAAGATTCGTTAGATAAGCCAGCAAATCCTTCTCACCAAATGAATTCGTTTTGATCATGTTTAAGAGAAGGGTCAAAATCTATTGGTTAAGACATAATAAAAAAAATAAGGAGAATTTGAAGCAGACAGCAATATCGCACTATCACCCAACCAATGCTTCTTCATAAGGCATTCCAATTAAACTTTCTTTAAAGAAAAAACGATTTTATTTAAAAATGTTAGGAAACTTGTATGAAACAGAAAGTGAGACAGACGTTTTCTCAACAAATAACAAGAATTTCCCTGAAATAACAGATAACAACAAACCAATTAGAAAGGAATGCATTCATAAAAAAGGACACTTAAACTACTTCCCCTCTGCATAGCCCCATGATGTAATTGATGCTGAAAGCTTTCAAAGAGTAGCACAACGAAAGAGGGAAATTTAACTCTCCTCTCATCGTAGTTGTGAGAGAGATTAAATAGGTGTGGCAAATAGTGGCAAAAAATTAAAAGCCCCGACGAAAAAACACTTATGGTTAATTTCTACCTTTATGTACCTCTCACGCTCTCGCTTCCTGCGCAGACGTTTTTTTAAGTGTTAAATGATAAGCTTTTTTTTAAAAAAAATAGGATAGTTACTTTAAAATTATATGAATTCATAATTAAGTTTTTTAAGCTAATACTTAATTAATCCTGTGGAGAGTTTCCAAATCTCCTCTGCCTTCTCTCTGTTAACGTAGAAAGATTATTATTTGCCAAATTCAATATAATCAGGCTATATTTTGTTAATTGAACAAACAAAAAAGTCAGTCAAAAAAAAGATTGCCATCTTGTAATACATGATGCTATAAGTTTTGGAAGCTTTCTATCTTTCCGTGTGCTATAATCTCGGTGTCTTCAGTTTGTCCTGTCCAGAAACTGGAGCACGTCATGCAGTTGGAGAGGATTAGTAGGTTGTTGGACAACCAGTTGGCGTGTTAAAAATAATAATCACAGAGATATGCTTTACTATGTGGAATTTTGTGATGCTAATATTCCATGTAAGAAATCAATTTATCCCTCAAAATAGTCTTCTGAATATCTGTTTGTGTTTGACTTATTGCAGGCTGAACACGTGGGCCATAGCCTCCTTAGACTATATTTAAGGGTCAGTGCTTAGATTACGCAAAACGAGGTACCTTATTAGTCAAATGAAATATTGAAATATTAGTCATTGCAATTTTAAAATGGACAATATGATTTTTAAAAGTTTTTTTTAAATAAACTGTATTGATTATTATCGGTTTGGAAGATGGGCTCACGTGAAACGAACGAAGCCTGACTGGAGAAGATGATGAAGTGCTTAACTTTATTCTAAAATAAATTAAAATGCTAAAAATATTGGTGCCACACATCTAGATTTGAGATATGTCCTCTTATCTCATCTCAACCGTTTAGTTCCAAATTTTTTTTCTAAAAACATCGTATCAAATCTTTGAACATTAGTATTAATATAGATGAAAAATACTAATTGTATAGTTAGGAGAAAATTATAAAACAAATCTTTTACGTCTGCTTAGTCCATAATTAGCCTACTAATTGCATAGTTAGGGGACATGGAATCTTTGGACACCTAACGATGGATTAATTAGTCTCAAAAGATTTGTCTCGTGGTTTCTATAGAAGTTATGAAATTTGTTTTGTCATTCGTATCCGGAAACTTACTTTAACGTCCAATCAAACGTTCGACGTAACATAAAAAAATTTATTTCACTAACTAAACAACAGAGCCTCGTTAATCGTGTTGCTCACACGCTAAACACGTCAGAGCTTGATTTTATTTTTTTGGGGGAAAGTAATCTTCCCCAAACCCCTCCCTAAACATGGATCTAAGCTGTTTCAGCGCCGAGTCTAAACAGGGGGGGCCCCTCGATGATCCGTCCCAGCTTCTCTTCGCCATGTCTGCCTTGCATATATAGCCAAGCTCTTCTTCCTCCTCTTCTTCTCATCAGCCATCAGCAGGTTGCTACTGTCAGCTTCTTCTCAACTCAGCCCAAGAACTCTCTGCCTTCTCTGTAAGCTCTACTCTCTTCTGCAACTTTCCTTTGTTGCAAATCTCTCTCTCTCTCTCTCTCCTCTCTCTCTCTCTAACACATACACACACACATGAAGAAAGGGAAGAAAATCTAAACAGTAAGGCTGGCCTTTCCTGTTTATCGAAGAGTAATGTTTTGTTAAACAGGAAAGGGTGTTCCTTTCTGACTGCATTCAAGAAATTCGCCAAAAACTCGGTCAGGCATAAATGCTTAATAGTTCTTCACAACGATCCGGTTTTCTAATCACGAAATGTCAGAAAGATAAGTGTGAAACAGAGAGTCTTTCATCGCTTACTTTCTGTCAATTCGTTCTCTGCTTCGTGCCTTTTGCTTCCTCATCAGAAAAGTGATTATCAAACAATCGTTTCATTTCTTCCTTTGAGAAGTTGCATCAATTTGTTTTCATCCTCTTTTTGCTTGTGTTTGGGCCTATGCATTGATCAATTCAGTAGAGCAAGGAAGTAAAAGTTAAGATAAGTATCAGTTGCTTACCTTGATTCTGGTACAAAGGTAGGGATCAGTTTGGTTGATGGAGGGAGCTGGGAAGAAAGTTTTCACAGTTCAGGTGGAGGATGGAAAGCCCAGGAAGGATGGCCGGCCGGCGGTAGGGCCAGTGTTCCGGAGTGCACTGTCAAAGGATGGATTCCCTCCACTTGAGCCTGACATGAAAACCTCCTGGGATGTGTTCAGGTGCAGCATTTTAATCACCAACTTCACTTCTTTCTTCTTCCATTTGTTTTTCAGCTCTTTCATAGCATAGATTTCACTGTGGTATTTTTCTTCTGGGTTTGTCCATAATAGAGATTAAAGATTAAATTAGTGAGCACTACTCACCATACCAGAAGTGTTCTCCTGTTCCACACTGCACATGTGTGCAGTTGCTTTGCATGTTGAAAGAAAAGGAAAAATCTAAATTGAACACGGCAGTTTTTTTTTTTTGGTTTATGTATTGCTCGTGTTTATGTATTGAGGAAAAGTTTCTGATTTCGGGGGATGGACATAAGGGAAGTTTTTGAATATTCCTGGAGAAAAGGCATGGCTCAAGTTCAAGGGTTATGTGATGTTCTCTGTTTTTTTTTCCTCACTGACCTATCAAACTCTTCATTGGGTTATTAAGGTTTGCTGTGTACTGTGACAATCTTTTTGTGCCTTCCTCCCTTTTTCAACTACTTCTGCATAAAACCGTTTTAATTTAAAATGAAAATAAAACAGTAGATAGGTCCTAGTGTCAGACACGTAGAGGAAGAGCTAGTTAAAAACATACCGTGTCCAGTGCCAACAGGCATGTGTAATTGTGTCATGGAGAGAATTAGGCACACTTTACTTGGCACCTTGGTACATAGCCTGTGGGGTGCAGGATTACCCAAACCGCGGTTACCGCGGTGGTTTCGGTAAGCCGCGGTAACCGAGTTTAAATTTGAGGAGAATTTAAAATATTTGAGGAAAATTAATGAAAAAATATATGTTGTATATCTTGATATATACTGTAGTTTCGTAATAATAGATAGTAGGAATAGCTGTGACGTAACAATCAAAATGAAGTTATTGGTGTGAATTATTTGATGAAAGATGATATGACGGTGTATGTTGATATGTTACAATATCAAGAATTTAGAAAATGTCATATGAAACTTTTCTTGTTTCCCTATAACATGTCCTATTTTTCCTATGTTATAAATATAGTCACAAAATATTTTCCTATCTTTCATGTCTTTTTTTAGATTTTTTAAAGTTTTTTTTGCATTTGACATCACATTCGCGGTCTCTCGCGGTAACCGCGGTTTCGGCTACAAAAAACCGCGCGGGAAACTGCTGTAACCGCTGTTCTTATGTGTTGTTCTAGCAAGTAGTTATCGCGGTTACCGCGCGGTAACCACGACAAACCGCACGGTCCGCCACGAAAACCGCGCGAATTTAAATTCAAATTTTTGGATTCAAATTCATCGCAGTTTTTGCGATTACCGTGCGGTATTCGCGGGAGCGCGGTACCGCGGTTTTGGCGGCTTGCGCGGTAAGAGGAACCCTGGTGGGGTGTACAGAGCAATACCAAAATAAATGAGTCTAGATGTTAAATTTTCATCTAGTAAATTTAATGCAACATTGTAATCTCCTGCACATGCTAGAAGTTTTACTTGCAAGCAAAAATAAAACAACAGATTGTCACAAGAAGCATTAAAAAAAACCAAACTAGAAAAGAATACTTGCAACTAAGAAAAAGCTCAGTTTCCATCTTTTCTCTTATCTTCCTGCAGGGTCGCAGCAGGAAAGTACCCAGATAATCGGATGCTCGGATGGCGTCCGGTCAAAGATGGAGTGGTATTCCCACATGCAAAGTCTTGAAGATTTGATATCTGATCCATGTCTTATTCTCAGTTTTCTGAACTCCTGATGAAATCTTCTCCCTTGTTCTCTGTATCTTACAGATAGGACCATACATATGGAAATCATACAAGGAAGTGTATGATGAAGTCCTGCAAGCTGGCTCTGCTTTGCAGCATCTGGGGGTGAAGCCAGTAAGAACATGAACTTAATACAAAGTTCTCCACACAAAACAATACAACTACTCTTATGAACACAGATCGAATCAATTACATGAGTTATGATCTCATGGGCACTGATGCTCTTGTGCTTGATTTTATATCAGGGTTCCCGGATTGGAATTTATGGCTCAAACTGCCCTCAGTGGATAGTAGCAATGCAGGTAAACTTTGCAGAGTAGGGGCAATCTGAATTCTGAAAGATAGTTCCGATTTTCAACATAATATTTGTCTGAAAGATAATTTCAATCTTTCACATAACTTTATCATAATAAACTATTATAACTCCCTGATTAACAACGCAGGCTTGCAATGGTTACAGCTTAATCTGTGTCCCACTTTACGATACTTTAGGTAAGAAATTTCTAAACTGAAGCTCTTACAGTAAAATGTTTTGGATCAACTAATGCAGATATGATGCATAAATCTTTTGACTAGAAGTTATATTTTCCATTATCACTAACTACTATTCCATGTATCACAGGTGCGGGAGCTGTTGACTTCATTATTGACCATGCTGAAATAGATGTCGTCTTCGTTCAGGACAAGAAAATAAAAGAAGTACAGTTCATATAATTTAAGTTTATTGCACCTTTGTTCTGAATATAGCTTTGACTGAGAGAAATTTCTATTTGCAGGTACTCTCCCCAAATTGCAAGTCTGCTAAGAGGGTTAAAGGTAAGCAATGGTGTAGTAAAGTGACTCTGAATTATGATGTCACTATATGCTAAATATTCTAAAAGGAATCCCCACGAAAACATGTTTACAGCATTGGTGGCATTCACTTCGGGAACAAGTGAAGAAATCACAAGTGCTGACGACATTGGGATGAAGCTGTACTCATGGAATGATTTCTTAAAAATGGTAGGTATAGAAATTGCACACATTCACCATTCGTTAACCCAACTGACATACCAGTTTAAATTTATGTGGACTGCTAATTTGGTGGTAATGCTTGTGATGACTACATGTGTGTTGATAGAAAGTACTCAAATTGTGTTTCAGGGAAAGGATAATCCAGCCCAACCTTGTTCTCCAAAACCAAATGATACATGCACTATTATGTACACAAGTGGGACAAGTGGACAACCCAAAGGAGTCATGCTTAGCCATGAGAGTCATGCCATGTATGTAAAAGGGGTGGACCTCTTCATGGACCAGTTCGATGATAAGGTAACTCTTGCTATCCTTTGCTAGATATGGTGTTCTGAATAAAGTCATAAACCTAATGCCTGACCAATAGATGGTTCTACAAATGCATAATATAAACAAAAGTGTGGTTTTGTGTCTACAGATGACAACAGATGATGTGTTTCTTTCCTTTCTACCACTTGCTCACATCCTTGACCGCATGATCGAAGAGTATTTCTTTCACAAAGGAGCCTCAGTTGGCTATTACCATGGAGTGAGCAATTCCAGCACATAGTGTTCCAGCATTTCCATTCTTGAAGTGATCATCCTTAATTCAATATAACATGGTTGCATTTCTTCTTGGGTCAGGATTTGAATGCCTTGCGAGATGATCTCATGGAGCTAAAGCCAACTCTACTGGTTGGGGTGCCTCGAGTGTATGAAAAAATTTATGAAGGTGGGTCAAAAGTAAAAAAAAAATGGTGTTAATTAAGCTCATATGTTTATTAGCTTATAAGCTATTCATAACTGGCTCTAGGTATCTTAAAGGCCCTGTCAGAACTCCGACCACTCAGAAAGATAATTTTCAATGCGCTGTACAACCGGTAAGTTGACTAACATCACAAATTTCCTATGGCAGTAAAATATATTATGTATACTCAATGCAATAATTGTGATCCAGCAAACTGGCGAACATGAAAGCAGGCTTCACACATAAAACTGCTTCACCTTTTGCAGATATGCTGGCTTTCCGCAAGGTATGTTTTCTTGTAAACAACCTGTAGTCAAATTACTCCCAAACAAAAACAAAAACAGTAGCAATTTACTCAAATTTAATACCTGGCTCTTTGTTGCCATTTCCTTGCTTTAGGTCAAGGCAAGACTCGGTGGTCGTCTTCGCCTATTAATCTCTGGTGGGGCTCCCTTAAGTAATGAGATTGAAGAGTTCTTGAGAGTAACCAGCTGTGCATACTTCGTCCAAGGCTATGGTAATGCATATAGACATTTTCCACAAATCAAATTTCTCCTGTATATACAAAGTAACTGTTACCACAATACAATTTGTTTGATACTTAAAAGTATAAAAGGGAGTTTATACCTGCTAATAAAGTAAATAGTCCATAGAGACAAAAGTCTATTTTATTGTCAGCTGGAAGAGTTCAACTATGAACTCTATTTCTATCAGGAACAGGAATCAATTGGCCTGTTATAGCATTATCCATAAGAGAAGTGAATGCCTGTAAGCCAAGGTGGTCAGAGCCTTATCTAGTTTGAGTCTAGGTTTTACTTGTGGGCCGGTCAGCTGCATTCTTATACTTAAAATGATGATCTGAAATTCATATCCTCATAATATTCTGAATAAAAATGTCTGAGGTGTGAAATATCTGTCAGTCTATTAAAATGTACAATGTTAGATTTTGTGGTTTTTGCACAGGTTTAACAGAAACGCTGGGACCTAGCACGGTGTGTTACCCTGATGACATGTCCCTAATTGGAACTGTTGGTGTGGCTGCTACCTACACTGAATTGCGATTGGAAGAAGTGCCTGAGATGGGTTATGATCCACTTGGTACTCCTTCCCGTGGTGAAATCTGCGTCCGAGGAAACTTCTTCACTGGATATTATAAAGATCCTGAGCTCACAAATGAGGTCGTGACTGATGGATGGTTTCACACAGGTGAGAATCATGCTTTGTCAAAACTAGAAGATTGAGATAGGTTTCACATCCTGGCGCATTCTTTTTTTCTCAGGAGACATTGGAGAGATGAACTCAGATGGGATATTGAAGGTAATTGACCGAAAGAAAAACATATTCAAGCTGTCACAAGGGGAGTATGTTGCAGTTGAATACCTGGAGAAAGTATATGTTTTCCCTCCAACTGTTGAAGATGTAAGCTAAAAATCTAGTGCATGTAGCACAACCTTATAGTTTGAGCCATAGTTCCCTACAATTAAGTAATACTGTCATTTCTGCCCTTTTTCAAGATCTGGGTATATGGGGACAGCTTCAGATCAATGTTAGTGGCAGTTGTTAATCCACATGAAGAGAACACCATGAAATGGGCAGCTTCAAACGGCTTGAAGGGTTCTTTTGCTGAAATCTGCAAGACTGAAGGCCTTAAAGAGTATATCCTGAAAGAGCTGCAATCTGTTGCAGCCAAGAACAAGGTACATTTTTATTTAATTCCACTCTGGAAAAACCGAACATATTATTCCCTCCGTTTCAGATTATAAGACTTTCTGACCTTATCTAGATTCATATACGTGCTAATAAATCTAGACACATATACAAAACATATACATTGAGACATTGATGAATCTAGATAAAGCCCAGAAAGTCTTATAATCTGAAACAGAGGGAATACATGTTTCATCATGTTATCCCTTAAAATTATCCTGATGCTATGTTCAACATGGTTTTCTATAAGTTGGAATTAGAAAAAGAAGAGAACTCGGAAATTTCTTAGTTTTTGTTGATTCCTTGTTTTGAATGATGTTAACCCTCATTGCATGTAATCATTCAGCTACGAGGTTTTGAGTATGTCAAAGGTATAGTGTTGGACCATGTTCCCTTTGACATTGAAAGGGATTTGGTGACTGCAACAATGAAAAAGAGAAGAAACAACTTGCTAAAATATTATAAGGTAATACTTGTTTTTCTAACAGTATCTAATTCTTTAATGGGTTCTTTGCATGCCACGGAAATTCCTTGTTGCTGATGAGTAGTTCTAACCTTTTGTTCTTTATGTGCAGCCTGAGATTGAGAAAGTATACCAAAAACTAGAGGAACAGAGGGCTGCTGCCAAATCAAAGTAAAGAAAGTTCTTTGGACACAAGATGGAATGCCAGAATGCCATTGTAAATCTTCAATTGAACTTTAGTACTCAAGGTTACATGAATGCAATAAAATGTACATTGCGAGATGCCTTGTGTAGCTATTTCCTCACTTCATCTCTTCTTACATATATGGAATATATTATGGGTGCTACACGCCTGAACCATATACTTTGAGGATACTGAATGAGATATCAGGTGTCAAACATAAGTATTCTGACTAAAAATCCATGTTAAACCACCTGGTAAGGTAAAGTTTATGGTTGAAGCCTTTTGACCACTTGAGCAAGGCAGATATGTAAAAGGATAACATGTATAACAATATGTACTAGAAAATATGCAAGCAATATTCATACTTTTTGTTCAGGCGACAAGGAATGGGCTAGTGCTCCTTTGGGTGTTGTTTTGTAGTTTCTTGTACAGTGGAAACCTACCTCGGCTCAGGCCGGCATCAACAACTTCATTTGGCTTCCCTCTGCGCACCCCCCCCCCTCTCGGTTCTCGGGTAAAGTTTGTATTCTCTTTTTTCCGGAATCTTAGGATAACACCTCCAGATGCACCCTCGAAAATAATTTTGAAGAACATTAGAAGCAACTATCAGAGCGAATTTACTGCTTGTGATGTTGACCCTGAAGCCGTAACACAATTGAATTCTGACTTTACACTTACATATCTTCAACAATATACTTAAACAAGTGCATCGGTCCAATAGTGCCTATGTTTGTAAAAAGTCCACGAACCAAAACATTCCATGTTGCTTCATTCGGACAGATACCTTCACACAACATCTTTAGGAGGTAAACCATGGCATTTTCCAGCTTACCCTGATTGCAAAGCTCTGAGATCAGAATTGTATATGCAACCACGTTGCGAGGGCAGTTTGCTGCATTCATTCGCCCCAGGAGACAAGCAGCTGCCCTGATTTTCCCTTCCTTGCAATAAGCATGAACCATTGCATTGAAAGTGAATGCATCGGGTTGAATTCCTTGGACCATCATCCTCCCCAGAAGTAACACAGCCTGTTTATTCATGCACATTTGACACAAACCACTAATCACAGTGTTGTAAGTTACTAGACTTAACTCAATCCCATGATTAAGCATCTCAATCACCATTCCGAAAGCGTCTTCATGATTTTCCTCTCTGAAAAGACCATGAAGCAACTCATTGTAAGTCCTATCATTTGGATGGCATCCATGACTTCTCATCCCATGGAACACAGTCAACGCTCTCCCGACTCTTCCACAGTCGCACAGCCTCCCAATCAACATGTTGAATGTCACGGTGTTAGGAGGACAATTGTTCAGTAACATCTTATCGATAAGACTCTCTGCCTGATCAAACATCATCTTCTTGCATAACACATCGATCATGTTTGTGTAAACGACGACATTTGGCTTGCAACCAGAACTTGTCATCTCATTCCACATCAACATGGCACCATCCAAGTCTCCAGCTTTAGAAAAGCCATCAATGAGTGTAGAGTAGGTCATCACATTAGGAAAGGAGGCATTTATTTTCATGCTTTTGAAAAAAGCGAGTGCTCTCTTCAGATCACTAATGCAGCAAAGACCACGGATGAGAACATTGTAAGAGATTGTCGATGGCCGCAATCCTTCGTCCACCATCCAATGCCACATGGACAGCGCATCATGTACCTTTCCATCCTCAAAAAACCCTTTCACCAATGCAGTAAAAGTTAGAACATTTGGTGTGCATCCCACCCTTACCATCCTAGCCAAAACGGCACATGCCATCCTAATCTCCCTGGCCTTGCAAAATGCGTCGACTACAGTTGTGTAAGTGACGACATTTGGTTGCAATCCCCTCTGCACCATTTCGTTGACAACCGAGAACGCTTCCCGCATCCTGAACTCTCCACAAAGCGCGTAAACGACAGCATTGTACGATGCTTGCACCGGCATTGTCTCAGCCAAGAATCCCCTGGCCCCCTCCAACCTTCCCAGCTTGCACATACCCGAAACAATCGTCCCATGGCTCACCTCGTCCGGGTGGCACCCCTTCCTGGCCATTTCATCGAGCATCTTGCGCGCGGCATCGACCCGGTCGTTCTGGCACAACGCCCTGACGAGCAGGTTGTAAGTGTACACGTTGGGCTCGACGCCGGCCTTCCTCATGTTGTCGTAGACCGGCACGACCGCCCCGACGAGGTTCTCCCTGAGCAGCGCGTCGAGCAGGTGGTTGTAGACCCGCACGCCGGGCGCGCGGCAGCCGAGGTCGCGCGCGCGGTAGAACGTCTTGAGCGCGCGGTCGGCGGAGCCGGCGCGGGCGAAGGCAACGATGGCCGCGATGAGGGCGTCCTCGGTGCACGCCACCCCGCGCAGCCGCATCTCCTGCAGCGCGTACTGGACGCCCTCCACGTCGCCCGCCGCCGCCAGCCTCCTGACGGCCGCCTCATGGTGCCTCGCCGCGTCCGCGGAGCCAAGGTCTGCACGAGGCCGCTCAGTAGTGCGGAGCGGTTCCGCGGGGTGGCTCGACGCCGGCGCGGCGGAGATGAGGCGGCGGCGGCCGAGCCACCGGAGGGGGAGGCGGAGGCGGCATTTGGCCGAACGCATTCCGCGCACAGCGAGAGCTGCTCAGCGCGAACGCATGGCGCGGTGAGGGATGTGAAGTGGACTTTTTTTCCATTTCCACTATGGCCATATGGCCCACCATCCGATGAAGCTGCATAGAGATGAACTGAGGTCTACTCTAATTGGCCCAATTATGTTTAATCTGCTCGGCCCAATTATAGGCCACGAACAGCTCTACTCGGCCTAATGGCTCATATAAGGAATCTGGGCCAAGAACTAATCTTCTCCTAGGACCCATAAAAGGCTGGAATTTTGATATTTTAGTCTTTTTAAAAACTTATTTTATATATGGACTCTAGAAAAAATTATTGCATGAATAGATCTTTTTAACCGCGTCAATATCATTGGTACCGTCGATAAATAGGACGGCGCCAAATGATATTGGCGTCGTCCTTCAAATCATTATGGTATGCTAATGTGGCTATAAGACAGCGCCAACGATGTTAGCGTGGTCAAAAAGATTCATTCGTGTACTAAGTTTTTTAGGGGTTTATTTATAAAATAAGTTTTTAAAAGGACTAAAATGTCAAAATTACATAATAAAAAAAGGGCTAAGAAAAACTAATACTAATGGGTCAACTGAAACCCAAAAACGATGTAATCTTCATGAACAAGTTGTGCACCGACTTTGGTGGTGGATACAAATAGATGTGGAACCCAATTTGCTACAACAATGTACCTCCGGTTATTTGTTTTATGTCTTATTTAATTTTTTTGCAAATATATAAAATTATAATTGATACTTAAAGTTGCTTTAACAGTAAATTAAATCATAATAAATATTTAATAATTATATATATTTTGAATAAGACAAATAATTAAACATAAATCTTAAAATCAGCGACATCAAATAAAAGAAAATAGACTGTGTACTTGCTTGGGCCGCGTTCGGCAAAACCACCAATTTATTCAAATTCTTTTTTTTAATATGCACACATACCAAACTACTAAACGGTGTTTTTTTTGAAAATTTTCTATAGGAAAGTTGCTTTAAGATATTATATTAATCTATTTCTAATTTTTTAAATAATTATTAATTAATTGATCATATATTAATTTATTACCATGTTTACTACACCGCATAAATTATCCCCTATATTCTTTACGCCAAATGCGGCCTTAAGTCCCTGCAAGTTAGGACGTACAGACTAAGCAAATTATCGCACCAAAACGAGCATTTTGCAAGTTATACCTATTTGTACTCCACGAAACAAGTTTGTGCACTGTATTAATGTATTAGTAAATTGTTATTATTATTAGTTGAATTCTCCAAGATTCCGACCAAGCATTAAACTCTCACCTCGCAAAAAGAAAAGGCCATCTCTCTCACATGAAGCATTTACTACTGGTCATCACTCCAGGTCAACTCAGTCACGAGCGAATCAGCTACAGAAAGAGTTCTTCTGTACTAGTTTTATGTTACTAATAACATGTACAAGTTAGGTGGTGTTTAGTTGCCAAAATATTTTAGCAAAAACATCACATCGAACATTTGATCGGATGTCGGAAGGGGTTTTCGAACACGAATAAAAAAACAAATTTTAGATTTCGGCTGGAAACCGCTGAGACGAATTTTTTGAATCTAACTAATCCATCATTAACACATGTTGGTTACTGTAGCACTTATAGCTAATCATGTTCTAATTAGCCTTAAAAGATTTGTCTCAAGATTTCTTCCATAACTGTGTAATTAGTTTTTTGATTCATCTATGTTTAATGCTCTATTTAAATATCTAAAAGTTCGATGTGATTTTTTAGGAAATTTTTTTAAAAACTAAACAAGTCCTTACAAGCAGAGTCCAGCTCACCAGTGTGGCTGGCCGATCAGGAAGCAATGCCATGTGGGAATTAACATACACTACGGACAACACAAAATGGATCTGAATTGCTACTGATCCTGGGCAGATTCTTCAGACATTATTTTGAACAAGATTGGAGTATCATCACACAGGTGCAATGCAAGCGCCGACACTACGTGCTGTACACTCTGCAGATCTGGAATCCATACAGTCAGAGAAAGATCCCTCCTGCAGATCAAACCATACCAACCACCAGACCAGCAACAGTTTAGCTCAACTGGAACAATCTTGGGTTTCAGAGTTTCAGATCATCTCTTCAGATGACCAGCCAAGAATACACCCAGCTCATCTCTTCAAGAAATATATCACCAGATGCAGCATGGACATACAGTAGATCATATTATTAAGAGCACTTTTATTGTTGTAACAAGACATCTTGCACTTACCAAGTGCAATGGCCACTGGCAGGTCCACTGGTTAGCAGCATAGAACCCAGAGAGGGGGGGCACACACCCACACACTAAAAAGAGTAGTTCATCCATCATTTACAAGTGAGGACGCCTCGAGAAGCAGTGTCATTTCTCATAATTTACATCAACCTAACGTGATGAGGATTCAAAATGGCAAGTTGGGAGGCATTGCGGCGACGGCAATCATGGTAGCAGATCATGCTCGGGAGCAATGTTCATCTCACCATCTTTCTCGCCTTGCTATGGATCTCCAGCCTCGATGGTGTCTCGGCGTTCCTGCAAAGGTAGAAGAAAATTAGCAACACAAGCAGCGGAACAAGCATACCGTGCAGTACAATAAACAAAAGAGTAAGCCAACAAGTTTTGTAAAAAAAAACAGATTGAGATTGTAACAGCCAGCTCCAGATCTTGATCCCAATTAAGATATATCAGTTAGTTGGAGCACTCTTTTTAATTTTTGGTTAGATAGACAAAGTTCACTTACTTGGGAGCTGCAGAGAATGAGATGGACTCATGAGGTCTGCTATTAGAATGATTCTTCTTGTAGAACCGAATGGAGATCAGACTGCTATGCGCTCTAACTGACGATTCTGGTGATCCATGGAAGCTCACTGCCGATCCCGTCCGTGAGAAAAAACCTGTAGCATCAAAATAAGAAACTTTAGGGCATTGTTTTATGAGCGCCAAAATTTCAAAATTGTGTGACGTATTCAGGTCTAGTGTTTTGCATGATTCCACTGCATTAGTAAACATGCCAATTGTGAAATAATTAAACTGCTGGGGGGTATAAGGTTTGAAACCGTACTCAGAAGATCTGATAATTTCACATCAATAAAATATTTCATTAACAAACGAAACATTGAACTACCACATTTCCGTTCTATCATTTCTGAGCTGTCCTTTGACCAGGCTTTAAAATCTTAACTTAGCAACAAATCAACTAGCATAAAAGAATCAAGAAAGTTAATATGCACTTATGCAGCAAACTTAACCACACAAGTTCTAACAGCAGAAGAGAAGATATCCATGTACATATATGAAACAAGCAAAAATACTGAATACTGTCAAGTGATGAAGTGAATCACCACCATGGTTAACAAACTTAGAAAGAAATATGTCATGCCCAGTCCAACTAAATTTTTTGAAAGATTAGCTTCATCATAAATGCCAACAAAACATTTTGACAAGGTCCAACAATCCTACAAGCACACAGTGACCGTGACTGTAACGTCAATATTGTTACAGAACTTTGTTTAATGGAAATTTACACAGTTCATTGCTCAATAATGGATACTATCGTTTCCATCAAAAGAATAATGGATCCTAATGAATGTATAACAATGTTGTGAGCAAGTACTGATAGTCATGTTTACTGCCAAAAATTAGACAAGACATTGGTTGAAAGCATATACAGTTAAATCAAGCAATAGTTTAGTCATAAGTCAAGCAAAATTTATTTCTTCCATACAAATAAGGGATATATGGCATATCAGTACCCCCTGCTAGCTAACCAATTAGGTATACCTTGCCAGAGTATAACGAGACAGAAGATAATGGTAATGATCAGGGGAAATAAGTTGCTACTTGAGGACCCTTGTTTGGCATTCTTCATCTTTTTCAAAGCCTTCATTCGCTCAATCCTTGCTCGTTTCAATATAGCAAGTTCGCTCAGCTCATTAAGGAGCTTCTGGTCAGAAACGTCCAATGGTGTCGGTGTTGGTGGCCTTGGAGGCCGTGGTGGTTTCTTGGAGCGCTTCTTCTTTGTCTTCTCGCCTCCGGAAGAATCCAGAAGGCCTAGTTTCTCCTCCCCATCAGACTTCCTGTCATCTCCATTTTTGGCAGCAGCATCTGGAGAGGCTGGACAGCAACACATGTGCTGATTTTTATCATCTTTCAGGCAAGATCCATTGGTGCCCATGACACCATTCCATGCAGCTGTTCTTTCTTGGGCAACAACAAAATTAGCATCCTCACCGTTGTTATGCTCGCCAACAACAATGTTATTTCCACTCTCCAGATCAATTAGAGCATCCTGGTCGCTAACACCCTTAACATCCATTGGAGCTGCAAAATACATAAACTCTAAAACATCCAAAGTGTGTCTCTCTCTGTTGCAATTGGGATCAAGGCTAGGAATCCCTCCTCTTCCTCAGGAGACCACCACTCAAATACTGCCTACCTGCACAAACAAATTAGGCACCAAGTTAGGTTGGTTAGTTAAAATTCCAAATTCTACACAACTGTAACCACGAGATCAAACAAGGGAAACCAAATTGAGACTTTTCACCACCTGAATTACCAAACCATCAAAGAAACCAGATTCCGGCAAAGCCAGGACTCAACATGAAAAATTCAGGCACGCAACAAAGAAAACATGGTGATGCTCCGCAAATGGAGGTGGCAAATAAAGGTGAAGCTTTTCCTTGCATTCTAAGAACAGTTCGTGCAAAGAAAAACAAGGTAGTACTAACTAAATACCATCAAAGAAACAAAACCATCCTACCTAAAAAAAGCAGACAAAGGAGAGAAACACGCAAAGCTCTCAGAACTTATCCTCCTTGAACGCCAAATGCAGAAGGCTGACACCGCCACTCTGCCCCGGTCTCATCATCCCTTCCATACGCAGCTTCGCAAACACACAAAGCATCGCATTGCTTACACATGGCGATGCAGAAATCTTCCGATTAGTTTATTTTATTTTACGGTGTTGCTTAATTAGGCGAAACGGATGCAGCCAAACAACTAATTCTGCCTTGTTATGATTGGAACTAGTATTTGGCATTTCAAAGACAAACCAAACCGGACACACGAATTGGTGGCGGAGAGTCCGGAGTCAGCAAAAACATAAGAGACATCAGTCACAAGTTCGTCCAAACGAAACAAACCAAAACATTTAATTTGCAGCTAAGCAGCCCGCAAAATTAATAAGATGAAAATTTGGAATCGGGAAAGGGAAAACTTTTTGTGGAAAATTTTCACTGCAAAAAGCAAAAGCCCCCGACTAACGATTTTCTGGTCCAGAATAGCAAAACCCAAAACAAAAACCGCGGCTTGAACACAAGCAAGCCTTCCACCGACACACAAAAAAAAACCCAAATCTTTGCGCCCAAATCAAATCAGCCTCCAAGAACAACTCACCAAATCACTCAACACCAGGCACCACTCCCGACAATCTCAAGCCGCTCTCCCCATGCCAATCGATCTCCCACCGAATCAAGAACACCTCGCACGCGGCGGGGCGAGGCGGAGGAGGAGGAGACCTTGGACCTGAGGAGGAAGGGGATCGAGGAGGAAAGAGGCAGTGGTGGTGGGGTTGGGATTGGGATTGGAAGCATCCAGATTTGCCTCGAGACTCACGCACTCCAGAATGCCATGGCATCGCATCTATGGGTGGATGAGCCAGTTCTTCTTCTTCTCTTCTCTTTTTCTCTCTCTTTTTTTTGTGGGGTTTGGTGAATGCGAGCCGTTGGATCATGGAACGGACGGCTTGGATCGCGCGATGCTTGCGCTCTGTTTGATTGGTCTTGGTCTGTGTCTAAATTTAGTATACGGCGAAGGAAACGGATTTGTGGAAAGGTTTTTCCTTTTGTGCTTTCTTTGTTTGGATATTCGCTAATAATCATGTTTTTCTTCTTTGTTTTTCTCGTGGTTTTAGTAAATTTTGGGAGTTTCCGCGAGCTGACCGTTCGTTCGGATCATAAATTTATTTAAATGGTTTTAGATTACTTTCTCCATTCAAAAAAAATTATAGAGGTGATCGACATATTTACAATCGAAAAATAATCTATGAATAAAAATTTGTATGTGTATTCCTGTTGATCTAAAGGCTAAGACTGGTAAATAAATTTCGGTTAAAATTATTGGTGCGTGGAGAAATGAGTATGGTAGTGACCTTATGGGTATAGGACGAGTAAAAATTTAAATTATATATTGTTGCTAAGATGAATAGGACTAGTATTCTAATATCCCTAGTACTTCTATTTTGATAAAGCAAATACTTCATCGGTCCTAGAAAAACACGGTAGGTGAATCTACCGTACGTACATAATCATCTAGATTTGTTTGCCGAAGTTGGTTTTTTTTCCGTGGATAAGTATATAAATCCATCATTTTATTTTAAATAGTATGAATGTATAATTGTGAGGGATCACGATATGACGACATGCTTTCTACCACTCTATCTCGAATTATAAGTATTTTTAATTATTTAGTAAGAATTAAGGTTAATAATAAAATATTAAGGTGCCCCTTAATAGATGAGAAAATAGATAGAAATAGGAGGGTCGGTGATAATAAAATAGAAAGAATTTAAAATGAGAATTAATTGATGGGAAATAATACTTTAAATATTATAAAAATACTTATGCTTTATTGTAAGATTTTAAATTATTACATTTTGATAAATGGATAGAGTAGTTAAAAACAGTCAACAGCTGATTTTTGTAAATGATAGTTTCCGCCTTTCCGGCCTTAGCTTGAATTTTGAGCCTAGCCCTAGGTACTCCACTAATCTAACTAATACAAGAGATTTTGGGTATGTTTATATGTAGATCCTTGTTGGCTATCATTTTAAATTAAATAGTATGTACGTAGCTAAAATACTTTATGTCTATGAAAAGAGACAATATAGAATTGATGTGTTTTTAAGCAAATAAAGACGAATTTATTTATGATAGCTATTTAATATAATTTGCTACTAAAAACTAAAAATCTACTTAGAAATATGAGATGAACCTCTATATAGATTGTTTTTTGTTAAAATCCATAGTTTAACTGTTAGTGTGCATGCAAAACCTAAAAAATGTAAATTGTTTCGACCCATTAGAACACGACATATATAACAATATAATAGAAAGTTAGGGATTTTGTAAATTTGCTACTGATTTTTTTCTGTATTGTAAGAATTTCACTGGAACAATAGTTTGGTTATATTTTTACAATATTTTAGTAGTAGTTTTGCAGAAACTATTCAAACATTAATTGTCCCTATAAAGTTTGAGAAATATACTGTGGCATATTTGGTTAGTCCTGGATTTGAGATTGTCCTGGCCTTGCCCAATTGTTAAGCATTGGCAAAATGGTGGATAGCATACCCGAGCTTAAACATTAGGTTTGTTTGGTTCACTATTCCATCAAATTTCCTTCTAAAGAGCTTTTTTTTGGATAAAAGGATATTGTTTAGTGTGATGTCAAATCTTAAACTTTTCTAGTATTATATCTTACTAATACCGTTGCTAGCTACTTTCTATTTCAAGATATAGGATGTATTTAAATTTTATATTGTTAGGTCATTGACCAAAGATTACTTTAGAATATAATTTTTATGAAAAAAATGAGTAGATTTGTATTTGAAAGTAATTTCTTATAATTATAATTTTGTATCACATAAATAATATATTAATAAAAAATAATTTTTAGTTAAACCTTTATTTTTAACGAAACAAAATACAACATATTTTAAAATAGAGAGGGTACTATCTAGCTATACAAGAGTATAACTATATCTTTGTTTAGAAATATCTTCTCATTAGAAGCTATGGATAAGGTTGCAAACCCTACCATAGGTGATCAAGACCATATCCATTAATCAATCCATTGAAAGCTTGTCTCACACTGTCATTGAAACCTGTGGGAGAGTCAGGACAAAACTTGGTAGGGGAAAGAAAAAAGAAGATGTGGACATGCTGATCGAGGTAGCTGCTTGCCAGCTCAATGGAAAGCCACTCGGAGTAGTGCTACACCTGTAATCTATACGTGCCAAGCAGTTGTCACTTCTGTCAAGACAAAGAGCCGCCGAAAATGACAGGTAATTAATTAGGTTAAGCACAAACATAAATATCTATCATTAGGTGTCTTTTCCATTTTAAAAAGGTTAGGTTGATGCGATATGTGTTATACAATTGAAGTAGATAGTGAATGACACTATGGAGATAACACCATTGACTAATGTTTTGTTTTTGAATAAAAATGCTAGCAGCCTTTGCCTGGTGTAGCTAATTGTATATGATATTAAAGAAAGAAAAGTATTTACAGGAGGAAAATGAAAAAAAAAAAGATGCAACCAAAAACTGTCTGAACAAATTGAAGAGAAGTATTGACTAATGCTGTTTTGACTTCGGTCGTCAATAATGTTTAAACGATCATATTTTGACAAGCGAAAATTGTAGCATCGTATTTAACCTGTAACATACTTTTATAATACTTCCTCGGTCCTTACATGTTTGGCGCTGTTAACTTTTTTTATACATGTTTGACTCTTTATCTTATTCAAAAAATTTATATAATTATTAATTATTTTTATATTTATATCACTGTACTTATTGTTAAATATACTTTTATGCACGTATATAGCTTTACATATTTGAAAAATAAATAAATAAGATGAATAGTTAAACGTGTATAAAAAAGTCAATGTTATCAAACATTTAGGGATAAAGGTAGTATATCATATTTATAATATTTTTTAACATATAATGAATAAAACTTGGATACGAGTAGTGTCCGATGATAGTATTGACATGTTAAATTTTCAAAGATATGTTTAACCAATTTATCTTGTTCATATTTTAAAAATATAAAATCTTAGTTATACTTAAAGTTTTCGAAATAACATTAATTACAAGAAAAATAAACTGTATCATATAATTATGTTCAAAAACTTATATATTTTCTAAAACTAAACGAAAAAGTAAAATGGTATATCAGAGTATTTTTAGCTTTAAAATTTGTCATAAAATAAGTGCATTTATATACTACTTTTCCTCATAACCGCATTCTATTTAAATTTCTCCTCGGAGCAAGTACTGTAATCCTATGAATGTTGTGCTGCTCTTAAGAGTGCTACGTGGGATTAAGTGATGATGTGTACACAGATCCCTTACATTGGTCTCTACTTCCGCTTTGGTATCGACTCAGAATGATGCTAACAGAAACACGAATTCAAGTTCGATGGATCCCAAGAGACTACAATGTACTTCCTCTGTACTTCCTCTTCCTCTGTTACTAAATGTTAACACCGTTTACTTTTTTTATATAATTTGACTATTTATCTTATTAAAAAAATTTACAAAATATGTAATGTATGCATAAAAGTATACTTAACAATAAAAGAAAGAATATAAAAATAATTAATAATTATATAAATTTTTTGAATAAAACGAATGATCAAACGTGTATAAAAAAATCAACAGTATTAGACGGAGATAGCAGTAGCAAATGACTTAGCAAACAGAGGCCGGTCTTCAGCAAAATTACACATTCCATCTTTCATTTGCCAGAATGATCAGCATGTATCTAGCTCCCCTACTTGCCCACTCCTGGGCTTGTTTACTCACTCCTTACTGGATGTGAATCTATCTCATGTACTATATGTTTAACTTCAATAAAGCATGCGATGACTTAAAAAAAGGGTGAGGATGTGTACAGGAGAAATTGGGAGAGAGATTATAGGTTATCTCAAATATAAGAGGCAACCTCTACATGCTCCCAAAAAAAATACTAGTTCAAATCTTAGTATGAGAGTAAACAGAAGTAATGTATTGGTACTGGAATTTGTGTGATAGAGACGATATATTATATATGTAGTATCTCTTAATTAATGAAGGATGATAGAGATGAAATTAGAGGAGTCAACTATGTTTTTTTTAATTCATGCACTTTATTTAGCAGAGAAGAGTACACATGTTATGAGTAGTCCTCGACACCGAGGATTGAACTGCATGCATCAGTAGTTTTGCAAAGAGAGCCCTTGTAGCTGGCCAAATCAACCTAAGCTTAGGACTTTTGCAACAAAGGATTTTAGAGTATCTAAAAAAATCAACCAGACCCTTCGTTGCTTCTCCGCCTTGACGAAGATAACTATGACGACGATGACGGTGATTTAAAGACCACAAGCAGCTGTAAATGAACGCCAAGAAACAAACCCAAAAGGGGTCTCCGATGGAGGTTAAGGCTTTATTGACTACAACAAGAAAGTTCAGCCACTTGCTGAAGATCCGTCTGCGTTGACGAAGAAGGTCGACGTTCTTGTGGAAGGATTGCCGGAGATGAAGTTGAAGGCCGGCACAGCCTACTAAAACGCAAACCTGCAGCACATCCAGTTGAAAACTCTATGGGAAAACTCAGAGCTGCCACCACGGGAGATCAGCAACCATGATTTTGCACCGAGACAAGAGGACGCGACGCCAGCGACCTCTTAAGCTGCACAGAGAAAAGAAAACACAAACAAAGCAAAAGGATTTACCCTACTACGGGATCTACCTGACTACCTGGACCCTCCCCTCCCCGCCGTCGGCGACCGAAGTCGCCGGAGTCGGAGGGGAAAGGGGGCTGACGACCACCTTGCAGCTGGCGCGAGCTCGAGGATGCGGCTGGGGAAGGAGGAGGGAGAGGACGGGGAAGAGGAGCCAGCGTGTAGGTGGTCGGGCTGAGCCTTCGCCGCTCTACCGCGTTCGCCTCCGCCTCCACTGCTCTACCTTTCCTTCGAGGCGAAGGAAACTCCGGCTCCAAGTCAACTATGTTTGTCATAACTTGCTCTCATCTTACCTAGACCAATATTATATCTTTAACTGCTGCTCATTAAACGGGAGACATCTAATTTATTTTTTAACTATCTTTGAATATCTTGGTTTCCTTTAATTAATATAGAATCGAGGGATTACATAAAAAGCTTCGATATCTTTTTTTCGTTTCTGGTTACGCTTATAAACCAAAATTTAAATTTTAACCTTAAATTAAGAGTTAATTTTGAGATTTTTTATCGAAGTGTATCTCCGGTGTTACTTTTACGTCGTAAAAACATGTACGTAAAAGTTTTGTTTATAAATTATTTTTATTTATAAATATACTATTAAAGAACCCAAACAACCCCCTCTAAGAAAGTATTTAAGAAACGGGAATGATATCATTCGTAAAAATTGAATCGGGAGCCGCGGCTTCCTCGTTCTTCTTCCTCCTTCGCTTCCAACGATACCACTCCATGGATGCATGATGAGAGAGATTGGGAAGCTCGTGGCGATGGCGATGGCGATCACGGATGATGGTCAGGTCAGTCAAGCGGTGGGCCGGGCCACACGTGGGTACGTGTTGCCTTCCTTCTTCTTCTAGACCCCGCCACGTCTCGTTCGTCGGCGTCCACCTCACTCCAATCTTCATGGCTAGGCTTGCTCCTTCCTTCAATTCGCATCAACCCAGATTCTCTCCCCGATGCCAGATTCTCTATTTGCTCCACGGGGTGGTCTAAATTTTTTATCTTCATGTCACATCAAATGTTTGATATTAATTTAAAGAATTACGTAGACTAATAAAAAACTAATTTTATAAATGAGAGCTAATCCGCGAGAAGAATTTTTTGAACCTAATTAATCCATAATTAGCAAATGTTTACTGTAACACCACATAGGCTAGTAATAGATTAATTAGGCGTATTAGTTTTGTCTCGCGAATTAAATGTGTTTTTGTTAATAGTCTATGTTTACTATTTATAATAAGTGTCCAAATATCCGATGTGACTAGGGGTTAAACTTTATCCCCCAGAAACAAACACCCCTAAGTAAGGCCATGTTTAGTTCGCGGGAAATAAATTTAGATGTTACGTCCGAGCTATTTGGTCGACTATCAGAATGATTTTATAGAGGTGAACGAAAAACAAATTTTATAGCTTGACTAGAAACTACGAGATAAATATTTTAAGCCTAATTAATCTGGTATTAACACATGTGAGTTATTGTAGCACTTATGATCAATTATGAACTAATTAGGCTTAAAAATTTTATCTCACAATTTTTTTTACTAACTGTATAATTGATCTTTTTATCTATATTTAATACTTTATTGAGGTGTTCAAACATTCGGATGTTTTTTTTAAAAAAATTACAAACTAAACGGACCCTAATTATTACCATCTTTTGGAGGGCCCAGCCCAGTTGAGAAGTAGTATAACATTCGGCCCAAATTAGTCTTCTTCCTCCAAAGGCAAGTCTATCCGCCACCTCCCCTATCCGCTTTATCTAGCTTATCAGCAGCCTCAGCTCCCGCCATGCCCGCATCCATGCCCATGTCGACCAAGATGCTCTCGCCGCCTCCCTCCTTGTCAGGGCCAACCGCCGCTCCGAGCTCCGGCCACCGACTCGCACCGAAGCAGCTGCCGCCGTCCTGTAATTCTAGGCTCCGCTTGACGCCGCGCCGCCTCCTCGCCACCAGCTCCTCCCTTGCCGGCGCCGGAGACGAAGCATCCACCTCCACGGCCCCAGGGCGCGACGATGGAATTCCGTTTGCTCAGCTTTCCTCGGGTATAATCCTCCGGACTGAGGAGCAGAGCTTGCTCGGAGACGACGCGCCGGCGTCGGCCTCCGCGTTCGCTCTCTCTCCCAAATTGCCGGATCAGCTCAAGGATGATCACCTGGCGGAAGCTCCTGCTTATCCAGCCGCCATGAACGGTCAGAATTTTGGTTCCTTTCTTCTTTTTTGAGAAAGCAGAACGCAGTGTACTGACAGTCTGAACCTGAATCCTGTGAGCATGCAGCGTTGTACGCGGCGTGCCTCGCCGGCAACGCGACGGAGCAGCTCTGGAACTTTACCTGGCCGGCCGCCGTCGCCATGCTCCACCCGGCGAGCATCCTCCCCGTCGCCGTACTCGGCTTCTTCACGAAGGTGCAGGTCACTGACCACTGACGCACCAGTTCTGCATTCGGATTGATTCTGCTAAGTTCTGACGAAATCCCCGATGCAGCTCGTCGTGTTCGCCGCCGGCCCGTTGGTCGGCGAGGTCATCAGCTTGCTCCCCCGGATCCCGGCGTACCGATCTCTCGCCGCGATTCAGGTGCCGATCCATCCATCATCTTCAAGAAGAAACATTTCTTGTAAATAACAGAGTGAGTGTCACCACCGTCGTGTCGTGCCAGAGCGCGGCGCATTTGGTGTCGGCGGCGACGATCACGTACGCGTTCGCCGTACACAGAGCGGCGGCGGCGGCGCAACCGCTTCTGCTCCTGCGGCCGTGGTTCGCCGTGCTGGTGGCGTCCACCGCCGTCGACAGGCTGTCCTGTGTCGCGTTCGGCATCATCGCGGAGCGCGACTTCGTCGTGCAGGTGACCCGAACTCCCATCCACCTCCATTTCAGCTCGTCGCTTTCTTCAACCTCTCCTCCAAATCTCCATGGATTGTGTGCGTGACTGAAGCTAGCAGGTGCAGACAGGCCGGTGGCGCTCGCCAAGGCGAACGCGACGCTCAGCAGAGTCGATCTTCTCTGCGAGGTGTGCAGTCCCAGAATTTCTGCATCCAAATCATCCTCCTCTCCTGCCTATCAAATCGGCGTGTTCGTCATGAATCTCTCGTGGTTTTGCAGACGGCAGGAGCGTCCGCCTTCGCGCTGCTGCTCGCCAAGAACGACCCGCTCACCTGCATCAAGCTGTCCTGCGTCATCTCGCTCTGTGCACTGCCTCTGCTGGTACACAAGCTTAGCAACAAATTTATGAAATTGTTGTGCAGGTTCAAAAAACATTCGATCGTGCTGGTTCCAATTTGGCAGATTTTCATGGGAGGCGAGATGAACCGGCTCGCCGACGGCATCTTCGATCACTCTGAAAACACAGCCTCACGCAATGCTGCTCCTACTTTCAGCGTTGAGAAAACTGGTGATTCGTCGAATCATTCATCTTGCAGATATTCAGATTGGAGAACTTTTTTTTCTTGGTGTCGTTGTGAATTTCTCAATCTTGTATCTTGATCAATTTGCTGGACAGTGGAGACCGTGAGGCAGGGGTGGAGCGAGTACGTGCGGCAGCCCGTGCTCCCGGCGAGCCTCGCCTACGTGCTCGTCTGCTTCAACGTCGCCCTCGCTCCCGGCGCTCTCATGACCACCTTCCTCATCCACCAGGGTGACCACCATGACGTGATTACCATTTCTGACACCATCATCGAAGCTCCTCTTGCTAATGGTGTGGCGTTTTTGAGAAGGCGTCAGCCCGTCGGTGATCGGCGCTTTCGGCGGCGCGTCGGCGGTGGTGGGGATCGTCGCGACGTTCTTGACGGCGAGGCTCGTCAGGGAGCTCGGGATTCTCAAGGTTCGTCTGCGCTCGTGTCGTGTCGATCGGTCTGAAACTGGTCGAAGTAGCTTCAATCCGGTGGTGTCATGTGGTTGCAGGCCGGAGCTGCCGGACTGGTGGCCCAGAGCGTGCCCCTCGGCGCGGCGGTCGTCGTCTACCTCACCGGCACCGTCACACGGCGGGGCGCGCTGTTCGTCTTCCTCGGATTAATCGTAAGAGATGGATCATCTCCATCGGTGGAAAATTTAGTCAAGGGGATCGATCACCTTCCAAGAATCATCTCCATTTGCCGCATGCAGGTGGCGTCGAGGGCGGGGCACATGGCGTACAGCGCCGTCGGGCTGCAGGTGGTGCAGACCGGGAACCCGGCGAGCAAGGCGAAGCTGATCGGCGCCACGGAGATCGCCGTCGCCAGCCTCGCCGAGCTCGCCATGATGGCCGTCGCGGTGGTCGCCAGGGACGCCTCGCACTTCGGCGCACTGGCCGCGCTCTCGGCGGCCGCCGTCGCCGGCGCCGCCGGAATGTACTGCCGCTGGCTGGCGAATCCAACGGACGAGCTGAGACGGCTCTTCCCCTCCCGACGGCACGGATCAAAAGTGCAGAGTTAATTTTGTACAAGTAAAAAAAAGTTCTCTATTTTTGTATTCTGGATTACATTGTTAGATGAACTTGGAAAGAAGTCAAAGAACTATGTAAATACACGCACTTTGCTATGCATAGAAATTAATTATAAACAAAACCGATCTTTTTTTCATCAAATATTGGGCCTCCGTGCAGCCCATTTGTCTGTATATTGGACCCACACGGGAGGGCAGGAAGATTAAACGGCCAAGATAGGAGACGGTTGGATCCGACGGTACACATCAGTCCACGTCGGGGGCTACGGCCGAGGTTGCTGACATGTGGGGCCCGGCCGGCCATCCACCACCAGTTGCGTCGCCTCGCCTCGCCTCGCCTCACCGTGGCTGTCGTGTGGTTGCTGCGCTTGGCAATGGCGGCGGTTCCGTCTCCTCCCGACCTCCTCCGCGCCCTGCCACCTGCTCCCGGTCTCGCTTACCCCTCTTGTCGGGGGCTCCGCCGCCGCCGGCCCAGCTCCTCGCTCCGCTGCTCGTCGCCGTCGGTAATGATATAGCATGTGCGTCGATGAGCAAGTGGTGCCTGCTACTGGTTGGTTCTTGATTGATTTTGTTCCGCTCTCCCGCAGGCGGATGCGGCGTCGCCGGCGCGGGGGAAGGCCGCTCGTGAGCACCAGCCGTCGTTCGCCGATGACCTCCTCCTCGCCTTCTTCCGGGCTAAGATGGTGGAGGTGTGTGCTCCCTTTCAGGCTGAATTGCCACTTCGTGGCGCTTGCTTACCATGGGTGATTGATTACTTGCAGAGATTAAGAGAGTTGCAATAGATTATCCTCCTGAAAAAGAGGATGCCTAATTGTTTGCAAATAATCGGACAATGTTATATTGATGATTGATGAATATTATTATTCAGTTTGTGGATAAATCAGCCATTCCTAACTCCCATGGAAGCATAAATTTTTCTACTATGATTTGATTTGCACAGTGTATGTCTGCAGGTCGTATGCCTATTAGTTAGTCACATGTACATGTCTTTATATGTGTGTTTATGTACCTGTCATGATCAATGAAGTGTCAATTGGATCAACTCTCCTTATAACTCTCTGCCGGGAATGTTATTTTTCACTGCTGCTGTGATTGTTTGTACATTTAGTAATTCTCTTATCCGCTATTGTAAAGCTGTAGGAGGTTGGATGGGATTCTGAAAAGCCTGGCTACACTGGGCTGATTGAAGTTGCCAACCGTCTCATGACCAGGGGGAAGAGTGCTTTGGAGACCGAGCAATCAGCTGTATATAACTTTCTCTTGTCCATCCCTAATGTCACCACTTGGGCTCAAGTATCCTTTAAAGGCTAAATTCAATTTGGCTTCTATGTGAATTTCAGGTCAGAGTACTCCAGTCACTGTTTCCTCCTCTCTTGCTTGTTCTTTTCAAAGCTCTTTTGGCACCAATTGCTGATGGTCAGCTAGCTTCCATGATGGTCGGTGAGTTCACTGGAAGTCACAAGTTGTCACCACCTCCGTTGGTATTTAATAGACTTAATTTACAATTGGAATCAGTATAAATGTCAATTCTTTTGGCTTAATGATTGATTTTACTGATCCTTTTATACATTTGAGATGTGAAGCTAGAGCAACAGCGCTTTCATGCCAATGGCTGATGGGCCCATGTTCAGTTAATTCTGTAACACTATCTGATGGAAAATCATTGTCAAGCGGGGTGAAGGATCTATTCCTTCTTTTTTGTTTATCCATCGTTTACCAAGATTTTTAGTTCATGAACATCGGATAATGGAAACTTTCAGGTGTTTGTGGAAAAGTGCAAGTATTTGGAAGAGAGTAAATGCCTTGGTATTTGTATCAACACATGCAAACTGCCAACTCAGGTTTGTTCTTCCCTTATATCTCAGGGGAATTATGAGGCCGTTTAGCATAATGCACTTGTGTGGGATACTGGGATGCTTATTTTTATTTGGATTGTTATGTCACTTTCTGTTTCCCAGAGTTTCTTCAACGATCACATGGGAGTCGATTTATATATGGAACCAAACTTTGAAGATTATAGCTGCCAGGTAATTCATTTAATGATTTACATCTTACTATGCTAAAAACAAAATCCTTTTCGATGGCCAAGATATGTGCTAGGTTTTCTTAACAAAATTATTTTCGATGCCCAAGATATGTTCTAAGGTTTTCTTCTTTGTGAAACCAAATCTCCTGATGAAGCACAATGGTATTGTCTCTTATTTCAGTTCAACTTTGGAGTGCCACCTCCACCTCTTGATACCGACAAAGCCCTAAAGGAGCCCTGCTTGGACATATGCACGAATGCGAGGCGACGAAGAGAGCTTGGAAATGGTAATAGCACAGAAGGTTTGCAATGTCCCCAAGTTTGATGAGCTGCTTTTGGAAGTTTGGACAACATAACTGAAGATGCCAGGGCAAGAGTATATTCAGCCATGGTGCCCCTTCTTCAGTTACTGCGACTAGACACAACTGCTGTAGTCTGATGATCAAGAGTAACACCTGTTGTCTCAAACAATACTAGCATATAATTTTGGTATGTCACACAATTATACTTGGAAATCAGTTTGGATGGGATGAGAGGTCCATGTGAATGATGTGATTGCATTGCAAGGTCGCCCTCAGTTTCACCTTGCTATGAATTTTGATTGGAAATTACTCCCTCCGTTTCACCTCGTAAGACTTTCTAGTTTTGTCTGGATTCATATAGATGTTAATAAATCTATAAATATATATAAATTATATATATTCATCAATGGATGAATCTAAACAAGACTAGAAAGTCTTACGATATGAAACAGGGGTAGTAGTAAAGACCTAGATTGGCATTATAATAGGGGTGAGCGCGAGTTGGTCCATGGGTAACCTATGCCCGACTATAGTCCAACTAAATAGACGTAGAAAAAAAAGTTAATTTAGTTGAACTATGGCCACATAAGGACTACCTGGACCGACCGGCGACCAAGAATCTGATAGTATGTTACCACGTCAAGCAAAGAATGGAACTACCAGCCTATCCCCCATTCATTTTGATTTGTCAGTGACATCTTTGTCTCCAATGCAAGCTACCCGTGGACTAAAGAAGCTTATCATCATTCCAGAATCCAGGTGACATGCTAAAATTCTTGCGTGTCCATTTCACCATCATCTTTTGCAACTGTAAAGTGTCTCAATTAAGTCTCCTAAACCAGCCATCACTTCAATTAAGTCTCCTAAACCAGCCATCACTTTAATTAATTGGGGCCGACTCCAGTGCATTTTACTGGGATTAAAATTTAATTCATACCATTAATCTATTTTTATCGAACGCCTGTGATTAAATTATACTATCAACAATATTAGGTGTTGTAGAAATTTAAATGGGTAATGTCGTTTCTTTTATTGTGATCTTTATTACAAAATAAAAAAATACAAAATACCGCTAATTAAGTAATTAACAAAGTAAAAGAATAATATTTTTCTCATAGTATAATACTGCTACTAGTAAAAAATGCACCGGAGAGGCGGAGAGTTGCCCTAATTAATTACGTGCATGCATGGGTATGGTATTTATAAGCTGATGATGATACGTGGTACGTGGTGGGTGGTGATCACTGTCAGCTTGCCGGCCGGCCATGTCGCGCGGCGAAGGCATCACCGTGAACCTGGAGCGGATGGCGCGCCGGCTGATGCAGAGGCAGGAGGCGGCGGCGTCCGACGAGGAGCGCCGGATGATGGTGAGCACCCACCGGGTGTCCCCCGTTCCGGCGCACCTCCGCGACGCCAACCCGGACGCCTACACGCCGCGGTTCGTCTCCGTCGGCCCGCTACACCGCGGCGACGCGCGGCGGCTCGGCGCCGGCGAGCGCCTCAAGATGGCCTACCTCCACAGCCTCATCTCCCGCGGCCACCCCGACCAGGCAGGCCAGCTCGCCGTCATCCAGGAGTACCTCCGCGTCGTCGCCGCACGGGAGACGGACGCCCGCGCGTTCTACGGCGAGGACGTCGTCATGTACGCCGACGATTTCATCCAGATGCTGGTGCTCGACGGCTGCTTCATCATCGAGCATCTCGCCAACGTCGCCATCGGGAGGGAGGAAGCGTCGCTTCACGCCACGCCGTTCGGCCCCGTGCAGCTATCTGTCGATCTCATCCTCGCCGAGAACCAGATCCCGTTCTTCGTCCTCATCGACCTGGTCAGAAGCACCAAGCTGCCGGAGTTCGCGTCCACGGGATACTCGCCGGAGGTGTTGCTGATGAAGCTGGTGCTGTACTACCTCGCCGGCGAGAAGGGCCGCGACATGGGCCACGACGCGCTGCCGTCCGCGGTTGATGGCATCGCCCACATCTTACATCTGCTCCACGCGACGGTCACCGTGGCGCGGACAAAGTGGGAGCCGCCGCCGCGCATCCAGGACAGCGCGGTGCTCGGGACGGCGCAGGAGGTGGCGCGGCTGCTGCGGCGGCTCCCGCTGCTGCTGCTGGTGCCGCTGCTGTACCCGATACTGCCGGAGGAGAGCAAGTGGCGCGCCAGCTACGGGCGGGACGACGTGCCGTCGGCGAGCGACCTGAAGCGGATGTGGGTGCGGTTCAAGAAGGCGCCGCGCGGCAGCGGCCCGGCGGTGGGCGGCATCGCGTCGGTGATGGGGCCGGTGCCACTGGCCGTGAAGCTGGCGCACGAGGACAAGCTCCGGCTGCCGCAGCTGCGCGTGGAGCTCCGGACGGCGGCGCTGCTGCTGAACCTGATGGCGTTCGAGCAGTCGGCGGGGAAACCGGAGGCGCAGGACGTGTCGGCGTACGTGTCGTTCATGGCGAAGATGGTGCAGTCGGCGGAGGACGCGGGCGCGCTGACGGCGTCGGAGGTGGTGGTGGTGGTGGGCGGCGGCGGCGAGAGCAAGGAGGAGGTGGTGAGGCTGTTCCGGCAGGTGGGCGCGGCGAGCGGGGAGGTGGAGCTGGAGCGGAGCTACCTCGGGAGGATGATGGTGGAGCTCCGGGATCGGAGCCGGCACCCGCTGTTCATGATGTGGGCGGACGTGAAGCGCAACTACTTCACCGTGCCATGGGCGGTCGTCGCCGAGTTCGTCGCCTTCGTCACCTTCGTCTCCACCATTGTCCAGATGTACTCCTCCTTCAAGTCCAAATGATCCATACCTCTACTCCTGTATACTCCATATCTCGCCGAGCAATTTTACGGTCTAACAAAAAGTAACAAAAAGTATCTTGAGATACTGGTATCTCGCGGCACTAAATTATTTCTGATTGTTGGATCTAACCACGCACATCCCACTCAGCTAGATTCAATAGTGAGAAATGATTTGGTAACTCAAGATACCGGTATCTCAATATACTTTTTATTGGACCGAAGAAAATCTCTATCTCGTCATGACATGTATGCATCCATCTGCAGCTATCCGATCTCCTTGCTTAATTCTTAGCTTCTTCTTATTGACCTAATTACTTATATGTTCTCTTGGCCTAATTCTTGGATTTAATTGTTTTCTGATTCCGTTCTATTTGATGCATTTTGCTTATATATGGATTATTAGAATACACGTTCATGTACATGTACAGTTCAATGTTTATCTAATCACATACTTAATCACTCTGCCACTAATCAGGAGTGGAGCTAAGTAACGAAGGGGGGTTCCCGAGCACCCGTTTTCAAAAATTTTATAGTTAGAGTTCTTATATTTTTACTGTGTATCTTCTCGATCAATCTCAAGCACCCATAGCAGTTTAAATTCAATTCAAAATACTGAAAAGTAAGTGACACCTCTATATCTTTCGTTCGGTTCTGCTCCTGCCCGTAATGATTGAAGCATATGGGAACACACTTTTCCTTCTTCCAATATGTACTGTGTGTACTACAGTTAGGATATTCAAAATTTTTAGAATTGTATGCCATGGCTGTGCACTGGTGTACATTTGTATTGTCTACACTATAGGTCACTTCACCTATTTTAGTTATGCACATCTTGTATTATAAATTTGATATATATTTGAGGATCTAACATATACGTGGTATTTTTTTTATATAACATAGCATATCTAAAAAAAATTACGAAAGAACATGTCTAAATTTTGGTGGGCAGCTCACACATCTAAGTTCCTTTTTTTTTCATGCATCACATATCTCAATTTTTTTACATGGAAAAAACTCTCTTTTTTACACAGCATGGACATATTTAAATTTTTACACTTCGTGTATATGTATATGTTTTTAAGGCATATCTTAAATTGTTCACTAACATATCTCAGACTGTTTACATGGACATATTTCAGAAACATATCTTGATTTTATATATGTAAATATCTAATATTTTATATACATGACCAAACCCCAAAATTTATAGCATGAGTTTTACACATAGCTTAATTTTTACACATGAACATCTGAAAACTTTACACATCAACATCTCAAAACTGCGCACACATTTATAAGATATTCCAATAAGGCCGCGTTCTGCATGACTGGTATTATGGCTAGTTATCCGGCGCGTAAAACACAGTAATAGATTAGTACATGATTAATTAATTATTAATTAGTAAAAAATATAAAATAGATTAATATGATTTTTTAAAGTAACTTTTCTATAGAAAATTTTCGCAAAAAATACACCGTTTAGCACGCGTCCACGTGAAAAACAAAGGAATTTGAGATTAGTAACCGGTGAGCCGAACTCAGCCTAAGAGTACTTGTACTCAGGACATATTTCAATTTTTACAAATTTGCATACAGGGAGACTGTTGAGCCTGTTCCAGACTTCCAGTACCATGCACAACATCCTCTGAAAAGAGAAATAAAGCCAAAGCTAAATCTCAAAAAAAAAAAGTTAGACATAACAATGAGTTTCTTCACTTAAGTTTCTTTTGCTTCTTGCGGTCAGTCATTAGGCAAAATTCCACCTCTATGGCTTCCCCATCGAAGTAGATTCAGAACTCCACTGCTCAGTTTAGAGGAATCCACTTCAATCAGTTAGAAAAATTTCAGGACATGGACTAAAAGATAGGAGGATGTCCACTCGAACTGCTCTTCTGTTCACCCCCAAACTCTAGACCAAGAGGTAAACCCAAGCAGAAAAATATCAGAAAAATTCAACGTGAACAACAAATTTCAATTTCAGAAACCCAATAACTAAAGAACTCAGATATCAGCAGAACAGGAACATGGTAAATTTCCTCAGGCCCAAAAGGACAAAATTCTTTAACTTCTAAAGAACAGATGCAGTATGTCAAGAACACATGAATGTCTAATAACACATGAATTTCATAAATATCCTTAAATGCATCCGCATTTGGTATAAATGTGAACGACTTGGACCAGCTAACTAAAGACATACTGCCACTCCTAGGGTTTTTTTAGCATAGTACCCCCCCTTCCCATTCAAAAATATTTGTCCTTTAGGATAAGATTTGGTCAAACTTATAAAACTCTTATAAGCAATTATTTCTTAAATATTTTTGACCGGAGGGAGTACCAAATTGTTTATCTTTATAATGTTTGTCAAATCTCATATATTCAACTTTTCATGGGGGAAAATAAAATTTCTACACCTTATTTCTACGTAATTTACACATGGACAGGGGTCCCATATGGAATTTGCCCTGCCTTCTACGGCCTCAATGAACACATTGACGATTGTTGTTGTTGTTGTTTATTGAACTGTCTCCATCTTGGACGGCTGAAAATTCCTCATCTTAAGTAATTCCTTTTCTCCAATATTCAAGCCATTGTTTTGCTTGCTGGTCCTTCACTTGCCCTCATCAGCAGGATTATTTTGACTTTTTGTAGATATTGAAAGCGACTAGCTACCAGATAACTTAGCTAACGTAGTTTTTATCAGGCCAGGGATTTGTGGGTCTTAATCACCTAAATCGTCCTCTGTAATTACATCCCTGATTTGACTCTTGAAAATAAAAATGAAAATTGACCTTATGATGCAGATGTTGTGTCTTGTTCTGTCTGAAGTTATCAAGAAGTAAGCAGTGTAAACCATATGAATTTTCCGCCTTTTACTTGTTTTCTCTGTGGTGATGGCAAAGTTTGAAAAATGGTAGAAATATAGGGAATTTCAGGTTTTCTTTTGTTAGAGGTCGAAACTCGATCGATATGAATGGTACATGTTCAAAGGTGCAAAAAGGCACTGGTAAAATTTATTGGTCCAAAACCAGGGAGACGTTGGCCCAACCGGGAGAAAGCCTTTCTACATCCCAAAATCTAGCCCATGAGGTAGTGGACTACTCCTTTTAAGTTGGTGCTATTCCCCCTAAACTTCCAATATGGGACTATTCCTAACAAAATTCAGACATCTGTCATCCTAGGTGAATGTTGTCACACAAGGAATTCAGAGAAAATGGTCCAGGAGGTCAAAACTTCAGTTTTCTGAATGTTTGGCAAAATTAGAATTTTTTTTGTATGCTTACAACTAGGATGCTTCCTACAAGGACTACTTTTATACCATGATCAACCGAAAGAACCTTGACTGAAAAATTCAAGTACATCCTGACATGAACAAAAACGTCAAGAATGCCCCCAGAGCATTGCTACCTGGCCTGTACTCCACTCACTGAAAGCTGGTTCAGTGAGAAGGGCGACTTGTCTGAGTTCGAGTGCAAAGATGAAGAACCCGAGCTGTCGCTCTTCGCATTCGACCCCTTTATGTTGATGAATGGAGGCTGAGTAGGCCGTGGCAACTCCTTGTCCCTACTTCCCAACATCTCGACCACCTTCCACATCGGTGGCCTAAGGTTAGGCGACGCTTGTGCACATAGTAGTCCAACATGGAACACCTTGAGAGCTTCCTCCTCGGTGCATTGCTCCCGGAGGTTTGGGTCCAATAATTCCATCAGGGCACCTGCATTGTAGTGCTTCCATATCTGACAAATGATATGAGGCAGTAGAGTGACTTGATCAGATTTTCATGAAATGCTACAGTATCTAGTACTTGACAATAGGATGAAATGTAACAAATGTACCAGTGACATGAGGGAATGCCCTTCTGCTGATGAAGCCACCGAGTTGTGGCTCTTGCGACCGGTGATTATCTCAAGGACTAGCACGCCATAGCTGTAGATATCAGCCTTCTCTGTCAGCTGCCCATGGACAATGTATTCAGGAGCCATATATCCACTGTATGAAAACATTCATGGTTAGTATTGATTCTTCAGTCACTTCAAAAAATATATATTGATTCTTCAGACAAATTGCGCAATTTGACAACAAAGTTTATTCTTTTCTTCAAATAATTTCTCAGTTTTTGCAATTTTGTACTGTATGTTTTCAAACAATAGAACTTACAAAGTTCCTGCAAGGCCGGTGCTGAGGTGACTCTGATCTTCCATGAAGTTCCTCGCTAAACCAAAATCAGCAATCTTAGGCCTGAACCTCTCATCCAACAATATGTTACTGGCCTTTATGTCCCTATGTATAATCCTGATTTCAGAAGCATTGTGGAGGTACGACAGACCCTCGGCCGTCCCATGGATGATCTCGAAGCGCCGTTCCCAATCTAATGCATTCTTCTTGAATGCATCTGCACCATCAACCATGAAAGATCAGACTGCACCCACACTGACAAAAGTATGGCAAGTTCAGGAATTCAGGACTCAGGAAAAGAAAATTCAGTGTTCAGTCTGTCCAGTACCAAACAGGTAGTGATCCAGGCTGGTGTTGCAGAGGTACTCATAGACCAGGAGGCTCTCCGGTCCCTCGACGCTGCATCCGAGCAGCTTGACGAGGTTCTTGTGCTGCACCTGACTGACGAGACGCACCTCGTTGAAGAACTGGTCGGCCCACTGCCGCGTGTTGAAGAAGAGGCGCTTCACGGCGATCTCCCGTCCGTCTAGTAGCACACCCTAGCATCATCATCATGTCAGGAGCAAAATTCAGGCCGGTGCTGTTGTACATCTGATCATCTATGATCCATTGCTGTTTCAGAATTCAGATACAAAATGCACTATGAGAATGTACCTTGTAGACTGATCCATAGCCACCCTGCCCAAGCTTGTTGATCTGATTAAAGTCGTCGGTCGCCTTCCGCAATTCTTCATACTTGAAACTGAGATGCGACGCGGCGATGGCGCGGATGATCTCACTTGATTCATCCATGTCTGAAAATCCCAACATGATACATCTGTGTTAAAGATTCATCCGAATGTGCAGCAGTAATCATGTTGGAGTGCACATATGTACCGTCATGGTGATCGTTTCTTCTGTTCCTCATTTTTGCCCAGACCAATGCTATGCCGATGACTGCCACTGCAGAGAAGACTGACGCGATCACGATGGCAATTATGCGCCTAGCTGTATGCGAACAATAAAACGTCAGATTCCTTACAATTTCGTTGAAATCAAAAATATTTATCTTTCAAAAAAAATCAACAACATTTTATACGGATTTTGCAGCTTCACACAATCTGATAGCATCAATTTTTCTGTTTCCAATTGAATTCCCATCAACTGAAGTTTTGTTTGAACAGATCCTGTTGCTATCACAAAAATTCAGACACGGCACGCACCTCGCCGGCCGTCAAAGTTTATCCACTTTTTTTTTTTTTTGACAGATTCCCCGTGACAAGTGAGTTCATGAACAAAGTAAAAAAGATCAAGATTGCAAACGTGGTAGCAAATTTCTCGAGAAAATGGTGATGTGTTCGAGATTTTTAATGGAAGAAATTAGACTTACTAGATGACCCGGAGGCGGAGGCGGCGTTCGCCGGCAGGTAGAACGGTTGCGCGGAGTACCTGACGACGCAGCCGGCGTTGAGCCCGTACCCCTCGGCGGCGCGCGGCAGGCACCGCCGGACGACACGGTCGCGCGCGCTCTCCACGCACGCCGCGCACGCGCTGGCGTTCAGCGACCTCCAGCACTGCGCCGCCGCGTACACCCGCGGCGCGCCCGGCAACGCCGACGACGCCGACGAGGACGCGCTGTAGTAGTAGTCCCTGGCGCCCGGCGCGGCCGCCGTGACGTTCCGCAGCAACGCGGACGACGCGGCGGAGAACGCCGGCGAGGAGACCGTGGCGTTGGAGCAGACCGCCGTGTCGTTGGCGTCGGACGCGACGGCGGTGAAGTTGTCGGGGCCGAACCGGAGGAAGCAGCCGTCGAGGTAGATGCGGCCGCCGGTGGCCGGGAGGCAGTGTGGCAGCTTGACGCGGCTCTGCGCGTAGCAGAGCTGGCAGTCGGTCGGCGACAGGTAAGCCATGCACTGGCCGAGGCCGAACACTTGGTCGGCGCCCTCGCCGGAGGCCGCGGCGCCGAAGCCGGAGCGCGTGACGTTCTGGTAGATGAGCTCCAGCGCGTTGACGAAGCTGACGTCGAAGCCCTGCTGGTCGGCCGCGGTCGCGTTCCCGCACACCGTGGCCAGTATCACCGGCGCGCCCGCTGCGGCGCCCGCGTCGTCGTCGGCCGCCGCGGCGACGACGCTCCCGGAGAGGAGGAAGAACCGGAGCGCGGCGGCCAAGAAGGAGCCTCGTCGTCGCATGGCGGCGCGCCGCAGTAGTGGAGGTGGAAGCAGTGGCGCGTCGGCTGCATGCGTGGAACCGAAGCGAAGTGTGTTTGGCCGCTAGCTTCTCGGCGTGATCGCCATTGCCGTCTGGGTTTTGTACGGCCGTGTCGTGTTGCTACCTCAGCTCCATTCCAAGTCTGAACGAAGAGAAAAAAAACGCTCACATCCAATTCAAAACTCGCTTTTGAAAGAATTTTGTAGAAGAATTGAACTGAACCGTGTGAAAATCCAGTAAAAATTAGATTTTGTGAAGAATTCAGATAGGTTTAGACTTAATAATTTCACGTCACTCGTGTGTGTCGTAGACATGTGGGTCCAAGTCGTAGACACGTAGGCCAATAGGCAAGAATTTTACCAGAAATACTCTAAGAATTTGTTAAGAGTAAATTCTTTGAACTGATTCATCCGGCATATCCATCTCATCTGCTGGCTCAATTACTAAGGTTGACGCTGTGGGTGGCGGCGGCTGTGGTGTGGTCGCCGTCGTGCCAGCGCGCGCTTGGCCGCGGCCGCCGCCCCTCTCCGGCCGGCCGGCCGGCCGGCCACCAGCCACCGCCTGACCGCCACCACGTGGTGTGAGTAGCTTTCTTTCCTAGACGTATTCCAGTGAACAACCAATCAAACCGATGAAGCGAAAATGTCTTGCTCTCTTTTTCTCCTCCGACTCTCTTTTACTACTTTCCAAAAAGATGGACCCCTCCGTATTTTGTTCTTTTATGTTTATATTTAATCATTCGTCTTATTAAAAAAATATAATTATTAGTTAGTTTATTATAATTTAATTTATTTGAAAATTTAAGTATAACTTATAATTTTATATATTTAATAAATTTTTTAATAAGACGAATAATCGAACGTATATATAAACATATATAAATATGGAGGGAGTATTTGTGAATGTGACGTGGTTTAGTGGTTGGAATTAGACTAATATATGCATGGTTTGATTGATTTGCTTTGATCTCCATAATATCGTTAGGTGGAGAAAATTAACAGAGGGTGGTAACTTTTATTACATCCGTCAGACTACATACTATCTATATCTATCTATCTATCTATCTATCTATATATATATATATATATATATTGGCAGTAGTGTTCAACCTTATTGAATTGAATTCAAGCAATCTAGAAACAAAGTCTTTTTTGACTCATCATATCCTGCATGCAGTCAGGGATGGCGAACAACCCTCAAGCCTGTCGTCAGTGCGCTTGGTTGGTGGGTATGTGTTTGCGTCGTCGATGATTTGGTCTGCGTAGAACAGCCAAAAAAGAACACATATGAAAAAGGATTTTTTTAAAGATATTAGCCGTTCGTGTTAGATCCTACGAATCTGATTTTATTAGTACATGTAGTAAAAAAATTTAATGATGGTAAAATTAGAACTAAAATGTAAAACCTTGCGATAAAATTATATGTCATATATTATGTTTAAATAGATGAATTAATAAATATATCTTACCAAAGTTTTAATTAAAATATTTAATATACTTATAAAAATACATTATCAGATCTAAGTTTTACTACACCGCTACCACTCCTAGCAAAAGGCACCATAATATTGCCCATAAGAAAATACTGAAATTGTGTTTTTTTTTGAAGTTATATTCTTGTCAATGATCTTGATCTTACATACATCCAGAGGTAGAGAAAGTGAGAAACCCTCTACCTCTCTGTGAGAGTTGAGACCGAGTGACGGTGAGTATATTTTTGCCTAATATTGGTAACCTGTGATCCATGGTTAGTGATGCTGTTTTTTCGCAATGAAAAATAGATGTCTCGTGAAAGAACATGTAGCCTAGTGGTTATAAAGGCCTTAGTAGTACTTGAGGTCCTGGCTTCGAGCAAATTTTTCGTGATTCTAACGGCTTTGTGCTTTCAGTGGTAGGCGACGTACCCCTCGACAGCGAGACGCTTCTCGTCAATCTCTCTAGGATTTGCCGACCAGACTTGTAGGTGCTAGCGTCAATCTCTCCAGGATTTGCCGACCAGGCTTGTAGGTGCTCATAGGGGTGAGATTTGCGTGTGTGCGTTCTTAGGGGAGAGTGTGCGTGTGTTATGAACGTCTGCGTTGTACTGTGTTCTTAAAAAAACATGTCTCAACTTGGATGTCAAAATAACTTCTGCTGCCTTAACTTGGTTGTATGTAATCTTATATCAATCAAAGCCTAGGATTCTGTGGCTGAAAAGTCTTTCTGGGTTTGGGGTGAAAATTGGAAGCTAAATATCGGCTTGATTGTTTCGTTTTCTTTTTTAAAAAGTAATTTTTTTAGAACACATGAATTTCAGGACGACTTGTTTGATATTAGCAACTAAGATAAACCATTTTATCAGTACAAATCGCACAAAGTATATGGCCTAATTTACAAGATACATTATGATTCAATAATTCATTCAAAAAGTAAAAATACGGAGTATATACTAATTCATTAAACAACCAAAAAGATAATACTGTACAACATATGAGCTTTATTTGCAAAGGAAGACCTATCAACAGCCTCCTAAAGAAGATCCTAAATTAGGCCCACATGCGGAGAAGGCCCGACCCATTTAGGCCTGTATCGAAGTCTGATATAAGAAAATCAAAACCCTCATGATTCTGCCGACGGCGACGGCGTTCGGGCGACGGGCGCGGCAATGGGGCGTAGGGCCAACAGCGGCTCAGCGCGCGTTGCCCCTGTAACCCCGTCAGTTATACTGCTACGAGGCTACGATTTGATTCCTCAACAAGCCCAACTACAGGACCCTAAAGGCCTAGATAAGTGAAGTTCTTCCTTTCTCATATTTCCAGTACTTTTTTATTATCCTCATTTCTTAGATTTTTATTAATTAGATAGCAGTTAGTCAATATAAATTTAAATTTAGTTTGATTTCGTAAATATGTAGAGACTGTTTGGTTGCGTGTACAGGTGTGTCTCGAAGGCAGCTGAGCAGAAACGGAGAGATCCACCTTGTGTCGTCGGCGTAGCCCTCCTCATGCGCCCACGCGTGCAGCCCAGGAGCAGGGGTCACCTTCCCCCTCTGAATCGCTCCTCATTTCTCTCCCCCTCACTGCAAAGCTAGGGTTTGGGGGGCCTCACTGCGCTCTGGTCGTCGTCCTCCGCGCCGCGCCCTCCTCCGGCCTTGACTGCGCGTCGCTCTCCTCCGGCCGGCCGTCCTCTGCTGCGCCCTCATCCGCCGCTCGGCATCCTCCGCCACCCCCTCGTCCGGTTAATCTTACAATAGACAGCGTAATGCTTCTCTGTGCACCCGCACGAATATTGTTCAGTCACTTGCTGTCCGTTCAGTTTTAAATTCTGGGGTTCTCTTATGTCTGGAGGTTTAGGTATGGCAATAATACAGAATACCTTGTCTTCAGGAACCTAGGGCAAGGACATACAAGTCTTCAGGAGCTTCTCGGGGAAATCTAGGCGATATGTACAATTACAAGAGCTACTCAAGCTACTTAAATGATGAACCAATGCCTGATGCTGCATCAGAAAAGGAACAGGTTGGAATTAAGTGCTACATCTTTTTCAGCTCTGTTAGAACTTTAGACTGTTGAAGAGGGACAATCCTTTGAAGCTAAAACTATTGTTAATTGCGTTTGATTTCTAGGGTAATGAGTATTTCAAACAGAAAAAGTTTACTCAAGCTATTGAGTGCTACTCAAGAAGTATTGGACTCTCTCCTACAGCAGTTGCTTTTGCAAATAGAGCTATGGCATATCTTAAACTAAGAAGGCAAGTAGCTGCAGCACACTATTTGCATTTGCTAGACTCTAGTGTTCATTAATGTGATGCAGATACTTAACCTTGTTTGGATCTCTAGTCTGGAACCAATTTCGTAGCTATCAACATTTCAGACTGCAGATACGATTTTTATGCTACCTGTGTTGTGTTTCATATTTCTGCTGTGTATACTTTCAAAGTTATGTTTTTACATTTGTCACTTGGTGCAATCATATATTTGTGATGTGATATTCATTAGATTTGAAGAGGCAGAAAATGACTGCACTGAAGCTCTGAATCTTGATGACCGTTATGTTAAAGCATACTCACGCAGAATTACTGCAAGAAAAGAACTTGGAAAACTTAAGGAAGCAATGGATGGTATCCTACATTTTGATAACCGGTCTTTCTTTTCTCTCTTTTTTTTTTGGCTTGACTGTTGTCTCGATGAATGCTGACAAGCAGTGTGCACTAATTTTGTCCATACAGATGCTGAATTTGCTGTCAGTATTGATCCTAACAATCCAGAGCTCAGGAAGCAGTATTCTGAGTTAAAAGCATTACACTTGGAGGTGAACAACAATCTTTACTTCAAAATTTTCTTCAAACATCTGATTAAAATCGTGTTTGTGCTCCTAACAATGTCTCATGTTGATTCTGATTGTACCAAACTCAGTATTAACGTGTTGTGATAATTCTGCAGAAAGTGGCTAAGAGAACTACGCCAACCAAACGTACAGTTTCTGAATTTGGTGAATCTGGAGATAAAAAGGGCACTTCCGATCTATCAAGTACTTCTCAGAAGGTATGTTCAACTGTAGATTTACAGTTTCATGGTACTTATGTAGCTTTCATTGTTTATCGACTAGTCATATGTACTAATTAATGTTCTTTTAATGAGGCTTAACTTGCCTAGCACATTCTACACCCTTAGCACATGGCTCAACGCTTTTGAACTCTCCTTATTCTGTTTATTTAGAGTTTGTTATGGTTCACCATGAGTATAATCAACCAACCTATTCTTTTGTGTAATACCTAATGCATTCTACAGGACAGTTTTATGGAAGTTGATCCACCTAGTAGAGTTCCGGTGGAGATTACAGAAAAAGCAGATGATACTTCCAAAGGTGGATCTGGAGTAGTCTTCAAAGACAGTACCATGCAGGTGCTCTTTTTGTACAATGTTTTTCTTTCTATTATGATCGGTGATTTGTGTTATAGTACTTGTTTAGTTCACCATGCATAGTTAGCATCGTCTATGACAAAGTGCTACATGAGATTTTTCACTAACTAGCTGAAGGCTCCAGTAGCCATATGGTAGGCCTGCTGCCTTCCATACCCTCGGTTCTGCACCATTTCTGCTTGAGTTCCAACGTAGCTTGCATCACACCTTTACTTTCCCTGCTGGGCTTACACCTTGCCCCTGGCATTGCCACTATGGCTCACAGTATGCACTTCTGCTTTCATTGTTGTATTGCACTTCTCATGGAAGAATTGGGCCACCACTGACAAGGGACTAGCATCTCCACGTGGTAGTGTAAGAAGAGGACATGGTTGGTCCGTTGGTGGCAGTGTGATCTGTTTCAACATAGTTTGTGAGTTAGTGTAGGCGCATCAGTGGAGTGCTGCAAAGATTACAGGCTTCATGCTAAACTATCATGATCACAAAGTGCTAATCTTGGTCGTTGGACCCAATAGAACCATTGATGTAGATCAGGCACTGCACAACCATAATGCATGGAATACCTTTCATCAAAACATTTGCGTAACTTGTTTGTGCTGACTTGGCCATGGACCAAAAACTGGCGAGTTTTTTTTTAACTTCCTGCTTGTGTGGTCTTTTGAGAGCCATGACACATGCCTGATCATCCAGCCATTATTTTTGGCACACTACAAGATGCCAGTTTACATTTCTCTTTAAATTCAGAGTAGCCCCCAAGCTGCACCAAGCGCCACAGGGTGTCAGAACGGAACAAGCGAATAGCTGTAACTAGAACTTGAAGCTGAATTTGTTACTGCAGATGTAATTTTTAGGGCAGATGTAATTTATGCAGATTGAGTTGTTTAGCTTGTCTTTGTGGACATTTGCTAGGAACAGCTGTCTTGGTATACATTTTTGTTTGGTAAGAGTGTTCCTGTTCACGTTTTTGGTGTAGAGACTGCATATTGGGAGTGGCAGACAAGAGAGCAACCAACCATCAAACAATATGGGGTTCTGAAAACCCATTTACCGCTCTTTGTACCTGGATGGACTGGCTGGCCGTAACAAACCTCTCAATTCGAGAAAAGGGAAAGCCTGCTACCTGGGTTGTTACCTCAGTTTCCAATGCTGCTATTCATGCTCTATCTAACCATCTTTATCTACAACCAAATTTGCTCTTAAGTGCTACAAAATTGTAATAGTACAGATATTGACTTTTCATAGTTTTGTAAGAAATCTACAGTATGTTGTTTTCTTATTACAATTATTTGATGCAGCCATCTCGAGATGCTAAACAGAAGCCTGGTCCAGAAGCATCAATACAAGATCTTGCCTCTCGTGCTGCTTCACGGTATATGGCCAGCACTGTGAAAAGCGTGAAGACACCAAAGACAGCATATGATTTTGAGGTTTCTTGGAGAGCTCTCTCTGATGACACTGCCCAGCAAATACAATTATTAAAGGTTTATTCCTAGCCCTTCTGCTGTCTTCTCTTGGGCACTTTTGCTTGCTCATTCTTGATGTGCAAATTTTCCACTTGTTCTGCGACCAGTCAATTCCACCAGCAAGCTTACCAGAGATTTTCAAGAATGCACTTTCAGCTGCTTTTCTGATTGACATCGTGAAGTGCACAGCCTCAATTTTCCGGTGAGCTTTTACCTGTTCTATGCTTAGTACTGGTTTGGAACCACAGGTGCTTTTGTTAATAATAGTTAAATACTCAGGGAGGATACGATGTTAGCAGTTAGCATTTTGGAGAATTTGGCAAAAGTTCCCCGTTTTGATTTAATAATCATGTGCCTTTCATCCATGCATAAATCTGGTAAGTTTGAACTTGCAACCCTCTGTTACATTCTCTTCATTAGTTCATTTCCCCATCATGGCTGGCGGTTACTTATTGTCAGAAGAGAGATGATTCATGAGAAGCACTGGCAAATAAAATGATTTTTGGAATGTGATAGTATTAATTTTCTGTTTACTTATCACCAAATGTCATGCCCTTCCCGGGGAGGGTTGGATACATATTTATAGCTGCCTACTAGTCTAAAAGATGCTGTCCTAGAGCATCTCAACAACCTGTCCTAGAGCATCCTAACTACCTGTCCTAGAGCATCCTAACAACCTGTCCTAGATGCTGTCCTAGCAACTAAAAGCTGAAAAACAAGGGTAGGACACCACAAGACCAAGACCAAACAGCCCAAGACTTATTCCTTCATTCTCCCCCTAAGTCTTGTGCGTCGTCTTGTGAGAAAGTTGAGCCATCCCGATCCGAGAGCAAAGCTCAAGGAACTTGATCCTACCAAGGGGCTTGGTAAGCAGATCCGCAAGCTGGTCCTTGGTGTTGATGTAGCTTGCCTTGATGCTCCCTTCCTCCAAGCAGTCTCGAATGAAGTGGTACCTCACCCGGATGTGCTTGCTCCGTTCATGAAAAACAGGATTCCTTGCCAGGGCCAGAGCGGACTTGCTGTCCACCCTGAGCTCCACCACTCCAGTGTCTCGGCCGAGGAGATCACCGAGCAGTCGAGCAAGCCAGAGTGCCTGGGTCGAAGCAGTGGAAGCCGCTATGTACTCGGCCTCGCAGCTGGATAGGGCCACCACCTGCTGCTTGATCGACTGCCAGCTAACGAGGCACTTGCCGAGGAAGAAGAGAATCCCGCTCGTGCTCTTGCTAGTGTCGATATCGCCGGCGTGGTCGCTGTCGGTGTACCCAATGAACTGTGCCTTTCCAGGGCACCTCGGGTAGTAGAGGCCGTGGTCGAGAGTCCTCGCAACGTAGCGGATGATCCTCTTCACAGCCTGCTGGTGCTCCGTCGTCGGTCGCTGCATGAACCGACTAACGTAGCCGACGGAGAATGCCAAGTCCGGCCGTGTGTGGGTGAGATAGCGAAGACTCCCCACAAGACGCCGGTACTGCGTAGCGTCCACCTCCTCCGCCGTGCTGGCCCGGCTCAGCTTCAGCTTCTCCTCCATCGGGGTGAGGGCTGGGTTGCAATCGTTGAGCCCAGCGAGCTCAACTACGCGCTTGGCGTAGGCAGTCTGACGAAGTGTGATCCCGGAGTCATCTTGGTGCACCTCGATCCCCAGATAGAAGGAGAGGGGCCCCAAGTCACTCATCTGGAAAGTGGCCTTCATGTCTTCCTTGAACGCTGCCACCTCCGTATCCTTGGTGCCGGTGATCACCAAGTCATCAACATAAACACCCACCAGCAGGGTATTTCCTCCATTTCCCCGCCGGTAGATAGCAGCCTCGTGCGGGCTTGGCTCGAAGCCCATCCTCTTGAGCGTGGAATCCAACTTGGCATTCCACGCCCTCGGTGCCTGCCGCAGGCCGTACAAGGCCTTGTGCAGACGTAGCACCTTGCCCTCCTTGCCAGGGATCGCAAAACCCGGCGGCTGGTGCACGTAAACCTCCTCCTTCAAGTCGCCGTTGAGGAACGCCGACTTGACGTCCATGTGATGGATGCGCCAGCCTTCCTGAGCTGCCAGCGCAAGAAGGAGTCGCACGGATTCCATCCGTGCCACTGGGGCGAAGGCATCGTCGAAGTCGATCCCCTCCTGCTGCACGAAACCACGTGCCACCAAGCGAGCCTTGTGCTTGACGATGACTCCGGCTTCATCCCTCTTCAGCTTGAACACCCACTTAAGAGAGATCGCACGATGACCATGAGGGAGGTCAGCAAGCTCCCAGGTGCGGTTCTCCTTAACCGCGTCCAATTCCGCCTTCATCGCGGCGCGCCATGCCGCGTGTCTCTCGGCCTCTGCGAAGGACCGAGGCTCGCCGTCGTCGCACGCAAGGTGCAACTGTTCCTCCAGGTCATGAGGCACCAGTCTCGGCACTGGCTGGTCGCCGAGGAGGTCCTCCATCGTACGGTACCGCAGGGGCTCTCCATCATGGTAGGCGTCGATGCGCTCCTCATCGTGTGAGAGCGGAGTAGCGAACTGCACCGGGCTGCGCTCGACGTGAGCTGGTGTTGGTGTGGACGTGCCCAGAGGGGTGGCTGGTGGTGTCGGAGTGCGTGGGGTCGCCAACTGTGGTGGTGTCGGCGTAGAGCACGGCGCAGCCAAAGTCATGGCTCGAGAGCGTGGCGCTGCCGAAGTGGTGGGTGCTGGAGTTGGTGGAGAATCGGAGACTGGGGTAGGCACGCTCGGTGAAGGGGAGCTGCCCACTCCCCCAGCTTCCCTGAAGTGGATGTACTCGACAGTGAAGTCGTCATACGTCGGAGTAGAGCCGTTGTCCACCGTCTTGTCCCATGTCCATCCGCGCCCTTCGTCAAACACCACGTCGCGCGCCGTGCGCACACGCTGTGTCGCTGGGTCGAGGATGCGGTAGGCCTTCGAGCCTTCCGTGTAACCGATGAACACCCCTGGGATGCTCCTGTCGTTGAGCTTGCCGCTGTGGCCAAGCTCCTTGGCGAACGCGAGGCAGCCAAAGACTCGCAGGTGGGAGACCGATGGCTTGCGCCCATGCCAAGCCTCGTACGGCGTCCTGCCATCGAGAGCCTTGGTAGATGAGCGGTTGAGGATGTAGACGGCCGTTACCACCGCCTCCCCCCAGAAGAGAGCCGGCATTCCTCTCTGCTTGAGGAGGGCTCGAGCCATCCCCACAACCGTCTGGTTGCACCGCTCAACGACGCCATTCTGCTGTGGGCTGTACGGCGCGGAGTAGTGGCGGTGAATACCTTCATCGGCACAGTACGACGCGAATTCAGCCGCCGTGAATTCGCCGCCGTTGTCGGTGCGCAGGATGCGCAACTTGCGGCCGCACTCCGCCTCCGCAGCAGCCTGCGTGCGCCTAATGGCGTCCGCAGCCTCTCCCTTGCTACCGAGGACCGTCACCCACATGTAGCGAGAGAGGTCGTCGACGAGCAGCAAGAAGAAGCGTCGTCCTCCTGGTGTGGCCGGAGTCACCGGGCCACACAAATCCCCGTGCACGAGCTCGAGCCGCTCCTTGGCTCGGAAGCTCGTCTGATGGGGAAAGGGGAGCCGCCTCTGCTTCGTCAACACACAGACGTCGCATAACTGCTCCACGTGGTCAAGGCATGGCATGCCTCGCACCATCTCCTTGGTACTGAGCCGCTTCAGGGCCTCGAAGTGGAGATGGCCGAAGCGCTCGTGCCACTGCCACGCCTCGTCGTCCCGGCGGGCGACGAGGCACACGGGTTGTGCTACCTGCACGTTGAGGATGTAGAGTCGGTTGTTGCCTCTGGTTACCTTGACAAGGAGGCGACCACGGCGCTCCCCGATCTTGCGCCGATCCCAAATCCTCATGACTCCGTTCTTGATCACCACGCATGAGCCTTTCTCTTCTTCCAGCTGTCCAATACTGATGATGGAGTTCCTCAGCGCGGGGATGTAGTAGACTCCGGTGAGCAGCCTGTGCTCGCCGGACTTGGTGGTGAAGATGACGGAGCCGGTGCCCTTGATATCCACGCCAGAGGCATCCCCAAACTTGACGAAGCCTCGGACGCTGGGATCAAGCTCGGTGAAGAACTCCCGTCGACCGGTCATGTGATGGGTGGCCCCGGTGTCGAGGACCCATCCATCAGTCTTGTCGTTGGAGTCGTCGCCAAGAAGGGCTCGTGCCTTCGGCTCTTCTAGGTGGAGGAAAGCCGATGCGGCCGGTGCCGCTGGAGATAGCTCGATGCTTGCGTGTGCCAGGAGCAGGGCTGGTTCTTCCTCCACTTGTGCGGCGTTGGCTTGGCCTTGTCGTGGTTGTCGGCAGTCCTTGGCCCAGTGGCCAGACTTGCCACAGTTGCGGCAGGCGTCGTCTCGCGTCGGCCTGCGGTTGCCGGTGGTGCCGCCCTGGACGCCTCCGCGGGCTCCACCCCGGATGCGTCCTCGCAACCTGACCCGGACGCCTCCGCGCCCCTTGTGCAGATGGCCGCGCTTGCGGCCGCCTACCGAGGACTCCCCCTTTTTTCCATCACCCTGGCAAGCCTCCCACTGCTCCCGAGTGAGATGGAGCTTCCCGCCAATGGTGATGGGCCCGGAGAGGGGCTGTGGCTCATCGCCGTCGACGACCTTGAGGCGACCAATCGCCTCCTCGATCGTCATCGTGGAGAGGTCCAGCAGAGACTCGATGGAGCGGGCAATCTGCTTATACTTCTCTGGGATGCAGCGGAAGAGCTTCTCGACAGCTCTCTCCTCGTTGTAGGTGTCGTCGCCGTACTGCACCATCTTCTGCAACAGAGTGTTGAGACGGAGGGCAAAATCATCGATGTCCTCACCTAGCTTGAAGGCCAGGTTCTCCCACTCCTTGCGGAGTGCTTGCAGCGTGCTCTTGCGGGCGCGATCGCTGCCGATGCGTGCCGCAGCGATGGCATCCCAGGCCTCCTTGGTAGTCCGCTTTTGCGAAAGGGAAAACTGCATCTCGGATGGAACTGCAGCGATGAGGGCATCTAGCGCCCGTCGGTCTTCATCGTAGTCGACGTCGCCATACCGAACTGCCTCCCACATGTGCCGCACCTGGAGCCTCACCCTCATCACCGCGGCCCACTCGATGTAGTTGGTCTTGGTGAGGGTAGGCCACCCACCACCGGGACCAAAGTCCCTGACCACCGCTTGGATGCCGTGGTAGCCATGGCGCCGGTCAGGGGAGGGAGAGTCGCGCTGCCTGTGAGGGCCGCGCTCTCCGTAGATCCGGCCGCCATCACCGGGAGGGTAGCCGCCGCGGCGTGTGTTCTCTGGGTTGCCGCCGGCACGCCTGCGCCCATCTGGGCTACCGTTGCCGCACGCGCCCTCGCTTGGGGCGCCGTCGGCGGATGCGTGGTCCCCTGGACCGCCGCCGCCATGGGGGTGGGCTGCTGCCCACCGTATTGTCCGCTCCCGCACCCTTCCTCTCGCCAGCTCCTCAAGGTCCCTGTCGACGGTGATGTCGCCGAAGATGGAGCCGTTGATGCTGCTACGCAAGGTCTCAACCTCAGCCTCCGCCGCACGTGCTGCATCTTCCGCCTCCTCTGCTTCTGCCTCCGCCCTGATCGCCGCCAACTCCGCTGCTGCCAGCCTTGCTGCCCTTGCTGCTGCTGCTGCGGTCTGTGCCGCTGCTCGCCTGCGCTCTTGCGCTGCAGCGAGCTCGGCGTCCTGCTGACGTCGTGTGCTCGAGGCGCCCGAACGCCGAGACTGTCCGTCGGACATGGCGCGCCTCCGGGGGGCTGCTACGTGGAGAAGGGAAGGGGAAAGGGGAAGGAGGAGCAGCCGGTGGTGCTGCTGTTGATGGTGGCTGAGTGCTCACTCGAGGTTGGGAAGGGGAGGAGCAAGAGATGTTCAACCTACAGGAAAGTGTGGCTCTGATACCAGATGTTAGTATCTCTATTGTTACTCTCATTGGTGAGAGGATGACACTCAAACTTGGGGCAATTTTCTGTTTACTTATCACCAAATGTCATGCCCTTCCCGGGGAGGGTTGGATACATATTTATAGCTGCCTACTAGTCTAAAAGATGCTGTCCTAGAGCATCTCAACAACCTGTCCTAGAGCATCCTAACTACCTGTTCTAGAGCATCCTAACAACCTGTCCTAGATGCTGTCCTAGCAACTAAAAGCTGAAAAACAAGGGTAGGACACCACAAGACCAAGACCAAACAGCCCAAGACTTATTCCTTCAGTTTAAACTTTAAAGCACACAAAGATTATTTGAAGTTCCCTTTTTTTTGTATAGTCAGCACAACATCCTTAGATAATTCTCTACTTGCTGATGCTTTTTTTTTCTTTTTGTCATAAGAGTTACGGAAGGTCTGGGATCAAATATTCCTTGCTGAAACTGCACCAGCAGATCAAGTTGAAGCCCTTGGGAAACTTCGAGCTAAATATATTCAGGAAGGGTGGCAGGATAACACTTTCACTTCAAGTTAATGATGCTGATGCTAGGACAGCTCGTTAGAAACCTTTTGCACTCTAGCCAATCGATACTGTAACTCCTTTTCTTGTAGAAATGCTATGCTGAGCTCAGTGAGGGTAGTGAATTAATGGCAGAAAGTTAAAATGTTTTGTCTGAGACATCTACCGAAGCATGAGATTGTGAACCTTTGTTGGCTGGAAAGGTTGCACCTTCACATTCTTGATATACATGTGTCCTCCGGGTCAAGGCAACTGAGTTCTACTTGTCTTTGTACCCTGATGTAGCGGATTCCCTGATATTGATGTCTTGCAACACCTAGTGAATTCTACAATTAATGAGATTCTATTGTGTGGTTAAGTCGATAGAAGGATATTATATTCGGTTGTAATTTTGTTATCCAAAATTTGCATGGATAAGCATCCGATCAAACTTTCAAAAATGTAAATATCAATATCTTTTTAAAATTTAATCAGACAGGGAAGTCCTTTATAATTTACAGTTCTGATGAATTTTGCATGTATTGTTAAAGTGGCTGTTAGTGCTCAGAGTTGCACTGGGAAGATCATGTCGATGATGCCCAAAATACAGTATCTAAGAGTAAAATCTTATCAAGTTCGTACAGATTAGGAAGGTATACAGTTCTTACATGCTTTACTAAAGACAAAAAAGGAGGCGCTGATAGAACAATTTGCTTGACAGGTTAGGATGCATAATAGGATTTCTGGAAGGTGTTCATGTGACATTAGCTTTTTGCCTATAATAACCGTGTTCTTGCATCAGAGAAGCAGCTATCTTGGACCATGAAAGACAGGCTTGGCAAGGGAGATGCTGACACTGGTAGCTCCTCAAGCTCATCAAAGAAGTCACAGCTCTCCTCTTCATTGTTCAGCTTGGAGGATGCAACTGTTACTTCAGCAAGGGCCATGCCATTGCTGAGAACAGCACCTGCATCGGTACTGTCAGGATTATGTTTTTGTTCTTGGACTGAACTTGTAGCAGTATACTTGTCATGGTTGTGATCTGAGGTGTAGGTGATGATGAGCAGAGATGCATCATTCCTGCACTTGTCTACTTGCTTCCTGGCTGGGCAACCCCTGTAACTACTGCATTTGTAGTAGCCTCTGGATGCAGAATATGATCCACATAAAGAATAAGTTAGTAGATAGAAATTGTCAGTGATGTACATAACGCATGCAAGAACCAGTGCAAATGCAAAAGATTGTAATATTACAAGAACATCCATTGCAGTATCAGTATGAGGAACTAGTGCAAGCTGATGATACCTAGGATGAGGAGATCCCTTGATTGGCTTCTGCCCATATTTTCTCCAGGACCAACTGTCAGCAGGTGGCCCTTGCACAACCTTGTGATCCTTCAAAGACACCACAACCTTCTGAACATCTTGCCTCCTGCAACAACAGTGACAACACAATCACAAGAGAATATGTAGCAGCAGAAGAAGCGAGGATAAAGTGATAGGTAATACCTTCTCTTGGGGACACTGCCATCAGCTCTCATGCTGCTCATCTTTGTCATTTCTGAAACACTGACTACACAAATATATGGCAGCAGCAGGAGGAGGAGATGGCTAGTGAAGAGATAACAATAGCAACTATTACTCTGAAGGGCACAGAATATGTTAGTGAATAGTCAGATGATATAGTGACTTCCAACACCACAAGTTGGCTGAAAAAGGTTGGAGCAACTTGCTTCTCTCTCTCTCTCTCTCTCTCTCTCTCTCTGCCTTGCTCTTTCTTCTTTTCTCTGTTTTCACTGTGCAATAATTGAATGCAAAGCTTGAATGTGCAGGTTACTGTTTCAAAGGCTTACCACCATTTTCCTGTGAGTTCATGATGTGGACTTTTACAAGCCTCTCTTACAAAGCAGTGGTTCCAATTTGCAGGTGTGATTCTTGTGATGTTCCCTGTGCGAACCAAATCAATTACTCGATAAAATGAATGCGTGAACCATTAAATATATGGCATTGGTACTTGCTGAAGCCATTTTTTCCTTTATTGAGATTTTGATTGGCCATGCACAAACTAACAAACAACGTGATTAGTTTTGTCTTGTAGAGCACTCTAGTAATATACTACTAATCCTTATTAGTAGGTCTTACAAAAAAAAAAACCACTGTGTTCTGCAGAAGGCTACGTCGATATCAAGCAATTCATTTCTTTCTGAACTATATGGAAGTATTATACACCTAAACCACGTTCATCTTTATCTTTTCGCTTATGCTTATACTTATACTTATAAGAAAAAAATTAAATTTTTAACCATAAATTTGGAGTTGATTTTTGGGGTTTTTTATACCAAAGTTTATTTTTCACCGTTAATTTTTAGATCGCTAAGAATACGTATATAAAAGTTTTACTTATAAATTATTTTTCATTTATAAATATGTCGTTTGGTTTTTTTAGTAGAAGGCTAGCTAGCTAGTTGGCAGTCATACCTCCGTTTTATAACTTAGATCATCACAAAATGTCCAACAAAATTTACAGTCAACTGTTACGTTTCTTATTAATGTATGATTTATCCATGGAATTATTAAGTTATAATGGTATTAAATTATTTTAGCGATAAAATCTACCGATATCATTTTTACCTAACAACTCCCAATATTTTTTCAATTGTTTGAGAACAGATTTTATATTAGATATCCTCCCCCACACTGTTTTTTTTATTAAGAGCAAGTTTAATGATAGAGCCAACTACTAAGCTAACATGTATAATATAATAGATTAACTACAAGGTCCGCACCACTATTTTTCTACCGTCTCCTTTTCTTACTTATGTATTTAATGAATCTATTTTGGAGCATATTTAAAGCTTGTTTTTGCATGAGAGTGAACCTAATTTTACCATCCTTAAGAAGGTACCCGGAGGTACCACTGTTTTTTATGTAAAATTATACTAAAAGGTACCAAATTTTAGATAAAAAATAGTGGCACCTCACGGTACTTCCTTAAGGATAAAAAAATTCTCCTATTATTATACTTATACTTAGCTCTAAGGAAAATGAAGTATACTTTTGTAAAAAAAAAAAAAGATTGTTGTGCTTGAGACCATTTGAAAAGCTGCCCATGTGAAGTGGCATGAATTCAATCCAGCCCATGAGAACCTCCTCAGCCCATCAACTGCTGGACCGTCGGATTCCTCTTCTTCCCAGGATTCACAGGACACATATATGTAAACAGTTCAACGAGCAAGGCAGATCATTTCATCTCATCTTTTTTTTTTTAACCCTTTTTTGGGCAAGGGAATCTCATCCCAATCTTGTCATAGCACCTCTCAGCCCCAGTCGACTCGCCGGCATCGGTAAATTTCCTCGACTCTTTCGACTACTATTCATCCAATTGTAGCTGTGTTCTTTGGATTCCTTGGATGCGGTACAGTCTTGCCATGGCAGATGTGTTGTTGTTAGGCTATCCTGATTCATGAACCATCATGGGAAATGGTCAAATGGGGATTGTGGTTTTTGTTCTTGTTGTAACCTTGCGGGTTGAATAGATCAGATCATAATCTAGGATCAAGGACAACTTTTAGTTTCTCAGTTGTTAGATGTTTTGTGTTGTGTTTCATGTGATTCGATTTATTGAGATGGGTTTGTCTGTTTTGTGTTGTAGTAATTTCTAATGGCAAGTGTTTCTTCTGCAAATTATTGCTTAGCTGTTTCTTGGCTCCTGAGTACATGCAGATCAGCGACCACATACATTTCTATCATCTTTCAAACACACCCACACACACAGTTCTGTGATTATCAGCGACCTGTGCCTTTTCAAAATATAATAGCAAGTGCCCTAGAATATGGCCATATCTTTTGAATTTGTTATATTTTTCAGCAATCAACATGTAAAAGCAACACTAAAATATGGCTCTCTTTTGAAGGTATGATGTTTTCAGCAATCAACATGTAAAAGCAATAGTCTTTTTTTAAAAAAATTTAAGATAATGGAAGTAAAAGCAATAGTCTTAAATAGTTCTATTCCCCTCACTTTTACATGACGTGCACCACAGATCATTTTTGTTTGAATGATCAAATCGAGCTTTCCTGTGAAAAGGAGCAGTTTGTTCCTTTTCTTACTTTCCTTCCTCCTTTTTTCTCTTCTTTATACTCAGTCTATGAACTTTGTCTTTCAGGAAAAATAGATGATTTTCTCACATTGTTTTTCTCTGAACCTAGTACTCAGGCCATAATGGTGCATATTTTGCCTTTTGCCATCCTCTGATACAGATTGCTAGCAAATAGTTTGTTCTTTAAAGAATGCAATTTTGCATAGGCTGCTTCATCACCTTCATAGCTGATAGGGAAAGCAAGTCTCAAGCGTGGAATATTGAAGTGGCGCTGCAATTATTTTATTTAATTACGCGTCAGCCATGATTCAAACTCGAGACCTCTGGCTCTGATACCATGTTAAGTTGCATGCACCAGTCAATTGCACCTAAAAGCCTAAGCTGATAGGAAAAGGCGGGCAATTCACTTTACACTCCAAGGCTTCCAACTAAACATATCATCTCCCTGTTCTTGCTGTCCATATGTAGCTGTGGCAGTGAATTCTGGATGTCAATAATGGTGATAATTATCATGCTAGCTTGATCGAATATAATACAGAAATGCTGATGTGAATACCTGAATGTATCTGATTCTTTCTAGCATCATCTTTCGCACTTTGTGTTGATAGTTGCATGCTAAATCTGCAATAAATATTTCCATTGTGCTGTTAGGTGGTCCATAAGGCTTCTTCCAAAAACAAAAGGGGAACTGATGAATTGCTGAGCAATTCAAGATTTCAGGTAGATCAACTGTGGCCCACTTAATGCCCAATTTGTTGAGGCCCATGCTTAAGAAAGCTGCCACTCTTTCTCTTGCAGATAAGGCAAGGTAATTAAAGATTTGGCTCAATGATATAAAAGTAGTTTATTTCTGCAAATGTCACCTACTGCATCAGGGAATCCAAATATACATCTGATGTGGCCCAAATTTCTCCACCTACATTGGGGAATCTGATCTCATTGCCCTAATACACAAATTATAAACAAAGATGTTTGATAAGGGACAAAAAGGCTATGATGTGCCGACAATGTCTAATGCGTGATACACCTTTTGGCTTCCACTTACTGATAATTTTAACTATTCTATGTGGTAGATTCTTGCTCTTTCCATCTGTTGCAATGACCTGTTTCCATCTAGTGTTTATCCCCTTGCTACTCTGGGCAACAGTTCCTTCTTCCAATACTTGCACTAATGATTAAATCATTTGTTGGACCTAACTAGTAGTATCATGGAGGACTCTCCTCAAGTTGACACACATTCTTAATGACTAATGAGACCATAAACAAGAGTTACTTAAGACAATGTGCCCCTGAATTTTTTAAGAAATGATTACCAATCTCATAGTTCCACTAGGATGCCCCCCCTTTTTTCTTTTCTTTTGTTCCTTCTATCTGAATCATCACCTCTGAACAAGTATTTGGCCAACTCTTGGTTGGGTTGGAACTGCAAGATGCTTCCCTGAAAAAAAATGCAGCAAATTCTCAAACAGAATTTTGCAAAATGAAACTGGCCAACCTCACATGGTTTTCTTTATTTTAGAAGACAAAAGGTAAATTAAACCATATTACTAGCTTTGTAGGAAGTACTTCAGTACAATGTAGTTAAAAGATCAAAGTGTTAAAAATCTATTCTTGTGGCATCCAAATGTGTAAGTAATTGGCCACTTCAAATCTTCAATTGGATCTGGCATGATATTCCTACATATCAGGGGACACCAAGTGATCATCATTTGCCATCCTGACATCATGCTAATTTAATAGTCTCCATTTGCTGATATTTTAAGGGTGTGCAAATCTCTAGGCTTTCTTGGGACTTTAAGATGGGCATTATATAATCACTCTATCATGGTGAAGATGGTAGAGATTCGAAAACGAGAGGCTTGTGCTTTTGTTTCTCTTAGCTCCCTATACTTTGCTTTTCTCTGTCTTAGCTGAAATTTAAAAGGTATACCTGCCAAGCTACAAGTTCCAACCTCCAAGCTCCAAAAGCCTCAAGGTTTTGCTAAAGACATGCTAATTAATCTGAGCTGTCCAAATTACCATTCGGTTTTGGAAATCTGTAGTATTTCATCAATGTTATGAAAGACTTTCTACATATTATGTCTGAAATACTGAAATACAATTTCCTACGTATACAGAGATATGCAAGAGCTATCAGCTATGCTCTGTGATTATCCTACTAATCAACTCTTGCTTCCTGTCATGACAGCTACCTGCCTAGTAGCAGCTCACACAATGACTTGTGATGAGACACGAGCTATGCTGGAGTCAGAGACGATCGTTAATACTACTATGGATCAATCTGACAGACAGAGATAAGTGAACAGATTTTGATAGGTTCAGTGTTCAGAGCTCCAGCTGATATCAACTGCTCATCGACGTCAGTAGCTTGCTAGGTTTACTGCAGCAGGAGCAGGGGCATGGATGGCGATGGAGCATTCTTCTATATCATCAGGCTTTCGTTTTGGGCGTTGCCTGAGATTGCACCATCATGGATTTGGAGGTGAGCTCACATCGAAAGGAACCCCAGGTTTTTTTTCTCTCTGAAAAACACAACTTTTTTCTGTCAAGTATGATGGGATGCTATCAGTTGGCCTAACAGGCTCGTGAAAGAGATGTTTTTTAGGCACAATCATTTGGGAGATGAGATGATCTTAACTTAAGCTTCTCATTGTCATCTGAAAATCTTGAGGAGAAAGCAAATGTATGTTAGTGCAGGAAAGAAGATTCATGACAGGCAACTTTATTTAACAAAAAAATGGAAAATGTAGAAAAGGAAAACGAGACAATTGTCAACATGCTCTCACTGAACAGATAAAAGTAACAGCTCAGATAAGAATCACAGTTGTGATTCACAGAGAACAGATAGGGATTGCGTCGGTTAGGCTCTCCTACTCTGGATTTAGCCAGTGGCAGTCCTTTTCTTGGGGATTTTATCTGGAAAAAAAAGTAGGGTCAAGGACCAATAATGCACCATGGTTTTCCCTTTTGTCTTCCATTCTCTTCCCTAGAAAACAATCACTTCCTCTCTGAAAATAGTATTTAAATTAGATGGATTATCTGGGAAGAACATTCTTGATAAAAGAAATGTAAATAGTTTATTTTATCCTGGGAGAACAGGTCGACTAGATAATTTGATGGAATAACAAACAATGTGTGCTTTTTTTTTATTTATGTACCTTGCTATTATTCTCGAAAATTTTATTCTAATAGAATAAGCCAGTTTTTTTTAAAAAAACCACAACATACAACTCTTTTTCTAAGGCAGCTTCCGCCCTCTTTTCTATGATGTGATCCTCGAATGTAAATTCAGATCCACCTCTATAAGGTCCATACACCAATGACAAAATTAAGTGGCGTATGTCAGAGAATCTTTCCCCTTTGCCATTAATTTATTCGTAGTTCATTGTAAGCATGACTAGAAAATCATATATGGCATATGTATTGATGTACACATGCTATTAATCCGGATGGCAGAAAAGCGAGACCATCCGAATTTCATTAAGGAGGGAATTTACAAGTACACATGCTATCTGCAAGCTCAACCAGAACTATGCACCCACATACTCACACAAGTTGACATATAGAAAGAAAGGAACAAAAACGTTGAAAACATGGTATTTGATGGATTAGTCAGTTGGAGGTTCCAAGGAGGTAGTTTGTGGTCCAGGGTGAAAAACCGTTTGTGGTCCTGGCTCAGCAACAGTCCTCCTCTGTTTCTTTCAGTTTCAGCTCATGAGATGAGGAGGTTTAGTAATGTAATCCCTGCAGCTGCAGGACCACCTCTCTTGTATCATTAGTACCAGTATATGACATCAAATCTTACAAACTTTTGCTTGCTTTGAGGTCTTAAATAGTTAAACCACAAGTCCACAGCAGTGTTGATGAGCCCCTCTCTCCTTGGATTCAGGACAGCTGATCTTTGCATGTGTGATGGCAATTGGAACTTGGAAGAGAAGGCTTTCCCCTGCATGGGGCACAGTACTTCAAGTACCAGTGCCAGCTTTAGTATTAAGTGATTTGAATATTGCAATGCCTTTTCTCTAATTGTTTTATCCTTTTCTTATGCTGGCAACTTTGCATTGAGATATACCTTGAGATATACCATGAACACCTTGAGCAATGATTGTGAAATGCACATGGGCAAACTTTTCATTGAAAATAGGTTTAAAAACCAATTATAGAGAAAAAAAATCATAAAATCAAGTTCAAATTAGAGAAGTATAATATAGCAAGCTGTAAGAGCATCTCCAACAGATAACTCAAATTGAACTATCCAAATATCTATTTGGCCACTCCCCATTTTATTTTGCCACTCAAATTTGTTTTTTACTTCAACGATCTCTCCATACACCCTCTCTATTTCAAGTCTATGATAGTTGGGCCTCACATGTCATCCTCTCCTCGATCTTTTTCTGTCCCTCTTCCTCGGCCTCTTTCTCTCCCTCTCTCCTTTTCTCTTTCTTTCTCTCTCCTTTCCTTCCTCAGGCGGCGGCAGAGGCAGAGGCAGGAAGCGGCGGAGCCGACGACACGGCCCGGGAGGTGGCGTGGCGCCGACGCGAAGGCGACGCACGCGGAGAGGCCCTGTGGCGCGGTGCCGGCGCGAAGGCGGCAAGCCGACGGCCGGATAGCTGCGAGCCGGTAGTCCTGAAAGCGGCGACGACCCTCCCGGCAGACTGTTGTAGCAGTATAGTAGTACTATACATGTTTGGCAAGTACATTTTGGCTGACCAAATTTGGCTAGTGGCAGGGGTGGTTTGGCCAGCCGGATGGCTTGTTCATCCGGGTTGGCCAGTCTGTTAGAGGACGAATTTTAGACTAAGTTGCCAAATCTTAACTTGGAGTGTCATTTGCCAACTCTGTTGGAGATGCTCTAAGCCAGCTAAATGCTGATGTGGATGAGGGATGAGAGGAGAGAGAAGAAGCGGGTTGTAAGCTTACAACCGGCTCGGGTAGCGGAATCAAGAAACTCTATGAGAGAGACCAGTGAGTCTTGTATTAATGATGAAGATCTAACTATGGAATATATGCGTGGGCTGAGAAAAGACTACAAAAAATCTTCCGACCGGCTTACTGGCTATATTATTAGCCAATTTTCGTTAGGGGTGATAAGCTAGCAGGCGAATGATGAGAGGCATCTTGGTGGCTGTTTGGATCCAGAGACTTTTTTATAGTCCCTTGTCACATCGGATGTTTGATGTTAATTAGGAGTATTAAATATAGACTGATAACAAAACTAATTGCATAAATGAAGGCTATTTCATTAGACAATTTTTTAAGCCTAATAAATCCACGATTAGCAAATATTTACTATAGCATCACATTCGCTAATCATGAACTAATTAGGCTCAATAGATTCGTCTCGCGAAATAGTCCAAGTGTATGTGATGAGTTTTATTAATAGACTATATTTAATACTTCTAATTAGTGTTCGATAGAGACTTAAAAAAAGTTGAGTGGAAACAAACACCTCCTTAGTCTCACGGCGGTGTATCGCAATGTGCAAATTGATGATTTTATTCCCGGTTAAAGTACCCATTTATATATAACAATTGTTAAGATTGTCGGAGAAACTAGAATAATGCATGCACATGTTTACCCTCCACCTATATTTAATTAGGAAGACGCGATTTAATTGGCAAGATTTAGCAGTGACCAATTAAATATTATACTAGTATGTAAGATTACTGACCTGCTGTTTTCGATTAAAAAAAAGGTACAGCTCGATAGTTCACAGGTACTCTATATAGTTATCTTAAGGCTACATGGTTTAGGTTTCACATAGTTGGCTCATAAGAAAACATGCCTGACATGCCCTAAAACAATGGCAAAGTGCAGCATATATGTACATTAGAACAAAACGCCATTATTTTCTTTTTTTCTGGCTGCGTGTATCATGATAGACGTTGGAGATGAATATAACTTTATAGTTGATGAATTATGTATTAATATATTATCATAAAAAAATCAGTAAAGAATTTCAGTAATTTGATTTGTAGAGTGGATATGCAAGCTGAAAAAAAGCAGGAGGCAAACATTGGAGAGGAAAAATAATCTGATTTGCAGGGGAGATTGTTTGGATTTTTTTTGAAAAATAATTGAACGACATATTTACAAATAAAAAATAATTTAAGAATAACAATTTCATATGCACATTCTTAATAATCTAAAAGCCAAAAGACAAGACTAAAAAATATAAATTTTATAAAAAATACCAAAAAATTAACTGAAGACTAACTATTTAAATTTTAATTTTAGCTTATAGACGTAAATAGAGACGAAAAGGCCGGAGGAGAACCAACAAAGTCAAGGTTCATGGACTACACGTACTAGACTGTTTACCCACCACCAACTCACAATCACATGCCTCCCTCTCCCTTCTGTCCCCCGGCCAACGCTTATCTCATCAGCCACACCTAAAATCACCACCATGGCCCGGAGTGTGTACTAGCTCCATCATTTTTTTTTTGGTTTAATTTGTACTACTAGTGATTTGTTTGCACGTGCAATGTTTGTGTAATATGATTTAAACCCAAACTAACCAGGCATAAAAATATTTATGATCTTTTCTCTCTTGTAATAGTTCAAAAGATCTAGTTTTGATTGTTCGGCTGTCTAAGTGCACTCTCTCAACCGTCAAAACCGTCCACGTTTACTTCGTATATGATATATTTCTGTTAGACTTGTGACATATTCTTTAGAGAAAATTTACCACATGTCACTGAGTTTATCTTGGTTCAAAGATTTGCCGCTAATTATATGTTCTTTTGATATACTGTTGAATTTGTGAATTGCTCCATAATATGTCACTGTGCCGGTATACGTAGGTGTTGAAAATTAATTAACCCAAATTAAAGAAGCTTCAGAAAATTATATTTTTTGTGTATATCTTACCACCACATATAAGTTGTTTTTTTATATATTTCAAAAGATCTTCAGAACCAATGAAGTATTACCTGGCTACCTTATGCATAACAACACTAACTTTCTATAACGGCAATTAATTAACTCAGTACAGATTGTATGATGGATCCCTCGTTTATTTGTTTGCCTGAATGGGAAAGTTTTTAATCTAATGTCATCCTTAATTAATTTTGGTTCTTCTTGCATGGTTTTGCTCTTGACGCAAAGGGCATATCCTAAATTCCTAATAGTTCTCTTGTGTCTATTGTTAGGATCACACAAGGGATTAACCATCTTTCTGTAGTGGATAGTCTAAACTCAGTGGTGAATAATATAAAAAATATAATTTACTAGGATTTAGGAAAATTTATAATAGATATATCACGATTAAATAGCAACGAAACTAGCTTGTAGGTTGATTAGACGATGGTCATTCGGACTCGTGTGCCACCTTCTACTGTTAGAAACAGAACAAAAGGTCACCGGCAAATAGAAAAGGCTATTCGCCGCCACAGCTTAACAAAATCAGTATCTTAATTGCCGTGGTTAAGATTAGACGTGGCAAATTATGGGTATAGTATTTTCTCTTTTGATTGTACTTGCAAGTCAAAATTTGTATTTTTTAACCTTAAATTTTGAGTCAATTTCAGAGCTTTTTATCATGGCTTATTTTTCAACATCTACTTTTAGATTACTTAAAAACACATATATAAAAAAATCATTCACAAATTATTTTTTATTTACAAATATATCGTTTGACTTTTCGGAAAAAAAAACACAAGGACCTATATGATGTTAACCTAGCGAGTCCTTGTACTCAGCACTGAGTAATTAGCATCATGATCACTGCCGGTAAGGATAGGTATGGATCGACATGCGCATAGTTTAGAGGCAGCTCTAGTTCAATATAATGAACTAAGTTTCACTATAAAATAAAATTTAGTTCATTTAATTAAACTAGAGTCGACTCTAAAATACCTGCGGGTCGATCCACGGCCATCCTAACTGCTGGAGAGACCAGGGGTTGATTACCGGCACTGTTTGCAGCAATATCAAGTAGCTGAACATAATTAATAGTTTGGTCTCTCTCTTGATGATCATTTGGTACTTCGCTTGACGTTTTGTCCGGGGAGAAGAGAGAGAGAGGGGGGGCTGTGGCTGAGCTGGACACGGGAGGCAAAATTTCCAAGGAGAAAAGCATGGGCCCACCCACCAGTGCGTGCCGATGAGCCACCACATGCGTGGGCCCACCGGCCACCTTCTCCGTCGTCCCGGCTAACTCGAACAAAACCATCGCATGACACTATTTATTTCTGCAATTATCATGCAGTCTTGGATGTATTTTAATTCGAATGTCTTTGTCAGAATGTTTCGCAAATATTTCGTCCAATAATGAGCTAGGGGTGCTTTAATTAATCAGCACACTGGGGACACTTTTTTCAGAATGACGAATTTCGCTCAAGTTCAACAGAAAACATATGGATCTCTGCTGATCGAGATTTTAATTTTCATTATTTGAGAAAGTATTTAAAAAAAAACCATGTGGAGCTTGGTAAGTTAATGTATATCAGGTGGCACTAACACTTTTTCATAATTCAATGGGTAAAACCTCCAAAAAAAATCGGTGCGCGTCATTAATTTGATACACAGAGGACGATGGGTGTATTTATTACTCCATATGTTGGTGTTATTTTCTTATGAGATTTAATTTTAAGTTTTTGGATTATATAATTTTATCATAGTTATCTAAGGGCATAAAAGATTAAATTAAAAACTGCAAATTTACCCTTAAAACTACTATAAATGTTCTGTTCTAATGTGGATTTTGGATTTTTAAAGCCACAATTTTCAAGCTCACAAATATTGTGTTTAAGGTTTTTTTTTCTAAAAATGTCTTCATTGGACTTCTATAAAATAATATGTTTATCTATAGTAGTTAATGTAGCCGTTTGTACCCTTAAGTGGCTATCCCGGATAATCATTCAGTCATTAACTCGTAACATATGAAGTATCACCCCTCCTCCCCTCCCCAACTTGAAGAATTGCTTCAGAAAGATAAGATGGAGAACTTTTGTATATAATATTGTTGCACTAAATACACCATTTGTGAGTTTAGAAAATATACCAAGAAAAATCTAAAACTAGAATAAAGCCGTAGTGTTTGGAAATTTTGACTAAGAATAAGAGATGGTTTAGTTTGACCACTGATGTATTTTAAACCGTTTGAATACAATAAATGGGATTTATATACCTAACTATCGTCTAAGATATAATTTACTTACAAATTTATTTATAAAACTAAATTGATCAAACTAAAGCAATGCAAACTCAAAAATGCTGCTATTAGTAATTCCTACAAATTTCTATAACTGTTATGAAACCGGGGGAGCGTGTTATCTTAAAAAGGGACAATTTTGGCATGTGTGATTCGTGCCGCGTGGTATGGTTTTCCATCGTTTGGTGCTCTTAAACCAATCAACTCTTAATATGAAAATACCAAGCTTATATTTAAAAGCTTGTGAACATTAATACGCCAATATTAGCATCAACGGTGGAATTTTTTTAAAGAAAAACTCAAGGCTCACGACTGATCCTTTATTTTGTCTAGAGCCGTAGCTTCTCTTACAATCTCCGTCTCTTCCAAACGGTGTATGAGAATCCGTAGTTGGTGAATAAAAAAAATCTAGAAGGTAAAAAACTTTTTTTTTTCATATTCTCAAAACCTGACTGAAATTATCAACTAGTTCTCAAAATTTAAGCTCTCGAGACAGGGGCTAGGATATAAAAAATAAGCTGAATTTGATCTAGGCTTGTTTTAGTTAAGGCTGCCACATACGCATGGCTAAAGGATGATCGCGCCTAAAATATATTGCGGCAATATTTTGAAACGGAGACACTCGAAATTGAGCGAGAATTGATCTACCTATAGTACCTCTCCGTCCTACTATCTCCGTAGTATCTTCATTTTTTTTTCATGTCCAACATTTAACCATTCGTCTTATATAAAAAATTTATTAAAAAAATTAAATAAATTCGCATAAAGTATTATTCATGTTTTATTATCTATAAGAATAAAAATATTAATCGTAAAAGAATTTCAAATAAGACGAATAGTCAAAATATTGTATAAAAAACTAAAAAAAAATGATCTTATTTCGGGACGGAGGTAGTATAATATAAGCATAACTATTTTCTTTCTCCCTCGTAATATAAAGCGTACATGGAAATATGCATTAACTAGCACATATATTTTTTCTAGATTTAATTTACTTTAAATCCGTTACCATTAAAAGGTTTAGCTACATTACATACATATATACATGTACCTAGATAATCAATATAGTCAGCAAACTGACTATAAGACTTTAGAAGCCTCTCGGTCCACCTATACACCACCTATACAGTAGCTATCTCTTTGTTATTAATATATAATTCACTTGTCTCTCTTGTCTTGCATGGGTTCTTTAGTTCTTATACCGACCGTAAAATTATAACCGGCTTCTCCTCTTTTCTCATCTCTTATTAACCTTAGCATTTAGAGCATCCTCAACAGCTCATCTAAATTTGGTCATCTATATCTTTATTTGGATGATCATCTAAAACAGTTTCATCTTTTATATCTATTTGTACTCCACCAGATCATCCATATATGACATCCTCCATATCTCTTTGAAGGACGTAGTTGAAATAAGAAGGTTCTCTTCTAATATGGATGACATCCCAAAAAATAGATGATAGGATGACCGTTCTATTGAAACTCAATTTGTAGTCTTCATACTCTATTTTCAGAACAGAGCGTGTGATGTGATGATAGATGAGCGGTTGGATGCCGGCTTACAGCGAACTATTATACTTTATCAGTACGAGTACCGGGTACTTTTTTGTTATGCCTAATTAAAAATTAAGGAGAAGATAGAAAGCTGGCAGCGGCTACGCAGCCAGTGAGAGGACGGCACGTGGCGGGCCGTCACGTCGCGCGTACTGGAGACCCGACGTGACGGCTGTAAATACGGGCGTCCCTGCATGGCCCTACCCACGCCCCCTGACGGCCGGGCCCCACCGCGCACCTTCCCACGTGCGACCTCCCCTCCCCTGTGAGCGTGAGCGTGTGGGTGGGACCCAGCGGCGGGTACAGTGGAAACACTGTACCTGGGGGGAGGAAGCAAGGACACCGCTCTGAGTTTACTCACTGTATTTGTACGTGTCTTCTTTCTTTCTTTCTTCTCCCTCACGCCCTGCCCTCCTTTTGCCTTTGCACTTTTGCTCCATTTTATACACCCATGCCCCCCTCAACTTTAGTATTTGCAGATATTCATATGGTTTTAGGATTTTTAGATATTCATATAGTTCGGGGAGCTGAAGATTCTAACAAGCATTGAGCAAGTGACTGGTGAAAATCCCCAAAAAAATACTCTGCTTGTACCTAGAGGTAACTGTATTTTGGGACGAATGGAGTATTAGTTTGTTTTCTAAAATTTATAGCTGCTAATTTTCATAAGTTGAGTAGAGTATGGATTGTTTGGGGGGTTGGAGGGGAAAGCCCCCATCACAATCGTCAAAGTATGCTTATGCTTATAAGACAAACTTTAAATTCGAAAACTTAAATTTCGAGTTAATTTGGTTTTAGGGCTTTTTTCATCACATTTTATTTTGCAACATTTGTTTTTAAGTAACTACTAATAAATATGTTGCATTGTAACTAGATGTTGCTCGCCACTTGGCATACATGACTATGGCGTGTTTACAAAACAGTTACAATCAGTGGTTGAATTACACAACAAAGGGGTGTGGTACTTTAACTAATAATAAATTTAAAATGTTTAGTCTGAAAACTCCAGGACAATATGTATATATGAGATAAAGAATACTTCATGAAATTGAACATTTATTTCTTTTTAATAGAAAATCATAATAAAGATAGATTTATAAGACCATGCCGTTGTAAAAACTGATAAGAATTGGCAAACTGGAGAGAGTACCAAACAGGGTGGGAGCAATAATTAGAATCAAACAAAAAATTAGCCTACTCAAGTACAATGTTTTAGTCTTATGGGATATATTTTTTTAGTGAAAAGAATCTTTCATTTTGTAAGGGTGCATTGGAATGGACAAAGAAAAAGGAAGTTTTGTGAGTATTGTGTGGTAGGGAATAGCTACAACTTACAATCTATTTCTTCCGTCCACAACTAGGCCATGTTTAGTTCCAAAATTTTTTCAACAACATCGTATTAAATTTTTGGGCAAATATACATGAATATTAAAATTAATTATATAGTTATGAAGAAAACCATGAGACGAATCTTTTAAGCCTATAATTAGTACATGATTAGCCATAAGTACTATAGTATCAACATGTGCTAATGATGGATTAATTAGACTCAAAAGATTCGTATCACGGTTTTTAGACGGAATCTGAAATTCGTTTTTTCATTCGTGTCTGAAAACTCCTTCCGATATTCGATCGCTAAAATTTTTTGGCAACTAAATAAGGTCTTAATCTGCATATTAGTTTGTTTGCTCTGCCACAATTGATCTACATATAGCACGTCTCTTCAGTTCTGTTGTTGTATTGAATGAATGCTGCACACCCCTCGCATGCATTCATGAAAACTTGATGCATGCTAGTATTTATTTTTGTTCTCATGTGCATGCAACTTTACCATGAAATTAGAGATATGAGTGGTAATTTAGCGTGATACCATGCACGCAAATTTAGCCTTGGTCTTGGAGCAAATCCAAACACGTAGATCATTCCTGGACCGAGGGATTACTGCTAGCTAAGAATTGCTTAGGAGGAAGCATATTGCCATTAATTTAGGGGGTGTTTAGTTGGTGAAATGAAAATTTTTGCGTGTCACATCAGACGTTTGACCGAATGTCGAAAGTGTTTTTCGGACAAGAATGAAAAAACGAATTTCACGGCTGGCATGGAAACCGCGATATGAATCTTTTGAGCCTAATTAACCCGTTATTAGCGCATGTGGGTTACTGTAGCACTTATGGCTAATCATGTACTAATTAGGCTCAAAAGATTCGTTTCACGATTTTTCACATATCTGTGCAATTAGTTTTTCAATTTATCTATGTTTAATACTCTATTTAGGTGTCCAAAAATTTGATGTGATGTTTTTAGGTGAAAATTTTTGAAAACTAAACGGGGCCTTAGAGCAAGTTCAGTAGTATAGCCAACTACTAGCTCCAATTCATCTATATCCAATCTAATAGCCAACTCATACAATAGTTATCTACAAAACATCAATACATAGTCCTACATGTCATACACATATTTTGTCTTGGAGTCTGTGTGCAGCTAGTTACAAATTAGTAGTCTACCTCTCTTCTCTCATCTTATCTCTTTAAAATATACTTATAATTAGCTTATAGCCTGCTATCGTACCGCTCTTAGACAACATGCTCAACAAGGCATCCAAAGAATTTTCATCTCCATCAAGGACTCCCATGCAAACTCTCTCTCTCTCATGACACTCAAAAAAAAAATTCTGAAACAAAAGAAAAAAAGAAACCTGCTTACTCTAGTCTAATACCACTTGCTTTTAAATAGAGGAAACAAAGAGAAAAAAAAAAGAAGCTAAGCAAACTATTCCTTCCTTTCTCCCGATCTTTGTTGCCATGTCTGTCTGATCTCTCTTCTCCTGCCTGCAGCAGGCAGCAGGTGACTCTCCATCCATCCTCCCAAAGCAAAGCAAGCAGCCGCACACCCATGTATCCCGCTGCTACCCACAAGTGCACCCTGCAGAAGCAGCTGCTGCTCCTTCTTCTTCTTCTTCTGATCTGAGCAGCAGCAGCAGCAGCAGCAGCAGAGCTGGCTGCAGTGCAATCCGCTGCCAAATTCCCCACACACCCGTAGATTGTAATCATCTTCTTCTTCCCTCTTCCTGCATGGTGTAGCTTTGCTTTTCTCTTCTTCTTGTTCTTGGAAAGCTGGGACTGGTGCTCCCTTTCAAACTGCTGGTGCTTTGGTGTTAGTATGTGTGGAGATGTACAGTAGATGAGGAGGAGGAGGAGGTAGCTAGCTAGCTTAGCTAAGCTAAGCTTCTTGGCTAGGTAGGTGGCTAGCTAGAGGTGAGGTGAGGGTACGGGTGAGGTGGGGGAGGAGGGGATTGGAATTTGGATATGGAGGATCTGTACAGCATCCACCCGGGAATCTCGCGCGGCGGGGGAGCGGCCAGCGAGGCGTCCGGGGTCGCCGGAGGGGGGAGCTCGCCGCCGCCGCCCCCGCCGCCGGCGGCGGCCGCGGCCGCGGATCTGACGGAGCTGATGAAGGCGCAGATCGCCGGCCACCCGAGCTACCCCTCGCTCCTCTCCGCCTACATCGAATGCCGCAAGGTCCGTCCATGTCCAATAATTGGACTCATTCCGGCCGCTAGCTTCTTTCTTCTTCCTCCTCTTCCGGTTCCTCTCTGCTGCATGCGGTAGCTGCTGAGCTCGATCGCCATGCATCCCATGAAAGATGATTGATCCTCAATACATCTGTATGCCTGCTTGCTTGCGTGGCTTCAATTCTTGGTTCTTGATTTGCCGCCAGGTGGGCGCGCCGCCGGAGGTTGCCACGCTGCTGGAGGAGATCGGCAGGGACGGGCGCGGGGGCGGAAGCAGCGGCGGCGGCGGCGGCGGCGGCGGCGGCGGGGAGATCGGCCTCGACCCGGAGCTCGACGAGTTCATGGTAGCAAGCTACCTACCTCGCTCGTCGGAGCTTCCAATTCGTGGGGGCTGTTATTACATGTGGTGAATAACAAACATCATCTGGCTCGCCGGCGCAGGAGACGTACTGCCGGGTGCTGGAGCGGTACAAGGAGGAGCTCTCGCGGCCGTTCGACGAGGCGGCCTCCTTCCTCACCGGCATCCACACGCAGCTCGCCACCCTCTGCGGCGGCGGCGCGGCGCCGCCGCCGACCGACAACTCCGGTGAGTAATTAATCAACTAACCAATGGCGCCTAATTAACCAACTAATCAATAGCTCTGCCCATTGCATCGATCGATCATGTGCTCGATCGACTACTGTTGCACGGTGCAGCTAGCTAGCTCGAGCTCGAGAGCTGAGCTAGGCATGGAGCTAGCTACCCCCAAGTGCATTATTGCAGTGGTTTCATTCATGTGAGAGGCTGACGGATGCATTGCATGTTTTTGGCGATGAATGCGTGCGAGCGTGTGGGTGTTCTTGAGAGGTCAAATCGTGTCCATGCAAATGGGGCACAGCAGTGTCAGGCGAGTAAAGCAGCTCTGGGAGTGTGCTCCGTGTAGGGTTTTGTCGACCAAGCTTCTGTGCAAAGGCCATGGCCATGCTTCTGTCTCTTCCCCCCTCTCTCTCTCTTTCTCTCTCAAAGTCTATGGAGGTAGCTGCCATTATAGACTTTGTGATGGATGGATGGATGGATGGATGGAACTTGAGAGGGAGTGATGTGAGTGAGCTTGCATGCATGGTTGGTCATGGTGGGGGAGCTGCTAGCTAGGTAGTGGCAGTGGCAGTGGCACTGCTTGGATTGGATGGCTTTGTGAAAAGAGAATCTTGCTCTTGCATGCTGGTTATTACTACTACACTACTAGTGCAGTTGTGCCCCCATGGTGAAATTTTTTCTAGCTGGTGTGTGGGTCAGGTAAAAAGATTTTGCATGCTTCGGCTTCATACAGCTTCAATCACGCAAGGATTTCCTTGGTTTTGCTTCTTGTTACCGACATACAATTTGTTTTGGGCTGGGCGTTTCTGTTTTATGCTTTTTTAGATAATGGAATTCTGTTTTTTGTTTTTGAAATTCACAGTTTGGTACATTGCTCTTAATCATCCGATTGTTTTGCTTATGTTTATGCTTGTAACTCAAATCTGAATTTAAAGATTCATTTTGGAGATTTTGTGATTTTTTTCATCGAAATTTATTTTACAGTATTTCCTTTGAATTGCTAAAGACAGTTTTACTCATAAATTTTCTTTTGGTTTACGGATAAGTAAAGTCATAAGCATAGGCATAAGTGAAATGATGGAGACGAATAATATCTCTCGATTTGACAATAACACGAGATTGTGGCAGGATGCACGTTTGGTGTTTAAAAGTTACTGAATGTACCAATATTGTCAATGCTCTTTAGGCTCATTTCTAGTCAAAAGTGTGAAAGAGGTTAACAAGCTCTTTTTGTTTTTTGAAAGATCAGATTAACAAGCTCTTGGTTTGAATGATGATTCTCAACTAAGACATTACAAATAATTAATTAAGCTATTATACATCCACAACTCCCTTGAATTGTCACGTCTTCCTGCAAAATTCAGGTGATCATTTGGCTTTTTCAAGGAAAAACCAAAACATTTATGAATAAATTTTATAAACATGTTCTTAGCGATCTAAAAGCAAAGATAAAAATAAACTACGATGAAAAGCCCCAGAATCAACTCCAAATTTTACCCTATAAGCACAACATAAGCGAAAAGATGAGGCCATGCACATAAGCTAGCTTCTCGAAATTTCACATGCGCTTAATTAAGTCAAAACAACTGCGCCCAAAAAAACACAAAGGGCAAAAGGACATTTTATTACTGAGTGCCAGAACACTGCTAACATGGAAATGTAAATACTACCTTGCACGAACAGTAGTAACTGTGGTTAGAATAGTTCCCATCTTCTTTTCTTTGCTTTTTAGTAGTATATGTTGGTGACAATGTCAGGTAGAAATATGCATGCACGTTACTACAAATTAAAGGAGCGTGAAATATGATATTTGTTCAATAAATTTTTAATGGGCCTGGCTCCACTCATCAGCTGTAAGGAAAAGCATAAAAATGATGTTATTTTAAAAATAGATGAGAAAAATACTACTGCGTGCATGCTGCTTAGGAGCTTAATTATTTCAGTTACCTGATTTTTTTTTATCGAATTCAGTTACCTTATATTGGTGACCAGGGAATTAAATAAAACAAATTGATATATAAATTTGCAAGTTGAAGTAAAATAGAGTTGGAAGCATAGAACACCCCATTTTGTGTGATGTTTAGATTTTGACATATTGATCTACTTGGTAAAAGATTGTCTGTTTCCTCTAAATTCATCCTCAAAGCTCCTTTGGATTGGAGAAATTTTATATAAATTTTGGATGATTTTGTTCATTGGGAAAATATTCATGTCATATCGTTCTGAATAAAGGAATTGGATTGCAAAAATGCTATGAATCGTTCTCTTTGTACCCCTACTCCCCTAGCCCCTCATTCCATAGGGAAATAAACATGAGCTCAAAGCTTTCTTAATTATTTTTGTTTGTTTGAAAACTATAACACATTTTTCTACCAGTCTTTCTCTACTCTCCCCACACATGTGATTTCTTAGTTTGCATGATGCAACTGTATATGCGTATAGATATACATCTATTATCACTAATTAAACAGATGATCACATGCATAACTATTGGTACCTGGAATCATTTCAATAAACCTATTTATGGACTCTTGAAAGAAAAAAGTAAACAAAGTTATGATTTATATCCATTTAGAATGCATACATACATATCACATATGCTTAGTTTGCTCAGGTTTCATAAGTTACTACTATTCTTATTCTAGTTGAGACAAGCTCTGTTATATATATCTGTGTGTGTGTGTGTGTGTGAGAGAGAGAGAGAGAGAGAGTGGTTCCAAGATAGATGTAATGATGAGAGTTTTCATGATTTTTTAAGTATAGTAACAACAGGTAATTATATATAGTTTATGGTGGATTGGTGATGGACTAGTAGTTAATGTGTTCTAAAATTCTAAGTTTATGGAGTTATATTCTATATGCATAACAACCTTAATTGTGTACAAGTTAGTCAGATTTACTTGTTCTGTGAAGAACTATTCTAACTGTAAGTCAAATATTGTTTTAGTTCTCATATTTAAATAATTCCTTATTGCCTCCCTCTCATCAATTGCCAGGGTATCATGTTTACAAGCATGACATACAATTCACTGCTAAGCATAAATCACAATATATAGTTAAAAAAGTAGTACTCTCCATCCTTTCTTACAATCCATATTTTAGTCAAACATGTATGAGATAAGAGGATGGTATAATTGAGTGAATTGTAGAAGGAAATAATCATGATATATATCCTTGCTAATGTTTGGGGGCATTAGAGACCAACACTAGTGACATAGTGTGAGTGATTACTCATGAAAATTGCAGGGGAAGAGAAGATAACTGAGGGGAAAGTAAAATGGTTTATTTTGCGTGCATACCTTATATTTTGAAATAGGAGCACAAAATTTTTACTTCTAGTTTTGAAGCTGAGGAGGCGGTTCTTATTTTACATTTTGCACCACTTGACAAAAAAATGGTTCTAGTCTAAAAAATATCAAATGAGTTGCTGTAATCATATTGTTTCTTTTGTTTGATGTGAATTGGATGAAATAGGACCATATGTAGATTGTAGATCTCGAGATATTATGAATCCTGGGCCTAAGTTCGGTAACTTCATAAAGGAATTATGTGCACTAGTAGCCTTAGACTCTCATTTTTACTTCCACAGCAAGTAGAATTAAATGTCATAACGCACACTGGAATGATTCTTGGTTAGTTGTTAAGAGTGTTCTAAGCTAAAAGTATGACCTGAAAGCTAAGAGGTTCAGCATGAAGCACTGGATAATGAAAATGAGCCATTGGTAAGATGATAACTTAAAATGGGTGATTAGCAATTAAGACAGGTGCACAGTACATTGTCTATGTCATTTCCATCCAAATGTTTGTATTTTTTTTTGACTTATTGATGGTGTTACGGGAGTTGCATTCTATAATAGCTTTATTCTGGAGTATTTCCAAACTACCAGTTCTGGCCCTAGATTGTACTTTTGTCCAATCAAATTCACCTGATTTTGATCCTGTTTCCTCAGACAAGCTGTTGCCTATTTCATTGACTGATAATAGTAAGTCAGGAAAGAAAATATTATCCAACATTCACACCACCAATCATAGAGAATATGTGGGTGTTCAATAATACTATAACATGTGACTACATGCGTCTCCCTGTTGTATGTAATAATATTGTCCAATATAGTGTAAGGCTTGAAACTTTCAGCACTCAAGTAACTCTGTTTGCCTATTCATGAGAGAATTTAAGAACTATTCTGACTATAACCTCTGCCTAAATAAATAGCCGGTTGTTAAGTGTCTGATGGTTCATTGGTTATGACACTGCATAGTGAAAACAGTTGATTTTCTGTAATCTCTGCATTATCTTGCTTGCTGATGATTGTGGGCACTTGTTCTGTTTGTGAAGATGAGTTTGCTGTTTTCATTGTTCAAGGTTGAATCTCTCCTAAACTGTACTTCTGCCACATCATCTGAGCTTAAAGTTGTACTGTAGATGACATTTTGTTTAAAAGTATCTCTGATTTGGAGCATGTGCTTGCAAGATGAAATGGTGGGATCCTCGGAAGACGAGCCGTGCTCAGGAGATGCTGATGCAGCTGATTTTGGGCAAGAACACAGCTCCCGCTTGGCTGACCATGAGCTCAAGGAGATGTTGCTCAAGAAGTACAGCGGGTGCCTCAGCCGCCTCCGGTCCGAGTTCTTGAAGAAGAGGAAGAAAGGGAAGCTACCGAAAGACGCGCGGTCGGCTCTGATGGAGTGGTGGAACACACACTACCGTTGGCCCTACCCTACGGTAAGCGATGTCGCGAAAAGCCTCCAACCCACACTTGATCAACCTGACGCCTACTCATCTTCCACATATACATATATATTGGTTGATTGATGTTCAAATTGTTCATAGGAAGAGGATAAGGTGAGGCTGGCCGCGATGACCGGCCTCGACCCGAAGCAGATCAACAACTGGTTCATCAACCAGAGGAAGAGGCACTGGAAGCCATCGGAGGACATGCGGTTCGCGCTCATGGAGGGGGTCACCGGAGGATCCTCCTCCGGGACGACGCTCTACTTCGACACCGGCACCATCGGGCCATGAGAATTGCACTCCAGTTATGAGTGTAGCCCCTTGCAAAAGGTAAATGCTACACCCTCTGTGTGAAGAAGCAAGGGATCAGATCATATTATTACAAAGAGAAAAAAGATGAAACCAATCAATCATTCAATCGATCAAATAACCTCATCATTTTGTCGAAATTGTTGTGTATATGGTGTTGTAAGAGGGGATGACCTGTAAAAACTCTGTCTGCACTCAGCCGGCTACCGTAACATTAATTAATTGTTTGTAATCCCTGACGACTGCCCGGTTAAACCATTTTAGACAGGAAAGGATGAACTATAACATGTAGCAATAATAACGATACCCTTTTTTTTTTCGGTGCATTTCGTAATCGCTGCCAATTGGTGGATGCACATGTTCGATTGTAAGAAGAAAGAAGCCTACATCTGTGTAATATTGTTGCTAGTATAAAAACTTACAAATTATGTACGATTTAGTGCGTTTTGGTCAAAGTAAATGTCACATTACAATTTATTTTGCCACGCCAGTTTACGCCCATTATTGCCGATTGCATCCACCGTGATGGCGAGACAATGGTGATGTTGGGCTTCCCGATGAGCATCCGTCACTCATGGGCCGTGTTGCCTTTCTTGTTTGGAAAAAAGAAGTGTATATTTCCTCCCTCAACTATAACCCCAGCTGGATTTTCTTCCCTTCATTGTAAAACCAGGGTACAACATCTCTCTCAATATGTGATTAATACTGCCTTGTTTTTGCCTTCCTGAGAAGTTTTGAGGGTAGTTTCATCTGACGTGGAGCCTTGCTATCTGTCTGGCGTCTACGTGGCATTTATGCGGCATTACAATAAAAAGCTTAGCAAATTTAGGGCTGCCATGTCTACTTTGGAGGTTTTGGCCATCGGTGGTGTAGTGCAAGAGGTCACCGCCAACCACCTGCCGGCTTGGGAGCCATCCTCCTCTTGGAACGGGATTAAGTCAGAGGGGCGGACATCAGGGCCCCACGTCCCTCTGACTTAAGTCAGAGGAACCGCGTCCTCCTCCTCTTCATCCCTATGATTGCGTCGCAAATCTAGAGTGACAAAGAATAGCAAATTCGGTGGTTCATCAATGACCCCAGCCAGTGGTGGAGCCACCTATATGGCGAGCTATGGCGGCCGCCATACCTTGCTGCTGACAGAGCCTTCTCACCATACTCAGTGCTGTACGCCGCGTAAAAGATGATTTATAAGTATTGTGATTTATATGGAGTACCATTCACATGATTATTTATAAGTTAATGCATTATAGCTTTATTTTATTTTACATATGTGGTTCTTATACATAAATTAGAACTTAAGCCGCATTCGGGGTAAGAGGGATAAGTTAATTTATTCGGCGCGAAAAACATAGTAATATATTAGTATATAATTAATTAATTACTAATTGCTAAAAAAATAAAATAGATTAATATGATTTTTTTCAAACAACTTTCGTATAGAAAATTTTTGCAAAAAATACATCATTTAGCAGTTTGAAAAGCGTGCGCGTGGAAAACGAGAGGCATAAGTTAACTTACAGAGGGCCGAATGTGGCCTTAGTAGTTTTAAGTTTGTAATAGATAGATTTTCGTTCTGCTCCGCCACTGACCCCAGCAGTGGGCGAGATTGCCGATCGACAGCTTGCCTTCCTTCATCATTATTGTATGGCCGTGTAGTTAAACCAAATTTTGCTCATAGGAATATGGTCGTTCTAGTTTTCTTTTGGTTTTGGGGCTTGGTGATTGGTGAGGCATAAACATGGTAGGTGAACCAGAAGTTGACCAAACAAACAACATTTCCGCAAACTCAGATAAAAAATTATGTGCCTACAAAAACACGCTTCTTGTTCATGCTTAATCCTCACTCTGTTATAATAGACTTGTACATTAAAGGAGTGGTTGATACATCCATTTTTTCGACATGACATGCCATATCGCCATCTAGTACTCTCTCCTCCCAAAATAAACTATTTTTTCACTTTTTACCTTCAATTTTTAACTTTTCATCTTATTTAAAATTTTTTTGTGATTGATTTTTTTATTAGATGATAAATCATGAATAGTACTTTACGTGTGACTATTTTTTTTTAATTTTTTTAAAATTTTTTAAATAAAACGGATAATCAAACATTGGACACAAAAATCGAAGAATTCGTTTTTTCAGAGGGAGTAGTGATATATGCCATACTACGGCCGCGTTTAGGGATAAGTTAACTTTTCTCTCGAAAAACGTAATAATAAATTATATATGATTAATTAATTATTAAAAATAATATAAAATAGATAAATATAATTTTTTAAAACAATTTTTCTATAGAAAATTTTTATAAAAAATATACCGTTTACTTCGGAAAATATGGCCTACTTTATATTGGAATCCATCACCATAATATATAGTACGTTCGCCTACTTCATATTGGAATCCATCAACATAATATATAGTAGTATATAAACTGAACAATTAGCATCTCATTCTCACCAAACCTGATCACCATTCCCCAGGATGGATTCACCCCCAAACAATTCAATCACAAACAAATTAAACAATCCAGTGACAGAAGGGTACTTTGACTGACGCAAACATATACCATAGATTCCAATGTCAAGATATTACAATCAGTTCATGAGCATCACAGGCCAGGGGCATACATGTGCTCCAAGAATTACATCAAATCAGATTTGTTCTGTTCCACACTTATTAGAACAAGCACATGAAAGGAGCACGTTGCATCTAAAAAGACAGATTACAACACACATTACTTATTGATAATCTAAGATTAATGCAAATAACATGAATCAAACCATAATTAAACATATGCAGCATAGTGCACAACCACACAAGCTAGTAGTAGCAATAAAGCAGCTGCCTTTGGTAAGCAAGCGGCAGCCATGGCCATGGCATTGTGAGCTCATGGTGAATCAGGAGGCAGCTCAGAACTGGAAGGCGTCAGCCATGGCGCCGGTGGCGGCGGTGGCGATGGGCTGCGCCGCGAACGGTGGCTGCCAGGGGCGGAGCAGCGGGTCCGGGATCTCCGGGATGTCGACGGACGCGCCGGCCACCTGGAAGATCTCCAGGACGCCGCCGAGCGCCTGGAGGCGGCCGGCGAGCTCGCCGTGGCGGGCGCGGAGCACCGCGTTGTCGCCGTCCACCTTGCCCAGCTCCCGCGCGTAGGCGCCGATTTGCGCCTCGACGCGCGCGTTCTCGGCCTGGAGGCGCGCCGCCTCGGCGATGAGCTCCTCGAGGCGCTGCTGCTTGCGCGCGCGGGAGCGCCGCGCCGACTCCCTGTTCGACAGCATCCTCTTGCGCTTCCGCTCGTCGGCGCCGCTGCCACCGCCGCTCGTGTTGCTCTCCGGGCTGGAGCTCCGGCGCGAAGGCGACGACATGGTCACAGCCGTCGGTTCTCGGCCCAAAACTCAACCCAAGAAACCGGATCTCTCCTCGAGATTTAAAAAAGAACAGATCCCAACAACACAAAAGAAAAGAAACAAAAAAAGAGAGCTAAGATCTAATCAGCTAGACACAGCAGGTGGTGGTGTTCTAGAGACGACGAGGCAACGAGTTCACGAGAAGACGTAGAACCAGTACAGGAAAGCAACGGAGAAGGAGTGGGAACGGCGGCGGCGGAGCACCTTCAGCTTCATCGGAGGACGGCGGCCGTTAGATGAATGGATAGGTAAACATGGGGGAACCGAACCACCAACCTCGACCACAAGGACCTCAACTGAAAATTCGACAAACCCAAGGGGGCTCCTCGCAAGAACACAAGGAGAAAAAAGAACCACGGGGACCTAGATGTAAGAAAAAGATGGGAGCCGAGGACTTATCTGCAAAAGAGGAGGGGGGACGCCAGGGGGGGCTCTAATGCAAAAGGTGGCAATTAGCCGGATGGGGAAGGTTTAGATGGGCTCGGGGAGGGGGTATTTATAGGTAGGGAGGAGGGGCATTTTGGGGATTTCGGGGGGAAATGTGGGGGAGGTTGGACTGGACGGCGTTTTCCGTGTGCCAGCCTGTGTCACGGGCGTTAACTCGTCTGTCCATGTCCAAGCCGGATTATTTTTTATTTTTTATTTTTTATTTTTTGCACTTTTGCGATTAAGTGCTTTGTAATGTTGGTGTTTTTCAAACAAGCCCCCGGGTAACTTTACATCTGTGGATGTTTTGGACAGCAGCTCTGCGGCGGCAGCGCTGACCACCACCACCACGTGAACAGCTCACACCACACCAACACAATCTGTAGCAACTAGGATGAATGAATGTACCCAATACCAATACCGTTTCTGAACACATGCAGATGATTATTTGGTTTTTTCATAAAAAAATCAAACGATATATTTGTAAACGAAAAATAATTTTTATAAAAGAACTTTTATATACGCAATCTTAGTAATTTAAAAGACAATGCTAGAAAATAAACTTCAGTAAAAAAAACTCTAAAATCAACTTTAAATTTAAGATCGAAAATTTAAATTTTGGCTTATAAACATAAACGGAAGTGAAAAGATGGGTTGGAATTTTGTTGAAACTAGAAAAAAAACAAGGTTAGAAAGATTGTATATGGAACTACCCCATATGTTATTAGGGATGAAAAGGGTACGATTTTCATGAAATTAGATATCTTCTTCGATCATTTTTGAAAAAAAAAATCCTAGTTTCTCTAATTAGCCTAGTATCAAAGTCGGCAGTAAATAGCTAAATTCTTAAATACTAACAATTTTCAACCGTCTTCATAAAAATGATATTTTTGTCATCCTCATCCATATAGATCATTAGTGTAAACATCATTGTTCCTGGCACGGTGCTTGGGTTGGGACTTTAAAGACTCCTTATGATCACCTAGCCTTGGATATGACAGTGGACGCAAGATCATGCACAGCACACATTCACCCTCGTTTTTTTTTATTTTCAACTTTAAATTTAGATTTGATTTTAATGTTTTTTATCGTAGTTTATTTTTCATTAGATCACTAAAAACATATTTATAGAAATTTTAACCCCCAAATTATCTTTTATTTGTAAATATATTGTTTGGAAAAAGTCAAACAATCACCGTCATTACTGGAGAAGGTATATGATCTAAGAAGGGAATGGATGGTATTTAAGACTGTGATAGAATGATGTTTAACTATAAACATAGTCTTACCATCTCTAAGAAATTATAAGTTTTGGAAGGACAAAAGCGCAAATAGAACAACAAGAGGAAGCAACACATGACCAACCGAGGCGGACAAAGTGACGGTGACCTGGCCCTACGCGCATGTGGTCCTGCCCACTATTAATAAAATCGCCCCAAATTTTGCTGTTTTAACAAATTCCAAATTTGCCCACCAATTACATGTTCCAAATGCAACCCATATCCATTGGAGGAGGAGGAAGATGTCAAGAAGGCCACCCTGATAAAAAGGATGAAACGTGTGGCATCTGGCAACCAATTTGGTTAAATTAATTGCCCAATTTTAATTAACACAAGGGAAAAGCTGTTTTGGTTTGTGCAGAAAGATAATGAATGAATGTTTGACCAAATTAACCCTGTTTGGCATCTCAATGACATATGGGTTAGAATAGAATATCTACGATTTCACAAAATTATAATAACATTTTTATAAGTTTCCGATGAGCTCAAAACCAGCTTGGGTTGGTAGGCAGATTTTAAATTTTTGTGGGGAGAATTAGGATAGGGAGAGGATAGATAATACTTATCTTGATTGGATGGGGGTGGATAATGACATGTTGGCCTCTTGGAGGATATTCTGGTTCTAGATGCCTTGCTTTTTTCTTGTCTTTGAATATATTTTCCATGGAACTATGTGCATCTTTTTTTTTTCATGTGCTGCTGGTTTGTCCAAGTTACCTCTTGTTGCCATTGCTGCTAGGGCAGAAATAGCATAGTTAATTACCTCCACCCCCACCAATGGGTTAACAATTCAAGGAGAAGCGTTATCCCTCTTAATTAACCGCAATCACATCAAACCATATATATTAATAGGGGACGTAACATCATAAACATCAAAACAGAAAAATCAGTGATAGATCTTCCCTGCTGGCATATATTACTCCAAGTTCATCAGTTTTATCGTTGTTCCACGGCGAGATACTCGTTGACGCTTGTATACGGAACAAACTTAGACAAATAAAAAAAACATCACATAGCTATACTAAATATGCTTCAGGTATATATCTTAAACAATATACAATATATATACTCCATTTGGTCAAAAAAAAATTATCGTTTCGAATAAGATATGGTCAAAGTTTTAATTTTTTTATTTCTTAAATACTTACTTTAAACACAAGACAAATGATATACATCGATTCGCATAGACATATCAGGTTTTATAAATTTATTTTAACATAAAATTGTTTTGTCAGAAATTTTAAAAATTTAACCAAATCTGGTTCGAAACGAGAAATTTTTTTTTTTCGGAGCACTTAAACTGAGGCAAAATATCAAGCGTTGACGGGAGACAGAGAAGGTCATTAACTGTTGGCGTTTTGCCTTAATTAATTAGACCATGGTTTTAGTTGTCCATGGGTATGGATGTATATGATGCACTGTAGATATATAGGGCTAATACTGTGGGCTAGCCCCAGGTAAGAAAGAGGGCAGCAACGGGAGAAGAGTAGAGAAGCATGGCGGACGGCGACGCAACTTGGTACGGCGTCCACCGGCGGAGAGGAGATAACCCGGCCGCCGGATGTTTCGGACAGCAGCTCTGCGGCGGCGGCAGCGGTGACCACCACATGAACAGCTCACACCACACCAACACAATCTGCAGCAACGCACATGCATCCACCTCTGCTGCTGCTGTAGTTTTGCCTTTCCTCCTTCTATTCTGATCGAATTAATCTCTCTCCCATCCATCCATGCATCGGCTGATCGGATAGTGTACTTTTGTTGGGGCAGTGGCATTGTCCCTCGTCACCTTTGATCCTCGTTTCTTTCAAAGATTTGTAGGATTGATTGCTGTATATTCGGGTGTTATTTCGGGTGTGTTTAGAACACGTGGAGAAAGCGCGATTATTTGTCTTTTTTATGAAAAAAATAACATATTTATAATTGAAAAATAGTTTATGAAAAAACTTTTATATACATAATCTTAGTGATTTAAAAGCTAATACTAAAAAAAACTTCAGTACAAGAAACTTTAAAACCAACTTTAAATTTAAAGTTAACAATTTAAATTTTGGTTTATAAACGTAAATAAAAGCGAAAATATGAGGCGGGAGTTTTGTTGAAACTAGAAAAACAAATGCAAGGTTGGAAAGATTGTATATGGAACTACCCCATATGTTATTAGGGATGAAAAGGTTACGGTTTCCATTAAAATTAGATATCTTTTTTGATCATTTTTTTTAAAATCCAAGTTTCTCTAATTACGTAGTATTAAAGTCAGCAGTAAACAGCTAAATTCTTAAATACCAAATATTTTCAACCGTCTTCATAAAAATGATATTTTTGTCATCCTCGTCCATATAGATCATTAGTGTAATCATCATTGTTCCTGTCAAGGTGCTTGGGTTGGGACTTTAAAGACTCCTTATGATCACCCCAAGGCTTGGATATGACAGTGGACGCAAGATCATGCACAGCACACATTCACCCTCGTTTTTTATGCTTATCTTTATAAGCTAAAATTTAATTTTTCAACTTTAAATTTAGAGTTGATTTTAAAGTTTTTTATCGTGGTTTATTTTTTTTAATCACTAAAAACATATCTATCAAAATTTTAACCCCAAATCATCTTTTATTTGTATATATGTTCGTTTGGAACGCCAAACAATCACCATCATTATTGAGAGAAGAAAAGGTATGTGATCTAACAAGGGGATACATGGTATTTAAGACCGTGATAGAATGATGTTTAACTTGGTCTGTTAAGATGAAGCTATAAACATAGTCTTACCATTCAGCTGTGTACAACTTGCACCAGTTACAACTAATTAATTAACCTCTTCTATACCCCAGATATCAGCTGAACATGCTGCCATGCATGTAGTATATATGTGCACAAGTGGCCTACACGTTTGTTGCTTGAATGATAACTTAGCCACCAAGTATCCATGCATGTGCGCGTAGCAATTTTCAGGTGTGGGTGTTAATTTATTATATATAGTGGACGTATACTAGGCTCCTCATCTTGGTTAGGTTCTGACCTTCCTTCGCGTGAACCTACTAATTACCTAACTCAACCACAACAACTCCTCTTAAAAACACCCAAAAAGAAAGAGAACTAAAAAATATCATTGAGAAATGTCTAAGTCTAAGAAATATTATTGACGAATACGAATTCTACAAAATATCATTATATAAACGACTTTGTCTTAGAAATGTTATCGTCGTTAGGGTTTTATTTATTTATGTTGTTAAATACACTATTTATACTATAGCACTTAAAGGAGAAATGCTGACGGAACCCTAACGACAATAACATTTCTTAGACAAATTTATTTGTTTTTTTAGATAATGAAATAACGTTTCAGCCTTTGCTCAACGAGCTACGGCCAATTATTACAGAGTCTGCGCATGAATGAATTCACGCACACTAACATAATACAGAGAAACTACAGGGTAAAGGATACCAACACAAGATAAAAAATGGTATTTCATAAAACTCACACTCGTTAATGTCATTTTTTAGAATTAAGTATTTGTAGATGGCATTTGTTAGATTTTCTCGAAAAGAAAACGAAGAGCAACTCAACGGCTCAACCACAACCACATGCCCTACAGTGGCCACCCAGCAACCATTGCATTGTTTTTAATTAAGGGTACCAACAGCATTATTAGTTGCAATGTCACTATGCAGGTTAGATTAAAATAGGGGATTGGCATCCTTCCCAGAGAAGTGCCCGCAAATCATCGCCAATAGAATTATGCAAATTTTCAACGAGAAAAGGATGAAATGAAATATGTATTGGTATCGAGAATATTGACGCTAGGATTGCATCACATCATGGATGATGCAAGCCATGGTTTAGCCGTCCGTGAGCAACCAGAGAACACCTTTCTGTCTCTCCTTTACCAAGACCAATGCCCATTAGTGTATACTATTAGCCTTAGGTTAGTTTACTTACATCTTTTGCATTTTGTACTGATTTATTTATACAGATCGAGGGGATTGCGTAGCCTTCTTGGCCGCCTGGAACTGTAAAAATTTACACCTGGTTGTGAATTTGGAGAAATGCAGATACCTTATTTCTAGATATACGGAGTGCATCTTCTATGTGCATTGCTTGTAGGTAACTATAAAGATATGAGATTTTTTTATTTTCAGAATAACTATTTATGCCCTGTTTGATTGAGCTTAGGATTATTATAATCTGGCTTATTATTGTAACATATTATTATAATCTAGAGCCCGGATTACTATAATCTGATAAGCTCATCCAAATATGCTTTTTTTAAATTATTGGGTAGCTTTAGATCTACTACCCTACTATACATTAAAATAATTATTCATATTTATCATTTGTTTCTACTTTAGCTTATAATAATCCAGCTTACAGTAATCTGACTTAATAATCCAGATTACAATAATCCTTAGCTGAAACAAACATGGCCTTAATAGTATAAATGGTAAAATTAACTACTACAAAGTTAAAAATCTAGTTCAGAAAGGTAAGATGATGAAATTATATCTAGAAAAAATTAAAACACATAATTTAGCCGTTCAAGAAGCGTGCATGTAAAAGACCAAAAAAATATGAGAAAAGAATGCAACCTAAGTGGATGTGTGATTCCATAATCTCAAGGAGCATAGCAAGTAGAACTTAAGTTCCAAAGTTTTTGTACGCTTGCATCGACGTGGTTACGGTTGTATTAAATAAGAGCACATCTGTTTATTCATATTGCTCATCAAAGAACTAAGAATTATAGAACATATATGTTTGGGCTTTATTTTTAGAACTACATGGGGGTAAAATCTTATTTATCTCTCGACTATGATGCTGAACATATTAATCACCCTAATCTTTTAAAACCGGACAATACCCCTCGAGCTAATGTGAGGTGGCTTTGGTCTCACGTAGCATGTATGTGGCAATCCGGCTAGTAAGTAATTTTGTTATTTTTTAAAAAGTATAGTTATCCCTACACTCTCTCTTCGGTCGCTCTTTATCGCAGGCAGCACGCTAATGGTGGAGCCTTGTGGAGATGTGAAGACGGCTAGACAGAGGATGGAGGTCAACCCTATGAAAGACAAAGCGTTGAGCCCAAACGCATTATCCAAGCTTGGAGAAGATGAGTTGGCATAGGAGCGAGTGTCCCCACCCTCCATGGAAAAGCTAGAAGAACATAAGGCGATGATGACCTAGGAGCTTAAGGAGGCAGAAAAGCTCAAGTGAAGCTTGGCCTGGATAATTATAGTGGTGGGTTACAATTACGATAGGTTTTTCCTAAAAACCACTTAATTTTTCGTGAAACCACTAAAAGTCATCGGTTTTCAATGGTTTTTGCTGCTTTTTGTACAAAAGTTTTTTATTTTCAATGATTTTTGCTCAGTTTTCGTCAAACTGACATGTGATAGATTTACCCCAAAATCAGTTTGGTAAACACCTCGATGGCGGTCACAACACTAGGCACCATCTAGGGAGCTCGACCTTTGGAGCATGGCTTAGAAAATGGTCGATGTGAATCCTATGGCTAGGAAGTGGCCGGTGTGATCCGATGGCAACAAGCTAACAACGGTCAGCTCTAGCTCATTGTCATCACCTAGTGTACTATTGTTTCATCATCCCCCACTCGTCTTTACTTCACTTTCCCCCTCCCCATCCCTAGGTGTTCTGTCAATGCCAATATTGAGAGAAAGATGTGGAGGAATGTCCAAGGAGCTAGAGGCAACAGTGTTGAGCTCACTCATCGAGGTCGGTTCTAGGCTAAGCAAGCTAGAGGCAGCAACTAAAACTGGAGAATGAGAGGAGGGAGATGACAAATGGTAGAATTGATAGCACTCACATGTAGGACGTGTGACGGTCAAACTTGTAATTAATTCTTATTTTGGTAATCTTACTGAGTGTATCGTCATGTAATCAATTTAACCAAAGTTGAAATCAATTAAAACCACTTCGGTCTCCTTTAAGGGGTGATTTGTCTGGATTCGAAAGTTCAAATGTGAACCAGACTCTGGCAATGGTTTGGTGTCAATCGGACTTAAAACCATATGATTCTATTTTCAAATGCAAACGGTTTTATTTTAACTGAAGATGAGAAAAGCAATTTGAGCTTTTGCAGTGCAATCAATCGTGCAAAATAATAAAAAGAAAGGAGAAAAAAGGACAGCGAGAGCTGTCGAAACTTGAGTAAACAAACAACGTGCTTTCCGCTCATGCCAGCCATTACTACATGCCAACGGTAGTTTAATTTGTCAAAGTTGGCACCACATTGGCCTTTTCTATAGCCAATAATGTCTTGAGTTTATTTTTTAATTAAATAATGACTTGAGTTGCTTGCTTCCTGATTTATTCCCAATATCAGTTTTTTTTTACATGGTTATTTTTTAGTAGTGATTTTGATGCATCCAAGGTATATACTTTAGGCCTGTAGGGTAACCAAACTAAATCTATTTGATAGTATTTTACTTAAGCCTACCTATTGAATTTATCTGACCAGCTGATTGGTTGATCAGTCACCTAATTTTGTACCATGAATAGGTTAAATTTGAAAATTTGATGGAACTTTCAGCTTGGCATTTTTGTTTCTGTGCAAGTGACTTGGAAGTGTTTTTATGCTCGCCTTGATTTGTTTTTCTATCTGATGTTTGGAAGGATTTACCGAACAATATTTTAATTGACAGCTCTTACCCCCCAACAGAAAAGCAAGATATGAATTGCACCCTCATTTATTTCGCGTTTGTTTAAGTTTATAAGCCAAATTTAAGTTTTAATCTTAAATTTAAAGTTGATTTTATGATTTTTTCGTTGTAGTTTATTTTTCAGTCTTTGTTGTTAAATTGCTAAGAACATGTATATAAAAGTTTTATTCATAAATTATTTTTCGTTTGTGAATATGCCGTTTAGCTTTTTTTCCCAAAAGGTCAAACAACCAACCCCTTGTTCGATGTTGAAAAATTTCACCTGTAATTTTCTTATAGAAAACAGACACTTGGTAAACTCTATCTTGTACAGCTTCTGTTTTATGGAGGTCTTAAGATTGTTATGAACTTCCGATGTCAAAGTTATTTCCAGTGAAGAAAATTCTAAGATCTATCTTGTAACAGCTATTGTATTTGAACCTTTGATGGTACAAAACCTATATGAAAGTGAAAAGAAAATGGCGTTGTTAGCTGAACCCTCAAGTCCTCAACCAGTTGGCATATACTCCCTCCTTCCCTAAATATTTAACGTCATTGATTTTTTTATAAACGTTTAACTATTCGTCTTATTCAAAAAGTTTATATAATTATTAATTATTTTTTATATCATTTCATTGTTGTTAAATATACTTTTATGCATATATGTAGCTTTACGTATTTGACAAAAAAATTTAAATAAGACGAATAGTCAAACGTTTATAAAAAGGAGAAATTTGAGATTATGCCACTGCTTAATGTTAGCTTCGATGTTATGCCATCTTACAAATAGGCTTCGATAAAGAACCATGCTTAACTGGGTGGGCTTCGATCTTTTGTCATTTAAGTCCATTTATGCATTTTAAATATATTTTCAGTGAAATTTTATGATTGTGTGACCGTTTTACCCCTGTCTCGTTCTTTCTCGTTCGCTTTTGCAATGGATACAAGTGTAAGGATATGTGGTTGTTTCAATGAGAGAGTAAATAAATCACAAGTGTGTGGATTGTGTGACCATTTATGCATTGCAACAGCGAACGGGAGAGAACAAGACAGAGGCAAAACGGTCACACAATCCCAAAATTTCACCGAAAATACATTTAAAATGCATAAATAGGCTAAAATGGTAAAAGATCAAAGCCCACCTAGTTAAACGTGGCTCTTTATCGAAGTCTATTTATGAAATGGCATAACATTGAAGCCAACATTAAGCAATGGCAAAATCTCAAATTTCTCTTATAAAAGAATCAACAGCATCAAACATTTAGGGATTGAGGTAGTAATTAAAAACTTTTTTTTGCAAGAGGCCACAAAAGGAGGAGGAAATTAGGGATAAAAAAAATGAAACAAAGATGCAGGAGAAGAAGAGGAGTGGGCTGGACATAATTAGTCCATTCAGAAGCTACGGCCCATGCAGCAGCCAAGGCAAAATGATGAACTGCGATCAACTGAAATTAAAAAAAAAAACAGATAATTGTATTTAGAACATTTGTTTATTTGAAAGATGACCAATATTTTTCGTTCTCATGCTTCCTTTTCTCTTCTGCTATCCGCATACACGTGTTAAATTGCATTACCTGTTTTTTTAAAAAGCTAATTAATTATGACGTCACCTTTGGTGTATATACACACACACAGATACATACGTACTTACATAAATACTCGTGTATCTGTACTGTATTTATGTATGTATACACATTAATGAGTCACAAATTAATTGTATATATATGCATATACGGTATAAATGCATACATGGCATGTCGATCAATTATTAATAATGAGATTGATATGAAAATCACAAACTTTCCAAACAAACACCAAAAATTAATGCACGAATTTATGCAAAAATTCAAGGCTGTGTTCATCATCGTATCCTCCGTCATGCATGAGAGATCACAAATCAAGCAGGAAGAAATCAACGAAGAAGAAGAAGAGAAATGGCTGGAAGGGCGCTGCTTGCGGCTGCGATAGGTCTCGTGGTAAGCACGAGCTGCATGGTGCGCGGCGCCCATGGCCACGACTACCGCGCCGCGCTCGCCATGTCGCTGCTCTACTTCGAGGGCCAGCGCTCCGGCCGGCTGCCGCCGAGCCAGCGCGTCCAGTGGCGCGGCGACTCGGCTCTCGGCGACGGAGGAGACCACCGCGTACGTCGTGAGGGAGCGCGCGGCGCCGCCGTCGAAACGTGCGTACTGAACTCGTTCGTGTTCGTGTGTGTGCTAACGCGTGCATGCAATGGCCGTGGGCATGCGCGGCGTACGTGCTGTGCAGGTCGACCTCACCGGCGGCTACTACGACTCCGGCGACAACGTCAAGTTCGGTTTACCCATGGCGTTCACCGTGGCGACGCTGTCGTGGAGCGTCGTGGAGTACAGGGACAGGCTCGACGCGGCGGGCGAGCTGGGACACGCTCTCGACGCCGTCCGGTGGGGCGCCGACTACCTCGCCAGGGCGCACGCGTCGGCCGGCGGCGGCGGCGAGGCGCTGTACGTGCAGGTCGGCGACGGCGACTCCGACCACTCGTGCTGGCAGCGCCCCGAGGACATGGACACGCCCCGCACGGCCTACATGGTGAACGCCTCCAGCCCCGGCTCCGACGTCGCCGCGGAGACGGCTGCCGCGCTCGCCGCCGCCGCCGTCGCGTTCACGGGCGCCGACGCCAGCTACGCCTCCACGCTCCTGGTGCACGCCAAACAGGTATGAAAAGCTATGTTCTTTACATGCACAATGCCATTTAATATGTTACACACGTCGCAAATTGTGCAAATTGCAACGGATTATACGTTGTAAACAACACAATTCATTGTGCATCATCTACCATTTTGCATGGTTTTTGCAGCTGTTCGAGTTCGCCAAGAACCACCGTGGACTGTACCACAACAGCGTGCCATCAGCTGCAAAGTTCTACGCAAGCAGTGGCGACGAGGTGCGTAACGTAGCAGCAATGGCATGCTCTGGCGAATAAGCCATTGGTAGTTTTGATTTGGTTGCTTGGTGACAATGGAACAGGACGAGCTGCTCTGGGCGGCAGCCTGGCTCTACATCGCCACCGCCGGCGAGGAAGAGTACGATGGCTACATCGCCGGTGCCACCAACCTCGGCGGCGTACGTTCCATGTTCAGCTGGGACGACAAGTTCGTCGGAGCACAGGCATTGGTCGCCAAGGCAAGCAAGCTATCCTACTCATCATCATCATCATTCGATCTTGTTCATGTTAATTTCTGATTGATCTGGATGGCTGAATTAATTAAACACTAGTGTACGATCTTGCATGCATGCAGCTCGTCCTCCAGGGGAAGCTGCCCGGCGACGGCAGCCACGCCGAGATGAAGAGCAACCTGGAGCAGTTCATCTGCAACCTCGTCCTGCACGGCGGCGGCGGCGGCGGCGCCAGGCTCAGCCCCGGCGGCATGCTGTGGTGGGACTCATGGAACAACATGCAGTACGTGACCCTGGCGTCCCTCGTCCTCGCCGTGCACGCCGACCACCTGACGGCGGCGGGGGCGGCGGCGGCGCTCCGGTGCGGCGGCGCTTCGCTGCCGCCGGCGCGGCTCACCGCGTTCGCGCGGTCGCAGGTGGACTACATCCTTGGCACGAACCCGGAGACGACGAGCTACATGGTCGGGTACGGCAGCAGGTACCCGGCGGAGGTGCACCACCGGGCGGCGTCGCTGCCGTCGATCAAGTCCAGCCCGGCGAAGGTCACCTGCAAGGGCGGCTTCGACTACTTCAGCAAGGGCTCGCCGGACCCCAACGTGATCGCCGGCGCCATCGTCGGAGGGCCTGACGCCAACGACCTGTACAACGACTCCCGGCAGAATTTCCGGCAGGCCGAGCCGTCCACCGTCACCGTCGCGCCCATCGTCGGCGTTCTTGCAAGGCTTCTGCCTTAAAATTGATAGAGATTCATGTATTCTGTCAATGACAAGCATGGACAGACAGATTGCAGTTTGACATGAAAAGGAGTAGCAAATAAATTACTTACTCTGACAACTACTGGGCTACAACATTTGCAATATAGCTTTATTTGTCTCCAAAATTTGGAAGAAGCTTCGACAAGTACACCTATGGCACAGATTATATCTGAATCTCCTTCCAAAGAGGAGGTTTCATTCTAACTAGCATCCATTGGTAAGGGTGTTCCCCAAAGAGGGAGTTGTTCATACTAGCCCCCATTGCTTTCATACATTAAGAGGTAGAGGCATCGAGTGCAGGTAGACAGTCCCTTATCACCTCTGCAGCCTGCTCAAGCTCCTTTTCTGAGATGATAAGTGGCGGCACAAGCCTGACAACATTGCCTTTCCCGGCTGTCAACACAATGACACCTGCATCCAGGCATGCATCAACCAAAGGACCCGCGAGAACATCGAGCTCAATGCCGACGATTAGACCGAACCCGCGGATCTCTTTCACATGGGAGTTTCCACTCAGCTTGGTGCTGAGCAGCTGCTTGAAGTTCTCTCCTTTCTTGGCCACCCCTTCTAGGAAGCCAGGTTTCTGGATCTTGTCCAATGTGGTCAATGCAGCCTGGCACACAAGAGGGCCTCCCCCGAATGTGGTACCATGGTCGCCGTATTTTATGGCTGAAGCAACCTTCTCAGTGACCAAGACTACGCCAATGGGTAGACCACCAGCCAATGGCTTTGCCAAGGTCATCATATCAGGTACCACTCCGTAGGCTTCATGTGCCCAGAGGTAACCTGTACGTCCCAGACCACATTGCACCTGTGTTTAGTAACCATGTAACAGTGTTAGATTAGATGAGTGCCCCCTTCCTGAATGTAACAGAGACTTAGAATTTTAGTACTGTTGCAATGACAATTGGCAGCTTAGGAGGTATAGTTGCACTGGTTTGAATAAGTATGAAAATGCATGTTTGCTCATATGGTGTTTGATCTCTGGTCAAAATAATATGCAGTTACATTGTAAGATTCCTCTAATAAAAAAAGTCATTTTTAACCTTTGAATACAAATTAGATTTCTGAATGCAACCGAGACTTAGAATTGCAGTACTGATGCAGTGACAATTGATAGCTTAGGAGGACAGTTTGCAATGATTTGAATAAGTGCAAAAATACAAGTTTGCATGGAATTTGATCCCTGGTCTAAACAAAATTCCTTTGTACAATAGTCCCGCTTTTAAGCTTTTAGAATAAATTGTGTAGTTGCCAATAGCTTCTGTTTATACTACATTTGTATGATGATATGATTTGTGAGATTACAATGGATTATTCATTTGGGAAAACACAAAACAGAATGAGCAAAGGAACTCTGTTTCATACCTCATCAAAGACTAGGAGAGCTCCAGCCTCATCGCAAGCATCCCGCAGCCCCTGCAAGAACTCTTTGGTGGCACTATGGATTCCACCCTCACCCTGCACGGGCTCGACGAACACGGCAGCAATTTTTCCAGACTGAATGACCTTCTTGGCCTCCTCTAGGTTCCCATACTCAGCAAAGGTCGCGCCGGGCATCACCGGCGCAAACGGCTCCCTGTACTGCACCTTGCTGGTGAGCGCGAGCGACCCCATGGTCCTGCCGTGGAAGCAGTTGGTGAACGACATGAACTCGGTGGGCGCGTCCCCGTCGGGGCGCGCGACCCTCTGGTACTTCCTGGCGAACTTGATGGCCGCCTCGTTGGCCTCCGTGCCGGTGTTGGCGAAGAAGGCGCGGTCCGCAAAGGAGGCCTCCACGAGGCGCTTGGCGAGCGCCACCTGCGGAAAGGTTACGGGTGAGCTCGGGACATGGAGGGAGGTGGTGGTGGTGATGGAGTGGGCAATGCGCCGAACACATGGTGGGCGGTGCCGCGTGGAGCAAGGGGGATACGAACCTGGGGGACGGTGTACTGGACGTTGCTGGCGTGGACGAGGGTGCCGGCCTGGGCGGCGACGGTGGCGACCCAGTCGGGATCGGCGTGGCCGAGCGCGTTGACGGCGATGCCGGCGGCCATGTCGAGGTACTCGCGGCCGTCCGCGTCGTACAGCTTGCAGCCGCGGCCGGCAACGAGGACGACGCGGGAGCGGTTGTAAGTGCCGACGATGTACCTCGCCTCGTCCTCCACCACCGCCCGGCTCGCGGCGGACAGCTCCCGGGGCCGCGCGGCCGGCGCGGAGGTCGGCGGCGTGGGCGTGGGCGTGGGCGTGGCGAGGCACGCGGACACGCGCGAAGGACGGAGGCGCGCGCCGCCGCCGAGGCCGCAGGCCGGCTTGACGGCGAGGAAGGATTGGAGCGAGTTCATGGCGGGCGGTGGTGGGATGGTGGGGGTGATTTGGGGGAGGAGGGATTAAATACGGAATTGGGATTAGGTGGTGATGGTGTGAGACAATCGCTTCCTCCTCCTCTTCCTCGTGATTGAGCGGAGGCGGCTACCATCACTTCGCGCTTTTTTTTTTTTCGCTGTTGCTTAGGTTTATAAAAAAAAAAGTATATTTTTAATTTTAAATTTAAAATTAATTTCAGAATTTTTTAATCATAGTTTATTTTTTATGTTGACTTTTAAATTGTTATGAATACGTATATAAAGTTTTATTCGTAAATTATTTTTTATTTGCATGTATGTTTTTTGTATTTTTTTCTTTAAAAAGCTGAGAGATGACCCAATTCACGCATTGGATCAAACGGCGAGTTTTTTCTTTTTTAAAAAAAAATTAAGGTTTGTTTGTTTTCAACTGTGGATTTTGTATTTTTTTAGCATGTTTATCAAGCTTATAAATAGTGTGTTCTATAAAAATTGTTCTATGTATATAAATTTTTCGTCTGATCTCTGTAAAGCATTCCGCGAGTGTAATTAAATCCTTTATGGTATCGAAAAATCAGGTAATTCTTTAATTCTGTTATTTCGGATATCTGAAATGTACACCCACTAATGTACCACCTGGATACTGATTGCGTGATGTATCTTCAATGTGAGAAGATCACCGTGAAACGGAGATTTGTTTACATCTTCAACTTTTCTGGAAGTAAATTCCATTGATACATATGTAAAGAATAGAGTTTGGTTGTCACTTGTCAGGATGTCGACGGTAGTGCAGGGTGGGCAAAAATAACCGAGACTGAGAAACCCGAACTAATCGGGACCAAAAATGAAATGACGAAATTTTCGGTTATAAATTCAGTTAGCATATTTCACTAACCAAAATTAATTTGGTCATCATCCTTTATTAACCGGAATGACCGAAATTAGGATAAAAGTAATATAGCCATAGTAATCTCAGTACTTTAAGCATAAGTTGAAAGCAGGAGCAAGCATAATTGATGTTGTGTTGGTAAACTATTCTTAATTGTACTATATATTATTATGTGCTATTTAATTTAATTTACAAAATAGGACATAAAAGAGGAGAAATGTCACCAAATTTTTGTTGTGATTTGCTTGATTTTCTTATCTCCTCAAACTGTCACATATTCCAGTCATGACTGAAGACTGAACTAAACTAACCGAAACCGAATTGATTGGTCTTGAGTTTTTTCAAAATAATTCAGTCTTCGGTTTTACATAACTGAATTTTCTTAAAAACCAAAAGACCCAACCAAATTTACATAACTGAATCTACGGTTACATGTGGACTTAGACTATATTCTTTACGCAGGTTAACGGTTCACCAACATAGATTCTCTCGTTTTTTACACGCACGCTTCCTAGACGGCTAATGTGTATTTTACGAAAATTTTATATAAGAAAGTTGATTTAAAAAATGTATCAAACCATTTTTCAAGTTTTTATATATAATAATTAATTAATCATATGCTAATCCGCTGCTACGTTTTACACGTCCGTTACTTTGCCCCCATCTAAAAATATGGCCTTAATATATTATCTTTATGGTGCGATGCTATATGGTTAGATTGATTTACAAATTGTCGGTCAAATATTAAAATATTGTCTTATGAACGAACAACGGAGTATGATCCAAACTGTGACAATTTCCTTGTTAAAAAAGTTGTCAAAAAAAAACTTCCTTGTTAAAAAGCAGTGAGTTTTTTTTCTCGTTGTCGTCTTTTTAGGGAATCAGTTGAGCAGTACATGATGTTGTGATAGATTGTCGTGTAGCATTTTTAGATATGTGGAGGAAAAGGATGGTAGTAGTAGGACGTAATATAGCATAGGTTGTGCGTAATATATGGCTTGGATCAAACCACACCGAAAAATCATGGACCTTTTACTGTAGGAGAATTAGGTTGAATTGATTGAAACAAGATGGTATGTGTGTCATATAGTGGTTAAAAAGTATGAAAAGTAATCTTTTGTTTGCAAAGGAAAAAAAATAAAATACCATGTTTAAAAAATTGAGTTATAGATATACACTAGTATAGAGTATTTATATATATCCCGTTGATCTAATGGCTTATATGAGAGTGATGGTTGTAGACTACTAAACTCATCACCAACATTATTAGAGCAATCCTTGTATATACGATACTAGTCCTAGTCCTGTTTCCATACCTCCACGTTATAAAAAAAAAAACTAGACACCACCCTGCAAACACTACTAATTCATATGTGAATTTAGGTCTTGTTTAGTTTTCAAAAATTTTTTCCTAAAAACATCACATCAAATCTTTGGACACCTAAATGAAACATTAAATATATATAAACATTAAAACTAATTACACATGCGGAAAATCGTGAGACGAATCTTTTAAGCCTAATTAGGACGTGATTAGCCATAAGTGTTACACTAATTAACACGTACTAATGACAGATTAATTAGACTTAAAAGACTCGTCTCTCGGTTTTCAGGTGAAATCTAAAATTTATTTTATAATTATAATACGTTTAATACTTCAAATGAGTGAAAAAAACTAAACCGGGCCTTTTGCATTGGAGATTGTGCAACATGTGTTCCTCTTGTTTGTAGGTCTCATATGCAAGTGAGAGTGGGGGGGGGGGGGGGGGGAGTAGGTGCGTGTGGAGGGAGGGAAATGTTCGAAAGGCTGGTTGGTGGTGGCGTGCGTTCAAGACTGCGCAAGTGCATCTCACCAAGTCAGGTGATTCTATAGTTAAATGAACTTATAAATACATCACTTACTGTAAAGATAGTGACTTAATTATGGCAGAGGAATATGTTCCAAAGACGCCTTGGCTTGGTCATAAGACTCGGGACAAACAACGCATGCGCAGCGTTTGATTTTGCCTTTGCCCCCCAACTGCTACTGCATTTGACAATGTTCCAGAGTTGATTCCATTTGTTTTTATCAGCAATTAAGCACGGGAGGCCGTCAGTTTTCAGGTTTATGGATGGATGGATGTGTGCAGTTTGTTGGTGAAACATATATAGCATAAGAAAGGCGGGATTAAGAGGGTGAGGTTGTTTATCGCGCAAGACGGCAAATCAAAACTTGTAGCTCCACTTTGAACGTTTCAAGTCTACCTTAAATTTAGAACTTTCAACTTAGATTTAAATTTTGAAGTATTTAATTCAAATTTGAAAATACTCAGAATTTAACTTTAAAATATGATTATTTTAAAATATGAGCCTAATTAATCCATGATTATCCTATGTGATGCTACAGTAAACATTTGCTAATTATGAATTAATTAGGTTCGAAAAATTCATCTCGTGAATTAGCTCTCATTTATGAAATTAGTTTTTTGATTAGTCTATAATTAATACTTCAAATTAATGTACAAACGTCCGATATGACATAGGGCTAAAAAGTTTAGCCATATCTAAACAACCCTGGCATGATCAGAAGAAATTGGAAAAGGCATGTCAGATGGGATAAGTAGTGGATAAAAACAATTAGACCATGTACTCTCTCTGATAAGAGTTAATTTTAATGTAGTTGACTTTTAGTTATACGGCTAGGCCATGTATATTTTTGCAAATATAAAAAATATAAATCATATTTAAAGTTTACTTAACAATAAAATAAATCCTAACAAAATAAATGATAACTTGTAACTTTTTTAAATAAGATTCAACCGTGTCTTAAAGAAACCAAAGGGAGTAGATCTGACGAATAATTCTGAGGATTGGTTACCTGCCGTATAAAAAAATGACAGCATAATGCCTATCAGGATAGCATATAGCACGATTGATAACTCCAAAAGGAAGGGGCCATGAAAGAAGGCAGACCACCAAAGACACCATCCATTGTAGAAATTATTGAGCTGGAACGCACTCCACGTCCGTGTCAAACTATCCAACATATTTTCTGATGACACTATCCAACATATTTTCTGAATAGAAGGAACCTTATATATAGTTTCCATCTTTCACCAGATGGGCTTATTTTTCATACAAAAATCATCAGGAACAAGGGGGTCTGGTACAAACAGTGGTTTGTTCCATCTTCCCTGGAGATGAGGAAAATCAGAAGCTTTAAAAGGCCCTATAAGGGCAGTGCCGCAGTGGCCTGAGCTCAAAGAGCTCCAGGCGGCAGTAACCATGAGTTATTGAAGTTGCCCTCGTCAGTCTCAAGAAGAACGGCTGGCGGACATTAGCCGTCGAGGCATGGAATAGAATGAACATGGGTTCTTTTTGTATGGGAATACATCTACAGATTTTGTCCAGCTTTGTTGTGTAAGAGGCTTCTCGGCATCAGTATAACAACTCCTGGAAGACAGGATCAACACTGTGTTGCCACTTCGTCTCATACAAATTGAGCAGCCTCTCAGCTGGTGTCACTCCTGCGACAAAGTAAGCCAAGGATTATTGTCTGAAAACAGAGTTAAACTCTTTATTATCTAGAGAAAAATGCTGCTATCCACATCAAATGAATAAAAATGTTGGAATTTTGAAAGCATCACCTGAACTAACCACGGCATCTACCTCTCTTAAGAAACCAACCTCCTTGTATCCTCTTCTTTCCAATCCATTCTGGAATAACAAAAAAAAAAAGCATTACAGACAGGCAGATATCATCTGCATGGACTTCGAGTTCTAAAACCTTATGTATATTCAAGTAAGTTACTAACCTTAGACAACTGCAGAACTTCTTCCGCTAAATCTCTTACATATCCATCCCGGAAGGGTGTCTTCAAACCGGTTACTGGTACCTAATCAAATCAAATACAGTATTACAGTAAGACCAACATGTCGTATTACTGGTACCTAGCAGCATGTTAAACTGGTTGACAAATGATTGACAAAAAAGATTATCTAATTCTGTTGAACTGGTGAGAAGTTATTTATGTATTAACAACAAACTATATAACTTGGATGGACTGAGAGCACAAATAACTTAAGATACCTTTTGCCTTAGCATTTCTCTTTCTTCATTTGTCCAATCGGAGGTCATGTCCGAAATGCTTTGCAGTGATTCCTCATCATACAACAGCCCAACCTAGACAAGTACCAATCCAAAAAACTGGTTTTCAACAGAATTATTCTAAAGAAAAACATGGAAGATACTAATTACTACAGTATCCATGTCCAAATTCCCTGCATTTACTTTTACTTGGCACCATTGACTACACTCTTAAGTTTGGTTACAACTTTCTTTTTCTATAAATTAATATATACACCAAGAGTATATAATATTATTAAAGTACAGTGCATGACAAATGTGAAATTCATTCCTCCTGGCTGAACAATTTAGAAGTTCATAGTAATCAAAGATTGCATAGTCCAGTCAACAGTGTCAAATAACGGTAAACAGAGGGAGTCCAGTCAACATTGTCAGGTAAAAGTAAAATGGAAGAAGTACTAGCTACTGAACAGCATGCGTCTACACAGCAAGTTCAAAGAAGTTAACAAACCCAAAATGCTGGCAAAGCACACAATCTCCTCCATGGGCCACCATCAGCACCTCTCATCTCTAGATATCGCTTCAGCCTAACCTGCAAGCAAAATACAAAAGAAAAAAATGGTTATTACATTAAGCTAGCAATGTTAACAAGCCACCATGATCGTGCCATACAAATTAGGGAAAACCTCAGGAAATATTGTTGTTAGATGGTTCTCCCAGTCATTCAAAGTAGGCAGCTCCCCAGGAGCTTGTGGGAGTTTTCCAACCATAAAATCCTGCAAAACAAATACAAAACCAATGAAGGTCTAGTTAATAACCAAGTTTGGTGTTCAAAAGCCAAATCTTTACAGGATATAACAATAGAAGCACTAAGGTATCAGAAACAGGAAGAGACCCGAAATGACATTCCAGTACAGTCAATGTACTTCTTATTACGATATACAAAATACATTGGGACATCTAATGCGTAGTCCACATATCGCTCAAATCTGCATCCAAGAAACAGGCTATCATCAGAATTTCATTTACATGGAAACCTTCATTTCGTGTATGAAATATGTTTGGCCAACATGAGGCCTACAATCAAATTGCTAGCATTCTGGGTGAACAAAGATGATGAAGTGATATGAAATTATAGATACTAACCCAAACGAGTCGTCGAAGACAAAAGGAAGCATCCCTGAGCGGTTGTTGTCAGTATCAGTCCAAATATGGCTGCAGATTATGAATGATCCTGTAAACAACTTCATACAACAAAATAATATACTTCTAAAACAATAAAGTAATCACCTTCTTAAGCTAAGATACCCATTTGGTTTTCCTTCTTTGAAGGGAGAATTGGCAAATATTGCTGTCGCAATCTGTTAAATGGCAGCAATGTAATCCCTTAGAACAATGAGCCAGGTTCATGTGAGAGGAACAAAATAATTGATCAGGAAGACAACACAAGTACCCACAGGCTGTAATGCAAGGCCAGCACGGAATTTCCTTATCATATCTTGCTCTGAACTGAAGTCAAGATTAACCTTCATGGCTCAAATAAGTAAAGTTGTTTAGAGAAGTAACAAGCAGTTTTCAAGTTTCTTTGAGATGGAATTCCAAAAATAGTACATTAACATATAATTACACTCACCTGAACAGTGCATGTTCGGAACATCATATCAAGCCCAAGAGAGCCAACTTTAGGCATGTAATTCCTCATAATTTCGTATCTTCCCTATAAAGAGACAAACTGAAGCATTAAAATTTATAGGAACCCTTCTCATAAGTACAATATATATGTAGCACTGAAAACATAGAAAAGCTAAAGCTTTAAAAGGTCTAAGGACAAAATTACCTTGGGCATTATTGGTATGTCACTCAGTGTCCACTTTGGCTGAAAACCAATTCCGAGAAATCCGATCCCCATTTCCTCTCCAACTGCTTTGACCTACAAGAACAGGAAGATACTGAATATACGGTTTTGCTAAGATGTTTGGGATTGGCTCATCTTCTGGCAAAATAGTTTCAGACTGAAGCTATACATGGTACGGCAAAGCACAAATAACACATGAAAATCACATAAGCTTAGAAGCTAATATAGGGATGCACTGTACATTACCTGATAAAGATGTGAATTGACTTCAGCACAAGTTTGATGTAATGTTTCAAGAGGAGCACCGCTAAGTTCAAATTGGCCTCCAGGTTCTAGTGAAATGCTTTGTTTTCCCTGAAACAATATATAAGTAGCTTGACTTAAGAAATAAACTAAAATTGTCAGAAACAAACTGGCATGTCCATTTTTTATTTGCGAACTACATGGAAAATTTCTAAGCTTTGATTGTTGGGCAATGTCATACAGGGAGTGGTTTCATATGGGAATAACAGCAGAGTAATACCTGCTTGAGACCGATAACATTATTTTCTTCCACTATCTTGTCCCAATCAAATCTCTCAGCAAGTCCATTCAGTATGTCACGGATCTGATCATACTTTATAGGGCGCAATGTGTCAACTTCAAAACCAAACTTTTCATGTTCTGTGCCAATTCTGTGAAATCAGAAATTTATTTATGGGATAAAGTAAAAAAAAACTAACTGAAATACTCCATATGAAATAGTGCGAGACTAAATGAAACAAACTAGATCACATTGCCAATGCCACAAAAACTGAACGCAGGTACCAACACAGCTTTCATGTCCAACGAATTGTACTGGCAGATCAGGTAGCACTAACAATCACGAGCGCTAAACTACCAATCAAAATGAGTAAATGGGTAGCACAGTAAGACTGAGAGTTTGCCTATCCAACATTGGAGTAATATGGCCAGATATCATCAGTACGAAGCACCGATACGATAAATTCAAAACCAAAACTGCAATTGAGTAGCTAAACAGTGAGTTAGGAAATAACCAATATAAAATTTCCATTTCAATCAAACGCAATACAATAATCCTCCACGCGAACCATCCTACCAACCACTAGAATTTTTTAGAGGAAACTACCTACCAGGCAAACACTACCAGTAGTGAAGCAGTGATAACTGATAAGCTATCCAATTTCGCAGGAACAGCAAAAGGGAACCTCCTCACCTCCAATTCTCCTTGGGCTTGCACCCGGAGACGAGGTACGCGATAAGGTCCTCCTTGGTGAGCGGCTCCGTCATCTGCACCGCCTCCTCGGTCGGAGGGCTCGCCGCCACGGCCCCGCCGCGCGCCCTCCCCCTCCCAGTCCCAGTCCTCCCCGCTGCCGTTGGCACCGCGACCACCGCCCGCCGCCTCCTCCCCGCCCCGCCATCCGGCGTCACCCGCGCCACCGCGAGCCGCGACGCCACCGCCATCGAATCCACCTATAAAAAATTAAGAAAAAAAAACCATGAAACCAACACCTCCCCCAAAAAAAATCAGCGAAAAATCGGCACCACAACGACAGCAACAGTACGGGGGCAGGCGAGGCCGCGGAGACGGACGAGCTCACTCGCGTGCCGGCGGCCGCGGGAACCGGGGGGCTAGGGTTGGTCGCGTCGCGCGCGACGGCGAGAGAGGCGAGCAGGAGAGAGAGAGACGAGGCGGCGGAGGAGGGAGGAGGCGCGGCCGAAGGTTATAAAAGCGGTGAGGTGGGGCCCACGCGTCAGTGGGCGCCACGTCAGCCGGGCTCGCCCTCCCCTCCTTGAAGTGCTCGCTGCTTTTGCCGCTGAGGGATGACGAGGGTGGGGCCCGCATGTCAGTGCCGCCGGCTGCTAATTCGAGTGATTAATTTACTTTAATCAAACTTTTTGAGCGGCGTTAAGAGCAAGTTCAACCAACTACTAAACTACTGGCTCTAATTTATATATAGTAATCTAATAGTCAATTTATACAATAGTTGCCTATAAAATATTAATACATAGTCTTATATGTTATATACACCTGACGTTTTAGCGCTCGTGTTATAGCTAGCTACAAATTAATAATTCACTATTTTTTCTCCTCTTATCTATTTAAAATATGTTTGTAGCTGATTTATAGTCTACTATTTTACCTACTATAAAGATCGTTGATTTTCTTAATAAGTGAAATCTTCTCCGAGGATGACGTATGAGCTGACCACATATGCTATATGAGAATGGATCCTCTGACTTTGGAAGGAAAATGCAATATGCATAGGTTTGCTTTTTCGCATTATCGATTATGAATTATCTCGGACATGTTTTCTAAACTCATAGATAATATGTTTCGTGCAAAAGATTTTATATGAAAATTTATCTTTCAAGTACAAATTTCTAACTTTACGCTAATAAGCAATTAAATTGTTTATAACTCAGATAACTATTATAAATAATCGTATAATCTATAAAATTTTAAAGTCTCATAAGGGAATTACAAGAGAATAACAGGCTTTTGTTTTAGTAGAAATGAGCCTGATGTAATTGTGGTTTGGAGCAAGGATAGCAATGGTAAAGAAATATATAGTACATTCCGGAGAAAGTGTTTTCATTGTGGTTGTACCAATGTAACTTAATTGATTGAGATCAAATAAAACATTAAAAAAGAATGTAGTGCATCAATCTCATCCATCCATTACGAATCAAATGGCTCTAGACGTTTAATATTTCCATGCTACAAAGATGCAAACATTACTGATGCTATGAACGTGAAACAAATGGAGTGGTCTAAAAAGTTCTCCAGAATATTTTTTTCAAAAGAAAAGTGCTTCTGAAATCTAGTCATATTTTTTTCTCAAGTGGTGAACTAGTGATGAATCTTCTGTCTGCTCTGCTGATGATCTACGAGCTGAGCTGAGCACGTGTGCCGATGCAGGGATCACTGATCAGGGTTCAGGGCCATGAACCTGATACATTTTCACGGCCAGGTTCTGTCTCTAGGACTGCTTTGCCTTGGCCAATCCAGTGAACCGTAGGAGTATATAGTACTGTACTCCTATAACCAGAGCATGTGCACCAACTTCTCCCTTCTGCTGCTAATCCGCGATTAACTAATTATTACAGTCACTAATCAGCGTTTGATAGTTACAAACTTGCAATCGCCCGGCCTGCCCAAATAAAGTAAGGCCTTTTTCAGTTTGCAAAAATATCACATCGGATATACGTATTAAACATGGTCTAATTATAAAATAAATTACACATTCACCAAGAAACTGTGAGAGAAATCTTTCAAGCCTAATTAATCCGTCATTAGCGCATGTAGGTTACTGTAACACTTATAACTAATTATGTATTAATTAGACTCAAAAGATTCGTCTCATAATTATTTTCTCTATAAACTATGTAATTAGTTTTAATGTTCATCTATCTATATTTAATGCTCTATTTAGGTGTCCAAAAATTCGATGTGATATTTTTAAGAAAACTTTTTGGGAGGATGTCACTGCGCCTTCTTTTTCACAGGATAAAACGTCACCGTCAAAATATATTTTGGTTTATCGTATGTATACAATTTTTTCCCGCGGAAATGATGCCACTCTTAGTCTCTTACCCTTTTTTCTTTTCTTTTCCTATGACAAGAACGTATACTTTCTTTGTCCCAAATATAAATGTCATTATCTTTTCACTCTTACTTACTTATGTTTATAAGTCAAAATTAAATTTTTTTAAACTTAAATTTAAGGTTGATTTTGAGTTTTTCACCGTAGTTTATTTTTTGGCTTAACTTTAAGATCACAGAGAATACATATATAAAAATTTTATTCGTAAGTTGTTTTTTTTGCAAATATGTTGTTTGACTTTTTTCAAAAAAACAAACAATTTTAGCTAGCTAGAAACATTTGTATTTTCTTACTTTTCTAAATTTAAGTTATGCTTGGCACTACAGATCCTGGATCTATATTGTATTTGAAGTTTGTAAGATAAATTAAAGGTGTTTGAAATTTTATGCCATTAAAATAAAACAAAATGATTTCTTTACGTTCTTTATGTAGTCGTATATCCAGACATATAGATTTGTGGGGCTTGAAATACCAAGCTCAGAAACTCTCGGCTCCAATCATGTACCAAGTAGAGAATTTATAGTTAGTAATGCTTCATGGACATTGAAAAAAGACAACCAATATATTTACAAACAATCTATATATGTGTTTTTAGTGATTTAAAATAAAGGCTGAAAAATAAAATATGATAAAAGACCCTAAATCAATTTATATAATGTTAAAATTTTATTGGCTTATAAACGCCAGTATTGAAATGGATTGAGCAGTTTGAATCATATTTGTTTTAAGCCGCTGCTCTTTTGCTCCAGGAATTCAAAATCCGCAGGAGTCTCCAAATCATTGTGTCCACAGTTTTTTTTTTTCAGGCGATAGAAGCAGAGACGGAACGTTTTCTGTTCGTGTCACTCGTGATCGTCTGCGACAACGAGACTGTAGCCGCAAACATTACGCAGTGGTATCGTCCTGGCCTCGAGATTTTATTTTAGATTTTGTGACTTCTCCAGCTTCTGTGGCTTCATCATTTGCTTGATCGGTGTTCTGATTGAAGATAGTTTTCGACAAGTTGATACAGCACGTTATGAATTACAAAAATGTAGGTACATTGGGATGAAATAAAGGGGTGGTAAAGTGAACCAAACCTGCCCTATGTTGCAAAGTTTGAGCATATTTGGTCTTGATATAGCGTAGAAGGAGTTGTCTTTTGAGATTTTGGCGGAAAGAAACGATATATCTGTAAATAAAAAATAATTTACAAATAAAAATTTATATACATGTTCTTTGCAGTATAAAAGTTAAGACCAAAAATAAACTATAAATTAAAATTTTAAATCTTATCTAATAAAAATAAGCATACGCGAAAGACAGGATGGAACCAATGTGTTATTAAGGACCCAGCTCGAATCCTATCCTAACCAAGAAAATTTTGATAACGGATCAAGCCCACCAATCACTTGTATAACCCTTGCACAACCTAATCTTCTTAAACATTGCAACTCATGGGCTGTTCTAGAAATATTGAGAACAAGTCCACATCAACCTCCCTCGAGAAGGAACAGAAAAATTTAAAAAAAAAACAAAAACAAGAAAACCTCGATCTCGACAAGAAGGTTGCGAATTGCGAAGGGGAGGATTTCATGGCCCAGGACCCTAAAATTGCAGCCCGTTAGGATAGTGGCCCGTTTAACCGATGGGCTGGACGGCCCACGACCAGGCCTACACGCATTTGGTTGCACCATCGATAGAAATTTAGTGAGGTTTATGGATTTATTGTCGGCCTCCGTCTTTTTAAGCGTGTGTTGCAGCATGTCCAGCGGCTCATCTATTTCAAACTCCATTGATAAAATATATGACAGATAGTGAAAAATATGGTCCAACAGTCTCTCTAGCTCATCCTCTACTTTTAGTCATCATCTATATACGGGGATGATTGTTCAGGTGTTAATGAAAAAAAAGCAAACGATGTATTTACAAACGAAAAATAAATTATAAGTAAAAGTTTTATGTAAGTGTTCTTAGCAATCAGCCAAGGCTAGAAAATAAACTTTAGTAAAAAAAATCCCCAAAATTAACTCCAATTTTAAAATTAAAAATTTAAATTTTGGCTTATAACTATAAACATAAGTGAAAAGATGGGGTGTTGAAGAGAAAGTCCACATCAACCTTCCTAGAGAAGGAACCCTTGAAAAACTATTGCTTAAGTAGTATATATACCGAAAGGAAATTAGGTAGTTGGAGTATATTGATAAAATATAGTTGGATACAATATAAAGCATATATATAATATAGATAATTTGTTGGATTACAAATTAACAGGGAGGAGGAATATCTTTTAGATGATTACTCAAATGGAGACATTAAGAACTAAATTTGGATCAGCTGTTGTTGGGCACTCTTAGAAGCTTTTTTTTTTCATACCCCATCAATTGAGAAGGATGTTAAAATTGTGGAAAAGTATAAATGAAGAAAAGAGTAAGAATTGTTGAGCAAGCCAGTATTAAAGCAAGCGTGGGCTGTGACTATGCATGGGACAGCTCTTGCACAGCACAGAAGCACAATGGATTTATGGCCTGGAGAAATTGGGCCGTTTCTTACCTCACCCCTAGTAGCATGTACGGTTGACTCAAAGTAGAAAAGACTACATATAAAATTCTTCGTCTTATTTCAAATATTTTTGTGATTAATAATTTTATTGTTACTGGATGGTAAAATATGAATAGTATTCTATCTGTGATTCATTTTTTAAGTTTTTATACAAATTGTTCAAATAAGACAAATGATCAAAGCGTTATACATAGAAATCGAAAAATAAAATCATTATGGGACAGATCACAGATGTAGTACATTAGATAGCACTCCCTTTGATCGATAATATTTGTTCTTTAGAATATGATTTGGTTCAATTTTTAAAATTCTGACCGTTGATAATTTCCTAAATAAGTAATTTAAATATAAGACAAATACTACACATGAATTCTCCCCGAAAAGTACTATCACAATATATAAACTTATTACATTTTATAAATTTATGTTACCATAAATTGTGTTTATTGGAATTTTTGAAGTTTAACCAAATCTTATTAAAACGATGAATATTTTTTTGACCGGATGGAGTATATCCTATTAATATAAATATAAACACTTCTGTTTAGATCTCTACTGTTAATATGTTTAACCTAAAATTAGGTTTTTATAATATGGAATGAGACGGAGCAAAAAACTTTGCTACCGGGGGTGAGGTTCTCTGCCACATCTTTACGGGCAACACAACAAATTTTGGTCGATGCAGATTTAGTACTATACGTACGTACGCCTGGTCGCCTGCTACGTATACAGAATATTAATGGCACAAAACAACACTTGCTGTGGTATTATATCATTTAATCCGATCCAACGGTGCCCACGTGCCTTACCCTAACCTGCACAGACGCGACTCCTCTAACCTAAGCGAGAGTGATGTGAATGGCTGATAGTGGACTCCGTTGTTCATAGACCCATACGTCAACCACCATAACGTAAGTTTGAGGAGCCGATTCTATATGCCCACAGATCGATCTGCAAACTTTGCAAAAGGACGGCATCCAAGTTAACTTTGCCGGTTACAACAATATCCACCGTCGGCTATTATTAGATATGGACACACAATTTTGCAAACACAAGATGCTTACCCGGAGTCAGTTCGGCTGATTTTCCGAACGCAAGATGAAAAATATAAATTAATATAGGACTGATTGAATATTAACTATTAAGACTTGAGAAATGTATTTATTTGATCTTGTAAAGTAAATTCGACATAAAACGTTTTCGCATGATACTTTAATACTTGCATTTGAAAAATGTATTTATTTCATGCAAGTATTTTCTATTATTTGAATTTCATATTAAAGTATAATTATTTCTAACAATATTTATAGTGCTACTTATTATATCAAATCACTTCTAATTTGAAATTATTTTATCATCATTTCCTCACGACCAATCATTCTTCATTTATTAAAGAACATCATGCTATTTTCTTCTTAATGTAAATATGCTAAGAAATGCTTACTCCATTAGTTTTATGATATAAGACGTTTTAGCTGGGACGAGATATATACATGTATTAATAATCTAATAGTATTCATATAAGTTTAGTTATTGCGGTAAAACAATACAGTATATTTTCAAACGGAGGTAATATAATTAGTCAATTCCATAGACCGACAAGAGCAGGCCCTTGGGACCACTCTAATTATTTTGTTGGACTTGCAACTGTTGGAAGCACGGTGAAAACATGTGTGTCTAGCACTGTAAATATTTGCTAATCGTGGTTTAATTAGGCTTAAAAAATTTGTCTAATGAAATAGCCTTTATTTATGCAGTTAGTTTTGTTATCAGTCTATATTTAATACTCCTAATTAACGTCAAACATCCGATGTGACAAGAGACAAAAAAAGTCCCTGGATCCAAACAGCCACATACTCCATCTGTCCCACAAAGAATCAATTCTTTTATTTTCGTGTTTAGCGTTTGACCATTTGTCTTATTTAAAAAAATTTCAAGAAATTTTAAAAAAAATTAGTCACACTTCAAATACTATTCATGATTTATCATATAATAAAAACAAAAATATTAATCATAATTTTTTTTTCAAATAAGATGAAGAGTCAAATATTATAGAAAAAAAAGTAAAAGATTGATTTATTTTGGGACGGAGGAGAAAGCATTTGAGGGCAAACTTGACACTGTCTCTACGCGTGTGTCTGTGCACGGTGTACATGGCCCATATGAGCCAGTGGGACGGTATGACAACAACAGCCTGCTGGCCATCTCAATATTTCTCGCGCCAAGTCGTATTATAAAACTTTCTGATTTTTTTCTATATTAATTCATATGTCAATTTATATGTTTTGCATATGTATTCATATACTTACTAGCTGAATGTATGTGTTTTGCAAAGGATAAAAACATATTATGTTATTCCTAGAATAAGTAGAAAAATATTCATATCAATTTGATTTTATATGGATATCTATATAGATTTGATTGATTTTTAATAATATGAAGTTAAGGAGGTAAATTATAAAAATGCAATGAGAGTAGGTGGTGGTGGTGGAGACTTTTATAGTAGTAAAGATTAATACATATATGAATCTAGACAAGATTGAAAAGTTCTATAAAGATATGTTTGGTTGGATGGACATCTCTGGATAAGAGATGACCGCGTAGGTTTTTAATATGTTTAGTCCGTGGGCGGAACCGAATATGACGATCCAGGAAAGTAATATTTCATGAATACAATGGATATAGGCCAAATTGATTTGAACTCATCCATCTTCGTCATTAGTGATAATTAGCCTATTTGGTCATTAATTAGTAATTGCCTAGTGTTACTTAGTGATCATAAATGTATTTTATTGTTTATTTGTACTAATTACAAATTTACAATAAGATCTATGATGATTAACTTATCCATCTGATCAAATAAAAATATTAGATCATCTTATCTATTAAATCAAAGATAAAACTGGATCACCGTATCGCTGAAAATATGGATGGTCAATTAGTCGTATCCTATCTCACTTTGACCGCCAACCAAACGCACCCTAATGTGGAACGGAGTTAATACCTTTGTTTCAAAATATGATTATTTTTTATCTATTTTGTTTGTCTCAGAACAAATATATTTTTGAGCAATTATTGTATCAAAGTTAATGGAAATAGAAAATAAAGACATTTCTACTATCTTTTATGTTTTATTGGTATATGTGAGATCGATAAAGAAACAAGGTTATTTTAGCACGGAGTACTGATAACCCATTTTCTTTCCTATCACCAAACAAAGTCAGGTTTGGTCCCCTTCACTATGACAGATTCTATAATTGATCACAGACGTGCACTGCAGAGCTCTACTCATATCAAAAAATATATATATTTCGAGGGAACTTACAACAGCGAAATTTTAGGAAATTTTGGATCTAACAAGTTTAAATTTAAATGTCTGGTTACAAGTTTTCGGCAGGGTGGGGGAGAGGGCGAAATTTAGGAAGAGGGTGATCGCTTAGCTTTATCAGAAAAAATAAATGATATATTTATAAACGGAAAATAATTTATGAATTAATTTTTTATATATGTGTTTGTAGTAGTTTAAAAGCCAAGGCTGAAATATGAACTAAGATTAAGAAAACATCAAAACAAACACTAAATTAAAATTTTAAATTTTAGCACGTAACCATAGGGAAAAGTGAAAAGACGGTGATGAAAATTGTAAAGTGAATGTTGAACCCTACATGTGTCATATTAGTACGTCTAAATTCTGGTACACGTTTAATCACGCACGCCCAGGTAAGTTTTCAAAACTAGTTTGGCGCTTCTTAAGATTCATACCGTCAAGGGTGAGTATGTGCAAGAGGGTTAGGGATGCATGGGTTTAGCGTGAGTGCTTGCTTACATGCATCATGATCTGTGTAAGTTTGTGCTACATCGATCTCTCCTTAAAAAAAAAATAATTTTGGCTTCCAACTCAAGTCCTATAATTTTTCAGAGCTCAACGTGATATCCCCAATTTACTAACTCCAATGTAATTATTGTTCAAGAAATGAATAAACATCTTTTCGCTTCTGTTTATAAGCTAAAATTTAAATTTCCAATCTTAAATTTGAAATAAATTTTGAAGGTTTTTCATTATAGTTTATTTTTCACCATTGGCTTTTAGATCGTTCAGAACACATGTAAATGTTTATTCACAAAATATTTTTCATTTGCAAACATGACATTTATTTTATGGGACAAATAAATGAAGCTAAAATTAAAGCTTTTATGGGACCAAGGTACTACATAAGAAATACTTAAAAAATTACCCCATAGAAAGGACTATATAATTGGGTTATCCTAATTTCAGTCTAATAAAAACATGATTTCTTTGGAAAAAGAGTTATTGAAATGACATATTTAAAAACAAAAACTAATATGTGAATAAACCTATTATAAATGTATTCTTGGCGATATAAAAATTAAGGTTGGAAAATAACTTTGGTGAAAAAAAAAAGCCAAAATCAACATTAAATTTAAAGATAAAAATATAAATTTTGACTTATAAGTATAAGCGAAAAGATGGTATTAAAAGTATTATATAATTGGGTTACCTAATAAGGTCGTGCACAATGCTCCACTCTAGCGGGTGGTCTCAAGAATCCACATCAGATTGGAACCGAGCTGGAAGAGAGAGGGAAGAAAACAGGTGGTTTCTTCAAGCTTTCGTGTCTCCTCTGTAAGGCCTCCTTTGACTTAAAAGAAAATTTATATGAATTTTAAAGGATTTTATTACTATAATAATTTTTTCTACAGAGCCCTTTGAATCAAAGAAAAGTACCTTATGAAATCCTATGAAATTTCTATGAAATGCTTTTTCTCATACAAGTTTTGGAGGAAATTTAATAAGAGGTAGAACCTAATAGAAAAAAATCATTCAAGTCTTTATCTCTACTCAAATTCCTGTATTTTTTCTGTGGTCCAATCAAACGGACATTTTTATGTTTTTCATGTGTTTTGCAATTTTCTATTTTATACTTATATTTATATCAGAATCATATATTTTTTCTATTTTTCTGTTTTTTTATTCATGTGATTTAAAAGTAGCCATAAGACGCGGTAGCCTTGTACTGAAAATGATAAGTGCATGTGGTCCCTTCTCAAGATGCTTGCAAGATTATTACCATGGTTGAAGATAGAAGCTCAGGCAGGCGGTGACCGGAGGGGGAGACGGTGTCCGCCGTACCAAGGTCCGTCCCCGCGCCATCCCGAGTTTCGCTCGTGCCGCCGCCCTGAGCTCCGACAGCCCTCGCGCGTCGAGCTCCGGCAGCCACCACCCTGAGCTCTGCCCCCGTGCCTTGAGCTCCAGTAGTCGCGTCTTGAGAGTATGGAGACGAGGAAGATGGATGGAGGATTTTGGGATTTCTTTTTTATATTTATTTTTTACTGTGGGGGTGTTTGTGTAAAATAATGGAGTACTAAATTAATTAGAAAAAAAGAGGACTGAAATATATAATTACAAAGACGGATATATAAATTAAAGACACCTCTTAAGCCGCTTTATATTATACTCCCTCTATCCCTAAATGTTTGACGCCGTTGACATTTTATACATGTTTGACTGTTCGTCTTATTAAAAAAGTTACTTAAATATTAATTATTTTTATATTATTTCGTGTATTATTAAATATATTTTTATACATATATATAGCTTTATATATTTGACAAATTTTTTTAATAAGATAAATGGTCAAATGTGTATAAAAAGTTAACAGCGTCGAATATTTAGGGACGGACATGGTATATAGGTAGCAGTTGAAACCACTAACGTGCATGACCGGCCTGATGGTCCCTGTTGTGCTCGTGAGGTCAGCCAGGCTCGATCCAGTATTTCAGGGGAAGCAAACAAAAGCTGATATGACGAGCTCAAAATATAAAAAAGTATAATATTATCTTTGAGATTTTCTGGATGAATACGAAGGAACATGCCTCTAGATTAATAATACGATCATTTTTGTCGTTTCTAGTCAATCATAATAAATTATTTTTAATTAATCATTGTATTAGAGTTTTCAGAAGCCATGAATAAATATACTAGGAATATATAAAATATAAAATAAGTTACAATTTGATAAAGTAAGTGGAGAATATTCTAGTCATCCTACTTCGTATTGATACGTGTAAAAATAAAGTTATTATGAAAAAAAGTACTTAACATCTTTTTCATTTAAGGAAGCAGATAATACCTAAATTATGGCATGTTCAAAGATTTAGCCTATTATTAACTCTTAACTCATTCACATCAGCAATATTAACTCATTTTATTAGCGTATTTATAAAGGTAGATTTAGGTATTTATTAATACAACAGAATATTTTTTTATTACTCTTCTTTCCTCTTAGTCTACCCTATGCAATAAATTTTTTTAAATAAATACTAAGAATCGACTCTAAGCCGTTATTATACATAACAACCGTTTTTCTTTTTTCTCACTCATCTTTCCTCCGTATCATCATATTTACTCACATGACAAGTCAACTGATAATCGCTACTGTATATGCCGTTATATGGAATAACTTGGAGCAGTAGACCTATGCCATCAGCACTCAAGTACTGTTCCACGAACATCCTGTGCTAGTGCCGTGACTCCTGGCTTTGGTCACTTCCGGCTCTCTGTCGATCTCACTAGCTGCCATGTCGTCTTGCCAGAAGAAGAATCCTTTAATTATTAGTGGCCTTTAGTTCTAGAAAATTATCATCCAAAAATATCGTATCGAATCTTTAACATTTAAATAGAACAAATCGTGAGACGAATCTTTTAAGCCTAATTAGTCCATTATTAGTTATAAGTGTTACAGTAACCCGCATGCGCTATGACGGATTAATTAGGCTCAAAGGATTCGTCTCGTGGTTTCTAGCCAAGCTGGGAAATTCGTTTTTTCTTTCGTGTCCAAAAACAACTTTTGACATCCGATCAAACAAACATCTGATGTGATAAAAAAATTTCATTTCTCTAACTAAAACACCCCCCCCTAAAACAAGACGTGTTTTATCTACTGCTGATGATGCTATCTCAATCTCGCTAGTGGTACTGATTTTTTAAGACCTGGCTAACTTTTATGACACGTTTTGCGCGAGCTGCGTGTAGACCTATACCACGTCAACGTACGTCTCCCGCGTTTACACTTGGAATGGACAGCCGTGATTTTATATAGGTGGTGTGTAGACGGACAAAATTTTTGGGAGAAGTGTCACATCAAATATTTGTTCAGATGTTTAAAGTGGTTTTTGGACACGAATGAAAAAACGAATTTCACGGCTAGCCTGGAAACCGTAAGACGAATCTTTTGAGCCTAATTAATCTATCATTAGCACATGTCAGTTACTGTAGCATTTATGGCAATCATGGACTAATTAGGCTCAAAAGATTCGTCTCAAGATTTCTTTCGTAACTGTGCAATTAGTTTTTTGGTTCATCAATATTTAATGCTTTATTTAGGTGTCTAAAAATTTGATATGATATTTTTGGAAAAATTTTTTGGGAACTAAACAAGGCCATATTCTCCATTTGCACATTATAAGATATTTTAAATACATTTATTTATGTTTAGACATAGATGTTTTATATACGTTTATATGAATCTACGTACCAAGATTTCTTATAATATAAAATAGTGATAATATGATTTTGAAAATAGCGTAAGTCATGCCTTTGAAATCATTACTTCATTACTGGGCATACTTAAAAAAAATATCGTGTCTTTTCTTGAATAAGTTCATACGAGAAAACGGATCAACTTTCATAAACAAATAAGAATAAAAAATGATCTCTATGGTAGGGTACTACTGTACTACCAGTAGAATCGATCAAAGACCATCGATTTATATGAGTATATTGTGGTTTTATCAAGATGTTTTATCCATTCAGCGGACTATATAGATACCTAGCACGTACCCAACGACGTATCCTTTTGCATGCCCGCAAATATACTATGTTAACCATACGAGACCATATTATTAGATAATTATGCCTCTTTATATTTCTACTGACGTCAAGTGAAGTGATAGTTAAAATAGATCCAAACCATTTGGTAAAATTAGATTAAGGATTCATATTTACTCTACTATATTAGAGAGCACAAGCACTATAACGAGGCTCAGAATGAGAAATGCTATGAGCGAGAATACAAATCGACCGTCTGAATCCAAAGCCAAAAACCGAGTAACGTTTTATCACTTGGGCCGGTATGTAACGTCGAAAAAATGTACTCCCTGCTTGTCTAAATATTTGGTACCATTGACTTTTTGACACATATTTGACCGTTCATTTTTTATTAATTTTTTTTATAAAATATGTAAATTTTTTATATGCATAAAAATATATTTAACCATAAATAAAATAATATAAAAATAATTAATAATTATATATTTTTTAAATATAACAAATAGTTAAACATATATAAAAAAATCAATGACGTCACGGATGAAGTAGTTTTGTTGCCGAGCACCTTCAAAGACAGCAGGAGACAACGCCTACGACAAGGCAATGCAAATCATATGCAACATCCAAAGCAAACAGAGGGAAATACTCGAGTACAACTAAGACCAGCACGGTTAAATAATGGAGTACGGCTAAGAAAATTACTCCATATGTTCCAAATAACTCCATTTTCACGTACCCACCCTATACATATTTCTCTCGAGTCAGGCGTTGAAGGGGAAGCATTCTTGGGATTTTAGATGAGTGTACTTTTAATTTGTAATGTTTGTTTGAGATAGAAATAATGTACTCCCTTAGTTCTAATATATAAGTAATATACAAATACCAAGAAACATTTAATCATACATTGACTTAGTACAAACCAGCCAATACATGCTACCTATTTTTCTTTAGTTTATTGTTTTATCCATGCGTATAGCAATGTAATCAATGCGCGTCTTATATTTTGGAATAGAGAAATAAAATGGTTGTGACTTATATTTTGGAACGGAGCTACTATGAAGATTTTTTTTATCAAAACCCGTAAAATCATGTAGAGAATGAGACACATTTGCTAGCACACGCTGTCCCAAATGTAGAAGATTTTTTTTATCAAAACCCGTAAAATCATGTAGAGAATGAGACATATTTGCTAGCACACACTATCCCAAATGTAGAAGAATTTTTTTTTTATCAAAACCCGTAAAATCATGTAGAGAATGAGACACATTTGCTGGCACACACTATCCCAAATAAAAAAATTGAAGGTAAGTGTGCGAAATTAAATAGAAAATATTATAATTAATCAAAAAGAGTATATAGGAAGAGAAATTGCTAGTATATGTTAAAACAGTTCTAAATGATGCTATTGTTTAGTCGGATTAAGTTTGAGAAAAAAAAAGACTATATTGCACTTTAATAATGAGGAACGAATAAACATACGAGGTTAGGTTGGGGATAAAATAGAAATAATATTTAAATAAGAAGTGATAGATAGGTAATGTGAATAATGTTATAAATGATTATATTTTATGATAAGATTTAAATGCTAAAAATAAATACTTACTCTGTCTCATATTAAGTTTATTTTTAGCCTCTTTTATTTGTCCCAAAATAAGTTTATTTTTAGAGTATTTATTGCATCGAAATTTATGAAAATAGAAAATAAATATATTTTGAGTAGACAAAATGAGAAATAGTTGCATTGGAATTTGCTAAAATATGGGTGTTTTAATCTTTTTGGTATTATTTGGTATATGTGGGATCAGTGAAAAATAAATTTATTTGATACTAACTCCGACTCATAGAAAATATATTTTTGCATTGTTTATGTTCTAACATTCGATCGTCCATCTTATTTGAAAAAATATAAATATAATTAGTATTGTTATTAGATAATAAAAAATGAATAGTACACATAAAAATAGTCATAATTGTTTTAAATAAAACGAACGATTAAAAGTTAGACATGAAAATACAGTTATATTAGTAAGGGGTATATTTTAAGAGAGAGCAAATAGTAATCTCTTCTACATCTAGGACAAGGTAAGAGCAAGATTAATAATATAGCCAGTAAATTGGCTATATGAATCTATATAGTAGTTGGTTGTTTATAATTAATATATGGCTCATCTATCTCTCTTACAGAGTTTTAGTTCTTATACTAAAGTTAGCTATAAGTTTATAGCCCGCTTCTTCTCTACTCATAGCTAACTATAAACTCCAATTTATCTATAATCAATCTAATAGCCAATTCATACAATAGTTACTTACAAAACATCAACACATGGTCCCACATGTCATACACATATTTTGTTTTGGAGCCGTGTGTAGCTGGCTACAAATTAGACAGCCAGCCTCTTTTTTTCTTCTCTCTTATCTATTTAAAATATACTTATTATAAATGGTTTATAGCCTATTGTTGTCCCTGATCTAGGCAGCCCTAAAGGCATCTTTGCCAGAACATCATGGTGCAGGAATCTACTCCGTAACCATCAATTTCATCTCACTTCAGCCACATCTTCACATCTGGAGTATGGTTCAAATCATGTCGTCCTGTGGACACGATGTTCGAGGGAGGGGTACAAATTAATAATAGGCCCAGTGGCTCCCTCTAATTACCAAGCACCTTGCCAGCACTGCACTGCACTATCGTGGCACACGTGATTTTGCCATTTTAATCTTACACATCGATCTCATTTATCCAGAAAAATATCTCACGTTTCCGTATAAGTATGGCCTACTACCAGCTGTATCAACGTATGTTTGGATTCGGACTCTATTAAATATATAGACCGATAACAAAACTAATTTTATAAATAAAAACTATTACATTAGATAAATTTTTAAGTATAATTAATCCACCATTAGCAAATAGATTTGTCTCACGAGATAGTCTAGAGTATGGGGTGAGTTTTATTAATAGTCTATATTTAATATTCTAATTAGTGTCCAAATATTGGATGTGACAGTGACAAAAAAAAGTTAGAGAGAAACAAGCACCACCATACTCACCTTGTTAGTAATATAACAAGTTTTAGTATTTAAATTTACCGTGAAATATAAGTAATTTATACGCATATGTTGTCTTTGCAACGAATTAACAACTTTCGCCACTAAAATTTTCACCTACTTGATGTTCTCATCAAATAATAACATATTTTCTTTTAGTTCCATTAGTTTTTTATATATGTGCTTGGCTCTAAAACTTTATATATGCTGGGACGAAGGGAATAGCCACGTCATGATCAATAAAATTGGTGAGCTGTTTTAGATCTCACTTTAACGTTGGTAGACAATTCGGGCTCTACCATTTATTCTATTTATGGGGGCAATTGTAACCATTCTATTCAGCGTCACCGTTAAATTTTTGGGGTTTTGCTATGGATTTTTGAAAAACAAATTTCAGTACATAATTTTTTTAAATATTGTTTTATACACTATCAACTTATAACAACTAATTCATTATTTGTGCCCGAATAATTATCCCAAAGCCATTCAGAATCCCATTTTATTAAGCAGAAAACAATATAATTGTATTTATATGTTTATTTGCATATTAATTACATACGAGATACACCAGCAAGAAGTATCAAATATCAATTTGTATATGCGAACATATGTCCTAATTTTTTTTTATATTTATGGATAAAGAGTGAGCAATAAGGCCAATTTCAATGGAAATTTCATGGATAACAAATAGGGTGCCACATAAACATTTTTGAGATGTGTAAAATATTAATGAAGAGAGATGAAATGAGTTTTATGGAGATAAAACCTTCTGTGCACCGTTAACTAGATAGCTTGTGTCTTGCATGTAAGATAAGAAACAATAATAGATAAAACTATGCATTGAGAAAAATGTGTTTTATCCTAAATTCACTTTTTTGATAACATGTTATGAAACTTATGTTAAAGATGGCCTAATCATCTTAGTAGTGGACAAGGAAATAATAGTCGACAAAAAGAACATATATAATAGCAAGTGTCATATGCCACTCGTCTAACAATAAAGCATTACCGACACTTTTTGTCTGTAAAAGATAACTTTAGCCCCCAAACACGTGTCGATCAACGTTCCTTTTGATCAACCGTAGATGACCTCCTGGCCGCGCCGTAGCACCTCGTGAGTGCATGACGTCTGTCGAGTTCTCTTAGCGACGAAAAGATTATCTGAACTTTTTTATGGTCATTTAATCTTATAAATAATAAAATTAACTATAATAAAATTAAACATATATTTTAGATAGGTCATAAGTAAACTTTTTGTGTTGTTTAGCGTTTGGAAACCGTAAAAAATAAGGAATAATATAAGGATAATTTGTATAAATAAACTGAATGTAACTATATCTTATGTGGGTTTTACTCCTCCCATATACGAACCCTATAACGAAACAAAAGACAATGCATGTCGCTTGTATTACTCCATTTTAAACCAAATTATATCTGATACGGGTACGTAAATTTAGATCAAGGGGTACACATATAACATTAATTAATAAACCATTGATAAAAGATTTTGTAGACCAAGTTTGTGGACATATATATCTCTCTTAAGTAGATTTTCCCCTTGTCACTTCTCCGACATGAAAAACAAATAGCAGATTATGGGGGAGCCTCTAGTCACCTCGGATGTTTGGATTATTATAATAATAGTAAATGTAAACTATTAATAAAACCTATCCATGATTTTGGACTAATTCGTGAGACTAATCTAATGAGTCTAATTAATCCATGATTAGTATATGTGATGCTACATTAAACATTTGCTAATTATTGATTAATTAGGCTCAAAAATTTCGTATAGCAGATTAGGTCTTATTTATGAAATTAGTTTTTTATTAGTCTATGTTTAATTCTTAAAATTAGTATCCAAACATTCGATATGACATGGGGCTAAAAAGTTTAGCCCCATCCAAACGACTCCTATGAAAGCTAAAAAACTTGAAAACTGAATTAATATTATTTTTAAAGTAACTTTTGTACAGTTAATTTTTTTAAAAAAACTACCATTTAATAGTTTGTCATGTGAGCGTTGTGCCGGTGAAAAACAAGAAAGTATTTCTTCTGTTATATTATAAGATGTTTTGATGTAACTAGAATGATCTATGAATAATATATATTTTATATATATCCATTTATTAGCATTCACGTAACTTGGAGAGGATATGAAAGGAGAGAAAAACACATACCTTAAGTAACTCCATACTAATCAGGACGAAGTAGTCGGCGTCGTTGAAAGGGTTTGGGTCCTGCCATTTCATTTTCTGAGCATACTTTATAAATGTTTAAAAGCAAATATTAAATCTAAAATTAAAATTAAAAAAGTACTAGGACTTTTGTACGTACCGTTCCGCGGTATCCGCGTGGGAGAGAATGCGGAGGAAAGCGAGTAGACTGCTGCGTGGGGGGAGTCCACGTCATCCGGCTGGCACCGGGCCCCACAAACCCGTAATTTACCAAACTACCCCTACCTAGCCCACCCCCCTCCCTCCCTCTCTCGCTTCATATCCCCTCCCCTCCGCGTGTCTCGCCTCTTCTAGCAATCCAGCCAGCCATCGTCGCGACCCCTCCCCATCCATCTCGCGCGGACTCCCCCCACCGCCGCCGCCCGCGGCGGAGACGGCCACGGCCACGGCATCCTCCTCCTCCTCCCTCCCTCTTCCTCAAGGTAGGCTCCCCCCTCCCCTCCCCTCCCCTCCGGTGGATTCCGCCCGTTCTCGTCCCCCCACCCAGGGAGAGAGCAGATCAACTTCTGCCCGTCTCTCGTTTCATCCGTTGTGCTCGCGCTCCTCGCGATCCCGCTCGCTCGTTCGTTCGGCCGTCGCTCGTCGTGGATGTTTTTTTTCCCTGGTTCGGGGGTGGTGGCATTATTGGTGTCGTTGTTGTTGTTGTTTGGCATTTCGGAGTTTAGGATGGATTGTTACTAGGATTGGCTGCGGGGGTTGAGGTTGTCTGGATCAAGGTGGTGATGGTGGTGAAGGGGAAAGTTTTGCCTTCTCTGCCCCCGTTTGATCGAGGGGGGAAGATTGGCGGAATCGCGAGTCGCTGTCTCGGATTCCGGCGTCTAGCGCGGTAGGTGTCGCTTTGTTCGTTTCTGCATCTCCATTGGGTTCTTCATCCACGCCGCGGGATTCCACTGGGTGGCCCTCTGTTCGCTACCCCTCGTTGTCCGCGCTCGCCATTATTGGCGCGCTCGGCTCGGCTTCCATCGCTGCTGCTGACCAGTCTCTTCCATTATTACGGATCGCCGCCTTCATGGATTGCTCTGCAATCGTAGTCTCTGTGTTTATGGCTGTTTCTATCATTGGTGTTTAGGTTGGGGATATCTCTGATCTATAATACTCTCCTGGACTTGATGGGTTAGGTTGGAATCTTGTGTGTAAGACCCGTAGGTGTGGTGGAACTGAATGCCTCGTCGATTGTCTTGTGATCTTGATGCTTACCTATGGTTTGATTGATTTGTGAACAGCCACTGTTTCACGAATGCTGATTAGATTAGCACCCTTGATGACATTTTGCTCATTCTACTGCTGTAACTGAGCCTTTTGGTCACGGGGAGAGAGAGAGAGAGAGAGAGCCTTGATTTGTTGCTGTATTTTTATTCACCTGTACCTACTTGAATCTTTTGCATTATCTTGCAAATCATGTGCTGGATTTCCAGTTATGATTTCGGGGGAACCTTGTCGTCACTCACTCTGCCCTTTCGTGATGCTGCCACTTTTAGTTGGAAGCACTGCCATCTAACTGCTCTTGGACTGCATGCAGGATAGCACTAATGCTCTCGTTCTGCAACCAGCGAATTTCTGTTGTCATAACTATTTCCTGTCTACTGTGGTTTTATTTCAATTGTTAAAGCTTTACTCTGACTTAATAAATGCTTTCATTATTTGCAAGGTTTATATTGTTTGCACGGGCAAGATCCATTCACTTGCTATATTTGTAAAGCAAATGAACACTGGCGCCTTCTAAAAACAAACATATTAGTATTTATTTCCTTTCGCTGACCTTTTTGTACTACCTACTACTGTTGGCTTTTGTTTAGGGGGTGGTACTGGTGCACTGTTTTTAATGTATGGCATATCTGTTGCCATGCATAATAAGTTCCTCGACAGTATAACCACTGGATTTCTTGTTCTTGTAAATGGGGTAGACTTTGTCATAGTACGGATTATACGTTTTCTTAGTTATGACTTCATGTTTAAGAATGTCCATGTCGTTTTTAACTTTATGAAGTGCTGTTTGGTTCTTCTCCTTCCCCAAAAACACATGGAAGGATTCTTACCACTAGCTTATCTCACTAGTTCTAGCAGGAACCTTATATTGACACGTTTTCTTAGAGCATGAGAAGTAAACATAGCACCATCTTTATAGTTGTGCATTGACTTGATTTTTTTTCTTCCAGATGGACAGCCATAACTCAGTACCTCCCCAGATTGCTGAAGTGAGAATGGACATCTCATCATCTACTTCACTAGCAGCTGGGAACAAAATTTGCAGAGGTGCTGCTTGTGATTTTTCTGAATCCAGCAATAGCTCAAAAGATGCAAGGGAGAGAGTGGCTTCTATGAGGAAGCTCATCATTGCTGTGATCCTTTGCATTATATTCATGACAGTTGAGGTGGTAGGAGGAATCAAAGCAAACAGTCTGGCAATCTTAACTGATGCAGCCCATCTCCTTTCGGATGTTGCAGCCTTTGCCATATCTTTGTTCTCTCTTTGGGCAGCTGGATGGGAAGCTACTCCACAGCAGTCATATGGATTCTTCCGTATAGAAATTCTTGGTGCACTGGTTTCTATTCAGCTCATATGGCTACTTGCTGGTATTCTTGTCTATGAAGCTATTGTAAGGCTCATTAACGAAAGTGGCGAGGTCCAGGGCTCTCTCATGTTTGCTGTCTCAGCTTTTGGCTTATTTGTTAACATCATAATGGCTGTCTTGCTTGGTCATGACCATGGGCATGGACACGGACATGGGCATGGTCATTCACATGACCATGATCATGGTGATTCTGATGACAACCATCAACACCATGACGGTGAAGAGCATGGCCATGTACATCACCAAGAGGATGGCCATGGAGGTTCAATAACTATCAAAACTAATCATCATCACCATTCTGGCACTGGACAACACCACCATGATGCTGAGGAACCATTGCTTAAGAATGAAGCTGATTGTGACAGTGCCCAATCTGGTGCTAAGGCTGGCAAGAAGGCTCGTCGTAATATCAACGTACACAGTGCTTATCTGCACGTTCTTGGGGATTCTATCCAGAGTATTGGTGTAATGATTGGAGGAGCAATCATCTGGTACAAGCCTGAATGGAAGATTATTGATCTCATATGCACCCTCATCTTCTCTGTAATTGTGCTGTTCACCACAATCAGGATGCTGCGCAACATCCTTGAGGTCCTGATGGAGAGCACGCCGCGTGAGATCGATGCCACCAGGCTTGAGAATGGCCTCCGCGACATGGACGGTGTGGTTGCGGTACACGAGCTGCACATCTGGGCCATCACGGTGGGGAAGGTTCTACTGGCATGCCATGTGACAATCACTCAGAACGCAGATGCTGATCAAATGCTCGACAAGGTTATTGGGTACATCAAATCTGAGTACAACATCAGCCATGTGACAATTCAGATTGAGCGCGAGTAGGATCGAGACAGGTAGTGTTGGGGGGGGGGGGGGGGGGGCGTTCAAGTTAGGAACCTGGTTTTTTCACTGGTTTTCGTGGTCTATGTTAGCTCTGCAGTTGCAAAGGCGGCATCAAATCATCAAGAGCCCGACAAAAACTTGCAGGTTCATCTGAATGCTAGCTATGAATGCTATTTGTTATGTACGTGTTATTACTCCTATCTAGTAGTCAATTAGTTGAGGGGATGCTATGTCAGTCTGTAGTCGGTGGTGTACTCACCTGGATGCAGTTCAGACAAGTTTTTCAGGCACCTGGTAAGTAGGAGTACATCTAATCTATCTCCCTGTTGCGTTTTGTAGCCTAGCGCCCCTGTCGTACTCTACTTTTATGTAAATCTGTACTGGGCATGGGAACAATAATGAAGTTTCGTTTCTCCTGTTGCTATCTGCTTTGCTTTTGCTTCTTGCATTCGAAAACCTACTGGAGAAGTGTATATTGTCTATTGTTAAACTTGGTCATAAAAAAACGAATTGATTAGTGCATTGCTTCTCATTCCTTAAAATACAAAACAAATACATAGGCATAAAGAAATCAATTGACTAGTGGAGCAATAATATTAGCTCCGGTTCACGATATAAAACGATCTGACCCTTTCCTATATACATGGACAACAATAAATCAATAGATATATTATATAAAATATATCCATTGATTTAATGATAAATATAGATATAGTTAAAATATTTTATAACGTGGAAGAATACAGATAGTATGTGACAATAGAGGTTGCAGAATGCTTGGTTGCTGCGGTAGAGCTCGCAGAGGTTGACTCTGAGCCTGGCAATTTTTGCTACAGCCGCAGCCGTGGAGCCAAAAGCCGGGGGGCATCCATATCCGACGTGATCGTCAAGTCGCTGCTTGCACGCTAGCTCCGGCGATGTCCACCGCGCCGGGGAGCGTTGTAGCCAGTGGAAGCACCCGCCGGCGTCCCGGGGAGGCATGGTGCAAGCCACGGAAACGAAAATATAAGTATTAAGACTACACGAGGCCTCTGCAACAGCAGCTCGATGGATCTACCACTCCCACCTGCCCGTCGCCGACGTGAAGGTCTCCACGATCATGTGGCGGTGCCTGCGGCGGACCATGAGCACGGCGGTGAGGGCAAACCTCCTCGTCGTCGCGGCGTCGTGGTGGAGGCCGGAGTTGGTGTCGTGCTCCGCGCGGGCGCTCATCGGTGGTCATGGGCCTCATGGCGCTACAGCTTCTGTGCTAGATCTAACTTGAATTAAATTCAATTTATAAATTTGCTATTCTTGTACTACGAAGTTTCTAATAACAATGAAAAAAATATAAGTTGGACGTAGCACAATATGTAGGACATACTAAATGCTGTGAATTTTGTATCCTAGTAGTACTTTGATGAAACAAACTCTCAAAACAGTTTGCTTTTGGATCGAATTCCCCTGCAGAGTGAAGCCATAGGACATCAGGCCCAACACAGTTCCTCCAGATGGAAAAAAATGATTAGTTGGGCTTTCGGCCTGGATGTCATCGTTGGGATGGGTTGCAGACTTGCAGCGATTTTGGGTGGATCGGATCGGATCGGTTTTGCTAAGAAAACTCCCGTGATCTTTTCACTGAAATCACATGAATGTAACTATAATACAAAATCACATGAGAAGTTTTAGCATAACCGGGGCTGGGATCCGATTACCCCGTGATAAAAGTTTTATTATCTCGCTGACAAAACAGCAAGTGAAATACGTTATTAACCATTAGAAAACAATTTCTATGCAAAACTTTTATATACGTGTTTTTAGTGATTTAATAGTCAATCCTGAAAAATAAATTATGATAAAAAAAAACAACATTAACTCTATATTTAAGTTTTAGTATTTAAATTTTGGTTTACAAGCATAAGCATTGACGAAAAGAAGAAGACTAATGTTGTTTTGCTTAGCTTATTCTTAGTTTTCTTTTATAACTATTACACACATGTTTTTTTAATGGTTAAACTGTGTGTTTTATTAAAATTTCTCTATAGAAGTTTATCATATATCTTATATTTCTAAAATAGATTTTTAACTGTAGTTGTTAACCAACCATTTACCAATTAAATAGCCGTAGAAAACCAAATAATCTTCCATGTCCGACAAGCTTGACCTATGGAACATGGGTAAATTGATGATTATTTCTCCGCCCCAAAAGGTTCATTTCAAACTAAGTTATGTCGACATGCTCCCTGTTAAACAGAAAAATTTCAACAACTCCTTGTTGATCCGGCCCAATTCAATATGGCCATGTTTATGCAATTTTTGATATTCAACTCTTATTTTTCATTTAAATGGTACTATGTGTATGTCAATATAAATATATTTCTGGCACTGTGGAGGCAAGTCAGTTAGAAGTGAAAAGTGTCTTAAATGTTTTTTATTAAATAGGAAGATTGTTTGAAGCGTGAAATAGGTAAGCGTAAAATGGTTAGAGATTTGAATCATTGAATGTGAGGTAATTGAATGAGGCAATTAGTACTCTATCTATAGATACACTATTTATATGACAAATTTTAATTCTAGAAATATTCTTGTTACGAGAAGTAGTATTATTTTTTTTAAAAAAATCAGTAATTTCTGTGTAAACGCACACTACTGCCTGAGGCCGACCATGCATTGAAATTGAAGCCGGCGGCATGGAAGTTTCTCCTTCGGGTGTTGTCTTCACACCTGCTACTTGCAGAGTCTGCAGAGTAGTGCAGTGCCATCAATAGTTGCAGTGTCGGAGCGGTCACGTGGGGTGGGCCACGTGGAAAATATTGATCCTATAATTTATTACTGCCTCTATCCTATAATAAGTTTATTTTTTATTTTTTCGTGTCTAATGTTTGACCATTGTCTTATTTAAAAATTTATACATAAATTTACAAAAAATTAGTCATGCATAAAGTATTCATGTTTTATCATCCAGTAAGAAAATATTAATCGTAAAAGAAATTCAAATAAGACGAATGTCAAACGTTGGATACGGAAAGACGAAAAATAAACTTATTATGGGATGAAGGTAGTATTTATTTCTCGGTTACTTTTCTCTAAACTTATTCCTCAGTTTTTAGTATTTTTTATTAAAAAATTACTTACTTAGTCTCATAAAAATCAAACCTAAAAGGATGCGATCCTCCTAGATCTGGATATGAACAATTATCCAAATTTTTTTAACTAAGAGGGTATGTTTGACATTTATAGGATAGGTAGAGTATATAAAAGTTTGTTATCTTATATTCTAAAGCAGGTTTTTAATTAATTCTGCATTAGACTAAGAAATACTATCAAAAAAATTAAATAGTCTTCCATCTTCATCTAACAAAAGAACGTATCCTTACTTCTCTATCATATTGAGGTCACGTTCGGCACTTATCTCCTAATCCTAAATTCCCTCGTTTTCCCGACACACGCATTCCGAACTGCTAAATAGTATATTTTTTTAAAAAAATTATATAAAAGTTGCTTTAAAAAACCATATTATTTATTTTATATCTTTTAATAATTAATTAATCATGTACTAATCTATTTTTACTTTTTTCGCGCCGAATAACTAACCCCTCACTTTCACCGTGCCAAAACGTGCCTGAATCTCATACGATGTATATAGCGTATACTATAGACTTAAAAGTGTAAATCAAATTAAAGCTGATTTAAATATATTATATCTCTTTATATCTATAGGATTCTATTTTATCTCTAAATTTATATTCGACTCCTTATCTCTATTCATACATAACTATATTTTTCACATTCCCTCTCAATCATCATCAAAGTGAACAAAATAATCATCATCATGAACAAAATAATTGTATTTGAATTCTATTGTTTCCACCGGCATTAATTACATCTCTAATACATAGTCTCGCACCTATATCGGTTATTGCATCCACATTTTTAACGGTGGACCCATGATGCATAGTAGCCTTACCTTTTCTCTGTCAAACCATGCAGAATCACAAATTGCAAACTTTAAAGCCCTTGGCAAAAATTTTTAGAATGTATGTCACCTCGGTATGTAAGGTAACACATTTAAAGTATTAAATATAGTCTAATTATAAAATAAATTTTAGATTTCGTTAGAAAACTAAGAGACGAATCTTTTAAGCATAATTAATCCATCATTAGCACATGTGGGTACTGTAGCACGTATGGTTAATCATGGATTAATTAGGCTCAACAGATTTGTCTCATGATTTCTCCTATAACTGTGCAATTAATTTTTTTATTTCATCTATATTTAATACTCTATTTATATATCCAAAGATTCGAGTGATGTTTCTGAGAAAAAAATTTAAAACTAAGGTGGTGTTTAGATTGAGAAAATTTTTGGGAGTAGTGTCACGTCAAATGTTTGATCGGATGTCGGAAGGGGTTTTTGGACACGAATGAAAAAACGAATTTCACGGCTAGCCTGGAAACCGCGAGACGAATCTTTTGAGCCTAATTAATCTGTCATTGGCACATATTGGTTACTGTAGCACTTATGGCTAATTATGGGCTAATTAGGCTCAAAAGATTTGTCTCAAGATTTTTTTCATAACTGTGTAATTAGTTTTTTTCATCTATGTTTAATGCTTTATTTAGATGTTCAAAAATTTGATGTGATGTTTTTGTAGAAAAATTTTGGAAACTAAACATGGCCTAAACAGGGCCAGAAAGCAAGGCAACGGCCGCCATTGAAATTTTATTCCATGTAAAAGCATCCCTTTCAAACACACAGCCCGCCCACTTTGCATGCTTCACTTTCACACTGCTCTACCCTACCCCCATGTACTGATACAGAAAATTACGAAGGATTAGCCGTGTGATGAACATGCCTTTCACTTTTCCTCATACTATTGTACTTTTGGCCCTCCTTGTTCTGGAGAATTTCAGTGTAAAACGGAAGGAGTTGAGTTAATTCCTGTGAAAGTTTAATAAAATTCATAGTGTTCTGAGGAGATCTTAGTGCTCATCCAAAATTGTGTACAACTGTTTCCCTTGTAAACTAGTATGGTTTTAATTTTTCTGGATCTGGTTGAGAAACCGAACCTCCTTCCTCCTTTTCTTTCCTACGAATGGGAGCTTAAGGGGGTGTTTATTTCTGGAGACTAAAAATTTAGTCCCTAGTCACATCAGATCTTTGGATATTTATTATAAATAATACATAGTCTATTAATAAAACCTATCCATAATCTTGAGCTAATTCGCGAGACGAATCTAATGAGCCTAATTAATCTATAATTAGCCTATATGATGCTACAGTAAACATTTGCTAATTATAGATTAATTAGGCTCAAAAAATCCGTCTCGCGGATTAGCTCTTATTTATAAAATTAGTTTTTTTTATTTTTCTATATTTAAGACTTTAAATTAGTGTCAAACATTCGATGTAACATAGAACTAAAAATTTAGCCCCATCTAACCAACCCTAAGTATCCCTAAGTATGTTTCGATAGTTTTATAATTACATCAATACAGTCACTCTGTCCTAAAATATTCCTATACTACTGTCTAGATTTATAGTCCTCATTTATTATCATTGCAGTAGTTGTGAAGCTATATAAACTACAGTGCCCATATATGGCACAGGCATGTAAACAGTGGCAGTACCAACATTGTCATAATACACAAATACAGTATGACTGTAAAAAAGCAGTGGGAGTAAATACCAGTGGGAGTTTTTGAAATGGCAAACAGTAAAAATTCACTCAGGCCTAAACTCCCAAAATTTTTTTCAAAAACATTGTATCAAAGTTTTGGACACCTAAATAAAGCATTAAATATAGATGAACCAAAAAACTAATTGCACAGTTACGGAAGAAATCTTGAGACGAATCTTTTAAGCCTAATTAGTCCATGATTAACCATAAGTGCTACAGTAATCAACATGTGCTAATGATGGATTAATCAGGCTCAAAAGATTCGACTCGTGGTTTCTAGGCTAGCCGTGAAATTCGTTTTTTCATTCATTTCCGAAAACCCCTTCAAACATCCAATCAAACATTTAACGTAACACATCTTCCAAAAATTTTCACAATCTAAACACCACCTCGCTCCAACCGTCCATCCAAGGGGACAAAAGTGCAACAGCATCATCAATCATCATCAGCAGTAGAAGAAGAAGAAGATTACCACTGCAACAGTTGATCACCTTTCTACTTACCACATTAATCTTTGCAACATTCCATCCATTTCCAATGCTAATCTACCTCCATAGCCAACACTACTTACTAGCCATTGCTTTCTTCTTCATTCTTCTTCTTCCTTTTGCTTTTCTTTTCTTCTTCTTTTTTGCTCTTCCCTCCACCTGCAGTTCAAACCAAGAACACCACCAGTGTGCAGTGCAGTGCAAGTGTGCAACACGGCAGCATTCCAAGCTGATGCTGTCATTGAGTCAGTCATGGCCTCCTCCACCTTGGCTCTCGACTTCCTGCGCCGCCTCCTCTGCGCGCGCACCGCCGCCGCCGGCAATGCGGGCACTGCACAGAGCGCAGAGTGTGTCGGCGACGGTGCAGCGGCAGTGCGGCGTCCGGGTCCGGCGGCGTCTCCGGGAAGGAGCCCCTGTGTGGTGGCGAGGCTGATGGGGCTCGACGCATTGCCGCCGGCGCTGGATTGCCAGCCGCCGCCGCAGCGGAGGAGTTTGTCGGTGAGTTCGGCGGAGGGGTGGCCGCCGTATCTGAGGGAGGAGAACGACGAGTTCCTCGTCCTCAGCTTCAGCCCGGAGGCAGCCCGCCACGGCGACGACGGCGCATGCGACGGCAGCAAGAGGAGAGACGCCACCGGATCCAAGAAGCACACCGGTGGACGCCCCCGCCGGAAGCTGCAGTACGGCGGCGACGACGAGGAGGAAGTGCAGTCCTCGAGCCACGCCAAGAGAAGAGCGGCGGCGGCGTCGTGCGGCATGCACAGTTCGAGCCCGGTGTCGGTGCTGGACGCGCAGCACTCGTCGTCGCCGTCGACGTCGTCTGCCACCACCACCACCACCATTACCACCACCTCGTGCTCGTCGGAAGAAGTGGAGCCGAGCTCGCCTTCGCATACCTCAGGTTCGTCGTCTTCGCGCAATCTCCTCTTCCTCTCTCCATTTACACACAACCTGCAGCAGCTGCAGCTCACTCCTACTGTGTTCTTGACTACATTAGCTTAATTAATTAGCAGCCTAAAAGATTGTTGCATTTTGGACAAGAATTCACTATCAAACAGCAGCTCACAAGTGAAAACATCTGAAACAGTAGTAAAATGCACTAGCAAAATTCAGACACCGAGATAGATTTTGCCATTTCTCTAGAGCAATTGCAAGCAAGTTTCTGTTTCTCAACTGTAAGACAGTGATGGGCTTGGCTTGGTGCATATTTTTGAGTTGTGAAAGTTTCAGTTGCTGGTAATTTGTCAGCAAATATTTCTTAAAAGTTTTTTCAGTTGATAATTTACAACGAGGATGAATCCTTCCAAATATATTAAAGTTCAAGAAGGACAATTCTGTGGTCCATGATTCAGACTAGGGCTGTGCAACTTCTTGGTGAGTGCTAACCAGTCCAAGATGGCGCAATCCAAGTAATCTGAAACCTGTGTTTTCTTGTAGCTTAATCATCTCATCCTGTTTGCTCTGAAAACTGCAAAAGCCTCTGAAAAGCCAGCTCTCTGATGGCAACGTATCACTTAAAAGAAAGCTATTAATAACAGAGACTGTACCAGCTAATAGTCATCTGACTATATGTCCTGGATTCATTTCAGACATCGTGAAAAAAGAGTAGTTACACATAGTTTTGGTTTGACAGAAATGCGCAGCATTTCTTGAAACTGTTCTGTTTAGGCATTTATTCTGCCATGTATGCATCTTTTCTTGTTTATGTTTATGGTAGATTGTTACTGACAGGCTGCATTATCACTGTATATCTCTACAAATTGCAGGAGAAATTCGGCCTGCAACGAATCAAGAAAGCTCAGGGAGGAAGCTGCAACCCGATTTTGACGATGATCTCGACAACCTGTTGTCTCCTGCAGCTAGCAATTGCCATGACTCAAAATGTTCAGACTGGGAGAGGAGGAAGAGGAGTGTGGTGAACAAGGCTGAGGTGTTCACCCCAGATGTGTCTGGTACCTTGCAATTCATCTTCAGGCTGGTTGAGGAAGATCTTAACAGCATGAGGTGGTTGATCAGGGAATCTGAGGAAACTGCAGCTGACATAGGTTCAGAAATCCTTGATCAGCTCATGTCCGAGACAACAGATGAACTCATGCACACAATTTCTGAAACTGTACATTCTTTACCTGGCTGGTTCATCTCCATGAAGTATCCAAAGCTCCAAGATTGTTAGAAATATGCAGGCAAGTTGAAGCTACTGAACAAAAGTTGAAGAGACCAGAAGATATTAAGATCTCAAGTTCTCAACAACATGAGGCAAGGATGAGACAACATGTTCAGGAAAACATGAGCCTGAATGTCTCAAGAACTTAAATTCTCTCCCTGCAACCACCATGCTAAATATTGTGCATGCTTACTTTAGCTCCATGTACAAGCTTAACCTAACAGCATATATATGAGTTAGTTGATGTAAAGTAGCACGTGTTTCCTCTCTATGCACATATTAGTTGACAAAGATGGCAGTAACTTGTTAAAACTTTCACCAACTGCAGTAAAGCCTGTCTCCATCAGGAACACTTAAAAATAATCTGTTTCCTGATTCTATGAGATTTGTCAGAGTGTCCATGGATTAGAACGGATCAGATTCAACGAACAGCCTCTTGTTGATAAGAAACTGACGGTTCTTGGCAGGGAGTAATTAAATAAAACAAGAAACAAGAAATTTCTTCAAAGTTGCAGCATGGAAGGAAACTTTGGGAGAGGTTGGACAATCTGATTTCTTATCTGCAGACAATTAAACAGAACAATAATTTGTCGGAAAGTTTCAACCAAAATGAGGTCAATGATGTGTACATTCCATAAGAAAGGTCTTGCTACGTCAACATCGATGACAAGTGCATGAACAATAAGATCAGTCCCGTGAAGGGGAGAGCTTCACTTTAATTTCTATCTACTGGAGAAAAGATGCTCCATTTCTTAATCCGTATTAGGAGATAAGAACTTGGCATTGGATGGGACATGGTGTGCTGATGAGTCACAATTATAATCTAAAAACATATCTGGAACATGATTTGTCTCCGTTCGTTCGACGAACTGAATAAAATAGTTCAGAAATTCAGGTTGCTTTCAGAGGAGGGTTTGAATGTCTCGCATAAAAACGATGACCATGATAATCAACTAATCAGCCAACCACAATCCTCCTTGCGACGCAAGTTGGTTTTGATTAACTCAGTAATCATATCATATTGGCATGTTACACGTTACACAAGATGTTAGGTCTGTCTGCAGATTGCAGTTTGACTGCTTCCAAAATAAACTCTTGAGCAACCATAATGAAAATAGACATGTATTATCTGAGCCCTTGGGCTCTGTTCAGAACAGAGGAATTTTTATTCAGAATACGCAAAAATTTACATATCATTGGTGTAATTATGAGAGAGAAAGGGACGAGTGCGTAAATTGTGAGCGTTTGTGTTGTACTGTGTTCTAAAAAAAAGAAGAAGAAAGGAGTGAAGGAATTTCACTGAAAATATTTCACTTCCTACAGAAATGGGGAAGTTTTCTTGTGTTTCAAATATTGCCTTAGTTCTTAGGTATTCCAAGTGGCCTGTCATTTCATTTGCATGAAAATTGCAGTCTGAGATTAGAAAAAGTGGTTAGGAAACAAGAAGAGAAAGCAGGTAAGAGCAAGTACACAAGAATATAGCATAGAACAGGTAAGGTTTTCTGTATTACTAAATAATCATATCTACAAAAACATGTTTCCTAATGCACAATAAATAAACAAGAACACCAACAGCAATGAAATGCTGGAAAGCACATAGTTAATGGCTCAATATCTGGACACGCATAGAATTCTCCAAAATCTGCTCCAGCTGCACGAACAATAGTTAAGCATGATTAAGAATTGAATACAACACCAGCTACAATTATTCGGAGTATCCAAACACAGCAGCTGCAATCACATAAATAATCCAAAGACAGCATGGACAACAGTACTCTTTTCATCAGATTATACAATCTTCCAAAAATAAAATCTGAAAAACAGAGAAGAAAAAAGATATGTGCCCATTCATGTTATCATATATAAGGAAGAACAAGCCCAATGTTCTAGAACAAAAGTTTCTGTCAAAGCAAAATCAACATTGGCAAACACTCAGAAAATAATAAATTAATGAAGATTATCATGCTCCAGCAGTATCTTGGTTGCACTTATGCCCAGACTTTGGGGCCTAATTTCTGTGTTTTGTGCCAGACCCACCACAATAATGACAATTAGTTAATCTCTGGGTTTGCTTTAGGTGCATGGCTACTTCCTTTTCTTATAATATAATACTATCACTGATCACAATTGGAGCACCATGCCTCCATCTCCACTAAACTAACCTGTGATTGCTCTGCAATTTACCTCCTATGACCCACCAACCACTTTAGAGGATAATCAATAGCAAATATGCAAATGTTTTATAATCCACTCTTTGGAGAGGGGGAAAAAAAGAGAAAGGCATCAAACAAAGGAAGATATGATATGCTCATGGAAGAACAAAAGAATATATACTGATGAATATATCTATCCATTGATGTACTGGTACTTGACAATGAGATTAGTACTACTGATAAAAAGCATATGTTCCGGATGAACATGAATCTTGCATGGTTCATATCATAAGACAGACAGCACATGGATCAAATCTTTGCTTATGCCCAAAGAGATATATAAATATAATATATATCGAGTAAATAATCTCTTGTTGGAAATCTTGTGTATACAAATATTTATAAACCCAAAGAGGGGAAAAATTAAAGAGTAATATCAGCTGTTCTTCATCAATCTAGAGCTTCCCTTTGGGCATACATGCTTCTTTGTTGATGATCAAGTATTATTTGTGAACAGCTTATATGTACTAAAAAACATCTCATTGAATCAAATTAAGCAAACGAAGGGGAAAAATTAATTGAAAGAAAGAACTTTTTTGGTTAGCTAGGTGCTATGAGCCGGTGATGATGTGATCATCTCAATCAGGCCACCATCTGCTCCTGCTCCGACCACTGCGCGAATATGTCGCCGGCGTGGCCGTCCTTGACAAGAGAGTTCACCCATGATACGTCCGGCTCGGCGGTCGGGGTGGCTTGGGTGGTCACCGGCATGGTGGATTGGCCGCGGAACGCGAAAGATGCCGACTTGCGGAACTTGTGCAGCTCGTCGGCCTGGACGCCCCAGTCCAGCTTGCCGTCCGGCGAGCCCCAGTCTGAGAGCATGGACGGCGCGCCGGTCGTCGCCGGCGACATGAGCGAGCGCGTGGCTGCCGGCGCGCGGCCGCCGCGGTCGATGAAGCTCTGGCTGCGCTTGGCGAACGCCGAGGCGCGGGAGCTCATGATTGCCTTCGCCATGGAGTGGTCGAGCCCGAACGCGGTGTTCGCGCCCACCATCGGCGAGGTCGGCATGTGCAGCTGCGTGTCCGGCATGGAGTTGTACGCCGGCATGTCTCCGGCCTGCTTGAGAGACAGCGCGTGGAGCTGGGACAGCATGGCCGGGTCGACGGAGCCGAGCAGGTCGGTGTAGTCCGGGACGGTCCTCGCCGGCGACGCGGTGGTGAGCGGCGAGCCGAGGCCGCTCGCCGCGCCCCAGCTCGCCCTCGGCGACGGCGCGTTGGACACCTTGTCGAACAGCTTCTGCTGGTACTGGTCCAGCGCGAGCATCTCGAGATCGAAGTCGAGCTCCCGCGCGCCGAGCGCCGTCTTGAGGCGGCTCACCGGGGAGGACGGCGGCCAGGCGGCGGCGGGGTTGAGCATCGCCGCGGCGGCCGCCATGTCGAGCCCGTTGGGCGGCGAGGAGCGCGGCGACGACACGGTGGGCTGCATGCCGACGGAGACGGCGGAGGGGTTGACGGCGCGGAGCTCGTCGGGCTTGTGGGCGAAGAAGCAGATGCGGCGCGCGCAGCCGACCTCGTCCTTGCAGAGGCGGGTCCTGTACTGCGCCGGGTGGAGCCAGCACTCGAACACGCCATGGGCATACTCGCACGAGTCTCCCTTCCGGCATGAGCCGCCCTTGCGGAACTCCGGGCAGGGGACGCAGCTGTAGGAGTAGCGGCGAGGGTCGCGGCGGCGCGCGTTCTCGCCGGGGTGGACGAAGGGGCACTCCGTCCAATCGTGGGAGTAGGCGCGGGAGCACGGCTTCACCTTGAAGCTGTACATCCTGAACTCGTCGGTGCTGAACAGCCCGCTCTTGAGGTCCGGCAGCGTCAGGTCCGGCGGGTACTCCTTCTTCGCCTCCTGCGGCGCCGCCGCCGCCGCCGGCGGCGGCGAGGCCGACTTCTTCGGCGACGAGGAGGGCGACACGGCCGGCGACTTCAGCAGCAGCCTGATAGGCTTCTCCGCGGCGGTGGCGCGCGGGAGGAGGTCCCCAGCACGGAGCCCCGCCGCCGAGAGCGCCTCCACCGACGCGCCGGCGGTGAGCAGCAGATGCGTAACCGCGACCGCGTTCGCCGCGCCACCCGCCGCCGCCATATGCAGCGGGGTAGCCCCATCCGTCTCCGACGCGCGCGCGGCCTCCGCCGGCGCGGCCGACAGCACGTACCCCAGCACCGCCGTGCTCCCATACAGCGCCGCCACCATCGCCGGCGTCCGGCTCTCCAGCCCCAGCCTGGCCACCCCGGTGGCGGAAGGGCCATACCACATCGCCGCCGCACCCAGCGACACCTTCTCCTCCTCCACGGCCCTCCTCACCGCCGCCACATCATCAGCCGCCGCCAGCTCAAGAACCACCGCCGCCATCGCCATCGCCGTCGCCTCCTTCCCGGACCCTTGCTGCTGCTGCTGCAGCGGTGGCGTGGACGGCTTGCGCGGCCCAGAGCACATGACAGAGAAGAAGCACCGCCTCGTTCTTGGTACTCAAAAACCTGTGCCCGTTCTTGTTCTCGTCAAAGAAGAAGAAGAAGTGAAGACCGATCGGAGCAGCTCGGCTGGTGGCGATGGAGAGGGGAGGTGGGTGGGGAATGGCGGGGAAGGGGTATATGTAGAGAGACGGGGGGAAGGAGAGGAGGGGAATAATGGAGGATGGGGAAGAGGTGGGGGTTGATGGAGATAAGGGAAGTGGGAGACGAAGCAGCTCGGCTCGTGTCCCGTTCGCGCGTTTTTTTTTCCTCTCTTTTTTCCCGGGTGAATTGTTTATAGAGAAAACAATAATGATTTTTTTTAAAAAAAAATGGCTGCTCTGCTCGCGTGGTCAAAAGGGAAGACGACGCGCACGAATCAGCCGTGGCGCCTTCTTCCTTCTCCCTTCGCTGCATCCTCCTTTTCCTTTTTTTTTTCTTCTCCTTTTGTTTTGTTTTTTCTCTCTCAAGAAAAATGGAGGAGATTTTGTTTTGTTTTTTTCTCTCTCTCAAGAAAATATAAGAGATTTTGGGATTTCAAGCTGGAGCTGCGGGTACCATGGATGTAGCCACGCCTGTTTCTCTCCTAGGAGACACTAGCCCCTCGGAGCGCAGGAGAAAACTTAGCAGTAATAGACCCGGGACAGTATATTTGTAAATAATAAATAATTTATAAGTAAAATTATATATATAAGTTCTTAACGATCTAAGTTAAGGATGAAAAATGAACTTTGGTAAAAACCCTAAAACTAATTCGAAATTTAAGATTAAAAATCAATTTTTAGTTTATAAGCATAACTAAAAGTGAAAAGACGGAGTTACTGATAACTTGAGTTATGAGATAGCCAGCGAAGCATGATAATGAATCAAGGTCGAAAGTGTAAGATTTGTTATGCTAGTGCTCGTTAATGGATTTTAAGTCCAGTCAAGCTAAAGACTAACACTAAACTGCACCCTCAACCGCCTCTATAAGCATTCAAAATGTGATAGGGAGGTCTGGTGTTACAATTTCTATCTAATGATAAACTACACCATCACACTTCTTGATCTGTGGCATTGAAGCCGAGTAGAAGGTCCAAGCACCATCACAGTTTTTGTTGCTTTGGTTCTCTCTAGCTAATGTAGAATTCTCATTTGTATGTTGCAATTTATATAGGAAATTATGGTCGTATCGGACTCAAACTTGCTCCCGATTTATGGATAGAAGGTTTACACTAATAGCCTCATCTTTTTTGATTTTCTTATATTTATAAGCCAACATTTAGATTTTTAACTTTAAATTTATAATTTATTTTGGTTTTTTTTTATCTTTTTTTATTTTTTTAAGCCTTAACTTTTAGATCGCTAAGAACACATATCTAAAAGTTATGTTTATAAATTATTTTTCAGTTGTAAATATTTCATTTAGTCCCCCCCCTAAATAGCCAACTTTAAAGTGGTTTTATCTCTATGTAAGAAAAAGGTTGCCCGCTGCTCCCTCCGTCTCTGAAAAAACCAACTTTTTAGTTTTTGTGTCGAACGTTTGACCATCCGTCTTATTTGAAAAACTATTAAGAAATTTTAAAAAAAATAGTCACACAACTATTCATGTTTTATCATCTAATAAAAATAAAAATATCAATCATAAATTTTTTTAATAAGACGAATAGTTAAATATTATATGTAAAAACTGAAAAGTTGATTAATTTTGGGACAGAGATAGTACATGGTTGAAGAGGAAGCAATATCGTTCGATTCAACGTACTTAGAAAAAAGGGGCCAAACATGTAACCCACTAGCATAGTGGAAGGATTTTGACATCCAACACAATGTGTAAAACTAAGTACTTAGAACTATCCCTATTTCAACCCTAAGGAAGAATCCACCTGACATTTGTTACCCTTTAAAAGAAGCACATACATGTGGCTCATCCCCAGTTTAATTTTAAGATGGTGTGATTAGCACCATGCTCTGAATAAAAAACCCGATCAATCACATATGCAAAAATCAGGAATTTCCTGCGAGAGATGAAACAGTACCATCTTTGAAGGCAATTTGCCCTATTCAATACAGTACTTAATCGATGCACCTATTTTACTTATATTCCATTCATACTGATTGAATTCGAGCAAATTTCCATAATCTAAAATTACACAATACGAGAACACGGATGGATCAAGGAAGTAGAGCATGAGCAACTAAATGAGATTGTTCTTGTTTGGCAAGTCCAGTCCCTATACTTTCTACGACGGCACTAACATATTCCATATTAGTGATTCATATAATTATAGTGATATTATAGTCACTAACATTAACATATGATCCCGTAGAAGAATGAGTCGTATGTTTGTGCCTGTATTGGCAATGCCATTATATACCTGCCACAGTAACCGGGTAAGTTCCCGTGTGCACAAGTTGGTGTGCCCACAGCCACACCGCAGACACCGTACGGCTTGTGGTGCCGACTGGCAGATATGGCCGTCTGTTCCACTGCCGGGTGGGCCCCACGCGGGTACATCATTCTGCCCCCTCCGCGGGTGGTGGGCCCCACGCGGCCGAATGGCAAAAACGAGGTTCACGCGTGCCCCTCTCTCTCTCTCTCTCTCTCTCTCTCTCTCTCTTCCCCCGTGTGGTGCTGACCCGACCCGATCTGTGCGAGTGGGGCGACGCCGTTAGATCCCGCCGTTACCCGCGCCGTTTACTTCCCTCCGCGGGGCCCACGTCGGATGCCGACGCGGCAATCGCCTGCACACACGTCATCAATCTGCCCTCAACGTAGGGCCCACGCGTGCCGGCAAATATCGGGGGACACGTGGCGGGGCGCGCGCGACCCTCGCCCATTGACTTTTCGCTACCACCCATTACCCACACCGCTCTCGCACCCCCAACCCACCGACATGTGGGGCCGGGAGGACACGTTGCCCAGGTGTCAGTGAGAAGGCTCGATCCGCCCGCGGTGGCGGGTGGTGTGCTTGGGGGCATGGGGTGGTGGGGCCCGCGCGTGTGGGTTTCCGAGTCAGGGTTCCATTCCACCGGGTTTCGTCTCGCCAGCGAGACGACCCGGTCCACGCCCTTCGCCGTCACCTCGCTGCAGTTCTAGTTTTTTATCATTATTTTTTTCAACTGTTTCTCTGATTTCCAGCTGCTGTTCCTGCTCATCTTCTCTGAAGACGCAGCGTGCACCAAATCTGACCGGAATTGCTCCACGGTTTCCAGGCACCAAACCAAACAACTGCACACGCATGCAGGCTGCTTCTTCAGCTCATGTACACGGTCTGCATCTAAGCTGATCATTCTGTCTCTAATTACTCTTAATCTTGCTGTTCTTCTGTGAGCGATTGACCATCAGTTTTTCAGCTAGCTAGCTGACTGACAGTGTCAAGCTGCCAAAAGCTCCCCCCGTTGTTGTCGTCGTCGTCCTCAAGTTTGAGCATGCACGGAAAATTCAGTAAGTAGCCATCTTTTGGCTGTTTTAGGCAAAAGAAAAGGAAACGATATATTTATAAACGAAAGAAAGAAGCATAAATTCATATAAACGGAAACGAAAAGATAAGATCGTATGAAGCCCCCACTTACAAACACAAACCTGGATCAGTGTGGAGTGATTAGCAAGCACTTGATATCCCGTAGTCAGTAGGTAGCACCACGAGGAAATCAGCTGATTGACTGACCTACATGCACGACCGGATTATTCATGTCTGGTAGGTCAGGTGAGCATATGCAAATTTATGCATGTGGAGGAATCCGGTCGATCTGACGCGTAGATAGATCATGCTTGTTGGTGTCGATCAAAATCGCACGTGTTCCATCACTTTGCACAGGCATGCAGCTCTGCATTATCACTAATTATTTACTTACTCGCCTGATCATTCTATACCGATAATGGAACATGAGTTAAGAGAATGATTTAGCTTGTATGATGGAATGAGATCGATGCAGCGTCCATCAGGTTCAGACTTTGTGCAGGGAGAATTTGTATGTTCAATTGTTCAGTCAGCACTGGCAAAGTTTTCTTAATTAATTTGCCTTCTTTTCCCTGAACAATTAAGGTTGCTGATTGTCCAATAAAGCTAGTTAACTTGTACCACTAATTAAGCTGCTATAACTGTACATGAGAAGAAATGATGTGCCCTGGATGCAAGGCAAAATGCATGCAGCCATTGGTCGAAGCCATCACGCGTGCTGCGGTGCACGTAGCTATCAGCAGTTAATCGATGACCTCAATTAGCAAATTAGCCAAGTCAGCATTTCATTAATTAATGGTCTCGCCGGAAGACTAGACCAGCTCAGCTCAGCTGCCTTTCTGCATCGGCTAAGTGAAACCTGATTGCAGCTATATGACTCTTATCTATCCTCAAGATTGAATCAAGATTTTCAACACCGGCCTTAGCTTGGCTTCCCTCAGCTGTCATCTGCTAACCACCAACTGAACTCCAGTAATTTTGCACACATATAGAACTAACTGTCGCTCTCCTATCAGTTGTGTGCAAACTTTGGAATCGATTTGATTGATGGATAGCCAGCCAGCTGGCTGTGATTAACTCAGCAGAAACGGGGACAGGTTAATTTAGTTCATGCATGCACAGAAGGAAATGATATTTGACAGCTTAATTTGTAAGATCAATTATATATGTTCTTGGTTAGAAAAATTAAACTCACTGAAGCTGGCTTGAATTCTACCTGAAGTAGCTTCTAGTCCAAGTAACACATGCTTGCACGGTCAATTGGTCAGCGCCTCTGCGTGGACTGATTGACTGGTCAACGGTCAACATAGTCTCGCGGCAACTGAGATTGTTTAGTTTCTAAAATTTTTTTCTAAAAACATCACGTCGAAACTTTAAACATCTAAATAAAGCATTAAATATAGATGAACCAAAAAACTAATTGCACGGTTATGGAAGAAATCTTGAGACGAATCTTTTGAGCCTAATTAGTCTATGATTAGCCATAAGTGCTACAGTAACCAATATGTGCTAATGATGGATTAATTAGGCTCAAAAGATTCGTCTCGCGGTTTCTAGGCTAGCCGTGAAATTCGTTTTTTTATTCGTGTCCAAAAACCCCTTCCAACATCCGATCAAATATTTGACGTGACACTTCTACCAAAGATTTTCTCAATCTAAACATCAAGATTTTCTCAATCTAAACACCAAGACGATGAGTCCATATAGTACACTAGTAGGACCTTCGACCTATGTACGTAGTAGTACTTTTGTAGGCCCTACCTGTGTACGTACGTATGTACGTATACTCTGTTCAAGAGCAGAAAATTCAGATTTAGGCCATGTTTAGTTTCTAATTTTTTTTAAAAAAACATCATATTAAATCTTTGCACATCTAAATAAAGCATTAAATATACATGAACATTAAAACTAATTACACAGTTATATGAGACATTGTAAGACGAATCTTTTAAATCTAATTATGACATGATTAGTCATAAGTGCTACAGTAATCAACATGTGCTAATAACAGATTAATTAGACTCAAAAGATTCGTCTTACAGTTTCTAGGCAAAATTTAAATTTTGTTTTTTTTATTCGTGTCCAAAATCCTTTTCCGATATTCGGTTAAACGTTTGACGTGGCCTTATTGCTAAAAATTTTTGGCAACTAATCAAGGCCTTACAAATGTAAATTCAGATAGTACTAAAGTCTACAGGTCGTATGTGCTCTAGACAAACCAAGATTGATGATAGATGCAGGTTGGTACTCACTCATTAGCTTCTCTAATGAATCTGCTCTTATTTGGTGGTCGGCTCAGGGTTCAGTTTTTTAATTAATCTGAAGAACAAAACACCTCAATTAACACAAGCCCTGATAGATCGATGCCATGATAATACAAGTCCATGCTCGAGTTGATGATGATTGGTTGCATCAAAAGCAAAGCTTTGTGCTAGCCGTGTATATATACATATCTATAGGCTGGCCAGATAGGGTAAAAACAGGCCAAGTCATACCTAACCCAACTTGGATTTGGGCAAAACCGTTGGTCCATGTTTTGCTGTGTCTCTATGCATGTTTAGCCAACCCCACTGGTAATATGACGCCTGTGGTAGTGGACTCAGCAATCATGGTTCTTGGTCTTTTCTTCTAATTGTTTTGGTTGTGGCTCTGCTTAATTTGTCTGAATTTGTCCCAATCATATATCAATAAGGCAGTATTAGGTATACACATATATGTGACTACATCAAAACATGAAAGAAGTTCCATGATATTGTCTGAAACCTGAATTATGCAGAGAAAAAAAAGTTGTTTTCTTTACTAGAAAAGAATATGGTAGTGCCAGATATCTGGAGAACGAGTGTACTACCCATTTTCTGGATATCAGTAAGCCAAACTAAAGGTAATTCAGAATTGACTGAAAAAAATTCACATGCCATGGATGAACTGTTGAGTATTTGTCACAACCTCTGCCAGAAAAAAAAAATAAAAAGGGGACAGGCAAGATGATTTCAGGAGCAACCACTGGTGAACACAGATATCTCATCGATCGATCGAAGTTGAATTGCTAGCTATCATATATTCAGGTAGCAATTTCCCAAAGGCAAGGAAAGCAAGAAAGGAGTGAAAAAAATTTTCCATGGCCATGAAAGAGACCGGCACTGTATGTATGCATGTATGTAGCTAGGCAGCAAGAGCAAGCGCGTGATGACAAGCCAATGCAATGCAAAGCACAACTCCACCGGCATCTAGCTAGCGATGGCGATAATGGTGCCGATTTTTTGCGGTGTCGAGAGGAGGCTTGTCGCCATCAACACCACCACCACCACCACCACCACCATCACCATCACCAGAGTGAATTCTGAATTGTCATCTCTCTCTCTCTCTCTGAAACTTTTCTCTCTTTCTTTGCCTCTCTTTTGGTTTTGGCTTCCATCCACGCGTTTTTGCGAATGAAAAATAATTTACAGATAAAACTTTTATATACGTGTCCATAACAACTTAAAATCAAAAGTTGTAAAATAAACCATAGTGAAAAAAACATCAAAATCAAGTTCAAAATTAAGTTTAAAAATTTAATTTTTACCTTATAAACAGTTGCAACTGTGAAACGATGGAAGCCTTTGACTCTTCGGTAGGCCGGCCGGCCTACCGGCTGGCTTTGCACTGTCCTTAGTTGTGTGGATGATTTTCTACCATTCATGGCTTTGATCTTCTAGTGCCATCTCATGCCCTGGGCTCCTCCTTAACCACACAAAATTAAATGCCATCAGAATTCACAAACGAACATAACAAGAGTGAAAAAAAGAAATGTTTGTTGCTTTTTATCTATGGCTGTGAATTGACTGAATCTTATTGTATTTTCGTTTTTCTTTTCCATCACTGTACTAGGGACACTTGTTTCGAGAAATTAATGGAGAGTTCTGGATTCTGAAGCAAGTAGGAAGATTTTGCAGTACCTATTTCTGATCGAAATGGGATGAGGCGACGCAGAGTGATGTGTGGGTGTGGGTTTTTTCTGTTGCTTCAAAGCAAGAAATGGAATATCTATCTATGCAATACATATGGTTTCAGTTCATTGCAAGTGGTTATGTGCCTCCATATTTTGGTCGTTGGGTTATATATTACAACAATTTCTGTGTAGGAGTAGCCACTCTCTCGTCATGATATTCTAGAAGGGCATGGTACATGACAAATTGCAAAATTTTGGCACAACAAATTTACACTCCTGTGGAATCTGCCACATAAAAAAAATACAAAAAAAAAGTGTGGCTTCTCAAGTTGAATCATAAGGGATTGTAGAATATGATTTTCTCAATCAAACTATTGGAGAAATAAGTACATGAATTTTGAGAGGTTTGACCTTGTAGCTATTACATGTGAATTTCACATGGCTCCACAGTTCATTCTTTTATTTGAGACGGCCACAAGGATAGATTTTTCCCATAAGATTTAATAGAATTCCGTACCCTAATAAAACTCTATGACCCATGTAAACATCCTTGAAGTTTTTTGTTGTTGATTGTTCAATTGAAACCATGAAGCTGAAACCTAAAAAAATGCTTGCAAGTTGATGATTCTGCCTGCCCCTGGTCCCAAACTTTTTCAGCTGGGCAAGGCCTTTGCTTTTCTTTCCAATTGATGCTGTTGTGTTTGTGTATGGTGATGGCAACAACAACAACAACTAGTACTGTTGTACCAGTTGATGAGAGGATTTGTGGAGTTCAGCCCACCACACTGATAACTGACTGATTTGCCCCCTTTTGCCTGCTACTACTACACTACAAACTAAGCCCCACCTGTTGTACCAATTGGTCTCTGCACCTTTCATTCATCTCCAAACTTTAATACCTAGTGCTAGCTGTTGATTGATTCATGGTATTGGCTAATAAGCACAGATGCAATGGAATGATAATCATCTTTCATTTGAGGTGTTCACAGATCCAGAACATGATTACATCTATCTTAATTAAGACAGCATGCCCCCTCTGATGGAGAATTGATCTTCTCTTTCGATTATAATTAGCACTCTGGGTATGATGTTTGACTGATCATGATGATGCTATTATCATCATGAGGGGAGCAATAGGATATTAACAATAATTGATGCATATATATTTGTATGTACTACAACTTGATGGCAGCCTTTTTGTTCTTCTTTGTCTTCTTCACCTTGACTCTGGTTTTAGTTTCAGGTTGGCCATCGGCGGTGCCGGACATGGCTGCTGCCGGTGCAGCGGTAGCTTCATCTTCTTCAGGTTTATTCGGCTCCTGCAACCCCTTCATGATGAACTCAGGCACCACCCAGTTGGACACGAAGTAGAAGAGCAGCATGACAGCACTGCATTTAGAAAACCAATTAATCCTGAATTTGGTGGCAACTATAAAATGGGATATTATGTAGTTAACTAGATGCATACTGAGCTGCCTAGTAGTAGTGACAGAAGTAATTTAAGCTCAAGTTTTTGCAGCTGGTGTAAAATACAGTGAGTTTTAACTTGCCATTGTTACTAAGCACAGAAACGAAAAGGAGAAGAGAAGGTCATGTGAAACTAAGGCCCTCCCAACAATTAGCCCAAGCCCAACCCAGAGTATACCTGGACCAAGAGACAACAAGGCCTAGTTTTGGCCCAATTAAAGATCAGAGCTTGGATGTGCTGCTCATAATGTGGCTATCCAATTTGCACCCAACTTTCAGATAAGATACAGCTGACTTCTGTCATTGCCTGGCTGCTTTGTGACTTTCATATAAGATACAGTTATGCTTGAATGATTAAGAGTACTATATCTTAGCTTGTGACAGTGTTTGATGGCATAGATATATAGCTTTTTGTGTTAGCGAACAATGTATAATTATATCTGTAATAACAAATATTTGAGGCTTAAATATAGCGTATCTGCCAACCATCAAATCATGCATATGCTTCATTCTGAATTTGATTGATTTTACTGTGAAGAACTGCAACTAACTTGTACAGTGCATCAGAGGCTAGCTTGTGGAGGAGCAAGAGAGAAGCATATATATAACACTATACTCGCCTGATTGGGATGAGGGAGGAGGTGTCGCCGGTGTAGGCCGGCGAGCCGGGGACCAGCTTGGGGCTCAGGATCTCGCTCAGCTCCGGCGGCAGCGCTCGCAGGCGCCGGCCCGGGAGCACCCTTGCCGCCCCAAAATCCGCCGCCGCTGCCGCCGTCGTCCTCCGACCGGGAGCGAAGCAGCTGCCGCCGCCGCGGGTGGTCGTCGTCAGCGCAGGCGCCGCTGCCTCCATGGATGGAGATACGTACTCAGGTAGCTAGCTCAACGACGGCGAGATATTTTCCGAGAGGGTTTAGCTCAGCTCAGCTGGCTAGGTTTTGGTTGAGGTGTTCCTTCCGTTTCGGATAACGAGTAGTAGTATTTGTCTCCGCCTGCTTCCTTCCCGCCCATTCTGCTCGACGTCGACGGCCCATATCGCCGGCCGGCTTGAAGACGCCATAGAAAGTAAAATCAGGCCCAATAAGAAGAGGAAGCCCAACCAATTCTTCTTCCCATTGGATAAAGGTGTGATGATATGTATACTTGTAAACTTGTCCAGTGGTTGTGTTGATTGGTGAATCTATCACCGTCTCACTGCTAACTTTCTATCTGTTTGGAAAAAATAGTAAAAAAATATTCCCCCATTTCATATCATAAGATTTCTTGGTCTTAACTAGATTTATATATATGTTAATAAATTTAAACACATATACAAAATATATACATTGATATATGGACGAATCTAGATAAACCTAAAAAATCTTTTAATATAAAACAGATAGATCAGTACGTCAATCCCTACACCAGCTCTATACTTTTTGTGCGAAGTATAAGTAATAAATATATGCATTAGTTAAAAGATAATACATGGAAAAAATTATGATAATGGTTAACAAAATGTTAAAATGTCGGGTAAATGATAGTAGGTGTAAAAATGGACTATTACCATGTGAACCTTTGTCTGTATTTTATATTATAAACTTCTCGGTTTCATGTTAATAAATCTATACACTTATTTAAAGTATATAAATTTACACAATAATTAATAAAAGTCTTTTAACAAGTAGCTGCCAGGCCAAGCATATTATGATGATCATGGACTAATATCGATGTGATGACGTGTACGCGCATATGCCTGCGTGTGTTCATGGTAGCCAAATTTGACGACGTACGGCCGTTGGATCGTGTGTACGCAGCTACGAGATTTCCCACCTACAGTACGTTACGTTACAGCTCGAAATTAACTGTAGAAGTTAATCATCAAATTAGTTAAGTAACTCTGTGTGTATCCATTCCACACGTTTACCCGCCCTTAGAGTGTTATTGACCACCGTATCAAATACTCGGACCGTTCATTTATCTAGAGCAACTCTCTAGCTCCATTTTATATTATAAGCTACTTTAGATTTATCTAAAGTAAACATCTTTTAATCTTTGAGATTCTTTTATCTACATGAGATATATACTTCGTCCCAGCTAAATTATAATCATACTTTAATCGTAGTATAGTTACATTTATATGTTTTTAATAAGAAAAAAAATACTCGGGCCGGAGATATATAAATCACTCCCCCTAATATATAGCACATCAAAGTTTGTAACGTTTACGCATGCTCCGTGCTTGGTTAGCTGATGAGAGTGAGATGTTTTTTGGGTGCAACTTGCATGGATGCAAATCATCCAAACAATTAAACGCGCGATCGATCGATTGGCCTTCAAATAATGCATCATGCATGCACATACGCAAGTTGGCAAGCAAGGCGATGAGGAAGCGGCGACAAAATTAGTTGGCACTACGTGTCAGCACGACAGTTGTTCGCTTTGTTGTGATCTGGAAGGACACACGCAGGACAATATATAACTGTTCATGAAAGAAGCTGTACTAGCTAGCTAGCCATAACATTATCTAAAAAAAAGCTAGCTAGCCATAAACACATATATTAACAGACTGCGTATATGTATGTCTAGCTAGCGTAGTACTCTATTGAGTGGCCACAAGTATTTCACATTTAGAAAAAAAATTAATCAAACTTCTAAAACTTTGACCATCAGTTAATCTTTTGATTTGAATACTTAGACTGAGTTTAAGATTGGAGGAAAACGATGATCGCATTGTAAGTATTTCTTCGGATTCATCTTGTTACCAAATATAAAAAAAATAAAATAGGTACTATGCATATTACTGTTTATCCAATCAACCATTTTTTGATTCACAATTTCTTTCTATTTTGGAATAAATTACTAGTTAATAAGATAATATGAAAAAACCAATAGAAATCTCCTTGATAAGATACGACATACGACATTGATCAGAACATATTGCCCAGTCTCATCGTTGAATCCATCGCCATCGATCGATCAGCTGCTTAAGGATTCAGGGGTATTGTAATTAAACGCACAATTAGTCGTTTGTCTACTTGTCAGTCACATCAGTATGTATCACAGATGTTATTGGTGCTTTAGACTGGACTGAGGGGAATATATTAATTGCGTGTTTCAAGTGGTCTCTCTCCAGATTTTGGCTAAACATGCGACCCATGACTTCACACCTGGAATATGCATGCGTGGGCCACCCGAGACAGATTTGTCCTCCTATCGATCATAAATTGTTGTTAATTAATTTTTGCTTACTCCACCGTAGATTCTGCAGTCAACTAGATTCTGGTAGTTTGCCGGATAGTTAAAATATTCTACGGATTATTGCAAATTGAATTACCCATTTACCCCTACTAGAAAGAGGTCAGATATATCTTTGACATTGCCAGCCAGTACTTTCTCAGTATTGTGAAAGATAACAAGTGTGCATTTTCTACTCCTATAGATCAAGAGACAATCTTAATCTTAAATGTGAGAATGATATCAGATCGACGTGATGAAACCGTCATAACGTGTGAGCACTAATAATAGACAAATGCCCAAGTTTGAAAAAAAAAAATAGAAGAAGTCATATAATACCCATCATATACAACAAACACGACAGAAACAACAACGACAAGATCTTATCAACTACTCATATATAGTAGTATATTAATTGTAACGAAATCAGCAGTGTCATCACTCATCACCAAAGAGCCTGCTGCTAGCTGTTTAATTTAATACTTATATAGTACAGCAACTGGGAAAATACACCAGGTATTTTTTCTATTCCAACTAGGTGCATTTATACCGGTATTATAAACAATCATAAAAAGCCAGAGAAATTGGGAACATCTTCACAAAATTATTAATTAAATTCTAAATCTTAATGGTTGTTTATATTAAAATTTGACAACATTTGTAAAATGGAATGCAGTAAATGGTTGTTTGTATTGTTACATCAAATAACCTCCAATCAACGAGATTAATAGAAAAACCAAATAAAGATCATCATTTTATTGACCATATATACATATTATTGAGGTGCTAGAACCAAACAAACATGGATCGATGAAACATCTTGCTAGTCATCATCTCACCAGTCTGATTGCTTGTTGCCATTGTGAACACTCAAGGTCACACGCACCAAAAGTGAACAGTGAGCAGGACATGTCAAGAAAGCTGAAACGTACCAACTAGGCAATTTGTGCATATCTTAGATAGATAATGGCTATATTGATGATACGCTGACGGTGCAAAAATTCATAGGAGTACTTAATTAAATTGATGGCATGTTTTGAAAGGTAGCACATATATATAGCTAAAGCAAGTTATTTTACCCTCAAGCACAATCAAGGAATCAAGTGCAGACAGACTAATGAGCATGTTTTGAAAAAAAAAAACTGCAAAATCAATGGTGATGTGTTTCTTCCGCATCTCTTATTCATACATCTTACCCATTGTTTAGTGACATATACCATTCATGATCAGAATTCAGAAAACAACCGTCTTTGCCCCCAACAAACTGCTGTCGTTACTGACCACACGCACCATTGAGTATGCTGGAAGCTACTACCACATGCACTAAAGTTAGCAGCTTGGGCAGTATAGTCTTACATGTAATTGATATCATGCATGTGGCTTTCGCATGAAGATTTCACATAGATATAGAGCTTAACTACTGCATATTTTCTTGCATGGTTTATATATCTAAATGCTACTACTTTTAGGCAAGAATATATAGTAACTTACGACAAAATGGTAACTAGACAAGCTCAACACATAGCAGTACATATGACAACAGCTAATATGTGTGTGTATGCTGAAGAAAAAAAAACATAAAACCACTTAATAAAGCGGCTAAACTACATAATACTACAGGTTTGCAATTTTCTGACAAAAACGAACGTTTACATGTATACGCTTGCATTCATACTCTACTTTTCTACACGTACACACTGTGCTGCAGCAGCTGGTCCATGGTTTCATACCCTGCATGACACGGCCTTTACTAGGCATGCCATGACCAGGCCGGAATGACGCGCATTTGACATCATCAGGGAGCCCATTTGAGCTAATCTTAACAATTATATATCAGGCTGGCAATCGCCACCAACATATGCATGGTGTATTACTATCAGCATTGTTGTTCTAGTGGCTGTTAATAATGGCTTCTACACCTCTCTCTCTCTCTCTCTCTATCTCACATGGATGGCTGCCTGCAATCTGCATACATGGGCATATTTTTCATGCAGGGCATCAATACCCTTCCTCCATGATAAGCAAAGCAAAGCAAAGACTGCACACTGCACCCCATCATGCATGCATATGCATATATGTATACACACACAGACATACATATCCTATAGTAGTAGTAGCTAACAAGCTAGCTAGTTCCATCCACTACAATGCAACAAGCATCTCTCATCTTTTTTTTCTTCTCTCATGCACCAAGAGAAACTTTTCAGATGCAAATCTCTTTACCATGCAAACTGAAAAGCAGGAAAGATCTAGCGAGACCATGTCGCCCAAAAGCTACACCACTGCACGCAGAGAGATATCTCTCTCTGAAAAGCAGCAGATATAATGAACGGGAGGAATCAGCACGTACACACCACCACCACCACCACCCTTGTTCCTGCAGAGATTCTACCGATCATCTTCAAAAGAAGATATAGCTAGCCACGGTTGCAAGAGGAAGGACAAGATATATAGATAGCACATCGATTTGATCATGCAAAGGCATGCATAAATGCAACTACCCATCCATGCGTTGGAAAAGCTAGCTCGAGCCAATATGTCTTCCTCCTGAAGCTTGATATGATCAGAGCTTGAAGATGGCATGGGCTGGATAGATATCTACTCTAGCTAGCTAATTAATACTAGCAAATTAACTAACTAAAGAATTAGTCAGACGTTTGATGCATCAGTTGCAAAATTAACCTGACTGGCCATTTGATCAAACTGAGCTAGCTAGCTAGCTATAGCAGTACACCTCCTTAATTTGAATTTCTTGACCATTCTTCACTGTCTTCTACAGAGAAAAGAGAAACCCTAACAAAAGATGAGATGGGAAAGACTAAAGACCATGGATTGATCGATCGATCGATCACTAGAACGGCTGATGATCTAACATAGCAAATGGATCGGCCGGTCGGGGCGCGCGCTTCGCGGCGGTGCATTGTCCTGAGCAATGAAGAACAATCCAGTAATTACGATCGATTCGATCTCCATGGGGGAAGAACAGATTCACTAATCACTAGCTACATTCAGATGTTGATCATCAGGATGAGGAGGGGAATGGATGGAATCGATCGGTTCGTACCGGCGGCGGTGCGTGCGGATAGAACAACATTGGATGCGTGGATCAGGCGGATGCGTCGCCGGCGTTGAGCTTGGCGAGCAGTGCGGCGACGAGCTGGTGGCGGCGCTCCTCGCGCTCCTCGGCGCGCGCCCGCCAGGCGTCCTCGCGCTCGCGCCAGCGGCGGACGAGCGCGAGCCGCTCCTCGCCGAGCGCGACCATGGCTGTCCGCCACTCCTCCTCGCGTGCGCGGCGCTCGGCCTCGCGCGCCTCCGCCGCCTCCATCCACCGCTCCTCCATCTCCAGCTGCCGCCGCATGAACTCCCGCAGCATGGCCTCCACCTCGCCCTCGACCCCGCCCGACCCCGACGTCCTCCTGGCCGCCGCCGCGGCCGCCACCGCCTTCCTCCTCCGCTTCTTCGACCCAGACCTCGTAGTGTCCCCCGAGGCTCCGTCTCCATCATCTTCCTCGGCCTGCTCCGCCTCCTCGTCGTCCTCCTCATCCCCCTCGCCGCCGCCATCGTCCTGCTCATCGGGCTCCTTCCCCTTGACCTTCTTCCTCTCCAATGCCCGCGCCCTCTCAACCCTGGCGTCGAATATCCTCCTCAGCTCATCATGAAACGGAAACGACGACGGCGAAGCCGCAGTCGACGCCCCCCTCGCGGCCGCAGCACCACCCTGCAGCATGATCTGATCCGGGGCCACGGCCAGCGCCCCCTCGGTGCCCTTGAAGCGGGTGACGAGGTTCTTCCACTTGGACTTGCACTGATCGGGAGTCCGCGAGAAGCCGAGCGCGTGGAGGCGCGCGGCGGCGGCCTCCCAGAGCGCCTTGTTGCGTTTGGTGGAGAGGAAGGAGTGGTCGAGGTCGGCGCGGATGGCGAGGAAGGCGGCCGTCTCGGCGTGGGACCACTGGGGGAGGCGCTCCCGGTCGGCGGAGGAGGAGGGCGGGGGGTCGGGGAGGAGAGGCGGAGGCGGAGGGGGGAGTGGGTCGGGGGCGAAGTGGTGGGGAGGGGAGGCGAGGAGGGGGTGGTATGGGTTGGAGAAGGAGGAGTTGAGGTGGTGGAAGGGATCCATGGTGGTAGTGGGAAATGGGAGAAGGAGAGGAGAGGAGGAGGAAGAGAGGATTCAATTCAAGGGAGGAAAAGAGAGAGAGAGGGAGATGGAATGGGAGGGAAGTCAAGGGGGGCTGGGCGCGGAGGGAGGGAGAGATCGAGAAAAGCGGAGGGAGGGAGGAAATCTGTTTCAACGCGGAAACAAGGTTGCTTGCTTTCCCACTGCTTTTCCTCGCTAGATCTGGGATCCTCTGCGCCACGCCGCTCTTCGCCTACTCTTCTTTTTTTTTTCCCATCCTCACATCGGATGTTTAATATTTATTAAACGTAGTTTATTAATGAAACTCATCTATAATCTTGAGCTAATTTACGAGACGAATCTAATAAGCCTAACTAATCCATGATTAGCCCATGTGACGCTATAGTAAACATTTACTAATTATAGATTAATTAGGCTCAAAAAATTCGTCTCGTGGATTAGCTCTCGTTTATGAAATTAATTTTTTTTATTAGTCTATGTTTAATACTTCAAATTAGTATCCAAACATCCGATGTCACATGGGGCTAAAAAGTTTAGCCCCATCTAAGGCCTTGTTTAGTTTCTAAAATTTTTTCTCAAAAATATCACATCAAATCTTTGGACATCTAAGTGAAGAACATAAAAACTAATTAAATAGTTACGAAGAAAATGTGAGACGAATTTTCTAAGCCTAATTAGTATATGATTAGCAATAAGTGCTACAGTAACCAAAATATGGTAATGATGGATTGATTAGACTTAAAAGATTCGTCTCGCGGTTTCTAGGCGGAATTTAAAATTTGTTTTATGCTTAGACTACGTTTAATACTTCAGATGTATGATGATACGAGTCGATGTGGCATCTATTTCAAAAATTTTTGGAATCTACACACTGCCTAAACAACCCCTTAATAATCCAATGAATCAATTAATTAATTATGGATTTTTTAATTATTGAGCGTATATTTTTTCAAACTTAGGCCCAATTAGTTCCAAAAACTTTTCACAAAACATCACATCAAATCTTTAGACATCTAAATAAAGCATTAAATATACATGAACATTAAAACTAGTTATATAGTTATGGGGAAAATCGTGAGATGAATCTTTTGAGCCTAATTAGGACGTGATTAGCCATAAGTGCTACAGTAACCAACATGTGCTAATCACGGATTAATTAGACTCAAAAGTTTCATCTCGCGGTTTACAGGCAGAATATGATATTTATTTTGTAATTAGACTACGTTTAATACTAAATGTATGTCTAAAGATTTGATTTGATGTTTGTGAAAATATTTTTTGCAAACTAAACAAGGTCTCATGTCTCATATATTGTAAGAGGTGATTGTTTGTCTCTTTTTATGTAAAAATGCTAAATGACATATTTATACATAAAAAAATATAAATAAAATTTTATATACATATCTTAGCGAACTAAAAAATAATGCTGAAAAATAAATTTTGATGAAAAACCTAAAAATTAACTGTTAAAAATTTTGTCTTATGAGCATAAACATCAGTGAAAAGATAATGGTGTAAGTTTTGTGAAAAGAATCATATGTAAAAGTTTTTCGTCTGATGTTTCTAAGAAAATTTCTATTTATAAATTTAATTTAGGCATTTATACTTCAAATAACTATCTAAAAATTAGGTAATTTTTCGATCCTAAAAGGTCAGCTATCTCAGACACAGTGATACTACTCCCTTAGATAGACACATGATCAGGATCATCTTTTGCTTTTTTAAAAAGACAAACAACATATTTACAAAAAAATAATTTATAAATAAAAATTATAAAAGTGTTTTAGGAATAAAAAACAAAGGCTGAAAAATAAACTATGATAAGAAAACCCTAAAATAAACTCTAAATTTAAGGTTAAAAAATTAAATTTTGGCATATAAATATAAGAAAAATGAAAATATTAGGCGTGAGATGAAGTTCTTCCTTTATTTTAGAAATGCACATAATAGTCAAACTTATAGCACAAGATTAGTTTTAGAAAAGGATATTAATGTAGATTACGTACAATTGTATAATCATAGAGATAGTGTATAATCATAGATATAGTTTTTGGCAGTGATTACAAATATTTGAGCAATGATGAAACAAGTGTATGGGAGACTACCTCTGTATGTAAATACTTTTCACTAGGATATTGTTCGACTACATGTCGTCTTTGTTTATATATAAAAATGGCTTAACTAAGCATAAACATTGAACTTCTGTTCACATTAGTTTTGAGAAAGTACTAGTGGTATCTGCAATAATATAAGTTAATATTGTTAAGCTAAACATAACGAGTGTGATTGTTTATCTTATTCAAGAAAAAACAAACAACAAATTTACAAATAAAAAATAAGATATATATATATATATATATATTCGTTAGCGATATAAAAGTGAACACTGGAAAATAAACTCCGATAAAAAAACTTCAAAATCTAATTCAAATTTAAAATTAAAAAATTTAAAATTTTACTTATATATAGAAATAAGCAAAAACGAAAAGGCGAAGCCCACTGTCTATCTGCGAAGAGAATGGTGCTTATATTTTCCGTGCATTTGTCCACCAAATACATAGGCCCAGTTCAGTTTGCAAAAACATTACACGGATATAAGGACACACATTTAAATTACTAAATATAGTTTAATTAGAAAAATATACAGATTCCTTCCAGGAACTGCATATGTGGTGGTAGTAGTACATGTGTTGTCCGGTTACTAGCTAGTTTGTGGGAGAAGGAAGTGGCGATAGAGTGAGGGGTTCGCAGGGGATGCGTGGTGGGGCCCCACGGGGCCGCGGCGCATTGCGTTTGGGGCGATGGAGGGTGGCGTCACGCGGACGACAGCGCGGCGTAACCCCAGCGATGGATCGATCTAGAAGTAGAAGAGCGGCTTCTTCTTCTTCTTCCTTTGCCGCGAAGGCTCGGAGGATCCATCTCCTCTTGGTTTCCGCGTTCCATTTGGCGGCGGCGCTGTGCTGTGCTGTACAGAAAAAAAAAAAAAAACACCAGCTGCAAGTCTGCAAGCCACCGGTTTCCATTTGGAGCACCAGTACCAAAATTTTTTCAAACCTTTCCTGGCACGTACTTCATGTTTCTAAACTAGATCTTTTAAATTGCAGCAGTCAATTATATCTCATTTATATCATTAAATAGTCATTATAAATTTAGATAATATTTCATCTTTCATTAATAAGCTGACTTTTAACCTAAAAACCATAGGTCTAAACAAACAAACATCTTTTTATTTATTACATTTTAAGTCAAAAGCTAAATTCGAGAAGCATTTTTTTTACTTATTTAAAGTAGAGGTAGAACCTCATCATTAAATTTGAAGCTTTCAAACCACCGGGTTATAAATCATATTCTGAATAGTTACGAAAGCTTAAGTTAATAAGCCTAAGCTGAAACAAAGAGAATTATTACTTGTGCCATCCGTTTTAAAATATAGATATTTCTAGATTGTTTAGCATATATTAAGATTGATAAAAGATATATATCATTTCAGTCACTTCTATGGTCAATTTTTACATTTATAATGATTTATATATCCTTTCTAATTTCTGATTGGCTGAAGAATCATTGATGTAATGAGAAGCACGTGAATCATCAGATATGCTTATATCGTGGTACTAAATTTAAATTCTATAAATATTTATATTTTAGAATAGAGGAGGCGGACGCCTCCATCTAGATATAGGCCAGGAACTTGTCCATCGGCGTATAAAACTGAACGGTGGATTCAGGCATGGCTAATTAGATATTAGAAAAAACCTTGAAATTTAATATAGTTTTCTTAAAAGCTTAAATTATATATATATATATAAACATATCATTTAGAGCAGTACAATAGTAGGCTATAAGCCAGCTATAACATATTTTAAATTTTAAAGAGATAAGAGGGGAGAGAAGAGAGATGAGTTACTAATTTCTAGCCAGCTACACACGGACTCTAAGACACAGTGTGTATGACATGTGGGACCATGCACTAATGTTTGTAGGTAACTATTGTATGAATTGGCTATTAGATTAACTTATGAATTGGAGCCAGTAGTTGGCTATACTATTGAAATTGCTCTTAGCATATCTGTAAGCATGAAAAACAAGAAAGTAGAAGTTAGGGGTTGTTTAGTTTGTAATTTTTTTTTGCAAAAACATTACATCAAAACTTTAAACACATATTTGAAATATTAAACTTAGTCTTATTACAAAACAAATTTCAGATTCCGACTGGAAACCGTGAAGCGAATCTTTTGAGTCTAATTAATCCGTCAGTAGCACATGTTGGTTACTGTAGCACTTATGGCTAATCACGTCCTAATTAGACCTAAAAGATTTGTCTCACTATTTCCTTCATAATTGTGTAATTAGTTTTAACATTTATATATATTTAATGTTTTATTTAGATGTCCAAAGATTTGATTGGATGTTTTGGAAACTAAACAGCCCCTTGGAAAGGAAGAGAAAACAACGCACCCCTAGTCAACTTACAACAGTAGGGTAGAGTTGTTGTGTAGAAGGGTACAATTACAAACGCATGTCGTAGAAATTCCGGCAAGCAGATGGATCTTCTAGAGAAAGATGAGCGTGTGGCGTGCGATGCAAGAACAAGAGACCGGGGATTATTTGACCAAGCTAGTAACAGTAGTACGCCTGCAATGTTGCAATATACACGGTTCCTAAAAATTCTTAGGAGAGAGATCACGTCGACACGTACGATCATATATTTAATATATAAGTATTAAACATAGTTTAATTATAAAACAAATTTAGATTTTGCTTAGAAACCGCGAGACGAATCTTTTGAGTCTAATTAGTCCGCCATTAGCACATGTTGGCTACTGTAGCACTTATGGCTAATCATATACTAATTATGCTCAAAAGATCCGTCTCACAATTTCCTCCACAACTGTGTAATTAGTTTAAATGTTCATGTATATTTAATGATTTATTTAAGTGTCCAAAGATTCGATGTGATGTTTTTAGGAAAAGTTTTTAGAAACTAAATGGCTGATTAGATCTAGGGACTTTTTACAGTCGATTGTCCCTCGGAGGTTAATTTGTACATTAATTAGGGGTGTTAAATATAGACCGGTAACAAAACTAATTACAGAAATAAAAACTATTTCATTAGACAAATGTTTCAAGCCTCATTAATCTACGATTAACAAATGTTTACGGTAGCATCACATTCGCTAATCATGGACTAATTAGGCTCAATATATTCATCTCACGAAATAGTTCACACTATGAGGTGAGTTTTATTAATAGTCTATATTTAATACTTCTATGACCCCGTTCAGTAGGAAAGGAGAAGGGGTCTAGTTATCTGGCACGAAAAACACAGTAAAAGATTAGTACATGATTAATTATTAATTATTAAAAAATATAAACAGATTAATATGATTTTAAAATAACTTTTTATAGAAAATTTTTAAAAAACACCCATTTAGCAGTTTGGGAAGCGTGCGCACGAAAAAAAGAGGGTTAGATAACTTATCTGGGGTGACTGAACACGATCTAATTAGCTAGCTAGTGTCCAAACATTCGATATGACATAGCATTAAAAAAGTTGGAGAGAAACGAACAGTGTGTAAACAGAGCCAATATACTCCAGTACAATCGATCGATGTCCTTGTCACCTACCGATCGTGATCATCAGATACGACTCCTCATCTCATCGATCCAAGGTTGACGAAACCGAACGCACTCTCTCTTCTGTGCTGCCTATAGATAGCTAGCTAGCTTGACCTATATCCGAGCACATCTAGCTAGGCAGCTACCCATACCCACCTACCTAGTGCGAACGACGACGGAATCTCCGGCCGGCCGGTCCGCCGCCCGCCCAACTCCGCCTCACCGGAGCTGACAACGATGGCACCGGTCACCACTGCTAGGGTCGCTCTCGCAACAGCGTATCAACCTTCATCTTTTCGATTTTGGTTATACCTAGGGCTTATTTAGTTTGTAAAAAATTTTTGTAAAAACATCACATTAAGTTTTTAGACACATATTTAAAGTATTAAACGTAGTCTAATTATAAAACAAATTTCAGATTTCGCCTGAAAACCATGAGATTCTTTTGAGTCTAATTAATCTATCATTAGCACATGTTGGTTACTGTACCACTTATGGCTAATCATGTTCTAATTAGGCTCAAAAGATTCGTCAGACGATTTTCCCATAACTGTGTAATTAGTTTTAATATTCATGTATATTTAATGCTTCATTTAGATGTCCAAAGATTTGATGTGATGTTTTTAGAAAAAGTTTTTGAACTAAACAAGGCCTTATAAGCTAAAACTTATATTTTTAACCTTAAGTTTAAATTACATTTTAGGGTTTTTTATGTATTTTATTTTTCAGTCTTGACTTTTAGATCGATAAGAATATGTATATAAAAATTCTATTTATAAATTATTTTTCATTTACAAATATGCTAATCCCAATCATATTTGTAAGAAGTCTTGGTCCTGCGTTCATAACTTTATCTATGGATCAGTGTGTATATAGTGTGTATATATATCCCTAGATTTATACCGATATTTATTACCATCGGTATAAATCTAGCAAAAACAGAATATTTTATAATATGAAATAGAGATAATCATAGATAGCTATTTACCCGTGTACTAAATCTAAATATAATTCTATATATTCATATTCAACTCGACGCCAATCCAAATTCATATTTTCTCATGTAAACAGATGGCCTCTCATCCAATTCAATGAAACTAGATAAAAAGTTTTCATGAAAAGAAAGGAAAAGGATATTATTACCTTGTATTTTAATAAATAACATCGTTTACTTTTTGTCACATATTTAACCATTCTTCTTATTGAAAAATTATTGAAAAATTTGAGGTAATTAAAATACGGAGAGAAGACACGCTATAGTGCTATACTCCGTCCAAAATTTAAGAACAAAAAACTAAGGAATTAGGCCCAGTTACAATTCAGTAGATCAAGTACGGACTACAGGCCCAATACATAATTAGGTTACAGGCTTGCAGCCCAGTTAATTAGGTAGCTCCGGCAAAATGTCGGCCCACTGGATGTCGGCCCAGTAGATCGAGGATTTCTTCTCGTTCGATCGATCCAACTCCCTCAATCTGAAATCTGAATCGGAAATGATTAACTATTTCATCTCAACTCTGAAAAATTCTTCAGCTAAACTTCTAAGAGTTCATTCTGCTACAGGAAACGTACCATGCAGTACTCCCTGTCACTGAAACCTCCAACTATTTTCTTCACAAGGAATAATCAATAGTTCCAGTGTTCCATGCGAAATTGATTCATTATTTTTACAACATAAACTTTTTATCTGTATTTTCGATTAATCTATGTCCATGGATAAGCTCGACTGATTGGTGTGGTTGTCAGTTGCCTTCATCTTTCATATGCACGTGGGCAATATCATGAGCATTGATCATGGAAAATCTTTAAAAGTGTACACAGTCGACAGCAACTGCATCAGTTTGACAGCAACATGACCTTAATTTCAGAAAGTGCATAGTACTATATATGCCAAAGCACCCTCAGCTATCAACTTTATGTCCCACTGTCCCTGCATTTTCTTTTCAATAATGGAGTAAGACACTTCAGTCACTGTACCCACAGATGCACTAACCATCCCAGTTAATTGTTTTCTGGCATTTCATTAATCTGGATACTAATTCAGTCTCTGAATGACGATCGATCTTGTGACAGAAATGACGATGGATCGAGGTGAGGTCAGGACTGAAATATGCACCTCACAATCAGTAGGGAAAATGCATTAACGATTCGATGAGATAGCATGAGAGGTGATGAAAACTTTGACTCGATTGATCAATCTGTCCTGTGATGCATGCAGTCGCACTACAAAAACATCTTTCAGATAGTGCATCGACAGATCGACAGCAACTAACTCCACTGGCAATTGGAATCGCCGAATCGGACAATGCAAGTGTATGCATGCATCCACGAGAAAAAAAACAAAAGGCAAACCTAAAAACAACCGCATGCATTAAGGCACGTACAACAGTTTAGACTGTAGTTGTCTATTTAGCACATAGAGATAGTAAAATAGATAGATTATATAATAGTTTAGATAACTATTATCTCTTTGGTTGTCTATAGATTCTCTAATACATACTGACTTTATGCATGGGAGCACGTGCCACTGCCGTCGCCGAATGAAACGATGACAGCTCTCTCTACCTTTATTCAATGCTCTGCATGCAAGCAATTTTTGTCTCGGTGATAGCATGGAGACAGCTGCCGTCTGGATGCTGTACTTGCCCTTAGTAGAATGAGAGCAGCTGCTGTTAGCCTGTTACATAGATCACTGTATATATCTGAACTTTGGAAGAAGAGTAGTGTTTAGATCTCACAGAATTGGCCATTGTTCAGCACTTCAGCTGTTGCTATGCATCATTCGAAGTTAATTAGGCCTATTCGGTTTGGAGGAACTTCGCAGGACTTAATTTCGGTGGAATTTAACTGTTTTATGTGAAATTCTTGCGTTCTGTAGAAGCCCTAAAGAGACCATCAGCTGATGAGAAAAACTTGTGTTTTTTTCAGTCTGGAACTTTTTTGCATCCACTGTTGATCATATGACATGAGGTTTCTTGTCGGCTATGATGTTATGGAAGTTTTGCATGTGCAGATTAGCCTGAAAGTGAAAGCCCAACTAGCAGCTAAAGGGGACAAATAGAATGTGCAGACAGTAGTAGAAGACAAGTGCAATCCTTTGATTCAGCTTGCTTGCATATCCTCTTCTTCAGAGAGAACAAAGCAGTGTACCAAGCAGGATGACCTTTCACTTATAATGTCTGCATGAATCGATTTTCCACCATGTGATGTGATGTGATGTGTGTGCACAACATATGGACAGGTGGGCTAATCTTGTTTACATTGACCGATTGAATAATTGGTTCACTTTACAAAATTTTCTCTAAAAACAAAGACCATCCTTTGAAAAACAGAGCTAAAAAAAGCCCTCATCATTATGGATTGCATCAGTTTTCCACCACCAATTGGAATTCAGAAACACTTTGTTGGATTTGTGTTTCACATGATTTATGCTCATAATCTTTTACTGCATATATATAAATACAACAATGATAATCCATAAATGTACTATTATTTCCATTAACGAAAAAAATGGGCACTTTGAAAGGACAGATAATTGCAATATGTTATGTGAGATATAAGAAGATTCTAGGCATGCATGGGCTTGAAAAGTCAATGTGGGCCGGACTGGAAAAGTGGCCAGGCCCTTTTCCTAATGCTGATCACTTATATAGAAAATCACTTCAATTAAGCCAAACAGCCAGTGGCAGTGGCCAAGACAGGTCAGGTCTTTGTCACCCCTAAACTGAACAACCAATGGGGACTGCCCCTAATCATAGGAACTCATTAGTACCCAGCTTTGTTTCTTTTCCTAATGTGGTTTATAGTTAATTATCTTTTAATATTATTTCTGAAGTAATATATATTTTTCTGGTCTGACTGACTTAATTATGCTGTGCTGTTCTTAAAAGGAAAGGCAGAAGCAGGACCATGTAGAATTATGTGTGAATTTCCTACCACATTTGAGCCTGCAGCCACTGCAACAGGTGTGCAGGAGTATAGATCCATTAGTATAGTTAATTTCTTTTACAGAAACTAATTATGAATTTCACAGTGGCCCCATTGCTGGCTAGCTAGACTACACAGTGCAATACTATATCTGTTTTCTTGTGGTCCTATTGTCCTTGCATGTAACATCGACTATAGCTAGACAATGCATGCACGTGACGATTTATGTGTTACCCTTTCAATTCTTTGATGACAAATCGAGCAAGAGTAAGTCTATATTGGCTATAAGATTAGCTCTAATTTTTATCTAATATCTTTTTCTCTCACCTATATTTCTTATAGATATATACAACTAGCTCTTGTAAGAGAGCCAATCCTACTTTTTTTTTCTCTCCTTTTTCACGTAAGTTTATAGCTAGCCTATAGTCTATCATTATATATGCTTTAATATTACTATGCATAAGTCAAGAGGGTGACTCGCGTGTGGAAGAGGATCGAGGAGCCCTACAAAGAAAAAGAGGACAAGTGGGATAAAGATGCAATGTATCTATATGGCATTCTAGTTAAAATTTTTGGCCTATGTTACAAGTTGGAGCTTTACCCAATAGGCTAAGCTAGCCTTGTTTTACGTGGAACTAAATGATTAGTTTTATACGATCTATCAAATAGTTTTTAAAATAATTGTTAATTAGTTTCTGCATCCTATCCAACATTAACTCATATAGGAGAATTTATCTTAGAATGAAACAATAAATGTTCCAAATTTAAACAAAAAAATCCTTGATGAAAAATCCCTAACGTTATAAAAGCTTTAAAAAATAACATTGAGAATTATGAAAAGCATCTAGATATACATATGAAAATACATAAAAGTGTAAACTAAAACAATACAAAGTCATAATTTCATACACAATGCAATAAGTATGTAGGAAAAAACCTACATCGCACAACTTAATTGTTAACAAATTGCAAAACAAACTGCATTTTTCATTTTGCCTATGATGATAATGATGAATCATGATTCCGAGTCAGGGTTTCAAAAGTACGGATGATAATGATTTGGCAAGAATTTAGAGCGATATGGTGGGTCAGTAAAATAATTGGTCTATATATATATACTCCATACCCGTCCCAAAATATAAAACCATCTAGTGTTAAATTCTACATCTGCATCACTTTTAACGGCATCACTTTTAACGAATCATAAATTTTCGTCACTGAAGTTTATCATCTACTTTTTTATCAACTAATCATAACCTTCTTATATTCGTTTCCAACTTAGGGTCTGTTTGGATCCAGGAACTTTTTTATAGTCCATTGTCACATTGGATGTTTAGACGTTAATTAGGAGTATTAAATATAGACGGATAACAAAACGAATTGCATAAATAAAGGCTATTTCATTAGATAAATTTTTTAAGCATAATTAATCCACGATTAGCAAATGTTTACTGTAGCATCACATTCGCTAATCATGGATTAATTAGGCTCAATAAATTCGTCTTGTGAAATAGTCTAGAGTATAAGGTGAGTTTTATTAATAGTCTATATTTAATACTTTTAATTAGTGTTTCAACGTGACAGAAACTTAAAAAAGTTTAGTGGAACCAAACATCCCCTTAAACTACCATGGGACAAAAGAAGGACAAAAGAAGCATATCCAATATATGCCGTTAATATGTCTAGATTTTACTGTCCATGAATTGATATGGTGGTGGGCCATGTCTATCTCTCTGTGTGATATCTCTTTCTCAGTGAAAACAAAATGGTCAAAAAGAAATTTATTTTGATACGGTTGTACATGTGGGTCGCTGTAGTGGTGGTAGTGGTAGCACCACGCCGCAGAGCAAGGAGACACGCACACATATAAACCCCAAGCCCAGCCTATTTCAGTCACGTTCCCTATTACGTCCAGTAGCTTTCGTCCTCTTGCTAGCTTATTAGCAGCCAGCAGGGTCATCTTTTGTCTTCTGTAACGGCTTACATGTTCCCGATGATCTAAAAGCCAAGCCCGTAAGTTAACTACGATGAAAAATCTCAAAATAAACTTTAAATTTAAAGTTGAAAATTTAAATTTTGGCCCATAAGTATAAACATATATATATATAACCAGCAACATAGAAATTTATTTATTGATTACACTGAATAAGAAATCATCATCGATCTGCTCGATCAATTATTAGTATTAGCATTAATTCTGCCGCCCAGATGATCCATAAATATAAATAGAGAGAGAGAGAGAGCACCTGAAGCTGGAGGCTCTGCAGTGAGTCGTACAAGTGTAGAAGAAGAAGAACACTTGCGCTTGCTATCTAGCTACCTCGTTGCCAACTAACTGCACAGTTGAGCTCATCAGCAGCTTCCAGCTAAGCTAGCTCGCCGTCGAGCTCGCACTGCACTCATCAGCAAGCTAAGCTTAGCAATCTTGTCCACTACTGATCGATTGATCCTATATATAAATTCCAAGTGCAACGACAGCAGCTAGCTACCAGCACCAGTTTCATATGTTCATGTATATAATTATATAGCTAGGTAGGTTGGTAGCTAGAGCTGATCATCGATCATGGCGGAGGAGGCGGGTGGAGGGTGGCCGGAGCCGGTAGTGAGGGTGCAGGCGCTGTCGGAGAGCGGGGCGGCGACGATCCCGGAGAGGTACGTGAGGCCTGAGGCGGAGCGGCCGTGGTCGGCGGCGGAGGAGGGGGGCACCAACATCCCGGTGGTGGACCTGTCGTCGCCTGGGCCGGCGGCGGCGAGGGCGGTGGCGGAGGCGTGCCGGGAGTGGGGGTTCTTCCAGGCGGTGAACCACGGCGTGCCCCCGGCGCTGCTCCGGCGGGCCCGGCGCGTGTGGCGCGGGTTCTTCCACCAGCCGATGGAGGTGAAGCAGCGGTTCGCCAACTCGCCGGCGACGTACGAGGGGTACGGCAGCCGCCTCGGCGTCGACGCCGCCGCCCCCCTCGACTGGGGCGACTACTTCTTCCTCCACGTCAGACCCCCTCACCTCCTCTCCCCTGACAAGTGGCCCCACCTCCCTCCCGACCTCAGGTATCATATACTTTAGTTTAATTAATTTAATTTAATTAATTAAATACGTACTACATCGTATTCCACTAACTACTAGCTAATACGAATACGTATATATATTATTGTTATTATTATTATACTTTGAATTTAATTATGAATACGGATACGTATATGTATGTAGGGATACGACGGCGGAGTACAGCGAGGAGGTGAGGAGGGTGTGCGAGAGGTTGATGGCGGCGATGGCGGAGGGGCTAGGGGTCGGGCAGGGGAGGCTGCAGGAGGCGTTCGGCGGGGCGGAGGGCGCCGGCGTGTGCGTGCGGGTGAACTACTACCCGCGGTGCCCGCAGCCGGACCTCACGCTGGGCCTCTCCTCCCACTCCGACCCCGGCGGGATGACCGTCCTCCTCGCCGACGACCGCGTCAGGGGCCTCCAGGTCCGCCGCGCTGGCGCCTGGGTCACCGTCCACCCCCTGCCCGACGCCTTCGTCGTCAACGTCGGCGACCAAATCCAGGTTTTTTTTTCGCCACTTTTGCTATCTTTTTTTCTTGCGTCAAACACGTGCGTATTATGTGTATGGGTTTTTTACCTGCGTGCATGTTTTCAGATTATCGTAACAAAATTTAATTAATAAAATTAAAAATTTTAAATATTTGATCACTAGACGAACCTTTTTTTCACCCCTCATTTACTAGCAACATGTGTTAATATTACTTTTCTTTTTTACCCCGACCCCTCCATTTTGAAATTTAGATCGTATTTGTTTCTTAGTAAAACGGTATAATATATTTTTTTATGATATAAAATTAATACTGTTATATTTATATTAAAAATATGAGATAATGAATTAAGAGATTTGTTTCAGTTCAATAAAAAGTAACTCGAGGTACCTGTACATCCTTCTTAGTTAGATCTAATATTTAAAAACGATTTGGTACCTCGAGATACTTTTTGTTGGACCGGAACAAAATCTCATGAATTAATACGTGGTCTAATAGTTGTTCTCATAAAATAAAATATGTTCTATAATTTGAAAAATAAAGGGAGTATCTCGTATCTACAATTAATGGTATAAATGTATTTTTTTCAAAGTTCATCCGCATTCTCTTCGATATTAATTTCTTCTGGTAAATAACATATGCAATAATCTCTCCGGCTTAAATTGGTCGTTTTCACGGCCTCACGGGTGCACCGTGTACTGCGTTGTAGCTAATTCTTCCCGGCCTTCTAGTTACTTTAATTAGTCGAGTAATTTTTTTTAATCAACCTCCAAAAGTATTAATTTAATTAATGTATTTTTTACCTGCTCCTCCAAAAGTATAGCGACGGTGATGCATGCATGTGTGAGTACGTGAGTTTGACTTGTCAAATACACATATTACAGCACTATATTATATTTAACCTTATGTATCTAATTGAGAAGGATAGCGATTAGTGGACTATATTAGGACAACGAGACTGATAATTATTTATATTAACACCATCCATAAACTAGTGCATCTGATCTACCTGACGTGGATCATATCGAAGACGCTGCGTAAATAATAATAATAATAATTGATATAGTTAATTCGTACGCGATAATTAATACGTCTAGTAAGCAAAAAGATCACATGTTAAACTATTATCGTTTCAAATAGGTATATTTAAAACGTATTTATCCCTGCATAGTTGGTTACTGCAGATTAATTAATTAGTCCACTTGTATGTCCTGGCTAATTAATCAGCTATAGCTAGTGGCACATGTTGGAAAAGGACGTACTAGTATTTAGTTAAGAGAATTGTTGAATAATTTGGTCCCTTGGTACGTAACAGTCCAGTCACAACTTCATAGTAATAATTAATTATACAAAAAGGCAAGAGCAAAAAAAGTCTCTTGATCGTTTTTCATCCCTTCTTTTCGCTTATCATTTTTCTTATATGCCATAATTTCAATGTTGATTTTGAAGAGACTTTTACTTAAATTTATTTTTCAACATTAACTTTTCGATCACAAAAATACATATATAAAAATTTTATTTAAAAATTAATTTTTATTTACAAATATATCATCTAACATTTATTTTTATAAAAAAAGCCAAACAATCACGCTTAGAATCCCCTAGATCGAGTCCAAAATTACTCTTGTTCAAAAGGTTAGGTGACACGTGGGCAAATAGGCCTTAACCAATAAAGGAGAAATAAACACACAGAAGCTGGCACGTGGCGTGGTGATGATTTTTCTATGGTTTTTAGGAATAAGTTCATATGAAAAAGGAAATTAATATCTTGTAGGACAGCATATATGTCCTTTTCCCCTTCGTTTCTATATGTGGAGATGTGTACAAATGACGTTCTAGCTTTATTTTTTTTAACCGTGAAATTTGACGTGAAGGCTACTCATCCACGTGATATTTTTAGTGGGCGTATTGTTTTTAATTCTAAACTAGTGGACAAATCTGCAACATTTAGTACATTGGTTATATAGAGTTAATATCAAACTACTCCCTTTTTTATTTAATGCAGTTGATTTTTGATTTACGTTTGATCATTCGTCTTATTTAAAAAATTTATACATATATACAAAATTATAAGGCATACTTATGGTTTATTTAATGATAAAATAAATTATACAAAATAATTAATAGTTATTTATTTTTTAAATAAAATAAATGATTAAACATGATGACAATCAATGGTGTTAAATAAAAGAATGGAGCCACTAGTAACTCTAAGGCCTTTTTAACCATGAGATCCAAAATAAGAGATGAATAAACAAATTGAGAACTAACAAAATAATCAGCTGCCTAGTTAAGGAATAGAAATTAATACTGTATACAAATCGATCAAATAATAATAATAATAATAATAATAATAATAATAATAATAATAATAATAATAATAATAATAATCTCTTCTCGCGTTTGCATTGCACCCATGCGTCACCGGCAGGGCCAGCTGTGTCATGTGTGAATGCATGCGTAGTACTCAAGCAGTCAGTTAGCTGACGTGGCATTTATACGTACGTTTGACTTGTCGTCTATACATTTTTTCCGGATACATACTGTATGCGTACAGTTAGCATACGTACGTACGTATGCGTCAGTCAGTCAGCTAGCTAGCTGCATTACACCAATCAATCCATCGTCATACAGGAGTATACAGTTTTCATATATATACATATTTGTGTTAATTGTCATGTACCTAACAATATGATTAGACTAAGTAGCTATCATGACCTTAATTGTGTTTGTTTAGATGATAAGTTTTTTTCTTAAAAAATTGTGCATACCAACCTTTTGTTATTTAAACTAAATAGATAATACCTCCATTTCATATTACAAGTCTTTCTAGCCTTGTCAAAATTCATTCATTCATGAATGTATATAATTTATATATGTGTATAGACTTATTAGTATTTATATGAATCTAAGTAATGCTAAAAAACTTATATTATAAAATGGAGGGAGTACTTCATATACCATGTGTCAATTGTATTTGTTTAGGTGAGAAGGTTTTCTTAAAAATGTGAACACATGATGATTAAAACTGTTTAGGCCAACCTTGACCTAGTGTTTATATTCCGAATTGGGCATGCAACAATGTGCAATCAATACATCAGGTTTGTTTGCCAGCCAACTACCGAATCTGAGGTAGGACAATCACTTCCCAACAAACTACCTATACCTCTCAAAGAGTCATGTACGTCCATCCATATTTTCATCTTGGTTGCTTCTGAAAAACAAACAAAATAAATCAGAAAAGAAAAAAATTCTGGCAGGTTTTCAGTGGCCACATATTTATCTCTGCTTGCAAAATAGGAACAGTATACTGCATGCCCTTGTCTGCTGCCCTCTGTGCTCTGTTGATGCTAATCAACAGCAAATATACATAGTATATGTACTCCTAGGCCCTATCTAGACAAATTAAGAGATAAAGTATATTATTGATAATCTTAATTGCCTACTCCCTCAGCTATACATACTTCCTTTCTAGTTATAAAAAGTTGATTGATATTAGTATTTTGGGAAGCAGAGAAGCTATCAAAACCATATAGAGTAGTAGTTGGACATTGATTTTTTATATATTGTTTGTGAACTTGAAATAAAGTGAGTTAGATTTGTGCTAAGTTATTTCTACCGTCTATCCTCTCCATCTTCATATATAATATATTCTAAGGTTTGAATTTATTCCCTGAGTATACTTATCAATCAACTCTCTTTCATATTTATACATATTTTTACCCTCGACCACACTTCATTCTCTATATTAATGAGAAACGCTATAGTCATTTTAATATGTTCTTAATTTCTCCAAAACAACCTACAATAACTTATATCTGAGGACGGAAGTAGTACCATTTAGCCTCATATCAACCAATCACATTCGATCTCCATTTTTTTCACAAACATTCTTCTCTCAACCAGACACAGATATCACTTCAATCATCCTCTCACGTACATTTTTACTACTGGAAAATTCCTCTAGAAATAATTAGATCTGGGAAGTTTTAGATGAAATAAAGTAGATCAGAGTTGCAGAGGAGGAACGAATTGAAGGCACACGTGACATAAGGCTGCTGTCAGGGTGCATTGGTGATGCTGCTAGCACGTTTTCCACAGGGCCATGCACGCAATTTATTAATCACAGTGAGGCATGAAATTCGTTTTTTCATTTGTGTCCGAAAACCCCTCCCGACATCTGATCAAATATTTGACGTGACAGTTCTCTCAAAATTTTTCTCAATCTAAACACCACCTTAATCACGGGGAGGCCGGAGGAAAGGGTTCCTTTATTTCACATCCCAACTCCCATGGTCCCACTATCTCTGATTTTTTTTTGGAAAGGAATCCATCTCTGATTTTGTTTCTTTGCATGTATAATATCACAGCACATGCATATACATCATATTTATACATGGGCAGTGTGCCTCATTTTAGGGTCCACTTGGTTTAAGAATTTTATAAAAAGTATAAAGGAATTAGACTATTTTTTATAAATATCTTACGAAGTTCATGCGTTTTGAATAGGTCATTAACATCTACTCCTTCTGACCCTAAATAAATTCTGACTATAAACTTCAATGTAGAATATATATACGTCTAGATTGATAACTTGATTTGTTGTAGTAAAAGACGTTAACGATGAGCTATTATGTTCTTACCTATCAAAATTCTATTAAAACCGCACTCCTGTCTTTTGTTGTCACCTTGGTCGTATCGAAGATGCTTATAAAAAGGTACAACGTTTCAAAGATTCCAAACTGGCAAATTTATTAGATAAACTCAAAAAAAAAATTAAAGTATCGATGTTGCTTTATCATACTTCTTTCGAAAGAGGGATATTCATGTGAATTTTGAAAGAAATAACTTGTTTTGGGATAAAATTTATGTGTTCCAAAGAAACTATATATATATATATAGTTTAGCTACGGTGAGTTGCAACTCACGGGCTCCTCCGTGAGTCAGGGTCCAAAAACATATCAAATCACCTCTAAAATTCGATTTATATGACTCACTAGATTCTTCATATCAAAATCTGGTAGCAGGCAAAAAAATTTTATTTTTGGAGTTTTTTAAGTATTTTTTTGAGATTTTTAAAAGTGATACATAACACATTGATTATTTTATTAATATAGTATAGATACTTTTAAAAATCTCAAAAAAATACTTAAAAAACTCAAAAATAAATTTTTTTTGCGTGCTACCAGATTTTGATATGAAGAATCTAGTGAGCCATATAAATTGAAATTTAGAGGTGATTTGATATGTTTTTGGACCGACTCATGGAGGAGCCTGTGAGTTGCAACTCACCATAGCTAGAGAATATATATATATATATATATGTTGATGGGTTTGTTGGGTGTGATACTCTACATATCAATGGGTTTAAATATCTAGTTTTAATTAGGTTCATTATCTAAAGAAGTTATGTTAATGAATTAATTATGTTTTCTACGTAAAAAAGAGCACTAATTAATTGTTACTTAAACTGCTAATAATCAGGTAGCGACGAACGCGGCGTACCGGAGCGTGGAGCACCGGGTGGTGGTGAACGCCGCCGACGAGCGGCTGTCGATCGCCGTGTTCTACAACCCGAAGAGCGACCTGCCGGTGGCGCCGCTGCCGGAGCTGGGGCCGCCGCTGTACACCCCCATGACCTTCGACGAATACCGCCTCTACATCCGCCGCAAGGGCCCTCGCGGCAAGACCCAGGTCGATCGCCTCGCCGCCGCCGCCAGATAATAATCATATATATTCATCGCCGTCGCCGGCCATCTCCATCATCGCCGGCCATGTGTGATTCGTAATTAGCTAGCTAGTTTAGCTAAGTAATAAATTAATTAATGGCCCTCCTGGACTCGCATGCATCCATCACAGCTGAAATGGAGTTAATTAATAAAGGTTGTTGCTGTCTGCAATTGATCAATCGGTTCTTGATCAAGGTATTCTCTTAGGACAGTCTTCGTATATAGTTTTATGGCATAGCTATCAAAATTATAAACTAGTAACTAAGTCAGATGAGTTTTATAGGGATAAAACTCCTCTCTCATCTCATTAAACTCACTCATTTAATGACTCATCATGTCAGTAATTTTGCTGATTTGACACTCTTAGTGCATGACACCCTATGAAACATGCATTAAGACTGACCTTAGTTGTTCGATCTGATTGATTGTTAATTAATCCAGCTGATTTGACAAGAGGATGTGGTTGCTAGCTAGCTGATTAAATAGCATGATTAGCTAGCTTATATACCCTCACGTCACTAATTGGTCTCATCTCACATAGATGGTTAATTAATTAGTTATCCCATTATGAACATATATGGATCGACATGAGATCGCTTTGGAATGATTAGTTGCCGTGTAGCAAGTAACAGAATATTATTATTTAAGTGAGTAGCTCATTAATAAATTAATGCCTAGTTCGAGTAAGATAATGACATTACTTGCAAAGAGCTAGGGAACTCTTGGTCATGATCATCCTCACCTGAGAAAAGAAAACATATATAGCCAGCCAAGACGATCGAATTAATTAAATCAAGGTGAAGACAAGAAGAAAAACAGGGTAAAAAAAATCGAAACTCTATTATTGTTTGCTTGAAAATGACATTTAAAAAGCATAGACTAATTTGCTTAAATTAATGCATATCCACCACCAAATGGTATCCAAAAATATATTATTCCTATCTCCTCACACGTGAACGAAAACGATATTAATTTGCTCGTCTTTGTCAGCGGCATGTGTGCATATTTTCCCCATTTGTGTATCGAAATAGCATGTGGCTAGAAAGATAAGTGAAAACATGTGTGCACCATGCCCTAACGTGTCGATCGTTGAGCACACGATGTTTTCGCCTCTCTTATCTTTTCGTTTATGCTTATACTTATAAGCTAAAATTTAAATTTTCAAGCTTAATTTGAAGTTGATTTTAGAGATCTTTTTCAACATAGTTTATTTACCAGACTTGATTTTTATATCGTTATGAACACGAACATAAAAATTTTATTCATAAATTATTTTTTATTTGCAAATGTGTTGTTTGATTTTTTTTTCCTAAACAATCACCCCCTACTTTTCTTTTCTTGATAATAGTGAGTGCATCTTCTTAATTAAAACATGACCAAAAGAGACAAATTTCCTTTCCAAACGTTTGAGCTGAAGACCAAAGTTTCAAAATTTTAACGAATAAAGCAAAGTCAATAATATCATGTATTTATATACAAAGGTAGTACCAATTAAAATACTCCCTCCCATTTTTTATATGACGTCCAACGTCATATATTTAATCATGGAGGGAGTATTATTTTGAAGAGCATGGTGGTGTCCACAATGAGAGGACTTCAGTTATCTTGCATTATATGTACCTGCAAAATCTTTATCTGATTATAAAGGTAGAAGCAAATAAAAAGGAAAAGGCATGACAACCACAATGGGAAAGCAAGATATACAAAAAGGCAGGCAAATATTTTCTGATGGCTATATATTTCGCCCTCTCCCTAAGATCCTGAAGGACCACTCTTGACAGCAACCATCTTAAAGCAGCATCATATAGGTGGTCATTATATTTCCTTAGAAATACTAGCATCTCCTTAATTATCATTGCATTAACATTATTATCAAAGTGGTCTTTTTCGATAACAAATTAAAAAATGAAAGCATCACAGTAATACGAGAATATAAAGAACAAAATACACTTTTCTGAGTAAAACATTTTTGTTAGGACATGGTTTGGTGCTTTATAGGATAACAATATTATTTCCCTAATCGTGTGAAGTATATGATATAAATATACGATATGCACATTTCATAATATTTTGGATGATAGAATGAATTACTGATAATACAAATAATACAAACATATTATTATCAACGTAGTCAACTTGGGCACTATAAGGGACTCTCATTGTCATCTCTATCACTGACTTGGAAGAGAGAGGATATGAGAGAGAAAAGTGGTTGTTTTGCATGGAGCCAGCAAAACATTGACTCTTGGTGAATAAAACAAGTAGACAATCAGAAAAATCTACTTTGTACGTATGCTGACTCTAATCAGAGGCGCTGACAGATGAAATACGAACGGAAAATTAATTAGCATGTAATTATGAAGAGTCGGCTTGAAATACTGTCCTTTGAGATAGAGCCCATAATAGACTCTACCATTAAACATGCCCTTATTTGTTATTCACGTTGATTTATGACTGTGACTTGTCGCCTTGCCGACACACTGCGAGCCTAGTGTTAGCATTCCATATCTAGTCCTGTTTCTAATGTTATGGAACTTTTTTAACACACTGTTCTTGAAAAAAGTAATTCACGGTGTCACATTTTTTCAGTGTAAAAATTTGGTACCTCGAGTTATGATGTATCTTGATATACCAAAATTTTACACTAAAGATGTCTTTAGATACTTTTCAAGATGATAAAAAACCAAATATTACGATAATGGGATTAGCTATATAACTTTCGGCATAAAATTTCTATAAAACCTTCCCAAAAAAAATAACTATATAAGTACTAGTCTTACATGTAACTCGAATGTAACTGATATCTAACTTAGGTATAATTGATAAATTAAGATGCGTTGATGATTCGATCCCCTCCACACACGCAACGATTTTTATTTCCTTCCCATACACGAATCTCAAAGCATATCCTATGGTCCAAAATTCAAAAGTTGCCTCTCCCAGATTTCTGTCGCAAGAAATATAGCAATTCCATTCCAATCACAAAAGGAGGATTTCTATATAGTACTCCATCTGCATCATATTAAGAAATGGACAAGTTCCAGTTAAAATTAAGCTCATGTAGCAACCACACCAAACAGAATTGGATAAAACCACATGGATATTAGACACACATCCAAAACTTAACAGAAAAAGAAAGATAAATTCGACCCAATCTAAACTCCCCATCGTCAATTTCAAGTCCACAAATAAACCATTTGTTCTGTGAACAGATAATATTAATTCGCCAATCCCCAAAAGTCCACACAAGAACTCTAGCTTTTCCACCCTGAATAGTTAAAAAAGATTTGAAATGAAGGCAAAAAAGTGAAGAAAAAAATTGGAGTCTATCTCCAACAGCAAGGTTTTAGATTCTCTGGATTATCTAGTTTTGTGATAGCTATTTAAGGAATATAAATAACTAAATTAATACTACATACAAAGTAAAAATTTACTTTAGAAATATCATATGAGTAGCTTTTATATAGAATTTATTTATATGAAACACACTATCTAGAAGCTTTGGATGCATATCCACGATTTATAATTAGAAAAGCACACACCCTGCGTTCTTTTGAGCAGATAGAAATGAAGACGAAGTTTTTCTAATTATTTTGATATCTATTTAATAGTATAAAAGATAAAATTAACTACTAAAAAGTTAAAAAATTACTTTAAAAATATAGAATGATAACATATATAATTATTTTTTTGCAAAAGACAGCCTGTTTAGTCATTAGTAAAGTGTATATGCAAAATCAGAAAAATACGAAGAAAAGATCGAAAACATTACTGTTACTACACTGTTGCAGAAAGAGGCTCTAACGGAATCAGCATTAATTACGCTGAGCAGTGGCGGTAGATCGGTCGTCTTCTCCACCTCCGGTCTCCCTGTCCGACAACGAGCCCGGCCAGCGACAGCGACAGCGGCCGGAAAAGGCCAGCCAGCCGTGCCATAGCGACGGCGACGGCGACGGCGAGATTCTGGCCGGCGTGGCCGCCACCATGAGGAGAAGAGACCTCAGGAGGATTAAAAAACGTGCCGTCAGCTTCAGGAGGGGCAGCTCGGACAAACCTCGTCCAAGAAGATCACCGTCCGGCTTTTACACACGGCAATCCTGCACTGACAACGACGATCATCGACGCGACCGACCGACAGGAACTCTCAGTTTTGGAGCAGCAGATGATGTCAAACTCATTCAGCAAGGAAGACAATTACGGAACCCATTGGATCTTATCATCATCTCTCATCATGTACAATTTTTTCTTTACGTGTATAGATGGCCATATGGCCCGACGCCCGACGCCTGACAGACTGGCCCACAGCACGGCTATTTGGCCCCACCCAAGCATGGCCCGGCACGACAAGGATCAGACCTGTGCCGGCCCAGCCTGATGCCTTGGCACGTGGGCTGGCCCAGCACGGCCCAATGGATGAAAAAAAAAGGCCTAAAATAGATTTACTTTAGTTATATAAGGTTTAGTTCAAAACGAGAGTTATGTAAAATAGACTTATTTTAGTCATAAAAATCACAGCCAAAAAAAAGAAAGAAAAAATAGACTTCTTTGTGCAGCCCAAAGAGCTCAGCCCATCATGCTTTCGGACCAGCACGGCATGGCCCGAGGCTTATTGGACCGTGCTTGGACGGTGGATGCAGCTCGTGGGTTAGCACGGCACAGCCTGGTGTGGCTATTGGGCCGTGCCGGCCTAACGGGAGTAGGCACGAGCCCGGCTAGAACACTGAGCAGAGTACCGGGCCTGGTGTGCCACATCCATTTGTCCAGTAACCTGAGCAGAGTTTTCGCTGTTGTTTATGTGGATGAGGCCTGGCTGAATGTGTCTGGATGAGACCTGGCTAGAACACTGCAAAATGTCATTGTAGAATATTATATTACTGGTGTCCATTGTACATTAAAAAAGTCTGGGCCTGGAAATCTGAATATCTAAGAGTGAGCTAGGAGAGAAACAGAGCAAAATTAGGATACAGACTGTTACGTCTGAAGAAAGGCTAAAGGAAGCTGAATACATTGCAGAATGAACTGCTGCTACTGTGTCAGAAGTTAGCAATCAATTGGAATGATGTTGGGAAATATTAAAGCAGCCATGTTCTAATACTTGCACAAAAGCAGTGAGTGTACATTCAGCAATTGTGATCAAGCCCCTTCAATGTATTTCCAGCTACTCAACTAAGGAATAAACAAAGCTTCACAATATTGTACAACCAGTTAAAACTTAGGACAGAAGATGTTGGATCCCTGACTTTTGGTCAGACGTTAGACTAGTGGGGAACCTGATCTGAAACTTGATCCTTAGATCCCCTTTCTTATTTGGTTCCTTTGTTGGCATCCCTTCACCCTTAACAACCTCTTCATAGGTAGGACTGATGACGGACTTCACCGGAACGGTTAAATTACGCCCATCCAGAGTTGTCAGTTGGACTGTGCAACCGATCAAAGCCTCCACAAGAGAGATCTTATGCGTGTAAATGAGGTCATCCTTGTCTCGCTTGAATCTTGGGTGTGACCTCTCTTCTATTATAAACACTAGGTCTGCTGGTTTGATGTTAGGCTTCTGATTGCCTTTCTCGCGAAAGGTTACCTTTGTACCCTTCTTCCATCCCGGCATGATATCGATTGTCAGGATCTCCTCCAGATTCGTCGGTTTCCTGCACAAAAACATGGAAACATTTTTTCTAAAAAAGGACATGGAAATAATAGACTTGCCTTTTTCAGAAAAGTCAAAGCTTCTTTTTACGGCAATGGAGAATTGAAGTTTCAGAAAACCCTAGAATTTCACAACACCCTGACATAATCAATTATGAAGTTTTATCCACGATGCAGCAAACAGTAATAGTTTGACATAAAAAATTACAAATACTTATCGGTGGTGATTACTATACAGAAAAAAGCAATGCCCAATATATGAGGTTATACTATCTTCATTTACACATTACCAGAGCAGTTCATAACAAGACTATAAGTCTAGAAACAAACAAACAAACTGCACAAGTCATTTGTCTAAGCTTTGGCTTTCCAAAGCATCGCTATGTCTGTTATTATTTTGTATGTTTTTTTTCCAGGATACAATGGACATGGCTTTTTGCTTAACGTTTGCCATAACATGGATATAATAAGAGGTAAATCCCCAGTAGTACCTGGCTACAATTCCATTACAGGTTCCAGTGGGTCATCTTTCCATGCTTAGAGGGCAGAATAAGAAACCAGCGCCCCCAAGTACTCATGAAGATGAAGTTCTTGTGTCAACTATGTGCACTAAGCTTCAACTTAAAAGGAAAAATATATAAAAATTCAGGTGCTCTTTTAGTTATAAGTATACTTTGTAGTCATAGGTATTGAGTCAGAAGTAGTACAGATTATACACAAAATACATCAGAACTAGTGGCCATAACCACTGTAAATAAACGAGTAATACATCTACTGTTGAGTTCTGAAACTAATGGCAATTGCATATCTCAGGTGGTGATCATTACATCATCCAGCGACAATAAAATCCCAATCATCAAAGTATGCATGCCTCCTAACACACTGGCATTCATCCTGTTTGTAATCTGTGGACTTAGCTTCCTAGTGCACAAGGTAATTATTATGCCCAGGAACCCAACATTCTTGAGGTTAAACCTCCAAGATCCATTTTCAATAGGACCCCTAATTGCAGCAAAGAATATACAAATTTCCCATCACATAACAGTCTCAACAAGAATGTCATACCAGCTATCGTTAGACAACAAAGTGGAAATGATATTCTTTTATCAGCAAGTACATTAGCTAACAAATATTGACATAACGGGTTACAAAAAACAAACAGTACCAGAAAAGGCAAACAGGGTACACCAAGAAAAATAATTGTTATTTGAAAAATACGATAGTTATACATTATACAAAGTGCTTAGTGAGGATTTGTTATAAGGAGGTAAAAGTAGAATTTATTATTATCTCGAACAAATCATAATACAAGAGGAAACTGGCATCATACTGAGTTGGATGTAAATTTGATTTCTCCATCATCTCCAACATGTGAAACAGTTTATGCAACAACAAAAAAAAGCATAAAAGCATTCCTGTTACCGAAATAATTTGTTTCGGGCTACACATAAATCATGCTTGGAACTCAAGGCTAAAAGCTAGGTGCAAAGATTTCATCTGGTCAGATGGAGTCACACCAAAGAGCTAGGGTGGTTCAGTCATATCAGTAATCGTCAAAATAAAATAGAATAGTACCAAGAGACTATACTGAACAGAAGTAGTGAAATATGGATTGAAGCACAGTAATGCTTGTTCTTCTTTATGCCATCTCAATGGAGCAAACATACCAGAAGAATGTGAAGTGGTGTACCAACCTTAATCTACTATCAAATTCCTCTCCACCCAAACCTTCCCCTGTAATTCTTCGGTTTTTCTACTTTTACCTACCATTACATTCCGCTATTCATTAACAAATCAGCAAGTGCAATAGAGGTTACTAGTCTGGACTCTTGAACACTACAGAATGGCATCAGAATAAAAGGGGTCTCTCTTAGGTCTTTCCTCGAACCAACAGGATTATCTACCACGCAGAGTCGCTAGCTCGCTCACCAAGGTCACAAATTTCCAACAAAATAAGAACAATGCCGATGATTATAAGGAACTCTAAACAATTATCTGAATAATCTGTGCGATTTGAGTAGGGGAAAAAAAAGGAAATTCGCCTCACCCAGTGGCATCGAGGACATCCCTAGAGATCTTCATCTTCTTGGTGGCGCCCCTGTAGAGGTCCTCCAGGCTGCAAGCCAGCTGCCGCTCGATCGCCGGCGGTTGCGGCGGCGATGCCTCCCTTGCCGCCGCCGCTGCGCGTGGGGAGCCGGCGAACCCAGGGAACCCGTGGGGGACGCCGGCGCCGGGGGTGCGGGGCCCCGCGCCGCCGAATATCTCCGAGAAGATATCATCGGCGCTCCTCGGGCTGAAGCGGCCGCCGCCGTGGTGGCCGGAGGAGGAGGAGGAGGAGGCGGGCGGCGGCGGCACGCGGGCCTTGAGGCCGTCCTCGCCGTACTGGTCGTAGATGGCGCGCTTCTGCGGGTCGCTGAGCACCTGCACGGCGGCGGACGGGACGAGGAGGCAGAGTGAATCCGTGAGAAAGAAACTAGGAAAGAAAGACGGAGGCTTTGGCGGCGGCGGCGGAGGAGGAGGAGGGTGTACGGACGTCGTAGGCCTCGGAGAGCTGCTTGAAGAGGGAGTCGTCGGCGTGCGGCGAGCGGTTCTTGTCGGGGTGGTGCATCATGGCGAGGCGGCGGTAGGACTTCTTGAGGTCGTCGTCGGTGGCGCCGCGGCCGACGCCGAGCACCTTGTAGTAGTCCAACCCCATCGTCGTCGGTTCGATTCGATTCGACGGCGACGCCCCTCTCTCTCACTCACTAGATTGGGGGTAGTAGATTGCCTGCTTGCTGCCAAGAAGTTCTTTTTTTTTTCTTCTTCTTCTTTTTCCTTCTTCCTTGATGAGAAGAGATGAGACGTGGTTTTTATCTCTGCCTTTTCTGTCGTGTTAGACAAAGTTACTCCTCCATTTTATGGACTTCGTGTAATGACTGTGCCTCACCCCGTAAACATTCTCCGTCCGTCCCTAAATATTCGATGTCATTAATATTTTTATATACGTTTGATTATTTATCTTATTTAAAAATTTACATAATTATTAATTATTTTTATATTATTTTATTTATTATTAAATATATTTTTATGCATATATATATAGCTTTACATATTTAAAAAAATTAAATAAAACGAACGATCAAATATGCGTCAAGTCAAATATTTAGGGAAGGGAGAGTATACTGTTATATTCATCTATTCATGTTTAGGCTTTTATAAATTTACCACTAGTTTTTTTTAAATTATAAAAATGTCACATGAATAACGTTTCGACCCAATGGTAAATTTGCGATTGTCTCATTCATGTTCGCTTAGAATTTCAAAAGGTTATGGCATTTGTCTATTCATAAACAATCTTTTTTTGCAAATATTTTGATCTTATCAAACAAGGTTTAACTAGTTGATTAGTTATATTTGGATTATTGAAAAATGATTTTTATTTTATTTTTTACCGCATTTATGGACCATTGACTTGGACCAACAAAAAAGGCTTTCGATAGTTCGGTTAGTTTCTTATTTTCTACTGCCACCTTTTGTGCAGTCTTGGAAGCAACGTCAAACGACTTTACTTGTATCATTGTTCACATATTTTTATTTGAATATGCCATATATTCTAAAGTAAACATGATGGCAGGCTTAGCTTAAATGAAACCAAATTTGTTCAACATAAAACCTCTAGTCAAATACCGTAGGACCAAAACAGAGATAGGTCGGCAATTAGTCAAGAGCTATAGATTCCATGCCCAAATGGGCTCAAAAGCCTCCTGGGCTTAAATCATCTGTAAGGCCTTAAACATCACCGGCCCAGTCCAAAACTTATGGCCCATAAGACCATAAGCAGCCCACTTAGAAATTAACTAACACAGCCTATTTATACTATGCTATATATAAAAATTGCAAAATCATTTCAAGAAATATTTTTGTAAAAAAATACAAGAACATCATGTATAAGTATGACAAAAGTGCATATGACTGGTGCTAAAAGCAATATTTGGTAAGAAAGAAAATGATCAATAAAACAACACTAACCAAATGAAATGAAATGAATCATGGCTAGCAATTGACAAAACTGAGAAAGACATCTCCAAATTGAGATAACCTTTACACTCCTAATCGATCAAATTAATTTAGCTGACAAAGTAGGGTTTCAGTTTTGGCTATGGATGATCCATCAGCAAAGGGCAGAATCATTGAGCTCACGACAATGGAAAAGGCATAGGTTTCATCAAGCTCATTTTCAGAAACGCCTTTGAGCTTTCTGCTGAGACCTTTTGGCCGCCTCAAGTCGGCTGCATTATTTCATTTGACATGCCCAGCTGTTTCTTACTCATTTTGCTAGCTCTAGCTCTGCGTAAAGCTGATTTGAAATCTAAAGATGGTTAATTTATATTATTATACTGCTAACCAGCATGGCTGCAGTGCTTCTTGCAAAGAAAAGGTCATGTGTTCCCATACCTTGACAGATATATTAAGGTGAGTGCCAAATGGAAAGTGACATGGTTGGTGATGGCAAAACCAAGCTGATTGTTCATCAACAGGGACTAGTAGCTGATCGCGGTGATTGCATGAGTGTTTCGTCGAAAAATCAAATGGCATATTTGCAAGCGAAAAATAATTTGTATACGTATTTTTAGCGATCTAAAATCCAAGACTGAAAAATAAAGTTTGGTGAAAAAATTTTAAATCAAACTCAAATTTAAAGTTAAAAATTTAAATTTTGACTTATAAGCGAAAGTACGAGGGTGGATCGTTGAGCCACTACAGAGATGGTATCAGAGGATTCGTGTCCATTGATCATATGTCCTGACAGTGATTCATCAGTGACTAAAAATTTTGCTGTTAGTGGTTTACAGGTTGATTGAGCCCCTAATCTGATGAGACTGTTTTTCTCGAGTACATCTCTGCTTTTTTGTGGAACAGGAGGAGGTGCTATTAAGGCACAAGCTTTGGCATACTCAAATCAAATGATTGTTTTTCCTCAATCATTATATGCTAAACCTTTACCACATTTCACTGACAAACATACCAGCTTTAGCTTTGTGAAAATTTTCAAGACCATCTTCTTTGACCTGCTCCACTGGCCATTCAAGATATGTTCAGTCTCTGAAAGAAAACAAAAGATGATCGTTTTTGTTCTTTTCAAGCATGATGGGCATGTAATGTGGGGATAGCTACATTAGATAGAATTGAAGATGAAATGCAATTTAAAGCAATAAGACGAATGATTCGTTTCACCAACCATATGGATGCAACCAATTTTCTTCTCTGTTCTTCTCTCCTCTTATTCCTGTATGGACAAAATGCATTGTTGAGGCATCTCACCCTACATTTGGTTAACAGGAGTAGTACATTTCTGAATTCTGAACATGTCCTATGTGATCAAGGACAAAGAACACAGCGATTAATTCCTGATCATTTGTATAAATATGCCTCTCTTATGAAATGTGGATATAGCATATTAGCATCGAGCAGCCATCATTTGTCTGCACTAATACTAGGACCTAACGTTGCTAAACTAAACCCTAATAAAACAATTCTACGAAGATTCTAATAGCCATATAGATGATCACATATGTATGAGGTGAGATTCTAATGGCCATATAGATGATCACATATGCATGAGCTGCTGAGTTTGCTCTAATAAGCTGTTGGTGTATAACTAAGCGAAAGCTAAGTTTTTTTTAGACTTTCTTGTTTCATAGACTATGTAAATATGAATTCGTAGAATCTTGTTAGAATTTTTCTTTTTCTGAGGGTAGCTGAATTTTAAGAGAAGCTACCGCTGCCACGTGCTTTCTTAAACAAGGCCTAAATGTACATCATCTCGTTGAGAGCCCTAACAAATTCAGCTCACAGTTGATTAACATTTGCTTTGTTGCTAAATATATGGTCTTTCCATCATGATTGCTGGGTTGCACATGCATCAAGGAAGAAGAGTACAGGATCGACGACCAAACCGATGTGAATGCAGAGAGAGAAACGGCCTCATTGTTGTAGTACTAGCTTGCAAATTGTAATATTGTATACCAACCAAACACTCAACTGATCTCTTCAATAGCTGCTAGTGCTACAATTCACACACAATTTGTTCAGACTTCAGATGTGAAACTTCAAACATATGAAATTTCGAACTCAATATATGATATGTCAAACTGTGTTCGTTGTGATTTAACTATTTGCTACTCTTTACAAAGCTTCATTTAACCACTCGTAACAATCTAAGCGACAAATCTGTTATCACCAACCGTAGCAAAAGGTTGATTATTCCGATAGGACTAGTCTCCTAAACGTGCTTTTAGTAAGCATAAACAAGCCAACTATTAATAATTTAAAAATAACTTTGGTTATAACTTTACGTGCTACGATAGAAAAATCTTACAATCAATTTTAAATTCTTACAATCAATTTTAAATTTAAATTTTAGCTTATAAGCATAGCAGTATGCACCGAAAAGACGGGGATATGTGAGGAACGCATGAATTTCACAAATAGGAGACCATTCATTTGGAAAGGCCGGAAGCTATGCTTCCACTATCGAAAGAATTTAGTGAAACCAATGTGGTTGGTTTCTTGTTAATCGATTGTAGAAAAAATGAGATCTTTTTCTCGTCTATGAAAGAGAAATCAGTTCAATACAAATCATGTACAGCCACCATGAACAAAATGTGTGAAAATCACACAATTCATGTTCTCCCCCAAAAAAATCAACTAAAATAACAAATTTTAAACGGCCTTCCCTCTTATCTTCCTTCCCGGGCTAATCACAATTTGAAACTCTGAATTTGAATTAGGGAAGCTAATCAATCAATCAATCAATCCATCCTACTCAATTCCATGGACGTGATCGAGAGGCTGGCGCTGGACGAGCTGTTGCCGAGCCCGGTGGCGGCGCCGCCGCCGCCGGCGCTGTCCTCGCAGAGCGCCACCGCCGTCTCGAGGTTGGCCACGATGTCCGCCATCGCCGGCCGGTCCTTCCCCTCCAGCCGCACGCAGTGCACCGCCGTGTAGGCGACCAGCTCAACGGCCTCGGCCTCGTGCGACGTCGGCGCCGGCGCGCGCCCGTCGAGCACCTTGTTGAGCTCGCCGGCGACGATGCTGGGCACGGCGTAGTCCACCACGCTGACGGGGCTCCCGCCCTCGGCCTCCTTGAAGATGGCGCGCTTCCCGGTGAGCACCTCGAGCATGACGACGCCGAAGCCGTAGACGTCGCTCTTGACGGTGAGGTGGTGGAGGCCGTAGTACTCCGGGTCCATGTACCCCACCGTGCCGGCGGCCTTCATCGACAGGTGCTGCACCTCCTCCGTCTCCGGCCCCATCAGCGACAGCCCGAAGTCCGACACGCGCGCCACCCAGTTGCCGTCGAGCAAGATGTTCGACGACTTGATGTCGCGGTGGATGATCGGCGGCACGGCGTACGAGTGCAGGTAGTCGATGCCGCGGGACGCGTCGAGCAGGATCTTGATGCGGAGCTTCCACGACGAGGCCACCGGCGACGGGGACGACGCGCCGGAGCTTGGCCTGGGGTGGAGGTGGTCGTAGAGCGCGCCGTTCTTCATGTACTCGTAGACGAGCAGCCGCTCGTCGCTCTCCTCGCAGTAGCCGACGAAGCCGACGAGGTGCTTGTGGTGGAGGCGGGAGAGGAAGGCCAGCTCCGACCGGAACGCCGTCTCCTTCTCCTGGAACTTGCGGGCGCGCGGCCCCGACTCGCCGCGCTTGATGGCCACCTCGCGCCCGTCGGGGAGCTTGCCGCGGTACACCGTGCCGAAGCTCCCCTCGCCGATCTTGTTCTCCAGCGCGAAGTCCTTGGTCGCCGCCGCGAGCTGCGCGAACGTGAACTCCTCGGCGGGGTCCTTGAACGACGACGGCCCGCTCCGCTGCCGCGTCATGACGCGCGACAGCTGCCGCCGCAATCGACCGAGCGACCCGTTCGGTGAGCCGTAGGGGCTCGGAGCGCCGCTGCCGACAGCGCCAGCGGCGGCGGCGGCGCCGCCGCCGTTGTTGTTGCCGGCGATGTTGGGCTGGACGGAGTTGTGCACCTTCTTGTGGCTGCAGAAGCCGAAGAGGAGGCAATACACGATGGAGCAGAGCCCCGCGAAGGAGCCCACTGCACCGACGACGGCGAACGCGATCCAGCCTTTGGACACGCCACGTTTCGAACTCGAAGCCGCCGGCGGTGAAGGAGACGATGGCGGAGGATTAGAAGCAGGCGGCGGGGGCGATGTGTCACAGAACCTTTTGCAGATGAAGCCGCCGGAGACCGTGCAGAAGCTCCCGGAGTCCGGGAGGACGCCGCATTTGCAGGAACTGTTGTCAGAGACGCAGACGCCGGGGAGAATCAGCGGCAGATTCACCTCCGCCGCCACTGGCGCATCGTTCGACCAGCAGAGCAGGCTGAAGTTGGTGGACACGAGGCCGCAGGTGAGGTTACCGCCGGCGACGAGGAACTCGAACGCCGTCCCGACCGCGGGGTAGTAGAGCGTGGTGGTGGCGCCCCCGAGGCTCCAGCAAGCGGCGGTGTGGTTGGGCCGGAGGAGCCCACACACGTGGGAGTCACCGACGGCCAGACCATCGACGTAGATGTCCCGCGGCGCCACCCCGCCGACGCCGCCGCCGGAGCCGGAGCAGAGCACGCCGCCGCCGCTCGTTTTCAGCACCCCGCAGGCGCGGGAGTCGCCCGCGGCGAGGGTGGAGACGGAGGCGTTGCGGAAGTCCGCCTCGACGGCGGCACCCCGCGGGCCCCAGCAGCGCACCGCCCCGGAGGAGTTGATCTCCACCGCGCAAGTAAAATCGTCGCCGGAGACAAGCGACCCGAATCCTCCCGCGACCTGCACGGGGAACCTGACCCCGCCACGCCACCACCGTATGACCCGCGCCCCATCGTCGTACGCCGCGACGTGGCCGGCCCCGACGGCGAGCTGGGACAGCGGACCGGGGCCGTTGTACACCCGCCTGAGCTGGTCAGGCGCGGCGGCCGGCCAGCAGAAGAGCGCGCGGCCGGCGAGCTGCAGCCCGCACACGACCGCCCCGCCCGAGACCTGCGAGAACCCGACGAACGGCGCGACAGCTGTCGCGCGCGAGGAGTTGCCCGCGGGGGACGAGCAGTACACGGTAGAGTTCCCCGCGGCGACGGCGCAGACGGTGGAGCCGGCGGCGACGGCGAGCGTGGATGCTTCAGCGGGGGAGGACGCGGCCGCGAGAAGGACGAGGAGGAGGAGGAGGGTCATTGGGCGAGGCGGGCGGCGACGGCGGCGGCCGTCATCTCATGGGGCGGAGGCGGCGTACGGCGGCGGAGGGGAAATGGCTCGAAATAAAGTGCGTGGAAAAGAGAAGAGGAGGAGGTGGAAAAGAAGAGGGAGGAGGAGACGCGTGGACGCGGGTGGGTCCCGACCGGGTCGGGTTTTGGGTTGGGGTTCGACCGGACCGGACCGGACCGGGTTTTGGGTGGCGGTCCGGGCACGCGGTGGCGACACGCTACTGGGCGTGGTCAAAGCCGGTCTCCGGACGGACGCGTCAGCTGCCAGGCTGGAGTGCGTACAAACGCATTGGTCACCACCGGCTCCGAGGAGCATGTATGTACTATGTATTAAAAATATTTGTCATTTTGTTAAAAAAATATTTGTCATTTCGTTTGCAGTAAACGTGTAGTGTTATCGCCTTTTTTTATATAGTAAGATTTTGTTGCTTTGTTTACATTTATACTCATGCTAATAATGCTAATAGGTATATCAAACATTTTACTCCCTCCATTTTATACCATAAAACGTATACTTTTTGTTTGCAATGTTTGATCATTTGTCTTATTTAAAAGATTATAAAAATATCATTTATTTTGCTTCTGATAGACTTTATTATCAAAAGAATTTTAAGCACGACTTATCATTTTTATATTTATACTAATTATTTTAATAAGACGAATGGTCAAACGTCGCAACCAAAAAAGTCAAGCATTTTATATTATAAAACGGATGTAGTATTAATCTACAGATAAAACTAAGGCAGGTGATTATGCGCATATTCAAAAAAAAATAATTTTATTAATCTGAGTATATGCTAGGTGTCAGTCTTTGAATGTATTTTTATAGGAGTGATTGTGCATGCATGTATACAAATGTCTATGTTTGAGGTATGCCTTGGAAAAAAATACTCCTACTGTTCCGTACTAAACGTGAAAAATATGTGAGATTATAATACTTCAATATATCTCCATGATACTTTCAAATTTATAATTTATGACTTTTCAAATCCAGTACAAATACTTCAGAGCTTAGAATTTATGTTATGCTTGACTCGAACATGTTTCAAAATACGTCTTTATTTAGCTGGAGGAAGTGCCGAACAAAATATTCACTTTTCTCTGAATATCTTTGCAAACATAAACTGTAACTTGCTTTAAAATATGAATCATGGTGCCTAATCAGTTGAAATTAGTAGTAAAATATGGATTAATCCAAGCTGCTAAAGTTGGCACTGTAGTGGTGTATGACCATACTTTTGGCTTTTGACTGGACTACTGTTTATGTCCAAATTTTATTGGCATTCACAACTGTACAACCACTTTGCGTTCACGTAAACGTCAAAAGCATGTTCCAAACACGTAACCTGAGAACGTAATTAACACCCTAAATTACTACTATACTGCTACAACTGTACTGTTCCCTGGTCAAAGTATCGAATCAATTGTACACAATCACAGGTTGCATAAGTTCATGGGTAATCAACCCAAAAAAAAGTTCATGGGTAATCATAATGTCTGACCCCCTCCATTTCATCGTTTTAGATTTATGCCAAGTCAAAATTATTTAAGTTTAACTGTGTTTTGGTATATTTGTTTAGCGTAGGAAATATTGTTGCATTTTTCTAGAGACCTGATCACTGATTTGGAACAAGCATAAAATGACTTATAATAAAAATGAATTAGAGGGAGTATCAGACACCAAATACTCAATCCTTACACCATCTCTCTACGAAAACAAAGATCACTATTTTTAGAGAATAAAAAACCAAGATCATTATTGTCAAGAAAGAAACATGCTACATGCAGCAGCTTGTATGCCCTACCATTGATCTCTCCCTTTCTCCTTTCTTCTTCTTCTTCCTCTTCTTTTCCGTTCTCTGACTGAAAAGTAAAAGGAAAATAAAGAAAGAAAAAGGTGAGCAAAGTGTGAATGGCCGATGTGAAGAACCAATCACCGTCACCGCGTTGCAAAATTACCTGTAATCTAGTCTAGTCTAATCCAATCTATAATCTTCCGTGTGCGTTTCGCGGTCAGAATCAGATTCTGCTGCCAACTCTGAACCTCACCTAAGCTGCCACCTGTGATCTTCAGTTTCTTGATCAGAGTACAAAACAAGATGAACACGCAGCTTAACTGGGTTCATAATCTACTCACAAATCTAGTAATGTTCATGGATTACGATTGTACTAATAAAATTACTGATGCTGACCTACTGGAGTATGCATTAGATTATCTCAGCTGGTCAGAGTATAACCTGACGGTTGTCATTGCTGATCTCCTTCTGAAAGATCATTGACCAGGTCAACGCCCCCATGCTATTGTTATTCTGTATGGCAGCTTAATTATAGTACTAGTAATTAGTTATCTCCTAACACGTGCTTGTGCGGTTAACCAGCCAAACTTCTTCACCTGTTCGTTTGACTTCTGCAGCCGTGTGGCTGCTACATAACTTTGACTTCCAGATGATCATTTAGCTAATACATGTAATTGTATTTCTGAAATGCCTTTTGCATGTTTGGTAACTGTTGATGCATGTAGTATTAACCTACCTTTTGCATGCTGCACGCCCATGGATCCGACGGCGTAGGAAGCTGCCACGTGGACGGCGATAGGAACCTTCTCTGGCCATCCCATCCCTGCCTGGGTCAACGGTCAAAGCAGTCAAAGGCAGAAAGGTTTATCTCGTTCAGAGTCCAAGTCAGGACTCAGGACTAGGATTAGTATAGTTCTAATACACGCGTATCTTTGTACATGTATGTCTACATCATGCAACTACTACTTCTCACACGGATATACCGGAAATGAATGTGATTTCAGAGATTGATTTAATGGAATAGTTGTTGGTTGTGAGCTGTGACAACAGGTTCTGAATGTGCCGTCAGAAGTTCAGTAACACAAACATTCAGATATCTCGCAGATTGTACATATGATTCAGATTTGGGTTGTCTTTCAATTCCGGGTTGTTGTTGCTGTTACTGACGTTGATCTTTGATTCACATGAACCGTGACAGGATTAGACGATGGATGGTGGATGTTGCTTTCGTTTCTATGATCGTTTCACACTGTTCACACCTCACTCACACTGAATGATGCATCCATTTATGTCAGACAATTTAGTTATGGAGTAGTTGGTTAAGTATTATTTTGTCCAAACACCTCCCTGAATACTGGTATTGATGAACCCCCCGCACAGCATATTAATAGACGAGTACTATACGTAGCTAGCAGGATTAATCCAAGAAACATGAATATTAATTAAGTCTGAATTCTGAAGATGAAGGGCAGTGCAAAGCGTGTTGTGTTTATCAATCGGGTCAGGTTAGGTCAGAGTAATACTGGTACTGATATTGCGTGCAAATGCAGGCACTACCACCACCAATCTCTCATGATCCAGGAATCCTGAATTGCTGCCTCTACTTGTCATCTGAACAATGGCATATGGAATCCATTCTCAAGTCCAATAGGCTATGGATCTTGGCATTTCAGAGGACGGACCATTAATTGGTGTGCCAGCCGCGTCAGGATCGTTCAAACTTTGCCATCAGAATCCGGCTTCAGGTTCCAGAAATTGGCTCGATCGGGTGCCCATCCTCTTGTAGTCTTCTTTCTGAACCTGACACAGAAAAAGTCCTTGCTGAATGGAAGAAATGACTAATCCTCTGATGGGCTGCTTATCTCGCATGACTATTTCTCCGTGTTGCCTCACAGGAAGCAAAGTTTCAGCATGGATGGAAGATTGAAGGCTGGCCAATGAAAATGGAGTATAACATTTCTTTCAGTTAATGGTGGTGATGCAGTGGAAACATCAACTTCAGAGTTGAGACTAGTTGGCATCACCAATTAATACTACTTTTCATAAGGAGATGGAGTACTAGAAGGCTAGCATTATCTCTGAATGGCACAGTTTGTCCTCTTCAATTCAGTTCCAGCATGCCATGTCTGACCGGCTCAATGCATGCAGGAAGTCAAGAGTCGGCTGGGATTTGACATTGAAACCGTAATATTGAATGGTACTGCAACTGCAAAGCTGAAGGTTTTTTTCTCCATGATCTGTCACTTCATCAGATCAGCTTCTAAATAAACAAACTTTTCGTTTCAGAAAATAGGTTAGTACACATCACAACATCCTCTGCTCATATAAATGATCTACCACTCCGTATAAACATCATTCTTAGCAGCTTCCTGTGGCCTCAATATTCAAGATAATCCTTCTTCCTTCTGGTAGCCTGGAGTTCTTACTGCTGAATTCAAGCATTTCTTGGACTGACTGACCACTTAAGGTTGACATTGCTGTTCTGTCAGTCTGAAGTCTCAAACGATGTCTTGAATGTTTATCAAACGCTAAAATCACCTTAAAAAGATCGATCTTTTATCAACTCTCCACGTCATTTTGTAATGTTCAATGGTGATGATACAGACAAATCATGCTACTGTCTCTGCTTTCAAAACTTTGACGGCTCCTCCTTTCTTTGAAGAAAATTGCAAATAGTAAAAGTATGGGGTCTTTAAGTATAAGCGTGTAGATCTCATTTATCGTAGTCTACTTAATTAATAGTAATTAGTGGTTAAAGTTAAAGTAGTGATTGTCAACCCTTACAATCTTCTAAAAACTCGTATATTTTATGTAACTAGTATTAGATTTGCTCGCTTGATTTGACCACTGTTAATTCTGTGAAGCTTCTAAATTTTGATGGACTGAAAGAAAATTCAAATTTTGAAACCCTGCTCTGCCCCCAGGGACCCTGTGCACGTTTGAATTGTGTTTCAAAACCGCAAGATTAATATTAAACCTTGACTTAGTCCGATCGACTCGTGGTCAACCTCATCTACATGGCAAGAAAAAACCATGACCCAAGAACGCATCTAGCTTGAGAATTGAATTTGGATTGCAAACTATCTTGGACTTGGCTACTCGTAGATCATCAAAGACATTTAATTGCACAGCTTAAATTGAAAGCTAGAGGTATAGTACACGAACAATAGTGGGGAAGCTAGCTAAAAACATAGTCGGGGTCAACTCTATTAAATAATATAATTATGCTTAAAGATAAACAATATTTTGTTAAGAAATTGAGCAATTTTACCGTCCTTAAGTAGCTACTGAGAGATATTAAAATTTTAATACAAAATTTGATATCTCCTAATACCTAGATACAAAAGGTAGGTACCTCTCAGTACCTTCTCAAGTGCTATAAAATTGCTCTAAGAAATTATATATTTTGTTGGTGTCAGCTGACCCTGACAAAAAGACTAGCTCCACCCCTGATGAACAAGAAAATAAAACACCTACCTAGGTTCTTAATTTTGTCGGTGGTGCCTAACATGGATTTGTGGCTCAACACCAAACTTGCAGTTAATGACAACACCATGAACTTAAAAGAATCCTTCATCTTTTATTAACACGTTTATTAATCGATTACACATCCACCAACAAGAACATACTCTCTTCATATCTTTTTATATGACATTATTGACTTTTAGGTCCACGTTTAATCATCCGTCTTATTAAAAAAATTATTTAATTATTAATTATATTGTTATAATATTATTTATTATTATAGGAACTTTAAGTATGCATTATAATTTTACATATTTGAATATAAATTTTTAATAAGACGAATGGTCAAACGTAATCCTAAAAGTCAACGATATCATACATAAAAATATGGAGGGAGTACATACAAATCTACAATTCACACCTTCAGTTTCAGACAAAACCATGCACACGTCGAACACCAAAAAAAGAAAAGTTCTGAACTTTGTGTACACGCCGGCCGACGATGATGACGACGACGAAGAAGAGGAGGAGGAGGAGGGGTGTGTTAGGTGAAGTCGAAGCGCATGAGGAGCTTGACGGAGCGGAGGGGCTCGCCGTTGTGGTTGCAGAGCCGGACGGAGCGAATCCCTGGCCGGAGCTCCCAGACCGGCAGGCAGGTCTGGCCGGCGAAGTCGTCCTTCTGGTGGTTGTCGGACTCGTGCACCTCCACCCGGAGCAGCGCCAGCTCCGGCACGCTCAGCGGGAACTCCATCTCGTGGTCCCATGCCGGAACCCACGTGTCCATCTTCACCTTCGTCTGCTCCATCCTCGTGTCTGCTTCTACTCCCGCTATCCCAACCTGCATCTCAACTTTTTCAGAGTTTGCTTCTCATCTCCGGCACAGCACATGTCGTTTCAGAATCCGAACATCTTTAGGTGATCGATCAGTTTGTTGGATGTGTGGCAGTCCCATCTTTTCGCTTTCACTTCTATTTATGCTTATAAGTCAAAATTTAAATTTTAGACTTTAAATTTGAATTAGATTTTGGGTTTTTTTATTGTAGCTATTTTTCAGTCTTAACTTCTAGATAGTTAAGAACATGCATATAAAAGGTTTTTTTTTGCCAGGTCGGCTGAAAACCAACCAAAATGAATTAAGATTAAGGGAATTTACAGATATATAAAAGGTTTATTCACAAATTATTTTTTATTTACAAATATGTCTTGGTTTTTACCCTAAATAAACCAAACGCTCACCCCTGGTTAGATGATCATGCATGATACTAATTAAATTACTAACCCTTGCATAGAAATCCGGGGGTGAGAATCTGTCAAAATGCGTCTTGCGGAAGTCGAATCGCCATCCGTCTCCCATGTATACTGTCACCTGCAGATTTTGAAGCATTGACATTGTACAGAATTTTCAGTTACTGTAGCATATACGAAAAAACACTCTGCAGTTTGGGATTCTCATAAGTGGAGGAGGTTTAGGTGAAAGGTAATTTGGTTTCTATCTGGCAAACCTTCAGCCTGGTCTTCACTGGTAGTTTGGATGTAGGATCAAACAGTTTGTCTGCATCGTTGTTCATCAGAATATCCGGCTTTTTCACGTAGCCGCAACCCCCGTTTGCGCGGAACATCCCTTGAGTCAGCCATAGTTTTCTTCCATGTCCCTGTACATGAACATGAGCACTTATGTATCTCAGCTCAAATTGGGTTAACTATAGTCTTCAAGAACTGTTTTTTTTTCTAGAAAAAAGAAACACAAATTAATGTTTCCTTACTGCAATCCTTAATACTGAAAGACATCTCAGTTCAAGTACAACAAGTAAAATATACTCTACCAAGTGAAATGCAATGGTGTATTATTGCAGAAACAGAAGAAACAAAAGTGATGCTGTTTTTTTTCAAGTACTACTTATCATGCATAATAATAATAATAATAGTAACAATAATACCATTATTAAGAGGGTGATACTGAGACTGACAGAAGTCAAAGAATGACACAAATTTCAGTGATTACCTGCATGTTTGCAGCAACCATCTGAACTCCATACCTCCAACCCATCAAAGGATTGTAGTTAGAAGACGTGATGCGCGTCGACCGAGGGAATATCCTCAGCAAGTTCCTCTGCGTAAACCTGTCAGACAGCGAGTTGAGTCAGCTTCGATAATGTCAGTCAGTTGAGCCTGCTCGATGGATTGAAATTGAGTCACCTGATAATGTGAGCTCCATGGGTGACAATGGCCTTCTCGTAGGCCTTCTCCCCCAGGCTGAGCCGCGCCACCCTGTCGGGATCCACCCTGAGGTCCTTCTCCATGTCGTGCTTCCTCCTCGTGAGAGGGATGGCGATGAGCCGCCGGTACTCGTTGTCCACCCCTTGTTGCGTCTTCTTGTCCGTCTCTGCCTCCTGCTCCTCGTCGACCGCTTCCTCCGCCGCCGGCTTGGCGGAGGCCCTGTCGTCGGTGATCTCCTCCCCCCAGACGCTCTCGTCGTCGGCGACAGCGGCGGCGTTCTTGGTCTGGAGGTACTCCTTGGGCGGCTTGGTCGACACGATGATCTTGCCCTTGAGGTCGTCGGGCGAAGGGAACTCCGCCATGCTCTCGGTCTCGCAGGTGTAGAGCATGTCGCCGAACGTCTCCTTGATCATCTGCGTGCATGGGAGGATGTCCATGGCATGTCAGTCGGAGGAGGAAGAGGATGACGTGATGGATGCAAGCAAGGCATGCCTTGGCGACTTTGGATTGGAGGTCGGGAGTGAGGTGGTCTTCCAAGGTGAGGATGACGGGGTAGGGAGAGGCCATGAACGCGTGCTCCTTGATGGCCTCCAGGCATCTCATCACGTCCACCGGCGACGTCAGTGTCCTGCCAAACCAATGTAATGCATGCCGCCATCAACCGTGACATTCTTCTCCGGCAAAATGGAACTTTTCTGCCGCGCCTGCGCGGCGGCCGAGGAACAGATCGCCTGGCCGGAGTCGCGGACGGAGACGGCCCATGGGCTTCTTCGTTTAGGCCCAGGACAAAGTTTGATCTGGCTTTTCTTTAATGAATTAATTGGTTGAATATGCTACTGTGTTCTTGCTATGTGTTTGAACTGTAATTGTAGTTTTACGTTAACTCTTCCAGACTTTTGATTTTTCCTGATTTTTTGAACTAAATCGTAGAAAGTAACGAAGGGTTTTTTTATCATCCTTAAAAAGTATTTCGAGGGACCAAAAATTTTAGTGTACAAGTTTGGTAGAGATTTACTCCGATCCAACAAAAAGTAGCTCAAGGTACTATACCAAATCGTTTTCCACCGTTGGATCTAGTTAAGTAGGATGTGCACCGATAGCTCCAACGATCAAAAATGATTTGGTACTGTGAGGTACCGATAACTCAAGATACTTTTTGTTGGACTGAAGCAAATCTCATTTTGGTATCGAAAGGGAGCTTTGCTCCGGTCCTTTCTTTTGCATCATGAGTTACTAGCATCATGAGTTACTAAAATCCTCACTCGTGGTACCCACTTGACGGTCAAGTTGGTACCAAAATCCTCACTATTGATGATGATAGATTAAACGGTCACGATTATATGTATCTCAAGGTATTAGTTTGGTCGTGGGGTGGATAGCATGGGTGGAGATATTAGTATCTCGCAGTATAAAAGAAAAGACAGAAAATCCTATCTTAAGATACTTATATTTTATATAAAAATATGTGGTATCTTAGGATATTTTTTGAAGGATGATAAAAAAAAAGCTCGGTAAGGATGGGATAGGGGCAGTGAGATAGGGTAGGGTACCTGCCGTGGAGAACGTGGACGGCGTCGTTGGCGGCGTTGGGCCAGAGGTCGAGCTCGATGACGCGGACGCCATCGTGGAGGGCCTTCACGATGGGCACCTCGCTGCACCCGCTGCTCAGCTGGTTCCCCGTCAGGTACGAGTTGTGCCCTGTGTAGATGAAGTAGTGCGACAGCGGCATCCCCATCTCCTGGTTTACCTGCACCCACCTTTACTCTTTTGCAAATTATTGCAGAAAATATTGCTACTTTGTAGCTACACATTAATTTTCCATAAACTTATTTTTAGCTTGGACTAATTTTGTATGGATAAATTAATTCAGCTTTTACAGGCCATAGTATCATTCTCATCTTTTCGTTTCTGTTTACGTTTGTAAATCAAAATTTGAATATTTAATCTTAAATATAAAGTTGATTTTAGAGTTTTTTCAACGAAGTTTATTTTCTAGCTTTGGCTTCTAGGTTGCTAAGAATATGTACATTAAAGTTTTATTCGTAAATTAATGTTTTTTTTACAAATACAGCGTTTGAAATCACCCTGAACGTTTCACACTTCCTTGAGTTGTTTTTGCATATTAATTAAGTCATGTAACGTGTAGTAGGACTGGAGAATCTCTCCCGAGAGACATGAAACATGAAATTGATAGAAGTACGGAGTACTAGGTAGGCTGTATTTTTTGTTTGGGTGTCAGTTAACAATTTTTGTATTTAATTGCGTCAGTCAAGATCTGAGCTCCAAGCAATATATCATTAATTTGTACTTCCAACGCATAAGAACTACTAGTAATCCAGTTCTCAAAAAAAAAAGCAATCACTAATCCAGTTTGTAACTATCGATGAGTATTAATCGAAGTGAAGACCGGAAGAGAGAAGATAACACTCGAAGCTACAGAAACAAGTTCAGAACAGGAAGAAAGCCTCTGCTAGCCTCCATATGCTGTACTTCTCTTACATGCCTAGTAGGTGATTAGTGATGAACTCATACTATTGTAAGCTTCTAGTAACTGTTAATTGGGCTGCACATGTGCCTAACTATTAATCAACACCACAGTACTACTAACAAAAGAACAATATATTTAATTAATTAATTAAGCTAGATGGAGGAGGAAGAGATCATGATCGAATCCATGCATAAGCATGGTTAATTAGCGGACTAATCACAGATTAAGCTAATCACGCGTCCACGTACGTACCCGTCTGCGAGGATCGAGCGCGTCGTTGGCGTCGCTGCAGAGCCAGCGGTGGAAGCCCTCCACGGTGAGCCCGCCGCCGGCGCCGCCCTTCCTGAGAAGCCGCTGCTCCGCCGCGAAGGCCATCACCTCCCTCGCCGTCGCCTCCAGCTCCTCGCCGGCGGCCTCCCCCTGCACCTCCCTGAGGAACCGCCTCAGCGCCTCCTCCCCCATCGCGCCGCCGCCGCCGGCGTACGCCTGGAACACGTCCCCGAGCTCCTCCGACGGCTCGCTCGACGCCGCCCCGAACCGCCGGAGGAAGCAGCACACCCTGTACGTCGTCATCGCTCGATCGCTCGCCGGCGGCGCTACTGACTACTAACTCTAGCTCTTCTACCTGATCCCGTGACCTGCTGCTTGCTTCATATGTGTGTGTGTGTGTATATATATATATATATATACTCCCGCCTCTCGATCAGTTTTGGTCATGATTAGTGTCAAAACTTTTAAAATTTCGATTATTAATATTTAAAAGTATTTATTTTGAAGATGCTGGGATAATATATACTCAGGACGAGTCGTTAAAAAATAGTTTAATAAAAATGATCATTTGTTTATTTAGTATGGTAGAGAATCATAGTCAAAGACTCAAAGTTATCAAACTAGAGAGATCTAGTAAATTCCTTTTGTAACCTCAACAGTGATCCCGTGGGCACAGGTGATCTTTCTTCGTAAGTTCGTAAGGGTTTTGTACGAAAAATTAAATTGGTGATTCTATTTGCATATATGTTTATTATTATATTCATATATGTACGGAAATGGATTCCAGTACCTCAAGTCTTTCGAATATTTATAAAAAAAATTAAAAATAATTGACAAGATATACTATACAAATATACCTGTCTAAATTTGACATATATAAGTTGTAATAAAAAAAACAAAATAAGCTCTTGATAGCACGCATATTCATTCTAGTAATATTTGTTTTTTCTTTATTGCAACTCATAGAAGTCAAATTTTGTCATATATGTTTGCATAGTGATATATCACATATTAATTAATGTTAATTTTTAAAAATTTTATAACCATTTAGATGATACGAAAGAAGCGAGCCAGAGGATACCCTCTCAAAGAGTTTAAAGAATGTCCCACATGTAACTATAGGATATAAAGAATGATCAGGTAGAATAAAACAACAGCTCAATTAGCCAGTGGTTTGGCAGTGCCAAATGTGCATCAATGGACAATGCAAGCACTCATGTACCATATATAAAGTTAAAGGATCGCCGATCACATACAAATTCACACATCTTAATGCTACAAAACCGTTGAGAAAGCAATGGGGATGGGGACAGGGCATGTAGAGTGGTTGCATGCACTTGAATTCTTTGATAGATGCATGTGTCAAAATGTGTTTTCTAACCCAGGGGCCAACTAACACACCACAGCAACAATTTGCAAATTACTTTTGTGCTTTTGTGTGGATGTGAATTACTTGCTGGTGGAATAATTGCAGTGCAGGCTAGCAAGAAGAAAAGGTTAATTAGAGATGAGGCCAAGCTGCTGGTCAGTCAGTCGTCAGTGGTCACCACACTGTGTGTGCCCGGATGGACTGTGTGCTCCTCCCTATTGTCCCAATTGGTACTACTGCTAGCTGCGTGATGCACATGGTTTGTCCCATGCAGGGTTACATTAGCGTATCTCCGTGCTGCTTCATGTATACGTGTGTCACTGACATGTAGATCCTCGAGAAAAGTCTCGTGCCCCGCATCCTCGAGAAAAGTCTCGTGCCCCGCTAATAGGTCATGAAAGAACAGTCTCGTGCCCCGCTAATAGGTCATGAAAATCCGTGTGCATAGATATATGGATGACTGTTTTTGGGGCAACTTGTCTCTAGGTGCCGGGCCATGATTTCTTTTCTGACACTTTGGATAATTTTGTCATCTGCCTTTTCTTCTGGTAGATGCAAATGACCTGTCCAAATGGTCCTTTTTTTTCATGGCACAATGGTGTGTGTACGAAGCACCTCCGTTTTTTTCGCTTTTGCTTATGCTTATAGGCTAAAATTTAAATTTTAAACCTTAAATTTAGAGTTTATTTTAAGATTATTTTCGCAGAAATTAACTTCTAAGAGTTGGTTTTTATATTGCTAAGAATAGGGAAAGACTTTCTTGTAAAATGGCTTTATTGCTATCCACTTTCCTAAGCTTTATAAGAGAAGATCTAACTAGCCAGGCTTACTTTCTAGCCTGTCAATCTGCTCTTGGAAATCCTCGAAACCCATTCCATATCCAATCTTTGGACTACCACCCATATCTCCTACTATCGACCCACCACTGGATAAGCGAAGAAGTACTGCGAGGAGTTTTCAATTCACTAGCCGAACAAAGATCCTTCAATGCAAAGGAACAAAAGGGTATGGGATTCGGGTTTAGGGTTTAGGGTTTAGGGTTTAGGAGTTGGTTTTTATATTGCTAAGAATACACATGTACAAGTTTTATTGACAAAATATTCTTTGTTTGTAAGTATGCCAAACCCCTTATATAATATTCACATATGCCAAGCATACGCCCATCAGCAGGTCTTGCAAGTATCTGTCACCAATGTGAATCTCGCATGCAAAAGTTCTTCATTTTTCATGTCATTATTTACCATCCAATTAAGCTTCAGAAATAACCGTAGACATGAGAATCACAAGGAAGCTATGTCGCCTTCGTGGGGTCTTTTCTTTGATCCCTCTTTTTGTAACACACATCAATTCATAGTGCGAAAAAGAGATCGATGAGCAGACTTTCCAGCATGCTAGCTAGATACTGCCTCCTTCCCATAATAACCCCATTTTTCAATTTATGTGTCTAACACTTTGATCATTCGTCTTATTTGAAAATTTTGTATTATTCATGTTTTACCATCTAGTAACAATAAAATTATTAATCATAAAATATTTTAAATAAGACGAAGAGTCAAAACATTGTATCTAAAAATTGAAAAATGACTTTAATATGGGATGGAGGTAGTAACTGCAAGAGCGAAAAAATTGATATTGCATTTGTCCCAAAAAATACTTTTTTTGTCAGCACACCTGAATATCTTAATTTCCGGTCTTTAAAATAAAGTCTTATTTTTCTATATATGTACATTTTATTTGTTCCTTTTATATATTTGAGGAACCTCAACTATCTAAATAAAGACAACCTTACAAATTATCTATATTCCATATAAAATTTTAGAGGAATTTTAGGTAGTACTCATTAGTTCGAACATTATTCCGTTAGAATTAATTGGATCATTCATCTTCTGCAGTCATGCATGTTCCTTAGGTGCACTTGTCCTCTAGACAAACCACATATATATAATATTTGCTGTGTAGTCACTTTCATAATATCTTATTAATTAATTTTGGACACATACATAATAACACGTTTTGAGGAAAAAAATATGTGTTCTTGCACAGCCCCAAACTAAGAGAATATAAATAGATGGAATTAAAATAAGGTAGTGGTGGTACAGTGAATTTGTCTCCTCACCGAATCTTGTTGTATTTTGCAAGTTACACCTTGAACTTCTTAATATAAAAACAATCAAATCTAAATATATGTTTGTTTCTTTCAGGCAACATTATGATATACTATTTTTTATTCATAGCAAAGCACGTAAATTCGGCTGGTGTAGTTTTCTTCATTCATATCAAAGCATAGATATTTTTTAGGGAAATTACTACCAGGTCAGAACCCAGTAGTTAGATTTTCATTTAGAAAAAAAGATATTTACAGGGAACCGAATAACAAATCAAAGAGACGCTACAAAGTTTGTAACCAGGAAGTGAAAAGAATCTTTTAAAGCACTATTCATTGTGCACATGTATGTGCAGAAGAATCTCATTTTTCATGTTTCTTAATCGTCATTGGTCTTCATTTGGAGGCACATTCTGAAAAATCTTGTCATTTCTCTGCTTCCATTCCATATATGCAAAGCACATACACTCAGATGGTGTAGTAAAAATAATGGGCACAGCTAATAAGTGCAAGCAAGCCATGCAAATATAGTTATACTACTGCCTCCATATTTTAATATGTGACGTTTTAATATTTAGACCTATATTTTGAGTATTCGTCTTATTCAAAAAATTAGTGTAAATATTAAAAAAATATACTGTGCTTAAAACTAATTATAGGTGCAAAACAAGTTACAATAAAATAAATAATATTTTAAAAAATAAATAAGATAATCAAACTTTATGTCAAAAGTTAAAGCATCGTATTTTAATATGAAGGTAGTCCACATACCCTGTTTATTTACATATGTATATATCACTTTCCGTGTACATAAATATTATTCCTAATACAAATCCCACTTGACTGTCGGTTGTACGTGTCCAGGCATCCGGCCCATCCTGTTCTTTTCAGGGCATGCAAATTATTTAATTGCGTTAATTAATTAATTAGCCTGTTAGGGATAATTTAATTACACAGGTAGTACTCCCTCCGGTTTTCTCTGATTTTTTCTGTTTGACGGCGTTGGCATTTTTATCTACGTTTGACCCTTTGTCTTATTTAAAAAATTTATATCACTATTGACTATTTTATTATGATTTGGTTTATTACTAAAGTAATTTTACATGTGATTTATAATTTTTATATATTTAGAAAAAAATTTAAATAAGACGAAGGTTTAACGTAAATTAAAAAGTCAATGACGTTAAAAAAACCCGGAAGGAGTACTTATTATCGGAATAAAGTTATCATCACTTGGCCGGGAATAATGGTTAGTTCCTTGTCAAGTGATCATAGATAACATTGTAAATTAATCTAAGAAGCTAGCTAATTAATGGGGATAAGATTATTCGATCGCCCTGTTAAGCCGGCAATCCAGGTGTTGGTACTTAGGTAGCTCCAACTTTGGTCAAAGTTTATAATGAACTATATACATACATACACTGAATGATTCCATTTTGATTACCTTTGGATGACATTTTTTTACAAGGGATTTGGTGCTGACTATTGTTACTTGCAGCCAATGTAATCAGGCCATGCATGCATGCAGGCCGGTTAGCTAGCTGGTCATAAGATTATTTGTGTAATCTCGATGATCCTGTGTTTGGGTGATATCATGGATGTGATTATGACGTTTGTGTCCAGGAGATGACCACAAATCATGTCAGATACAAATTAAATTTTGTTCATATTAATTAATACTCCATTGTGGATAAATGTTGTGGTTCAGAGTAGTACAATACACCAGCAACTAGGTGTGATGGAGCCAAGCCGAGGACAATTAGGACTTGGGTTTTCAACTTGGTTATTATAACTGCATTACTGTAAGATTTTTTTTTTTTGAAACATGGTACAAACATAGACGCTCCGAAGTGTTCTCTGGGTATAAACACTTTTGAAGACTATGCTAGTTATATCTTGAGATTAACAAAGTCACCACTCACAGTTACGTACCTACTTAGTAGTTTAGTGGCTTCTAAACAATTAATTTCTCACTCCAACCCTACCCATAGCTCTCTCGTCTCTTTCTTGAAAAGGTAGTAGCACTTGATGTATATTACATGTCTTAATTAATTAAGCCTCAAAGAAACTAATCATGGCTCTTGTGATAACTAATTAATCCAAGTTGAAAGAGAGAGGCATGAATTGTAGCTATAGCTACATCCTACTATACATGACTGTTAACCTACACCACCATCGATCAAATTGAACCAAACTGGTCGATAATCATTGTGCCTGCATGCTGGTGGTTTACATATCAGCATCGGTCTATCCGGCCGTAGTCGATCGATCATGAACTGGTGATGTTTCCTTTCTGATCTCCGGATCGATCAACGTGCGTGATTACTGTTAAGCTAGACACTGACTGAATAATGCGTTATTATTTTATGATTAGTAGTTTGTTTATTCTGATGTGTGATGCATATATTTTTCATTCATGTGTCAGCCTTTTGCGTTCAATTGAATGGCTACCAATGGTAGACACGTTTCTCTTTCTGGGCCATTAGGATGGAAATTATTGCTGGTGAGATGTACAGATCCGGGCGAATCAAGAACATATCAAGGTGTTAATCCAATCGAAATTGCTAAGAGGGTGATTGTTTGGCTTATTCAGGTTAAAAGCAAAATGATATATTTATAAATAAAAAAAACCAGGGATAAAAATAAACTACGGTGAAAAAAAATCTTAAAATCTGCTCTAAACTTAAGGTTGAAAATTTAAATATTGACTTATATAAGCATAAGCAGAAGCAAGAAAATTAGATCGTAAATTTCTGCGTCGATGGGAAACCAGGATTAGAAATAAAACTTGAACTTGTGATGTTTCAACCGTTGGATGTGCTTTGAGATTCGTAACAGTTTTTTTTTTTGGTGCATACTCGGGGCGGGAATCGAACGTGCGATCGGAGTGCCTTAAATACATAGAAGTTATATTATAATTATACTTAAGTAACAATTGTAATTACAAGATATATAGGTAGTCCCTAATCCAATAGGAGTTTTGGAGGAACTGTAATGGTTTTAAATTATTTCCCTTTTCTTCTTTCTGTATTTTGAACCCAAACTAGATCCTCCTGGAAAATGGAGAAAACCCACTAGCATGCCTTCCAAAGGGGATAGACAAACCGTACTTAAAAACTAAACTTTAAAATTCAAAACCCCATTTGATTATAATTCAAAGAAGTACCAAGCAGAACCTGAAATTTGAGTTGACGAAGTTACAGAGAGGGAGGCCAAAACTTGTGTAGTGTTCAGTTTGTTCACCCCAAGCCTCTTAGTCCAGATCGATCAGTGTTTTTGCAATTGGGCCTCATGTCTTTTGGGCTGTCAAGCTTCCAGCCCATGCTGTCGTCGCATTTATTTATTTATTTTTACAACGGCTGGATTTTTATATTAAAGAAGAAGAGCTGTGTACACATAATTACTACCTCCGTTTCTAAAAGACCACGAACTATAGTGCGCATGGAGAAAGCTCAGAGTTCTAATTTGTTGGTAGATACAATAATGTCATGTTTTGTAATATAAAACTTGTATTGGTAGTGCCATAAAAACTCTTTCATATAGTTATATTTTAAATGCTTTCATGAATATATGGTTTGACAAAAGACTGATAAATTATATTTAATTTACTTGTTGGTGCCCATTGAGAACGGTCATATAAAAAGCTAGAAGCATAGTCTGAGGTGATTGTAGGCTTATTTAGACAAAAAATCAAACATTATATTTGTACCTAGAAAATATTTTATGAATTTATAATTTTATATATGTGCTCTTAGAATTTAAAAATCGGGGTTAAAAATAAACGACGATAAAAAAACCTAAAACCACTACTAAATTTTATCTATAAATTATTCTTTAATTACTAATAAGTTGGGTCGTTTATACTTGTTATAAGCAAAACAACCGGCCTGTCAGTCTCCGGAGCCACCAGGCCTTCCCGATGAGTGCCGACCTACTGTACTAGTTTAGGCGTTGACTTTTCCCTTTTCATCCATCCTTCTTTTTGTTTTCCTTCTTCCAACAAGAGTACTCAAAAAACAAAGTTATACTACGACTACTATTAGCACATCTGCACTGAGATTCTCCTAATTTTGCGTTAACAAGATAGATAATTGAGCTGTGTCAACTCATGATAATGTGGCTTATCCAGATTCCAGAAGAGATGATTGATTGGGGTTTGGAACGTGCGATGAAGTGGCAGGCAGCACCGCCCACGCTAATGGATCATAACATGCACTAATACTACTCTGATCTGATCAGTAGTAGTACTACACTACAATTAATGCGAGCATCGCATATGATATATTGAGTCTCCGATTTTCGTTATACTTTTATTTATAAGCCAAAATTTTCTTTTATCTTAAATTTGAAATTAATTTTAGAATTTATTATCATAGTTTATTTTTTATTTGCTTACCTATATAAAAATTTTTATCCTAAATTATTTTCGCTTATAAATATGTCATTTAGTTTTTTTTATAAAAATCCGAACAATATGACCCATTGACCAGCAGAGCATATATTAATGAGCAATTTTTTTTATTCTTAAAAATGTATAACGACGGTAAAATTGTTGTTAGCTCTCAGATGGTACTGGCCGTGGTCGGCGCGCGCTGACCCACACGCTCTCCCGCCCAATTTCCTAGCACGATCATGATGCATCTCAAGTACTAATTCCCTCCAGCTCCATCTCCATCTCCATCTCCATCTAATTCAACTCCACACGCATCACCGATCATCTGCATGCGTATATATAAACTCCTGCATCCGCATCAATCTCTCGTCGATCGATGAGCACAAGCAAGAAGCAATAAATCCACCACCCTACTCGATTACGACCTAAGGATTAGTCAAACAGCTGAGATTACTATCGGGAGAAGCTCAGCTCAGCTCAGCTCGCCAATGGAGATGGCCATGGAGGAGAAGCCCGAGTCGTCAGCTCTTCCGAGTAGCGTCGTCTCCACTGTCGCCTACTGGTCACTGTCTGATTAGCTCATCATCTTCTTCTTTGATTAATCTCATGTCTCGATCCAATTAATAAATCTTGGCAGATTAATTAGTGGCTTACGAATCGATGGTTATATATATATGTGTGTGTGATGTTGCAGCTGCGGGGCGTGTGGGTACGACCTGAAGCTGAGCTCGTCGGCGCGGAACACGGCGGGCATCGTGGTCGCCGGCGGCGGCGGGAGAGGCTACCGGCGGCGAGGCGGCGGCGTGGTGAGGTTCGACGCGATCGAGGAGGCGCGGTTCGGGCACGTGGACGAGTTCCGGTGCGTGGACGTGCGCGCGCGGCGGCTCTTCACCCGGCGCACCCGCCTCCTCTGCCGCAAGTGCGGCGCCCACCTCGGCTTCGCCTACGACGACCGCGCCGCCCGCTCCCCGGCCTCGCCGCCGCCGCGTTACGACATCTGCATCCGCGCCCTCCACCCCGTCGCCGACGACCTCTGAATTCAAGTCGCTCTCTTACTTTGGTTTATTTTTTGGGTAGAAAAAAGTTGTTTGCTGTTTTTGTAAGCTGTGGATAAAATTTTTATATACATGTTTTTATTGATCTAAAAGTAAATGTTATAAAATAAAATATTTCCTTTGTTTTTTTATCTGCCGTAATTGATTTTGAATACTATCCGTCTTATGAAAAAAATAAATATTATAAATTATTTTGTTATGATTTGATTTATTACTCAACTAACTTTAGACATGATTTATAGTTTTATATAATTACACAAAAATTTAAATAAGACAAAGATTTAAACGTAAATCAAAGTCAACGGCGTAATTAGAAAAGCAGAGAGAGTACGATGAAAAACCCCAAAACAAAAGCGAAATGAAGATGCCCTTAATTGTTGGGTATCAAAGTCAGCATCTTTGATTTTCCTCCTGGTTGCTTCCATCTAACGAAACCGAAATGTACGTGGACATGTCCCTTTCTTGCCATATTTTCTTCCTCTTTTTTTACTCATTAAAAGAGTAAATGGAGCTCAATGATTGTTCTTGACTTTTTCTGGCGCTGTGTTGAGTTGTTCGGCCGGACGTCCGGCCAGCCTCGAGAAGAAATGGCCAAAAGGGCTCTGGGTTGTGCCGATTCTACCCAACCCAAGGAGAATTTGATTTCATCTTCTCATGATTGTTGCTGTCATCTGCAGTGCTTGCAATATAATTTCGATTTGCACGAAGTAAATCCTATAGTACTTGGAACAGGGTCAAACGATTCACTAAACGGCAAAAGACTGTGACCTGAACAAAATATTTACCGTTCCCTACGCCCGCCCTCCCGAAAGGCTTCCACACTTTCGCATTCATTTTCTGTCTTATGTTTATACCTTTAACGTAAAATTTAAATTTTAAAACTTAATTTTAAAATTGATTTTGAGATTTTTAAGTGTGGTTTTTTTCGTTTTTAGATTGCTAAGAACACAAATATAAAAGTTTTACCTATAAATTATTTTTTAATCATTAATAAGTGGTTTTGTTTATGCTTGTTAAAAGCAAAATTTTTTTGCCCATCTTACACATAGCAATTAAAAAAAAGACTGAAATGCACTTTGTTTCAGCAAATTCCAATACATTTCCTCCTGACTTTAACAGAGCATCTGTCCTCCATTTTAACAAACTCCAATACGTTAAACTAGGATAAGAAGGATTAAGTATTTTTAGAAAGGAGGGAATACTAATGAATTATATATAACCCATGTGCTCCAGCAATAAGGCTCCATGAGACATTCAGGTGTAGATGAAAGCAAAGTCTACTCCAGATTAAAGGACATGAATGACGATGTGATTGCTGCTTAGATCATGGTCTGAAACTTTCATATACACAAGCCCGAAAAAAAAGTAAACCCCTGGGTTACTGAATAAACCAAACTAGTTTGTTCCACAAACAGAGGCACCGGAAGCTGACAAGGTAACAAAAGCCTTTTGCTGGGTTTGATACAACTTGAACTGAAAAAAAACCTGGAAAACTGACCTTGGTCAAGATCCAGGAAACAGAATCCCAACACCTTCCCCTTGCATTAGTGCATTTCATCTAGTCAAGATCCACCATCAACTCTTGGTTACAGCACTCCATATTTTATCTTCTCTCGAAACACTATCCATCTTCTCCCGAAAACTGCAGACAGACAGACAGACACAGGAAACCATATGTATGTAAACACAGTCAAAAAGAGGGGAGATCACAATGCCAAGTGGTTGAACTGAGTGTTGTCATACATCTGCAGACCACAGGTACCACAGTCCACCGCCGACACCAACTCCATTCATCATCTTGTATGAACATACATTGGTGGCGTGGCAAAGAGGGAAGAGGAGGCAAGGCCATTATTGTGAGTTACGACAGTTTGGGGGGGTTTGGCACTTCGATGGAGCAACTTACTGTGGAGTACTCAAAGTACACATATGGGCATGGGCCTGCACAAGTACTTCCATATTGCGTACAGAGTCCCTCTCAGATATAAAGAACTTGAAAGTACACCTCCATGGCTCCATCCACACACGATGCTTGCTTGGCCTAGCAAGCTACAGCTTACCTTTTCTTTTGAAGGGTATTTTACCTAGGAAGTATGGCATCCAGCGATTCCTAGAGGGACAAATCACAGGATAGTCTGGAACACTGCGATCAATCAAACATCACATAAATCAATTCACTGAATAAGGACGAGGACGGTAGGATGCAATTTCACTAAAAAAATAGTAGTAGAAAGAAAACAGGTAGTGATACATTAAATAGGCCTCAACCTCATCATCTTGCTTTTTATGAGCATAAGCAAAAGGCTTATTAACGATTAAAAAATAATTTATGAGTAAAAAGTTTATATATTTTTTAGCGATTTAAAAGCAAATGCTGAAAAATAAACTAACAAAACAAGCCCAAAATCAATTCCAAAATTAAGTTTAAAATTCAAATTTGGGATTACAAGTATAAGCGAAAAGATGGGGGCTGATGATACTCTATAGATATATAAATACGATGGAAAACACACAAATAAATAAATAAAACACGCAACAGGCTTGTGCTCAAACCTACAATTCATGGTGAATAGGTTTACAAATAGTTCAAGAAACAACAAACATAGCAGAAAATAGGAAGATCTATCTCCGTCCTATAACAGCAACAGAGGAACCCACATCCTCGGTTGATATTCTACTTTGGAGTCTAATAGTAGTATTGAATAAATTTATCTAAAAATGTCTAAAGCAACCAACCATAAAGCCATAAATAATGATTTAGATAACATAAAAGTCCATTTAGAATTTTATGTTCAGTTCTCCATTGAAAATTCCATCAAAGTGACTGAAGGTTTACATCGATGGATAACAATGTAACTTGCATCATAAATTCATTTTCAAAATATTAAGAAAAGTTCTCGAGTCCACAGTAGTTCATCTCTTACAATTTAAAATTACGAGCACTATGCTAATGATCATGGTCTGCATTATGTTATACTAGAAGCAATAGCTTTAACCTTATGTGTTCTTTATTGTCTATTATCAAGTTTGTATGTCGATGCTTCTTCAATGCCATCTTCCAGTCATCGATTATACGAGAATCTGCCATTTTCTTGAAACTCAGATTGTGACTCTTTCACTAACCGTTGCTTCCTTATGATAAATCAGATGAACTTGCCAGAACAAAGCTGGTCAATTCAGTTTTGAGTTCTACATTTGCCAAACATAAAGGGAAGGCAAATGTTCTACCTGCAGGAAAAAATGTTAAACCTATAAAGAATATTGTTATTCACATTAGTAATTGCATCAAACAACTTGTAAAATGCCAAAAAGGTCAAATCCTCAGGGAGCAGGGGCACTCCAGAGAAGATCACAGACAGATAAAACCATAAATTCTGAAGCTGTGGGAAGTACTGAAGATCATTCTTTGAGAAAATGAGGCCACAAATATTTCCCTTTTGGGGAATATGCAAAATACTTGTGTATTTTTGTAGCTTGTCTTAAGAGAAAAGAAATTTTAAGGAAAATTTATAGTCCTTGGAAAGGTATCTAGAGGTACCAATTTTTAAATATAAAATTTTGGGATGTCGAAGTAGTAAGTTTTTACACTAAAAAAACTTGACCAGCAGTGGGTAAGACAGCCCCCTGGCATTAAGCGTAGAAAAAGACCTTCTCACACAGGTCAAGAAAACTCCCGAATCCATACCCCAACCTTACACTAGAAAATATAATACTCCAAAGAACCATCTCAAGTATGGTAAAGAAGATTGAAATTTTAAGATTCTTAAGAGAGCACCTTACTCAGTACATTGAGGTACCAACTTTACAACAAAATGTGGTGTGGTATCCCCTAGTACATTCTCAATGGCGATATAATGAACTTTAGGAGAAAAAAGTTTTTATAAAAGGAAAAAACAAGCCAAGCAGCAAAAACCTATTCTCATGATACCGATTTGGTGACCAAAGGACCACTGCCTAGGCTACAAACTCAGTAGGCCAAAGATGTGTGCGTGCAAGAATATGTTCAACAACTATTACAAGAATATGTATACTATTATCAGAAAAGGAAGTACTATAGTTGTAGGGCTTCCTAGTCTGGCAGACTCACTCACAAGCTCACTAACACAGAGGTTTAGTATAACAAAGCTAGAACGATGGATTAAACAAATGCCACCACAACACCAGTAATTAAGTAAAATCTATTGCATAACACTATGGGAAGAATACGCACGGTAGCATCCCTGTACATGTATACAACAGTTAAAGTCAGCAAAGCCCATCAAACCCTAAACTGCCTTCTATTCATATTGCTCATTATGATAGCTGTAACTAGTCCATGAAGGCATCACCAATCAGGACAATCTGGTTACTACACTGACGTAACTTTATCTAAAAAATGAAAAGGAGCTGTCATGGATGCATAATGCTTATTACTATATGGACAATATTTAATGAGCAAACATGCCTAAGAGCACTTGGAACGCATATACTTTATTTATGCCATTAAAAGGGTAGATGCTAATACCATGTATGAGTAGTCGACACTCGACAAGGTAACATATTTCATCTTTAGCTAGAACAATAAACCAATAGTGCACCCAAGTTATCTGTCTTCATTTAAACTTAATCTACTCTCTGAAATAACACCTGAACATGTCCTTAATGATACCATTGCTCATGGGCTCATAAGTTCTACTTACACAAGAGTAACTTTAGAGTTTAGAATGCAGCATTCTGGATCAACTCGATGATCTTTATCATATTCTGTTACTTTCTTGATGAGAATTTTAGAACCATTCTGGGTAAATGTTATTATGTTGAGGTAGTGAGGGATTTGCTTTTACAGAGTCACCAGAAACAAATAGGCTGAGAAAATATCCTAATCACTGCAAGCTTTTACCAAGCAGAAAATTTCGTTTCCACTAATGTAGTCCCCATGCTTTATCTCCAGCAGTACATTATAGTGGTGTCAAGCGTAATTAAACCTAGTGTTCTGAAGAACATGTGTAAACTGAACTCCAAAGAGAGACATGAATAATGCAGTGTAAACTAACAAGCATATTTGTAGGTGAGCTAACATCTAGCTGACTTAACCGATGCATGGTTTATTAGTATTAACAACAGCCTAAAAATTTCAGCCACTCCCTCCATACCTATCAAAGTTTCACCTCATCACTACCTTAGATAAGCTGATTTACCTGCTTTTATGACAAAAATAATAGCTCACTGCTGCTAGTTAGCTCCTAAAATTTAGGAGGAACTCCAATACATTCAGCTTCCCAAGAACTTTGTCATATTCCATCATATTCCGGATATTATTTATGATACTTGCCTGAACAAACAGAGGGGCCGTTATATCAAACTTCCAAAAAATTCAAGAAAGGAATTTTGCGTAGCAAATATACTTCACAAGGAAGAAAATCTAATGAACTTTTCTAGGACCCATGGGAAGTACTGTATAATTATACCATCCGAGGTAAAAAAAATCAGAAACTACATGCTATGACAATACCCAAACAGAAACACATCATGAGCGCCTAGTGACTCCCAAACAGAAACACAATCAGGAGTAGGTAGTAAATGCAGTTACTTTAAGGGTATTCCCAACCCATAACACTAGATGTAGTTTCCATAAACTCTACATCATCAGGAAACTAGTACTAGACACTACTCATCCAATGCAAATACCACTATTCCATACTTCAATTTAATGTTACTTATCTCACATAATATCTTGAATGTTATGTAGAAACCATGTCTCATGCAAGACATGGTTTCATTCTCTTTCCTCATTTATTCACTTGCCACGTTATCTTTCAACGTAGATGGCAACTTATTTAATGTTATGGACACCATTCTAGTCATTGAATTGGGAATGCCCTAAGTCAGCAACAGCATAGATGCGTAGGTAACGCATGATGTAAAGTCTAGTCATCAATTCTGAAGCTTAGGAAAGACTTGAAACGGCATGGGAAAGTTATAGTGCTCCCAAGCTATAGTAGCTTTAGAATCTATTGTCTGGACAGTTGAGAGAACTAATCATGACACCACTTAAGATTCCACTGAAAAATGGAACCGTTTTGAAACGATTTTGCAGTTTGCAACCAAAATTGCATAACAAGAAAGAAAAAAGATAACGAATACTTCTGCATAAAAAAAATCATGAAGGAGACAAAACACTTGAGCGTGGTTTGGATGATAAAAAAGAAAAAGAAGATGATGTCCATCACCTGAACTGCTGGACACTAGCAATTCAAGCTGTCTGATGAGGACTTGCATATACCATCCTTCTGTTGTTGTGTTCATTAGTGAAGAATTGAAGATTGGTGGTCACCTTCCGACTAGACCAACACATAGAGGCATAGAACCAAGAATCTGTCCCCTTCTAAACCATAATTAGTTTGCAACATCATCTGCACGCTTTCTCCATCGTTTTGCAAGCTTGTCTCGTCAAATCAAACGAGCCGGATCAATACTAAGAGTCTTACAAACCGTACCGGATAGTGAAATGAGCCGTGACGCGATGATTCTGTTGTTACGGCAGTTGGACGGAGAAGATCCACAGCATACGACGGATTTACACGCAAAAAAATAACAACAATATTTTTTTTTGAAAAAAATTGAAACAGCACGAGATCGATGGAGCCAACAGCTAGCTCAACCAAACAGCCAAGCGTTTCGAACCTGGACGGATCCGCCGCGAAACGACGGGGGGGCAACAGCACCGCAACAATGGCCAGAATGGAGGGGGGGGAGAGAGATCGCCGGGGAGGTGGGATGATGAGATCGTCGCACCGCACCAACCTTGTGCTGCCCTTTCGAGTTTGGAGCCACCACCCGCAGGCACCGCCGCCCCACCTCCCCTCGTCGTCGCAACCGCTCCCTCCCACTCCGCCGCGCCGCCGCCGCCGCCGCGGCTCGTCGTCGCCGATTTGGAGATTTTTTTTTTAGACATTTTTTTCTCTCTGCACGTGCGGGGGTGGATGGGTGGTTTGGTGTGGGGTGGGTTGGTTTTAGGATTTGACCAAGCAACGCACGCGAGTGAGGCCAATGAGGTGATGCCACGTGGGTCGGTCGCGGATGCGTGGCCACGTGGAAAGGTCTTGCCGTTTGGTCAATGGCACGATTTGGCGGTAAAAATGGTCAAAACCCAAACACAAGGCGCAGTTCATGTATTTTCCCAAAAATTCCTTCCTATTATCTCCGTCTCACAATAACTTTATTTTTCGTTTATCCATATTTAATGTTTGACCATTTATCTTATTTAAAAAATTTATATAAAAACTTTAAAAAATTAGTCACGCATAAAGTACTATTTATATTTAATCATCTAGTAAGAATAAAAATATTAGTCGTAAAAAAATTTAAATAAAACATGTATAAAAAACTGAAAAAATGTTTTATTTCGAGACGGAGGTAGTACTGATTTCTACTGTATTTTTTTAATGCAAACAATCACATGAGCTTTTTCTTTACAAATCATTCTGAGAAAGAAAATTAAGCCATTCAGCGAAGGGATTGTAGTTTTTTTTCTTTGAGATATAACTGTCCAATCTATCTCATTTATCCTAAAATAAATTTATCTCTCTAGTTTATAACGGAGAAATTAGTTAAATCCCTACGCTCAGGTGCTCTCATTTGTGTGGTAGGCAACATACTTATCAATGAGCAAAATGTTCATGGTGACTTCAGCAATCTCAATATATATCAACTAATTTTTTGGAGATTCTTATTTGGGTAGAGTATATACTCCCTTCAGGCTTTTTTTTAATACCATTGACTTTTAAATATGTGTTATCATTTGTCTTATTTAAAATTTATGGGCAAATATACAAAGTTATAAGTGATGCTTAAATTGTTTTTTAATAAATCAAATCACAATAAAATAGTGAATAATTATGTATCAGATGAATAGTCAAACATAGACTCAAAATTCAATAGCATCAAATAAAATCAAAGAGAGTATATATATTTATTTGTATGGATAAATATGCAAACGTTATAAGCACTTACATTTATATCTGAGTTTTTTATAAAAAAAATAAGGTACAGAAAAGCTACCACTGCATGATCAGGTTAAGGATGAAAGGATCTAATGCACAGACATATTATGATATTCATATATCTATGTTATGTTTTTTCCCTTAAAATATTCTGATACAAAGAAATATTTAAATGGGGCATCTTCCTAAAAGAAACCATGGGTAGCCCATGCATGCAGAAGTGGACCACAGTTTACTCTACTCTCCCTCGCAAAAATCTTTTCTTTTCTCATTACGGGAACAAAATCTCACGTGCTACGTGTCCCCACGCTATAGATCCCCAGGATTTCTTGCCTTGTTTTTCCCACGCAGCCGCAGCCCTCCAAAGCAAAGCTACATGCTTAGCATCCATCTAACCCATGACACCTCACATGGCTCGCTTCAGAACTGAGACCATTCAGTCAACTACTCACTGCTTGGTGAATGCTCAGCTCAGCTCAGGCCCAAATGGTCCAAAATCTAGTGAGCAGAGTAGCAAGAAAAATAACCATGCATGTTGACTAGCTTGGCCATAAGAAGGGATCGTTTCGTTTTTTTTAAAAAAAAACTAAACAACATATTTATAAATAAAAAATAATTACAATAAAATTTTTATATAGTTATTTTTAACGATCTAAAAGCAAAGGGTGAAAAATAAACTACAATGAGAAACTCTAAAATCAATCTAAATTTTAGCTTATAAGTATAAACAGAAAAGATAAGTAGTAAGCCTATGTGATGCCACAGGTTCTTATGCAAGTTATTTGGTTGACCAACACAAAAGCTAACTAAACTTTTTTATTCATATATAACTGCATGTTTAAGACTTTTTTACCAAGTTTGCATAAAGAGTTACTAACATTTTATCATGCACATTTCTTATGCAAATATAGTTTATCTAAGTTATAGTTTGGCAAACTTAACCATCAACCAAACACCTCCTAATTTACATGAGCATAGATGCATAACCATTACAAAATTTACTTGGTGGAAGTTATACAAAAAATATTTTCTTTGCTTTTGCTTACGCTTCTTGCATCTCCTTGCACAAAAGGATCTGAGGCATCAAGGATTCCTGATTAGGGCAATTGTGGGATCAGCCACTGTCACCTCCTAGAGCGAACGTGGAAAAATAAAATATAAGTTGATTTCTATGCATATATATAGCATAGATTTGCCAATGATGTGATCAGAGTCAAACGTTTTCTTTTTCTTGGTAGCGTATGGACTCACGAATCATTCGTACATCTAAAATGAAATGTATTAATGTTATTTCAGGTTTGGCTTGGGCCAAAAAACTGTTGCTCAAGCCCGTCCATTATCAGTTTTTGGCCTCAAACCACATCATTTTTTTCCTCTCTCATGGAATATTATAGGCACGTGCGAGTTCAATTTCTTTAATTGTTCTTACCAAAAAAAATCTTTTAATGTGGCTAATACATTTCACAAAAGAACTAGAAAAAACCTCGAACTATTGGCCAATAACAATTAGCATACTTATCTACATTAGTAACATGGCCACACCTTACAATGGATACATGTAATTAAAGAATGGTCTGTATTACGCCTTCTAGTTTAAAAGTTCTTATCATTTTGAACAATGGCATGGTCTTCTAAATATATAGTTGAGTATGATTTCCTACTAAAAATATATACAATAAATAAATAAATAAATATTTTCTTTTATTAGACTGGCCTAGCCCGAGAAAGGGTCGGGCATGGGCTTTGCTTTTTTGCTGATCATCGGGCTCGGGTCTAGGTATTTTGGCTAGGCTTTTTCTCAACCCAGTCCGGTGTTTGAACATGCCTACAAGTTGTTGAGCATCAATATTTGTTGAAGTGGAAGCGGATGAAGCAAAACTTTGAAAGAAGATGAAGTTGCCTAGGATTGCAATGGACCACACAGTCCAGTACTCCAATGTTGACCTAGGTAGTCCGACTAAACGATGGTCGTCATGTAACTAATTTGGGTGGGATTGTCTGGATAAGCTTAGACTATCCAAGTGAAGGTGATCAAGGTTGCACTTGGTGGACTTGTTTTATTCGATGGGAGTCGGATGATTTCAAGTCGGGTTGAGATCGAACTATTCGACCAAGACTTGGTGCAACTGAACATTTGCATACGCGGACAATCCAGTTGAGAATAGACTATCTGGCTCTTTTTGTCCAACAGCTAGTTGCTAGTTACCATTGCAAAAGTTGTATAGGGTCGGACAATACTGCCCATGATTGGATTGTTCGACCTAGTACATTTCTGGTAGACTTTTGCAACGGCTAGTTGAAGGAGTTGGGCCTATATAAAGGTGATGCTATGGATTTGTTTAAAGACATTCAACCCATGAAAGCTTCGTGCAAATGCTAGACCCTCAAAAGCTTATTGAAGGTCTTTTGAGAAGAGATTTAACCTTGAGTGTGTGCTTAGTTGTGAAATTAGAAAGCTAGTTGATCTCCCACCATCTCAATAATGTGCTAGAGTGTGTGTGCTGATAGAGAGAGTGCACTTTGCGAGCGAGCGAAGTTCTTATCTCCTATAGGTTTGACCGGCTTTGTATAGGAGCAAACTATCCACACTTAGTCGGATTGTCCAAGACTAATTATATTTAGGCTTGTTATTGCTTTCTTTGTTGATAGGATTATCTGGAACCTATCAGATTGTCAAAACTATGTGTAGTCGGACTATTTGACCTGACCCTAGATTGTTCGATCTGTACTAATTTCTTTGCAATATTTTATAATTTTAGGAAACATCTATTGACCGCACCTCTACTTTAATGTCTCCACATCCCTCATCCCCTTATGCTCTTCCTTAGCATTGCTCCTGGTTTACAGTCCCGTCCCTTCCCAAATCCACTAATTAAATACCCAAATAAACGCACGAAGATATGGTATTTCTTTTAATACGCTTAGATATAACCAAAAGGGCCATTTTTATTGGGCATCGAGGACTATTTGGAGAGGGAATAAACTAACATATCCACTAGTGTGATGAGTGGCATATGAGTTGCTGAAGCAAGGAACCGACACCTTGCAAACAAGGCAAGTGGAGGATGCTAGTGTGTTGTGATGTCCTACAGAGAAGATGCCGACGGTATGAATGACACTAATCAAAACTATGATTCAAGAAGTTGGATGGGCTAAATAACCTTGGGGTTTCACATTCTCCTATACTACATCGATGTTTAGCTTGTATTCATCTCTCATTTTTATAAATGTCGCGCATATTGTTGTAGTGTTATTTGGATGTTTCAATAAATATATTTTTGATGATTCACTAGTTGATTTACGAATTATTGAGTGTAGTATTTTTGGGATGTTTTAATAAATAATTTGTGATGTCGTGCTTTGCGCATTAAATTTGTTTCTATCTTCTTTTAGTGTTACGATGATACTGTCTCCGTTTTAATATATATATATATATATATATATTATATTTGATATACACAACATAATTATATGAATCAAGACATATATCGTTGGTATATTTTACTACAGTAGTCCGGAGGGAGTAATATTGTTCCAACCTATTTAGTACCAGCATCTCCGTGCATACAGTTAAAAATCAATCAGTGCCATCCATCGTGAGACGGAGCGCCATGATACAATACGACGCACGCCACGTCCCACCTCCCCCTCCTTCCGGAAAGACCCAAACACCGCCGATGAATTGACGACAAGGGGAAGAAAAATATAGTTATTAGTTAATCCAAAAAGTTGCAATCTCCATCACCATCACGCACACGAACACGCACCCGCACCCGCACCCGCACCGGTAGCGTAATATCCTAGCAACAGCCAGCCAGCCAGCCGCCCGCCGGTGGAATCGCACCCGCCGCCTCCTCCCCCACGGCCACGCCATCCCATCCCAACCCAAAAGCTTTCGATCTCGATCGATACTAGTATGCTACTAGTACCACCATAGATGAGATTCCAGCAATCCAAAATCCATCTGCTGCTACCATCTCGTCGCCTGCCTGCTCCTCCCTCCCTCGATTTCGCCCCGCGTCTCCCCCATCACTCCATCCCCCGATCCCGATCTCGATCTGTGAATCTCCTCTTCTCTGCCATGAATCTCTTCTCTGAATCTTCTCTTGCCCTGTCTTTTGCTTAATGCGTGGATTGGCCACCCGCCATCTCGTCGCGGTCGACCGGGAGGGGAGGGGAGAGGAGGCGATCGTGCGCCTGCTGGCTGCTAATGGCGTCAACGAGCGGCGGCGGGGTAGGAGGGCTCGTCGGCGACGAGGACGTGTGGGTTTGGAAGCTGGTGGGCGAGGACGAGGCGGTCGTCGTCGTCGTCGTCGTCGTCCTCGGGTTGCCCGTCCGTGCGGTGCGATCCTGGCCGTTGATCGTGTGGTTCGTGGGGTGAGGGGCATTCCCGTGAATAGCGAGGTGGGACGAGGGGTAGTATGGTAAATTCGGCTCCCCGGGGTGGGAAGGGAAGGCTTGCTTGCGTTGCTGGTCAGCCGGCCGCGCGGTTGCCCTCCCTCTGATTTATCCTTCCCTTTTTTTATTTGATTAATTAATTGAAGGAAGGGGCATTTATTTTTAATTCGAATTTCTGGGAGGAGATTTTTATTGTATTTTAATTTGTTTTTTCTTTCCTGCGGACGTGAGGAGGCGAATCCAATGGGGTTAAGGGGGGTTGGGTTGCGTCCGCTCTTCTATCGGCTCACGTTGGCACAGCCTCCGTTTTCCTCCCCCATCCCCACCCCCTCACCGTCTCTCTCCTCCCCACCTCTCCTCCTCTTCCCCCTCCCTCCTCCTCCCCCCCGCCGCGCCGCCTCCGCCTCCGCGCAGATCAGCGCGCCGCCGCCGCCGCCGACGACGACGAGGACTGCCCGACGTGGGGGTCTGTCTCGCCGCCCGCCTGCCTCGGCGAAGACTCGCATCTCCTCCTCCTCCTCCGCCGCCGCCGCGGCGTGCAGCTTGTTCTCTGGTGGGGGGCGAGGGGAGGGCTTGTGACGTGGCCGGGGTGAGGGGTTCCTGACCGTACGTGCGTTCCGTCTCTGGGTGGGGCGGGGCGACCGCCGCCCTGCGACGACCGACGAGCGCCTCCGCCGGGGGACGGTGAGTCGTTGGTCTCTGGGAAGGCGTGGTGGCGCCGGGCGTCGTCGGTTTGTGTGGGTTGGTTTGGTTTGAATCGTCTGGCTGGCTGAATAGGTGGTGGTGTGTTGTAGGTAGCCCCGGATAGGAGGGAGGAGGCGCTGCCGAGTTGGCTTCGCCGCGCCTATGTGATTTGCGGCGGCGGCCGGAGCTGGGGATTCGTTCGGGCGGGACGACGACGACGACGCCGACGCCGTGGATGCCTCCGCCGCCGCCGGATCGGAGGGACTTCCTCTACAGATATGGCCGCAGGCACGACGGCGGCGGCGCCGGCGACCCCCTCCCACCGCCAGCCCCCACGCCGCCGAGGTGGCGGGAGTCGCCGTACCATCCCCTGCCGCCACCGCCGCTACGTGACCACTCGCGGCCCTCACCTCGCCGGACGCCTTCGTCGGTCTCCTCAGGTAGGCCTTTCGCTCACCCATCGTCAGATCTGATGCTGCCGATGCCTCCCCCGCCGCCGCGGACCTCTCTTTCCTCCCTAATTCGCCAGAACCGCTCTGCTATTTCAGAGGGCTATTACCGACAGGGCGGCGCCTCGTACGACCGCTCCTATCCTGATGAATCGCTTGGGTACACGCCCTCGCGCTCAGACCGGTACTGGGTGGAGGACGAGGACGGCGGCTACAAGGGTTTCGGCCGGTATGGTGGTGGTGGCGGCGGCAGCCGGAGGGACGGCCGGGACATCCGGGGTTCCTACCGGAGGTCGCCGTTTAGGGGATATGGGAGCGACTTCTCCAGAAACCACCAAGAGCACCCGCCTCCACCTCTGAGGAGGTCGCCCCTGAGATCAGTGGCTGTACCGATGTGTTATGACCCTCCTGGTGATAAGGCTGAGAGGGGTGATAGGGACCATCATCACCGTGTGACTCCTTGGCGGCCCCTGCGCCGTAGGGAGAGCAGATCTGATGCGGGAGACACATCTGGGGCTGAACCTGTGCCTGCTGGACAGGCCACCACAGCGGCGGCCTCAGAGAAGGACGCATGTCCCGACTTCTCCGCAAACCACCAAGAGCACCCGTCTCCACCGCCAAGGAGGTCACCCCTAAGATCAGTTGCTGTACCGATGTGTTATGACCCTCCTGGTGATAGGGCTGAGAGGGGGGATAAGGACCATCATCACCGTGTGACTCCTTGGCGGCCACTGCGCCGCAGGGAGAACAGATCTGATGCGGCAGACGCATCTGGGGCTGGACCTGTGCCTGCTGGACAGGCCACCGCAGCGGTGTCCTCAGAGAAGGACAGTTCAGCTCAGTCTTTGGCTGTCGCGGCTCCTCAGGCCTCTGAGGAGGAGGCACCAAGGAAGAAGCCTCGGCTTGGATGGGGGCAAGGTTTGGCCAAGTATGAGAAGCAGAAGGTACACGGTCCTGCAGATTCTGCTGAGGCTGTTGCTGAAGGCAGCCCAACTTCCACCGATCAAAAGGCAGTCACAAATACACCAGCATTTGCGCCTTGTGTGTCCCCAGTGGCCACACCATCACCTGCACCGCTATGTAAATCTCCAGGTATGTAGCCCATTTTGACCTTGTTTTCCATATGATGAAACGTAATTGTTTATACCTTTGCTTTTGCCCTGTCAGTTCTGTCCTGCATGCCCTTATATTAGAGCGCAACTTTGTTCCATTAATTCTATATACTTAGCTAATCTCGGTATCTGTTCTATTCTATTGTTGAATGATCCAATCAGTTCTATTATTTGGATGTCATTCTCGCTAGGGTATATTTTAGACCCAACGTGTAGGTAACACTGATACACAATTATTTGTTGAAGCATTAACAGACAGTAGAGAATATATAGAAAAGAGTTTCTGCTTTGAACAACATATACGAGCTGTGTGATAGCATATTTCTTTTTTATGCTATCAGCAGTTTATCACAATAACTAGAATTTCATCAACAATACCCTGTTTGTCCTTGTGTCTGCATTCATCCTGTCCCCGAATACTTGCTTTATTTGTCTATGTTAAGATCCCTTCCTGTGATTTAATTAAATATATGAGATTGCAACTGTATAATATTTCTGATTTCCCATGTCATGATCATGCTAGCAGTGTGTTCACGTAATATACCTTGGAAGCTAGAAAAGACAGACATGTTGAGTATCTTGCTTGCTGACTTTCTCCTTTACATTTTCCAACTGCAGTCCCGGAAGATAAATCCTGTGAAATGACAGCAAATACGGTCACTGAATCCAATAAAAATATCCCAGTAGCTGATGTTCAGGCTTGCAACAACGAAGTCCCTACTACATTAGATCAGCTCGAGGGTGATCCCATTGATTCGCTTGCAAAGGTCCTTTCTGTACTGGTGCAACATGAAGATTCCTGTTCTGGGGATTCAAAAGGACTGACTAATGGCAGTAAGTTATTGCTACTGAAGGAAAGCATTAGCAAAGAACTCGAAAAGACAGAACTTGAGATTGATTCCTTGGAAGGTGAACTTAAATCTGTAACTACAAAAGCCAGAAATAGAGCTCTTAAAGATCCACCTAAAGCATTAACTTATGCACAGAATCCTTTACCTTCTCCTGTGAAAGAACAAGGAGAACTGACCCCTTCTCCCAAGATTTCTATGGAGCAGGATGCTGATGTAAAAGGCTCAGAGCTCATGGAAGTAGAGACAGCTCAAGCTCACAATGCAAAGGCAGTTTCTTCAGAGGAGAGTGTTGCTTGTCCTGGAGTTGCTCAGGGCCAGGTCCCTGCCGCTGCTGATGTTATCCCATCGGATCCATCTGGGAAAATTGGTTCTGGAATTGATGTTGATAATGGGCAGCATGAAGAGAATCCATGCCATGATAATTTTAATGCCATGAAAGCAGATGACAACAGTGACTTAACAAGGCCTTGCTCTTACCATGGTGTCAAATATAACTTAGTTGATACAGTTCTTTCTATGAACAGGAGTTTAGCCAAAAACACTTCTGAATTGCTATTTAAGCCTGTGCTAGCTGATCGGTCCCATCTTGATTTATTGGAATCAAGTCATCTTTCTAGCCAAATGAAGAATGGTCTAATTATTAAGAAGAAGTACGCCATACTTAAAAATCAACAAAGATTCAAAGAGCAGATCCTCACCTTCAAGTTCAGGGTACTGCGTCACCTCTGGAAGGAGGATGTGCGGCTTCTTTCAGTAAGAAAGCAGCGTTCTAAATCTCATAAGCGCACTGAGCAGAACAACCGAGCACCACAGAGCGGATCGCAGAGGCAGCGGTCCTCTAATCGCTCCAGGTTTGCTGTACCAGGTTAGTGTTACATTTTGCTAGTTCAAAATGTTTTTTGTCGACATTTTATTTTTTATGCACAGATGTTCTTTTTAACATTTTACTTGCTTTCATGTGAGTTGAAGTTGTTAATATTCCAATAAATTGTCCAGAAAGGTTAGCAAAAACCTGGTACTGTTTACGTAATGCCCTCAGTGTTATCTGCAGTTTGATGTTGTCAGATTTTGCTAGTCTACTTCCATGCTGGTTTGAACTTTGAAAACAAACCTGGCTTATTTTTGCGGAACAAGCACAGCAAAAAGTTATGTATAAATTTTTCCTCAATAAGGAGGGTATGTAGTCAAACTCTGGAAATTGTATCGAATGGCTGATATACCATAAGAGTGAGCCAGTGCTCATTTCTTGTTCCTGCGAGGAAATACTAATCCTTTGGAACAAAGGAATTTTGAAGTATTAGATTCTTATGGGAAAAAAACCCTGTATGGTCCTTTGGAACTGAGGAATGCATCGTCCAAATTCCTTAGAAATGCCTCAAAGCATAGGAATTTTGGAGGATTTTCAACATAAGGTCCAACCTCTTGGAAAAATTCGTTTGTGTCTATCTCTCTCTTCTAATTCCTGCGTTTTCCCTGTGCTTGATCCAAACGGTCATTCCTGCAGTTTTCCTTGTGTTCCTCCAATCTATAGGATTTGGGTTGATAGGGCACTCCAATCCTGCATTTTTTTTTCTATTCCGGTGTTTTGAAAGTACTGCATTCCAAAGGAACCCTAAATACGTATTATCTATTGTCTGATTGTCAGGAATAAGTTGGCTGTAGAATGTGGCTTACTTTTTTGCTAGCTTGTACTCCCTGTTTCAAAATGTAAGTATTTCTGGGATTTGAACCTTATACCAAAATGTAATCATTTCCTGGTACTATTCACAGCGCTACTTGTCCCATCAATCATTTCCCATTCAAAATTATTTCCAGTTTATCCCCACCTATCCTTCCACCTCTATCCATTCCTCATTTATTAAGGGGCACTAGAGTCTTCTCAACCTTAATCCCCGCTAAACAACCTAGAAATGCTTACATTTTGGGATGGGGATAGTATTTAACTGCATTACATCGGGAAGCGCACTCAAAGAAGAATGTATTGCGGGATACATAGGCTAGACATTTCCAGGTGATAGAAAATTGGGAAGGGGGTGTTTTTATGACAGCAGTATTATGTTAATTGGATTTTGGGTATACCTAAATGTGTCTGCACCCCCATGGAAGACCAATGGTTTTATTGGAAATTTTTTGTCTATTGTTCTTGCTATCTTGCTACACAGCTTCCTTTGATCCCCTATTTGATTATGTTTTTTTTTTCTCATGCAGCTGGTAATTTAAGCACATTTCCTATCACAGAAATGTCAGATATAGCAAACAAGATGTTTTCAGAATTTCAGCTCAAGCGCTGCAGAAATTACTTGAAAATGCCTTCAATGATTGTAGATGAAAAAGAGAAGGCGGTTGCTATGTTTGTGAATAAGAATGGTTTAGTTGAGGATCCTATTTCTGTTGAGAAGGAGCGGTCTTTGTTTAATCCTTGGACTCAGGAGGAAAAGGAAATCTTTATGGAGAAACTGGCTACATTTGGCAAAGATTTCTCGAAAATCTCCAGTTTTCTTCAGCACAAGACAACAGCTGATTGTGTTGAGTTTTACTACAAGCACCATAAATCTGATAGTTTCCGAGAAGTTAAGAAACTTCTAGACCTTCGGCAACAGCAGCAACCTGCCAGCAATTACCTAGCAGCAGTATCTGGAAAGAAATGGAATCCTGAGGCAAATGCTGCTTTGCTTGATATGCTTGGGGTGGCCACAGAGGTGGCAGCCCAAGGCCTTGAATATGCAAATGAAGTGAAGAAAAATTCTGTGAAATCTATCATGCAGATTGCTTGTGGTGCTGCTAATTCTACCAAAGGATCTGAGGACTGTGTTGGGGATGTTTCTTTGCATGAGAGAGAATCTGTAGCTGCTGATGTTTTGGCAGGCATATGTGGCACTCTCTCTCCAGAAGGAATGGGCTCATGCATTACCAGTTCTGCTGATCATGGTCAGAAGATTGGGATATCAAGAATGGAGCATCTTTTAACTCCTGAAGCAGATAAGAACTTTGATGATGATGGCACTCTCTCAGATCAGGAGTGTGAAGTTGATATAGTTGATTGGAATGATGATGAGAAGTCAAGATTTATTGATGCTATGAATAGTTATGGGAAGGATTTTGCTCGCATTTCCTCGTGCGTGAAGAGCAAGTCATCCGAACAATGCAAGGTTTTTTTCAGCAAGGCTCGGAAATCACTTGGTTTAGATCTGATCCATCAAGGTGGTGCTGATGCTGGTTTCCCTACAGGTGATGCCAATGGAGGGAGGAGTGGTACAGATGGAGCCTGTATTGCTGAGATGGATTCAGCTATCTGTAGTGCACAGTCATGTCCTGAAATGGAGGTAGATGCATGTCCTATATCTGATGGAGATATCCAAGGGCATGATCCTCTTTCTGGTGTTGCCTCTAAGCAGCCAGAGGCTGACAAATCAAATGTGCCTGATGAGGACATAAATGCCAAGGAGGGTGGAAGAAAAGCAGAAAAAGACTGCAGCATTATTGATCATAAACAGTTATGTGAAGATGCTCGCGAAACGTCCTATCCTCGTATTGACATCAACTGTCCTGATAGCACAGATAAACTGCAAGACACAGAGGATGTTAAACCAGTGAATATGCATGCAAATGATGCCATGGTCTCTTCAGTTGAACAGGCTGTGGCAGCACATGTGGAAACTAGAACCAGTTCACATTCTGTTGAAGTTATTGAATCAAGCAGGGCATCGAAAGAGATTGTCATGGATGTTTCCAGGATGGAAGGACGTTCACATGAGACTGCAATTTGTAAAGGTGGAAAATCAACACCACCTGTTTGCTTGCCTGCACTTGGTGTTAGCAAGGAAAATATCATACACTTCTCAAACATGGATGAAGCAACCCCTATTAGGCCTGCATTTACTTCAAATTATCAGCAAACTAAGTTGGCAGATCCAATGCAATCAAAACCAAAGCCCCTTACCCCGAAGGATTTGATGCCTGTGCAATTTACTACGTCACTGCCTGATCCTACGTCAATTTGTTTTGAGGGTATAGCTGCCATAACTACACCCAATTTCGAGGATGATGGCAACAAAACCAGCATTGCTTCAGGGGCAAAAGATGTGAGCATGTTCCCAGCATATAAAGACCAGTCTGGTAATCATCATGATCCACTGTTTCATAATGTCGAGGGGTACATGCAACAGAGACGGAATAATCATTTTAGAACGGAAGTACCTGTTTTATCTGAAAGCACTATAGGTGGCAATGCAGGTGTTTCCCAGTTGGACCATTTCATGGTATCAAAATTCCAGAATGGCAGGTCCAGCAGCTTGGGCCTTTCCAATGGAAATCTTGGGGTTCTATCGACTGGGAGAAGAGAGGAAGTACGGGAAGGCTTGTTTACGCCTTGTTCTGTCAAGGCAAGTTCAGGGAATGAGCAGCAGCAAAAGCGGCCTGGTGATGTCAAGTTGTTTGGGCAAATTCTCAGCCATCAATCATCTTTGCAAAGCTCTGGTTCATCAACACATGGAAGCAAAAGCAAGCCCCTGTCACCAAAGGTTGATAAGTCAGCATCTAGGTTGTTGAGTAATTCAAGGGAATGCCTGGTTTATTCCTCCAGGCCGCCAAATATTGCGAACTTGGGGCTGGAGGAGAGAACAATGAGGAGTTATGACCATTTTGATACAGTGCAAACAATACAGCCTGAGCCTATGGTCATGGTGGCAAAGTGTCAGAGATCATCAGCTGGTGTACCAGTTTACTCGACCAAAAATGGTGCCCTCAGCGTGTTTAGGGAACTTCAACCACCTTCGGTGCAGCCACTCTCATCAGATCACAAACTGCTGGAAAACTTTGGCGATATTCATAAGAGAAATGGAATTGAGCTCATTTCAGGGTTCCAGCAACCCGGGAGGCTTGGGAGTGCCGGTGTCCTGGTTAGCAGCGTATCTGACCCTGTGGCTGCTCTCAAGGCACAGTACGGCCCTGGTTCAAAGATGTTGAGCAATGACGTGGACACATGGAAAGACATAGGAAGCAGGTAGCATCTGTAGTGGTGGTAGCGGCAATAGTGCAATGCTTTTCTTGCTCTGTATCATACTTAGTTTTTGTAACTTGGGATGAAACTAAAACATGGGAAGTGAATGGCTTTCCTGTCCATATTATTGTAGGATTTGCAGTAGATGTTCGTTTAAAATTTCGCCTGGTATTAACCCTTTTCTGTACCCTTTTCCCGCAGCCGCAGCAGCAGCTCCATACTTGATAGTTTTACCTGTTTAACAGTGATGTAGGTTTTGCTAGAGGTTGTTGGTCATGCTATCCGCAGGCTGACAAGGATGTTTGTTGGTATGTCAGTTTTTATGCAGAAACCTCACAGATCATTGTAATGTGGTAATGATGCCCAACTCTATTAGTTTCCTCCTCGCCTGCTGGAGTTTTGGTGAAACGCTTCTGATATACTATTATGTCTTGTTCCTACTGTTTTGTGTTGTTGTCAGGAGTACTTTATCTTAACAAAAAGGCTTGTGTCATCTGTGGTGTGGTGTAACCAGCTTGTCTTGTCATGCAACGGGTTCATGTCGCGCGTTTCTGGCGATTTATTGTGTTTCTGGTGATGATTTTGTTGCTGTAGTACTGGGATCATGGCAAATGCAGCTAACTCCTATTACAAATTGTGCAGCTCAGTTAGGTTGGATTTGTTTCGATTTTGGCGCACGTGAAGTTGCGGCTTCTCTTACTACAATTATCTCTGCAGTTTGCTATGAAGTTAGATCTTCTATGAAGTTTCTTTTTCACGAGCTCCTTCTGATGTCTCTGCTTTTCTAGCTGCTGGCCTGGTTTGGTACAGAAGTAGTAGTAGTAGTGCTTTTCCTTTGCTTTTTCTTGCTGATTGATGATGAGCTGGGAAGGGCCGAGAAGAGTTGGGGCCAAAAGGAATGGAAGGCTCTAGCAACAAGCCAGAGAGGGAGAGGGGGAGGGAGTCACGTAAAGTGTGTTGGATTCGCCACACAGCTTACATGACAGCGACTCCTCTTCCGTCGATCCGTGCACTCTCTTCACTTATTCATGTCTAAATTTTAATTCTTAAACCTAGAGTTGACTTTTGTTGTATATATAAAAATTTTATTTGTAAATTATCTTTTGTTTATAAATATATCGTTTGGCTTTTTTAAAAACATCCAAATAATCATCTCAGTAATCATTAGCCATGACTAGGGTTGGACAATCGGTTAGTATGGTTTATTCGGTTCGATCTATTCGGTTCTTCAATATTTTGGTTTTTGAATATTGAAAACCAAAATTTATACTGGGAAATTAATTTGGTTAGGTTATTTCGGTCATCGGTTAAAATCCAAAATTATTAACAAATATTTATAAAATTAATCATTATAGTTTTATCAATAAAATAATAACAAGTTTAATGTACCATGCATAATAGGATAGATATAATCCAAAAACCCTCAGACTAGATATAATAACTAATTCAAAGACACTAATTAATCAAGAGTAGCTTTATGGGTCTTGTGAGTTGTAACTTGCATAAGTTCACTCGTCTATTGGGTTGGATTTGGCCGTAATTTACAGAATACATGTGTTAATTCGGTTAATTTGGTGATTTTGGTTTTCTGAAAATAAAAACTAATTTAAAAACTGCAAACCAAACTTATTAATTTTTAAAACCGATTTAAAAACCAAAATAACCGTATAAATCGGTTATTTTGGTTCGGTTTCGGTTATCATGTTCGGGTTTCGGTGAATTTGCCTGGCCCTAGCCACGACGGCCGTCCGATCAAAGGCCTACCTGAGTATAAAGGTCTAGTTATCAGTAAATCTCGTGAGATTAATGAAATAAAAAATACAAATAAGACAGAGTAATGCCAAACTCTTCGCTATCAGCATGGGTAACCACGGAAATTTTCTTTTTCGATTTCCCTCCAAAATTCGCCACGAGAAAATGGGCCGGGCTTTTACAAGCGGCCCAACACAAGGCCCGGTCGATATAAGCAGCCCGCCTGCCGACGGCCCACTCCCACTACTACACACTTTCTCCTCTGCGAAAACCTCAAAACCCTAGCCCACCACAATCTTCTAGAACCTTCGTTTGCCATGGCGCTCCTCCTCCGAGCTCTCCGGCGAGCCCTCCCGCCGCTCTCCGCGGCGACCCCGGCGGCGGCGGGGGCTCTACTCCGGCGCGCCCCGCTTCCCACTGCTGCTGCTGTTTCCCTTCCTTGTCGTGCTCGGCTGCTGGATCCGATCGGGCTCCGGCCATTCTCCGTCGCCGCAACGGCCTCGCAGGCGCCGGCCATGGGGGCCAGCCTCTTCGAAGGGCTCACGGAGACCCGGTTCCCCAAGCGGCGGCCGGGGTTCAAGTCACGGCGGAAGAGGGCCAGCCTCCGCCCCAAAGGTGCGGCTCTATCTTTCTTCCTCCTCGAGTTTACTGGTCGAAATGCTGTGATCCGAGTGATCCTTCTGGCTGTTTCCTCCACGAAGTCCGCGTCTCGTACTATGCGATCCTTCGTTTTGTTCGATTAAGCGGTATATGGGTGCTGGTTGTGCTAATTCGTATAGCATTTGGCGACAGGTCCGTGCTACTGGGTGAAGTGCAAGCCAGAAGAGCCTATCCCGGCGAACCAGCCGAATGCCGGTAGCGTGCAGGGAAGGAAGGAGAAGAAGAGGATCAAGCAGCGCAAGGCCTTTATCATGGTGGGCATTCCTTTTGTTCTCTGTTGTACTGATGAAATGTTGTCCTGTTGATGTTGTTGTAGCAGTAGTGTCAGGTTCTCATCTTGGTTTGGTATTGCTCGTCGTACTATCAACCTAGCACCCATGGTCTAGTGTCGTGTTTGGAACGCAAAATTGATCGGTCCACAAAGTCTAAATAGTGCTCTATGGATGTTGACTACCTTAGTTTTCACACCACCAAGCAGTATTAAATACCATGATGGAAATGGAGTGTTTATGTGAGTAGTGGGAGCATTTTTTATGTTATTCAGCAATGTCAATAGCCAAAGTTTTGCATGTGTCTGCTTTACTGTTATCGCGCTTCAGATGGCTTCATGTTCTTCTTCCTGAATAGAAGCCATGTTATTCATCAATGCTATTCCTGAATTGAAGGCATGTTACTTTTAAGTATGCTAATGTTTAAACCAGACTTTGTCATGTTGTTTGATCCATATGCCTAATTATTTGTATCTCAGTTCAATTTCGAAGTATGATCAATAATAGCATCCCATTTCTTTCTAACCAATTGCTTGTGATCATATCTGTTTGGCCAGGCTGAAAAGAAGAAGCGTAAAGCTCAGTATTCTGCTGCTGTTAAGCGAAAGGATGCGGAAAGGACAGAAAGGAAGATGGCTGCAGTGGCCAGAGAGCGGGCATGGGCTGAAAGGTTGATAGAGCTGAAACAGATTGAGGAAGAAAAGAAAGCTGCAATGGCTTAAGTAGCAACTGTCGAAAATGGCAAGAAGTCTAACTTGTTTCTTCTGTTGCCTTTCATCCCTGTTATTTTGGATAGCATATTTATGCTCTGTGCTATTCATGGATGTAACAATCCTTTGATGGAATACTACTGGTACTGCTTCTTTTCAACAGTATTACCAAATGCTGGATCTTGTTGTGATACAGTATTGTCAATTTTTGTTCCCTGTACGGAAGTAGCTGTTCTATGGTGTATCTAAAATAAATGATGTGATTTTCATTATGTGCCAGAGGGAAGAACATCTGCAATCTACAATCTTTTCGTACATATATGTTGCTGAATTTTAATTCAAGCCTCCTTGCGAAAAAAAGAGAAAAAAATATGAAGCCAGTATATTAACTTTTCTTTTTGTTATGTTGCTGTTGACCACTTTGCTATCTAGTATTCCCTGGGTCCTGATATTTTGGAAGAATGGAGGGGTAGTTTCTATTGGATACCAAGCTTAAGTAGCAACTCTAAGTATGAATGAAGTAGATCCATGTTCCATGATCTTGAGTTGTCAGAAGTAGTCACTACTCCATATTTTATTTGCCAGACATTAACTGTAGCACTCCACTTGCTTATTAGTGGTACTATGAATTCCAATTCTCCAGATTAAGCTCTAAGCAATTTTGTTCTATAGTTGCATTTAATGTACATATGTTAACTCCTTTTCATAGTCCTTACAGCTACAAGTGCAAAAGTACCGTTTGAATTTTACTTTTCAGTTCTGTGCTATCTTGCTGAATCCTGTGATAGTGTTGTTTCTATGAAGTTCTAGATTAAGCTGGAAGTTTTTCAGCTGCTATAGGCTTAGTCATTTGTAATTCAAAGTAGAGGCCCTTATTGTTTAGGAATCAGTCTCTGTTTGTACTCTCCTGTTGCTTCACATCATTCTAGACTGAGGGTCTTCATGGATTTCCAAAGATGTGCATATATTCATGTCTATTTCTTTCACGATGTTCTAGATTGCAATGGACCATTATTTTAGTTTGCATTGTAGGACTCTAGACACTGTACATTCTTTCCAGAGTTCATTATTCGATGGTCCTAAGCTATGCTGTCATCATGACATGGACATCAGATACTTTGCTTCCAACAGGTAGGTTGTTTCAAACACGTAAGATATCTACCGTAGTAACTTTGCATATCTTTTGAGACACGCAGATCATTCTGATTAGGCGCAATTGATGCCTATCTGTGGGAGATCAATTCCCACTTGATAAAGTTCAATGAGCAAAATTTTCTGCGGTAACTGATAACAATCAGACAATCAGTGACCACCACCCCCACAATTATTGGGCCTGTCATCAGGTTCTCATGTTTCTTTATCAGTTTTATCCTTGCTCCTTGCAAAGAATTTTGAAGTACTCTTTAACTATGACCATGCCTTTTGAAATATTGTTTGTCCATATTCAGAGTCCATTCCTATGTGAATTGAATTTGTATGCAGCACAAGCTTGGAAATAAAATTATGCTGCACAAGCAATGAATTTTTGTTTTTTTTTTGTTTTTTTGACATCGAATTGCATCAGAATACCATGAGCACTGAAGAAACCCCCTTGTCCATTTTATCAGTGAAAGATAAACCGCCCTTTTTTTTTTCTCTCTTAGTTGTCAACTAGAATTTCTACATAATAATGTGGAAAATATATGAGCTGCTACCATGCTGGAAAGGCCAGACAAGCCTCTTGCTTCATCATCTGCTACTTTGCTTTTGCCCAAATATATACAGCAGCTTACTTATTTGCACTGAAGGTATAGATGTACATATGGAAAAACCCAGAGAGTTCAGACTTTCAGAGTACGATGAGGAACTGAACCCAACTCTCAACTATTTCAATTTCTGGGGGCAAGATGAAAGTATCATACAAAGGGTAGAACACAAATAGCTAGCCTAGTAGAGCTGTTCTCTCCTGTCACGCCACCATCGCCACCTGCAGGAAAAGCCATAAATAAAGCAGTGTTAACAATCACAGAGAGAATACATGGATAGTACGAATCAACGTACATGTTTTTGTCACCATCAACTCATCATCAGGGTAAAAAGAGTTAGTTGTTCCTGGATACAATGACTAAGGTCTTTAGTTTTTAAAAACATCGTATCGAATTTTTGGACATCTAAATAAAGCATTAAACATAGATAAATCAAAAAACTAATTGCACAGTTATGGAAGAAATCTTGAGACGAATCTTTTGAGCCTAATTAGTCCATGATTAACCATAAGTGTTATAGTAACCAACATGTACTAATGACGGATTAATTAGACTCAAAAGATTCGTCTTGCGGTTTCTAGGCTAGCTGTGAAATTCGTTTTTTTATTTGTGTCCGAAAACCCTTTCCGACATTCGGTCAAACTGATGTTTTTGCTAAAAAATTTGGCAACTAAACATCACCTAACAGGGAATCGGTTGGATTTTTCGTGGATAAAATAAAACAATATATTTACAAACGAAAGATAATTTGTGAATAAAGCTTTTATATAAGTGTTCTTTCTTAGCATTATTAGAGTAATGCTGAAAAATAAACTATAATAAAACCTTCTAAAATCAACTATAAATTTAAATTTAAAATTAAAAATTTAAATTTTAGCTTATAAGCACGAGAAGAAGTGAAAGAACAAGGTCTACGTACCTAGAGTACCCAACCGAAAACACACACAAGCAATGAGATAATAAAACGCATGGTAAAACAAGACAAGGCACCAACTGAAACAAATTAACAAATCAGGTGAAAATTAAAACGAAAACCAACCAACCAGCAACCAAGCAAGCAAGAGAGAAGACGAGGAAGAAGAAGAAGATCATCTTTGGTGAGAGCAAAAAAAAAGAAAAGAAAAGCGCAAAAAAAAAAAAAAGGCAAAGAGTACCAGTAGTAGTCCCAGCGCGGGTGGATCTTGTGCATGCGGTTTACCCCGTATGGGTACTCGGAGACGGAGCGGCGGGCGTTGCGGAAGGCGCAGCAGCCGCAGGCGCAGATGCACACCAGCACCACCAGCACCATCACGTTCAGCACCGACACCTTGTGCCAGTCCTCCCTCACCTTCTCCATCACCCCGGCCTTGCACGACTCGCACCCGTAGCACAGTATCCCCTCCGCGTTGTTCCACCGGAAGCAGTCCTCCTCCTGCGCCCCCACCGCCACCCCGCCGCTGTACGCGCACGCCGTCGGCGGCTTGCAGCACCCCGACTGCATCCAACCAACAATCAAGAATGGACTGAGTTCTTTGATTTGATTCATCTAATCTAAACAAGTTATCTTTCTTTTTGTGTGTGTGTGTGTGTACCTGGATTGGGGTGAGATCGTGCTGGAGGTAATCCATGGGGGTCCAGGAGGCGATCTTGGGGCAGGCCTTGGAGCCGACGACGCAGGCCAGCGCGGGGCGCCAGTACTTGGCGTCCTGGATGTGCTTCTGCAGCCACGAGGAGTAGTCGGAAGTGTGGTACTCCCGGTACGGCCGGCCGGGCACCTGGGTGCCGCCGCCGCCGGCGGTCACGGCGAAGCCGAACGCGGTGAGCCCCAGGAGGAAGGCGATGAGGAGCATCATGGCGAGGAGGTACAGCCACAGCGCCCACGCCACGTGGAAGCAGGCGCCCACGAAGCCCGCCAGCGACACCAGGAGCACCACGAAGCCGATCACCAGCAGCGGCGTCTGCAGCATCGACGAGCACGTCGCCGTCGACCCCTTCGCCATCCACAGCCCCGCGCCGATCACCGGGATCGACGCCAGCAGCGTCGCCAGGTTCAGGTACCCGATCATCACGTTGCTGAATCGGTAAGGATACATCTTCTTCACTAATCTTCTTCTTCTTCCTCCTGAATCAATCAACAACTTCTTGCTCCTCCTCCTGATGAATCTTCACAACTACACCTAGCTTCCTGTGTTCACTGCACTGCCCGCCTTGGATTATTATATGAGATGATGGATCTATCTTAGGATGTAAGTATATATATGTATCTATGCTGTTCTTGCTGAGATTGCTGCTCACTTGTACCAGTGACTGAAATTGGTGAGGTGAGGTGATCTTCTTGCTCTGGTGCAAGCAAGCAAGCAGCTTTTCTTGTCACCATGGATCGACTAGCTTTTCATCCTGATGACTGTGCATGTGTCCCTGCAAGGGGAGTGCTGGTGTGTATTCTAATGCTCTACCTTTGCTTGCTTTGTGGCCTGCTTGTCTTTAATAATGCTGCTGCCGTGATTGTTTTGGAAATCTAGTTAAGCCTCCTCTTTTTTTTCCCCCTCTCTTATTCATTGTTAATCTTTCAAACTTTAGCTTTTTGCAATATAATTCCATCCTTACATGTGTATGATTTCAATTCATTTCCGCGTAATCCGCCTCACCGCTTTATTTCTTTGCTTTTTAAATATCCAACATAAGAACTAAAATATTTGCTGCATTATTTTTGAAGCCTTTTCTGTAGCCCAACAGTTTATTAAAGAATTTAAGCACAGCAGAGCTAGGGTCACTAGAGGTGTTGAACACCAAACAAGGATACTGTCATGATATGGCCAGAACTCATGTCCTCTTTTTCAGTTCCACTTAATACTGGTTCTCCTGCTGCTGTTTCATGGAATAAGAATAAAACATCCATTTCATCTGCTTCTTGGGTATTGATTCTGCAATATAAAGCACTGGAATTATGGTGTGTGATTGTTGGCTTGTGTGGATGCCTTAGCCCTCTATCCTGATGCTTAACCATGAAGGAAAAAAAAATGAAATTGGGAGATTCTTGGGCTTGCAAAGGATAAGCAAGGAGGAGAAGGCATGCAAATGCCTTTAGTTTCTTCACAAGTGCATCAAGCAATATAAGCTTTATAGCCATATCATACTGGTATCACTTTGCAAGTAAAGAAGGGCCCTAGTTGAGTTGCCATAGCATCAGTGGCAAATAAAAAGAGCCCCATCTTATGCATATTGCTTTTTCTTCCTCTCTGCTCTTACCTTTTGGTCCTTTTCATCAGGATGCCATGGCCAATCAGGTCAAGGCGATTAGGATTTGTTCAAATGACAAATGTGGCGCCGTTACACGCGAATATTTCTTTTAATTTTCCAGTGACTTGAATAATAATGGTGGTTTGGTTTACTTAGATGCTTTGCTTGCTTGCTTTTTTCTTCGCTTTTTGGTTGCTTTTCTCTGGGTTTTGATATGAAGGAATGTTGTAATGCTTGGTAGACAGAGATCACGCAAGGTGCCGGAATCAAACACATTCAGTAGCTGGCTCTAGTCATGATATTATTGTTTGATAGATGATTGATGGAAAACACAAGGGTTTGGGATAGTGATGTTCTTTTTGGTTATCAAACTCAGTTTTGTCAGGTTATGCTTGTTTTGAGCTCTTGATTCTGACAATAATTGCCTTGATGATTTGCTACAGTCTTCAATTAAGTTAGCATCTAATACTATCCAGAAAATTTTAAGATACACATATGTGGTGAAGGGATTGGGCTGCAGATTTGGATTAAAGAACAATTTAATTAACTTGCCACATCTGAAACGCATGATGCATCTACTATCTATATATATAGTGAGGTGTTTACCTTTTTCCTCAACAGGTAGATAGTTTGATACTTTGATGCAGTGCAAAGGTCTGAAGGCAATGATTCTCTTGTGATTGCAGTTGTTGCATATCTGCATTGCTAAGATGAGACGAGAAATGGTGAGAAAAAGGGGGAAAAGTGATCGAGTGGACACTCGACAATGGACAAAGCTTAGCAGATTCAGGCTTCAGAGAGCCAGAAGATCTCTTTGGACTTAGCCTCGAAGGAAGAGAAGAGAATACCTCGCTACCTAGCTAGATTTACTGCTCCTTTTTTTCATAGAGAGAAGTAAAAGAAAAAGAATCTGCAACCACTTAATTTGGTGTCTAATTAATCTGCAATGTTTTTGCCGGGAAATTAATCTGCAATGTGAGACTGTAAAATAAGCTATAGGAGATACCACTGACTTTTGGACATAACATTTGACTATTCAAGTTAGACAACCATAAATTAGAGGAGCCCCATCCTACATAAATTATCTTCCTCTACTTGAAAAAAAAAGCTGTTTTGGTTACTCCTTACAGTCATAAGTATGTGACCTTTCAGACAATTTTCAGTCAAATCTTTCAAATTCGACAACCAATTTTAGACTGTAGCAAGTTGAAACAAAAATCTAATAAGTATATGTTATTTTTAAGCTAATTCACTTGAGGGGTGATGTTCTCCGCCTGAATTTCATCGGTAAATAAAGGCGATCAAAGTAACACAAAAATAAGCAAGCAAGGGCCTCAGCAGCAAGGCGACAATCTAATTAATTAGTTATTGTTCAAACTTATGTTATTATGATAGGACGCTTTGAAACAATATATGTATATCATCTTTTTCTTAATAGACCAAATGATTGAAAAATTACTCTATCAAATATTTATGATCGGAGAGAATATCTAAGATGACGTTGTTGACACTTTATTATACGTTTAACATTTATATAATTATAATTTATTTTGTTATGATTAGATTTATAGCTCAATCTAATTTAATTATAAATTATAAATTTTATATTTGCATAATGTTTTTAAATAAGACGAACTCAATAGCATCATCATTTAAAATACGAAGCGACTAGATCATGAACAGTGCCATATTTCTAAAGAGCAAATTAAGCTGAGATTCAGAGCACAGGGGTCGAGGGTCCATGTGCCGTCGCTCCTTTCGTCCGCCATTGCGGCTGGAGCGGGTCGCCCGCCGAGCATCGAGCTGGGACGAGCTGCTGCTGGTCTCCGGCCGGAGGATCCTGTCCATGATGTAGTAGAGCTTAGTTGCTTTCCTCCTCGCCTTGCGCGGCGATGGAGATCGACGGAGACGGGGAAGACGCCCGCCCTGCTTGGGACTAGCATGCATGCCGAAGAAGCAGCTCTCGTCGGCGCGCGCGTCCACCGTGATCGGTGAAGACGACCTTGCTGCCGGAGTCGGCGAGAGGGAAGCAATCAGACAGTAACGATGACTAGCCAGGTCGCAGCCCAACCCATTAACTAACTAATGGTTCCGTCCAAAAAAGCCCATTACTCCTGCGTAAATAAAGTCTAGTTCACGTCCTTAGCTTTTATACGAGGGAGGCTATTTTTCTTATTACAACCGGTTTGTATGATGATGATTTTCGTCCTGTCTGCGAGCGTGCGCATGAGTACCGTACGAAAATGCTTTTACGCGTATCTGTTTCCGACTTATATACCCAGTCTAATTTTTACCACTCGTTACCAATTTGGCAGTTTCATCATAAGTGGCGCTTACGTGGCACACTGACTTTTCTTTTATCATACCTGCCTGCTATGCATATGGTTCGTACCTTTACTTTTTGAGATAATGAACTTCTATATATTTTGTTTTTTCAAACCGACATTGTTTACCGGTTTGAAAAAAGCACGTGAAAAAACCGAGGAAAAACTAAAATCAATAAACCTAGGCTAACACAGTCTATAGGCTATGTTCTTGTATACGGATTACTCTCAGCTTTTTTGTCGGCTGTTACGCATATGCTTACCGAATTACTATTTTTGTAAAATATTTTTATATATAAATTTATCATCTTACTTTTATAAAATATATATTTTTAACTTTGTAATGATTAATTTTATCTCTTACACCATTAAATAGTTATTACAAAAATTAGATAATCTTTTATAAAAAAACATTACTGTCTTGAATGATTAATTCTCAAAGCTCGATTATGTCCCAGACGTACGTTTTGTGGATAATTCCGAAGGAGGAAAGTCATCTGGCAAATTACTTTACCAAAATAGAGTAAAATAGCCCCCTCTTTTTTTTTTTCCAGAGTAAGATGTGATGCAGTGATGAGATAATAAGCAAGGAGGTCAGGTCAGTGACTCAGCAAAGTATCACCGATCTGTCAATATTCTACTGCGGATTAGAGAAAGTTCTGCTAGCTTCCTTGATTTATCTGTAGACAATTTAATAGTCAAATTTAACAGTTAATTTATACAATAGCTAGTTACAAAATATATATTATTATGTCCAACATATCATACATATATATATATATTATGTCTCATAGCGTGTGCGTAGCTACATATAAATTTACAGCCCACTTACCTCTTTTGGAGCTGAATTATAGCCGGGTATTGTACACGTTCTTATCTGAAATTTGGGAGTTTGAGCTGCATCGTCGGCTCCAACTCGGCCAAGCCACCCACCAACCCACACTGTACACCAAATCAATCCAAACACGCCACTCTCCTTCTCTTATCGTTGATTAGTAGTACTGCTCATCTGGACAACTCCTTTAATTTCTCGGGACATATCTCCTTTATTTCATATGTCATCTATTTTTTTTCTAAAAAAAGTTTGTATGATAAGTGAATTGTCCGTATCATTTTACAAACAAGTAAATCCAACAATTTCATTTGTTCTTTTCGTCAGAAGTCGAATTTAAATTTGTATATTTTCTGATTGGTTTATAACGTATGTTCCCTGTATTTTATACTACAAGTAACTTTAATGTTATCTCAAGGTAAATCTATTCAAATCTAACCAATTTTATATACAAATATACTAATATCTCCGACACCAAATTAGTTTCATCAAATCTGTCTATGAATATATTCTTATAGTATATGTAAAATATATTGTTATTCTAAACTTGAATAGTTCTAACTCACTACAAATCCACACTAACTTATAATATACTCCTTTTGTCCCGGAAAAATAATCTCTGCTGATGATTTGTAATAATAAGAACAAAGAGAGTAAAAGTAAAATGGAGGGATTATCTCATTCTCCTCCATTCTAGAATAAATAAATCTAGTACCTCTGTGTGACACCGCTGATTTTTTTCATATATTTAACCATTTACTTATTAAAAAAATTTATACCAACATCTAAAAAGTTAACTTATATAATCAAACGTAATACATTTGATAATAAATTCAATCGCGATAAAATAAATAATAATTATATATGTTTTATAGACGATCAAACATGAACCGAAAGACAACTACGGTATTTATTAAAATACGATATTTATTATAAGACGTTCTGACCTTGTCTTAATTTATTTATGTAATAAATATAGAAACATATACCAATATATATATATATATATATATAGATATATATACTAATAAATTTATTTTTGCATATTTGGATGACACGCCTCCGCTCGCTCGTCGGCTACAAGACAAGGCTACAGCCAGAGGAGGAAGCAGCAGCCAAATTGTTCGCTGCATACTGCAACTTCTCTGTGTACTGGAGCGAGCGGCGGCGCGGCGAGGCCATGGCCGCGGTGCACCGCTGCCTGCCGGGGATCCTCCGCCGAGCTGCCCCGGCCACCGGGGGCGGGCTCGCGCGGCGGCTCTACTCCTCCGCCTCCTCCCTCCTCTTCGACGACACCCAGGAGCAGGTGCGCGCCACACCCCCCCAATTCCACCGCCGCCGGAATCGTGCGTGCGTGCGTGCTAGCTCATGGCTGAGTACTGATCGATCGCGCGCCCGCGCTTGTGGCCTGCAGTTCAAGGAGAGCGTGCACAAGTTCGCGCAGGAGACCATCGCCCCGCACGCCGCCGCCATCGACGCCTCCAACCACTTCCCCAAGGATGTCAACCTCTGGAAGCTCATGGGCGAATTCAACCTCCACGGCCTCACCGCCCCAGGTATACTACAACAGTAAATCCGCTGCTCCCCATCTCTGAATTTTCACTCGTGAAAATCAAAATGTGAGCTCAAATTCCTACACAAAGTCTGCAACTTTTTTTTTGTTCTCTTTTTAAGTTTAGATGTGCTAGTCACGATTCTGCTACTGCTTGTCTTGTTCTTCAGAGGAATATGGGGGCATGGGCCTCGGCTACATGTACCACTGCATTGCCATGGAGGAGATCACCCGGGCGTCTGGCTCGGTCGGCCTCTCTTACGGCGCTCATTCCAACCTCTGCATCAACCAGCTGGTACTGCTTGTCTGCTGTGGTTGTAACATGCCATGACCCATTACACTGAGTCTCTGTTGAATTAACGCAGTTTGTGATATATGTGTGTGTGTGCTGTTTCTTGTATGTAGGTCCGGCATGGCAGTCCTGCCCAAAAGCTCAAGTATTTACCAAAGGTGCTTTCACAATTTATCAACTTGATTTGTACCGATTCATTGTCCAACAGTTGTTCATTAGTGTTCTCAGTGACTGACAATGGATCCTCTTAATGTGATTTATTTACCTTTTCTCTAAAGCTAATCAGTGGGGAGCATGTTGGGGCATTGGCAATGAGTGAACCCAACTGTAAGTACCATTTTGATCTCTTTACTGTGATGTTCCAGTTCTCCACAGGATTTGTGAGCTAACTACTTTCGGCATGCCTGTTTGTACTTTCAGCTGGCTCTGATGTTGTCAGTATGAAATGCAAAGCTGAGAAAGTAGATGGTGGCTATGTCATTAATGGGAATAAGATGTGGTGCACCAATGGGCCATCGGCTCAGACACTGGTAATAATCTCAGGCCCTTTTTGTACATTCATTCCCTCATGACATATCCATTCATGTTTTGTTTGCCAGTCATTAGCCCTGCTGGGTTTTTGTCTAATGGTGTTTCAATGCGTTTCCTTTGGCTGTTGTTGCCTTCTCAACAATTTTAACTGCATTCGTAGCGGTAGCTTCCAGCAAAGCAAGTTATACATGTTTATAGGTATATGGACATAATAAGCTTCATAGTTCACTAAATTTGGGAGTTTCAGGTTGTGTATGCAAAAACAGATATAGCTGCTGGATCAAAAGGAATAACCGCATTCATAATTGAGAAGGGGATGCCTGGGTAAAGAACCTTCATCACCTATCCTTACGCATGATCGTTACTATAATTTTCTGGTCATGAAGAAAATATGAGATAAAATGATCTTTGATTGAAGCTAAGATCAAGGTTTTGGATGGATAAGTGTTTAATTAGGATCATGCAAAGATATTTGCATGCCAGAATTTTCACTCTGACTTGCACTTCTACAGGTTCAGTACTGCCCAGAAGCTGGACAAGCTTGGCATGAGAGGAAGCGACACGTAGGTTTTCTATTTAAGCAGGATAACTAAGAGTGTTACATTAGATTCCTACCTAATATATATCTATAATACAGGTGTGAGCTTGTCTTTGAGAATTGTTTTGTGCCACATGAAAATGTTCTTGGAGAAGAAGGGAAAGGTATTACCTCCTGATTGTTCTGAACTTAATCAAAACTCTTGTTGCTGACCAGAAATATTTATTTGGTTGTGTGCAGTTGTTTTCATCTGCCAAACTGCCACTGTACATGAAAGAAAACTGTCATAATTTTTGGCATTCATCCTGATATCATCCTCAATTAGTGAACAATTAGTACCTGATCTAGATACTTTATTGAGTTTTCATCGTGCCTTTTTCTTGTTGCAGGAGTTTATGTCATGATGTCAGGACTTGATTTAGAAAGACTTGTGTTAGCTGCTGGTCCTATCGGTCTTATGCAAGCATGCCTTGATGTTGTTCTTCCTTATGTTCGCCAAAGAGAGCAATTTGGCCGTCCAATTGGTGAATTTCAGTTCATACAGGTATAACCAGGGAACTCTTACAGTCTTACTATGTCCTGTTTTCTCCTGTTGGCTGTCCAATTGTTGAATTTTGGTTCATAAAGAGCAATAGAAATCTGGCACCAACCATAACTAGTAATCTTTTAATACAGGGGAAAATAGCCGATATGTATACCTCCTTGCAGTCATCAAGGTAGGCATATCTTTTCAAGATTTTACTGACAGGTTTAAGCAGATCCTTACTGCAGCTTTCTTTGTTGTTCAGATCATTTGTTTACTCAGTTGCCAGGGACTGTGACAATGGTAAAGTTGACCGCAAGGTACTTTTCAAAGTCCCTACACTGTTACTGCCTGTTCCTTTGGAGTTACACCTGCATGTAGTTCTGCTATTCAAGACAAAACTGAAAAATCAATTGTGTATACCATGGTGGTAAACTGTCCTCATGTTCATATAATAATAATAATTTTTTAATCAGGATTGTGCTGGTGTGATTCTGTTGGCTGCTGAAAGGGCAACCCAAGTTGCACTTCAGGTGAAAACCTTATCTTCATTACATTAGAGTCTGTGTTGCCTCTATTGTTTTCTCATAAATTACTTGGAACACGGTCATATGTCGTGAGACTTGCCCTATTTAGTTATCTTTCATTTGACAAATATAGTTGTCTTCTCACAACCGTCACATGCCATCCCACGACCATCAGTTCTCTTCCTTGGGAGTACTACCGCACTGTTTTATTTCAGAGCTTACATTTCTATGAGATTAACAAATCGTAATTTCTAAAATAAGAATTATCACCAAACTTTAAGTTGATGATTTTCAGTATGTGTCATTTTTTGTGGTCCACTAAGGGAGCGTTCGGGAGAGGAGGTTTGGACACTCTCCAGCACAGAAAACAGGGTGGCTCATTAGCTCATGATTAATTAAGTATTAGCTATAAAAACTTTAAAAATATATTAATATGATTTTTCCAAGCAACTTTTCTCTAGATATTTTTGGCAAAAAAATACTGTTTAGTAAGTTCATGAAGCATACCCGCGGAAAAAAAGGGAGTAGAAGTTAGGGATGGGGGAGAAAAGAACACACTCTAATTAATCTTAAACCTTTTTCACCTTGGCAGGCGATTCAGTGTCTTGGTGGCAACGGATACATAAATGAGTACCCAACTGGCCGTTTGCTGAGAGATGCAAAACTATTTGAGATTGGAGCTGGTACCAGTGAGATAAGAAGAATGATAATTGGCCGCGAGCTCTTCAAAGAGGACTGAGGCTATTATTTTGGAAGCCAGGTACAGTGTATATTGATAATAACTTGAGGAGGAGAGCGGGATTTGGCGATCTGTACATTGTGCCTGATGTTCAATGCCTGATAATCTGTCCATGATTTGTCATGACTGTGTATATTTCCAATTTAATATCAAATAAAGTTCGCAATTGCTTACTTGTTCTGAGGTTCTATTCAGTGCCCGTAAAGACCATATTGTTGTTAATGGTGACCAGAATGTTTAAGCAAGTATGAGTAGCCTGCTTTTGTAAATCGCTGTAAATATGTATATAAAAAATTTATCCGCAAAGTCATTTCGCTTTTTCTTCTAAAAAGCGAAATGATCGAAGCTGAAAACTCATAAACAGGGACCGGAAGAGTATGAGTGCCTATATGGCTATATGTGCTGCTTGTATTCGTGAGGTGTTGAGGTTTTGAGCTGCCTCTGTAAAAATTTAAAACACAATCAATTGAATTTCAAATTTGTAATAAAATCTGCCCAAATTTCACCGTTCTTCTCTACACGCCACTGTGTCTCTACAGAACTTTATTTATTTATTTATTTGAGCATTTTTATTTTCTAATTTTAGAAATAGACTATCTCAAAAACATATTTCCAAGTCCGAACTAAAGCTACCATGCTAGACTAGATGCTCATAATGCTGCAACATTGTTTGATGGGCGGTGTGCCCACAAGGTTCAAATTTAGAAATAATTTTTGAAGGGCTTAGTTTTAAATTTACACGTTCAATAAGAAAACCAAATTTATGGGAATGAATCATCATTAATATAAATTGATCCTTTTTTATCCAAATGGTGCAAAAAAATTAATAAGGTTTCAAATAAAAATCTCTACCTGCGCATCAGCCTCATCTCAAGCAGTACTTGTCTCTCTGTCTACTGGAGTGGAGGAGGAGGAGAGAGTCTGAGCGGCGGCGAGGTGAGGCCATGGCCGCAGTGCAGCGCTGGCTCCCGAGCGTCCTCCGCCTAGCGGCCCCGGCCGCGGGTGGAGTCGCGCGGCGGCTCTACTCCCCCTCCTCCCTCCTCTTCGACGAAACCCAGGAGCAGGTGAGGTGGTGCTCCAATCAAACCCCAATTCCGCCGGGATCATGGCTGCGATGCTGAGTCGGTCGCCACGGGAGCTAGTAGTAACTCCCTCGCTTGGCCCTGCGCCTCCGGCAGTTCAAGGAGAGCGTGAGCAGGTTCGCGCAGGAGACCATCGCCCCGCACGCCGCCGCCATCGACGCCTCCAACGGCTTCCCCGAGGAGGTCAACCTCTGGAAGCTCATGGGCGAATTCAACCTCCACGGCCTCACCGCCCCACGTATTACACACTGCTTCCATCCCTGAATTTATTTTTTTATACCTGTCTAGTGCTCTGCAGTCACCACTCACCAGAGGAGAGAAAAATGTGCACTCAAATCAAAATTGGCCACAGGAAAAATGATAAAAGTGTGAAGGTTATGAGATTTGCAACACAATGACATGTACCACAGTGTCTCAATCCGGCTGAATGCTGATCCATGCCTTGCCAATTTTAGCTATGCTAATCAGGGTGCTGCTGCTGCTACTACTCTACTTTCACTTGCAGAGTGTTTAACAAAACCACTGTATCCTGTTCTACAGAGGAGTATGGAGGAATGGGGCTTGGCTACGTGTACCACTGCATTGCCATGGAGGATATCAGCAGGGCGTCTGGCTCGGTTGGAGCATCTTATGGCACTCATTCCAACCTCTGCATTAACCAACTGGTGCTGTTTGTCTACTGTGCTTGTAACATGCCATTAGCGATTACGTTGAATAAAACAATCTCTTGTGAGCATGGTTGTGATGCGTGACTGCGTGTACTGTTTGTATATAGGTCCGGCACGGCAGCCCTGCCCAAAAGCACAAGTACTTACCAAAGGTACTTTCCCAGATTATCAACTTATCCATCCATCATTTTTATGTGTTTTTGCCTTTTCTTTAAAGCTAATCAGTGGGGAGCATGTTGGGGCATTGTCGATGAGCGAACCCACCTGTAAGTATCATTTTGATCTCTTTACTCTCTTGTTCCCTAGTTTCGTTGCATGACTAATGATTTGATAATTAATATTTTCTGGCATGCCTATTTGTACTTTCAGCTGGCTCCAATGTTGTCAGTATGAAATGCAAGGCTGAGAAAGTTGATGGTGGTTATGTCATTAATGGGAATAAGATGTGGTGCACCAATGGGCCATCAGCTCAGACACTGGTAGTGTTCTCAGGCCATTTTGTGCATTCATTCACTAAATTTATCTCCATTCTTGTTTGGTTCAGCCGTCATTAGCTGTGCTGGGTTTTTGTCTCGTGATGTTTCAATGCTCCTTTGGCTGCTGTTGACCTCTCAATCTCAAGAACTGTATCTGCAGATCCAAAACATTTATTATCAGTATCTTATAGCAAACTCTTAGTTCTATAAACATAATAAGTCTGCTGATTTGCTAAACTTGGGAATTTCAGATTTTATATGCAAAAACAGATATAGCTGCAGGATCAAAAGGAATAACTGCTTTCATAATTGAGAAGGGGATGCCTGGGTAAAGAACTACTCCATCACCTATCATTATGCATGGTCGTGGTCTTCGTGGATACATTACTATAATTTTCTGGTCATGTAAAACAATATGAGATAAATGGTCTTTGATTGAAGCTAAGACCAAAGATGTTTACATGCCAACTTTTTTCACTATTATCTGCAATTTCTGCAGGTTCAGGACTGCGCAGAAGTTGGACAAGCTTGGTATGAGAGGATGTGACACGTATGTTTTCTGTTTAAGTAGGATAAGCAAATGAGTTCCACGAGATTCCTGTCTGACATATATTTATGATACATGTGTAAGCTTGTCTTCGAGAACTGTTTTGTGCCACATGAAAATATTCTCGGGGAAGTAGGGAAAGGTATTACCTGCTGATTGTGTTGAACTTAGTCAGAACAATTGTTGTTGTCCTGATATATTTATTTGGTTGTGTGCGATTGATTGCAATTGCCAATCAGCCACTGTACACACAGAAAATTGTCATAATTCTGGGCATTGATCCTGTAATCATCCTCAGAAAGTGAAATCGCTGATCTAGATACCTATCTTGATTTTTTTTTTCTGTCTTTTATTGTTGCAGGTGTTTATGGCATGATGTCGGGGCTTGATTTAGAAAGACTTGTGTTAGCTGCAGGTCCTATCGGTCTCATGCAAGCATGCCTTGATGTTGTTCTTCCTTATGTTCGCCAGAGAGAGCAATTTGGCCATCCAATTGGTGAATTTCAGTTCATACAGGTTATATCAGGAAACTCTTACATATGTCATGTTTTCTCCTGTTTCTATGGGCAACATTTCGTTAATAGACATCTGGTTCTAGCCATAACGAGTAATCATTTAATACAGGGGAAAATAGCAGATATGTACACCTCCTTACAGTCATCAAGGTAGGCATATCTTCTAAGACTTTTACTGGCAGGTTTAAACAGATCCTTACTGCAGTTTTGTTTATTTTTCAGGTCATTTGTTTACTCAGTTGCGAGGGATTGTGACAATGGTAAAGTTGACCGCAAGGTACTTCTCGATGTCCCTACACTATTACTGTCTGCACCTTTGCAGTTAGATGTTTACATTGTTGCATCACCAGCATGTAGTTCTGCCATTCAAGCGAGAACTGAAAAACTATTCCGTGTATCATGGTGATAAATTCTCTTCATCTTCATCTGGTGTGATTCTCTTTGCTGCTGAAAGGGCAACCCAAGTTGCACTTCAGGTTGAAACCTTATCTTCATTACATTAGCTGTGTTGCCTCTGTTGTTTTCTTATGAATTATTTGGATCATGATCATATATCATGGGATTTCCCCTTCTTTGGTTTTCTTTCATTTGACAAATATAGTTTTTTTTTTTGTTGGGAAGACCCAAGCAGGTCTCCCGATTTTCATTAAGGGGGAAGAGTGTACAAGTATACAAAGGTGTTGGTCTGTTGCATAGGTGCAACAGGAGGCCGGAAGAAACAGAAAGAAAGAGAAGAAAGAAAACTACAGAGCGATTAACCTATTCCTTGTGGCTCCTTGACAAATATAGTTGGCTTCTCAAATCCGGCACTTGTCATTGCATGACCATCATTTGTCTTCCTTGGAGTACTACACACCTTTTCACCAATGGATCTTTCACTTCTATGAGATTAACTATTCACAACTTGTGTTTTTAAACTAATTCCTTTTCCAATTTTTAAGTGATTCTCATATGTATCATTTTTTGTGGTCCACTAATTAATCTTAAACATTTTCACCATGGCAGGCAATCCAGTGTCTTGGTGGCAATGGATACATAAATGAGTACCCAACTGGCCGTTTGCTGAGAGATGCAAAAATGTTTGAGATTGGAGCTGGTACTAGTGAGATAAGAAGAATGCTAATTGGCCGCGAGCTCTTCAAAGAGGACTGAGACTATTCTTTTGGAAGTCAGGTACCAATGTGTACTACTAATTTGAGGAGGTGAGCTGGACAACTTGACGTGTAGTTCTAGTATTTGTACATCAGCAAGAGATGGTATCCAGAATCTTTTGTTAGGGAGGGCACATGGTTTAAGCTAGTATGAGTAACGTAGTTGGAACTCCCTTTCAGAGGTTAAGTTATTAAGTGATGTGTTAGTGATTGAAGTTCATCTCAGGGGAGAGTATGAGTGCATGACTAAATGTGCTTGAGTTGTTTATTTTGATGAACGAAATAGTATGTGCAACTTTGTTCATGGGAAGGAAATTATCTGCAATGACCAGGTTTCTTATGGCCATTTTGGGCCACTCATTTTGTTATCAATTAACACTCTTCCCTACTTGTGCACTTAGCAGCACGGCTTTACCCTGCATTGTAGGATTATGAATGTTGTCTAGCTGAGAATGTTGAAGCATTATAACTGCCCTTTTCTTTTTTACAGCTTAATTTTTTTATGTGCAGTTAGTGCATTAAGCTTCACAGAAAAATCCAACATATAAGGTAATCTCTTGCAACTACAAGAAATTTCCCTATGATTTACTGCATTATATTTAGACAAATACTGTATCAGTTTCAAGCAGCAGTTTCCCCTGGAGTAGGTAATGTACTAATGCTAGTGTTCTGCATGGGGATAGGTGTTTACTTTTCTAACCCTGTCACTTTGACATTGTTATGAGGACAAGTATTAGAATTACTGTTCTAATTTATATTTGAAAATCTAGCCCTGGGATTCACTCAGAATTGCAAAGTTACTTGTTATAAGATAAACCTTTTTTAAAAAACTTTTTACAGCCTGTCATTATCTGTACTCAGTAGGGGCTATGGTGCCATGATATTAATCCTGGACAACCTTTATGAGACAAGATTTCATTTACAAATTCTAGTCCTATATGACAATACAGCCCTAAGGCTTGCGCAAAATTGTAAACTTACAAGTTTGGAGAGAAGTCTAATAAACTATGATCAATGGATTTATACACAGCTAGCTGTTGCTGGCTTTTACAGCCTGTTGGTGTCAGTGGGGGCTACAATTGTAAGTGATTTTTCTTCTCTTGAACTTGAGCTTTCTGTTTTTGCCTCATGGCGCCCCATTCAATGGCCTCGGCAACTGCTCGTTGACGATCAAATGCTGTTTTCTCTTGCTTAGTGTTACCAGTAACCGAGGGATCTTTATCCTGTTTGTTTTGGGGTACAGTGTTAATCTTTTCTTGATAGCCTGTGGGTACTTCTGCAAGGAATCCCAATGCGGCAACAGTGTCACTCATGTATGGCCGAACTGAGGGTTCATCTTGTAGGCACATTGATGCCACGGCCACAGCCTGGTCCAAATCTCCCTTTGGGTAGTCACCTCTAAGAAGTGGGTCCACCAGCTCATGGTACCTCCTATCTTTGAGCATGGGTTGGGCCTGTTGATCACAAATAAATTCAATGATCAGAAACTTTGTAGAAGGACATCCTATTCGATTATTTCTATCAAAAAACATCATAGCATTTTGTATGTTCCATTTGTTTGAAATATGTCCTGAGTTATAGGCAATTGTATTCTGATCAGAAATGCTGGTCTAGTTGAGTACTTTTAGTGCATACCCATTTAACCAGTATTTGTTCACATTCTGGTCTGGACGAATCTACAGCTCTTCTTCCTGTGATCAACTCAAGTAGAAAAACCCCAAAGCTGTAGACATCAGTCTTGGTAGTTAGCTCGCGTGTTTTTACATATTCTGGAGCACAGTATCCAAATGTGCCCATCACCCGAGTTGAGATATGTGCCTTTCCCCCAACAAGACCTAGCTTTGCAAGCCCAAAGTCTGACAACTTAGGATTGTACTCATTATCAAGAAGGATGTTGGGGGATTTGAGATCCCGGTAGATGACAGGCGGATTCGCCTTCTCATGGAGGTATTCAAGCCCCTTAGCAGTTCCATGGGCTATCTTCATCCTGATATGCCAGCTTAGTGGTACTTGATCCGGGATGTTGTCTGCAATAACAGTTCAGCAATTATAAGTCCATGTTGCATTTATCTGTTAATTTGCTGCCAAGTACTAACAACATTAAATAATCATTTTACTCTGTTGTCTGAATATTTTTCAGAGTATTTTTCTAAGCTGACAATATTAGTATATGAAGTGTAGGACTTTGTGTTAGCTCTGTGATCAATAGTGTCTACATTTTATCATGAATTAAATTGAATGCCGTCAAGTTAGCATTGGCGCTTGAATTTTTTGGTTGAGAAAAAAGGAAAGATCAGTTACCTAGCAAGTGGTCTGCAAGCGAGCCAAGGGCCATGTACTCATACACCAGTAATCTTTGATCTCCATCTGAGCAATAGCCAACCAAACTGACCAGGTTTGGATGGTTTAAGAGGCTGAGCATCATGACCTCAACTAGGAACTCTTTGTGACCTTGAAATCCATTAAGGTCCAATCGCTTGACAGCTACAGGCTGATCATGTGTGGAGAAATAATTGAATCAGTGAAAATGAGCTAGATTTTACGTGAAGAATGTTTGCCAATAACTGTTATTGTGTATACCTGCCCATTTTCAAGCTGGCCCTTGTAAACCCTGCCGAAGCCCCCCTCTCCCAGAAGACGGTCAGAACGGAAGTTATTGGTTGCTGTCGCTAGCTCACGGAACATGAATTTTTTTCCAGTTTTGGCAATAACTGGACTTCCATTGGGTGGTTCAGTATTTGCTGCTGCTCCAGGTGATTGCTTTTGGTCTGATGAGAAACGTGGCAACTTGACTGATTCTGCAGTGGCAAGTTGTAGGATTCATTAGACAGAAACACACAATTCCACTCTGTTCTTGTTTACTTCGATCTAGGTGTTCTCTATTGTTATTTGAACTGAAATCTGAATTGGCACGTAATTACAAAAAACTAATAGTTTATATTCATCCAAGTCGTATATGCAAATTTCACCTTGATCCATCATGGTTTTTTATTTGGAATTAAATAATGCTTACATGGATAAGTATGACAACAGAATGCATGTGAAACTGTCAGAAAACAGATAGTATAGAATGTAAGAGCTACATAATTTTCTTTTCGACAAATATGCATACTGATATCTGGAGGGGACACATGTGGCCTAGGGATGCCATCTATCCTTAAACAGAAATACAGTGAATAGTCTGTTCGTAGAGGCCTAGGGATTACAAATGTCGTGGATGAAGGGAACATATCAACTTAGAGCTTTTCAAGAGCATTGCCTTTTGCCTTATGTTTGTCTGATTTTGTGTTGTTTATGCGCAGTGTGAGTGACAAACATAGTAGTAGCTGGAGTATCTCCCATGGTCTTACCAGAATTCTCGAGAGATGCTCCATGTTGTGTTGATGCCTTCTTCACAACTGTGACCTGCCTTGCCTCCATCCTCTTTGACGCGTTCTTCTTGTCTGGCTTGAAGCATGAAAAGCAGCTCATCTTCTTCAATGTATGAAATCTCTCTCAATCCCTGATTCTTCTTTTTCTGAAATTATAATCCCTTTGCCTCTCTGCCCTTATAATTTATAAGCCTCTGTTGTGCACAATGGGGCAGCATGGGTGAGAGTTATATAGAGGCTCCCTTCTCCTTCCTTGCTAAAGATCCTGTATCCAAGTTACAGGTTGTTGTTGTGCACTGCAACAAAAATGTGATCCCTGTGCAATGACCCGCAGTTCTCCTGCGTATTCAAGGAAAAAAAAGTGATCCCTGTGAAGAAAATGTGGACAGATAAGAGGAGCATTTTCTTCATGTCTCCATGGAGGAGAATGTGCGGAACCAAGAATGGGACCTCCCTTTGTTTTTGGATCGTGCTTGAATTCTAAAATTAGACAGTTTGCTTATTTGAGAGTGCACAACTTCGAGAACACGCTGCTTACGTTGACTCCCTGGTTCGATTTTAGAAATGGATTGTTTTTGGCCTGGTTATTAGGGTGTCTGATCTGGGTGACACACTGCTTGTCATCTGGTTCAAACTTGACCATAAACTGTATGGTCATTTTTCTGATTATCAGGTTTATCTGGAAATACATCTACTTTCTGAACTGTGCCTAAGATTGGTGCTATTTGTAACCCGCCAAGTGGCCCCTGTGCTGGTTGAGCCAAATTGCTCTTGTTTTGATTTTGTACCTTAAACTCTTTTTTTCGCTCATCACCGAATGCAGTTGTCAGAGGCTCAGAGCCCCTGTCCCTTTTCATTCAGAAAGAATAGGCACTAAACCATAAATCCATAATCCTGATCCCTATTTTTCCTGACCAAATTAGTAGTCATGAGCACTTCTGTTATAGTTTTCCATTTGTACTCTTTTTCCTGACCAAACTAGTCATAAGCCCTTCCATTATAGGCTTTGAGCAGCCCTTAAAAGTAAAAAACTGCGCTTAACTCCCAAAGGACTCTGATTGTCTGGTAGTCTGATACATGGATGATTGTACTGGTAAAAGTCCTACGTGAGCATGTAATAAAGTGATCCAGGGCATATGTGAGACACTGTTCTGTCCTTTCTAACTTCCTTTGCAGGAAAGGCACGTTAAGTTTGCATACATCATATGTGTTGCACCAGTCAGAGGCTTTCATCCCCACCAAGTTTAGTTCAACTTAGGTTAAATATTTGTTGACTTGAATCTAACAAGTAAATGGGGCTATGAAGGATGCCAATATAAGTCTTGATGCACATTCTAAAATATTACTCCCTATGTCCAAGTACTTGTCCAGAATTGTACACCATGTCCTTATATATTTGGATGATGGGAGTACTTCATAATAATTTATTGAGAAATATATGTAGGCTTTAGTTGAGCCTAATGCAATTTCTTCTTCTATTTTAATATTTCTATTTTTGAAGTACATATCCACACACAAATGCATTTTCTTGAAAAGTATAAATCTATTCTAATATTGTTTATTTTTTTACCTTTTTATTTTAAATACATTTTTATCGGAGTACAAATAGTTCTTATTTAAATTAAATTTTAATAAATATTGAATGTATTTGTGTAAAATCAATTTTCGGTTATATATTTTAAAACTCATAATTTTTAGTTGTCAGTTTGACATGAGATTTATCAAAGCGCACATGATCAAAACTATGAATAAATTAAAATTACAATTTTTATTTCTATTTTAACTATTCTAAAATATAGAATTGATAATATCACACTTGAATCTTGTGGAGTCCTTCTTTATGAGCATTTAAGTTTGTATGTTTTCAGTAGTTATAGTTCTAGATTTTAATACTCCATCCATTCTATATTATAAGACTTTCTAGGTTTGCCTAGATTCATCCATATATCAATGCATATGTTATATATATATATGTTTAGATTCATTTGTTTGCAAATGAATCTAGGGAATGCCAGAAAGTCTTATAATATAGAACGGGTAAAATACCTTTTTGTTGTGAAATGTGTTCTTATATAGATCAAGTTTTACAAAACCGTTATTGGAACCGATCCGCTGCCCGTCGGTAGCGTGGTAACCATGAAAAATGTGACAAATTCATCTTCAAAAAATTTGAATTCAAACTCCGTGGTCTCTGGCTTCTCCATAGTTTTCCCCGCCAAACCGCATGGTTTTAGGCAATTATCGCGCGGTTTGAGCTCAAAATCGTGGCATGTTTGTTCCGAGGAAAATGTAAATGAGAAAATTCTAAAAAGCTTTAGAAAGTATGAAAAAAATAGAAAATAAATACTATGATATATTTGGTACATGTAGGACATATTAGTTGGTAAAGAGAAAAATTCAGCATGACCTTTGCTAATTGACATTCAAATAATTATAAATGACAATTCCCAGCTGGACAATAAATATATAACACAATTGAAATTTAAAATTCATGCATGTACCATTATAAATTGCTTTGATGCATTGGCTATAACACGTAGTTTTCACGCAAGAGGTTTTGAGTTCATATCCAGTCAACCAAGGTTTTTTCCCTTTTTTTTTTCTCATATACTCTCTTGCCATGTGTAAGCTATAAGCATATTGTATTATGTCATCTATCGATTATATGTGTGGTATTTTTATAACAAATGGTTTTGATATAATCAATATGATTTTTTGAATATGGGCCAATCTTGGGCCTAAATGAACACTGCCATTCCTGGTATTTTTATTCATTTTTGCCATATTTAATTGGTTTTGCCTTAGATTTTGATCCTAGAAACGTTTGTTTTGCCAAAAGCCTTCACCAAACTGCTCAACAACTCCATATGTATTACCAAGAATTTTTGTGATTTGAATCTGGTCAAACTTTGTTCAAATCAAACTGTCGGTAAGCGCTATTGCGCCGCGACGGTTTGATCAGTTACTGTGGTGCCGTGGTGGTTACCAATGTAAAGTAAACCCTGATTCAGATCAACTGGCTAAGTTCTGTTGGTTTTATATTTGAGTTTTCTTTTTGTAATTTGGAATAGAGTTCTTATGAGATCCAATATATATTTCCCTTTTATTTATTTCAGCTTTAGAAATTTTATATTGTAATTGACATTGACTCTATTCTTTTAATCTGAACCATTGTAATTGTGGCCCACCTAGATGGATGGATAGATTTATATATTTGACATATAAATAGATAGAAGCACAAATCTGTGACTTATTCTTTGCACTCTGCATCCCTGACACTATGACATAGTTATGAGAACAATAATTTGATTTATGGTTCAAATTTGTGTATGAAAATCTAGCCCTATTGCTCTTGCATTATTGCAAAGTTATTTCTTTGGGACATCTTAATAAATTTGCATAGGGGTTGGCAAATGTAAGCATAATCTTTTTTTTTTCACTTTCTACAACCTGTTGGCTTCAGTAGGGGCAATAGCACCATGATATTTCTCCTTGACATCTTTTTTCAGACAACAAGGCCATTTATGAATAATTTCTTTATGACAATTCAGCCCTAAAGCTTGCACAACATTGTGAAGTTATAGGTTAGAGACACAAATCAAGAATGCCATTTACAAATTCTAATTTCTTTATGACATTTCAGCCCTAAAGCTTGCACATCATTACAGAGTTACAAGTTAGGAGACATACATTACTGGTTTTACAGCACGTTTTAATTGGGGGCTATAATGCCCTCATGTTGAGTTTCCTTTCTTGAATTTGAGCTTTTTTGTTTCTGCCTCATAAAACCCCACTCGATGGCATCAGCTACTGCTCGTTGACGATCGGATGCTCTTTGATCTTGCTTAGAGCTACTAGTTACTGAGGGATCTTCATCCTTTTTGTTTTGGAGTACAGTTTTAATCTTCTCTTCACTGCCTGCAGGTACTTCTGCAAGGAATCCCAATGCGACAACAATGTCACTCATAGTCGGCCGAGATGAGGCTTCTTCATATAGGCACATTGCTGCCACGGCCACAGCTTGGCAAAAATCTTTATCTGGATATTCACCTCTAAGAAGAGGGTCTACCAGTTCATGGCACCTCCTATTGTGAAGCATGGGTTTGGCCTGTTCATCATAAACAAATTCAATGATCAGAAACTTTGTTTGAATTATATGACTGAGTTATAGAGGCGAATGTACTCTGATCATAAATGTTGTTCTAGTTAAGTACTTTTTGTGCATACCCAGTAAGCCAGGATTTGTTCACAAACTGGTCTGCAGGTATCCACAGCTCTTTTTCCTGTTATTAACTCAAGTAGAAAAACCCCAAAACTGTAGACATCGGTCTTGGTAGTGAGCACGCCTGTTTTTACATATTCTGGAGCACAGTACCCAAATGTGCCCATCACCCTAGTTTCGATGTGTCTCCCTCCCTCAACAGGGCCTACCTTTGCAAGACCAAAGTCTGACAGTTTAGGGTTGTAATCATTGTCAAGAAGAATGTTGGGGGACTTGAGATCCCGGTAGATGACAGACGGAGTTGTGTTCTCATGGAGGTGTTCAAGCCCCTTAGCAGTTCCATGTGCTATCTTCATCCTGGTATGCCAACTTAGCGGTTCTTGATCTGGAGTGATGTCTGCAATAACAAATTCATCTTATTATTCTTTGTTGAATCTAGTTATTAAATTGCTGCCAAGTGCTAACAATATTACATAATTATGTTACACTGTTGTCTGAATTTTCTTCAGGGTATTTTTCTAAGCTGACAATATTGTGATCAAAAGCATAGACATTTCATTATCAGTAGCATCTAAATTTTTATTGTGCATTAAATTCAAGGTTGCAAGATGAGCATTGACACTTGAACATGTTAACTGAGTAAAAAATGACCACCACTTACCAAGCAAGTGGTCTGCAAGTGAACCAAGGGCCATGTACTCATACACCAGTAATCTTTGATCTCCTTCCGTGCAAAAGCCAATCAAGTCTACCAGGTTTGGGTGGCTCATGTTCCCGAGTACCAGGACCTCAATTATGAACTCCCTGTTACCTTGAACGCCATTATGCTCCATTTGCTTGACAGCTACAACCTGATCATGTATTGAAGAACGATTGAATCATTTGAGACGAGTGAGCAAGATTTTATCTGAATAATATTTTCCACCAATAGTTATTGTATATACCTGCCCATTTTCAAGCTGCCCCCTGTAGACCCTTCCAAAGCCCCCCTCTCCCAGAATACAATCAGAATGGAAGTTATTGGTGGCTGTTGCTAGCTCACGGAATGTAAATGTTTTCTGAGTTTTCGCAGGAGCTGAAATTCTTTTGGGAGGTTCAGTTTTTTCTGCTGCTTTAGATGATTGCTTGTGGTTTGAACAGGCATGTGGCAACTTGTCAGATCCTGCAGAGGTAAGTTGTAGGATATATGAGATAGAAATACATAATTCCACTATGTGTTTTGTTGTCTAGGTTATTTGTTGCTCATCAAACTCAAATCTAGATTGGTACAAGATTACAAAAACTATTAATTGTTCATAGTCATCCATGTCATATCTGCAGAAATCATTTTGATCCATCATGGTTTATAGTTAGAACGAAAGATACTTGACAGGAATGAGAATGGCAACAAAATGCATATAACACTGGCACAACAATACAAAGCAGATAATACAGAATTTAATGGCTAGGCAGATTTCATTTAGACAAATATATATAAACAGATATCCAGAGGGGACTAATGTGGCACAGGAGTGATATTTATCCTTATACAAAGATACAATGAACAGTCTGTTTCTAGAGGTTTAATGGAATCTAATCTACATAGTGATTACGTGGAAGACAAGAAGGTAATAAGGGACTCCAAATCTTGGAGGATTTCTAGAGCACTGCATCTTTTACATTTGTCTGATTATGTGTGCTGATGGTTGCTGCCACCCACCCTTATTTATGCTCAGTTTGAGTGATAACATATGAATATTATTTTGTTGGTAAGATTTGCAGGGGTATCTCCCATTATCCTTACCAGAGTTCTTGAGGGATGATCCATGTTGTGTCGAGACTTTCTTCATGACTGCGGCTGGCATTGCATCCATCCTATTGGACAACATCTTCTTGTCAGTCTTGAAGCATGAAAAGCAGCTCATCTGTGCTCACTGTATGAAATTTCTCCCAATCCCTGTATCTCTTTTGTTGAAATTACAATCGCTTTGCCTCTCTTCCCTTACAACTGATAAGATTTTTGATTTTTGGTTGTGCACAATATGGGCAGCAAGGGTGAGACTTATATACAGACCTCCCTTCTCCTTCCTTGCTACAAAGATCCTGTTGCCAACTTACAGATTGTTCTTGTGCACTGCACGGAAAATGTGATCCCTGCCTGCAAAGAAAATGTGAAGAAACAAGAGGTAAGGAAACATGAGGAGTGTTTTATTCATGCTTATATGAAGGAGAATGTTCTGAGCCAAGAATAGAACCTCTATTTGTTTTGGTCATGGTTGAACTCTAAAATTAGATAGTCTGCTTCGTTGAGAATGAGCGTCTTTGCGAACACTCTGGATCTAACTTACTCCCTTAGAAAGTTTCAGACTCAAGAAACCGAACCCGCTGGATTTTTTCTCATGTTGCCTCCTTGGCTTGAATTTTGTAAACGGATTGTTGTGTCTGCTTACTTGTTATCGAACTGGTCTGATCTGGATTGTTCAAACTTGATCAAAAAACTGTATGGCCACTCATAGTTGTCGTTTAGATCAGTTTGGTCTGGACTCTGGATATCTGTCTGCTTGCTGAACCATGCCAAAGACAGACAGGTAATAGAACTAGAATCATGATCTGTATGGTGACATATGAAGTTACTGCTCCATCTGTGTTATGTTTAACCCAAGTAACCACCCAAACTAGTCATCTGGCACTTCAGTTATAGCCTATATATAGGCTTTGAGCAACCTGTCAAAAAGTGAAAAACTACTCTCAAGTGTCTCAACTCTCAAGGGACCAAGGGACTCTGGTTGTTGTTGATATATGAATGATTGTACTGATGAAAGGTCCTCTGTGACACTGAGGCTGTTGTGATCCAGGCATGTGATGCACTGTGCTGCCCCTTTTTGGTCTGTGATGATGCAGTACTGGCACGTTGAGCCTGCAGGCTTGTATTGCACATTTGCACTAGCCAGATACTCCCAGGACTGCCCTGTTTGTTTTGTTTGTTTTCATTCTCTAACACCAAAGATTAAGTTATTAATCTCAGTAGTATTATAGTGACAGTGACTGTGTTATGCAGAATCAAATCCATGTGATTGATTGATCAGGTCATTTCCCAGTAAATACACCGAAAATTCTCGCCGAGGTCTCCGAGGGCTTCAACGACAACAGCAGGCCATTGAAGGCCATCTGTGAAATCGTGGCTTTTCCCTGCCTGTCATGCTGATCTCTGCCATCAGAGGCCCATCAGGGGCTGGTCCTCATTGTCAGCAAGCTCCACATGTGCGATATGAGTGTTGTACCATCCATCGACCTATGGGATGGATGATTTGAGTTATTAGAGATCAGACGTTTTGATATGGGTTTGTGCATAGGTGCCACACGTTCGCAACTAGGGCCGCGTTCGGGAGCTGAGAGGGCCAAGACTATTGAATTCTTTCCCAACCCTACTAAATTCTTAAATATTTTTATCTTAAAAATCTATAGAATTTTAGCACACCTCGTTTTAGATCCTAACCCATAAATTTTATGTATAAAAACTTGGTTTCATTACTATCCCTATTCGCGACTGCAAATACAATTTGGTTAACTAATGCATGCTAAACAAGCAAAATCTATTAACATGTGATTAATTGGGTGTTAGCTATTACAAGCTTGAAAAATGGATTAATCTGATATTTTCAAGTAACTTTTATATAATTTTTTTCATAGAAACACACCGTTTAGTGGTTGCAAATGCGTCCGACGTTTCTCAAAATATTTTGAATTTTTAGTTATTTTATTTTATTTTTGTAGCTATTTCAGCGTATAAAGGACTTAATTAATTACTACAAAATAGAAATCTTATTTTAGGAATGCTAGACGATGAACTTTTACCGATAAACTTTTTGCACGGAACACACATTAGGAATTTGAAAGCTGTCACGGTGATAATCCATAAATGATAATAATGACTTAAGGTAACAGTGCCATATAGATAATATTTCACGTGAGCGTGTGACACCAACATGAGCAATCACATCATCGAACAAACCTACGACGGGAAGCGTGATTTCTAATGTGTTCTGACCCTTTTTTTTTCTCGAAAGAAAAATTAAATTCCTATGTTGTGAAAAATTAAATTCCTATGTTGTGTTAGTCATATTTTGGAACAGGTCAAAAATATCCCTTTCTTTGGCGTGATTGAAGAGTAGGATGCTTTTATGAAGGAAAAAAAAAGAAGAAGAGACAACTCTACAAATGAAGTCAACTTTTTAAATTACCATCACTTTCAAAATCCCATTCCTTCCCTACAAATACAAGGCAATGCTCAGAGAGGGGCCCTACGACCTTTTTCAATCAAAGCTATGGTTGCTTTTTTAAAATTTTAATCCCTTCTTGACAATGACTCCATACCATCCAGCACAAGCAAGAATGAAAGCTTCGACTAAGTTGTTAGCATATTCTCAGGCCCCATTTCTCATCCACTTCATCGTTCCAAATGGTGGATTGTTTGGTAAAACCTGCTTAATTATAATAATCAATTTTCTCGGCTAATTCATGTTAAGGGTCGATTTGAGCGAATTTTGTGAGAACTTTACAGGAATTGAACTATAAGGCTCCCATCGTTTCTCTGTTCTAACCGTTTATAAGCCAAAATTTAAATTTTAAAACTTAATCTTGGGCTTGATTTTGTGTTTTTTTCGTCGTGGTTTGTTTTATAACTTTTACTTTTGAGTTGTTATGGACACATATATAAAAGTTTTACCTTTAAATTATTTTTTGTTTACAAAAAACAAGTTTTCACCTTTTCTTTTAAAAAGCGAAACAATTAATGGAGCCTAAGATTCATGGTAAGACTAAAATTTATGTGTTCCAGTTTCCAAAGGAGCTCTAAGATGTCGGAAATTCATTAAACAATCAATATTCACTTATACATGAAAGATATCAACCAAATGTTCGATGGGCTAAACATTTCATAGCTACACTGAGATGATGAGTTGATGTATAGTACCACCCACCATGCAAACCTCCAAACTTGGGTAGACAAAAGAGTGTGTGCCATTGTATGATGGTTGAGAAACAACACTTGATGGAGGAGGATGAGACATACATGAAAATGGTCCATTATATATATCTTCATGAACTCCATTCCAAGCTCATCCCCTGTCTTATTCTTGTGTCCATAATTGATGTGGCGTGGGCCCGGATTTGCACATTTTTTTTCAGTAATAGCGGATTATAATGTATCTTCCTTCATCATTAAGAAAATAATATGTACGATGCGTACAACCAACAAAGCAATTGCATAGATGTTCCATGCACAACCTCGATCGAGAATAACGCACTAACCAATAAAAAAAAGAGAGAATTGAGATTTCTGGGCCGTTGTTTCGTCTAATCAGAAAAAAACCAAACGACATATTTATACATAAAAATAATTTATAAATAAAAAATTTATATACATATTCTTAGCAATCTAAAAGTCAATGTTAAAAAAAATACGATAAAAAAGTCTTAAAATTTACTTAAAATTTAAGGTTAAAAATTTAAATTTTAGCTTTAAGAATAAACAGAAACGAAAAGATAGGGCTACTAATCTTTTGCACGGTTCAATGTGGGTTTTCCCTCGAGGAGCACCTATGCAACTGAAATTTTGATAATTAAAAAAGTTTTAGTCCAAAATAATTTAAAATTTATACAATTTTAAAGAAATTTAAATAAATCTTGCTAAATTTATAAAAGATAAAAATTTCAGACGAAATAGTTTTCTGGAACTCTTGTGTGTTACTATTACAGTATCTATGATTGGAAAAGAGCCCGGTACCAAAAATGCACCGTTGCAGAGGATTTCTGACAAGAAATGCTATGACAAACGTTTTGGTTTGGAAAACCTGTGGATTACCAGAAACCGAAAAGACGGTGGCACACTGTTTTGTGGCCCCCCACAGGACTGCGCTGGGGAAGATGGGCCCACTCGACAGCGACAGCGAGATCACGGGACTATCCAGGTAGGCAAGCCTAATTATATGTCGATCCATCCAGGCTGACCTTGACAATTCCACGCTAAATGGAATCAGTTGGTGAGAGTGCTTTGAGTGAGTGAGTGAGTGACACTATCATCAGTGGCTGCTTTAGTTAGTTATTAGCTCTATATCATATCATAAGACTTCACACTAATGCTTCTATCAATAAATCTATATATATATATATATATATATATATATATATATACACACACACACACACTACCACACTACCAGTTGTAGCTACTCCCTTCACGTCTAAGGTGCAGAAACACTTTTTACATATTTCTGCTCTTTTCCAACAGAAAATACAAACTCTATCCATATAGTTATATCATTCATATTAGATTTAACAATCTCTATACTTTCTGTTGGGTAGGAGCAGAAACAGTTATGAAAGTGTATCTACACGTTAGATATGAAGGGAGTAGCTACACCTTATAGTAGGATCTAATTTTCACACACACATATATATATATATAGCTAAAAAGTTTTACAATACGAAACGAATTGAGTACTAATGATTGTCCCCACTTCCTAATTCTTTGTCATTTTGTATATATCTGATATTGAGCTTTTAAAACTTTGTTTATAAATAGTGTTTAAAACACTTATAGTATAGAGACTACATGTAGATTAATCTTAAAAGATACTTAATAAAATCATATATTCATTTCTATATGTATTATAATAGAAAATAGTGGATTAAGTTTTTTTAAGACCATGTTCTTATTTGAAAGGAAAAGTACGACGGAATTAGGCCGGAGCAATGGACAAGCAGCAACAGCAATAGATGCATAATTGTGGCAGCTAGTGTTGAGAATTTTGGTTGGTGGCTCGAATGAATGTCATGGATGAATCACGGATGACTTCCACGCGATGCTAAAAAGCAAAGTTAATAAGTGATCACTAGCTAGTGGTAGCTTTACAAGAGGTGATCACTGGAGTAGTAATTATGTAGCACTATAGTAGATTGGAAGATGCTTTCCTTTGCCATGCTGCAGCAACCAGCTCAGATCAGTCCAGCTGCCTGCCCAGTTGCTCAAGCATTGGATATTTATTTCTTTCAATTGCACACCCAACAAGCCATTCCTAATGTGAAATATTTCAAGATGATGTTTTGTTCATCATTCAAAGAAAAAAAGAGAGAGAGAAGATCTTGCAGCTCTTGCCAGTTCATTCATTTTAACATCTGTAAAAGAACTGGCAAATGCAATGTGATTCAATTGATTAGTGGATTGAACGAATGAATCATCTGAATTTCTTGGATTATTATCAAGACAGGTAAGTATTACAAATGGAGTTTGAGTTCAACGCTAATCTATCTACTCAAAAATTCATACATACATACATACAAATTTGGGAGAAGAAAATACTGTGTGAATCTCTAGTAGGATTAAAAAGATTGCAACTTTCGGTTCCAGTTTCACCGGGCGGCGTCGCCGGCGGTGGAGCTGAAGCCGATGTCGTGGCCGCCCTTGCGCAGCGTGCTGGTGAGCGACGACGAGCTGAGCGAGTCCGACGAGGAGTCGTCGGAGAGTTCGTTGAGGCCGAGGGCGTTGTAGTCCGACACGCTGTCCTGCAGGCTGAGCAGCAGGTGGTGGTTCGCCGAGAAGCTCATCGACGGCCGCGTCGCCGGCACGAACGGCGGGTCCGCCTCGCCGCTCAGCATCTGCACCACCGCCCGCATCCCCGGCCGGAGCGCCGGCTCCGGGCTGGAGCAGGCCAGCCCCACCAGCAGCGCCCTCCTCATCTCCCCCTCGTCGTAGTCGCCGCCCAGCCTCGCGTCCACGGCGTCGAGCACGTGGCCCTCGCCGTGGAGGCTCCACACCCATTCGACCAGGTTGTTACACCGGCCTTCCGTCCCGATCGGCCGCCGCCCGCACGCCACCTCCAGCACCAGCGCGCCGAAGCTGAACACGTCGGTGCCCTCGGTGGCGCGCCCCGTCAGGAGGTACTCCGGCGCCAGGTACCCCATCGTGCCGGCGGCGGCGGTCGCGTCGGGCGACTCGCCGTGCTCCGCCTGCCGCGCGAGGCCGAAGTCGCCGAGCCGCGCGCGGTACGACTCGTCGAGCATCACGTTGCTGGACTTGACGTCGCGGTGGATGACGCGCCGCTCGCACTCGTGGTGGAGGTAGGCCAGCGCGGAGGCGACGCCGGCGAGGATCTCGCGGCGGTGGTTCCACGGGAGCACCGGCGACGACGCGTCGAACAGCGCCCTGTCGAGGCTGCCGTTGCGCATGTAGTCGTAGACGAGCAGGATCTCCCCCTTCTCGTGGCACCACCCCTGCAGGCGGAGCAGGTTGCGGTGGCGGAGGCCGGCGATGATGGACAGCTCGGAGAGGAACTCGGACCGCGCCTGCGCTCCGTCGGCGCTGGCATTGGTGCACCGCTTGACGGCGACCATGGCGCCGGTGTCCGGGATGATGCCCTTGTACACGGTTCCGAACGCGCCGTTCCCGATGACGCGGGACGCGTCGAAGCCGCGTGTGGCGGCGCTCAGCTCCTTGTAGGTGAACTCCCGCGGCGACCGCGCGAGCGCCGCCGCCGACGCGAGGCCGTCGCGCCTGTCGGCCACCGCCAACGCCCCCGTGCCGCGCTTCCGGGCCTTGGCGCGCCGCGCCAGCGCCCACAGCGCGAAGCCGGCGAACGAGACGGCCACGAACGCCCCCGCCGTCGCGGCGCCGGCCACGGCCGCGTGCGCGGGCGGGTGCGCCGATCCGGCATAACTTCCCCCCGCCGTCGAATTGGCCGGAGCGCTCGCCACAGCAACCGAGCTGGTGGGAGGCATCGACACCGTGGACGATGGCGGCGACGGCGTCGTCGTTACTCCGGGGAGCTGCGGAGGCGATGGGAGCATCGGACTGAGACCCGCCGGAGGCGGAGCGGACGAGGAAACCGGCGATTCCGGCGGCGCGGAAGGCGCCGCCGTACGCGGCGATGGTTTGGACGGCGAGGACGGAGTGGAGAAGGTCCACCACTCGACGGCGTGCATCTCGGTGCTCCCCTGCGTGGAGGCGGAGAAACCGACGAATGCCTCGTCCTTGACATACTCCCCGAGATCGAGCGGCGCGGAGAGCACCGGCTCCGGCGGGCGCTTGGGCGAGTAGGAAACGAACACCTCCATGAGACCCTTCCCGGAGTACTCGATCCACGCATTCACCGTCCTCCCGCTGGTCAGCTCAACGCCGGCGCCGTCGAGATCAGCAACGGCGGCGGACACCATGCTGCCAAGATCCAAGCCCACATGGTTCCCATTGACATCCCCAAACTGCACGTCCATGAGCGTATCGAACTCGACGGCGACGTCGGACGCGGCGGAGACCCCGATGTACGGGCCGGCGTCGCCGAGCGTGGTGCCGTCCCTGGCGACGACGAAGGCGAGCCCGCCGCCGACGGAGTCGGTGTTGAGCGTGGCGACGGTGAAGGCGAACTGGGTGGAGAAGCCCTGGCGGAGCGGGACGGGCGTGGCGTAGAGCGCCCGGCCGGAGCCGGAGTTGGGGACGGGCAGGTCGCGCGAGAGGCGGATGGTGCCGTTCTTGAGGTGGGCGTCGCCGAGCAGCCTGAGGCTGCCCAGCGTCAGCGTCGCGTAGTCGAAGCGCAGCGCGGCGGCCGCGTAGTCACCGGCGGCGAGGAGGAGGAGGAGGAGCACAAGAAGCGCAGGCGATGCCATTGGCGGCGTGAGGTCGCCTAGACATGGGAGACGGAGGCGATCGAGAGGGTGGAGGGGGGCGAAAGGTGGGGGCTTTAGAGGGAGGGGAGGGTGAGGTGGTGGTGGTGGGGATGGAGGATGGCGGCGACACGTGCGAGGCGCAACGGTAGGGAAGGGAAAAAAGAGCGAGGTGGATGACGAGCGAGACGAGCCATGGATTTCTGAGCTGCTTTTTCGCCGGTGAGGTTTTGGACCGGAGCGGTGGTGGTGGCCTGGCCGGGGCCGGGGTGGGTGCACGGAACCGCACGCACGGGAGAGGCTCGTACTAGCACACATGACATGCCTATCGACTGCCGCGCCTGGACGACGACGACGACGGCCACGGCGGCGCGCACCGCCGCCGCCGCGCGCTCGAACGGTAACTCGCGGTCGCCACGGGCTCGCTGTGATAGTGCTACGTGTCACTCTGCATCTACTGCTAACTCCGTCCCTTAATAATATTATTTTTCGATTTTTATCTACAATGACTATTCGTTTTATTTAAAAAATTATATGAAAACTTTTAAAAATAGTCACGCATAAAGTCCTATTCATATTTTATTATCTAATAACAATAAAAATATTAATCGTAAAAAAATTTCAAATAAGACGAAGAGTCAAAATATTGTATCTAAAAACTGAAAAATGATCATATTTTGAACGGAGTAGCAGTATAAAGATTGTTCGGCTGGGCTGGTATAAAGATTTTTGTCTCTCATGATTCGCGTCAAACAGAGTATAGCTCTATATGAAAACATAGTTGCAGCTTTCAGAAAATCTGAAAATTTCAGGATCATCTTTAACCTACGGAAAGAAAAAGGTATACGACGTATTTATAAATAGAAAATAATTTATACATAAAACTTGTATATATATATATGTTTGCAACGTTTTACGGTGAAAAAAAAATCTTAAAATCAACTTTAAATTTGTGGTTGAAAATTTAAATTTAGTTACCCAAGCTAAAAGATAGGAGTGTTTATATTTTATCCAAAAGTAGGAAAAACTCACTTCAGTGCCAGCCTCCCTCGTGCTTTCCGTACACCGTACTCCTCTGTACTTGTGAATCAAACCAATGATATGATGTAATGGTTCGCACTCCTGCTAGCAAGATTCACACTTATCATATTCTTATCATATACTGTAAACATCCCTTAGGTGTACTTGGTTAGTATTTATGGTTAATTACTTTTTATTGGTGAGATAAGTATCCGACAATAACGAAATATATGTATCAATTTTAAGATGCAGTACTAGCTACACCATCTGTCCTAAGAAAAAACGAACTTTTCGGTTTTTATGTCGAGCGTTTGATCATTCGTCTTATTTAAAAAAATTAAGAAATTTTTTAAAAAAATTAGTCACACATAAAGCAGTATTCATGTTTTATCATTAAAAAAATAAAATTATTAATCATAAATTCTTTTTAATAAGACGAAGAGTCAAACATTTTGTATATAAAAACTAAAAAGTTGATTGGTTTTAGAACGGAGGACCATGTGTTTATAGCATAGGATACAAGTATATGTGTTTACAGGGGCTACGGTCAGCGTTTGCGTTTGCATTATGCTTTAAGAAAAAGAAAAAACAACTCACAATTTGTTCTTTGGAGTAGCTGCCATGCGAGCTTTGAGATCGGTGGCGATTACGTGAAGGCTGCCGTAAACTACACTTGAAAGACGGGAATCGTTTAGGATAACATAAAATATATACAGTATACTACTACTGCCGATCTGTATTGTTCTGAATATTTATTTATTAATGAATCGAGTCAAGCAGATGAAACGAGATCGATACTTGGATTTCATTTTCTAAAACACATAGATTGGCTCCGGTTTCCACAACCCCACATACTGACACTGACACTGGTACTCATTTTGTGCTGTCCCGACATTACTCCTACGCAGCATGCCGTTTTCTAATCATTTATTGCTAGTACTAATAATTCGATTATACGCTAGATATACACACCGCGATTGAGTACCTCTACCTGTATAGATATATATTTTTAGATAATAAGACTCACGCTCTTTACTTTTAACATAAATACATCCAACCATTACAAACTATGTAACTTAATTTCAATAAGTTGACCACTGAAACTAAAGAAAAAAATAAGCAACTTTATATTTTCCCTTATGCTTATTTTTTTAGTCAAAATTTTAATTTTTAATTTTTAATTTGAAATTGATTTTAACTTTTTTAACAGAAGCTTATTTTACAACATTAGCTTTTAGATAGCTAAGCATACGTATATAAAAGTTTTATTCATAAATTATTTTTTATTTGTAAATATATCGTTTGATTTTTTTCATGAGAAACCTAAACAATCACCCCAAGAAGAAATAAAACTATGACTAGCATGGATGAAATGTCATTATTTATAAAGCAATTCTACTATAAAATATTTATGAATCGATTTTATTACTATATCTCAATTTTTATTAACAAATTTATTATATCCGTTGTCTCTATGTTAATAGTGTGCTGATCGCAATAATGCTAAATTGGGTGACATGCGTGCACGCTACCAATGGACTGGATCAGCTGCATCATCAAGAGCATGGAGACGATCTACAACTGGATGAAGTACTAGCTACTCCAGCTAGTGTGCTGCCATGCGTGTGTCTGTATCCAACGACTACCACCTTCGTTCAATGAAGATTTTATTTATAAATTCTTTTATTTGTTTTACAGAGGTTTTACTTCTTCGATAATTATTATACTGAAATTTTGACGAAATGGCAACTAACGCAATGGAAATTTGAAATAAAGATATTGGGATTTAAGAAAATAAATAGTAATATAATCTCACTAACTTTGTATTTTGATTTATAAAAGATGAAGTGCTTTTTTTTTGGGAGGGGGGTGGGGGGGGGGGACCGCTCACAAAATACAAGATGATCGTATACGATGGAAAAATTTCGGATTTTGTTATACTAGTTTTATTGGCATGACTCATGGTCTGGCGGGGATCAAAGATCCGGTGCAGTTGCTAGTGTAACTGCAACTTAAGCAGTTGTACTGGTACCATTAAATAAAAAAGCAACGGCTCAGATTGACGAACTACTGTATCACCAAATTTTACTGTAGCAAGAAATATTTTTATATATATTGTGACCGTGTATATGGACCATTGGATCAAAATATAGATGGCTCAAATTGCTTGCGGTCCTTACTGTGCAGTTGTTCCAACGGCACATGATCTCAACCCGTCTGGTGGATAGGTTTTCAAAAAGAAATTGTCGGTTTTAGTGGTACTACCTCTATATTTGAAAAGAATTTTGGTATATTTTATTAAATAATACTACTCCATTTTATATTATAGGGATTTCTAGTCTTACCCAAATTCATTTATTGATGAATGTATATAATTTATATATGTAGATTCATTAGCACCTATATGAATTTTGACAATGCTAGAAAGTCTTATATTACGAAATGGAGGGAGTAATATCTAGGCTCTGTTCTTTTGTGGATGGAATGTTATCAAATTTTTAGTAGCTATGTAATAGTATAAATAATAAAATTAACTGCTACAAAGCTAAAAATCTAACTTAGAGTGTGAGATAATAAATTTATAAAAAAAATACATTTAGTAGTTTACAAAGCATGTACGAAAAAGACAATAAAAAGATCCATAAATAATCTTATAGAACTAATGCAGCCCTAGTAGTATGTTTTATGGGACGGTAGTAGGATGGTTACGATGAAAAAAATGGTTTGAGATTAAAAAATAGAAAGTGATAAGTGTGTCACAAACACTGAAGAATTGCTAGAGCAAAGTCTGTTTACCTCTATATTTTAATGTACTTGAGCATGGGGCCATGTAGATGAATCGAAGGACATGCATAAGCAATAGAACGTGTATGTGTATGTACTTACGTATGCACGCGACGTATGCACGCGTGCATGTTGACTGAACAAGCCCAGAGCACTTAACCTGTTGTAAATATTCATAATAGATTTATCACTAGCTATATATATGATAGACTCATAAAGATCCACATGTCATACACAGTGGATCTCAAATTTATTTTGACTACTCGTAAGAGTGATAAAAAGTTAAATTTCTCAAACGGGCCCACGTACTCCAAATTCAGGACAGTGTTTAGCGAATGAGAAAAATAAACAGTGCAAATCGCATCGATCCATCATACCGGCCGGCAAGCTAGGCTGGCCGGCGTTTCTTGCAATCCAACTAATCGGTACGTAGGTGATTCATATCATGCATTTTCCCCAGTATATATAAAGTTGCACAAGTATTGTAGCACTTGTATATTCGGCTATATGGATTTCCTACCATATTTTTGGTAGTGCCGAAATTTTTTGGACTATCAAAGAATTGGTGAGATAATAATATTACAATTCGTCATATTTGGTACCAGTGTAGGGTTAAAATGTGAAACTATATTGAAGAATGTTCTAGTTTGATGTCAGGAATGATTAATTTTTTACCACTCTTAGAAATGACATTAACATATTTGTCACTCTTAGAAATGGCACTAACATATTTGTCACTAGGTCTACATGTCATAGACACATGAGGTCCTACGTGTCATAGACAGCGGGTGACAAATATGTTAGGTGTCATTTCTAAAAGTGACGAAAAGTTAAATGCCCCTTGATGTCATGGGCATTACCAATAAATTGTCATCAGGCCCGGCCCATCACCAAGCCGAGTCGGGCCGCCAAAGAGAGAAGGCACTCTATTTGCGATGACTTGTACAGGTCGGCCCAGCAAGCGGCCCACTCCCAAGCACTTACTCCAATTTAGGCCCACTATTTGCGGTGACCTGTTTGGGCCATGTCGTTGCAGCCCATTTCCCCCTCGTCTTGATATTCTTCATTTCCCAGAAAGTAAGATGACACGTCAGAATTTTAGTATGCGTTTTTTTTTCCAAAAGAAAAAGATACAAGGGTTCTCCTGAAATTTAGACTATAACAATAGATTAATTCATCTCTTTCGATTTTGAGATCCTAAAGTAAAATAGCTATTAACAAAATAAAAGATCATATTACTATTATAGGGATGCCTATATGTTGACCGATGGGTAATTTAGTAACAGTTTTAGTTCAATAAAATTGAATTAGACTTGACGTTGAATTATCTGCGGGTTAACGTGTGCCCATATCTAAACTATTTGCTCAAATGACTTTAGGGGAGCGTGGAGATAGTCATGGGGGATGTATTATTCAACATAGATTTAAATTTCATATCCTCACAAACACTATACAAATATGAGTGCACTTTCCATAATTTATAAGAGAAATGATTCATGTGTAGCAGTTGTAGTTTAATAACTTTTCCTGCTATACCAATATAAAACTTCTGGGCTGCTGGTTTGCGGTTCGTTTTTTTTTCAGAAAAGAAAGTATAATTGCTACACTATTCTCATGTTACCAATATTTGAAAAACAAATGGCGCCAATAATAAAGAAATATATACAGTAAGTGGAGAGGTGTGGTGGACAAAAGGCGACGGATAGCTTTTAATGTAGTGTCCTCTCCGTGTCCCGTCAACTAATGACATCCTCGTCCCTTTTGTTTTGGACACTCTTCGCCACTGTACAACTGTTTTGTAGTTCAGGTTACATCGAATTTTTAATATTAAAGTATTAAATATAGGTTATTAATAAAACTTATCTCATATTTTAAACTATTTCGTGAGACGAATTTATTAACCCTAATTAATTTATGATTAGAGAATATAATGCTACAGTAAACAATTGTTAATCATAGATTAATTGGACTTAAAAATTTATCTAATGAAATAACTTTTGTTTATGCAATTAGTTTTGTTATCGGTACATATTTAATATTCCTAATTAACGTCAAACATTAAGAATTTTAAAAAGATCACTGGATCCAAACCGCCCCTTGAGGCTACTATACAGGTAGCAGACTAGTAGTAGAATGGTATTGGAAGCTGTAGAAAAGAAGAAGAAAAAAAAACATTACAGGATCCTATGCCTCCACAGTTGACTTGGTGTCCTCTACTTCCTCCCTTGGTCAAACGTACAGGCATCCTACTGATTATTCTAATTAATACTGGTACTTCTTCACAACTCTTAAGTAACATAGAAGTATTTTCTGCAGCCCAAACACTTTCCTTTTGAAAATTATGTAATATATTGTTTTCACGATGGTTTTTTACCGACGCGGAATAGAAGTTATTTTTTCCTTTAATGTGTAGTTTTCTGATTTTCTCTTTCCAATTTTGGCATTTTCACAATATGAGAGGCTAATTTTTTTCTTATTGAGGACACAAAAGAAAGAAAAATATAGTGTTATTGGATAACTCATGGAAGTTTGCATAGTGATGTCAAATACAGAGCCCCCACACATTTATTTTTGACCTGTCCCACATCCCCTTGGCCCTTGCATCCATCTGTGACCACTGTAATGTATACATGTGCACAGTTTACTTGTATACATGTACTTCTAGATCTCATCACTTGCCTTGTGTATAGTGATAGCTCTCTATTCTATCAAATTTCTCACCCTCCACACCATGGTTCTTGGATGCCAATATGCAATTATTCAGCAAAACTAGACATCATGCCACACTTCATTTAATAAACCTGTTTTGTTTTTGAGAACATAAACCTGTTCACCTAGAGCCAGAAATTCCATCAAGTATGAGTAATGCATCGTTTGGTTCAGCTTCTTGGCTGAACTACTGCCTCGTGTTCCATGTCTGCGTATTTCAAACTGATAAATGAAGTTTTTTTAAAAAAAAGCTTTATATATATAAGTATTCTTTTTAAAAATGAAATAAATCCATCTCCAAGTTTGCAATAATTGCACCTTCATCTTTATGCTTCTATTATGCTTATAAGTCAAAATTTAAAATTTTAATCTCAATTTTAGAGTTGATTTTAAGGTTTTTTATAATAATTTATGCAATATTGTCTGTTATATCTTAAAAACACGTATATAATAATTTTATTTATAAATTATTTTTTCTTTATAAATATGTTGTTTTGACTTTTTCTAAAACAACCAAATAATCACCCCTTTAATACCTAATGACTTACGGATGCAAATCCTAAACAGTCAATCGCCCAACGGAGCAGGTGGATCCACACTGATTCACCTTTGTTTATCTATTTTTTAATAATATTGAAAAGGCGCGTTCACAACTTAATTAAGGCCTCGTTTAGTTTGCAAAATTTTTTTTGCAAAAACATCCGATCAAAACTTTAAACATACATTTAAAGTATTAAACGTAGTCTAATTATAAAACAAATTTCAGAACCGCAAGACGAATCTATTAGTCTAATTAATCTGTTATTAGCACATGTTAGTTACTGTAGCGCTTATGACTAATCACGTCCTAATTATACTCAAAAGATTCGTCTCTATTTCCTCCGTAACTGTGTAATTAGTTTTAATATTTATATATATATATATTTAATGCTTTATTTAGATGTCCAAAAATTCGATTTGATGTTTTTGGAAAAAAAAATTTAAAATTACTACTGACAATATATAGAAAGAATACATATACACCCAAAAGATATGCATTCAAGGGCATGAAGTGATTGACCATTCACTGAAAACTCTTACCTTAAAAGTTTGGTTAGGTCTGGTTTTGCCTAGCTATAGTGAGTGATGCGTCTTCTCACATGGTAAGATAGGTCGATGATCAAGAAGAAGAATAGGGAATGGAAGAAAGAAAGGGAAAAAAAACAAGAGAAGAGCAAACAAGAAAAAAAACAAAAAAGAAAAAAAGGGTTTCAGCAAAAACAAAAGAGAGAGAGAGAGAGAGAGAGAGAAGGAAGAGATCGAAAAAGAATTAAAGGTTGCTCGTGCCGTATGTCAGATGTCGCTCGTGACATTGCCTAGCAAGTAGCACAACAAAACGTACTGGCCTTGGCCCAGATGGGCTCACGCCCCATGTGTTGTGTGCACTCACCCATCCATGCTTGCAACGTACAGTCTCTAGTTTTTACTACTATGGTTTTGGATGAAATTAACATGAATGCACGTATGCAGAAGCTTGCAAGCAACTAGTTAATTGTCCCAAATTTTGCATACTATCAAAAACTTAGCTTGCTATTGATTAGCAGTACAGTGTTTGATTTGGATGTTTCATCACAAATTAAGCTAAGGAACCCGGCCTTTGCTTGATCCAATATTCTTTTCAAGTTACCAACCAATTCGTCCTTTTTAGCTAGAATAGGTTTTTCTTCTCTTTTCTTTTTGCAATCCATAGCCCCTATAAGTTCGAGGGTGTTTAGTCGGGGAAATGAAGATTTTCGGGTGTCACATCAGACATTTGATCAGATATCGGAAAGGGTTTTCGGATACGAACGAAAAACGAATTGCACGGCTCACCTAGAAACCACGAGACGAATCTTTTGAGCCTAAGTAATTCGTCATTAGTGTATATTGGTTACTGTAGAACTTATGGCTAATCATGAATTAATTAGGTTTAAAAGATTTGTCGCACGATTTCTTACGAAACTGTGCAATTAGTTTGTCATTTTATCTATGTTTAATGCTCTATTTAGATGTCTAAAGATTCAATACGATGTTTTCGGTCGAAGATTTTTGGAAACTAAACAGAGCCTTTGGCGCTCTTCTGCTGTTTACCTATTTGATAGGTTGTCCACAGTCCATCTGACGTACATGCATGTTTCTCGTTTTTATAGGAAAAGTCAAACAAAGGTAATTTATGAATAAAATATTTATATACGTATATTCTTATATATCTAAACCCAAGACATAAAAACAAACTTTATTAAAAATTCTTAAAATCAACTTTAAATTTAAGGTTGAAATTTAAATTTTACCTTATAAGCATAAACATGAGCGAAAAGATATGGGTGTATGTTTATGCTGTTTTCATGTTGAAGGGTTTTAGTAAAGTAGAATTCTGTGATAAGCAAGGTTCACAAAACCAAAAAAAAAAGCTCGGTTTTTGTTAAAATCTGAGGTTTGAGCTTGTTTGAGTTGATAAATAGGTTAAATAAACAAGGCAAATCAAATTTCAATTTCTTTTATAAAAAACTTCTGAATGTCACCAGTTTTCGAATGGGCGAAATTGACTAAACCACTCAGGAGCGGTTTTTGATAGTTCTGTGAACCGGTTATAAGTCTATAAATTTGTGTTGGGTTTACTCTTAATACGAAAAAAATGTTTATGTCAGATAAAAATTCAATCATTTGGATTTTCAAAGAACATGTATTATTCGTTGGTCAAATATATTTAATCGGAGGTTATACTACCCGTTCTAAAATATAATCTTTTTTACGTTGTTTAACTAGGATTAAGGTTGAGAAAAATAACTACATTGCCCCTTAATAAACGAGATGGGTAAGGGGGAGAGGGCATGTAGTGATAAAATGAGAAGAAATATAAATGAAAAATGATTAATGAGATAAGTAAAACTACAAATAGTATCAGAAATAATTTTAGTGTGGTATAATATTTAAAAGTTGGCCCCAAAATGTGGCAATTAAAACACAGATTCTCAAATTATGTCAGCAAGTAGGAGTAGCTCGCCGAGGAAGCACCACCACTTGTGCACTATCCAAGGTCAAGTGAAGCATTCAAAAAGGGAAGGAAAAAAAAGTTCAGATCAGGATCTCATATGAAACCAGCACACGCGCACACATATTCAGATCCCCAGACAAGGAGATCCACATGGCAACAGCTCAGAGCTCACACGCACTCCCATTGGCGTTGCATTGCTCGATCACCTGACACACACAAAATAATTAAACAATCAGCTGCAGCAGCAGCATCATCCACTGACCACGACGCACGCACGCACGCGAACACCACATTTGTTTGGTTGGAATTGCAAAACGAAAAATGCCTTGGCACTAGTTTTTCCCATATGCATACAGATAAAATTTAAATTTTTAATCTTAAATTTAAAGTTGATTTTAGAGTATATTTATTGTATTATATTTTTTGACATCTGCTTCTAAGATCAATAGAAGTATGTATATAAAAATTTTATTTATAAATATGTTGTTTTGTCTTTTTTTTTAGAAAAAAAATGCTGAAAGATGACCTCCTCTGGGAGTAGTAGCAGTATGGCTTGCTATCAGCAAACGACATGGAGAGGTAAAGCTGGCACGGCTGATTCACCGCTCGTGCAATGCCCCTTTTTAAAATTTTATTTTTACTCCACTAGACTAGAGTAACACTTTTGTGTTTCTAGGCCTCCATCTTATCGAGGAATATAGTAAGCGTGGGTGAAATCTTTTATGCTATGCGAACCCATGGACATGGTGCCAATGTTCACGTTGTAATCAAAAGTGGATTGGGAAAAAAAAACCAATACATTTCGAGTAGATGCCGTTAAGAAAAACGTTGAACAGTTTAATAAGTCAGATGCGGTTAATTGGAGCATATATTTCTTTATGAGTTAGCATGCTGGTTTTTGCATAAACCTATCTTAAAATGTTCACGAGGAGTCTATCACCCTATCTTTTCTCTTATCAAGCATAAGCTAAATTTTAAATTTTAACCTTAAATTTAGAGTTAATTTTAAGGTTTTTGTTATTATAGTTAATTTTTTAGTCTTGATTTTTAGCTCGACACATATAAAACATTTATTCACAAATTAAGTTTAGTTTGTAAATATGTTGTCTTATTTTTTATGAAAAAAACCCAACAATCACTTGTAAGTTTGTGATGAAAAATAAGTGAAAAGAAATCGTTCGATGTTTGGTTACCATTCGACGAGTGCATCACTAACAAATCGTTTCACCAGGCTCCCCAGAGAGACCATGGATGATTTTTGAGATGGATTGATGTGAAATGACCTCTGTGCATGCAGTCTGTGGCATGGAAATCAACAAATCAGAGGAAAAGGAAGCAAAGATGGATGGATGCCCAACCAATGAAAAGAAGAAAAGATGAGAGAAGATGGCAAAGAATCCCCAAATCACATCCCCTCTGCTGTAGTATTACAACTCATGTTGCTCCTAGTCACAAGGAGTGAGTGGTCAGGGCCAGGCCACTGTGTGGATCCGGCCCATGGACTCTCTGTGGGCCCCACCCCACCTCTTAGCGCTAGTGCTTCAAGCTCACGAAACCCAGCAATAAATGTTCAAATTCAAACCCAGGAGCGGATACATATTTTTCCGTGTTTGAATGACGCGTTCATTCATTTCCAAGGAGTAGATTATTTGTCACGCAAAGAAATTTCACGCTAAGGCCTTCCCAAAATCATTCGAAAAAACAATCTCTCGACACCTAAATAAAGCATTAAATATTAATAAAAATTAAAACTAATTATATAGTTATAGGAAAAATCGTGAAACGACTCTTCTGAGCCTAATTAGTACCTGATTAGCTATAAGTGCTACAGTAATCAACATGTGCTAATGATAGATTAATTAGACTCAAAAGATTCGTCTCGTGGTTTCCAGACGAAATCTAAAATTTGTTTTGTAATTAGATTACGTTTAATACACGTGTGACCGTACGTGTCGATGCGATCACTGTCCCAAAAATTTTTAGGAACTAAACGAGGCCTAAATTATACTCCTACACCATCTTCCTCTAGAAACACTTTATAGTGTGAGATTGATAGTAAGTATTTTGATAAAAATAAATTTAAATGCTAGAATGAAAAATACTCCAACGTTCAATTTCTATGGGTGATTGTTCGGGACATATTTACAAACAAAAACTAATTTATTAACAAAATTTATATGTGTTCTTAGCGTATAAAAGCCAAGGCTAGAAAATAAAGTTGAAAATTTAGAAATTGAAATATAAGCATTTGCAAAAGCGAAAAGATAAGAGTGTATATGTGTATCATGACATCCTTTGGTTGAGATTCATAGCTAGGAATGCCTGAACTTTCACCGTCAAGGAAGTAATCTTTAAAGAATGGAATAATACTCATAAAATTTCGCCAAAGTTTAGGTTATTAATACCATAGTATTTCCTTTGTCCTAAAACAAAACAACTCGTATCATGCATCCCAAAAATGAGTTAAGGAGAATGAAAATAAGCAAAATGCACATCATTAATAGGAAGGAATACTATATTTCACTAACCTATTTAGGTTCATCTACATAGCCCCTACCAATTAAACCAGATAACTTACCTCCTAAACTATTAAAAGCCTAATCAACAAATAAGATGTCTCTGTCTTAAAATACTAAAATCTAGGATTGGATTAAACACAGTCTAGTATAACGAATCTATCATTCATTAATCTAGTACTACGAGGTTTTAATGTTTTGATACATAGTAGTAGTAGCTATTAGCAAAATATAATAGTGGTGGCCAGATAAGTGGCATCGGTTTGTAAATTCATTAATCTAGTACTACTAGGTTTTAATGTTTTGATACATAGTAGTAGTAGCTATTAGCAAAATATAATGGTGGTGGCCAGATAAGTGGCATCGGTTTGTAAGTTAACGGTAGATAAAGAGTATAGTAAAATAACAATTTATATTAGAACAAATTTTAAATCTAAAAATTGATTTATTCTAACAATAAGAGTTAAGCCCATTCATCATGCATGCATACTACTACTACTACTACTGGAATTCTGTCTGAGGATCGAAAAAATTCCATCCATAAAATGACATGACCAGCAGAACATTGTAAACCAGAATCTCACACACGACACATCCATCACATCACACACAAACCAAACCAAACCAACCATTGGGTCCAGTGGACCAGGTCCACATCACCCCAAGCATCAGCTAAGCGAATCCTAAGACTAATTAATCCAAACGTAATTAATTACCGAGCACTAATCACGATTAGCCGTCTGACTAATCACCCTCACTCTCCCACTAATCTTCCCGCAGCTATAAGCTTCGTCTCCGCCGCTTCGTGTGACGACGACGACGACGCGGGCTCAGTCAGTGTTTGCGAGTGCGCGAGCCATGAAGCCGCCGGCGGCGAGCCCTGGGCGCGCGGAGAAGCAGCTGCCGGCGCCGCCGGGGCTGGCGCGGCTGCTGCTCAGCAAGAGCCGGCGGGGGGGCGGCCGCTCCCGCCGCGCGCCGGCGACGTCGCCGATGTTCGTGTCGCGGAGCCGAGGCGCCGGGCGCGCGGCGGCGGCGGCGGCGGACGGGGAGCCCTCGTCGCCCAAGGTGACCTGCATTGGCCAGGTGCGGATGCGGAAGGGGAAGAAAGGGAAGAAGAAGGCGGCGGCGGCGGCGGCGGCGAAGGTGGCCGCGCCGGAGAAGGGAAGGGGGTACTGCCGGTGCCTCAAGAAGGCGTTTCTCTGCGGCGGCCTGTTTGATTTCGACCGGAGGCGGCGTCCCAAGGCGCCGTCGCCGGAGGTGGTGGAGAGGACCCGCCGCTCGCCGTGGGTGTTTAGCAGCAGGGACGTGTCCGTTGCCGTTGCGCCGAAGCAGCCGGATCCGAGGGGAGAGCACGGCGAGGAGGACGATGAGATGGAGGCCTCCGCGCGAGTGTTCGGCTCGTTGGGGGGAGAGGAGGCCGAGGAGATTGGGATCAATGGCGGCGGCGGCGGCGGCGACAGGGAGGAAGAGGAGGAGGAGGAAGCGGCGGAGCTCGTGTCGTCGGCGACCACCACCCCGCCCAAGAACGCGCTCCTCCTCATGCGCTGCCGCTCCGCGCCGCAGAACCGCTCGTCGCCGCTCACCTCCAGGTTCCCCGTCGTCGCGCCGTCGCCGACCAAGGACGCCGCCGCGGCCGCATCCTCTCGGGCATCCCCCTCTCCCCGCAAGGCGCAGAAGCCGGCAGCGGAAGGCCAGCACGTGCACGACGGGAGGCAACAAGAGATGGCAGCCGTGCAGGAGCAAGACGAGGCGGCGAGGGAACAAGAACCCACCGACGACGACGACGACGAGTCCGACGAGGAGGAAGACATGAGGTGCTCGTCGGCGCGGCCACTGGTGCTACCGAGGTGCAAGTCAGAGCCAGCGACGACGGCGGCGGCGAAGATGGCGGCCGCGGGCGGCGCGGCGGAGGCGGCAACCTCCGGGTGCTTCTGGGCCAACGGCGGCAGCAGCGGCCGGAGGAGGCACGCGCCGCCGGCGGCCGCTCCTCCGGTGGCGTTGACCGGTCACTGAGCAGGTGGGCCCCAGGTTGCATCGGTATCCAATTATCCATATTACTAGCGGTAGAAATTCCATTTTCTTTCCTCCTGTTAATTAATCTACAACTCTAAGCTGTAATTTCCTGTGGGTAATACTAGTGTTATTCCTCATGTCTGTGCCAAAAAATTTCTTTGTATAAAGTTTTTATCTCATGATGCTGTAAATTTCCTCATGTTGGCAAGTGGTACCAAGCTCACTAGTACACTACTTAAGTGATCGCTCAGATTGAAAATATAGGCTGTATTTTACTACCTCCGTTCAAAAAAAATTATTTTTAGCTACTTGTGTTTGTATAAGATTAGAGTTTGGTAAAGTATTGCATGAATATATTAGGATCTGAAAAGCCGAGAGCCAAATGTATTAGGACAAAGTGAATTGCATTCTATTCTTTGTAAATTTTCGTAAGTACTAGCGAAATATCCTTACTTGCTATGAAAATATATTACAAAATGTTATAATAATTTTTTTTATCAACTATCATAATATATCACTTGTTTGAATCAAATATGAACTATTCTATAATATATTGTGAAAGAGTTGTGAAAAAAATTAGAAAATACCATAGGCTAATTTGCGAAAGAGTTGAGAAAAATCAGTGGTAGAGACATTTAAAATTTAAAGTAGTATAGATATACATAGGTTAGGCTGAAGACGAACATTTAAAATTTAAAGTAGTATAGATATACATAGGTTAGGCTGAAGACGAAGATTTTTTTTGGACGGTGGGAGTATTTGTTAAAGCAAAGCTTTAATCAGTAATGGTTTTATCAGTATATCAGTGGTATACATAAAAGTATAAAAATGTTATAATCATATAATCATAAGAAATTACTGTTAATCATAAGTTAACGAATACAATGATATCAATTTTGCATCAGTCCCGCTATACGGATGACATACCTTACGTATAACTGAAACATTTTAACTATTGATTAAGCAAAGGAGGTCAAGTGTGTAATACTGCAGAACTGCAGCCGTTGGTCAATTGAGTCAGTACGTGAGTCGGATGGTTGAGAACTAGGCATAGCGATTTTCACCTTGCATAAAAAATATATTTGATAAAAGAATTGTACAAACAAAACGAAATTTGCCTTGGAGCGAGGAGTAATGAGCTGCTCTAGTAATCTTAATTAAATCTCTCTGAGGGGTGTTTCTTTCCATTTAACTTTTTTTTATGCCATCGGCACATTGAATGTTTGATGCTAACTACAAGTATTAAATATAGACTATTAATAAAACTCACTTCATACTCTAAACTATTTCGTGAGACAAATTTATTAAGCCTAATTAGTTCATGATTAGCGAATATGATGCTACGGTAAACATTTGCTAATTGTGAATTAATTAGACTTAAAAAAATTTGTCTAATAAAATAGCCTTTGTTTATGTAATTAGTTTTATTGTCAGTATATATTTAATACTTCTAATTAATATCAAACATTCGATGTGACCGGTGACTTCAGAAAATTCACTAAATGCAAACCGCCACTTAATATAACGATCTAGTACTTGTCCACTAACAGTGGAAAACAGTACAGTAAAAAGGGGAGGATAGGGATGAATGTGGCCATGAATGATACTTCTTGTCCTGTGCATTGGGGCTTAACAAAGCCTGTACAATTGTCTCTCTCACCTAACATTGTGTAGCTTTAATTGATTATCACTGCCACTAGTACATGTACTCACCTACAGCAGCTACTCCTAATAATCCTTGCATTTCAAAACCCATTTTATAACGCATATTTTTTTTCGTTAGAACAAAAATTTGATTAAATGTTATTATATTAAAATATACTCTATTTTTTTTAACATGAAACTGGCATTATTAGATTCGTACTCGAAACACTTTCTTACAACTATATTCTTATCTTATATAAGTGAGAATATTAATAAAATAATCTTTGACTAAACTTTTGTTCTAATAAAGCAAAATACTACGTATATTTAGACATGAAAGTTGTACCACAGGAGCACAAGTTGGGTCCTGAAGAAGCATTTTGCATGTTGGATTAAGCACAGCAGTCAGATCAAACAGTAATTGTTGGATTAAGCACAGCAGTCAGATGAAACAGTGGTGGTGAGAAAGAAGGATGCAAGGCAAGGCAAGGCAAGCTTTATTCCAAAGGAAATTCTTGCTCGGCAATCGTGGCAGCAGCAGCAGTAGTCATCTCGCTTTCGTGACAGTTACAACTCGAAGTAGCTACTGCCATCCATTTGGAAGAAGAAGATGATGTGCAGCAATGTTTTATGCACAAGAGGCAGCAGTACTACTGATAAAGAGGCAGACTCGAAGTTTCTGAAACCGATCTTCAGACGCTTTTCATTTTAAAAGCTGTTGAAAGATCAAACTTTAAGGTTTTCTTTATGCAACAGAAGAGTTTTGCAGAATTTTCTTAAAGCTTTTAAATAAATCCTGTTATAATTTGTATCACCTCCATTTTAAAATAAACGAATTTCTGTGTTTTTTATAGAAATTCTGACTCTTCGTCTTATTTAAAATTTTTTTATGATTAATATTTTTATTGTTACCACATGATAAAATATGAATAGTACTTTACGTATGACTAATTTTTTTCAATTTTTTAATAAATTTTTTAAATAAGACAGATGGTCAACCACTCGACATTGAAAACTCAGAAATTCTTTTTTGGATAGAGTAGTAGGTCATAACTATTCAGTTATCTTAAAATAAGTACTCTACGTAATACTACATACATCCCATGATATAAGGGGTTTTGTCTATGCATACGGAGGCGGTAGCAACTAGCATAAAACCAATACCTTGTGAAAGCGCTTTGAAATATGAATTTATTCGCAAAGTTTACAGACTGAATAAAGTTATATCTACGTTAATTGTTGCCAAAAAAAACCTCCCTACAAAATACACCCTATTAAAAATGAGCAGCATGAGAGGTTTTGACCTGCAGGCTGCCTAGCACTGGGGTGCTTGTGAATGGCCGGAGAATCTAATCTAATCTAATGAACTTGTGGCAGAAAATGCAACGGATCATGGAGACATGCGTGGAAGAAAGTGTGTGTGATCTGCTGCTGCTTCTTGGCCCATAAGTTGACCTACAGAGAGTGGAGTAGAGTAGGGCGTGCAAGCAGCATAGACAGTAGCAGTAGTTTATTGACCTGCAGCTTGTGCCGTGACGACATACATGTGCGATGCATTGCATCAATCTGGATGGATTAATCAGACCAGAACAGTGGTTGCCATCTCGAGATGCCTGAGATCTGCGACTTTGAGCAATGCAGGAAGAAGAGCGATGCAATTGCAATGGCTGTCTGTCACACACACAAGAGAGATTTTAGGATTTATAAATTTGGAGTTGATTTTAGTATTTTTTTTATTATAGTTTATTTTGTAGACATTACTTTTATATTGCTAAGATATGTAAGTTTTATCTATAAATTATTTTCTAATTACTAATATTTCATTTCACTTATATATGGTTAATTTTAGTAAAACAATAAGGTTTGCGGCCGCACGCTTAAGAGAAAAAGTAAACTACTCTAGTATATCTAGTATATTTATATATAGTACTAGTACTGTTGGCTTTTTATTACTGTTAAACTACTCTGGTATATATACATAGTACTGGTATTGTGCAATGCCATCACCAGGTTTGGCACTAGATAAAGTTACGGGGAGATTCTTTGGCTTTTTCATAAAAAAAGTCAAACAATATATATATATATATATATATAAAGTTATAAGTAAAACTTTTGTATATGTGTTCTTATCGATCCAAAAGGCAATTCTAGAAAATAGACCTTCGTGAAAAAAAAACTCAAAGTCAACTCTAAATTTAAGGTTAAAAATTTAAATATTTATGTATAAGCATAAACGAAAAGATGATAGAATGGTAAATTGCATTCTCGGTCAAAGGGTAGTCAAGAGGGAAAAAAAAACACTACCGGGAAAGAAGCCACACAAGGACACTTTTTTTTCCTCACGTTTCTTGGTTCTTCAAATGCCCTCCCCGCGGCTCATAGAAGCTTTTGCATGTTAGTTCTTATCTTATTCATTTTAGACCTTATAATTATCTAATATTTATTTTTTAAGAAATTTCATAAAATTAAATATACTTCAACTAAATTGTCCCAAATTTATAGATTTCAGGTTGTTTATCCTAAAACTATAGATTTAACAACAAATTTGTTATAAAATTATAGATTTAAGGTCATGTCATAAAACTATAGATTTAGTGATGAAACTATCAAATAAATATCTTTTAGAATTCCACTATTATCCTTTTTTAAGTTACTAAGTTGTAGTTTTATGACAAAATTGATGTTAAATATGTAGTTTTGTAATACAATGGTTTAAATCTGTAATTTTATAAAAAAATTGATGTTAAATCTGTTTTGCACCCTTATCTTTTTGTTTATATTAATTTGAATTTCAAATCTTAAATTAAATTTAGGATTTTCTCACTAAAGTTTATTTTTCTACCTTAACTTTTCAATCAAATTATATATATATATATATATATATATATATAAGTTTTATTAACAAAGATGTCATTTAGAAACTAGAATCATCCTCTCCAACTAACGCCAATAAGGAGGGACCCTCCCTCCCCTTAGCCAACACACAACGCCTGTCACCTCTCTGAGATACTAACAAGGAGCTCTGCGAGGGCATGATCCCAGCTGAGGTGAATCCGTTGTGCCATGGCGATTAGCGAGCCAGAACCACTTGCCAAATTGGTGCGTTGGGCGTGCCCTTACGCTGCGGATGCACGCAGAAACTCGGGGAAATATACATCACACGGGTCATTCACAAATCACAATCACACAAGTGCAGAGAACCATCTCAAAGTCAGCAACACTAAAACCCATACTGCTCCGCTGTCAACTCATGCACAGACAAACTTCACCCAAGCAACAAGAGCGAGGCAAAAAAATGGGGGCCGCATATAATAACATTTTGGACATCTATCCCTCTTTGATGAAAAAGAAGAAACAATAGGCTTAATCCTGGTACAATCGCAATATACAGTCATGCTTACCATCACGCGAGATGATTAACCACCATGACTTACCGAACAGTAGGATGTGCCGGCACGGAACCGCAGTGGATACAAGCCCAACACTCTCATGAATTGCATAGCAAAGCAGACTATCCAAAAATTACCTAAGTAAGAACCCAAGGGCTCCCAAGGGCTATGTTTATTGACCGCCACTTCCAGGAATAGTTTATTCTCCATCAAAACACCAGGTTAATAAACATCTAAATTAGTGCCCCCAAAGTCTACATACAATGATGGTACACAAACATTCACATGTATTTGTCTTGCATCCAGGGATGAAACCCCCTCTATTCCTTATATCCAGTAAAAGTCAAAAGTCAACAAAAACAGAAATGTACAAACTGCTCCAGTCGCCACATTAAGCCTCGATACCCAGTTAGAAATTTTTTTCTATACCAACCTAACATAAAAAGAAATGCATTAGCAATCTCCAATGAAAAGGAAACATATAGAGATACAAAATCATATGCCTTTTCTTGACAAGCCTGAACAATTTCGGTGCTATTTGTCTAAAACCTAATAGCTTCATCTGTTAATATTCACGAGTACAACAGCACAAGAAACTAGGCACATTGCATATGTTTCAATTCTTTTTACCTCTTATTTCAAATACCTATTCTTCAAAAGTGATACTGCTAATCAGACAAACAGCAAGATAATAACAAAACTGTGTTCATTTCGCCACTGGTAAAAACCTACTTTTGAGTTTAGAAAGGCTTTTACTCCAGCATAAACTAACCAATTATGCTTACTAACTGCAATTCCCATCTTATCAGAAAATATTTACTGTAAATGTTTTGTGTTGCACATGAATGCATGCCAGACAACTAAATTTTGGGCAAAAGCAAATAACAGAACCTAACATGCTATGTAAGCCCTAAAGCAATCCAAGCATAAAAAGGTTTAGAAAAAAAATGCATAGTGGACTTCATGATGTGCCCAGAAACTAACAGCAAATTAATTTGCTCCTATTTATCCTGCTCTAATCTGCAACTCTTTTTTCCTATTGTGATCCATCGAACACCAGATCATGTCACTAATCAATGGGAAAGGATCTTCTATTCATGCTTTTCCTTTTTTCCTTTGGAAAAACACATGCCAAATTGCAAATTAACTAATCACATCAAACATTAAACTGCAAGGATTGCTTCCCAGAAAAACTGGAAGAGTAACACGGGAAAAAGGATAATCGCTTATGCTCACCATCAGATGTTCTCTATGCAGATCCCTCCTGGATCATATGGAACACTTGAAAGCTTGTAAACCATTGAGGCAAAAAGCATCAATGCTGGTGTTTTTCTTTACATCAACCAGATGACCGATAAACCCCTCAGTATAAATCAAGATTTCTGGATGGCAGCTTTGCCAAACTAATGCAAATTCAGCTAGCCCATTATGATGTCCAAACTATTCAGAATCAGTATCTATTGATAAACAGAGTCGAGGCCTAACAGACCGAGGCTGGCGAGGATGAGAAAATATATTTTCTATCCTTCTTGGATTTAAATCGGCTCCGCTACGTCTTTCAATGTTTGTGCTCAGAAATGAAGCTGCAATAGAGAACAATAAATTATGCCAATATTTTGGACCAACCTAGCAATCACAACAATAATTTCTGATAAAATATACATGAAAATAGTGGTGGGAACACCCAGCAATAACTATAGCAGGCAAAGGCTGGATGTTGGAGTCTAAAAGCTAAGGTCAATTTTGTACTACAAAAGGTTGAAAGGGAGTGCATGTTATCTCTTTGAGGCTCAGGGTGATTTAATAACCAAGATAGTTCCTGGGTCTGTTCTAACCAAATATTGTATCATCAATCCTGGTATACAAGTGACCATAATAGACAGCAAAATCCACAAAAACTGGAGCTACCAAACCACCCACTCATGAGATGAGATGATAATAGAAGACAGACTTGGAAGCATTTGGTTTATCATAAATATCTTGATGCTCAGCAAATTCCGAAATTGTTTGATGTTAACCAAGAAAAGAGAAAGCAGGCCCATTCAACTAGAATAACAATGTGAATCGACATTTGCTACAAGTATCATCTTAGCAATTAAACAAGGCAAGTAAATCATTGTCTTAGAATATAACTGTCACATAAATAACTAGACTCAGAAAAGGGAGACAAACCAGCGTCACTCAACGGTTCAGCCCTTGCCTCTGTTGATGGAATTTGTGGCTGTGAATTGACCTCAGCAGGTGCAGGCTCTTCGTTAGCACCACCTGCTGCGAGTGTAAGAGATATCCAATCATCAGACTGAACCCCATTTGGTGCATTAACACGCTCGCTAAGTTCTTCCTGAAGAGGAGCAGAAGAAGGTTGACTTGGAAGAAAAATTTGCAAGGATGGATCATCGCCAGCCAAAGCCAGTGGGTTATCGACCAAACTTCCATGCATTTCATTACTATTCCGGCAGACTGTAAGAGCAGGAGTTACAGAAGCCTCCTCTACACCAACATTACAATCAAGAGAATAGTCATTCGGTGCTATGCCAAACGAATTATGTGAGCCAACAAAAGTATTATGAACATCAGCATCATTGCCAAAAAACTGGAAGCCTTGTTCAGGTTGTTGATAAGAAGGGTGCATTTGCCAGTTATTTATCTCAAAATCATCAACGTTGTTACTCAATAAACCAAGGCCACTAGTACCAACGCCAGCATCTTCCTGGTATCTTTCAGTATATCCAGGATCATTGGTGGTGAAAGGAAAACCACTACCATTTGCAGTGGTAGTATTGTCAAAAACAGCTGGCGGGCAAACCATAGCTTCATTCTCTTCATCAGAATCACTCAGAATAATGACATCTGCGACATTATGCTGTTGTTGTAGTCTATCGTCTGTATTGCTCTCTTGGTTCACACTTGGGTCTTCCCCATCTCTATAACTACTAGTGGGGCTGTTGCTCATATGCACGATATTGTTTAGAGCACGTAACCCACTATTGTTCTGCATGTGATTTCCAACCACAGAAGGCTTCTTGTCATCTGCTTTACTACTAACTTCCCAGATCCCATTTGGATTTCTCTTTATTCCAATTATCAAAGGTTTCTGTCCATCAGAAGTACCTTCCATCATCTGTTCATTTCCATTTTGCATGACAGGTTTGACATCTTCCTGAGCATTACAAAGGGTACCATCAGGCATATGCCATTGAGATAATTCTCTAGTTGCAGCATCACCCTTCACACGCCAAGATCCGTCAGGCTTGACATCAACTTCATTAACATCCTCATTGCAGTGGCGCAACTGCATCCAATAGAAAAAAAAATCACTCATTGCAACAGGATCTCACAAAAAAAATTAGAGGTACAATGAAAAATTACCAGAGAAGTAATCCTGTTGAAGTAAGGATCAATCATCAAGTGCTCAAGAGAGTAATTCTTTAAACATATTGGACATTGCCACTGCATACAAACAAGAACAGAGCAATCAGAGGACATAAAGAAAAATAGTAAATTGCACTTTGGACCACCTTCTATTACCCAAGTTCACTTTGGACCACCATTAAATCTATCTTTTCAGTTGGACCAGGTAAATCTGCCATTGTTGCGGTTTGTACCACCCCTGAATAACTTTTCTTGTCATGCCTAACCTCCCTCTCAGCAAATATATGGACTACACATAGATGGGAGTTTGTTGGTGTACCAGAGCCGATGTGTTTAGGTCATTGATACGTACTGAAAAAAATCATTCAGAGTGGTCCGTGCAACAATGTCAAATTTACCCGGTCCAAAGTGAGAAGGTAGGTTTAAGGGTGGTCCAAAATAGAAGTTAGGTAGTAAAACGTCGCCCAAAGTGCAATTCACTATAAAGAATACAAATGGATAAATATGTCAAAAGTTAGGCTGTGGATTGCAGAAAAAAAAGCAAATCTTTCTTGGATGCACACGTGTTTGAAGGATGAGCATCAAAGAGAACAAATCTAACCTTGCGGGACCGTTGATTCAGTTCCACAAAAGTTTCAAGATCAAAACAACCCATGTGAATGCAAGGTTTGAATCTCCCAGCAATCCTCATTCTGGATCCACTATTCTGAATATATATTAGAAAACAAATTAGATTATCTTCAATCTTGCATAATAGGCTACGCCTTACCCCCAATAAGAACATCTTGACACAGCATTAGAACATATATGTGCTAAAACTACTCAAGATAATAAGCAATGAACATTAATAACCTGATAACAATTATATCTGCCGTACTGCAGTGCAACTACAGTACTGACAAACATATGTTAAGCAAGCCAAACAGTTAAGCGTACTAGAACTCACAGGGCAACGAAGGTTGACTGTAACAGACTCAGCAACCACTTCCAAATCACTGTCACTATCAGCATTCTCTGCGGTGTCTCCACCTCCGAGACAGCGCCGAACACGAGCAAGAGCATGCTCGAAAGACTCTCCTTCAGCTTCCTTTGGAACTAAGTTTAAAACCTGGGTAAACAATAGCACAATTAGAAACAGAAAGGAAATATAGAGCCAATGGTCTTTATAGAGGAATGAAACATCTCAAAAGCAGTGCTTAGCAATCCCCCTTTCATTATATGCTTAAAATATACTTATTTCCTTTAAGCAAAGAAGAGGCATTTCAGACATTTCCAAGTGATATTATATTAAATTCTTCGATACATCAGGAAATGTTAAATTAAACCATGCATAACTAATTCCATGGGAACATGAAAGTATGAAACATAATAAGACCATAACTTAAGCACGTAGGCATACATACTGCTTAAAAGTATAGCAAAATTGTTTCTTTTGAAAACAGAGAAGCACTTCACAGCAGCAATTAGCCAATATATGTGCATTTATGTGCTTGAATAGCAAAATTGTGCAATAAATTTCTATTAAGCACACCACCATCAAAATGGGTTGAACTGGAACAACATTCAGCAGTTTTAAAACAAAAGCTATTGGTGGTACAAGATACACATGAGATAATTCAAGTCATAACTCGCCAAGATACCACTAATCAATGATATGTGGAAATGATACCTATTAGTCACTGCCACAGACCCACAGTCAAAGCTAACGGTAATCTTTGCGAATTATGATTCTTTTGCTGTGTAGTTTGGCAGTGTCCCTATCAGATACTCAGAGATGGAGCATAATGCAAATGAAGGGTGCATTGACCAAGCGGTTGCCAGTTTGAAAAGTTCGCAACAGCTACTAACTAGTTCCTACAGTGGCATAACACCATAACAGGGTTGGTACATATGCACAAAAAGTATAAACTATGTGAATGAAAAATTAAAATAATATGTCACCATTTAACAAAACATACAAAGAATCAAAACCATAATCTATATAATTATATTTCGATTCATGTGGTATACTCCCCCTTAGTATTTAAATATATGACATTGTTCACTTTATTCAGTCTATAGTGTGCACCTTTGATCACTGTTTTTCTATTAGAATATAACAATAATCGATCAAAATTATAATATTGTAAAGAACGAAATAAAAATCAATGCCATGTTGGGTTCGCAATATGCCTAGTGCAAGAAGAGGACTTCAGGCAGCACCAAAGCAGAGGTGCGGAGCAGGGATTGGCGGTTTTAGCGCTTCACGACAATTAGAACTTTTTTTAAATATGATTGGATCTTAGTGCTGAGGTTATTGTAGCCAAGCCCTAGGCAATGTTTTCAAATCATAAAGTCAAGACTAGTCGTGAGGGGACCAGTCAGACGATTAGTCATGATTAGTCAACGATCAGATCCGATTAGTCGAGGCTAGTCGGTGTCTACTCATCCTTCTACCCAGGGCATGCGTGGATATATGTATACTACTAACTACTATACTGTATAAGTGTACAGTACTATAGTATGTTTACTTAACTATGCATTTTATTAGTACTATACTAGGCAAAGACCTTGCAATAAATACGTGTAAATAAAGCAAGTATCAAGCATGGTTTGATATCAGCCTGCAGTCTTGGACCGGCAGAAAAGGAGAACTCAGTCTGCAGTCTTCAACAATGATGGCAATAGTCAAGGGTGGCGGCAGTAGGCGACTGATGAACTGGCGGTGGAGGTGGTGCGCAACGGCATGTGTCTCGCGGCGGCTTGGGAGGGAGAAAATTTGGCTCTCACTCGATTCAGGCAGGCAGTGGCAGATGAGGGATAGGAGCCGAGGAAGCTATATATATGAGTCACACTACTTGTCTAACCTAATGGGCCAAAAACCCAAACCCATGGCCCAAATCATTTGGCCTCAAAGTGCATCTTCCAAACTAGTAGTCAAACTCCTAATCACATGACTAACCATGATTAGTTGATGACTAGTTTCTTGATCAAGCTGATCACCTCGAGGTGCAAGGTCGAGCCATAGGTTCCGATTAGGCTGACTAATTGTGACTAACCGGACAACTTACAATCTCATCTTTTCGCTTGTGCTTATGCTTATAAGCCAAAATTTGAGTTTTAAAACTTAAATTTGGAGTTGATTTTGAGGTTTTTTTTCATCATTGTTTATTTTTAGCCTTTACTTTTAGACCGCTAAGAACACGTGTATAAGAATTTTACACTTAAATTATTTTTTAATCATCAATAAGCCATTTCGCTTATTCTTCCCATAATAAGCCAATAGATGACCAGTTTAATAACATTGGCCCTAGCATCTTATAAGCTGTGACTTGGTTCAGTTAAGTCGGGATTTAGATTGGTTCTTGTTCCTCTGTAGCCTGTCTCGCCAGCACAGTGTCGATCACACTGGATGACGAGGTGCAGAGCCACGTCCTGTTTCTTCCCTTAAATACAATCTACATCGTGTTCCATTGCCCAACATCCTTGCTTGTGACAATCTAGCCATACGATATTATGTTTTCAAACTAAATATTTTGATGGTTAGAGTTTCAAAAGTTTAACCGAACAGAGTCAACAGTGTGTCATATATTTAAATACGTTGGAAGTACTACATAAAAGGATGAAATGTTGAGCTTGTTAACATTGTTCTTGTGAGTTAGTTCAAAATCAAAATGTATAAATTTGTAATTTGATTCTAGGGGCTGGAAATTCCCGTTCTTGTGATATTAAAGCTTTGAGTGCAATGCTATGTACAGATGAATATGGTTGAAGAATGAGAATCAGCTCATGTAGTTTTAAAAGGAAATTATAGTGCAATCAAATAAATAGCATCTGGAAGGTGTGAGCCTGAAAAGTATCATTTTGTAAATCAAGAAGTCAAATGGAAAAACCTGAGCAACAGTCCTCCGCTTCGCAATTCGAACACCAAAGCAAAATGTCCGAGTATCAACCCTTGACAAGCAAATTTTATTAGTTCCTTCTCTACTGCATGTGGTTATCTGCAAAAGGGGAAACAACCATGAGTGAGTGTTCAAACTATGCAGAACAAAAACTTTGCAAATGAACCAAAAGTAACACAATGTGGCAACTAGGAATATTACTACATAAAGAATGCATGTAAAACCTTGCTTTGTGCGAAAAATAACGCAATGTGCAAAGGAATGTTTAAAAGGGAAATATAATGCCAAGTAGCCAACATTAGTGTAATAAGACTATAAAGCCTAACAATCATTAGAAATCACAATAAGCAAAGAGCCAAGTCTCCAGCTCTATATATGGTTTGCGGCCCTCTGACTAAGATGGGTGGTTCTGTGGTTGTAACAAATGATTCAGCCTCAGGGCCATGATTCGTAGTGAGAGTATTGGCAACAACTACTGCCCGTCGGTTGTCGTTCATTTTTAACACTTCACAGTGCCTCCTGACCTAAGAGCATGCACTGTTCTTTCAAACCTTTAATGCTAGTTTTGAACTGTATATCACTCCTAGGTCCTAGCTGAACCACCACAGAAAACCATCTTCAACCATACCGTGTATATTTTGTCTCATACTAAAGCACATGCAGCTAAGACTCTCGAGGGGACTTCCTAAGTAGAGTAATTTGCCAATAAAATTTTAAAAGAACTCATGAAAGGCACAAGTAAATTCTTACGGACCACCACTGGAAACCAAAGGAAAGTTTAACTACAAAATGATGAAACAAGCTCAAAGGTTTGGTAACGTTAACGCAGGTTCATTGTAAGGTTTTGATTCAACTCAATAAATAGGTTCTGTCAATTGGAGAACAACAGAAACAACACAAGTTAAAAAAAACATACCATACAGGAATATCAAATAGGAAAGCCAAATCTTTGCCAATTAGAATCTAAATTAAGCGAATGTGACAGAAGAAAATTGAACTTACCAGTGGCCCATCATCCCGTCCATTTATCCCAAGTAATTGAGAACCAGGTCTTGTTACTACTCGTACTGAAATACCTGAACAGAAAATGAAACTAACTTTATAACTTATTCTAAGGAAAGCCAGTGTGAAATATCAAACGACAACAGCATCACTGTAATATATACTCGCATCACCGCACAACATATAAGTCAATATTTAAGCTGGGATGCATTTCAAATATGGAAGTTATCAAATTATGCCCACAAGATCATCGACAATACCATTAACATGCAATTCTGCATATTGGGGCCATTGCATCCTGAACTGAACTTTGTCATTCAAAAGCATGCACCAAACCTGTCAACAGATTCATTGCTTAAGACGTAAACAAACAATTTATGCATGCATATCTCAGATGTATGCAAGGGGAAAAACAATAAATGAATTTCAACATGTTTCGTCATTGGACAAAATGAACTCTAAATCAGCCAAGTTCACATAAACTTAAAACTTTTGCACCAAAAAATAGTTTCCATGTACAATGCTAGCAAGCAGCATCCACATGGTACAGATGAAAATTCAAACAACGCAAAGTAAACAATTGACAGGTAATATAACAAATCAAGTTACTCCATGCTACATAAAGAACATAACTTATCCACAGTGCTTTTTCTTCACAATCCAACCAATGAAAAAATTGCTCAATAGACATATTACTCATATGTGTGAATTCCATGTTACAAAGGGAAAATAAATTGTTCAGAGATATACCTTCACCATTTAATGATTGGACAAGGTGTATACAAGATATGCTATTCATAAGCCTAAATTCAAACAAAAAACTTGCAGATATCCTAAATAACCGAGTGATATAAACTCATGGTACCCAACACATTATGAGATTACAATATGACACGATATTAAGTTGAACCGAAGACTCCAGGACTAAAGCATATACAGCTTTGAAGCAGAGAGCAAACCTGGAGGTCAAATTCTTGTCTCTGGACAGTTTCTCTATCTGATCGAGAAAGCTGGAAGCTTTTCTCCACACTTTGAGGTACACTTGTTCTAGAGAGAGGTTTAATTAGGATGAGTTATACATCACAAGTAACACAAGATCACTCAACAAGACAATTTAGAGTGAATAGAATAGCAATAAAACCGCATAATGTTGTCCATAGATGTGATACACAAAGCTGTATAGTCACAAATAACATAACTGAAAATTTTCCCAAATATTTTAACTGTGTACCATTGCAAAGGATTATTACAATAGGACAAAATTGTTAAGAAGGGTCGTGTACAATATATTAGAGGCATGTACACTAAACTGAGAGTTTGAGACTATCATCAATAGATTTTACCTTAATTATGTACTTAAACAATAAGCCTTGGTGTAAACTTATATGATCGTGCAACAGTAATGAAATTTAAGAGGCATGGTGAAACAAGTATCATGAACTGTTTTTCTATGTCAAGGAGCAACAATAAGGGAGATCTTAGCGAGCAGCTACCAGTGAATATCAATGTGTTGGATGAACTACCATTTTGGGGGAGGAAATGGAGAAAGAAGGGAATCAATAAATAAATAAATAATCAGCCATGGATTATTAAATTATCAATTAAAATGTTGCCAGTAAGAAGAATCCATTTAATACGCACCCATCATTTGCAACACCAGATGACACGAATTTCACTGGGGGTAATGGATTTGCAGAAGTGGTCCAAAATCTGCAAATTCAAAGCATGTAGCTACAGCAAATTAAAACTTAAATTCCAGTCTGCTAAGGAAAGAAAGGGTGAGTCGATTGCAAAGACAACACATCCAAAAATAATTGCTTCAAATTAATTAGTGTTTTATATTGGATGCAAACACCAAATCTTACACGAGCCAACTTCTGTTGTGATATTCAGACTTCAGAGCCCTAATTACATTTGCAAAATTCAGAGCCCTCAAGGGATAATCCCTTTCACACTTTGTAAAATCACCAGTGTGAACAGCACTACATGTTTTAGCCATACTGTCTATAATCTGTTAACCGGATTGTTATGAAATATCAATATATTTCATGTTTGTGGCCAAAAAGAAAAGATGTAACAGGAACTGGCCTCAAGTGCAAAAAACAATTGATTTTTAATAAACACATGGTGCACTCACACAACGCATTAGGGATAGTTCAAAACCAATTTGAACAATTGTATAATAGAACAGCCCCTAATTCATCAATAAATTTAAAAGATTAAAGCATGACCTTCCAGTATCCAGAAAAACAAAATGGCAAGTTTGGTAATGCTCATTTAACAACATCAAAATTTATATAGCTAATGGTTGATAAGACATGAAAAAAAGGATGTTATTGAGTCGATTCAATCCTGTTGAACGAAGCACATTCTATGAAGGAAAATTTTGGAGCATGCTATCTACTTTAGTTTACAATTGTTACTTTTTGGTTGATATACACCAAAAAGTTTGAAAACACACACACACAATGCACAGATAAGCATACAACAGGTATCAATTATATGCTTAGATAAGCATATACGCAACCCGGTAGAATATATGGTGGAAATTGGAAACCATTTTGTGAAAGTATCAACAATATCAGCAAGTAACCTCATGCATAGAGGTGATAAATTATACAATTGTGCGAGATCAGAAGATCAAAGTTAAGTTCATTCAAGAGATGGAATTAACAAACAGCAATCTAAAAGCCACATCTTGTTTTTGTCTTTTTGTATTCACTGTTTTACAGTTTCATCTCACTAACAAAATCAAAGTTTCCAAAACGATTGGCTAAAAATGAAACGGGATAACGTACTTTAAGCTACATTCACACACATAACCCATTCTCGATGGTATGGGCACATTGCAGCGCACGGGCATATTACTAGTTATTTTAAAACACTGGTTTCCACCATAGATTTTACCCACTTAACCCCCACACAAAAAAATAATCAAACAGTAGAAAGACATACGGGTCTGCCCGACTCAGTCGGCATAATTCACAGTAGAAAATGGGTGGAACTTCAGGGCTATCACCAGGCTTATCTGGAATAATCACACAATTCAAATGTTGCCACACTTGGCATCGCTGATCTTCACACTGCAGAAAAACATGATACAGGAATTTAATATATTAAAAAAAGGGAGGGCACCAGAAGTTGATCATAATTCATAAATTCAGAAAAAAAAAAGTTTGCTCCATGCCCTAACAATCTTTCAAAAGAAGGAAAATAGTAAATAAAAAATGATACAATACCTGGATCATGCTGTCATTAACCATTGTGCTACTGCAAATGCAGCGAACTTTGGCCTCCGGCTGGAAAGGGTCATAGGCTTCCTCTTTAGGCCTGAAATTGAAATCTGATCCGCTGTGGCTCCTGGTGGCTAGATCAGGAGCACATTGGATTTGCATTTTCCTGCTAATGAAGGAACAAAGATCTCAAAAAAGGAGCACCACAAATTACATCTCAAGTATGCACACTAGCATGCCGCATGGTCAATTTTATGGAACAACGATATTTAACCTGTATGTATCATCAACAATTTTTGCCACTGCCTCTTTGGTGAGAGAATTTTTCCTTCCCCATCCATGATGCCTTTGACCTTCAGCAAGAAAATAAGGAACAAATTTAGCCTGTATTTTAAACTTGAGGAAAACAGAACAGGCATCATGAATTCATGCTGAAGGATTGGATGCCATTATTTACAAATACAGGGGATGAAACAGTGAAAAATTTACATGTACATACATAACTTAATATGTAAGGCAATCAAGTAGCAAACAATATAAAACACAATTTTCAGGCACAGACCAGGGAAGCATAAACAACACACAAATGCATACCTTGCTCATCAGATAACAGTGCCAACACCCTATCAATAAGATCCTGTGAAAACATAAGAGAAGTATATCAGAAAACACAATAGCTCATTGAAATAAACCTCTTCTTATCAGATCATGATTATAACCAAAGATCCGATCAATGATGTATTACGACAGGCTATACTACCAATTCGCCTCAAAGGCTTACATCTCATTTAGTTGAAACTATCCACCTGGTAGATGGTGGTGTAAAAAGGATTAATAGGAACAACATTTGCTGACCTGCTTCTTTCCTTGCTTTGGTAAGCCAAGCTGATTTAATATATCTTTGAGTTCCTTTATTCTAAAGTATGCCAGTTTATCCTGCGATGAAAAAAAAAGATCAATGCTGAAGGACCAAAGCAATCCATTTACATGACACACAAATAAGGTACAATGTGTGTTTGATCAAGGGACAAACACTGGGATCACTTCTGAATGAAAGCAGAGATACTTGTGTGTGCAATTAAGCATGATGCAACAAATAGTGCTAAACTAACTGTCATTGAACACAAGAACCTAAGGTACCAAACTGAAGCAAATGAACCCGGTCAAATTAGCAATTTTGGGGGAGCAGCGCATATACGCTGAGCAACATAATTAGTGATGACTAGGATGGCATAAAACACCTCCTAAAATGTCCGCGTGTGATACGAAACCATACATTGGGGCAAACTATGGATCAACCAAATGCGGGGGGGGGGGGGGGGGGAGGGGGGGGTTTACAAACAAGCGAAAGTGCGTGCTAAGCAATCGAACTGCCCATTGAAGCCTCTCGCCAGGTACTGAAATAACCAATCAATCAATCCGCAACCCTAAAGGACAAGACTAGGCACTAAGAAATCCTACAGCCACTGCCAAAACAAAACTAAAACTAACTACAAAGTAATCATCCCATCTACAGCCCGGCGCCGCAACTCCCCCCCCCCCCCCAAAAAAAAGAAACAGACGCAACGAAATCCCCCCGCCAAATTACGCGCCGAAACGGCGGAGATCGGGTCGAACTCGCCAGCGGGCGGTGGGTGGTGGGGGGCGAAACGCGAAGTCCACCTTGCAGCCAGACACCAGGTCCGCCATGGGCGCCGCCCCCCGCTGGGTACGCCTCCCTCCCCTACTCCCGCCCCGCCGCCACGACCATGCGCGTGCGCGCGCTGGCGCCGCAACCGATCCCAAAACCGCAACCCCAAGAGCAGCAGCAGCAGGAGGACGCCGCGCGGCGCGTGGGTGGGGGGTGGGAGATCCGGCGGCGAGGAGGAGGAGGAGGGGGGAGGGAGCAGCCGCCGCAATCCACCACCACCACTTTCCTCGTCTCCGCCTCCCCTTTCTCGCCTCCTTTGGGGTTTGTTTTTGTGTGTGTCTATGGAATGGATGCGTCTCACGCGTCGGGTCGGGGTCGGCTCGACGGAGGAGGAGGAGGAGGGAGGTGGTGGGGGTAGTTCGTTTTTCTCTCTCCTATTCAGCCGCCGCGGCGGACGTATCGGCCGCCTATCCAATCCGGCTCTGGAAACCGTACGAGTCCGCGCGACGGGAAAGGGGTCGGTCAGCTCGTCTGTTTCCTTTTTTTAATATAATATTTGCCTCTTTTTTTATTAAAAAAATTATGATTAATATTTTTATTTTTAAATGATAAAACATGAACAATACGTGTGACTAATTTTTTTAAAAAAATTAAAAAATTTTTAAATAAGACGGATGATCAAACACTCGCCACAAAAACCGAAAATTGTTTTTTCAACAATAGAGTGAGTATGTCAAAAAACTTTATTTTTTTCTGCATCCACAATTAATCATCTGTCCTATTTAAAAGAAAAATTAAATAATATGCAAGTATTATTCATGTTCTATTATCTAATAATAATAAAAATATTAATATTAATTGAGAAGTTTAAATAATACGAAGAGTTAACAAAGACGAAAAATAAATTTATTTTAGAAGGAAGAGATTTACTGCTTAGGTATTTTGAAGATTATTGATTGAAGATTAAAATTTATTTAATTTTGTAAGGATATTAATGATATAAATAACGGAATTAACTACTATATATAAGTTAAAAATTTACTTTAAAAATATGAGGTGATAAAATAGTTTTCTATAAAAATATAATTTTTAACGTTCTTAAAATATGTGCGTAATACTGAGAAAAATCAAAAAAACACACCCTTGAAATTGCTGCGCACACGCAGCCGTCACTCCACAACTATCTCGCCCTCGCGCGTGGAACATTGCGCTGCCACGTCATTTTGGTATACAGTAGATGGGCCGCCACGTGGATATGAACCTGATGGGCCGTATTATGGTATATTGGACCAAGGTTTAGCCGGGCTGCCACTCGGGGATAGTAAACCTGATGGCCTTTATGTCGGCTCTGTTGGGCCCATATTAAGCCGTGTTACGTGGGCTGTATATGGGCTTTATTGAGCCCAGATTTAAGCTAATTGTATAATGGCACTTATTATTCTGGCCGCTTTTGTGTTCAAACCGGCACCAAAAACATAGTATAGATTAACATATGATTACCTAATCATACTCCTCCTTAAAATGTTTGATTTAAATAGTTCGGTCATGTTTATAACATCATTTTTTTTTCATTTTCTGATTGTGGTTATAAACAAAATTTTAAATTTTTAACCTTGAATTTGGAATTGATTTTGAGTTTTTTCACTGAAGTTTATTTTTTATTATTTTAGATCGTTAAGAACACGTTATAAAAGTTTTTTTCATAAATTATTTTTTTTGTAAATATGCTGTTTTTTTCTCTAAATAGCCAAAAGATGATCACCTTATTCTAAATTAAAAATCATTTGCACATAAGTTTGGTGACTGGTTTAATCTCCAAAATCATATGAACGAAGATATTACTCTTCTAGTCAAGAATGATTCAGACGTGGATGCAGTGAAAGCGTTATAATCCTAAAAAAATAAATCTAAAGCATTATAATCCTAAAAAAATAAACCCAGGTATACCAATTTCCTCACAAGTATTGATCTAATGAGGAATCTAACCAACATGCACATGAGAGAGATGATCATGTCATAATTCATGAGAGTTGGGACATCTCGTTGGGATTTATACAGGATTTGGTTTTGATGCCAATTACAGTAAGCCCAAAATCTAGAAGATAACAACCATTTGTGTCATGATCCTGGACATTAATAAGGTCAAGAAATTGTTACTTCATTGCTTTGTATATCGATGTGGCTTATCCACAACAGCCGAGCACCCAACGATGTTTTGGTCCGTAGATTAGTACACCATTAGGGTAGATGATAATCCTTACGTTCAGGGGGTGGTGTTTAGTTGGAGAAGAGAAAAATTTTTGCGTGTCCTGTTAGACGTTTGATCGGATGTCAGAAGAGATTTTTAAACACAAATAAATAAATGAATTTCATAGCTCGTCTAAAAACCATACCATGAGACAAATTTGTTGAGCCTAATTAATCCATCGTTAGCATATGTGGGAGGGAATAAATTTCTGATCCAAATCGTGCAGTACATATACAAAGTCACGGCCGGAGTGGGTTGTTGAGTTCAAATTTTAAATTTTAAATCTGAATTTAGGATTATTTTGGCCGGTCAGGGGCACGGCTCAAAGTTTTAGTGTTTTAGTTATAATTTTAATTTCTTGGTTGTTCCCTCTGCCTGCGACTGCGAGTCGAACGACGGCGAGGTGACCTCCCAACATTCCTTCGCCGGAGGCGGCGGCGGCACGGGGGGTTTGCCCCCTGCGACTGCGAGTGAGATAGCAGAGCTCCCCGACTCCGATGCCCTCCGCCGCCGCCGCCGATTCGCCCCCTGCGACAGCGAGTGAGATAGCAGAGCTCCCCGATGTCCCCGTCGAGATCGTCAGCGACGAGGAGATGGCGATCATCGAGGCCGCGCTCTCCGCCGCCGCCGCAGCTGCACGGCCGGTCGTCTTCTCCGCCGCCCGCCGCGCCGTCTCGCTCTCCTGCGCGGCCTACAAGTTCGCCGCTTCCTCCGGCGGCGACATCGAGGACTCGCCCCCGCCCCCTCCGCCGCGGGGGTCGCTGCTCGCGCGGTTCCGCGACCGCCGCGCGCTCGCCGTCACCGACATCACCGCCACGGTAAGCCACCGCCCCCCAACCTCGCGGCGTTCGCCTTCTGTTCTTGCGTTCAGGGCTTTCCTTCTTGTGGCAGGAATGGTGCGAGAAGCAGATGGAGTTCGTGCTCGAGCACGGCAGGCCGGAAAGGACTCAGGCCATGAAGGCCGGCTCCGAGCGCCATGCGCAGCTCGAGCAAGAGGTGAGCACCACAGTGTTGAATCTTCCAAGCGGAATGCTGCTTGATTCATTAGATGGCTTCCATTGTAGTATTATTCTTGAAATGCGTCCCAAGTATACTGAATGATAATGCCATTGTTTTGCTGAGGCGGCCATGCAGTAAGCCAGTAACCTGTAACTTGTTCACCATTATATTGCCATGGAGAGTTTATCTGAAAACAAACCACATTTCAAGTGGTTGCGTATCAATGATTTGATGTTATCGTGATTCATGAGCTTTATATTCTTGTTGATTTTTTTTTTCCAATTTCTAAAACAAATAACCATCTCTTTCTTTACTTTGGAATTTGAGCTAACTTTTTGGTTTCTAAAAGAGGACTGCTGATTTACTTCATTTTGGAGCAGGTTATTGAGAGAGCAGATGTCACAGTTAGATCCTTGGAAGAATTGTGGGCAGTGAAATTCATGAACTTCATCATGGGAGCAAACCAGTTAATGTTGGAGGGCATCACTCGGGAACTCCCCGTGTAAGCACTTGTCATGTTCTTTTGCTGAACACTAGTGCACACCTATGGAAAATCTCTGCTAAGTGTTTCTTACAGAGAGGATTGGAAGCATTTTATCTTATTAACATTACTTTTGAGTACCATTGATTCTTAGTCTTGTCACTGCAGGATTGGGCTCGTTGAAGGTTCATGGATGACAGGTGTTATTGATGAACTCCGAATGCCTCCGGATGCCATTTCACTTCATCCTATCCTGGTGGATACAAAGACACGTTTCAAGCCAACAGTTCCCTCAGAAGCACAAAAAAGAAACGGAAGGTTTACCCTTATATCTGCTTTCCTAATCACTAAATATAGAAACTAAAAAGGTATTATTGGCAGGTACATAGCTAAGCTTAGCTTCAAATATATGTTCCCTTGAATAAAGAATGGTGATTCCCTTGAAGTGACTTCTTTGATCTGAAGTTATATGAAGTATTTGATGCTCGATTGGTCTATTAACAGTGCCCATTGCCAATCACACCATAATTACATAGGGATTATAAAGATCAGTTTTTTCTAAAGTATACTTAATAGTTTTCTTTCAGACAAATTTTGCTTGTACTGATCGTCTTTTTCTGATTATGGAATCTCGTAAGTATTGTTTTAAGGAAACAACTCTGGGGTCAATTATTCAGTATGTGGATAAAGAAAGATGCTTGAAATTAATCCAAGTTGATGATACTTGGCAATAACGATTTTAAAAAAAAGATTGTAGCACTTGCATTCCATTTATTGTTCTATTAAAGATATATCTTATTTCACATGAAAATGTAAATTTGTGAGTTTAACTGTTTAAAAATAACAGTCAAACGATCAGTCGTACGTGGAGCTGTGTACTAGTTTTACTGTTTTTGCCTCTCTATGATGATGCAAGTTAGTAGCTGTGAAATTTCTATCGTTCTCTGCTTGGTATTTTTGTGACAGGCTCCAGGTGATGTGTTACAAGTATTTATGGGACAATTTGATTGGTGAAAAATTTCCAGCAGATAATTTCTTCAGCTATTTTGACCTGGACCCCAGTTACTTGTTATCAGATGACATCAAGCAATTCATCAGGTTCTCAGGATTGAATGCAAAGGTGCCATGCCTCAACTTTCACTTTGAATTTTTCTTGTTACATTTTAGGCACTAATTTGAATAACCAATTATTTATGGGAAAGCATTCCATTCCATGAGCAGTACAGTGCTAATCTACTATACTGAACATTCCAAGTCATTACTAGAATTATGATCTCTTTCAACAATGATTTTTGTAATTCTAGTATCTTTGTGAGTTTTGTAACATGGCTTCTGTTTGTAGACCTTTGAAGATGTCGTGAAATATTTCAAGGTCACCTGCCATACGTTAGCACGGTCTCAGGAACAGCTGCTTTTGAGGTAAACATGAGTCACAAACTAACCTGCACATAACTGTAATACTGATTACTGAATGCCTAATCAGTTATCACTACTATTTTGTGTTATTGCAAATGACATGCTAAACTGGTGCAGATATGAACTACAAGCAGATAATTCCCTTCTTGAAGAATACCAGTTCTCTTATGATGCTGGGTGGTTCAAGGATCAAATTCAGGAAGTTCTCAGCTTCTGGCGAGGATCTCGGGAGCCTAGGTATGTGAGTGAAGAAGAGAGGTGGAAATGCAGTTTCTGCAAATTTGCAAATAATTGCCCTTTGAATGCTTCCACATCAAGGTGTTGCTGACTAATGTAGCACTCAAGATTGCTATAGGTCAAAGTTTGGTGAGATTTTTTTACACCTGACTGGAGAACCAATCGTAGTGATGAATTTGAACATTTGAAGCGCCTTACGTTCATTCCTTCATTTCTTCTTTTTATTATTTGATGGTGAAGTGTAGGTCAATGTAAGAATTCACTCTATGCAGCTGCAATATTGTAACTTACATGCTGATCAGGTTATTATAAAAAGAATCATTTTCTTGTATGAGTTCACTTCATGGAATTTGCTTTTGTGGATTTAGACTTCAAATGTAAATTTCTCATGATTATCGATATTTTGTGTTTTTTATATGATCTTGTAGCATTAGGATTTCACTTATTTGTTTGTTTTTTTTTCTCTGATGGTCTTTAGACAGAATGATTTTGTTGGGTGCAATACAACAAACTCTGAAACTGCGTTGCACTGTTCAGACTTTAGAGGGATCTTGACAAAAAGAAACATGTGGCTCGCATAAACAGAAGACTTGTTTACATACAAACACCAAAGGTTTCAAGTGACAAATCGATATAGTTTTACAGAAACAACAAATGGAATGGACTGGCAGGGTAACTCACGAATCTGCTAAGCAAATAATGTGGTTATAACTTGGGAAAAACAATGCCGACAACTCATACAGCTGACATATAATCTTAACCTTTGCTTCACTGGATGAAATATATCTGCAGAATCCATTGCCCATCATGGTACCTGCTGCCATGTGAGTCACTTGCTTCCACCATTGATCACCAGGGCCTCTGGCTGTGGAGGTTCAGCAATGTCCTTCACCACACCCTCCACCTTGGGAGGTCCAGAATGCCGCCTCATCGGAGACGGCGGCACCATTCCAGCTTGGAAGGACAGCTTCTTCTTCACTGAACCAACAGAGCCTCCTCCTCCTCCTCCGCCTTTCTCCGGTGTCTCTGCACCATCAGTAACCACTGATCCCTGGAGCCGCAGCTTAGCTCTTGCAGATTTCGTGGGAGCCATGTAGCTTGGCACAGACGGGGAGCTCGCGAGGCTCTCGTCGTCGCGCACCGTCGAGGTGGCTATGCTGTGCCTCCTCGGTCGCTCAGACTGGACGCTGAACACGCTCCTCGCGTCGTCATCGACGTGCGAGAGCCCGTTCTTCGGTGTCGCGGGCTTCTTCTTCGCAAGGATGGGTGACACCTTTGCTGTCGGAGTTGATGGGGATTGGCGGGAGGCCGGACGGGCCAGCTTTGGAGTCGTCGGTGATGACTTGTCCGGCTTGGATCCCCTTCGGTTGAATGCTTTTGTGATCTCACCCTCTCCAAGGTTCAGGCTTGCACTCTTCACCGATGCGCGGTCAATGTTGCTCTCCTTGTCGGTCCCGGCACGGCCCTCCCAGGGCTTCGCTGCCATCCAGCGTTCCAACCAGCTCCAGCCCCACTGTGGGTTGTTAGGGTCTACAAACATTGGGTTCACAGACCTTGAAGTGCTCTTCCACTGCAAAAGGATCAGAAGTTTTGAGGCATTTTAAGAATGTAGTGTTGGGTGAGGTGAGCCAGAGTACAGATTGGCATCTGCCATTGAGAAGCACAGATACCTACCTGATGCGAAAATGCATACGCCAGCGCCCTCTCTCTTCTTACTGCAGCCTCTTGCCTGCTTATAAGACTTGCCTCGATTTGCTCCTTGGACTGAGTGCTGTCATCCCACTGCTCCCCCATCTGGTATGATTCACAAATGCAGTGTGTTTAATGATCCCAATGGTATTGTTTTATTTTCTATAACAACTGCTTACTGCAGTTTTCATCAAACAAAATTACACAAGAGCTGATAACAATAGGGGTGCATGAAATATTCTTGATGAGTATGCAGGGCTTTGAGAGAGGTTTTGCCTACCCTCAAACTCTCCAGTTCCTGTTTCAGTAGGAGCTGCCGCTGGAGGGCCTGATTCTCTTCAGACATCTTCAGCCTCCTTGATCGTATCTGTGACTGCACCCGTGCTAGAGTCTGCATGCAGCGCAGAGTGCTTGCAGCTTGACGCTTAACCGAGTTACCTTCAACCAGTGACTTCAATCTGACAAGTCCCCTCAGAGCTCGTAATGCCCTTCTTGCCTGTATTATTGCAGCGACAAAACGATCAGTATATTATTAGAAGTACAAAAAGTACTTTTCACTAGGTCAATTTTAAAAACCTGCTATCATGTTTTTCAAGGAACAAAATATACTGCTCCCAAGTCGACTTCAAAAGATGTTATCTTTGTATCAAGGGACAAAGCATATCAATAAGCCTGACCAACAAATCCATCAACATCAAAAAATGATTTAAGAATCAAAATTAGTAATGAAAGGTGGCTTCCACCAACTTCCAGTTGATCAAGAACTAATTTCTAATACTTGCCAAGATTGTTTTGTAGTCCATCTCAACAATAATATGCAGAAACAAATAAAAAATAGAACGACTGCTTCAAAGCAGAGGGAGCACACTATATTTACAGTTTCTGGCAGGTGCACAGGTCACACAAGAAAAGTTTACCCCTGAATCATAGAAGATCATTTACCACCCAACATAGTGAAAATAACACAGGAACTGTAAACACCTAAGATACCTCAATCAAGTGTCCCACTTCAAAGTTCAAATTAACAGCAACCAGCCAACTACCAGTTGATAGATTGGCGAGCTGCCAATACCTAAAACTATTAACAGGAAAAGAGGAAAAAATCTCAGGATGGCCAGTTGGTCACCAGCAGACATTTGCTTGCCTGTGCAGTCATGTTGATGAGGAGACAAAATCATAAACTATACAAGAACTGTTCTTTTAACAGCCGACCTCAAATTGAAATGACCTAATCAGCAGCCAGCAGAAGTAAAACTCATCGCAACCATCTTTACAATATTTGCACCAGCATAGTGATGAATGAAAGCAGCTGATGAAATAAATGGCCACGACATATTCTCAAACAACTTAGGAAAGTTCATTCAAAATGGCATCAAATTCACATTACCAGGTAACCTCGGAAGGCAGTCTGGATCTTGATTGCAGCTTGCTCTTCCCTTGATACACCCAACGGCAATGCCGATGTCTGTGCGGGGATGGGGACAGGGGGAGGGACAGTATCAGGAACTGCCTCCACAGTAACATGCTTGCTTTGCTCCTGCTCAACTTCATGGACCTTAACCTCTTCAGTCTGTTGAACAGGTGCAGGAGCTGGAGGGGGTGGCACCGAAACATTGACTTCCAGAGAAGCAGAAGGGGTTAGATCTGGTGGGTTTGGGTTGCTAGCTGCTAATTTCCTCCTCAGCCTCTGTTCATTTCAATGACCAAAGTTTGAATTGTTATTGCAGCTCAGTTCAAATAGCAGTAAGACAAGATAATTGCAAAAGAGAAGATGATGATTTGGTCATATGTATCAGTGAAGACAATCAATTTCAAGAGGAAATGTGTTATGTATGTAATCCTTATCAATTGACTGAATGGCAAGTAAAGCATGCTAATTGAAACCATGACATGAGTGGAAATTCCTTAAGATTCTGAATTTGTATGCAATGGCCAGTAGAAGGAAGAACATTTGACGCCTCCCTTACAGCAGCAAGTGAGATTTTGACGAAAACCAAGTCGAAAACTAGAACCAATGTGCTAATTGGAATAGAAAAAAAATTGAAACTTTGCTCCCAACACAATCCAGACCTCACTGAAAAAACAGAATTGTTTGCAATTCAGAAACTCTAAATCTCGATCGAATCCGGACTAAACTTTCTATATTCGAAACAAGCTCCTAAGGAAGCTGGGTCCCAAGATGCATTTACCTCCTCCTTCTTCTCCTTGGATTCTGGGCTGAACACCTTCTTGACAGCTCCAAACCACTTCCCCTTCTTCCCCATGGCCCCAAATTCCTCTGAAGAGAACCAAGAAAATTACCGATCAGATCTGCAACATCCAGGACGCCCCTCCAGATCTACTCTACAAAACAGGCACAATGGGACGGCAGGAGCCACATACAGAGATGGACGAGACGGCACGACGCGACGCTTAGAGCAAGAATCACCAAATCTTCCTGCGAAAGGAAAGAGAAGATAATCTCTTTCGGATCGTGCGGCAACCACAACAAAGAAGGGTGCCTGTGTGCGTGTGTCAGATCGGTATGAGAGGGCAGCTGAATTCTCCTCCTCCAGGAATCTGCACAAATGCAATCATGTGGGTGGTGGTGGTGGTGGATGAACAAGGAGGAGGATTGCAGCTGGAGCTAGGACTGACAGGAGGGCACAGCCAGCCCAGAGCCAGCCAGAGCTTGGAAGTTGTTGTTGGTAGTAGGGAGAATGGAATGGAGCTGGGAGGGATCTCTTGGATTGGAGTGGTGACTGGTGAGAGCTGAGAGAGAAGCTAAAGAAAGCTCCTTTCTTTGTGTACACTACCTTGGTGCCTCTTGCAGTTCTCTCTCTCTCTCTCCACAATTCTGGCTGATGAGAGGTGATAGAGAGAACGTAAAGGAAGTTTCTTTGTGTACATTACCTTGGTGCCTCTTGCGGTTCTTGTAATTCTCTCTCTTCTTTCTCTCATCAGTGGGAGGAGGACTGTGGACAGCTTGGAGACAGAAAAGTGTGAAATAATAATAGAACTGGAATCTCCATTATATGTATACTATGAGAGGTTATGTTATTTTTATAAAAAAAATAAGAAAATACAAAAAGTATAAATCATGTCAAAAAGATGTTAGTGGAAGAAATAGAGTCGTTCAAAAGTCTGTAGGTGAGGAATAAGGGAGTACAAAAGTAACGAGGGGAATAAATTATCCTGAAATCATAAAATCACTTATATTTTGAAATAAAGTTAAAGCGTAAATTTTTTTATATTACGAGATAGAAGGGTATATATTTTTGAAGGCTTCCAATTGTGTGATTTATTTTGGACTTATGTGCTTATGTGTATTTATGTATTGTTAAAAACATGATAGGATCATGTCAAGTGTAAGTGGCACTGAAGATATAACAAACTGCACGTAATCATCCAAAACACTGAAGTTCTAACTAACAGCATTCTCAACTTTGAACTCTCAAGCCATAACACCCACAAAGCAAATGAGTGATTATCATTTGGATTAAAGTAAAGTGCCCTAGCGGTACTTAAACTTGTGTGTATATGTCATCTACGTGACTACGTCCCTGCACTCTCAAAATATATTTTTGGGTCCTTGAACTTGTCCGGGGTGTCATATAGGTCCAAACGGGCTCCGACCCGCTCCATCCGCTGATGTGGCATGCCACGGTGGCGCCTACGAGAAGGGAGAGAAAAGAATAAGGAGGAGAGAAATACTAATATGTGGGATCCACATGCACCACCAACATGTAGGCGCCATGCCACGTCAGCAAATGGAGCGGGTCGGAGTCCGTTTGGACCTATATGACACCTCTGGACAAGTTCGGGAACCCAAAAATACATAATAAGAGTTCAGTGATCTAGATGACACATGCACACAAGTTTAGAGACTGCTGATACAAGGGATTAGTCGAGGAAATACAAGTTGCAAGGCCTGGCTTTCATCAGGGCCCTGCCTGCTTGTCTGAATGGCCATACCACCCAGCATAGTTGAGACTTGCCTTCAGTCATAAGTTACTCTCTATTAAGTGAGTGCTTCATCAGCTAGCAAAAAGTTGTGTCAACATTAATCAGTTATAAATATACTCCTTTTTAAGCTGTGACAAAATAAATCTTGCATCACACAAATAGTGTGCAATTAGTTTTGCAGTATATATAAATCCATAGCAGCTTTAGTATCAAATTATTTGATGTGCTAGGAACAAATAAATTATCTAGGATGGCTGTTAGTTCAGTATATTGCAGTGGTATCCTGAGAAAAAAATATATGATGATAATGAACAAAACAAAGCCTATCATTCTATATGCCAAGGTGGCAGAAAATTATTTGTTGGATCATTTTGAGAACAATGTGCCAACGCATCATCATAACTGTTTATATTTCTTTTTCATGTTTATATGTTGGCCTCTCATATGCATGTCTCTTGTCCTGGCAGACTTTAACAATTAAATATTCAATCTTATCATAAATTTCTCTTCAGGTACACATCAAATTACTGTACTTCTCTAGGTATAGCATGTCTTTTCTTTTGCATGCACTCTTGGGAAATTTCATTTCACACAGTACTTTATTTTCACTAGCTCCTGCAAAACAAAAAATGCAAAATGTTACATGTACATGCTCCTAACCAAGTTACGGTAGCAACCATTCATTCTAAATTGTTAATTAAACAATCATCAAGGTCAAAATATCTGAAAACTAGATAAAGTACATGCATGTGGGGGTGATATGTAAGATCATAAGCATGATTAATATTTTCTGATGAACAATTGGCTTGCGATTTGGTTTATAAATTGAATTTGGTCTGGAAACAATTAAGGTGTTGGTGCGAGTGTGTGTAACTAATGTGAGTCAGGTTGTGATATCTGTGCTCGGAAACGGTTGGTTTGTCTCTAGTTGTGCAGGTGACTTGAGGTCAATATCGGTCAATGGCGGTGAGATCGTGACTAGGCTCAGGGAAGAGCTGAGGTCCGGACGATCGAGGATGCCAGGTGACGATATTGAATACGAGTTGGCACATGGTGGAGCAACACCGTATGGGATGGAATCGTAACGGGCTTCAAATGTTGTGTGTGTAAGCGCCGAAAAAATCGGGAAGTAAATCGAATCAAAACTGGATGAGAAAAGGAAGGAAATTTGCTATATGTTCGGACACTGTAGCGGCGTCGGATACTGTAGCGCACGATACTGTAGCAACCGGATTACTGTAGCGCGCGGCACTGTAGCAACCGGGTCGGATTACTGTAGCGCGGCGGGTACTGTAGCAGTCGGACTACTGTAGCACGTCTGATTTTGGCGTGTTGGATTTGATTAGGAAAACTAAGAGATGAGCCATATTAGTATAAGGAGTCCTACTCCTATTTGGTGATAGACTTTTCGATATAAATAGAGACCGAGGGGTATGCCCCCGGTGTGCTTTTGTGAGACTTAGTTGTTGATTCTAGATCGACGATTTTGATAGGAGTGCTGTTGGTGCACTTTGTAAATACCAGTTGATGCAATAAAGTCAAGATCATTCAATCTACGGTTTCGGCTTTTATCTACTGGTGATTTTTTGGATTCCGACGATCCGATCGACGTCATAGGAGTGGCGCGATTCGATGATCTGCTCGGCGGCACATGAGCGGCGCGATCAAGATAGCGGTGATACAGGAGCGACACGATCAAGGTAGCAAGCCTGTGTCAATTTCTTCGACAGAGGTAATCTTTTATTCCGCGAAAGATTTTTGGGTTTTGTTTTTCCCTACCATTCACCCCCCTCTGGTAGGTTTGTTTGATCTTGTTCGATCCTACACTAGCTCCTGCAAAACAAAAAATGCAAAATGTTACATGTACATGCTCCTAACCAAGTTACGGTAGCAACCATTCATTCTAAATTGTTAATTAAACAATCATCAAGGTCAAAATATCTGAAAACTAGATAAAGTACATGCATGTGGGGGTGATATACATATATCAACCCTGAGTTTTTTGTCTTGCTATCTCAGCAAATATAAATACATCTTTTCTGTACGAATGGCCTAGTAGTAAATACATAGTTAACTAAAACCCCAAAAGAAAAATTAAACTGTCTGACACATTACAGGTCAAGCACCAGTGATCATGGTCAAAGAACAGTAATGACACACACGTATAATTAATTAATTAAAATTATATATACATAGTGCAAGTGAGAGCCAGCCACCCTTTCATTGTGTTTCCCATCAGTGATTAAATAATGTCACGAGTTGCAAAGCGACAGCCTAACGAGCTGCATCGATCATATCATACACACACATTAATCTTATGTTTATGTGTATGTATCTCTTCTTTAATCATGGTACCAGAGTCGCTTTTAAGACAGATGGAAGTAATTAATCACGGAGCAGTGTAGTGTAGTGTAGTGTAGCGATTGCATGCTTGTAGTACTACCATTTTTTTTTTTGCACCAATGATGCATATGCTACTTGATCATATCATTGTGTGCCACTAGTGCAAATAATCCCCACTAATTAAAATGTATATGTTCATGATGCATGATATCTGAATTTAAAGTTAGTTGTACTGGTTTAATTAATTAGTGGGTGATGAGAAATTCGTCTTCAGTGTTGTTAATTAATTAATTGTTTGTGGTCTTTTTTTTTTCTCAACGATGAATAGATGAATGCACATTATTTTCGAGCTAATAAACAGCGTGATTTTAATTGCAGAAACTTTCTATATATTACTTTCTTATACATGGTACCTTTTAAAATTTAATTTTCAACCTTATAATTATTAATGAATTTATACTCTCAAATAATTATGATGACGAATCATGTATGTATGGAGCTATTCAACCATCCATCGCAAAAGAACACAAGTTCCTTCCGGGTACTTATCAAATAAATTGGATTAAATTTCTGGCAAACTGGATGTAGTAGTATTAATCCTTTCCACGTTGGTTCATGTAAATTTCATCCCGCTAGATTGATGAGGTGATAAATTTATTACGCTTAATTGTGTTTTCAAAGATCCAAATGATCTATCAAAGATATATATGGATCAATGGATAGGTAGGAGGGCGTTTTCTGCTTTGAAAAAGGATGATGCATACCTACCTATCCATCGTCTCTCTCAAAGGTGGTTGTTGCTTTGCATTGCATTGGCTCCCCTCTTTTTATTTTTTTCTCTTTTTTAAGGGGGAGGTCTTCTCTTTAATCAACTTGCCCCTCTCTGTGTGTGTGATTTATCACTGGAGATGAAAGCTAAGCACACAGCTTTTCTCTTTCTTCTTTTGAAATCTTAAGGGCGAAAGGCACAAAGTATCCTAATGATGCCCACCTCGTCGATGGACTGCCTTTTTTTTTGCATTTTAACCCTTTCTAAAGTTTATTTCATCAATGGATTCTTAAAGAAAAACTCATTTGCAAAATGGATCCATGGCTCGCAAATAATATCTCTGGCGTAGAGATTATACTCCGTGGCACTATTTACCTTGACATAGAGGATCCCTACACATGGGGCACTTGAGTTATGATGTAAGGTTGAACACCGATGTGGTATAGGCTTGAGCACAATGTGTCTGATTTCGAGCCTCTACACGTCCGTTTGCGTACGAATGCTGACAACTTGCAAAATTAATAGCAATAACAAGTTATTATTTTGAGTGGTCATATTAAGATGGAATAACAATCGAAGGTTAAAGGTGTGCTGTGGCCGAAGGTTTAGTGTCGAGACAGACCACGACAACTTCTATCATATTTTAGTGCCATGAGGTGTGAGTGTAGGTTTCTCGACGTGAGGTTAATGTTATCATGATGTATAATCTTAATGTAAAATATATCGGCACAGAGTTTTGAGTCAATATTTATAATTGGGGATTATCTGATTGCTAACTTTATTGGCCAATATAATGTCAGTCACAACTTAGCCTCTAGCCTAGAATATAAGATTGGCGTACAGAGGAAAAAATGTAGCTAGTTATAATTGTAGCGCAAAACAAACCAATAAAAATTATGGCATACGACCAGAGCTGCTAAATAAGTATAGTTTTAGAGAGGATCTATTCGTAAAATAGGAGTTAGAAAATGATCAAAATGCTGAAAGTCCAGTCTCGATCGACAGATGAACAGAAGAAATGGATATATCGTTGGAACAAGTGTCGGTCGTTGGAAGTACTAGCTTGGATGGATCTTAGCTTGCTTGTGTCAGTGTCTATGTGTTTCAGAGTTTGTCTGCATTAACGACAAGTTTATCTTTCAGAGTTTCAGGTGTCTTGGATGCATACATACCTGTGTGTATCTGCAAATTTATTTCCTGTTGATTTTACGCGCTCTCACTCTGCAGTATGCTCATATTAATAAACCAAAATTTAAATTTTAAAACTTAAATTTAGAGTTGATTTTAGGGTTTTTATCATATTATTTTTTTAACATTTGCTTTAGTTAGATAAGAACACATATAAAGATTTTATTCATAAATCATTTTAATCATTAATAAGTTGTTTCATTTAAACTTAATTTCAGCGAAATAATAGGCTGGATTGAGAAAATGGCATATTATTTCATTTTGATGTGGAAGGGTGCTGATACCCACATATAAACAGTGAGTGAGTGTCCTGGAAACATAAATATATGGGGCAGTTACATTCTTACCCATATTTTCAACTCTATTTGTGATTTTATTCTTGCCTTTTTCAACCTTATGATTCTGTCTTTGTTTTATTCAAACTGGAGCTTTGTGTTTGCACATGTTATGTTAGAGCATCCCAACAACTTATCTATCCCATTCTCCATTCTAAAAATAGAGGATGAAGAATACAAATTAAGCTCCAACAGAATAGCCATCTATCTCATCTATTTTTAGATGTCATTCATATTGGAATGATCTCTATCCATCCTCCAACAAGATATAAAAGATGTCATATATAGATGATCATGATCTGGTGGAGTACAACGAGATATGAAGGATGAAATTGTTTTAGATGATCATCCAAATGAAGATATGAATGATTAAATTTAGATGAGTTACTGGGGATACTCTAGGTACTCTTAACGGTGTTAAAACGCATGTATGCTATTTGCATATTTGCCCTACTTTTTGAGGACTTTATGATTTTGTCCCTGTTTTCGTACTAAATAGTTTGGCATTGATTTTATCCTCGTTTTGACATGAATTCACAAATCCGGTTTCAATATCATGTAAAATACTTGACATGAATTTGGACCTTGTCTTGGAACAGGGGCAAAAATAAGATTAAGTTCAAAAAATTAACGGCAAAATCATAAAGTTGAAAAAGTTGAGGATAAAAATCACAAATTAAAAACAAGGATAAGAACGTGATTACCTCTAATTGTATCATAATCATGAACAGTAAGATGGATGCAAGCATGTATGGGGCTCACGAGTATTGCACAGATGCTTCTGTACTATATTTTGATTCGATCGGTGATATTACTTTTTTTAAGAGAGAAAACTCGTAATTTTTCACATCTAGACACGTTGGTAGCATTTAAATTTACATGCAAATCTAGGGCATCGACTGTAGTATGTACTCGTGAATTTATTGAATTCTTTTGGCGCTGTACTAACGTTTTTCTGGACCACAATATAAATACAACTCGATCTGCATGTGTCTGTCTTGATAGTTCATACAGTAGCACAGCATATATATGCATGCATAAACAAAAGTTCATTTTCGTCTTGAGAATATCTTTTTAATTTCTTTTTATTGGTCTCTTATAAAGGTATATGTTTTTTTTGGTATGGCCACAATAAAAAGTCACTATTTTAGCAGCACAACATTGCTGCTACGACTGACAGGGTAGATGAAACCGGCGGTTTCTCCGCAGCAGTTACCACGACTATCGTGATAGCCGCAACCATCATGGCAAGAAACCACGGTAATTGTGCTCCGTTGGGCGGTGGTTTCGAAACTCTCGACGGTAACGTAAAACCTAATGGCTTATACCGCCATGATAAGGATCTATTTTGGGAGCTTTTGGCTATTGCAGCTTTTCACATAATCTCTAAAAGTCACAAGCTCCTTCAAATAACGCTCAGCTTATGAGAATTTAGTGAGAATTTAGAGTCGCAGAATCCAGAAAATAAATTCGAATTTTGAGATGCTAGCTTATCACCTGTTGTTTCTTACGATCTTAAACTCTCCAAAGAAAACCTTAGGCCCCATTTGGTAGAGCTCTAAACTCCAACTCTAATGTGAGTTATCTCATGTGGGAGCTAGATGGTAGTTAAAACTATTTAGCTAGCTTGGTCAACTCTAAAACTCTTTTTAGAGAGGATAAAAGCCAGGTTGACAATATATTATTATTTTTTGATGAGTCGTCTCCCACTGAAAGTATAAAGCCGTTAGAATCCTGAAAAATTCGCTCCAACGAGAAGTCGAACCCAGGACCTCAGGTGCTACTAAGCCCTTATGTAACCACCATGCTACATACCCTTTCGTGACAATATATTATTATGGTTTTAGGGGTAGGTGAGTGGTAATTTTATGTAATTTACATTAATAAATTAGAGAGTTTTAAGTTGGAGTTGGGAGTTAGAGCGGTGGCAAAGGACCCTCAATATCATGCCACCGTCATATGGCTCTTGTCATTTTGTACGAGGAATACTCATACGCATATAAAGCGATCTGTGTGTTCATTGGAAAATAAATAATTTCCTCACGGAAAATACGGACACAAAAAAAAAACCACAGCCCGGATACCTGTTTATGTGGCGGCCCATCTCACCGTTGATTGAATGAATCGATTAGGGGAGAAAAACAAATAAACAAACAAACAAAAAAATGATCATGTGCTTATTTGTGCTTTACTGGGAAGGGACCATGGACCATGTGCACGCTCACGTTGTGACTAATTGCACTCTCCTTTTTCTCTCTCACTTTTTTTATAATTGATATTTAATCCAAGTAAATAAGTAATGTTACAGACTAGCATCTTCGAGAGAATGCTAATATTTTACTTTACAAAAACTTATATTAGATTCATCTAAAAATATTAGTCATAAAAATTAGACACTCCTTCAACAAAAATCTAAAAATGAATAACATGTATTAGAAACATATATTTTTATCTTAAATTTAGATATCATGCTCTAAGTGAGCAATTAATTTAGACTCACATAATTAAGCGAGATTCTTTTGTGCAAAGATGTCCTAGGCATCTTATGCATGACCTGTACAGAAAAGAGAGTGCCAAAAAATGAAAATGGCGATCAAATTTGATAAAGCGTTCTTCACCGTGTTCATCGCAACCATAGCCACTCGGTTTGTTTGCTTGCAATACACTTTGACAAAAGAAGAAGAAAAAGAGAGAGTACGAGGAGACGTGAATCTCGATGCACGTAGCTGCCATGCCCATGAAAGCTTGTCGCTGTAAAACTTGCACGAGCAATCTGCCAATCTGAATCTGCTGCAGCCTGCACTGCACTCCTGCAGATCCCACAGCCACATTCCCCCCATTTTTTCAGGCCAATCTGAATTCTGATTTATGAACATGACTGTTGCTATCACTAGTACTAGTACTACCTTGTCTCCATGGATCAATTCATGCACATATATGTGTACGGAGTAATTAGCATCCGATCGAGACAGCAATCACCAGCCTCAAAATTCTCATTTTTACAGTGCCAGAATGAAAGGGAAAACAATGTCAGAATATACAGATTAACAAGAGTTGTTTCCTTTCTTGTGTGTTCTCTCTTTTCCCGGATCGACAGGATTTCTGATAAAGGCTGTAATCTTGTGAATTTTCATGTCATTGCCAAATTTTCTTCCACATTTCTACAGTGTATTATTGCAATCCACAAAGGGAATTTGCTGAGGCAACACCCCCTCACAAAAGATTACCCAGGAGAGGATAAGAGAAGAGTTAAAGAATCACAAGTAAATCTGAATAAATACTATTGCTTGGGGGGAGATTTTCCGCAGACAATTCATCATGACCCCCAAACTAAGAAAGAAAACAAAAATGAGAGAAGAGAAAGAAAGAAGAAAGAAAGGGAAAAAAATAACCAGTGTAAAACAACCTTCTTCCTTTTCTTTTGTTTTCACCACATTTACATCAACTCCCCAAACTCTTTTTCCCTTTCTGCAGAGGCCTCTTGCTTCTTCTCTCCCTATCTTCTATTGTGAGTTTTTGGCATAGTATACTGCCAAACCATGATCTGGGAGCAATCTGAGGGAATCCCCTTTAGCTTGTTCCTGTCTTCCAATACAACCTCTTGCACAAACTTGATGGAATCCTGCAATCACATCAAGAAAAGTATATCCATTATTATTTGGGAGAAGGAATATTTAACTTTGGCTTGATTGGTGCATGAATTCTAAGCAAATTATTATTCTGAATGTCCCCTTCAAAGAATTGTTGCTGGCTTATGATGAATGCAAGAAAGGTATAATGCCATCAGCATCAGCTCATAATTCAGAATGAAGCTCACAAGTTTTATATCAATACACATCCCTTGCAAGTATGGGCTAGTAAGAGATTGCTCCAAGTCCAGGACATTAAGGTGGTTGTGAATTAGGATTTTTCTGGTGCAACTAGATTTGAGCTTAACTCAACTGGAGAGCAAGGACTTTGATGAATGATTAAAGGGCTTGATTATCTTGTTATAATCAGCAAACACTGTGGTGATATGCTATGGTTTATGGCAGTGTAGCTTTCAGTATCACTGGTGGGATGCAGCTCAGGGATGTGACCAGTAGGTCAGTAGGTGACTTGAACAAGAAAAAAAATCAGAAGTTTAAGAAAAGAATGCATGAAAGTGATGGTGGAACATTTGATTGCCACCTGTTGCCCATCATGTTCCATAGAAAGCAAAGTCAATAATTGTATAACATTAGGGCAGTCAAATCAACTCCGAAAAATCCGTATTAGTATGAAACAATTTATACTGAAGTCAGCCAGTCAGATAATATATCTTTTCCGAAATGTCCTTTTATAAATAGGAAAAACAAACTCCATTTTTGCTAGGAACTACACAACTTTAAGCATTTTTTTAAAAAAAAATCAAGTAATGTTTACCGGGAGTCTTTTCTATTTATGTTGATCTATAAAGGAAGACCTTGGGTTTCTAGTAAGTCTCATAGTCCCCTCCCAAAAGGTACTGTATCTATTCAAACTGCCATATGCTTGGTGAACAGTAACTTTCTTTCCAAATAAAAGTTCCTAACAGCTCTCAAAATATGTAATTTCAGATATTTATTTAGAAATCAATCTGTTGTTAATTTTCAGCTCCAGAGAGATATATTGCTGTTCTGCCTGTGTAAGTGTTGTAATATGATATTACTCCTTTCAAACAGACAAATACATGGTTGTTTCAATTATGGGTCAGTCTGTTTTAGGAGGTTCACTATTTGTTCATCATGAGGTGGACAACCTAAAGCTATTATTGCGATATCAGATCCAGCCAAATCTTCCTCAATGTCCATACTGTCTATTACGTTTAGAGTGTTACAGCCTAATGAAGTCTTGCAGAATGTGTGGTGCTATTACTAAAATGCAGAGTGTGGCTTGACCAATTTGATAACATCATTGGGGGATGAACTAACCTGTGAAGTGTCTGGTAATGACGTTGGTCTGCCCCAACGCTCGGGATCCCACAAAATAGAACTGTTGAATGCAAACCCTGAGACATCAATCGTGTGAGCTCGCGTGCCAGCAGCACCAGCAGGATTCAAGTCCGCCTCCGTGTTATATGTCACTGCATGGGTGGTCCCATCATTGAAGTCTCTCGAGAACCAACCAATAACCTTTGAGTCACTGCATAGCGGGCCCTCGACCACCACTTTCTTCTGGCCTGCCGACATTGTTGCTACTGGCCATGTGCCAAACGCCCTGTACATGCTAACAGTTAGAAAAAGAACATACATATACCATAGTAGCGTGCAGTTAAGTAAGCATTATGCACATCTGCATCAACTTCATCTTGCTTAGACAGAATAAAGTGCCAGTTGACTAGAATTAGCATCCACCGACACTAAGCACACATGGGCTAATTGAGTTTGATTTGAAAATAAGAGGCTTCTATCAAACTGAGATATTTTAAGGATGATATATGTTACCATAACTCAAACATCTTCCACATGCTTCCTTCCTGGTAGTGTCATCATAAAGCTAGTACTACTACTATGCTAATTCTTTTCTCACCCATCTCAATCACTAGACACTAGGTAAGGAACACAATACAAGGTGAGTTATTGCATGCAACTGCCTTAATGTTCGTGGGAATAGACTAAACCCACCACTTGCCCATACATGCGGACAAGTGATGAATATTGAATTAAATGGATTCAAATTCCAAAGTTTGAAAGATCTAAAGAACTAGATATAACAAGCTATGGGACGAGGCTATCTTTGACATGAATTCAGACTTTATTGACCACATATTTAGGTCATAAGCAATGTAATTAACAAACTCAACTTGAGTAACAAAACTTCCTTGAACAAATAGTACAAAAATTCTAGCTTCTAGAGAAAAAGGACGACTCTCGAACTCTAATTCCAAGTCAACAGACAGTAACCATGGAGAATTTAAACCCATGCCCACTATGTGTATTGAGTTGAGTGTAGTGCGAGCACAGTATTGTACACTTGCATTTCCTCATTTGTAGTAAAGGATAACTTCTGTGACACACTTCAGGCCATATTGTATTGTTGACAAGGCCATGAAGAATATATGCAGAGTGACGAAGCTAGTAGCTCTAAGATGTGCTTTGGTGCTGGTAGACACCACCAAGCGCCACATAAGCTGATGTGCACGCATCACAAGAGCTAAAAAAAACACTGCGGGTTGGTGAAGTGATGCACTAAAGTTTGGTTGGAAAAAAGAGGTGCGCTTTAATCTCATCATGTTCCCTTCAACACAAAAGCTTGTTCTTCCTGGGAATATTACCACTATTCACTCACATGATATGAGCAGTACTGGTACTACCATAGTACTGAACAAAGTGTATATTTCTTTTCTTTATCAAGGTAAGTACTCATCAAAGATAGGATGTTGCTATTGAAAAAGGTAAAAGAGAAAGGTAAGTCAAATGTTTCAGAGCCATGCAATTTTTAGTTGAAACTTGAAAGACCAAAACTTTGAAGAAATGATATTAATGACAAGATCAATTGCAGAAATAGGGCTAACAGCAACTTTTAGCATAGTTTGGCCGGATAAGAAAACGATAAGAGGCACGACGAAACGTTAGGCATCTCCGCCCATTGTTGAATCAAGTCCAAATGAAAATAGAAGAAAGATTAGCCTGGATTTTAGAGGTTCAGAGCAAACAGAATTGGACATATTAGTAGCGTCCTCTGGCTGCAAGATCACAATATTGGAGTACAGCTACAATGAAAACCCATGTTCAACACCAAAGTGCCAGCCAGAAAATGTTATTTTTCTTCTTCTTTGCAATTATTCAAGTAGGAAAGAAGTTCATCATGCACAATCTCAATGACCAGCCGTTTTGCCGACTCTAACCGAATCCAACACGGCAACTAGACACCATTCCGGAAAACTCTACACCAAAACGGTGGGAAGATCTCATTCTGCATATGAAATGGCCATTCATGGCCATAGAAAGCAACAGATGGTGGGGATGGGGCCTTCTTTTATTGGGAGTTCAATGGTCATGGCCTAACATAAGGTTACTATTTTCTGCCTAAATTATTTTCAGGCAATTTTCTTCCTGCATTTTGCTGCCCACTTTGGGAGCACCAGAATGCAACATTCATTTCATGCTATAGGGAGAGAGATGTGATTCACCATGCATTCTGTTAAGTGGCACAGGGATGGGCCCACATGTCGGTGGCCAAACAGCTAGTTGTACTGAAGCCACTGTTAACTAATTATTTCTACCCTTTATTAATAGATTTTGCTTTGCTCATGGCTCATGAGCCACAGCCACGTTCAAAGTCTTAATTAAACTAATTGGAGTGGTTGCAACATATTTGGTTGTTGGGGCTGAGCAAAAGCTAAAGATTTCAATCTGCAAAAGAAGCATAGATGCATACTAGTTTGTTGGGAGAAAGAGAATAAACAAGGTGTAAAGCTAGATCCAATAATTGACTCCTCACATCAAAGTATGGTGCACAAGATGATAAAAGCATATAGGTACAACACACACTAACCTACTCTAATTCTTCCCACTAATGACAGCTTGTGCCTTTAATGATACGCCCCCAACGAACCACACGGCTACTAAAAATTTATTTGCTTGCGTAATTTACCAAATTAAGAAGTGGTGATTAGTTAAGAGAAGCCCTAGTCGGTGGTGGACATCTGAACGAGAAAAAAATCTAAAATTTATGACCTAGACGGATTGAATTTGAAGGAATTTTTCTTACCTAGATTCAACTCTATGGAAGAACAGCATAGATATGCAAGAAATGGGGATCAAGAAGAGCGCAGATTGAATTGGCAGCCGGGGGAAAACCAATTAAAAGTTAAAACTTTGAGATTAGAAATCAAAAAAGAAGAATCGATCAAGAACCGTTCGGATTGGCACATTCTAATTTGCAATCTAAACGAAAGATTAATAATCGAGCAAAAATGTGAGAAGCCAAATTGGAGAGAGAGGGCTACTGACTCGATCTGGCGGATCTCGTCGAAGAAATGCGCGTCGTAGACGCCGGCGGCGTCGGCGAAGTGGACGACGCCGGAGAGGCGGTGCTTCTCGACGTGGGCGAGGGCGGCGTTGCGCTGCGCGTGCGCCTCGGCGTCGGCGGTGGTGAAGTTCTCCTCGGGCTTGAAGGCGAGGTGGCGGTACATCACCCCGGTGCCACGCAGCACCTCGGCGGTGGCCGCCGCGTCCCCCGCGGGCTCCACCACCACCCACACCACCGGCGGCCGGACCAGCCTCAGCGTGTGCGCCAGCCGCAGCAGCTCCCCGCGCCGCCGCCGCCGCTCCCCGGCGCCCGACCGCGTCGTCGTCACCACTATCAGCATCCGCCGCGGCCCGCTCTCCTCGTCGTCGCCCACGTCCACCACCGCGCCGTTCCCAGCCGCCGCCTCCGCCGCCGCATCCGGCACCAGGCTGACCTGCTGGTTCACGGCGAGGTGGGACGCGGCGAGCTGGTGGCCGCCGGCGCGGTGGTGCGGCTCGCCGCCGCCGCTTCCGGCCCTCCAAGACGACGAAGACGAGGGCGCGAAGCCGGTGAAGAAGCCCATGACGAAGCAGAGTGAGAAATGGAGCAGCGCCTTCTTCCACAGGTGGCTGCTCCGCCGCTGCTTCGGCCTCTCCGGCGCCACAGCCGCCGTCCCCATGGAGGACAAAGACTCAACCTTCCGGATCAAGCAAAGATTCAGGAACCAAACCAATGGAGCTCAGCTCACACCTCACACCAGATCAAGATTTGGAGGGGTGACTGACTAGTAATGCGGTGAGGTAGAAGAAGAGCTCAAGCAGCCAGCCAGCAATGAGGAAGACGATGGTATCCACTACTACTCTATTGAAGCCTCCCAGCCATTAATGGTGGTGGGGTTGAAGATCAACAATCTCCCGCTACTACTCCTACAACTGCAAGAACAAAAAGATATACTAGATCATCCAACAAGATTTGGAGGGTGGAAATAGAGGAGGGGAGGAATGTGCATGGGGAATCTCAACCAAGATCAATCAAGGTGAGGTTTTGAGGAGATAGAGAGAGAGTGGGGGCATCAAGAAGGATGTGGAAGAAATGGGAGGAGGAGGAAGGTTTTGTGGTGCTTGGAATGGTGAAATTTTGTGCGGTGAAAACGAAAAGAAAATGGAAAAAAAAATCAGCTTTGGTTGGTGAGGAAGGGTTTAAAGAAGGCGGGAGGAGTGCGGTGAAACTTGCCTGTCCATCAACGGCCACACCACCATTTCCACTCTCTCATCTGCTGCTAAATTACACCTCACCGACAGAGAATTTCTCTCAGGTTTCAGGGTGAAATGGTAAAAGAAAGTAAAAATTACAGAGTTGCTATTATAATTTTGTTAAATTAAAGATATGTCATTTTTGTTAAATTAAAGATATGTCATCTGATTCCTGTGTCATTGACTCATACGAGTCTTACATATTATCGAGATACCAATGATATATCCTTATTTTTGTAAAATTATAATGACACATTTGTAAATTTCTCAAGGAAAAAAAAAGGTCACGTGAATACTGATTTCTCTTATTCTCAAATGGATGGGGATGGATCTAGTCGCCGTTGTGTGGGGCTGCACCTACACATTTTATTATTGTTGTTGCCCTGTGCTCCATTAGCAGAGCTAATACTGTTTACAGGTTACAACCAAGTTTAATGACGGTGTATGACCAGTGATGAAAAGTAGTATTATGGTCAGAGCTGATTGCTACCCCTCAACTTGGTTGGAAATGGACTGCAGGACTACCGCCACCTGCCTGGATCTTTGGCTGGTTTTGAGGATTCCATTGTGAGGAAGCAGCTCTCTCACACATTCAGAAGCTAGCATCCAAGAACAACTAGCGGTGCCAAACTTTTCGTAATTAAATTCAGAGCCTCCCAGTTTTTTAACTGCATTTCAATTTTCAAGAGCTCCAATGCAATTATAAAAAGTACTACCACTGCCATGGTATAGTGGTATTCTTATTCACCACTTTGGTACTAGTATGTACATTACTATATTGCATAATTTTTACAGAAAGGATTTTCTGGCAATCAATTAGATGATTAGATTGGCATTTACCACAAAGAAAAAAAAATGTTCATAGCCGGATGCAGTAGTAGCAGAGAAGAATATTAGGTGAGCTGCAGCTTTTGCTGTTCCTTTTAATACACCCGTCTAATTCTATTCCTCTCTCAGCTCCCTTAAAGCCAAAGGAAGAGACTTTGAGCTGGAAGGAGAGGAGGCCATTTCTGAGTTTGTTGTGATTGGAACATGGAACCTACTTAAAAAGCAATAAAAAGGCGCTGATTTTTCTCTAATGCTGCAATTAGCCACCAGTGTTCTGTTTGCTGCAAATGTGCAGGAATCTGAAGCAGAGAAGTTTGGCACCAAAAGTAGTATTTGACAAGCAGAATGAGAGGTCTGGATCAGGTATCTGCATGATTCTGAATTCTGATGGTGGCAATGACCCAAAGAGATCAAGAAGAACTTGCAATGTTCTGTGACTAACTAGTGCCATCCATCCACCAAACTGTAAAGCAGTAAAAACATGCATCGATGAGCTTCTTCTGAAACAAGATGGCATATGAATTTGCATGTCCTTCAAGTACTCAGATTCCGAAACAAGATGGCATATGAATTTGCATGCATTATTGTGCATCGATGTGCGGTTGCCACGTCGTAGGACAGGTGCATGACTGCATGGGGCCCACCTGTCAGCCACCAGTAAGTGTCATCAACACATCGACGGTACAATTTTGTGGAATCACGGCACATGGAGACAGGAACTGAATTACTGAGCCACCAATACTTTCAAAATTCACTGCATAGATGCATGCATGATTGCTGTGAGTTTTACTACCATGGAAAAAAAAGTTACTACTAACAGACAGTAAAATAACTCTGATCAAGCAGGGTCATGGATGTAAAACTAGACTAGTTCAGGCACTAAACAGCCATTAATCAACTAATCTAATCTAATCTAATCTAATCATCGAGTCAAAAACAAATCAGAATGCGTGTTAATTAGTCTTTGGGATGGCAGGAGGGCAGAATGTGCTGGGATTCAGACAGCGAAGCTCTCCCTGTCAACCAGGAAAAACTCTCTCTGCTCTTTTTCAATCTCTTTCTTCCTTTTCTCTGAAGAGAGAGGTCAATCTCGATGAGCCCCATGTGATTATGTCCAAAGAAACCAACTTCTTCTTCGTCAATCTCCCCTGTACACGTATTCTCTAAGTTGTAACAGTGTGTAAACAATTCAATTTTTTTAGATGAACTTGTGATCTTCAGTGTTCAGCTGATGATCATGAACAAGAAGTAGTTGAGGAATATTTGTTCGATCTCCACCTACGCGTTGCTTTAGTCCTGTCTTGCTGGATGCTAAGTTAATTAACTAGTAAATTCAACATTTGATCATCATCTCCAACCTGTTTTTATTCAGCAAAGTGATCATCGTTAACAATTTGCAGGCATGGGTATCTTAGCTTGGGGATTGAGACCATGTGTGTATTATTGTGCAAGGAAGTTAAGAGCTAACTGCAGTTAGGATGATTAATCAAGTTGGAGAAAGAAACAAATTTGTAAACCTAACTTGGCAGCCTCATAATTGGTTCAGCAAATGTAGGCTTGGAACTGGAAGAAGAAAAACTCTGCCTTTCCATTGGTCCCTGTATATATGCATGCATGTTGCCAAATGTCATAAGAACAACAGAATATACAATAGATGCATCTATCTATGCACTTAGATCACGTGCCAAAATTGACATGCATGTACATTTATGAGAGATTTTTTTTTGCTCGAGGAGACATACCATTTGTTTTATGCATCCAAAAAAGTCATTAAAAACGAATATATCATATATCACAATTAAACTTACACAAGTTGAAAAAGATAAATATAATTGTGCGTATTATTTAGAGTTATATTAATTGTTTTTGTTTTAGTATTATAAGTCAAATTTGAACTTTATAGTGATATATTACATTATTAAATATTTTACCATTTTTTAAAAGCACTTATGACCTTTTAAGGGACATACGAAACGAGGGGGCGTCAGCTCCAGGAACAAGTAGAATTTTCACATTTTTCAGGAGCTAGCTAGAACTGACTGATAGCACGTGACTGAAGAAATGGATTGAGATATATACGGTGTAACTGAACAAAATAAAGGAGATATATACGGATAATTTACTGCAGTTGGTCCAAATTCTCTGAATAATATCATGCTGAATTGCTGATATTGTATAGCTTGTGTCTGGTCCATCAGAGTTTGGCTTTCGTCACTTTCAGAGTTTGGGAGACTGACGACGACGACGAAGACGATGTGGAGAGTGGAGACAACAACTGAAGAAGGATGGCTCACCTATCACTCTGTCAGCTACTAGCTGCGAACCTGCCACTCGCTCGAACTACTACTAAACTCGTTGGAGCGAGCTGAACGATTATTATCCCGTTTCTGCATTGCAAAATTTATTATGGCTAATCATAGATTAATTAGATTTAAAAGATTCGTCTCGCAAATTCTTTTTAAACTGTCCAATTAGTTATTTTTTTAACTATATTTAATATTCTATACATTTATGTAAAGATTCGACGGGAAAGTGAACATGAAAAATTTTGGGAACTAAATAAGTCTAACTCGTTGGAGCGAGCTGAATTATTATGATCCCGTTTCTGCATTGCAAAATTTGTTACTAGTACAATAGTGAAAATTAATTAATGTGAGGCTCTGGGATCAACGACGTCGTTTCGATCGATCGATCTTCGTCCACTTGCAAGAAAATTCAGGCTTGATCGATCGACGATCTTGGCCGTATTAGCTGTCAGTCACTGTGCTTGATGTGCAGCTCGCCGGCTGTGTGTGCTTCTCTGAATTTGCTTCGATCTATCTGCACCTCTTCTTCTTCTTCTCCGGCTCTCCTCCTCGATCATCTCGTGCATGAACTCTTAATAATTCTCGTTGTTTAGTTGAGGAATGACGACGACTGATCGACTGGATAGTTACTCGTCTGATGATCTGTCTCTGTCTGAAACTTCTTCTTCAGTTCTTCTACTGCGTGGTGGAAGCAAGCAGAAATGCATTGTCAGGAGAGGAAAAAAAGAAGCATCGCTGTCAGAAAAGAGAAGAAATTTCGCATTGGCCGCTTCTTATTTTTCTACCCGATGCATTGTATGAAAAACAGAAAAAAGAAGAAACATGAACAAAAGGACACGCAGAAAGAAAAAGATGCGTCTGCTGATTAACAATTTAGAATGCAATACTTCTATCAAAGTGCAGGCAAGGAGACGTCAATGAAAGCTATGCTGCAACTGACGACTACTGCTTCTCAAGTGTAATTCAACCACTTTATGTAAGTAACAATCAAAACGAAGAAATGTATATAACCTAATTAAACTGTATATTTGTTGATCAAGACAGGTAGAAAGCGAAAAGTTGTTGCTGGGAAAATGACAAGCTACCAAAAATCATACGTACAAGCGACAGTATGGACTACCAGAGAGGCAACATTCCAAAACTCTGAAAACATAAACCTTGAATGCATCAACACTGCAGCAGAAATGGAAGAGATTCACTTATCAAGAATGTGATGGAACAGACCTACCACAGAGAGGAGAGAAGCATCATGATCCAAACTACTGAATGGCTGAATGCTTCCACGGTGAAAAACAACTTGTCAGGGGATTATCTAAGCGACTACACGCAAGGACAATGGCTATCATCTTAAAAGGGGTTCAGCAATTGAAAATTCAGGCAAGTTAAACTAGCTTTGGTTCTTTACTTTACTGCTAATTAAGCAACACTTAGGTGCCCTTAAAAGTGGAGCTATGCACGCTAATCAAGATGGTCACCCAACGACCAAACGCAGACACATCCGCAGGTGTCAATGCAGGCAGACAGATTGCACAAGCTGGTGATGATACAGGCACGGTAAAGTCTGTAACTTGGAGCAGACCAAGAAAGTTGCAGCAAAAGCTACCTGGCTTTAGAAAAAGATTGTTGTGATGGTGGTGGCAGCTAGTTGCAGATGAATATATGCAAAATGGTTGAAATTTTTGGTCTTTTCCATAATATATGCCTTTGTTTTCACATAGAAATATAGAACCTACTGGTAACAAAAATAATTGATCTCTGCTTACAGCCAGCCTTAACAACAATCCAATGGAAATAAGCATATGTGAAGAACAGGAAAAGGCTGCTAACTAAGTAGTTGTTTGGATCCAATGACTTTTTTAGTCCTATGTCTTATCGGATGTTTAGACATTAATTAGGAGTATAACATATAAACTGATAACAAAACTAATTGCATAAATAAAGTCTAGTTCATTAGACAAATTTTTTAAGCCTAATTAAATCACGATTAGCAAATGTTTACTGTAGCATCACATTCTCTAATTATGGACTAATTAGGCTCAATAGTCCAGAGTATGAGGTGATTTTTATTAATAGTCTATATTTAATACTTCTAATTAGTGTCCAAACATTATAAGAACTACAAAAGTCAATTAAGTCAATTAAGAGAGAAACAATAATGCCCTAAGGTTGTTCGGACAAATAAAGAAGTGAAACCACCCTGAAAAGTGGCGTTGCTAATGCTAGGTTGTCATCAAAGGCTAGAGAAGAAAACCTTGTCCAAAAGATGGTGGTGCGGTTACCAACCCCCAACCACAAGTTCCATGTGTGTGACATCTCCTCTGCAATTCTGCATTCCTGCATTCCTGCATTCATTCATACACTACTACTACAGCAAGGTCAGCACCCAGCAGTGCAAATGGCACATGCTGCCCTGAACAACATGGAGCTATAGCTTAGCTAGCCAATGAACTACAGGTTCAGGAATGGTTGCTGGGCAAGAGACAAGAGACCAACCAAAGGGAAAGGGGGGTTGCATTTGCATTTGCAATTGCATCCCTTGATGTGTTGATGTGGATAGTGCAATCAATTACTCAACTAGCAGCAGCAGTAGCATTTACCATTGCTACAGTTCTTTGGTACTCCCTGGGACTGGGGTTTCTGAACTTTGGGAAGCAGTGGCCATCATCTGGCCCTGAAAGAAAAAGTTTCTTGTTTCCAGCTGCACATGCAGGATGACTGCAGTGAGAAATGCCACTACTCCAGAAATGCAGACCTGGCTATTACGTGTCCTTAGAGCATCTCCAAGAGTTGTCTAAAATTGTTAAAATTGAATTTTGGAAATTAGGCTAGAAAATTCATATCTCCAAAAGGTTATTTAAGTTTATTCCTAATATTTATGCAGGCCTAAAATCAGCCCCTCGTACCTTAGATTTGGGGCAAACATATGTGTTTCCAATACAGGTTATTTAGTTTTGGGTTTCTTTTGGAGGAGTATCTAATTTTTATGTCAATATTTTTTTAGATGGATCCAATAGAGGATTTTGGGAGTATAGTATTAACATTCTCATATACAGAGATGCTCTTATTCACATATACACATTATTAATCAATCAATAAAATTCAAGACTGCACTGTTATGTTAGGCCCGAACCCATTTTGACCTATCACTCATATACATCTGCTTAATGTATTTTATGGGAATGGAAAATCGGGGGTTCACCCCCTTCCTATATAAAAAAATGAGTTTTTTTTACCATCTTTAAAAAGTATCTCAAAGTACCACTCTTTTTAGTGTAAAAAGTGTAGTATCTTGAGGTACATTGTATCTTGAGAGAGTAAAAATTTGTACTAAAATTCTTGGTACTTTAAGATACTTTTTAAGTATGATAAAAAGCTCCCCCAAAAGATACATTTTATAGGCCATTTGTCCTTTGGGTGTACTAGGCTAGGCCCATGGACCCAATGGCCTTTTGATGAGGCCCAAATCCTGCTGGGCCAGCACACATCTCTACCATGTATCTCAGACAAAAAACACCTTGAACACTTGGCCTGTCACTACTCATTTAGCTACTGAAATGCTGAAAAATGAAGTGTATTCAGTATTCAGGATACTGTTGCCTCCCTTTTGAGATGGATATATCACATATTTCTAGAGCACTGCCATAGCATGAAGAGATCATATGAGCCCATGCATCATCCATCCAGTGGTGCTTTGAAAAGAAAGAGAAGCACATACATTTCAGTACAATGAACTGAAGAAATCTGAAACCATATGCAAATCAGCTTAGGTACGTAGTGTCCTAATTAATTATTCCTGTGCAGAAACAGGCTGTGTGCTGTTGGATACGTGTACGCATGAACAGTGGCAGTGGTGGCTGCTGGACCATACATCATATCGTCTCATGGGAGTCTGTCTGTCTGTCCATTTTCTCGCCGCGTCTGCGCCGAATTGGAGTTCGGTACACAGCCACCATTTGCAGCAGGAAAATATGGCAGCTAGCTGTGTTTGCATATATGCTAATATGCATGGATCCCACACATGCCCAAAATTTAGTGAGAAGTCTTATAATATAGTATTGGTAGCATGAACTATCATTATAAATATTTGTTTTTTTATCATTCTTGAAAAGTAACTTTAGGTACCAATAATTTTAGTAAAAATTTTTAGTACCTGAAGATACAATGTAACTTTAAGGTACCACACTTTTTATACTATAAGCTGTGGTACCTTGAGTTATTTTTTAATAATGGTAAAATAACTATTATAAATATGCGTACTTATCTTTTTCTTATGCTTATACTTATAAGTTAAAATTTAAATTATTAAATTTAAATTTGAAGCTGATTTTAGAGGTTTTTCATTGTGGTTTATTTTACAGGCTTATGTTTTAGATCGCTAAAAACACGTATATAAAAATTTTGTTTATAAATTATTATTTTTATAAACATGCAGTTTCGCTTATTCCAACGATAAGTCAAAAGATGGGCACCATGATCGAATAGTGTAGATTGATTTATCAATCCATTTAAATATATTAAATTAAAAATAGTAAACTAGTTTTTCTTGGATATTAGGCAAATTAGTCTTTGTATTTTACTGGCCGTCTGCGCAGGAGACGGGATGACGAGACACTAGTTCTTTTTTTCCCGAGACGCTTGGGAGTAGGGAAGGAATCACGCAACCTCCACATGTGTTGCTACTGTGGATCAATTTCATGATTAGCTAGAAGCTAATAAATCATAATTTTACTACTACTTTTGATATTATGGTAAATCTTAAACGTGTTTCCCTGTATTCTACCATAAAAGTTATCAAATCAAGCTAGATCGGTGAAATGGCACAACCACAATGCATGCCTACTTGAGACTATAACGCCTACTGCTACTTCAATTGTTCCTCCGTAAGCATATGAGAAACGGATCCTCTGACTTAAAATTAGAGTGACTGATATATGGGTCATAGACGGTGAGATCCACATGTCAGCCATCCATGTCCCTTTAACTTAAGTCAGAGGAGCCGCGACCATACATATGCTTGTATATATGCTCTCATGCTAATAAACAGTGAATCTTTTAATTAACTAGCATGGCATACATACATACATAAATATATATATATATATATAAAATGTACGCATGCATGCATGGCATGGAAACCTCTTTCATACTTAAACAGAAACAAGAGGGTTAGATGAATGGAGCTGAGGTGTCTTTTTTGAGTTTGTGGGTGTATCACCATACCTAACTGTCGTAGCATCTCATCATCGATCGATCTGCTTCCAATCACTCAATTTCTCTCTCTGTTTCTCCTTTTCTTTTCTTTTTTTCAGTTGCAGACATATGCATGCATTGCAATTTGCAATGCAGTTTTTCTTCATCTATTCTATTCGAGCAGTCTGAATTTCTGACGACGATAACTAATCGGGAGTTGATTTTGCTGATTACGTACGTGTTCCAGGTTGGTATCAACTGATGGGCGCGCGGCTGGCTTCAGAAAGTGCGTTCCAGCCATCCCATTACCTCTACCAAACCTCATCTCTGATAAAATCTCTCATTTCACCACCGTGTACATCTATCTATCTTCTGTCCGATAGACCGATCGAGCATGCGAACCGGATCCTCTGTAGTCGACTTCCCTCTGCAACTGCTATTGACATGTGGGTCTGAGAGGCGCTGGGTCCACATGTCAGCGAGGATGCTCTCTGCAGTCAACTGCAGAGGGATCCCAATCCTCGAGCATGAACCCAAGAAACGACATATTTACAAATAAAAATAATTTATAAATACGACTTTTATATATGTATTCTTAGCTATCTAAAAGTCAATGCTAAAAAAATAAATTATTGTGGAAAAAACTCAAAATTAACTCTAAATTTAACTTTAAAATTTTAATTTTTGGCATATATGTATCGCTACGCCAGATCCGCCACCTCTGACAGCATAACTATGAGAAACCAAGGTAATGGTCAATAATGACCCTCACCTCTGACGTGTCGTAAGGGATGGCATCATTGGTGAGCCCTCCAACTGCAACCCGTCACGAGTAACTTGATACCTGTGACGGGCCGCATAGTTCCAACCCGTCAGAGATATTGTTAAGTCACCTAAAATGGTATCTGGCCTTAAACCGTGTGAGATGAGTTGTGGTCTATATATATCCCTAGCGGTCAACTACTCTCCATTCCAACCTGGTGCACTGTTCACATTTCAGGTGGGATGGTGCAGGGTGATTTTTTGCCAGAAAAAGAGGTACAAAATGAAATAAATATTTATTTTCTAACATGTATTATGCATTGTGTTTTACCCTATTTATGTTATTGATTAGAGATGGACCGAAGTTGAATGTACGATATTTGTCATTCGTTCCTAGAGTATAAAGAGGGGGGTCACTACATTCGTTAGTTTTGCGGATAATGACATGAAAAGTAGGATGAGCAAATATACGTTGTGTCCATCCGCAGACCGTAAAAATGAGAAAATGTTCGAGAATAGTTTATGGGTTAATTCTCATCTCATCCGTAGAGGATTCATGGATAACTAGAGATGTTGGAGCAAGCATGGAGATAAGGCCGTGTTCGGCTGCCCCCAACTACTTATCCAGTTTCTTTCGTTTTTCGCGCGCACGCTTCTCGAACTGCTAAACAATATGTTTTTTGCGAAATTGTTTTATAGAAAAGTTGTTTTAAAATATCATATTAATATATTTTAATTTTTTTATAATTAATAATTAATTAATCATGTGCTACTCTATTACTATGTTTTCCACATCGGATAACTTACCCTCATTTTCCACCTTGCCGAACGCGGCCCAAGAGTCACCTAATGTAATAGCTGATGAAGTGCGGGATATCATATATAGTCTAATTTTAAATATTTTGTCTTAATTTTAGAATTAATACATGTATTTTTCCTTCGCTTTTTTCTCCGTGGAAAATTTGACCATTCTCGTATATAATATGTGGGCACAATTACAATTGCTCCCTGTCCCGCATGCATGAGATGAAAAAGATCGAAAGAAATGCTCAAATCATTTCTATGACTTTTTTTCTCTCAAAAGCTGAATTGGATCGGTAGACTCAGAAACGATAACGACTGATAATAGTATAATATCAAAACACATCGAAACGAAATTATCAGAATAGAGCCCTGGAAAAATGATGTATCATAAGGGCAAGCCAGTTACCATCATGTTTACTTTATACTACATCCGTTTTAAAATATAAATATTTTTAGGTTATTTAGTCGTTTTAAAATATAAATATTTTTAGGTTATTTAGCGTATACTGAAGAGACGTTAGAAAAACTCCCTTTAGTCGCTTCGGTGGTCAGTTTATAATTTTAAATTGATTAGATGTGCTTTCTAAGAATCTGATTAGTTTAGAATCATGGAAATTATTGAAATCTTTGAAATCAATACAGAAATGCTTACATCGTTTTACAAAATTTGAAGCCTAAAATTGCTTTAATTTTCGAACGGAGGAAGCATATCAATGTGAAAAACACATGCATATTAGTGAGATTTAAAGTAATAAGTAACTAAATCGAATAGTTCATAATGATATCGTAGTATTAGTGCCGACGAAACATGATGATTATGATTAAGTTTTTATGTTCTTGTGGATTATCGGTATTATACGGTAATTTCTTTGAAAGTTCTACGTAAAACGGTACAATATAGAATCGGAATACGACAATCGGTATAGAACAGAAACAATAGTCAGTACGGTCGGAATTTTTCGTACCGTTTTCATCGTGCATACACTTTGAGTGCAACTGATTCGACTCCGAAAGCACTTGCGTGTACGTGGCAATCATATGGTTGATTTGGTACACCCGATGGCTTTTCAATTTTTTTTGGTAATTAACTGATCAAAATCAGAGAGCTAGATGCACGATGATTAGCATATACTATATAAAGCCAAATTATCAACTGTGCTAACTTGTATATAAAGTCCACACGGCGACGCATACACAATTATTTCCACTTTAGAAATTAAATTGTCATGCAGTTTCAAGAAAAGAAATCAATGCACAGGAGAAAACTTAGCCCCGTTTAGATGACAACAATTTTGGGAGAAATATCACGTCGGACATTTAACTGAATATCGAAAAAGGTTTTTGGACATAAATAAAAAACGAATTTCACGGCTAGCTAGCCTATAAACCGCGAGATGAATCTTTTGAGACTAATTAATCCATCATTAACATATGAATTACTGTAGCACTTATGACTAATTATGACCTAATTAGGCTTAAAAGATTCGTCTCGAGATTTCTTCCGTAACTGTGCAATTAATTTTTTGTTTCATCTATATTTAATATTTTATTTAGATGTCTAAAGATTCGATTTGATGTTTTTGGGAAAACTTTTTTTTTTAACTAACGAGGGTCTTAATCGTGCATGAGTCGTGTGCTGCGTAGGAGACTAGTAGTAATGGTGGCTATACATATATACACGACGGGATTCCACTACAACTACCATGCAATTGCCATGCCATACACTCACTGATACACATAATGCAAATGCATGATGATGAATTATTTAATTGCAAGCTAGCTAGCTCATTATCGATTTATATATGCGTGTGTGTTTGTTTCTATGAAGAAATAATTAGTTAATCTCTACTAGGATATATAGCTAGGCTAGCTACACGTTTTTGTGGTGAGCAGCATGTCTACGTGCTCAATGTATTTGTATGTTGGCAATAATGATGATTAATTGGTACTATAGTGATAAAATATATATGCGAGTCAAATTGAAATTATCCAAGTTAGCCGCATTTCATTAATTTTTGCTACCAAAGATATACACACATATACATAGATAATTTTTTCAAGTTTATGCTAAATTCTTTTCGTGACTCTGGATTTAGTTTTTGTTTACTCATAAGCACACACTCATAAGCCCCGCATGTGCGCATGTACTACCTCCTTAGAATAGATCCCAGGAATTAATATATATCTGAAATTTCGTTTTATGATATATTCCAAGCTAACTTCCATCCACTGTTTTTTTATTTAACGATGTTGAATTTTAAATCTATCTTAATTTGTTTGTCTTATTCATTTTATTTACAAATATAAAAATTACAAGCTATATTTAAATTACCTTTAGTTATAAAACAAATCACAACTAAACAAATTGAAAATTATTTAAATTTTTAAATAAGATGAATGAGCGGCATGACCTGAAAGTTACATGTGTTAAATAAAAAAACAGACATAGTATTATATGCAGTAAATTAAAAAACAGATGTCAAGGACTGAGAAATGGATAACATGCATGCGTGAGCGTGATAGCTGCGTCGTGTGTACGGGTGGGCGTGCGTAAGTACATACGTACGTGCACATGGATTACGTACGTGCAACACAATTAAGCTGCATGCTTTTAACTTAGCTAATCGTATATACTATATATACCTTTTACATGGCCAGGCATTATATTGTAAGCTCTTTAATTGCTGGTAAAAATAAAGTAGGACTACTTTGGAACCCGGTAAATTCTATGTATATTTTGAGAGACCTTCGTCGATTTATTAATGAGAGTTCAAATAGCAGTCAGCACATTTTTAGGGTTGAAACGTGGAGGATGGGCCTGTTTGGATGAGTATTTTCTAGCTGTAACTTTTCTCAAAAGCTTATTCCCTAAATGGTTCATAATTTGTATGAATCTGTAGTTACAGATGCCAGAAATTGGAGAAGCTAGGTTAAAAAAGATTTTCAGATTATCAAAAACTATATATTAAACATCTGATTCTTCTAAAACTCCCCAAACAAACCTAAAAAGACTCTCTGGTCGGAAGATGGCGGTCGGTTTTAGGGTGCCCCAGGAGGCGGGTAGCACATAACTTATGCATGAAAAAATATCCGGAGAGAGCATGAGAGAGAAGTGCTACAATTATCCATCTAAAAACGACAGATTTTGATAAAAATGAGGTAAACCCTACCAACATGGATCTGCCTGATAGATAGCGAGTATCAACCGTTGCAATTAAATTGGGTCGATCGATCCTCTTCCATCAGCGTGTACAAAATCTTTTCTCCAATTAATCAAAGATCAAATATATCTACAGAGATAACTTCAGTTAATTTTCAGGCAGACTTCAGTTAATTGTGAGACATATATATGATAAGTGTCAGTCAGAGAGTCAACTAATGGCCCTATAGCAAGTTAATGACAGGTCCAAACATCCATTCCTACCAACATTAATTAGGTTTAAACAGTCAGCTTCACTTGGTGATGATCTCTAGCTAGATAGCAGCTCACAGCTGCCACTCTCATCATCTCATCTCTCTCTATAAATACCAGATCAATGGCCACCAATTAAACCACTTAATTAGCTCCACATAGCCAGCAGCAACTAACTAATCAGCAGCTTAGATAGAGAGAGAGATGGGCTCGTCGAGCGACACGGCCTGCACCGTCGCCACGGCGCCTCCCTCGCCGGCGTCGCCGCCGGCGACGGCGACGACGACGACGGTGGTGCTCAGCCCGTGCGCGGCGTGCAAGATCCTCCGGCGCCGCTGCGTCGACCGCTGCGTGCTGGCGCCCTATTTCCCGCCCACCGAGCCCCACAAGTTCACCACCGCGCACCGCGTCTTCGGCGCCAGCAACATCATCAAGCTCCTGCAGGCAAGCAGCAAGCTAATTAGACTCACTCATGGACGTGCGTGGTGGTCTCGCCATTGACGGAGACGTCGTGGTGGTTGTGTGTGCAGGAGTTGCCGGAGGAGCAGCGGGCGGACGCGGTGAGCAGCATGGTGTACGAGGCGAACGCGCGGATCAGGGACCCGGTGTACGGCTGCGCGGGGGCCATCTGCCAGCTGCAGAAGCAGGTCAACGACCTCAAGGCGCAGCTCGCCCGCGCGCACGCCGAGCTCGCCGGCGCCCGCGCCCAGCACGCGCACCTCGTCGCGCTCCTCTGCATGGAGATGGCCGCCGGCGCCGCGCCGCCGCAGCCCACCACCGCCGCCGCCGCCTACCTCGCCGCCGTCGGCTCGCAGCTCGCCGGCGGCGCCCCCGCCGCCCCCGTCGACGCGCTCTACGTCGTCGACGGCGCCGGCGGCATGCAGGCGAGCCCCATCGGCTGGGTCGACGAGCCGCTCTGGACATGAGCTCGCGGCGAGCTGGCGTTAATTGTTAATTAATCCCACGACCAAATAATTAGTTAATTAATTAAGCTGATCCAATTACCCCTATACTACTCTAGTGCATGCTACAAGGTGGTTGGGATTAATATATTTATATATGTGAGATACAATAGTAGTATACTCTATATATCCATGTAAAGTTTACTTGATGTAATGTTACCAAATATAATGCAAAGTTAACCAAAGGGTTAACTAGAATGCATGTCACATGATTAATTAAATTATATAGTTTGTTAAGTTGGTGTTTCAACATTAAAGGGTTAATTGGCTCCTATCATTATCTTTCACAGTTCCCTCCATAACTTACAGGTAATGTTATGTTAACGTAGATGGTTCTACAGCCTAACCATACTGAAGCACAACTCTTTTGCGCGTTCGAGGAAAAAAATACAGCTTAACCATTTTAGATGACCGGTTACAAATAAATGGTTTCTATCGTACAATAAAAACAAATTGCTATAGATTAGTATATAAATAGTGCATGGACTACTAAGTTGTACTTTGGTCATGAAAAAAAGGGGTCTTTGTGGAATAAAAGTTCCATGATCTTGAAGCTGCAACAAGAAGTTAAAAGTATTGACCAATTTTGATGTTACAAGTCATGGCTATCTAGTTGAATATGTAAGCGTGTTGTTCTTTGCTCCAGTACGTACGTCGTTGCGAAAAGGATGTCTTTAATTCCATCCTGTGTTGTTAGGCGTAATTGCATTGCATAAACGTAACTTTCCAAGAGAGAAGATCGAGAGAAATGGATTAGGTCTGAAAAGTTTTCAAAGGCCCCCCCAAAAGAGGTGAAACTATAACAAATCTACTTAGATGTATATAATTTGATGTTTATACCTATACTAATTAGGTACCCTGAACCAGGGAAGGATTTAACGTGGGGACGGCGGGGCTCGAGCCCCCGCTATCCCTGTTAAATTTAATGGAGCCCCACAAAGACTCTCCTAAAATTTTATGGCAAATATCAATAGAAACGTAAGTTGAAACTCTATCTAACTTGTTCATACCCACTCTAATTTTATTGGCTATATCCGTCACTGCCCTGAGCGAATTCTGATTTCATCGGATAAGTTCTAATAAACATGATCATCCAGGTGACCGAACAGTAATTTCTTCGACTAAAGTAAGAAGTCAGCATAATTGCCGGTTATTAAAAAATTACGAATTATACTTATTACTGGTAATTTTCAAATTTATTGGGACTCCAAGACTAGTATATTTAGTTCCAAAATTAGTAATGATTTTATATGGAAACAAAATAAAAGTAAGAATATACACTACGTACAACTTTATATTTACTAATTACAAGCCGATGTCAACTATGAATCACTAATAAATAATTCTAAATTTCAAGAATTAAGAAAATTGCTACATTTTAAATCCAATGAGAGTACAGTTTTTTTATTCAATAATTCCAAATATAAGAAATATTTAGCGAAGGAAAACTATAACTATAACTCTTTGACAAGTATAACTTTGTATTTATTAAATCTAAATGTTGTAGTTATTGAATAAATAAATAGGAAGTAACAAAGAAGACATTAAAGTGGATTCTATATTTAATTTTCGAAGTACTAAAAAACTGTCTTTTAACTAATTGAAAAAAATAGGTTTAAGTATGTAGGAAGTATATACAAATGCACATGTTTCTGACTAGTAGTGGTAATAGAAATTATTGTGATTATCGATTCTTAAGGACATGGTATGTTCAATCTCGTATTCTCATGCTGCCCGGATGTGTAACTAAATCCCAACTAATCAGACCAAAATTACTAGCCAGAAGGCACATAATTTAATTGGTGGCACGCCGCCAAAAAATAGCTCAATTCAAAGCTACTACGTCCAATTACAAATGAACTTGAATCCCAAATTGCCAATCATACATTGAGTTTCTCGATCTAGTTCCTATATGATACTACCTCTGTATCAAATATAAGTATTTGTATATTTATTGGTTGAGAATAAAAGTATGATGGTTTCAAGTAGTATTATGAATAGTATCAAAAATATTTATATTTTAGGATAAAACTAAAATGCTAGAATTACTTATATTTTTGAAAGGATGGAGTATACCCTATCTAGCGTATAAAATAAATACAATCAAATTGTATAGCACTTAAATGAGAAGAAAGGACTAAATGATATGCACGTTGCACACTTGACAGTCTAAACAATGCTCAACTATAACGACCCTACCATAAGCTACTATTAATTCCTCTGTTCATATGGTCTCATGCAGAGAAGTCGATCGATGCATCTCACCGATGATTGGCAGGCCAGGCACAATGCAGTAAACGATTGAATTGATTAATCAAAAAATTATACGAGAGACATATTCATGCCGTATGCAGGCAACAACTGGAGTACCTGTATTTCAAAACGACGTCAAATCTATAATCCCAGTTGATTGACTACTTGCCCTCGATCGTACGGTGTGTTTGAAATTTGAAATGTATATATATTTTATACGACGCATGCCGGCCAAATATTGATCAAATTATTTAAGTTTCAGTACATGCATGCATGCATTCTCCTACTTGGGGTGGCATCAGTATTTTTTTCCCCTTTTTATCTAGCTTCTAGTATTTCTTAGGCAAGTCCCAGGAGATAAATATGTGCAACATGCACTAGTTTGCATCATCTAAATACAAAATAATTAGGAAGAAACAAGTTAAACCAGTATCAAACACGCATTCATGACAGCATGCATGAAGTAGCTCTAGTAGAGAGGAGATATTTGTGCATTGTACATTGACCTAACTTAGGTTTACCTAGTAGATGAGAAAATTCCTCAGCAACACAAGTTGCAGGTTAAAGTACAGGTATCTAACTAGTCTACTCTAACCCTCTAGGTTAATTACATATATCTGCATGAAAAATGCCCATCTCCTTGGTTTCCTAGTTGTCTGTCTAATCATCTTGCATTAGGGTTTTTTTTCTCCCCAAGGTAATTTCTTTCCAAAAGAAATGAGAAGAAGGTGAAGAAGGCAACAAGAGTGGCAACCTAAATAACTACCTTATCTAGACCAAGGTGCAAATGGTTCCAAACCCAATGCCAAACTGGAGCCTGTACATGCCACATGATCCAACCTAGTTTAAATAGCTCATCAAATGTGGAATACAGACATATGCATGATGAACTCCTAGCTTAATTAGGCCGATTTGTAAATGTGTCTAGCGTTGGTCGAGCTGAAATGAAATACAGCCAGCTTTACCACCCCCCCAATTGTTTAGTTTAATTTGGCATGCAGAAGAATCCTTGAATTGTTGGGCAACAGCTACTGTTGGACTTGACCCAAAATCGAGTACAATATTGTACGGTGTATTGTCGGATGGAATTAATACATAATAACAATTTAGGGTTTTGTCAGTGGCATCGTTTTCTTGTGTCACTCGCTAATTAACATGTGTTTCATGGCATTTTTTCTATTTGGACCTACTGTTCTAACAGTTCTTATGAGTTAATTTGATCTCTGAATTAACATGTCATGTATTAGTGGAAGCTAGCACTGTCGAAGCATGATCTGCACTCTGCAATTCTGTTGCAGGGCAGCTGCCGACAATTTTTTTTTCATGCATCACAGTTCTCATGAACATTTCTTGGCATCACCAGTTTTCTCCAGTTCAAAAGTGTTAAGAGTTTTTGTCACCAAAAATTGGGGGAGATTTGCTGATGCATGAGGGGACATGAACACTACCTCTGACCTTTTGCTGAATATCAGTGTACATCAGCAACCAAAACGTCAACTGGAGTCAGTGTCCGTTCATAGGGAGCCTTCTTCAATCCTTTGACCCAGATGGAACACACCCTGCTAAACAACAAAATGATTGCTGATCATGAGGGGTTAGGGTTTTCAGCATAAGATCAAACAAATGTGTTTGAACTGGAGAAAGAAACAGCACCATCTCATTCTCATGCCATAAACTAACCTACCTGGAACGCCTGAATGTCAAAATGCACTCTGCTTTTCTTGACACCACATGGGGGCAGTCCTTGTCTCCTTTCTTTGATCCAATCTTCTCATCTTAACTGGAATCATGTGCTTTGATTGGGCTTTGGAGAAAACAGCTTAATTTTTCTACATGGCAATAGTTAGTTCCTAGAGGTTTTGGACATGTGGTTAATCTACATTGTGTCACTGCATTCTCACTGGCATGCATGTTTTGATTAATTGATGCACATGCCTTATCCTTTCATCTCAGCTTTTGGACTTGGAGAGTGGTGATTCAAAGTTCTTCCCTATCATATGGCATTCTAGAATCTTTAGTGAGCTTATCTGGACCAATGGTGATTTCCAACTGGACTGGTATTATGAGTCATTTTGTTTGTAGGAATTTTGTAGAAAAAACAAAACAAAAATTGCAAAAACCCATCCAAATATCACTCTTAGTTTGAGATTGTCCTCTATGAGTTGATTTGTTGTAAATACCATCTCCTAATTCATTTTAGTTTGAGGTTGCTACCTATCAAACCTGCTCATTTATTCTCGTGACCTTTTCCATGCGTTTTATATGACCTATGTCAATATGGTTACGAAGCATGCTACATTAGTTGATCTTGACAATCAACTATTGCTCTTACTGCTGCAGGGGCTGAATGTGGTTGTCACGTGTGTGGAACTACTCTCACGGTGATGTTTGGATGACTGAGCTTCATCCATATTGCCACACCCTCATAGGTGACATTGTCGATGAGCACGCTCGATATGTGAACCTGGTATTTAGCTATGACACCAAGATATAGATAATCTTCGTTGACCTACCAACTTTAGAGTAGGAGTTGTCTAGCTCACTTGTTCAAGCTCATAAGAACCATGATGGTCATATGTAGCTCACTTGGCAAGAATCATAAAACGGACAACCAGTTAAATCCACTGGTCCAACCTGTCCTACGTCGACTTCTTTGAATTAAGTTGGGTTAGTGTTAGAGATCCTCTCAAACCTTGATGAACATTGCTAGCTAAAAAATATGCGAGTGACCATAATAGGGGGCAATTTCAAACCAAAATAAATTAGAAGAGGGTATTTGTAATAAATCAACTTATATAGGGCAATCTCAAACTTAGAGTGATATTTGGGGGGTATTTGCAATTTTCAAAAAAAAATGAAAAGAGTATGGTTTCAGTACATATACTTGCAAACCAACCTGGCTATACTTGCAAAACGCCACGTCCAAAATTGGCCCATAAAAAAATAATATTGCACAGGGCAACACAACCCATGTAGCCCACTAAGCCCATCTGCATCTTGACCAAAACAGTGAGGCCCATAATATATACGCGGCCCAAATAGAAGGGATGTTTTTTATTACAGGACTTCAGGTTGAGGCCTCAGAAAACATAATTTTGTTCCATAAGAAAACGAAATAATATAAGAGAAACATTGTGATTTTTTTGGACGAACCAAGGTCATATTAACCATCAATCATCAGAACATTGGTCTTCCATCATTTTTCTATAATAATGGGAATAAAAAAAAAGAAGAAAGAGAAGGAACTACAGAACAATACATTCATCTTGTACAAGATAACATGTTCTCATCTAGGAATTATGCCAAATCAAAATCTCCAATAATAATACAGAACAATGCATTCCTAAATGAGGGGGGGGGGGGGGGGGGGGGGGCTACTCTTGTTTCTTGCAGAACTCACCTTGTACCCAATACAGAATTAAGACCTACCCTAAACACTATAGCAAGCACAAAACCAGACCACACTAAACATTCAGAGTTTCTGAACACAAGAACTACTCTCCTTTTCACCACCCAATTAAGTGCAGCTGATTCCACATGCATTTCAGTAAATAATAATAATAATAATCATACAAGAGATTCAGCAAAAGCCTTTAGCACCACCAATTATGGTCTTTTTTTTGTACAGGCAATGGGCAAAAGGCGGCTTCCAGTTCAGTTCTTCTTCAGAACTGGAACCTGCTCGGCTGAGTCTTGGTCATCCTTGCCATGCCGAACGGCTCATCGTTCTCGATCCTCCTGGCGTTGCGGAAGGCTGCACACCCAGCGACGTAGACGACGACGAGGATGATCAGCACGACGATGTTGAGGATGGCGACCTTGCGCCAGCTCTTCTTGATGCCGGCTAGGACGCCTGCCTTGCAGGAGTCGCACTGGAAGCACAGCGTCTGCTGGTCATTGCTCCACTTGCTGCAGTCCGCGTCGTTCACGACGGTTGGAACTCCAGGGTTTGGGGTCCAGTACGTCTCGTTTTGATAGGAGAATGCACACGATGTTGGTGGCTTGCAGCATCCAGACTGCAATTGCAAGGTACGAAATGGTGTTAGTATTCTCAGAAATTATGCATGTATTCTGAACTTCAATCCTATAGGTACAGAAAGGACAAGGCAGCAAATGCATTTTTTATAGAATGCAGTTTTACAAGCTAAATATCATAGTTCATTGACTTGAATAGTGATTTCAAAGAAAAATTAGCATGGAACATTTTTTTTTGTCAAAGCCCAAATCAACATCGTTAACCTGAAATATTCAGCATTAGAATTTAAGTTCTTGCAAATTGTTCATGGAGACAAGTTAGATTAAGCAGACATGGTCTTTTTAAAACAAAAATATGATGCCAATGTCCACTTCACTAAAAAAAAAAGAGTTTTACATAACATTTTTTTAGATAATGGAAAAACTATAATTTATGTACAAGTATATGTACACCCAATATAAATTGATATGAATAGAAGTACAGCAGCACTAGCTTAACAACATAAGCTAAACATGTTAATGTTCCCCTATAGAACACACACATCTGTAGGGACAATCTGTACAATTTGGTTACCAGCTATTCATTTACCATCACCTAGACTGCAAGTCTTGCTGACAGCGACAACCACAGATATAACAGAATAGATAAGAAAATCTCCTATATTGAACACAAAATTGTTGATCCCAATTCAATTACAGATCAAACATGCATATGTCTACATGCAAAGGGAAAACTAAACAATCCAACTCTTAATTAAGGGAGACCATGAACCAAACTTGAATGTTCTCATGGCTAGGTTATGTCCTACAAAGTATGTACCCATGCACATTGATCTATATAAATTTCTTGGCTTGATCAAAATAAACCTATGCATACATGGGCAACAGCTGATTTGTATTAGAATATTAAGCAATCCATAGCATACCACTACACTCTCTGGGGATAAACTACAAGAGAAATGGTATGTTTTTCATGTGATCTGTGAAAATGTAGCCAAAGAAAAGAACAAACAGACTGGCAGTTACAGAAGACAGCAACGAGAATATAAAGGACAAACAAGGCAAGGCTTCCATGGTCCAATTCCAACTCTCAAATGTGGCACCTAGCAACCGGCTTTTTAGCTGTCCTGATCACATTTTGTTGTGTTGGGTCAGAGGCGAGAGAGGCAGTGATCCCTCAATCATGATAATGCTGTGGTCCACCTTGTCTTTTGGTATCCAAAAAAGAAGAGGGAAAAGATAGGAAAATGACCTTGTCCGCAGCTTGCCTGCACACTGCAGATTCTACTTATTACCACTGCAATAGTGACAATTCTGAAACGTCCGAGTATTAGTTGCTCTTTGCACCAACATGGTCACCTAAAGGGAAAAAATAAACGACATGGACAATGACTAAAATCGACCATGCAGTCAATTCTTGTCACTTAAGTTTCTTTTGGTGTGCAGCTTGAAGTTGGAGGTACCAACTTGCTCATAAAAAAGGTACTAACTTGCTTTGAGGGAGTTGTCCACGCTTCCTGAGCAAATAATTCCCTCCAAAAAAACTAATTTAGATACTAATCGTTCATGATTTTAAGTCTAAATCACCCAAAAGAGTATGCGCTTAGGGCGCACCACATATAATTCAGACAAAATTCCATTTTGTGATGTGAAGCAGTTCGATGAACAATTAAAGTAGGAAAAAAAGATTGCTTTCAAAGAAAGGTATCTGGTGGAATCGAAGGACGGGCGCTGCTAAAGGTTGTGATTTTCTAGCTGCTTTGCCCAAATCATGGGCAAGCAAAAGGTTGCAGGATTAACAATTTCTCGAAGGTGCAAGCTGATGCCGGAACAAATATTTTAAAGGGCCATGACTTGCTAAGCAAAAGGGGGGCTGGGTGCTGATGGAGGTGGTAAGCAAAGCACATCTTGAGATCCACATGGGTACCATGCAGTGATTACTGGAATATCCTAGGCAAACTTTACAAGAAGCAATCAGAAAACACTACAGCTTTTGCACCCTTCCTTACAATTGAATCACTAATCCAATCAAGATTGTGTTTCCCCTAAAAATATGATGAGCAAGAGAGCTACAAGATGAAACCAAAACTAACTAATTCCCCTTTCTCTGTGCCAAAAAAAATCCCAGTTTTGTCTACACTGAATTGGTTGGCACTGGGAATACTGCTAATGTCAGTCTAATCCATGGGGTTGTTTGTGATCCAAAACTCTCCAAGAATCCAACTTTTCAGCTCCAGGCCCTCTAAAACGCATCTGTTTTAATTTCAGTTGGACCAAACAAAAACGAACACTGAAAAGGAGTAATCTCTGAGCGTCGCAAAGACGCCAAGTTTGAACCCCCGAATCCGAATCGAAGAACTGATGAATCGATCCGCTGCAGAGAGAGAGAGAGAGAGAGAGAGAGAGAGAGAGAGAGAGAGAGAGAGAGAGAGAGAGAGAGAGAGAGAGAGAGAGAGAGGGAGAGAGAGAGGGACCTGAATGGGGGAGAGGTCGCGGGCGTAGAACATGTCGGGCGGCTCGGTCATGAGCATGCCGGTGTTGGGGTTGCGGGCGGGGCGCCTCATGGCGGCGCAGGCGTGGCCGTCGCGGAGGCAGGCGCTGATGGTGGACCAGTAGGCGGGGTCGGCGACGCGGTCCTTGAGCCAGCCGTTGTAGTCGGAGAGCTGGTACTCAAGGAAGCGGCGGTTCATGACGACCTGGCCGTCGCCGCGGTCGGTGACGGCGAAGGCGAAGACGATGAAGAAGAGGAGCGCGACGACGATGAAGAACATGGCGAAGAGGTAGAGGCGGAGCAGCCAGGTCTGGCGGTAGCAGGCGCCGGCGAAGCCCATGAGCGACACCACCATGACGGCCAGCCCGATGCCGATGATCGGCCACTGCAGGAAGCGGATGCAGTCGGTGGAGTTCGCCCTCGACGCCAGCCAGATTCCTCCCCCGAGTATCGGGATCGATATCAAGAACGTCACGAAGTTCACGATCCCCAGCAAGCTCGTCCCCCCTCGCAACATCTTCCTCCTCCTCCTCCTCTTCTTGATTCAACCACCAATCTGCTTCTCCTCTCTCTGCTGCTTCTTGCTCTGCTCGGATTGGGAGGGAGAGAGAGGCGGTTGGGGGTTGGCTTTTTTAGCGAGCGGAGCAGCAGCAGAGACAGTGTGATGAGTGTATGTATACGTCGACGTCCGCAGTCTGTACAATACGGTGTATACGTACTGTGTTCGCATCGCGGGTATATTTACTCGGTTGCTTTTGACTTGCACGGCCTACACCCATCTTTTTCGCTTTTATTTGGAAGCCAAATTTTTAATTTTTATATTTTAAACTTGGTGTTGATTTTTATTTTTTTTTATTGTATTTAATTTTTTAACATTGGATTTGAGATCGCAAAGAGCAAAGAACGTGTATAGAAAAATTTTATTTCTAAATTATTTTCCGTTTAACAAATATTGTGCTAAACCTTTTCTTTTACCAAGCGGAAAGATGACCTCTCAACGTCTACTCTGCATCCTCTATCGTTAAAATTTAAATTTAAAATGGTGATTTTAAATTTTAAACTCTATCGTTAAAATTTAAATTTTAAATGGTGATTTTTCTTGTTGTGTTTTTATTGGTAAGAACTTGTATATTATTATTAATAAACTATACGAGTAATCGTAAATACATACTAATACAGGAGACATATAGATTGTTTTGTTTTGTTTTACTGTTATTACTCGTGTGAGTAGAGAGAGTGATTCTCGATTCCATTCCTCTCCTATGTGAGTTGTGAGTTGTGAGATTGAGCGAAACGAATCAGAGCCACATGGTTTTTCAGCTACCGATGGTTACACGTTTCCATGATTCACCAGTTGCATGGACGGTGCCTACGGATATGATGTTTGCCTGAAAATAAGTGGCAAAAAGTCTCGATATTTCACATCCATTGTTATAAAATTTTAATAAACAAGACAACGATTAGATGAAATACTACATAATTGGTATAAAAAAATCTAACGTAGAAAGGAAATGTTTATTTGCTCGCAAGTTCAAACAAATAATCCATGTTGATTATTTTAATTGGGACCGTGGTGATTTTATAATAAGATTTCCAAAAAATCATGAAGTATGCAAGAAATCAGAAAATTCTCATGTTCCAAAAGAGATCTAATTTACATGAACACGCAGGTGGATCCCATTCCAAATTTCTAATGATTTCTTAACTTGTGTACATGACATGGCACTATAGCCAAGTTACACTCTACATAAATAAAAAAAATGGTGCAACTTGGATTATTCAACCGCTAATCCACCTGAAATTGATGAGGAATGCAGGCACACGCATGTGCACTTGAGTAACCACGCAGCAATAAAGAGGAAATTTCGACTTGATGTCAGGTCAACATCTATTGATTCTGAACCAACATTTAGATAATTCTATGGTTACACTCTTACACTTTGCTAATACTACTTTACTACTTAATACTACAGAGGAGTTTCTTAGTAATACATCAAGTGGACTTGTAATATATTAGCTAGTCAATTAGTTATGGGCCATGAGGTGCAGTGTATGGACATCATGGGCAGCACAAGATGGGTCATTACAGCGCATTTACATGACAACACTTCACATTACATTTACAAAGTGTGGGCCTATTGTTGTCAAGTTAAAATATCCCTTCCTTTCATAAGGGGAAAATATCTTTTTGATCATTCAAAGTATAAGAACATGTGAGTCACACATATGAGAATGACAAGGCCTTTTGGATCAAGGAAGAAAACTACAAAAATTTGAGGATGGAGACAAAGTTGGTTTTAGGACATTAGGGGCAAGGGATATATACAAATGGCCAGGGCTTTTCATGCTGATCTTTGTGGGATACCAATGAACATGGTAAGATACTTTGAAATATATATAAAGATGTATTGTACATTAAAATTGAGCTCAAAGTGGTGTATGTGTGACAAACTTGTCAAAGTAAAAGGGTAGTGATCCATATAAAAGAGATAAAGATGGTATGGGATCAAAAGTCGTATAGAAAGATGAATGTTTTTGTTTCCTTTCTTTTATTTCCTTTTTTTTTGCCACACTAGACAGCTCAATGAATGGATAGAAAGATCTTAATAAGATCCTGAATTTGCTCCTAGATCTATATTTCAAAATACTTGATCCATTTTACTAACATCAATTTCAAATGTCATTAAGGTTCCAAATGTTTATAAAACAGATGTAAACTACCAATTCAGAGTGAAAACACCGGTGAAGGTTAGTTCAAAGTAAAACATATGTAATACTTTCTCCAATTATTTAAACTAACGTCATTAACTTTTAGATTTATCTTTGATCCTTTGTTTTATTTATTTTTTTCAAAATATGCAAAATTATAAATTATATCTAAAGTTACTTTAGTAATAAATTAAATCATAACAAAACAATCAATAATTATATATATTTTAATAAGCCAAAGGATTAAATATAGATCCAAAAGTTAAGGGTGTAAACTAAAAAATCGCACGGAGTAAAAAGTAGTCCAAAGTAATTCACTTATATAAAATCCAATACTAGATTAGATATATTAGGATGATAATACAACTTCAATATGGCTATGCCACTATGAAAAGAAAAAAAAAAGGTACAACTTGCTCGAAGTTAACAATGACTACACATGACGAGATTACGAGTAAACTGATTTGACTGCTTTGTCAAATTAATTGTCACACTCACCATGGACAGATCAGAAGGCAAGCACCAACCGGCACCGGCCGGCAAAGTTGGCGACCAATGGACGCTCGTGACGTGTCATCTCGAGGGCGCCACGGCGACGCCCCTACATCAGCCTTGGCAGGGCACGTGTCGAGACCAGCACTGCGCCACGTGGCACTATCCTGCCGGTTGGTTTAGCGTCACGAGCAGCTGGCTGCTGTATCACCAACCGGATAAGCTAGAGCAACAGTGCCCACCTGCCACGTGGTATCAACTGTACTCATCCATTTCATCATCCTATATATACAATGCCTCATCTTATCATCATATTTTTATTTTTGGAACTAGTTTATTTTACGTCACTTACTTTATATATATATATATATATATAAAGAAAGAAAGGAAGATTTAAGAAATGATATAGGAATTAAATAGGAGAAAAATTATAGGAAGTGTCCTCCTTACTATTTGGAACACAATTTCCATCAGAACGTACTGAGTAGTGATGTACAGTAATCTCAGTTCATTTTAGTTTCTATTTTTTAATTTCTTTATAAGTATTACGAATAGTATATCAATTGGTACCACATTAATATTAACTGATACCAACCGAGTATTAGTTGGTACCACATGTATCAGTTGGTATCACTCTAGTATGAGTCGACATCACACGGATATCAGTTAGTAATTATGTGATATTATATCTGATAGATATCTTAATTGTTACCTCATATAAATCATCCTGTTTCAGTTAAAAACAGGATATGGTACAATAGCATCCCCTATTAAATAAGGCTAAGGAACGGTGAGGTGCTTAATTCCTCCTATTTTGTTGTGATAATTTGTTCCATCTCCTTGTTTCATAAGTTATTATAGATTATCTTAAGTTAAACTAATAAGCAATAATTAGTTTTATTGAATCAATCATTAAATATACTTTTTATTTTAAAAGGGTATTTAATTTTATATTAAAATATTGCTATATTATTAAGACAATCCAAAGTATAGGAGTAAATTAATTAAAGGCAGAGTTGACATAAGTACTTAGGGCATGGTGGCCAAGAGAGAATCAACAGTGGAGTGGCAGTAACCAGTACTGGCTGCACCGGCCAAAGAAAAGAATCAAACAGTTTAAAATCAAACAGAGATGAGACCATCACTCGCATATATACAAGAAGGTTCAGCCATGGATCATGCAGCTTACGCATTGCAAGATCAAGTAAGATTCGCACAGCCGATCATATCATGCGTGGTCGGTGGGACATGTTGCCTGCCTTTCAGTCTTTGCTTACTCATTAAGTAGAAGTACGTATTGGAGTGATATAATTAGTTTGTAGTACTTGTCAGGAGATTACCTGAATTAATCTGAATGTACAAGGCTGGAATCTGCGTCTTTGCTTGTGGCTACCACTTTTCCTAGAGCATCTCTAAAATAATGGCTAAATTTTAACCCTCTAAATCAAAATTTATCCATACATTTTAGTTTTGGCAATTTGAATTCTGATTGTTACCGCTTACCAGGTAAAGCAATTGAGAGGTTAAGGCCAACTTTGGTCCCAATCTGTCGTCTAAGGCAGCATTACAGACTCATTGATCGTTAGAAAACTCTTCTCGTTTCTTATGGATGCGTCGTGAATAGGAAAAAAATATGTTGATTTTAAATATATATATATAAAGCTATTTTAAAAGATCACGTTAATCTATTTCCCGAAGCAAATTATATTTTATTAAAAATATACCCGCTGCATAACCTTTGTCCCATAATCCATATAGGAATGAGGAGTACATATATATGCATGGCATGGAATATCACAAATCTATTTCTTAACATTCACGAAAGGGACGGTGTGCAATTAATTAGATGACAATGATGTTACTTTAATTCTTCGTCACACAGTTAATCCAATCCTTCTCTTCCAAAATGCCTGGGTCAGAGAGTATCTCGATTCTTTACAGGTATTAGGTATGCAGGGTTTCAGATAAGAGAATGACAACTCGATCGATTGCTATCTCTTTTGCAAATATATGCGAATCCATGAAAATCTACTAATAAATCAAATCAAATTCAGTGGATATTCGATTATAACCTGAAAGGATAACACAAAAAATTGACAGTAGTGCAAATCAGGCTACAAAAATATTCCTTCTCTGCTTGCTATTGACGCGTACGTAACCTTTTCGAGCTTACCACCTCCGGCCTTTTTGACGAAGAGATATTCGCATTTTGTGCCTTTTTACTAGCCCTAGTTGATCATAGGAATACACAAATTAAACAGAGCTAGTGATGTTAGAATTTAGGGCTAATTGCAGTTTATGCCATCTTCTAATATTAAAGTTCAGTTCTTGACCGATTTACAGTACACCAATGGCACATAATTGTTCACAGATGTGTGTGGGCAAAAATACAGAATCAACAATTAATCATATATCGGCAAAGGCTCGTGGCAGTTCATCTACCGTTTTGTTGCAAAAATATAGAATCAACAGCTAACCATCTTTGCTACTTTGAACTGGTTAAATTTATACTTTTGCAATTTAGATCACACCAACTCTTCTTTTAAGCAATGTCTAAGATCTACTCTAACAAAAATATGGTATACGGATACACCGAGTGGTTCACCGACATGCTATAGCCAAATAGGTTCTATGTTATTGATTTGTCAAAGAAATAATTTGGGTTAACCCAAATTACTACATAGATCAAAGTGAAAAAAATCTAAGATCGGTTGCAAGGCGACGTAAAGTGAAACTTTGGTGGTAAAAGGTAGAACAAAAATGCAACTTATTTCTGAGGGTAAATTGCAGAATTTATTTAAAATAAACTTGTATTCTATTTTAAGATATTTCTTTATTGAAAGAAGTATTTTACAATGGTCTTAAATTGATAGAAGACCTAACATTTTTTAAATTCTATAAAGTTATAAGTATGAGAGGAGACATAGTTTTTCATCAATATGGAGAGAAAAATGGATCAGGAAAGCAGCAGAGGGCCGAGGGCCGCTGGTTGCAGTGCAAGCATGCAAACAAGGAGGGCAGGTGTCCCTGAATCAAAGGCGACGTGGCATGCTAGGGGATCTCTGCACTGCCACGTGTCCCGACGCCCTTGACATAATGCTGACACGTGTGTGAGTGACGTCAGGTAGCAGCAGCTGCTGATGAGTGATGAGTGCTTGCACTCCAGCCTCAAGTTCAGACCAAAGCATCAGCATTCAGCTTCACACAAGCCAAGCTATCTACCTGAACACTCACTCTGAACCTCTCAACCTGAAGAATCGATATCTGAAGGAGTTGGATTCAGGTCGATCGATGGGTTCAGAGACGTTCTTGGAGATCTTGCTGGCGATCCTGCTGCCGCCGCTCGGCGTCTTCCTCCGCTACGGCATCGGCGTACTCATCGTCAACCTCACAGCTCGACACACGATCTCGATCTGCTAGCATTGTTCATCGTTGGTTCTTGAATTTGATGAGCTGATTTTTTTTTCCATGCATTCATGGGTGCAGATGGAGTTCTGGATCGCCCTGCTGCTCACCATCCTGGGATACCTGCCTGGCATCATCTACGCCGTCTATGTGCTCGTTGCATGATTAGCAGCTACCTGCCTGAGTCTGTCTACCAATGAATCAATCGATCCAGCACGGTTTTGTTCAAGTTCTAGTTAGCTGATTGCTACTGACTTCAGTTCTGCAACTAGATATGATAACAATCGATCGATCGGTCTCTGTTTGTTTTCCTTCATTTTCCTGCTTGTGCTCTGAATTCTGACCGATTGGTATGGATGATTCATTCCGTGTGTGATCTGAATTCAGCATGGACGCTCCAGTTCGTAGTGTTCTTACATTGATCAGTCTTGTCATCTTCAGCTGTGGCCTGTGGATATACAGTAGACTTTTGGAGCCGTAATAACGGGCTCGACGAAGTAATTGAAGATCGATTATCGTGTTCGTGGGCCGTCATAAAAAGGAGCAAAATTATATTTTGCATCCCTCGACTGTAACTGAGTTTGATTTAAAACCGAACCGGATATAAATTTAACTCTCTGAGCAGTTTATGATAGTGGTTTTTGTCTAGTTGGTTCATCGTACCGCATAGTGACATTTGGGCTTGACGTTTTTGAAGTTTCAGCATCGTTGTGAGTTGTGACAGCAGCATTTCAACCAGCATTTCGGTTGAAGTGATCAAATAAGCTACTATCTTCCAAAATAAGTTTATTTTCTAGTTTTTTATATCAAAATAAATTTATTTTTTACTTTTTTTAACCTTCATCTTATTTGATTTTTTTCCGCTTAACATTTTTATTCACGATAAAACATGGATTTTTTTGCGATTAACATTTTTATTCTAATAGTATTTTATACGTAACTTAAAAAGTTAAAAAATCGAAAAATAAAATTATAAAATTATTGATTATTAAATTATTATGGGACGGAGGTTATACCGATTGCTTATGTGTAGCCCGGTAGTCACCTCTCCCAGATTATTCGGATTTCAGAGTGTTTGTTTGACCACAAGCAACGAGGCCTGAAAGGCTGAAACGCACCCATGTCATCTATCCCCTACTCTGCTGAACCTTACAGAGTTTAACGAAGAAGTCCAGATAGGAGTCATTGAGGAGTCATTGAGGTATTGAGGTTTCGGTTTGAGGTTTCGGTTGTATACATATTTTTAGCGATCTAAAAATTAAGACTAAAACATAAACTTTCGTAAAAAAATCCTAAAATCAACTGATTCCTCAGTTTCATAACGTTGTTTTATAGATGTTTAACTTTTTTACTTGTAATGTTTGATATTTTTTTATTAAAAAATTATAAAATATTATTTATTTTGCTTTTGCTTGTGATTTATTTTATTATTAAAAGTATTTTAAGCGTGATTTATTATTTTTATATTTATACTAAATTTTTAGATCAAACATCTTACATTATGAAACGCATGTAGTATAAATTTTTTATTATTTTTATATTTGTACTAATTTTTGATCAAACATCTCATATTAACTGTGAAACGGATGTAGTAAAAATTTAAAATTTAAAATTTAAATTTTGGTTTATAAGCATTATGACTTGGTGATTGAGCTGCAGGGATTTCGTGGAATTGGATCAGCTTTTAACATACGGTGGCAACAATCGATAAATGGAGTTGGCTCTGTTCCAATCCAAACCAAACGACGGAAACAATTCAACCGCCGCATGTCTGTCTAACTGCAACACATGAATCGACTGAATAATTTGTGTAAAACAAGTTAATATTTTCATATTGTTGCTGCTTATATTTATAAACTAAAAATTTATTTTTCAATCTTAAATTTAAAGTTAATTTAAAGGTTTTTATTTAATTCTAGTTTATTTTTCTGAATTTGTCTTTGTCGAGTTTTATTAATAAATTATTGTTTTTTTTCAAATATATCATTGGGCCTTTTACTTAGAAAAAGTCCAAACGACACCATATTCTTCTGCGAAATCCCATCGAAACGAAACGAATGGATTTACGCACTGCACGTCGGAAAAACCAAACACATGAAGCAAATAAAGCACGCATCGCAGACAGCTTTGATCGAATGAGATTATACTAACAAACAACATCACGGGATCGACGTCAAGACAGCATGCAGCCAAAATGCAGATGCTCCTCGTCTCCATCAGTACACGAGTTCGTTCTTGCTCAAACTTTTGTGTTTTTACTGCAACCGCAGCAGCAAAACCAACAGTACTACAAGCTTTCTTGCTTGCTATCCATCCATCCATGGTGTGATCATCCTAGCTAGCTCAGCTCGAGCTCGAGCTGTGTTGCTCGCTCCCATGGCGTCGGGGTCACTTGGGGCTCTTCTTCCACAGACCGCTCACCCGGCGCAGCACGCCGCTGTTGCGCCGCTTCGGCGACGATTCATCAGGCTCGTCGGAGAACGGCGAGCTCGCCAGCTTCCCGCCGATCATCGAGGTGGTGTACTCCGCCGGCTCCAGCGACCCCGTCCGCTCCACGTTCCTGCCAATGCCGCCGGTGACAGCGCCGCCGCCGCCTCCGAGAGCCGCGGCAGCCGCCTCCGCCGCCTTGCGCCACTGGTCTGACTGCACGCGGAGGCGCCGCAGCTCCGCCTCCATCTCGGCGCCGGCCGCCTGCGCCGCGTCGAGCTGCTCCGACGCCCTGGCGGCTCGCCGGCTGCTCTTGTCGGCCTCCTCCGTCACGTACCCGAGCCGCATCCGGACGTCCTGCTCCGCCGCCTTGGCCAGCTCCAGCTCTGCCACCGCCGCCTCGTACCGCCGCTGTACCTCCGCCTCCTTCTTCCCCGCCTCCGACTTGAGCGCCTCGTTCTCCTCCATCACGCTCTGCAGCGCCGTCTCCTTGTCCATCAGGCTCGCCTTCAGCTCCGTCATGTCCGTGATCGATTTCATCAGCTTCGCCTCCAGCTCCGGCTGCATCATTTCGCTCTTCCCATCGGGTCTGACAGCCAAGGAGGCCTTCGCTTCATCGAGCTCACCATTCTTGCTCTTCAGCTCCAGCTCAAGATCACGCAGTCTGCACTCGTACTCCGACTTGGCATGCTCCAGCATTTCGTAGGCCGTCTTCGTCTCGATCGTCATCCGAGTTTGCTCCTCCTGGAACCGAATCTCAGCCGCCTCAAGCGCGGCCCGCAGCTGCTCAATCTCTGCTCCAGAAACAGCACAGCCGACATTGGAATCAGGGACAGCTACCACCACCTTCTCCATAGCTTCACCGTGATCGGGGCTGCCAAAGCTACCATCAACATTGTTATCCTTGTCCTGTTCGTTCTTCAGGTGTCCCTTGCCTGCAGTTTGTGCCTTCTTCAGATCTTCCTCCAGTGTTGCTACTCGAGCCATGGACTGGCCGAGCTCAGCGTCCTTTGACCTCAGACATTCTTGCAACCGGGCACCCTCAGCAAGCAGAGATTCAATGGTGGCCTTTGAAGTTTCAAGCTGCTGCTTGGCCTCAGCTGCCACCGCATTTGCCTCCGCTACAGCCTCGTCACTCTCGCCAACATTCACCTTCAGGCCCTCGATGGTCGCAAGCCGGAGCTCCATCTCCTGCTTCAGTCCGTCGAGCTCAGACTCGGCAAACTCGCATTGCTTGGCACGAGCTGCATCAGACTGTGTGGTGGCCTCCAGCTGCTGCTTCAGCCTCTGAATTTCAGACAAGGCCGAGCTCAGAGCAGCCGAATCCACTGACTGCTGCTTCTTCAGAGCCTCGAGCTCAGACTCCCAAGCACGATCACGCTCCTGCGAGACCTTCCGAAGTTCCTGGAGCCGGGACTCCTCTGCGGTTGAGAACTCATCAAGTTGGCGTTGCAGATCCTCGAGCTTCGAGGCTGCAGCTTGCTCCTGCTTTTTTGCTTCCTCTGCTTCCTGCTGTGTGTGGCGTCTTCGTGACTCCGATAAGCTCAGCTGCTCCTTGGCCTTCTTCAGCTCATCTTGCAGCTGGCTGACCTTAGACTCCAACTCAGACAGCCTACTTGGGCGCTTCTTCTGGAACAGGGTACAAATTGTTTAGCATATGTATCCATTAAAGAAAATTGACACTGAACAATGAAAAATAAAGCAAACCATATGTTAAAAGAGCATGCATTTTTTCTGTGCTAAATGGTTTCTGATCATTAAGTTGCTTGCTCAGAACTACTTACAGGTTAACGAAATATTCAGAATTTGGGTAACAATATTTCATTTTAAAAATAAAGTTGCATTTCTAAAGCAGATGTCACGCTGAATATTTTTTTTTCTGTGCTAATTGGTTGAAGTTACCACTGCCATTCAATTTGCTATTTTGCTTGCCCAAAGTGAATTGTGAATTGTGCATTGTGAATTGAAATATCTTGTAGAAATTTGATCTGCACTTCTGAAAAAATTATGCTTCTAAGAATGCACCAAGTAATGAAGTAAATGTGATGACTGCAAAACGTATCAGCACCTCAGTAATTGGGCTTCGTGGCGATCGACGCTCAATGACCTTAGGGCTCCTCTCTGTAGGGGTTCTTGTTGGTGTGATACCTGCAGAGTCGGTTTCGTTCCCTCCAGTTTTCGCCACACGAGATGACCGTGGTGTTGCTGGAGAAGTCTTCTGTGGGGCATCTGAAGGCCCATTCCTGCACAAATCAACGGGCAAATAAAAAAATGTTTTCGAGATGCCTTAAAGAAACATCTCAAGGTATCAACAGACTTAACAACAACAATTAACATTGAGGGAAACTGAATTTTAATGCTTGCAGGTACTGTAGTTAACCACAAATAGTACAGTATGCATGCAGTTGTTGAACAACCCGGTGTACTGATATACTGACTTTGAAGACAATGTTGTGAAATGCCATCTATTAGTGCACATGCCACATGATGAAGACGTTGATAACAGAAGCAGTACAATAATCTGAGAAGAAAGTTGGCTGACAAGACTAATCAAGAGTACATCCAGAAACTATTTCACTAGTAGGCATACTTCTCTTGGTTGCATTCAGTACAAGATCCAACAGCATGCAATGTGGTAGTAAATAAGCACATGAATGTTGTCAATGCAGCTAGGCAGGCACCAACAGTCATGTGCCTGTTCTAACTAGAGTTGATGCCATGACACATTCTGTATGCAAAAGAGAAGGCCTAACTTCAGAGGTTCAAGTATAATATACTAGGCAAGTAAGCATTGTAAGTATATTTCACAAGTAACAGTTCATGGCCCCCCTGTACATCAGATCCATTTTAATACACACAAGCTATCTAACCTTGGATACTTAGTACTGTCTGCTCACGGTGTAAACAATGTCTCAGACACGCACATGCATGAGCAGAACTGCATTTTTGGCTGTGAAAACAAGAGGAAGAGAGCAGAGAACAAGATACAAGAAAGTTCTAGGGCAAGAAAGCTAACCTGGTTTTTGAAGTCTGCATAATGAGATTCCCTACCAAATCCTTCTGAACTCACCTGACTTCTGCAAGAAAGGAAAACGAACTGGTGAATTAAGTAATAAAAAAACAAAGTTGCAAATTAATTACAACTCAAACATGCACATCAAAACAAGATTATCTGGTTGAAAACATTTGGCAACTTTTTTAAATGCAAGAAAGCAAAGTACACTGCTGAAATTGTACTGTTACTGTATAAAAAGGTACAGATAATTAGCAGGGTGAGTTTTTAGAAGAGACAAACAACTGCTTGGAAAGTTATGGAGTATTGAAAAGCCAGTAAAATGGCATAGGATCCCAATAATTTTGAAATTTTTACAGAGAAAGAAAGATGAAAAGGAAAGCCATGTGCACTTTCTTCTTCTCACACCTATAACCTCAGCCAGAGGTAACAGAGCACCTAGTTGCCCACAACCACAATGAAGGCCCCAATGGCCTTTGGCAGAGGGAATCCGGCAAACACAGCAGGAACCCATTCACACAACAAATCTAAAATATTGCAAGCATACCAAACTGCCCTTGATTCATCAACACCATCAAAGATGAACATCATGGGCTACAATGGTCATTCTCTCTCAAGAAGAGGATAATACTAGCAGCCTTACATGGAATGGAGCAATAGCATAGCAGAAAGTAAAGAAAGAGAGGGTCAAAAATTCAAAGTGAGAAGCTGCAGTAACTTGCACAGTTACAGAGAGGGCCCTGTGCTGGTAGACACACAGTAAAGCCAATATTGTGAATTTGTGATCCCCATGGGTCTAGATCCTGAAATGTGTTTGCCCATGTTTGTGGCTCTGTGCAACGGAGCAAATGCATTGATGGGCAAGAACCTGAGCCTAAAGGATAAAAATTCATTGCCGATGGAGTGATGGGAGGAACTGACAGATGCAAGTAGCGTGATTCATGCTCACACCTAAAAATACGGGAGCTTTAAACGTTTTAAAAACCGAAGCTTTATCTCCATTTCTTGCAGTAACCGGCAACGCATTGTATGTTGGATTTAGCACCGGTTTTGTGGTACTATTTTAACAGTGTTAAAAGCTATTTATTGGCATATTCCTCCGTTTGCGGTTAGCAAGATTATTACAAGAACAAGGGGAAAATGAGAGGACAAAAGGAAGATTCAAAAAGAAATCAACTTTTTTAAGGAAATGAACTTACTCCTAGAACCAAGCGAAACCACAAGGCATCAGATCAAACAAAGAGCGCAGGAGAAACAAAAGTAAGGATGCAATGCAAAGGGAGCTAGCAAGACATAGAAGAAAGCCTTTCTTGATCTTTAAACCCTAGCTTATTGAGCAGGCCATGGAGAAAGCTCAAACCATGAAAGCTCTGAGCCTTTCTTCCTCCTACAGGCTACAGCAGCAACAATGGCAATACAAGAAACCAACCGCCCGCCCACAAGACAATGCTGCAAGCAATCCAAGCACACGCATTTTCTGCAAAACTGAAACAATCACACAAGGCATAAGACCAAAGGAACACCATTTCTCACCTCTCACTGCTCTCTCTTCTTCTTGAATGCTTCTTCTTCTTCTTCTTCTTCTCCCTTGCAGCTTGAGCCCTGGAGCTTCCTCTCCTTTTCTCTTCTCTCCAGCTGCTGCAGCTGCAGGTGTGGTTTGTCTTCTACTGCTCGCTATTGTGCAGTGCAGCGTCTCTCCTCTCCTCTTTTCTCTTCCACCTTGAACGGAGTGGAAGTGGACGGAAGGTTTATGCGGGCGCTGCCCGTGTGCGCCTCCCTGCGGCTGGTCGCCGTTGTTGCGTGGCTCCGCCGCACGAGGCCGAGCGGCGCACCACGGGCACGTGCCCCCGGGAGGGAGCTCCGCGGGGCCCACCGGTCAGTCACACCCGCCCACGCGTGGCCTCACCCGTCAGCCGCGCTGGTCTCGAGGAACTCTCCGGACGTGGGGCCGGGGGTAGTGGGCCCCACATGTCAGTGTCGTGAGCTGGTCAGGTGTCCGGTGAGGCTAGGATAGGCGTTGGGGCTCGGCTCCCCGACAAGGAGCTGGTGAGTCAAAGCACTGACCCAGTAAATAAATAAAATAAAATTTTAATTAATGCAGCAACGGAGCTGTGAAAAATTCCAGCAACTGTTTCATGCTGTGTGTGGGTTCTGCTTTTGGTGCCTCTTCTTCTTTCTTGGGGCCATTGCATCACTTGCATCGTAATTAGCGAGGTGTAATTACGGTCCTAACTAATGCAATGCACAACACATGGTGTAAGCACTCGATTGGGATTGTCATTGTCATTTCCTCCTCCTCCTGCCTCGGGTTCTTCTTTACTTGTGTTCAAGTGAAGCACACACACTGCATAGTTTAGCCCTGCGCCGAAAAAAAGTGTTCTTTCTTACAGAAAACTAATCAGAATCACGTACCACTAGGAAGGATTAGTTGGTGTTCATAAACAATAAGAATTATAAGCACTTTCAAAACCGGTGCTAGAATTTTGAGAGGAACAACAAATATATCTATAATGATCATACATACAAATGGCATATCACTTCGGTGAGACTAAAAAAATATATATGACGTATCACTTCATTAATTCTATATCATAAGGTGGTTTGACTCATTCTAAATTCACGCATGAATTGATTAATAGTTATATAAATATGTATATATGAATTTACTAACATTTATATGATTTATGAGGTGTAGAGCATATTATAATATGAGATGGGTCTAATAACTATTTTTAATATGCAAGAAGTGATTAAGTTAAAATGTGCATGGATCCTCTGCAATATTGTTGGAACGACGACTGTCATTAACATAAGTGCCCCAACTCTCCCTTAGATGGTCTGCATGTTAGCGACTCTCAGTGTCTCTCTGTCTTGCAAGAGGATAAAAAGATTCACCCTATCTGATCTGATTAGTTTGGTTGACACTGGATTGTTGTGAGGTCAATTATGCGTGCACATATATAGGTAGGATGTAAACAAGACCTCTGCCCTCAGGCAACCTTCACTGCTAGACTTATTATAGAAGAACAGGAAGGAAGCAGCAATATGAATCGGTAATTGACAGATGCTCCACTTTGCTTGCTTGCTTGATTGATTCCCTTCTAGAAAGTGATAGATACAGTTCAAATCACCAGCTTCACAGTTAAGATAATCTTCTCGCTAATAATGAGCTGTGCAAGGGTGTATGATTAGCTCAAAGACTAGCTAGGACTGAAGGTTGAAAAATCATGCAATGTGGTGGTGGTACTAACTGAATCTCTTTATATGCACGAAGGCGTTGCTTGCAACTGAAAAAAAAAACACATGTTGATCCCTTCTTGGTCCTGCACCTAACAGTTATTCTTGCTTCACTTATCTGAACTGCATGACCACAAGGTAAGAGCAGTCATGGCGAATTGGCACTATGGAAGACATGGCGAATGGAATGGCATTCAGACATTCAGTGAGATATGGCATCCTTCGTCGTGCTCCAGTAGCTAATACTCCCTCCTACTCTGCTCTAGATACTTGGTGCTATTGATTTTTTTATACACGTTTGATTATTGGTCTTATTCAAAAACTTTACGTAATTATTAATTATTTTTATATTATTTTATTTATTATTAAATATATACTTTTATGCATATATATAGCTTTATATATTTAAAAAAAATTAAATAAGTTGAATAATCATATATTTATAAAAAAGTCAACGATGTCAAAACATTTAGAGACGGAGTTGGTATTTGAATGCATGATGTAGCGCCAGCGCACAGTGGGTTGACGGCGTCGGAATGGGAGAGCAAGGGCAAATGCCACTCGAGTTATGGAGATCCTAGCTAGTAACCACTTCATCTCGAAATATAACTATTTTTGGGTTGTTTAAGTATTTTTTAAGATGGATGAGAAAAGACTAGGATATTTCTTATTAAATGATGAATGGATACGTGTGCGAGGGTATGGAAGAATAAAATGGGTGGGGATAATATAGTAAGAGTTTTGAATGAGAAGTAGCTAATGAGATAAATAATATTATGAATAGTGCCAGAAATATTTATACTTTGGAAAGGGATTCAAATCTTAGAAATATTTATATTTTAAAAAGGAGGGAGTATTTGAAAATTTGAAATGTAAGGGTTATGTATGATAGCAATCGAATGCCTCAACTTGAAAATACTTCCTCTTGTACAAAGGCTGAGATTAAACTTTTGCTAGAACTTTAACTATAAAACTTTCAAAATATTCACTTTAGAAATATGGAGACCATGGTCCGTATAGAAAATGACTCAAACAAAATCATATATGTGATGATATTTCAATATATATTACAATAGAAAATAGTGATCATATTGTTTTCTTGGAAACCATAACTTTATCTGAAACGTCAAGTATTATTAAATTAGAGTGAATATATTCCTATAGGGCCTTGTTGCAAAAAAAAAACCTTTCACAACCAATGGCAGCTCTACACGGGACTGATCCTCTGGAGTCGACTGCAAAGAATATCATCGCTTACGTGTAAGCCCGACGCCTTCCGGGCCTATATGTCTGATTGCAGGGAGAAGTCGACTGCAGAGGGATCACAATCCGCTCTCACAGGCATACTTTGCAAATATATTGCACAACAGAACTCCAATATGATTTCCAATATAAACATTTTGGATCTTCTGGATAAGATATTGCTCCAACAGTTCCCTGAAGAGCCGTCAATTTTTTTTTCTTTATTTTCCATTCTTCTCGCTCTCTACGGATAAGGGAGCTTATTGGTTACCGATCCACCAATCGGGACGAGAAGGGAGGGCACACGAGCAAAATTAGGGGACACGCAAAACGAGAGAGAGAGAGATTGAGTTGGTAATTTAGGCGGACCATTTTTTTTAATTACCGGAAGCCCTTTTTTGGTTTTCTGAATCTATTCACACCTTAAAATTTTGATTACGATCAGAAGAGATTTTCAGGGATGGATTTTTTTTTTTTTACCAATTTGGAGGTTGGAAGCAACCTCTGAAAAGAAAAACTGGAAGCAACTCCATCTTAACTGTGATGTAATCCTCCCTCTAAACTAAATTATTTAGATATCTTTTGGGGTGTAGTAGTGTACTGTTGCGCAAAAATGTCAGCAAAGCTAGTAGATACAGTACCACTGTTCATCTGTTCATTTCATTTCATTAAGGGGGCTAAAACGTACATAGATCAGATTACAAGTGTACAGGAGCACGGGATGATTACATTAACTACAATGGATCTAATTCATTACTAGCATCTTGCTCGGTGAGTTATGTTAATTAGCAGCTACGGCATGCCATTGACAGTACTGGGTGTAGATAGACTGTCAGCTGCTGGTTTTCTCTGAAACTTCAGAGGTGATATATAGTACTGGTATAGTAGTAGTAATAGCCTGTTTGTCTGGTAGTAGGCTTGATTTGGAGTAAATAATGGAGGTACTATCTCCTAAATTCAGCTGGTTGAACAAGTGACATGACAGGTAGTAGGACGTAATTAAGATAAGTAATTGCTCTTATTACTGTACCTAAGTAGTATGTGCCTATTTAGGAGCTTAAGGTTTGGGGAAGTATGTCTTGGAAAAAGCTGGTTTTTCATCTTTAGACTTTTAGTTTTTTTTTCGGATTTTACAATTACAAATCCTCATGATCTACGTGAGAATCTGGAATGTTTGATTAAGTTAGAGATTTATGAAAAAATATAGGGGTCATCTTTTCACTTTTTCAAAAAAAAAGTTATACCGTATATTTGTAAATGAAAAATATTTTACGAATACAACTTTTATATGCATGTTCATAGTGATATAAAAAAATGCTGAAAAATAAACTACAATCAAAAACCTCAAAATCAACTTCAAATTTAAGGCTAAAAAAAATAAAATTTTAGTTTATAAACATGAGCAAAAGTCAAAAGATGAGGCAATAGATGCCACAAACTCTCTCAAACAAAACCTATCTATATATCGTCAGTGCGTGACGGACTTCTGTTAAAAGATAAACTGAGAAAGGTGAGATATGGCAGACAAAGGGCCTGAAATCATGGCTGATTATGCGTTCATCAGCACACCTCAAAAGCAAACGGCCACCCATTACAAATGGAAAACTTATAGGTAGTTCTTTTAATTCAGTGAGTGAAAGAGCAACATGAGACTGTGGCGCTGAGCTATTACATGAGACTGCTATTTTTCTGAAACAAAAAAGAAAAAAAAGGAACAACTGAAATCACCACCTCCAAATTTCTCGTGAACAAACCAAACCATCTCGGATCGCCATGGAGCATTGGCGATTACAAAAGATGGATTTTGAGATGGCCATATTGGAATAGGGGGAAGGCAACAATGCGGGGTGGCGCGATCCAATGAATTTGATGATTTAACACTTTTTTCATATATACGACATGTGAAATCATCTTATTTAAGAACAGTGAACTAGGATATCAAATAATCGACTCCCAATTTATGAAGTCCACAAAATCAAAATCCCTTTGGTGTGATAATGGGCCGGGATTAACGGCCTCCATCAGCCCACTACGGTTGGAAGCGGCCCAAGATTGGATCGCCACCGCTGAAATTCGGCCCAAAACTCCTACTCCCTACTGACTGCAGACTGAATGGTGTTCACAGAAGCCCAGCTCTGAATTCAGAATTCCTGATGTTCCATACTTCCATTTGAACAAAAAACAAGATATGGTTAATGTAAATTACTGTGTTTTTTTAACCTTTTGCTATTTGAGCAAGAGAGAGGCAACAATGGAGGTTGTTGGTTTCATGTTTTGGGCAAAATTTAAAGCAGCAGATGCTTCTGAAAACTCTGCAGGAGGAGGTGAAAAAGTTGCTTTGGTAAAAAAAAAAAAAGGGTGAGGGGAAATCTCTATTGGAATCATGCCATTCTTGGCTTGCCCTTTATTGATACCACATATCAGCAACACAGCTCCACCTGCCGAAACCAATGCAATGCGATGCACCTCATGAAGAGGTAAATATCACCCCGTCTTTTCGTCGATGATTACGTTTATAAATCAAAATTTAAATTTTTAATCTTAAATTTAAAATTTATTTTAGAGTTTTTATTGAGTTTTATTTTTTACATTGGATTTTAGATCGCTACGAATATGTATATAAAAAATTTTATTCACAAATTATTTTTCATATGCAATATACCGTCTGACTTTTTACATGAAAAAACCAAATAATCACCTCCTATATATAGATGCAGTAAACTATCATGTACTGAATTTTCATGAAGCAATATCGAGTTTTATTCAGTTTTTTCATACCAATTTAATCTCTACTAAACAAACTAAAAATACTTAGGCTCATTAGTTTTGGAGGAGAAACAAAAGAATTTGATTAATAAGTAATAATATCTATGAGTGCTATTTAGTTTGTTGCATGAATGAAGTACAGAAAATCAGAATTTCTTTTCTATTCTACATGTTATAGAGAAAAATCAAAATAAATTTTATATTCACTTTAATCTTTCGAAAAAAATTCTATAGGTTGTTATGTGCATGTTTTATACTTCTACACCTTTCTCTTAAAAATTTTTATGGGTTAAAATTGCTTCAATCCAAATAAGCTGAGATTTTGAGACCGTAGTAACTGGGGTTGGCACAAGACAACTGTGTGAATCTTTTGCCAACCAACCACCAACTCAGGCATTGTTTAGTTTCTAAAAATTTTTCTTAAAAACATCGCATCGAATCTTTAAACATCTAAATAAAGTATTAAATATACATAAACATTAAAACTAATTACATAGTTACGGGATCTTTTGAACCTAATTAGGATTTAGTCATAAGTGCTACAGTAACCAACATGTACTAATGACAGATTAATTAGACTCAAAGGATTCGTCTCGCGGTTTTTAGGCGAAATCTAAAATTGTTTTTTCATTTATGTCCAAAAACCTCACCCGATATCCGGTCAAACGTTCGATGTGACTCCTTTAGCAAAAATTTTTGCCAACTAAACAACCCCTCTATCTGCAGGTTCTGCAGAGTTTCGGAGTTGGCAGTTTCGGTTTCACGCTTTTCTTCCTTGCTTCTCAACCTTTGCAGATTAGTCATATCCTTCTGTCTGATTTTCTACAATGCCCCTAGTGAATTTTGATAGCAATAGCTGCACTGCACAAGCTGCATTTCCTGCATACCATGCATCATACAGTACAGACAACAAATGTAGAAAGGCAGGTGCAGGATTGCATTTTTGTTGCAAATTTGTTTGAAGCAATATGGATATTTGAACCACTCATGCATTAGCATGAAGATGAAAACATATGTAGTTACATGATAAATTTGGTGGCAGCCAATGGTGCACATTAACAAACCCTTTTTTTGTTCTAATTAATGCAGAATCACACATATTACTTCTGTTGTTATTGTGTATACTTAATTTCTGTCTCACAACTAAACACTTAATTTCTAGTCAAAAATATAATTTACTGGAAACTACAAGGTCTAAATTGGAAAAAAAATCACACAAGTTGTTTTTTATCACTTAACCCCTTAAAAACATCAATATTACATACCTACACCCTGTACCTCTGCTACTTGTAAACCCCAACCAAACCCTTCCTCTCCGACTCCGGCGAGCTCCCACCTCCTCCGGCCACCGCAAGAACACCGCTTTCCGGTAGTGCCCGCTCTGCTCGACCGCGCCGTACATATCTATTATGTTCTCGAGAGAAGAGGAGGTGCATGTACGTAGTACGTGGGTGTTTGATCGGCTTGGGCACTTGTTTGCAGGTGGCGGCGGATCGCATGGCGTCGCCGGAGAAAGGCGCGGTGACCAAGAACGGTGGCGAGGGGGAGGTGGAAACCGTGATGAGGCGCCCCGGGAGGGTCCGCGTCGTGCACCCGGACGTGGCGGAGTTTCTCTCGAGCTTCCGTCACCTTCGAACGAAGAAGCCGAAGCCTGCGACGACGACGACGACGCCACCGACCGCCGGCGAGCGCGCGAGGTACGGTTGTGAGTTTGAGGACGAGGGGGAGGAGGGACGGCGAGGAGGGTTCGCGCCGGGGCGGCTGGTGTGGGGCAAGGTGAAGGGGCACCCGTGGTGGCCGGGGCAGGTGTTCGATCCGGCGGACGCGTCGGAGCTGGCGCTGGAACTCCCCAGGAAGCGCGGCGCCACCCTCGTCGCCTTCTTCTGGGACAAGACCTTCGCGTGGGTCGACGCGGACGAGCTCCGCCCGTTCCGCGGCGGCTGCTTCGCGCGCGTCGACGGCCAGAGCGCCATGCCGGCGCTCGCCGCCTCGGTGGACGCCGCGCTCGCCGAGGTGGCGCGCCGCGTGGGCGCCGGCCTCTCGTGCTGCTGCGCCAACGGAACCGTCGGCGGCGTCGCCAAGAAGCAGGCGATGGAGAGCGCCGGCGTCCGGGAGGGAGCGTGCGGCGCGGCGGTCGACGCGGCCTTGGCGAGGGGCGCGTTCCGCGGCGAGGCCTTCGCCGGGTACATCTCCGCACTGCCCTTGGCGCCGCTCGCCGGAGCCGACCGTCTCGACCTCGCCATCGCCAGGGCGCAGATGGAGGCGCTCGATCGGTGGAGGGGCGCGGCGAGGCCCGTCCCCGAGTACACGTCTCACGACGGCATCGAGGCCAAAGCCATGGTGGCCGCGCCGGCGCGACGCCGCAAGAGAGGAAGACCAAGAAAGAACTCGACCTCTGACAACGTGGAGGATGATGCATTGGAACTGGACAGTTTCGAACCAACACCACAGCCTCGGTCTCACCAGATGTCCACAAAGATCGGGAAGCTCATGAGCCGCGCGGCGCAGCAGATGTCGCAGTCACCGGCGGCGAGCCACCGTGGCACCGACGGCCAGGCGCCTCCTCCGGCGATGTCACTTTCAATGGCAAGGTGCACAATGCCTGCAGATGAGTCTCCTCCTCTCAAGGAGAAGAATGGTGACCTCAAAGATGATCCTTTGCTGGCTGGACTGGTGCTGAATTTCATCTGCCCGAGTGCTGTTCTTCCTTTAGGTGACCTTGTGAAGATCTTCAGCCAGTTTGGGCCGATCATGGAAGCCAAGACAGAGAATTCATATGCTCTGGTGATGTTCAAGAGGCGTTCAGATGCTGAGGCTGCATTTTCAGGCACTGCAAATATCGGTGTTCTTAGCTCCTCTCTGATCAGCTTCCGTCTCAATTACTCGATGTCGGCTTCACCGATTGATCTTCCGGAGAGCACACTGAACACTGACAAGGATCACCTCTTCTTTGAGAATGTTCAGTAGCTACTTCAGTTTGATGAAACCGCTTACTCAGGTTTGTTCTGCTGATCACTGACAATGTAGTGGCTCTCCTCATCTGATCCATGATAGAAAAGTTGGCGGTTTGCTTGTTCTTGTATTATTTCTCAGTGTCATGTTCTTCATGCAGGTCATAGGAGATGAGGAGACAGTGAACAGGTTACAAACAAGAATTGTTCTTAAGTGATACTCAGAATCAATAGGAGGCAGTGGATTAAGTACGTTATATCAGTTCATTAGGCTTTGTGTTGAAATAGTCTGCTTAGTTACATCTTTTTGGCAGACTTCTTTGGAGTGTTGTTTAAATTACATGCTGCAGATGAGTTGCCAATGGCTGCAAAAACGTCTAGGATGTTTATGTTTTATTTTATGTATATATATTTCTATCTACATTCTAGATTCACTCTCTGATATGTCAGCTGATTTGTTGATACTCTATTACCTGTTTGAAAAATGCGATGGAAATTACCATTATATGTGACAACAATGGTTTAAGTTTTGGAAGTTTTAGCATAAATCTTCTGTTTGGTTGTGATGGATATGAACGTGCTATCTTCATTTGTGTTACTTTTTTTTTGAAAGTCCTCTACAGAGTGTTTTGCTTTAATCATGTGCTGCAATCAGCAGGTGTCACCAATGGTTGTAAAAGCATTCTGTTTTCTGCTTGAAAAATGGGATGGAAATTTGGATTACATGCCAGATCATTGGATTATATCTGGAATTTGTAACCCAAGCTTTTCGGTGGCTACTGCTCCTGGCTTTTTTGTTTGGCTATGATATGTCAGTAGGATCATATATCTTCATTTTGGTATCTGAAATTAATATACACGTGTTGTACATGTTATCTGTCAGTTTGACAAGTGCAGAATACAGTTCTTCATGTGCTCATGGAAAATTGCAACCTACAACACAACAGGCTGGCGATTTATCACCAAACTCTTATTTCCATCCAAAGCTCTGTTTTCCATCCACCAAATTACATAGTTTCAGAGTGAAAACAATTAGTATTATTTCAATGCAATTCCGGTGGAGAACCCCTCCGGTGAACTTTCTAAAAATATGAGTGGAAACAAGCTTTTTTTTTTTTTTGCCAGGCCCAGTTAAATTACAAAGCGACAGACAGAATACTATCTAAGGTAAATCAGGATCACGGACACACTCATATGTACTCTGTGTTTGCCTAGATTCATTCATGTTTGCCACGTGTTTTCCTAGATTCATTCATGCGTGAATACTCGAGCGTTCTGCTCTTTCCAAACCAGCCAGGTTGTGAGCATACAGAGCGAGTCGAAAGCATTCCTGTATCTCGGCCGAAAATTCTGCCGCCCTCGGACAAGTGTAGATATTCATTATCAAAGAGCAGCAGTACAGTCCCCAGAGATTGGGGCTGTAAACATGTTATGAACATATGACACGAAAGAATAGAGGTAAGCTATATACATAATCAATCTAGCAGAGGTGAGAGAATTAGTGTTACATCTCAAGTGACTATCCCCCCAGACAGAAACATCACCAGATGAGATAATCTAAAGTCAAATTAGTCAGTGCAATTCCCTCGCAGGCATCAGCAGTGAATGCCGGAATTGCTAGGTACTGTACACCATCATTCTGCAATGTATCCCTTCAGCCTTTTATCATGACAATTTTTTTTGACAAAATTATCATGACAATTGGAATGAGCCTAAACCCTCCTTGATAGCATATTTGAGCTTCTGTCTCATGATCTCCTGCAAATCATAAACGCAGGCAGTTGACAAGTCATTTTTAGTTTTGCATCATTCATGAACTGGCGATATACTTGAATAGTTTTTTTTACCATTCTTGAAAATGCACCTCAAGATACCTTTGGTATCTTAAACTCAATGTATCAAAATTTTGCACTAAAATGGTACATCAAGGTATTTATCAAGGATGGTAAAAAAGTCCATACTTGAAAGGTCCCGTTTTTATGGTACCTTGGAGGAGTACGGTGGAAGCTTGAAGAAATGCCGGCAAGTATTAACACTTGGTAATTCGTCGTCTACTTTGCCATCACATTGCTGTTGAGCACAATGAATATTTTGGTAAGTTCCATTGAAGGATTAATCTCGGGACTTAATGGGATACTCTACTTATATGTAAAGAAGAAGTGCAAACCTTTCGGACAATGGTGAGCTTAGGATCAAGCGAAGCTAGGCCACCAAGTGGGAGCTGAGGAGATCCAGTTGTAAAATGCATGAATGCCCGTTGGTCCTCTCTTCCAAACTCACGCAAGATCTCCAGGAACTGAAAACAAAGGGAGGATTTTCCAATTGACTTATCCATTACAAGTTCAAGATATACAATATGTAAAGCATTTGCTTATATGATATACTTACACTAATTATTGGTGGACTATTTGCATCATACCCGTGATCAAAACAGATGTGATCCTCAAGTTTGTTTGACTGCATGTATTGAAAGTTAGAAACTATCTCAAACCAGAAACTTAGAAACGAATGTATAAAATAAAAAGGCATTGAGAAAGATGCATACAGCCCAAGAATCTTGTTCGCCGCATAGTATCCGCTCCATCTCATCTTCACTGAACAATTGAAGGGTCTTAAGAGCAAAAACCTGCAGGATGCCAAAATGACCCAGGAGTGTTTTTTTAATCTCTTTTTTGAAAAAAAAAAGATAAAATGCATAGATATATGAGGAATATTCTCCCCAGACAAACCTCGTTAATTCCAGCCTTGAAAGCTTCTATTTGATTGGAAATCCCGCTTTTCAAGGTTGCATCAGCAACTGAAGACACATACTCCTCCAAATTGTCAGGTGTCACCATCTTCTCTGAGCCTCCAGGGACAAGTTCATACTCCGGGTTTCCAGGAAGGGTAAAGTCAAGACATAAATCCTCAAATCTCACGTTTTTATAGGACAAATCAGCTGCCAGGTTGGATGTCCTTTCCTCCAAGAACTTCTTCCTTTTAACAAGTGCTTGAAACTCTATAACAGTCTTGCCCAGCTCGGGATCAAATGATGGGATGTCATAAATATCAAGCTCCTAAAAATAAAAATAGGCATGATCAGACAAAAGGAGACACGATTGAGCAAAGCAGAGGGAGAAATTGATATTGACTGATTAATAAAAGTTTACGTGTTCAAGCATGAGCTTGTAAAATGCTTTCGAGAGAGGAATGTCCAGGACCCTTCCATCCAAAACTGATCTTGCTACAAGATGCCCGAGAAGCTTGAATTTTTGTACAACATCAGACAAACTGATCCCTCGAGATGAAGTGTTTGCTGAGGACCATGGTTGTGGAAAGAGACCAAAAGGGGCATGGACAAAACCAGCTTTGTTTTCTTGGCTCGTGATGTCTCCCCTCCACATTCCAAGACCCATTTTCTGTAGTTCATGACTAACTGTAGTATAGAATTCGAAGGTTGGGCCTCGACCGGTCCCAGCCTCTCCACCAAATTCCACCTCAATGAATTTGGTGTCTGACCCATGTTTGTTAAACATGGATGCAGCACATTCAAGGATTTTGCTCCGTATTACCCTGTATTTCTTAGTTTCTGTTGAACTGCCATTCTTGTCTGTCATGAACGAGCAATGTGCAGTTAGGCAGAAGTACTTCCATCGAGCTTCGAATGACAATAAGAACGGGCAAGTTTCAACCAAGTGTATACACCACGAGGGTATCAAGCCATCCCCAAACAAGCTATCTTGCATTTGCTGCTCTAGCTTATTTGTCAGAAGACTGCTCACGAACTGATCCCGTGGAATTGGAGAAATTGTCACCATAAGGTCATCCAACGCTTGGAGGTAGCCTTCAGAAAATTTGCATAACCTCTCATCCATTGACAGATGATATGAGAAACGGTTGAGCCCTTCAAGGACTTTCAGCATGAACAGGAAGTTATATGATGGATCAGATTCATCCAGATCGCCAGGAAGCTTGCCAGTGAATATGGTAGAGAAAAACGGGTCCTTTATCAATGATATTCCAAGTTTTTCATGCACACGGGACAACTGGGTATTATAGGAACTCTGCGAAGATATTTTTTTGCTTTTGTTTCTTCTTCTGTATACTATTTTGTGATCTTTATCCCAGAAAGATGGGTCAATCTGGATATCAGTTTGTCCTTCATGCATTGAACGGAGGATTGACTCAAAAAATGTTGTAGATGACTGGAGATGTGTTCCTTTGTAAGAGAACTTCAACCTTGAGGACTTTCGCCCACCACCTGGGGAATCAAACATTTGTGAGTTCATTTCTCTTAAAATTATATCATAATTGACATTCTAAGAAGCCAGCTGATGTTCTGCTCCTAGATGATACAAGTAGAAAGGGATAGGAGTGAGAGGTTTAATACCATTTCTGAGCCCAACTGGTGTTCTGCTCCCATTTGCTTCTTGAGTGGCTTCCTGAATCATATAAACAACATTTTGTAAATAAAAGTTCAAAATTAATATTGAGAAAATATGAACAAGCTAGTGTAATGTACAATACCTTGTATGCAGATTCATTGCCAGTTCTTCTACAAATCTCAGGCCAGAGGACCTCTTCAATGGATTCAGGTGTTGAAGAAAGATAAACAGGGAGAACACTATTATAATTGTCCAACTCCTCCTTCGTGGATGACCTTGAAAATTTTATATACAGATCAACTGGTCCCTCGGTTCCTGAGTCCCTCAGAGGAATCATAGTGCTCTCACGTGTATGCTGTTCATCAGCTAGTATTACAGGAAAACTGTCATAGCACACATGCAGCGCATCTATCAGTTTCTCAACCAAAATCCCAAGTGGCTTCACCGAGCTTTGATTCCTCACTGTAAGAGCCAAATGGGTGAACTTCTGCAGCCGGTTTTTCACCTCCTTAAGCTCCCCTAAAAAGTCCTGGCAATTCCTGATATTTGAATTGAAGTATGCCCCATTCGAAAGATAACCTGCCAAGTGTTTGACCGATCCACTCTGAACAAACTCAAAAGTAGAAGTACTTGGCAGTTCATCTGATAATAATTGCCTTGAAAAATCAGACAACTGCTTGCAGAGTTCCTGATCTTTTTCTGACCTGTTGAGATTCTGTTCTTTAGCTGGGGGTGGCTCGGCATGTCCGTTCAATCGAGAAAATAATTCCTTTATACTTTTAAAATCACACCCAAACCTATGATGAGGCTTGGCAGTTTCCTTTACCAAGAAGTTTTTCTTTATATCCTCCGATAGTTTGAGGATAGCGCCTTTCTCAATCCTGCATGCATCATCTGTTGAGGTATCCAAGTCTAGATCAAAGCAAAGGCAACTTTCTTGCAGGTTCTTTCCTCTTTGCTTATGATTTGATTTTGCATCTTTTTCTTGTGCTAGTATGGTATCAATTGCATGCTTTACACCCTCCTTGATGAAGGTCTCAAAGAAGAATTTCTGGTGTTTTTTCAGAAGGGTCTTTGAAATGTTGAGCGTTTGGAATATGATATGACGGTTTTTCCGGGCCAGCCAGACGGCAAGTAAGCTGATACAAGTTAAAGATATAATCAATACAATCATTCAAGATGAATGTATTTAGTTAAAATAAACGAAGCATGCTTTAAAATCCCCCGAAACAATTTTTGGAGAAAATAAGACTGAGAAAATTTCACCTTGATATGTTTACAGTCTTCTGTACCTCCACCAAAGAGGAAGGTGTGCTTAACTCAACAATGTTTCTAATGACAACAACACAGCTGTAGCAAATTGATGATAGTGCAGCAGATTTTGCAACCTACATTACAGGCAGAAATATGTTTGTCAATGGATATTGCAGTGCCATCTTCTTGCGTTAGGAGAAAACTGGAGAGAATCTTCTTACCTGTATTATAAAGGTAAGGATGCTAGCAACCTGTTCGACATATCTGCTTTCTTCTATGATGACGTTCTTCTTTGCAATTATTAATTCAGTGCGATGGTCACACCTTTCAAGAGGTGGCATAAGATAATAAATGAGCTCAATAAGCATCTGCACCTGCAGTTTTCAATTGAATTTTGTAAATAGATTTTACAAAAACAACTGTAGAGTGGAATGCATGTAGAGTTCCTTCACATATCTACTGTACTCTGACAGCGTGAACCCACATTCATCATAATTGTATAAAAACCTAAATGAATAAATACTGGCAGTATTTATAATTCTTCAAAAAAAAGATTAAAGTGTAGTAAAATTTGTTATAAATACGTGACATGATTTGAAAAACTTGACAAGAACACCTCCGTAAAATTTTCAATCTGCTTCTATGTCAAGTAATACTGTATTAGGTCCTGATCAAAGACACAGAACAATTTCTCATGCTGGGTTAATATGTACACAGAGAACAAGGAACAAGGGTACCTTATTGTGATCACTGTGCGACAAGGTGTAGTATGTTATCATCTGCTTTAGAAAATCACAGATATTTAACTCAAATAGAGACTTCGCAACCCTTGCTGAGACAGAAGCTAGGTCTTTGAGCAGCCCAAGGATGCCCTGTTACACATGTCAATTGAGTTATAGAAAACTATCGTGTTAAAACTACGATAGGAATAATGATAAGTTGGTAACTAATATAACGTATGTGGTTTGCTGGGAATTACTTGAATAGTTTTGCCTTGTGTTGCCAACACTCTATTGGAAAGGATAATTTTTTTTTTCAGTAAGCCTTATCTAACATAGTTGGCACAATCTTAACATAGAAAAATTTCTTAGTTCTTACACTATTTAAATTCCTAAATGGTGTCATAACTCATAAACATATAAAAAAGGATATTTGTCAAAATGTCTCTTTCAAAAAAAAGATGAATTTGGAAACAAGAGAAAAGCATATGTGGTTTATATCGGCATTAACCTCCTAATATTTAATACATAAGAGTTAATAATGAGTTCCATCTAAAGTCTACAGATTTAAAAGGAAATGTCAAATAAGGGCTTACTAAAAATTTTAGTACCAATTTTAAGTACCTCAAGGTACCTCACTTTTTACACTAAAAAGTGTGGGGTATCTTGAGATACTTTTTCAAGGATGGTAAAAAAACTCGTCAAATAATAAGAATACTAAATCATGAGTCAATGTCATTAGAGTAAATAAAAAGACGGCTGAGGAGTCGGGATCATGACACATACAGATAAAGTGTCATCACTGAGGCTCTTCCACCCGTTGTTCTCCATCAACCTCATCATTGCCTCAACTGCATTAAGCTCATAAAGCTTTTCCATATGTTTGGCACTGCCGGAAGCACCATAAGAGACCAAAACCAAGCATGAAACGGCGGAGTCGATCATCTAACATCAAGAACGGTCAACAACAAGCCATCAGTCAACAATCGCTCTACAGAAAATATTCTAATGGAACTCATAAGTTATAACCATCGTAAACATTCGTACCGTCTTGTCGGTGGATTGCAGGAGGGCACACAGCCCGGGCGCGGCCTCCATGGCTTTGTCCGCATCCTTCTCTTCGAAGTCCTTGAGGACGTTAGCGACGATCTTGAGCACCAGTTTCTGAAAAGCATTTCGGCAAACAGGTGGTGAGCATGGCGCACGGAGAGAAACTGCAGAGCCAGCAGTGCAAGATAAACCGCGAGAGATCGATGTGTGACCATCACGAGACTCACTTGCTTGTTCGTCGAGAAGAAGTCGAAGAACTGCAGCACGGCGGCTGACACACCGAGACGGAGGCAATCGCCTGGGCGCTCCGTGGAGATGACATTCAGAGCTCGCAGGCACTGCCGAAACAAAAGGGCAAGCAAACCGTTCTTTAATCACCACACCAAAAAAACCAACCACACCAAAAGAAAATCAACCGACAAAAAAAGAGGAATCTCGTACAAAAGTATTCAATTTCAGCTGAAACAATAGACTTAAAACTTATTGTAATAAGTGCATTTTTAAAATTTATTAATTTATCCTATAAAAATGAATTAAAATTTATTAATTTATCCCATAATATGTGTATTAAAAAGTGCATTCGTGATGTGAAGTAACAGTTATCTAATTTAACTCTATCTACCCCTCTCTCTCGAATCTCCTTATTTAATGAGATATGCATATCTCAGTTATTTCTTCTTATAACAACTTTAATTAGACATATCTTAGTCATTTCTTCTTATAACTAATTTATCTATACAGCATCCAAAATATATTGTTACATTTGTCATCGAACCTTCGAAGAAACCATAGTACGTTACATTATATGGTGTGATACGGTAATTAATCCATCATGCACATAAAATTCGCACCGAAAAAATATGAATTACATAATATTGGGGAGCACATGTTCATATCTTTCCGGATCACGCCATCTTCTTTTAAGAAAATAAAAAGAATCACATATTATCCGTTTATCCCAATATAACTAGGGTTTAATGATTCTCCAAGAAAATATACAATTAGGGTTTAAGAGGAGAGAAAATATTCCATTAGGGTTCAAGACTTAAGAGAGGTGGCATAGGTTTAATTAATAATTAAGTGTAGACATAAACACAAGCTAGATTGAAGGAGTAGGGTTTTTATTAGGTTTAAAGAGTAAATAATTAAGGCAATCGAAAGAAAAGAATTCGCCACGTATGCTAACCTCTTCGGCGAGCTCAATGCAGTCGACGGCGAGCAGCTTGTCGCGGAGCGCCTCGACGGCGCCGTACTTGGCGAAGCTGGGGGCCCAGAGCGGCACCCCCTCGCAGGCCTCGGCGATGGCGCGCGCGGCGAAGAGCGGCACGTCTCCCTCCCCGGAGGCGACGAGCTGCGGGAGGCGCTTGACGAAGTCGGCGATCGGGAACACGTCGAAGAGGCCGTCGCTGGCGACGGCCAGCACGTCGCAGAGCGCCGCGAGGGCGGCCGCGTGCGCCCCGGCGCCCGCGCCCTCGTCGCTCAGCTCCGCCACCACGTACTGCAGCACCGCCATCTCCGACTCCAGCGCCGCCGCCTCCATCGATCTCGTCACCGAGATACGATCTAGCCGCGATCGATCGTACGTACGGGACGCGCGCGCGTTGGTGTCGTCGTCGACGACGATCGAGCCGCCGCCCCCGCGCGCGAGGCGATGGTGAAGGAGGTTTGGTCGTGTGGGGTTTAGGGTGGTTGGAGCGAGGGTTTTATGACGGCGGCGGCGGCGGCGCGGGCGAGTCGGAGAAGGAGTTGGCCACGGTCAAAGGGACCGTGTGGCTCTCTCTATTCTGACGTGGCACGTGCGCGTGGCTACGTGGCTACGTGTCCATGCAGACGCTGGCGGATTCGGATCGATCCGTTGGCGCCCGAACCATTTTTTTTTTTTTTTTTTGCTTTTTCGCGTGACGCTCGGGTGAGATGAGCCGTTGATGCTGTGATGCAGTGATGGGTGGCTCGTATTCACTCCATCCAACAATACAAGTATTTGAGATTTTTTTTCCCTCTCAGCCTAATCTCTTCACACAAACGTAGAAATGCTTTTATATTTATGGGAGAAGGTAGTACGAGATTAAATTATGGATATTACATCCATAATTTCATAGTTCGACCATTTGACTGTAAAATGATACTAATGTATGAGTTTGTCGTGGGGTGATTGTTTGTTTTGGAAAAAAAAACCAATCAACATATTTGCAAACAAAAAATAATTTGTGAATATGATTTTTATATATGATTCTTAGATATATAAAATTTAAGGCTAGAAAATAAACTTTGGCGAAACAACTCCAAAATCAACTTTAAATTTAAGTTTAAAAATTTAAACTTTTGCCAAAATTTGAATTTTCAACCTTAGATTTAGAGTTGATTTTGAGGTTTTTCATCAAAGTTTATTTTTCAACATTGGCTTTTAGATTGCTAAAAATTACATACATAAAAGTTTATTTATAAATTATTTTTCGTTTGCAAATATATCATTTGGTTTTTGTATATAATCACCACAAAATCTCCAACCACTTAACCACCGTGTCATTCTCATCCAAACCTCATAAAATGATTGCCTATGGATAGTTTGGAAAACACATCACTAATTTTGAAAAATGCTAGGATGTCAAATATTTTGGTATGTAAGGGGTGGTATTTCTGAAAAAATAACCGCCAAAGGATCATTGACAAGAAAACCAAGCTTATATTAATCATTTTTTGTCAATTCACCCTTATATATATCCTTAGCACGTAAACATGTTCTACTCATTCTACATCTTTCATTTATCATTCTTCATATTCAAGGTCAAAATCATATTCGTAAAATCAAACGGCTAGGACAAACTTCACCTCGACTTCACCTCGTCTTGTAGAGACTTTCCATATATAAGAGACTTTTTTTCCCTTCCTTCTTGTTCCCGACTACTACGGCCGCCGAGAGAGAGGAGATGCTGCTTGTTTGTCTTGCCAGCCGCCACACCGATCAACAACCCGCCCATGCAAAGTTGATGAGGACCAGATTTACGCATGGGCGGTGAGAGCGACGGTCTAGGGCCCATGCTAGATACGGGCTACTATCTCTAGATTATAGCCCAGTCTTCTCGCTTCTGCTTATATTTATAAGCTAAAACTTGAAGTTTCAACTGTAAATTTAGAGTTGATTTGGGGCTTTTTTTTACCAAAGTTTCTTTTCCAACGTTGTTTTTTAGATCACTAAGAATACGTATATAAAAATAATATTCATAAATTATTTTTTATTTGTAAATATGTCATTTGTCTTTTTCACGAAAAAGTCAAACAATCACCCCCTATGTTTCGCATATTATCGTACTCCCTTATCCTATCGATTTCGGTGCAGAACCAGGTGCGAAGCCCAAATAGGTACCGTACATGAATTTCTTTGAGTATTTGAGTTGTTGTTCAATTACCGATTTATTTCACAAAATATCCCTAATGATTTTGCTTCAACAAATGCATGTAGAAGTTTATTTTTATAAAAGATAATGGGTATTTTTATCAACAATTTAAGGTATCATATTATTTTAATGCTATAATTTTGTAGTTCTATAATATATTGCTGATGTTTATTTGTGTGATTGTGTCTTATGACTTATATAACTATATATATAAGAAATAAAAAATTGCCTTTAAGGGCCTACAGTGACGAGTTCGAATAGGGCCCTCGAAAGCCTAGAGTCGGCCCTGTTTCCGAACAATAGTATGCATTAAATCTTGGCCTAGGAATCGATCTGAGTACATGCTATGACAAATTGAATACACAGTTTCACATCTTAAAAACATATTAAAAACATATTAAAAACAAATAGACTAATGAATATGTAGTGGAAAAAAAACAAGGCTAGCTAATCTTGATCACGAAGATGACTCCACACCACATGCATTCTTGACGACGGGCGAACCTTGCTCTTGCGGACTGCCTCCAACGGGCTCAAACTCCGGCTCCGACGAGAAAAAATTAAGCAGGGCTAAGTACAGTACTCAACAATTAGCACCCAAGATGGAAAAAAATGAATGCAATTGATAACAATGAGGCTAGGGTTAGTTTGCATAAAGTGACAGATATTTAGCAAAACAATAATTTAAAATAGACTGAATAAAAGTAAAGTAAAACCTTTGTACCATTCACTGTCCAACGTTACACTACGTTGCGTTACACTACATTGCGACAGGCCCAAATCACCAACTGAACCACACCAGTTCTAAATTAAACATGTTATTAAAGATGAGATTAATCCTGCTGAGTCTGGTAGGTCGCCCCATAATTGCGGACACGATGTTAACGCCAGATTATGGTAAATAGCCGTTGAAGGGTAAATGTGCGAAAAGAAACTAAATCGGATAAGTAAGGGTCAATCGGTTGAAGAGAAAGGATTCAGTATGACTCGGGTTCAGCCGATAGAGTCCGGATTGGACCGGAAGTAGAGTCCGATTGGGCCCAAGAGCTTAAAGGTGGATTCGGTATTAATCACGGTCCGTGTAGATTAAGTTTGTTTAGGATTTTATATCTAGTTAGAGTCCGAATGTAATAAGTTAGCTAATAATACGGATCCTTATCCGTTTAGATTAGATAGATTTTGGGACATAAATAGATGGTCTTGTACCCTGTAAACAACAACAATCGTTCAATCAACTTCGGCGCATTGCCAATCTTTTCGACAGAGCGAGCTCTCGGCGCAAGTTTGCCACCCTTGCAATGTAGTTCGTGTTCGTCAAACCCGTCGATCGGCTGGAACGGGACTATCTCGATTGAGTTTGATCTCCTGCCTAGTTAATCGGCGATCTACCTAAAGCCTGTTATTGGGTTATTCCGTCCTCATGATGAAGTAATAATAGGTCTTTGATCAAGGCCTCGCGAGATCTTCGTTTTGATCTATTAACATGAGTTTAATCGACTGGATTCTGTCTCGGTTAGGTTCGATCAATCTAGTTAGTCAAGTTCATGTTGTTAGATTAGATCGGGTATTCGTGAGGGCTTATCGCCAGAGCTCTAGGGGCATTATCCAAGTAATTCAGCGGTTTGCGTATTAGTTTCTTCGATCTTCATGTTTTCTATAGTTATATCGTACTTAACTATATACTGTCTTGGTTTGGTCCGATCTATATATGTTCGGTTTGATCTATCTATAGAAACTTATCCGATATCTATAGAAACTTATCCGACCGGCTGAGATTAACATGTAGATTGTTGAGTTGCGCTGGTTTGATATCTGGTTACTCGTGTTTTGTAGTACTATGTTAATCTTATGCATGTTTACGTTAGATCTGAACTGTCTTGGTTGAGTCCGATCTTCTAGGTCTAGCGTGGTTATGTATTTGGTTAATTATTATTGTTTTACGTTAGTAATTGGTATAGCAATCTAGTTTCACTTAAATTCCATGTTTAGTCTCCTATCGGATGTTGGCTGTTCGTGCGATAAGCACTAGATCGGTCCAATTGGCTGTTTAATCTTAAGACTGTCTCGGTTAAGTCTGATCTTTTAAGATTAATCAATCGGCTAGGTTATCTGGTGATTATCCTACTTCTAATTCAGCCGATAGGGCATATTATAGCATATCTCTATAAAATTCCTGCAAAGCCGATCCCTTAGCGCATCGGCTATGGTCCTAAAGCGGTATCGGCTGTTCGGTCGATAGCGGTTTGGGTTTAACTGTTTTCATCATGTTATATCTGGTCAGTTACAGGACCAAACCGACTGGCATGCCTAGCGAATCTAAGAATTTATGTCCTACACTGGAGTGATCGTAGATTTACTCCCAGGCCTTCGTGTGTGACATGTTGATTGTAGTTTTCAGCGTCAACACATTTTTTGCACGTCCGGTGGGACCAGTGCTAAGAAGAAACCAAGCAATCACGCGAACCCATGAACACACACACGCACAAGTCAGAAAGATGGCCGCGAAGGACATCAGCGCCGACAACATCGTCCCAATCACACTTGACAAGCTCACTGAGGAACAAAGGACAACAACACATGGAGGGGTTCCAGAAACTGTCTGGAATCCTTTAGTATGACTCGCAGCGGTCCGGTCCAGAAGTCCAAGCTCCCGGCACCGACCATCGAGTGGGGACAAAGCAGCAACCCTCTAGAGAATCAGCCGAATCTACAGGACATGGTGGATTCGACTGTGCATCATGCACTAATCATCCAGTCTGGGGTGCTGGTTAACACATTGTCCGGGCTCATCAGGTAGGTGGCCGATGGTGCTCCCGACCAAGAATCACAGCTAAGAGGTCCTACGTACTTCCTAGGAGGGGAGAGGCCAAGGTACCGGGTTCATAGAGACATGAGAGATCCACCAAGAAATGATGAGCCAATACCACCTCAGTTTGATATGGAACAATCTCCAAATAGGGTAAGGTAGCCGTACCAAGAAAGAACACCACCCAGGTACGCCAGGCAGGCCAACCCCTATCATGGTGCTAGAGCTCCTTATCAACCACCACCACCACCGGCATGGCCACGCAGGGAGGACCCGGTCTACCACGAGCCACCTCGACAGCCTAACCAAGCGCACGGGGGGCAATTCAGGGACGAAGACTAGACAGACCGCATAGCTGAGGTGATGCGGGAACGATTCGGCCTAAGGCCAAAAGAACAAACGATGATGTACCGACGCTCGTACCCAGAGTGGTTTGAAAGAGTTCCACTGCCGCACAGGTATAGGGTACCGGACTTCTCAAAGTTCTCGGGACAAGACGACATCTCAACTATAGAACACGTTAGCCGATTCTTTGCACAATGTGGTGAAGCATCGGCTGAAGACGCTCTCAAGGTGCGGTTCTTCCCGCTCTCATTGTCGAGATCGGCCTTCACTTGGTTCTCATCGCTCCCTCCAAACTTGGTGAGAAGCTGGGCCGATCTTTAAAAACAGTTTCACAAGTACTTCTTTGCTGGAGTGCAAGAGATGACCCTGACAGACCTCACTACGGTCCGACAACCGGTGGACGAGCCTGTCAACGACTATGTGCAACGGTTTAGGGACATCAGGAGCTGATGCTACAGCCTCAACCTCATCCACCAGCAATTGGCCGAGTTGGCCTTCCAAGGACTGCTTGGCCAAATCAGAGAGAGGTTCTTGGCCTAGGAGTTCGAGAGCTTGGCGCACCTAGTGCAAAAGGTATCGACCCATGAGGTCCGATACCACGAGGCAAGGAAAGAGAAATTCCAGCACAGAGTGGTGTACCTAGCAGAAGGGTCATCGTACTCAGACTCCAATGAGGTCGATATCGGCTTGGCAGAATGGAGCAGGAACAAGAAGCCGATCACTTGCCCATGGGTGAAAGGAGGGAAGAAGGAGGAGAAGTTCGACTTCGACGTCGACAAGGCCAATAAAATATTCGACCTCCTAGTGCAAGAGAAACACATACAACTACCTGCAGGACACGTCATACCATCGGCCGAGGAGTTAAAAAAGAAGAAATACTGTAAGTGGCATAACTCCGTCTCCCACTATACCAATGACTGCCACATCTTCAGGCAGCAAATCCAATCGGCCGTAGAGCAAGGTCAGATTAAATTTGAAGAGTCTAAAAAGCCGATGAAGATCGACGAGCACCCGTTCCCGACTAATATGGTGCACGCTAGCTACGAGCCGAGGCGCTAAAGGAAACACAAAGGTACATCACGTATCACATCCACTTCCATGATAAACAAGTACCGCCATCGGCAGGAGACGAGCCAAGAGCGCGAGGAGCAAAACGATTACGACAACCACTAGGACTGCCTGTTTTTCCAATACTGCTGGGAAGATACGATCAAGCTGCCGTCTATAGAAGACTGCCCCGAATGCAATCCAGAAGCATGGGAGGGATAAGCCTACGCTCAAGCCGCAGGGAGCCGATCAGGCCAGCAAGACGAGAAAGGCGCCACATCTCGGTCCATGATAGGCTGGCCCCTATGATTCACGAAGATGACAATGAAGACCTCGAGCAATACTACGAAGAGACCAACCCACACCAGCCGATACGGCCTGAGCAATGGTGCCCCACTGGCATGTTCACCAAGAACCAGAAGAGGAGACTGCAGAAGCTCCACAACCGTGAACTCCAGCAGCAACAGAATGAAGAACAGCAGCCATTGACCCCTAAGAGGACACGCAAAGAATGGCGCATCAAGTCTGAAGTACACAAGCCGGTAGCAGAAGCAAACATGGTGATCATACTACCGATAGAATATAGGGCTGATTGGTCTGATGGCGAAGTTCAAGAAGCAACGGCCTAGCTCGTGCTACCACCACAACAAGCCGTGTTCGAGAAACCAGAAGAGAAGGACCATCGGCACCTGAAACCGCTATACATCCAAGCGCATGTCGACGGTAAGCCAATGGCTAAAATCTTGGTCGATAGAGGCGCGGCGGTGAACCTCATGCCGTACTCAACGTACTGCAAGCTAGGCAAGACCCGTGAAGATCTAATCAAGACGAATATGGTGCTGAAGGACTTCGAAGGCAACACATCGGAGGCAGGAGGCTACCTAAACGTGGAGCCCATGGTCGGCAGCAAAACTTTGCCGACCACCTTCTTTGTGATCGACGGAAAGGGCTCGTACAGCCTGCTACTGGGAAGAGATTGGATACATGCCAACTGCTGCATACCCTCCACGATGCACCAAAACCTTATACAGTGGCATGGTGATCAAGTGGAGGTACTATCAGTGGACAAGTCGGTCAGCGTTACCACCACCGATCTGCCGGTGTGGGAAGGAGAAGGTTATGAGTGCCTCTCAAGAAAACCCTGGTCAGGGGAATTCCTGTGCGTACCGGCATCTGGGATCCAGCCGATACGCGCTCCGGAGTCCCAGTAAACAACCTGACAAGAGCAGCCAATGGCTTAGATGGAAAGCTAGGTCAAGGCTTTATGTCAGCTGATAAGTTGGAAGAGAGAGATATAGGGCCAGGGGATAGGCCAAGGCCGACATACATCAGTGCTAATTTGCCTCCCGATTTTAGGGAGAAATTAATAAACTTTTAAAAGAGTATATCAATTGCTTTGCGTGGGAATATCATGAGATGTCAGGACTAAGCCTGTCTATTGTGGAACATCGGCTACCAATCAAACCAGGATACAGGCCCTTCAAGCAATCGCCACGGAGATTCAAACCGGACATGTATGAGCCAATTAAGGCTGAGATCACTAGGTTATACGACACCAAGTTCATCAGGCCTTGTCGGGGCTTCAACAAAGCGACACCAAAAGATGAGTATCCAATGCCGGTAGCCGATCTGCTAGTCGACGCAGCCTCAGGACACAAAATTCAGCTTCATGGATGGCAATGTAGGATATAACCAGATATTCATGGCTGAAGAAGACATAAACAAGACGACATTCAGAAGTCCAGGAGCAATCGACTTGTTCGAGTGGGTCGTCATGACATTCGGACTAATGAGTGCCAGAGCAACCTACCAGAGGGCCATGAATTATATATTCCACGATCTGATCAGCTCTTTGGTGAAGATATATATCGACAATGTGGTGGTCAAGACCGACACGGTGGAAGACCATCTGAACAAGCTGCGGCAAGTTCTGGAGAGAACAAGAAAATATGGGTTGAAGATGAATCCAACTAAATGCGCCTTTGTCGTATCGGTTGGAGAATTCCTGAGATTCATGGTGCACGAAAGAGGAGTCAAAGTCACCCAGAGATGCCTACAGGGTATAAACGAAACTGCACCCCCAACCGACAAGACAGAACTACAATCCTTAATTGGCAAAATCAATTTCATCAGACGGTTCATATCAAACTTATCTGGCAGAATTGAGCCGTTTTCACCGTTGCTGAAATTGAAAGCCGATCAAGAATTCTCATGGGGGGAGAGTCACCAGAAGGATTTTGATAAGATTAAAGAATATCTAAAGAAGCCACCCGTCATCATGCCACTAAAAAAAGGGGTACCATTCAAACTTTATTTATCAGCCGATGAAAAGACAATTGGGTCAGTTTTAATCCAAGAAGTCGACGATAAAGAGAGAATGGTATTCTATCTGAGCAGAAAACTGTTAGATGCCGAAACCAGATACCTAGAAGTCAAAAGGTTATGCCTCTACCTATATTTCTCATGTACAAAGCCGAGACATTACTTGTTGGCAGCAGAGTGCACGGTGGTATGCAAAGCCGATGTGATCAAATGCATGCTATCGGCTCCAATACCGAAAGGGCGGATGGGTAAGTGGATTCTGGCACTCACGAAGTATGACCTCAAATATGAATCGGCCAAAGCAGTGAATGGACAGGTCATGGCCGATTTCATAGTTCAACACCACAAAGAAGCCGATTACGTAGAGGTCGTTCCTTGGACTATCTTCTTCGACTGATCGGCCTAATGATAATTTCGCCTCGGGGGGCATGCTTCGAGTTTGCTTACACGATTAAGCCGTATCAGACCAATAACCTGGCCGAATACAAAGCATTGATCAAGGGATTGGAATTGCTGAAGGAGATAGGTGCTGAAATAGTAGAAGTCAGTGGAGATTAGCAACTGGTGATCAAACAACTATCCGGAGAGTATGAATGTAGAGACGATGTACTCAGAACCTACTTTGAGGCATGCAAGGAATTAACAGAACACTTCAAGCAAGTCACGTTGACTCACATCCCGAGAGAGCAAAACATCGAAGCCAACTCACTCACCCAAGGAGCTTTGGGGTACAAGTCGATGATACCAGGAACTGAAGCTGAGATTGCATCGATTGAACAGAATCAGGTTACGGAAACTGAAATAGCATGTTCGGCTAACAGAAAAGATAAGTACAAAGCTCTCGAATATGTGCTGCTAGATGACCTGCTGTATTACAGGACGATTGATGGCATGCTGCTGAGGTGCTTGGACAAGGAAGAAGTCAAAGTGGTAATGTGTGAGGTTCACGATGGAATTTGCGGCACCCATCAATCGGCCTACGAGATGAAGTGGCCATTGAGGAGAGTGGGGTATTTCTGGCCGACGATGCTGGAGGACTGTTTTACATATTACAAGAGTTGTCAAGATTGTCAGAGGTTTGGGAACATGCAGAGATCACCAGCATCGGCCATGAATCCAATCATCAAGCCAAGGCCATTCAGGGGATGGGGCATTGACATGATAGGATAGATTTACCCTCCATCACGCAAGGGACACAAGTTCATACTGGCGGCAATAGATTATTTCACCAAGTGGGTTGAAGCCATACCATTGAAGAAGGTGACTTCAGCCGATGCAATAAACTTTGTTAAGGAACATATAATTTACAGGTTTGGGATTCCGCAAACAATAACCACAGATCAGGGATCCATCTTCGTATCGGAGGAATTCTAACAATTTATCACCGGTATGGGTATCCCATATGCTAAGGCTAATGAGAAAGCAGAAGCATCGAAAAAAGTTTGATTAAGCTAATAAAAAGGAAGATAGCAGAGCAGCAAAAAAATGGCATACTTCGTTGGCCAATTCGCTCTGGGCGTATCGGATGGCGTGCCATGGATCAACACAGGTACCACCCTACCAACTAGTGTACGGGCATGAAGTAGTGCTGCCATGGGAGAATAACATCGGCTCAAGAAGACTGACTCTACAGGATCCGCTGATAGCCGATGAATACTACAACCTCATGGCGGATGAGATGGAAGATGTTGCACAAACCAAGCTGAGAGCGCTTGAGAAGATAAAGCTGAAATCCCGGAGAGACAACCTAGAGGGGGGTGAATAGGTGTCGTGAAATTTTCTTCAAAATGCAGCGCTTAGTAGGCCGGACCGTCGGGGCTTAAGGGCCGGACCATCCGGTTTGGACTCTTGGGCTGACCCGAGAGCTCTGGCCGGACTGTCTGACTATGAACACCAGACCGTTCGGTCAGGGGAAGTGAGGACTTTTGAGTCCTTTCTTGGTGAAGTTTCTGTGAACGTGTAGTGTGTGTGTGCAAATTAAGAACACAGAAAGATCAACCTAATGACATGAACTCAAGAAAAGCACAAAGAGAGACACGTGAGATTTTTACCCGAAGTTTGGATCCTAAGATCCTACTCTCCTTGAGGCGCTCCACTGAGCAGGATCTCTCTCGATCCTTTTCCTCTCTTGTCTTCCTCCCACATGGTCGTCACGAGTGTTTGGATTCCCCTCTAGGTACTAGCAAGCCTTTGATCGACCACCAAGGTCAAGATCAAAGCGCTTCGCCTAGCCCTCAAATGCAATCCGCTCTATTCGGCAACCTTCTAAGGGGAAGACCAAGAATCCATTAGAATTTTACCTTTTTCCTTGCGGAGGTTAGACAACAACCTTCACAAACTTGGTCCCGGGCGATCCACAAAGCTTGGAGGCTCGTGGGTGACGCTTATCTGTCTAGAGCTTGAACTCCAAGAATAATAGATCTCCACATCTCCACATGCACCCAGTCAATGCTCAAGACCACCCAAGAACTCTCAAGAACACTTGAACACTCATGATCACTCACCAATCCCAAAACTCAACACCCTAGGCTAGATCTTGCCTTAATCTCACTAGGGAGTGTTAGGATTAGTGGGGGACGCTTGGTAGGGGCTAGAACACACCTAGGAACCCTAGAGTTTGAACAGGAAGCCACACCAATGGCTAGAATCCCGAGGTTATACAGTGCTGTCAAACGTCAGCTAGCCATTGGATAAAGTTAAATGGGCCGGACGGTCACTGTCTGGGTCCAGGGGCCGGACCGTCCAGCCAACCCTTAAGCTCTGGCTGAGACCTAGGGCTAGACTTCCGGTCCCAACCAGACTGTCCGGTCCAGGCTCTCATGAAATACACTAAGCCTCTAACACTCATCTCTCACTCATGGATGCATGTATTGACTTGGTGACACCTCTTAATAGTACGGATTGTCCTCCGACTAAAAACAAAATAGAAAAACGCCTTTTTATCATCTTGATTTCGTTCGCTAAGCACCACTTGGATCACTTCTCGCTTTTACTCAACTTTGCACATTCCATATAATAGATAAAATTTTATAATCACTCTGTATCCATAAATTGTTAGTGCACATATGCTTTGACTAGGATTGTCATTAATCATCTAGAACTCGCCCTGGAGGCTAGATGCACTTTTAATCTCCCCTTTTTGGTGATTGATGACAATTCTTATCAAGTCATGCCAAAAACACAATAATAGCAGAGCATCACAAGATCTAGCTCCCCCTAGAAGTGTGCCAACAATAAACACAAGCATGCATGAAAAATACTTAAGTCTAAGCCACATTAAGAATTTAAAAGTTCATACACACAAACACACACACATGCAAGGAAATAAAGTTGCAAGCTAGCAGCTAACAGTCATTACAACCCAGCGACTCAAACATAAACAATGTCTTTAGATAGGTGGGTTGGAATCGTGAGAGAGGGGGGAGGCCGGACTATCCGCTTCAGGGTGGACAGTCTGGCCGACACAGGTTGTCAACTCAAAGATTTTGACCCCTCTCAATTTCCAGGACTTCTCTCCCTTTGGCATTAAGGCACCAAAAAGGAAGCGTGTAGGAGAATGAGAGGATCACTCCTCGTCATCATCATCGTCGTCATCAACGTCGTCCTCCTCATCGTCGTCACCTTCACCTTCGTCCTCCTCATCGTCCTCCTCGGTATCTTCGTCGCTGTCTTGAGGAGCACGGGAGGAAGAAGCATCGGCTGCCCTTGCGGCCAACTCAGCCTCATAAGCCACAAAATGATCAATGTAATCTTCATCCTCGGATTCTGGAGGAATCTCATGCCCGCTGTCCCGCAGAATCTGATTGATCTTGCACTCATTGGACTTGATCTTCACGGCATTCTTCTTGCAAAGACCAAAGATCGTGGAGAGGGCCCTCTTGATAGGCGAAGAGGATGAAGAACACGAAGAGGTGCAAACTGGCTGGGATGAAGAACCAACTGGCCTGCGCCTTGATCTAGAAATCTTCGGAGCTTGAGGGATTTGGGGGCGATAGGGATAATGCACACACTCCCCATTAAAGTAGAAGTCGGTCACCCTCTGAATCATCTGATGAAGAAATGGAGCATAGGCTAAACCCTTGGAGGGATCTAGCACAATGGCCTGAATCTTGTTCCATATGTACCTCATGATACTGAAGGGTGGCGCATTGGTGCACATGCTCCAAAGCAAGGCGGCGTGGCGAGCTGTGAGAGCTGTTTTGTCGCCACTCTTGGGAGAGAGTGTGGTCTTGATCATCTTCAGCAGTAAGTCATAATGAGAGAGAAGTGCCTTGATAGTTCCCAAGGTCACCTTGTTGCTATCATCCACATAGAGCCTTCTAATAGTATCTTGTGAGAGAGCAGGCTAAAGGTGGAGATCGATATTTGACAGATCTGAGGCATTGAGTCCAAGAATAGTAGCAAACTGAGAGATGGTGATGGAGTACTCAATTCCTTCTGTCAACCATCTCACTTTCTCCTCTGTGTAGTCATCACTATCCTCAAAGAAGGCACTGGCATAGAATTGCCCGATAAGCTCCTCACTCCAGTTGTGCTCCATGCTCATCAGGACATCGATGTTCTTTTGATGGCAAAGACGGATAGCTGTCTTTGCTACCTGACTGGTTTGCTTCTGCATGAAATCCCAGTCAATCCGCTTCATCTCCGTGATGGAGGACTTTTTCCTCCCAAGAAACACGGAGTTGTACTAGTCTACTTGGACTTGAGTGTAGAAGCGATAGTTGGAGTTGTTTGCTAGATGCTGCTCAGGAGGCTTGGCGCGATCAGCCCTTGCTCTAGCCATGTTCTTTAGATAGTCCATAGCCTTCCGTCGGGTTTCATGGCCTATAGCTACCGTGTACACATGCTTGGTGTAGAAGCGGATGACCCCCACAGTAGCTTCATGATTTGGCCTCTCGGCGTCACAAGTCCTGCCAGTGGTCCTGGTGGGAGGAGGAGAGTAGGATGGTTCCTCAATCCGAATGCCACCAGTAGGGCACTGACGGTCGTAGTTCTCTTGCCTCTCCTCCTAGGCGAGACCTCATCTGCTTTCTTCTTCCCAATTCTCCCTCTTGGATACTGCACTCGTGGGGAGTTTTCACCGTCTGACTCGGTTGAGGTGGAGACGGGATCTTGACGCTTCTTGCGCTGCTTCTCTAGCAAAGTTCTGCGACCACCACGAGTCATGATGATCTTACACAAACAAAGAGTCAAAGAAAGGTATGAGTAAGTGAGTGTAAGATAGAGCCAAAGATGTGCATCAGTTAGAAACTAGACAGGGGCTGGACAGTCCGGGTTGAGGGGCGAACAGTCCGGTCAGGGCTCTCGGCCAGGCTGAGCCCCCTGGCCAGATCATCCGGTCAAGAACACCGGACCGTCCGATCCTGGTAGACTTCAACAAACGACCGATGCATTTTAAGTTTTGCAATAGATCGGCTCACTAGACATCTAACACAAGGACCCTACATGGTTGGAAAGTTACCTAAGTCCTTAGATTGAGAAATCGGGGCAAAAGCATGATGGAAATCGAAGAACGAGTCTGAACCAATAGCTGAAGTTGAGAGTCATCGAAGCTTGTCATGGGGGTGAGTTCTTCACTTCGAATGGAAGGAAAAACGTGGAGCCCGATGGAGTTTCGATGGATGAATCAACGGATCACCTCAGGAGGGATGTGAGGGTGCTAGGGTTTGAGAGAGAGAGAGAGAGATTGGAGAGAAAACTGACTGGAGTCAGCCTCTCAGTGTATTTATACTCTGGGGATCGGACTGTCCGGCCGTCTCTGAAGAGGCAGGCCGAGAGTTTTGGTCGAATTGTCCGGCTGGGGGGTGGATAGTCCGGCCAAAGATAGACTAGAAATGTAGAAAGGAGCTGAAGCGAGACACTGAGAGTTTGTTGACTTCGCTTGTGGATCAGTACAATCAGCAATACATAACAATGATCCTTAAGCAAAAATCAACCTTTTCGCAATCTAGACAAAGGATTTTCGCAATCCACACAAAATTTTCACAATCATTTTTGCAAAGCAAGAATTTTGAAAATTTTGATGTGAGGGAATGTTTGAGCCTTACTCTTGGTATTTAAGACCAATTCTGTAGAAGAATTGACCTCTAAAAATACGAAGACTCATGCCATTCTAGCATATGCATGAAATTGACTTAGTTATTTAGCAATTAAGCCAGTTTTCATGCAATGTTGCGAGAATCCAAGATATTTAACTCATTTCTCAACTCACAAAACCTCTTCTCATCTAATGGCTTAGTGAAGATGTTGGCTAGTTTGTTTTCGGTTCTTAAATGGGTTAGGACAATGTCTCCTTTGGTTTCATGGTCCCTCAAGAAATGACGTCGGATGTCTATATGTTTCGTTCTTGAGTGTTGGACAGGATTATTGGCTATTTTGATAGCACTCTCATTATCACAAAGGAGGGGGATCCAAGGCATGGTATATCCAAAGTCTTAGAGGGTTTGCTTCATCCATAGGAGTTGTGAACAATACGCACCGGCGGCTATTTATTCGGCTTCGGCGGTGAATACGGCTATGGAATTTTGTTTCTTGGATGACCATGAGACTAGGGACCGTCCAAGAAATTGACATGTCGCCGAGGTACTTTTTCTATCAACCTTACATCCGGCATAGCCCGAATCGGAATAGCCCACTAGCTCAAATTCACACCCTTTTGGATACCAAAGTCCTAGGTTTGGAGTATGAACTAGATATCTTAGGATTCTCTTAACGACCATCATATGACACTCCTTAGGAGCAGCTTGAAATCTAGCACACATGCAAACACTAAGCATGATATCGGGTCTAGATGCACAAAGGTAGATGAGTGAACCAATGATAGAATGGTATACCTTCACGTCCACATCCTTACCATTGATGTCGAGGTCGAGATGTCCATTGATTGGCATCGGTGTCTTGATGGGTTTGGCGCCATCCATATCGAACTTCTTGAGAACGTCCTTCAAATACTTTTATTACGATATGAAAGTGTCGTCTTTGAGTTGTCTCACTTGTAATCCGAGAAAGAACTTCAACTCCGCCATCATCGACATATCAAACCTCTTGGTCATGATTTTACTAAATTCTTCACTAAAGGAAATATTAGTAGAGCCAAATATTATGTCGTCGATATAAATTTGGCACACAAATAAATCATCCTTGAATTTCTTAGTGAAGTGAGTAGTGTCAGCTTTCCTGATTTCAAAGCCATTTTTGGCTGAGAAGTCGTGAATGCATTCATACCAAGCTCTAGGGGCTAGCTTGAGCCCGTAGAGGGCCATGTTGAGCTTGTAGACATGCTCCGAATGCTTTGGGTCCTCAAATCTTGGTGGTTGCTCCACATACACCAATTCAGAGATTGGCCTATTCAAGAAGGCACTCTTGACATCCATTAGATACAACTTGAAATCATGGTTAGCGGCATAAGCTAATAAAATTCGAATGGACTCAAGGCGAGCAATTGACGTGAAAGTTTCACCAAAGTCAAGTCCTTTGACTTGGGTGAAGCCTTGCACCACTAACCGGGCTTTGTTGCGTGTCACGACTCCATGCACATCTTGCTTGTTGCAGAAGACCCACTTGGTCCCGATGACGTTTTGCTTGGGCCTCTCCACAAGTGACCATACTTCATTTCTCTTGAAGTTATTGAGCTCTTCTTGCATGGCCACGACCCAATCCGGGTCACCAAGCGCCTCTTCCACTTTTACCGGTTCTAGAGATAAAACAAAAGAGTAATTTTCCAAAAGCTTACAGAGCGAGTTGTTACCCCTTTACGCATGTCACCGAGGATATTGTCGACCGGATGATCCCTTTGTACAACTTAGTGAATTCAGGGATAGTGCACCGTAGGGGCTTGAGCTTGATCAATTTGCTCACTTGTGCCCGTGGCATCAATCCCATCCCCAAGGTCTTTATTTTCACCACCATCACCAACTTGTACTTGATCGACTTGGGTTAAGGGGTCTTGAGGTAGTTCTTGCTCTTGCTTCCCCTCAACCTCACGGGGTCTCACATCTCCAATTGCTTTGTTGTCTATGTCCTCGCTTGAAGTTTCAATTTCTGCATCATTTACTTAAACTTGCTCTACTTGAGAGCCGTTAGATTCATCAAACATCACGTCCCTTGAGATTTCAACAATTCCAGTGGACTTGTTGAAAACTCGGTAGCCATGTGCGTTCGTCTCATATCCTAGTAAGAAATCTTCATCTACTTTGGATGCAAACTTATTAGATCCACGTCTTTTGCTAAGAATGAAACATTTGCAACCAAAGACTTGAAAGTAAGAGACATTAGAATTTTTACCGATAAGAAGTTCATATGCAGTTTTCTTTAGTAGCTTGTGGAGGTATAGATGGTTGAAGGAGTGGCACGCGGTGTTGACAGCTTCGCCCCAAAAGATATCCAGTGTCTTGTACTCGTCGAGCATTGTCCGAGCCATCTCAATGAGAGTTCGGTTCTTCCTCTCCACAATCCTGTTTTGAGGGGATCATATGGAGCGGAGAACTCGTGCTTGATCCCTTCTTTTTCAAGGAACTCTTCAACTTGAGTGTTCTTGAATTCTCCTCCATTATCACTCCGAACCCTTTTAATCTTCACTTCAAATTCATTTTGCGCCCTCTTGGCGAATTTCTTGAAGATTTCTTGAGTTTCACTTTTGTCATGGAGAAAGAAAACCCAAGTGAATCGAGAAAAATCATCGACAATTACTAGACCATGCTTGTTACCTTCCAAGTTTATATAAGCTATTGGTCCGAAGAGGTCCATGTGCAATAACTCCAATGGTCTTGTAGTCATCATGATGTTCTTTGCGGGATGGAATGTTCCAACTTGCTTTCTCGCTTGACAAGCACTACATACACGGTCTTTCTCAAAAAATACATTAGAATGCCAAGTATGTGCTCCCCCTTTAGAAGATTTGACAAAATTTTCATCCCACAATGGCCAAGGTGGCGATGCCAAAGCCATACTAGGATTGATTTGGCGATTAGGCAAGATTCCGGGTTAACCCTATCATTGTCGAAGTCAACAAGATAGAGATCCCCCTTTAATCTACCCTTAAACACCTCTGATTTGTCATCTCTCCTAAATACGGTAATATCTATATCCGTGAAAAGGCAATTGAATCCAAGTTTACACAATTGAGAAACCGAGAGTAGATTATAGCTAAGGGACTCGACAAGAAGAACATTGGAAAAATAATTTTCTTTGGAGATTGCAATTTTACCTAGGCCCATTACCTTCCCTTTATTGTCATCTCCAAAGATTATGTTTTCATGATCTCCGTCGTTCTCGTCGAGTAGAGTAAACATACTTCTTTCTTCGGTCATATGGTTTGTGCATCTGCTATCGATCACCCAACTTGAGCCTTCGGAGGAGTATGCCTACAGAAGATAGGTCAAGCATGCAATTTAGGTACCCAAACTTGTTTAAGTTTGGGTCCCTTCACAATATCAACCAATTCCTTTGGAATCCATATGCTTGGCCTTTGCTTCTCTTGTTTTGATCCAATGAAGATAGCAACCACATGTCCACGGTTGTTCTTCGTGATCTCATGAGAGCCATAGAGAAGTCTAAGCTTAGCCGGATCCTCATGGGTTGAGGTGGGCTTAGGCTTAGCCTTCCTGCCTAGCTAGGGTCGGACTGTCTAGCCTAGACGACCGGACCGTCCGGTCAGACCTCTCTGCCAAACAGAGGGACCTGGTCGAACTGGCCGACCTAGGCCGGACTATCTGGCCTGGTCTTTCTACAGAGCAAAGGGGATGGGCCGGACCGTCCAACCCCTGGGACCGGACCGTCCGACCGGCCCTCTCTGTAGGACAGAGGGTCTAGGCAAGACTGTTCGGCCCTGTCCGGGCTGCCTGTTCTCAGGCCTGTTTTTGCCTCCCTCTTCACCATTTGACTCCCCTTCCTATACAAATGCTAGGCATGATTTACCATTGATCATGACTCTCTTTGAGCTAGCATTTGCGTCAGGGGAATATCCAAGACCATGTTTATCCTGTTGTGATAAGTGGTGATAGTCTTGAAGAGAGCTTCTTTGGATTAGTAAATTCGAATACATCCGAACTTCACCAATGTCTCCAACCTCTCATTCTCCTTCTTCAACTCCTTGAAAGCTGTATTGTTAGTCTCAACAACATTCAAGTCAATATGTTTACATTTTTCACACTCAAAACAGGCATTGACTTTAGTGTTCTCCATAGGGCTAGAGAGGTTGCTCTTAAGATTGTAAATTTCATTCTCAAGACTGTTGTGTCTCAAGTTCATGCACACAATTGTCTCCTCAAGAATTCCTTTGACATCCTCAAGATTGGCTATGGTTCGATTTGCTAAAATGAGCTTCTTAGACAAATCATCCATTTTCTCATCTTTTCCGGCAAGAAGCTTTTCAAGAGAGTGATTTTTCATCCTCCCTTAAACAAGAAGCTCCTCTTGCCTCTCAAGTGAACTTTCCTTGTTTTCTAGTACTTTCATGAGTTTAGCAATGTGAATGAGTGCGGGTTTGCTAAAGTTCCTAGGCATAGTATCATCATCATCATGATCTAAATCATCATCATCACTAGTTTCATCTCTATACTTAGGAACAAGGAATACCTTGCGCCCTTGCACCATGAGGCACAACGGCATATGGTCGTTGTCGTCATCACTCATGTTGGGGAAGAGTCGCTCCATGCTTGATGAAGAGATAGCCACGGTGGCGACACCTCCACTCTTGGAGCCACTTGCCTCAGACTCATACTTCTTGTCGTCCTCATCATCACTTGAAAACCACTCTTCTCCAATGTGTGCCCTTCTGGATCTCTTCTTGAGGAACTTTGCCTTGCTATCTATGTTCTTTGCAAGTTTAGGGCAATCCGTCATGAAATGCCCAAACTCCTTGCATTCATAGCAATTTTTTTGGATTGTCTCTTGTACCGATCTTCATCTTGTCTCCCATAGTTCTTCTTGCGAAAGAACCTTTTGAGCTTGTGGACCAACAAGGCGAGTTCTTCATCCTCGCTCTCCAAGTCACTTGAACTTTCTTCCTTAGCCTTGGAGCTACCTCTCTTCGCCTTGAAGACAACCTCCTTGTTTTTGGCTTGAGTGGAGTTGGTAGCAAACTTTTTAACCTTCTTGGCCTCTTTCTCCAAGAACTCATGTGATATAATCCTTGAAAGCACATCAGTTGGCGTCATCCTCTTGAATTCACTTGACTCACGGATCAAAGTCACCAAGGTTGGATTTCTTGGTGAGATGGCCCGGAACAAGCGTTTCACCACAACATGATCCGTCATATCATCACTTCCAAGCCCATAGATCTTGTTAACTATGACCATCATCCGGTCATACATTTCTTGTGGTGTCTCGTCATCCTCCATGACGAACCTTCCAAGCTTGCCCTCTAGAAGTTTGATTTTTGATTCTCGAACTCCTCTTGTTCCTTCATGGGCCACTCGAAGAGTATCCTATATCTCCTTAGCCTCATCAAGTTGATCCACTTTGTTGATCCACTTTGTTGAATTCTTCATGGCTTAAGGAGTTGAGGATGACGCTTGCTGCTTGAGCGTTGCGGTGGATGAGAAGCTCTCGGGCCTGAGTGAGTTCCTCTTCATTATCCGGCATCTCTCCTATTCTTGTGCAAACAACCTTCCACACACTTGGATGCATAGATATTAGATGAAGTCTCATCTTATGCTTCCACGCCCCATAGTGTGTGCCATCAAAGAGTGGGGCGTGGCGATAGATAGAGACACATTAGTGGATGAAGAGTTGTTGAGTTTAGAATAGTCAAACTCAATGGAAGCGCCTTTCTTGGAAGTTGGTGATTTTTCCGAAGACCCTTCACCTTCTTCATTGTTCTTTGTGTTGTTGGACACGTCGCTAATCTTGTCTCCCATCTTGGATCACTTCAAGCTGTTAAGCTTCTTCAGAAGAACCTTGCTCTGATACCAATTGAAATCCCAGAGAGACAGCCTAGAGGGGGGTTAATAGGTGTCCTGAAATTTTCTTCAAAATGCAGCGGTTAGTAGGGCCGGACCATCCGGGCTCAGGGACACTCATCTCTTGCTCATGGATGCATGTATTGACTTGGTGACCTCTCTTAATAGTACGGATTGTCCGCCGACTAAAAATGAAATAGAAAAACGCCTTTTATCGTCTTGATTTCATTCGCTAAGCACCACTTCGATCACTTCTCGCTTTTACTCAACTTTGCACATTCCATATAAGAGATAAACTTTTATAATCACTCTGCATCCACAAATTGTTAGTGCACACATGCTTTGACTAGGATTGTCATTAATCATCCAAAACTCGCCTTGGGGGCTAGATGCACTTTCAAAAGGAAAACAAAGCTAGAGTATAGAGGCACTACAATAAAAAGGTTGTAGCGAAAACTTTTGAAGAAGGTGACTTGGTATGGAAGCTGGTATTGCCGATAGGATCCAGAGATAACATCTTTAGCACGTGGTCACCGAATTCGGAGGGACCCTTTCGGATTCACAAGTGCGTGCCTAGGAACGCCTACATGCTAGAAGGTTTGGATGGAGAAGTGTTTGGGAGAGCGTTAAACGACAAGTATTTGAAGAAGTACTACCCGAGCGTATGGATAAAGTCATGATCGGCTAAGCCGGTTAATGAAAAAGCCGATACTACTAAGTATCGCCTCAAGATGGTCGATGTTGATACATCATCCTTAGACCAAAAATATCACAACCAAAGACTCAGTCGCAATGGAATAACCAAGATAGAGACAATTGTGGAATGATCATTACAGTAGAAAGCAAAAGTTATATTACCACTAGCCAAGATCAACAAAAACTTCAAGTCAGGGTGCAACCAGTCAAGCAGAACAGTAAGGGGATTACAAGCCTAGATATTTCTTTAGGGCTTTGATCGCTCGCAGGCGAACACCGTCGGCTTCACTAATGACCCGGAGGTCATCAGAGTTTGATCCGGGCACAGTCTTGATCACCTAGCGACTTTGGACAGTTTGTTGCACTGCGGACTTCAAGATTTGCTCCTGGGTGACGACGGCCGATGGTAAATTGGCCAGCCTTGCCTCCTCAGCAGAAATGTCTTCAGTGATCTTGGCTAGCTGGGCCTCCAGATTGGCCTTCTTCGCCTTTAACTCGTCGATGATGGACGATATGCTCGGTTCAGCCGATTTGAGTTCGTCTAGCTTGGCCTTTTCAGCCACGGCTTGTTCCCGATCGGCTTGAAGTTTAATCTGGGCCGAGATTTGTGATGCACGGTTGGCCATCCTCTGACGAGCTCGGAGCACCGGGAGTCGGTGAGACTCAATGTAACCAGTTGGCGTGATGGCATCAATCAGGTCATCCGGCAACTGATATTGTACCTCTTCTATTCTGGACCAGATCGGTCCCTCGTCATTAATTAGTGTGTCGATCGGGAAATCTAACCTTGCCAGTATGTTAGTAAATTGGCTTTTATGGTTATCTGGCAAGGTGGTGGCAGAGGTATCGACATCGGCATCAATTGGGTCAAGATATTGGCCGATGTCAAACGAGAATATATCATCAAAAAGCTGCAGCGCAGCAATGAAGAGTTAACTCCAGGCGCGATGGAATCGGAGAGGACAAGCTAAACGGGTGAACTCACCTGGGCAGATGAAGGAGCCGTCGATGGATCGGTTGATGTAACGGCAGGCGCTGTGGCACTTGGAGTGGAGGCCTCTTCTGTAGCAATCACTGGCCCAGGGGTTGGATCGGCCGATGAAGTTGGTATGGTAGTAGCCGTGGGCACTGCAGGAGGCTGTTCAGACACAGAAAATGGGTGTTAGTTGTGGACACAGAGGCAAGAAGTGGTTGAACAGTTACCTTAGCAAGAGAAGTCTTCTGCTGGGAAGGCCGATAAGTTATCATTTTCTTCTTCGTACTGGCTATAGATGAAGTATCGGCTGCCGCAGTCACAGGGGTTGGACTGGCTGGTACAGCTATCACATCAGCAGCAGCAGGTATGATGGTGGCTTGGACCGGTGCATCGGCTGGTTGTGCATCGGGTGACTAAGTTCAAGAGTATAAGAGGATTAGTAAGACAGGTAGTTCATCAAAATTGACAAAGTCATCTAAGAGAATGATTACCTGAGAAGAAGGGAAAAGAAGAGATATCACCTTTTGTCTAACTTTGGTGTCAGAGTCCTCTTCAGCTACTGCGTCAATAGCTGCATCTAACTCAGCCGACGTAGCTATGATTGGCTGGGCCACGGCCGAAATCTTGAGGTTCTTCTTTGGGGCCAACGTGACCTTTTTGCTCCTTTTGGGTATTCTTAGGGGACTTGGTGGACCTGAGAATTTCTTGATATAGTCGGTTGGAGATGGTCCACCATAGCCCAGCGTTGGAATGGGCGATTGCGAATACTCTATCGATTTACCACTTCTGCTAGTGGCAGGGACCATGAGATTAGGCTGCAAAATGAGAAGTATTAGTTATGTACAAAAGGGAATATATTCAAAAGATTGAAAGATGAGTTAAATAATTACCTCAGAATCGGAGTACTTGAAATCGAAATATATCCGATGACAGAAGAACCCAACGGCGGTGGAGAATAAGTGTTGATGTAATTCCTCCCACCAGCCGATATAGGAGTCTATGACTGTGATCCCAGAGCAGAACGAGGCCATCGACCCAAATGGGATTACTTCGGTCATTTTACTGATTCTGTTAAATTCCAAGGCCGAAGTAACTTGCCCTCTCATCTCTATCTTGCCGAAGAAGAACAGATCGGCGGGTAGCTGGCCACATCCAAATTGACGAGCTACGAGTGTTGGATGGTAAAACTCGTAGGAAGGCCGAGCCGATCGACCAGCGTGGAAACTAACCGGTAGTAGGCAAGGAGTGATGGCAAAGGTAAAGTTCTCATTGGAGCACTTATCGGCCAACACTTCTTCCAGCCTAAGGATGCTGGGTACCTCATAATCCCGGGAGTGTGGGTGAGCGAACCATGTGCAAGCATTGGGCTCCGGTTCGAGATAGCATATCTTGAATATCTGGCTAGTCGGACTTCGGACATCCTATGACCCAGAAAGGAGGAGATGACTTCACCATATGACATACATCTCCGGGTCACGGCTGGTTCTGACTCCAAATAGGACAGAGATGGGTAACTGCGCTGGTGGAAGGCTGACAACTCTAGGACTTTGGATAAGTATAATCTGAGCCACAGCTGCAGGAACCACCAAGGGCCGACAATGTGTCTGACTGGTTGGCCAATGGATAGCTTGGAGGACACTTGATGCAACATTTGATATACTGCTCCCAGCAGGTACTGTCCAAGGGGGGTGTTGTTGCCATCGGCCAGTTGTTCTGCGATGTTTTCCATGTTAGTGGTTGGGCCTAGAGTCTGCTCGCAGAACACAAACCTCTCCAACCAGAGGTTGAGGAACACGATGTGTTCCCTGTGATCGGCCGATCCAAAATCTTTTTGGTGGGCGTCAATGTACTTTGTCCAGCCCCCGTCTTGGTTTGTAGCCGATGCTGAAAGGTTTTACTTAAACCGAAAGGGTTTATAGGAGCCATGATGTTAAGTCCTGTCAGCATCACTACGTCCATAAGGGTGGGACTAAGAATTCCGTGGCCAAAGATGAATGTGTTCAAGGCATCGGACCAAACTAAGGATTCCGTGGCCAAAGATGAATGCGTTCAAGGCATCGGACCAGAAATAGGAGGCAGCGGCTAGTAGGGGCTCATCCTTCTCCATTTCAGATAAGCTTAGTCCGATGCAATGACCGATATCTAATTCCTCCCACTGTGTGCCATATGTCTTGAATAGCCTATTGTACCAATCTCTCCAGCCAGTCAAAGGGGTAGGAAAAGAACGGAAAGATTGGCTCCAATCAGAGGTTTTCAGCCTGGCATTTTTGAAGGGCATCCTATTGGTTTCAGAGCAGATGAAGTCTATGGGATCATGATTGCCTATGGGTTCAAGGAAGTAAAACATCGGATTTGGGCTTGGAATCATGATCTGATTTCTATATTGCTATAAAGAATAAAGATGCAAGCATGTCAAGATGGTTCAACAGGGCCGATTGAAATATGGAACTAACGGGTTGTAAGAAAGCGATGTCGAAAATGCTAACAGTAAACCCTAGGTAAGAAAAGCAGAGTACTCGCAGGCGGAAAGAGGAAATGGGGTAATGGAAGGGGGTTACCTCTGGGACCTCGTAAGAGGTGTCGGCTGGTGTTAAGGAGGAAGAGGCCATTGGCACTGGAGGTGACTGGGTCTAGCGATGGGGTCGGTGGTGAAGTCCCGCGGTGAGGGAGTCCTCTGCGGTGGGCGGAAGGTGCGTGCTGACGGTGGATGCGGATTGCGAGGAGATCGACACAATGGGTGTGAAGAGTGCATGAGGATGATCGCAAGAGCTCGGGAGGAAGGATGGAAGCAAAGACGAGACTGGCTAAGTCTGGAAAAGGGCGAAAGCTTATAGAGGAAGCTACGAAAAAGTGACCGTTAGCACAGTGCGCCAAAACAGGGGAGCCGTTAGACTGTTCTATTACAACAGAAATGAGCCGATAACGGAGAGCTGTTGGAGCAGCAAAGAAGCCGATGGCAGATAACGGTTACAACAGAGGAAATTTCGGAATAATAAATTATTCTGAAATTGGGGTGCATGTGTTAACGCCAGATTTTGGTAAATAGCCGTTGAACGGTAAATGTGCGAAAGGAAACCGAATCGAATAAGTAAGGGTCAATCGGCTGAAGAGAGAAAGGATTCAGTACGACTTGGGTTCAGCCGATAGAGTCTAGATCGGACTGGAAGTAGAGTCCGATTGGGCCCAAGAGCTTAAAGGTGGATTCGGTATTAATCACAGTCCGTGTAGATTAAGTTTGTTTTTATTTTAGAGTTTGTTTAAGATTTTATATCTAGTTAGAGTAAGAATGTAATAAGTTAGCTAATAATACGGATACTTATCCGTTTCGATTAGATAGATTTTGGGTTATAAATAGATGGTCTCGTACCCTGTAAAAAACAACAATCGTTCAATCAACTTTGGTGTATCGCCAAACTTTTCAACAGAGCGAGCTCTCGGTGCAAGGTTTGTCACCCTTGCAATGTAGTTCATGTTCGTCAAACCCGTCGATCGGCTAGAACAGGACTGTCTCGATTGAGTTTGATCTCCTGCCTAGTTAATCGATGATCAACCTGAAGCCTGTTATTGCGTTATTCTGTCCTTGGGATGAAGTAATAACAGGTCTTCGATCAAGCCCTTGCGAGTTCTTCATTTTGATCTATTAACGTGAGTTTACTTGACTGGATTCTGTCTCGGTTAGGTCCGATCAATCTAGTTAGTCAAGTTTATGTTGTTAGGTTAGATTTGGTATTCATGAGGGCTTATCGCTGGAGCTCAGGGGCATTATCCAAGTAATTCAGCGGTTTTTGTATTAGTTTCTTCGATCTTCATGTTTTCTATAGGTATATCGTACTTAACTATATATTCTCTTGATTTGGTCTGATCTATGTATGTTCGGTTTGATCTGTCTATAGAAACTTGTCCGATCGGCTGAGATTAACATGTAGATTGTTGAGTTATGCTGGTTTGATATCTGGTTACTCGTGTTTTGCAGTACTATCTTATGCATGTTTACGTTTAGATCTGAACTGTCTTGGTTGAGTCCGATCTTCTAGGTCTAGCGTGGTTATGTATTTGGTTAATTATTATTGTTTTATGTTAGTAATTGGTATTGCAATCTAGTTTCACTTAAATTCCATGTTTAGTCTCCTATTGGCTGCTGGCTGTTCGTGCGATAAGCACTAGATCGGTCCGATCGGCTGATTAATCTTAAGACTGTCTCGGTTAAGTCTGATCTTTTAAGATTATTCAATCGACTAGGTTATCTGGTGATTATCCTACTTCTTATTCAGCCAATAGGGCATATTATAGCATATCTCTATAAAATTCTCGCAAAGTCGATCCCTTAGCGCATCGGCTATGGTCCTAAAGCGGTATCGGCTATTCAACTGATAGCGGTTTGGGTTTAGCTGTTTTCATCATGTTATATCTTGTCGGTTAGAGGATCAAACTGACTGGCACGCCCAGCGAATCTAAGAATTTAGGTCCTGCACTAGAGTGGTCATAGATTTACTCCTAGGCCTTCGTGTGTGACACGTTGAATGCAATTTTGAGCGTCAACACATGACTATTCGAATATTTTTACTATGATCAGAGGTGTATAACTTTACCCACAAGACATAGCTTCACACACGTTACCGTGCACCGACGTATCACGAGATACCTCAAAATAGAAACTGTCGACGATCTGGGTCGGCAATAATTCTATAGGGTTACTAAGGCATGAAAGTCGATGGTTGGGATCAAGGCGAAGGTTTACCTAGGTTCAGGCTCCCGGCTAGTGAGATAATACCCTAGTCTTGCTGATATTGTGTTGATGATGTACGATTCTGTGTCCCTTGTGGGTGCCTAGTACCCTCTTATATAGTGGGGGATAGAGCTTACAGATATGGTATATTCCTAATATGATAAGACTAAGATATATCTTGTGAATACGACCAGGCCCAATATCCCCGGCGTGTAATCTAGATAATACCAAACTCCTAACCAATTCGATGCATATATGATTTCCTTCCTATTTGGTACCCTCATACCATATGTACATGTATAGATTACGGATACCCCTAGTACAAGTATCCCATAGAAACCACGATAGAACCTTTCGCCTAACCCTCCATATCCAATTATATCACACTTCAGGTTTTACCCCCACCTTTACACGAAGGCGAGAAGCCCCCTCGCATGCATAGGTAAATCTACAAGTAGTATAGGCCGTCGCAGGACCCATCCACACCCTATTACGCTCACCCCTATCTAGATACGTTGGACAGAGATAAGCTACGCTACGAGTGCCACCGTTCCCATCCTGGCTTGTGGTTAGTACGTGTAATACTCCCAGGGATTCTTGAGAACCGGTCCTTAATTTTCATGAGTATGACTCTCAAAACCATGCACCCATAGCCCACCATTAACCAATATTTTAGTGGCAATTAACCGACGCGAGGTATTTAATCATAATGATCAATTATATTTGGCTAGCATTTATTCAGTGAAGACCCATGAGCTAGTTGAACTAAGCATTTCATATGCTTAATTTTAATTAAATTACCACTGGTATAGCATGAATAATTAATGGTAATCGAGGGATAAACGATAGGTGATCCCCAGTAAAGAAATTAAAAGAAAACAATGCATAGTTGAATATAAAGCATGACATTTATAAATATGAGATCAATATGTTCAAGGTCGGGGTGGTACTTGCCTTGATCTAAACCTCAAGGGATCTCTGCAATGACTTCAAAATAGATCGGCGCATCGACGGGATCGGAACCTACACGACAAACAAGACAAACATGCAAAAACAAGCTATAATAATGGATTCCTAGCATTTTTTGGATTTAATGAAATTTGAATAAACTAAAACAGAAGACTAGATGAATTTTCTATGTATTTTAGAAGTTTTCTGGGTTTTTTTAGCTAAACAGAAAAGCCTAGCTAGAATTATTGTGCAATTAATGGAGTTGCTGACATCATCCGAGGGAAGAAGGTGCCGCTAGGCGGGCCCCACCCGTCAGAGGTGTAAGTCCACCAGTCCACCAGTCCATGGTCGGTCCACGGGCCGACGGACACAAAGGCAGAATAGAGAGGAGGGGGCGGCTCGGTTTAGCCGACCCGCTAGTGGCGGCTGGCACGGCGCGGCGGCGGCTAGCGAGCAGCGAATAGCAACGCACGCGCGGTGCGTGCGAAGGTGGACAGAGACGCGCGACGCAGCGCAAGCGGCCCCGGCGAGGCGGCGGCGGCCTTCACGTACTGCGAGCGACGCGGCGACGCGTGCGGTGTGAGGCTGGGGTGCGCGCGGCGAGCGGCGATGGCCCACACGTGGCTCGGCGTGGCGACAACGGCGAGCTGATGGCGACGCATGCATGCGACGAGCGACGGTACGGCAAGATGCAACACACGGCGTAGCAGCGACGCTATGGCAGCGAGCACAGCTACGCGGCCACAGCGAGGCAGCGACCGACGCGAAGGAGGCGGCGGCCGGCGTTTGCGTGTGCGAGCAGAGGCGGTGGCGGTCGAGCGAACACGGCATGGACGCAGGCAAGACGCGGCGCGGGAACGGTGGAGGCGGGCACGCTGTCTGGAGTTGGGGGATGGACCCAACAGGTGCGGCCCACATGTCGGTGTCCCAAGGAAGGGGGGAGGTCGGGCGGACTTCGGTCACCCGGCTGGGCCGTAGCCTGGCCTGCGCGGAAGAGAGGAAGAGAGAGGGGAAGGAGAGAGAGTGGTGCATGCTGACAGGGTTGGGCCGCAGCGTAGGCCAGCCCACGCGGCAAAGTGGGAGGGGAGAAGGGGAGGAGGGGAGGCAGGCCAGCGGTGTGAGAGGAAGAGAAGGAAGAGTGGGCCGCCGGCCCAATGGCCAATGGATGAAAAGGAAAGAAAAACAGGGGAAAAAGTTCACCAAAAGTCCGTAAACTTGTAGGCAAATATGTTTTTTTTCGCCTTAACCGAAATACTAGAAATGTGTACCCCTAAACTCGTATAATCCGTTCAAAAAACGTCTCTTGACAGTATTGACTTTTTTTTACTAATTTTACTAGCATGGCGTATGGGGATCCCACATATCAAATTTTTTTTATTTCCTTCTCTCCCTTCCTATCCTCTGACTCTTTCTTCCTCTCCTCTTCTTCTCTCCCATCCTTCTAGCTCACTGTCGTTGGCGGCATGCATGCTGGGGCGCTATCAACGGGTGACGGCGGCCTGCGGGCTGGGGTGCGGACGGCGGCGGGGAGGCGGGCGCGCCCGTACGCGGAGATGACGCGGCACGGGAGGGGCGGCAGCGCATCGGGGCACCGGAGAGAGCAGAGCCCCGCCGCACCCACTCGCCGGCGCACTCTGCCTCGCGCTGGTCTGCCTCCTCGCGGCATCCGCTGTCGCGAGGAAGTTCACCACCCCGACGACGACGCCGACCACCACGCAGCTAGCCTTCCCCCCTCCCCCAAGAAGACACCTGCGCCGGGTCGCGGCGCTGGTCGCATCCGCTCCTCTCACCCCGGCCCCCGCCACCGCGCCCACCCCCCGGCTCCGTCGTCGTCCCCTCGCTCGGCCGACGTCGTGCTGCGCGGGTACAGCGGCTACAACACGCGCTGGGCGGCCATGGTCATCGGTCGCGCCGTCATCGTCGGGGCCGCCGCGTGGCTGGCGCCTCCCGCCGCCGTCACCGTATGCTTCGGCACCGCACGAAGACGCCAAGATAATCAATGGCGCCCCGCCGTGCATCCCAATTGATTGATTCCGTCATTGCGCAATGCGAGCAAGAGACTGATTTGCTTCGATTTTCATTTAGCTACTTGATTTTCATTTAGCAGGAGACGGTTGATTGATTCATACGTGGAATGAAATCTGATCGATTTTCATTTAGCTGCTTGATTTGTTTTTTACGTCTGGGTGTGACGCCGGGTTTTTGGAAGAAAAGAGGAGATATAATAGGAGAGTGAGACTGACATGTGGGCCCCATGTATCTTTTTAAAATTATTTTTGCTAGCTAGGATGCCACGTTAGCGAAACTAAGAATACATACTGCTATGGGACTAAAATTGCACGGTTTTGTATAGTTTAGGAATGAAGATTTCTGGTCTTGAGGTTTAGGGATGTCTCGTAGACTCGATATAAAGTTGAGGAACGACAAGTGAAACAGGGGAAAAAATAAAAGGATGAAAAAAAAATACCTCCATTATTTGCCAATTTTAAAAATTTATTTAAGAATCTTTTATAACATGAAAACTCCATTATTTGCCAATTTTAAAAATTTATTTAAGAATCTTTTATAACATGAAAATCCACTTTAAATCTTGTTAATACATTGAAGTGCTTCTGGGACATTTTAAAATATTCTACCAAGCTTCAAATTAATTAAATTAATTCAGGTTTTTGCTCATGAATCATTTAAACATTTTGTTTTCACTGATTTATTTAATTGATTTTGGCTAGGCTGAAACTCACGGCGTGTGTTGACGTCAAAAATTGTTAGAATCTTAGACCGCTTCAGTGCAGTGCAAACCTACTTCTTAAAATCTACGCCAATCAGTTTGACCCTATAACTGACAACATAAAAAGAAATAGAGAGAAATCATTAAACCTAAATAATCTATCGATCAAATAGTCGATATCGCTTTAGTACCCTAGTCGATAGATAATATAAATTGGCTACACATGAATTTTTTTATAAGTAGACATAATATTCATTATCAGTTGAATCATAAATATAATAATCAATAAACTGATTGATTAACCAGCTAATCTTATAAAATCAGACTTAACCGAGACAGTTAAGAATGAACTAACCGAGACAATTATACATGCAATCCACGTCTGATAAAACTTGCTATGAATATGAACATGGCGACTGAATTAATAACTTAATTACATGAACACAACATTTGTTCAGCCAACGTCGGCCCTGGCATATAATACTGCAGTACAATAACACGTTATCAGGTCTCTGTCAGAACGACACACATCCGGTACAGAACAAAGCCAGGCAAACCAAGGGCAAGATAGTATGGTCCTACTCCACAAATCAGGAGGGCACCTGCACACGAAAGGAAAAGCGGTAAATAAACGACAATGAAAATGGTTGATTCCCCCTACCATCTATCTTTGATATGCAAGAACTTGAGCTAAAAACCTACCATACCTTCCAACTCATGCACGCTTCATCTTCAGTAGTGTAAATGCAGCAGTACCAAATAACCTTCTGGATTGATGGATGCTTGTTAGTTGTGAGTTTTTCCCGAACAAACCAACATGAACTGGAAAAGACCCTTTATCCTTCAATTTATTTTCAGAACTACCGCCTGTAGAAAGCTTTGGCATAAATTGCTCATAGTCCTTCATGGGTGCATAGCTTGGGAACACTTTTACTGTACAGCGAGATCTTAACACTGATCTCCAAATTGGGAAGAACATATCCTTTGTTTTCTGAAGTTCCCATCTACTTGGTGGTTTATATCCTACAGCCTGGTTCACAAATCAATCAGAATCTGGATCTCAGAAACCATGCAACAAAAATTTCAATACGAAGACAACACTCGGAAGTATAAACATATCACTGTTGTTTTGTCAACTACGAATGACAAAGTAATCATTCAGTCATCTGGGAACAGCTGACCACATCCTAAAACTTGACTGGGGAAGGCTAGTTTTTCACTAAACATTGACCAGCAAGGACCACACACCAACATGGCAGGCTGGGCAGGAGACTTGCTGCCGGGCAGCTTTAGCATTATATCAGAAGGGAGTGGGTATAACAGACTGGAGAATTCTTGCAATGCCAGAAACAGATGGGAGAGTTCAGGCAAGGCTAAAGCAGCCAGATAGTTAGCCAAACGATTACTGGCAGACAGTCAGTAACAAAATTTATGTACGCAGTTACGACCTAACCAAACCAAAACAGCACAATTGAATTGGACGGTCATAAGTAAATATTAATTTTCAAAAAGGACTTGACGATGCTGGTGTTTGGTTCAAATATTGCATAGCCAGAATCTAACACAGGTAATTAAAACTAAAATATCAATCCAATTAATATCTCTGTAAAATAATACGTTTATTTTCCCCACTTCATCTCTGCAATCCAAATTCCAGTTGCAACCACATACAGCAAATCCCCCTGCCTCTCCAGGTGTAAAAACCTGCATATAAATTACTAGCTAGCACAATGACACAAACCATAATAAACCCGCTGTGAAGTTGTTTAAATTAGACAGGTCAACCATTCCATAAGCATAATTACTGGTGCAGATTGTACAAACCACAGATACTAGAGTTTACCAAATCAGAAATCATGCAACTAAATCAGATTTCAAAGTAACAAAAAAAAAACATCTGTGTTTTCGACTTTAAATCCACAAGTCCGCGATATTTAACTCCACTGGTCCAAAAAAACTCTCCAAGAACTGGGATTATAGAGACCTTTGCCCCCGACAATCTCAACATGCAAATACCCCCCAAAAAACAACAGGGCAATACCAGCTTAATAAGAACCAATAATGAAACGCAAAAAAAAAAAGGCCACAGAAGATAGAGTACACGGCTTCCATATACTTACATTTTTAGCTTCAACATTCAGATTAGGAGATTCTCCACCTGCCTCGGTCATGAAATATTTTTCTGTTTCACACGATACAACTATTAGAGAATATTTTAGTAAATCTGAGGAAAAATATCTGATATACTGTACCGTGAGAACAGATACGCACCATGCTTGGACTTTAGCAGACTATCCGGCTCTTCGCAGTCATAGGGGCAGCTTCAAGAGCACAGGGACAAAAGTAATTAAAATATATACATATATAATCGGTGAATAAAAGAAATATTTTGTCATGGAAGCATAAGCGAATCAAGTCAAACCATTTCAGCTCTCCTATGTTTATTCCTTTTCCAGCAGAATCGAAACCATGATCCTTGAGAATTGATGAAACACTTTCAAGGATCTCCCTGTGAGATACCTGCATCATTTTTTGTAATGTTTAGATAAAAGTGAAAAAAAAAAACACAAAGCACATATCACATCTGGTAATATTTTATGATAGTAATGAACAGATGAATATCATCCGATAGTTCTAAACAGCTACACAACTAACTGTGTGTTATTTAATTCAATAAGCCATCATGTTCAACAAATCAGTGAATTGTCTATATTTTGCAGAGTACATTATTTGCATCAATGTGTGCAGCAAATACAGGTCTAGTATAATATATGGATGTGTTAATGCAGAAAAAATTGAAAAAAAGGAGGAAATCCATGCCATTGTTTTGAGATACAATACATAGATAGTGTTTCTGCTATCCATTTTCGCTATACAAACAAAATAAACAAAACAAGGCAGATGGATGAGATATACTTTTGTTTTCATTTTCTTGCTAGAGAAATGTCATCAGTCCAGAAAAGCCAACAAATGTGTTCACTCTGTCCATTTCGCTATAGGGGCCATGATGATGAAACAAACTTTATAAACTTCGGGAATCAACCGATGAAATTATGCATAACCTTCAAACAAGTAATACCCTTATATTGACTTTTGATACAGTTTGGCATAAGCATGAATTTGCACTCGCAATAAGCCATTGCAATGTACGAATAACAAATTAACTTTGGACGTCAAGTCTATAGGTGAAGGGCCATACTTTTTAAAAAATGAAAGAAGTAAATGAAACAAAGGACATTCATGTTGTGAGCTGACAAAAATGTGTACCTCTGAATGAGTCTGGATATATTCATCAAGAGCTTCACCAGCTTCAGAAATCATAGAATTAAGCACCAATGCATTACAGAACAACATCCGCTTCTCCTCCAGCTGCCTATATGCCTTGCTATTTCTACCGCTTGTTAATCCAGGCCCTTCTGTTTCTATGGAAACAATGAATCCCATGATACGATCCTTGATAATAGTAAACCCACTCGGGTTATGCTTGATGTTTCTATTAGAAGAAGCACATCTACGAATTCTCCGTTGTGCTGCAAGGAGCAAAATGGCTGCATGGACAAGCTTTCCCTCCTTAATGTAATTCCATAGCTCATCAAGAAGATTATCTGTGTAGTCTGCAAGCAGTCTAGTCGTGGCCAAGAAGATCTTCTGCAAAGGCGATCAATGCAGAACAGAATTAATTTCTTATCTCCTAGCATGTGTAATCAGCTGACATCAAAATCTATCAACCAATGATGAATCAACAAACAAATTAGTAACAATAACCTTTAACTGCACATAATCATGAGTCTGTACATAAACCAGCTGAACCATAAAAAAGGCACAAACAAGTCTCGATACAAATGGAAATACATAGATTGGATGTTACTTAGTCCTCTTATAGAAGAAGATGTAGATATTTGGTATGAGCTCAACGTCTTAATTATTGTTAAGTAAGCAAGGTAGTAATTATAGCAAGGGACTTCAAACAAACCATCTCAGGCAGACAAAGCAGATGGACAAGCTTGTAGATGAAGCCAAAATCCACTTGTTTGTGCTTTTGGTCAGTTAATAGATTATCCTCCAGATACTTGTGCATGCAAGTGTCCTCAATGGCAACATGGAGAGGGAGGAAGCCCTCGATGAAATTTTCCCCCGATGTGCGTAAATTTGCTGATGCGCCATAGCGAAGCAGCAACTTAATCATGTCAACAGAGAAATTTTCAGCAGCTTGATGGAGGGGGAAGTATCCGGATCTGGTCATGCAGTTCGGGTTGGCACGCATCTGGCAGAACGCAGGCGCCTTGCCCTCCAAAACAAGCTTAGCACAACGCAGGGCATTGTGTGCAATAATCAAGTTTAATGTTTGAGGGGTGATGATATAACCCCAAGCCATGCAATCCACATTTTCCTTATACAGCCTGAGGAAGCTCCGAACACTATCTCTTTTGAGGATGAGCTCTAGTTCACCGGATATTTTGCAAAAATTACCGAGCACCACCTAGAGCAATTCATCCATGTTTGACAAAGGAATATTAGATAAATCTACCCAATTATTCAAATAATGTACCAGTAAAAAAAAGTAAGCAAAGAGAGTTGCCCGTGAATATGAAAAAAGGTAAGATAGAAAAACGATCTATAAAATATAGTAAATGAAAAGAATAAAAAACCTGAGGAGTACGGTCTGGGGCAATTATATTTGTGGACCTGGAGGCAGCAAGTGCAGCCTGTCTTCGAAATACATGCTAAAAAAGGAGGACTCAGTCAGGAAAGAATACAGGTAGTCAAATACTAAGGAAAGGGATGGAATTGGATATCATATAAGCAGGCAGTTTTTGTACCTGTTTGATCAGTTGCATTTTGGTCATAAAGTCTGCCGTCGGTGGAAAAGCAGGACGAGGAGGATATGGAGGGTTCCATGGGTCCCACTCAACTGCATCTGATGAATCTGATCCATCTGTATTTTCACTATTATCTTCAGAATGAGCAACTTTCACAGCATTGGTTTTTTCGACAGTTTGCATTGGCATTGCTGAGTCAAAAAGGTAGCATGGAATTACAAGACCAAACAATCTGGTATGCTGCTTGGATGTGCAGCTTTTAGTGCACTCCTGATAGGCAAAATGAAAGGGCGTAGAATGCATGAGGAAGTTCAAATTTCAGGGAGGCTATTAGATAATGGAAAGTCATGTGCCATACAAAGTCTTGCAGACTACTAAAGCAAACAATTGTGTCGAACACGTAAATCGCCTAGCACCTAGTTTAATTCATTTTTATAGTGTGCCATCTTATTGGCTTACCACTAAACAGTTCAACTGCTAGATGCATTCCATTTAATTTACACGATACAGATTATTCATTAAATATTCTTTCACTTCACAATACCTATCCAAGACCACCATGTGCAGGAAACAAGTAATCACTAAAGTGACCATGCATGCTCATTATTAAACAACATTCAGAACAGGCACTTGGAGCTCACACAAATAAGGGGGTGAAGAGTGAAAAAAGAATGGTAACTGGAAGTTTGATTTCCTCAATGGATAAACAACGCAAGCCAACACATCTCAATTGAATGGACAACCGTTACAAAATGGATGGGTATGTAAAGGTATATGTTCCTGTCATATCTTCTGAACTGAACTGCCATATATTCTTTAATCCTTTTACAGAAGGACCGTCTGTCCGTAATCGAGCACTCTACAGTCTACATTGCCCGCACCCCACACCCCACCCCAGAAAAAGAAATCACTTCAGAAAGGTCTCTTGTGGATGAGTTTAGACATCAGTGTGTTGTTTGTAGAATCCTTTGAAAAGGATTGTATCCTCTGTACATGCGCGCATGCCAAGGATGAAAAGGTGGATCTTTTAGAAGTTTAGAACTTGACCGTGTTCTAGAGAAGTTCTACAAACTACAAAGCCACATATAAGGAATGGATGCACAACCTTGTAGTAGCAACTAAGCCGCATAAGCTGCCATTAAGCTGTATAAGTGCTACAAGATGGGTTGAGCACGCAAATACAAGTCACCGCTTCTTAAGCTTGGAACTTTTTTATTATATCCACTCAAGATACCACATCCGTACATCTCATAATAAAATGAATCCGAAATATTGTATGATTCTACGAATTAAGTGCATAGTTGTGCATGTTAGAGAACAAAATTTAACGTGGATTACTTGAAAAATGGATAATCAAGCCACATTATGAACCAAGTAGAGCAGAAGGAACCTAAAGTTTAACTGTCAATGAAAAGAGCCTAAGGTTTCAGATTTGACATGAGCAACAAGCTGAAAACTGAGAGTAGGAAAAGGACAGGGGGGAACCCCCAAACTTTTTGGGAACAAAAGAACCTGTTATTAAGGTTATTATTAAGGCAAATTAAGCCAGATCCAGAAGAGAACAGATCTAGGGTTCATGATGCAGATTCCAGAAGAGAAAAAACTAGAGCGCGTGGTTGGATGGATGCTCACCGAGGACGACAGCGCCCCTGCTCGCGGGAGATCAGCGCAGGCGGTGGGAGGAGAAGCCCGTCCTGGGCCGCCGCAAGGAAGCCCGTCCTCGGCGGGAGGAGCGCGGGCGGGGGGGGGGGGCGATCGCCGGCCGGCGGTCGCCGTCGCGTACGGGGAAGAAGAGAGGACGGGGAGAGAAGAAAGAAACGAGGGTGCGAAGAGATTGATTTGGGGTTACGAGTTACAACATTCAATAGAAAACGCTGGGGCATTTGGGTCTTTTCAATTGGCACTTTTGCTCCTCTTCTTCCCGTCTATTTTCCATCCACTGATTTATAACTCAAAACAAAGTATGAATAGAATTTTCTGTTTACAAACATAGCAAGTTTCATGCATAGTTGCACGTCACCAATATGAGATTTGCTATTTGTTTTACCTGACTTGTGGTGGATCAAAAAGAGAAAAATAAGAATTCGTGGCGGAGCATTGCATCGGTGATACAGTGCGCGAAATATAAAAAATGCCATAAAATTTTATGCCTAATATACTATTTAGAAGTGGGGCATTTTTAAAATCGACATGTATATACAAAACGTCAACTCGAACGGTTGTTTACGAGAGTATTAGGCTCATCTGTTCACGTATAATAGTCAAAATTTTAATTTTTAATTTTAAATTAGAGTTGATTTTGGTTTTTTATCATATTTTATTTTTTAGTTATTATTTTAGATTGCTAAGGACACGTATATAAATTTTATTCACAAAATATTTTTATTTATAAATATATTATTTTATTTTTTCTAAAAAACCAAACAATCACCAAACCACCTAGTATAATACTACTGTCACGTCACGTCGATAGATGCGGATTAGCTGGGGAGATTATATTCCTAAGTCCGTATGGAGTGGAAGAAACCGTCATAAATTAGTCCAACATTTTCGTGCATCTTGATACATGTTGTGGCTCCTCTGTTAATTGCTTGGGTACGGCACGGTACTCTTCCTCCCAACTGTTCGTCGGTCGTTGTCTCCGCTCTATTTTTCCCTAATTCTTTTCTTCCGTGAACTGCATTTGGGCCACTCTTAATTGCATTTTCATTGTTTTATATTATAAAATTTTCTGGCTATTTGTAGATTTATATGGGTACTGAGTAAGTCTGAACATATATATAAATATAAATCATATATATTAATCTAGGTATGGCTAGTCTTAAAGTCTTATACTTTCTCTATTTATTATTATTTTTTATTAGATGTTGTTGCTATTTGGTTCTATTTTAAATCAGTTATCTTATTTAATTTTCTTTTACAACTATGCAAAATTATAAATTAGGTTAAAGTACACGTAGTAATAAATCAAATAACAATAAAATAATTAATAATTATATTTTTAAAAAAGATACGACAAATGATCAAATTGAAAAGTTAACGATGTCAAATAAGAAGAATGGAGGGGTAATATGGAATGGGTGGAGTATGTTTTTAATTTTGGTCATCCTTGAACAATTTGTTGACTTTTGTATTCTTTTATAAGATTGTATCAACGAACTATAAAATTAACGCTATATGAAACTTTTTTAAAGTATGAACTAAATGATACTACACGCATTGCATATATGTTAGCCCAGTTATAAATTAAAATTTTCAAATGTACTACGCGCATGACATTTATGTAGCCTAATAACGAATTGGTTTTTAAAAATATTAGCTTTACGAAAATAAAAATATATTATATTTTACAAAGGAATGGATAATATACAAATTGATTTACTGGCAGATGTTTGTAGTAATATCAGTAAAATACATTACTATTACTATCCTTTAAAGGTGGCCGATTGGGGGAGATCTGCTGCTGGCCACGTCGCCACGTTTTGTCAGCCGTCCGATCGGAGATGGACGGATGGACGGGGGGGCGGGGTGTGCGTCGCCACGTCTCGGTCGGTGGGTTCGCGCCGTGCGCTCCCAGCGCGCGCCACGTAGATCGCAACCAGAGACCGCTTCTGCTCCCCGTGCGCCGCTCCTCGGGTTCTCTTCTTCGCCGCCTCGCTCTCGCCCTGTTTGCCTGCGTTGCGCCTCGGCAGTGGACCTAATGACGGCGGGCGCGGCAGGCGGCTGCTGACGGCAGAGCCCGGGGCGGCGAAGGTGGTGTCGGCAGCTGCCGGCCATGAAGCCCGGGGCGGGGGAGGCGGGCGCTGCGACGGATCCGGCCGAGGCAGCGACGTATCATGCCGGAGCGACGACGGATCCGGCCGGGGAGGCTGCGGATCCGGTCGGAGCGGCAGTGGATCTGGGAGGTAGCGGTGGTTCCTGGCGGCGACGACCTCGGCCGGAGCTTCCTCACGACAGCGATCGCGGGCAAAGGTTCCTGTCGGCGACGAGGCCCGGGCCGGCGGTTCCAGGCGGGCCGGCGATGGATGTGGGAGCTAGCGGGCATCGCCTTCCTCTCCGCCTCGCTCCCGCCCTGTCCGGCCGCGGTACGCATCCTCCGGTCCGCCTCTCCGCGCTTGGAGGGGCTGCTGCACCGGCAGGCGCTGGCCATGGCCATCCACCAGCACCTCGACGCCGAGGGCTCCATGTCGCGCCGCATCGACGCGGGCGGCTCCATGTCCCGCCGCATCGGCCCCGGCTCCACCAGCTCCCGCTGCCGCGACGACCTCCCGGACTCCGTCACGAATGGCAAGGCAGTAAGGCTCTCGCCTCTCCTTTCCTCTCCCCGCCTCCACATGCTGTCACCTGTACTTTTGTTCAACCATGAGTTGTTCTTACACGTTCATACCCAATGCCACTGTAAAATTGTCCAATCGTATGTGTATTTTTGTGTTGGTGTATTGACGCAAAACTTTTGTGATTCATCGTGTTTGGCCAATTACAGGTTTATAGCTGCCAATAGATTGTAAGATCATTTCATCATTTGGTCCTAATGATTGTCATATTTGTTTCTTTTTGTCTTAGCTTACATTTTGTTGTTTAAGGTGTTCGTTGGTACTTGGAAGCTTCCTGTTTTTATGACCATCGTGTTATTGCCATGTTTTGAAGTTCCTTGCATTTTCAGTTGGCATTTGGACGATGGCTTCACTGCAACATTGTCCTCAGATTAGCCGATTTGCTCTGTTCTTTAATGTCTGCCTGCTCTAGATCTCAATGCATTGGTGTGCACATTCGTGGAGTAATAATTTTTCCCTTTTGATTGTTCGACACCACAGGTGAACATCGATCTTTGCAATAGCTTCTCAGTTGACCATTACCCTTTCGGACTTCGGGGTCCACAACAAAATCTGCTTCTGCTAAGCGGGATTCTAAGCAAGACAATAGCGAGATAAAATTAATTGATGATGGAAGAACAGCATAGCATTTACTTAAGTGGATAAATAATCGGATTAAATGGTAAGTTGTTTTCTTGGCCTTTTCTGCTCTCTGTAAAGGTTCAGTACATATGGAACCAGTAGCTACCTGCACTATTCTAATGTCTCTCTATTAACTCTGGTTGTTTTGAAATGTCTTGGTAAGAACACGTACATAAATTATTTTTCGTTTGTAACTATGGATTTTTTCTTTAAAAGCCGAAACCCCCTAGGTTTTCTCTGTTTACCAGTTTACAGAAGGTAACACCACGAAGCAGCACATTTAAGAACACACATATACGATAGTGAATTGAAATTTCGAAATACGATGCAGCATTTTTTGTGTTTGCAGCACCTGAATATATTCTTTCCAAAATTAAGGTTTCGCAGCGAAACCTTTGTGCACATCGCGGGACCTCCCAGTTCGTGTTCTTGTTGGGCTCATTGGCCCTGATTGGCCAACAGCCCTGGTCTGGCCCTGATTGGCCAACAGCCCTGGTCTGGCCCTGATTGGCCAACAGCCCTGGTCTGGCCCTGATTGGCCAATAGCCCTTGTCTCACCGTTCAGACATCCATTTTGGAGCAAGACAGAGTATATGTGCGTGTGTGTATATATGTGTGTGTATGTGTATATACACATGTATCTATCTATCTATTCTGAGAAGCTAATACAGGCTGCCTAATCCACTATTCAACATCTCCACCTCTCAGTTTGTCCACTCTCAAAATCGTATCAGACTATGATGTCAAAATGGAGACGGAAAGGCAACCAAAAAGGGCAAAAGATGTCCCAGAATTGTTGAGTTCTTTTCTTAACCATGTACTTTGCAAGTTAGGTTTGCGTATGAAGAACTTGGTGTTCATTAAGTTGATTTGTTTACATATTTGGATTTCTTATGGTATGCCTTTCCCACGAACAGTTTGTTGCGACTCTTTTCGCAGCAAATTTAGCTGATCCGGTCAGGCCGGCGATGGATGTGGGAGCTAGCGGAGGTTCCTGGCAGCAACGACCTCGGCTGGACCTTCCTCGTGGCTGTCAAGCGTGAACCATTGAGCGGGTAGTATTCCTTGCTTCGCATGTTGGTTCGGACAAATATTCTGTTCGTATGATTTGCAGTTGATTTACCAACCATTGTTCTTTTCAGGTTTCATTCAGCAGCTTTACCAGATAAGCTTCATATAACTTATGAGTACAATTCAATCTAATTATATCTACCTTTTCCTTTTCTGGTATATATCATTTTCATTTACATAAGAATTTGACGTTGAGTTTATTTTCATTTATTTTTTCACTAATCATGATACCATTGGTGCGATTATTTTCTTATATTTATTACAGATGGCAATAGCCTCCACTCTTTAAATTCAATACCAGCTAATTTTTTCTGCCCAATTTTCTTCTTAGCTGGCCTTGATGTCAACAAAGAACTATTTATCCTATATAATTTTCATGTGCATGAAAAATCGACGGTTAGTTCGTCTTATTTACTTTCGTTTTACAAGGTGATGAGCTTAGCAAGACCAGGCATGAAGGAATACGAGTTGGAAAGCATATTTCTCCATCATGTTTATGTGTATGGAGGCTGTCGACATTGCTCTTATACATGTACATGTATATGTCACTAGGGTCTCTCTTTTAGCATTCATTATCAACGCAGGGTATTTACAATTATTTCATTACAAATGACTATGTAAACATATATGACTCTTTTAGTTGGAAATGGCAGCCCCAAATGTGGCATTATTAAATATGCCCTAAATTTATTAATCTGTCCTATGTTTCCATGTCAGATATTTACAGTGGCAGAGTTTTGCTATCAAGAATCAAACAACAGGTGAAACGAAACACTATTATGTTTTAGTTTGTTCAACTATTTAGTGATATAACACTTCTGCTTGTTGTGCAGTTATGTTCTTCATTATGGGCATCCTGCTGCACCAAATGAACGGGTACTCTTTTACGAAATCTTGTGAGTTCGGTTAATGCCTGCACATTATTTATTTATCTCTTGTACCCACCAACACCAACGCTCAGACACCCAAACCTCTTATACTCACACTGCCAGCTAATGAAAATGGGGATGGCTTGGTTCAATTTCAAGACAGTAGAGTTCACCTACCTCTCTCCTCACCAGCTACAATTTATTTTGTCCCATATGGTCTTAATGCCTACCTTATGTCTGTTTGTAGAAAACTTGAGGGTAATGATGTAATCGAAGCAACTATAAGAGTACAAGTTGATCTGGTGTTTTACGTGATCTGTAACTTATTACTAACTAGGTAGTATGTTAGTCTATGAGTGTCTTGTACGCTACCTCTTTATACCGAGTTAGCAAACAGTTGAATGCCCATTCTCATCAATGAATCTTTTAAATGTGAATATGTGGTAGAGCCGTAGAGTAGTCCTACTGGGACACTGCGTGATCGAAACACTTCTAAATGTGAAATGTGAAATGTGAAATGTCAATTATGAGAGACCATGAAGTCAATGATTTAATCTATATTGCAGGCCATCATTACTAGCTAGCAGGAAAATACTCCAACTTAGATTCATTGTTTTACAGACCCTGGATGATGGAGACATGGCACTAATGGACATGGGAGGTGAATACAATTACTATGGATCTGATATAACATGCTCATACCCTGTAAGTTGGGAGGTGAATACAATTACTATCGGGCCAAACCGAGACAGTATACAACCCAAATCGATATGATCACAAACGACATAACGATCAATAAGCATTTTTGTTTTTGTTTCTTTCTGTGTGCGTGTGTTTCTGTTTTTCTTGTGTGCGATAGAGTTGGGAGTTTTTTTTTACGTGGGAGGACGGGCAAAACTTTACCTTTAAAGTAGTAAAGATATAATTAAAAGTATTTTTTTATATGATGACAATTTGTAAATGTTTATACATAATACATCATAAAATAAATTAACGGTGAAATTAAATTCCATGTTAAAAACGGTGTTAAATATAGTCGCAGCTGGACTTGTTGTGTATTAATTGTGCTAGCATGGTTTGCTACTAGCAGAGAGACACAATTAAAGGCATGCATGCAATGCATGCAGATGGCACGTAGTTAGCTAGGAAAGAGACCGAGGTACGTGCATGTGCATGCATGGCCATATATATATCCAAATGATTAGGAAAGGGGGCCCAAATCCCATGCAGTACTTATGTTTGTTACTTAGGTAGGACCAGCCGACCGGGCAAGCGATCGACACAATAGCTGACAGTGTTATTCGCCCAAGTGGCCTTCTTCTATGCATTGACAACTATTGCTAAATTGCTTGGCGCACCTAGCAAAGGCTCCACCAACAACAATCTGATGGATCATATCACCCATTTGCAATCTTTGTGTATATATATGGCACATATTTGCAAAGTACTAATTCGATTAAATTTCTTAAATTCCGACAACCACTTATATTTTAAATGTTTAGGTTAAATACAAAACAAATGATATACATAGAAAATTTATTATCATAATATCATAAATTATTTTATTTTATAAATTTATTCTAACAAAAGATTTGGCTATTGAAAATTTTAAATGTTTAGCTAAATATTATCCTAAACGATAAATACATTTGATTGGTAGGAAAATAGATTATTATTTAATATTTGTTCTACTAATTGGTTAATTAACCGTGGCCTCTTAATCATATATATATCGGACATCGATTGCGTGCTGTAATGTGACTCGAGTTGTTAGTGGTGAAGTTCGCACGCAGTGGACAACGATATATATAACCCATCCCGTACTGCCTAACACAGACGTACTGGACAAGAATGCAAGGAGGCAACAATATATATATTTACCTATAAATATATAGGTACAAATACATAGGTAAATGTATTACCTATATATTTATAGGTAATATATAATATAATGTAAACAAAAACACATGATAATTAAAAAAAAGGTATTTAGCTATACTGTATATGAAACATATATATTATAAGGCAGTGATAATATTTTCCGAGCTAAAAGTCTAGGTAAATTATTAGATACAAAGATTAGACATAGGCATACCGAGAAAGAGATTATCTATCTTTCAATTATTAACTATTACATTCATCCCCCCAAAAAAGCCAAATTTAGCTATCTATTTGGTCGTGTAATTTATCTAAATATATAACCAGAAAATTGTCGTCGACGGATCCAACACGCAGGGGAGTAGTAAGATATGGGGAGGAGGCAGCGGCTCCAGTAACAAATATACTGCATGCAGGATGTGGATGGCCATGATGAAGGGATCCGAACAAGGGAATAGTTACGGTGGTGGCGGCGCCAAGGGGATTCAGCCTTGGAATCCAGAGAGAGCCATTCATTCTCATCTCACACTAAACGGACTCATGCTCCTTCTTTAGGTAGTTTTGGTCTCCAAGAGCTTCATTCAATCTGTGGAGTGAGAATAGTCATTTTGCTTCTGGCAATTAAGAACCGGTTCGTAGGAAACCCTAGAAGTCAATTATTGGCTACACAAGCTAGAATGAGCAACGGTGGGATTTGATATGTAGCTTCAAACTATATTACATATCTAGATAAGGGAAATTTTTTATTAAATAAACATTTTTATGAAGTAATTTTATTAATAAACCACCGGGAAAAAAATTTTAAAACTGAACTTTTTGGTCACACAAGTCTAATTGGCGTGGCCAAATGATGCTGCCACGCCAGACCTGCCCCCGTGGCAGGCGAGTGGCCTCCGTGGCTCGCTGGTGGCGGGCGAGTGATTCAGGATTCACAGTTACAAAATTTGACAATTGTTAGAAGATCCAATACATACATAGGAAAACTTAGACTGTTTGGATCCCAGTGACTTTTTTTTAGTCCCTGTCACATCGAATGTTTGGACGCTAATTAAAAGTATTAAATATAGACTATATACTATTAATAAAACTCACTTCGTACTCTGCATTATTTTGCGGGACGAATCTATTGAGCCTAATTAATCCATGATTAGCGAATATGATGCTACAGTAAACATTTGCTAATCATGGCTTAATTAGGCTTAAAAATTTTGTCTAATGAAATAGCATTTATTTATGCAATTAATTTTGTTACCAGACTATATTTAATACTCCTAATTAACGTCCAAACATCCGATGTGACAAGGGACTAAAAAAAGTCTCTGGATCCAAACAGCCACTTAATTTACAGTGTGCGTGCCGTATCAAAATTCAGGACAATCCATTCCAACCAGTAATACTCCTTCTGAAGGAATGGCCACGATACCCATTATCTAAAAGTATATTTTGAAAAGGTATAATTTGTGGAAATAGAATCGTAGGAGTACGGTTCTAACTGCCAGGTGGACATGCACGTGCAGTTAATAATTAATGGAGCAACTATAAGCATCAGCACAATAAGTTGTCGTAGACAGGGTGTATATATAAGGATCGACACATTAGATGTGTACTTATTAGGTGGTGGAGAGAAGAGGAGAAAAAGAAGAAACAATGTGTATATATATGTATATATATATATATGTGGAAATGCAAATATGCTCGTACGTTCACATGCATCAACAATCTATGCCGTTGGCTTGTGTTTGAGATTGGTGTGGCTGTGTTACCTGTGCACATTGAGGTGTGCCAGTGGTACAGATTAGTACAGGGAGAGAGGACAGATGGGACACAAAGAACCGTGTTTTTTTATCAAGAGAAAGAGAGAGAGAGCGCAGGAGACAAGGGGAAGTTGAGATGAGGCCAGTAAGCTAGGTACTCCATACCTAAGTACCGTATTTTGAGACATCTCTTAATTATAAAAAATGATATATGTAATAAAAGTGTATTTTTTTGAAATATTTCTTGAATAGCTATAAATGGTTTAACTCAGAGAAACTCAAAAATAACTGGAAATATAAGAGAGAGAATTATACAGTTAGTAATTAACAAGAAAAGTCTCGGTGTAGGTGTGTTTGCTCCGTTGTTGAGCCGAACCAGCGCAGAACAGAGAGAAACACCGGGCGGAGAGAGGGGGCTAGACACACACGCATTCGTCCCCAGGAAAGTTTACTCTCGTCCCTTCCTCTCACTACTACGGCTGCCGCCGCCGAGAGAGAGAGAGGCCGTCCGCCGCTCGCCGTCGCCGACGATGCGTCGGGCGAAGTTGATGGGGGGCTTCCCCTGGCCGTCCGGCGGCATGCTGATGCCGGCGGAGCATCCGGCGCTCCGGTCTGTAGCCCCACGCCCCCCGCGTCGTCCGGATCCACCACCACCAGCTCCAGCTGCAGCGCCCTCCCCTCTTCGCCACGCGAGCCGCTCCACAGATCAGGCGGCGACGCCCGCACTCATCCGCCCCGCGCCATGCCCGCCTCATGCGCATGCGCGTCAATCCGCCGGCTGCCACCGTCTTCCGACTGTCAACCCGCGCTGGCGCTGCCGACCCTTCGCAGCATCGTCCTCCTCCTCGCCCGCCTCCGGGATTCTGCGTGCGGTAAGTCCAATTTGCACTTGCAGCCAGTAGTTAAGAGCGGCGTTTCAGGTTAATTCATATGCTTTTCCATCTCTCCTCTTTGCAGCGTCTCATGAGTACATTACCGCCACCCGCACGTCCTCCCTCAACTCTCTGCTGCTACCGGACTAATGAGCCAGTGAGCTTATCTGAGTTCCCTATCAGCTATCGTACCCCACTGGAGTTGCAAAATCAGTTTGATGAGGACAAAATCTCTCTTCACCAAAACCTTCATCTTGAAGAAATGAAGGATTTGTACTATACATTGGTTCGCCCGGTCTTAGTGGCCAGCTGTCTAGTCACCGAGGACCCCATCGATAGCCCTAATACCAGAGCACTAGATAGCACACTCTGTGCTAATTTTAAGAAGCCTCCTGTTTACTTATCAAGCCTGTCTTTGATGAAAGTGCTTACTGGACTTGCTAGAAACAAGTGGTGTTACTTGATAGAGTTTTTGAGGATCAATAGGGTGCTAATATGTGAGAATTGGACAGATTCATTTGGAAATTTGGAGTGCTTAGTACATGATGACTGTATAACCCTTTCAATCGATGGTGAGACCGTTTACAAGGGTCAGTGTGATGCTGGATACAAGAATGGGAAAGGAAATCTATGCGCGATCATAACGGCCGGGTCCAATGAGATTGTGGATTGCACAGTTCATTTAGGAGTACCTTGTGACTCGGCGCCACACGCTGAGTTATGGGCAATGTATGTGTTGCTCAGACGGGCGATTGATCTCAAGGATGTCCGCTTCTTTCATGTGAAGACGGATAGCAAATTTGTTGATGACACCATGTGCGAGAAATACCCCATCAAGCCAAATTCCACCCACCAGGAAATTTGCGAAGCGATTAGATGCATGAAGAGCTACTTCTCACGCTTTCATTGCAGATGGGAACCAAGGGAGAATCTTCATTTAGTTGATAGCCTGCTTAAGCTGATGGATAATCGTACCTCACCAACCTTTGAGGAGATAAAAGCTGAATGGACAGACTACCTGCTACAGAAGCCACAGTTTCGAGCTCACCAAGAGAGAATGAGGTTTAGGAAGGAATACATTAGTACGTGTCTGCCTGCCTCCCTTTGTTTATTATATTGTACCAGTTATTCTCATTTTTCTATATTGTAACTAACTTTTCCATCTATTGTTACAGACAAGGCACAGCCAGTGGGTACCATCACTCTCCACCGCATGTACAAGGCCATCGTCAAAAACTGTCAAGAAAGCAGAATAGATGCAGTTGCGAACATCATATTGTCGCTAAACCCACCATACGCAGCTGTTCTTATAGGAGATCACAAGACAGCAGTGTTAGTAAAAGGGGAGTTAGAGAAGTTGGAGGGGTTTCCTGGGAAGTTTGACATGTCAATTGATGAGGTCGATGGATGTTGCTTTCTCACCTTGTTAAGGGTTCCGTTGGACAAGGTTGATAGAACATTGGATGTGATCTTCAATGCTGAGTTGAGTGGGCTTTATAAGGCAGCAGACAACTCTTTATGCGTGAAGCTGTTGACAGCAATGGATGATGATGCCAACATGCTGGAGTTAAGCCCAGTTTGTTTCTTGTACTTCCATGGAAAGAATCCAATTAACTTGTAAGTACCAAACTTTCTTTAGTTGGACTCAACATAGTTCTCTTCAATTCCTATAATTTATAATACATATTATGATATCTGAATTTGTTTGTATTTTTTAGATCTTCTAGCTCAAATGACTAATAGGTGCTGGCTGCATGTTATTTAGTACCTCGGGCAGGGAACTCTACTCATGTTGATATGCAGTTGTAGTTCATGTTATAGTTTTGACCTGTTTTTTTTTTTTGAATTGACCATAGGGAGAGCTAGACACCCTCATTTTTTGCTTCTGCTTGTGCTTATAAATCAAAAATTGAATTTTCAACTTTAGATTTAGAGTTGATTTTGGTGTTTTTTCATCGAAGTTTATTTTTTAACCTTAGCTTTTAGATTGCTAAGAACATGTATATAAAAGTTTTATTCATAAATTATTTTTTGTTTACAAATATGCCGTAAGCCAAACAATCACCCTCAGAGTTGGTAATAGTAGATTAGGATTGATGTTGTTGGCAATTCAGAGATAAGTTAGTTTTAACTCTTCTAACCTTGATGTTTCGTATCGTTTCTATGTTGATGCAGTGAGGGGAAATTGGTGAGACCTGAGATCGGACTTTTGTAGAGCAGAAGGCAGGACTTAGCTGAAAAATAGCTGTTTTTTTTTGTCATTTAGTTGGTTGTTAGTGGTTGAGATATCTAGACTTGTGGTAAGGTTTCCAGTTAGTTCCTGTAAAATATTTGGAGTTGGGTTTTGTTGGATGGACAGATTGTTCCAAGATGTATGTACTTGCATGCAAAGGTGAAACCCTAGCACCGAGACTTCATTCCAGACTTGCTTTATAAGATGCAGGGCCTTGAGCCTTACATCTAAATATAAAACTTCGATATGCAGTACATTTTGTGAGTTTCAAACAGGTGGCATGTTTTCTTTGTGATACTGTAGTAATGCCCTTATATATGTGATTTCGTTGTCTTATTTAAATTCCTATTTATGTAATATTTGCACGTACTGTGATTCGAGCCCTTCAACAGTGCTAGAGAATTGGCACTTTTGCTCCTCTTCTTCCCATCTTTTCTCCATCTCAACTGAGCTTGTTTACAACTTCAAAACAAAGTATGGATAGAATTTTCTGTTTACATACATGTTCAACTATAATAAATTTATACTTCACATAGACATGCAAGTTGCACACCACCAGTATGAGATTTGCTATTTGTTTTACCTGGCTGGTGATGGATCAAAGGGAAAAAAAATAAGAATTCGCGGCAGATCATTGCACCGGTGATTCACTGTGTAAAATATAAAAAATGCTATGAAATTTTATGCCTAATATACTATTCAGAAGTGCGGTATTTTTAAAATCGCCATGTACATTAATTGGATATACAGGACGTCAACTCGAACGGTTGTTAACGAGAGTATCAGCCTCGTCTGTTCATATATAATTTTAATTTTTAATCTTAAATTTTGGTTAATTTTGAGATTTTCTCATCGGAGTTTATTTTGTTCGCAAAATATCCTTTATTTATAAATATATCATTTTATTATATTTTTAAAAAAAACCAAACAATCACCACCATTATAGTATTATTATCCCGTCACATCAATAGATGCTGATTAGTTGGAAAGATTATGAGGGTGTTTGGGACAAGAGACTAACCTTTAGTTTCTTGTCCCATCGGATGTTTAGACACTTATTATAAATATTAAATATAGACTATTAATAAAACTCATCCATAATCTTAGACTAATTCACGAGACGAATCTATCGAGCCTAATTAATACACGATTATCCTATGTGCTACTACAATAAACATGTGCTAATTGTGGATTAATTAGGTTTAAAAAATTTGTCACGCGAATTAGCTCTTATTTCTGTAATTAGTTTTATAATTAATCTACGTTTAATATTTAGAATAATTGTCTAAACATACGATGTGATATGAGGATAAAAATTTAGCCCCATCAAAACAACCCCTATATTCCAAGTCCATACGGAGGGAAGAAGCCGGCGTAAATTACTCCCAACATTTTGTTGGCTCCTCCGTTGATCCTCTGCCCCGACTGTTCGTCTGATTCGATGAAATAGACTTAAACTATTATATTTGTCTAACGAATAAAACAAGTATGTAAAATAAAATATGAAACTATAATTGGTGATCAATTTTTAATTTAGAAAGTCTATAATTTATAGAAAGTTTGGGTAAAAAGAGATAGAGTTCGTCTTTGGGTAAAAAGAGGTAGAGTTCGCCTTAGCCGTCCGATCGAACAAAGTTAATTTTGACCGTTGATGTGCTATAGGGCTGAAGAAAAGATTCTTTTATCTTCATCATGTCAGACTCACCTGGTCCGCTGATCGTATTATCATCCACAAATAGCCGATGAAAAACACACCAGCATTAACTCAAGCCAAGCAGGATCGATCGAACAAAAAACCAATCTGTTGACAATAGACGGCAGGACGTTCCCATTCCATGCGATCATACAATATTTGTTATACCGGTTATGCAAGTACATGAACACAACATTTGTTCAGCCAACGTCGGCCCTGGCATATAAATACTGCAGTAGTGTAAACCTACCATACCTTCACGAATCAGGAGGGCACCTGCACAGGAAAGGAACAGCGGTAAATAAACGACAATGAAAATGGTTGATTCCCCCTACCATCTATCTTTGATATGCAATAACATGAGCTAAAAACCTACCATACCTTCCAACTCATGCACGCTTCAACATCTTCAGTAGTGTAAATGCAGCAGTACCAAATAACCTTCTGGATCGATGGATGCTTGTTAGTTGTGACTTTTTCCCGAACAAACCAACATGAACTGGAAAAGACCCTTTATCCTTCAATTTATTTTGAGAACTACCGCCTGTAGAAAGCTTTGGCATAAATTGCTCATAGTCCTTCATGGGTGCATAGCTTGGGAACACTTTTACTATACAGCGAGATCTTAGCACTGATCTCCAAAATGGTAAGAACATATCCTTTGTTTTCTCAAGTTCCCATCTACTTGGTGGTTTATATCCTACAGCCTGGTTCACAAGTCAATCAGAATCTGGATCTCAGAAACCATGCAACAAAAACTTCAACACGAAGACAACACTCGGAAGTATAAACATATCACTGTTGTTTTGTCAACTACTAATGACAAAGTAATCATTCAGTCATCTGGGAACAGCTGACCACATCCTAAAACTTGACTGGGGAAGGCTAGTTTTTCACTAAACATTGACCAGCAAGGACCACACACCAACATGGCAGGCTGGGCAGGAGACTTGCTGCCGGGCAGCTTTAGCATTATATCAGAAGGGAGTGGGTATAACAGACTGGAGAATTCTTGCAATGCCAGAAACAGATGGGAGAGTTCAGGCAAGGCTAAAGCAGCCAGATAGTTAGCCAAACGATTACTGGCAGACAGTCAGTAACAAAATTTATGTACGCAGTTACGACCTAACCAAACCAAAACAGCACAATTGAATTGGACGGTCATAAGTAAATATTAATTTTCAAAAAGGACTTGACGATGCTGGTGTTTGGTTCAAATATTGCATAGCCAGAATCTAACACAGGTAATTAAAACTAAAATATCAATCCAATTAATATCTCTGTAAAATAATACGTTTATTTTCCCCACTTCATCTCTGCAATCCAAATTCCAGTTGCAACCACATACAGCAAATCCCCCTGCCTCTCCAGGTGTAAAAACCTGCATATAAATTACTAGCTAGCACAATGACACAAACCATAATAAACCCGCTGTGAAGTTGTTTAAATTAGACAGGTCAACCATTCCATAAGCATAATTACTGGTGCAGATTGTACAAACCACAGATACTAGAGTTTACCAAATCAGAAATCATGCAACTAAATCAGATTTCAAAGTAACAAAAAAAAAACATCTGTGTTTTCGACTTTAAATCCACAAGTCCGCGATATTTAACTCCACTGGTCCAAAAAAACTCTCCAAGAACTGGGATTATAGAGACCTTTGCCCCCGACAATCTCAACATGCAAATACCCCCCAAAAAACAACAGGGCAATACCAGCTTAATAAGAACCAATAATGAAACGCAAAAAAAAAAAGGCCACAGAAGATAGAGTACACGGCTTCCATATACTTACATTTTTAGCTTCAACATTCAGATTAGGAGATTCTCCACCTGCCTCGGTCATGAAATATTTTTCTGTTTCACACGATACAACTATTAGAGAATATTTTAGTAAATCTGAGGAAAAATATCTGATATACTGTACCGTGAGAACAGATACGCACCATGCTTGGACTTTAGCAGACTATCCGGCTCTTCGCAGTCATAGGGGCAGCTTCAAGAGCACAGGGACAAAAGTAATTAAAATATATACATATATAATCGGTGAATAAAAGAAATATTTTGTCATGGAAGCATAAGCGAATCAAGTCAAACCATTTCAGCTCTCCTATGTTTATTCCTTTTCCAGCAGAATCGAAACCATGATCCTTGAGAATTGATGAAACACTTTCAAGGATCTCCCTGTGAGATACCTGCATCATTTTTTGTAATGTTTAGATAAAAGTGAAAAAAAAAAAAAACACAAAGCACATATCACATCTGGTAATATTTTATGATAGTAATGAACAGATGAATATCATCCGATAGTTCTAAACAGCTACACAACTAACTGTGTGTTATTTAATTCAATAAGCCATCATGTTCAACAAATCAGTGAATTGTCTGTATTTTGCAGAGTACATTATTTGCATCAATGTGTGCAGCAAATACAGGTCTAGTATAATATATGGATGTGTTAATGCAGAAAAAATTGAAAAAAAGGAGGAAATCCATGCCATTGTTTTGAGATACAATACATAGATAGTGTTTCTGCTATCCATTTTCGCTATACAAACAAAATAAACAAAACAAGGCAGATGGATCAGATATACTTTTGTTTTCATTTTCTTGCTAGAGAAATGTCATCGGTCCAGAAAAGCCAACAAATGTGTTCACTTTATCCATTTCGCTATAGGGGCCATGATGATGAAACAAACTTTATAAACTTCGGGAATCAACCGATGAAATTATGCATAACCTTCAAACAAGTAATACCCTTATATTGACTTTTGATACAGTTTGGCATAAGCATGAATTTGCACTCGCAATAAGCCATTGCAAAATGTACGAATAACAAATTAACTTTGGACGTCAAGTCTATAGGTGAAGGGCCATATTTTTTAAAAAAATGAAAGAAGTAAATGAAACAAAGGACATTCATGTTGTGAGCTGACAAAAATGTGTACCTCTGAATGAGTCTGGATATATTCATCAAGAGCTTCACCAGCTTCAGAAATCATAGAATTAAGCACCAATGCATTACAGAACAACATCCGCTTCTCCTCCAGCTGCCTATATGCCTTGCTATTTCTACCGCTTGTTAATCCAGGCCATTCTGTTTCTATGGAAACAATGAATCCCATGATACGATCCTTGATAATAGTAAACCCACTCGGGTTATGCTTGATGTTTCTATTAGAAGAAGCACATGTACGAATTCTCCGTTGTGCTGCAAGGAGCAAAATGGCTGCATGGACAAGCTTTCCCTCCTTAATGTAATTCCATAGCTCATCAAGAAGATTATCCGTGTAGTCTGCAAGCAGTCTAGTCGTGGCCAAGAAGATCTTCTGCAAAGGCGATCAATGCAGAACAGAATTAATTTCTTATCTCCTAGCATGTGTAATCAGCTGACTTCAAAATCTATCAACCAATGATGAATCAACAAACAAATTAGTAATAATAACCTTTAACGGCACATAATCATGAGTCTGTACATAAACCAGCTGAACCATAAAAAAGGCACAAACAAGTCTCGATACAAAAGGAATACATAGATTGGATGTAACTTAGTCCTCGGCCTCTTATAGAAGAAGATGTAGATATTTGGTATGAGCTCAACGTCTTAATTATTGTTAAGTAAGCAAGGTAGTAATTATAGCAAGGGATTTCAAACAAACCATCTCAGGTAGACAAAGCAGATGGACAAGCTTGTAGATGAAGCCAAAATCCACTTGTTTGTGCTTTTGGTCAGTTAATAGATTATCCTCCAGATACTTGTGCATGCAAGTGTCCTCAATGGCAACATGGAGAGGGAGGAGGCCCTCGATGACCTTTTCCCCCGATGTGCGTAAATTTGCTGATGCGCCATAGCGAAGCAGCAACTTAATCATGTCAACAGAGAAATTTTCAGCAGCTTGATGGAGGGGGAAGTATCCGGAGCTGGTCATGCAGTTCGGGTTGGCACGCATCTGGCAGAACGCAGGCGCCTTGCCCTCCAAAACAAGCTTAGCACACCGCAGGGCATTGCGTGCAATAATCAAGTTTAATGTTTGAGGGGTGATGATATAACCCCAAGCCATGCAATCCACATTTTCCTTATACAGCCTGAGGAAGCTCCGAACACTATCTCTTTTGAGGATGAGCCCTAGTTCACCGGATATTTTGCAAAAATTACCGAGCACCACCTAGAGCAATTCATCCATGTTTGACAAAGGAATATTAGATAAATCTACCCAATTATTCAAATAATGTACCAGTAAAAAAAAGTAAGCAAACAGAGTTGCCCGTGAATATGAAAAAAGGTAAGATAGAAAAACGATCTATAAAATATAGTAAATGAAAAGAATAAAAAACCTGAGGAGTACGGTCTGGGGCAATTATATTTGTGGACCTGGAGGCAGCAAGTGCAGCCTGTCTTCGAAATACATGCTAAAAAAGGACTCAGTCAAGAAAGAATACGGGTAGTCAAATACTAAGGAAAGGGATGGAAATGGATATCATATAAGCACGCAGTTTTTGTACCTGTTTGATCAGTTGCATTTTGGTCATAAAGTCTGCCGTCGGTGGAAAAGCAGGACGAGGAGGATATGGAGGGTTCCATGGGTCCCACTCAACTGCATCTGATGAATCTGATCCATCTGTATTTTCACTATTATCTTCAGAATGAGCAACTTTCACAGCATTGGTTTTTTCGACAGTTTGCATTGGCATTGCTGAGTCAAAAAGGTAGCATGGAATTACAAGACCAAACAATCTGGTATGCTGCTTGGATGTGCAGCTTTTAGTGCACTCCTGATAGGCAAAATGAAAGGGCGTAGAATGCATGAGGAAGTTCAAATTTCAGGGAGGCTATTAGATAATGGAAAGTCATGTGCCATACGAAGTCTTGCAGACTACTAAAGCAAACAATTGTGTCGAACACGTAAATCGCCTAGCACCTAGTTTAATTCATTTTTATAGTGTGCCATCTTATTGGCTTACCACTAAACAGTTCAACTGCTAGATGCATTCCATTTAATTTACACGATACAGATTATTCATTAAATATTCTTTCACTTCACAATACCTATCCAAGACCACCATGTGCAGGAAACAAGTAATCACTAAAGTGACCATGCATGCTCATTATTAAACAACATTCAGAACAGGCACTTGGAGCTCACACAAATAAGGGGGTGAAGAGTGAAAAAAGAATGGTAACTGGAAGTTTGATTTCCTCAATGGATAAACAACGCAAGCCAACACATCTCAATTGAATGGACAACCGTTACAAAATGGATGGGTATGTAAAGGTATATGTTCCTGTCATATCTTCTGAACTGAACTGCCATATATTCTTTAATCCTTTTACAGAAGGACCGTCTGTCCGTAATCGAGCACTGTACAGTCTACATTCCCCGCACCCCACACCCCAGCCCAGAAAAAGAAATCACTTCAGAAAGGTCTCTTGTGGATGAGTTTAGACATCAGTGTGTTGTTTGTAGAATCCTTTGAAAAGGATTGTATCCTCTGTACATGCGCGCATGCCAAGGATGAAAAGGTGGATCTTTTAGAAGTTTAGAACTTGACCGTGTTCTAGAGAAGTTCTACAAACTACAAAGCCACATATAAGGAATGGATGCACAACCTTGTAGTAGCAACTAAGCCGCATAAGCTGCCATTAAGCTGTATAAGTGCTACAAGATGGGTTGAGCACGCAAATACAAGTCACCGCTTCTTAAGCCTGGAACTTTTTTATTATATCCACTCAATATACCACATCCGTACATCAAATAATAAAATGAATCCGAAATATTGTATGATTCTACGAATTAAGTGCATACTTGTGCATGTTAGAGAACAAAATTTAACGTGGATTACTTGAAAAATGGATAATCAAGCCACATTATGAACCAAGTAGAGCAGAAGGAACCTAAAGTTTAACTGTCAATGAAAAGAGCCTAAGGTTTCAGATTTGACATGAGCAACAAGCTGAAAACTGAGAGTAGGAAAAGGACAGGGGGGAACCCCCAAACTTTTTGGGAACAAAAGAACCTGTTATTAAGGTTATTATTAAGGCAAATTAAGCCAGATCCAGAAGAGAACAGATCTAGGGTTCATGATGCAGATTCCAGAAGAGAAAAAACTAGAGCGCGTGGTTGGATGGATGCTCACCGAGGACGACAGCGCCCCTGCTCGCGGGAGATCAGCGCAGGCGGTGGGAGGAGAAGCCCGTCCTGGGCCGCCGCAAGGAAGCCCGTCCTCGGCGGGAGGAGCGCGGGCGGGGGGGGGGGCGATCGCCGGCCGGCGGTCGCCGTCGCGTACGGGGAAGAAGAGAGGACGGGGAGAGAAGAAAGAAACGAGGGTGCGAAGAGATTTGCTATTTGGGGTTACGAGTTACAACATTCAATAGAAAACGCTGGGGCATTTGGGTCTTTTCAATTGGCACTTTTGCTCCTCTTCTTCCCATCTATTTTCCATCAACTGAAATATGGATAGAATTTTCTATTTACAAATATATTCAACTATAATAAATTTGTACTTCACGTCAAGTTTCATGCATAGTTGCATGCCACCAATATGAGATTTGCTATTTGTTTTACCTGACTAGTGGTGGATAAAAAGAGAAAAATAAGAATTCGTGGCAGATCATTGCATCGGTGATACAGTGGGCGAATTATAAAAAATGCCATAAAATTTTATGCCTAATATACTATTTATAAGTGGGGCATTTTTAAAATCGACATGTATATACAAAACGTCAACTCGAACGGTTGTTAACGAGAGTATAAGGTTCATCTGTTCACGTATAATAGTCAAAATTTTAATTTTTAATTTTAAATTAGAGTTGATTTTGGTTTTTTATCATATTTTATTTTTTAGTTATTATTTTAGATTGCTAAGGACACGTATATAAATTTTATTCACAAAATATTTTTATTTATAAATATATTATTTTATTTTTTCTAAAAAACCAAACAATCACCAAACCACCTAGTATAATACTACTGTCACGTCACGTCGATAGATGCGGATTAGCTGGGGAGATTATATTCCTAAGTCCGTATGGAGTGGAAGAAACCGTCATAAATTAGTCCAACATTTTCGTGCATCTTGATACATGTTGTGGCTCCTCTGTTAATTGCTTGGGTACGGCACGGTACTCTTCCTCCTCTGTCCCTCCCAACTGTTCGTCGGTCGTTGTCTCCGCTCTATTTTTCCCTAATTCTTTTCTTCCGTGAACTGCATTTGGACCACTCTTAATTGCATTTTCATTGTTTTATATTATAAAATTTTCTGGCTATTTGTAGATTTATATGGGTACTGAGTAAGTCTGAACATATATATAAATATAAATCATATATATTAATCTAGGTATGGCTAGTCTTAAAGTCTTATACTTTCTCTATTTATTATTATTTTTTATTAGATGTTGTTGCTATTTGGTTCTATTTTAAATCAGTTATCTTATTTAATTTTCTTTTACAACTATGCAAAATTATAAATTAGGTTAAAGTACACGTAGTAATAAATCAAATAACAATAAAATAATTAATAATTATATTTTTAAAAAAGATACGACAAATGATCAAATTGAAAAGTTAACGATGTCAAATAAGAAGAATGGAGGGGTAATATGGAATGGGTGGAGTATGTTTTTAATTTTGGTCATCCTTGAACAATTTGTTGACTTTTGTATTCTTTTATAAGATTGTATCAACGAACTATAAAATTAACGCTATATGAAACTTTTTTAAAGTATGAACTAAATGATACTACACGCATTGCATATATGTTAGCCCAGTTATAAATTAAAATTTTCAAATGTACTACGCGCATGACATTTATGTAGCCTAATAACGAATTGGTTTTTAAAAATATTAGCTTTACGAAAATAAAAATATATTATATTTTACAAAGGAATGGATAATATACAAATTGATTTACTGGCAGATGTTTGTAGTAATATCAGTAAAATACATTACTATTACTATCCTTTAAAGGTGGCCGATTGGGGGAGATCTGCTGCTGGCCACGTCGCCACGTTTTGTCAGCCGTCCGATCGGAGATGGACGGATGGACGGGGGGGCGGGGTGTGCGTCGCCACGTCTCGGTCGGTGGGTTCGCGCCGTGCGCTCCCAGCGCGCGCCACGTAGATCGCAACCAGAGACCGCTTCTGCTCCCCGTGCGCCGCTCCTCGGGTTCTCTTCTTCGCCGCCTCGCTCTCGCCCTGTTTGCCTGCGTTGCGCCTCGGCAGTGGACCTAATGACGGCGGGCGCGGCAGGCGGCTGCTGACGGCAGAGCCCGGGGCGGCGAAGGTGGTGTCGGCAGCTGCCGGCCATGAAGCCCGGGGCGGGGGAGGCGGGCGCTGCGACGGATCCGGCCGAGGCAGCGACGTATCATGCCGGAGCGACGACGGATCCGGCCGGGGAGGCTGCGGATCCGGTCGGAGCGGCAGTGGATCTGGGAGGTAGCGGTGGTTCCTGGCGGCGACGACCTCGGCCGGAGCTTCCTCACGACAGCGATCGCGGGCAAAGGTTCCTGTCGGCGACGAGGCCCGGGCCGGCGGTTCCAGGCGGGCCGGCGATGGATGTGGGAGCTAGCGGGCATCGCCTTCCTCTCCGCCTCGCTCCCGCCCTGTCCGGCCGCGGTACGCATCCTCCGGTCCGCCTCTCCGCGCTTGGAGGGGCTGCTGCACCGGCAGGCGCTGGCCATGGCCATCCACCAGCACCTCGACGCCGAGGGCTCCATGTCGCGCCGCATCGACGCGGGCGGCTCCATGTCCCGCCGCATCGGCCCCGGCTCCACCAGCTCCCGCTGCCGCGACGACCTCCCGGACTCCGTCACGAATGGCAAGGCAGTAAGGCTCTCGCCTCTCCTTTCCTCTCCCCGCCTCCACATGCTGTCACCTGTACTTTTGTTCAACCATGAGTTGTTCTTACACGTTCATACCCAATGCCACTGTAAAATTGTCCAATCGTATGTGTATTTTTGTGTTGGTGTATTGACGCAAAACTTTTGTGATTCATCGTGTTTGGCCAATTACAGGTTTATAGCTGCCAATAGATTGTAAGATCATTTCATCATTTGGTCCTAATGATTGTCATATTTGTTTCTTTTTGTCTTAGCTTACATTTTGTTGTTTAAGGTGTTCGTTGGTACTTGGAAGCTTCCTGTTTTTATGACCATCGTGTTATTGCCATGTTTTGAAGTTCCTTGCATTTTCAGTTGGCATTTGGACGATGGCTTCACTGCAACATTGTCCTTAGATTAGCCGATTTGCTCTGTTCTTTAATGTCTGCCTGCTCTAGATCTCAATGCATTGGTGTGCACATTCGTGGAGTAATAATTTTTCCCTTTTGATTGTTCGACACCACAGGTGAACATCGATCTTTGCAATAGCTTCTCAGTTGACCATTACCCTTTCGGACTTCGGGGTCCACAACAAAATCTGCTTCTGCTAAGCGGGATTCTAAGCAAGACAATAGCGAGATAAAATTAATTGATGATGGAAGAACAGCATAGCATTTACTTAAGTGGATAAATAATCGGATTAAATGGTAAGTTGTTTTCTTGGCCTTTTCTGCTCTCTGTAAAGGTTCAGTACATATGGAACCAGTAGCTACCTGCACTATTCTAATGTCTCTCTATTAACTCTGGTTGTTTTGAAATGTCTTGGTAAGAACACGTACATAAATTATTTTTCGTTTGTAACTATGGATTTTTTCTTTAAAAGCCGAAACCCCCTAGGTTTTCTCTGTTTACCAGTTTACAGAAGGTAACACCACGAAGCAGCACATTTAAGAACACACATATACGATAGTGAATTGAAATTTCGAAATACGATGCAGCATTTTTTGTGTTTGCAGCACCTGAATATATTCTTTCCAAAATTAAGGTTTCGCAGCGAAACCTTTGTGCACATCGCGGGACCTCCCAGTTCGTGTTCTTGTTGGGCTCATTGGCCCTGATTGGCCAACAGCCCTGGTCTGGCCCTGATTGGCCAACAGCCCTGGTCTGCCCCTGATTGGCCAATAGCCCTTGTCTCACCGTTCAGACATCCATTTTGGAGCAAGACAGAGTATATGTGCGTGTGTGTGTATATGCGTGTGTATGTGTATATACACATGTATCTATCTATCTATTCTGAGAAGCTAATACAGGCTGCCTAATCCACTATTCAACATCGCCACCTCTCAGTTTGTCCACTCTCAAAATCGTATCAGACTATGATGTCAAAATGGAGACGGAAAGGCAACCAAAAAGGGCAAAAGATGTCCCAGAATTGTTGAGTTCTTTTCTTAACCATGTACTTTGCAAGTTAGGTTTGCGTATGAAGAACTTGGTGTTCATTAAGTTGATTTGTTTACATATTTGGATTTCTTATGGTATGCCTTTCCCACGAACAGTTTGTTGCGACTCTTTTCGCAGCAAATTTAGCTGATCCGGTCAGGCCGGCGATGGATGTGGGAGCTAGCGGAGGTTCCTGGCAGCAACGACCTCGGCTGGACCTTCCTCGTGGCTGTCAAGCGTGAACCATTGAGCGGGTAGTATTCCTTGCTTCGCATGTTGGTTCGGACAAATATTCTGTTCGTATGATTTGCAGTTGATTTACCAACCATTGTTCTTTTCAGGTTTCATTCAGCAGCTTTACCAGATAAGCTTCATATAACTTATGAGTACAATTCAATCTAATTATATCTACCTTTTCCTTTTCTGGTATATATCATTTTCATTTACATAAGAATTTGACGTTGAGTTTATTTTCATTTATTTTTTCACTAATCATGATACCATTGGTGCGATTATTTTCTTATATTTATTACAGATGGCAATAGCCTCCACTCTTTAAATTCAATACCAGCTAATTTTTTCTGCCCAATTTTCTTCTTAGCTGGCCTTGATGTCAACAAAGAACTATTTATCCTATATAATTTTCATGTGCATGAAAAATCGACGGTTAGTTCGTCTTATTTACTTTCGTTTTACAAGGTGATGAGCTTAGCAAGACCAGGCATGAAGGAATACGAGTTGGAAAGCATATTTCTCCATCATGTTTATGTGTATGGAGGCTGTCGACATTGCTCTTATACATGTACATGTATATGTCACTAGGGTCTCTCTTTTAGCATTCATTATCAACGCAGGGTATTTACAATTATTTCATTACAAATGACTATGTAAACATATATGACTCTTTTAGTTGGAAATGGCAGCCCCAAATGTGGCATTATTAAATATGCCCTAAATTTATTAATCTGTCCTATGTTTCCATGTCAGATATTTACAGTGGCAGAGTTTTGCTATCAAGAATCAAACAACAGGTGAAACGAAACACTATTATGTTTTAGTTTGTTCAACTATTTAGTGATATAACACTTCTGCTTGTTGTGCAGTTATGTTCTTCATTATGGGCATCCTGCTGCACCAAATGAACGGGTACTCTTTTACGAAATCTTGTGAGTTCGGTTAATGCCTGCACATTATTTATTTATCTCTTGTACCCACCAACACCAACGCTCAGACACCCAAACCTCTTATACTCACACTGCCAGCTAATGAAAATGGGGATGGCTTGGTTCAATTTCAAGACAGTAGAGTTCACCTACCTCTCTCCTCACCAGCTACAATTTATTTTGTCCCATATGGTCTTAATGCCTACCTTATGTCTGTTTGTAGAAAACTTGAGGGTAATGATGTAATCGAAGCAACTATAAGAGTACAAGTTGATCTGGTGTTTTACGTGATCTGTAACTTATTACTAACTAGGTAGTATGTTAGTCTATGAGTGTCTTGTACGCTACCTCTTTATACCGAGTTAGCAAACAGTTGAATGCCCATTCTCATCAATGAATCTTTTAAATGTGAATATGTGGTAGAGCCGTAGAGTAGTCCTACTGGGACACTGCGTGATCGAAACACTTCTAAATGTGAAATGTGAAATGTCAATTATGAGAGACCATGAAGTCAATGATTTAATCTATATTGCAGGCCATCATTACTAGCTAGCAGGAAAATACTCCAACTTAGATTCATTGTTTTACAGACCCTGGATGATGGAGACATGGCACTAATGGACATGGGAGGTGAATACAATTACTATGGATCTGATATAACATGCTCATACCCTGTAAGTTGGGAGGTGAATACAATTACTATCGGGCCAAACCGAGACAGTATACAACCCAAATCGATATGATCACAAACGACATAACGATCAATAAGCATTTTTGTTTTTGTTTCTTTCTGTGTGCGTGTGTTTCTGTTTTTCTTGTGTGCGATAGAGTTGGGAGTTTTTTTTACGTGGGAGGACGGGCAAAACTTTACCTTTAAAGTAGTAAAGATATAATTAAAAGTATTTTTTATATGATGACAATTTGTAAATGTTTATACATAATACATCATAAAATAAATTAACGGTGAAATTAAATTCCATGTTAAAAACGGTGTTAAATATAGTCGCAGCTGGACTTGTTGTGTATTAATTGTGCTAGCATGGTTTGCTACTAGCAGAGAGACACAATTAAAGGCATGCATGCAATGCATGCAGATGGCACGTAGTTAGCAAGGAAAGAGACCGAGGTACGTGCATGTGCATGCATGGCCATATATATATCCAAATGATTAGGAAAGGGGGCCCAAATCCCATGCAGTACTTATGTTTGTTACTTAGGTAGGACCAGCCGACCGGGCAAGCGATCGACACAATAGCTGACAGTTGAATGCCCATTCTCATCAATGAATCTTTTAAATGTGAATATGTGGTAGAGCCGTAGAGTAGTCCTACTGGGACACTGCGTGATCGAAACACTTCTAAATGTGAAATGTGAAATGTGAAATGTCAATTATGAGAGACCATGAAGTCAATGATTTAATCTATATTGCAGGCCATCATTACTAGCTAGCAGGAAAATACTCCAACTTAGATTCATTGTTTTACAGACCCTGGATGATGGAGACATGGCACTAATGGACATGGGAGGTGAATACAATTACTATGGATCTGATATAACATGCTCATACCCTGTAAGTTGGGAGGTGAATACAATTACTATCGGGCCAAACCGAGACAGTATACAACCCAAATCGATATGATCACAAACGACATAACGATCAATAAGCATTTTTGTTTTTGTTTCTTTCTGTGTGCGTGTGTTTCTGTTTTTCTTGTGTGCGATAGAGTTGGGAGTTTTTTTTTACGTGGGAGGACGGGCAAAACTTTACCTTTAAAGTAGTAAAGATATAATTAAAAGTATTTTTTTATATGATGACAATTTGTAAATGTTTATACATAATACATCATAAAATAAATTAACGGTGAAATTAAATTCCATGTTAAAAACGGTGTTAAATATAGTCGCAGCTGGACTTGTTGTGTATTAATTGTGCTAGCATGGTTTGCTACTAGCAGAGAGACACAATTAAAGGCATGCATGCAATGCATGCAGATGGCACGTAGTTAGCTAGGAAAGAGACCGAGGTACGTGCATGTGCATGCATGGCCATATATATATCCAAATGATTAGGAAAGGGGGCCCAAATCCCATGCAGTACTTATGTTTGTTACTTAGGTAGGACCAGCCGACCGGGCAAGCGATCGACACAATAGCTGACAGTGTTATTCGCCCAAGTGGCCTTCTTCTATGCATTGACAACTATTGCTAAATTGCTTGGCGCACCTAGCAAAGGCTCCACCAACAACAATCTGATGGATCATATCACCCATTTGCAATCTTTGTGTATATATATGGCACATATTTGCAAAGTACTAATTCGATTAAATTTCTTAAATTCCGACAACCACTTATATTTTAAATGTTTAGGTTAAATACAAAACAAATGATATACATAGAAAATTTATTATCATAATATCATAAATTATTTTATTTTATAAATTTATTCTAACAAAAGATTTGGCTATTGAAAATTTTAAATGTTTAGCTAAATATTATCCTAAACGATAAATACATTTGATTGGTAGGAAAATAGATTATTATTTAATATTTGTTCTACTAATTGGTTAATTAACCGTGGCCTCTTAATCATATATATATCGGACATCGATTGCGTGCTGTAATGTGACTCGAGTTGTTAGTGGTGAAGTTCGCACGCAGTGGACAACGATATATATAACCCATCCCGTACTGCCTAACACAGACGTACTGGACAAGAATGCAAGGAGGCAACAATATATATATTTACCTATAAATATATAGGTACAAATACATAGGTAAATGTATTACCTATATATTTATAGGTAATATATAATATAATGTAAACAAAAACACATGATAATTAAAAAAAAGGTATTTAGCTATACTGTATATGAAACATATATATTATAAGGCAGTGATAATATTTTCCGAGCTAAAAGTCTAGGTAAATTATTAGATACAAAGATTAGACATAGGCATACCGAGAAAGAGATTATCTATCTTTCAATTATTAACTATTACATTCATCCCCCCAAAAAAGCCAAATTTAGCTATCTATTTGGTCGTGTAATTTATCTAAATATATAACCAGAAAATTGTCGTCGACGGATCCAACACGCAGGGGAGTAGTAAGATATGGGGAGGAGGCAGCGGCTCCAGTAACAAATATACTGCATGCAGGATGTGGATGGCCATGATGAAGGGATCCGAACAAGGTTACGGTGGTGGCGGCGCCAAGGGGATTCAGCCTTGGAATCCAGAGAGAGCCATTCATTCTCATCTCACACTAAACGGACTCATGCTCCTTCTTTAGGTAGTTTTGGTCTCCAAGAGCTTCATTCAATCTGTGGAGTGAGAATAGTCATTTTGCTTCTGGCAATTAAGAACCGGTTCGTAGGAAACCCTAGAAGTCAATTATTGGCTACACAAGCTAGAATGAGCAACGGTGGGATTTGATATGTAGCTTCAAACTATATTACATATCTAGATAAGGGAAATTTTTTATTAAATAAACATTTTTATGAAGTAATTTTATTAATAAACCACCGGGAAAAAAATTTTAAAACTGAACTTTTTGGTCACACAAGTCTAATTGGCGTGGCCAAATGATGCTGCCACGCCAGACCTGCCCCCGTGGCAGGCGAGTGGCCTCCGTGGCTCGCTGGTGGCGGGCGAGTGATTCAGGATTCACAGTTACAAAATTTGACAATTGTTAGAAGATCCAATACATACATAGGAAAACTTAGACTGTTTGGATCCCAGTGACTTTTTTTAAGTCCCTGTCACATCGAATGTTTGGACGCTAATTAAAAGTATTAAATATAGACTATATACTATTAATAAAACTCACTTCGTACTCTGCATTATTTTGCGGGACGAATCTATTGAGCCTAATTAATCCATGATTAGCGAATATGATGCTACAGTAAACATTTGCTAATCATGGCTTAATTAGGCTTAAAAATTTTGTCTAATGAAATAGCATTTATTTATGCAATTAATTTTGTTACCAGACTATATTTAATACTCCTAATTAACGTCCAAACATCCGATGTGACAAGGGACTAAAAAAAGTCTCTGGATCCAAACAGCCACTTAATTTACAGTGTGCGTGCCGTATCAAAATTCAGGACAATCCATTCCAACCAGTAATACTCCTTCTGAAGGAATGGCCACGATACCCATTATCTAAAAGTATATTTTGAAAAGGTATAATTTGTGGAAATAGAATCGTAGGAGTACGGTTCTAACTGCCACGTGGACTTGCACGTGCAGTTAATAATTAATGGAGCAACTATAAGCATGAGTACAATAAGTTGTCGTAGACAGGGTGTATATATAAGGATCGACACATTAGATGTGTACTTATTAGGTAGTGGAGAGAAGAGGAGAAAAAGAAGAAACAATGTGTGTGTGTGTATATATATATATATATGTGGAAATGCAAATATGCTCATACGTTCACATGCATCAACAATCTATGCCGTTGGCTTTTGTTTGATCCAAGCCAAGGGGATTCACCCTTGGAATCCAGAGAGAGCCATTCATTCTCACTAAACGGACTCATGCTTCTTCTTTAGGTAGCTTTGATCTCCAAGAGCTTGATTCAATTTGTCCCAGGAAATGTCTGTTTATTTGATCTGTTTTGAATTTTTGTATCTGTGATTTGATTTGAGTTTTGATATGTGGAATTATGAAATATGGAAAAAAAATAAAATTATGACCTCATCATGCCCCTCCCAGATTTGCATCGAGCCAGTGGCCTCCATCACCGATGTCGGTGATACAGGAACAAGCGTTTCTCATCTCATGATTGCGGGACAGCCTAGTTCCACGTAACACAAGGTTTTCTTTTTTTGGGGGGGGGGGGGGGGGGGGGGGGGGGGGACGTGACTCTTAAGCAGGGTTTCGTTTATCACAGAGTGAGCCAAAATTGCTGCATGGTGGTAGCACGATTATCGGCGAAAATTGCGCAAAAACCGTGCAAATTTCAATCCAAAGTTTTTTTAAAAAAAAGTCATCATAGTTTGGAAAGGGATACCGTGAGATTTGGCGTGATAATCATGTGATTTCCTATGATAATCGTGGCAGTTTAGAGTGGTCGATTTTCACGGAGACCAATACGATAATCACGCGATATGATGAAAACCGTGATGGTATGAGCGGTTATTGTGATAATTGTCACGATAATCATGACAATCATCTCTTATCGCACGACATGCTATCTATTTTTTTTACAATTTAACTCACCTCAAATCACTCCACGGCCTCTTTTGATTTATTCATGTTTTTTTTAAAAAAAATATACACAACTAGGTTCATGAATTACATGACTATCATCAGGAATTTTTTTATTTTTCTATGATTTTTTTTTCATTTTTTGAATTCGCACGATATTTGCTGACCTTACCGCCAAATACCGAATCTGCCCCCTCACGATACGCACGATTATGGCGGTTTCACAAACCCTACTTCTAAGAGACTCATGCACCCCTAGGGCTCGGGACGAGGTGGGGCTTAAGTTTGGCTATTCATGGTCTTGAGTAGACCACTCCAAGCACTTACCTCGGCTCAATCTAGATTGGCTCCGAACTAGCAACCCCAAGAAGGTCTCCCCCAAGCAGTCGTGACCCATAACAGTGCTGCACGGAAGTGCTCTTGGACCAGACAACTACCGACATATGTGTTGAGGCAAGCTATGCCACCCAAACTCTTTCTTTGTATGTCTTTCTAAGGAAGGGAAAATGGGGCAATCTTATCAATCGCTACCTCTAAGGGATGCGGCACGGTAGGTAAGTTAACTCATGATGGCTATCAATCGAGGATCAGTATGGGTTGTCAAACGATGTGGTTGACTATGGACGACCCGTCTAGTTGCATCACTTCCTGCCTACTTTGCCCAGACATGGACGAGAGGGGCCACAGAACAACCATGATGACCAATGTACTCTTCATCGTACCCCTCTCGTACGAGTGGGTGGCACCTGTGACAATTTTTAGAAGATCCAATACATACATAGGAAAACTTAATTTACAGTGTGCATGCCGTATCAAAATTCAGGACACAATCCATTCCAACCAATAATACTTCTTTTGAAGGAATGGCTAGGATTCCCATTATCTAAAAATATAATTTGAAAAGGTATGATTTGTGGAAATAGAATCGGAGGAGTATGGTTCAACTGCCATATGGACTTGCGCGTGCAGTTAATAATTAATGGAGCAACTATAAGCATGAGTACAATAAGTTGTCGTAGATAGGGTGTATGTATAAGAATCGATACATTAGATGTGTACTTATTAGGTGGTGGAGAGATGAGAAAAGAGGAGAGGAAAAAGATAAAAAAAACAAACTATATATTTATAGCCAACTATAGCATGCACTCTATAAATTTATACAGGTGAGAGGTGTGGATCAGATATTAATAGTCTAGTATTAAGCATATGTAGAGCTAGCTAACTATTAGATTGGTTGTAATGAGGTGGTAGTATTAAGCTAGCCGTTAGCTAAGTGGGTTAGCTAGGATGCAATCAGCTAGCCAGTACAGTCACACTAGAATTAGAATTATTATAAGTTAAAGCGGTTCAAGTTTGATCAAATTTATAATAAAATATACAAACATCCTTTGATACTCGTGTGTTTATTTTCTGTTGAGAATGTTGTATATTTATATAACTCTTGAAGAGGTTTAACTCACAGAAACTCAAAAATAACTGGAAATATGGAATGGAGAGAGAATTATAGAGTTAGTATTATTCCAACCAATAATACTTCTTTTGAAGGAATGGCTAGGATTCCCATTATCTAAAAATATAATTTGAAAAGGTATGATTTGTGGAAATAGAATCGGAGGAGTACGGTTCAACTGCCACGTGGACTTGCACGCGCAGTCAATAATTAATGGAGTAACTATAAGCATGAGTACAATAAGTTGTCGTAGATAGGGTGTATATATAAGGATCGACACATTAGATGTGTACTTATTAGGTGGTGGAGAGAAGAGGAGAAAAAGAAGAAACAATGTGTGTATATATATATATATGCAAATGTAAATATGCTCATATGTTCACATGCATCAACAATCTATGCCGTTGGCTTGTGTTTGAGATTGGTGTGGCTGTGTCACCTATGCACATTGAGGTGTGCCAGTGGTACAGATTAGTACAGGGAGAGAGGACCGATGGGACACAAATAACCGTGTTTTTTGTTATCAAGAGAAAGAGAGAGAGAGCAGGAGACAAGGGGAGGTTGAGATGAGGCCAGTACGCTAGGTACTCCATACCTAAGTACCGTATTTTGAGACATCTCTTGATTATAAAAAATGATATATGTAATAAAAACGTATTTTTTAAAATATTTCTTGAATAGCTATAAATGGTTTAACTCAGAGAAACTCAAAAATAACTGGAAATATGGAATAGAGAGAGAATTATACAGTTAGTAATTAACAAGAAAAGTCTCGGTGTAGGTGTGTTTGCTCCGTTGTTGAGCCGAACCAGCGCAGAACAGAGAGAAACACCGGGCGGAGAGAGGGGGCTAGACACACACGCATTCGTCCCCAGGAAAGTTTACTCTCGTCCCTTCCTCTCACTACTACGGCTGCCGCCGCCGAGAGAGAGAGAGGCCGTCCGCCGCTCGCCGTCGCCGACGATGCGTCGGGCGAAGTTGATGGGGGGCTTCCCCTGGCCGTCCGGCGGCATGCTGATGCCGGCGGAGCATCCGGCGCTCCGGTCTGTAGCCCCACGCCCCCCGCGTCGTCCGGATCCACCACCACCAGCTCCAGCTGCAGCGCCCTCCCCTCTTCGCCACGCGAGCCGCTCCACAGATCAGGCGGCGACGCCCGCACTCATCCGCCCCGCGCCATGCCCGCCTCATGCGCATGCGCGTCAATCCGCCGGCTGCCACCGTCTTCCGACTGTCAACCCGCGCTGGCGCTGCCGACCCTTCGCAGCATCGTCCTCCTCCTCGCCCGCCTCCGGGATTCTGCGTGCGGTAAGTCCAATTTGCACTTGCAGCCAGTAGTTAAGAGCGGCGTTTCAGGTTAATTCATATGCTTTTCCATCTCTCCTCTTTGCAGCGTCTCATGAGTACATTACCGCCACCCGCACGTCCTCCCTCAACTCTCTGCTGCTACCGGACTAATGAGCCAGTGAGCTTATCTGAGTTCCCTATCAGCTATCGTACCCCACTGGAGTTGCAAAATCAGTTTGATGAGGACAAAATCTCTCTTCACCAAAACCTTCATCTTGAAGAAATGAAGGATTTGTACTATACATTGGTTCGCCCGGTCTTAGTGGCCAGCTGTCTAGTCACCGAGGACCCCATCGATAGCCCTAATACCAGAGCACTAGATAGCACACTCTGTGCTAATTTTAAGAAGCCTCCTGTTTACTTATCAAGCCTGTCTTTGATGAAAGTGCTTACTGGACTTGCTAGAAACAAGTGGTGTTACTTGATAGAGTTTTTGAGGATCAATAGGGTGCTAATATGTGAGAATTGGACAGATTCATTTGGAAATTTGGAGTGCTTAGTACATGATGACTGTATAACCCTTTCAATCGATGGTGAGACCGTTTACAAGGGTCAGTGTGATGCTGGATACAAGAATGGGAAAGGAAATCTATGCGCGATCATAACGGCCGGGTCCAATGAGATTGTGGATTGCACAGTTCATTTAGGAGTACCTTGTGACTCGGCGCCACACGCTGAGTTATGGGCAATGTATGTGTTGCTCAGACGGGCGATTGATCTCAAGGATGTCCGCTTCTTTCATGTGAAGACGGATAGCAAATTTGTTGATGACACCATGTGCGAGAAATACCCCATCAAGCCAAATTCCACCCACCAGGAAATTTGCGAAGCGATTAGATGCATGAAGAGCTACTTCTCACGCTTTCATTGCAGATGGGAACCAAGGGAGAATCTTCATTTAGTTGATAGCCTGCTTAAGCTGATGAATGATCGTAAATCACCAACCTTTGAGGAGATAAAAGCTGAATGGACAGACTACCTGCTACAGAAGCCACAGTTTCGAGCTCACCAAGAGAGGATGAGGTTTAGGAAGGAATACATTAGTACGTGTCTGCCTGCCTCCCTTTGTTTATTATATTGTACCAGTTATTCTCATTTTTCTATATTGTAACTAACTTTTCCATCTATTGTTACAGACAAGGCACAGCCAGTGGGTACCATCACTCTCCACCGCATGTACAAGGCCATCGTCAAAAACTGTCAAGAAAGCAGAATAGATGCAGTTGCGAACATCATATTGTCGCTAAACCCACCATACGCAGCTGTTCTTATAGGAGATCACAAGACAGCAGTGTTAGTAAAAGGGGAGTTAGAGAAGTTGGAGGGGTTTCCTGGGAAGTTTGACATGTCAATTGATGAGGTCGATGGATGTTGCTTTCTCACCTTGTTAAGGGTTCCGTTGGACAAGGTTGATAGAACATTGGATGTGATCTTCAATGCTGAGTTGAGTGGGCTTTATAAGGCAGCAGACAACTCTTTATGCGTGAAGCTGTTGACAGCAATGGATGATGATGCCAACATGCTGGAGTTAAGCCCAGTTTGTTTCTTGTACTTCCATGGAAAGAATCCAATTAACTTGTAAGTACCAAACTTTCTTTAGTTGGACTCAACATAGTTCTCTTCAATTCCTATAATTTATAATACATATTATGATATCTGAATTTGTTTGTATTTTTTAGATCTTCTAGCTCAAATGACTAATAGGTGCTGGCTGCATGTTATTTAGTACCTCGGGCAGGGAACTCTACTCATGTTGATATGCAGTTGTAGTTCATGTTATAGTTTTGACCTGTTTTTTTTTTTTGAATTGACCATAGGGAGAGCTAGACACCCTCATTTTTTGCTTCTGCTTGTGCTTATAAATCAAAAATTGAATTTTCAACTTTAGATTTAGAGTTGATTTTGGTGTTTTTTCATCGAAGTTTATTTTTTAACCTTAGCTTTTAGATTGCTAAGAACATGTATATAAAAGTTTTATTCATAAATTATTTTTTGTTTACAAATATGCCGTAAGCCAAACAATCACCCTCAGAGTTGGTAATAGTAGATTAGGATTGATGTTGTTGGCAATTCAGAGATAAGTTAGCTTTAACTCTTCTAACCTTGATGTTTCGTATCGTTTCTATGTTGATGCAGTGGGGGGAAATTGGTGAGACCTGAGATCGGGCTTTTGTAGAGCAGAAGGCAGGACTTAGCTGAAAAATAGCTGTTTTTTTTTGTCATTTAGTTGGTTGTTAGTGGTTGAGATATCTAGACTTGTGGTAAGGTTTAAAGTTAGTTCCTGTAAAATATTTGGAGTTGGGTTTTGTTGGATGGACAGATTGTTCCAAGATGTATGTACTTGTATGCAAAGGTGAAACCCTAGCACCGAGACTTCATTCCAGACTTGCTTTATAAGATGCAGGGCCTTGAGCCTTACATCTAAATATAAAACTTCGATATGCAGTACATTTTGTGAGTTTCAAACAGGTGGCATGTTTTCTTTGTGATACTGTAGTAATGCCCTTATATATGTGATTTCGTTGTCTTATTTAAATTCCTATTTATGTAATATTTGCACGTACTGTGATTCGAGCCCTTCAACAGTGCTAGAGAATTGGCACTTTTGCTCCTCTTCTTCCCATCTTTTCTCTATCTCAACTGAGCTCGTTTACAACTTCAAAACAAAGTATGGATAGAATTTTCTGTTTACATACATGTTCAACTATAATAAATTTATACTTCACATAGACGTGCAAGTTTCATGTATAGTTGCACACCACCAGTATGAGGTTTGCTATTTGTTTTACCTGGCTGGTGATGGATCAAAGGGAAAAAAAATAAGAATTCGCGGCAGATCATTGCACCGGTGATTCACTGTGTAAAATATAAAAAATGCTATGAAATTTTATGCCTAATATACTATTCAGAAGTGGGGTATTTTTAAAATCGCCATGTACATTAATTGGATATACAGGACGTCAACTCGAACGATTGTTAACGAGAGTATCAGCCTCGTCTGTTCATATATAATTTTAATTTTTAATCTTAAATTTTGGTTAATTTTGAGATTTTCTCATCGGAGTTTATTTTGTTCGCAAAATATCCTTTATTTATAAATATATCATTTTATTATATTTTTTTAAAAAAACCAAACAATCACCACCATTATAGTATTATTATCCCGTCACATCAATAGATGCTGATTAGTTGGAAAGATTATGGGGGTGTTTGGGACAAGAGACTAATCTTTAGTTTCTTGTCCTATCGGATGTTTAGACACTTATTATAAATATTAAATATAGACTATTAATAAAACTCATCCATAATCTTAGACTAATTCACGAGACGAATCTATCGAGCCTAAATAATACACGATTATCCTATGTGCTACTACAATAAACATGTGCTAATTGTGGATTAATTAGGTTTAAAAAATTTGTCACGTGAATTAGCTCTTATTTCTGTAATTAGTTTTATAATTAATCTACGTTTAATATTTAGAATAATTGTCTAAACATACGATGTGATATGAGGATAAAAATTTAGCCCCATCAAAACAACCCCTATATTCCAAGTCCATACGGAGGGAAGAAGAAGCCGGCGTAAATTACTCCCAACATTTTGTTGGCTCCTCCGTTGATCCTCTGCCCCGACTGTTCGTCTGATTCGATGAAATAGACTTAAACTATTATATTTGTCTAACGAATAAAACCAGTTTGTAAAATAAAATATGAAACTATAATTGGTGATCAATTTTTAATTTAGAAAGTCTATAATTTATAGAAAGTTTGGGTAAAAAGAGATAGAGTTCGTCTTTGGGTAAAAAGAGGTAGAGTTCGCCTTAGCCGTCCGATCGAACAATGTTAATTTTGACCGTTGATGTGCTATAGGGCTGAAGAAAAGATTATCTTTTATCTTCATCATGTCAGACTCACCTGGTCCGCTGATCGTATTATCATCCACAAATAGACGATGAAAAACACACCAGCATTAACTCAAGCCAAGCAGGATCGATCGAACAAAAAACCAATCTGTTTAAAATAGACTGCACGACGTTCCCATTCCATGCGATCATACAATATTTGTTAGACCGGTTATGCAAGTACATGAACACAACATTTGTTCAGCCAACGTCGGCCCTGGCATATAAATACTGCAGTACAATAACACGTTATCAGGTCTCTGTCAGGCAAACTAAGGGCAAGATAGTATGGTCCTACTCCACAAATCAGGAGGGCACCTGCACAGGAAAGGAAAAGCGGTAAATAAACGACACTGAAAATGGTTGATTCCCCCTACCATCTATCTTTGATATGCACTAACTTGAGCTAAAAACCTACCATACCTTCCAACTCATGCACGCTTCAACATCTTCAGTAGTGTAAATGCAGCAGTACCAAATAACCTTCTGGATCGATGGATGCTTGTTAGTTGTGAGTTTTTCCCGAACAAACCAACATGAACTGGAAAAGACCCTTTATCCTTCAATTTATTTTGAGAACTACCGCCTGTAGAAAGCTTTGGCATAAATTGCTCATAGTCCTTCATGGGTGCATAGCTTGGGAACACTTTTACTGTACAGCGAGATCTTAGCACTGATCTCCAAAATGGGAAGAACATATCCGTTGTTTTCTCAAGTTCCCATCTACTTGGTGGTTTATATCCTACAGCCTGGATCACAAGTCAATCAGAATCTGGATCTCAGAAACCATGCAACAAAAATTTCAATACGAAGACAACACTCGGAAGTATAAACATATCACTGTTGTTTTGTCAACTACTAATGACAAAGTAATCATTCAGTCATCAGGGAACAGCTGACCACATCCTAAAACTTGACTGGGGAAGGCTAGTTTTTCACTAAACATTGACCAGCAAGGACCACACACCAACATGGCAGGCTGGGCAGGAGACTTGCTGCCGGGCAGCTTTAGCATTATATCAGAAGGGAGTGGGTATAACAGACTGGAGAATTCTTGCAATGCCAGAAACAGATGGGAGAGTTCAAGCAAGGCTAAAGCAGCCAGATAGTTAGCCAAACGATTACTGGCAGACAGTCAGTAACAAAATTTATGTACGCAGTTACGACCTAACCAAACCAAAACAGCACAATTGAATTGGACGGTCATAAGTAAATATTAATTTTCGAAAAGGACTTCACGATGCTGGTGTTTGGTTCAAATATTGCATAGCCAGAATCTAACACAGGTAATTAAAACTAAAATATCAATCCAATTAATATCTCTGTAAAATAATACGTTTATTTTCCCCACTTCATCTCTGCAATCCAAATTCCAGTTGCAACCACATACAGCAAATCCCCCTGCCTCTCCAGGTGTATAAACCTGCATATAAATTACTACTAGCACAATGACACAAACCATAATAAACCCGCTGTGAAGTTGTTTAAATTAGACAGGTCAACCATTCCATAAGCATAATTACTGGTGCAGATTGTACAAACCACAGATACTAGAGTTTACCAAATCAGGAATCATGCAACTAAATCAGATTTCAAAGTAACAAAAAAAAACATCTGTGTTTTCGACTTTAAATCCACAAGTCAGCGATATTTAACTCCACTGTTCCAAAAAAACTCTCCAAGAACTGGGATTATAGAGACCTTTGCCCCCGACAATCTCAACATGCAAATACCCCCCAAAAAACAACTGGGCAATACCAGCTTAATAAGAACCAATAATGAAACGCAAAAAAAAAAGGCCACAGAAGATAGAGTACACGGCTTCCATATACTTACATTTTTAGCTTCAACATTCAGATTAGGAGATTCTCCACCTGCCTCGGTCATGAAATATTTTTCTGTTTCACACGATACAACTATTAGAGAATATTTTAGTAAATCTGAGGAAAAATATCTGATATATTGTACTGTGAGAACAGATACGCACCATGCTTGGACTTTAGCAGACTATCCGGCTCTCCGCAGTCATAGGGGCAGCTTCAAGAGCACACGGACAAAAGTAATTAAAATATATACATATATAATCTGTGAATAAAAGAAATATTTTGTCATGGAAGCATAAGCGAATCAAGTCAAACCATTTCAGCTCTCCTATGTTTATTCCTTTTCCAGCAGAATCAAAACCATGATCCTTGAGAATTGATGAAACACTTTCAAGGATCTCCCTGTGAGATACCTGCATAATTTTTTGTAATGTTTAGATAAAAGTGAAAAAAAAAACACAAAGCACATATCACATCTGGTAATATTTTATGATAGTAATGAACAGATGAATATCATCCGATAGTTCTAAACAGCTACACAACTAACTGTGTGTTATTTAATTCAATAAGCCATCATGTTCAACAAATCAGTGAATTGTCTGTATTTTGCAGAGTACATTATTTGCATCAATGTGTGCAGCAAATACAGGTCTAGTATAATATATGGATGTGTTAATGCAGAAAAAATTGAAAAAAAGGAGGAAATCCATGCCATTGTTTTGAGATACAATACATAGATAGTGTTTCTGCTATCCATTTTCGCTATACAAACAAAATAAACAAAACAAGGCAGATGGATCAGATATACTTTTGTTTTCATTTTCTTGCTAGAGAAATGTCATCGGTCCAGAAAAGCCAACAAATGTGTTCACTTTATCCATTTCGCTATAGGGGCCATGATGATGAAACAAACTTTATAAACTTCGGGAATCAACCGATGAAATTATGCATAACCTTCAAACAAGTAATACCCTTATATTGACTTTTGATACAGTTTGGCATAAGCATGAATTTGCACTCGCAATAAGCCATTGCAAAATGTACGAATAACAAATTAACTTTGGACGTCAAGTCTATAGGTGAAGGGCCATATTTTTTAAAAAAATGAAAGAAGTAAATGAAACAAAGGACATTCATGTTGTGAGCTGACAAAAATGTGTACCTCTGAATGAGTCTGGATATATTCATCAAGAGCTTCACCAGCTTCAGAAATCATAGAATTAAGCACCAATGCATTACAGAACAACATCCGCTTCTCCTCCAGCTGCCTATATGCCTTGCTATTTCTACCGCTTGTTAATCCAGGCCATTCTGTTTCTATGGAAACAATGAATCCCATGATACGATCCTTGATAATAGTAAACCCACTCGGGTTATGCTTGATGTTTCTATTAGAAGAAGCACATGTACGAATTCTCCGTTGTGCTGCAAGGAGCAAAATGGCTGCATGGACAAGCTTTCCCTCCTTAATGTAATTCCATAGCTCATCAAGAAGATTATCTGTGTAGTCTGCAAGCAGTCTAGTCGTGGCCAAGAAGATCTTCTGCAAAGGCGATCAATGCAGAACAGAATTAATTTCTTATCTCCTAGCATGTGTAATCAGCTGACTTCAAAATCTATCAACCAATGATGAATCAACAAACAAATTAGTAATAATAACCTTTAACGGCACATAATCATGAGTCTGTACATAAACCAGCTGAACCATAAAAAAGGCACAAACAAGTCTCGATACAAATGGAAATACATAGATTGGATGTAACTTAGTCCTCTTATAGAAGAAGATGTAGATATTTGGTATGAGCTCAACGTCTTAAGTATTGTTAAGTAAGCAAGGTAGTAATTATAGCAAGGGATTTCAAACAAACCATCTCAGGTAGACAAAGCAGATGGACAAGCTTGTAGATGAAGCCAAAATCCACTTGTTTGTGCTTTTGGTCAGTTAATAGATTATCCTCCAGATACTTGTGCATGCAAGTGTCCTCAATGGCAACATGGAGAGGGAGGAGGCCCTCGATGACCTTTTCCCCCGATGTGCGTAAATTTGCTGATGCGCCATAGCGAAGCAGCAACTTAATCATGTCAACAGAGAAATTTTCAGCAGCTTGATGGAGGGGGAAGTATCCGGAGCTGGTCATGCAGTTCGGGTTGGCACGCATCTGGCAGAACGCAGGCGCCTTGCCCTCCAAAACAAGCTTAGCACACCGCAGGGCATTGCGTGCAATAATCAAGTTTAATGTTTGAGGGGTGATGATATAACCCCAAGCCATGCAATCCACATTTTCCTTATACAGCCTGAGGAAGCTCCGAACACTATCTCTTTTGAGGATGAGCTCTAGTTCACCGGATATTTTGCAAAAATTACCGAGCACCACCTAGAGCAATTCATCCATGTTTGACAAAGGAATATTAGATAAATCTACCCAATTATTCAAATAATGTACCAGTAAAAAAAAGTAAGCAAACAGAGTTGCCCGTGAATATGAAAAAAGGTAAGATAGAAAAACGATCTATAAAATATAGTAAATGAAAAGAATAAAAAACCTGAGGAGTACGGTCTGGGGCAATTATATTTGTGGACCTGGAGGCAGCAAGTGCAGCCTGTCTTCGAAATACATGCTAAAAAAGGACTCAGTCAAGAAAGAATACGGGTAGTCAAATACTAAGGAAAGGGATGGAAATGGATATCATATAAGCAAGCAGTTTTTGTACCTGTTTGATCAGTTGCATTTTGGTCATAAAGTCTGCCGTCGGTGGAAAAGCAGGACGAGGAGGATATGGAGGGTTCCATGGGTCCCACTCAACTGCATCTGATGAATCTGATCCATCTGTATTTTCACTATTATCTTCAGAATGAGCAACTTTCACAGCATTGGTTTTTTCGACAGTTTGCATTGGCATTGCTGAGTCAAAAAGGTAGCATGGAATTACAAGACCAAACAATCTGGTATGCTGCTTGGATGTGCAGCTTTTAGTGCACTTCTGATAGGCAAAATGAAAGGGCGTAGAATGCATGAGGAAGTTCAAATTTCAGGGAGGCTATTAGATAATGGAAAGTCATGTGCCATACAAAGTCTTGCAGACTACTAAAGCAAACAATTGTGTCGAACACGTAAATCGCCTAGCACCTAGTTTAATTCATTTTTATAGTGTGCCATCTTATTGGCTTACCACTAAACAGTTCAACTGCTAGATGCATTCCATTTAATTTACACGATACAGATTATTCATTAAATATTCTTTCACTTCACAATACCTATCCAAGACCACCATGTGCAGGAAACAAGTAATCACTAAAGTGACCATGCATGCTCATTATTAAACAACATTCAGAACAGGCACTTGGAGCTCACACAAATAAGGGGGTGAAGAGTGAAAAAAGAATGGTAACTGGAAGTTTGATTTCCTCAATGGATAAACAACGGAAGCCAACACATCTCAATTGAATGGACAACCGTTACAAAATGGATGGGTATGTAAAGGTATATGTTCCTGTCATATCTTCTGAACTGAACTGCCATATATTCTTTAATCCTTTTACAGAAGGACCGTCTGTCCGTAATCGAGCACTCTACAGTCTACATTCCCCGCACCCCACACCCCACCCCAGAAAAAGAAATCACTTCAGAAAGGTCTCTTGTGGATGAGTTTAGACATCAGTGTGTTGTTTGTAGAATCCTTTGAAAAGGATTGTATCCTGCGCGCATGCCAAGGATGAAAAGGTGGATCTTTTAGAAGTTTAGAACTTGACCGTGTTCTAGAGAAGTTCTACAAACTACAAAGCCACATATAAGGAATGGATGCACAACCTTGTAGTAGCAACTAAGCCGCATAAGCTGCCATTAAGCTGTATAAGTGCTACAAGATGGGTTGAGCACGCAAATACAAGTCACCGCTTCTTAAGCTTGGAACTTTTTTATTATATCCACTCAAGATACCACATCCGTACATCACATAATAAAATGAATCCGAAATATTGTATGATTCTACGAATTAAGTGCATAGTTGTGCATGTTAGAGAACAAAATTTAACGTGGATTACTTGAAAAATGGATAATCAAGCCACATTATGAACCAAGTAGAGCAGAAGGAACCTAAAGTTTAACTGTCAATGAAAAGAGCCTAAGGTTTCAGATTTGACATGAGCAACAAGCTGAAAACTGAGAGTAGGAAAAGGACAGGGGGGAACCCCCAAACTTTTTGGGAACAAAAGAACCTGTTATTAAGGTTATTATTAAGGCAAATTAAGCCAGATCCAGAAGAGAACAGATCTAGGGTTCATGATGCAGATTCCAGAAGAGAAAAAACTAGAGCGCGTGGTTGGATGGATGCTCACCGAGGACGACAGCGCCCCTGCTCGCGGGAGATCAGCGCAGGCGGTGGGAGGAGAAGCCCGTCCTGGGCCGCCGCAAGGAAGCCCGTCCTCGGCGGGAGGAGCGCGGGCGGGGGGGGGGGGGCGATCGCCGGCCGGCGGTCGCCGTCGCGTACGGGGAAGAAGAGAGGACGGGGAGAGAAGAAAGAAACGAGGGTGCGAAGAGATTTGCTATTTGGGGTTACGAGTTACAACATTCAATAGAAAACGCTGGGGCATTTGGGTCTTTTCAATTGGCACTTTTGCTCCTCTTCTTCCCATCTATTTTCCATCAACTGAAATATGGATAGAATTTTCTATTTACAAATATATTCAACTATAATAAATTTGTACTTCACGTCAAGTTTCATGCATAGTTGCATGCCACCAATATGAGATTTGCTATTTGTTTTACCTGACTAGTGGTGGATAAAAAGAGAAAAATAAGAATTCGTGGCAGATCATTGCATCGGTGATACAGTGGGCGAATTATAAAAAATGCCATAAAATTTTATGCCTAATATACTATTTATAAGTGGGGCATTTTTAAAATCGACATGTATATACAAAACGTCAACTCGAACGGTTGTTAACGAGAGTATAAGGTTCATCTGTTCACGTATAATAGTCAAAATTTTAATTTTTAATTTTAAATTAGAGTTGATTTTGGTTTTTTATCATATTTTATTTTTTAGTTATTATTTTAGATTGCTAAGGACACGTATATAAATTTTATTCACAAAATATTTTTATTTATAAATATATTATTTTATTTTTTCTAAAAAACCAAACAATCACCAAACCACCTAGTATAATACTACTGTCACGTCACGTCGATAGATGCGGATTAGCTGGGGAGATTATATTCCTAAGTCCGTATGGAGTGGAAGAAACCGTCATAAATTAGTCCAACATTTTCGTGCATCTTGATACATGTTGTGGCTCCTCTGTTAATTGCTTGGGTACGGCACGGTACTCTTCCTCCTCTGTCCCTCCCAACTGTTCGTCGGTCGTTGTCTCCGCTCTATTTTTCCCTAATTCTTTTCTTCCGTGAACTGCATTTGGACCACTCTTAATTGCATTTTCATTGTTTTATATTATAAAATTTTCTGGCTATTTGTAGATTTATATGGGTACTGAGTAAGTCTGAACATATATATAAATATAAATCATATATATTAATCTAGGTATGGCTAGTCTTAAAGTCTTATACTTTCTCTATTTATTATTATTTTTTATTAGATGTTGTTGCTATTTGGTTCTATTTTAAATCAGTTATCTTATTTAATTTTCTTTTACAACTATGCAAAATTATAAATTAGGTTAAAGTACACGTAGTAATAAATCAAATAACAATAAAATAATTAATAATTATATTTTTAAAAAAGATACGACAAATGATCAAATTGAAAAGTTAACGATGTCTCAAATAAGAAGAATGGAGGGGTAATATGGAATGGGTGGAGTATGTTTTTAATTTTGGTCATCCTTGAACAATTTGTTGACTTTTGTATTCTTTTATAAGATTGTATCAACGAACTATAAAATTAACGCTATATGAAACTTTTTTAAAGTATGAACTAAATGATACTACACGCATTGCATATATGTTAGCCCAGTTATAAATTAAAATTTTCAAATGTACTACGCGCATGACATTTATGTAGCCTAATAACGAATTGGTTTTTAAAAATATTAGCTTTACGAAAATAAAAATATATTATATTTTACAAAGGAATGGATAATATACAAATTGATTTACTGGCAGATGTTTGTAGTAATATCAGTAAAATACATTACTATTACTATCCTTTAAAGGTGGCCGATTGGGGGAGATCTGCTGCTGGCCACGTCGCCACGTTTTGTCAGCCGTCCGATCGGAGATGGACGGATGGACGGGGGGGCGGGGTGTGCGTCGCCACGTCTCGGTCGGTGGGTTCGCGCCGTGCGCTCCCAGCGCGCGCCACGTAGATCGCAACCAGAGACCGCTTCTGCTCCCCGTGCGCCGCTCCTCGGGTTCTCTTCTTCGCCGCCTCGCTCTCGCCCTGTTTGCCTGCGTTGCGCCTCGGCAGTGGACCTAATGACGGCGGGCGCGGCAGGCGGCTGCTGACGGCAGAGCCCGGGGCGGCGAAGGTGGTGTCGGCAGCTGCCGGCCATGAAGCCCGGGGCGGGGGAGGCGGGCGCTGCGACGGATCCGGCCGAGGCAGCGACGTATCATGCCGGAGCGACGACGGATCCGGCCGGGGAGGCTGCGGATCCGGTCGGAGCGGCAGTGGATCTGGGAGGTAGCGGTGGTTCCTGGCGGCGACGACCTCGGCCGGAGCTTCCTCACGACAGCGATCGCGGGCAAAGGTTCCTGTCGGCGACGAGGCCCGGGCCGGCGGTTCCAGGCGGGCCGGCGATGGATGTGGGAGCTAGCGGGCATCGCCTTCCTCTCCGCCTCGCTCCCGCCCTGTCCGGCCGCGGTACGCATCCTCCGGTCCGCCTCTCCGCGCTTGGAGGGGCTGCTGCACCGGCAGGCGCTGGCCATGGCCATCCACCAGCACCTCGACGCCGAGGGCTCCATGTCGCGCCGCATCGACGCGGGCGGCTCCATGTCCCGCCGCATCGGCCCCGGCTCCACCAGCTCCCGCTGCCGCGACGACCTCCCGGACTCCGTCACGAATGGCAAGGCAGTAAGGCTCTCGCCTCTCCTTTCCTCTCCCCGCCTCCACATGCTGTCACCTGTACTTTTGTTCAACCATGAGTTGTTCTTACACGTTCATACCCAATGCCACTGTAAAATTGTCCAATCGTATGTGTATTTTTGTGTTGGTGTATTGACGCAAAACTTTTGTGATTCATCGTGTTTGGCCAATTACAGGTTTATAGCTGCCAATAGATTGTAAGATCATTTCATCATTTGGTCCTAATGATTGTCATATTTGTTTCTTTTTGTCTTAGCTTACATTTTGTTGTTTAAGGTGTTCGTTGGTACTTGGAAGCTTCCTGTTTTTATGACCATCGTGTTATTGCCATGTTTTGAAGTTCCTTGCATTTTCAGTTGGCATTTGGACGATGGCTTCACTGCAACATTGTCCTCAGATTAGCCGATTTGCTCTGTTCTTTAATGTCTGCCTGCTCTAGATCTCAATGCATTGGTGTGCACATTCGTGGAGTAATAATTTTTCCCTTTTGATTGTTCGACACCACAGGTGAACATCGATCTTTGCAATAGCTTCTCAGTTGACCATTACCCTTTCGGACTTCGGGGTCCACAACAAAATCTGCTTCTGCTAAGCGGGATTCTAAGCAAGACAATAGCGAGATAAAATTAATTGATGATGGAAGAACAGCATAGCATTTACTTAAGTGGATAAATAATCGGATTAAATGGTAAGTTGTTTTCTTGGCCTTTTCTGCTCTCTGTAAAGGTTCAGTACATATGGAACCAGTAGCTACCTGCACTATTCTAATGTCTCTCTATTAACTCTGGTTGTTTTGAAATGTCTTGGTAAGAACACGTACATAAATTATTTTTCGTTTGTAACTATGGATTTTTTCTTTAAAAGCCGAAACCCCCTAGGTTTTCTCTGTTTACCAGTTTACAGAAGGTAACACCACGAAGCAGCACATTTAAGAACACACATATACGATAGTGAATTGAAATTTCGAAATACGATGCAGCATTTTTTGTGTTTGCAGCACCTGAATATATTCTTTCCAAAATTAAGGTTTCGCAGCGAAACCTTTGTGCACATCGCGGGACCTCCCAGTTCGTGTTCTTGTTGGGCTCATTGGCCCTGATTGGCCAACAGCCCTGGTCTGGCCCTGATTGGCCAACAGCCCTGGTCTGCCCCTGATTGGCCAATAGCCCTTGTCTCACCGTTCAGACATCCATTTTGGAGCAAGACAGAGTATATGTGCGTGTGTGTGTATATGCGTGTGTATGTGTATATACACATGTATCTATCTATCTATTCTGAGAAGCTAATACAGGCTGCCTAATCCACTATTCAACATCGCCACCTCTCAGTTTGTCCACTCTCAAAATCGTATCAGACTATGATGTCAAAATGGAGACGGAAAGGCAACCAAAAAGGGCAAAAGATGTCCCAGAATTGTTGAGTTCTTTTCTTAACCATGTACTTTGCAAGTTAGGTTTGCGTATGAAGAACTTGGTGTTCATTAAGTTGATTTGTTTACATATTTGGATTTCTTATGGTATGCCTTTCCCACGAACAGTTTGTTGCGACTCTTTTCGCAGCAAGTTTAGCTGATCCGGTCAGGCCGGCGATGGATGTGGGAGCTAGCGGAGGTTCCTGGCAGCAACGACCTCGGCTGGACCTTCCTCGTGGCTGTCAAGCGTGAACCATTGAGCGGGTAGTATTCCTTGCTTCGCATGTTGGTTCGGACAAATATTCTGTTCGTATGATTTGCAGTTGATTTACCAACCATTGTTCTTTTCAGGTTTCATTCAGCAGCTTTACCAGATAAGCTTCATATAACTTATGAGTACAATTCAATCTAATTATATCTACCTTTTCCTTTTCTGGTATATATCATTTTCATTTACATAAGAATTTGACGTTGAGTTTATTTTCATTTATTTTTTCACTAATCATGATACCATTGGTGCGATTATTTTCTTATATTTATTACAGATGGCAATAGCCTCCACTCTTTAAATTCAATACCAGCTAATTTTTTCTGCCCAATTTTCTTCTTAGCTGGCCTTGATGTCAACAAAGAACTATTTATCCTATATAATTTTCATGTGCATGAAAAATCGACGGTTAGTTCGTCTTATTTACTTTCGTTTTACAAGGTGATGAGCTTAGCAAGACCAGGCATGAAGGAATACGAGTTGGAAAGCATATTTCTCCATCATGTTTATGTGTATGGAGGCTGTCGACATTGCTCTTATACATGTACATGTATATGTCACTAGGGTCTCTCTTTTAGCATTCATTATCAACGCAGGGTATTTACAATTATTTCATTACAAATGACTATGTAAACATATATGACTCTTTTAGTTGGAAATGGCAGCCCCAAATGTGGCATTATTAAATATGCCCTAAATTTATTAATCTGTCCTATGTTTCCATGTCAGATATTTACAGTGGCAGAGTTTTGCTATCAAGAATCAAACAACAGGTGAAACGAAACACTATTATGTTTTAGTTTGTTCAACTATTTAGTGATATAACACTTCTGCTTGTTGTGCAGTTATGTTCTTCATTATGGGCATCCTGCTGCACCAAATGAACGGGTACTCTTTTACGAAATCTTGTGAGTTCGGTTAATGCCTGCACATTATTTATTTATCTCTTGTACCCACCAACACCAACGCTCAGACACCCAAACCTCTTATACTCACACTGCCAGCTAATGAAAATGGGGATGGCTTGGTTCAATTTCAAGACAGTAGAGTTCACCTACCTCTCTCCTCACCAGCTACAATTTATTTTGTCCCATATGGTCTTAATGCCTACCTTATGTCTGTTTGTAGAAAACTTGAGGGTAATGATGTAATCGAAGCAACTATAAGAGTACAAGTTGATCTGGTGTTTTACGTGATCTGTAACTTATTACTAACTAGGTAGTATGTTAGTCTATGAGTGTCTTGTACGCTACCTCTTTATACCGAGTTAGCAAACAGTTGAATGCCCATTCTCATCAATGAATCTTTTAAATGTGAATATGTGGTAGAGCCGTAGAGTAGTCCTACTGGGACACTGCGTGATCGAAACACTTCTAAATGTGAAATGTGAAATGTCAATTATGAGAGACCATGAAGTCAATGATTTAATCTATATTGCAGGCCATCATTACTAGCTAGCAGGAAAATACTCCAACTTAGATTCATTGTTTTACAGACCCTGGATGATGGAGACATGGCACTAATGGACATGGGAGGTGAATACAATTACTATGGATCTGATATAACATGCTCATACCCTGTAAGTTGGGAGGTGAATACAATTACTATCGGGCCAAACCGAGACAGTATACAACCCAAATCGATATGATCACAAACGACATAACGATCAATAAGCATTTTTGTTTTTGTTTCTTTCTGTGTGCGTGTGTTTCTGTTTTTCTTGTGTGCGATAGAGTTGGGAGTTTTTTTTACGTGGGAGGACGGGCAAAACTTTACCTTTAAAGTAGTAAAGATATAATTAAAAGTATTTTTTATATGATGACAATTTGTAAATGTTTATACATAATACATCATAAAATAAATTAACGGTGAAATTAAATTCCATGTTAAAAACGGTGTTAAATATAGTCGCAGCTGGACTTGTTGTGTATTAATTGTGCTAGCATGGTTTGCTACTAGCAGAGAGACACAATTAAAGGCATGCATGCAATGCATGCAGATGGCACGTAGTTAGCAAGGAAAGAGACCGAGGTACGTGCATGTGCATGCATGGCCATATATATATCCAAATGATTAGGAAAGGGGGCCCAAATCCCATGCAGTACTTATGTTTGTTACTTAGGTAGGACCAGCCGACCGGGCAAGCGATCGACACAATAGCTGACAGTTGAATGCCCATTCTCATCAATGAATCTTTTAAATGTGAATATGTGGTAGAGCCGTAGAGTAGTCCTACTGGGACACTGCGTGATCGAAACACTTCTAAATGTGAAATGTGAAATGTGAAATGTCAATTATGAGAGACCATGAAGTCAATGATTTAATCTATATTGCAGGCCATCATTACTAGCTAGCAGGAAAATACTCCAACTTAGATTCATTGTTTTACAGACCCTGGATGATGGAGACATGGCACTAATGGACATGGGAGGTGAATACAATTACTATGGATCTGATATAACATGCTCATACCCTGTAAGTTTTTTGGAATATCCAGCCATCTACTTTGGTAGACACAGTGTTCTAACTTGTGCCATCTACTTCGATGTTATTTGTTGTTGACAACACTTGTGCTAGACACATGTACCGATAGACGACAGCTGTAATTATATATGATGCTAACATCTGAAAGATATTATTCTTACTAAATTGCTGGCAACTGAAAGAGTTCCTTTCTTAGTCCTATATATAGTGGCAGCAAAGGATCATTCTTGGATTCTATCTAAAGCAAATTTATTTTTGAAGAATAATTTTAGGTCAACTTTTTAGCCGTCTTCTTGGTAGTCATGAAAAGGTAGCTTGGCAATGAAAGTAATTGAGAAAACCCTAAAGATAATTTTAATCAAATTCTAAAAAATATAGTATGAAGATTAGCCAATTTATCTTTTCCTTTATTATGCACTATTTCTTCATTAATTGCCATCATCTATATGTGACTTTCGCCGATTAACCTATAACTGACAGTGCTATCACCGCATTGCATTGTATGTGGTATTACCGTAGAATTTTGATTGACACATTACATTTTAGCATAACGTCGATCAAAAGCAAAGCAATTGTCTCTTTCTATTACTGTTTTGTCTATTAATATGATCTCAGTCTATATATTTTCAGATAAATGGGAAATTCAACAGCAACCAGGCAAAAATAAAATATTTTATCATATTTTATTTTTATGAAGACGATAAGATATGTTTTGATAGGAAAAATATGCTTGCAGTCCTACATTACCCATACCACTCAAATGTGTCATTTTAAACCATGGATTATAAATCTTTCAAACAGTTCTTCCGGATTATCCATCACCTTCCATTCATGTCGTCCATTCTTTTTCTTGGTGTTCCATTAATCTGACTTTCTAATAGGTTAGCACCCTCATCTTTTCACTTCGTTATACTTGTAAGCCCAACTTTCAGTTTCCAACCTTAAATTTGGAGTTAATTCGGGTTTTTTTCATCGTATTTTATTTTTTAGCATTTGCTTTTGGGTCACTAAAAACACATATAAAATTTCTATTCATAAATTACCTTTTGTTTTCAAATATCTTGTCCAAACGATGAGGGCCTAAGATGGTTGCGTCAGAGCATTGTGCAGTAGCTTTCTTCTTATTGCTGCCTCATCTCTTCCTGTTCTCGGAGCTTCACATCTCTTACACGCCACCAATCCGTCCAGCAGTTCTCCGCCACCTTGTTAGCCAAATTTGCCAGTCAGCATTAAATCCTACAGTATAGTACCCGGAGAAAGGATGGGATGGGATGGAGGTTGAATCAGCTTCAACCATGTGTTCATGTATGTACTTTTAGATTTGTGCGCATTGATCCATTTTACTTCTCATAATGCTTTTTTTATATTGACTTGCCTTCGTTGTTCTGATTCTGATTTTTCTTTAATTCCCTTCACAGTTTGAATATTACAATGTCATCTGTTGAATCTATCAGGTCTTCTAATTCTACACCTAGGAGGGCTGAGTTACATGTAGTACTCGTGAGAATTATGGCCTTCTAAACCATTATACAAAACACCATGTCACTGGAAATGCATTTCGCCATGTTTTCAGTGAAATGTATGAGAATGCATTGAATGGATCAATACCAACTGTGAACTAAAACTGTCATTTATGCAAATATGTTGTGAACTATTGTTATAAATTTTTATTGCGAAATATTTTGTGAACTAAAACTGTCATTTATGCAAATTAACCTATACATAGCTTATCCATAAATATGACCAACATATAGTATGCTAGGGTTGTTCCTGACTTGCCAGTACATTAATTTAATTAATGTACTGATTTCTTACTTTCTTTTACTTGTTTTTCTCAGATCCTGCTGCAGGTAAGGACTGTTTGGATGAGGAGTTTGATGTAGCTTGTGATGTTGCAGATTTCCAGGATGGTTCTAACTAGAGATTTACCCTAGCCGGTTTGCCTATGGGTTTTTGGGAGCACGCTTACCGTATGAACCAATATGTACGGCTTGTCAAGTACTACTTAGAACCTTATTAAGACTATTTATGCTTTATGCTTAGAACCAGTTATTATTAGGATATCATACTTGAGATGATTTATATGAGACTATGTTGCATTCCTGGGCGACTAGTCCCACACGAGGATGGGTTTGAAATGGTTGAGATAACCGGGGAATATGCCTTTCGACAGTTCAAGAATTAACTAGCCGTTCGTTCTGTTTATTGTTTATTATACATGCAATCCACGTCCGATAAAACTTGCTATGAGTATGAACATGGTGACTGGATTAATAACTTAATTACCAGCACAAAACAACATCAGGCAAAATTATGCATATTCAAAGCTAAACCTAGACGATCGGACTAAATCAAGGCAGTTCAAATTTAAACATGTCTAAGCATGAAATCAACACACTATTGCATAATACTTATTAAACCAACGTAACCCATCAACTTATTTATTAAACCTAGTAAATCATGAAATGCTTCTGAAACCAGATCGGGCCAGATTTACATAGATCGGACCAAACCGAGACAGTACGTAACCCAAATCGATATGATCATAAACGACATAACTTTTGTTTTTTTCTTTTTGTATGCGTGTGTTTCTGTTTTTTTTGTGCGATAGAGTTGAGAGTTTTTTTTACGTGGGAGGACGGGCGAAACTTTATCTTTAAAGTAGTAAAGATATAATTAAAAGTATTTTTATATGATGACAATTTGTAAATGTTTATACATAATACATCATAAAATAAATTAACGGTGAAATTAAATTCCATGTTAAAAACGGTGTTAAATATAGTCGCAGCTGGACTTGTTGTGTATTAATTGTGCTAGCATGGTTTGCTACTAACAGAGAGACACAATTAAAGGCATGCATGCAATGCATGCAGATGGCACGTAGTTAGCTAGGAAAGAGACCGAGGTACGTGCATGTGCATGCATGGCCATATATATATCCAAATGATTAGGAAAGGGGGCCCAAATCCCATGCAGTACTTATGTTTGTTACTTAGGTAGGACCAGCCGACCGGGCAAGCGATCGACACAATAGCTGACAGTGTTATTCGCCCAAGTGGCCTTCTTCTATGCATTGACAACTATTGCTAAATTGCTTGGCGCACCTAGCAAAGGCTCCACCAACAACAATCTGATGGATCATATCACCCATTTGCAATCTTTGTGTATATATATGGCACATATTTGCAAAGTACTAATTCGATTAAATTTCTTAAATTCCGACAACCACTTATATTTTAAATGTTTAGGTTAAATACAAAACAAATGATATACATAGAAAATTTATTATCATAATATCATAAATTATTTTATTTTATAAATTTATTCTAACAAAAGATTTGGCTATTGAAAATTTTAAATGTTTAGCTAAATATTATCCTAAACGATAAATACATTTGATTGGTAGGAAAATAGATTATTATTTAATATTTGTTCTACTAATTGGTTAATTAACCGTGGCCTCTTAATCATATATATATCGGACATCGATTGCGTGCTGTAATGTGACTCGAGTTGTTAGTGGTGAAGTTCGCACGCAGTGGACAACGATATATATAACCCATCCCGTACTGCCTAACACAGACGTACTGGACAAGAATGCAAGGAGGCAACAATATATATATTTACCTATAAATATATAGGTACAAATACATAGGTAAATGTATTACCTATATATTTATAGGTAATATATAATATAATGTAAACAAAAACACATGATAATTAAAAAAAAGGTATTTAGCTATACTGTATATGAAACATATATATTATAAGGCAGTGATAATATTTTCCGAGCTAAAAGTCTAGGTAAATTATTAGATACAAAGATTAGACATAGGCATACCGAGAAAGAGATTATCTATCTTTCAATTATTAACTATTACATTCATCCCCCCAAAAAAGCCAAATTTAGCTATCTATTTGGTCGTGTAATTTATCTAAATATATAACCAGAAAATTGTCGTCGACGGATCCAACACGCAGGGGAGTAGTAAGATATGGGGAGGAGGCAGCGGCTCCAGTAACAAATATACTGCATGCAGGATGTGGATGGCCATGATGAAGGGATCCGAACAAGGGAATAGTTACGGTGGTGGCGGCGCCAAGGGGATTCAGCCTTGGAATCCAGAGAGAGCCATTCATTCTCATCTCACACTAAACGGACTCATGCTCCTTCTTTAGGTAGTTTTGGTCTCCAAGAGCTTCATTCAATCTGTGGAGTGAGAATAGTCATTTTGCTTCTGGCAATTAAGAACCGGTTCGTAGGAAACCCTAGAAGTCAATTATTGGCTACACAAGCTAGAATGAGCAACGGTGGGATTTGATATGTAGCTTCAAACTATATTACATATCTAGATAAGGGAAATTTTTTATTAAATAAACATTTTTATGAAGTAATTTTATTAATAAACCACCGGGAAAAAAATTTTAAAACTGAACTTTTTGGTCACACAAGTCTAATTGGCGTGGCCAAATGATGCTGCCACGCCAGACCTGCCCCCGTGGCAGGCGAGTGGCCTCCGTGGCTCGCTGGTGGCGGGCGAGTGATTCAGGATTCACAGTTACAAAATTTGACAATTGTTAGAAGATCCAATACATACATAGGAAAACTTAGACTGTTTGGATCCCAGTGACTTTTTTTAGTCCCTGTCACATCGAATGTTTGGACGCTAATTAAAAGTATTAAATATAGACTATATACTATTAATAAAACTCACTTCGTACTCTGCATTATTTTGCGGGACGAATCTATTGAGCCTAATTAATCCATGATTAGCGAATATGATGCTACAGTAAACATTTGCTAATCATGGCTTAATTAGGCTTAAAAATTTTGTCTAATGAAATAGCATTTATTTATGCAATTAATTTTGTTACCAGACTATATTTAATACTCCTAATTAACGTCCAAACATCCGATGTGACAAGGGACTAAAAAAAGTCTCTGGATCCAAACAGCCACTTAATTTACAGTGTGCGTGCCGTATCAAAATTCAGGACAATCCATTCCAACCAGTAATACTCCTTCTGAAGGAATGGCCACGATACCCATTATCTAAAAGTATATTTTGAAAAGGTATAATTTGTGGAAATAGAATCGTAGGAGTACGGTTCTAACTGCCAGGTGGACATGCACGTGCAGTTAATAATTAATGGAGCAACTATAAGCATCAGCACAATAAGTTGTCGTAGACAGGGTGTATATATAAGGATCGACACATTAGATGTGTACTTATTAGGTGGTGGAGAGAAGAGGAGAAAAAGAAGAAACAATGTGTATATATATGTATATATATATATATGTGGAAATGCAAATATGCTCGTACGTTCACATGCATCAACAATCTATGCCGTTGGCTTGTGTTTGAGATTGGTGTGGCTGTGTTACCTGTGCACATTGAGGTGTGCCAGTGGTACAGATTAGTACAGGGAGAGAGGACAGATGGGACACAAAGAACCGTGTTTTTTTATCAAGAGAAAGAGAGAGAGAGCGCAGGAGACAAGGGGAAGTTGAGATGAGGCCAGTAAGCTAGGTACTCCATACCTAAGTACCGTATTTTGAGACATCTCTTAATTATAAAAAATGATATATGTAATAAAAGTGTATTTTTTTGAAATATTTCTTGAATAGCTATAAATGGTTTAACTCAGAGAAACTCAAAAATAACTGGAAATATAAGAGAGAGAATTATACAGTTAGTAATTAACAAGAAAAGTCTCGGTGTAGGTGTGTTTGCTCCGTTGTTGAGCCGAACCAGCGCAGAACAGAGAGAAACACCGGGCGGAGAGAGGGGGCTAGACACACACGCATTCGTCCCCAGGAAAGTTTACTCTCGTCCCTTCCTCTCACTACTACGGCTGCCGCCGCCGAGAGAGAGAGAGGCCGTCCGCCGCTCGCCGTCGCCGACGATGCGTCGGGCGAAGTTGATGGGGGGCTTCCCCTGGCCGTCCGGCGGCATGCTGATGCCGGCGGAGCATCCGGCGCTCCGGTCTGTAGCCCCACGCCCCCCGCGTCGTCCGGATCCACCACCACCAGCTCCAGCTGCAGCGCCCTCCCCTCTTCGCCACGCGAGCCGCTCCACAGATCAGGCGGCGACGCCCGCACTCATCCGCCCCGCGCCATGCCCGCCTCATGCGCATGCGCGTCAATCCGCCGGCTGCCACCGTCTTCCGACTGTCAACCCGCGCTGGCGCTGCCGACCCTTCGCAGCATCGTCCTCCTCCTCGCCCGCCTCCGGGATTCTGCGTGCGGTAAGTCCAATTTGCACTTGCAGCCAGTAGTTAAGAGCGGCGTTTCAGGTTAATTCATATGCTTTTCCATCTCTCCTCTTTGCAGCGTCTCATGAGTACATTACCGCCACCCGCACGTCCTCCCTCAACTCTCTGCTGCTACCGGACTAATGAGCCAGTGAGCTTATCTGAGTTCCCTATCAGCTATCGTACCCCACTGGAGTTGCAAAATCAGTTTGATGAGGACAAAATCTCTCTTCACCAAAACCTTCATCTTGAAGAAATGAAGGATTTGTACTATACATTGGTTCGCCCGGTCTTAGTGGCCAGCTGTCTAGTCACCGAGGACCCCATCGATAGCCCTAATACCAGAGCACTAGATAGCACACTCTGTGCTAATTTTAAGAAGCCTCCTGTTTACTTATCAAGCCTGTCTTTGATGAAAGTGCTTACTGGACTTGCTAGAAACAAGTGGTGTTACTTGATAGAGTTTTTGAGGATCAATAGGGTGCTAATATGTGAGAATTGGACAGATTCATTTGGAAATTTGGAGTGCTTAGTACATGATGACTGTATAACCCTTTCAATCGATGGTGAGACCGTTTACAAGGGTCAGTGTGATGCTGGATACAAGAATGGGAAAGGAAATCTATGCGCGATCATAACGGCCGGGTCCAATGAGATTGTGGATTGCACAGTTCATTTAGGAGTACCTTGTGACTCGGCGCCACACGCTGAGTTATGGGCAATGTATGTGTTGCTCAGACGGGCGATTGATCTCAAGGATGTCCGCTTCTTTCATGTGAAGACGGATAGCAAATTTGTTGATGACACCATGTGCGAGAAATACCCCATCAAGCCAAATTCCACCCACCAGGAAATTTGCGAAGCGATTAGATGCATGAAGAGCTACTTCTCACGCTTTCATTGCAGATGGGAACCAAGGGAGAATCTTCATTTAGTTGATAGCCTGCTTAAGCTGATGAATGAGGGTAACTCACCAACCTTTGAGGAGATAAAAGCTGAATGGACAGACTACCTGCTACAGAAGCCACAGTTTCGAGCTCACCAAGAGAGGATGAGGTTTAGGAAGGAATACATTAGTACGTGTCTGCCTGCCTCCCTTTTTTTATAATATTGTACCAGTTATTCTCATTTTTCTATATTGTAACTAACTTTTCCATCTATTGTTACAGACAAGGCACAGCCAGTGGGTACCATCACTCTCCACCGCATGTACAAGGCCATCGTCAAAAACTGTCAAGAAAGCAGAATAGATGCAGTTGCGAATATCATCTTGTCGCTAAACCCACCAAACGCAGTTGTTCTTATAGGAGATCACAAGACAGCAGTGTTAGTAAAAGGGGAGTTAGAGAAGTTGGAGGGGTTTCCTGGGAAGTTTGGCATGTCAATTGTTGAGGTCGATGGATGTTGCTTTCTCACCTTGTTAAGGGTTCAGTTGGACAAGGTTGATAGAACATTGGATGTGATCTTCTATGCTGAGTTGAGTGGGCTTTATAAGGTAACAGACAACTCTTTATGCGTGAAGCTGTTGACAGCAATGGATGATGATGCCAACATGCTGGAGTTAAGCCCAGTTTGTTTCTTGTACTTCCATGGAAAGAATCCAATTAACTTGTAAGTACCAAACTTTCTTTAGTTGGACTCAACATAGTTCTCTTCAATTCCTATAATTTATAATATATATTATGATATCTGAATTTGTTTGTATTTTTTAGATCTTCTAGCTCAAATGACTAATAGGTGCTGGCTGCATGTTATTTAGTACCTCGGGCAGGGAACTCTACTCATGTTGATATGCAGTTGTAGTTCATGTTATAGTTTTGACCTGTTTTTTTTTTTTTTGAATTGACCATAGGGAGAGCTAGACACCCTCATTTTTTGCTTCTGCTTATGCTTATAAACCAAAATTTGAATTTTCAACTTTAGATTTAGAGTTGATTTTGGTGTTTTTTCATCGAAGTTTATTTTTTAAACTTAGCTTTTAGATTGCTAAGAACATGTATATAAAAGTTTTATTCATAAATTATTTTTTATTTACAAATATGCCGTAAGCCAAACAATCACCCTCAGAGTTGGTAATAGTAGATTAGAATTGATGTTGTTGGCAATTCAGAGATAAGTTAGTTTTAACTCTTCTAACCTTGATCTTTTGGATTGTTTCTATGTTGATGCAGTGGGGGGAAAATTGGTGAGACCTGATATCGTACTTTTGGAGAGCAGAAGGGCAGTAATTAGCTGAAAAATAGCTGTTTTTTTGTCATTTAGTTGGTTGTTAGTGGTTGAGATATCTAGACTTTGTGGTGAGGTTTCCAGTTAGTTCCTGTAAAATATTTTAGAGTTGGGTTTTGTTGGATGGACAGATTGTTTCAAGATGTATGTCCTTGCATGCAAAGCTGAAACCCCAGCATCGAGACTTCATTCCAGATTTGCTTTCTATGATGCAGGGCCTTGAGCCTTACATCTAAATATAAAACTTCGAAATGCAGTACATTTTGAGAGGAGTTTTAAACAGGTGGCATGTTTTCTTTGTGTTCCTGCAGTAATGCACTTATATATGTGATTCCATTGTCTTATTTAAATTCCTATTTATGTAATATTTGCATGTACTATGATTTGAGCCCTTCAGCAGCATGACAGTGCTAGAGAATTGGCACTTTTGCTCCTCTTCTTCCCATCTCTTTTCCATCTCAACTGAGCTTGTTTACAACTTCAAAACAAAGTATGGGTAGAATTTTCTGTTTACATACATGTTCAACTATAATAAATTTGTACTTTCACATAGACGTGCAAGTTTCACCTGTCTGGTGATTTGCTATTTGTTTAACCTGTCTGGTGATGGATCAAAGGGAGAAAAATAATAATTCGCTGCAGATCATTGCACCGGTGATTCAGTGTGTAAAATATTTAAAATGCTATGAAATTTTATGCCTAATATACTGGGGCTTTTTTAAAATCGTCATATACATTAATTGGAAATACAGGACATCAGTTCGAACGGGAGAGTATCAGCCTCATCTGTTCACATATAATTACGTTTAAAAGCTAAAATTTTAATTTTTAATCTTAAATTAAAGTTCATTCTGGGGTTTTCTTATCATAGTTTAATTTTTAGCCATTGCTCTTAGATCATTAACAACATATATAGAAATTTTATTCACAAAATATTTTTTATTTGTAAATATATCATTTTATTTTTTTCTACAAAACCAAACAATCACCACCACCCAGTATAATACTACTGTCAAAGTCACATTAGTTTAGTTGGTGAGATTATATAATACTACCTCAGTGGAAGAAGCCGTCGTAAATTAGTCCAACTAATATTATACTACTTTCGTTCTAAAATAAGTTCATTTAAGTTTTTGGGTACCGTGTTTGACTCTTTGTCTTATTTAAAAAATTTGTGAGTAATATTTTTATTATTACTAGATAATAACACATGAATAGTATTTTACGCGTGACTTTTTTTTAAGTTTTTCTATAAATTTTTTAAATAAGACAAATGATCAAATGACAAAAAAATAAAAAAATAAACTTATTTTAGTACAGTCACGTCACGTCGATAGATGCTAATTAGTTGGGGAGATTATATTCCAAGTCCGTATTAGTTGGGGAGATTATATTCTAAGTCCGTACGGAGTGACAGAAGCCTCCCGACTGTCCCTCCCGACTGTTTATCTTCATCATGTCAGACTCACCTGGTCCGCTGATCGTATTATCATCCACAAATAGCCGATGAAAAACACACCAGGATTAACTCAAGCCAAGCAGGATCGATCGAACAAAAAACCAATCTGTTGAAAATAGACTGCAGGACGTTCCCATTCCATGCGATCATACAATATTTGTTAGACCGGTTATGCAAGTACATGAACACAACATTTGTTCAGCCAACGTCGGCCCTGGCATATAAATACTGCAGTACAATAACACGTTATCAGGTCTCTGTCAGAACGACACACATCCAGTACAGAACAAAGCCAGGCAAACTAAGGGCAAGATAGTATGGTCCTACTCCACGAATCAGGAGGGCACCTGCACAGGAAAGGAACAGCGGTAAATAAACGACAATGAAAATGGTTGATTCCCCCTACCATCTATCTTTGATATGCAATAACTTGAGCTAAAAACCTACCATACCTTCCAACTCATGCACGCTTCAACATCTTCAGTAGTGTAAATGCAGCAGTACCAAATAACCTTCTGGATCGATGGATGCTTGTTAGTTGTGAGTTTTTCCCGAACAAACCAACATGAACTGGAAAAGACCCTTTATCCTTCAATTTATTTTCAGAACTACCGCCTGTAGAAAGCTTTGGCATAAATTGCTCATAGTCCTTCATGGGTGCATAGCTTGGGAACACTTTTACTGTACGGCGAGATTTTAACACTGATCTCCAAAATGGGAAGAACATATTCTTTGTTTTCTCAAGTTCCCATCTACTTGGTGGTTTATATCCTACAGCCTGGTTCACAAGTCAATCAGAATCTGGATCTCAGAAACCATGCAACAAAAACTTCAATACGAAGACAACACTCGGAAGTATAAACATATCACTGTTGTTTTGTCAACTACTAATGATAAAGTAATCATTCAGTCATCTGGGAACAGCTGACCACATCCTAAAACTTGACTTGGGAAGGCTAGTTTTTCACTAAACATTGACCAGCAAGGACCACACACCAACATGGCAGGCTGGGCAGGAGACTTGCTGCCGGGCAGCTTTAGCATTATATCAGAAGGGAGTGGGTATAACAGACTGGAGAATTCTTGCAATGCCAGAAACAGATGGGAGAGTTCAGGCAAGGCTAAAGCAGCCAGATAGTTAGCCAAACGATTACTGGCAGACAGTCAGTAACAAAATTTATGTACGCAGTTACGACCTAACCAAACCAAAACAGCACAATTGAATTGGACGATCATAAGTAAATATTAATTTTCAAAAAGGACTTGACGATGCTGGTGTTTGGTTCAAATATTGCATAGCCAGAATCTAACACAGGTAATTAAAACTAAAATATCAATCCAATTAATATCTCTGTAAAATAATACGTTTATTTTCCCCACTTCATCTCTGCAATCCAAATTCCAGTTGCAACCACATACAGCAAATCCCCCTGCCTCTCCAGGTGTAAAAACCTGCATATAAATTACTAGCTAGCACAATGACACAAACCATAATAAACCCGCTGTGAAGTTGTTTAAATTAGACAGGTCAACCATTCCATAAGCATAATTACTGGTGCAGATTGTACAAACCACAGATACTAGAGTTTACCAAATCAGGAATCATGCAACTAAATCAGATTTCAAAGTAACAAAAAAAAAACATCTGTGTTTTCGACTTTAAATCCACAAGTCAGCGATATTTAACTCCACTGGTCCAAAAAAACTCTCCAAGAACTGGGATTATAGAGACCTTTGCCCCCGACAATCTCAACATGCAAATACCCCCCAAAAAACACCTGGGCAATACCAGCTTAATAAGAACCAATAATGAAACGCAAAAAAAAAGGCCACAGAAGATAGAGTACACGGCTTCCATATACTTACATTTTTAGCTTCCATATTCAGATTAGGAGATTCTCCACCTGCCTCGGTCATGAAATATTTTTCTGTTTCACACGATACAACTATTAGAGAATATTTTAGTAAATCTGAGGAAAAATATCTGATATACTGTACCATGAGAACAGATACGCACCATGCTTGGACTTTAGCAGACTATCCGGCTCTCCGCAGTCATAGGGGCAGCTTCAAGAGCACGCGGACAAAAGTAATTAAAATATATACATATATAATCTGTGAATAAAAGAAATATTTTGTCATGGAAGCATAAGCGAATCAAGTCAAACCATTTCAGCTCTCCTATGTTTATTCCTTTTCCAGCAGAATCAAAACCATGATCCTTGAGAATTGATGAAACACTTTCAAGGATCTCCCTGTGAGATACCTGCATCATTTTTTGTAATGTTTAGATAAAAGTGAAAAAAAAAACACAAAGCACATATCACATCTGGTAATATTTTATGATAGTAATGAACAGATGAATATCATCCGATAGTTCTAAACAGCTACACAACTAACTGTGTGTTATTTAATTCAATAAGCCATCATGTTCAACAAATCAGTGAATTGTCTGTATTTTGCAGAGTACATTATTTGCATCAATGTGTGCAGCAAATACAGGTCTAGTATAATATATGGATGTGTTAATGCAGAAAAAATTGAAAAAAAGGAGGAAATCCATGCCATTGTTTTGAGATACAATACATAGATAGTGTTTCTGCTATCCATTTTCGCTATACAAACAAAATAAACAAAACAAGGCAGATGGATCAGATATACTTTTGTTTTCATTTTCTTGCTAGAGAAATGTCATCGGTCCAGAAAAGCCAACAAATGTGTTCACTTTATCCATTTCGCTATAGGGGCCATGATGATGAAACAAACTTTATAAACTTCGGGAATCAACCGATGAAATTATGCATAACCTTCAAACAAGTAATACCCTTATATTGACTTTTGATACAGTTTGGCATAAGCATGAATTTGCACTCGCAATAAGCCATTGCAAAATGTACGAATAACAAATTAACTTTGGACGTCAAGTCTATAGGTGAAGGGCCATATTTTTTAAAAAAATGAAAGAAGTAAATGAAACAAAGGACATTCATGTTGTGAGCTGACAAAAATGTGTACCTCTGAATGAGTCTGGATATATTCATCAAGAGCTTCACCAGCTTCAGAAATCATAGAATTAAGCACCAATGCATTACAGAACAACATCCGCTTCTCCTCCAGCTGCCTATATGCCTTGCTATTTCTACCGCTTGTTAATCCAGGCCATTCTGTTTCTATGGAAACAATGAATCCCATGATACGATCCTTGATAATAGTAAACCCACTCGGGTTATGCTTGATGTTTCTATTAGAAGAAGCACATGTACGAATTCTCCGTTGTGCTGCAAGGAGCAAAATGGCTGCATGGACAAGCTTTCCCTCCTTAATGTAATTCCATAGCTCATCAAGAAGATTATCCGTGTAGTCTGCAAGCAGTCTAGTCGTGGCCAAGAAGATCTTCTGCAAAGGCGATCAATGCAGAACAGAATTAATTTCTTATCTCCTAGCATGTGTAATCAGCTGACTTCAAAATCTATCAACCAATGATGAATCAACAAACAAATTAGTAATAATAACCTTTAACGGCACATAATCATGAGTCTGTACATAAACCAGCTGAACCATAAAAAAGGCACAAACAAGTCTCGATACAAAAGGAATACATAGATTGGATGTAACTTAGTCCTCGGCCTCTTATAGAAGAAGATGTAGATATTTGGTATGAGCTCAACGTCTTAATTATTGTTAAGTAAGCAAGGTAGTAATTATAGCAAGGGATTTCAAACAAACCATCTCAGGTAGACAAAGCAGATGGACAAGCTTGTAGATGAAGCCAAAATCCACTTGTTTGTGCTTTTGGTCAGTTAATAGATTATCCTCCAGATACTTGTGCATGCAAGTGTCCTCAATGGCAACATGGAGAGGGAGGAGGCCCTCGATGACCTTTTCCCCCGATGTGCGTAAATTTGCTGATGCGCCATAGCGAAGCAGCAACTTAATCATGTCAACAGAGAAATTTTCAGCAGCTTGATGGAGGGGGAAGTATCCGGAGCTGGTCATGCAGTTCGGGTTGGCACGCATCTGGCAGAACGCAGGCGCCTTGCCCTCCAAAACAAGCTTAGCACACCGCAGGGCATTGCGTGCAATAATCAAGTTTAATGTTTGAGGGGTGATGATATAACCCCAAGCCATGCAATCCACATTTTCTTTATACAGCCTGAGGAAGCTCCGAACACTATCTCTTTTGAGGATGAGCTCTAGTTCACCGGATATTTTGCAAAAATTACCGAGCACCACCTAGAGCAATTCATCCATGTTTGACAAAGGAATATTAGATAAATCTACCCAATTATTCAAATAATGTACCAGTAAAAAAAAGTAAGCAAACAGAGTTGCCCGTGAATATGAAAAAAGGTAAGATAGAAAAACGATCTATAAAATATAGTAAATGAAAAGAATAAAAAACCTGAGGAGTACGGTCTGGGGCAATTATATTTGTGGACCTGGAGGCAGCAAGTGCAGCCTGTATTCGAAATCCATGCTAAAAAAGGAGGACTCAGTCAGGAAAGAATACAGGTAGTCAAATACTAAGGAAAGGGATGGAATTGGATATCATATAAGCAGGCAGTTTTTGTACCTGTTTGATCATTTGCAATTTGGTCATAAAGTCTGCCGTCGGTGGAAAAGCAGGACGAGGAGGATATGGAGGGTTCCATGGGTCCCACTCAACTGCATCTGATGAATCTGATCCATCTGTATTTTCACTATTATCTTCAGAATGAGCAACTTTCACAGCATTGGTTTTTTCGACAGTTTGCATTGGCATTGCTGAGTCAAAAAGGTAGCATGGAATTACAAGACCAAACAATCTGGTATGCTGCTTGGATGTGCAGCTTTTAGTGCACTTCTGATAGGCAAAATGAAAGGGCGTAGAATGCATGAGGAAGTTCAAATTTCAGGGAGGCTATTAGATAATGGAAAGTCATGTGCCATACAAAGTCTTGCAGACTACTAAAGCAAACAGTTGTGTCGAACACGTAAATCGCCTAGCACCTAGTTTAATTCATTTTTATAGTGTGCCATGTTATTGGCTTACCACTAAACAGTTCAACTGCTAGATGCATTCCATTTAATTTACACGATACAGATTATTCATTAAATATTCTTTCACTTCACAATACCTATCCAAGACCACCATGTGCAGGAAACAAGTAATCACAAAAGTGACCATGCATGCTCATTATTAAACAACATTCAGAACAGGCACTTGGAGCTCACACAAATAAGGGGGTGAAGAGTGAAAAAGAATGGTAACTGGAAGTTTGATTTCCTCAATGGATAAACAACGCAAGCCAACACATCTCAATTGAATGGACAACCGTTACAAAATGGATGGGTATGTAAAGGTATATGTTCCTGTCATATCTTCTGAACTGAACTGCCATATATTCTTTAATCCTTTTACAGAAGGACCGTCTGTCCGTAATCGAGCACTCTACAGTCTACATTCCCCGCACCCCACACCCCACCCCAGAAAAAGAAATCACTTCAGAAAGGTCTCTTGTGGATGAGTTTAGACATCAGTGTGTTGTTTGTAGAATCCTTTGAAAAGGATTGTATCCTCTGTACATGCGTGCATGCCAAGGATGAAAAGGTGGATCTTTTAGAAGTTTAGAACTTGACCGTGTTCTAGAGAAGTTCTACAAACTACAAAGCCACATATAAGGAATGGATGCACAACATTGTAGTAGCAACTAAGCCGCATAAGCTGCCATTAAGCTGTATAAGTGCTACAAGATGGGTTGACCACGCAAATACAAGTCACCGCTTCTTAAGCTTGGAACTTTTTTATTATATCCACTCAAGATACCACATCCGTACATCACATAATAAAATGAATCCGAAATATTGTATGATTCTACGAATTAAGTGCATACTTGTGCATGTTAGAGAACAAAATTTAACGTGGATTACTTGAAAAATGGATAATCAAGCCACATTATGAACCAAGTAGAGTAGAAGGAACCTAAAGTTTAACTGTCAATGAAAAGAGCCTAAGGTTTCAGATTTGACATGAGCAACAAGCTGAAAACTGAGAGTAGGAAAAGGACAGGGGGGAACCCCCAAACTTTTTGGGAACAAAAGAACCTGTTATTAAGGTTATTATTAAGGCAAATTAAGCCAGATCCAGAAGAGAACAGATCTAGGGTTCATGATGCAGATTCCAGAAGAGAAAAAACTAGAGCGCGTGGTTGGATGGATGCTCACCGAGGACGACAGCGCCCCTGCTCGCGGGAGATCAGCGCAGGCGGTGGGAGGAGAAGCCCGTCCTGGGCCGCCCCAAGGAAGCCCGTCCTCGGCGGGAGGAGCGCGGGCGGGGGGGGGGGGGTGGAGATCGCCGGCCGGTTGTCGCCGTCGCGTACGGGGAAGAAGAGAGGACGGGGAGAGAAGAAAGAAACGAGGGTGCGAAGAGATTGATTTGGGGTTACGAGTTACAACATTCAATAGAAAACGCTGGGGCATTTGGGTCTTTTCAATTGGCACTTTTGCTGCTCTTCTTCCCATCTATTTTATAACTTCGAAACAAAGTATAATTTTCTGTTTACAAACATATTCAACTATAATAAATTTGTACTTTACATAGACGTACAAGTTTCATGCATAGTTGCACGCCGCCAATATGAGATTTGCTATTCGTTTTACCTGACTAGTGGTGGATAAAAAGAGAAAAATAAGAATTCGTGGCAGATCATTACATCGGTGATACAGTGGGCGAAATATAAAAAATGCCATAAATTTTTATGCCTAATTTATTATTTAGAAGTGGGGCATTTTTAAAATCGACATGTATATACAAAACGTCAACTCGAACGGTTGTTAACGAGAGTATTAGGCTCATCTGTTCACGTATAATAGTCAAAATTTTAATTTTTAATTTTAAATTAGAGTTGATTTTGGTTTTTTATCGTATCTTGTTTTTTAGTTATTATTTTAGATTGCTAAGGACACGTATACAAATTTTATTCACAAAATATTTTTATTTATAAATATATTATTTTATTTTTTCTAAAAAACCAAACAATCACCACCACATTGTATAATACTGCTGTCACGTCACGTCGATAGATGGGGAGATTATATTCCTAAGTCCGGATGAAGTGGAAGAAACCGTCATAAATTAGTCCAACTGTTCGTCTGTTAATTGCTTGATACATGTTGTGGCTCCTCTGTTAATTGCTTGGGTACTCTTCCTCCTCTGTCCCTCCCAACTGTTCGTCGGTCGTTGTCTCCGCTCTATTTTTCCCTAATTCTTTTCTTCCGTGAATTGCATTTGGACCACTCTTAATTACATTTTCATTGTTTTATATTATAAAATTTTCTGGCTATTCGTAGATTTATATGGGTACCGAGTAAGTCTGACATATATATATAAATATAAATCATATATATTAATCTAGGCTAGTCTTAAAGTCTTATACTTTCTCTATTTATTATTATTTTTTATTAGATGTTGTTGCTATTTGGTTCTATTTTAAATCAGTTATCTTATTTAATGACGGCGGGTTCTCTTCTTCGCCGCCTCGCTCTCGCCCTGTTTGCCTGCGTTGCGCCTCGGCAGTGGACCTAATGACGGCGGGCGCGGCAGGCGGCTGCTGACGGCAGAGCCCGGGGCGGCGAAGGTGGTGTCGGCAGCTGCCGGCCATGAAGCCCGGGGCGGGGGAGGCGGGCGCTGCGACGGATCCGGCCGAGGCAGCGACGTATCATGCCGGAGCGACGACGGATCCGGCCGGGGAGGCTGCGGATTCGGTCGGAGCGGCAGTGGATCTGGGAGCGGCCGGAGCTTCCTCACGACAGCGATCGCGGGCGAAGGTTCCTGTCGGCGACGAGGCCCGGGCCGGCGGGTCCAGGCGGGCCGGCGATGGATGTGGGAGCTAGCGGGCATCGCCTTCCTCTCCGCCTCGCTCCCTCCCTGTCCGGCCGCGGTACGCATCCTCCGGTCCGCCTCTCCGCGCTTGGAGGAGCTGCTGCACCGGCAGGCGCTGGCCATGGCCATCCACCAGCACCTCGACGCCGAGGGCTCCATGTCGCGCCGCATCGACGCGGGCGGCTCCATGTCCCGCCGCATCGGCCCCGGCTCCACCAGCTCCCGCTGCCGCGACGACCTCCCGGACTCCGTCACGAATGGCAAGGCAGTAAGGCTCTCGCCTCTCCTTTCCTCTCCCCGCCTCCACATGCTGTCACCTGTACTTTTGTTCAACCATGAGTTGTTCTTACACGTTCATACCCAATGCCACTGTAAAATTGTCCAATCGTATGTGTATTTTTGTGTTGGTGTATTGACGCAAAACTTTTGTGATTCATCGTGTTTGGCCAATTACAGGTTTATAGCTGCCAATAGATTGTAAGATCATTTCATCATTTGGTCCTAATGATTGTCATATTTGTTTCTTTTTGTCTTAGCTTACATTTTGTTGTTTAAGGTGTTCGTTGGTACTTGGAAGCTTCCTGTTTTTATGACCATCGTGTTATTGCCATGTTTTGAAGTTCCTTGCATTTTCAGTTGGCATTTGGACGATGGCTTCACTGCAACATTGTCCTCAGATTAGCCGATTTGCTCTGTTCTTTAATGTCTGCCTGCTCTAGATCTCAATGCATTGGTGTGCACATTCGTGGAGTAATAATTTTTCCCTTTTGATTGTTCGACACCACAGGTGAACATCGATCTTTGCAATAGCTTCTCAGTTGACCATTACCCTTTCGGACTTCGGGGTCCACAACAAAATCTGCTTCTGCTAAGCGGGATTCTAAGCAAGACAATAGCGAGATAAAATTAATTGATGATGGAAGAACAGCATAGCATTTACTTAAGTGGATAAATAATCGGATTAAATGGTAAGTTGTTTTCTTGGCCTTTTCTGCTCTCTGTAAAGGTTCAGTACATATGGAACCAGTAGCTACCTGCACTATTCTAATGTCTCTCTATTAACTCTGGTTGTTTTGAAATGTCTTGGTAAGAACACGTACATAAATTATTTTTCGTTTGTAACTATGGATTTTTTCTTTAAAAGCCGAAACCCCCTAGGTTTTCTCTGTTTACCAGTTTACAGAAGGTAACACCACGAAGCAGCACATTTAAGAACACACATATACGATAGTGAATTGAAATTTCGAAATACGATGCAGCATTTTTTGTGTTTGCAGCACCTGAATATATTCTTTCCAAAATTAAGGTTTCGCAGCGAAACCTTTGTGCACATCGCGGGACCTCCCAGTTCGTGTTCTTGTTGGGCTCATTGGCCCTGATTGGCCAACAGCCCTGGTCTGGCCCTGATTGGCCAACAGCCCTGGTCTGCCCCTGATTGGCCAATAGCCCTTGTCTCACCGTTCAGACATCCATTTTGGAGCAAGACAGAGTATATGTGCGTGTGTGTGTATATGCGTGTGTATGTGTATATACACATGTATCTATCTATCTATTCTGAGAAGCTAATACAGGCTGCCTAATCCACTCTCAGTTTGTCCACTCTCAGTTTGTTCATTTACATAAGAATTTGACGTTGAGTTTATTTTCTTTTATTTTTTCACTAATCATGATACCATTGGTGCGATTATTTTCTTATATTTATTACAGATGGCAATAGCCTCCACTCTTTAAATTCAATACCAGCTATTTTTTTCTGCCCAATTTTCTTCTTAGCTGGCCTTGATGTCAACAAAGAACTATTTATCCTATATAATTTTCATGTGCATGAAAAATCGACGGTTAGTTCGTCTTATTTACTTCCGTTTTACAAGGTGATGAGCTTAGCAAGACCAGGCATGAAGGAATACAAGTTGGAAAGCATATTTCTCCATCATGTTTATGTGTATGGAGGCTGTCGACATTGCTCTTATACATGTATATGTCCTGCCAGAAAGAATAGGTGAGTATGCATATAATTCTGTTGAAAAGCAAATGCCTATATATAAACTGACTTATATCTTAAAACATCAATATGTATAAGCCATAAATAGGAAAGGATGGATAATAAAATCCTAGATCAGTATCTGTTGTTTTGCACACTGTTTCCATTCAAACTTGCAACAGTATGGATACAGCACTCTTAACATGAACTCATGAAGTGTCACAAGGGGCGGTCTTTTAGATCACTTATTTACTTGCCATAGGGCAACCTTAGTTGTACAAATGAGATTACTCACAACAATACTGAACTGTCACTAGGGTCTCTCTTTTAGCATTCATTATCAACGCAGGGTATTTACAATTATTTCATTACAAATGACTATGTAAACATATATGACTCTTTTAGTTGGAAATGGCAGCCCCAAATGTGGCATTATTAAATATGCCCTAAATTTATTAATCTGTCCTATGTTTCCATGTCAGATATTTACAGTGGCAGAGTTTTGCTATCAAGAATCAAACAACAGGTGAAACGAAACACTATTATGTTTTAGTTTGTTCAACTATTTAGTGATATAACACTTCTGCTTGTTGTGCAGTTATGTTCTTCATTATGGGCATCCTGCTGCACCAAATGAACGGGTACTCTTTTACGAAATCTTGTGAGTTCGGTTAATGCCTGCACATTATTTATTTATCTCTTGTACCCACCAACACCAAGCGCTCAGCCACCCAAACCTCTTATACTCACACTGCCAGCTAATTGAAAATGGGGATGGTTTGGTTCAATTTCAAGACAGTAGAGTTCACCTACCTCTCTCTTCACCAGCTGCAATTTATTTTGTCCCATATGGTCTTAATGCCTACCTGATGTCTATTTGTAGAGAACTTGAGGGTAATGATGTAATCGAAGCAACTATAAGAGTACAAGTTGTTCTGGTGTTCTACGTGATCTGTAACTTATTACTAACTAGGTAGTATATTAGTCTATGAGTGTCTTGTATGCTACCTCTTTATGCCGAGTTAGCAAACAGTTGAATGCCCATTCTCATCAATGAATCTTTTAAATGTGAATATGTGGTAGAGCCGTGGAGTAGTCCTACTGGGACACTGCGTGAACGAAACACTTCTGAATGTGAAATGTCAAATGTCCATTATGAGAGACCATGAAGTCAATGATTTAATCTATATTGCAGGCCATCATTACTAGCTAGCAGGAAAATACTCCAACTTAGATTATCATTGTTTTACAGACCCTGAATGATGGAGACATGGCACTAATGGACATGGGAGGTGAATACAATTACTATGGATCTGAGATAACATGCTCATACCCTGTAAGTTTTTTGGAATATCCAGCCATCTACTTTGGTAGACATAGTGTTCTAACTTCCTCTGTCTTAGAACTGCTTCGCTGTTATTTGTTGTTGAAAGTCTGACAACACTTGTGCTAGACACATGTACCGATAGACGACAGCTGTAATTATATATGATGCTAACATCTGAAAGATATTATTCTTACTAAATTGCTGGCAACTGAAAGAGTTGCTTTCTTAGTCCTATATATAGTGGCAAAGGATCATTCTTGGATTCTATCTAAAGCAAATTTATTTTTGAAGAATAATTTTAGGTCAACTTTTTAGCCGTCTTCTTGGTAGTCACGAAAAGGTAGCTTGGCAATGAAAGTAATTGAGAAAACCCTAAAGATAATTTTAATCAAATTCTAAAAAATATAGTATGAAGATTAGCCAATTTATCTTTTCCTTTATTATGCACTATTTCTTCATTAATTGCCATCATCTATATCTGACTTTCGCCGATTAGCCTATAACTGACAGTCCTATCACCGCATTGCATTGTATGTGGTATTACCGTAGAATTTTGATTGACACATTACATTTTAGCATAACGTCGATCAAAAGCAAAGCAATTGTCTCTTTCTATTACTGTTTTGTCTATTAATATGATCTCAGTCTATATATTTTCAGATAAATGGGAAATTCAACAGCAACCAGGCAAAAATAAAATATTTCATCATATTTTATTTTTATGAAGACGATAAGATATGTTTGATAGGAAAAATATGCTTGCAGTCGTACATTACCCATACCACTCAAATGTGTCATTTTAAACCATGGATTATAAATCTTTCAAACAGTTCTTCTGGATTTTTCATCACCTTTCCATTCATGTCGTCCATTCTTTTTCTTGGTGTTCCATTAATCTGACTTTCTAATAGGTTAGCACCCTCATCTTTTCACTTATGTTTATACTTGTAAGCCCAAATTTCAGTTTCCAACCTTAAATTTGGAGTTAATTCGGGTTTTTTTTCATCGTATTTTATTTTTTAGCATTTGCTTTTGGGTCACTAAAAACACATATATAAAATTTCTATTCATAATTTTTTTTTGTTTTCAAATATCTTGTCCAAATGATGAGGGCCTAAGATGGTTGCGTCAGAGCATTGTGCACTAGCTTTCTTCTTATGGCTGCCTCATCTCTTCCTGTTCTCGGAGCTTCACATCTCTTACACGCCACCAATCCATCCTGCAGTTCTCCGCCACCTTGTTAGCCAAATTTGCCAGTCAGCATTAAATCCTACAGTATAGTACCCGGAGAAAGGATGGGATGGGATGGAGGTTGAATTAGCTTCAACCATGTCTTCATGTATGTACTTTTAGATTTATGCGCATTGATCCATTTTACTTCTCATAATGCTTTTTTTATATTGACTTGCCTTCGTTGTTCTGATTCTGATTTTTCTTTAATTCCCTTCACAGTTTGAATATTACAATGTCATCTGTTGAATCTATCAGGTCTTCTAATTCTACACCTAGGAGGGCTGAGTTACATGTAGTACTCGTGAGAATTATGGCCTTCTAAACCATTATACAAAACACCATGTCACTGGAAATGCATTTCGCCATGTTTGCAGTGAAATGTATGAGAATGCGTTGAATGGATGATATGGATCAATACCAACAATTACTTATTGTACATACTTTATAAACTAAAAATAACAGAATTTTCTTTTAATGGCTCTATATCTATTTCTTTTTATGTCCACTCACCAACAAATGTATTAATGCTATGTGTTTTGTGGAAGTAACCAATTTTTCTTTCATTTGTATCAGGGTTTTGCTCCACGTTTGTTCATTTATCACAAAAGATACATGAATGTGTACAGAAACATAAGATGCCTGTATTATTTCAGATGTACTTCACATTGCCACTTGTGCTCATTCCCACCTATGTACAAACAAAGTTCTCTTGTGTGTGCGCACGTCTGTGTGCATGCCCTCCAGTATGGTACATGTCTGTAGGTGCTTCTAAATGAGATTTCGTTAACTAATGTTCACTTTCATCTGTTTATATTTACATTTCAACTTAATTGGACTCTTCAGGATGTGATGACATGTTCAGTCTAATTGTGCAAAACTGGTTCTTTCCTTCTTTAATTGTCCTGTTTGCAAAAGCTATGACCTTTCAATATAGGTCATTTATTTTTTTCTGAGTACCAGAGCACTCATAGTTTATGCGTTCAAGAAATTTATACATACTTTTTCCCCTGTTAATTGTGTTATTACGTAATGAAAATACTGTGTTAAAATAACCGTATCTTTGTAGTTCAAATATGATTGTTGTTTTACAGGGATTACATATTACAGTGCGATTAATATTCACAAGAGAGCAAATTTGAAAATCTTGGTGTCATTGATTTATTTTTGAACCAATTATTTTGGAATGTGCAGAGTCGTGGCCAGGCCGCGCGCTAAAGCACGCCCCAACATCTAGTTATAGAGAATTTGCGGTATGCCAGTGAAATTATATCCGGTTTCTTTTATACTATGTAAAAAATCAAACTTCTATCTGTCACCACTGCTGTTAACTTTTCTATTCAACTCAGTTAACTTATCTGCTTACTTTTATGCCATTACATGCCAAATGACGAAACATAGAATTGAAATTTATATTTTTGAATAAAATTTAAAATTAAGATAGTAGAATTGAAAATTGATATTTTTAATTCAATTTAAAAATTGATATTTTTGGATACATTTGAAATGACCCGCAACATAGAATTGAAAATTTGAAAATATCAATTTACCTACTTTGAAGAGTACTAAAGAGCAATATTTGACCTTGCCTAGGTATTTTTTAAACCTTTTGAAAAATTCCAAAAAATAAGATGGTTTTAAATCTCTGAAGAAAAAAATAAACGAGTAAACAAAGTGACAGAATATCTTTAAAAATTCAATGTAATTAGATTGATATTTTTTAAATTTTCAATTCTATGTTACAACATTTCAAATTTATCCGAAAATATCAATTTTCAAATTTTATTAAAAATATCAATTTTTAATTCTGCTGTCTTAATTTTAAATTTTATTTAAAAATATCAATTTTCAATTATATGTTTCGGATCATTTGGTATTTAGTGGCACGTAAGGAACATAAGTAAAATAAAATAATGGAGTTGGATAAAAAAGTTAATGGCAGTGACACGTAAGGAAGAAAAAATTAAGTGAATGGAACAGAGAGAAGTTTAATTTTTTTGCATGGCACAAAAGAAACGGAATATAATTTGTGTGGTATACACGGAATAGAATTCTCTCCTAGTATAACTAGTAGGATGAAGTAAACCTAGAGAATCGTGTGAATAGCAAGGAAGTACTAGTAGTACGGCCATTAACAAAAGATAGCGTAATCCAATAATCTACGCTTCCAAAGCCCGACAGGTTGCATACTTGCATATGTTGTCCATATTTGTCCGTCACATCGAGACCAGTAAAAAAATAATAAATAAATAAAATATTACCCCTTTATTTTCGCTTCACATTACTGGTCGCCTTGAATTCATCATAAATGAAACATCTTTTCAGCTCATCCAAATTTAAACAAAAATATGTAAAAATCCATATCATCAAATATTTTTCAATATGTATGTATATATATTTTTCGGTTGAAATATTATTATATTATCATAAATTTAATACATTCAATATATTTATAGCATATTTATTTTGTAAAGTATAAACTTAAAGTAGATTCGATTTAATCTCTTTGTTTCGTATGTTGAGATAAATTTACTATCATTCAAATAAATTAATGTGAAATGGATGTAAAAAGAGGGTACCAGTTGAGAAAATTGCTATTATGCCATCTTGAATATGTGTATTCGCCTAAATAACGTCCTAGAATTTATATTCGCTAGAATACCACTCTCAAACTGGGCGCTATCTCTAAAATAGATTTCAACCAATACTAGTACGAAGTAAAAACATTATACGTATTATTGTTAAAATACGGACGAAACTACCCTCCCTACTCCTTCACAGGTCACAGCACAACTCCATCCGCTCCTAGTCCCCGCCGCCTCCACCCAGCTTTGGACGCCGGGCGCTCTCCACCCAAGACCGGCGCCGGCGCCTCCATCCGCCGCCCCGGCCACCGAAGCACGCCGCCGCCGCCTCCAGCCCGTCGCGCCGACGCCAGATCCCGCGCCGCCGGGTCGACCAGATCTCGCCGCCGCCGTGGGCTCGGCCCTGCTGACGCCGCCGCGGGCTTGTCCCGGTCGCCTCCTCCGCCGCCGGCGCGGGCTCGGTCTCGCTGTGCTTCGTCCCGCCGCCGCGGGCTTGTCCCGGTTGCCTCCTCCGCGGCAGGCGTGGGCTGCTTCGTCCCCGCCGCCGTCGGTGTGGGCTCGGCGGTGCGGGCTCGGTCTCGCTGCCGCTGCTTCGTCCAGCCGCCGCTCGGCTTCGTGCCCGAGCCGCCCCAGCCTCAGCTACATACAATTTTAAGCTATAGAATGTATTAATCGTTTGCATTTGTGCTAATGACTGTAGAATAGAATAATTTATACTGTATATAGGATAGACCGACACAGGAAAAGTCAGAATCTAAGATAATACACCGTCACTTGCTTAACACGGGAGTAATAAGTTTATGATCATGTTAATACAAACATATAATGTGTTGCTACTTTTTTTCCTATTAGATGGATGGAATTAGTACACTAATAGTAATATATTAATTAATCATTTCTTCACTAATCATGTTACCAACTTAATTTTAGGAAATACTACTAATTTATGTTCTTACAACTTTCATATAATCTATATATGAGATTACAATATCAATAAAATATTCCATTAACAAAACATGAAATTTTATTATTAAAAATGAATATTTATTGTCAACCGGTGCTAGTATACAATTTAATTTAAATCCTATAAAAATTTTGGTTATTAAATGTTGCCAAAAGTTATATCTAAATTTTTAAAATTTGTCCAAAAAATATTAATACTTACAAAGTATTTAGAAACTTAATATATAATATATACTATAAATATTTAATGCCACCCGTAACGCACAAGTCCACGGTTAGTTCCATTTAATTCACCATTATAGTAAAATTGACAGCAAACTCACTTACTGTAGTGTGCTCAACCAGGGGCATTTGGATTCTAACATTGATATAGCAAGGAGGCTAAATATTAATTTAGCAAGTTAGATTTGTTTAAGAGTGACATTTCAGCGAATACAAATTCGGATTATATATATAGACCCACGTATTAAAGAAAGGTAAGGTAGAATAGCAATTTTCTCATCAGCAACGGAGCCTCGTAATTAATCCACCAGCTCTCCCGCCACGTGTCCCCTCCCCTCACTCCTTCGTCCTAACGCGGCGGAAGCCATCAGCGAGGGAGCCACTCCTCAGATCGAGCTGAGCTCCTCCTCCTCCGGTAACCCCCTCTCCTCGTCCTCGAGATGGGGCATCAGCAGCAGCAGGAGGAGGAGAACCTCACTCTCCTCCCCACCACCACCATGTCCGCCGCCGGGGCGGGTGCGGCGGGGGGGCGGGCGTTCACGGTGGGGCTGGTGGCGGCGTGGTACGCCTCCAACATCGGGGTGCTCCTCCTCAACAAGTTCCTCCTCTCCACCTACGGCTTCCGCTACCCAGTCTTCCTCACCGCCTGCCACATGTCCGCCTGCGCCGTCCTCTCCTACGCCGCCGCCGCCGCCTCCTCGGCCCCGCGCACGCCGCCGCGCTCCCGGGGGCAGCTCGCCAGGGTGGCGCTGCTGGGGGCCGTGTTCTGCGCCTCCGTCGTCGCCGGCAACGTCTCGCTCCGCTACCTCCCCGTCTCGTTCAACCAGGCCGTCGGCGCCACCACGCCCTTCTTCACCGCCGTCCTCGCCTACGCCGTCGCCGCGCGCCGGGAGGCCTGCGCCACCTACGCCGCCCTCGTGCCCGTCGTCGCAGGCGTCGTCATTGCCACCGGGGTAAGGCGCGATTCCTCGCTACCCTCGTGGATCTGTGTCGTTTTGCTTTTTTTCTTCAGATGCAATGCTTGGTGTGAGAATGCAATTAGAACAACAAAATGGCCCAATTTTAATCTGGACGAACACATCAACAATCTCAATGCTTCATATGTAATCAGGGCGAGCCAAGCTTCCATCTGTTTGGTTTCATAATGTGCGTCGGCGCAACCGCCGCGAGGGCGCTCAAGACCGTGCTGCAGGGGATCTTGCTGTCATCAGAAGAGTAATAATTCATGACATCCTCTATGAATTATTGTAGTCACATTATGTAATTAATTTGGTCAGCTGATTTTGTTCCACCTGATTTGGTGTGCAGGGAGAAGCTCAACTCCATGGATCTCCTCCGTTACATGGCTCCGGTTGCTGTCATCCTGCTGATTCCAGCAACACTGATCATGGAGCGCGACGCGCTCAGTATGGTAACCGTGCTGGTGCGGGAAGATCCGAGTTTTATTTGGATATTGCTTTGCAATTCCTCTTTGGCATACTTTGTGAACTTGACAAACTTCCTAGTCACCAAGCACACCAGCCCACTCACTCTCCAGGTGATCCATCCTTCCTAGCTATATTGTTACCATGTTGCTTAGACAATCTTCAATCCTAACATGCAGGAACATGTCGATACGTTCGCAGCTAACGAAGTTCATGTGTTGCTTGATTCGTATTAGGTTCTTGGAAATGCGAAAGGGGCAGTTGCCGTTGTCGTCTCCATCCTGATATTCAGAAACCCAGTAACCTTCATGGGGATGCTAGGCTACGGGATAACAGTCACGGGCGTAGTTCTGTATGGTGAGGCCAAGAAAAGAAGCAAGTGAAAAACAAAAGGAATTTACTTCACCACAGCAGTTTGGCAGCTCCTGCGCTCTACGAATGGTGATTACATTCTGCATATGCACATCCATCACTGCCACCCTGATTTGTTCTGAACTTTTGATTAAATCATTGATGGGATGATGATGATGAAGTCGATAAGTGAAATCTTTTTCTACATGCTCCAGATGTGCAATCTGGGATCCTAAAGTGTAGGGGTTGGTGATCGTCTTAGCTTATCATACAACGCTAGGTCAGATGCATTGATGCTTTGTAACAATGATGTGTACTGTAATCAGTTTAGGTGAGATGCAAAAATCATGATAACCTTGCGCTTGCATGACTGTTCCATGGTGTACATTAATTTCAACCCGAATCTAGGGTTACATGAATAAGAACAATTAAACCAACAATTCGTAGGAAGATTGAGATGAAAAATGTAACTCATTTACGATTACTTGAAAATCTGCTGTTGACATATCAGTGTCAACTGCCCAAGTGTTCTGCAATCTGATTACAACCGAAAGCCCACACTTCCTATCATGGCATGCGATGTACACAAGGATTGTACAGAACGAGTTGAACAGCACATGCCAATAATAAGGATGTATCAGAAACAACCAAATACCATACGACTCATCAACTGCAAGATCAGGATACCAGATCAGTGGCGTCCCCAAGAGAAATGGAGGATAACCTCTGGCAAATCAGATCAACTCCTAATTAACCAGCGCCATCATTATTTGGCTGGATATTCTGGTGCAAAGCCGGAATGTTTTCCTTTGCGGTGTCTGCTGCTACCACTTGCCCGGGCTTTGGTGTGCACACTTCATGTTGCATAGCTTGGGATGGCTCAAGTTCTATTTGTACAGCTTCAAGGGGCAGCAAAGGGGACGGCTTGCTCTGGACACTGCCCTTTGTATCATGAGGTGTAGATCTCGATTCCGGTTGACTCAAGGTAGATGGCGCTGGGGTTCCCATCTGAGCAGAAGATCGCTGAGGTGAACACTGGATTTTCTTGGGCATCTGTGCACCAATGTGTTGGTCAACGGATTTCTCCTGAAGACAAGCACAAATGACACGATCATATTTTTTTAATGCCATCGATTAAGAATATTTGCATGAACACATTGAAGAAAACACTAAAAGGCCCAGAGAAAAGAAAACACCAAATTTACTTACAGCATCAAAATATCCAATCTTGGGTGTAGGCATTCGCAGCCCGGATGGCTTAGAACCTTTTCCCTGGGTGGCTGCATCTGCTCTTATTGGAGGGTGATCATTGCTCTTTCTGAGAGGAGACAATGAAGAAGACCGTGTACTGAAGCTCTCAGATGTATGGCTCATCTTCCCTACAGTGGAAGTTGTTGAAGCCCCAGAAACCACAGAACTCAAGCTATCCACAGAACTGCTGGGTGAAATGCTTGGTGATATACGATCGCTATTGCCCCTACTTGGAATATTATTTCTGGATGCTCTTGCTGGGTTAACCTTGCTGATATCAGTCCTTGACGTTGAACGAACAGGAATCCTTTGAGCAGTTCTGCTCTTGTTGCTCAAGGCTGGTGGTTTTGCCTTTTGACCTGCCATATTACCAATTGAAGTGGCTGCTGCTGATGGTGGTGGTGGTAAGACACCTGGTTTTGAGGTTGAAACAGATTTTGTCATCCCACCAGGCCTAGAATGTGTGCTAGCTGAATTGTTGACAGATTTACCGACTGCCTGCCTGCTGACCGTACCTCCTACAAAAGGAAATGCATATTAGGCTTGCCATCTGTAAACATTACAGCAGACAAAGAATCTATGCTGTTGACGCACCAGTGCTGCTTCTTTTGTCTGGAATCCCAGAAGCCATAGCTGTATTAGCTGGTGCTCTCATTGTGGCTACTCTTGGTAGAGCTCTTGGAGGTTTCAAAGATGGTTTTACTTCTGTCGACCCTGGTAAAGCCTTCTCAAGCAGAGAGTTGAAATGAGATTAATTTCAAAACATTGCACAATTCCAATTCTCAACTAAGACAAGGAAATGCAAAGCTAGCCAAGCTACATCTTGCAAAATGAAACATCACATATTATATATCCATAGCTCGGATTTCTAATAAAAAATGATAAGCACTTGGTCACTTAAAAAGGGAATTCAAAAGACCATGTTAATCTAACCATCAGCATTTTCATTGTTAAGTTAGGAATAGCACACAATTTCCTTTTCAAACCGGCGCATTATACTTTTTGCCTTTGGCTTGACCGTCATAGAGTACAAAATGTTTTAAATCATTGAAAACGTCACTTCTAAATGTTAAGATGTTATGAAGAATGTAAACAGCTAAAGTACAAAAAAAAGATCATGATTACTCAGTTTTTGCTAGCATGGAACATACCACTCTTGTAGCTGTAGACTCTTTCAAAGTATCTTGGAGCCTTTGTTTTCCTCCAGCGACTCCATGACTTGTGGAAATGGGGGGCCTTGTCGGAAGCTGCATTGAAAATTCTGCTCAGTGATGGCCACAGACTACAGAAATTTTAGATCAAATCATATATGGATTGAGTTGGCATACCTTACTCTGAGGCATTAGATCAACCCTTGCTGGAAGTAGCAAAGAATAACATCAGTTACAAACACAAAAACAATAGATAAAGCATAGAAGAGCTACAGCAGAACAATTACAGCCTGTTGCATCAACTTTTGAGGCTTCTTACCAGCAACACGAGGAGCATTTGTCTTGGATTTTGAGGGTTTTGAGGTAACAGAAGTAACTGGGCTTTTTCTAGGATTGCCATGTGATCTCTGGATCGAAGCACGCACATTGTCAAACAGCTCAGTCTCAAGGTTTTCTAGCACCCAGCTTTCACTTTCAAGGGTGGAGGTAGTTGACTCCCATGACCTCCTCATTTCCTCAGCGATTCCAGGCAGCCTGGAACCCTGTGCCTTCTGGAATGTGCTATTTACAACAGCCAATTCCTCGGTATCCAGAACACCTGCTCAAAGCACGAAACATTAGGAGCTGATACATATCTACATTAGGATGTTTGCCTACTGTAAGAAGGAAACAAAACATACCAGAAAGGGAGGGAAAAACAGAAAGGGAAATGTTAGGAATTAGAAGCTGCTATCGATCTGTATCAAGACGGGTTAAGGCTGAAAGGAATCGGCAGTTCTGTAGTGCAAGATGTATGAAAGGGTGACAACCAAGAACTAGAAGAACAGCAGTACTAGGAAGCATTTTTAAAAAGTTCACTGTCCAAAGCATTGGATACTACGTGTGGTTCATCTATACTGATGCAGTGTGTGATTGTGTGTTGCTGTTAGTGCTTCTGAAGAAGCACAAATTACTGGCATGCCATCTGTGGCTGGGTCTGTAAACAGCAGCCTAGTGCTGTTTTTGTTTTGTCCTCTAAATTCGGTAAGCCTTTTTGTTTCTGTTATCGCCATAGTGAGAAATTCCTAATCCGAAATCTACATCCGGATGCAAGAGTATGCTACAGCAAGCAACAAATAGTACTGAACATCAGCATTTTCATTCATGAAAAATGATCTTGTTTTGACCTCTAAATTCTGCAAGCGTTCTGTTTCCGTTATCACGAATTCAACATGGTGAGAAACGGGAGAGAATCCCGAATCGAAATCTACACCAAGATGCAGGAGTACATATAGTCCACTAAGCGGCAATTAGTACTGAGCACTAGCAATTTCATTGATGGGTGGGAAATGGGATAATGCACAACCTTCGCTGGTAAAGAAAGCGCTGTCCCACGCCAAGCTCTTGCGGAGATTGACGCCAGCCTTCCCCTTCCTCTGCTTCGGAGACTCCGATTGCTCGGGAGCCTCCTCCGTCGCGCCAACGGGATCCACAACCCGCCCTTCCTCAGAAGCATCGCCGGCGGGCTCCAAACGAGAATCCTCGGCCGCCACCACCTCCTCAAACCCTGCAAAAAGAAAAAAAAAATCGCCGCACCAAACCGTCAGATCCCCAGATCGAAGCATCTCCGCGGCACCAATCAACCCCCAAAATCTCGACCAAACCGAAGCGCGCGTTAGCTTCACCTGGGCGGGGCAGATCGGGATGCAGCGGCGGCGGGTGCGGGGGCGGGGGCGAGGCGAGGTCGAGGAGCAGGTCGTCCTCGGCGGCCACGTCGATGAGCGACAGTGCCTCCATGAGAGAGAGAGAGAGAAGGGGGGGTGGGAGGGGGTGGACACCGACGGCCGCGGCGTCGGGGGCGGGGGGGGGGTGCCAAACCCTAGATCACCGCGGGCGGGGAGGAGGGGGAGGAGGAATCGGCGGCGAGCTGGAGAGAGACGTTGGCGGTGAGTGAGGGGCAGGCTGGGTAATTAAAAGGAAAGGTTTCGGGAGGGGGTTGGGTTGCGACGCGTGCGGCAGTTTAGGGGAGTCGCTGACGGGTGGGCCCGCGCGCGTGGGTTTAGCCTTTGCGACGTGTCAAGAAGGGTGATTATTTTTTACATGGGCGGGATGATTTGAATTTTGGGATATCGAGCGAACTATTGGTTTCGTTTGGGCCTTTTCTTGGGCTTTGCTCATGGGCCGGGTGATTTTTACACTTCTTTACTTGTGTTTCGAAACATTTCTTGGGCCGCGTTCGGCTCCACTTATTATTAGTTAACTTATCTTTCTTATTTTTCACGTGCACATTTTCTAGACTGTTAAACGGTGTATTTAAAAAAAATTTATAGGAAAGTTGTTTAAAAAAATCATATTAATCTATTTTATATTTTATAATAATTAATAACTGACTAAACATATATTAATTTATTTTTGTGTTTTCCGCACCGGATAAGTTAACTAACGGACCCCTCGCTGAACGCGGCTTTAGGCCTGATCTCAGTTTACACTAGCACTTGTATATGTGCATAAATTGAAATAAAAGATTCTATAAGGATGGGTACAGAGCTGGCCTTTAGCCTTTAGCTTTATGGTGTCAGTAGGCAATAAACTTTATATAGCTTGGAAGAGGCATAATTACAACCATTTCCCTCCTAACCTTTTGTAACATACTAAAAAAAATTTTGTGAAACTGTTTTTAAAGTTTCATTGTTTTTTTTAAGTTGGAGTAAAATGTTTTTTAACTTTTTTAAAGTTTCATTGTTCTCATATTCATATTCTATCCAAATATCTCGAATATTCCAAACCCATATCAAACTAAAGTCACGAGTTTATTGATTTCAGAGTATCCGTCAATATTACGCGAACCGTCGTTCCTATCGTCATCTAAATTCTTTTCAAATTTCTAAACATTTCCCTATTTATTTTAGACAAAGTTTATCCATCCGATTCATCCAATCCAGCCATCCATCCAACTTCCTCTCTCTGCCCCGGTCTCTCTCTTTCCCTGTTCCTCTCTGTGCGTAGCTGCCGCCGCCGTTTTGCCGACCTCACCACGGCCACGCAGCTGCTTAAGCCACGCCGACGTCCACGCGTCGCCGTCGCACCCACAGCCTCGCCACCGACGTAGCCAAACCGACACGAAGTCTTACTGCTCCGTCGTCATCCCCTCGCTGCCGCTTCTCCTTGCCACCACCTTGGTCTCTCTCCAAACTTCCTCTCCGTCTCTCTTTTCCAGCCGCCAACCACAGAGAAAGCAAAGCCCTTGCCTCCTCTCATCCTCTCCCCGAACCAGCAAGTGCCATCGTCGCCGGAATTGTCGTCGCCAACTTGAGGACGCCGTCGGCTCCATCCTAGCCGCCGACGCCATCTCCTCCGAATTCGCCACCATCGATTCCCCTCCTCCAAAATCAAGGTATCCATCACCTTCGCAATACCCGTGGGCCTCTTCCCCCCCCCCCCACCTCTCCTGAGCCAAATAGTCACCGGAGCCCAATGTCGCCGCCGCCCGGTTCTGTCTCCCCTGTTCGGCCTCCACCAGCCGCACGGTGCGCCGTCGCTCCTGTCCACCTCAGACTCCGCCGAGTGTGCTTCCGGATTCGCCCCACTCCTATGAACCCTCTCCGATCACCGCCCTCACCGGAGTGCCGCCGCCATGGCTGCACCTTTGCCTAGATCCAACCCGACGTGAACAACTTGTTAGACTGTTCTTCTGCCTCTACTAACCACAAAAATGGAATCCCCTCATTGTGGAACGCGTGTTGACACGCCAAACCAGCCGCGTTCTTCACCGGTGCTCGCCGGTTCATCCTTCTCTCTCCTCTTGGGTCCAAAACCTAGTGGGCATGTTCTGGCTGCTCTCCCTGTTGCTAGCGCCGGCTGATGCTTCCTGTGGGAGAGCCGTCATACGGGACGCGTCGTGCCGTGGCTATCGTCGCCGTTCCATCACTTGGACGCCGGTGCCCTTGCTCTCCTCTTCTCTGTGCTCACGTGATAGCCAGGGAAGAAGACGAACAGTGCCAAGCAGACACTGTTCCTATTTGACTCAGCCCAACCACAATCCAATTGAGTTGAGCCCAGATAAAACCAGCCCAAATTAATGCAGTGAACCATCTATTTAGTTTATTTTCAGTTTACTGTCACAGTGATCAAAATTATTCAAGTCTCCCTCTATACTGTATACTGTATAGTACATGAATCCTAGATTACAATCATCCATTTTATGTGACACTAAACCGAATCTTGAAATCAATCTCTACGATTTGAATCGATTCAAGTTTCGGTTCATCTTTGATTCAACCATCTCAAAATACAATCTTCTGCTACATCTTGAAGTACCTGAACCTCGGAGGCAATTATCCCTTCACATCATATTAAACATTGGCCCAAAACCAAGGTATATACCTTTTCGACCCATTCCACGTTTGAGTTCAATCCTTTTCCAAAAGAAAATAATTTCAGAAATTATTTATTCTCTAGTTCACTTGGTTCACTAATCCTTTAACCTTGGAAACATGGAAACAAATCCAAGACACATTCTTAACTCCTTGAATTATTCTGGATCCAATGGCGTCGATTCGTCAAGACTCGGAAGTCGTAACCCTAATTTTGACGCTAGGGTTTTACTACTCACTGGTAATGCCGAAACTATCTGAATTCAATTCGACCCTTGATTCGATGGACTATTATTTGATTAGCCACTCTGATACACTGTATAATCATGCAGTCAAATCTGGAGTTCATCCAAATGTATCGGTGATATTTGAAGTGTCGATTCCATATCAATTCCTTCGATATGATCTTATTCGTTTCGCTTACCCTTTTGTTCTATACACCAAATCACGTACAATTTAAACTATTGATTTAATTCAATAGCTCAGCAGTTTACCATCATTGGCTAACCATTCCTTTTTAATCGAGCCAACCATACCTCATTCATTTATTCTCTTTCAATACGTATTTTAATTTTAATTGCGTATGCAAGATGATGATAAGCGGAAAAAAGTGGGACGCCGATGAACTCAATCTAAAAGAAGACTTTCGCGAAAGAGAGCGCGCCCTTGAGGAGGCAATCTCGAAAATGCTTCTTTTAGAGAGAAGAAAGTCGTCCGAATTTCGTTTCCAGGGTCCCGAAGAGGTTCGAAAAGGCAATAATCTTGTTTCCAATTTAATCATTTGTAACCATTCACCGACTATAAACCCATTTATATTTCTTTATCTACATCAATTCCCATGTCCACAACAATATCTTGGGTTAAACACCAAGTCCGCTCGGTGTTTAACACATGAGATCATCAACTCATTTTATAAGGCCATATATGGTCATGCCACAACCATCCCACATCTTAGTTCTAGTTTTCACTGTTATTATCTTGCAAAGCCCTAAACCATATCTATCCGGACTATTAACCCTAATTGTGTTCTTCGAAACAACCAGAGCCTATTCAAATCCGTCCATACTTCAATTTGTTATGGTATCCTTTAGAACCACCGCTTCAAGCTATCATACGACCATGGCATCACGACTCGTACCTTAACCCAGCTATCAACATCCTCCAGAATCCAAGTTTATGTTGTTTATCGCAAAATAACCTCATCTAGCTTATCGTCTTCTCTTCTAACGCACTACCACATAGCCTCGTTTAAACTCTTATCCCTATTCAATGGCTTAGCAAGCCCTAACTTTTAACCAACAATTGTCTATTTGTTTTTCCCTTTTTATTCAAATCAACCTTTGTCTCGGGACATACTTGATCTTCATTTATGTGGTACATAAACCAATCTCGCATTATGCGAAGCAACATAAAATCATATCATAGACGTGATCTCTCTTACTTCCGATATTAATCATACACCAGTTCGACTCTAGATCATAACCATCTAAGTACACAATCATAATCTTGATCCTATATCTGTTTAAAAGCCTTCCAAATCTCTTGTCACGTTCAGAAAGTCCTCACACGAATTTCTAAAATTAATTGTGTATTAAAATCCCTGTCCAGGACCAGCCATGATATACAAAAAGACAATGTTGATTACATAACCATTATTTTTAGAAACAACTGAAAATAACACTTATTCTAACGAAAATGCAGCGGAAAGAAAGGTAGACTAGCTCCAGCGGGTACGGCTCTAGTCCACAAGCAAAGCTTCGACGGTAGACCAGCTCACTCCTGAGAGTCCTCTCCACCAGACTCAACTTCCAACTCTGAAGGGGGAAATTAAGCAAGGCTGAGTACAAACCACCGTACTCAACAAGTAACACGGAAAAGGGGGCAATAAATGATGCATGAGGATCGTCAAGGGCAGGTTAGGGTTAGTTGCAATAAAGCAGCAGTTAAACAAATAACAGAGATTAAAAAGGATAAAGATAATTGAATACAGTAAAGGATAAGTAAATAACAGTTGTAAAATACCACAACACTGTCCAATGTTACACCACGTTGCAACAAGCCCAACCACTACTCAACGTTACACCACGTTGCAGTAGTCCCGAGAGAAAACCAGTTTACTCAAGTTATTAAAGGTTTACTAATCATAGTGAAGCTGGGAGTTCGCCCGTAACCGTGGGCACGGCTATTCGAATAGATTATACTCTGATCAGAGGTGTACTACTGTACCCACAAGACATAACTCCACTACACTTGAACATGCGCCGACATACCACCACGGTATACCGGAAAGGAGACCGTGATAGGACCGGTCACATAACCCTCCCTATTTAATCGTACTGCACTTCAGGTTTCACCCCCTCCTTTACACCAAGTCAGGCAGTCCCCTCTTGTGCCTTGGTAGATCTGGAAGCAGCAGAGGCTTTCGTTACACCACGATTGCCCGTCCATACTCCATCACGCCTACCCTTACCTTGGTACGTCAAATAGTTCGAAGCCATGCTTCAAATCCCACCTTACCTATTTTGGCATGTGGTTAGCACTTAATTACTTCCAGGGTTTCCCGTGAACCGGTCCTTAATTGCCATGGGTGCGACTCTCAAAACCATGCACCCACGCACCCACAGCCCACCATAATCAGTATTTTAGTTGTCATTAACCCAAACCGGGTACTGAATCAATATTACAGCTATTCAGAACTAAGCAAGGTTAAATGTGATCCCATGAACTACTTGTTCTAAGCATGGCTAAGCATTAACTTAGGCGTAACTCTAATCAAGTTACCCTTGGTCTAGCAATGAATAAAGTTGGATAGTCAAAGGCATAATAATAAGGTTTACCCGAAAAATAAATACAATAAATATTTTAATTAAAACAATGCATATTTGAATAAACAAAGCGGGGAATTTGCAATAATAGGTTCAATATGATCAAAGATGTGTGCCACTTGCCTTGCTCTGGCCCCTAGGGAACTTCGGCGACGATCTCGAAGTAAACCGGCTCTTCGGCGGGGTCCGAATCTAAGCGACAAAGCACAAAAATAAATAAAACATGCACAAACTCGACTGAAACAGCAAAAGAAAGCATTTTTAATGGATTCTTGACAATTTTATGAATTTAATGAAATTTGAATGGACCTAAACGGAGACTAGATGAATTACTTATGAATTTTAAAAGTTTTCTGGGTTTTTAAACTAAACAGAAAAGTCCTAAATCAATTATTGCGCAATTAATGGGGCTGCTGACGTCAGGAGAGAGGAGGCGCTGACGGGTGGGGCCACCTGTCGGTGGGAGAGAGGGGGAGAGGAGAGGCTGACAGCTGGGCCCCACGGGAGGAGAGAGGGAGGAGGGGCGCGGCGGCGGCTGACGGGTAGGACCCGTCGGTCAGAGGGAGAGAGCAGGGGAGCGGGGAGAGCAGCTCGGCCGACGGCGGCAGCCTGCGGCGGCGACAACGGCGGCGCACGGTGACGGCGCGCGGCATGGCGGCGACGGCGCGACGGCGACGACCGGCATCCGGCGACGGTGCGTGGCGCATGACCGAGACGGCGGCACACGCGGCGCAGCCGGGCAAAGCGGCGGCGATGGACTGGCGCGGCGACGACGACCGGGCGACGAGCACGGGCTCGGACGAGTGCGGGAGGCGGCGACTTGACGACGGCGTCGCGAAGGCGACGACGATAGCGGCGGGCGGTGGCGACGACGTGCACCGCACAAGTCCGGCGACGGCGTGCGGCTCGGTGGCGGTCGGCCGGGAAGGAAAAGAGAGGGGAGGAGGAAGGAGGCGCTCACCAGCGACGGCGACGGTGCGGGTGAGTCGGCGAGATAGAGGCGGAGGTGGTGACGCGGGTAGGCGCGCTCGGTCGGCGATGGCGGCGGAGATCGATCGGCGGCGGTGAGGAGGTCGGGCGCGGCGGCGACCGGGTGGCGATAGGATGCGCGGCGCTGGGGATGCTCACCGGCGACGACAGGGGCGGCAACCAGTCGGCGACGGCGAGGCGGAGGTGGTGACAGCGCTCCGCGGTGACGACCAGCGGCGAGACGCGAGATCGATCGGCGGGGGAGGACGGGGCAGCACGGCGGCGGCGATTGCTTCGGGCGGAAAAGGTGAGCGGCGGCGGTGAGGATTTATAGCGCGAGGAGGCCGGCTAGCTGGGCGGTGGTTGGAGACCGAGTCGGGCGCGGCGAGGACTCGGCGGCCGCAGTTGCGGCGCGGCGGCGGCACGGATTCGGCCGGCGCGGGCGCGGTCACTGATAGGCTGGCCCCGCCTGTCAGTGGCGCGAGGGAGGAGGGAGGCGGCAGCGGACTTCGCGGGCGAGCGCGGGCGAGCTGGGCCGAGGCGGCCCAGGCGGAGGGAGGCGGCGCGGGGAGGGAAAAAGCCGGCTCAGCTGGGCCGGCCTGGAGGGAGAGGTGGGACGGCTCGGCTGGGCCGGCCCGGGAAGGAAGAGGGAAAAGAAAAAGAAAAAGAAAAAAAAGAAAAAGAGAGAGGAGGGAAATTGGACTTTGGCCCAATTTGAGAAGGAAGGGAAAAAGAAAGGAAAAAAAGAGGGAAAAAGGAAAGCCCCACTTTTGCCGAGTTTTATATTAATTTGTTTGGCCAAATTTTATACTTCTGCAATTTGAGTTTAAATCCTGTTAATTGATTTGCGAACCTCGATTTAATTAAATTAGGTTCTTTTAGGGGGATTTTTCCTGAGTTAATTAAGCCAATTGTTATTTACGGATTTCTTTTTACGATTTTAGGCTTAGGACAAAACTTCGGGTGTGACATCTCTCCAATCATCTATTCAATTATTATCTTTCTTTAGCTCCAACTTTGTTGTTATTTTATCTTTTATTTATAGTTATAGTTTTATGGTTTTGTTTATTGCTTGTTCTTGTGTGTGTGCAGTAGTCGTATGGAAGAAAGTCTATCAAGCCGTTGCAGGAGCTGATGTGGACCCAAACGACTACGTTGAAGCTCCTAGAAAACCACATATTGCAAGGCAAGCCACGAAACCATCCTTTGATCATCTTGAGAACCTAAGTAGAGAACCACTTAGTTATTTTGTGCATTATTTACTTGCAAAGTTATTTTGGCGTATTATTATTTTTAAATAATCATGTAATGTTAGCTATTGCCCTGTACTTAATTTACTATTATTGCCGATACCATAAACTACCTTATCATGTTCCCTGATAACCTAGGTATATGTTGTACACTTCCTCATATTAATATTGTAGTGGATAATATCACCAAACTTCTATATACATACATCTGTTTTGCCCGTCATCACATGATGACGCTATTGGGCTACATAAAATATTGTTTTGATATAAATCACTCGCCTTGAGTGATATGGAAGATGACTCCGGGTGAAGGTTGATGTTCTGGATATTATGACATGTATTAATGTGTTTATTACATGCATGTGCTATGCTAATCTGGTTGCTTCCCTGGATATAAGGATAAACCCTCTTATGCCATGGAAAGTGTATAATTTGCGGCCATCCACAGGACCAAGTAATAGGACTTAATCTAGTACGTGGTCCCACTATATGAACAACTGTTAGAGGCTCTATGACATATAGGAGTAGATATGTGCAAGGGGCCGCGGGCCATTGACATGATCTCACAACAGCGGACAACCATGAAAGTGCGACGGTGAAAATTTTGCCTAGCGCTGGCAAGAGTCAACCACTAAGATGGTCCAAAGGATCCACTGGGCAGTGCTAGTAGTAAGTGGGACTAATAAACGGTTTTGTTATCTCGACTCGGAGACGCTGCAGAGTCGTACTGTATTCGAATACGCCGTGCTCCCGGTTAATGGAGATGTGTCATTGGGTGTTTCCTATTTCTTATGGTATGAGTATATTTTATAATTAAAATTTGGATTGGAATAAGATGAGAATGATGATTAATATTGCTACGTTTTAAAATGTCGATTTATAAATGTTTGCAAATAAATTGTTTATTAAATTAGGGAAAAACTATTTATAATAGGCTGGTTATCAACCCCTCTTGATGAATCCTATATTCTTGTACTACTTGCATGTATTCTATTTGTATTCTTAGATCGTGGTTTGCTGGGTACGTTTGTATTCACCCTTTACATAAAATGTGGTTCAGAAGAACATATTTTCGTCAAGATTGCTCGTGTTAGGGTCGTTCCCTTCGCTCAGGCTCGCATGTGGTATTGTTGGGTCTTCTGCTTGCTGCTTGGTTGGTCCTTTCGAAAGCTAGGCCGACGTGCCATATTTTCGCTGCTAAGTAAGTTTTCTTCGCTGAGCTTGTGCTTTTATACCTTTTATGTGCGCAACTGAACCCTGGATGGTTGTGCGTGAAGGATTCCTGTCTATTTCAGGTATATCCCTACTCCTTTAATGCATTTAGGTGCATTGACCGTAAACATTATGGAGAAAATTACTCAGTTCCAGTAAATTTTTTTATCAATTTTTCTTGACATGGTTTCCAAAACCCCCCGCATTTAGCTCAAAATGTTTCACAAAACCTTATGTTTTATGCAAAATACTTGTATTTCACTCTAGTAGATGACATTTCCAACCACACACACTAAATATTATATGCTGAAATACATTCCTATGCCAACTACCCTATTTCCATCCTAACTCTCTCAAATAATAATGGAAACAAGATATAAACCCAAGTAACAAGTTCAAGTTCATGTGTATGAATTACATACGCCCCAAATTAATATAATTGACAAACGACTTTTGTTGAGAAAAACAGAAAGTGGTCAATGTGTGTGTCTACATCGAAAACACGGTATAAGAGTGTTGCTTTTTATATATTGTTAATGCCAGATTTTGCCAAATTACCGTTATAGATTGAAACACGATTGAAGACCAAATCGGACAAGAAGGGGCGAATCGGCTGGAGGCAAGAATTTGGAAACGGTAGAGTAACAGTCCATGGAGTCCGGATCGGATGGGGATTGGAGTCCGATTGGGCCCAAAGCTTGGAGATGGGTTCGGTATTAATCGTGAGTCCATGTAGCTTAATTAGGTTTTATCTTGAAATTCGGTTAGGATTCTTGTATTTAATTAGAGTCCGAACAATGTAAGTTAGTTAGTAGGGGATTCTTATCCGGATAGGTTAGTTAATTCCCGGGGCTATAAATATAAGGGCTTGAGGTCTTTGTAAATTATCTCTAAATCAATCTAACTTGGTGCATCGCCTCAAACCTTCGACTTGCTTGAGCTCTTAGCGTGGGGTTTGTCAGCTTCACAATGTGAGTTCCTGCTCGTCAAAACCCGTCGATCAACTAGAAAAGAATTGTCTCGGTTAAGTCCGATCTTCTGCCTAGTTGATCGGCGGGCTGAGTTCTATTATCGCTTTAATCTGTTTTAGCTTGAAGTAGTATTAGTTCTCGATCAAGTCCTTATGAGTTCTTCTGTTCAATCTGGTAAACGTGGTTTTGGTTAGCCTGATTCTGTCTCGGTTCAGTCCGATCAATCAGGATTACCGGGTGCATATTATTATATTGGACTAGGGGCTCGTGAGAGCTTATCGCTGGAGTTTTAGCCAACATTATCCTCAGTAATCTGTTGATTGGTTTATTAAGCTCGTCGATCTTCATATTTCTATGATTATATTGTATTAGATTACATAGTGTCTCAGTTAGGTCTTCTAATCTATGTATATTTGGTGTGATCTGCTCATAGAAGGTTGTTCGGTTGACTGAGTTTAATGAATTGGTTGATAGATTACGTTGGTCTGCTATTTGATTATTCGCAGGTTATAATAATTAATTGATCTTATGTGTGATTATGCCTAGATCTGTACTGTGTTGATTATGTTCGATCTTCTAGATCTGGTATGAGCATGCATATTATTGGTTATTATTGTTATTTTATGCTGGTAATTAGTATAGCATGCTATTTTATGTCTAATTCCGCACTTAATCCCGTATCGGCTGTAAATTTCACGTGCGATAAGTACTGAAGCAGTCTGATCGGCTGGTTAATCTTATGATTGTCTCGGTTGAGTCCGATCTTTTAAGATTAATTAGCTGGTTGGTCTATTTAGTGTTTATCCTGCTTATGATCCAGCCGATTGGGCATATTTATACTTAATATCGTGAAATTCCTGTAAAACCGATCGTCTAGTCTATCGGCTAGGGTCATAGGACGGTATCGGCTATCCGGTCGATAGCGATTTTAGGGTTAACTGTTTGCTATGCTATTATCTTGTCATTTACAGGATGAAACTAACCGGCACGCCCAGTATTTTTAAGAATTAGGTCCGGCACTGGAGTGGTCTAAGATTGATTCCTAGGCCTATGTGTGTAACCGTTGATTGTCATTTTCAGCGTCAATATATATGTATTATGTATTAATATTTTCCAATCATCTTCTCTCATGTTATTATTGCTCCTACTCTTATAATTGGATGTTGATATACATGGTTCCAGTCCTCGTTTCTACCGTCCCTACCACTGGTACCCGTGGATTCCGTAAAAACCACGATGAATTTGAAAATGAAAAATTTAAATTCAATACCATGCAATAATCGCAGTTACCACACGGTTTTGCGTGGTTATTGCGCGGTTTCACACAGTAACCGCGGCTAATGCTTGCCAAAACAATGCATGAGAACAACGTTAACCATGCAAAACCGTGCGGTTTTGGCTGAAAAAATCGCGGTTACAGTGAGAAAACCATGGAGGAAGATTTAAAAACAAGAAAAGTTGTGAGATGTCAAATGCAAAAAAATTTTAAAAATCTGAAAAAAAATATAGAATAAATAAGAAAAATATTTTGTGACTATATTTGTGATATTTAGGACATGTTATAGAGAAAACAAGGAAATTTTGACATGATATTTTCTAATTCTTGACATTGCAACGTACAAACATACATCATCATATCACCCTTCACCAAATAATTCACATCAATAACGAGTAACAACTTCATTTTAATTGTTGCGTCACAAATATACCTACTACCTATTATTACGAACAAAACTATTATGTATGTACTAACATACACATATAATTTTCCTTCATACATATTTTCCTTATATCCATCATTGTATATTTGTATTTCAATATCATGTACCATATATTTGTATTTCAATATCATATACAACGTGTGTCTAGTGCAAATTAATATTGACTCAACAACAAAATACTATTAACCATCTTCTCACGTAATATTATTTGCAATAGGCTATTTTTAATTTTTTCCTCTGAATTTTTTTATTATGATTTTTAATTACGTCGAAAATACACTTTTTTCATGAATTTCTTTAACAAAACTATACTATGTATCAATCTATATAACATATATATTTTCCATTAAATTTCCTCAAAAATTTTAAAATTTTCTCAAATTTAAACTCAAAATCATGGTACATGTCATACCGCGTCTCCGCGGAGGGGCTGATTAACGCGGTAAGGAAAACCCTGTTGATATATGAAAGAACATTTATATTTAGAGTTTAAGTTAATATTTCCAATATTTAGAGTTTAAGTTTATATTTCTAATATATATGACGCTCTGTTTTTAGAGGGTAAGATAGATTATCTCCTAGAAACCTTTTTTAGGTATTAACTACTTTTAGGATAGATGATATAATAGAAAATCTGCTGGGTTTGGTCCCAGTCAAACAAACCAATAAAGAATGAAAGGTTCTATTTTTTTATGCTAAGGAGGCAGGGAAACTATTCTAAGGCCACCTCTAATAGTACCAGTATAATTTTTTTAATGGTTTTGTACATATTTTAATATTAGGTGAGAATGAATCGTAGGGTACTTTGTAATAGTATTTGCTAAGAGCTAGATCATTGAATAAATTATCTTTTAGAATACTTAAAAGGCTATCTGTAATTGTTGGAGATGGCGCGAAAATAGAGACATTTGAATCCATTCTCCCAAACTCAATCGTTGGAGGTGGCCTGAGCGCGGAAATGGAAAGGAATTCGAATCCATTCCCCCCGAACTCGTCTTCCTTGTCTTCCAATCCTCCTCCGATCTCTCTCTTCCCCTCCCCTCCCCCTCCGATCGGCGATCGCCATGGCGAACAAGCTGGTCTCGGAGATGCGGCTGCCGCCCCACCTCGGCCACCTCCTCGCCGCGCGCCGCCTCACCACCGCCAAGGTCAGCCACTCCCCCCTCTCGCTCGGCTCTAGAACCCTCAGCGGAAACACCTAACCGCTGCCCCACTAAACCCCAATCTACCCAGGACGTGCTGTCGCTGCCGGAGGTGGAGCTCATGGGCGTCCTCGACGCCGGCATCCACACCGCCCGAGCCGCCATCGCCCACGTCAGCGAGATCGCCTGCCCTCCGTATCAAACGGTACCTGTCGCTTCCCTTCTCCTCCCCCTACAACGCCGGGTTTGGTTCTACCGCCCGGCCATGTGCTGGCTGGATTCCGGATTCGGTTCGAGTTAGTCTCGTTTTTGCGAAGTGCATTTGCGTTTACGATTTGTGTCAGTTGGGTTCGCACGGTCGGTGTGCAGGCGCTTGCGCTCCTAGAGACCGTCAGGGTAAGAGGAGATGGGCGGCTGGCCACCACGCTTCGCGGACTGGATGAGGCATTGCGTGGAGGAATCCCCGCAGGGAAGCTCACTGAGATCGTTGGGCCCTCGGGGATCGGCAAGACTCAGGTGAGCAGCCGGACATTATGCAATACTCAGGTGTTTCTGATATGAACCTATTTGTGTGTCTGCATGCCTCCTGGGATCACTTGGTGTCAAACTGTCAATTGGGAACCAAAAGTAAATGAACCCTGTGTATGGATGTAATGGGACACTGCTGCATGCTGCATTACTATTATTGACATTGCCGTGTGCTGGTTGCTGCATTCTTATTGTAGCGGCCAATGGTAGGAACTGAGTCTAAGCCTAGCAGCGATTGAATTCTCTTTGACTTATTTTTATTACTCTTAAAAAATACCTTTGTTACATACTCCCAGGTATTATCCTCTTTTGTTGTTTTTTTCAGCCAGCAGTGGTTGGGCCTATTTATTGGGGGCTGGTTATCACAATTCTAATTTTCATTGTAAATATTTTAGTACATGATTTTGTTGATTTTCTAGTGCAAAGGCTTCCACTTAACCAATTAATGCATCTTTCGAAGGCTCTCGTTCAGATGATTTGTGTTGCTCTGTGTGACTGTAGAAAACTTGTTTTGACGGTCCTCTCACTGGAGAGAATCTCAAGTGCTTCTTTTATATTATGTTGAGCAATTTATTACACGTTTAGTGAAATTTTATAAAGGGTTTGCACACTCTGCAGTTCTGTCTGAAGCTTGCATTGCTAGCAGCATTACCAGAATGCTATGGAGGTTTAAATGGTAGAGTTGTGTATATTGACACTGAATCCAAGTTCTCTTCACGGAGGTAACTGAAGTTTCTGCTTACTATTCCCTACTCTCAAGTATGCCAAATTGCCACATGAGAACTATCTGTAGTAAATGTTTGCATGATTAATCTAGGATGATCGAGATTGGTGAGAAAAGCTTTCCTCAAATATTTCATCAAGAAGGCTTGGCCCAAACGGTTCTTATGCTTCACCTTGTACATTAATACATCGATACTTTGAAAACTCTCTTAAGTGTTGTACTTTTTTGTTCTCGTAGCATCGGACTTCATGTGTTGTTATCTTCTACTTTTCTGCAGATGGCTAGGAGGATTCTAGTTCTGCGCCCAACATCATTATCTGATTTCACCAAGAGGTATATGTGTATTTGTAAACTCAATCAGCATAGGAAGGTTTTTAGGGAATTACTGTGGTTCTAGGAGGGATACTTGAGGGTTGAAGGGTTAATTTACAAATCCATAGACTTCCTGTAGCATATATTGAAAATAACTTTATTCTACCCAACAACATGGTTGCTGGTCAATGTTTAGAACTATTCTACATTGGTTTTTATGTGTAAAAATTCAACAGAATATGCATGAAATACTCTGCTTTGTTACTTTTCAACCTTTCTACAGTTTGGAACAGATGAAAGTGACTCTACTTCAACATGATGTGAAGCTACTCGTTGTTGATAGCATGGCTGCTCTTATGTCCTCGTAAGAAATACATGATAATGTGTATTATTTTAGGCTTTCATACTGTCTTACTTTCAAATGATGATAGCCATCATGATGAGGAACAATCAGGTTCTAAGCATATTCTGTTTTTACTTTCAAATGATGATAGATACTATAAAGGGAGGTTTATGTATTGAATGGAGTTCATTTCCGTTATAAACTTTTTAGGCTTCAGCTTGCTAACATAATTATACAAAACTTTGCACTATATAATAAGGCAGAATCCTGAACAGGGAGAACTTGTCAGGAAGGTAGAATCCCAAGGGTGAGGTAGCAGCAGATGCACGATGTTGGCAGTGTTAGTTTCAATTAGCAGCAACGTTGTTTTAAATAGCTTGTCATCCCTTGCACTGGCAGCGTTACAGAGGCCTATGTCCTACTACACTTGCTCTGATGCGTAGTCTGCAGCATTGTCTAGCACAAATAGATTCGGTGTTTCCATACGAGTTAATTATTGCATGTGAGATGTGTGATGTGAGATGCGTTAATATGGCCCATTACTTATGTTATAAGAGTGATGATCTCATGCTTCTTTTTTCTTTAAGGAGAAACTATCTAATATTTGTATCTCTATTTCATCTTTTTCACGTGACAGTGAGATCGAGAAAAGCCCAACAGGTCCCAGACAACATCCCCTAAGATGGGCTCTTTCATTTCTTAAGTGAGTTACCTAGACATTGGTATTTCATAGCATTCTACTACTTGGATTCTAATATTTCATAATCTTCACCTACATTGGTTAGTTTACATTTGGCTACTTACCATTTTTCTTGCCATGCAGATCTATAGCAGAGTTCTCACAGATTCCTGTTGTTGTTACAAACCAAGTACACAGTCAAAGTAACGATGATGGCTATCATTATTCATTTGAAGGTCTGGGCATCGAAGAAACAGATAATCTTTTGGACACTTTGTTGGGAGGGAATAATGTTTCTATTGTTCTCCTGCAGGTGAGAAGAAGGATGACAGTAGTAGTGCTGACAGGTTTGAATCTCATCTTGTTGCTGCTCTAGGAATCCAGTGGGCTCATGCTGTAACTATACGTCTAGTCTTTGAGGCTCACTCAGGTTTGTCTAATTATTTTTGTATTCATAATGAAACAAGCGCCTATCAGTACCATTAATACCTTTTATGTACCCATCATCTGATACGCCGCATGACAATGCAATAGGAAAGTCTGAACTACATTTGATTTCAATTTCATCTATGTACATGCACTATTTATCTCCTTACACCTTTATATTATAGTATACCATTTTTAACATACACTGTGACACAATTGAACATTATGAATCGACCCAAATTAGTCCTACATTTTTGTAATATTGAATGGATGAAATGATGATTTATCTATCTTTTAGTATTGTTAGTTTGTTATATTTATGCTCTTTTATATATGCTTACCTTGTGCGCACAAGATGATCTAGATTACCGTAATGTTTTCACTCAATAAAACACCTTCCTATAGTATATACTATAAGTGTAAAGCAGTAAAGTAAAGCAAGCATCAAGCTTAATCGTCCCCCTCCCTAATCAAATGTTTGTCGTGATTAACCGCCGGTTAATTGGACGAGCAAATTTATGATCAGCTGATTGAGTTGATTGCACCAAATCAGAGTTTCAGGGGACGATCAATCAGATGATCAGATAACATTGGTGAATAAACGGCAAGTTGGTATAGCTTTCTGCATTGTGATGCGGTGGTCAGTATTAGCATGAGTATCACTATTGTTCAGTTCTTTCATTATAGGATCAGATAATGTTGGCGCATCCGCGCATGACCCTGTTAGTTAGAATTTGGTATAGCTTTCTGCATTGTGATGCAGTTGTCAGTGTTAGCATCAGTATTACGACAGTTAAGTTCTTTCATTATAGCTTATATGTTTACTGTGCTAGTTTTGTGTGAGTTATACAAGCTGCACTTATATAGGTCACAGGTTCATCAAGGTAGCTAAATCACCTATGTCTCCAGCAGTAGCTTTTCCCTTTACTGTGGAGTCATCAGGAATAGTATTACTTAGTGACGAGGGCATTGATGTGCCAGGCCCTGAGATAACCTCAATTCGTTGTCAAGGTACGATGCTCCATTTTGTATTGTATATTTATTGCACATAAAGAGTTTCTGCCTGCAGTATTCCTTTTATTACTCCTAACAAAAACTTGTTTCAGGAGAAAATGTCCTGGCTCAGTGACTATTTGAATGCTACTGCACTTACAACTAACAAGAGGTGCAACCTGTATTTTCATTAATCAACTTGTTATAGGAAAATAATTTGATTTCAGTGCACTCTCGATCAACTTCAGCAGTTGTGTTGCACATCATTTATATTTATTTTTAGAGTAGCTTACTCTGTAATGAAAGAGTGTAATAGCATAATCTTTAAATTTCCTAAACTGCATTCCAAGTGTAATAGGTAGGTACCAATCCATTGTTCTGTAGTTACTATGGTAACATCCTTAACTCCATTAGTAATGTGGCTCTTTATTTTACAATGAGCAGGAAGAAGAAGCAGGTGGCCGAACCGGCGGCGCGCGTGTCCTCCACCTCCACCACGGTCAGACCGACGCCGCAGACGTCGCGCACCAATGAGGAGGGCGCCCTCGCGCGCTGCGCCGTACCGCGCGCGTTCAAGAACCGCAAGGACGACGAGCGCCGCTCGCGGGAGAGCGCGCCAGCGAGCAACCCGCGCGTCCCGCCGCCGGCGCCGCCGGCGCCGATCGATGCCTTGTCGGCGCAAGACGCGCTGAGCGCCGCTATCGCAAGTGCGCGTCAATTTCAGGACAAGCAGAGGGACGTCGCACGCCGCGCGGCACAGGGTGGAGGCACGGCGGGAGCTGGAGAAGATGATCAGGACCATGTTGTTCAACGATCCCTACATCTCACCCCTGGATGTGCTCAAGCCCTGATCGATCATGGTGTCCTCAGAAGTTTTGAATCCCTTCTTAGGGTTTGTTGAATTCATGAGTATTTGTTAATCGAGTATGTGTTATTGTCGTATTAATGTCTGAATCATTGGCAATTTTGCTGTGAGCCCATGGTCTAACATAATTCTTTCGTTGAACCTTTTAGTAATCATGAAGAGTAATACAAGATATAACTATAATATCTATTGTGAACTGAACAATAAGGCTGTTAGTAAATATATGCCGGTAATTTTAGTACTTCCATGTTTTCTTTATTAACATTTGTGGACAAATCAATCCTGATTAGGCCTTTAATGAGTTGGATGAAAATGGGTTAAATGAGTTGGTTTTAATTTGAATTGTGTTTGCTTGCGTGTAAATTGATTGTAACCTCAAATGGTCTGGATTGGATTTGGGTTATAGAGACAAATGTATTGGTATGGACTGGATTTGGTTATGTTATTTTAGGTTTTAAATGGATTTAACCCGTGGAGGGTAAATGGATCCTTTAATTGGATAGCTAATGAATAAGATAATACACATACATGGGGTCAACATGCAGAAAGCGACCAAAATTTACACAAAGTTGCTTTTATACATAACAGATCATCCTATTAAATTTTAGCTAAATTTGATAAACTTTTATAGTGTGAACATGAGTTTTAAAATTTTAGGTCCGAGTTTATATATATCAAATGGTGCATCCATTTTGCAATGAGCGGTTTGAATTCATTTTAACCAAATGGGTTGGTGCGGGTTGGACTAAAATCAAAGTTGGATTGGTTTATATTGGATCCTAATGAAGGATAATTGGTGCGGATTGGTTTGGTAGACTAATTAGCAATCCACTGGCAGGCTTAATCCTGATTACCACATTTGAGCTTAGTGAGATTTGAATCAGTTGGGCCAAAACACCTCGTTATCGGGCCATCCAGCATACGAATAAGTTCACTTTAGATCTCTTAGATTGGTGTCGAGTTTTAAAATCGTTCTTAAACCCCAATAGCAAAAATGTTGGACATCGAATTCACATATCCCATCTAATATAGTTCTCTAGACAGTATAAATGGATGGTTTACTTACGTGGCATCCTAGTCAGCAAAAGAAACATTACGTTGGCCGCGTTCGTTCCTCCTGTAAGTTAAATTATACACTCTCGTTTTTCGCACGTACGCTTCCCAAACTGCTAAAAGGTGTATATTTTTTTAAAATATTTTATAGAAAAGTTATTTTAAAAACCATATTAATCTATTTTATATTTTTTTATAATTAATTAATTATGTATTAATCTATTATTACGTTTTCCGTGCGGGTAAGTTAACCTACTTGCCTCTACCGAACCCGGCCCCCGGCCCAAGTTTGTGGCAAACCGGTCAGTGAAACAGGATTAAAAAAATGGAAAAAAAAACTCCTTCCGTCGTCTCCTCTATTTCTTCTTCCGTGCGGCGACGCCGGTGGCGGCAGCTGGCTCGTCGTCTGTCCGCCTTCTCCGCTCGGCGACCGTCGGCCACCCCGTGCGCGCCCCATAGCCCGCGCCGCCCATCCCCAGCCCGTCGGCCGCCGCCACCGCCTGCGCCGCCCGTCCCGAGCCCACCGTCTCTGTCGCCGTCCGTCCCCAGCCCGCCGTCCGTCGCCGTCCGAGCCGCCCGTCCCCAGCACGTCGGCCGCCACCGCCCGCGCCGCCCTTCCCTAGCCTGCCGTCCGTCGCCGTCCGCGCTGCTCGTACCCAGCCCGCTGGCCGCCTGCGCTGCTCTCCCGCGAGCAGAGGCGGCGCACTCGTCCTGCATCCTCACCGGTGAGCTACCATCCATCCATCCACATCCTCGTTCTCATTTCTCTCTATCCACGCACTTTTTTTTTCTCTTCCGGAATCCGCGTCATGAACCCTAGATAGGTTATCTTCTCGATCTGGCTTGATTTGACTAATAGCAGGTTTTTTTGTTCCCAAAATTTGGGATATTTTGATCCACCCCCCTGCAACTGGGTTTCGCCTTCGAGCTTGCTCATCTGACTGCAGCCAGGCAGCCGATTATCGCGGGAGCCACAGAAATGTCTCTTGCTGCTGCTGCTGTTGCTGCACCTTCCCCGGCGCCGTCATGGGCATACCAGATCCGCATGGCTGCCTCCCAGGGCCAATTCCTCCACGCCGTCTCCCTCTTCCTGCAAATGCGGAGCTCTGTTGCGCCCCGATCATCTGTTCCGGCCTCCCTCCCGGCTGCACTCAAGTCCTGCGCTGCCCTTGGCCTCGGCGCCCTCGCTGCGTCTCTCCACGCACTGGCCATCCGCTCCGGCGCCTTTGCTGATCGCTTTACTGCCAATGCCCTCCTCAACCTCTATGCCAAGCTCCCACATTTTCATCGCCCTTTTGGGACAGATGGTTCAGGAAGCCTGGAATCAGCTTCATTTGAGAGCATGCAGAAAGTATTTGATGAAATGCTCGTGAGGGATGCAGTGTCTTTGAACACTTTGATATTGGGATGTGCAGAGAACAAGATGCACCAAGAAGCTCTGAGCATGGTTAGGGAGATGTGGAAGGATGGAGTAAAGCCTGACTCATTTACCCTGTCAAGTGTGCTGCCAATCTTTGCGGAGCGCGCTGATATCAAGAGAGGCATGGTGGTCCATGGGTTTGCTGTCAAGAATGGGCTCGACAATGATGCTTTTGTTGGAAGTAGCTTGATCGATATGTATGCTAACTGCACTCAATTGGATTACTCTATGAAGGTGTTCGACAGCTTCTCAGATTGTGATGCAATTCTGTGGAACTCGATGCTTGCAGGTTGTGCACAAAATGGGTCAGTTGAGGAAGCTCTTGGAATATTCCGTCGGATGCGGCAAGCTGGAGTGAGGCCCGTGCCTGTGACTTTCTCAAGCCTTTTACCTGCCTGTGGCAATTTGGCATTGTCGCGTCTTGGGAAGCAGCTGCATGCCTATTTGATCCGTGCCAGATTTAATGATAACACTTTTATATCTAGCTCCCTTATTGACATGTATTGCAAGTGTGGGAATGTTAGCATTGCTCGCCGCGTCTTTAATGGGATACAATCACCTGACATTGTATCATGGACTGCAATGATCATGGGTTATGCATTGCATGGTCCAGCAACCGAGGCTTTTGTGTTGTTTGAGAGAATGGAGTTGGGAAATGTAAAGCCTAATCATATCACTTTTTTAGCAGTTTTGACTGCATGTAGTCATGCTGGATTGGTGGACAAGGGATGGAAGTATTTTAACATTATGTCTGACCACTATGGAATTGTTCCTTCACTTGAGCATTGTGCAGCACTTGCAGACACCCTTGGTCGTGCAGGAGAGTTAGATGAAGCATATAATTTCATCTCTGAAATGAAAATAAAACCAACTTCAAGTGTTTGGTCCACCTTGTTAAGGGCTTGCAGGGTCCACAAAAACACTATTTTAGCTGAGGAAGTGGCTAAGAAGATTTTTGAGCTTGAACCTAGGAGCATGGGATCTCATGTAATTTTGTCGAACATGTATTCAGCTTCTGGGAGATGGAATGAAGCAGCACACCTACGGAAATCTATGAGAAACAAAGGTATAAAGAAGGAACCAGCTTGCAGTTGGATTGAAGTGAAGAACAAATTGCACGTGTTTGTAGCTCATGATAAGTCCCATCCTTGGTATGATAAAATTATTGATGCAATGAATGTTTACTCAGAACAGATGATTCGTCAGGGATATATTCCCAATATGGAGGATGTTTTACAGGACATTGAAGAGGAGCAGAAGAGAGATGTGTTATGTGGTCATAGTGAGAAACTTGCAATAGTATTTGGTATTATCAGCACACCACCTGGAACAACAATACATGTGATGAAGAATCTCCGAATTTGTGTTGACTGCCATACGACAACAAAATTTATTTCAAAGATAGTTGCAAGGGAGATTGTTGTGCGTGATGTAAACCGATTCCACCATTTCAAGGATGGGAATTGTTCCTGCGGAGATTTTTGGTGATTCAGCAATCAGGATGTCTTTAAAAGATTGAGGGCATGTTTGCTAGTGCTTGGACACCCCTCTCCAGGGCACCTTACAGTCGATATCATGGTGGCATTGTGTCTTCTTTAGTCATCATCTTATGCTATATCTACTACTATGTAAATGCCATGTGAGTTACCCGTAGGCTAGTTTCTGGCTACCCCATGCTTGCAACTTGTCCGAATGCCAAGCAGGGGCTGCCACCACTTTAAACCTCTGCCATCTACAGATCTTCTCTTTGCAACTCAGAAATCAGGTAAAATTTTCCTTTATGCACTTATAAGATGCCTGGCCGATAGGGATGAAAACGGTACGGAAATGTATCGACCGTACCGATACCTTTTTGAAAATAATATAAAAATGAAATCTTACCGACCATTACCGTTTTTAAAATTTAACATTTTTAGTTTCTGTCTGAACTTTATTGAATTTCACACCTAGTGTAATTCATAAATTTTCATAAATATGGAAATTTCCCAACCGTACCGATACCGTTTCCGAATATATTATTAAAATATGATACTGTTTCCGACCGTTTTCATCCCTGCTGGCCGATGTACCAGCTGACATGCACTGGACTCTTAGTGGCTCTGTGATCCTTATTCCTCTTGACCTCTCCTAGTAATTCCAAACTCCCCTTGCATTCTTTAAGACTGTCTTATGACAGCATGGATGTTGGCTCTGGTGGACACCAGCAGGTGATCTGTGCTCGATACGACTGGTGCTCCTGGGGATGGAAGAGACTCACTACTAACGCTGCAGTGGATGGAATAGAGTCACTACCCTATCTACTTCCCTTCTGTCGTTAGTCTCTGTTGTGGGGAGATGTAGCTGTGGGTAAAGAGGGATGATGGCTCCGTCGTTGTACACTTGTCCACAGCGCTACCTTTTGCACCGTCTAAAATTAGTAAAGAGTATTTCAATCCATTGTATCATTTCCTGTGTAAATGTTCTAATTGTTTAGTTAGATTGCAACTCTTGTACCACGCTTACATCTGTTGTTTACCCATGGATTCTCTTCAGCCAATGAACTATAGGAAGATGAAACTGGCTGATGCAGTGAGGCAGACACCACATTTAATTTGTAGCTTCAGCCTTCAGAGACGGTGGCTGCGAGGTCTTCAGCAACCCTGAGGCCGAGTTGCTGAGATCATGGATTTCTTTTTACTGGACACAATAGATGGATTCCTTGAATATCCTTGCGAGAATTTTCACCCTAAGCCTAGCACCGATTGAATCCTCTTTGACTTATTTTTATTACTCTTAAAAAATACCTTTGTTACATACTCCCAGGTATTATCCTCTTTTGTTGTTTTGTTATTTCAGCCAGCAGTGGTTGGGCTTATTTATTGGGGCCTGGTTATCACAAATTTTAATTTTCATTGTAAATATTTTAGTACATGCTTTTGTTGATTTGCTAGTGCAAAGGCTTCCACTTAACCAATTAATGCATCTTTCGAAGGCTCTCGTTCAGATGATTTGTGTTGCTCTGTGTGACTGTAGAAAACTTGTTTTGACGGTCCTCTCACTGGAGAGAATCTCAAGTGCTTCTTTTATATTATGTTGAGCAATTTATTACACGTTTAGTGAAATTTTATAAAGGGTTTGCACACTCTGCAGTTCTGTCTGAAGCTTGCATTGCTAGCAGCATTACCAGAATTCTATGGAGGTTTAAATGGTAGAGTTGTGTATATTGACACTGAATCCAAATTCTCTTCATGGAGGTAACTGAAGTTTCTGCTTACTATTCCCTGCTCTCAAGTATGCCAAATTGCCACATGAGAACTATCTGTAGTAAATGTTTGCATGATTTATAGGATGATCGAGATTGGTGAGAAAAGCTTTCCTCAAAGCATTCTACTACTTGGATTATAATATTTCATAATCTCCACCTACATTGGTTAGTTTACATTTGGCTTACTTACCATTTTTCTCGCCATGCAGATCTATAGCAGAGTTCTCACCGATTCCTGTTGTTGTTACAAACCAAGTACGCAGTCAAAGTAACGATGATGGCTATCATTATTCATTTGAAGGTCTGGGCATCGAAGAAAACAGATTATCTTTTGGACACTTTGTTGGGATGGAATAGTGTTTCTATTGTTCTCCTGCAGGTGAGAAGTAGGATGGCAGTAGTAGTGCTGACAGGTTTGAATCTCATCTTGTTGCTGCTCTAGGAATCCAGTGGGCTCATGCTGTAACTATACGTCTAGTCTTTGAGGCTCACTCAGGTTTGTCTAATTATTTTTGTATTCATAATGAAACAAGCGCCTATCAGTACTATTAATACCTTTTATGTACCCATCATCTGATACGCTGCATGACAATGCAATAGGAAAGTCTTAACTACATTTGATTTCAGTTTCATCTATGTACATGCACTATTTATCTCCTTACAACTTTAAATTATAGTATACCATTTTTAACATACACTGTGACACAATTGAACATTATGAATCGACCCAAATTAGTCCTACATTTTTGTAATATTGAATGGACGAAATGATGATTTATCTATCTTTTAGTATTGTTAGTTTGTTATATTTATGCTTACCTTGTGCGTACAAGATGATCTAGATTACTGTAATGTTTTCACTCAATAAAACACCTTCCTATAGTATCTACTATAAGTGTAAAGTAAAGCAAGCATCAAGCTTAATCGTCCCCCTCCCTAATCAAACGTTTGTCGTGATTAACCGCCGGTTAATTGGACAAGCAAATTTATGATCAGCTGATTGAGTTGATTGCACCAAATCGGAGTTCTGGGGGACGATCAATCAGATGATCAGATAACATTGGTGAATAAACTGCAAGTTGGTATAGCTTTCTGCATTGTGATGCAGTGGAAAGTATTAGCATGAGTATCACTATTGTTCAGTTCTTTCATTATAGGATCAGATAATGTTGGCGCATCCGCGCATGACCCTGTTAGTTAGAATTTGGTATAGCTTTCTGCATTGTGATGCAGTTGTCAGTGTTAGCATCAGTATTACGACAGTTAAGTTCTTTCATTATAGCTTATATGTTTACTGTGCTAGTTTTGTGTGAGTTATACAAGCTGCACTTATATAGGTCACAGGTTCATCAAGGTAGCTAAATCACCTATGTCTCCAGCAGTAGCTTTTCCCTTTACTGTGGAGTCATCAGGAATAGTATTACTTAGTGACGAGGGCATTGATGTGCCAGGTCCTGAGATAACCTCAATTCGTTGTCAAGGTACGATACTCCATTTTGTATTGTATATTTATTGCACATAAAGAGTTTCTGCTGCAGTATTCCTTTTATTAATCCTAACAAAAACTTGTTTCAGGAGAAAATGTCCTGGCTCAGTGACTATTTGAATGCTACTGCACTTACAACTAACAAGAGGTGCAACCTGTATTTTCATTAATCAACTTGTTATAGGAAAATAATGGAATTTCAGTGCACTCTCGATCAACTTCAGCAGTTATGTTGCACATCATTTATATTTATTTTTAAAGTAGCTTACCCTGTAAGGAAAGAGTGTAATAGCATAATCTTTAAATTTCCTACTAAACTGCATTCCAAGTGTAATAGGTAGGTACCAATCCATTGTTCTGTAGTTACTATGGTAACATCCTTAACTCCATTAGTAATGTGGCTCTTTATTTTACAATGAGCTGCATTATGAGGATGTACAAGCCTTATCCATAATTGATGGATCTGTCAAATAAGGTTATTGTGGGTCATATGGTCCATTGCTGCATTAGTGGGAGGGTGCTGATGCTGATGTCTAGTTTCATTATGTATAAAACCACACTTTATTCAACTTTGTTCTTTTATTGTGCTCCCTTATAACTGTTTTTAAGTGAAGACGGCATCTGAAACTAAGCTATTAATGGGCTTCTGGATTCTGCAGGTTGTAATGTAACAAATGAAGATATTTCTCCAGTCCCCATGGATGGCACAAATAATGGCTGATTCATGCAGGTGAAAAATGTTTAATATAAACAAAACTTACTTGCAAGATGCAAATAATTTACTAACACAATATGATAATTTCCCCACAAAATCTTTAAGCTATGAAAACTTTGGAAATACAAAATTTTTTTGCTATGACCGTATGAAATGTATGTTTATAGAAATTCATTTCAATATTATAAGAGAAGTTAAAACTATTTTTGATGCATTCTAGGATTTTTTACGAAATTTGAATGGATCTAAACGTAGAAGTTTACTAATGCTTTCTTGTTAAAAAGAAAAGAAAAAGGTAATTTATTGCACATTAAACCGTGGGGCTGACTCGAGCTGAGGAGGAGGCAACACTAACAAGCTGGCCCCACTCTTCGGTGACTCCAAGGCGGCGAACGCATCGTGGACCTGGTCAGGGTGTGACATAGGCCCATGTTTGGTCCAATATGTGTAGATAACAATACATAGATCTGATCCAATAGGCCCATGTATGGCCCAGTCTATATGCTGTGTATATGTGGTGCTCCCTATTGAAACCCAAATATTTAGGTTGGCTCACAAACTTCACAGGTAAATACAATTGTGTTGTCAGTAACTAAAGAAAAATGTGTAACATACACATTGGAAGCTTTGATCATCAGCCCCGTGTTTCCCTACAGTTTATAAACTGCTGCCCAAATTTGAATTTTAATACTTATATTGGAGTTGATTTTGGGTTTCTTTCACTGTAGTTTCTTTTCTACTACTTGCTTTTAAATCACTTAAGGAACATATATAAAATTTTACCCAGAAATTTTTTTTTTCGCTAATAAGCCATTCTAAACTTGTACGGCTTATCAGCTATGGACCAAACGATTAGAATTTAGTTCTGGATCTGGAATTGCATATTATAATTCTGATACCATTTCATTTACAAGTACATCCTGAAATGGCTCAAATTTGTAGGATTCGATGCTTGATGGGATCTGGTGTGATCTTCTGTCGAATTGAGGTATAAGAAATTATTCCTTGAATTTTTTAGTTACATTATGTGCAGAGAAAAGTAAGTCTGTTTCTGTTTCTGCGTTTTTGTGTGCTTGACTCTGCTGTCTGATGATCAATTGATCATTTACTACCCCAGCCAAAAAAAAATTGATCATTTACTAGGTAACCTATGCAATCATACAAAATCCTTGATTGGACATTCAATATTATGTACAGTAACTGGAATTATTAGTTAGTGGGAAAAAAAGGGTCTGACCTGTTTGGTCTGGGAGCTGTGGACTTTCTAAGAACGGATACCAATCTTCCACGTCTTGCAATACCATTTTATATACCTACATTACCTCGTATGGTGCGTGTGCCAGATCAAGTTCTCCACCCACAGAATAAAAGAAGCCACAGCCCACAGTTGCACCTTGTGGGCTCTCCTTTCCGTCTTTAAAATCCTCAACTACTACTAAACCATGGCTTGTTTAGTCCTCCTGAAGGTGTTGTTTATTCCAATCTAGGAGTTGAGCTGCTCATCCATTTGCTCCCCCCTGGCCAGAGTTGCCCCCCTAACCACTCCTTCCTAGAGAAATAAAAACATTTATCTTGGAAACTTTTATCTCATCGTGCTGCTACAGTGCTAGTATACATGGATATACTGAAGAATTAGTGTTTACTAAGCAACGTTTTTTGCTTTTCTGAGCTTAAAAGAAATGGAACCAGGTTCTAGGGGAACCTACTGTTTCGTTCAGAAAAAAAATGGGGAGCCAATTGAGGTGAAGCAACTGGACTGTCTTGCTGGTAGACATGAAGAATCACTTTACTGGGTCTTTGATTGCTGGGCAATTAAACTAAAAGTCTAATGCTTCCTTTCGTATGATTTTGATGGATTGCATCTTGGATCGCTAGCAAGATTAGTTTACCGAGCAATTTGTTTATCATGGTTGGCCAAAAGGGGCATGCGTCTAGAAGCATCAAATTTGGGCATGAAATGATTACTAATAGGCCGTCTAAATCAGTAACAGAAATAATATGCACCTGCTAGAATATTGGATGACCTGTTAACTTATTTACCAAATGCCCCCGAAAAGCAGAAAAATATTCGACAAATATGCTGGTGCATTTCCTCATTTGGCGATTCGGTATTCGAATAACCGCTATGGTTGCTGCCGTTTGAGGACATTGACTTTAATTGTGCATCGGAACATAATTATTTAAGAGTATAAGAATTCATGTAGACTGGATTCTGTCCAGGGACAGCTTTACTCCCCAGGATGCAGGTTCCTCTAATGGTGCTTTGTCTAATACAAAGCACCTGGCCTGGCTAGCTGTAGAGTTCAGTATTTGAACATGTCCTCATGAGTCATGTCTCATTATGCAGTTCTTTTTTCTGTATTACTCGCCTTTAGCATAGCTTCTTTTCAATTAACTGGCTGTGGACCCCCTTCTCCACTCTTGTTAATTTGCTCACTGCTGACTCAGCTAACGTAAGTTGCCTTTCGGGGATTGGTTCCCGTCCCAGACCTAAACAAGGTGAGGTCTAGCACAAAAGAATAAATAGGGAAAGTGTTACTAAGTTTCTAACCTAGGAGTCAAACATGGGTGTCCAGTAGTTTGGCTGTCTTGCATTGGCCATTAGTTGCCTGGTCCAAGGTTTGGAGGAGGGAGGCTCGAGAGCCTAGCTAGCAACGTTTGATTGAGAGCGAGATGCCAACCAATTAGATTGGGTTGTTGAATAGCAGCTAAGGACCATCCATATGCATAGAGTTGCTTCTTTTTCCACAAGAGTAGGTGTTACAAGTACACCTCCATGATTCGTCAGTTGCATCCCCCAGCTGCTTCCCTTACCTTATCCGAGCGGTCCCTTTGAAAGCTCTGCACAGCGTATTTGTGTAACTATGGGGCCAGACTTGCAACCCAGTAACCTGATTGCCTAAGTAAGTGCCTGTATGATGCAAAAAACATGCTGTCCAAAGTTTAAGTTGCCTTCTTTAACTACCAGAGTCTGTATTTATGCTACACCTACTGTTTTTGGCAACTGCCTGGGTATGCAGATAGATACTAGTATCAATTTATTGCCACTGGCACTTCTTTTCATACCTGTATATATTGTTAAATGGTAGTCTCTAAAATTCCTGTCTGAACTGATTTTACCACTGAACTCTTTGGCATGAAGCACTAAATTGAACTACTAATCGTGTTATAGTGCGTACACATGACAGAGTGACCAACCCGAGCATCCACGGAATAAAAATACGATAATTTTCGTATTGGCTCGGTGAGCAAGAGCTATCATTTTGTCATTTCTTTATTGTATTGTATAGTCAGCTAGGAATGATATCTGATATATATATTTATTGTGGGAGGCCATTTTATAAAGTGTTTCTTTCCCATTGATCTGATGGGCTTCCAATCTAGTCTGATAGAGGCCGGTGGATGAAAAGAGGGGGGGCATCATAGTGGTGGTCCTTTTGTTCTTTGCATCATACTGTGTCGGCACTACCATTCTTGGTCACCGGTAATTGCATCTGCTCCTGTTGGCGTCCAAAAAGAGTGATGCTCATAGAAAATCACTTCATAAAGCATACTTAAACATGTTCTTGCGGACGGTCTTGTCTCATGTGTTATCTAGTTCTGGAGTATGTTCCTGTGTGTCTTGGACGATACTGACCATTCACTCCTTTACTTTCTTTGCATAAGCTTGATAATTCTGATTATTACAGATGAGAGCTAGGTAGATTATACAGACCACTGCTTTTTTTTTTCTTATCTGGGTATGTAGTGAAATCTTTTAACATTCATTTTGCGAGATTCCAAGAGTTGCTTTGCATATGGTTGTGTAACGTGTCCTCTCAACTGGACGTCTAAGGATAAGAACGAGGTCTTATGTAATGTCTCTACCCTTTCTATGCAGCCATCATGTCTTCGTCCACTAGAGTTAGTGACCATTACCGCTGTAGTTCAACCCTCCCGTGTAAACCACTTAAGTAGCTGTTTGGATCCAGAGACTTTTTTATAGTCCCTTATCATATCAAATGTTTAGACGTTAATTAGGAGTATTAAATATAGACTGATAATAAAATTAATTGCATAAATAAAGACTATTTCATTAGACAATTTTTAAAGCCTAATTAATTCACGATTAGCAAATGTTTACTGTAGCATCACATTCGCTAATTATGGACTAATTAGGCTCAATAGATTTGTCTTGCGAAATAGTCCAGAGTATAGGGTGAATTTTATTAATAGTTTATATTTAATACTTCTAATTTGTGTCCAAATAATCGATGTAGCAGGAACTTAAAAAAATCAGAGGGAAATAAACAGGTTCTTAGTTAAGTTCGACCCTTTCTGAATGAACTTTTTCTTCTGGTTTCTTTTCAATTTGCAAGATGATGCTAGACGGCCGCAATAATTGACTTTAAGCTTAGAAAAGGCTCCAGTTCCAACTTGCTACTCGTGCAAGCACACATGTTTCTTGGTCTTACTATTCAAGGTTTTTCGTTGTCGACAGGTATGATATGATAGACGTAAACTAAAATGTACTTGTGGTCAAATTACGTCCTTGTTTTGAAACAGTGAATCCTCCAGCTCTTTCTTGAGTCCATAGGAAATTAATTTGAGCAACTCGTCTTGAATTTCTTTCAGTTTTGTTCCTATGCATCGCGTCTCAAAACATGTCTAGAGCCGTAGCATAGCCGAGTCAAGAGAATGGCGACCATTTTGGAGTTGATCCTAAAAGGGACACTATTTATGCTCGTGGAAAATTAGCCATTGGTGGTGGACCCCGAGACAGATTGCACAGTTAAGGGCTGCCTCCTGGTGCTCGTCAAGGGCCAAGACATGTCAAAGTTTTCTTCCTACATCGACTTAACTGATCAATCAGAGATGAGGAAATAAATGGTGCACAGGAATGCAGCCTCCTAGGTTTTTCAAACGAAAAAAAAAATGCTGCTCTCAAGCAGCAAGTGGAGGCACCTTGGATCCAAAGACGTTTGCTTTTCTATATTGCCCATGAGTCTATAATTTGACATACTATATGTTTCCTTTCAAAAAAAAAATAATTGTCTGATGTTGCCAACCCTATATATATGATATATTGTATTGTTCGCCGTATGCTGCAAATGTGACTTTGCCTAGCAAGCTGGGTATCTTATACTAATATTTTTTTCCCTATCTATTGGCAACTTGTAACATTATATTTTTTCATGTCCAACTTGCAGGCTAACATTTATCCTCGATTTCCTAGAAGATTGGAGTGTATTGCAATCCTTGTACCATCAGAGATGCTAACCCACCACCACATCCAAGCTGTGCGAGGGGGCCCAACAGCCAATTTGACCACGTCGGGATGGATTAGCCAGTACTGCTGCAGCAGCAGGGTGGACGCACGCAACGTAAGATCGACTACCCAATCTTACACCTTATACTATTTTTTTTTAAATGCCAAAATACCAACTAAACAATGATACCTTTATGTGCATATGCGATATGCTTTAGTTAGATGGTATCAGCTGCTTTATAATACTACAAACTGTTAGGCCTCGCAAATAGAAAGTCCGGTATGTGGCAGAGGGAAAGTTACATATATATAGTAATCAATAATGGATGCGACGAAGGTTATTTATATGCAAGATTCTTGGTGCCTTTGAGGCCACTATTACTATGTGATTGCCAAAAACATTTTAGTTGACAGGGACGTTGGATTCCAGTGTGAATTATACCTATTTATCTTCTATAAACTGTTTTTTTTTTGGCTGGGTTGTATAAACTGGTTTTAGAACCATGGGATTGGGATGGTGAACCTTGTTCTGTAAACTGTTTGTTTATTTAAGAGTGGTAAAATTTATGTTGTCACCACTTGTAGTTTATAACAACAATCGACATTTCTAGTGCTCCCGCGTTCTCATCTTTTCATGATTCTCTAGATTTGCGTTTTAAGTTTCTCCACGCACAGTCTAATGGTATTGTTCCTCCTGATTTACCAATTTTTACTTAAATTTTTTACTGCCTTTGTCCACATACTTGCCTAGGGGGTGATTGTTTGGCTTATCATATTTTAAAAAAAATTGTGAATAAAACTTATATATATATATATTTTTGGAGATCTAAAAGCCAATCTGAAAAATAAATTTCTGTGAAAATACTCCAAAAAGACCGTAAATTTAAGGTTGAAAAATTTTAGCTTATAAGTATAATCGAAAGCAAAAAGATAGAGGTCTATAGTCTGGAACAATATATATAGCTGCACAAACTTTTCGACAATACGCATATGGCACTAACCTTTTTTTGTTGAATGTGCACGAGAGCTTCTGTGACATTCCATTGGAGAAAGAAACAACAGCACATCACAACACATTGCATATTGCACCATAATCCATCCAAAATCTTCAATCCAAACTAATATATGCTACGTAACAGAAATCCAGGGTCCCGAACAGAACAAGTGAATCTTTTCTTTATTTCATGCCTTGATCTTTTCATTATGAGATTTTTTGAATTAATTGATTCTGTGATAATTCTTTAAAGGTATAAACGATTGAATTTACTAATACATGCTTTAGTAAAAATCAAAATGAGTAACTAAAAAACCTTAGAAAACATGTATGGGATAATTCATAATAGATGAAAAATCCCCTTCATCTTTTCGTTTCTACTCATGCTTATAAGCTAAAATTTAAATTTTTAACTTAAAAATTTGAGAAGTTGATTTTGAGTTTTTTTTCATCAAATTTTATTTTTCATCAATGGATTTTAGATCACTAAGAATATATATATGTTTATAAATATACCGTCAATCACCCCTCCTGTCCTGTAACCAGGTCTGAGATTAAACATGTGTGGTTGTGAGACACTACCTTGTCCCATGTTTGACGCTGTTGACTTTTTTATATACGTTTGACTATTCGTTTTATTCAAAAAATATATAATTATTAATTATTTTTATATTATTTTATTTATGGTTAAATATACATTTATGTATATATATATATATAACTTTACATATTTAACAAAAAAAATTAAATAAAATAAATAATCAAACATGTATAAAAAAAGTTAACGACGCTAAATATTTAGGGATCGAGGGATTACTAACTAAGAATAATAATAATTGGCGGTGCGTGAGATGGAGAGAGCTTTGGTGTTGTATATGACTCTAGTGTTATGTGTGTGTGTGTGTGGAGGGGTGAAGGTCCGCACGTTTCGGATCGGGACGAGGCACTCATCTTCTTATTGCTGCTGCTAGTTGTCCGTGACTAGGACGGGTGTAGCGTAGAGGGGGAGGGGAATCATTGAAAAAAAAAATACAAGTACGGTGGGCCCCACGGCCGCGGGCCTCGTCTTCACTCCTATTGGTGCTCCAGGCCCAGCCAGCCCTCGAAAGCGAAACGGATCCCTTCGCAATTTGCGTATGCAATTTGCACTGCACTCACCGCCGGTGGTCGCCGCTGCTTCGCCGGTGGTCGCCAAGTGGCCAGCCAGGCGAGCCACCCACCTTTCCCAACACGGAAGGGCATACGAGGTCACCGCGCTCACAAACGGGGCAGGTTTAAGGTTTACCAGATCCGGCAAGGCTGTGCCAAGGAAAAGTCGTCTCTGGCCTATATAGCTTATTCATTAGCTGCTGCCGCCCCGCAATTCTTTTTGTTTCCCCTTTCTTTTTTTTAAATGTTGCTTATTTATTCGTTCATTCAAGATTTTGGGGTGGTTTAGGCTTAGCTTTACTTAGCTGCTGCCTGCTGCTGTAAAACCGCAATTTCTTTTGTTCTCCTTTCGTTTACTATCCTGTTTTAAAATATAAGAAGGGTTAGATTGTTTAGAAAGTAGTAACATTAAAGGATCCTTATTTTTTAAAATAAAATTGATCACTACGATGGTTAATTTTTAAAATTTAAATTATTTACATACTCTTTTCAAGCACCTGGTTAGCTGAGTAATCATTGGAATGACGAGAATGGAATCATTTGAAAAAATGTTATATTGTGATAATCCTAAAATTACTTGTATACTTTAAGGAGAGAGTATTCACGTGTCCTTTTACTTATTTGTTTATTCATTTTCCATGCTCTTTAAGATTTCGAGATGGTTTTCTCGATCGGAGTCCCATTGGATCATTGCTGGTAGGATTATTATTATTATTATTATTATTATTATTATTATTATTATTATTATTATTATTATTATTATTATTATTATTATTATTATTATTATTTCTCTATCTTTCCGTGGTCCAGACGGCAGGCTGGTTTTTTATCTTCACCAGCAGCAGCAGTAGCTGGTGTGGTCTTTTTTGGACTTGATGTATGGGTTCCTGTCAGATTGCTTCTTCTATCTTCTATCGCCTTTCCGTTGTCGAGAGGTTCATGCCTATCCTCACCTTCTGTAGCTGCTGTCCACACGATCCTCAAATTGCCATGCGCACTATATACTGCCTAGTTTTATATTGTTTTGTGTCCACGTCAAACCTTAGCTACACCCGATCGATCGAGCTAGTCCCCTCCTAGTTATTATTGTAATTTGAAAATGTCAAATCTCGATCGAGAGGACGCATCTCCTGCTTAATTGCACCACACAAATTTTGTTTATGTGCTTTAGTTTCTAAAATTTTTTAAAAAACATTACATCGAATCTTTGAACACTTAAATGAAACATGAAATATATATAAAAATAAAAACTAATTGTACAGTTATGAGAAAAATCGTGAAACAAATTTTTTGAGCTTAATTAGTCCATGATTAGCCATAAATGCTACAGTAACCCACATGTACTAATGATGGATTAATTAGGCTTAAAAAATTCGTCTCGCGGTTTTTAGGCGAGCTATAAAATTCTTTTTTTATTCGTGTAAAAAAACTTTTTCCAACGTACAGTCAAACGTTCGAAGCGACACTTTAAAAATAAATTTAGCAACGAAAACTGGGCCTATGTTAACCCTGAGAAAAGGATCCTGTGATTTGACCAGGTCGTTGTAGGGTTTGTGTCATAATATATCATGTCAGTCTGTATATATGCTTCATCTGAGAACTTTGGTGCGCGTGAAGCACGCCTTGTTTTTATTTTGTCAGACGGCACAGATTGGTTGCCCAATGATTGACGGCATTTCCGTGGGCTCGAAAAACTTTGGGTGTACGAAACCATTCATAGATCCATTTCCTCTTTTGAGCAAGTCTCGTGGCACTTTTTTCTTTGTCGGTAGGCAATTAGGCACATCAGGTAGTATGATTTTGTTGGATGGAGTAATCAATATAAACCTCGTTTAGGTGATCATTTGGTCATTGGTTTTTCTGGATAACTCTGAACCATTAAACGTATAGCTATATAAAAGTAGTATTTCCTTCCCACAAATCTGCAAACTTTATTTGTGCATATCAAGTCTTCATACCTTTCCTATTTTCCAGTGATTAAAGATATTGATATTTGACAGTTGTATATCCTTATTAAAATGTATAACAGTATGCCATTTCGAGCTCAGTGTCCACAGATATAAAAACTTTTGAGTTTGTTCGAAGAGATTAAGAGTGAAAGGAAACAACTGTAAGTACAACTTATCAACAGCTATCACAAGTGATCACAACATGTCCCCCATGTACTGTTGAATAGGCACCAACTATTATACTTCTGAGGACACGTAAACAGAAAAATAACAGCCACGAAATAAACAAAACACTTATCCTTTTCTTTTGTTATCTCCACACACGGATGACCAGATAGCTCCATTGATCGATGGTGATCATGTTGATCTATTTGATCCCTTCCTTTTTCCGGTACCGTCTACTGTATTAATTCAACCACGCCGGCCTGGCGAGGAAAGCAAATATCATGCGCGCACACGCGAACATGCATCATTTATATAAAATATAATGGTTTATATGCTTTCTTTTGGGTGAGAGTATAAATAAATATGAATACGTGTACGTACCTTAAACGTAAAAGGAGCAACTACATTTGATAGTAGAAAAATATATATATATATATATATATATCTCGTGTGTATTTAGGTATGTATATGAGTATTTACAAATACATGTCCTTATATGAATACACGGTTGGTGTTCGTACTCTCGATTTTATCAACGAAATGAGGCAGATCTTCTGACTATTACAAACAAAAATAAAGAGGCCATGTGATCGATCATGCAGGGTGCATGCTCCTTTCTTTCCCAGAAAGAAAGGAAAGAAAAATCTCTTCTTTAATCTTTACTCGTTGGTTGTAAAGAGGCTCAGGCTACACTGTTTGCATACAGTAGCACTACAGATTAAATAAAGAGTGTCCAGCTCTAGAAAGCACTATACACTGTATATCACTGTACACTGCGTACGGGCATAGGAACAGATCGATAAATAACCTGCAATCCAATTGGATCGACCGATCAAGCAGATCCCATGATCGCCACATATCTAGCCATTGTGTGATTAATTGCAACCAGCCTTTGACTAGCTTATGTTGTCATGTATCCCTAGATTAACAACTTCATTTCTTCACTTAAGTTTATGTTTATAAACTAAAATTTGATATCTTTTTTAAAGTTAATTTTAGAGTATTTTTTTTATCGTATTTTATTTTTCAGCATTTAATACATCGCTGAGAACATATGGATATAAAAGTTTTGTTTATAAATTATTTTTCTTTTCTAAAATATAATATCTTGCATTAAGAAAAACAAGCTCTGATGACCCCACCACAAAAAATATCTTTGGACGGATTGGTTTAGAGTAGATACAATAGTAGGCTATAAGACAGCTATAAACATATTTTAAAGAGATTAAAGAAAAAAAATGAAGGAGGGCTGCACACGGGCTCCAAGGAAAAATGTGTGTATGATATGTGAGACCATGTATTAATGTTTTATACCTAATTATTGTATGAATTGGCTATTAGATTGACTAAAGATGAATTAGAGTTAGTAGTTAGCTATACTATTGAACTTGCTCTTACGGTTGGTAGATTGCAGTCTGTGTCAGCTACGTACCGTTGCGAAGTACTCCGTAGTAGTAATACGACGTATTATACGTACGTACGCGAATTATATAAGCACATGAGGAATATGAATGATAATTATTGCTAGCTTATCTATGTAATTGAGATAATCGATTCATCTTTTTTCTTTGCATGATTGGGATGGTTCACATGTGTTTTCCATATGCAGGAGGGAGGGAGGGCGTCCGTTCGTCCGTCGGCACGTGGCTGTAAAACGCGACGTACGTGTGGTCCTTTACATGCATATATGGACATTGGGTAGCCAGCTTATCTTGCCATGGCTTAGCTGTGACTGCCACCACCACAGCACCTGTCTCTCGGGGGTGGTTAACCTAGAGCTAAGTACTACGTACTCCCTCCGTTTCAGGATGTAAGACTTTCTGGTCTTGTCTAAATTCATATGAATGCTAATAAATCTATATATATATATATAAGTTATATATATTGAATTTAGACAAGGATAGAAATTCTTATAGGACTTACTGTACTCCCTTTGTTGAAATTCTATGGATAGAAAAGATAACTTGCTTTCAGGCTGTATACGTCCTCTTGGATGTACAGGGCGGGTTTTTAATCTATAATATATAAAAAGTTGGGTGTGATTGTTTTTGTCTAAGCATTACCTAGCTTTGTTTGTGTTGGGTTATAAAAGTTCTACATGCAATGCCTACAGATTTGCTAATAGATTCTCTCCTTAAGCACCTAATATAAGTTTTCAATGAAGATGGCATGCCTTATAATACTCGCATTTTGCTGTTATTAGTGGTACATCCATGCGATATGAATAATCTACTTTAATCGCATGTCATTAAGACATTAACATGTAAAATCTATTTTTACTACGGATTTACATGTAAGGGATTCATGAATGTATACTGTTATAGTAAGTGAAATGTGTCTCCTATATATCACTAACTTATTTCCTCTTGTCCAGGTGATTGCAACCATCGGGCTTTCAATGCCTTGGCCAACCCTTTTCCATCTTTATACCTGACCCTTTTAACCTCTTTGCAGGAGGGTCTCATTGGAGAGAATAGATAGGTAGTATGCCAACATGACAATCATTGAAATATTTCTAGATTTACTTGATTGAAACTTTTAACATTCTATTATATCTATTTAAAAATATAATATTTCTAGGTTTCTTATTATAGAATAAGAAGATGTCAACCAATTCTGTTTTAGTCACTTTAGTGGTTAATTTTTGAATTTTAAATCGATTAGATTCACTTTATAGGTATCTGATCAGCTCTAGAATCATAGAAATGATTAAATGAAAAACATAGGTATCAATGTATAAATACTTATATTATAATACAAAACTTAAATATTAGAAATACATGCGTTTTGGAACCTCGTCTGGTCCCTTTATGCATGCCAACACAGATACTAATGCTGTAATAATGACTGTACAAGTGTAATCCAATTAGAGAAGATCCAGTTGCCCCCCTTCACATGTGTACTAGTAACTGGAGTGCAGTAGTACTAGTAGCGGTAAATAGTACGGTAACTACAGCTGTACAGTACGTCTGGTACGTACGATCCACGCATGACACAGCCAATTGAGCACTACAGCCCTGGCCCACCTGTCGTACACTCGTGACAGATTTGAGCCTGTCAGCTGGGCCCCACTCACCCGGCATCTAAATCTACCGGACCTCTCATTTCGTCTCTTGGAACACTCCAGAGGCAGGGCAGCATGCCTCCATTTAAGGTGATTGGCATACTTGCAATTTGCAAATAAAATTTATTTAAGAGTAAAATTTATATATATATATTATTAGTTATCTAAAAATCTAAAATCCAATACGGAAAACTAAACTTCGATAAAATAAATTTAAAATCAGATTTAAATTTTAGCATGAGAAAAAGATGGATGCAGGTTGCTGCTAGCTGCTGGGTGATATGATGTGATGTGATGTCTGGGGTGTTCTCCCTTTTCTTCTCTTTAACAAACTTGTACTACTACCAGCAGTATTAGCATATCTGAGGAGATTAATTAGGTTCCCAGTTGGGTTTAGGAGCTGATTACTTGGTTAGATGATGTTGTCCTTGTCAAGCCTATCACTGTCAGGCACCGTGCCTGGAGGCTGCCTGTCGACTTGTGATTGGCTCTCGGTGGGGACACGTCACACTCAAGAGGGTTAATTTCTTGAGGTGACCTGTGGCAGCTGGGGACCCAACATATAGAATAGAAAAATATGGCAAGATACCACATATGGGAGGTAGAGGGAAAAGCATATTACTTTATTCTTTTATAGAAGATTTGACCCACACGGATGATATTGGTTGTTTATTGGAGGAGACGAAAAAAAGATACTATTCCAAAATTTCTCAGTACCTGGCTGAATGGAGTATATATGATCTCTCTCTCTCTGTGTATCTCTGTCTCTTTTGCTTTCATTTCTGTCATGTTTATTCTCTTTCTGGAACTGTAGGCTTCTGCTTAATCTTGTGGATTGTTTATAACCTGAAAATTTCTATCATGTGTTTTTTTCTCTTTCTGAAACTGTACACTTCTGCTTTATTATCATGTGGATTATTTATTATCACCTGAAAAAGAGAAGAGAAAACTTCTTAAAAGGGGGGAAATTAACAGCATAAAATGGCATTTAGTACATCTGACAGTTAATTTCTGGCATCTTGTTGGGTAGAAATGTGGACAGGAACTGATACTCACATGGCACCTGTTTAATTTTTTTTACTGATAGTACTACAGTACTGTGGCCTGCCTAAGAAGATGCCTGAATTGGCAGGTGACGATGTGCATACCAGCTGTAGTGATGGTCCCAACCACCAACCAGTAGGGAGAGGGCATGTACATTGCATTGCCAGTTGTTGCACCTCATTTTCACTGTGAACTTTTATTTTCTTTCTCATATACTGCAACGTATGTACTATTTATTCCCTACTAGCTAAAGCTTTTGCATGCTCGACAAAAGGCAAAGTAACAAATGCTTTCTTCTTTCTATTTGTTTTTCCTTTGGGAATATTAATAGACTGGACCTCCACTCTGTGTTGATGATCTGGTTCAGCAAGAAGAGGTTGGACACCTGCGTATATCCTAAGACATTTTGTAATTTGCCGAAAAGCTAACATTCAATAACATGCCGTATCAATTATTTCAGAATTTTTTTAGTTAAGTGAAATATTTCTTCAACAAGTGAGTTGTTTTCGAGCGTATTAATTAGTATTTTGGCTTTATAAAAGGTGCTAGCTAGTCGTGCACTGCGATTTGAAACCGAGCTAGCAAACTGGTGATTTATACCCCCTTCATTTCATAATGTAAAATGTTTGACTTTTCTACTTGCAACGTTTGATCATTTGTCTTATTAAAAAATCATTTAAAATAGATCTTCTCTTTATATTAGTTATCACTCCAATAAAACATCCATATTACACACTCTATATATATTCTATTAATATTTTGTAACCATCTTCTCTTATATTGTTATTGCTCTCTCTTCTTAAAATTGGATGCATAGATATTGAGTGAGGAGCGAGAACATCAAAATATGAAGTATTCTTTCCAATATGGGTCATCATCTATTTTTAGAGGATGAGATGGAATATATATATGTTGGAGATGCTCTAAGGCTGTGTATCTGATCGACACCTTTTGGGACCCTAAACATTGATTCACACACTGTGATTGGATATGATTTAACATATTGTGCATTAGCCTGGTCTAATTAGCTAGTACCAATGTCGTGCATAATTTTTTTTTCTTTTGGGCTCTAACTAAAGTGGGAAATTGAATCATACATGGAATTTTTTCTGGGTGGGGCCAACCACCCCGAAATGGAAATCAGCTGGGTCCCCCAATAATTGTGCCATAATAAAAATTGTGGCTGTGCTGTACATAGGTTCTCCATTGGAGGGAACTGATGGGCCAACCCTAGCTAGTTTTGCATCTTCACCTTTTGTTTTGCATCTTTCTTCTTTACTTGCTGTCAATGTAACAAAAAGGGATAAGATACCTCTGCCTCAATCCTTTTAACAGTTCCTTGGCTCCATTGCTATAGCCCACACTTCCTTAATTTCCTGTACTATGCATCCATCATAAATTAATAGAATGATATATTAATTAATTCTATACCGAGTGATCGATTGGGTCTACTACAGTATGTGTATCAAGAGGCATTGCTTGGCAATTAATAAGTTGTATCATGATAATCTTGTTTAGTGTAAATGATTTTAGAAGCTCGGAGTTTAATTTGGTAAACTAATTTTCTTTTAACCCATGTTAGGAAGGCTGAAGTCGTTACTTTTGAGACCACTGGAGAGAGTGGGTTGGATAATCTATTTTGTTTCGTTTTTAATTTAATAAATTCGGGATGGGCTGTTTCTCTTGTTGCCGACACCCATCGTAAGTGTATATTACTCCATTCATCCCATTATATAAAACATAACTATTTTTTTCTAATAACATAAAGCGTACATGCACTAACTAACACACACTTCATCATAAGAACGTCTAACCACATTATATGCATACATATATGCACCTAGGTAATCAAAGCGAGATAGTTATAACTCCTCTTGATTTTTTATCAGTGATAGTCGCGTCTTATATAATGGGACGGAGGGAATAGAGATGAAAATACAACCGGCCAATCAATCAACACGAGCTATGAGCTGCTGTCAAGACATTGGCCGGGTAGCAACCAATCACAGTTGCACACGCGTATTGGTATTTGGTAGTATCTTATTCTCTCCAAGTCTTGTCACAAAGAATCACCGTTGATAGCAATATTGATATGTACTGTCTCAGATTAAGCCTTGTGCCATGTACTGATTCCTTTTGTTTATCCCATGTTAGTTTTACTTTAGATGTCAATTCAACCTTTGCTAAGCTAATCTCTTAAGTAATGCCATGAAAATTGTAACTAAAATGGTAGCATAAACGTTTTCTAGCTTTTTTTTTGTTTTGTTTTGAAAAGTTCACCCACACTGCCAGACCTGGGAGAAATGCTCTGAGCTGCATGGTATATTTTCTGTCAGTCCCACGGGTCCACCCTATAGAAAGAACAATTTTTCCATGATATTTTTTCTGTTGATTATTTACGTGGATGAACCTACATGAATAACTTTTCTGACACTAAAACATATTTTTCTCGTGGTTTCTTTTCACTTATGCCTACGTTTATAATTAAGCCAAAATTTAATTTTTCATCCTTAAATATGAAATTGCTTTGAGGTTTTTTTAATCATAGTTTATTTTTTATTTACTTTTAAATCATTAAAAATATAAATATATAATTTTTTTCGTTTGTACATGTTCCGTTTAGTTTTTCTCCCAAAAAAACCAAACAATGCCCTCTTGCTAGTGTTATGGGGGGAGAGAGTTCCCTCACCTGAATGATTTCCCAATATAGATCTTGATGATCCTATGCTTAATTAGTAAGCCGCCCAACAATCAAATACAATTAATCAAATATTTTGTATTGTATTCAAACGAACCAAATTTAGTCAAAATTTGTACAAATCAAGTGACGAAACCGGGAAGCCCGTGTTTCCTTCCACATGTGGCGAGCATTGACCTTCCCGTTTCGGGTAGGATCGTGCATCGTTTTCCGTTCACGGCAACTGTGCATGTGCCGAAAACGGCAACTCGGCAATTAGCTGCTTAATTACCCCCATTTTCTCCACTGTTCGATCCAACTGTGAATTGATCGATCGATTAATTCCCTTTTTTTTTAAAAAATTCCAAGTGGTTGTTTGCATGCCCACGTACGCAAACAAAAATGCATACATACTATTGCTGTGATTTTAAATTAATTAATTAATTGATTGCTACTTTGAAGTTGTGTTTTTGTCTCGCAGTTTACGACGCTGCAATTAAGTCATTAGCATACGTGTACTTTGTGAACAGTTTTCTGCTAGTGACTCTTACTGCTATGCTCAGGTAAGCATCGCCCGCGTAAAGATGAGACTGATTGTTTCGATTTTCTATGAAAAAAAGTCAAACAACATACTTGTAAATAAAAATAATTTTTGAATAAAATTTTTATATACATGTTTATATCTATTTAAATAGTAAGGGTAGAAAATAAATTATGATGAAAAATCCTAAAGTCTACTCAAATTGTAAGATCGAAGATGCAAATTTTGACTCATAAACATAAGTAGAAGCGAAAAGACGAAGGTGGCAATAAGGATGCATGCGGGAGAATAATATAGTGCCTTTGTCAGCCTGATATGGATGGTTTTCTCTTTTTTTTCCAAGATAGCTGAACATAGGGACAATATTCTTTTTTGTGAAAAGTTTACCAACAAATTAAAACTAACATGTGAACAGTAAGGATTAATTGGAACTGAAATACTCGTTGATAAATAGTATTGTGTTTGACCTACAATTATTACTTGAGGGTGTACGAAACCAAAACAGTTTCTAACCGGCGGGTGGCCATGATGAAATAATTCTTTGTTGATTTTATATGCCAAACCTAATTTAAATAAGTTTGGTTAACAATGAGCTAGCTAGTCAAATTACAACTGTATTTGCATACAGAATCATATTAGCATATCCATATTTCAATGAGCTTTCAAAAGATGTTGATTTTAAGCTATTAAAACTAAATTCGTGAGCAATAAATTATAAACGATTAATTTAGAGCCATTTCTAAAGTAAATTAATATATTCTATTAAAAATTGTGGAGTTTGATTTCAATTAATATTCACCATCTCCAATACAACTATTAGTTTGGTTAGATTTACAATATGGTATAACAAGTATTATATTTCAATGATATTCTCTCTCTATATATACCAATAAAAAACATGAGTCCAAATTGTTGTAATAAGCATAGGTTTGATATATTGTATATATCTTTGCAGCTGCTTTGTCTTAGCCATACAATATGAGATTTATAATTGGATCCATATCCTTGAATCACTCGTAGAAATTTGCACATTATTTCCCTCTGCAGTACCCTTTCATTTGATTGTCATCCAAACGCTTCTTCCCTGTCCAACAAATAGTTTGTCCTAATTGCATATATGTTACCCATCTAGTCCAATTAAATAAATTAATTGCACATATGTATTAAAACTAGAGTGTTTAATAGGTACTAGCTTTGAAGTGAGCCGTGCCCATATCTATAAGGGATTCTTGAGATAAATTTAATTTGACCCAAATTCATCCCTAGAATTCTTAGTTACATTTAAGGATAGAGTAGTATAAGTGCAGGTTCGAAAGCTTATATGCTTGACCAATAATTGTTGCTTATGTTTCATATTCGATCGACTGAATATATCATGTGCAGCATCACGTGTCCTAAACCCTAGTTAACTGTGGCATCTTTTTGGCGTACCTGTACAGCATATTTCTTCTAGAACAGCATGGTCCATCAATTACTTTATGTGTGACTATAAATCATGCATGCATTTTTAATGAATAAACAGGAGTATACATACATGCAACTTAGCTAGCTTATGGGGCCAGTCTTTTGGCTTATTCGAGTAATAAGCGAAACGACACATTTGTAAACAAAAAATAATTTATGAATAAATCATTTATATATGTGTTTTTAGCGATATGAAAGTTAAGATTAAAAAATAAACTGTGATGAAAAAACCTCAAAATCAACTCTAACTCTTAAGTTTAAGGTATATGCGAAAAAGATAAGTGTGTGTACGTATATCTCCGTCCATTTCAGTCCTGCATAGATTTGTGCATTGGTTGATGTATACTATTTATATATGTATTAGATTTACTATCATCCATTTAAATTTAGATAAAACTAGAAATTTTACATTGTGAAATAGAGGGAATATGTAGTATAGAATTCAGAGAAAAGTATAAACCGCACGCTTTATATAACTTCCAAGACATGTATTTCTTGGTGTGTACATGTGTGCATATATCGATATATTAAAATTAGCTACGTGTTCTGCATTTTTGCCCATCTAATGAGAATTTTGAATTTTCAGGCTCTCGGCACCCTTCTAGTGATAATTAAATCCTACTAGCTACATCATCTAGTAAACTTGTAACAAGACGAGATGTAGTATATTCATATATCCTATACGTGCTCGAAGACTACTAAAAATATTTCATGCATCAGGAGGTTGAGTTAAATTATATTTATATGTATATGTATATTAGTATAGTTTTGTCAAAGCTAGCTAGCTAAAGCTAGTTAGTAGTAATGTCGTTGAAGAAATGGTAATAATGTATATTCCCTTCTGTTGTAAAATACAAGTATTTTTTAATTCAAATTTTGCACTATAATATAAGAATTTATGTACCAATTTCTATAATTCTAGTCATTCTAATGATGTCAGAGCCAATCGAAAGCTTATAAAGAGGATATCTAATCAATTCAAAACTCAAATATAATCCTTGATTACTAAAGTGGCAAAATGAATATTTTGATATCTTCTTAGTCTATGTTAAATAACCTAAAAATACTTATATTTTGGTATACATAACTCATAAGCAACAAACATCTTGCAATTGGTTGCATGCATGATCGTCCTTTCCCTTTTTTTTTTTTACTTTTTGGTGGGGAAAGAGCAAGTGGTTGAATGCTGGCCATGATGCTTTTTATGTATATAAGCACCATGCGACCAAATGGGTCATCAAGTAAAGTCAGCATGTGGCGATCACCCAAATGGCACAATATAATAACAACACACACATATATAAATTCATAATTTCTTGTTGATAAAACCGTACGTACGTGGCACATACATGAATCCATCGATCGAGGGAGAGAAGATTATATTTAAATTTACATCAGTGTCATGCATATGCATATGGATCCCTAAATGTTTAACATCATTAACTTTTTAATACACATTTGACTATTCATCTTATTCATTTTTTCTAAAATATGTAAAGCTATATATATGCATAAAAGTATATTTAAAAATAAATAAAATGGTATAAAAAATATAATAATTATGTAAATTTTTTAAATAAGACGAATAATCAGATGTGTATAAAAAAGTCAACTGCATCGACCCTTTAGGACGGAGGCGGTATATATCACCAGGCAACTAGCTCCTTAATTAATCTTTTAATTTGCTACTTGGATATATATATAAACAATTCCATGCATGTTTAATTTATGTGTGCATCACGATTCGTGCATTGTGAATTTGTGATCAAGTGGTTGGGTGAAAGAATCGATTGGGCAGCGGCAGGAAACCTAGGCCGGCCTAGATAACTCCGACGCGTACTACGTTGGATCGATCAACCTGGCCATATGGACCGTTAGATCGATCGATGTGAGCCACTTGATTACATATATATCAACCGAGCTCTCCAATAATTTAATTAAACAGCGCACATATACGTAATCTCTCCGGGTTTATAATAATTTTTGTTGTTTTGAGCCTGATTGATGTTAAATTTTTAGAACTCTGACTGTAAATAAACTTTTAAAATATTCGCTTTTTTTGAATTTTCACCGGGGGGAGAGATTCCCCACCTGCATTTAATCCGTTCTAAAATATTCGCTTTAAGATCATGGAGAGTTGGAGACCATATATGGAAGTCATTAATAAAACTTACTTCAGTGAAATTATATATGTGTTGATATTTCTATGCATATATATATATATATATATATATATATAGACACACACATATGATAAAAAGTAGTGGTCAAACTAACTTGTTTTAAGACCATGTTATTGTTCAAAATATACTATTTCCATATCATATTATAAGATTTTTTTAGTCTTTCTTATATATGTCTAAGATTCATTATTATTTATATGAATCTAACAATGCTAGAAAGTCTTATATGTTTGTGTGTCTTTAGTGTAATCAGAAATCGAGAGGAAAATATTTCCAGCTTATCATCCGTATATATGTATATATATCTTGATAAGTACGTAGATCATGAATGGACGGCGGAGATGCGTCATGTGGTCCGGGCAAATTAGGCCACGCGCGTGCTCCTCGTGGTCCGTTACTAAAAAACAAATTAATTAACACGCATTTACTAAGGAAAAACCAAATTAATTAATTTGCATATATATGATAAGATATTATATATATAGTCCCTACTTGCAGCTAATAAAGTATGCGTTTAGTATGTAGCTAGGAGAGGTCCACGTCACTACTGTGGCTAATTTAATCGCCATCGACGCAACATGGCTCTATTTTTTCCTTTCTAGGCTGCTCTCTGTGTTTTTAAGTATATGGGGGTGATTGTTTGGTTTTATATGTAAATAAAAAATAATCTAGAAATAAAATGTTTATTTATATTCTTAGCGATATAAAAGTCAATGCTGAAAAATAAAACTTCTGTAAAAGTACCAAAATTAACTCTAAATTTAAAGTTAAAAATATATAGTTTGGCTTATAAATATAAACAGATGCGAAAAGATATGGATGTTATATTTCTAATGTGTAGTGGTACGTACGGATGGATGCCTTAATTTTTCTGTGTACGATCTACTCCATACTGTTCCTTACAGGAGTTGATGATCTGCTCCTTCCTATTCCTTAACATGAGTGATTGAGTTCATTGTATGTCTCCAAAGCTTTATGGGCACTCTATTTAGCATCCCCATTAATTAATGTATGAAAATAAGTCTCCAAAATGGCTGTATGCTTTGCTAGCTTATCCATGCTAGCAAAACTATGTATGAGTATCAGTTAATTGATGCATGCATGTCCCAAGGTGTTTTTAGAGGGTGAATTTATTGACAAAATCTAATAACTCAGTTTTTCTTTGTTGCTATGTTGGTGACTATTTCATTGTAGTTTCTACTAGGAAAGTAAGACCATGTTTAGTTTGTGAAAAGAAATTTTTAGGTATCATATCAGATGTTTAACCGGATATCGAAAGGAGTTTTTGACACGAATGAAAAAACGAATTTTATAACTCGCCTGGAAACCACGAGACAAATCTTTTGAGTCTAATTAATCAATTATTAGCACATGTGAGTTATTGTAGCACTTATGACTAATCATGCATTAATTAGGCTCAAAAGATTCGTCTCACGATTTTTTCTCTAAATGCGTAATTAGTTTTTATCTATGTTTAATGTTCCATTTAGGTGTCCAAAGATACGATACGATGTTTTTGAGAAAAAAAATTTGAGAACTAAAGGATATATATATATATGCGCATTAGTAACAAAAAGGTCAACAATTTGAATGTCAACATGTGTACCCCACTAATCAAACTTGATGAGATGACCATCGATATGTCAAAAGAGAGCCTTTTCTGGTGGTCATGTCACCTTGTGTAAACATCTAGTAGTAGGATGGTAATGTTGTGGTGTCAAATACCCTTAGGAGTTAGGAGTGAAAATGGATGGGACATTATCTGATTCGCTCCAAATTTAATCGGAATGTGGATATGGTAGGTGTTTTTTGAAATCCATGGACATGGATAGTGTGGTGCAGAGATGCAAATGTAATGTTGCAAAAAATTTAAATGATGTTGAATAATATTAAGTATTTTGGCTGGATTATCCCATATTCCCGTTTGCTTTTTGGTGGATAATCCGATTTGTTTTGCCCACCAAATCACTAATTGTCTGCTCTTCCATGAAATTAATAAACTAAATGACACAATCTACAAATGTAATCCATAAAAACAACTTGTATATCTCGCATCTCACGTCTCAACTCTTCTCAGTCTCTCTCACTTGTGCATCTCACGGTGCCATTACTGCTTACAATTGATACTAGAGATTATGTTCAGATGTTGTATGTTACTGTGTTGTTGCCAGTTATACTACTAATTTAATATTGCATCGATCCTATACATATATATATATATATGTCAATTTTAATTTATTTAAAAATATGGGGTAGGATATGACTTGACCACTATCTGAACAAATCTGCTTTGTTTTCACTCATAAATAGCCTTATCGCCTCCTAACACAAATATTTCTAAATTCCTATATTATTTCATTATGAATATAAGTAACTAAATATGAATTTTCACCTCATTTTCTATGTTGTCCTTTCCATGTGTCACTCTCATGAATAAATATCACATATTTTTCGTGTGCTATAAATGATGGTATCAAACCAATTAAGGTTTTTTCAATGAGCTTTTTTACTATCCTGAAAAGTACCTTAAGTATCAGAAATTTTAATGGGTACCACACTTTTTACACTAAAAAAGGTGTTACCTTGAGGTATTTTTTCAAATATGGTAAAAAAACTCTTTTTCAATATAGTTTTTTTTTCCTGCAGGGAGGGGGGGTACTTTTGTAGAGTTTGAAACTGCCATAACAAAATTCCACAAAATTCATCTATCTCAAACGAGGCTTTAATTCGATCTATTTTATCACTCTTTGCAAATAAATCCAAAACATCTAATTTGGAAACCGAACCAAACCTCGGAAGCACCTATATTTTGAAACAGAAAGAACATGTTCTCAACCTACATATGGGCATAAATCTAAACACAAAATCATATTTAAGTCAAAAGGGGTAGCAACAGATTCAAAGAACTACTAGGACCACGTTCGGCTATCGTGATAAGTTAACTTATCTCTTTCGTTTTTTACGCGCACGCTTCCTGAACTGTTAACGGTGTATTTTTTAAAAAAATTTCTATAGAAAAATTGTTTAAAAATCATATTAATTTATTTTATATTTTTTAATAATATATAATTAATTAATTATATATTAATCTATTAACACGAAAAAGTTAACTTATCACCCTTTTCCCGAACGGGGCATAGGAGCAGTGCCTCACATATGATGGATGCAACACTTGTACACCTAGCTACACTTGGGCCCACTGTCAGGAAAGATATTTTTGAGCTACTCTTAGCCCAGCAGAGGAGGCATCCAGCAGAAATGAGAGACGAGAGAGAGAGAGGGATCAAAAAATAAAAAAATAAAAAATATAAATATAAATAAAAATAAAAAAGGAGGCGCCCAAATCGGGAAGGATTTTAAGGATAACCGGGTCCTTCCCGCGGCCCCGCCTTCTATATATATACCCCGCCTCCTCCTCCTCCCACCCTGCACCCGCCACCGCTCGCCGGCGCCGGAGACGACGCCCACCCACCCACCGTCATCACCATCACCTCCTCTGCTCTCGAAACTCCCCGGCCCCCGGTGGTGGAGGGGTGAATTGTTGTATTGTTGAGTTCCCCGGTGGCTCGGTGATTCGTTGGTGAGGTGGTGGGGGATCGCATCGATCGGGCGGGCGGTGTGGCAGGGATGTTCGTCAAGGACTGGGACTGAGGCTGCGATCGGCGCCGGGGCTAAATGTACCGCAAGAACGAGTCGGCCCTCTCCTGCTTCTACCTCTTCCTCCTCTGGTTCTTCTTCTTGAAGTAGACGTCACGCCCCGGGGCATCACGCGAGCGCGAGCGGCGGCGGCCGTCGTTCGGATTGAGGCTCTAGCTTGTTGTTGTTCGAGCTGAGCTGCTGCTGCTGCTGCTGCTGTGGAGATTTTTTTTGGTTTGGTTCTTGGTTGGGCGGTCGATCGATCGTGAGGTGTTCGATTGATTGCTTGGCCTGCTTTTGGTGCGTGATGGACCTGGATCTGAACGTGGCGGACGGGGTGCCGGAGAAGCAGGAGACGGCGGAGCGGAGCGATTCCGGCACGTCGGAGTCGTCGGTGCTCAACGCGGAGGCGTCCGGCGGCGGGGGCGCCGCGGCCACGCCCGCGGAGGAGGGGTCCAGCTCGACGCCGCCGCCGCCGCCCCCGGCGGTGCTCGAGTTCAGCATCCTGAGGGGCTCCGCTTCGGCCGAGGGCGAGAACGACGTGGCCGGCGGCGGCGACGACGACGACGACGTGGAGGAGGCCACCCCCTCGCCCCCGCCGCACCAGCAGCTCGTCACCCGGGAGCTCTTCCCGGCCGCCGCGGCCTCGCCGCGGCCGGCGCCGCAGCATTGGGCGGAGCTCGGGTTCCTCCGCCCGGAGCCGCCGCGCCCGCAGCCGGACATCCGAGTCCTCGCCCACGCGCCTCCTCCGGCGCCGCCGCCTCCTCAGCCGCAGGCGGCCAAGAAGAGCCGGCGCGGGCCGCGCTCCCGCAGCTCGCAGTACCGCGGCGTCACCTTCTACCGCCGCACCGGCCGCTGGGAGTCCCACATCTGGGACTGCGGCAAGCAAGTCTACCTAGGTGAGCAAACAAACCACATCTCATCTTCTCACTCAACACCGACGCGATCTCGCGCCATGAACAATCTAACAAACGCATCATGCCATGTTCCCAAACGACGCAGGTGGATTCGACACCGCTCACGCAGCTGCAAGGTAAGAGGACCAAGCTGTTCGTCACTGGAGCTCGCCGTGCTGTCGCCATGAAGAGGAAGGAGATTGACGGGATGAGATGTGCTGCAGGGCGTACGACAGAGCGGCGATCAAGTTCAGGGGGGTGGAGGCGGACATCAACTTCAACCTGAGCGACTACGAGGAGGACATGAAGCAGATGAAGAGCCTGTCCAAGGAGGAGTTCGTCCACGTGCTCCGGCGGCAGAGCACCGGCTTCTCCCGCGGCAGCTCCAAGTACAGGGGCGTCACCCTCCACAAGTGCGGCCGCTGGGAGGCGCGCATGGGACAGTTCCTCGGCAAGAAGTAAGAACACCACCACACACTCTCCTCCTCTTCTTCTTCCTCCTTCCATTTCCATCTACTTTGTGCTTCTTGTTTGTGATTGTCATATCAAAATCATCATTTGGTAGAGATCATTAAGCATGTCCATTTTTTATTAGGGATGATCATTCAAGTAGCTAGGAATCTGATTAGATGCAGCTAAGAGTTGAGTTAGCTAGACAAATTAGGCAGTGGATAGGGAAATTCCTCACCGGTGGGAACGCCATGCTTGGCTGCAGGTACATATATCTTGGGCTATTCGACAGCGAAGTAGAGGCTGCAAGGTTATCATCTTGGATTCTCTTCTGTTCTCTTGTACAATTGATGCAAACAAAACCAAAACCAAACAAAAAAAAAATCTTTTTTTCTTAATTTTACTTCTTGTTTGATTTTCCGAAGGACCTTGTACCGACTCGAATCTCCTCTCTCTTTCTTTCTTTTTTTGTTTTTCTCTTCTTTTTTTCCTCTTCTTTTCTTGCTTCAACATCAGGGCTTACGATAAGGCTGCGATCAAATGCAATGGCAGAGAGGCTGTCACCAACTTCGAGCCCAGCACATATGATGGGGAGATGCCTACTGATGCTGCTGTTCAAGGTAACATGCGTGCTGAATCTGAATATCTGATTGATTTTTTTTTCTCTTCAGTCTGTTACTAATTAAACTAGCTGATGATCTGAAGAGATTTAGTTAAAGCCGGAATATAATTGTGATTTTATTTTTTTGTAGAAGCCGATGTGAATCTAAACCTGAGCATATCTCAGCCAGCTTCACAGCAGAGCCCCAAGCGGGATAGCAGCTCCCTCGGCCTTCAAATCCACCATGGATCATTTGAAGGTTCTGAATTTAAGAGAGCAAAGGCAAGTTGCAAATCTAGTGAAATTCCTCTCATGGATCATCTCTGTCTGCATGTCAATCAAGTAGCGTTACTGTGAAAGAAACACAAAAACATAAATAATCAAGATCGCTTTCACCGTGGTAGCGACTCAAGTATGATGTGCTATCTGCATATGTAGTCTTCTCCGTAGTACACTTCATAGACCCCATATCTATGGCTACCGTCTAAATTTCATTTCTCTATTGTCTGACCCACCATATGTACAAAATTGCATAAATTTCGTCAAATAGTTGCAAGTTTCTCTTTTCTATCCGATTACGACGTAGGAGCAGACATGCCTACATATACATCTTTTTCGTGAAAACTGGAAATGATCTTTAGAATCACTGTTTAGTTGATATTTCAACTGAAAAAACTTGTTAATTGCTGTGCAGAATGATGCTCCCTCTGAACTTGCTAGCCGCCCTCATCAGTTCCCTCTTCTGACCGAGCATCCGCCAATCTGGACTGCACAACCTCATCCCCTGTTCCCGAATAATGAGGTGAAAATCTCGTAGCTGTCAACATTGCACTTAGCTACATCCACTTGCATTTCTTGTGTGGCTAGTTCAAGTGTTACATCAATGTGCTTTAATGCCTGGCACAAGTTTCATATGTAGGATCTTGAATTTTCAGAAAAGGCCTAATTAGGGTAGCAGTACTAGTCTAACTTCTAAGCATTATAAATATGTTTGATTTTTTCTCCAAAAGGAACTTCCTAGAGAGTTGACGATTTCGTGCTACGCTTTTATATTAGTTAGTCCAGCTGTTCCTTTCATCATGCCAATATCTTATATAATTAGTGTCGGCTGCTATTCAAAACACCCCACTGGGAGAGACAAAAATAAAGAAGAAAAGCTCTGCCATACTGTTACTATTATTCAGAATTGTACATTACAAAATTTGGGTTAGACTGTTTTGCCGTTAGACATCTGGACCTGGGAGTTCTGTTCAAATTTACCTCTGAGACATCAAGGATAGCTTCACTTACGTCCTTCTCTTATTTTCCTTGGACGGAAAGGTGACCTCGACGTCTACTCTGTAGCGTAGTCCAGCTTTCTGTCCGATTGAAATCGTAGCAAATCCGGTCCGATGATCACATTTTTCCAAAGAAAAAGACAATATAATTGTTCTTGATGATATCTACACCTGTGTCGTGATGGATGGATAAGCAATATAATTAAGCACGCTAAGCAAAGTACAACTGTTCACTGTTGATGATGCAGGATGCATCCAGATCATCAGATGAGAAGAGGAAGCAAGAGGGGCCTGGTGTTCCCAGCTGGGCATGGAAGCAGGTGAGCCAGCATCATCATCATCATCCTGCTGCTGCTCCTCCTCCAAAGCTGCCATTGCCGTTCTTCTCGTCGTCGTCGTCGTCGCCGTCGTCCGCTGCAGCATCATCAGGATTCTCCAAAGCCACCACGACAGGAGCTGCCCACACTGCCTCCCTCCGGTTCGACCCGACGGCGCCGTCGTCTTCGTCGTCAAGCCGCCATCACCACCACCACCATCGTCAATGATAAACAAGGAAGAAAAGAAGCCATCGCCACTGTAAATTTGCCGGGAAGCTGGCATTTTTTTTTCCTTGGCCCTCGCCGGCGTTCCAACGTTTTCGTCTTTTGCGCCGGCGGGCCGGCCGGGTGGTTTCTTGTAGTGATTAATTAATTGGGGATTCATGACTGTATTTGCATCCAATGCATCATAAAACGCCCAAAATGTTCCAAATACCCCTAGTCTCTTTGCACCTGATCTCAGAAAACAAATTAAACTGACCTGAGATTGATCCATACATTGTTGTAGACAATTTGTTACATTAATTACAGTACAGGCATCATCAGATAATTGACCACACCTTCAATTTGCTTACTTTATAGTATTTGTGGACAAGAAAAAATATTTTAATGCTTTGCAAGAACAGGGGGAATTATTCAAGTTACTTTCTTGGCTGTCACTTGGTGTTGTTGTCCTTTCTTAGATTGGTGCCAGCTACCAAGTTGCTTCTAGCAAACACTGTTTGTTTGTTCTTTCTGCACTGTGCCAAGATTTGGCCGTAATGGACAGGGAAGCATTTGGTACATGTAAGAATATATGCATGTCTCTTACTCGTACAGTTCATTTGGAACCACACGGTTTTTCTTTTATTTGTGTCCTATAGATTATATTGTCTGGCAGAAAGCTTTCACTCTCACTCGCTGATGGTTACTGAGTTAAATTTGCGAAAAGAACAGAGGAAAATTCAGGCAGATTGCTACAGTGCATGGGTAGAAAAATCTGCAAACGACAAGAAGACAGTGAAAAGAAAACACAGTAGAACAATTGGGACAGAGTTGTGCTCAAATTCAGACAGGTCAAGAGACAAACAGGCAAGCTACTCTCCTGTCCCACAATATAACTACTTTGAGAGTTTTTCATTGGTTTATTCTCTGTCTTTTGTGCTCGTGCTTCATAAACCATTAAACACGTACTTTTTGTAAAAAAAATTATACAAAATTTAATCAATCCCACCTTTCTAAAGTAGATTTTTAACTTTGTAATATTTGTTTTTATCATTTATAACATTAAATAGCTATAAAAAGTAGATAATCTTTTATTTTTCATCTTTGATCTACGCAAATACACATCATAAGAAGAGATGAATTGATCAAATAAGAATAATTTATGATTAGTTGAGATGATAAAACATGTAAACAAACTAAGCAATAAATTGTCATGATTGGTCAAGATAATTGAACAAACTAAAGAGTTGTTATATGTTAAAATAAAATTTAAACCATAAAAATTGATATACTTTGGACCGGATGACTGCCGCGTTCGGCACCGCCTTTAAGATACCTAAGCCCCTCGTTTTCTATGCGCATATTTTCTGAACTGATAAACGGTGTTTTTCTAGTGAAAATTTTTTATAGAAAAGTTGTTTTAAAGAATCATATTAATATATTTCATATTTTTTATAATTAATTAATCATATACTAATATATTAGTATGTTTTCTGCCAGATAACCGACCCACACTGTAACCGACCCACACTGCACGCGGCCCTAGTAGAGTAGAGCAATAGAATCTGGGTGTGACCAAGGGAATATAACTGATGCAACGGTGCGACGTCGTCTGCTGTTACGTCGATGAGATGAGATGCTGCTCCTGCTGCTTATGTGACTTGTGAGGTGAAGTACTTCTCTCCATTTTTTTTTGGTTCGTTGGATATTCGCCGGTGAAATTACCCGACGGAATGCAGCTGTCGGCATCGGGGTCACCCGGCGGCCAAAAGTTGGTGCAAAACATCAAAGAAAAGAATCCGTCACGTGAAGGGACCTAAACCTGCATGCAGTTATATCTTTGGCGGCATGCACTAAATGGAAAGACGCCTGATGTAATGGAAAAAAAAAAAGGTAATTTTAGGATGTGAGGTGGGCTCGACTTAACCGGTTAGGTTTTTTAGGTGAAACTTGTTCATTCAGGTTTAAATTATGGGTTAACGTTCATATTTACCGCAAGTTATTATTTTGGTAATAGATTTATATCAATTGATATCAAGGCATCGTGGTAACTTTGTCGATCTTATAATATGGCTAGCCTAATATCTGAAGATGTTTGTCGAGATAAGTTGTATGTGTGTGCGTTCATAACAATGAGTAAACATTATGAGTGTTCGTATTTGTATTATGTTTCGTTAAACAAATTAATTTTAGATTGAAATTACATACAGATGCTTGCTTTGTATTTTTTTAATTGAATGGTATCCGCTCTATTCTAAAAGAAACTATTTTGGACAAAACGAATATATTGTAGCCAGATATTTTGGCTTGAAAATGTTTAACGTCGTACAAATCTAAAATAATTTACCATATAAATGGGAGAAACACGTGAGCAACATGAATTAAGAGGTGAATCTTATAACCAACGTAAATTAGAAGGAAATACTTACAACAAATCGGACTATCTTAATATATACTCGGATATAACATTTGGGTTGGGGTTTTGTAATTTCTCCAAAAGAAATGAACATATCGCCGCGAAGTACATAGCAAAATACACCAGCAAAACCTTAAATAGTAAATGCATCTCGTGACAGTAAACCGATGAAACGTTAGTAGCCGGTGCACTGTGCATTAAATAGTGCATCTATACGTGTTGAGATAGATTCCCTCTTGGATTGTGAATGACTGTATCAAGAAACGTGTGAGCTTGCTTGTATATACTGTCTTTCTCCGTTCCATATTATAAGTACAATAGAAATTTTCTAAATTTATTTATAGATAAATATATAAATTTATATATGTGTCTAAATTCATTAGCATCTATATAAATCTAGACAATGCTAGAAAAGCTTACATTAGAAACGGATAGAATATATATATATTCTTCCATCCAATTGGCATAATTATTTGATGCGAATATATATAAGATGGTGCCCAGCTCAATGTACATTGCATTCATGCAATTAGGCCGGTAAGCACCTTTTTAACATTATTTCAACATTCAAACTTTGCAATCTCTACCAATGATGATAACCAACTCTTAGTGATATGTATATATGTTAATTCAGCTGACAGAAAAAATAAATAAAACTGTTCTGATGTAATCTTCCTATTATAATGGTCATTAACAGCATTTTTTTAATAGAATAAGCTTGAAGATTCAGTTTTTAAGACCAGACCTTATAAAAAAACAAAGGAGGTGTACTAGAGAGGACCAATAATGCTAGCAAAACTGTTGCTTATGTTGAACATGCATCCATGCATTGGTACTAGCTAGATCTACTGGCACCCTCCAGTCTCATTGCTCCCTTTCCTTTAATTTTGTTTACTTGCTTCCATGTAAATGCCTCTGAATTTGTTTACAAGGCACAAACACTGTAGCACAAGTTGGCAACTTAATTTGTTTGTTGCTTCAATCAGTAGAACCAAAGGTGGTTCACATATATAATTTACTAGCTAGGGAAGAACCATGCAACCTGAGATCTGGAAATGTCAAGAATATGGTATAGCTTAGTGATTCAGGATGCTTATGCATATGCAACTTAATTAATTACCTAATTTGCTCTCAACAGAAGCATACTAAGTCTTTTGGTTTATTTTTACAAAAAAAAAATACTAGTTAATTTAGGTTTTATACCATACACAATGATTTTTTAATTAAACAAACTGAGTTCTAATTTGACCAAGAGTTAACTTTCTAGGTTTACAACATATTATATATCTGTTGTGTTGTACAAGATCATCTCTTGCTAGCTAGAACATAGCTAGTGGCTCCAATTATATGTGAACATCAAGAAAAAAGAATACTAGATATCATTTTCATAAGGAGTAATCATTCATGGTAGCCAACACCTCTGGGCAGCATAGAATACAGAGAGTACTTTCTGAATGGCAATGAGAACTTGTCGTACAGGTGTCGACGTGTAACATTGTAGTTTTGTTGGTGCCTCCCCAGATGAGATTGTTAGACAAATTATTGATTATTCCTTCCTTGAAAGGATGCATGATACCTCAAAATATTCAAACAACAGCTCCATTAGATCACCGACAAATTAACGACCATCTGGTCAGGTAACGTACCATGGAAAAGATAACCAAGAACACTGAAAGGACAACCACCCATAGCCATAGGCAACACCAAGACACCACAACCCCCAAGCATTTTGATTAGTACTGCATTTTCATAATTAATCCTCCCTCCATGCACCTAAAACAATACATATGTAGCTGCAGCTTTTTCTTTCCACCAATTAAAAAATAGTTTTGACCCCCATATTATTGGTTTAGATATGGAATATTAATTATCAAAAAGAAGAAAGATCTGATACGCGAAAAGACAAGAACACAGTATATGAAGTTATGGACAATCACCAACATGTGGACCTCCACTGTGATGGTTTCGCCTAGAGCCGATTATAAATCATAATATTTTATAATTAAGTAATAAATAGAATAATGTATGAGTAAAAGTTTTATACGTATTCTTAGTGACATAAAAGTCCGTGGTAGAAAATAATGATGAATAAAAAATTAATAGTAACTATAAACTAAAACATATAATTTAAATTTTAGCTGTGGCCAATAAGCTAAAGACCGCACAATAGACGAAGTCCATTAACCATGTAAGGGCAACAACACCAATTACGATCAATATTACTAAATCTAGTTCTTGTACAATTGGATCTGAAATGAAAGGCAAAAGATCTCATATGCGCTGTGAGAAAATACTGCTCCCTATGTATGCAAATATATGATATTGGTTAGTTTATTTTTAAACTAACCCGCGTCCAACAATTAAAATGGAAGATAGTACAACAGGGTGGATCTACAAACCAATTGATTGAGAAATGGGCGGTCTAGATTGCATACAGCTCCTTCAGAAAATAACGACGGCGGCTGTAAATCCTCCGCCTCGCCTATTCACATTGTGAATTTTGTAAATTATTTCGTCAATTTGCTAATACTAAAAATAGTCAAATCTAGACATATAGAGCACATATAAAATTAAACTGAAGTGAATTTCTTACATAAAATGTGAGATATTTCATAAATAATACTTCTATTTGTTTTAGATAGTTACTTTTTCTCTTTAATTAGCAAAACACGAGTATTCATAAATTTCAATAGCAACTGCGGCGGATCCCAATTGTTCCGTAACGGTCTCGTAGGAGGAATCGTCCGTATGCATGATGGCAATAAGAAAACAATAAAAAATTATATATATTAAATATACACATATAATTCAATTTGGATTTTTTAAGGATTGGGGCCGTCCTTTTTTTTTGGGGGGGGGGGGGGGGGCTTCCATGTGGTGGGTCTCTCTCTCCTTTTGGCATGATTCCTCGAGAGCAAATATATTGGTATTTTTTTCTTCCCCCAAGCGCCTATTTGCGTCACTGCTTACGTTAATTCCCTCCAGGATAGTAATTATTAATCTAAAGTCTCATGACATGTATCAGAGGAGACCAATGAAAAATAGGAATTAACAAATGGGTCATCGTACTAGTACTATATTGGGACTAATCACATTGTTAATGCTGTAGATTGATTCCTTGTATTAGGTGTAATCGAGAGAGTTCTTCTTTAAAAAAGTGGTCTTATTGTTTTGTACTCTGCATTTTTTTTGTTTATTTTGGAGATAATCTTTTATACTCTCAATACGTGTAGTTAGGTTATACTATGAACATAACACATGTACTGCTTTTAGTATGTCCTTTTTTTAAGAGGGTGTTATTTATTTTATTGTGTACCTTAATCATGATACACTTTGTCTTGATCACTTTGATTAATTTGGTTAGCCTAATCTTGATTTTTGTACTCCCTGCCAGATTACTCACTTTTAGTACCAATTAGTTTGGGTAATTATTTTAGTTAACAAGTGGGCCTGCACTGTCTGAAAGATAACATGGGCAACCAAAATTCAACATATATTCAAAAGAGCCAGATGACCTACGAGTTGAAGGAAACAGCTGCATGTTAAATTACTTTTAATTAATTTTTTATTAGATTTGTCAGATCCAAGCTTTGTTTTTCTACTACCCGGCCGGTTCCAATTTGTAAACAATTTAGAGCTATAAATCATGAAGGGTCTGGCTGTGTGTGCAGTAGCTAGCCTAGCCAGCTCCCAATAAATTAAAATTCTCCTTTTAATTTGCTTAATTATAATACAAGGAGCCTCCCTCGACAAGCACAAGGAATCCGTACGACATATTAATTCTGAAGATTTTATATTGGTAGACTTAATCTAAACCAAGTAATAAACAAAGGAGATGATGTCAAGATCCATCCACTGTAAATATATCATAGTAAAAACAAAAGTGTTGTCTGAGAACAGCTAGCTGTCATTTTCCGTTCATATTACAGTAGTTAGTATATTATTGTATATATAAACTAAAGAAATCTACTGTATTGAATATAGTCCACTAATATATTAGTATAAGCATTAAAATTTAATACATGGAAATGATATCAGTATATTAAATAAATACTCTCGTGTGGTTATATTATTCATCAATTTTAGTACACAAATGGTGGCAAACTAACTATCGAACCTACACACTAAAACTCATATTAATATATTTTGCATTAATATATTTATTTACAAAAAAGAAATGATATAATGCGGGAGCTCATATATTGAAACTACGAAGTCACCACAACTATCTCACTATCAATTTATACATCACCTGCTCAAAAAAAAAATTAACTGCTAAAAACCTTAAATTCAATTGAACAGATTTAACTGCAAGGAACCCTACCAGTTAAGCTAAGCTCCTCTCATATCAATACCTTATTAATTGGAAAATAGAAAATAAAGGGGAGAGAGTGTGTAGGTGGTATCATTGTTAGTGTCCCAATTAGGGCGATGACGTCGAAGGTGGATGGAGCACATTGATGGCGACGCAACACCAGCCACCACAGCCACACCTGATTGGACCCCTCCATTTCCATTTCCATTTCCATCATATCATTGAGTTCACACGTGTACCTTAGCTTGCTCAAATCTTATTGTTTTTTAATTATTTTTTCTTATTTAAGACTGTTTATACTCTCCATTCAATGATCACGACTGGAAAAAAAAGAGGAATAAATACACTGTTAATCTATTTTCTTGGAGGTGAATGTCACATCTTTCAGTCAGATATTTTGTGAAAGAGAAGTAAAATATAAGGACCACCTCTGGTGAGGGAGTTAAGGTCAAATATAAAAAAAATCTGTATAATTCATGTGTTTGAATTTTGAAATGGGCGTCTAAAATCCGCAAAAAAAAAAGAAGAAATCTCGGGCATTTTCAGGCCCATGAGAAATAATCCCGATGCCTATTTAATTTAAGAATTAATTGCATTGAGCGGCCCAATAGAGCGTAATTCGGCCCATTATTGTTATACCTGACCGGTGCGTTGGTTTGGGCCTCTTCGGCATGTTTACATGGGCCTCAATTTAGGCCCAATCACCTGTGTGGGCCCGCAAAGTGGAAACCAATATACCGGCCCATTTAGATGATGCCCATACGGCTTGGCCCAATGGGCCGGTCCGTCTTCTTCAACTCTATTCCTCGAAGGCAAGCAACGCCGCTCGTTGGCTCGCGTTGCCGCACAAGGGAAACCCTCGCCGCCGCCGTCGCCGTCGCCGTCGGAGATGACGTCCGTGCGCGCCGTCGGGTCGACGCTGCCGTCGATCCGCGCGGCGGCGGAGCTGGCGCGGCAGGAGCTGCTGCGGCGGGAGCTGGTGGAGTGCCAGCTCGTGGCGGGCATCTGGTGCCACGGCTTCACGGTGGCGCAGCTGCGGAGCATCCGGGCCAGCCTGCCGCCGACGGCGCGGCTGGTGGTGGCGAAGAACTCCGACGTGGCGGCGGCCGTGGCGGGGACGCGGTGGGAGGCGGTGCGGCCGTTCGCGCGGGGCATGAACGCGTGGCTGTTCGTCCGGTCCGACGAGATCCCGCCGGCGCTCCGGCCGTACCGCGACTTCCAGAAGGAGTGGAAGCTGCAGCTCAACGACTTCACCGGCGCCGTCTTCGAGGGCCGCCTCTACAGCCCCGACGACTTCGCCAAGCTCGAGTCCATGCCCACCAGGTTGCAGTCCTACCAGTACCTCCTCGGCTGCCTCCAGATGCCAGCCGTCTCCGTCCTCGCCGCGCTCCGAGCCCGCCAGGAGGCCATGGCGCAGCCGCCGGCCGCCGCCGGCGAGCCAGCTCCAGCGCCGGCGCCGGACAAGTGATCATACTAGTACAACTTTTTCTTCCCTTTTTTCCTTTTTCTTCTGCAAATTTGTGTTGCAGAAGAAACCACTCGTAGCCCATAAAAAAGAAAGGCATTTGCATTGCAGATCTTTCCATGTTGATGTTTTGCAAACAATTGCGAATTTGCGAATGATGTCACATCTTGGCACCTGGTTAATCATGATTCTACTTGCAACGATGCACTGAGAAACTTGCTTGGAATTGCTGCTGTGTTCATGAGCCTCCTTTCTTTTCTTGTTTCTGGAGGTGTTCGTGAGCTTCTCATGGCTTGATGCACTGTAGTTTCCGGTGATCTGCATTAACTTTGCCTGATTTATTCATGGGAAGTAATAACCATTAGGATTATGATAGAACTTGCACTAGTTAGCAGAGTTAACTTCAGAAATGAAATTATTACAGAGCCAAAGTGGTTGAAGCATGCTAGGATGTTTTCTTCTTCAATCTTCAGCATTCAGTTTAGAGACAATTTCGGTAGAAATGAAGCATGGCATGTTCTCCAAAAAAAAAAAAAGATGACATGCTGAGCAAACCTTTACTGAAACTAGCAGATTCATCACCAATACAATCACAAATTCACAATCAAAAGGTTGATGAAACGCAAATAAATTAATTGTCATGTTATCGAGGTATATTGAAATTCCTTTCATATTTCCTATAGATGCAAAAAAGAGATAGGCAGAGAGCTTTCGTAGTATCTCGAACCGTATAAACAGCCTTGACCATCTTAAGTTTTCTTCTGCGTTCTAGTTCACGATACTTTTCTAGTATTTCAAACCATATATGAACAGCCTTGACCATCTTAAGCTATTTCTTAAGATCCATCATCACAAGCAGGGGCATCGGTCCTGCTCTAAACTACCTAACAAGATTAGCTACTCCCTCGATATCCATTAATATGCTTTTCAAATCCTAGGTTTGTCTAATTTAGACAAATTTAACCTAACAGTGCGTTTTTAGTGTCGATTTCTTCATTTGTCAAAACATAATCAATGATATTCGTTTTTTTTTTTTGAGATTGTAATGCAAAGTACAATCTTGAAATAACCAAAAACACACAGGTACTAATCTTGCAGTAGCGTTGTAAAGTACGACCCATTTATTATTCATTACGATTAGTATATAATTATTCTCGCTGGAAGACTAGATATATTTTACAACGACCCATTTATTATTTATTACCCCGTCGCCCGTGATTTTTTGCCGCGCCGCTGCTGTTTCATCGCATGTACGATTATCGTACTTATAGCACTGCTCATTTTAGGATTCCCCTCTATCTTTACAATCACATTTTTCATGAAATTGGGCACCTGTCGATATAGCAAGCTATATGATACATTTAGCAGTTGCAGGTAGCGCAGCTGCAAGAGTGACTCTGGAGCATCCCCGGTCAGGTCGTTCTCGGTATACAATTTAATCATAGGAATTGGCGGCCGATAAATTGAACAGGGAATCTTGGAGTTATTCGAACCAGTAGGAGGAACATGTCGTGAATCAACACAAAAAATGCACCAACAAGATTGAGAAAATGCAGAATTTCTGGTAACATACTGCCATTATCTGCAACGTGAAACAAAAGTCCGTTCACTCCGCTGCTCTGATTGCCAGGAACGAAATTATCTTCCCCAGATTCCCATCAAGCCATAGAAAAAACCGAAGTACGTAATTTTTACATGAAAATGATCCTAGCAATTAATGAGACAAACCGAGAAGGATAGAGCCCCGGTTAATGAGATGAGCGACATAAAAATCAGCTGGATTAGATTAAAAGTAAATTGCGTCAAATAAAAAAAACCGGAGGCAGAATTAGTTTGAGATTTATTTGAATTTTAGAGAAAAGAACAAACCTGTAAACCCGCACGTGCGCTCCCCTTCCACTCGTGTGGCTCCGCTGAGCGCCTGAGCTGGAGGAGACCACGCACGCACTGCGCTCCACCCGCCCGCCTCTCCCCGACCTCGTCGCCGGCGATGTCCTCCGCCGCTGTGGCCACCGCCACCTCCCGTCCCTTCCAGCAGCCCTCCTTCTCGTGGCTGCGGCGTGGACACGTGGCGCTTCCGGCGCCGTCGCCGGGGCGTTATCCTCCCGCCGCGCTCACGGTGGCCGCGGCGTCGCGTCGCACCGGCGAAGGGGGCCGCCGGGGGAGGAGGCGGAGGCGAGCCAGGGGCGCTGACCAGGAGGATGGGCTCTCCCTCGGCTCCGGTGAGTTGCGTCGTCACCATCTCCCCACTCTCCAGCTAGCCTCTCCTCTAGTCTAGTTGAAACTTGAAACCTTCAGCTTTGAATTGGCGAATTGCTCAACAACTCATACATCATCAATGATGTGATTACTCAGAAACTATGCGATGATCTGTAATTATATAGTAAACAAGTTCATTTGTACCTCACTGGGCATGTTTATGGTGATTGGTGAATGAAATTATAAGCTTTCCAGTCCCCTCATTTACATTCATATCGGCAGACATTGAGACACCAAATTCCACTCCCGCCTCACGTGTTGACAAGGAGAGTTCAAAACCTGTGCCAGAAACTAGAATTACTAAGAAAGGCTCGGCTATTAGAAGAGTTACATTGGTGGTGAGTGTTTTGGTGATATTATACTTCATCAGTTGATAGATTGTCGGCGCTGCACTTGATTCAGTAAATTGATCGTTTGCAGGTCCTTGCTGCTGTGTTCTTTGGTGTTAGCATTGCCCTGAGAGATGGGGTTGGGAAGGCATCGGAATATTTTGCTGGGTATATGTTATGCATCACAATTGAATTTTTATATTGAAAAGTGTTTTGTGGAACTATTGGTATTTACCCATCCACACAGAGCAACTGTAGGATTCCTGTTGATACTGTCATGTTTAACAAAGCCATCTAGGAAGTGTTGGTGAAAATAAAAAATATCTTAAGTTTAACCATTGGTTTGTGCAAGTTAGTTTGCCTAGTTGCAACTTTAGATAATTAATTCTGAACTAAATATGCATCATCTGTTTCTCCGCGTCTCCTGTCATTTAAATGTCAGGTATAACAATTTGATTTGTTTCTGCTACGTAACAGATATTTATTGGAACAGAGTTTGTCAGTAGACAATCTGTTTGTTTTCGTTCTGGTCTTCAAGTATTTTAAAGTGCCGCAGGAATACCAGGTGTGATTTAGTAGCTAGTTTGATAGATAAATTCCAACTCTACTTTCCCTTTTCTTCTCACAAAGTCACAATTCTTTGATATTGAAAACAAGAACCGGGTGCTTTCTTATGGTATTGCTGGAGCAGTGATCTTCCGAACGGTGATGATCACCCTAGGAGCAGCTACGATTCAGGTTGTTCTCTATCACATGTTGAAATCATTTACTCCCTCTGTTTCAGGTTAAAAGATGTTTTGGTTTTACTTAGATTCATCTATGAATGAACCAATGCATATGTATATGTCTAGATTCATAAGTATCTATATGAATCTAGGGAAAGCTAAAATATATTATAACCTGAATTGGAGATACTATTTTCTTAGTTTAATCATCTTACAGAAATTCTTATTAACTTCTATTTCTATGTAGAGGTTTGAAGCAGTGAACCTATTATTGGCTTTGATCCTGCTATTCACTTCGTACAAGGTGGATCATGCTTTGTTTCTTTGATTCTCTTTTTGTTATACTTAGTTACTTTGCCATGTTTGACATGGAGATGTATGAGGCTCGTATTGCCCACCCAAAACTTCCTTTTATGAGAACAGCAGGTTTTCTATGTCATTTTAAAACGACCAACCTGTACTGTTTCCTATGAAACTTGTCCTATCTCTGTCTCTAACAACAATACATTCAACCAATCCTGGACTCCATATGCATGCACTATATTGTTACAAACTTATTTGGTGTATTTCTTCCATCAGTTAGCAGCTAATAGTATGATGATTTGCATCTTTGTGGGTTTCTTGTTTGTTCTAGCCATAATGTTACAGCCAGCCTAGTCCTTCCCTCAGTTAGTAAGCACTAAGTTGTCACTCAACATGTTATACAAAGTTTTTTTTTTTTTGGAAACTTCATGTGCATTAAATATAAGTAATGTTTGCAGATGCTAATATTCATATTCTTAACATTGATGACAGTTATTTGCTGAAGAAGATGAAGAATCTGACCTGTCTGATAATTTCATAGTGAAAACATGCCAAAAATTCATTCCTGTCACTGGTAATTAATTTTATTCAATGAAATTTCAGTTTCTCTTATGATATTACATTTATATTATTTAGACTATCACTACTCTTCATTGTGAGATCCAGATCATGGCCATGCTGGCCAGATGATCCCTGAAATTTTGTCCACTTCCTTCACAAATGAACTTCTTATGTGTATAAATTAAATATTCATTTGCTTGCAGATGTATTTAACATCATTCTTCTGTTTCTTTTGTCAGATTACTATGATGGTGATCGTTTTTTTACAACTCAAGAAGGTTTATGGAAAGTAAGTGTTTGACTGGTATACATTATAAGCTGGATCATTTATCACTAGTTCACAATAGTTTGGATGAGCTTGTTCGTATTAGACATGATTACCTTATTATCTATTTGCTGACACCCTTACAACCTCTGCTTGTACGCAAAAAAAGCTTCTAGCAACAATACAAATGCATAATTGAGTTTGACCATTCAATACATTAATCTGACACCAATAGGTACCTTTTCCTGAAAATACCTTCTTTTTTTTCAATGCCTGCAGGCCACACCATTACTATTGACTGTGGCAGTGATTGAGCTAAGTGATATTGCTTTTGCTGTAGGTTCCTTTGCAATGTATTTCTGTGCAAAATTTCATTTTCTATTTTATGAACATATGAATGGGGATTAACATTTCTGATCTATAGATCGACTCAATACCAGCAGTTTTTGGTGTCACAAGGGATCCACTTATAGTATTATCATCAAATATTTTTGCTATTTCTGGTAACCTTTCTTTCTCCTGTCTTTACAAATAGTCAAAAACATCTTACAGCAATTCTTTCTTTTTTTATAGCACATATTAGCACCTGCCAATGTAAGGCATTTACAAGAGAACTTTACCAGTTGTTAGAAACTTCCTCTAAGCTTGTTATTATTCAGTGAACCTATAAGGAAATTTTTGTTAACACCTGCGGCCTGCACTTGTTCGTCCAGACTATGCTTATAATTACTGTTCACATTTTTTTAATCTATCTATTCCATAAAAGTTTTGTTTCTTGTTGGAGGTATTTGGGTTCCATTCAGCTTGATTGTTATTAATATAAAATTGAAATATAGTAGTTATATATCTGAATATATGCTACATATCTTATGCATTCTTCACACATTGTTAAACACTAACATGGAACAAATTATTCGATAGGTTTGAGGTCACTCTATGTGCTCATTTCTGAAAGCATGTCCGAATTGGATTATCTGCAGGTACAAATACACTTGCTCTTTTAAAGATTATAGAGTTATTTAGCTATTGATGAATACGACAGAGTACATATCAACTTTGGATTCATCACTATTGATATTCAACATATAGTCATGATAACTAGCTATTATTACTGAACATCCTCCTGGACATTAACGTGTTATCATGAACAGTAAAAGGGTGAGCATATCCATATATTGCTCGATTATCTACCTTTCCGCTTGTTACTAATGGCAATTTTGTTTGCAGCCTGCAATTGGTGTGGTTTTGGGCTTCATAGGGACAAAGATGATCTTTGACTTTTTTGGTGAGCAACTAGAAACAACATTAGTGCACGCAAATGTCAATATTTTCTTATATCCACCGCATTCCATGGTATATTTTGGTATCTCCATTAGCTACACCCAATGACAATGCTGATCTGTGGCAGGTTATCACATACCAACTGAAGCTTCCCTTGCTATTGTTACCACATGTCTAAGTGGTGGAGTAATATTGAGTCTTAGGAAAGCATCGACTGAAGAAAAAAACAAGTAGCCAGCTTGCTGAAGAGGAGGTAAAAGGGATAAATTAACTTGGTGATTCTTAACAGGTAGTCATACTAGAACAAATGGGTCATAGTAATCATTTAATAAGCTAGAAATTCAGTTTTTTTAATTGTGTACCTGTGTCATAACCCTGACTGATAAAACATGCAAGGCTCAATTTTTATTTTTTTAATGCACAGAGATATAACCTGCAATTTCCAGTTTTTATATGCCATTGCCAAAACAAGCATTTTTTCTATCCTAGTATTTTCAGACTAGGCTCATCCATGTTTTGCTGGCAGCCACAACTAGTGTTTAGTTCTGAAAGTGCAGTATCAGCGATGTCATGAGCTGTGAGAGAAAAGAAACCAAGAATTATCTGATATTTTTTGCAGTGTGGACCTTACATATTGAACATAATAGTTATGATATCTGTGCACAAGGAAACATGACTATATTTTGCTTTCTTCCAGGTTGAATGAAAATACTGATGGTGCAGGCTTCCAAAGAGCTGCCATCTTTTTTTCTGGTGCAGGGTGCATCAATGCATCGTTTACTTTGATCATCAGATGTAGAGGACCTCGAAGAGTTTCCACAGCATCACCACTGAGCTTATACCTGCATCTTCTAGTGCTCATGGATTTGAAGACAAATCGATCAGTGGTTTTGACGTGTGACCCTGATTTAGAATTATAGATGGATGACTAACAAGGCATGAAGTCGGTGTCGCCTTGGTTCATCTTGAAGTAGAAGGTGATGAAATGGAAGGAAGACCGTGCCCAAAAAAAAACAAGCAAGCTACTAGGAGTACTCAATACCTTTCTTTAAAAAAACATGTATTATCTTACAACAAGTCATGTATGTATTATCTTAGAAAAAAAATGTAACAAGTCATGTATGTGCGATTAATTAAGTCTCATTCAACCCTATTTCTCTTCTAGATTATAGTTAATTTTAAATATATTTTTTAAAAGAACGGAGCTGCATTGGCAGGACGTGCGATTATGCCTTTTTTTTATCCAGTATTATCCAAATCTAATATTTAGTTCTGAAGTGCATTATCAGTCATGTCATGAGCTGCGAGAGAGAAGAATCTACACTGGTATGTAGCTGACCATTATCTTTTCAGTCGTTGAAATGCTGTTCTTCATGGTTGATCTGAGGGGCGTGTTTTATGTGTTTTGGAAAATTATCTCTTCAAGCCCTTGCGATGCGATACATGATCCCTCTGCCAGTGTGTTAACAACTGGCATGTGCAGTTCTGGTGCTTCAATATTGCATCCCGAAGATTCAGAAGCTCTTAAGAGAGCTGGAAACATGCTTCGAGTTCGAGAATCATGTCACAGAATAACACATTAACACAGAGCAACTCCACAAATAATAATTAATAATTGGACACTTCGCGAAGGTTGCTAGCAAACTAAACACACAGAGAATGTTGTTATTGTTGAAAATGAGTGCTGAAACGTGCAATAAGCAATACCATTATATACGACTTTGCAACTGCCATAGCACATATCTACAGATTTCATAGAGCTAATTAAACCGACTTTGTCGATGAGATAATATAACTACGTGACCCTAATTATGAAGCCCGGCCCAACCGAAGTCTCAGACCTTTGAGCCTTCGACATCCGAAGCATAAACCTGGCCATAATCGCCCTTGTCATCCTCATCTAGGTAGTCAGACCTTGCATTCAGGGCTAGCATCTGGCAAACAAGCCAGAAGAGAGCAGCATCGAGGGCCAGGAAAGCAGCTCCTCCAAAGAGGCCAGTCTTTGCGGTAGGGCACTGGGTATCCAGGTCACGGTGGATGTTGCTGGTGCGGTGAAGAGCCTCGGTGACCGTTGCCCAGAGCAACATTGCAAACGCCAGACCTGAGACCAACCTGTTTTCACAAGAACAGATGTTGAAAATTAGCAATTTGCAGCCTGACTATACACTTTAAAAGAGAATAAATGCAGGAGGCATACATATCAATGAAGTTAGAAGGAAAATAAAATGCAATTAATCTACACAACTTTCTCTCAACCATCAGCAGAATTAAGCTAGTCTCACTAAAAATTTTTGATTACAGGTAACTCGATTAATCTGAAAAAACTGCTTGTTGGTACTGCTTAGCATTAATCTACACAACTAATAGAACACCTTCAGTGTCCATCAAAGGCGGTGATTCCACAAAACAAAATTGCAGATAAATTATATTGATTTTATCTTAGTTAACCATAATCAAATGGGAGATACTGTTGCTTGAAATGCACAATGAATTCTTAGACGCAGAGCTGATAATCACTTACTCAGCAATAATGAAGAAAACAGATAAGCTGGCGCTTTGAAATAATGCTCCACGAGGAACAGACTTTCCCTTGTATGGATAAAAGATGGCGGCGTGCCCTACGATGATGGCTAACACAAGTGAAACCACAGAGAGGCTTCCCATTGCAATAGTTGGGTCACTTGGGAACTTGCAGATGACAACATCTTTTCCTTTGATTGGTGTTCCATAAGGAGGCTGCATCAAAGACCAAATAAAGTTCATACGAGTTGCAATTGTTAAAAGTTATAGTGCAGTAAGTAGATGTGCTACACTACAGTTGAAGCATATCCAAACATTGTTCATCGTATAGGGCTTTGTACGCAAAACCACAGATAAAACTCCCATGTTATGATTTTAAATGGTAGAAAACTTTGAACGATGTGTACTGGACAAAACATGATTAGTATTGCAGTGACTGACCTTTTTGTTTTCTGCGACGACACCAAGCAGGAACGCCAGAAGGCCAAAGAAAGAGACAGTGAGAGCAATCCGTTGTGCCGAAGTGAGAGCCATTGCGCCTGCATTTTCCCATTATTAAAAAGAAACAAAATCAGTAGCGGAGTTTAAGAGCGTGTGGAATCAATTAATTTAATCCCTCCACACGATGAGGATGACGTATGTCAATCCAAGCAAGTTAAACTAGCACAATTCAAAACATTAAAAAAACACGCGCGCGCGCACAAAGAAGAAAAATTGCTAGATCTTTTTTTTTTCGTCCCCTCGCACCCACCCTCCCCCCATTCGGTTGTTCATCTACTGACGCACGCAATCTCATCAATCCCCCAATCAGGGAGACATCATCGCATCTCCCCTCCCCCGCACAGGCCATTGGGGCGTGAATGGAGCGAGATCGAACCGTGGATGCATCGCATGAGGCGATCAATTCCTACTGACCCAAACCACCAGTGAACTGAAACAGTGGGGGATTTACTCTCTCCCGGCGACAGATCGACTCACTTTCTGAGCACGGCGAATCGGAGACGGGGGCGGAGCGGGAGAGCTATTACCAGGTGCGGCGCCGGCACGGCGAGGCGGAGGCGGAGGAGCGCCGAAACCCTAGACGCCGGAGATGAGATGCGGCGTCGTCCGCGGTCGACGACGTCCGGGAAAGGTGGTTTTGTTGGTTGGTCAACGCAACTCCCAACCGATAGGCCTTATTTATAGGGAAACGCTTATTGGGCCTAGTGGGCCTAGCCCAGAACTTGGGCCTAGGTTCAGTTTATATGATCCTCCTGATTGATTACATGCAGGCTGTCAGTCTGCCTGCCCCTATTTTCTTTATTTGACGTCGTTTATCTATATTTACATATTTGTTTTGATTTTTTTCAAAAATTAAAGAATTATTAATTATTCTGTGGTAATTTCTACAGAAAGAATCCTGTTTACTGAACTTCAATACTGCTTGATGGGCTGACCTTGGGTTACTTGAAGGCCGATTTGTTTGGCAAAATTGAAACGGGTTCACAGACAAACGAAGTTCAGAAATGGAAAAAAAAGGGTTGAATAAAAATTCCGTTGCCGGGACTCGAACCCGGGTCTCTCGGGTGAGAGCCGAGTATCCTAACCAGATAGACTACAACGGATCTTGTTAGATGATTTAATCTGCAATAATTAGATAGTAATTCAAAGTGAAATACTAACCATGGTGTTGATTTGGTGTGTTGTGAGCACCAGCAGACAGATTCTGTTGCTCTAACCAATTTCATGATATCACTGCATTTTGTGTTGGCAACCACCAAATATATGTATCCCGTTTTTGATCCAAGGTCTTCGTTTACCTTTGAGTTGGCCAGGATCATCAGTTTGACAGTTTGTCACCGACATGCTTGCATGTGCTGTTCTCTGCTGAATCTGAATGCAGATAGTAGCAATGTAAATATGCTACACTGCTCCAAGCAAACTCATATTGTGGTCAATTAATCGTCGGTTGCATGTTATAAGATTTTCTGGCTTTACCTAGATTCATATGTATGCTAATGAATTTAGATACATATACATTGATGTATGGATGAATTTAGACAAACCCAGAAAGTAATATGAAACTCAGGAGTACTTATTAATTTGCAATGCCATGTACTATCTGAAGAGCCAATTACAGTATATATACATGAGAAGAATTAAAGCTCTTCACCAAGGGACTGAAGTAGCTCGCCATATTAACTGGAGCGTGCTCAGATGTACTATGATGTGTGAATGATAGATCTGTACGGCACCAAGCATTATGAAGATTAATTAGAGCCCATTCCAACGTGTGACCAGAACGGACCAGCTAGCTGCAGTACTACTGTCTAGTTATAGGACACTAGTAATTACTAATCCCTGGCAATGTTAAGCTGAAGTTCTGTAAATATAACTGAAGTTTAGCGACCTGGTACTGATGCATGCCCTACAGATAAGCATGCCATACTGTACAGTACAGAGGACCAGGTACTTGGAGTATTTGCTAAGCTGGATATAGCTACGCAGAGCCAGGCGATCTTGCTTTTCTAGTACATGCATGTGTGCCATGTGCTTAGTTTCTCTCTCTCTCTCTTCTTTGAGCCAGAGAGACAGTAATTAGCATGGGAAGACCGGCAGGATAAGAGGTTACATGCACGCAGGGGCGGAACTACGGTACAACTGTCGGGTCAGCTAACTGATGAACTTCGACAAAATCTATTGTTACATTATTTAGGTAGCTAAGATGATACTAAAAACTAAGTAAGATTAGTGTATTCTGATCCCAATAAATTAATTTTCTAGCTCCGTCCCTACACTTAGCTAGCTACACTGTTCTCATTTATGCATATATTATGTCAAACCAGTTAGCCAAATCATGCATGGTCATCAGGTCATGGAGAGGTGCATATATGTTTCTTGTTGATCCATTGGAAAAAGGTAGCTGCTTTGCAAGCATACAGTGATACAGGTGCATTTCAACTGATTTTTGGCATGACTGCTACTCGAAGCTAGCTGGTAATGTTGATGTTTAAGACAGAAAAAGCAGCAGGCAGCTGTAGCACATACATGCATGCATTTGCTGCTTCAGTTAAATACAGTTACACAGAGACAGACAGACACAGGTACGTTGGAGCGAAGAAGTTTCAAGCAAGATTGGCGGGCAAACGAAACAAACCACATGCTTCGATGGTGGCATGTGTCGTTGTGGCATCTTGCGTTATCATTTGTTGATGAAGATGTCTTACCAGAATGTTCTTCAGTTTCAGGCACTGCATGCTAGCTCTGAACAAATTTCAGGGTCAGGCTCCCAGATCTGTACAATTCAGCAATGATCACTGGTACTAGCAGTAAAGCGGCAAAATATCGATTAGTTATCTTGTTTAGCTTCCTAATTAATTAAATAAAAGTTTCAACTCAAAGCAGACGCACTAGAAATGAATCTGAAAGTACTTTACAAACTGAACATGCACTACCTGCATACAAATTTTGCAGCAATAAACTTTAGTTAATCACCAAACTGCATACAAAGCTGAGAAAGAAATTGGCAAAGGTTTCACGAGCTAAGCTCAGTGGCTTTAGTTGCCATCATAACTCATGACCTACCAAACTATTGATCATCTCACGCATGGATGCAGCTGCCATCTGCATTTGATTTCCTCCAACCAAATCCCAGAAATTTATTGTTAAGAGGAGAGCACATAGTAGCTAGATTTATAAAGGAGCAGAAAATTGAATTAAAGATGGCGGGAGAGAGAAAAGAAATACAGAACTGGAGACAGTTGGTGAGCTACTGCTGGTAGTACAAAGCAAAGTACAGAGCTGCTCCAATTTGACAAAACCTTTCTCCCTCTCTGTTGCATTCTCTTCTCACTTTTATCTAAATCAAAGCAGACCAAATCTCAGTTTGTTGGACTGGTTGTGATATTGGTCCTACACACATCACATTTCCCTTGTTTTTTTGATTCGTCTAGGATATTTTTGGAGTGTAGCGTATAGTGTTACACATTGTTAACATCCTTAAAAAAATCTCGAGTTATTACATTTTTCAATATAAAAATTTAGTACCTTGAGATATAATTTACCTTAAGATATTAGAATTTTGCACTAAAAATTTTTGTACCTCAAGGTACTTCTAAAGGTTGATTAAAAAAAACCCATAGTGTTACATATATTACCTCACAAAATTTCAACCTAAACTATAAATAATATAAAGAGAAGAAAATGCAAAAAATATTAGGAGTGGGCCACTTTTTAATAATGCGGAGATAAAGCAAACGAAATGAGTTCAGACTTCAGAGCGTTAAGCGATCTAAGGAAAATAGTTTAGGAAAGTAAATTGAAAAATTCCCCAATAATTAATAGCACTCAAAAAATTTATTAAGGGACAAAAACATGTACTCCTGTGTATGTAGTATAGTAGTAATTATTCAGGACTGGATGGAGTAAACTAATAAAACAAATAGATGCTCTAACACTGACAGAAAGGCTTCTCCAAGAAAACACATGTACTATCTTTTGGAGCACAAGACAAGAGCTTCACTGAAAAATCCATGTATAATACTTGACATTTCCACCGACCAATACCTGAAGATTAAGCAGATACTTAAAGGTGTGACAGTCTAATATATATACATATGAAATTAATGAGAGAGTGTCACATGGTGAAGGGACCAATTTAGCATCATGGCATGAGTTTACATACAGTTAGGACAATGGATAACAGGACAGGAAGATTGCAGAGAATGCAAGCCTCACATGGCTGTCACCTGCCGCTAGGTTTCTATCATGCCATGGCTCATGTGCAGCTCCAAGGCACAAAAGGAACTCTGACCTGCCTGGAATTTTCAGTGATTCAGATATTATATATGCAATGGCTGTATGCTGCAATGCCAATCCTCACTCAGGAATGGGATTAACACAAGTGATGGGGACTGTGCAGAGGTTAAATTAAATTAGTGCTGCATCAACGTGTAATTTGAACCATTGGCTAATTAAGTATAGTATTATGGCAAAGTCCAGACTTGTCTTGCATATTTGGCTCCCTATCCAAGATACAGCATTTCACTTGGGAATTTGGGCTCATCAAGGTGTGGTTCATACAAGATTCAAGAATCAAGAGCGGGAGATTAATTATTCAAACATCAAGTCTTTATCAGGGTTTCAAGAAGAAAGCTCCTCTTGACCTATATTAGTCCTAGGGAACTAAAATGTTGGATTAGGTCAGATTCAGAACGGCGAATCCGCTTGTCCAAATAAAAAAACACGTCTCTGTATTGTTAAAACAGCAGTAAAGCACTGGCGTATTTTTAAAAATTTTGGTTTGGAGGGTGCAATAGTGTGTTTTGAATGGTAGGTTTTCCAAATTCCAATCTTGAGTGAGACTTGGTACCATAATCCCTTTACTTTACCACCCGTTGTTATCAAAAGCGATTTCAGAGATAGGCTCTTTTCACTCTCCACCAGGGACACCTCAACTATATAATTCTGAAATAAATATGATGGATCTTCTCTAGAACAAAATAGATCAAATTAATTGGTGAGATATTGCTAAAGCTATATATATATTTATTTGTCTTCCATGTCTTCACATTTCAAGCCAGCAGGTACATGTTTAAGAAAACTTTTTTTAATAATGGAAATGGTTTAGATTCAAGGGAAACATGCCCTGATCTCGTTTTTACGCTTTCAATTAAGGAGGATGCTTACAAGAGCAGAAAACTTGGCTACAGTAGCAGCTTAGCTCTTAAGAGAATCATTTTTTTAGGCCAATGTACATGGTTGCTTGCCTACTAATCAAGGTTGCTTAATTCTTTTAACCAATTAAGTTAAGTTACACGAGAGGTTCATCCCATATTTTCATTTCTGCTTATGTTTGTAAGATAAATTTAACCTTTAGATTACTAAGAATACATATATAAAAGTTTATTCACAAAATATTTTTAATCACAAATATCACCCCAGTTGATTGCCATTTCCTTCGCTGGTCAAATGCTTCAAACCGGTCAAAAGTGAGGTTGAGAGTCGGTTCAGTACTAATCTACTGCACTGAATAATAAAATACTACAAAAGGTTGTACAGTTGGATAGATCTCTTTAGTGTACTAATCACTGTAATCAAATCCAATCAAGACCAACCAAAAGGAACAAGGATATAATAATACTCCTATTTACAATCAAATGAGACAATTATTGATAAGGAGATTCAACTTTCAAATTACCAAAATCACATAAATATTTATACAGACCACCAAAATTCAAATATAAATTAATTAAAATCTTCAACAACTCTCTTGATAACTGGAGGCAGTTGTCCATATTAAAGTTACTAAAGAAAACGCATATAATGACAGACAAAAAAATAAATTGCTTTAAAGGACCCTTTTACAGTGGAGTCAACAGTAACTGAAAAATTAAAAGCATATTGCAGCTGTAGTAAAACCGGCATTACTGCCTGCAAATTAACTCAAACTTTTCTCCTCATCCTTAAACATGGCAAAAAGGAAAAGCTAGAGAGAGACGGAGGAGAGAGAGGTGACCATTGATAGAGACCACGAGCTGTTCTCGAAGTCGCCACCTCTGCTGCTCCTCCGGGGGGACCTGCTCCTCCTTTGCTGCTCCTTGACCATGGATCTCGCCATTGCCATTGCCGCTGCCGCTGCCGCTGCTCCCTAACTACTGCTCTTGCTCCTAGCTCTGGACTTGTTTGGATCGCACTGACTTGCTGCCCGTCTGACACCTGAGGGTGGGACACTGTGAGTGCCCCGGTCTTCCGATTTGCGTGTGTTCTTGCGTTTCTTGCTTTGCTGGTGCTGGGTGGAGCCGATTTGGTGTTGGCTCCGGCAGGAAGGTGTTCTTTTCTCCCTGCAACTATTGAGTTCTGATGCTCCCTGAAGTTCTTTTTTTTTTTCGTTGTTCTTCGTGATCAGTCCAGTTCATGGATCCTGCGAGGTTTTGGGGGATGAAGATCTCGTTTTGATAGCTGATTTAGTGTGTTTCAGAAGGTGATCTTTAAATGCGATTGCGGTGGTGTTTCTCCGATCTTGTTTTGGTTAGTTGAATGATTTCTTGCTGTCCCCGTTTATGTGATTGTTCGCTTTCCATTTCAATGACATGGGAATGGGAAAGATCTCGTTTTGATTCGTGAAAACAGCTGTTAATCCTATCTTAATCCGTCCTAGTAGAATGTCCCATGGCCGATACCTTCGAGATTTGCATCTACTTCTCCTTTGTCCTTGCTCTCTTGTCTCTTTCTGCATTTGCTTCGCCGGCATTTTGGCTCTTCTTGCTACTCCGATCTGGCCAAATTTGATACTTGCTGTCACATTCAGTTATCTTTTATTCTGATACCTAAAGCTATAGCCTACATGTTGGATTTTTTTTCTCAGTTCAGTTCTTTGAGCAATTTGAATCTGCATTTCAATCATCAGTGTTCCTTTGCAGAATTAGGTGCTGGACACTAGACAGAGACTAGATCACTAGACCTTGCGTTGTTCAGAGAACCAAAGAGGCAAAGATTGAACTTTGAAGATGGATAAGAGGATTGGCCTTACCTCACCGTCACCAAAATCGACTGAGAAGTCCGGGAGAGACTTGAGATCCGGAGGGGACGCCAATGGCGGCGCAAACAACACCATTCCAAAAGGTGATAAGGAGAAGGGAGTCAATGTGCAGGTCATCCTCAGATGCAGGTGAAAGATAGCTCAGCAGTTCTAGTTCGGAATTCTGTTTGGTTCTTCTTTTCTGTTCTCACAATGAGCAATTTTACACATTCAGGCCCATGAGTGATGAAGAGACAAAATCGAATACTCCAGTAGTGATATCATGCAATGAGCGCCGCCGGGAGGTTGCTGCGACACAAATCATTGCCAATAAGCAGATTGATAGGACCTTTGCATTTGACAAGGTATTAGATCATCTTTGACAGTCATTTCGTTAGGTCACTTCTCAGTGGTGACTTTCTGTGGTCACTTGCCTTGTACTTTGTATTTGCTTATTTATTATTATTGTATCGACTTCATGAGCGCTAGTTTTGGCTCAAATTTAGTGAACTGGTCATTCTGAGCAGGTGTTTGGCCCATCATCAAAGCAGAAGGATTTATTTGAGCAATCTATCTCACCAATAGTAAATGAGGTCCTTGAGGGCTACAATTGCACAATCTTTGCTTATGGGCAAACTGGTACTGGAAAAACCTATACAATGGAGGGAGGTGGAACTAGAAAGACCAGGGTAACACAATTTGTACTTGAGATCATTTAAAGCGTTCTTTTGGTCTCACCTGCATGTTTTTTACTATTGACTGGTGCTTGTAACATCCAGAATGGAGAACTTCCAACTGATGCTGGAGTTATCCCAAGGGCCGTTAGGCAAATCTTTGACATTCTTGAAGCCCAGTGTGCGGAGTACAGCATGAAAGTTACCTTTCTTGAGCTCTACAATGAAGAAATCACTGATTTGTTGGCTCCTGAAGAACCAAAGTTTCCTGTTCCTGAAGACAAGACAAAGAAGCCTATTGCCCTCATGGAAGATGGCAAAGGGGGCGTTTTTGTAAGAGGGCTTGAAGAAGAAGTTGTTTACTCTGCTGGTGAAATCTACAAAATTCTTGACAAGGGCTCTGCAAAGAGGCGAACTGCAGAGACACTGCTGAACAAGCAAAGTAGTAGGTCACACTCCATTTTCTCTATCACAATTCACATTAAGGAACTGACTCATGAGGGTGAGGAGATGATCAAGATTGGGAAGCTTAATCTAGTCGATCTAGCTGGTTCTGAAAATATTTCCCGATCAGGTGCTAGAGATGTGAGTAAACTTAAAATTTCCTATCCATTGATCAAAAAGGAATCATTTATCTTTCTTTTTTCAACTCCCCAGTACTAGGTTTGATATTGAATATCATTGCAGGGCAGAGCAAGAGAGGCTGGGGAAATCAACAAGAGTTTGCTGACACTTGGTCGAGTTATCAATGCTCTTGTTGAACACTCTGGACATGTCCCATACAGGTAATTCTAAGGACTCTGCTTTTACAGGTTTGATTCTAGAAACATTTGGCATTTTCTCAAAGGGTATTTATATGTTGCCAACTGTTCCAGAGATAGTAAACTGACAAGATTGCTGAGAGATTCATTGGGAGGGAAAACAAAGACTTGCATTATTGCCACAATATCCCCTTCAGTATATTGCTTGGAAGAGACATTGAGCACACTTGATTATGCACACCGTGCTAAAAATATCAAGAACAAGCCTGAGGTTATTGCATGAGCAAGTTATATTTATATTTGACTGCTTAGGACAATATAAATTTGTGGTAACCTAAGTTGCACTTCTTACTGCCAAATTCAGGTGAACCAAAGGATGATGAAATCTGCTATGATCAAGGACCTGTACTCTGAAATTGACCGTCTTAAGCAAGGTTTGTCTTTTTTTTTTTTGTAGTGCATTGAAGTGATAAGAATCATATGATGTGCGTTCACTGAGTTTCCTATATGTCTTCAGAGGTGTTCGCTGCAAGAGAGAAGAATGGCATTTACATTCCAAGAGAGCGCTATCTCCAAGAAGAAGCCGAGAAAAAGGTTTACCTTTATTTCACACTAAATCAATATTTAGAATTATTCTTATAAGATGAACGAAGATTTGTTTTTTATATCTACATTTCATCTTTCTGAATCTATTATTTCTACTTAGGCCATGACTGAGAAAATTGAACGCCTGGGAGCTGATTTGGAGGCAAGGGATAAGGTATGCCTGTCTATAAGCATGCATAGAACAAGGAAAACAAATATTATCTTGTTAATGATTGAATGTAATTTTACCAATGAGCAGCAATTGGTTGAACTAAAAGAGCTTTATGATGCTGAACAACTTTTGAGTGCAGAGTTGGGTGAAAAACTTGGGAAGACACAGGTACTTCTCCAGCCTCCACATGGTAGCTTTGCAGTATATGTGCAAATATGTGGCATATAATCATTATTCTCTCTCTTGAATGCAGAAAGATCTGGAGGACACCAGGAATGTTCTACATGATTTAGAAGAAAAATACAATGAAGCAAAGTCTACCATTAAGGAAAAGGAATATGTCATCTTTAATTTACTGAAGTCAGGTTAGTCAAAATAACCCATTCTTGTGACACTTCTTGTCTTATCATGTCCTGGTCATTTACTCATTATTAAGGATATGGAAAAATGAAACTAAGAAATGATGCAAATTCCCTCAACAGTGAACTTACGACCTGTTGGTTGTTTGTGTTCCTCCAGTCTTGATTTCATCACACAGTTGAGTTCCTGTTTGCTGTGTTTACTATCAATCAGTGGGGCTTATTGTTTGTTTTTGCTACAGAAAAATCACTGGTAGACTGTGCATATAACCTTCGAGCAGGATTGGAAAATGCAGCAGCAGATGTTTCAGGGCTATTTTCAAAAATAGGTTAGGGATCTCAACTTGATTACCCTTATTGTGCCACTGTTATGGACTTCTCACTTCAATTGTCCTTGTTCTTGATTACTGGCAGAGCGCAAAGACAAGATAGAAGATGGGAACAGGTCACTCGTACAGAGATTTAGGTCTCAACTGACAGACCAGCTGGATACGTTGCATAAAACTGTGTCCATTTCAGTCATGCAGCAGGAGAATCACCTTAAAGAAATGGAAGATGATATGCAATCCTTCGTATCTTCAAAAGATGAGGCAATTCAATCTCTCTTCATTTTTTCACGTGCCAGTTTGTTTTGTATGAACAATATTCAGGGGTGTATATTGATAGCATCCGCTACCAATTTTTAGGCTGCTCAAGGGCTAAGGGAGAGCATACAAAAGCTGAAACTTCTCCATGGTTCAGGCATTACAGCTTTGGATAATTTAGCAGGTGAAATTGACATGAACTCTCAGACAACATTTGAGAGATTGAACTCACAAGTGCAATCACACACGTCAACTCTTGAGCAAGTAAGTTTTTTTTTTACTTCTTTTGGCCTGGTTGTAACAGCGGTACGTGTTTCAACATTTCTGATTGCCCTTCCTATTAATAGTGTTTCGGAGGAATTGCTTCAGAAGCAGACAATCTGTTAAATGAGCTTCAGTGTAGCCTTTCTAGACAAGAAGAAAGACTAACCCAATTTGCAAATAAGCAGCGGGAGGTTTGTATGATGTTGAAACACTAAACTAGTACCTGTTTCTTTATCCACTCTTCTGTTGTAACTTTTGTTCTTATGCACAGGGACACTTACGAGCTGTGGAAGCATCAAGGTCCATCTCAAAGGTCACCGCTGGTTTCTTCAACTCCCTGGATGTTCATGCATCTAAGCTCACAAATATTTTGGAACATACACAAAATGTGCAAGATCAACAACTTCTTGACCTCGAGAAGAAATTTGAGGTAATTCTCATTCTGATTATTGCATCAACTATAAGCAGTCACAAGCTAATATTTTTATGACACTATAATTTTGCCATTTTGAACAGGAGTGTGCAGCTAATGAAGAAAAACAACTTCTAGAGAAGGTGGCAGAGATGCTTGCAAGTTCCAATGCTAGGAAGAAGAAGCTAGTAAGAACTACCCATTTGTTATGCTTTGGATTTTGGCCATCTAAAAAATAGATGGCTTGAGAGCTATCTACACAACTGCCATCTAACCATTGTTGAATGTGATTGTGAACTTGTATTGCAGGTCCAAACAGCAGTAGGTAGCCTTCGTGAGAGTGCTGTAAACCGCACAAGTCACCTGCAGTCAGAAATCTCAACGGCCCAGGACTTCACTTCATCAGTGCGGGAAAAGTGGGGCTTTTACATGGAAGAAACTGAGAAGAATTACATTGAAGATACCACTGCAGTTGATAGCGGAAGGTCATGCTTGGCAGAAGTGCTTGTGGAATGGTCAGTACTCACTATGATGGCCTCATGCTGTGAATTTGTGATACCTTCTGCTATGCTATAGCTATACGGAATCATGGATGTCTCAATGTTTGACCTTTTTTATCTAAATTGCAGCAAAACAAAGACAAACTTGGGTGCACAACAGTGGAAAAATGCTGAGGAGTCTCTTTTAAGCCTTGGCAAAGGAAATGTGGAATCAGTGGATTCTATAGTCAGGTATCAGAATAGAAAATTATACAAGGAATACTTAAAACCCCATTCATATCTCATGATATGAACAGTCCCACTAAGCTATATTGGTTTATGCATGGAACAGGAACGGGACAGAGGCTAACCAATTGCTGCGTTCCAAATTGTCATCTGCAGTATCAACTACTCTTGAAGAAATAGATATAGCAAACAAGGCCCTTCTTTCTTCTATTGACAGTAAGATTTTACAGTGAAAAAATGAGTTACTGGAGCTAGTGCATGGCATCAAATTTTCTCACCGCAGCTTCTGTTATTTCAGGCTCGCTAAAACTTGACCATGATGCATGTGCAAACATTGGTTCCATAATCCAACCATGCCACAAGGAAATGAGTGAGTTGAAGGGAGGACATTACCACAGGGTAACTGAGATAACTGAAAATGCTGGAACATGCCTAGAGGAAGAATATCTGGTAAGGAGTCATGAAAAGTAGAGCAATTTTACGGTTCTTAAGTAGGTATCGAGAGATACCAAAATTTTAGAATGGTATTAGGAGGTACTAAAATTTACATATAAAAAGTGGTACTTACTGGTACCTCCTTAAGGACTGTAAAATTTTTCTGAAAAGTAACCAGTAGAGAATGTGATCTGTCTCTTACTGATCTAATTACTATTGCATCTTCTCCTTGAACATCTCAGGTGGATGAGCCGTCGTGTTCGACTCCGAGAAGGCGGCAAATCGACCTGCCAAGTGTGGAATCCATTGAGCAGTTGCGAACCCCAGTTTATGAAGAGCTTCTCAAGTCTTTCCGAGAGTCAAAGGCGAGCTGGAAGCAGGCAAATGGAGACATGAAGCATTTCTTAGAAGCGCAAGAAGCTACACCGCCATCAATCACAGACCCAAGATCTCCTCTTATAGCAAGAAATTAGATTTTATAGAGTGCATGTACAAAAGAACAGTTTGTTTAGTTTTGGTTTCTGGGTATTGATTTACTGTTGATAGTGCCATTGGATTTATTGCTGCTGTTGGTTGGGGTTGGGGTGGGGAGGGGGGGGGGGGTTCTGAAGCTGATCTGTTTGTAGAGATCAGCAAAAGGGCATATGTGAATTTACTGCTGCATAATTGATGATAATGTTAGCTCTAATGTAATATACAGGTAACAATGACAAGTGCTAGTAAAGATTTGACTGAGATAGTCTTACTTGTGTTGCTGCAAGTTTGAATAATTATCAGCATACAAAGCTGGGTGAGAACATGTCACATGTTGGGCCAACAGATTTGGCCGGAAAAAGGAAATTGAGAGCACTCCATGACATTTTTCTCTTTATCTTTTGAAAAAAGAACTTAATCAGCAGCTGAATAACAGAGTCCATTGAAGTAGAAGGGAAGTTCAACTTAATCGGCAACCAGACCAACAAAAAGGTACAAAAATGAAAGAGAAGAAAAGGCCTGAACTCTCAGACCTGAACAAATATCTGGATTGTCACCTAGCAGTCAAGAAATGATGCTTTGACAGAGAACCGAAGAAGATTGGGATGGTATTTCTGTTTCAGGTTTACCAGGTCCATATACTGGGTCATACAATTGGCCTATCAACCCTGTTACAGTACAAGGCTAACTTAATGACCTGGAGAACTCTGTTGCAGTTCAAGCAGGTACTGGATCATACAGCACGGTACCACAACAATATCTGTTAAATGGTATTTCTCAAAGTCTTAACATCATTTGATTGATTCTATTTTCACCACACAGCAGATTAACAGGTAAACATACTAGAGTGCCAGTGTATCACATACAAAATTGCTCTATTACTAGAAAATGTCGAGCTGCGAGCCGCAGGCTGGCTGGTGGCTTGAACTGGCCAGAGTAGCACCATCTCATCTCCATCTATTGCTTTCCATTCCTGCTCTTCTAAATGTCAGATCTCAAATCATTGATTCTTTTAACTCGATATCAATTCATTGGTGTGCAACTATAAACATTAATAATAAGAATAATAATCGTCAACTGATGCATGTGATCATATTTCAATCTTCTTTCGTTTCAATTTAAGTGGACCGAGCAACTGTGTACATAAGCAAAATTCAGTTGAAAAATGAAGCACATGCCTGGGTTGCCTGCCACTATGGTATTCAAGAATGAAGGACACGTATATGCTCAAGCATTTTGATTAAAATCAAAACACATCTACATGCCACTAGAGAAAAAAAGAAACTATGAAAGCTTGTTTCATGAGATGAATGTACAGACACGGCCTGAAGGAACTATTTCAACTACAAAACATTTTTGTCGGCAGTGAGGCCTGATACACTGGCAAGTGTAAATACATAAGATTAATATGCAGCAACATGAATGCTGATCGCTGGTTGCTGCTTTATACCCTGCAAAACAAGAAGAGACCATCACCAAGGGGATAATTGATCAAGGAAGTGCACAATTAAGATAAGAACTGATTCAAAAATCAATGCTCTGCAAATGTACTAGTACAATCATGGAAATTTTCTCTCTACCAACCCTTTCTGATCACACTGATCATACTAATGAGGGTGTACATTATTAAAAAAAAACATGCTTGTCACACTCAATATCTAATTCTGTATGCTATATAAACATTCCTGTTCTAATAATGCTATCATACAGAATTGCGAGGAAAACTAAACTGTGTATTGCACAGAGGTAAATGGCATATCGCTAGGACATGTAAAGAATATGATAAGAGTTTCCAGACGAATCTGTTACTTATGAACAACCTTAGCTAATGATCAGGGTCAGGGTCGCCTTCCAAATCACCACCAGAAGGGTCCTGAGTTGCAGGATCCTCGCTATCCTTATCTTCTCCCGATGCTGTAGAATCTGTCTTTTGCTTTTTCGCATCACTTGCAGAAGGGGTACCATCATCCTCTAAATCATCGTTCCCAGCCTCAGCAGGATCTGAATCTTTCCTTGGTCTCTTCCATTTTTTGGTAGATGATGTACCATCATCCTCAAAATCTTCCTCATCTCTACCCCTGTGCAGATAGGTCCACAACTTTTTGTCATTGTCATACAGTACACAAGGATCGCGCTCATAGTGCAAGCGATCAAGAGCGCCACTGACAACTTGGTTAATAGCAGCCTCTTTATTAGATTCATCATGGTTTAGATATTGTGAATCTTTGAGAAGTGTGCACACATCAGCTCTTGTTCCGGTTCTTGCAGGCAACCTGGCAGCAGCATCTCTTACAAGGCACAGAATAGTAACATGAGGCGGGCGATCAGGTAAGAGCATGGGGTGTCCCCTAGCTTTTGCTGTGGGCTTGCCACCTCCCCTTCTCAAGGGAGCAACTATCGATTTCTCCCCATCAGCAGCAGTATAGCAAAATGCTCTATCAGGAATTGAGTATCTCAAAAATTCTTCACGCTGGAAGTATGCTTTTGCTTCCTCCGAGCTTGGACTAATTGTATTTAGACTTTTCTGGGCTCTAAGGTCCTTGAATCTTTCCTTCAAATCCAAGTTTGCAGGATCTGGTGCCGGAGGTGGTGGAAGGGATCCTATCTGCTTAAGGGTTTCCTGACCGCTTTTCAGCCAGTTAGCAAATGCATCAACCAACTTCACAAGCATTTTGTGTGGTACACCCCATGCATCAGGAGAAGTTTCTTCATTAGGATCACCATCTGAAGAACCAGAAGGCAGTGGGCCAACCCAAAGCCAGCTTTTGTTTGACTTGTCATAGGAAACAAGTGTTTTCCATCCCTTTGCACCTAGTGGAGCAGTTCTAGATGAGAGTATCTTTAATACACCTCGAACTAAATCCTGAAGAGGCTCTTGCGTTTCAAGTATGTTAGGGTCTCCAGGATTTGATCTAATCCGATTGACAACCTCTTGAACAGTGAGCGCTGGCAAATTGTTCGGCGCTGTCTGCTCTGCGGCACTGGCATCTTCAGCCTCGAGACCCTGTTGGGCTTTCTCTGGACCACTGGCATCTGCAGCCTCATGACCCTGTTGGGCTTGCTCTGTTGCACTTGGATCTTGAGGCATTTTGGTATGATCTTCGTTGTTGAACCATTTTCTGCTCTCCTCCCCATCAGGTTGCTTGGTTGACAGTGGAGTATCCCCAGCAGGGGTGGCCATAGCCTTCCTTACAGCAGTTAGAAGATGCACAATAGAGAATGAAAAACCAGTGTGGATGGTTGGTGTGATTGGTACATATTTTTTCTTTGGTTTCTCAGGTTCTACCACTACCTCATTTACTTCTGGAACAGGAGCTGGTTCAGCTACAGAAACCACATCTGTAACAACCTCTGGGTTGTTTGTGACAGCCTCTGGCTTCTTTGTAACAGCCTCTGCCTTCTTTTTACCTTTCTTCTTTGAGCCACCGCTGTTCTCCACCAACTTTGGAGCAGATGGCACGTCCTCACCATGCTCAGCCAGGCTAGCAGCTTCAACCTTTACTTTCTGCTTTTTGGATCCGGAGCTGCAACTTGACACTGGCATCTTCTTTTTTTCAATATCACCATTAGAATCTACATAGCCAGAACCACTAGTTAGCCTCTCATCATTCTCTGGTGACCTGAGTGATTCATCAGCATTCTCATTGCTGTCACGTAATTCAGAGTTTCCATAATCATGTGTGTCCACACTGGCCATCACTTTCCGCTTTCTTTCACCCCTTGCTGCTGGAGGCTTCATCAATTCACTAATCTGTTCTGTCGCTGTCACATGCACATCACGTAAATAATCAGATTCTTTAGCCTTTCCTCTGTGTGTCCCTTTACTCTGATAGGGTTCAACATCTTCAGTGGTGGTAGGATAATTTAATTTGGAAGCTTTAGGAAGCTTGTTCAATTTTTTGGCACCATAGGCTTGTCTATGAGACCCAGAATGGTGTTCTGGCTGTTTTTTTAGAAGATCTATGTCCCCTCCACCTTCGAATTGTTCCGATGAATCAGATTCTGTCTCCTCACTCTGAGTGTAGACAGCACTGCTCCTGGAGTACTTCTGGCCAATTCTGTCATACTGACTACTGGGTTTACCTTTGATCCTCCCCTGTGGCATCTTGCCTCTATGATCAGACCCAAAATTTGCATCATTGATCTGTCGCTCAATGCTTTTATAGGACTTAACCTTCAAACCATGACCAGTCTGAGCTTTTCTGCTCCTATAATCGCCTGCAGACTGCCCTCTCTGCCAATCATTCATGCTACCGGCATGGCTACCAGCTGGCCAGTCCATCTCATCCCCTTTCAGAGCTTTACTCAACATATTTTGGCCACCATACACCCAATCTCTCTCAGAGTACTTTGTGTTCCTTGCTGTATCAAAATATGGACGATCATACGCTGTTGCCACAGTAACTACCTGGTTAGCAGCGGCATTCCTGCCATAGTAGTAAGAAGAACCATTTTGGTTCTCATGGTAGCTGTTTCCATACGAACTTCCATCATAGCTTGCAGCCAAGTCCTTCCCTAGCTTCGGCATTGGCCTCTGAGAACGAATCAGTCGCAGATCCCTGTCATCTCCCAGCTCCTCTGAATCAAGGCCTTCCAGACTCCTGCGAAGCTTTCCTCTGTGCATGACTCCCAAATCATAGCCATAAGTGTTATCTCGGCGAGAAAGCTCAGAGAGTGCCACTGCAGCATCGCGGCCAGCCCCTCCAATGTGCTCCTCACCTGAACCTTTTGGAACGCCCACACGCAACAGCCCCTTAGATCGCTCCTTCCCTAGCTTCCCAGATTTCTTCAATCCTGTCCTATCAGGTTTCAGCCGCATCAATAATGGCTCCCCATACTCCCTGTTCTCCGAGTCAGTCTCTGATCCAGCCCGGCCATCCAAGCCAGGAAGTGCTTTCTGCTTCTGTTGTGCCTTCATTGCATCCAGCGCCCTCAGCCTATCATTACGGCTATACCCCTGGCAGCCCTTCCAGCAGTCCTTTATCTCCCAGAGACCCCGCACCATCGAATTGTGGTAGCTTTGTAGCCTGTAGTAATGCTTCCGTCGCTCTGCAAAGCAGGTACCACGGCGATACAGGACAATCCTTGGGTCACATAGGCCTCCTTTCAGCCTGTCGGAGAGGGCAGCCAGGGGACTCCCGAAGTGAAAGTTGTCTCCCCTAAGGAGCTCGACAAGCGTGCGCGCAAATGTCTCCTGGTCCATGTCAGGCAGCAAAGCGGCAAGGCGTTGCCGCTCCTCCTCAGACAGCAGGGTGTTCCACGCATCGAGCGAAAGTACTTCGGCCAAGTCAGCAAGGTCATAGAGGTCAAGCGGCATGGCGAAGCTCTGGTCCCCAACCTGGCACATCTCCGACCCCGCCTCACCGAGCTCCGTGATCTCCAGCTCGTCGGACCCCATCCCTGAGTCCTCCTCCTCCTCCTCCTCCTCCTTCTCCTCTTCCTCATCAACCTCGTCCTCGTCCTCCCCCAGCCCTACAACGTCACCGTTCTCCTCACCGCCCAAGAAATCGCCTGCCTCGGACTCCTGGGACGGCGTCGCTGGCGACTCCTCCTCCTCCCCATCCTCATCCTCATCCTCCGTTGCCTCCGGCGAGGCGTCACCATCAAGCCTGGGGACCCTGGCACCGCTGCTCCTCACGATCGCCATAGCCTCACACCTGCGCCGCCACCACCACAACCACACACATAAACAAACCAAAAGAGATCCAAACCAGTTAAAACCCTAGCCCAATCCACTCCACTCCACACCACACCAAAAGAAAAACCCAGCCCAAAAAAACTCAGAAAGGAACCTCACCAGAAAGAATCGCGGAACCGGGCGGTGGCGGCGAAACACGAAGCAGCCGCGACGAAACCCTAACCCTAGAGCCCTAGAGAGAGAGAGAGAGAGAGAGGGAGAAGGAGCTGCGGTGGGCAAGGCGAGGAGGATAAATAGTGGGAGGAAGACGACGGCGACGTGGAGGGCGCGGGCGCCGTCGGATCGGGGCGGGGCGCGGGTGGCGAGGGAGCCGCGGGTGGGAATAGGGGGGAGGCGAGGGGGGTGGCCGCAAAAAAGGCTGCGTTTTTAGGGCGGCCGAGGGAGTCGGAGAGAGGAAGGAGATAGACGGAGACGGAGACGGAGGAGAGGACGAAGCCGAGAGAGGAGGAGGAGGTAGGGGAAAGGGTTACCGGGTGTGGGCCCCGTTAGCCCGTTTGTCTCTGCCCTGTGGGCCCCCCTCCCCCCGCGGGGTTTTAGCGGGTTGTTGGGTTTGCGCGGGAAGATTGATTGTTCTTTGGTGGTACTTGCTTCGATGGTTTCACTGAACCCACGCAGAATTAATTAGGTATTAGGTATAAAAAGTTAGAAAAATAAATTGATATAATTTTGTAAAATAATTTTTCTTATGAAAAATAATTCAGGAAGGGTGCATGTGAAAAACGATAGATTATAAGTTCATGGAATATATGGATAAATATATTGAAATGAGAAATGAATACATTTGATATGAATATATTTGATGCAGGATACATGTATGAAAATGATGTATAAATTATGTGTTGAAATATTGCGAAAATGGTATAGAGGATGATGATTTGATATTATTATATATTGATTTTTATAATCTAATAAATTATAGACGATAGATGATGTAGCATACTTGTATGAGTTTCAAATATAATAGTTGCTAGTAAGTTATGATATTATACGTTTGCATGATAAACTTTATAGCCAGTGAGTAAAAACAAAACAAAGGAATATATCCTATTTTTTCTCTATGAGGTTTACAAAGCCATCTTTTGGTTTTCTAAAAATAAAACACCAGACGACATATACACAAACGAAAAACATTTTCTGAATAAAAAATTTATATACATGTTTCTAGCAATCTAAAAGAAAAAACTAAAAAAAATAAACTATTATGAAAAAACCTCAAAATCAACTCTTAGTTTAAAGTACATATTCAAATTTTGTCTTATAAGCACAGCAGAAGTGGAAAGATGAAGTCGTTAGACCATGAGATTACTCCCTAATACTTGCATTAATTCATATCTGTGTGCTACAAATGATGGCTTGCGTAAAAAATATATCCGAGTGAAGTACACCAGCGTTCTCTAAACTTGTGTGCACGTGTCACCTAGGTCTCTGAACTCTCAAAATGCATTTTTGGATCCCCCGAACTTGTCTGGGGGTGTCATATAGGTCCAAACGGGTTCCGACCCACTCCATCCGCTGACTTGGCATGCCACGGTGGCGCCAACAGTGTTGGTGGGGTCATGTGGATCCCACATGTCAATATCTCTCTCCTCCTTATTCTTTTCTCTCCCTTCTCGTAGGCGCCACCATGGCATGTCACGTCAGCGGATGGAGCAGGTCGGAGCCCGTTTGGACCTATATGACACCCCAGACAAGTTCGGGGACTCAAAAATGCATTTTGAGAGTTTAGAGACCTAGATAACACATGCACACAAGTTTAGAGACCGCTGATATACTTCACTCAAGATATCCTAAGTTGCAAATGTCGATGTGTGTTTCTATCCATTTTCTCAAGCGTAACGATGTGTGCTGATATGGTTTGCCCTTTTCTCTTTCTTTTTGATGGTTTTCGATAGTGTTGTTTGAACTTTTAGAATGTTGTTTCGATCCTTGCCGTCCATGCATGACTCACACTAAGTGTAAGTAGGTCCTTGGTAGCTTCGAATTTCGATGTTAGAATTTGATTATAGGTTCAATATTTTTACCAAAAGTTAGTAAGCATTAAAATCCACGTAAAAAGTTAGAGGGTCCGGATCCCCTCGATAGCATTGTTCATGTGAGGAAACAGTGAAAATGTTATGAATGGAGTTGGCATACTATAGTCATAGAACTCTAAAGTCTAAATTGTTCACTACTATGATGATACTGTAGTGGTGAATCTTACTATCATTTTATTTTAATCCAACGGCAACATGATATCTCAAACACATGTTATTATAGCTCTTTGTAGTAGTTTAAAGGATCTTGTTCTGTACCTACGTTGTTGAGGATCCAACGGCTCTACCCCTCCCTAGCGGGATACTTGGTTGGACTCGTTTGGCCTCACATTTCCATGAAGACATTATTTTAGAAATTCGTTATTGTTTTGTTTGCCTTCAAAAAGTTTGAAGGTCAATTTTGGATAGTAGTGAGTTTGTGTGAGGGATGAGTAAATAGGAGTATTACTTATCACTCTTCTCCCTAAGTAGCTCACGTCCCTAGCAATGTTGATGATGTTAAGGGGGTGATTGTCAAACAATATTCAGAAATGACAAATAATTTACGAATAAATCTTCTATATACGTGCTCCTAGGGATCTAAAAGTTAGTGTTGTAAATAAACTACGATAAAAAAACCCTCAAAAAAACAACTCCAAATTTAAAGTTGAGAATTTAAATTTTGTTTAAATATAAGCAAAAGCGAAAAAACGGAGACGAAGGATTGCAAGCATGGGCTCCATTCGTGTAGTTTCTTAGTCAGCAGTGTGTTGCGGTGTGTTTGAGTTTACTTTTATCTTTTCTTGATTATAGCCTTTTCAGGGGCTTTTACTTGATAGTTTCATACTGTATTATTTCTTTTGCTATATCAATATGGAACTTTGTGGCGTATGTCACTAATCGTTCACAAAAATATTTCTACTATTAATTGTATGAGTTTGCTTGACATTTGAGGTGTGCAATTTTCTTTTTCATGTTGCTAAGGGAGACCGGTAAAAATTCCTACCTAAAAATATCCTTAAAAATTTGTTCAAAAAAATATCCTTAAAATTCAAAATTTAAAATTAGCTTAAGATGTACCACATATGTTCTACCTCATAATCAGGTCAAATAAAAATGGAATAAAGGGGGCTTGTTTGCCACAAGGTTGGGACTTGGACTTTAGAATAGGAAATTAATGTGAGATTAAAATAGGAATATGATTTTTAGTCTCATAACCCATTGTTTGGTAATACGGGAAGAAATTAGTCTCACAAAATAAACATAATACAAAAATGTATTTAATGTTAATTAGATAAAATAATTTAGTATTGTGGATGTTATTATATATTTTTATAAATTTATTTAAACTTAAAAATATTTAACTTTAAACAAAACAAAAATGACTTGTAATATGAAACGGATAGAGTAGAAAGAACGACTAAACACATTTCTGGCTCAAAGAAAAAACATGTACTCCCTTCGTACCAAGATTTAAGAATTTATGTTATTTACATTTTACCAGATATAAATATTTCTCACTATTTACGATACTACTTGTCACATCAATCAATTTATGTTCTATATTATTCTCATTTTATCCCTACCCATCCTCTTATTCTCGTCAATTCCTCATTTACTAAGGGGCATCGCATCTTTTTTAATCTTAATTACGTTAAACAAACTAGAAATACTTAGACGGAATGATCCAGTAATACGCTAAAAATAACTAATTGTATACTAGAGATGACACCAGTAGCATTTACTAATGAACTTTCTTGTGTGTATACAAAACAAAACTCTGGTGCTGTGACCAAAATGTAAATACAATTTTCATACCCAGCAAAGTCAAACAATTGATTTGAAAATGCCGACGTGAAGAGGAAAAAAAAAAGAGATTGTTTTCTAAAGCTACACAAAAAAAATAATTAGCAGCACGATAAACATGATAGTTTGGCCCAACAATGACTGGACACCTAATTTGTAATGGGCTCTAATGATATATAATTAGCCTGGCCCCACAAAGCTAACATCTGGCCCATCTAAACCCTAACCACCGAATCTGGGCCGTCCATTCTCCATCTCTTCAATCGCAGGGCCAGACGGCCTCCACCATGTCGTCCTCTGCCCGACCCATGGTCGCCGCCGCCGCCCCCGCCCCCGCCGGCGGCGACTGGACCGTCGTCCGCCGCCGCAGTCGCCGGCGAGGTGACGCGGCGAGGGATACCGCCTCCCAACCAGACGCTCCACCGCCTCTCCCCGTCAACCCGATCCCCTGGGCCCCCTCCGACCCTTCCCTCGACCCCGCGCGCGTCTCCCGCCTCCTCGACCGCGCCCGCGCCGCCATCTCCCGCGTCGCCGCCTCCCGCCTCTACGGGCGCCTCCTCCTTCCGGACTCTCCGCTCCGCCGCCGCCTCTCCCTCTTCGCTCCCACGCGGCTGTCGCTTCTCGGAGTCGGCAGCTTCGAGAGCTCCCACTCCTCCCGCCTCCAGCTCGCGCTCGCCGCACTCCTCCGTCGCGACCTCCTCCTCCCCCCGGAATCCTCCGCCCACGCCGAACTCTTCGACCCCGTCCTCTCCGCAGCCGAGTGCGCCGCGGCGGCGGCACTGGGCTTCTCCGTGCCAGACGTCAACGACGGGTGCCGCCGCCGCGCCGACGAGCCCACCCTTTTCTACATGCCCCACTGCGAGGCGTCGCTCTACGACGCCCTCCTCGCGGCCAACTGGGAGCACCCCTCGCGGCTCCGCCGTGTCTGCGTGCTCGGCAACAGCTTCCGCAACTACGCAACCCAGGCGGAGGAGAACAGATCGGGCCCAGCCGCCAAGGCCAAGCACGTCCTTGCGGCGGAGCGATTCGCTTGGGAGCAGCGGGTTGACGAGACGGGCGGCGTGGATGACGACGACGACGTGTTCGCCCGCGCGTTCAACGAGACGAGCTGGCATTTCTTCGAGGTGGATGACGCCGTCGACTTGGCTGCCACCGTTACCGCCACCGCCGCCTCCACCGGAGGATGGAGATAAGTCCCAAAGTACTCTTCTCAATCTCAGTACTTCTCTTAAATCTTAGTATTTTGCGATTGCAATTGTAAGAGCATTGTTTGCCTAATTGGATGCTTTGGCGATCAACATTCAATATTTATGTCTTAACTACACCGTGCTACTTAACTGTTTCCAAATTAAGAGCACATTGATTTGGTGTTGTTTGACGTGCTACTCTTAAGAACACATAACAACCACCTTCCAGGCATCCACTGGACAATGATGATTTCTAGTAGTAGGTAGTATTTGACAGGATTTCTATCTGGGTAATACAAATCCACAAACAAGTATCTTTTAGTATTTTAAAAGACTTCCTTGCCAGTAGAATCTATCCTTGTCAATCTCATTACATATTGATATTTCTTCGATGTATTCACACTATAAAAAGTAGAAAAGGGCCTGTGTGTGTGCACCCTTAATTAACATGTATAAAAGACTAATTGACTTAAAGGACTAGGAAAAAAACATAATTCAATGATTATGCATCTATCTAAAAGGAGTAGTATATTACATGGCCTGAAGTACTATATTATTGATTTAAAGTAAGTTATGAATCTTAAAGTGAACATGTGACTGCTACCCGTACGCGACAACATTTTGAATGATGAATGTTGTAATTACAAAGAGTGCACTTGTGAGAAATCTTTCTAAGCTGTTAGAACGAATGCTCAAGGTCAGTTAGTGCTGTAGACATGTTTGTGGTTCTTATCATTTGAAAATATTGATCTAGGCTGAATGACTGGTATTGCAAACACCAAACTGAAGTGGAAACAAGAAGCACGCCAGCATGTTATTGCAACATCAATGTTGCAGTTAGAATGTATTTTGCTCATTGCAATATAGAGATTAAAACCACCTAGAATGCCATTGTCTGCATTACGTACAGTAGACTGCTGTGCCAGAAATGCTATGATCAACCAAGTTAATTTCCATGAGTTGATTATCAAGTACATGGTTATTTGGACCCTACAAGTTGTTAAGCATGATCTCTGTCTAAAAGAAGTGAACTCACATAAGATGCTGCACTTGTTTTTCAGGAGGTTCTTAGGGAGAGGAGGGTTCTGCATTCAAGTTCATTGAGCATATTCGAATAGTGGCCATTATCCAAATATTGCCTTAGATCCTGTTTTGATAGGGGGTGATTTTAGGCTCTAATCCTTCCTATCAATCCCCTTATCCGAGCATCCTCTTTAATTAGTATCAAGAGGGTAGATGATTGATAATTTGATATACCCAGCCCTTAGAAATGGTTCTGTGTTCTTTGCCTGTATGTTCAATTGTCAATATAGAATACAGTTGAGTCCCAAACTTTGTACTCTCTCGGGTTAAAAATATTTGTCATCTAGGATAAGATTTGGTCAAGCTTTTAAAATTGCGACCATCGATAATTGCTTGAATGCTTAGTTTAAATACAAAACAAATGATACACATAGACTCTCCTCAAAAAGTACTATCATAACATCACAAACTTATTAGATTTTATAAATTTATTTTAACATAAAATTACTGGTTGGAATGTTAGAAGTTTGACCAAATGTTATCCTAAACGACAAAGATTTTGGACGGGAGGGAGTATTTGCTATAACAGTACTACTCGATGAAGTGGAATGGTAACCTTTTGCCTGCCTTGCACTGCATGTTTTTGGTGGTAAACGCCTAAACGGCTAAACCCTAGACATTTCTTCGTGTTCCCTTAATCAATATAGTGTATTTCTTTCAGATAGTGTAATAACTAAATCCTCATTATAGTGTATTTATCTTTCAGATAGTGTACTCTACCATAGGCCCATCAAGTTGGGCCAAAACCAGGCCTTTATTCACTGCCATGTCAAGGCCCAACTTTTACTGCTAACTACTTTACACATACCTCTGGCCTGCGTCCCCTGAAAAGAATCTGTGGCCTTTGCTAGGCCCAAATGAGAGTGCAGACCAGTTGCACCAGTGCACTGCTGACCAAATAGGAAAACTGGAAAAAACTTTGCAAACTAATGACTCTGTATAGGTCAGTACATAACTACATACTACCTGCTAGCTCCATGCTGTGCTTTTGATCAGTACTGTACATGAATACATTGCCTGCATAGTTGGTTGCCCCTAGTTAGACATGCAAGGCCTGTAGTAACAAATCAAAATTGTATTTGCACTTAGCAATGATCAACACACATAGAGAGACACTTTCAGACCATTTGCGAAGATTATTCATCCATTTGCACCAACTCACTAGTTACATCAGTTGCATTTTGTACGACTCTCTTTTTTTGGTGAAGCATACTACCTCAAAAGATGGTGTTTCTGGAATTAACACCACCTCGTAATCCATATATCTAGCTTGTACCATACCAAATATTTCCTTTTCTTTAATGGCATATCGTTAATATGCCATTCTAGGGTAGATTAATTGCAATTAATAGACAAACTGCAGAGTATATTACTCCTAGTTGTACCATGCATGAGAGAACGTCTTCTGAATCTACTTAACTGTTTGTACTCTGCTTCAAAATTTTCTTCTGTACAGTCTGTTTGCCCCACTGGTTTGGAGAGGGATGGCTTGGCCAATAAAATGTGATTAAGCTAATAGGTTGGCAGATGACTAGGGCACTGTCTATTATATCTAACACTGTCGAGGACGCAGCGAGAGAGTCAATGGGTGACAGGATTCTAAATGCGATTTCATAGAGCGAGCCAGCCCAGAAGGATCAGGATCGACGCATGGGAACCCTGCAGAGTGCACAGGCAGAGCTGCATCAGCATCAGCAGTAGCTAGTGTGGGACGGCATGCTGGGCACTGTGCTTGTGTAAGGGGGGAGATGACAACACTTGGAATGTTATGGGTAGAGACAAAATATTAAGATTGCATTGCAGTTGCAGTGGTGTACATATTACATACTGTATGCAACACACTGCACTGCAGGGTGGTCCTCTTCTCTCTTCTCTCTGTATGTGTCTGTCTCCACCGGCCTCAGGCTGCAGCCATGCATGTATGTACAGATACAGAAAAAAGAGAGAGATACAGTAGGTTTGGCATTGATCTAGCTACTCGGCGTGCATGACACAGCCAGTCTCTCTTCTGCCTGCTGCCTCCATCCACCATGCATGCATCTCTCTCTGTGTTTTTTCTTTCTCTGCATTGCAGTGCAGTTCAGTGCAAATGCAATGGCCGGTGGCGTGAGGGAGAGGAGAACGGAGAGAAGAGAGGAATGAGGTGTGGATATGATTTAAGAGATGATGAGGGAGTGGTCACATCACAGGATCCCCACTAGGATCCCCGTCTACATATGCATGTGTGTGTATGCAGTATGCAACAGAGACACACACATGTAGGAGTACAGAGAAAGAAGACAGAGGCATGGCCATATAAGCAACCATACGCACACCTACATATATGTAGTAGTAGGATCACAGCACATGGTGACTAGTGAAGCCTGCAAGTTTTGTCACCTTTTGTTACTCTCTCTGCTCTCTGTGTCTACTACTAACCCATCCAGCCAGCCATATGCATATGTGTTTCTCTCTCCCTGTACGTCTTGCTTGCAATGCCATGCCATGCCTTGCTGCTGCCTTGTGTGTACTGACTAGTTTGTAAGCTATGCAGTATTGCAGATATGCAAATGGTGCATGTCAAAAAGTGGGCAGCTTTCGGGGCTTCGGTTCCCTTCTGTTATGGACAGGCACCGATCGTGCATCGCCATGGGCGCCTCTCTTCCTCCTCCTTGATCTCTATGCACTGCCATTGCTGTCCCCTCTAGATCTCTCTAACCCCTCTCTGTCTCCAAGCCCAAATCTTTAACCAGTGTGTGCATGGGTGTGCCTGCCTTTGCTACCTCTTACGTGCATGACGTGCAGCATGCGCCTTTGTCGTAATTGGTGAAAAACGTGCATACGTATAGTACGTACTTACTGCTTTTTGAATGCATGCATCGCTGCTCTCTGATCGATCTCTATGGCCATGCATCCATGCCTGCCTGTCTATGGACTTTGGAGTATTGTCAAATCACATGTTAACTCCACATATTCTGGTTTGCCCCTAGCTTTGTTAATTTAGAGCTTTATTTGAAACTGTCGTAAGATCAGGTACAATTAATAATATCCTCTCATGTTATAATTTTATAATAACTGAAGTCAAGAAAGGTCGCATCACACATTACTTTCGTGCAGCAATTAAGAACTGAACTCCTGTTTTTCTTTTTCAATAGTACTCCCTCCATTTCAATATATATAGTGCCTATTTTGTTTCATTAGAGTAGGTATTTCATCAAATATTCTATTGTTTTATTAATATGTCACTTATATGATACAAAAGTATAACGCCAATAAAATACTTTTAAATATGAATATAATAATATTAATTTTGTTTCATAAAATTGGTATCATAACATAGTAATTTTTAGTCAAATTAAGTATTGTCCTAAACATGGCCTATATTATTAAATGGAGGGATTAAGTGAACCCATGTGTGTAGGAAGAATCTCATATAAGTTTGGTACTACCACAATACTAGCATGCATATGCTTGCTGTTTTCTTTAGAAACTTTGATACAAGATCTCAGCCCAACAGCAGGAAGTATAGCTAGAGAGAGGCCACTTCTGAAAAGAGCAACTCTGAATAAATAAAAAGGTGTCCCTCTCTACATGTAAGGCAGGCAGCTATAGCTAGACATGCATGTAAAGATCGATTACTAATTGCACCATCATGAAGAGATCGAGCAATGCATATATAGGCTTTTGCAGCTTCTGCCAAGACATGCATGTAGCTAGGTACGTAGCTAGCTACTCATATATATATATATATATATATATATATATATATATATATATATATATATATATATATATATATATATATATATATATATATATATGTACATACGTATTTATATATGTACTCCCTCTATCCAAAAAACGAATTTTTCGGTTTTCATGTCCAACGTTTGACCATTCGTCTTATTTAAAAATTTTTCAGAAAATTAGAAAAAAATTAGTCACACGTAAAATACTATTCATGATTTATCATCTAATAAAAACAAAAATATCAATCGCAAAAAAATTTTGAATAAAACAAAGAGTCAAAAAATTGAAGATAAAAAAATAAAAAATTGGTTTATTTTGGAACGGAGGGAGTATATGTCAATATGTGCATTAGCATTGCACATAGATCAGACATAATGAATGTGTGTACAGATGTGTCTGTGAAGGAGGGAGGGGGCCTGGGTAGCTAGGAGGAGGAGAGAGATGGAACAAGAGAGACAAGATGTTTATTTCACATGCAGATGACTTCAATATGCATATGCAGTTATGCACAGCTAGCAGGCCATAAAAGAGGGGCTGGAATCTGTTTTGAATTGGAGTTGAGCTAGCTAGGAGCTGTGGTCAGTGAGTGAATACTACTCCAGCTACTGATCGGGTGCAGTACTGCTGAATTCTTGAAGAAAGAATTGTATGTGGCAATGAATGCCTAGTTATTAGGAGTGCAGGATCAGAGAGCCAAGAGATCGAAAGGATACTCTATGTTTTGTTTCTGTCAAGTTATTGCACTAGCATCAGTGTACATGTTTGTGTAGGAGAGGCCGAGTTACTGCAATGCAGATCATGCAGGCCAAGCAGAAGCAGCAGGCCAGCCACAAGCTAGCTTCTGCTATCTCCTAGCCCCTTTGATCAGACAGAGATAAAGTTTTTGCTGCTGCTTGTGCATGGTTGTACTGTATCAACATTTCAACCTTTCAGCAAGCAGCATGGCTACCTAGGGTCGTAGTACGTACTACTACTGTGTGAAGAAGAGTGTCCTCTTCTAAATTCACTTCTCCTCTCAGTCACTGGGCTGCAGGAATTGATATGATGCTGCATGCTTTCTGTGTAGTAGTGGCCAGTGCAAGACCAGTTAGTATACTATATTATTCTTCGAGATGCATGGCATCTTCAGGTCAGATACAGAGATCAGCTCAAGAAATGTTCCGTGTCATTGGCTTGGTTGGCTAGCTAGTATCTCGTATAGTAGTATTATATTGTACATATAGCACTTACATGGGGAGAGTATTCTAAACCCTAGAGGGAATATTCTCTCGTCTATTACATGCTATCTAAATAGTTATTAAAAAATTTTAAAAAATTGTGAAGATAGATTAATATAAGATATGTCACTATACAAACATGCAAGTTTAAATATGACTTTTACAATCCACAATAAAAATAACAAATTGAACTCTAAATAGTATACGTATACTCACTGTCATATTTGTTATTTTTTCTATGGATTACAGAAGTCATATTTGAACTTGCACGTTTGTGTAGTGATATATCTTATACTAATCTATCTTCATAATTTTTTTAAAATTTTTTGATGACTATTTAGATAGCATGCAATAAACGAGGGGATGTCCCCTCGAGGGTTTAAAATCCGCTCCCACTTAAATGCTGCTTCTGCACATCATGCATATTTGATTCAATTCGTCTTTGGTACAAAACATAATATACTTTTGGTACACCCCGGCCTTCTCTCTGCATCTTATCAGCTGCATTGCATGGCTTTGTCACCGCCTCACCACGTGAAGGCAGCAGCAGCGGCAGCCTGCATGCTCTCTCTTCGATCTCTTCTGGAGTAGCTTCACACATGAATGGATATGAATATGATATGCTGCTAGCTATAAGCTCGCTTGCTGCTACTGTAGTAGGATCCACATAACTGCACCCAATCTTTCCAGTTGCTGTACTTTCTCAAGCTCTAATGCCTCTCTCTGTCAATGATCTGTATTTAATTTTCTCTGCGCGTGCTCTCTTATCCTTCTGCAAAATTAAAGATAGTACTGATAACAATTATATGTATATGTGGTTTGTCAACTCGCAGGTTATACCTACAAACTCTTAGTAGTAGTAATCTGCAGTTAAATTTAATTAAACTCTCTTGCAAATTGCTGGGTGGAGGAGACGATCGATGATTAATCCAAAGGTGAAGATAGCTGCGCGGATGGAGAGGAAGAAGACAAAGGTATAGTAGCAGGCAGCAAGGTGAAGAAACAAGAAAGATGCATCGACTATGTCCGGCGTGAACACTCTCTGACAGACATTAACTTTGTCGAGCCAGCAGGGAAGAATCGAAGAGGGGAATGAATAGAGAATCGATGAATTAATTATTGGCGCCGTGGAGAAGATCGATCCATCCATGGCATGCATGCATGACGTTGTTGTGGCTACGGGGCCGGGCTGCCTAGCTAGCTTGCATCCAGTACTGTACATGGATCGTATTCCCGAGACCCAGACACCCAGAAACCAACCACAATGGAAGCTACTACAACAACTCTGGTAAGAACGATGCTACTCGTTCTTACTGTTGCTATTGCCATATAGGAGCTGTGTATACTACTGTTCAATCAATAAATACCTGTCTATAAAACTCATGGCATCTTTGGTCAACTCCCCTAGCTCTAGCTATAGCTTCTTCTGATCTATCAAATCAGTTGCATATATATATTGATCAAATCATCACATCACACTCACTGCTAGGTACACACACGGCAGGCAGGCTGGCCATGAACAGGGAAAATTAGCTGCTGCTACACCATTGGGAGCCGTATGTCTATGCTGCACCCCTGCACACACACATGCAATGTACTGCCGCGTGCCACGGCGTGTTTGATATCTTGGTAAGTACTACTACCACCAGAATTTACACCCTCTGATCCAGCACTTTGTGGCTACGGATTCTGCAACGTTATGTTGTTGTTAATTTGCTTCTGCTATCATCCTGCTCTGCTGCATGCGTGCTGCTTTTTTGTGTTCGAGCTAGCTAGGCATGCAAGCATGCTCTTCAGATCGATGAACTGATCTGAGATCACTCACTACCGCCATGGAGTACACGCTTAGAGCTAGCACAACGTAGATCCATTGTCCTGAGGCTGCATCTAATATGTCTGAATCTATGCACATATGTGCGTTTCAATCTACGCAGTATGGTACAATAATGCATGCGCGCGTATGCGAAGTCAATAAATTTTTAATTTAATTCCACCCTGAATGTTCTTAAATTTTTGTAATTTATTGTACACGCCTATAGCTAGTACGTGCCAGAATTCGTACGCCACACATACACATATACAGTTAATATATAACAAATTTATGTGCTTTACATTAAAGAGATATATGAACCGATCGAGGATCTAACTAAACTAGCTATAGCATGCGGTTCGATTAACTTGTTTATACATACCGACATATATGCAAATGCATAAATTCTAGGTTAACACATACGCATCGATCAAGTTCAAACGTGTGTATGCCTGCATATAGCTAGAAACATGAACCTGTATTCCTTCCATTTCATCTATTATAAGTCACTTTTATGTTTATCATAAATCAAATATTTTTATGTTTGATCAATTTTATAGAAAAATAAATACCCTATATATATAATGGTGAATTTAATTTAACTAATTTGGTGTTGTGGATATGCATGTATATTTTTTATGTAAAAACACTCATGTTTAAAAGTATTACTATCACTTAGTATAAATTTAAAGTAACTTATAATTAATATAAAACGGAGGGATTTCTGAACAATCATCGTAATTACTAATTACTACTAGTTTGTATGCACGTACAGCCATGTTGTAGTTTGTAACGTAGTAGGAGCTCTAAACATGAGTGTTGGCGTGTTGTATATTATTATATACGTATGACTTTGTAAACAAGCTATACAAAGAGGACATAACAACCTCTCAGAATTAGGCATGTACAGGACAACTTGTTTGATACATATATGGACTAGATATAGTCAGCACATTGCATCATTAATCAATTTAGTAATAACTACTAAGTAGTCGATTTGACACATATATGTACTTAAGCGAATGACCAGTTCCATCACCATTAATTAATTATAGGTAAGGGGCCGGGCCAGGCCAAGCAGCTAGATATGGCTAGCAGCCAGATGCATGGAGCTGAGGTATAGCTAGTGATGGTTGCAATGATGCTCCAATGAGTAGTAAAAATAGTGTGGCACTGTGGCATGCCAAAATTAAGGAATGCAAAAGGAGGTAGAAACAAATTTGATTCACATGCATGTGTATATAGACTCCCGTTGCATGCTTTGCATATGGTATAATACATACATACACATACACATACATGTGAATTTGCTATGCTTGTAGTTATGTATATACAGTTAGTTACACAAAGATACGATGCGTGTGTACATGTACATGTGCATCATCTCAGCTCAGCACATATACTTATATATATACTACATCATATCCATATATATATGCATGGTTGTGGTGTGTGTCCTTGTGAATGTGATCTCTCATAGTCGATCTTTATGCATGCACGCATGCACCCAAAGGTCCAGCCAGTTTGTGACGCCTGACGGCTTACAAGACTAGACGCGCCTGCCTGCCATGCTAGCTTCTGCGTTCAGTTAACGTTACTTGAGTTCAGATCTGTTCAGACAACACATCACATGCATATGATATAGTATGCATGTATAGGTGTAGCATATCTGTGTGCACACACCTGCATTTCGAGATTCATCCATGCATATATCGGTCGATATATATGCATTCTGTTTATACATATACTCCTTGCATTGCATTGCACGCACTGAGGACGAATTGAATTAGCCGTAGTGCATATATGCATGCTTTTTTTTACAATATATTTGTTGGAGAAATGTATATCGATCGATCTTAGTGGTACGGTGCATATATAACTGCGTATGCATGCATGTGTTGAGTTTTGATTGGATTCCGTGCGTGCGTGCTGTCAAACATTTCTTGCAGCAGGCCGGACGCCCTCCGTCCTAACTCGATCCTATTACTGCACTGCTGCCATGCCACCTAGCTAGCTAATTAAGTAGTTATATATACACCTAGCTTGATCAATATATATAGTCGTCGTTCAAACAAAATGTAAACTATTAGAAACTACATGATTGAATTGAATTGAAAAGGCTTCATCCGGATATATATATATATATATATCGAGTTGAGTATAATTAAGGAATCTTTAATTTGTTTCAATATGTGGAAATATATGCATGCATGGGATTGCCATATCTTTTTTTTAATGAACTACACGAGCACTGTTAATTTACACAACCATAGTAGTATATACTTGCATTCATAAATATATGTCAATTAAATGCATCTATCATTTTTTTTGAAAGAAATCAACTTATAATATATACATACATACATACATTACAGTACATGTATGCTTTTAGCAGGAATCCTACTAAAGATGGGAGCATACGGATTGATTCGGATCAATATGGAATTGTTACCTCATGCTCATTATCTATTTTCCCCTTGGTTAGTAATAATAGGAGCGATGCAAGCCCATACGTAATCCTTTGTATAGACGTTGAGGTGGACGGACACTAAGATGGAATAGGCCCGCTAATATGCCCAATGTACCCGCAGCAATATGATGAGAAGCTATGTTAAAACTAGCTTGAACATGAATAACTCCTTTTGTTATTCTACGTGCACTCTTCCGTAAACTAAAACGCGCATTCCTACGCAAACCAGTACGTAAAAAAATCCTGGATAGGAAGTGGGTCGGTCTCAAAATAAATAAGTTGTTAGTTGTAGAATATTACTCTTGTCAAACTTGAACTTAAGGAAAAACAGAAAGGTTCATAGAATTTTCTTCCCCTTCCCTTTTTCCCGAACAAAATATATATATATATATATATATATATATATATATATATGTCGGGCGATTAGAATTATCATGCAAAATGATCGCAAACCATTATGACATCTTAATAAAATTAACCTTTAATTAATTAGAGAAAGGAATGAGAATATGCATTTAATCTCCTAAATGACAGTGAAAGGAACAAAACTTATATACTCATGACAGTCCTAAATTAAATTAAATGATGGACTGGCTAGCATCATGAGAATATTAACTCTGGTACTGTCTCATTGATCTCATGATCGACTAATCAATCACCTGTCCTCCTAGCTAGCTCTAACAACTATTGCAAGCAAGAACGCATGCGTATGCCTGCATAATCTCTGGTGTGTGCAGTACGTACAGTGGGGCGAACAGGGGACTACCATATCTTTGTGGTCAGCTGATGCAGCAAAAAAAAAAAAAAAACGCGTATCGATCTATATTCTTAATTAATTTGCTGGACCATGCAAACATATGGGGTCCATTTAAACTAATATTAATTCGCTGTCTTTGCTTATCATTATTTTATTGACCACAGTAATTGGTCGATATATTTATGGTGTTTGCAGGTATATTCTCATCAGACTAGTCTTACGTATGTTTTGTCTGGCCACTTTTTTTATTTTAAAATACATCAGGTTCAATATATTATGTACTGCATATGGAGTATCACCTTTGGATCCAATGAAATTAATTAAAGTATGAGTACTGCATGCAGTTGGTTTTTCAATTCAATCCCCCTTTAATTCGTGAGAAATGATGATTACCGGCCTGCGGTCCCCAATTAAAACTCGTTTAATTTATAATATTTATCATGAAGTTTTGCACGCGAGTACAATGCGTATGGTATGGTATGTACTCTTTTGTCCTGAACTTTTCTACGTGTTTTGCGTACCCTGCATCCACAAAAAAAAATTGTTAGAATTTAAGCATGCTTTTAGAATATATCTAAACTAATAGTGTTAATTAAGGTCATACTCCCTCCGTTCCATATTATAAGTATTTCTGGTTGTCTAAATTCATCTATATTTTAATGTATATGTTTTGTAGATGTGTCTAAATTCATGACCACACATATGAATCTAGGTAAGGCTAGAAAGTCTTATAATATGGAAAGGAGGGAATATTAAAAAAAAATTCCATGAAGGCGGTTGCACTCTATCTCCACATCATGAAAATTAAGAACGCTCAAACTAAAAGGATGCTCTAAACTAACAAAGCTAGATATTGTGAAAAGGTTCTCACAAGTACAGAACATTTTGGCCTGCCAGACTTGAAGATTTCCCCAGTGGAAAATCATCTTTATAGTACTAGCTATATTTTTAACGTAAGTTTTTTTTAGTATTGTCTAAATTTATGTAAATAATAATAAATTTAGACATATATGAAAACGATATACATTTATCAATAGCTTAATCTAGATATAAACAAATATCTTATAATACGAAACAGAGAAAGCAGAAAGCAATGATTTTTTCTAAAGACATAGGCTGTGTATATGACAGCTTTGGATCAATTTTACAAGCTCCAATCTACGACCTACTCAAATTATGTCTGTCTTCTCTGCCCTCGACTATACCTTCCCTAACTCAGAGTTGGCTTCGAAAGTTAAAAGGAGTAGTGGTAGTGATGGTGAATCTGTCACCTACCCCACCATCAACTCTCTTATATTTTTTTAAAAGAAAAAATAACTTAGACATATATATCAAGCCACTTTATTAACTCTATTTTAATAATATACTAATGATATTTTTAATAAGATCTCGTTGCAACGTATGGGTAATATGATAGTACATGTATATATATACACACCTACAGAGTCTATATGGGTATATGTATTTCTGCATTTTTAATTAGTCGATGCAACAGTCTATATATATCTCAAAACTTGGTCAGGGAAGAAACATTAGAAATGATCTATAGCTAGCGAGGTACAGAGAGAGATTAATTACTGTAGTTAATTGGATGTGATAGTTTGATGTGAACATCTTTAATTAGTACTAAATAGTGAGTGCCAGTGTCGTACTTAACTGTGTGGTGCATCTGTGTAGGCCATCATCACCTCATAATTTCGCAGTTTTTGGCAGTGAGAGAGGCTTGGCCGAAATCCTAGACAGATTTCCAGAATCCTACGTGTAATTCTCTTCTTCCATGCAATCTGATGGATGCTATAGCTATAGCTGCATGCACATTTAATTAGTTTTTCTTTTCTGCTAGCTCCTTTTCTCCTTTCCTCTCTCTCAGCTCTGTGCTTTTCTCTCTACTACTATAGCTAGTTCTGTCACTCTCTTGGGAGGACGTACGCGCAGAGAAAGAAAGACGTGACGTGTTAATTAAATAGATCATCACTAGCTTCTGCATGGAATAATGCGGTTGACACATTATTGAAGGGGCCGTTTCAATTTCTTAACAACATTGTTCAGTATATGTACAGTACCCCGTAATGGACTGCTACGTATAGCTAGGGGTTAATTTGTGAAGTTATATACCACGTCCGTCACGGAAAGAATTTATTTTTTGGTTCTAGTGTCCAACGTTTGAACACCTATCTTATTTGAAATTTTTATTAAAAAATTTTAAAAAATAGTTACGCATAAATTAATCTTCATGTTTTATCATCTAATAATAAAAATAAATATTAATTATAAAAAAATAAATAATACAAAGCATCAAAGATTATATCCAAATGCTAAAAAATTGAACTTATTTTGAAACTGATAGAGTACGTACTAGCACCATGCTTATGCATTACGTACACGGATCTATGCAATAATTAAGATTAGGTCCAGTTTAGACCTATGGGAGAACTTTAACCAAACTCTTGTTTCGTTTTATGTTAGGAGTTGGTGGCCCGGCTGCGTGAGAAGGAAAGGGGGACCTGATATTTAAGCAGCAGAGATGCAGTGATAATTGCAATGGTACAATTTGAAAGATCGATCCTTTGTTGGTTTTCGTTGTAGTTATTTTTTTCTTGCCTTTTAAATAGCTAATAATCTAGATATAACAACTTTTATCTAAAAATTATTTTCGGTTCCTTTGTTTATCAAGATTAATGAACGCATTAATAAGACTTACAACTAATATCTATCTCATCCTAAATTTATACAGAAATATTAGATCTATATCGCAACTGAAAAAAAAACTATAATATTTTCAGCTAGCTTTGCCTGTATATCAGTGAGTATTTTTTTGGGTCACAAACAACACGCATGAGAGACTGATTGATGATTTCCCCAGAAAGCTACACTAACGATGTAAGAGTATTCTCGTATTTGCCTAAATTCATATAGATGCTAATGAATCTAGACACACATATATATATATATATATATATAAATTATAAACTTATATATATTCATCAATTGATGAATTTAAGCAAAGCTAGAATTAAAGTCTTCCAATATGAAACGGAGGTAGTAACATTTTGAATATATCCACTAGTCAGTAATCGCCCTAGCGATCGAGCAATTAACATTTTCAGAGCACGGCGAGCGCGTACAATTAATCGATCGATCAGAACTACACAACGTGCTAACTTAATTATTACGTACTAATCCTTATTATGCAACGGTCACTATACTTGATAAGATCTCTGCATCTTATATATATACATGCATGCGAATACACAGTTAAGCACGCACACGTTACATATATACGTACGTACGGTGGTTGATGGATTAATCAGGGAATCCATCACGCAACAGTACGTACATATACGCACATATATTACTCATTCAATATAACACATACAATAGCTAGTACCTTCTCTCTCTCTTGATCTCCAAGAGAAGAGAGAGAGAGTACGTGAGAGAGAGAGATGAATGAATGAATGCATGCATGGTGCAGAGTGTAGAGTAGATGATCTATGGACTTGTGAATTGGCGCTTTGCTATAAAGTGATCGATCGGTCGAGAGAGAGAGAGAGACAGCAGCAGCAGCAGCAGCAGCAGCATATATATATGTGACTCAAACAAGCTCAAGAAGCTCACCACTTCTTCTTCTTCTTCGTCGTCGTCTCCTAGGACACTTCCTGTCTCCTCTCCTCACCGGCCGGCCGGCCATCCACGGCACGCGCAAAACCTGGCTATATATATTGGTGATCGATCGAATAATTAGTCGAGCAAAGTAGAAGGAGAGAATTGATTAAGATGGCGCCGGCGGTGCAGCAGCAGCAGCAGCAGCAGAGCGGAGGGGGGTCGTCGGTGGGGACGACGACGCGGTGGTGCCCGACGCCGGAGCAGCTGATGATACTGGAGGAGATGTACAGGGGAGGGCTGAGGACGCCGAACGCGGCGCAGATACAGCAGATCACGGCGCACCTCTCCACCTACGGCCGCATCGAGGGCAAGAACGTCTTCTACTGGTTCCAGAACCACAAGGCCCGCGACCGCCAGAAGCTCCGCCGCCGCCTCTGCATGAGCCACCACCTCCTCTCCTGCGCCCACTACTACGCCGCCGCCGCCGCCTCCTCCCACCACCACCACCTCCTCGCCTCCTCCCCCACCGCCGCTCCTCCTCTCTCCGTCGCCGCCGCCGCCGCTCCTCCCCCGCTGCTCACGCCGCACTCCTACCCCTCCCACCCTTCCTCCGCCCAGCTCCTCTCCCCCACCTCCCCCGCCGCCGCACCATACACCACCAGCTACTACTACCCCTTCGCCGCCGCCGCGCCGCCGGCCAGGACGACGTCGCCGGCGAGCCCCCTCTTCCAGTACAACCAGGTATAATTCTAGCCTACTGTGCATGCACGTAGCGTGCCCTACGCATGGTGTAACCTAACTAGCTAAGGGCCTAAGGCTAATTACACATGATCGATGCAGGCCGGAGTGTTGCCGGCGGCGGCGGAGGCGATCGGGAGGGCGGAGTCGTACTCGCTGGGGAAGCTAGTGGACAACTTCGGGGTGGCACTGGAGGAGGCGTTCCCGCCGCCGCCGGCGGCCGAAACGGCGGCCGGCGCCGGCTTCTGCAGGCCGCTCAAGACGCTGGACCTCTTCCCCGGCGGCCTCAAGGAAGAGCAGCATGACGTCGTCTAGTAGCTAGCTACCTACCTACTTAATTAGTTATATTAATTAATTAACATCGCATGCATGATGGATCCATCCATCCATTATGTATTAATTAACCTTAATTCTCTCTTCCTCGACAAACTTCTCTGCTCAATTCAGACTTCAGAGTTAGATCAATATTGACATATTATCGTGTCTTTCTTATTGACTACTTTGTTTGCTACTGTTAATGCATGCTTTCTCTCTCTATTCTACAACTGTCGTTAATGCATGTACGAACTTGATGCACTTCAAGCTAGCTAAGAGGGTCACATCGAGGTCGGTCGTGCATTAGCATTGACTAATTAACTAGTCATATATAAGTCCTTGTCTATATGGAATGTGAACGTACTTAGTTAAATTAATTAAATTAAAAACAAAAACAGATCAGATTGCAGCAGCTGGCTAGCTCTCTGCTCCATGCTACAGTAGTAGATAAAAAGAAATACTAGTAGTAGTTAATATATTATTAGTGTGTTGCAGCTAGCTAGCTAGCTGTGGTTGCAGTGAAGCAGCAGAGAGCTAGAGCTAGAGCTAGAGCTAGGTCTTTTTGATTTGCAGTGCTAAGTGTACTTTGCTGGAGATGAAAGCGAATGGATGGAATGTTCCTAGCAGCTGGACATATATATGGTCCCTGCATATATGCAGCAACCCAACCAAAACACGTTGTACACACTTGCAAACATGTGTACAGCACTACACGCTCGATTGATCTCAGAATGCATTATATTTCTCATTTTGTCCTTAATTAGATTGTATGGTGTGTCTTATAGTACTATGGTGAAATGATACTGTGTACGTGTTTATGACTTTACTATCACCTCCGACCTATAATTTAAGGAGTTTTAGCTATACAAATACATGTGCAATAATATTCATATACGTACACTAGGCTGTCTAAAACTGCTGGCTGAGAATTATCTATGGCAACACTAGCCGATAGAGCTCTTAGCCAGCGGTTCTTGCCCTTTGGTTCTTTTGTATTAATTGGCATGATATTCAAAATACAACTTTGCTAATTTTTTTCGCAGGATATATATTCGTATATGAAATTTTAGAATTTTTTAAACACTATACATTGTTTATATATGCTCATTAAAAAAACTAAGACCAATCTTTATAGTTAAAATATTTATTTTTCCCTTGCAAAAAAGATTTAAAAGATTGACTAGCTCGGTATATATTTCCTTCGTTCTAAAATACAAGCTTTTCTAGATTGATCAGAGAGTAAAGTTGGAAAGAAAATACTATGTTGCTCCTTGATAAACGAGGAATGTGTGGGGTAGAAGAATATGTAATGATAAAATGGGAACAATTTGAATGAGAAGTAATTGATGAAACAAGTAATTAATACTATAAATAGTACTAGAAATGATTATATTATGGGATAAGATTTAAATCCTAGAAATATTTATTTTCTTTTGTGATAGAGGGGCTAGTACAGCTAAGAATATGAATGGCCATAAAGATCCAAACATATTTATTTTTTTCTAGTATTAATGTAGATCATGGTAGACATGTATATAAACAATAAACATTAATCAATAGATAAATCTAAACATAGGCAAAATATCTTACAATATAAAATAGAGGGACTACTACACTACATACACTATATGAGTTATTACTGATGTGGAAAAACAGTAACATAGAATGTAATAAAATACTATCTCTTTCTCAAAATATAAATACTTCCAACTATGTATCTATACATAAATTTATACATACACATATCGAAAATATTTATAATATATATATTCATGTTGCAGTGGGAATCATATGTCATGTATTTATAAGAGGGATATATATCTCTTCATTAATATTTAATATGGGGGAAACGTATGTATAACTTCCGGTCTATTACACCAACTAAAAATCACACAACCGTATTTACGGACACAAGGATTTAAACCGGTAGAGTCATGCACTTATGATTCTATCCACCCCATATCAATGGTTTCTTCCTTTTTAATAGTGAAAGATAAAAAATTGTCTAGAAATTAACTTCAGAACAATTTACATTTAGTACAAGAAACAGTGAATTAAAGAAGGCTAAACGACTAGTACTTGTATTTGAAATCAGAAGAGAGGGGTTGCAAGCAGTAAATTAATCAAGCTGGAGACTTTGGGGTAGTTGACCTCGCCAGCTATACATGTCTAGCTAAAATAGTAGTAGCTAATACTACTGCTCATCAGTAACTGCTAATCAGTGTACACATTAGCAATGAATTGAAGCACTACAAGTTGGCAGCCACAAAACAAATGTTATAAATGAACAGCAGAAGGTACACCCAGCATGCTACTAACGTTGTACTACCATCAGTTATAAGCTAATTAATAAGCTAAGCTCTCTTATTTTTTCTTCTGCTTATGTATAGGCTAAAATTTAAAATTTCAACCTTAAATACTTTAAATTTGGAGTTGATTTTGTTTTTTCTCTAATAAAGTTTATTTTCTAGCTTATTTTATATCACTGAGAACATATATAAATTTTTTATTTATAAATTATTTTTCTTTTGATGCATGTGATAATGACCATATCATGCATAACCTCTCTGCAGAATGTACACTAGTATATATAGTTGATTAATTAATAATCAACTGGGATAACTTAATTGCACGTACTAGTACTACTCCCCCATCCAGTTTGATTATTCTTACAGTTTTGGATAGCAGCAGGATCGACCTTTCAATATTTAATTATGATTTTCTATTAAAACGCTAACAAAATTAAATATTTTTATGACTTATCTGCATTTGTTGTTGATATAGTATTTCTAAAAGTATAAACATTATAAAATTATTAATTGTTAAAGTATTCAAATTTAATCACTCTTATCTGAGACGACAAGAAGAACTATAGAACCACCGGAGGAGAGGAGCTAGGCAGTACTACAAAAGCAGTGTATATATAGGCATATAATGCAATATATATATGTGCAATTAATGCCAGTAAATTAACATCGGTGTATCTCAGTAACTGTAGAGTACGTACGTACGATCTGAGAGGCTCTGTCAGCTACGTACATACATACGCATGACACATGAGTTCAGGCAAATAATCATGCATTTTTTCCACGTACCAGCTGATACAAAGATTAATTATTCTGCGGGTACATAATATAATATGGCCTGCATTTTGGATCATCTGCAGTATAATTTTAATGCATTTCGCCAACACTCGAATAAATACTACGCTGGCTGCATGCAGTAATTATTTGTTACAGTGTAAAATTAGTACATCTCGATCTGCGATCATGTAGAGGATCGCATGGATGCCTTACTAGTTTAGTTTAAATTTAGAGGAACCAAATCCAACAATTAACACAAGTATGAGTTCTCGATTATGTAAGATGTACTTCCTCCATATATATGCGGCGTTTTATTTTAAGAAAACTCAATTCTCATAAATTTTGACTGCTAAGTAAACTACTACTACGCCCTTTCTCCCACTAAAACTTCGTTTTCTTTATTCATTTAATTTGTCCCGCAAAACCTTTTTCTTTTAACATAATTAATGTATCAGAGTTGGTAATATAGAAAAAAAATGGATAAGGGCCTGTTAAAGTAGGACCGGGAGACAAATGTATCAGAGTTTGAAAAAAAAAATACTAAGTCAGATGTATTGGAGTTGGTAAACAAAGTAAAAGGTGATAGGTCACTTAACTTCTTAGCTTTATATTGGTATATGTGTGAGATGTGTTTAAAGATAAAGTCTTCTTAGTCCAAGGACAATAGAAAAGCCCACTATCGGCTCTAAATATAATCCAACTTATATAAAATTGATGTTACAACCGGTTTATACAGTAATGGCTCTAAATACATACTCTAGTATTAATAAAAAAAACATTTTATTTTTGTTTATAGGTCCGATGTGCACTATTTCTCCATTCTCGTGCATGGGCCCGGGCTGGTAGTGTACCTAGACACTTATGCCGAGCAGGCGACTGTAGAAGCGCCAATTTCCTTCTCTCACATCTAATTTATCTCATCCACGTCAGATTAAAGTGACATGTATTGGCAAATAGCTTATCATTGCACTTGCCCTTATAATTGGCTATAAGCTAACGTGAAGAAGAAAAATAATTAAAAAAATAGTGAGGTTGACTCTCATGTATACGTGTATCCCGAACAATGCATTAAATGCATAGGCGAGAAAAAAATATATACGATAAAAAATATAGTCAACCTTATAACCCATCTATTATATGTGTTGGCTCTAAAATCTTTTCATGTCACTGAGAGTTAACATAGAGCCAACTTATATATAATAGTTGCACATAAACATATACTACATCATTAATGTATGATTGTCTCTCATACACATACATGGTCTTTGAGCCCATGCTTACAGCTAGCTGTAAATATGTAGCCCTCTTTTCTTCTCTCTTCTCCACGTAAGTATAAGTATGACATGACAATTTTTACAGCCTACTTATATCATTTATTGTACTTGCTGTTGGTTTTGCCATTAAACTTGCTCTTATATCGAGAGAGTAATATACTCCCTTCATCCCAAAATATAAACATCATTTATAGGATTCAAATTTTGTACCACAATATAAATATTTTTCACTTATTCCTATGATTTTAATTATTTTATTGATTTCAGGGCCAATCAAATGGTTAGAAAGAGAATCTAATCCATCAAAATTCAAAAAAATAACCAGTGACTAAAAAACATATTTTAACATCTTCATAATCTATGCAAACAAACTAGAAATGATTATATTTTAGAATAGATGTATATATATTTAAATGTTATGGATGTATATCATCATATTTGTATGTATTTTAAGTATTTTATGATTAAAACTTTTTGTTTGTAGCTAGATAATATATTATAAAATAAACAAAGTGGTCTAATTAAGTTATAGGTTGATGAGATTGTGTAGAGAATGAAACTAATTCGCCTTAATCATCGAATGTCATTGTACTATATATTATTTAAATTCATCTTAAATTTATCCATTAATTAATGTATATTATTTATCGATCTGGATCCTCTGCAGAGGGCTACAGCAACCGGAATTTGGAGCATTCTTTTGCCATTGGATTAAAACGGATGATATAGATCAAACGGAACATTAATCTACAGTATTTGATATAGTACCTGAAATTACTGTGGCTAAAATATTTTAATACTGTTTATGGCATTTTTTACTGTGCTCCTCACATGAACAATGATCGTAGACAATCCGGACCCATTATTTATACATGTGCCTAGATTCATTAAGCTTCATATAAAATTAGAAAATGCAACGAAGTCTTATCCATGAATCGAAGTGGTATATCTCTCTCGTCTCTAGCTCGATAATAAATTTGTCATTTTGCTGTCCGGCCAGATCGATTGGACGGACGACTATTTATCGCTAGCTAGTGGCCTCTGCTACGTACCACAGTATTTACTTTGCAGCGTAGCTTGGTTGTATAGTACACTAAGTGATACTTATATTGCACTCATTACGAATTTGGACAAGAACACAGCTAATTAATTAATAATAATGCATGTACGCAGACGTGCTTGCGAGGCCGTGAGCCTGGCCCACATGGGCCCAGAAACTGTTCGTGAAGCCCAATAGTACGGCCCACTTATCCTTGGCCCAGCCCAACCACTCTCCCCCATCCCACCGGAACAAAACCCAACCAAACCAAGCGGGGGTAAAAAAAAAAAAAAAAATCCGCGAATCCCCTTCGCCTCGCCTCGCTGCTTCTTCCGCCGCTCGCCGCCGCCGCCGGATCTCGCGGGCGGGTTCTCTCCCGCTAGGTGAGGCCCCCCCCGCATAGCCTTCCCCTCTCTTTGCTCTCGTGATCTGTGCTGTTCTGCGCCTTCCTCGCGATCGGAATCGAGCTGTGCCCGTTTTGTGTGCATGGGATGCTTGTGTCGGAATGGATTGGGGGGACTTGGTTCGTGTGGTGAGCTGCTAGTTCTTCCGAATTTGTCCCAGTTTGTCAGCAATTAAGCTGATCTAGGCATGGTTACTGCTAATGTGGTATGCACGGTGTGAATTTGTGTGGCATGAAAGACATCAGCAGCTGTGCACACTTATTCTAACACTACTTTGATGTTACTGAGTTTTATTTTCGCGGGGATAGTACCGAGTTGTTTTGATCATCAAAATTGATAACTTTGGAGTTCAATTATTTATGATTGGTGAATTAATGCTTGAAGACAATTTGGAGCCAATTGTAACCTGGCATGCTTCACTCTACCTACATTCGTACATATATACGTAGTAGCTTTAAGTTAATGGATGGCTTGAGTGTTTCTGTTAATTCAGTTCATCCATTAGTATGGAAGAGTCTTCAGTCGCACAAGAGCGTGTTCGAATCAACTATTAGGAAATTGTGCATATTAACTAGCGTTGGAATTTTGGCGTGTAAGCAATAGTATTTGGTCAAGCTATCTGCAATTATAATTAAGTCAATTTGATTGGGAACATGTAAAAGTCAAAACTGTACAGAATTCAGAGGAAATGGGGATTACTAGCTGTGGTTCCTTATATGTGGAAGTGAGGGGTATGCTCGCTACTTCTCTGTTTATGTTGTTGTACTTGTGAACTGTACATGGTAAATTAGAGTATGAAACATATCAGCATTTAAGCATCTCTGTGTGACAGATGATATGCATGTGTAATTCAGTGAAGCTTCTCGCTAGTTTTTTCTTCAAAGAGGAAGCTTCTTTGTGTTTTACGCTTGCTTTGGTGCTGCAGACTCCTTACTCTTCATCCTTGCTTCTTTCTTAGATCTCGAGTTTAGTCAGTTGCAACCTAGCCTTTCCCAACAAAAAAGGATATATGATTGGGATAAGGTGACTTTTATCCTTATTTTAATTGTCTGTCTGGTTTCTCATGCTGGCGTGGCAGTAAACCAGTAATTATAATTGCTAAGTTATTATGTTTATATCTTCTGTTTCTTATGTATGATTATGTTCGAGAACTTGTTATTGACCTTGGAACTTGATAAAATCAGAGAAAGCAAACTTCTAGCCTTGTCATTGCTTCAACTGTGTTGTTGTTAGTATGTGGTTATGTGCTTTTTCGGGCTTTCATGTGTAATTGTGAGATCCTTGCTGCTGTTGAACTATTAAACTGCTAGTTGTTGCAAATCATCAATTACAAGCGAAATAAGAAAGTGCTGGTTGTTTACACTTGACATGCTAATTTGTTCCAGGACTACTATAATTCTGTTCTTCCCATGTGATTCCCCCAAAAAAACATACCTGCATGTGCAATATTTTTTATTTATCGGTTCACCAATGGCATGTGCTACTACAGTACTTTGCTTCAAGTGCAGCTACAGGTTGGATAGACCCACCTAGCTGGTTCATAGTTTCTGAGCATATGTTCACAACGTTCTCTTTTTTTTTCTCCCTGCAGATTTAACTCCGATGGGTTTCCTACAGAACACTTTCTCATTGTTGATTGGTACCGGGTGTGGTATCTACATTGCACAGAACTATGACGTCCCAAACATGAAGACACTTATGAGGAATTTGATGGGGAAAGCAAAGGAAGTTGAAGAGTCTTACAAGAAGCCTGGCAATAACAAGGACTAAAGGACAACGAATAGGGCAATGTGCCCTCCATCATGTTCAGTACACCCGTTTAACAGCCAATCGTTTTTAATTTGTGTTTACATTAAGTAACGGAACTCTTTCTACTCTGATCGTTGCTTGTTCAAGAAAACTAGTCATGTACAGCATGGTTGTTGCATATAGACTTGTCTTATGATTCTTTAAACCCGTTCAATTGAATAGATAGCTATATATCTACAGAGCAAAACTGTTGGACATGATCTACAACTATGGATTAAAATATTCAGCACAAGTGCCCTGGTTCTTTTAGGGTCTCTTCGTTTCAAAGGATTTTTACAGGAAAACTAGAGGAATTAAACTGCTTCCTCTGAAATTCCTGTAAAATTCCTGTGAAACAAAGAGGCCCTTAAGGAGCCATTTTCTTTTCCTTGGGTTCATCATGAATATAAATCTCTCCGTTCCGTTTTATTATGTAACATTTTTTGGTCTTGTCTATATTCATATGGATCTAATTCATCTAAATGTATATACTAATCATATACATGGATTAGTAAATGAATCTATATAAGACTAAAAAGCCTTACAATATGAAACAGTGGGAGTGCCTTCATTTCAAATTATAAGATTTTCTAGTTATTTTTAATTTCATATAAGTGCTAATAAATTCAAGATAAATCTAGATTTGAGTCCGAACATCTTATAATCTTATAATATAATATGGAATAGAGTTCTGTTTTATGTTTATACCAAGATATTGACGGGTCAATCTTTTGCTTACTAGCCCTTTTGTCATGTTACGGTTGCATGTGCAATTCTGAGGCCGGGGCTCTGAAACCGACCAGAAACCAGTCACTGTCATCACCGGCTTTGGTTTGGGGAATTTTATTAAAGTCAGATGTCCAAAGTTGAGAATACTCCAGTTGAGAAATGCTCCACCACTACTAGTAATGATCAAATGCCAATCTTTTACAAATGAAATTGTGAAATGATATGCTACTAGCAATCATTTTTTTTGTTGGTGTTGGTGAGGAACTTCAGTGCAAGAATCCATGGATCGAAAAACGGGTGATCGATTTTCAACAGAGGGCAGAAAAAGATGAGGGAAGGTGGAGTCTGGAACCCATGGATTTGCTGCTTCTCAAACATTCATCATTCTTTCACTCAAAATCCAGCAGATGTTTTCGGAATAATTAATTTTTTGTTACTTTGTCACCATTAGAAATGGTGCAGACATATTTACGTTGGGCTTTTTTTTTTTCTTGTTCATCTTTTCTGCCTTGGACTTTTTTTTTAATCATTGAGAGCCCACGGGCCAATCATTTACATGTGCAGTGGAAGTGCAATGAAACGACTTTCCATCGTGCGATCTGATACACGTCAGGCACCACTCACCACCGCACCGAGCCGAGCAAAGTGTTCCATTCATTCCGGCATATGTTAAGAGTTTTGTCTAAATATTGCCGAGTAAATTTAAAGATATATAAGCAGAATATAGGATGTTTTGACTTCATTCTAAGTTAGTTTTATTAGTTTGACTAAATTTATAAAAAAAATATAGTATTGTTTTCAAAACAAAGAAAATCTGTATTTTGTTATAAAAATATATGGTAAGCAATTAATATATGTAACGATAGATTCAATGAAACTAAAATACTAAAATACCTCCTCAGTTTAAATGGTAAGCAATTAATATATCATATATTATTTATATGACGCGAAAATATAATCATGCAAAAGTTCTTTTGAGTAAGAATATACTAACATTAATTCTACATATAGACAGTATTTTAATAGATTAATTATTGATTAAAGCCTTGTCGTACATAAACAAAAACAAAATTTCAAAACCGATGGATGGTTTTCTTTTCCCTTAAGAGTTCATAGGGTGACAATAGAAATCCGAACAATTTTATGGTACCATGATGTACCATCATTTTAATGTAAAATTTAATATCTCCTAGTACCTAAAATTTTGGTATCTCTTAGTACCTACTCAAGGACTATAAGAGCAGTTACAATAGCAAGCTATAAGCCAACTATAAGTATATTTTAAAGAGATAAGAGAGGAGAGAAGAGAAGTGGACTACTAATTTATAGCCAGCTACAACACGGACTTCAAGACACAATATGAATATGACATATGAGACTATATATTAATATTTTATAGATAACTATTGTATTAATTAGGTATTAAATTGATTATAGATAAATTGAAGCTACTAATTAGCTATGCTATTGAACTTGCTCTAAAATTACTCTAGAAATCCAGGGCAGGAGACAGAGGCAGAGCAGACAGAGCATCCTTCAACTCTTCATCAACTCACGATTAAACTAATAAAATTGGGTCACTGCCACGTGGGCCCCACTCATCTACACGGTGCCTTCACCACGTAGCACCCAAACGCCACCGCCGCGAAGCCGAGAGAAACACCGCGAAGAAGAAGAAGGCGTCGCCTTCCTCGCTCGCCGCCTCCCCCGCTTCCGCTCTCTCGCCACGCCACCAACTCCTCCTGGTCGTCTTCTTCATCTGCGCGCTTCGCCTCGCCTCGCCTCGCTCTGGAACGCGTGGTCGATCAGACGATGGAGGGCGTGGCGGCGCTGCTGCAGAAGATGCTGGTGGTGCTGGTGCAGGTGGACCCGGGCGCGCCGGGGTTCTGGCGCGAGTTCTTGGTGGGCATGCTGAAGCCGCTGGCGGCGACGGCCGTGGTGGGCATGGCGGTGGCGCTGAGCTTCACGCAGCGGCTGGGCCTGGAGGGCGAGATGCTGTACGCCATCGCGCGCTCCTTCCTCCAGCTCTCCGTCATCGGCTTCGTCCTCCAGTTCATCTTCACCCAGAAGAGCGCCGTCTGGATCCTCCTCGCCTACCTCTTCATGGTCACCGTCGCCGGCTACACCGCCGGGCAGCGCGCCCGCCACGTGCCGCGCGGGAAGTACATCGCCTGCGTTTCCATCCTCGCCGGCACGGCCGTCACCATGTTCCTCCTGGTGGTGCTCAGCGTGTTCCCCTTCACCCCCCGGTACATCATCCCGGTGGCCGGGATGATGGTCGGCAACGCCATGACGGTGACCGGGGTGACGATGAAGAAGCTCCGGGAGGACGTGAAGATGCAGCGGAACGTGGTGGAGACGGCGCTGGCGCTGGGCGCCACGCCCAGACAGGCGACGCTGCAGCAGGTGAAGCGGTCGCTGGTCATCGCGCTGTCGCCGGTCATCGACAACGCCAAGACGGTGGGGCTGATCGCGCTGCCGGGCGCCATGACCGGCCTCATCATGGGCGGCGCCTCGCCGCTGGAGGCGATCCAGCTGCAGATCGTGGTGATGAACATGCTCATGGGCGCTTCCACCGTGAGCAGCATCCTCTCCACCTACCTCTGCTGGCCGGCCTTCTTCACCAACGCCTTCCAGCTCAACGACGCCGTCTTCTCCGACTAGCTAATCAACCATGCTTTTTTTTACTCTTTAATCACTACTACTACTTAACCAGTAGTAGTAATTAGTGGAGTACTTAGTAGGACAACTACTAGATGATGAGTTGTTGTAAGTTTTGAGGTTAATTTCTTCTTCATAATGGATTAATAAATCATGTGTCTTTTTGTTTTCTGTCTCTGATTTGGGTTGGGATTAGCAGAGGACAAACTTTCAGCTGATCCAAAGGATTAATTTCTCTCTCACACAAACACAAGTGTGTCAGCCTTAAACTTTCAGGTGTTCTTTATGGTCTTCAAGATGTAGCAACAGGCACCAAGGTGTACAAGTTGCAAACATATGCAGTGGAGTGATTTCCGGCCACCATTTCACCGGATTATTGATTTGAACACAACTTTCTGAACAATCAAATCACCACTGTCAATGAAAAGTGCAAAGCTTCAATTGACAAAACCACATAACATTGAGAGCAAAATTAATTGTGTGTGATAGAACACGCATGGAGTGTGATTAGCACAGTAAACACTCGGTTACTGGAGTAACTGATTACATAATATGCACATATATTGTAATCAAACAGACAAACCAGAGCATCAAACTATGGAGAAAGGCTTCTCCCAACCAAAGCACTATCACAAACCTATACACGGATGAGATTTACTCCGGTTCAACAAAAAGTACCTCGAGGTACCGATATCTCGAGGTATCAAATTGTTTTTTACTATTGGATCTAGTTCTTAGTAGGATGTGTATTGTTAGATCCAACGATCAGAAACGATTTGGAACCGCGAGGTACCGAGATATTTTTTTTTTGTTACTTTTTATTAGACTAAAGCAAATCAGATAGATCAAGTAAGATAACCTCCAGGATTTAAATATTAATGGTGGCCGCCGTGGCCGTGGTGGCCGCCATAGAATCCTCCGCCATGGTGGCCGTGGCCGTGACCACCTTCGTAGAATTCGCCGTGGTGGCCGCCGTGCCCGTGATGGCCTCCATAGAATTCGCCGTGATGGCCACCGTGGCCGTGGTGGTCGCCATAAAAGCCGCCGCTGCCATGGCCACCGTAACCGTAACCGCCATGGCCACCGTAGCCGTAACCGCCATGGCCCTGGGAAGAAAGCTTGTGTGCACCGTACGCCGCCGCGGCGACGGCTGCACCTGCGCCTAGCATTGGGCCGATGTGCGCTCCTCCTCCTCCGCCGCCGCCGCCATGGCTACCCCCATAACCTGCACCACCACTTGACGACGGTGAATTTTGACGCAGTCGACGAAGATAAAAAGCTTTGCAAAGAATCGCAACAGCAACACAGAATCGAACGGAGGAGGACTGGAGGATGAGATCGATCGAGGCATGCATACCGTGGTATGACGCGGAGGAGGCGGGGTAGCCGGCGGGAGGACAGCCATAGCCAGCCGGAGGAGGAGGAGGATACGCCATGGCCGGCGGCGGGTAGTAGACCTGCTGAGGAGGATATCCATGGCCGCCGCCGCCGGCGACGCCCTGCATCAGGTTGGAGAAGAGCCCCTTGTCTTTCTCATCCTTGCTCCCTTCCATTGTCGTCGATCGTCTGATCGAGCTCAGCTCAGAGAAGCTATCCGATCAAGAAAAAGAAACAAAAAAAGCCGGAGGAGAAAACCGATGGCCGATCGAACTGATCGGCCGGAGGATGAAGAAGGCGTGTCCGCGTGGTGGGATATATATATATATGCGACGCGAGCGACGGTGGCGGCCGGGCGCGTGGTCGGAGAAGGTGATCGCTGAGGCGACGCGGCTAAGGTGGCCGACGAACGTGTGGATTCGCCGGAATGGTGGACGGGGTGATGCGGCTCGACTTTGACGTTAACACGCGTACACTCGCCTCTACGAACACACGCGTACTCCTGACTTAGGAGTTTTTTCTTTTAACGATTTTAAAACATATCTTGAGGTATCTTTTAGAAAAATTGGTACATTGAGATATCGTAATCTTGTAATAAAAAATTTTATATTTTAAAATATTTTTTAAAGATAGTTAAAAACCATAACTTCAAAGTTAAAAATACCGAAGAATGACCATCGTGTACGTTGCCCCTAAATAAGAGAAGTAACTAGCATAAACTGCATGAATTTCTATGTGGCAGGTAACTGTAAGTATCACGGTGTTAGAGTTTTATAAAACCATATTATTAGCGCATTATTATTTAATCCACCATAATTCAGTGTTATAACTGACATGTTAAATTATGTTAGATTTATAAGTTATTTTATACAATATACATAGCAATTTTACCATCCTAAAAAGGTACCGGGCACGGTAACTCATAGGATCTGCTCAAGGATGAAAAAATGTCCACATATACAAGTCATAGAAATAAGATTAATCATTTTTATTTTGTTATAGTACCATGTTAAATTAGTTAATGGTGTGGCTTTGTAAAATTATTTATAATAATATTTGTCCGTCTAGGTGCAACTAGACTCACTGGAGAGGGTATTGGGTAAATTTTACCAATATCCACTTTTTAAAAAATTATACGTACATAAGCTAAATGGGTATTACCCAACGGGTATGGATAGCCAGTAAGTTAAGAAATATATGTGGGTTCCATATACATAAATTGATCAAAATTTGTATAAAGTTATTCTTATGCATAATAAATCATCTACCAAATTTCAGTCAAAATTGATAATTTTTTATAGTGTGAACATGGGTTTGAAAATTTTAGATCCAAATTTATAAATACTAAATGGTTATGAATAAAGCAGATAAAATGGGTAATACCTTCCTCATACGCAAAATTTCAATGCGTAATTATCTTTTTACCCTCTGTCCTAACCAAATGATACGAGTATGAGTATGGAGGTGAGTAATAAACAACTGGTGACAGAGCTAAGTGCAATATGCCAAGCCCTGTGTGGTTTTATACAACTTAGACCACATGCATGTGGTTTTATGATATTTATTCATAAAAGAATAATTAGTTATAAATACGAGCAATTATATTAAATTACATACTAAAACCTAAGTATACATATTCCACCATAATTTATAAGCAACCTAATCTAATCACGCGTGGCTTTTTCAACGCATCTGATGTATAAAAGTGGTAAATTTACTGTCACATATCCTTGCAGTGATAAAAAAGTTAAAGACTTCTTTACCATCCTTGAAATGGTACTTTTAAATACTATAGGCTCTATCGTTTCGCAGTTGTAACTGATTATAAGCTAAAATTTAAATTTTAGAACTTAATTTAGAACTTGATTTGTGGTTTTTTCATTATGGTTTGTTTTGCATATTTCGCTTTTAAATCGCTATGGACATGTATATAAAAGTTTTACCTATAAATTATTTTTCATTTGCAAAAACACGTTTTCGCTTATTCCACCAAAAAGCGAAACGATGGGAGCTATATTTTCTACTGTAAGACAGTACCTTTAGGTACTAAATATCTCAAGGTGTCAAAATTTATTGTCTAAAATTTGACCTCAAAGTACTTTATCAAGTAATGTAAACTTTTCGAAAAGTTAATTATTCTAATTTTTTTACCCTAAATGCCTCTTGGTATAGTACCTTGCAAAGGTGATAACACTCTCAATTAGTCAAGTTACAATTTATAATTAGCCGAACCTTTTATACTTTTGAGTTGTAATTAAAAAAATTATCTATGCATAAGTATCGTATTCTTGTTATTGGACATTGATCAACATGGAGCACTCAGAATATGGTAGTACTTGTTGTAATTAAAAAAAGTAAATTTTGATTTCGGCCATCTTTTAATACTCAATTTTACTTTGGATAATCTTTGAACCTATGTTTTTTACATTTAGCCGGAGTAAATTTGCTATTGTTACGTTTTGGACCACCCTGAACAATTTTTCTAGGCATATGTAACCTCTATTTTAGCAATATATGAAATGCACGAATGAAGTTCAACGGTGTAACAGAGCTAATGTGTTTGAAGTTATTGATATCTATTGAAAATTATTCAAAATGATCTAAGCCACAACAATGACAAATTTATCCGAACTAATAAAGTAAAACGTTATGTTTAAGGGTGATCTAAATTAAAAATTGGGTAACAAAATGTGGCGTAAAGTACAATTTACTCATAAAGAAACATAAATATCGATATCAGGGAAGCCCAAACGGTCGAAACCATGGAGTCTGATTATCAAAATATGTTCCATTCGTAAACAACGAAACGAATCAATTATATGGTGTTTTAATATACCAGAAGTGTGTATGCTCTTGTTAAAGTCGGTGATGAATCTTTTACTTTACTATGGGTGGGTTTAGGCACCGTTTGTTTCTGGATGGAAGGGCAGAGGTTTTATTGCTTTTCGTCAGCATGTCTTTTAAACGGTTAAAGATGTGCTTTCTTCACAAAACATTAAGTCTATGCAGAAAGATTATTAATAAATATATATATATATATTCTCAAATTTTTAATAGCTAATACTTAATCTCAATCGTGTATGGATCATCTTACTTTTATGTATCACTAAAAATCCATCTAAACACCCCGAAGAATAGTGCCCCACGTGTAGCACAACCATCAGTACAGCTGAACGGATCCTACTCCTCCGATTCTTTATTTAACATTACTGACTTTTAAAACTGATTTTTTTATTTAACATTACTAACTTTTGAATCTATATTTAACTGTTCATCTTATTTAAAAATTTTATGCAAATACGTAAAACTATGATTCAGGCTTATAGTGTCGCCATCAATTGAGAAAAGAGCATGACCAAAATTCTCTCTTGACAGACCAAAACATGGAGTATGAGCACAGGAAAACATGGGGACATCAAACACTGATTGCGATTGGCACAACTTACTAACCATCAAACCATGTTGTTACTCAAAAGAGTCTCAAGACACGAACTGGAGTAGTAATTAAGCTGTTAATATACACATCACACTATCTAAAAAAGATAATATACATATCGAGTTTAGTGCAATCAAAATTATATTCTGCAAACCCAAGATCAGATATCTATCACTCGCACTTGCTGCACGGTGATCACCGTTAATGGTGGCCATGGTGACCGTGGTGGCCTCCAAACCCGTGGTGACCGCCAAAGAAGCCGCCATGGTGTCCGCCGTGGCCGTGGTGACCGCCGAAGAAGCCGCCGCCGTGGCCGTGATGGCCGCCGAAGAAGCCACAGCCGTGGCCGTGGTGACCGCCGAAGAAGCCGCCGCCGTGGCCGTAACCTCCATGGCCGTGGCCGTGGGAAAGCTTGTGCGCGCCGTACGCCGCGGCGGCGGCGGCCGCACCTGCTGCTAGCATCGGCCCCATGTTCCCTCCGCCATGGCTGCTCCCGTAACCTGCATCGATCACCAATCAGAGCGTCCTTAATGATCAAGCTGGACGAGCAGAGTCGCACCATTCTTGTCTGAATCAGGTCCGGAGCACGATCGATAAAGATCAAAACTTTCCATATCATAGAAACTACTAAATTGGACAATAATTTTGATCAAATTGAACTGGCTCGTCAGTAGTGAATCGGACGGGAAGAAGAATCAGACGCATACCTTGGTGTGGCGCGGATGAGCCGGGGTAGCCTGCGGGAGGATAGCCATAGCCATAGCCAGTCGGAGGAGGAGGATACGCCGTGGGCGGCGGCGGATAGTACCCCTGCTGAGGAGGATACCCATATCCGCCGCCGCCGGCGACGCCGTGCATCAGGTTGGAGAAGAGCCCTCTATCCTTCTCATCCTTGGCCCCTCCCATCGTCGTCGTCGTCGTCTGATCGCCGCCGCTAATTAAACTGTCCGGCCAACAATTAACAAAGAAACCGGAGGAGAAAGCTGAGGTGAATTCAACAAGACGTGCGGGATATATATGGCGGCGATGGCGGGTGGCGCGTGGACGGCGTCGATCGGGCGGGAGCAGTCGGAGAAGGAGACGATCAAATCAAACAGAGAGCGCGACGCGGCTAAGCAAGCTGACGAATTTAGTGGATCGGTTGGGGCAGCCGACTATTCCCAGGACGGACGGACAGCGATCTTAACGTGTAGTATTTATGGTGTTAATTTAGTCTTAGTGATTTGGGTTTTAGGATAGGGACAGGTTGATGCTCTCTTGTTATAGTCTGTACTTATCCACCCCCGTGTTGTTATGTTATCCCGCTTGGGGCTTTGGGTCTAAGGTAGCTAAGCTCCTTTTTCTCTGTTTTGCTTGGTCTTGTAAAAAGCTTTTTTCTGGCTTTTATAAAAAGCTGGGCCTTCGGCAAAAATTAGTCTTAGTGACGTGCCGATCTTGACTTTGTGGTGTTAATTTACGTATGGGCTAATGGGCAGATGAGAAAACTTTTTGGTAGCTGGGATAGAACTTGCGCTGCTCGTTCCAAATATTTTTGTTGTAATGTTTGCTTTGTTATCGAAATACTCTCTCCGTTTTGGTAGTGGATGGTACTATGGCCTAAAGTTACTGCAGCGCATGGTATCAGCTAATATGGCTAATGCAAAAATCAATAGAATAATTAGTAAATTGATCGGTTTCTCACGTACATGGTGTCTTTGTGAAACCATTTTGATCTTTTGTTCCCGACATGTTATAATGTTATATATGTGTTTTATTGCTTCGATAGCTAGGCTACAATTAATTTACAAGTAAGCTAGCTAGATAATATGAACTCTTGTGAAAGCCGTGAATTTATTCATGCTTCATACGTCCTGCTTCTCTATTGGTTTAGTTCTGCTACAGGATTTGTCACCTTAAATGCACTTTTCCCTCGGAGGTTGTCAGAATTATTTGCAATAGACTACGTTTGAGACTTGAGAAGGCCTTATCAATGAAATTTGAGAGATTTTTCTATATGCCACTAAAATTAGACCGGTTTTCTTATATGCTACTAGAAATTGGCTCTTCTCTTCCATGTAATTGTTTTAAATTTTCCCACCCCATTATGCCACTACCGTCGATTAACCGTTAGTTATCATAAGTCAATGGAAAAGACATATTTGCCCTTAAAGGAAAAAAATCATGTAACTGTCAAAATTCTATTTCTCATATGCTATATCCAACCGCTCTATTAGTAATAAATTGTGTTATACCACAACAGATATCAATTTGGTGAAGACTTTTTAGTCTTGCCTAAATTTATATAGATGTTAATGAATCTAGACATATATATTATATACATTCATCAATTGATAAAGTTAGGCAAGGCGAGAAAGTCTTATCAAAACAGAGGTAGTAAATCTTACCGTTGGCAAGGCTAAGAATATGGAATTAGGGTGATTGTTTGGCTTTTAAAGAAAAAAATTAAATAATATATTTATAAAAAATAGTTCGTGAATAAAACTTTTATATAGTTGTTCATAACGATCCAAAAACAAGATTAAAAAATAAATCACAATGAAAAATTCTCAAAATCTACTCCAAATTGAAGGTTAAAAATTCAATTTTGTGGCTTATAAACATAAACAGAAATGAAAAGATGAACTTGATTAATTGTTTGGTTTAAGAACTTACCAATTATTTTAGCGTGGGTTTTATAAATAGATGGTTTCAGAATTGTAAAGTTTATTTCAATAAAGAACCAAACATGCTGTTTATCTTCCTTTTTAATTAATTGTGATAATCTCGAACTGTGCCCTGTAAAACTGTATATAGACTTAACTTTTGCTGATTAACAAAGCGGTGCAGCTCTCCTAGCCTCTTCGAATCAGATGCGCCGGAAATCTGTGTGTCATTGTCGGAAAGCAGAGCAGAAATGGCGTACTTCTTCTACCTTTTAATCACAAAAGAATGTTACTTTAGGGATTTGTACACTCAAAATTGGCTACCTTTATTAAATGAGTGTATGACATGAGCCCTTGTAAGTGACTGCTTTAATCGTATCCGAGAATGTCTACAAACATCTGTTTATTATTAGCTCTTTTAGCGATGAAAAGATGCGCTAATGTTTCTTCCCAGCATTTGTAATAATTGTGCATATTATTATTTACTCTAGTTTGTTTACTCTCAAGCCTCAAAGCAGTTATTTATTTTGGGACATAACTTTTAGCTAAAATAGTTATTTATTTTAGAGCAGAGTAAGTATTGGTTTGACAATGAGGTGTTCATGATGTCTTCTTTAATATCTTGATATGACGGCCTAGTCTTGATACGTTGTTATACAGGCAGGCAGGGTGTATATATGTTCACACGCAGTTTTATCTTTTCGTTTATGTTTATGCTTGTATGTCGAATTTAAATTTTTAATCTTAAATTTAAAGTTGATTTTAAGGGCTTATCGAAGTTTATTTTCTACTCTTGACTTATAGATCGCTAAGAACACGTATATAAAAGTTTTATTTATAAACTATTTTTTCTTTGCAAATAGGTGAGTTGCCAAGTGTTAGGAATGTACGCGTTTGTATTGATTTTCCTTTTTTTCAAAAAAAAAGCCCCAAAATCATCGTTATAACATTGTTCCTTTCGGGTGGCCTATCTAAATTTATTAAAAAACATATGCTGATATTATGTTTATATAATGTTTCGACGTGAAAAAAATGTCTATGGGTGTATTCTTTTTAGATTATTCTTCGGTTTTTGCGCACATATTTTTCAAACTATTAAATGATATATTTTTTATAAAAAAATTCCGAAGTTCATCATTTTATCTTTACAGAGTAGATGTTATTATCTATGCTATTAAATAGCTATTAAAAGATCAAAGCAATCTTTTATCTTTTATCAGAACAAGAACAAGAACATAGTCTATATGTCAGGCGTATAATTTTTTTGAAAAAAATCAGTAGTGGTCAACATCATATCTTATTGATATTGAAATGTCCAAAACAACTTGGTCTTGTGACTAGGAGAGTAATTATTAGTGCACTCGGCAAAGAGAATATATCTATCTTCCTAGGCTATATTCTTTTTCAGCCCAAGATGATTTATTATTTGATTTTTATATCTATTTAATGGCATGAACATTATAATTAGCTATAATAAATTAAAAATATATATTTTAGAGAAGTTAAGATGATAGACATTTTATAAAATTATTTTTTAGAAATACAGTAGTTTAAAAAGCGTCCGCGCAAAAGCCATAACCACGTTGGTAAATACATTGCTCTTTCGAAAAAGGTTCATCAATGCACAGTTGCACTCTTTTATTTCAAGATGCTCTAATATTCTAGAGAATATTTACATGAGAAAAATTATTTCAACATAATAATCCGGGTAGTCTATGAGGTCCTCTCTTTCATGCAAATCCAAAATTTAAAAACATAAAAGTTCACAATAAAAAACCAACGGTTATGTCCCAAAATCGCTCCCAGAAGTCATGCCACAAAACTGGTCCCAGTGTCCTACCGGTGACACGCACCTTGGGCCAGCCAAACCAGCATTGTTCAGCACATCATATTGATCAGGCAATAGAACATCCATAAGAACACCTCTGTGCATAAGCGTCAAATGATATTTAATTAATTATTGCCAAACCATTTTGTCACTGAACCACATACTAGAGTACCAAATTATAGAGAGAGGATGGGGGGCATCCACCCTGCTTTAGATACATCCAGAGAGGTTTAGGCTTATAACCAGCCGACCACAAGCAGTTGAGTTCAGTGAGTTAAAGCCTAAACGGAGTTGAGCGTATGATCAAATCATGCGCATTACTTCCACTTCTTGAACTTCCCGCCACCGAACATGCCGTGCCCGTGCTTGCCGTGCTTGAACTTGCCACCATGCTTGCCGTGCTTGAACTTTCCGCCGTGGCCGTAGCCACCATGACCACCATAGCCACCATGGCCATAACCTCCATAGCCCATGTGTCCACCTCCACCATGAGAACCAGAAGAGATCTTGTGTACTCCGTAGGCCGCGGCAGCCGCAGCAGCGCCTCCAGCTAGCATTGTTCCCATGTGTCCACCACCGCTACTCCCATGACCTGCTGCAGATTGCATTAAGAGACTCTGTAAGGATAGAATGCTGAGGACAGAGTTACACCATTTTGCTAAACCAGTTCAATGACTGTAAAAAACACTTTCATGGCATCTACACTGGAATGAAGCATCAAGCACTGCACAGGGAACCACAGTACTCCAATTCAACTCAATCTAGAATTTCACACTCTATGTGCAAAATGCAGAGGTGTTTGCCAGAGTTCAAGAGGAACCATAGTGCGACGTAGACGAAAAAAAACTTACATATTATGGCATCTAAAAATTGGAATCTAAAAATTGGAGAGGGTGCATCAAGCATTGAACTATTGAAGTGCTAAGAACAGTGTTCGTCATTTGGATGGACTTATCAATGCATAATAATACTGCAATTCAGATAAAAGTTTAACATATCATGGCATCTATTATAAGAGATATATCATAGTACAACAGAAGGGAACAACCACAATTCAACTCAATACCGAATATGCTTAATTCAACAAAGATAATTCTACAACAATAACAATGACACAGCACAGAACCTTAATAGCATATAAATAAACAGAAAGAATTACATACCCTGGTGCGATGAGCCGGGGTAGCCAGCAGGAGGATAGCCACCATGTGTAGGGTACCCACCAGGTGGAGGATAGCCACCAGGTGGAGGATAGCCACCATGCTGAGGGTAGCCATGCTGAGGAGGGTATGCCCCAGGTGGGGGAGGGTAAGCCCCATGAGGAGGAGGGTACGCCCCCGGAGGAGGCGGGTACGCCCCTGGAGGAGGCGGGTAGCCCTGTGGAGGGTACCCCTGAGGAGGATACCCATGGCCACCGGCAACGCCATGCATCATGTTAGAGAAGAGCCCCTTGTCGCTCTCCTCATGCTTGTCCTTGCCACCTCCCATTGTCACCCCCAAGCTAAGCTATCTGAACAAAGAACAGGCAGTGAGTAAACTGAATTCTTGAAATTGTGGTGAGATGACCCTCTCTCCGTTCTTTTAACTTGATTTTGATTTTTATCAGATTTTTTCTCGGTTTTTACGTACACGCTTCCCAAACTACTAAAAGGTGCATCTTTTGTAAAAAGTTTCTATATAGAAGTTTAACATTTTACCTTTCGGAAACAGATATTTAACTTTGCAGTAGCTGATTCCATTATATACACCATTAAATAGCTACCACAAAAATCAAATAATCTTTCGTCTAAAAGCTGAAAAGAAAATCTAATAAATATTGTTATCTCCGATGAACGCAACGGCAGCTCCATATCACATCTTAACTGGGTACTAGGTAGTAAGAAGTAGTTGTACCCACCTACCAACCTACCAATCGGCTGCAAATTGTGAACTGCAACATGCGAATACTCAACTCAGTCAACGCGTGACAACTAATTGTACCGTGACAAACGATGGATGCCAAAACTGATTCGTGTACCTAGATGATTATTCCACCATGAAACTGGGGAATTTTTTTCTAGATCTCCACTAGCAACAAGAACAGATCGAGGGCTAGGATCCGAAACACTCCTAAAGGATGAAACTAACACAAGGCCATGCGATCCGTCATGCATCAATTTCGACCAGATCGACCAAAATTCCCCACCACGCCCATGCATATATCATACCCCGCCGATTCCACCGAAACACGCGCAGCACCAGACGATCCTACCACTACTAAATACTACAGATGAGGAGAATTGCGATTGATTTCGGGGGCGTACCAGACGACGACGAGGAGGAGAATCCTGAAGACGAGGAGGAGGACGAGGGTTTCAATTCGGTGGGCGAGGTGAGATTTGATGAGATGCCGCCTCCGCCTATATAGGAGGGGTGGGGATGGGGAACGCGCGCTCGCGCGTGGAATCTGTCCATTGGGGTCACTGCCGCGTGGGCCCGCCTCAGGGGGTGGGGTGAATCGGATAGGCTTTGACCTCGTGCGCCGCGCCACTGCCATGTGGGGCCCCGCCCGCCACCCAGAGCGCGTGGGGAGCGCGTCGTGGTGGATCATTCGGAAAAAGGCAGGCAACGCGGCGAAGGCAGCAGCAGCAAGGCGAGGAGAGAACCGACGGTGGTGGAGTGGTGGGCCCACCGGGGAGGATAGATAGATGCTAAAATAACACTTTTATTCTTTGATTTGTGTCCAAGCGTTTGCCTATCAAAAACTTAAAAATAATTAAAAATATAGTCAAGGGTAAAATATTGTTTATGTTTCTATCATCTAACAATAATACATGTTTTTATCGTCTAACAATAACAAAAGCTTTAATTATAATTTTTTTTAAAAAATAAGAGTCAAACATTATATAAAAACTAAAAAATAAATTTATTTTAACAAGCTCAGAGTAGATACCGTTCTCCAAAATTTTTTATTAAATAAATTTTTTAATAAATAATTTTATTACTAAACCATCGAATAAAAAAAATTTAAAACCAAATCTTTTGATCACGCCAGTGTGGATGACGTGGTGAGACAACATTGCTATGACATGGCAAGCCATTTCGCCACGGGAAATATTTTTCCGAAGGTTCAGTAGTAAACTTATTTATTAAAAAGGTTTAAAAGTTAAAAAAATTTCTCCCGCATCGCTTCACCGTGCCGTTGAGCTGCGTGCGAACGACGACGTGCAGCCACGTGGCAGGGGATCGTTTGTTTGTGGGCCTAATGCTTGGCCCACGTGAATCATCAGTTTTTCTCGACGGTCAAGGTCAAGTTGAGGGGATCGTATCGTAGTGAGGAGAGGAGAGCTCGCCACTCATGGCCGGCGGTGGTTGCCGCCCGCAGGCGCAGCCGCAGGTGTTCGAGGTGATCCGCTTCCGCAATCCGGATCCAGGCTAGGCTTGGTGGTGGTTGCTTCAGCCCCCACGACGGATGGGGGATGTTGAGGAATGCAGGGGCCACTAGCCGACGTCGCGGCGCCACTGCCCGAGACCTGCTCGGCGGAATGCCTCTCCCACACAGGTGCGTGTCTTTGCTCGAACACAGCACGGAGTTTTATTATTTCTTAATCATGCGCTGTTATCCTTAGAGACCAATGCAGGTTAAATTTTATGACACTACATGCAAAGGATGAAAAACTTCTGATTGATTGATTTCACAATCTGTGCTGTTCTGCACATAAAAACACTGTCCTCTCAGTGTGTACTTAAAAATGCCTTAAAGCGCACAATATGGTGCCCCCCCTTACAGAACATAATATTACAGGTTAAAATCTTTAATCTAATACTCCCTCCATTTTTTTCATATGACGCCGTTGACTTTTAGCTTTACGTTTGATCATTCGTCTTATTCAAAAAAAATATATAACTAATTATTTTGTTATAATATGATTTATTATTATATGAATTTTAAGTATGTCTTGTAATTTTGCATATTTGGATATAAATTTTGAATAAGACGAATGGTTAAACGTGGACCTAAAGGTCAACGGCGTCATATATAAAAATATGGAGGGAGTATAACAAAAGATTATTCTTTTTTTCCTTGAAAGGATGAAAATTTTCGTTTCAGTGATCTCACACGATGTTCAACAGATAAAAATAACGTATTTGTGAGCTTTTTGCTATTTAGGCCACGAAACGATATGACTTCCCTATAATGGACATGAAACCACTGGCTTTGCTAAAATGTCTTTGTAACCGGTGACACATCTTTATAATGGCCCTACCGATTACAGTGGGCTATTTTATTTTCTTTTTCCCTGTAAAAACACGGGAAAGGTCCTAGCTACCCCTTTTGAGAGAGTAACATACCGATCTGTATGTACATAATCATTTGAATGTTTTGAAGCGCAGTGCTGCTGAATTCATCTATCATGGAGTGTCATGTAATATACTGAATTCATCATTTGAAGATTTTGAAGCGCAGTGCTGTGCATCCACACAAAATATTACAGTGAGGGGGTAGTTTGGTCCTTTACAGTGTTTTTATACAGGGAAAAAAAGGAAAATAGTCCATTGTAACCGGCATGATCATTATAAATGTGTGTCACCGGTTACATGGTCATTTTAGAGAAGCTCATGGTTTCGTGGCTATTTTAGCGAAGCCACCTAGTTTATGGCCAAAATACCAAAAAAAACTCTGTATTTATTTGCAAAGCAGTGAGCAGTTATGTGCTTAAATGTGCCTTTAAGTATATCGTATAATGTCATCTTTCAATACAACCAACTGTTTAGTAAACACTAATAAGTTTCTATGAATACTCCACAAGGTGAATGGAGCCATCTAGGGTATTGGGCTACAACATGTCATCATAATGTAGTCTTGTTTGCTTGGCCTGCTGATTGTTGTACAGCTAATTAGCTCAATGAAGAATTTGGTTACATCCAGAAGACCTAATCATCAAAACAATTGGCGGGTTAGTCCAGCAGGCCACCAACTGATAAGAACATAGCGAAAAATTTAATTACTTATGCATTTGACAGATAAACAGAAGTACCTAATTCATTTAGTGAAAAATACCATGTCACTGTGCTGCTTCTGAAGTGCTGGACTTACACATGCCAATAATGATGACTTCTTTTTCTTGGCTGGAAAAAGGAATAGCCGAAGTGGCACTCTTGTTCTAGAGGGTGCATTCTTCCAGGTGCTACTACCGTTGGTCTCAGATAAGCTACTTCTCTTTACTATCTTTTCAATGACCTTTTCAATTTCTTTATGGAGCCCTTTTATATGATCCAGACCAGACTGCAGTTCATCGGCAACCTTGTTGTTCTCCTGCTTCATGTTCAGAACCTCCCCTTGAAATTTTGCAGCCTGATATGAGGTGAAATGAGCTCCTTCCTCAGGCTCTGCACCAATCTCCATGGCTGCTTCAATTTCCTCTTGTATGCTGCAAAGTGAAGCAAACCTATACTGGAGCTCCCCTTTGAGCATGGCATTCTGTTCCAACCATACTTGTAGTTCAATCTTGAGTTCCCTTAGTTGTTTCTCCATGGTATTTGATTCAACTTTTACTGATGTAGCATCTGCACGGCCATTATTTGTCTTGAGCTTCTCCTCATCTGTTATCTTCCCAATCTCAGGTTGTAGCTGCTCATACTTGGTCTGAAATCCTTGGATCTGTTGGAATGATGTGCTGAATTTCATCCAGAATTCTAAGTTCTCCTCTAGAAGAGCATCAATGTCTTGTCTGAACTTCTCTTCAAGTGGTGAGATGTTATCCATCTGGACAACATCGATCAATTTGATGTCCTCCAAAATGATGTTTTCCTGATCAGTTATTGTATCATGCGATGCATCACCCTCCATAGGGGATTCGAGAATTATTCTGGAAATGGAGGAAACACTTTGTTTCCTTTGATGAGCAGGCGAGAAGCTTGGGGTCCTTCGGTGACCCCTGAATGTCCTGCTTGATGAACTGAAGGACGTTGTTGGGTTCATTTGATGGCCATTTCGTGATACATCTTTGTTGGTTGCAGAGTTCAGGAGTTCATGCAGTGACCGAATTTCCTCATCTTTCATTGCATTTGCATAGCGTAGCTCATTTATCATGGTTGTCATCTCATTCAAACGTTGTTGATTCTCTGTCTGAACTTCTGTAATCTTTCTCTTCGCATTCTTATAATTTCGGAGTATAGAGGTGTACTCGGTTAATAGTATTTTTTCCTTATCTTGGAGCCCACTCATAAGCAGCTGCTGTAGTTTAATCATGTGTTCCTCTTGATCCCCAGCCTCATCAACTTTTCTACTAATAGGAGCAGTATCTTCTACGATACGTGAAGTGTCTGCTTTATTCATCTTTTGTTCTGAGTTGCCTTCAAAAGTGCCATCAGCTGATATTGATAAATCTTTCTCATTCTCCTCTTTTTTCGGATTGCTATCTCCTCGGCCATTGGAAGAAATATGATGCAAGTGTTCTAATATAGGCTTCTCATGAGAATGTACAGTACATTCCTGCATGCCGCTCCCATTGTCACTAGCTACCTCAAGAGTTTGAACTTCTTCAGGAGCATGATCTTCTCTTCTATTGTTATGATCACCAAATGAATCGCTATCTGCATTTCCTGCCTCTTCCTCGTTTACTGATGCAGCTAACAAGCTAGACTTACCTTCAAGTGCACAACACCACGGATCCTCTGAACCTTCTGCATTTCTCTCAGGGTAACCACTACACGAGTGGGCATCATCACAGAGTCCTGCTGGCTCCGGTTCTTTTGAATGGTCAGGTAATTCGTCTACTTCATGCTTCCCTGCAGATTCATCTGACTGAGGATCTTTTTCTGAGTTTGGTGTATCATATTCACTTGATGTTTCCATATCAAGGGATGGTGTTGTTTTGTCAGTCAGCATGGGCACAGAACTATCTTGGTGCTCAACAACAGGTGACCATAGCATACCTGAAATGTCACGGTACATAATTATTGTTTCAGTGAAATTTGAATGGACTATAGTTCCTTCTGCATGGAAGGAGCTCTCAATGTTCTGAACTCTAACCAAATGCTCTTCTGCCTGCTTGAGCTTGCTATTTAATTCACCTGGAACACTGCTTATTGCTGCCTTCTCTTCTTCCAGCTCATGCAAGGATTTCTCCAGCTCTGTGTTCTCGAGACACAGCCTGTTTAATTGTGCAGTCTGTGATGAAACCATAAGTTCCAAATCCACAACTTTATTCACTAGTGCATCAATTTTATCTGCCATCTCTGCCACAGAGGCTTCACTGTCTTTTTGAAAGTATTCTTTGATCTTATCTACTGTTGCTTGCAGTTCAACTTTCTCGTAATTAATAGAGTATGCACCATCTACCGAATTACTAGCATCATTTGTCACATTCTTGCTGGAAATTTTTCCTGAACCTGTGCTCTCTAAAAACTTTCCTGAGTTTGGTAGGGATTTGCCATGCCCTCTCATAATATTCTTCAGCTTATCTCTGGAAACCTTGACTTTCTCTGACTCAATCTTTACCTGACTGAATGATAACTTTTGTTGTTCCTGCAATTTGATAATGGTCTCTTCACAGGATTTAAGGGCGGTTGCTGTCATTAAAGCTCTGGCTTCATCATCTTCAAGCACTGCACTTTCATTGAACTCCTCTTGGAAGTAACAAACTTCTGCCTGCATGTCGTTTATTTGCTTTTCAAGATCCCAGTACTTTGCTATTCCACTCTCATAAGAGCTTTTGATGAACTCTTTCTCAGTCTGCAGCGCTAATATCTCTTTCTGCAGTCTGCTTATCTCTTGTTGAGCATTCTCGTTGTTGATTTTAGCTCCAGAATTCTTGCTTTCATCTTTCAGTCCTGATTTCCCTCCTTTCTTCTTTTTCATCAGTCTTTCCACCGTTGACTTGTGGATTTTGCGAGGATCAACAGCTGTAAATGCCTTTGGGAGATTGTCATCATCCTCTTCCAGCATTGAGTACTGGACCTGGTCAGGAAAAGCGGTTGCAATAGTGTGGTTTGCTTTGTGCAGCTCTCCTGATATGTGGTCGTAGCGTTCAGCAAGGGCTCTGTATGCCCGATATGCCTCTTCCACTGAACTGATGACCTCTGGTCGTCTCTTGTAATACATCTCTGCCCTTTTTGCAAATGAATCAGCTTCCTCCCCAAGGAGGAAGAGGATGAATTTGACCCTGTCCTCCATATCTGCACAGTAATAACAAAGTCAATAGAAACCACGCTGTGATGTTTAACAATTTGAAAGAAAGGGAAAACTGCTAAAACATGTTTTTAGAGGATATTACAACAATTCTAAAACTTTTGCTTGGTTTATGGTGTTGATATGGTTTGCCCCTTTACTTTATGTGCTAGTCTTGTTTGAAATCTCTGCTCTTTTTTTTTATCTGTATGCTTATGTACATATATTTCTCATCAAGAAATGTGTTAGTCCAAGAACATTAAGATTGGCTGGGAAAGCATATTATGTCCTTCTCTGCATGACTTTCATACATTATACATTTAAGTTGAATTGCTACTGAGCTGAGCAGTACATATATCCATTTGATAATAACACCATGCAGGCCAATGCAAACAAAAGCTACAATTCAGAATTTTTTTTCTTCATTGGTTGGTTTCTTTTTTTCAGTTTGTACAATAAAGCTTCAAGACAATGAATATGAAATTTGTCATATATCAGTAAATGTGTCTTGCTCTCTTTTTTTTCTGGCTATTTTTATTTTTGAACGAACCAGCAGCCTGTTCTGAACATCATTTCTTTGACATGGCATCTAAAACCTATGGTATTCCCCTCAATTTTGTGTGACAAATTATGACCGTGATACTACAAAATTGTTTTCCTCTGTGGCTGTGCAAAAATGCATCTGATTTCAGCTATTTTTGCAAACTACTACCTCAAATAAAATAACTTGGGATCACAAATAACGACTCAATCTGAAATCGTTTATTTTTCTTCCCTCTTTGGATAGGGTGTTCTATATGCAGAAGTTGATGCATACATATGGAGTGAGATGGTGTGATGAAGGAGACAAACCATGGAGATTGTTGTCCAGCCATTTGGACTGCTTGGTGCGGACGTGACTCGCCCACCACCACGAGTAGGCGTTGCTCGCCGCCCGTTGCAGCATCCTGCCCTGGAATGCCCTTGAGAATTCTTCAGCCGGTTAAGCTCTACTTACTTCTCATGCTTGTAACCTTCTTCACCTTTCCTGCATGCAGAACAGAACAATCCTTTTCAAAAATGCATGCATCAGCAACCATACTGTTGCTTGTTGCATGCACAGGGATGAAGGAATTGGTGCAGAGGCTGATGCTGCCAAAAACAAACGCCATGGAAGGGAAGGGATGTTGAGTACCTAACATTTGCTGCGCCAAGATGGAATTTGCTGCTCTGCTGACAATGGATGATGGTTTGGAGAAAGAGACGAACACAATGTAGCAGGTCATGCAACGTGGATGCTTCATGCTTTGGCTTGGTGGTAGGGTAGTGGAGAAGAAGTGGCTGGCCTCGGCAGTCACTGAACGGTGGGTCCCCTGATCCTGGTCACGGCGGGTGATGCTCTGCACGTCGATGTGATGACTACGTTGGCCCAGATGTTGCTATGAGATGATCCACGGCTGCGGTTTTGTTTTTTTTTTCCTTTTCTGTTCTGAAAATCATGCAGCTTTCATGTCTGAGCCCCTTTTATCTAGCAAGTCTTTCATTGTGAATCGGAGCTGAGGGAGCAGTAAAGAATCACAGCTGAACTGCGTGTTTTCAATAGACCATTGATGATGGATGATTATTATTCGAGGGCGTAATCAAATGGATTAGATATTAGAAAGTTGATCTTTTTTTAAAAAAAAGTTCTCTAAGAAATGACAATGAAGAAACTTTTCTTTAAAAAAATAAAGCATGCACATTCCAATAAAAAATAATGGACAGTTTCGACTTTGAAGCACCAAGTTTTGACCAACAATATTGTGTAAATATTACATTTATTTACCATCAACGTTGTAGTACTATATTTGTAATTTCAAGTTTATATCGTTCCAACATATAAGCGTAACTGGTTTTCTCTACGTCGAGACGTGCATGCATGTATATATACATTAACTAGCACATCCCCCTCCAAATTTTATTTATTTTAAATTATTCACCATTAAAACACCCAGCCACGTTAGATACATGCATACATACACCAAGTCAATCTAGACAAGAACGTGGTTATAGCCCTTTCTTGGTCTCCGTAACACTAGGTGTCTTATATCCTGTAACAGAGGAATACTTTATTAATGTCACCGTTAAAAAGCAATTTATTAATATCTTATATTTAAATTTAATAAATTTGGTGTTGCTTAGAAATAATGGTCAAATGTAATCCCTTCTTGACCAAAACCGAAGAGTTAATGTGAACATGGCACTTTACGAGCTTGCTAAGCATGCCCAGAATGGATAATTGATGACACTACGGGGGTGATCATGACATATTTACACGCCAAAAATAATTTATAAATAATATGTGTTCTCAGTGATCTAAAATCAAAGCCTAAAAAATAAGCTACGACAAAAAAACTTAAAATTAGCTTCAACTTTAAAATTAAAATTTAAACTTTGACTTATAAGCAAAGCAAAAGTGAAAAGATGAGGTTGTAAGTTTATGGTCATTATTTGGGAGCATGAATGAATTAATTTATTATTAAAAAGATGATTAGTTGATTTAAAGAGTTTTGTTATAAATATTAATATTTAAATAAAGTATCATTTGCGAGTTTAGCAAGGATGCCTATATAGTTTATAAGCCTACAACTATGTGAATCTTTATTATTGTATTGTTTCCCCCTTTAAAATTGCAATACCAACACAACACAACACATGATACACAATAAATCACGCGGTAACACGCTAAAAAATAATTGAGCTGACAACTGGTCATCCATATTCATTTCAATATTTTGATATTTTTTGGAACATCGAGGGTAATAGTTTAAAAACAACATGCCATACGGATTACAAGAGCAACCTATTCCTATATATTGTTTCTTATAATATAACAGATTTTGTCTTTGCAAATGACTAACCAAAATCTATTAAAAATAGATGAAGTTAGCATGAGAGTGGTTATTCTTTTGTAGGGATGATTTAAGATTTTGACACATCAAATGCATAGCAAAAAAAACATTTCAAAAATCCTTAGATTGGGTGATGAAGACAATATGATATTGGTTATTTTCTTTTGTAGGGATGCTTTAAGATTGATATTGAATTAATAGACATTACCACGGATTATTATTCTATCTTTTCGTATTTGGTAAGCTCCAATATCTCACCTGAACTCTCGCGAGGGAGGGAAAGCTAAATTTATCTAGTTGGATGAGATTGATGAGTCTTCATCTTCGGATTCGTTGAACTTCATCCCATGCAAACTGTTACCAAAATAGGTAAGAAGATGGACATGATAAATAATTTACAAAGTATACGTACCCAGATTCATTCTCAGAATCATTTATATTTAAGAAAGAAGTTAATATCATAGTAAAGATGTTAGAACATATATTTGATATGGACAAGTCTCTCCTCACTGGTCCCCTCAACAAACTTGTTGAACTCTAATATATCATAGAAACTCTCATATGAAGGTCTACTGTGTCATAGGAACTATCTCATATGAAGGAGCTGATACATTAGTATAATTTCATGATGTTTAAGATGTTGAATTTGTAGCTATTGTATCGGTTGTCAATCCATGTATAATCTATATATAGTGCAATAGCAACACTGTTTCTATACCAAACACACGGCAAGAATGACCATGTCATTTGTTTACCATGAACTGGAACTAGTACAGCTCAAAAAATATTACTACCCGTTGCCAAGAAATGGAACACCTGGTTGGCCTGCGCGACATACACATAGAAAATGTGAAAGTAAATGATGAATTAATATCATTAGTGATTGGTTGGGTTTTTCATAAAAATATCAACCGATATATTTGCAAATAAAAAATAATTTATGAATAAAACTTCTATATATGTATTCTTAGCAATCTAAAAGTCGATGTTGGAAAATAAACTTTGGTGAAAAAACCTCAAAATTAACTCAAATTTGAGGTTGAAAATTTAAATGTTGGTTTATAAGCATAAGCAGAAGAAAAAAAATTGATATCTCTACCCCTCCGCGATCATTATTATCAATTGTCAATTTTACCTCAATATTAAAATGTCAGTTTATAGCAAATTTCACGAAACCATAGGAGACGGATCAACCATGGAGGCTCCAACTCCTACCCTGTTTGGATCCCCATGAATAAAGAGAAATGAAATGGGGGAGAAGGAGATGTAAGAACTAAGAAGAAGGCGATGAGCTTCCTCTAACCCGTTGGATGTGCCATTGGTTTTGGGACATCCGTAACACGAAAAAATTAGATTGTGCGATTTTCTCAGGGACATTAGGTTTTATGACAAAATGCTTCGTAAAACGCTACATTAATAACTACAGCATTACTTTGTCTATTATAATCATACATAATACATGTATAAAAAGTAATATGTTGTTCTTTTTAAATGGATATACACATTGTTCACTTTCTCAACAAACATCGGTTGCACAATTATATTAAGCTAGGTAGTTTAGGTTTATACATTTCATACGCATGATTCTACTAGCAGGGTTTGTATGTCAATCTTTTTCATCATATATTGAATGAGTTAGGAAGGAAATAGAGTAGACATTATAGGCCAGAGCGTGTATTTTCAATTTCCAATGTCTAATATGTGTATATGCTTGAAAACACTATTTATTATAGCGAGATAAAAATATTTTGTATAAATATGATGTTTTGTGAAACATTTTTTTACATAAAACGTAAGATTCATTCAAGCAAATTGCAAACAATAGGGTTTCGTGTTACATATACCCATGGTAGCGTGAAATTTACTCTTTTTTTTCTAGCTAAAATTTGAAGCCACGTCACTCCTCATTCCTCCGTGTCATCTCCTTTCTTCCGGCTGACCTCCTGGCCCCACCAGTCAGAACCATTCCCGCGCGCGCGATACACACACCCAACGAATCAAAAAGCGCGCGAAACGAAACAGCACAAGGAGGGAAACCGGGGAAGGGGGTGGGAGAGAGGAAATCCCCAAACTCCGAAGCGCCCGATCCATGGATGCGGCGATGGAGGACGCGGAGGCGGCCCAGTCAGTGAGGGAATGGGGCGGCGGCGGCGGCGGGGCCGACGCGGTGCTGGGCCTCGCCGGCGCCGGCGGCGGGGCGTCGTTGTCGGTGTGCTACCACGAGGCGTTTGGTCCTCACGATGACCTCATCCTCCTCGAGGCCGCCGACGAGCTCGTCCCCGATCTCCTACAAGGCCGGTAAGCCCTCCTGCTCTTCCCCTTTCAGCGCGAGTTCTCAGCTGATGAACTATTTTCCGCCCCCAAATCGAGCAAGAAGTTGGAGCGCGAGCGTCTCGTATAGATGTTTCTTGACCAATCTGATCGCACACTCTTATTCATATGTAATATATTTTTTGATTGATTTCATTTGTATTATTGTTGAACATAGCAAGCAAAGCAATATGGCTGTGTTTACAGCATTTTTACCAGCTCCTATGTTGTTTCCATTAACTATTTCTGATTATTTTGGTTTAGACAGATGGTTGACCCAAAAGTGCAGTAAAAAATTGGTTGTTTTCCCATTTTAGTACGCACGAACCGTTCAAAGCATCAATCTTGATTAAATGCAGAAGTAATTGTAGTCACGTTCTAGCCACATTTGAGAATTTTGTGAAACAAACTGAATCTACTGTTGTTAATGTACCTGAATTGCTGTAGTTTGTGAATCTTTGACAATTTATCTTGCTGCAGGGTGACTGTGCGGGGACGCCCAGATGAAGAAGCTGTTCTCTGCACACCCTCTGCAACATATGCCATGAAATTTGTGGGGAACTCCAATTCTGTATTTCTAATTCCTCCCGGTGAACCGGCTGCTCCAAGCTCAAGACCCAATGACGCCAACGGTGATGTTAGTGCTTCCAGCTCCACTGATGCTGTGGCTTCTGTCATCAAAGTGGCATCAGGGAGCATGGAATTGGTCCGAACTGCGCCACGGCTTGATAAACTTCGGAAACTTCTCGATGAGAGGCCCTATGTGCTTGATGAAGATCTTTGCAGTGACATGCAGCACAAGAAGGGGCTCTACACATGGCAAGATCTTTGTGAGCTTGTTCAAGCCAGTGACGGTGAGCTGTCAGAAGAATTGAGCTCCCTCTCGGCTGTTGAGATTGATGGGTTCTGGAGGGTGGTCGATGACAATTCTGCCAACACTGTTCTGGACATGATCCTGAACAACTCTGTGTTGCATGACTGGTCACTAAATTCAGTGCCTGAAAATGATGTGCTAGATGCCATGGAATCTGATGGTTTTATGCGTAAGATTGTAACTCATTGCCTCAAAAGATTTGGAACAAAGGTTGAGCAGGAAGCTAAAAGTTGCTGGAGCCTTGATGAGAGGAGGGTGTGCTTGCAGTTTGCTCGGAGAGCGCTTGGTGCGGGGAAGATGAAGCTTGAGAACTTCATGGACAAATGGGTGAGAAGCATTCCTTCAGGAATGCATGTTGATCTTCAGATGCTCCAAGGGGAAGTGTTGTGCGAAAAGATTGGTGCGGAGACCTGGGTGCATACTTTCAGTGTTTCTGATCTGCCATTGGCACCAGCTGATAGGTTCGCTGCATTATTTCGAGAGCGGCCAAGGTGGGAATGGAAAGACCTGCAGCCTTACATCAGGTATAATTCACAAGAATTTTCGATCTTTTGTCGATATCATATAGTGAAATTTGCCGTCTGAATTTGCAATCTTTCATGCTCAGGGACTTGCGTGTACCTGGTGTCTCTTCTGAAGGGCTGCTTATCAAGTATACCAGAAGAACACAGCCAAGCGCAGATGCAGAGCCTATTTTTACTGCAAGATGATCAATCTTTGCGTGCTAAAGCTATTTTTCGATGCTGCCCCTTCCTGGTGTTGATGCTACTGAATATCTGAAACATGGTTTGGTCTGGATATATATTGTTGACAGATTGATGTGGTTAAGTTTAAGGCATGGTTGATATATGAATGATGCACACCTGTTGTTTGTTCAGTTTGACACAAGTTTACGACCTCAGTTGCGTCCTTTCAACTTACCAAGGCTACTCGTGGAGATTTTTTTTAATTTTTTGAACCTTTTTAATTTAATTTTAAAAAAATCTTTCAAAAACTTTATAAGATCTGAGCCTTTTGTTCACGTCATCCCACCTAACATGACCCTAGTGTTATTTGACCAAGAATAATATCACGCCAAATCCTCGTGGTACGATAGTTATTCTTATCTTTTTGCTTTTGCTTATACTTATAAGCTAAAAATTATTTTTTTAAAGTTGATTTTGGGTTTTTTTAATCAAAGTTTATTTTTCAGTTTTTGTTTTTTATCACTAAAACACGTACATAAAATTCTTATTCATAAATTATTTTTTGTTTGCAAATATGTTGTTTACTTGTTTCAATAATTAGGGCCAGTGTTATTTAGTCAGGAGTGGTGCGGTCAAAAGGTCCTGATTAAAATGAGTAATGCAAGAGTGTACTTTTAAAATTAAAAATAAAATAGGTTTTAAAATATTAAAAAATTCACTCGTGGACAGGTCATGGACTAATGGTTGAAGTCCGAAGATTGAAATGTAACACCAAAATGTTATAGCTTTGGTAGCCGCTGATATTTGTCTTGTGAAAATCAATTTAGGCAACCCAGGGTTTTTAATTAAAAAATCAATTTAGGCAAACTTCAGAATTCCCTATACTTGATTTGGAAACATAATCAGATCATATGTTTCCCAATATTCAAATGGTTTGTTCAATTTGCACAAGTTTTTAGCCAGCCAAGTAGCCAACGCAGCCCCCTGATCCACTTGCTTGAAAATATCTGAGTTTAAATATATTGGTAGACAATGTCTTAGAAACATGTAAAATAACTAATGCAACCAATATTTAATAACTATTTCGGTTGGAAAGCTGACTTTGAGTGCCATTTTAATGATAATCCAGTAGGATTCATCAATTACGATGTTCACTCACAATCACTGTTGCCTGCTCCAACTCATTCTCAACTAAATTCTCAAGCCACATGCAATTAACTGTCCTTGACAATAATTAAGGCAATTCTTATTGGTTACTTTTATTTCACAGTTTTTCAAGGGACACGTCAAAATGAAAGGCATCTCTCAGTGGCATATTTTATTTCACGGTTTCATAGACTTGATAAACTATTAATTTTCTACATGAAAGTATAATCAAATGTGTTATACAAATTGCTACATGAGAGGAAAGTGTAGGAGGTAGACCTTGCATGGAATATGGATGAAAAAAATGTTTAGCTTCAGTGGATTTTCATTCGGCTTTCATTTACTTGGAAGAGCCTTTCATTTGGATAAAAGGATACTCTTCTCTTTTCTAATTAAATTATTACTATATCATAAGAAAATCTGATGTGACATCTAATTAATGATAAACTAGGTCTACTTGGGTTTTCCTTCCGGTGACTGCCCGCTGGCCAGACTGTAGAATTCACTTGACTGCCTCCTCCATTTGGAGCTGTACACCCAAACACATGTTATTGGCCTATTGCTGCCCACACTGAACAGACCACATGGACTGGAAGTGACAAAAAGTCCAGACCACAAGATGCATTATAGAATTATTATTGTTACAGCTTTTAAGCTGTACACTGATTATTTTTTTCCTCATTCATTTCACTCACCTGATCTGGTCGATGCCATCTTCTTAAGCAACTAAAGATTCGGAGGGTACAACCACGCTTTGATAATAATAAGCCAACTCAAATCAATAATCCATTTCAGCTGCTTTTTTAAATAGCAATGTCACTATGTCATTTGCCCAACAAACATGCATCTGCTGTCGGTCAGCAAACATGACAGATTTTGTGTGCCAGCAAATATGATTACTGTCAGCAAACATGATCAGATGGTTTTCAGTGCCAACAAGTATGATTAGGAGTTACATTACATTACATGAATTTATCATATGGAGCTGCACAGTCTCAGAAATGAAAAACCATTCTGATCAGGAGGAACTCCAGTTACACTCGTGCTGCCACAACCGTGTAGATAACAACCACAGACACAGGGCAAGAACAGGAGGTCCAAATAAAAAAGAAAAAAAAATGAGACACCCACAAACTAATGCAATCACCAGAACAAGTACAGCCATTGACAGTAAACTCGTAGAAAGCACACTACCTTGTCAAACAAAAAAGAGAAAAAAAAAAAGAAGAACAATCAGAATAGCAATAGTAGTACATGTGTCGTTCACCTACTTGCTGTTTTTCTTTTTCAGTAAGCTCCCAAACTTCTTCAGTAGAGGCTTGTTCTTTTTCTGTTGCTGCTGTGGTTTTGTCGGGGACATTGCCACTTTGCTGGCATCCTCTGATACTGTCCCATTTGCAGCATCCTCCTTGGGCTCCAGTTCATCTTTGGAAGCTACGGTTTCTTGTTTTCTGTCTGGCTGTGGCTGCTTCTCGACAATTTTGATGCTCTCCTGTGTGGTGCACTCAGTTTTCACTTCCTCCTGCTGAACCTTGGTTTCGTCTTTCTCTTCTTCATGATTCACGTCTCCATTGGAGCTCCTGTTGAGGACATCAAGCTCCAGTTTAGGGTTTTTGTCATTCTCGCTTTCTGCATCTCCATTTTCCACCACTGAATCTGAAGCTTCTTCACGAACAGAACTGTGCGCCTCATCAACAAGCACCAGCTTCTCTTCCTCCTCGGGATGTTTCTTTATCATCGCTTCAGCAAGCAAGGCAGACAATTCGTCTATCTTCTTCATGGCATCAGCTTCCCGCAACCTGAAGTCGTCGTTCTCCTGGGTTAGGCTCTGCAATGCGTTCTCTTTATCTAGCAACCGCTCCTTCAGTTGCGAATTCTCGGCTGTTGCCTCCTGCACAGCCTTGTTGGCTTCAGCAACAGCTGCTTCTGTGTAAATCAGTTTTTCTTCAAGACTCTCCTTCTCAGCCTTCGTCTCATCCAGAACCTTGTTAGCTTCAACACATGCTGATTCTGCGTACCTCAGCTTCTCTTGAAGATTTTCTTTCTCCTCGTTGGCAGCTTGGAGTTGTTGCTCGGCGTCTTGCAGTGATTCCACTGCCTTGTCAACTTCTACTTGGAGGGCACCAATTTCTTCCTCTGACTGCTGGTTTAACCTGACAATTTCAGCCTCCTTAGACTCGATTTCTTCTCTGTACTTGTTCACCTCAGCCTCCAATCCATCAACGGTTTTCCTCAAGCAAGTGATGTCATAGTTTGCCTCATCGAGCATTACCTCGTAACTCTCCTTGGTGCTTTTTAGGGCCATCTTAAGATCACCAATCTGTTCAAGGGCATGCTCATGATCATCTTCTTTGCTCAAAAACCTCTCATGTGCTTCCTTTGCTTTGTCAGATTCCTCATTCAATGAAGCAGTAAGATCTTCCACTGTTCTTTTTTGTTCCTCTTCTCTATCCCTAGCCTCATTCAACTCACCTATTAGCTTCACATTCTCCTCGGTCAGGTTTTCAATCTTTGCATTCGCAATCTTCTCATTATATAAAGCCTCTGAAGCTGCTGCTTCCGCAACCTCAAGCTTGTTTCTCAAAACATCTATTGTAGTCTGCAGCCCAAACACCTCTTGCTGAGATGCATCAATTTGCTCATTGGATTCATTGACATCTGCTAAAAGTCTAGCCACCTCAATTTCCAAGGCCGTTGTCTTTCCTTTGAGCACTTCAATTTCAGATTCTCTATCTTGTAAAACAGATTGGATCTTACCCAATTCTTCGGTTGTGGAGGCAAGCGATTCACTTTTGATCTTCTCCGAGAGAGTAACTGCCTCCAATTCCATTTCAAGTGACCCTGCCTTGTGCTTCCATTCTTCGAACAGCTGCCGTGCTTCTGACTCAGCCTTCTTCGCATCAGCTAACTCCGATTTAAGCTCCTCAATCAATTTTTCCATCTCGGCTAGCCTCTCCTCAATAACTCTTGCCTCCTCTAGTTTGCCCTTCATAACTGAAACCTCAGACTCCAGATTCTTAACAAGCTCCTCAGTTTCACGATTTTTACTCTCCTCACTCTCTGCAGTCGAATCAAGCAGTCCTTTCAAGCGGACAACTTCACTAGAGAGAATCTCCACCTTCTCTGCATTGACCTCAGCAATCTTCATGGCGTCATCTGCGTGGCCAAGTGCAGCCTTCTTGGCCTCGTTCGCCATCGCAAGCTCACGCCTGAATCTCTCCAGCTCCTCCGTCGTGGTGACCAACGTCTCCAAATCGGTGGCGTGCTGACCACGAACACACTCAATCTCCCTCTGCCACTCCTCCTCCCGCTTCTGCGCCTCATCAATGCCCGCCTGCTCGAGCTCGTCAGCTCGGAACTTCTCAATCTCTGTGGCCTCCTCGGCCCACCTCTTCGCCATGAGCGCATCCTGGAGCTTCTCGTGCGTCTCGTCGGCGACCCTCTTGGCCTCATTCAGCTCCCCGACAAGGCGGTCCCTCTCGCCAACGATGAAGGCCAGTTGATCCTTGGCCTTCTTGAGGTCCTCCTGGGCGGACTCGAGCCGCGACTGCAGCTCGGCCTCCTTCCTCGGCTGCTTCTGCATTCCCAGCAAATTTCACACAATTTGCATCAACAGATCACACAATGCTGGCAATGGCAGACCGAAATTCGCAGCGCACTTACATCAGGGGGCGTGCCGATCTTGGGCACCCGGCGCTCGACGACGGGCTTGGAGTCGACAGATCTCGGGGACCGGTCGAACGAGAGGCGAGGGCGAGCGGTCGCCGACGGCGGTGAGTTGGGCTCCGACTTGAACGGGCCTCCGCCGGCGGCGCCGTTGTTGCGGGAGCGCGGCGTGGACGGCGCGCCGCCGATGCTCCTCCTGGTGCCGCCGGGAGTGGAGGGGCGGTGGACGGAGGAGGGCGTGGAGGGGCGGTGGTTGGACGACGGCGTGCTCGGCCTCCTGCTGATGGGGGACTCGTTCGGCCCAGATCTGTCAATGTCGCCGCCATTAATTGCGATTAACGAAAGCTCCAATCTTTTCCGCCCCAACATGCAACCCCAAAACCGCACCGGATCAACAAGTTCGAACAGGTCGCATTCGATTAAATTAAAAACCGAAACTTTAGCACGAGCAACAGAAATCGAGCGGATCAAGAAGCAGTTCCAACTGAAACCTATCTCGAAAATTGGTGGCTGGCTGTTCAAGATGCCACATTTCCCAGATTCTGCGTGGCCACATCCCAATCCAGTGATTGATTGATCAACTGGAACGAAGAGCACAACGAAATCGAAACAGAAAAAAAAACCCAAACAAATCTGAGATAAATCCACGAAACGCTCCCCGACGCAGTAACCGGTTTAGATCTGCCACTCACAGAACAAATCCCCAATCCAACAAAGCAAATCAGCAACCGCCAGCCAGCGAAGAACACGCACCTGGATTTGGAGGGCAGCATTGTGGACATGGCGAAGGATTAGCGAAGAACTCTTTCAGAGAAGGAGGAGGAGAAGCGAGGCGTGTGGTGTCGTCGTCGTCGTCGTCGCCCACACTGTGGCTGGGCTCCCTTGCAAAAGGCTGCAAAGGCAAAAGGTGAACAAGGAGCCAAAGGCAAAAGGAAGAGGAGGCACATGCCAAAGACGATGCCACCACCACCACTCTACTCACTTCTTCTTCTTCTTCTTCTTCTCACCACCAGCGGCAGCGGCGACGATTAGCTAAAGCTAGCTGGTGAGTGCTAATCATGGATCAACTCCCTTCACCTACTGATTGCGATGCATGGCATTGGCCACCAAACCTGCGTATGATTAGCAAGGGACAGTGGTGGTGGTAGAAGATGAAGCAGCAGGCAGTACTAGTGACACTGTTTCGACTAACTTTTCTTTTTCTTTTTAATTAATGATTAATAATGGGGAACCATTTGGACTTATTACTCATCTTGGAGGCCTTTGCTTTATGTGACGCAAGTTTGATCAACCACATCTATATTGTTTCTTTTTTAATAGAGGGCCTATATTAATATGTACACTTGTCCGTTCTGAAATATAGCACTAAAACTTGATATACTGGCTTATGTTATATCTAATACTATTGGGGTAATTATAAACTTACCACTAGTTTCAAACGTTATTTTAAAAATATCATTAGAAATTTGCAATATGCCACTAGAATTGTCATTCAAGTGACGTCTTTATAATTTAGAAAAAACCAGTGGCAATTTTTGCAAAAATCGCGATAATATTTTGCTATATTTTAAAATGGGTTGAGTACCGTAGGTAGAAGTAAAGGATTTTGAATCTTAGTAATGAAAAAACGGAGGAATAGAAAAAACATGGTATTCTGATAGGAATATAGGTGTAAAACAGAGGATTGCAAAATATAGGAAAAACGTAGAAATGATCGTTTGATTGGACCACAGGGAAAACACAGGAATTTGAGGAGAGATATAGGCTCAAAGGATTTTTTTCATGAGGTTTAACCTCTTGTTAAATTTCCTCCAAAACTTATATAGGAAGATGCATTTCATAGGAATTTCATAGGATTTTATAGGGTTCATTTCATTGATTCAAAGGATTTTGTAGGAAAAATTCCTATGGAAATGAAATCCTATAAAATTCATATGAATTTCGTTTGAATCAAAGGGGGCCTTAAAGAAGTTTTTCCGTTCTCTATAACGTTGTGCAAATTAGTTTATCAGGAATAAAATAGAAAAACATATATTATTTATTTTAAATTGACAAAATAAATAGATAAGATATAAGTATATTATAACTTGTGAGACATAACCGTTAGTTTTGTGGCAAACGTATTTCATAAAACCCCACATTTGCTCAAATTTTTATTAGTTTCAACATATTGGAAACATTTTTTTTCAAAATGGTGAGGAGTTGATTCAACAAGCTTAATTAAGAATAAACAAGGTTACAAGTAAACTAGCATACCGTCTACGCGTTACAATGGAATTTAATAAAAAATATTATTAACTTGTTATTACTACCATTTTGTATATATATCATTTCTTCATTTTGCATATATTTCTTTATTAACATATGTTCACTTTAGCCCTAAACTATTATTTTCTATAAAAAAAAGTAGGGTGTTGGTAGGAATGGCTAATATATGATCTCACTATTTTTTTCTCTCAAAAAACTAGTGAGTCGGTGGTGGAGATGGCTGGACATTAGTTACCGATCAGCACCACCGTTCCTTTTTAAAGTAGCGTAGATAGGTGTTTAAGAGCATCTCGTAGAGATTTCTCAAATTTTGATACCAAAATTGTCAGTTGTTCCAAAATAATTATTTTCCTAAATCTTCTTCAACTCTAATAGTATACATATATAGAATCATAAAATTAATTAGTTTGTCAAGTAGGCAAGAGTGAGACTGGTCGTTAGTTTAGGATTTTCTTAACTACTATGTGCACACACGCGATTGGCCATGACAACTTTCTTTTATCGGCTTACAGGATCAACCAGAACATATTTTTCTTGTTTGCACATGATCGGCCAGGCCATCTTTTCCATTGTCGCACACCAGCTACAACACGTATGTTTGTTGCGGCCGAAGGACGAAGGGGAAGGAGGCTGTGCGGGGGTGGGGACGGGGGCAGCCCATCGGAGGGGATGGAGGGAGAGAGCGAGAAAAAAAAAGTGTGCGCAGATAAAAGAATAAGTGCACGTGAAACCGATTTTTTTACTAGTTGGAGCAATTGGGGACAACAAAAAAATCTTCAAATCTGAGTATTTTTGGGTCAGTATTAGGAGCAATGTAAAATTAAGAGTAGATAATTAGGGTCGTTGGAGATTGTTTTTTAAACTAAATTTCCAAAATAAATTTTAGGAGCAGAAATTAGACACCGTTGGAGATGTTCTAACGTTCATGTATAACTGAGGTTTTGTGAAACTTTAAAAACTACCGTGACTAAGGTTTTGTGACACTGGTCACAATATCTAGTGTTTTATATTACTTTGACCATAAATATGAGGTTTCGTGAAATTGACTTCCAAAATAATTTCACATTTATCATGATATATTTGTCCTAAAATAAATTTATCTTTGAGCAATTATTACGTTGGAGTTTATAAAAGTAGAGAACAAATGCATTTGAATTAGATAAAATGAGAACAACTATATTGGGACTTGATAAAAGGAAAGTTATTCGTAGTTTTTTTTTGTTGGTATTAGAATACGTGGGATAGGTGAAAACTAAAGTTATTTTAGGTGGAGAGAGTATATATATATGTATGTATATATATATATGTATGTATGTATATATATATATATATATATATATATATATATATATATATATATATATATATATATATAATATCACGTAGGTTTTGGGACGATAATAGGTTTCAAAAGCAAAAGCAATAGTATGAATTTAATCTTGAACATCATTAAGATTAATTATCACAATTGCGACGTGTCAGGCTTTACAAGTTGTAAATGCCGACCAAACAAAACTTGTAAGGATCATCAATCGATAGTACTAGTAGAATGGACTTGTACGAGCTGCAATATGGTAGTAGTAGCAAAGAAAAAAAAATTCCTCTTTGACAGCGAAACAGAATATACGTAAACTACGCACGCGAGTAATTAATTTTAATTCTCCATCAGTATATATGTACGTACCTGCTTAATGGCATGATGACGCTAGCTGATCTGCTACATACACGTACCAACATGTGTTCATGTGAACTCCTCTCCACGCTTGTATATTTGATGTTATTGATTTTACGTTTAACCATTCGTTTTACTTAAAAAAATTATATATTATTAATTATTTTGTTATTATTTGATACTTAAAAAATTTTTAAGAATGACTTGTAGGTTTGCATATTTACACAAAATTTTTAAATAAAATGAACCATTAAATATAAAAATAGATCCAAAAGTCAATAGTGTTAAAAAAAAACTCAGTGGAAGTATATGCATTATGCAAGGCATAAAAATTAATTAATTGGCTGGGATGTAATCAAAGAACTGATTAAGTGGTTATTTGGATTCAGGGACTTTTTTTCCCTCGTCACATTGAATGTTTGGATGTTAATTAGAAGTATTAAATATAGACTGATAACAAAACTAATTACATAAATAAATGTTGTTTTATTAGACAAATTTTTTAAGCCTAATTAAGCCATGATTAGCAAATATTTACTGTAGCACCATATTCACTAATCATTGACTAATTAGGCTCAATAGATTCGTCTCGCGAAATAGTCCAGAGTGTGGGGTTGGTTTTATTAATAATCTATGTTTAATAATTCTAATTAGTGTCTAAACATTCAATGCGACATGTATTAGAAAAAAGTCCATATCATCCCAACAGGGTTTAAGCATGCATGGTTTGGAAGCAAAGATAATGTGGTAGAAATAATGGGGACAGATAGGCATATACTACTAGTACTTATGGAGTACTGTATGCCAGGGTAGTATTCAGTACTATAATGAAGTAATTAACACAGATCATTGACATGTGCGATTATGTTATATTATATGTGTGCCCTACTTGCATGCATGTAGCTAGAGAATGTACGTAGTACTGTACACCAGCAATTATTTACAAATATACATATTGATATGCCATAGCTGTATCCTTTCTTAAAAAAATATAACTTCGATCGTATAGTACTGATTACATTTACGTGTACTGAAAATTGGTCCACCTTTTCTGTTGTTTTAGTGCTAGATAGCTGAATGATTTATAACATTTATTCAGGTTATAAAATAATTAAACAGTATAAAGTTAAAAATATATTCAAAATGGTTTTCTAGAAAATCGTATATGAAAAGTTTTTTTTAAAAAAGTAGCACTGTCGATGAGCTTGAAAACCATACGTATCATATTCCTTCAAACAAATAGGGCCTAAAAAGATAAAAAAAAAATGCTGAAGCTATCGACTATGACATATTAAGGATATGTTTGATAGGGTTCCGACTCCTCCATCTAACTTATAAGATGGAGTTTGAAATGGAAGGGGTGTTGTTTGGCTTTTACAGCGAAAAATACAAATAACATATTTACAAATAAAAATAAAATTATAAATAATTTTTTAATATACGTGTTCTAAAAATAATTTATAGTCTAAAAGTCAATGCTAAAAAATAAACTGCGATAAAAAAATATCAAAATCTAATATAAATTAAAAATTAAAAATTTAAATTTGACTTATACTCGTAAGCAAAAGCGAAAGAATAGAGCTTAACTATGGATCGAGCGGCTTGAACCCTATGCCACCCTTTTAGTCCATTGTATTGGCTTACTTTACCACGCTCCGCTCTCTTTATGGATGACTTTAACCATTAGATAAGGGCTTAAGTGATACTCCCTCCATTTCGTAATATAAGTCTTTCTAGCATTGAATGAATTTAGGCACGTATATTAATTATATATATTCATTAATGAATGGATTTAGGTAAAGCTAAAAAGAGTTACAATATGAAACGGAGGTAGTGCAAAGTATAGATTTAGGAGATAAAGGCATGTTCAATAGGCTGTTGTATGAACTCATCGGCCATGGAAAATCAACCGGAAGATGCATATATAGAGTGGTTAACCAACCTGCTTGACACTGATGCCTTGGCTTATTCGCTAACTAGAGCCTTCACCGGTTCACCCCCACAATATCATATGTTGAATATAATTGATAATGTTCCTCCGGACCCCATAACCGCTAGCTATAATATACAAGTGTATACTCTCATTAGTTTTTTTATTGACGCTATTAATATCTAGATCAATCTTTGACTATTCATCGTATTTAAAAAATTTTATATAAATTTATAAAATTATAGGTCATTTTTAAATCTATACTCTTATAAAAAGAGTACACCACCACCTACCTTTACTATAGTTTTACAATTTAGCCTTTAAATTTTCTGATATTAAAAACCAATTAAATATAGATTGATACCTACATATAAATTCAAATTAAGGTGACTATTTTAAATAAAAAAATTTAATAGCACATCATAAAACCCGTAACAAAGTATGAGTATTTAACAAGTTATAATATAATAATGAATAATTATACATACTTTTTAAATAATACAATAAATAAACATTGGACCTAAATGTGTTAAATAAAAAAGACAGATCGAGTATATACATATACTCAGGGGCGGAGCTATAGGTGCCTGAGGGTTATTAGGTAGCCGGTTAAAAAAATTAAGTAGTATTCATCTATTTTTATCATATGTATCGTTTTAATCTAAATTCAGATATACGTAATACTTTGAATCTGGTTTAAAGCACACGGATCTCAAGTAATCGCGTCCGGCGTCCCTAAATTTCAACGGTGCCAAATATACTCCATAGATCTTTGGTTCTTTACGTCACGGCGTCGGCGGAGATCGAGCTTGCATAGAAAATAGAGCTCAGTAGTGTACTATTATATGAATATATACTCCTCGTCGACGGCGACGTTACTTCATCAATTTAATTGACATATAAACTAATATGGATTATCACTTAATTAATTTATGCATATACAGATGGAGTGTACTAGCTAGCTACAGCAAAGTGAGGGAGAGCTTTTTGTCCCATATTTTCGCTTATACTTATACTTTCAAGCCACAATTTAAATTTTTCAATTTTAAATTTAAGGTTAATTTTAAAAGGTTTTTTTACTAAATTTTATTTTTAGCTTTATTTTTTAGATCGCTAAGAATAAATACGTAAACTGTTTATTTACATATCGCTTTTCATTGCAAATATACTATTTAGCTATTTTTCTCCATAAAAGAATACTAAGCAATGACGGCTAGCTATTACTTTTGCATGCATGGATGCGTCTGCATGCGTTGCGTGCATCGGACGGCGGCCCGCAACCAAAAAGGAGAGGAGGGAGACTTGATGGACAAGCCCATTCCAACTAACAAACTATCATTAACCTTTTCGTCATTGGTTCTACTTTATTTGTTATTAAGAGTTATATTTATATTAATTCGTACTCTCTCTTCTCATGCTGACGTGTTTTGGGCGGTCGGCCCCACCTTATGCTGTCCCCACTGGCCAGTAACGCAGATGATAATGATGATTGATCCTGAGTTACGTTGCTGGCCCATGGGCCAGATTCGCTACTTTGTTCGGCCCACGAAATAAACGAATGCTCTCACACTAGAAGAAATAAGTCCACTTGAGGTCCCTCAACTTATCGTCCAATCTATTTTTCGTTCTTAGACCGTAAAACCGGATACAACTGGTCCTTGAACTATCAAAGCCGGCGCAAAACGAGGTCCTTCGGTGATTTTGAAGGCGGTTTTGGCTGACTTAGCGCTTACATAATTAGTTTAAATAGGTCTTCGTCCCACGTGACATTGACATGGCACTTACGTGGCAATTATATCAGAAAAAAAGTGGTCCCACCTATCAGCTGCACATAAAAAATGATTTAAAAATAACAGGCCCACGTGGGCCCGCAGTCAGCTATCCAAAAGAAATAAATATGGTGGCGCCCACGTGGGCTCCACATGTCTTTCCTTCTCCCCTCTCAGCTGACAGGTGCGCATAAATATTGCTTCATAAGAAAAAGGAAAGGAGTATATGCTTTTTCTAGTACCGAGACATAAAAAATGGAAAAACATTATGTAAGTAGAATTGAACATCAGGAAGAGTTGCCACACTTAATAATCTATCCAGTCTCATTCATCTAACTGTGTTGCCAACGTAATGTGATCATAGCATGTAGGGATATAACCAATGCTCATATCATACGTCAACAAGAAGACCTAAAGATCAGATCTGCAAAGTTCTGGTATTTAGTTCGGCGTCCGAAGCCAATGCTGAATTCAAACGAACACCAGATTTGCATATGAGCTCTGTTTTAGGCATACGAGTATTTGATAGAGAGATATTAGAGTCATATTTCCAACTTATCCAGTATCATCATTAGAATCTATTTGAGTCGGCCAGAAACAAATGAACAAGTTTATGTGGCACTTGTCTTAGGACTGTTGGCTTATAACTTCAATTTGTCTAGGACCCAGCCCAAGTGGCAAGTGGATCCCATGTTGTATACACATTAACTAGGTGGAGAATAACCCTATGACCTAATGTGAGCTCTTCCACGTCTTTTAATAACTAGGTACACCTTATTTTATGGGTTTTATTTGGATTAAAGTTTAGCTATTGCTTTTTTGCTTTGTATCTATGCGTGTCAGCTATACCGCCTAGTTACTTTGTTTTCAAACCCTCACATTGTCAAGTGTTTCAATACATCTTGAGCTTTAATTTCAAATTTGCAATCTATGTTGCTTTTGTTCTTTTTTGTTTATCGATTTGCTTAATGAATAAGTTTGATATGCACCGGCAAGATCATTAACCTAAAGAGACGTGTATAGATTGCTAAGGCATAACATAATAATGTCTCAGTACGGTTAGTCAGGTGAAAACTTCTCTCTTAAATTATAGTTATCTTCATCTCACACTCCTGTTCATATCAGAACGATTTGAGCATTTGCTGTAGTAACCAGTCGGGTGGAGAAGAAGGTCCACATATGTCAATATTGGCCGCTCCAATGTGACAATAAGTCAATCTCCTCTGTTAAAACTTGAAAAGGAATCAAATTAAGTTTAACTCGTGAATTGTATCAGAAGAGTTTGTTAACTCGTGATTGTTGCACTGATATGTAATTGCACACAAAAGACGATGCAGTAAAGTTATACGAACTATTATCCCCGTCTTTTCGCTTTTACTTATACTTATATACCAAAAATTAATTTTTCAGTCTTAAATTTAGAGTTGATTTTAGGGATTTTTTCACCATAATTTATTTTTCAGCCTTAGCTTTTAGATCGTTAAAAACATGTATATAAAATTTTTATTTATAAATTATTATTTATTTGTAAATATATCGTTTGGTTTTTTCGTTCGAAAAGAGAAGGAAAACATGACCCGCATATAAATCATAACCATATAACAGAGAAAGCAAGAAGCTTCCATCTAACAAGAAGGCAGAATGCAACATTGCAGCGTACGTACCATGGTTTTTCCTTTTTTTATTGAAGGAATCAAAATGATTTTTAATTATTTTATTAACCTTTTTATTTCTAATATTAAAACTAATGCTAGAATCATCTCAGATGAATCTTTTGGTCACTATCATCCCGTCTCCACGTACAATTCCACACCATGAGAACCGGATGTGACCATACTGTCTTGCCATACCAATCTAACCAGCGTGGCCAAACCCTTGCCATGTCAAATATAAGTGGTGTAGCCAAAAGTTGATCTTTATAGTCAAATTTGATCGAATAATCTAACACACTTCAACTATATGAATATAAAGATTACACAAATTTGCCACCAAAATGGCTCATCGCCTCTTGTTTTTGCTCCCAACGAGCAGCACGACATAAAACAGAAAACGGAACAGAAACCCAAACGCTACGGTGACCAGCAGACACTTCCATCGCCCCACGTCCAGCACGGCCTGCTGCGCCAGCACGTCGGCGCCGGTCACCACGCAGCTCTCCGCCGTCAGCTCGGCGTCCAGCGTCCGGCCGATGGCGCCGAGCACCTTCAGCTTGACGGCCACCGGCATGGAGCCGATCGGCGTGCCGTCGAACATCTCCACGCCGCGCGCGAAGCACCGCGTCGCGTCCCGGAACTCGTTCTGGAGCACCGCCTGGTACGGGTACTTCACCAGCGAGAGGTAGTGGAACCAGATCCAGTAGTCCGGGATGCGGTCGCGGTTGATGAAGAAGCCGGAGAAGAGGAGGAAGTAGGCGAGGATGGCCACCACCACCGTGTACCCGAGCATCACGTGCGGCACCACGGCGGAGAGGAAGGTCACGAACCCGCTCCCCGCCCAGAACGACGCCAGGATGATCAGCACGAAGAACAGGAAGGCGCCGCCGCCGCCGCCGAGGCCGACGGCGAAGAACGTGGTCACCGCGAACGCCAGCGACAGCACCACCAGCGGCGGGAACGCGACGACGGCGTTGGCGATCACGTAGGACAGGCGGCGGTACGCGTTGTGCGCCGTCTCCCGGAGGTAGATGTGGCGCTCCTGGACGAACACCGGCAGCGCGTCGGCGCAAACGTAGAACATGGTGGACATGGCCATGGCGAAGAAGCCGAGGCGCTCCTGGACCCCCTTGGGCGTGTCGTCGAGGCGCCAGAAGATGGTGGCCAGGATGAACCCCGTCACCATGATCGTGCCGAGCCGCATCACGAAGAGCTCCGGCATGCGCCTCGTGTTGGTGAACGCCCGCTTCATCAGCACCCACACCTCCACGAACAGCGGGTTCGCGTACGTCGGCATCGACGTCGACGACGCCGTCCCCGAGCCGCTCCCGGCGACCAGCTTCCCTCTTGACACGCTCTCCGCGATGGCGAGCTCGAGCGGCATTGTGCACATGAGCTTACTGTCCTTGCCGGCTGCCGGCAGAGCGCAGCGCGATGCCTCTTGCCACCTCGAGTTGAATTGTACAAGCATGGCGGCGCCGTCGAGCTGGTTCTCGAGCTCACGGATGGTGTCGAGCGCGAACTCGGCCGGGTTCTCGTTGTCCGGGACGGGCGCGCCGAACTCGCAGAAGAAGCGCTTGAGCTCAGCCGGCGTGCCGGCGTAGACGGTGCGGCCACGGGAGAGGAAGAGGAGGCGGTCGAGGATGCCGAGGATGCGCGCGCTGGGCTGGTGGATGGTCATGATGACGACGCTCCCGCTCTGCGCGATGCGGCGGAGCACCTGCACCACCATGAAGGCGCTCGCCGAGTCGAGCCCGGAGGTGGGCTCGTCGAGGAACAGCAGGATCGGGTCGTGGATGATGTCCGTGCCGATGGAGACGCGGCGGCGCTCCCCGCCGGACACGCCGCGGTGGCCCTCGTCGCCGATTATGGTGTCCGCGGCGCGGGCGAGGCCGAGCTGGTCAATGAGCGCGTCGACGCGGGCGCGCTTCCTGTCCGGCGGGAGCGCGCGCGGGAGGCGGAACTCGGCGGCGAAGAGCAGCGTCTCCCGCACGGTGAGCATCGGGTACAGCAGGTCGTCCTGCATGACGTAGGCGGAGATGGCCCGGAGCCGGCGGCCGTGGAGCGCCTCGCCGTTGAGCCCCACCCTGCCACGGAGGCTCTCCCGCGCGATGCGCCCCGCGAGCGCGTCGAGCAGCGTGGACTTGCCGGACCCGCTGGCGCCCATGACGGCCAGCAGCTCGCCGTCGCGCGCCTCGCCGGAGACGCCGTCGAGCAGCGCCTTGGTCGGCCCGGCGGGCGGCGCGTCGGCGGACGCCAGGCGGTTGCTCGGGCGCGACGGCAGGCATTGCATCAGCCCGCCGGCGCCGCGCTTCCTGACGCTGTAGGAGAGGTCCGTGAAGGACAGCACGTAGGGCACCGGCGGCGCGGCGGCGGTGGCCTTGCCGTCGCCGGCGTCGATGTCGACGACGACGCAGTCACCGGAGATCGGCATGGTGCACACTACGGTAGGCTCAGTGAAGGACGTACGAATTGAATTCCTTTTTCTTTTCTTGGTTTGGAGAGCAGCAGCGCGGGTGAGTGGCTACTTGTAATGGGAGCGAGTCCAGAGTCCAAACCGATTGGGATGGGTCCAATTCGGATCGGAGTCGGATCCAGACCGGGAACGGACAATGTGCTGAATCGAATTGATGAATCGATTCCGTTTGGGATTAGATTTTTGTTGCATGTGCTGCATGTTAATAGCTAGCAGTAGGACGTCGCTAGTAATTTAAGTAGTAACTGGTACAGTACACCCTCTTTTTTGTAAGTTGTAAGTATTCGCGATATTTGAATGGTATCAGAGCATTTTCAAGAGAATGGCTAAATTTTAACTCCTTAAATTAAAATTTAGTTATTTATTTTGGTTTTGGCAACTCGAATTCTGAGAGCATCTTCAGGATACTCTCTGTCCCTACTTTCAAAATCCTGATAAGAAGAGGATGACAAGGGTCCCACCCATGTGGGACTATGGATATCAATTTTGCTAGTGGGAAAAATAAGTTGCTAGATTTGGTCATTGAAGACTCAAGTTTAGCCATTTAAATGACATGGCAAGTCAAATAGCCACTCTCTTGAAGAATATTTTTTATGTAAAATTATCAGATTTAAGTATGATAAGTGAAATGGCCATTCTCTTAGAGATGTTGTCAAAACATAAATATTTTTATCACTACTACAACATGTTCTGTTAGTTATTTCTCATTTTATCTTAATGTACTCTCTCACTTTTTTTATGGGAGATGTGTATGGTATCGCACTTGTAAAGAATGATACCAGGTAGATACCAGATATGGTATTTCGTTGGTATCAGATATGATACATTATTAATAAGTATTGACTAATACTTTTCAGTAACATATATGGTACCTCATCGGTATCCAGTAATATCGATCAATATCATATCTGATACCCATCAGTACAAGATGATACATATTGGTACTAGACCGATACATGTTACTACTACCTGATACTAGTCGGTATCATGATATTTCTAAACATGATTGATTAGGTAATCTATGGTATATGGTATAATCACCATCATCTCCTACATATCGAGGTGTTAGTTAACTAGTATTATCTCTGTTTTATATTGTAAGACTTTTTAGCCTGGCTAAATTTATTAATTGATTAATGTATATAATTTATATATGTGTCTAGATTTATTAAAAAGTTTTACATTATAAAATGAAGGGAGTATATAATTAAAGTATGCAACTAGCTGATAATGTTGATAAGTGGGAGGCAAGCTCATGATAGCCAAGGTATCTTACCTATGACGACGGACAGGAGCTACACAGGGAGAATCTCTACTCTGGCTTCAAGCAGTAGCCGTGAGAATGAGCTAGCCGTGGATCCAGCAAATAAAGTGACGAGAAAGAAAAAGAGAAGGAAAAAGAAAATGTAAAGCATCAACCATTGTAGAGCTAGGTAACTATTGTCTACTTAATTGATTAATCGATCATGCGATTGATTTTAGCTTTTTATATGTACCAGTGCCGGCATATCGCACACGAAGGTATACTGTTCCAACCATGGGACGGTACCCGTCCTATAGCATGTCCCTTTTTTTATTCCTTATTTATTGACTAGAAATATTTATAAATTTGTATTCCTTATTTATACACTAGAAATATTTATAAATTTAACTAGTAGCCGTAGATGATGGATACTACTCCAGTGTATTAACTGCAACAGCGAAGCAGCAGTGGCAAATGCGGTTGGGTCGATCGCAAAACGCACGGGACAATGTTTACTGCGTGCCACAGGCCGGACACCATCTATAGGTTCCGCTTGCTGCTGCTGCTGCTGCTTGTCAAGTGTTATGTGACAGCTGCAACAAAGCGTGTTAAGTACTTGAGCTAGCAAATCGTAACATTACGGTCTCTTTATGGGCATCGCCTAACTGTCAGTAAAGCTATGCATTAACTCCCAGCTTTCTATCTCCCAATCAGACAATCATCTCATCTCGTGTACATGGAAGAAATGAGATAAATGTAGCTGTGATGAGGGAAGAAATGAGAGTTGCCACAAGCTGGAGCTTGCTGACGTAACATGATATGTCACAGTAAAAAGATTAGTACACCCGTGTCTCTGAGCTCTACAGCAGCTAGTTCTAACAGCTAAACATTTAGCACTTCAAAGATGAAAGGAGACAACTGCGCATATAGCAACAAATGTCACAACTGCGCACAGTAACAAATGCTGCAATCTCAACATAGCAACCTGCCAAAACATAGGCTAGTAGTAGGAAGTTCACCGATCCATTCATTACACATCAATAGCAACAGTCATTCAGGTAAGGAAAATACGCTGTCGTTTTGAGAAAAACAGCAAATACAATTGTCTCAGTCTTCTTAAACCGGGAATATAACCATTACAAACATAGCATGACATCCACAATCAGAACGCCACAGGACTGCTGCTGCGATTATATTTCAGGCTTCGGGGGACTCGCTAGCTCTGGGTGAACGTGAGCCACCACGGCTGCCACCGTCGCCATTTCCATCCCTAGGGCTTGGGCTGCCATTGTCCCTCGGACCTCGGCTATCGTTGTCCATTGGACTAGGGCTCCCGTTGTTCCTTGGACTTGGGCTGCGCCCATTGGCAGCAGCCGCAGGGCTACGGTAGCCATCAGATGGGCTCCTGCTCCTGCCCCTGGGGCTGTCACCATGTTCTGAACCATTACGCTCACCATTATCCTTGGGTGGTGGGCTCACACGGTCCCGTGGACTCCTTGGGCTCCGACTACCATCAGGGGTGCGGCTGCGCTCCTTCTCATTTGCTGCAGGAGAGACAGATCGCCTTGGACTTCTGCTGTAGCTAAGACTCCTTGATCTCCTATCATCACGATCTCTGCGTCCCCTCGGGGATCCAGACAGGGACCTGGACCTAGACTGGCTGATTGTAACAAAAGAATGTAAAACAAGGGTGAGGCCAACAAGTACCACGTTAATAGTAGCATATCTCCTATTTGGGCAGGCAGAGTAGCAAGTAGTAATTTGAACAGGTCGCTTTTGAACAATACCTGTAACTCCGGCTCCGGCTCCGGCTTCGGCTATAGCTCCGACTGCGACCACGTCCACGGCGTGGCGATGGGGAGCGCGAATAACTTCTCTCGCGCCTGAAAAAATGGGTATACGTCAGTGAAATGTTATGTAAACCCATTCAATTACAGTACCTCCAAACGATTATATACTAATGCAGTGTATCTCAATACCTGAGATTTCTTGGACTGTTTTGGCAGTTTCTTTCTATGTGACCTCTTTCTCCACATCGGTAACATTTATTCTTCCAGTCACCTGCCTTGCAGTCTCTTGCCCAGTGACCATCAATCCCACAGTTAAAACAACGACCTGTTCCCGGAGGAGGTCCTCTCCCCATATATTCACGTGAACCACCAGGACCACGTGGAACCTGCATGCATAATTTGTTGAAAAGATCAGAGCCAACAAAAAATAAATACAGATAACCAATTCAGCAGCAGCTTCATATGAAAGAAGAAAATAAATTAGTATTAGGATGTGCTTAGAAATGCAACTACTTACCCCTTTAGCGAACTCGACAAGAATGCGGCTTCCATCAACATCCCTGCCATCTAAGTTGTACCGCGCATCTTCAGCATCGCGAGAATCACTGAACTCCTGTTTGGTAAAAGAAAGGTCATAAAATATAGGACTCATATGTGAACAAAATACAAAACTTAGATGATAAGAATGAGGGAAGGATAATTCACATACAATAAATGCATAGTCGCGCTTCAACTCCACTTCACGTATTCTGCACCAATGGTTGCCAAACAGTAAGCCATCATGAGTCAAGTACTCAAATGCATCACCAACTTGCAACTTCCACTAAAACAGCCTACGTTACACCAAGGGCACCCTTCACCAAAGTCCTCGACAAACTTTGGAAGAATGGCCACCAATTCCACCAAGGGCACCCCTTCCACCAGACCACCACAGACCTCCCGGGTTGTGTAAAAAACCGAAAAACCTTCAACAAGATCATTCAAGTCAAACACACGATACCTGGGGGGTCAAACTTCTACAGCATGCTTAAAGAAATAATAGGAAAATGCCACACCGGACGGTTTGAAGGAACTCGTCCACATCGCAGCTAAAAAAGAGACAACTGAACCCAACACCTGCTATGAGCTGGCCAGTGGGAAAGTGTAGGAAGGATCCTGTGCTAGCTAGTCTATGCTCAGCACAACAGAAGATTAGAGCCCACAATTTGGAAAAGTTACAATTTTAATGGGAGAAAGTTTAACTTATTCAGGGAAATTTGAACACACCAAGTTGTTGATATCAACTGTTTAGCAAGTGGTAGCAGAATACTGGTGCTTTACACTTACAAACACACACAAAGAAAAGCAACTTAGCATAAAATTTACCAGAGAAAATCCATAAACTTGTGCAGAGAATTTGTACTAAAAAAATAAACTCTTAAGGTCCATGGTTCTGTTCTTACCTTCCATATCTGCTGAAAAGATATTCTAGGTCACGAGAACGAGTGCGGGAGGACAGTCTACCAACATACAGGCGTGTGTTTCCATAACGATCATCATAGCGAGGCATCTCCTGAAGACAAAAGCAAAAATATATCAGTAATTGTCAAAATATAATGAATGAAAGAATGAAAGAGCATGAATACTTATATAAATATGCATCCTACAGTTAAGGAATGCATTTTGATAAGTACAACATCCACATCACTACTGTGAAGACTCATATTTAGAGTAATAAGATTTGACGATGAGCTAAGACATGATTACATAGATCTTCTCACCCAATAGTAGCATAGGTCAGATCAACGGGCATATATGCAGGTATACACTAAAGTTCACAAAATATCAGTTAAGCCAAGTCTAAAAAGTAACATTTTGATCCTTATAATAACATATATCTTAGGACTAAGATGGAAAAAAAATCTAATTGTCGAGCTTGTGTACAATTCAATGTAACTGCAAAGAATCGCACATCCCCACTCACAGAGCAATTCCATGTATGATCAGTTTTCAATGGGTTTAAGCCTATCTAAAGAGCAATTCCATGTATGACTAATATTCATAATATTGGGTAGGAGGCTCGGGAGCTTTGCCCACTCCTACTTAAAGAGGATGATTCAAGCCAAAATTATCTAGAAGCCCGAGGTTCATACATTTGCAACATGAACAAAATCCGAACCAGAAATCCCCGGGCTAACTACATGAAGCTTAGCTCAACGCTAAACCAACAGAACCCTAACCATCTCCAATTTTTCCACTCAGCGAGGCCTACCCCCAACTAGATCCAACCAAAAATTCAAAACCGAGAGTAGAATTCCTCGGATCGGGGACGCAAAAACCTAACAATCGCCAAAAAAAAAAAATCGCCATCTACAGGCCTAGGGCGAGCGCGAAAACGGTACCAAACAACGGCGAGAGAGATCGAGGCAAACAAATCCGGAGCTCGGGAGGGGGATCTCGAACCTTGGAGGCGAAACCCTAGGCCGGGGCGGATGCGGCGGCGGCGGCGGCGGACGGGAGCTCGCGAGGTGGGTGGGGGGAGGGGGATATTTATTCGGCGTCGCAGATCTGGATCGACGGCCCAGATTGTCCCACCGGATGAACGGACGGACGGGATAGGTCTGAGTAGTCGTTGTCCCCACGCCGGCGCGGGGCACGTGCACGTTCAGGCCTCCTCTGGTTTAAGCTGACGTTCCCGCGGTCACTGACAGGTGGGGCCGCGTGGAGCGGACAGCCGACCACGCCGAGAGCCCGGCCCAACTGTGATGAGCATGGCCCATCATCAGCCCGGACTTATTATACAATCTTAGGTAAAAAATAGGGCTATTGTATTACTGATTCTAATTTTAAATCTATGCAGATTTCATCGTTTTTTCACTGTGTAGTTTTGACCCTGATATTTAAATTTAAAATGGCTGGTTGACCATAGTCCATTAAATGAGCATAACGATGTTAAATAAGACATAAATTAACGTTTTTACCCTTACATATTTGAGCCTACTTGGTAAATGCTTATTGGACATTTGGCCTAATTTTTTCTGAATTTTTTAGTTATGTTAAGAGTATAAACAAAAGAAATATTTGTACGAAAGGAAACTTAGAATGGATGCAAATGAGAACTATTTGGTTCTGTGACTAAATCCATAGAGTAATTTAAATTTGTACTGTGAGGCCACGTTCTTCTATCATTATCTACTATGGATTAATTGAAATGGTTTATAATCCCTGAAGGGATATTTCCTCCATCTTGCATAATCCAAATAGTTATGAGAAATTTAAATTAAATGACAAGATAGATTCTACGTGACGCATCACTCTACGAACATACATGTTTAAATCCGATCTCAATATTTTGTAAAAAACCAGATTAAACTTTAGACATATGTTTGCAATTATATTTTTTTACAATACTAGTTAATTTTCATCTTGTATGTTTACGTAGTGATATCCATACATTATAAAATCATATATATTTTTATTTTATATGACCATTTAAATTATATGCAAGGAATGAGGCAGTATTCTCTCGAGGATTTAAATAACTCATGTGGATTATTATGGGCACACTTCTTAAGATATTACATGGTTTACTTCAGTATAAAAAAATCATTGAGCATATAAAAGTCCTCGTTCGATCATCGTAAAGCATTTTTCTAAACTTTTATGGTAATTAATTTACATATTTATACGATTAAACAACTACAGCTAAATTAGTTTATACAAATATATATATGATTTAATAATTCGAGAAACGTAAGTGAAAAATAGAAAACTAGTAAAAGAAAACAGTGTAGGAACCAAACCAAACACGCAGGCGCGGGGCACTATATAAGTGGCAACGCAACCGAACGGCGGCAACCGTGGATCGGAGCTCGTCTCGCGCCAAACCAAACCAACACCGCCGTGAACATCTGCTGATCTGCATGGCGACCTCCGCCCACACGGCGGTCGACGTCGACTCCGCCGCCGCGGTGCCGCCGGTGCCCTACGTCCTCTCCTTCACCGACCTCTCCTACAGCGTCAACAGGGGCGGCGCCGGCCTGCTGCCCTGCCTGCCGTCGCGCCGCCGCCACACCAACCGGCTGGCGTCCGCGGACGCGGACGCGCCGGCGCCGACCGACGGCCCGACCAAGGCGCTGCTCGACGGCATCTCCGGCGAGGCGCGCGACGGCGAGCTGTTCGCCGTCATGGGCGCCAGCGGGTCGGGCAAGTCCACGCTGGTCGACGCGCTCGCGGGGCGAATCGCGCGGGAGAGCCTCCGCGGCAGGGTGGAGCTCAACGGCGAGCCGCTGCACGGCCGCCGGCTCCGGGCCATCTCCGCCTACGTGATGCAGGACGACCTGCTGTACCCGATGCTCACCGTGCGGGAGACGCTGCTCTTCGCCGCCGAGTTCCGCCTCCCGCGCGCGCTCCCGCCGGACAGGAAGCGCGCCCGCGTCGACGCGCTCATCGACCAGCTCGGCCTCGCCCGCGCCGCGGACACCGTCATCGGCGACGAGGGCCACCGCGGCGTGTCCGGCGGGGAGCGCCGCCGCGTCTCCATCGGCACGGACATCATCCACGACCCGATCCTGCTGTTCCTCGACGAGCCCACCTCCGGCCTCGACTCGGCGAGCGCCTTCATGGTGGTGCAGGTGCTCCGCCGCGTCGCGCAGAGCGGCAGCGTCGTCATCATGACCATCCACCAGCCCAGCGCACGCATCCTCAACATCCTCGACCGCCTCCTCTTCCTCTCTCGCGGCCGCACCGTCTACGCCGGCACGCCGTCGGGCCTCAAGCCCTTCTTCTCCGAATTCGGCGACCCCATCCCGGACAACGAGAACCCGGCCGAGTTCGCGCTCGACACCATCCGCGAGCTCGAGCGCCAGTCCGCAGACGGCGCCGACACGCTCGCCGACTTCAACGTCAAGTGGCAGTCCACGCACGCCGCACTCCCTGCAGCTGACAGCAAGGACAGTAAGCTCTGCACCATGCCGCTCGAGCTCGCCATCGCGGAGAGCGTGTCAAGGGGGAAGCTCGTCGCCGGCAGCGGCTCGAGGACCGCGTCGGCGACCTCGGTGCCCACGTTCGCGAACCCGCTGTCCGTGGAGGTGTGGGTGCTGATGAAGCGGTCCTTCACCAACACGGGACGCATGCCGGAGCTCTTCGTGATGCGGCTCGGCACGATCATGGTGACGGGGTTCATCCTGGCCACCATCTTCTGGCGCCTCGACGACACGCCCAAGGGGGTCCAGGAGCGTCTGGGCTTCTTCGCCATGGCCATGTCCACCATGTTCTACGTCTGTGCCGACGCGCTGCCGGTGTTCGTCCAGGAGCGCCACATCTACCTCCGGGAGACGGCGCACAACGCCTACCGCCGCCTGTCCTACGTGCTCGCCAACGCCGTCGTCGCGTTCCCGCCGCTGGTGTTCCTGTCGCTGGCGTTCGCGGTGACCACGTTCTTCGCCGTCGGCCTCGCCGGCGGCGGCGGCTCCTTCCTGTTCTTCGTCCTGATCATCCTGGCGTCGTTCTGGGCGGGGAGCGGGTTCGTGACGTTCCTGTCCGCCGTGGTGCCGCACGTGATGCTCGGGTACACGGTGGTGGTCGCCATCCTAGCCTACTTCCTCCTCTTCTCCGGCTTCTTCATCAACCGCGACCGCATCCCGGACTACTGGATCTGGTTCCACTACCTCTCGCTGGTGAAGTACCCGTACCAGGCGGTGCTCCAGAACGAGTTCCGGGACGCGACGCGGTGCTTCTCCCGCGGCGTCGAGATGTTCGACGGCACGCCCATCGGCTCCATGCCGGAGGCCGTCAAGCTCAAGGTGCTCGACGCCATCAGCAACACCCTCGGCAGCAACATGACGGCCAGCACCTGCGTCACCACCGGCGCCGACGTGCTCCGGCAGCAGGCCGTCACCGACATTGGCAAGTGGAAGAGCCTGCTGGTGACGGTGGCCTGGGGGTTCTTCTTCAGGGCGCTCTTCTACGTCGTCCTGCTCGTTGGCAGCAAGAACAAGAGGAGGTAGAAGAAGCTGATGATCTCTCAACCAAGAAATGGAATGTGTATGATCGATATACTAGCAGTGTACTTGTTTATGTGTATTTTTCTCTTTTCTCTCCTCTTCTTTTTGTTCATGTATGTGAAGTGTTCAGTTTTGTTGGTTGTTATACACTAAAACATACAGAATCACAGGATGATATGCTGTTTTTCAATGATCCTTCTGCTATGGATCTCTTTCATTTAATTTTGATGTCTTCTTATTATGCATCAGTGATGAACTGGTGACAAAAGAGCGGTCTGAAGGTTCATTCTGAGGAATGTGCAATTCTATATGTTGTGTACAGCTGAGAGTTAGTGCTATTGGTTAATAGTTATCGTGGGGAACTCTTTTAAACCCTTGAAGGTGTTTATTGCATGTCATCTAAATAATTTTGAACTGTCTTTTAACATACCACTAAACAAATATGCAAGATCAAATAAGATTAAATTTGACTTGCACAAGTTGCAATGAGAAAACAAATATGGGAATGAATATACATATGCTAATTAGATTTTAGTTTGTTACAGTTGATATAGATCGAATTTGGACATGTGTGTTTATTAACTGATATATTGCATTTTAATCTATATTGTCAAAAAAAATCAATTTTTTTTAACTATTTAGATGATATAAAAAAATGATGGGATATTATCTCAAGGGAATATTTCTCCAGCTATTGTCAACAATAAATATGGTCACATAGTTAGAAAGATGGGCGACACTAAGATAATATCAAAAAAAAAAAGGCATGGTATGGTAGTAGTGTATTTTTTGACATTTGAATATTTGACATATGCCTACCTAACTCTATTTTAATAATAATATATTTCTTCGGCTCTCCCTTTTCATGGATCAACTCCAAAGCAGTAAACAAATTTGCTTTAGAATTAGAGAGCCAGTTCCTTGCCACTGCCTAAAGGATAACGACAGGATGCAACAAGTTGCTGCACATTTGGGTTTCTTCAGGGAAACAGAAATTAAAAGATGTTCGGTTGCATTGATCCTTTTGTTGAATAGCTGCAGCTAAAAGGCATGGTTTTCTATAATCAGTTGGATGGTTAGATCCGCCAAACAGTTTAAATTTGTGTTTGGTTCTGCTCCCAAGCTATTATTAAACATATGTAGTATTGAAAAAGTTGCACCATACATGATTACCTGCTAAATTTTCAGGTCCAGGTGTTTTGTTCAGTGGATGGTCAGAGGGAGACGTCTGTCCAACTAGCTTATTTGGTCAGTATAAAACGGCGGCTTAAAGTTTCAGACACTTCATCTCAAATTCCTCCAATTTCTTCTGGTACAGTACATGTGTACGGCCAGTTGTTACACTGTCTTCAGAGACTTGTATTTCCAAACTTCCTTTTTTATCCTGAAGCACGTTGGTGCAAACTTTCGGAATTCTCATCTTTGCCAGAAAGAACTCTTGTGCTAGTAAACATCTATGTCTTATCAAGTTGAAACATATATCACTAGTTCAAGAAACTTACATTTTTTTTATGGATGCATATGTTCCAGATACCTAGCTTGACAAGTCTAAGGGGGGTAAATTTTCAACACCTTTTCTGACAGTGAAAACTCAAAAGTGTTTCCTAAGATGAGACTGTAAGAGGCAATTTGCTAGCTACTGGTAGGAAAACAGAGGCATGCTTCTGAATGCTCTACTGGTACAAGGCAGATGAAAATGCAACCGTAGTTTTCTTGTACACGGAATTACATTTTTTTTAAGATAATGGATAGAAATCCGGTTACATGCACGAGTGCATACACGATGTGTACATACATCTGTGGTCAAATACCTGTCCTGATGGCGACACATGAGACTAGTGGTTTGGCCTGTAGCTGCAAGTCAAGAACGAGGCAGGCAAAGCAACCTAAATTTGAGAACACACAGATGTCGTAATTTTGCCGGTTTGTTTCACAAGGAAATGAAAATGTGTCTTCAGAAAGGAGGATCTTACAAGATGCCAATGCCAAATGGATTCAGAGAAAGACGAGGGATGCATATCCATCCATCCATCCATCAGGCTAAGTAGCAGCAGTATCTATCATCTAAATCTCATCTCCTTACGTTTCTCACTGAGGATGCAATGCCATTGGCTGCCTCCATTTTTGTTCAGGTGTTTGGGTTACCTCTGATGGCTCCTGCAGCCACACCTTTTGCCTTGCTTTCAAAGGGGTCTCAGACAAGAAACCGACTAAAGCTACTACTACTTGTTTCTAAAAGAATCTTGGGGACAATATCAGCAGCAAATGTGTACATCCACCATATTTGACAACTCATTTGCCTCACAAATAAAGTTAGTAGGATTAATGGAGCAAATCAATGTCATCTACTAGTAGCTCATTTCAGGCCTTGATCATTAGACAGACCTAAACTTGTCCTTGTTCTTGATTGGAGCTGGAAGGTAGGAATATATTGTAATATAATACATATATATTTTTTGGAGGACAGGTCAATGTGATAAGTGCAAGAAAGGCCCTACTACTAGCTAGCAGAAGCATACAAGTTATTAGCTCCTGACTTCCAAACGTGTGTGCAGTGCAGTCATCTGCTACAGTGTTTCTGATTCTGTCTTCATCAATTGAGATACATTTTCCGGGCATGCAAGAGCAACAAGGAGAACAAGGATAGGAATAAGAAGAAGAAAATGTGTTCCTCGTGATCCCCTTTTTTCCCTCCTCCTGTGCCTAATGCATGTGTTCCTGACTTGCTTCCAAATGAGTTGGAGATAAGCTACCACTAACTGCTGCCAGTTTTGCAGCAATTGATGGCCATGGAATGCACATTCAGAGTTCAGATTGGTTGCAATTTGATTTGCATGAATTATATTCAACCCTACCTCTCTGGCTCTGACAAAAACCACAAAATCGTAAGAACACAACAACAACAACAAAAGAAAAGGAAAGAAAGAAAAATAAAAATGCATGCCAAATTAATACACTGTGCGGCGCTGGGTGATCACAACACTGCAGGAGGACCAGAGAAGAAGAAGAAGAAGTGATCATCGATCGCCAGCGAATCTGAACTGTTCTGTCTCCGCTGCTACTAATGAAAATTCATTTCGTTTCGTGCCGACTGACGGGTCTCCTCTCGCTTTCCTGGCACTGATGATCCACGAGACTTTTCCTCCGTGTCAGCTGCAGGTCGAATTAATTTGCAGCCATACCTACTTTAGTTTTCAGTGACAATAACAATAGACAATTAATTACTGAGAAACAGAGAGAAAATTGCTGCAACATCAGCAACAGCAACAAGAAGAAAAGGAGAGTCAATGAAAGATTGGCAGGTCAGTTCGTCTTGTTGGCGCCCATCAAGGAGGAAACTGAGGGAGGATGGACGATCAATTTTGGAGCTCATCACATCACGCTTGACCCTGCGTTGATGTGATCAAGAACTGACCTAGAGTTCGTTCGTTCGTTCGTTCGTTCGTTCTTGACGACTTGTGTAATGGCGATTTTCGGGCTCCAACAACTTCCTAATTCCTCGAGTACGCACGATAACTGCACTTCACCCTCCATAACGAAAATCTTAAGGAGTACTAGCGAATGTATGCACGGAGTTGGATCGGTTGGGCAGGTGCACGTACGGTCAATTCCATAACATTTTTTTACGGTAGTAGAACTAATATAGATCATTTATTTTTTAAATTCAATTGATTATAACTATTTGTACTATTATATCAGCAAATGATGAAAATAAATTATGATGAGAAAACCCCCAAAATCAGCTCTAAATTTAAGATTACAAATTTAAATTTTAGCTTATAAGTATAAGTATAAGCAAAACGATGAGGCTATAAATGAACTGCTGGTTAAAGCGTATTTATATGAATCAAGAGTTAGCATTGGTAGGATCTATCACGCATGACCACGGTCGAATATGAGTAATTTCATCTGTGCATTGGTAGGATATATACACACACGCACAGTTGCACATCTGTCTTTCGAAACGTACAAAAACTATTACTGACTAACCATTTCTTTTTCATCTTCTGACATATAATCGCTATGATTACAAGGTCTAAACTATAACATTGCTATATTATTAGCTTTGTTCTATAGTATTTCGATGCATAGGCGCCTATACTTTAATTAGTGTAGGTTGACTAAAGTTTCTTGTTCTATTTTTCCAGATGATTAATTTTAATTTTATAAGTTGTAAAAACACAAATATGACTCTAAAAATGTTTCAAGTAACTAGAATATATAGATGCTAGTGAATTAAGACATATATATACAAACAATATACATTAATTAATAGAGAAATCCAGACATAAATAAATCTTTTTACAAAAGATGGGGAGTACTCCTTCGAAGACCAAAGTATATGGCACTTGTTTGGAAATGAATACCTGCTTGCAAAGTGAGTGTGAGGGATTGATGCACAAAGGTAGGTAAATTAGGCACTGTACATGCCCAGAATGTCTTGAAGCGATACATGGCCCACCAAATTCTCTTATGTGGGCCCAACTCACTCGAGAGTGCCCAACTTTGAGTCATGGGCTTTTTTTATCGTGTCACCTAACCCAGTTGTTTAGATTGAGCCCAATTACGACACTTCGAGCTATGGGCTTTTTGTATTGTGTGACCTAACCCAGTTATTTAGATCGAGCCCAATTACAACACCTTGCATGATAAACACAAACACGCATCCTTGATCTCACAAAGTCGGATCCCACTAAATTTCAAAATTTCAGTTAAAACCCACTTGCGTGGACTTAAAAATCATCCTTGATCTAAAAAACTCAAATATTAAGAAATGGACTAATATCAATTAAATAGGTAAAAGTGAGGCTTCGAACTCAGGCCGACTACCCACCATGGAGCTAGCCAAAAGATCCCTGGGTGTTTCTCAAATGATCCTTGATCTCACTAACCTTTTTGTTAAAAACCCTTGATTTCACTAATTCGTGTCAAAAACCTACTTGTGTGTACGCCTTTGAATAGCGTCATGCATCCATGACTACCACCACACCATATATGCTACTCCTTCCGTTTCGCAATGCAAGATTTTCTAGCATTGCTAGATTAATATAGATGCTAATAAATCTAGACACACATATAAATTATATATATTAATCAATGAATGAATTTAGATAATGCTAGAAAGTTGGGTAATACCTCTCTAGATTAACCCATTTGCTCAAATGGGAACACAATCGTAAGCAAGTTAGTGCACAGGTGTATTCGTATTCGAAACAGGGTTAGGCCCAAGAATTTGAGCTGAATAGAAATTTGCTTTTTTCCAAATTCCAACTCACCCTCCAATTTTTCAACCCAAAATTCAAAACAGAATAAACAACAAAAGAAATTGCAGCATGGAAGCTCAATGGCATGTGCTAAAAGAAACCGAAAAAAAAAATGTCGCCGGAACAGCTGCCAGTGATCGCCACCGTCCGATTCACGCCACGTGTCACCCCCACACACCTCACGTATACCTGTACATCTGGCCGTATATATTTGAGTAGTATGAAATGGCAATTGATACGTACGTATCTCGATGGCCATGCCTTGCTTGCATTATGGACCAAGGTTGCATGCCACAGCAGATTCAGAGGGGAAAAAAAGGGAGACAGGTCTGAAAATTTTGCCTTTTTGCCATGAACAATGATGCTGTCTCATGACACTGTATTACGAGATGCATAATCTTTTGTTTTTCTTTCTAGGGTGGCGTTTAGATTGAGAAATTTTTTGGAGAAGTGTCACGTCAAATGTTTGACTGAATGTCGGAAGAGGTTTTCGGATACGAATGAAAAAACAAATTTTACGGCTAGCCTAGAAATCGCGAGATGAATCTTTTGAGCCTAATTAATCCGTCATTAGCACATGTTGGTTACTGTAGCACTTATGGCTAATTAGGCTCAAAAGACCCGTCTTAAGATTTCTTTCATAACTATGCAATTAGTTTTTTGGTTCATCTATGTTTAATGCTTTATTTAGGTATCCAAAAATTTGATGTGATGTTTTTGAAAAAAAATTTAAGAACTAAACCAGGCCTTAGATCTTGGTGATGTACTACTACTCTCTGGAAGGAACACATCATCAGTCTGGCTGCATTGACAAGAGTGATTATCAGTGACAATGGAGGAGAGGCAGAACTGGCAATGGCGTGCATGGTGACTATAATCATACTCCAGGCATGTGTGTTGCCTGCCCTCCTGATGATGGTGGTGGCCATTTCGGTTCACATCATCTAGTGCTTCACCCATGTCCTTTGCTTTGACACAATGCCATTGTTTATCTCATCAACTTGAGGGTTTGCAGAAGGTCAATTGATTAATTAAATCAGCTGTTACCACTTGGTTCTGGCATTGTTCTTCTCTTGTCTCTGTTTCAGGGAAGGTGAAGCAAGTTACGCACTTTCAGAGAAATAGCAGCAAGAGAAAATGTTGTTGTAGCTAAGCTAACGATTCATTTTGTATATTTCTCAATACTTGACAATTTCATTATTCTAAAAAAAGTACTTGACTATTTGTACACACGGTTCTCTTTTACAGGGGGGAGAAACGAGAAGGATAGGTTTCATTACTCTGCTTAAAGATGTGTAGGCCTGAATCATTCTCAATAACAATGCTACCTGATTTCCTACCTGAACTTTCGAAATTCCCTCTTTGCAATGCAGCAATTTGACACATCCATATCGCACACAGTAAAGTCTTCCGTGAAACAAAACACACAATTTATGCACTACATAGAAATAATAGCAATTTGTGTTGTAAAAAATAGTTCAGTTCATATTCCCCAACACCCTCCTTACAGAGCAACAGCAACAGATTTCTCTTTTACAGGGGGAGAAGGATATATAGGTGTCATTACTCTGCTTAAAGATATGTAGGCCTGAACCATTCTGAATAACAATGCTACCTGATTATTTTCCTACCTGAACTTTCAAAAAGTCCCCCTTTTGCAATGTAGTACTTTGACACCTCCATATTACACACAGTAGTCATCAGTGAAACACAAGAACACATGTACAGAATGCAACATTGTACACATCCATCATTCCATGCATGCATTCAGCCTATCTGATTGGCAACTGATCTTTTCACTTGGCATGCTGCCTCACAAATCAGAAACTAATTCATTTTTACTCTTCATCTATCTCCCAGTCTAAAAAAAACCAAACCAAATCAAAATTTTATTAAATACAGCTGTTCCTGCTTCTTTTGAGAGTCATGATACTTTTACTCCATGAAAAGGATGCTACATAGACCTGTTACTTTCAGTGCTAGAAATTAGTTAAAAGGTGTACCAGACTTTTGTCTGTCCTGATAGCTGCTCAAGCTTAGTGTTTCTTTCATGCAATTGAGCAGTACCACTACTGCTAGTGCTAGCTACTGCCCATTGTCCTACCATTAGTATACTGTCCTATCCCTAAGACAGATTAATAACCATGTTCACAGTAGTATTCATTTGTTAATAGTCAGCGTGGCTCCCGGTATACGCACCGGCATAGTCCTTAACCACAAGTTTCAAGCATGCCAATCCCTGCTCGATTGTTCATTATGCATGCCTATCAATCTCTGTCCATATATATATTCTGAACTCATTTTACAGATCAATATTTTGCTGTCCATAAACACAATTTCACAGTACTCTTGTTGGTTGCAGTTGAATGAACTGCGCACACTAAACTGGTTACTGTCAGTTTCAGAGTCCATGGCAGTATAGTATACCTTACTTTAATTAATCACATACAACATTAAAAGTTAATGCTCAACACAACCAGACAGTGGTGGATCCAGAAAAAATATTAGGAGGGGCTGGACGAAGGAGAACTGCTTTCAGCCACTTGTTCTCTTCAGTAATACCAAAAGTTTTATTGCGGGGGCTAAGGCGGGGCTTCATTGGCACAGATCGTGTAGGGGGCTGAAGCTCCCTAGCCCCGGTGATAGATCCGCCACCTGCAACCAGGTTTAATTGCACATGTTGCTATTGTTTCCTACTAGAAACACACAAAAAAAGATAACAATCCCTGTCAACCATGGACCAACCTTACAGAAATTAACTAATACTCAATTAATTTGGAATGATAATGACAGTGTTCTACTTCCACGAACACCTTTGTTTACTCAGGCTAGCTGTCACAGATTCAGACTTTTGACAGTTTGCAGAAGGCCACACAATTTGACCATGTTAATAATGGGATCACAGACCAGGATGGCAATGGCAATGGCAAAGCATCCACAAGCAGGAATGCAGGATGCATGCAGCTAGCACTCATGGGAGGGATGCAGCCATGATGATAGCACATAATTCTCACAGCCTAAATTGCAACACCTTTCCTTGAAACCAAAGCCAACTAGTGACTAGCTTAGCTAATGTGTTGTGCTCCACTAGCTACCACTAGATCTCTCTTCTTCTTCTTCCTCCTCCTCCTCCTTTATATTTTGCCCCTCACATGCACGCATGCCATGCCATGTCCTCCCCTCCATTTCCGTCCTACCTTGCTTGCTTTCTCTTTTCTTATATACCCCACGGCTAGAGCTAGTGGTAGCTAGCTCAGCAGTTGGTACGGTTGCCATGGCGTGGTGGTGATCAATCAAGAAAGGCGAAAGGGAAGAAGTGGTTGATCGAAGAAGCGATCGATGGCTGGCGGGTGCAAGTCGGCGATCGGGTGCGTGGACGCGCGGGTTCCGGTGAGGGCGAGCTACGTGAACCTGTACAAGTGGCCGGAGTCGGACGCGGAGTTCGTCAGGTCGGTGGCCATGGCGCGGCGGCAGGGCGAACCTCCGGAGAGCCCGGCCGTGGCGCACCACGGCTACTACTGCAACGGCAGCGGCAGCATGCGGCGCGGCGGCGGCGTCGGCGAGGGGTACTGCAGCCCGCGGGTGGTGGACAGCTACTCGTGCCGGCAGATCTACCTCCGCAGCTACACCTTCTCCAAGAAGAAGGAGACGGTGCCGGAGCGCACCATGGCCTGCCTCGGCCGTGTCAGGGACCGCGGCGCCGCCGTCTTCCCCTTGTTCCTCCCGCAGCGCGGCGGCGTCGGCTCCGGCTCCGACGCTGGCTCCGTGAACAGCGCGAGCAGCATCACCAGAGACCCCACCGCCGACGCGGCGCCGGGACGCCGTGGCAGCAGCAAGGGGGCTCGCCGGCGGCGGCGGAAGCGGAGCAAAGGGTGCGCCGTCGTGCGGAGGCTGCACGAGGCGTCGTGCGGCGCCGTGCGCGCCGTCTTCCACCGCCTCCTCGCCTGCACCACCAGCGTCGAGGTCGCCGACGCCGGCGAGCCCACGTCACGCTGAGCCAGCGTAACGTCAGGCTGCATGCATGCACATGCATGCGAGCTTAGCTGAATTAAGCTGTGTGTTTCACTCTACTGTTTTAATTTTTCGTGTGCTACATATATATACAGTAAATTAAATTAAATTCCACTCGAGTTAAGTACAGTAGCTAGCAAACAGTAATTTATTTCCGCTGTTAGTAGTAAGCTACAAAAAAAATGCATGGACACATGTCAATCGATCGCCTGCCTACTTGTATTTTGCAATGTAAGTTATTATTTGTGTTTATGCTAATCTATTTATGATATATAATTATTTATCACTTGTCATGTCATGTGTGCAATTTATATGGACAATTAGGGGGTGTTTAGATTGAGAAAATTTTTAAAAAAAATGTACGTTAAATGTTTGACCGGATGAAAGCATTTGCACTCTTCTCGTAAGCCCAAAATGAAAGCATTTGCAGCTGATGGTTCATCCAACTGCCCATTGTGGGTGATGAATGCAAACTAGTCTGTAGCATGCATGATGCCTCTCAAAGCAGGAAAATACTCCATAATATTATGTACATTCATAAGTAGACCCATCTACGTCTCTTCAGTACCTCCCGGTACGGAGGCCTCCACATTTATACTAGATGGTATCACCTCCTGGTACTAAAGTCCGAGCGCTCCACAAGCGACCGTTACAACCGGTACGGTACTTATCCGAGGAAATACTACCAGATGATGTTACTAACCGATACTAATGCATGCCAAGGCCACCATTGGAACTTCTGCATGCACCGAGGTAACTATGTTTGCTCGATGGAAAACCTCTTTTCTAGTACAATAATGTGTGAAAATAAGTCAGATCATCAGACAAATAGATTAAGTTGGGTTATGAAGAAATGTATAAGGCTATCACATTCTTCAAGGCCTCTCAAATCAACTGTGCTTGCAATAACTAATGATTAAATAAGATGATTATTATATTCCATAACATATCATCTAGTGAGCTGTACCAATACATTTATTGCCATCTAGTAATGCTAGCTTGTTGAAACCTCTTACCCATGATATAAATGCACATAGCAATTAGATGCTCGAAATGTGACACGTACTATTAGCTAGTATAGACCCTAGCTAACACTACTTTATTAATGGGCGACCATTACCCGAGTAATGCATAATGCACTTGATGGTTTTGAGGGCACCCTGGCCCGCCATGGTAGATGTAAGTGTCCCAGCTAGGAGTCCTGGATAAACCACTCGTGACATCATAGCAATTGGTGGTTTGAGAGAGTGGGAGGAACCAACAACTTTAATTTGATTCATGTAGCTAGCCTTGCTGAACCCTTCCTGAGGGAAATGTCCACTGCCCATGGGTGTGGTAAGTTGACGCGAAAACACCTCTCCACCCTTCTGGCGCCTCCTGCCTTCAAGTGGGTGAAAATGGATGATGGCCAGTAGCCCACAATATTGCCTTCTACTTGCAACCACCAGTCGATCCTGCAAATTAATTAATTAATTAATTAGAGATTATTTAAGTTGACCATTAAGATTATATCTATATGGTCAAGGAATTAATATAGTTGTTAGTTTAAGATGATTATTTATGGGGTGCATGGACTTTTCCAACAAAGATTAGCTAGGGGCAGGAAACAGGCTAGACAACGAAACACCTACCGTATACTGCCCAAGATACACACCCACCGACTGATTCACTGATCTCCAGAAGCTAACATCGAATCAAATGGTGTCGTAAAGCCTCAAATGTGGCTATGCATGGAACGACCGACTTAAATCGATCACAGGCTAAGTGTGGTTAGGTTATGTTATGTACGTATGCCTCATATACATTAAATCAGTGATATTCGTGGAATGAATATGGGCACTTTAGGGTGCTCCGTCTTATCTCTAGGGAGTTAAGCACTAGCTAGCAATCAATCTTGACCATTGACTTATTTCAATTATTTTCACATCCCACTTTTAAAACACAACATCCCAGCAAAGCACTAATGTGCATAATCATGCTTTCTAAATTTAAATCATGCAAATTAACAAGGAATGCACATCAGTTATTGGACTTTATAAAACAAATAAATAGTAGTTTTAAATCCATAAAAGTATACACGAGATAAAAATTTGTTTTGAATTTTGAAATATTTGAATCTTTCTGTCAAAACATGATATTTTAAATAATTCCCAATTAAGATGTATGTGCATATAACTTTGAAGATTTGAAATTACCTTTCACACACAATAATACTAATTTGAAAAATAAGATAATCATCTTTAAAAATTAAATACAATTCAGATTCCTATTGTTTAAATATATTGAAATTTTAATTCAAAATGTGTACATTTATTTTTATTTTATAGAATTACAAAATTTAATATCCAAGTATGGAAACATTACTTAACACATTCCTTATCAATCTATAACAATTAATTTCAATAGCTTTTAAATTGTAGTAAATGATGTTTTACCACCCATGCATGAGGTAAGAGTAACACTAGACCTGGAATCAATAGGCAATGGATGATGTAAAATACTTTTGGCATATATATACAGGGAGCAGGATATATATTGTTAACTTAACGGTCCTGCGTTTGTGTCAAATTATATCCCCATTTTTTCTCTTGTGCTAATGCTTATCAGCCAAAATTGGAATTTTCAACCATAAATTTGGTGTGGGGTTTTTCATCAAAGTTTATTTTTCATCCTTGCCTTTTAGATCAATAAGAATATGTATGTAACATTTTTATTCATAACTTCTGTTGTTTGACTTTTTCTCAAAGAAACCAAAAAGTAGCTAGAGCTAGCAACAGTTGTCGCTTCGACTTAAGTCTGAATTAAAGGTGCCATGAGCAAGCACAAGAAGTAGCTAGCTTAGCTGACACAGATTCGACACAGATTCTCAGTTTGAATTAATTCATGAATTTCATTTTGTATATATTAATTGTCTGAGTGTTAAAATAAGCATATATAGTTTCTGTGTACGATTTACCTTCCAAACGAAATAATCCTGGGCATACTGTGCGCCACCATAGGTGGAGATATGGGTGAGGCTGCCACCGAGGACGATCTGCTTGTTTGTCTGGATGAACCCTGAGCACACTAGATTGTAACATCCCGTTCTATTATATGCATCACGCTACAATATTTCCACATCAATGGAATTAATTAGTACCTTTATGCCAGCCATAATAAAATCAGGGTGAAATATTAATTATTACTAATAATTAATATAATGAAGGTAGAAAGGAATAAATGTAATGTTTATATATCTTACAGTCCAATAGATGAAGAGTCTAGTTCTGTAATCCCCATAAATTTTTGGGTACACCTGAAAAATTAATATAGATAGCTCAGACTCATACAACATTAATGTGATGTTAGTAGATATATTCATAAGACTGCCAACCTATCGAGATTACCTAGTTACATTATTTGCGACATTCATAATTGCCAACAAGCTAGTGTGCCAGCCGTATATATATATAAAAGCAAGTACAATAACATGTTACAAGCTAATTATAAAGCTTAGTCTCAGTGGGAGTTTCATAGGTAATAAATAGGGTGTCATGTAAATATTTTTGATGATGTGACAACATATTAATGAAGAGAGATAAAATGAGTTTTATAGAGATGAAACCATGTATTCACAGTTACCTAGCTAGACATCTTGTGTCTTGCATGTAACCTAGAAAACAACCATAAATGAAACTGTGCATTGAGAGAGGGGTGTTTTATCCTAGTTTCAAACATTTTTAGATGACATGTCACTCTAGGTAATCGTGTCCATAAATCTTACACCGAGAATGACCTAAGCCTAAATAGAGGAGAGAGAAAATGAAAATTCAAGTTTGTTATCTCTTATGCAACAGTTAGCTCTATACTTGCTCCAAGACATACATACTAATATATAAGTGAGAAAAGAGATAAAAAATATTGGAGCCAACTTTATAGCTAATCTACCGTACATATTAGTTCTAACATAAGCTCGTAGCTGGTAGTTGACTCAACTTACTACAAAAACTAACCACGAATCGTAGAAGTTATATATCTTCAATGCTATTCGTAGATAAAATGGACACCAGGGCATGCAAAAGAATAAGAACTTGCATGAATGGATGGAGAAGCTAGTCAAGCTCCTATCGAGTATGTATCATGCATGGAAACTTTTTCCCCTGTGATGCATTTAAGATCTCCCGTAGTACCTGCCATCCTGCTTCAATGGTATTAAGGTCCTTGTTAGGATAGGAGCATGCCGTGATCCATAGCTGGGCCAAACTGAAATCGCGGGGTGTTGCAACCCTTGGTTTCCATGCATTGATTCTCACTTTTGTTTCGTAGTAGTTGGAATCTCCAGTTGCATATGCTACAACCGTACTGCACAATAGGAGCGAAAATGGCAAATTTATTTAAAAAACTATAGTAATATTAAATAATAATAATAATAATAATAATAATAATAATAATAATAATAATAATAATAATAATAATAATAATAATAATAATAATCGTCATCATCATCGAGGAAGACTAGCTAGTTCAAATATGAGCTAAGAGTGGTGCTTTTTTTTTTTAACGTGGTGGCCATCTCTGACATCACCCAAGTCAGGGTGAGTGCTCATGTGGTTCTTCTTGCCAAATGTTGTAATAATAGAGGTGGCCCTTGTAACATCCTCCTCCTTGATCCTTCGGATTGGTACAGTGTTGTCAAGTCACTCTTGGCTATTCTGATTTTATGTTTGGTTGATTGGATATACTACTTCACCATATATCTCACTTGGTTGCATAGAAGGCCGCATCTGAAACCACCATTATTCGTACAGGAAGATGTTATGCATGCATTATATTAGTATTCTAGAGTGAAATTATACATGAAAGGGCGAGACGAAAATATATAATGGTGTTTAATTCACCTGGATTGTATGGTTCTTGAGAAGAGAATGGTCGAATGCATGCTGTTTCAAGATGTGCACACAGTCTATGATATCTCTATCTGGGCTCTGTAGGTAATTTATCATATATATAATCAATACTAATTAGTTTGCAACAATTAATGAAGAATGAATGAAATCGAGTTGGATGCATGATTAGGAGGAGAAACCAAAGAAACTACGTATATATGGTATCGCGCATGTACCCGAAAGCAGGGTTTGAAATTCCGGAACGGAATTTCCGAAATTTTCAAAATTTCAGCCGTTTCGGTGGGTCCCGATATCAAGTAACTCCGGTCAAAAATTTCGGGTAAAAAAAGTTTGACCCAATTTTTCGATGGAAACCCTAAGCCAACGTGCCTTCCTCCCTCAACAACGCGCGGCCGCCACAGGAAAAATCAAAATAGATGCAAAAAATCGTAGCTCGCCGGTGACCCATCGCCCAGGCGGCCAGGCCCGCTGCCGGCGTCCCCACCCTCCGCGCGCCGCCACCTGTCTCCCCCAGCCGTCGGAGCACCGCGCGCCGCCGCCCGGCCTCCTCGGCTCCCTAGCCACCGGAGCCGCCTGCCGCGGCTAGGCGTCCTGCTGCAGCTGCGCGTCGCCGTCCCCAGCTCCCCCAGCCATCGGAGCGCCGCGCGCCGCAGCCCAGCCTTCTCCAGTAGCCGTGCGCCGCCGCCTGGCTTCCCTGGCTCCTTCACGGTGTGTTCTTGTCTTCTTGAAGCTGAGGGTTCCCTTTTCCATTTGTCTGCCTATCATCGTTTCGATGCTAACCAAGAGGAGAAATAAAATTGTTTGCTCAGCCTCACAAATAAACAGAGCATATGTACTTGCTGGATTTTCATTTGTTGGTGGGCTATTTGATGTTTTTTGCCATATTTCTTTTTTTGTGAAATTTTGGTTGAAATCTTCACATTTGAATTCAAATATTGTTTGAATAAATTTCGTCCGAAATTATACCGAAATTTCGGTATTTCGATGACCCACGATACAAAATGCAATTCCGATACTCTGAACTGCCTGAAAGGTTGCGAGAGGAGGCTTGTTGAGTCGCTTCAAGAGGCTCTGCACCTGCCGCCGCTGCGCCGCCGTCCATGCTGTAGCACTCTCCTTCACCGCCGGCGCCGGCGCCGCCGAGATCAGAGACGCGAGAGCCAGCACGAGGGGCGCCGCCACCAAGCACGCTCGCCTCTTCGACGTCACTGCGGCTGCCATTGCTCGATCAGCTAGCTATACCTATAAGCTTCTCTTAATCTCGCTGTGTAGTGCTTGCATTCATGGAGGATGCATGGGCTTTTTATAGGCCGGGAAGAAGATGCAAGACGTACACCTGAGTTAATTGTTGCTCTGGTAGTAACACACGCATTCATGTTCAATTCGACCTGTGGGCGCCAACGTATTCGATCCATCTAGAGTAATAACTTGTTTACAGGACAACACGTTACACGTGTAAAAATGAATGAAGCCCATGCATATATAAATGGACTATAGCTAATCTCGATCTAAACTTAATTCGTCTAGTTAATTACCATCACACAAACAGTACTATTAGCATGCAGTGTGTCAGCAGGTCATCAGATAAATATTGTGCTAGCTAGCTAGTAGTGGAGCAAGTTCAATAGTATAGCCAATGCTTGCTCTAAATCATCTATAGTCAACTTAATTAATAGCTAATTTATACAATAGTAATATACTACATAATTAATATCTAATCTCACTTATCATACACACACGTGTCTTGGAGTTCATGCTACAGCCAACTACGAATCTGTAGTCCGCTTTTTTTCTCTCTCCTCTTTTACCTTCTTAAAATATGCTTATAGCTACCTTATTATAGCTTGCTATCCTCTAAAGAGTTCCATTGATTAGTTAAACCATAGCTAACATGCACGCTGCAGCAAGGTGCTGATCCTAAATTAACTGCCTTTAATAAATCTACTGTAATTAATTAGTTGCCTAAACCATTCACTACACTTGAACACACACTGTCAGTGTGATCAGCATGGAGGCCGGCCGATCAACTTCTGAACGTCCCATGTTCCCAAGCTTAGTACGTGTTCTGCATGCATCTGTTTATGTAAATTAAGTATTTCTACGTAAGTGTTTCACGACATGAAACTTGCTTACTCAGTGCAGGTCGTCACTAGCTACTTTGCTCTATGAATTAAAAGTATTTCTGCCGGCAACCCTTTTCCATCAGATTGGACAGTCAGCTCATATATACCACCCATAGTGTGCCATCATCACTTCTCCCAGCTTTAATTATTCCTTTGCTTCTAAGGTAATATTCTAAAAAAAATTGGTAATTATTTTGAAAGTATAATTACGAATCAGATAATCCTTTGATTATTCAATATCAGCTATACATCACGTCTTAATTCATTGGCAAAAACATAAGGAAGACACTCGGCAATTGGGATGCACATATTCGTAGCGACACGTACGACGGTTTCTTTCACACAGCAGTTCCATTTACATGTCCCATACTCTAGCGGCAGTGGTTAATTCTAGCAATACAAGATCTTCTGCTCATGCTTTGCCATTTGGAGTTTATTTGTTTTTTCTACAAAGTTGTGTGATCGTGTACCAATAAATATACCCGGCTCCAAAATAAACTTGTACCAAAATATAAGCATGTTAGTAATATTTCTGCCCGATAACGGTGGTATTGGAGGATTTCTCCTCGAGCAGGGAGGTCGGTGGCCGGATCCCATTCTAGTGTTTGGCCAAGGGAGCGTGTGGGAAGTCACATGTTGTGCATATAGCGCAGGTGTAGAGATGGGAATCTTCCTTTCTTGGTAGGCACGATCCTTATATTATAATATTAAGGGTACCCCAATGTTATGGGATGAAATGACTACTAGTAGTCTAATTAATACGACGAGAACATTTTCTTGATGTGATTGATAGAACTGGACATGGATATCCTTTTTCCCATGAAGATTTTAGGAGATATCGATCCCATCAGCCATCATCTTCCATGCATGACTTGGAGAAAAATATGTTAGACACCATATGTGTCTGACATGAATAAATGTGTGGTATAAATGCGGTAGGTGCAGCATTAATCATATCAGGGATCCTATATGACCCTCCAAAAAGACCCCTTTTATTGGGAACAGGTGTTGCCTTCGCTGGGTTTAGGGTGACCTGACCAACTCTTCAACTGGTCTAACCTACCCTTCTGTAGATGGTGGGTTGATCCACCGACCCCTTCCTCTTGAAGTTGGCTCGACCTACTCTTGGGGTGGCTCGACCTCTTCTTCGACTAGTTCTGAGTCAATCCACGAAATCCATCTTCTAATGAGGTTGGCCCGACTGACTCTTTGGATGGTCCAATCTACCCTTTGACGAAGGGTTCTACGGTTAGCCTAACCTATGCTTCGGTAATTAAAGGATCATTCAACTGGGCCAACCTACGTGCCCTTTAATTCGGGGTGGTCTGACCCATCTTTCGGCGAAGGGTCCTTTGGATGCTGGTGCGGAGACCGCTGTTTTGCACGATGATGACACGAGCATTCGGCTGGTTGTACTTGTACATGATTTATGTTTAGGCAAAGGCAAAAAAATCTGCCAAAATCACCGTCTGCGCTGCGTTGGTCGTGGACCATGAACTAGGCCCGTTATCGTTTAGGAGCAACCCAATAACGGCCTATGACGGCTTCGGTGTTTCGGCCCAATATCGCTCCCTGGATAAATAACTAATACTCCAAAAAACTAGTCGCAAAAAAATCGACATGTGCGTTGTACGATCTACGATATCGCTATGATGGTGTCTTGATGAATTTCTCTCCAGCCATATATATATATATATATATATATATATATATATATATATATATATATGCATGTTGCCATGAACAGATTAGCACGATCAAGCAGCTCCAGTCACAGCTCGATTTCTAAAGCAACCAAACCAATGCAACCTTCTTGTCTGACCTTAACCATTTCCTTAGCTAGATCGATGGATACCCCGCACGTTGCTGCAGGAGAACTGTGGAATAATATATTAAATATCGATAAGGTGAAGCTAAGATCGACGACTCCACGACTCAATCTCAAAGACATATGTTGGTCCAAAGGCGCCCACTAGTAAAGAATATTTCTCCAGTATAGCATGCAGTGTGTGAAAACGGGTGAGATCATATATGACAGAGGATTTTAGCTAGATTCTGAGGTAATGTATAGCTAGGGTTATCACACTCTTGATACACAATGCTTGTAATAACTAATTATTAAATAAGTTGCTCATTATATTCCATAACATAACATCCCGTGAACTATAACAATACATTTTTTGCCAGCTTGTAATGCTAGCTTGTTCAAACCTCTTACCAGTGCAGATGTATACATAGGTAGCAATCAGATATGTACTGTTAGCTATAGAGACCCTAGCTAACAATACTCTATTATTGGGCACACGACCATCACACTAATAATGCGTAATGCATAAACGCGAGCGACGTGCATGTTGATTGTGTACTTGTAAATTAATGAGATGTTTGCTCGCAAGCTCTCTACATCACTTGACTTTGATGGTTTTGAGGGCACCCAGGCCCGCCATAGTAGATGTAAGTACCCCAGCTGGTGGTACTTGATACATCACTCATGATGTTATAGCAATTGGGTAATGGAGCTATCAAGCCCACGTCATTAGGTGGTTTGAGATAGTTGGAGGAATCAACAACTTGGATTACGCTGCTGTAGGTGGCCATGCCGAACCCTTCCTCAGAGAAATGTCCACTGCCCATGGGTGTGGTGATTTGAGGCGAATACACCTCCCCACCCCACTGCACACTATCAGCAACACCTGTCTGCAAGAGGGTAAATATGGACGATGGCCAGTATCCCACGTAATTGCCTCCTGCTTGCAACCACCAATTGCCCCCCTCTAGGTCCTGCAAATGAATTAATTTACTTGAGATTAATTAAACGAACAATTAAGATTATATCTAAATGATCACGAAATTAATATAGTTAGTTGCTTTAAGATTATTCATTTATGGGGTGCTTCGACTTTTCCACCATATTAGGGGCAAGAAACCAGAAAACAAAACAAACAAAGAAATAAGGGTTAATTAGATCCATGTCATTATAAAATACACCGAAGAGTTATCAATATTAGATAAGCATAGTTTCTGTGTACATTTTTACCTTCCAAACTAAATAATCGAAGACATATTGTGCGCCAGCATAGGTGGAGACAGGGGAGAGGGTGCCACCGAGGACGATCTGCGTGTTTGTCTGGATGAACCCTGAGCACGCTAGATTGTAACATCCCGTTCTGTTATATGCATCACTCTACAATATAATATATATTCCAGACCAATGGAATTAGTTAATTAGTACCTTTATGCCAGCCATAATTAAATCCCCATCGCAATATAAATGGTAGTGAAATATTAATGGTTACTCCCTCTGTTTTATATTGTACGTAAGACTTTTTATCTGTAGCTAGATTCATTTATTAATAAACATATATTAGTTCCGGTATATGTATAGATTCATTAGTATTCATATGAATCTAAATAATACTATAAAGTCTTATCTTTAAAACGGAGGGAGTACTACTGATATAACGAAGGTAAAAAAGGATGTTTATATATCTTACTGTCCAATAGATGAAGAGTCTAGTATTATCATCCCCATAAATTGTTGGGTACACCTGAAACATTAAATGTAGATGGCTCAGAGTCATTGCCTTAAGAAAATGCACAACGTACCATTGCAAAATTAATATTTTGGTCTCATACAACAGTACTATATATGTGATGTTAGTTGATAACATGAACATTAGAACATACATGCATACATGTAGGATTTAATAGATAAGAGCTTGCATGCATGGATCGAGCAAGAACCTAGTCAACCTCATATCTAGTATGTACTCATGCATGCATGGGAACTACAAGGCATGCATGTATGTAGGATTTAGAACTCTTTCTGCTCTAAATGCACGTAAGGTCTCATGTAGCACCTGCCATCCAGCTTCAATAGTATTCAGGTCATTGTTAGCATAGGAGCCCGCTGAGATCCATAGTTGGGCCAGGCTAAAATCGCCGGGTGTCGCAATCGTTGGTTGCCACACATTGATAGTCACTTTGGTTCCATAGTAGTTGGCATCCCCGGTTGCATATGCTACACCATACTGTTCAATGAAAAATTAAATGACACATTTATCTTAAAAACCATAATAATAATAATAATAATAGTAATAGTAATAGTAATAATAATAATAAACAATTTAAAGGTGGTGATTTTTGTACGTGGTGGCCATCTGTGACACCAGCCAAGTGATGGTGAGGGTGATCGAGGGGTATTGGAATGCTTCCGTGTGTCTTCTTGCCATACGTTGTAACAGAGGTGGCTCTCATGACATCCTCCTCCTTGGTCCTTCGAATAGGTATGGTGTTGTCAGGGCACTCTTCGCCATTCTGATTCCATGTTTGGGTAATCGGACGTGTTGCTTCACCATACATCCCATTTGGCTGGGTAGAAGGTCGCATCTGCATATATAAAGCCGCCAATATTTATAAGTGAAGATATAATATATATCATCATGATATTTATTTATGGTGTGTGGGACTGGTATCACGCATATACATATGTACGCAGAGTGAAATTACATGTGGAAGGGGCATGGTAACTTCACCTGGATTGTATGGTTCTTGAGGAGAGGGTGATCGAATGCTGGCTGTCTGGAGATGGGCACACAGTCTATGATATCTCAATCTGGGCTCTATACGCATTTATTTCATTATAATCTATAGTATAGGAGTAGTTTGCAACAATATAAGTAATATAAATAGTTAATTAATTATGAGAGTTGGATGATATTTAGGAAGAGAAACTATATATATATGAGAGTTGGAGTACGTACATCGCATGCGCATGCCGTGCATATATAGTACCTGAAAGATTGCGAGAGGAGGCTTGTTGAGGCGCTTCAGGAGGCTCCGCACCTGCCGCCGCCGCTGCGCCGCCGTCCAAGCTGTAGCACTCCCCGTCGCCGCCGGCGCCGGCGCCGCCGAGATCAGAGACGCGAGAGGCAGTACGAGGAGCGCCACCAAGCACGCTCGCCTCCTCGACGTCTGTGCTGCTGCCATTGCTCGATCAGCTAGCTAGCAAGCTATACGTAGTGCTTGCAGATGATCAACACCCTGAAGGATGCATGGCCTTTTATAGGCCGGGATGCAGAGGCTGGGAAGCGAGACGTACACACTACTACACAAACCAATTTTGATGACATCTCGGTTTCATTTTTACAAATGGGATCCACTTGTGAAAATTTCCACTTTTTGTGGGCGTCTCCTTAAGAGATCCGCTTGCAAAAATAGAGATATTCCCTCCGTCCTATATTATAAGACTTTCTAAATTCATACATGTATGATATTGAATCTAGACACATATATAAAACATATACGTTGATGCATGAATGAATCTAGGCAAATCCAGAAAGTCTTATAATATGAAACAGAATGAGTATAAAAATTGGTGAAACACCTACTCCTACTTAGCATCCTCGCCTCTCTCCCACTTCGACTCCCCTCTCCTTTGATCTCCTACACTTAGGAGGTCCCTTGCCTCTCCAAGTGGTGACGGCAGGCTTCAAGAGCGGCGACGACCATGGCAGTGTCGGAAAGCTTAGTGTGGAGCAGCAGGCTTCGAGAGCGACAATGACTACGGCAGCAACGAAAGGGGCATAAATGATGGAAGTGGCGAAAGGGGCATCGAGCCGCCATTGACTCGTAGACGGCGAATCTGATGGCGGTGATGTTGGGACCATTGGATCAGTTGTTGCCTACCTCGGGAGTGGTGGATCTGATGTGGGGAGGTCAGGGTGGCTGATCCAAACATTTTTGGTGGGTGGAGGGCGGTAACGCAACGGCGAACTGCAGTGGTGCCTTTGGGAGGGCAGCGACAACCGCGGATACATAGGTGATGATATCTTTTTGCTAGGATTGAATAGGATCTAGGGTTTCCGGATTATTCGTTTTTTAAATTTTATTATATTCATTTCTGCTTATAGGCGGCGTAAACGTGCCAGCGTGTGTGGAAATCCCATTTTCATGTGTGGTTGTTCTATCTTGGTGTTTGTTTCTAGGGACTTATTTTTAGTCCCTAGTCACATTAGATATTTGGACACTAATTTGAAGTATTAAACACAGACTAATAAAAAAACTAATTTTATAAATGAGAGCTAATCCGCGTGACGAATTTTTTAAGCCTAATTAATCCATAATTAGTAAATGTTTACTGTAGCATCACATAGGCTGATCATGGATTAATTAGGCTCATTAGATTCGTCTCGCAAATTAGTCCAAGATTATGGATGAGTTTTATTAATAGTCTATGTTTAATACTTTAAATTAGTGTCAAATATCCGATGTGACGTGGGGCTAAAAAGTTTAGCCCCATCTAAACAACCCTATATGCCGGAAAAAATACCGATAATTTTTCACATACACCTAGTGACGTATGCATGGATGTTCTATTCTGTGGGCGCCAACGTTAGGATTCTTTTGTGTTTTTTTTAAAAAAGGATAAACGACATATATAGTTGCAAAAGAAAAATAATTTGGTAATAAATTTTTTATATACATGTTTATAAAAAAACCTCGAAATCAACTCTAAAAATTTAAGGTTGAAAATTTAAATTTTAATTTATAAACATAAAAGAAAGGAAAAAGATGGGGGTGAGTATTTGAAAGCCCGCGGTGGGCCGGTTTCATTTGCAAACGTACACACTGGAACAGAGAACACGTAGACGTGCAAAAATGGATTTCGGTTTGGTTCTTCTAGTGATGAAAAATAAAATATGAAATATTATCTTTTTATAGCTATTAATAGTATTGATGAAATTAATTACAATAAAAGTAAAAATCTATTTTACACATGTGAGATGAACTTCTATACAACTTTTCGCAAAAATACATACCTCAGAAAGCATGTGTGTAAAAATCGAGAAATAATCAGGGATAATGGTTGTGTTCTTTTGCCCTACTATAGTGCAAATTATTGCTCTGCCTTTTGTATTCATGCTTCCCACATACAGTGTTTTTTCTAAAAAAATAATATATAAAAGTTCATTTTCTTAGTAGATTTTTAATTCTATAGTAATTAATTTTATCGTTCATACCATCCAATGATTATCAAAAAATTACGTAATATTTCATCTTTGGTCGCCAAAAGAACGTGGCCGATATGTGCGAACGAATGCAGCATGGACTATGCATAAGCTATAGCTAGTCTCGATCTAAACTTAATTCGTCTGGTTAGCATCACAAGAACTATTGCAAGCCTGGGTTGTTTATCGGTGCAGTCGATTAATTTCGAGGGAATTCTGCTTGCAGCTTTCACAAGCAAAAATATTGTGCTAGCAAGTGGAATATTAGGAAGTTCCCAACACGCACTTGCTACTTACTCTACGAATTAAAATTATTTGTATTGCCACCCCTTTTCCATTAGATAGGACAGTCCATCTCTTATCACCCATAGTGTGTCATCATCAGTTGTCCAAGTTGTAATTATTTTGAGAATATATATGTAATAAGATCACCATTTTGAAATACACAAACACAAACAAAAAAAACATATCATTGCATTGCTCGAAGAGTCCTACTGAAATATACTATATTAATTGTCAAATTTAATTCAGGTCGATCCTGCGTAAAGAGAAGATTTTCCACCTATAATTCCAAGCATGTGACACACTACCACATAGCACAACATATGGGACGGCTTATCGGTGCCCTGTTAGCCAGATACCACACTGGTAAGGCCTCCGCCAACCCCATGCCAAATTTGCCCAACCAAGCATGGAGAACCAATGCTGATAAGCGATATCAGTGCCGGTTAATAATACCAACTAGAACTGATGAGTATATCACATATTAGTGTTGGTTAGTGGTAACACCCGATACTAATATGTACTCCATTAGTGCTCATTTGGCTCTGGTTTCAATGTATTGAGCAGGAATAGTATTACTTTCAGTTCCCCCTACTCACAACTACCTCTTTCCCCTCCTCCCATGGCCGTGCCCACTTCCCCCCTCCGCATTTCCCATGGCCGCGGGGCCAAGGCCTCTTGGGGCAGGCCACGTGGATCTAGGGCGGCCTCCCTGTTGAAGGCCATAGGTTGGGGCTAGTGCCCAAGACGACCTTGTTATTTTCATCGAAAAGAATGTGGTAAAGTGTTGGACGGCGCCGGGTGTAGGCTTGCCGTCACCGCCCCCAAGAATGAGCTAGAGCCCCTGCATGCCATAGTCTTTCTTCCTGGTTAGATCTTGTAGATCCATGTAGGTAACAATTTCCCCTCTTTCTTAGTCTTCGGTGTCCATCATTTACAATCCCAGAGGATTTTTTTGCAATTTTTTGTTTGTTACTCCCCCGTTTTCATATTGTAAGTTTTTTCTAGTTATGTCTAGATTCATCTATTAATCCACGTATATATTTCTAGATTAATTAGCATTATATAAATCTAGATAATGCTACAAAGTCTTACATTGTCAAACAAATTAAGGTAGTATGTGCTTGCAACTGTTGTAATTGGTGAAGTTGTTAGGAACAACATCTGTGTGTTTGCTTTAGTTCTTGTCACTGAGCTATAAATTGTTTGATTAATACTGAATATGAGGTCAATTGCTTAGTAACATACTCTAATCATGAATATAATCATGTCGTGGATCTTAGCTTGTACTCTTTACAATCGAATACTTCACTTAATTTGCATCTTCCGTGTTGATTGATCATTGATTAGTTAGCTAGGCACCATGGCAGCCTTTTGGATTAAGTCAGATAGTTACAAAAGTTGGCTTTACAATTGGACCCTATGGACTCCCAATTTCTACAAAAAAATTGGGTAGGAACAGCAAGATATCGAGAAGTCCAGTTTTTTACTCCATAAGCATTAATTAAAGTGAATTTAAGCAACTCAGCTCTCAAATAGTTGTAGTTTTTGAGTGTTTGCCAAGCAGACCTCGAGTAGGGCTTGTGTTGTTTCTGAGTAGAAATTCCTCATGAGGTTTCCTAAAGTTTTTGCTCATCTACTCTACTCTACTATACTCCATAGATAGAAATGACTTGTCTAGTTTGCTACTATGAAATAATAATAGAAATGGATGCATAAATATGTTCATGCAACAAAGAAAACTCTAGATCTATTCATGCAAACTACGCTAAGCAACAAAAAAAAAACCAAATCAAATGGATGCATAAAATAAAAAAAATGACCACACTTTCCCCATTAAAAAAAACACATTTCTCTATCTCTAAAGCTAAGAACATCAACTAAGAAATAACTATACATGATATATACAAATTTACCCCCCAAAAAATAGAGCTCAGATGAGGGGTATGATTAAAAAATATATCCATTCACAAACCACAACTTTTCTATATCTAAAGAAAAGAAAACACCATACAAACCATAAAACTAGGAGGGTGAAGTTGTAACTGCTCTGACTCTAGGGTGAGTGAAATTGGTTCTCTCTATTCGAGGGCAAGCTCCGGGAGGAAGAAAGGTACTTATTATTGCTGGGACATTAGTATCGGGTGTTAGAAATACGCGGTACTAATGCCTCCACAAAAATCTCTCTGGATGGTAATGGCACTAGTATCAGGTGATTCTACCACCTCATACTAAAGCCCAAGCGCCCCACCGCTTCAATTGCTACTAATCTAGAGCAACAGTACCGGGTGGTGTTACTAACTGGAACTATTGCCCCCATTGCCCAGGCCACCGTTTACACCAATACCGATGCATGCATAATTGCCAGCTCCAACATTAGCAAGTATGAACATGAATTTGCTAGACGAAAAGCTCTTTCTCTAGTAAAGTTGTGTGGGAAAATGGGCTAGATCATCCCATATACTACCTCCGTCCGTAAATGTTTGACGCCGTTGAATTTTTTATACATGTTTGAACATTCATCTTATTTAAAAAAATTACACAATTATTAGTTATTTTTATATCATTTTATTTATTATGAAATATACTTTTATACATATATATAGATTTACATATTTGATAAAAAAATTGAATAAGACGAATAGTCGAACGTGTATAAAAAAGTCAACGACGTCAAACATTTAGGGATGGAGGAAGTATATAGGTTCAGCTGGGTTATTACTTTGTTTAAGGCCTCTTCTCGATCTGCGGTGCTTGTAAAAACAAATGATTAAATAAGGTGGTAATTATATTCCATAACGTAACATCCAGTAAAATGTGACGAACAATACATTTATTGCTAGCTTGCTCAAACCACTTACCAATACATATGTATACTTAGCAATCATACATGTACTATTAGCTAGTAGCTAGTAGAGATCCTAGCTAGCTAACAATACTTTATTACGTGTGAAGACATTACACTAGTAATGCATAATGCATAAACACGAGTAACATGCATGTAAATTAAGGAGATATATGTTTGATGGCGAGCGAGCTCTCTACATCACTTCAATCTGAGAGTTTTGAGGGCACCCAGGCCCACCAAAGTAGATGTAAGTGCCCCAGTTGTTGGTGCTGGAACCACTGATGATGTTATAGCAATTGGGCAATGGAGCAATCAAGCCCACACCATTTGGTGCTTTGAGAGTGTTGGAGGAATCAACAACTTGAATTGTCCTGATGTAGGCTGCCTTGCCGAACCCTTCCTCTGGAAAATGTCCACTGCCCATGGGTGTGTTAATCTGAGGCGAATACACCTCCCCGCCCCACTCCACAGTGTCAGCAACGCCTGTCTGCAAAAGGGTGAAGATGGAGGATGGCCAGTAGCCCACATAATTGCCTCCTATTTGCATCCACCAGTTGCCACTCGCTGGGTCCTACAAATTAATTAATTCATTAGAGATTAATTACGTTGACAATTAAGATTATATATATGAATGATCAGGGATTAATGTAGTTAGTTAGTTTAAGATCAACAGATGTGTCTCCATCTGTGTGTGAGTTCACAGACAAGATAGAGCATCATTTGTGGCTTCGTCTTATGTCTGAAATTAAAGGTGCCAGGTAGCTAGCTGACACAGATTCCTCCGTGCCCATTATATTAGTTCATGAATTTGATCTTTGTACATATATATGCTTTGAATGTTAGATAACATAAGCTTAATTTCTTTTACCTTCCAAACCAAATAATCGAGGATATATTGTGTGCCACCGTAGGTGGACACAGGGGACAGGGTGCCACCGATGACGATCTGTTGGTTTGTCTGGACGAACCCTGAGCACGCCAGATTGTAACATCCCGTTGTGTTATATGCATCTCTCTACAATAATGTGTATATATTCCACATCAATGGAATTAATTAGTACCTCTATGACATACATAATTAACTCCCCACAGTAATAGAATAGGGGCAAAATACAAATTGTTACTGATAATATAATAAAGATAAAAGGGGATATATGTGATGTTTATATATCTTACAGTCCAGTAGATGAAGAGTCTAGTATTGTCATCCCCATACAAATACGGGTACACCTGAGACATTAATATTGTAGATATATCTTAGAGCCATCACCGTAAGAGAATGCACAAACCATTGCAAAATTAATGCTTATGACTCAGTACAACAACACTGGAATATTAGCAGATACCATGGACATCAGAACATGCATGCACAACAACAGAGCTTGCATTGATGGATAACCTAGTCAAGCTCATATCTAGTATATGTATCATGCATGGAAATGTTTTCCTCTGTGATGCACTTTCAGGTCTCATGTAGTACCTGCCATCCTGCTTCAATGGTATTGAGATCATTGTTAGCATAGGAGCCTGCTGTGATCCATAGCTGGGCCAAGCTAAAGTCGCCGGGTGAGGTAGTTGGTTGCCACACATTGATGGTCACTTTGGTTCCGTAGTAGTTGGCATCTCCAGTTGCATATGCTACACCGTACTGCTCAACAGGAGATTAAATGACAATTTTTTTTAAAAAACTATAATAATAATAATAATAATCAATACTAGCTAGTTCTAATATGAGCATAGAATGGTGCTTTTTTACGTGGTGGCCATCTGTGACAGCACCCAAGTGAGAGTGAGGGCGATCGAGGGGTTTTGGAATGCTCCCGTGCATCTTCTTGCCATACGCTGTAACAGATGTGGCCCTCATGATATCTTCCTCCTTGGTCCTTCGGATTGGTACAGTGTTGTCGGGACACTTTTCACCGTTTTGATTCCATATTTGGGTGATTGGACGTGTTGCTTCACCATACATGCCACTTGGGTGGATAGAAGGCCGCATCTGAAATGGTCATTAATTATATTTGTAAAGACATCATGCATGACGCAATATTATATTGGTTGTGTAGAATGAAATTATTATATATGAAAGGGCCACGTACGGAATATAAACAATGGAGCTTAATTAATTCACCTGGATTTTATGGTTCTTAAGGAGAGGATTATCGAATGCAGGCTGGCTGGAGATGTGCACGCAGTCTATGATATCTCCATCTGGGCTCTGCAGTTAATTTAATTACCATATACATATAATCAATATCAATTACTTTCCAACAATTCATTATGTGAAGAATTAATGAGAACGAGTTGGATGATATCGATTAGGAGGAGAAACCAAAGAAACTATGTATATATAAGTATGGTATCGCATGTACCTGAAAGGTTGCGAGAGGAGGCTTGTTGAGGCGCTTCAAGAGGCTCTGCAAGGTAGACGACGAAGCTGCTTCTTCCTCCGATCGCGACGAGGAGAAGAGAGCCACGAGGAGGAGGAGCGCCGCCAACCACGCTCGCCTTCTCGACGCCGCCGCTGCCGCCATTGATTCCATCGTGTGCTAGCTAGCTAGCTTCGAAGCAAGCTGTAAGTGTGCTTAGCTATCTTGCTGTGCAGCTGATGGATGCTCAACGCCATGGAGGATGCATGGCCTTTTATAGGCCAGCCGAGACGGAGAGAGAGAGACGTACGTACATCATGCACATGCATGCATGTTCATCAACGTAGCGAAAACGTTACAAGTTAAACAACTGCTCCACCTGTTCTAGACTTCTAGGGGTGACTTTTGCAAACCACATATTTATAAAAATAATAATTTGTAAAAAAAATATTTATACATGTGCTCTTTAAGGCTAATAATATAGTTAGCACGTTGGTGGTAAGACTGTGCATCTTTTCATCAGTTATCTGTATAGTAGTTAGTTATTTATTAATGATCCACTTATCTCTCTAAAAGAGTATTTTGGTTCTTGTGTCTGAGCTGGCTGTAAGTTTACAATCTGCTTCTCCTCTCTCCTCTCATCTCTCCTCCACCTGAGCATTTAGCCGGCTTACATCTTGCTATTATACTTTCTCTTAGCGATTTAAAAGCAAGAGTTGAAAAATAAACTATGATAAAAAAAGCCTTGTATAAACCACAAATTTAAGGTTAAAAGTTCAAATTTTGAATTATATATAGCATAAGCAGAAGAGAAAAGATAATGGTGCTAATATATTGCTAGTTGGGAGGGACACTCGTTAAATGATATGAATTTGGATAGATACGTAGTAGTTATGATAAATCAAATCTCATTAATTCTAGATAGCAATATTTAGAATGAAGGTGTGTTAATTAGTAACTTGTTCGGACAGAACTAGTGCAATTAATGCTGGACTTATCTTGATCTAAACTTTGTCGAGTTAGCATCACAACTGGATTAATTATTCTTTATCGATGCAGTCGATTTCGAGGGAATTTTAAAGCCTCTATTTGCACCATTGGACAAGTAATTGACCATGTGCATATCCTACTATATAATCTCGATCGTCAGCTAAGATATGATTAGCAGAGCGTCAGCAGGCTGTTACATAGATTAATGTGATAGTGTGGAGTGAGGACTTCAAGGAGTTCCCAACGTATACACTTTAACGAATGGCCACATCTGTCTAATTAGTAATTAGGAGCACTGGAAATTGTATATATATATATATGTGTGTGTGCGCGCGCGTGTGTGCTGGGAGAAGTGGACTTGACAAAGAAATATCCTATGGAAAACAGCAGTCATCTAAAAAACAGTGTCAATATTAGCTGGAAGTGCTTTTCCTACCACTGTTTCTTGACAACAAATGAAACTCAAATTGAGTTTTAAATATCCAAACTAATGGCGGCTAACCGTTGCGGCAGGCATCACACAACAGTCTTAATACTAAACAATCTGGCTCCCCCTGAACTGAATAGTTTTCAGAAAGCTGATATTTTATAAATTTTTGACAAGCAATTTTACCATCTTTAAGAAAGTGTTACGAGACACTCTATTTTTAGCATAAAATTTGAAACCTCCGATTGTATCTTGAGATACCAAAATTTTCAATTTAAATTCTACTACGTACCTAGAGGTAATTTCCTCAAAGATAGTAAAATTAAACATTTTTCACTCCGTAATCTGAATCTACAGAAAGGACAAGAGGAAGCTCTCAAGTCCTCCTCAGAAAGAGCCTGACGTTCAAGGCCTGACGAGGCTCCCTCTCCCAAGGATGAATACAACAAGGTAAGAACATTCTCTGAACTTCTCTACAGTGTATCCAATCTTCAGGAGAAAACAGAGGAACCAAATTAAGGTTCATCTTTTTCTGTACGTTCTCTTCAGGCTGAATGTAGAAAGAAGCTTGGAATGCTGGCAGAAGACAATTAATTATCTTTTAAACGGGCTCCCCCAAACTTGTTTTACTGATCAAAACACTTAAACACAAGCCTGCTTAATTTGTTGATTGAATTGTAATAAACAGTAGATGGTCTCCAACTACTGTCTATCATGTAAATATCTTTTGATGAGTGTGAGTGAGATAATTTTGTGGCCTAGTGTACGTAAGCTTTGTGGCTGTTATGACGGTGGTTGTGCTTGTAGCTAAATTATTAGAAGAAATTGATTGACAGAAATTTGTCCGGTTATTTAGTTGTATTTGTGCCAGTTATTGCATTTTTTGCCTGTCCCATACAATAAACGACGCTGATGCCGGTTTCATAGTATACCTGACAATGATATATAGTCCATTTATCCGTTATGGAGCCATGCATCAAAATGGTTGTACGTACGTATGTACATACGTATGTACGTACATATACACATATACATATATATAATATTAACAGGCAAGCATATACGTTACCAATGTATCTCTCCTCTTTGGCATGCATGCCACTGGTACCTTTGACATTTCTCCCTCTTGATCAGACAGCTCCTACCTCCAGTGTGTCATCACTTCTCCAAGTTGTAATTATTTCCAAGATATATACAAGTAGGCCGGACGATCACACAAACCCAAACCAAAAACATATCCTCCTTGCATTGCTTGAAGGATACTACTACTGAAAATTCAGGTCTATTGCGTAGAGAGAAGTTTTCCCACCAATACTTCCAACCATGTGACATTCTCGTTGATGCATGCATGGTCACTGCTACAAAAATAATTTTTTTAGACACCCATTTAGTAAAGACGGGCCGCAAGATGATCCGCATGTGAAAAAGATTTAGGGGGTATCGAGTAAAACCCGTAAATAAAAATTAACTTTTACAAACGAACCCCTTAAGAGACCCACCTACAAAAATAAGCGTATTTTCATAGGTGCGTATCTTAAGAGATCCACATGCGATGTTCGAGATATGTATCGGAATCTTTTCCATCGCACACCACTAAATACCTATCCTCGCATATCTCCCACTTTCAACTCCTACCTTTTTCGATCTCCCAATCTTGGTTGGCCTCCTCACCTCTCTGAGTGGCAACGATGGGTTTCAAGAGCAGCGGTAGCCATGGTAGTGGAGGAATGCACAAGCTCCGAGATTGACGATAACTACGGTAGCATCACAAGGGGCATAGAGCCAACGTCGACCTTGTGGGCGATGGATTTGATAGTGGGAAAGATATCGGAAACAATGGATCTGACTGCTTCATGCGACGGTGATGCTGGGACCACCAAATCCACGGTCGTCTACCTTGGGAGTTGTGGATCCATCATCGCTGGCCTCACCCAAGGATGGTAGATCTGACAGCGAGGAAGTCACGGACAGAGGATCTAGCGGCTTCTAGTGGGTGGCGCGACTAGAAGGCAGCAACAAACTACAGCGATGGCATCGGGGGAGGCGGCGATGACGGCGGACCAAGGTAGCAATGATTTTATTTATGTGAAAGGAGCTAGGGTTTCCGAATTATTCATTTTTGAATCTTTTTTGGCCATTTTTTTCTTTAGAAGGGCGGCATAACATGCCCGTGTATGAAAATCGTGGTGGTTCTCCCTGAAAAAAATGCCAATTTTCAAATACACCAGTCGTCGTTTGCTCTAGTAGTGATAAAATGCATGCATGTATGTTCAAATCTGTGGTGGCCATTTTAACGTATTCGAAAGCCTGCAGTGCACCGGTTTCATTAGTTCGATCACAAACGTATATACAAACTGGAGTAGTAACTTGTTTACTGAGAACACGTACACGTGCAAGAATGAATCAAGTACGTCCATGCATGCGTAATGCATGGACTATATATACCTAATCGATCTCTCTATCTAAAACCTAATTAATTCGTCTAGTTACCATCAGAAGCGCTATTGCAAGCCTGGAATCTTTATCGACGCAGTCGATTTCGAGGGAATTATGTTTGCACCTTTCACAAATAATTGACCATGCATATCGATCAATCCCATCAACTAGCTAATATTGATTAGCATTGTGTCAGCGGGCCTCATTAGATAATACACCCTCCATCCATAAATGTTTGACGCTATTGACATTTTTATACACATTTGACCATTTGTATTATTCAATTTTTTTTAAAATATGTAAAGTTATATATATGCATGACGGTACACTTAACAATAAATACAATGATATAAAAATAATTAGTAATTATGTATTTTTTTAATAAGCCGAATGGTCAAATGTGCATTAAAAAATCAATGGTGTCAAACATTTAGGGACGGAGGTAGTACTGCATCTGTCCAAAAAATATAAGTATTTCTTGTTTGTTTAGCGGTGATAAAGGTTAAAGAAAAACTATAATATCTCTTAATAAATAAGAATAGACGAGGGTGTAAGGTTAGATGAGGATAAATAGAAAAAAATTTAAACCAAAATGGTTAATAGACAAGTAGTATGATAAATATAGTACCCGAAATGATTATATTTTGGTATAAAATCTAATATCTGATATTTTCGAATGAGATACTATTGGATTAGCTAGTGGGGTACTAAGGAGTTCCCAACACGCACTGGCTACTTATTCTATGAATTAAAATTATTTGCATATGCAGCCCTCTTCATTTGATAGGGCCGTCCAGCTCATACCAGTATACCACCTATAGTGTGTGTCAGCATCACTTGTGCAAGTTGTAATTATTTTTGAAAAATATATATAAGTACTACAATCACCATTTTGAAATACACAAACACAAACAAAAAACATATCCTTTGCATTGCTTGAAGACCGGGGTACTACTAAAATACTACTATATGGTCAAATTTAATTGAGGTCTATTAATTGCGTAATGAAAAGTTTTTCCACCAATAACTCCAAGCATGTGACATTCTCATTGATGGTGTCACTATTATTAGTTAATTAAGCACTGAAAAGCTTTGACCTCGCTAGATCAACCCACTGGCAATTAATGTCCAGATCTTTAACAAACCGGGGTTTCATTTTCTCTAGCCCTCTGTATACATATATACCCACCATTCACCGCCAAACAATAAAGAATATAAAATTTTTGTTCCCTAAAAAAATACTAAAACAAATGAAAACAAACTGCGTGAATCATAATTGTTATGCCCATATCTGCATCAAAGAAAATTATTAATCTCCTATACTTAGACGTGGCAAGCCCCCATTGGCCAAGATGATGAAGGGAGAAAAGTCAAAACACAAAAACCATGGAGAAATGGAAGCCACTGTGGTGCGCCCTCCAACAAGAAATCAATACTAGCAGTACTACACTCCTGTCTGCCTAGATTTAACTCATTTATATTGCTTTCCTTTTATGCCGTAAGACTTTTCTAGTCTGGTGTAGATTTATCTATTAATAAATATATATAATTTATATATATGTCTAAATTTATTAGCGTATATATATATATATATATAGAGGTAAGGCTAGAAAGTCTTACATAGTTACATTATAAAACAGAGGAAGTATATAATTTTATACATTAAATTTTCGTTCAGGAATCAAACCGGTACATACAAGATGCAAAAATCAGTCCAAAGGTAAAATACTTACAACTGAGAAACTTAACGCACACCTCGAAGAAAAGACTAGTGAAAGGGTCACGTCTAGCGTAGCTTAGAGCACCACTCCACTAGCAAACTCAACTGGAGTATAAATCTTAGTCCTCTAAGCTCATATTCAACACTAAAGCCCTTCTCTTCTAAAAGGAAAAAATAACAAGAATGAGTAACGCACACCGTACTCAGCATGACGCTAATGATATAGACGTGCACACAATATCAAGGGCGATTGATGACTATTTTGCATATAAGGCACAAATATTTACATCTCAAAATAGTAAAGCAATTTATTATTAAATCAAGATTAATCACCACCGGTCAATGTTAAACCACCGTCCACCTAAGCAACATTTATTAAAGTCAAGTTAATCGAAGGAATGAGACTAATCATATTGAATCTCGATGGATCGCTCGAAATCGTGGGCGTGACTATTTAAATAGTTTTAATCTGATCAGAGAAGTATAACTTTACTCATAAGACATAGCCCTATAACAACTTTCGTGTACCAGTACACCACCACAACATCTCAGAAAGACAATGTGACAGAATTATTTGGGTAACTCTTCCCTAATCATCCACACCTCGTTGAGCTTGCACCTCCTGCATATGTATCCCCTGGTAGGCAAGCTTCCCCTTTGCCATGGTGGATCCAAAAGTCCATCAAACTTGTACTAGGGCCGACCTAACTCCGTCTCACCAACCCTTGTCTAAGTGCCTAGGTATGGTGTCGTGTCCTGATTATCTCTAAGGATTTAAAAATCCTTAAATAAATTATTTCTAGAATATATACTAAATTATGAATTAAATTAACAAGCGAAATCTTGAGGGAAATAAAATTTTCCTTCTCTTCTTCGTTCCTTAGGTAGACAGAGAGACAGGCGGAGGCGGCTGGAGAAGCAGAGGCTGGAAGGGGAGAAAGGGCTGCCGGCGGTAGCGACACGAGGCAGTGGTGGAAGATGGCTGGTGGCAGCGACCTAGGCCGTGTTCGGCCGAAGGTTGGTTATGTGATAATATATTGGTACATAATTAATTAATTATTAATTATAGAAAATATAAAATAGATTAATATGATTTTTAAAACAACTTATCAATAGGTTTCTTAAAAAATATATCATTAAACCGTTATGAAAGTATGGGTGTGAAAAACGAGAGAATCTGAGTTTAAGTAAGAGCAAGGCTAATAATATAGTCAACAAGCTGGTTATAAGACTCGTCGTAGTCTTCTTATAACTCACTCATACAGTGGTTAGCTCTTCATCTTTAATACAATACCTACATGTCTCTCTCACAGAGTATATTAGTTCTTGTATGTGAGCTGACTATGAGCTTATGACCAACTTCTCCCCTCTTTCTCTCCTTTCCTCTCTATTCCACGTCAGCATTTAGTCGGTTTATAGTCTGCTCTAAGAGGAACAAGAGAAGTGCACGGCGCTATTAGTCTGACGACTAGCAGGTCGAGCTGGCAAGAAACGAGCTAGGGGAATACAAGAAGCTCGAGGTGAGGAAAAGAGGAGTCCGGCCGTCCTGAACTTGTAAGCGGCGGAGGAATGGTTTCGATTGGAAGGAGGCAGTAGCGATGGTAGGAAGTAGGAAGGAGCGGCGGCGGCTACGGCTTGCTGCGTTCTCGCGTGAAGAGGACTGCGGCGGCGACGGCGACGGCGACGGCGACGGCGGTGGGTTTGGATGAAAACGGCGGCGGTAGCGGTGGCTCCTCCTGCAGCTGGGAATGGTGGCAGCAGCTAGCAGAGGCAACGATGGGGAGCTAGCGGCGGCAGCGTGTGGAGGGAGAAGCAGCGGGGCGGCGGTTGGCTGGCTGCGCTGGGCTGGGCTGGGCTGGAAGGCCCAGGTGGAGGCAAAAGAAGAAAAAGAAGATGGTCCAAAAATAAGGAATTCATGGCCTAAATGAATAGTACAACTTTAGGGCAAAATTTATAATTAGCCGGTGGACACCGTAAGATCATGAATTTGCTATAAGTCATCCTAAAAAATATGGTAATTAGCTGGCAGACACTTCGTCTATTATTTTATAAGTTTCGGAGTCAAAAAATTTTAAATTACGAGATTGCACTCGGTGGCCGGGTCGCAAATTTTATAATCTCCTAAAGGAATTTTATAGGGAAATAATAGCTTGTGGGAACTTTATAAAAATAAGGTTTATGGTTCAAAAAAGAACCTAACATCCAATAATATTTTTTCATAAACGATAATATTAAATAAAAATGATATACCCTAACGATAAATACTCAACCGAAATATGATTTAAAAGGATAAAAGGGGTAACAATGCCCGATAATAATTATGTTTTCAAGATTTTGAAGTTCCTAGAATAACATTTGAAATTTTAAAATGCAATTTACCTCAATATTTTAAAAATATCTAAGTAGAAATACAATTAACAAAAAATACAAAATTCATTGTAATAAAGAAATAAGAGGTGGATATTAAAAGGTTCTTAGTAGCCGTTAGGGTACACTATTTAAAATTAACTATATTTGCATCAAATAAAAAAATCAAAGAGAGTTTATCCTAGAGAACTTAGTTAAAAATGATATGACAGGTTCTAGTATGCATCTATTTTACTTGTCGAAAGACCACATATCTTATTTAATTTTTTATTATGTCAAGTATAATTTATTATTATCAATTATAAACCTTCCGATGCAACAACATACACTTTCCAAATCGATTTTCCAAATCGATTGTATGATAACCAATTAATTATTCCTGACTCGACATGAAATTTATTTCTAAAATTTATTTTAATTTATATAATTAAAATTAACTCGAGCCATTGTAACACAGCATTTTGCTGGTCTGTAACAAAATAAAGCGCACCTTTTATACTAGTAGAGATTAGTAATTACCCTTCCAGAGAGCGGCCCGGGTTTTGTGTGCATGGGCCGACCAAAAGCTCCCTAAGGTAAAGCCCCTGCATTTCGGCATCTTGGCCCAACTGGCCCACGCTAATTCTCACATTCGGCCTAGCCACTGCATTCTATCTGGGCCTAAATTAGACCCAGCATCGGTTTGGTTTGTCAGCCCAATACAGCCTATTACTGCATCGGCATTTCGGCCCAATATCCCTTGTAAAAAAACTAGTTGTAAAATTCGTCGTCTGCTTTGTACGGCCATGAGCAGAGCAAGAGAACCTAAGGCCTTGTTCAAGTTGCCAAAAAAAGTTTGTAAAAGGGTGATGTCAGAAGTTATTTTCGGATACAAATAAAAAACGAATTTCACGGCTCATCTGGAAACCGCGAGACGAATCTTTTGAGCCTAATTAATCCGACACTAGTACATGTAGGTTACTGTAGCATTTGTGGCTAATCATGGATTAATTAGGCTCAAATAATCCGTCTCATGATTTTCTCTATAACTGTGTAATTAGTTTTTATTTTCATCCATGTTTAATGCTCTATTTAAGTGTTTAAAGATTCGATAATGTTATGTTTTTTGGAAAAGATTTTAGGACCTAAACAAGACCTAAGTTAGGCCACTTCAGTTGCTGCTCGATCCAGCAGCATATCCTTGGCCCCTCTGTCCTGTCTGCTCATCGCTAAGCAACCTTCTTGTCTGACCTTAACCATTTCATTGCTTAATTTAACCAACACAAGATCATCAGCTCAGATCAGATCGCCACATACAAAGCTTAGCATAGCACCCACATGGAGAGGAGTCCATACGTGTGCTGATTAATTAGTTTTGCTCTCTGAAGCAGCAAGCAACTCAAGCTGGCTTCTGCTCGTGTGCAGTTGCTTGTACCACACCTGCACTACACGCTGGAGCTTCTCTAGCTATAATCCACAGTTTTAATTAATGGGTCTCTTGGAAGAATTAGGCTTATTCCTAACTGGTGTGATTAATCTACTCTAGTATTATTCGAGCTGCTGGTTTCACTCCCGGCCATGGCTCTGCACACTCTGCACTGCCACTCTGTTCATGCCTGCTACAACAGCTGGCCTCCCTGCTCACGTGCGCCTAAACTAACTGCTAATTCTGCACTAAGCACTCCACTGACACTATCTTAATCACTTCATATCCATTATATGCTTGCACCCCTTCACATGCCAAATGTGTTCTCCTATGCTAACAACACTTCAGTTCAGTACCTCATTTATTCATTTGCTATTAGTACTTGAATTTGGATCGTTTTTATCGATGCAAATTGGGTTTGGATACAAAAAAATAGTACTGTTACTTTCATTTACTTCTGCTGGAAAAGATCAAATGTGTCGGGCAAGATAATTTGTAGTAATTAATTAGCAGTCACTCCTCACTATCAATCAGAGTCCGTACAGATGGACAGTGACTAAGGAAGCTCACAGGAAGGAGCTGCATGGAGACAGCATCCAACCAAAGAATTGTAAGCCTCTTAAGTCACCCAATTAATTAAACCCAACAACCAATCCTGCAGATCAAGATGTCTCCTTTGATAGACAGAAGCCTAATTACAATACTCTAGTTGTCATGCATGATTACACACTTAGTTAAATTATTATTGGACAGATTGGTGCATAATTGATATCATTCTGGTCAGATCAATCTAAATTACTTACATTTACATCGCCTTTGCTAACATCTTCTCTTGCTTGTCACCTGCTCGATCATGCTAAAATTTTACCAAATCACGAAAGCCTCGCTCTCACACTTTTCATCATGTTATCTCCCAACATGTTACTGAGTTATTATTAGTTCAGAGATGCTGATTGACAAGGATGCCATGTACAATGGACGGTCGAGATCGAGGCGATGAAGAAGTACCACCGTTGGATCGTTATCGATCCTTACCTACTCTCGTTTCTTTCCTATCATCTCATCTGAAGTATGAACCTGACCAAGAAATTGTTTAGGGAAAAAATCGAGTAAAAAAAGCCTTTCAGTTCAAGTTTCACAGTCTTGTACGGACGATACGGCTGGCTTTGCCGTACATAAAGGCATTCATTTTGATGGAATAATTTGTTAAGAGTTGATTACTTATTAACAATCCATCACATCCATTTCAAAATCATGAAAATGTTTGTTCTACAAGCAACTCAACCTGACAGGCCAAACATGGGCCATCAGGTTTAATTGATTTAATTGTCATATTATAGCATTCATAACTATGCAAGTCTCACCAAAAATGTTTGCCATTTTTCTTTGTTAGATTATGCCTCAAATATACTGGACCTAATACTAATCCTAATCTTAATTATAGTCATATACAATGCCTATAAATATAGGTCACCCTTGCACCTAATACTTTTACCGTTATTATTGGATTTATCTCTCGTGGTTTTTTCCTCTCCACCTTATAGAGGTTTTTTGATGTTAAATCCTATCTTTTGATCTATTATTCCTATTTTTTTCCCTGGTGACATATTCATGCTACGTACAAGTCTACTGCTTAGCAAGATATTTCAAAAATACCATCCTCAAATTTCATAGTGCAAGGTCAAAAATGGAGATAAAGGGAATTAAATATCTTCTTTTTCGTACTAACAATTTTCCAAATGGACACATGGTGCATTTCTTTTGCACAAAGAGACATATATGCACGTTTGATGTTGGCTTGCATGGAGAGTTTCTGTGAAATTTCAGGTGAAAGCAATAGCTGGAATGATGTTGAACAACTATGTACTTAAAGTACTTTTAAAGCGATGGTTGCATAGAAGAAAGAACTCTCAGGCAAGCAATTTAGGGTTCTTTGGCACAACTTGTTCCTCACGTCCACAAAATTGTCTCTTCGATCTGTGCTTTGATAAAACAATCGATCAAGTCCAATTATCCAAAGCATACCTCTGCATATATATGATTTGTTGACTTGACATAGATGATAATTTTAGCCGGCCGGCTAAACATTCTTCCAGTGGTAAAAGTTAGTTATTTTCCACCTTTTCTATGCATCAAGAATAATGAATTTCTTGTGAACTGTTTTTCATGTGAATTTTTTGTGTTACAGATAATTTCACATGTTTATTTCTTGTGTATCTGAAAGTTTTATCAAAGTGGAAAAGTTGACAAGAACTTGTGTTATTGTGATAGCTCCATAATCTATGTACAAGGCCAGAATGATTATCTTTAGATTTAAACCAAATAGAGCCTGTGTTTATCTTCCAATTGGTGATTAGTAACTAATAAACTGATGTAGACTCCATTATGCTAATTTAACAAACTTGATAGAATAGGAGAGATCCTTAGTGTATCAGAACTTTCCAGGAAGCAGCAGCAATCAGAGGAGATTAATTAATGTCCAATTATTTTTCTAAAGCATGCCTGATTGTGATTTGGGAGTCGGTAAAGTAAGATTAGTGCTAGTAGGAGGACCAGCTAGTTTTGAATTTTTAATAACTAATCTTACTTGTACTTCCTCCCAGTTAATTATCCACTAGGTTTAGTCCTAATTTAAGATGGAGATTGGCTGTAAATTATGCTTTGGGAGACCATATACGAAACTGTATTTGAATAACTTTAGTTCAGATCACCTAGGACAATGTGGCAGAATTAATTACTAATCTCTTTTTGTCCCATGGCTGCTAGTTGTTCACGCAGATACGCTGTGGATTAGCAGTAATCAATTGCTTCCACGATGCCTTATTATTGTGAGAGATTAGGGTACTTCTGATGCTCGAAACTATTTTGTGTCAACAAACTATCTTTCACAATGTAACTTTTATATCATGTTATCACATAGTCCACTTATTTCTCTCACAATTAGTCTTGTTTCACGTAAAGGCACTGGTTCTTGATCCAGAACTAGTTTCTTTATTTTAACTATATCTCTTTAATAAATAATCTATTATATTACCAAATTACTTATGTAGCATAGCAAAGTATAGATAGAAATTAATCCCTTCGATCTGCATTGCGAGTTGTGAGTGCCCTTAGTGGCTAAAATAGAGATGCAAACATATATACGTCGCCGTCAAATACAAGTGTAAAACAAAAGCAACCAACAAAATGTCACAATCGTTGGTGCGTGCCTGAATCTCAACTCCCAAGCAAAGTTCGTCAAACTCAACGGATGACGCTATTGAGATAGCAAATATTCATCAAATTAATATATGGTGGTCGAGAAAAATTAATATATGGTGTTGGACTTTGATTGGCTGAGTTATGGCTGATAAGCCGTGGAAATATGAATAAAATAAATAAATGGCTAAAGTTTATATCTGTACTATTTATGGTTCAAAAACCATGACTTGAAATAGGCTATGATGGTAAAAGTCAAAAATCAACATAAAAAACCAAATCAAATTTTGACAAACTAATAAGCTAACCATGAGAAGCTACGGGGTGATCGGTTAGCTTTTTCGAAAAAGTCTGATTGTATCTCTGTTAATAAAAAATACTCTTTTCGTCTCGTATTATATAGGATTTTGACTTTCTGTTTGTAATATTTGATCATTCGTCTTATTCAAAAAAATTTAAAAATATTATTTATTTTGTTTACTATTTTGTTTATTATTAAAAGTAGTTTAAGTATTACTTATAAATTTTTATATTTGTACTAAATTTTTGAATAAGACGAATGGTTAAAAATTACAAGTGAATAGTCATAATCACATATAATATTGGATTGATGGAGTAATTTATAAATAAAACTTTGATATACATATTTTTAGTAATCTAAAAGCCAAGAGTGAGAAATAACCTTTAGCGAAAATACTCTCAGATTAATTCTAAATTTAAAATTTAAATTTTAGCTGGCAGAAGATATGATTGCTAATTTTAATCCTGTGGCAGCCGATGACACACGGGTAGTTTGATCTGACATCAAGAGAAGAAGACAAACCAGAAAAGCTGCAAGCATTGACCTTGCATCTCCATCAATCAAAGTCTTTGGAATAAATTGGCTTTACTCTAATCTCTCTGTCTATCTATCTCCATGGTCGCCTTCTTGCGTCCAGGCTCTAATGACTCACGGTCTACTTGTTAGACTTGTGCAAGAAAGAAATTTTACAGATGTAGACAAAAGATGCATGGAACCACTTATTGTTGTTCCAAAGTCTGGCATTTCTTTGTCTATCTACCTAGCTATCAATCGATCTTTTCTTGCATAGAAATTTTGGAGATTATTTTGGAAGCGTGCGTCTTGTTGATTCTTAGGGACTGTTTAGACGGTGAAATAAAAATTTTTAAATGTCACATCAAATGTTTGATCGGATGTCGGAAGGGGTTTTCGGACATGAATGAATAAACGAATTTCACGGCTGGCCTGTAAACCGTGAGACGAATCTTTTAAACCTAATTAATTCATCATTAGTGTATATGGGTTATTGTACCACTTATGGCTAATCAAGTACTAATTGACTCAATAGATTTTCATTTTATCTATTTTTAATACTCTATTTAAGTATCAAAAAATTCGGTGTGATGTTTTTGGGTGAAATTTTTTTAGAACTAAACAGCCCAAGGATGGGCGGAGAATTTTGTGCCTGTTGCATTGCTGGGGACAAGTCAAATCTGCACGAAGTTTCACATAATTAGGACATCATCCTAGGGCTCTTTAATTTGAGGACACCACCTGTAAGCATCCTCAACAGCTCATCTAAATTTAGAACTCATCTAATTTAGTGATCCATATCTTTATTTAGATGATCATCTAAAATGGTTTCATTCTTCATATCTCTTCATATCTCTTTGTACTCCACTAGATCATTTATATATAACATTCTCTATATCTCTTTCGAGGATGGAGAGAGATCATCTGAATTTAAATGTTCTCTCCTAATATAGATGATATCTAAAAATAGATGATAGGATGGCACTCAGCTCATTTTGGACGCATGATTTTAAAAACAGATAAAAATACATGATTAAAATGTCAGGTATAAAATCCAATGACGAAAATTATTTAAAACATTGTGGTCATATGCTAAGAGCGAGAGTAGAGAGAGAGTTTGCATATATTGGTATTATCAAAGGAAATGAAAATCATGAGGTTGGACCATGTTTAAAATCACCGGAATTGAGCATATGAATGTATTCCGTAGGAATTTGCTAAGTCAGAAGAAATCTACAATCCAAGTGGCCTTGGTAGGGAAAAATACTATAGATTTAAATCCTCGGTATTTTGGGTCGTAGGATAAAACATAGGGAAAAGAATGTATGAAAAAACATAGTAATGCAAGTATAAAATAAATGATTGAAAAACACAAAAAAAACCATTGTAGTTTTGTTTGTTAACTGAGAAACCTTTAGGCATCCTTGAACAATTATTTGCCATAAGAAAGAAAAACTCGAGGTTTAGGTAGATTTAGGCCCCTTTGATTCAAAGAAAATTCATATGAATTTTAGAGGATTTTATTTCTATAGAAATTTCTTCACAAAGCCCTTTGAATCAAAGGAATGAACCCTATAAAATCCTATGAAATTCCTATGGAATGCCTCTTCCCATATAAGTTTTGGAGGAAATTTAATAAGAGGCAGAACCTCATAGAAAAATTTGTTTGAGTCTTTATCTCTGCTTAAATTCCTGTGTTTTTCCTATGGTCCAATCAAACGGTTATTCCTACGTTTTTCTTGTGTTTTGCAATTATCTTTTTTACACTTATATTTCTGTCAGAATCCTATATTTTTCTTATTCCTCCGTTTTTTTATTCATGTGATTCGAAGTGGCCCTTAAATTTTTCCTGCGATTTGGATATGAAACGTACGAAAAGTAAAATCTTCCTTTATTTTGTCTTACTTCAATTCCTTTGAACCAAACACTTTACAATGAATATTCCCATGGGAATTCCTATAAAACTCCCTTGATACAAACAAGGACTTCCTTTAAAAAAAAGTCTACAATCAAGGGGCCCTGATAGGCTACATGCAGTTCTTCTCTATTTTGAACAGCTATATATATTCAAATTACTGAAATGAATATTGTGGAACAAAAGTGTACAAGATGCATATATTAAAAAAATTCAGATAACATAGCATCCAATGAACTTTTTGTTTAGCCTCTTCAGATAGTACAGTCCAGCCCCTACCACCCATAGTTTGTCATCACTTCTCCAATTGTAATTATTTTGAGATCCAAGTGGTACAATCACCATTTGAAATAGACAAACACAAACAAAGATAACCATATCATTGCATTGCTTGAAGAGGACTACTGAGATACTATATTGTCAAATTTAATTGAGGTCTATTGCGTAAAGAAAACTATTTTCCACCAATAATTCGAAGCAGGTGACATTCTCATTGATAGTGTCACTATTAGTTAATTAAGCTCTGAAAGCTTTGACCTTGCTAGATGAGCCTATTGACAATGTTGTCCAGGCTCTTTAACAAATGGGGGTATCATTTTCTTCAAATCCAGGTAGCCCTTTCATGTATACCTTTACCATTCACCATCAAACAATAAAACTGCTGGTCCCTAAAAAGTACACTAAAAGAAAAAAAAATAAACATGCCACTCCAGTATATGAATGAATAATATTATTATGCCCATATTTGTTTAAAAAAATGTTGCTCCCATAATTACACGTGGCAAGCCCCCATTGGGTAGGGTGACGTATGAAGGGAGGGAAGAAAAGTCAAAAGAAAAGCAGGGTGGAGAAATGGAAGCCACCGTGGGTGCCTTTCTGTGCACCCTCCAACAAGATGGCGCACTACACACGTTCCGTGTGTCCTTGTTCTACGTGGAGCCCACATGGAAATCCTGGGGTGGGGCCCACACGACAGGTACTAGCACTAGCAATAAAGGCAGGCAGGTCAAGGGGCAAGGCAACAATCTGAGGGTCAAATTCCGGACGATTTGTAATGTGTGATTACAACAGCTACGATGGTCGAAGACGTCATCTCCACCAGTAATGTCCCATAATAAGGCCCCCATTAGTTTTTAAAAAGTTTTTTCAAAAACATCCCATTGAATTTTTTGGACACTTAAATAAAGCATTAAATATAGATGAATAAAAAACTAATTGTACAGTTATGGTAGAAATCTTGAGACGAATCTTTTGAGCCTAATTAGCTCATGATTAGCCATAAGTGCTACAGTAATCAATATGTACTAATGACGGATTAATTAGACTCAAAAGATTCGTCTTGCGATTTCTAGGCTAGCCGTGAAATTCATTTTTTCATTCGTGTCCGAAAATCTCTTCTAACATCCGGTTAAACATTTGACGTAACACTTCTCCCAAAAATTTTCTCAATCTAAACACCACCTAAGTTTATTTTTCGTTTTTCCATGTCTAATGTTTGATCATTCGTCTTATTTTAAATATTTGTATAAGGGTCTCTTCGTTTCACAGGAATTTTAGGGTAAATGGTTCAATTCCTCTAGTTTTTCTGTAAAAATCCTTTGAAACGAAGAGACCCTAAAAACTTAAAAAAAATTAGTCATGCATAAAGTACTATTCATATTTTATCATCTATAACAATAAAAATATTAATCGTAAAAAAATTTCAAATAAGATAAAAAGTCAAAACATTGTATAAAAAAATAAAGTTATTATAGGACAGAGGACAGCGTCAACAAGGAAGGATCCATGCAGTTTCTTCCATCCTGTTACTCGTAATTTACTCCGGTACATGGTAGGGTGTACACAACCGTGCCAGGCTTTGTGTACCTTAAAGGTTTCGGTGAAACCACTGCGGTACCGGCCGTTGAGTAACGCAAAATCATACCAAATTTAACTTAAAAAATTAAGTTATTTTTAGAATTTTATTCGAATTTAGAAGTGGTATTACCGTTGTTGTCTACCGGATTACTATAAGTTATTTGGTAACGGTGTGGTTTTGGCTACCCTGATCTATGGTGGTGATGCTATGCTCTGGGCGGTCTTAACAAGTGATTGTGAAAAACAAATTATAATCATTTATACTCTTAAATAACTATAATAAATAAATGATCCTTCGATTCTCAAATCTCATAGATTTGTAATGCGCCTATCCGTACCGTTGCAACGTGCCAATTTCTTTCACACAGCAAATTCATTCATCTGGCCACACTGCAGCGATGGTGGTTGATTCTAGTAGCAACAAGATATCTTGTTGTCATGCTTTCCCATTTGGGATTTATTTATTTATTTATTACAATTTTGTAAGCTGCTGTGATGGCATATTCTAGCAGACATTATCATCTCCATCGTTTGATTTCCACCTTATAAACTGCTGTACAAATTTGAAATTTATAACTTAATTTTAGGTTATTTATTGCAGTTTAATTTTACATTTGCATTTAAATCACTAATGGTATTTCTATAAATATTTATCAGTTATTTTTTTATTTTGCATCAGCTATAGGCAAAACGACGAGGATGAATTAAAGAATTTTCACGATGAATTTACTAATACTCCTATGTGTTTTGTGAATCTAATATAACTAGTTCAACTAACAAATGACAAAGTACAAACCGATTCTGTGGGTTAATAAGCAGACTTTTTTTTATGAGGTTAATAAGCAGACTTGTGGAAGATAAAGAACAAGAGAAAAAAAAAGTGTTCAATCTTGGTGTACAATAAGAGAAAAGCGTAAAAAGACGGCAACCAAAAAAAACCAATCCATTCATGGAATTGAATGACTGAATGATTCCATACCACTGGAAAAGAGTAGAAAAAAGCAACGCAAAGGAAGCTTTTGTTTCTCCTTCTCAATTGCGTAGGAGTAGGCTGTGTGCTAATTCAATTTCACCAGTAGATTTTGGATTTCTATGAGCGCTCTTTTTAAGCTTCCAAATGCAAAAAAGTTGTATACAAAAGTTTCTCGTCGGACCTTATAAAAAGATTTTAGAACCTATTTAATTTAAATATAAAAATAACAGATTTGATTCTTAAGAACTAATTTCTACTCAAACCATTGGGTTGGTCGAAATGAGGTAAAAAAGACCAAGTAAGAAATACGTGGATTCATTCCTGTTCCTTCATTTTTTTTACCCATTCAACCCACCTGAAAAAATTCTATGAATAAATGTGTAGATTTATTCTTATTCATCACTTTTTTTCTATTTCTATGGCTTGAAATTTCTCCAAACCAAACAAATCTTACTTTGTTGGTTTGTCCCCCAAAAAACTTCAAATCTATCCACGAAGCCTATATTTTTAGCGATTATTGCATTAAAATTTTAGTAAACTATAGCCAAAGAGCATTGAGATTTAAAAAAAATAAAAAAATATCGACTTTTAAGAAAAGTAAAATGATAAAGTTTTTTAGCTTAGATAAGTACTAGTTAATATATTTACACCCTCAAAAAAGAGCAGCGCAGGAGTACAGCACGCCTCTCATTTTATATTATAAGATTTTATGGATTTGATTGAATTTATACATGTATCAAATATATATATATAGAGATTTGTTAGCATATATATTAATCTAGATAATATTGAAAAAAATTATACTTACAACCGAAGAAAATAGTACTCCCTCCTTACCTAAATGTTTGACACCGTTGACTTTTTTATACATGTTTGACTACTCGTCTTATTAAAAAATTTATATAATTATTAATTATTTTTATATTATTTTATTTATTGTTAAATATATTTTTATGCATATATATAGCTTCATATATGTAATAAAAAATTTAAATAAGATAAATTATCAAATATGTATAAAAAAAAAGTTAACGGCGTCTACAGGAAGTGCTGTAGTAACATTTTAGCGTGAGGTTGATTGGTTGGTGCGGGTGCCACTTTGCCGCTGTATCGCGGCGACATCACCTCCAGCACGCCACGCCGGACGCAACGCATCGATGCGTCGGGCGAGCGGTTGAGAGTGGCCGCGCCGCCCGCCGCCCGCGAAGCTTCCTCACACCTTCCTCCCTCTTCCTTCCCCGCATCACCACTTCCCTCTTTTCAACTCTCTCTCCTCGTCCTCGCCGTCGAGATGGACATGATGCAGTAGGAGCGAGTACAAGAAGAAGGAGCATTGCATTCGCACCGCCCGCGCATGCCGTTCCCACCTGCCCACCACCACCGCTAGCCCCCCCCCCCCCCCACTCTACTCTACTCTACTGTACCCGTCTTCTTCCCCGACTCCGGCGCTGCTCTCGCCTGTCCGTCTGGGAGGATTCCGCATTCGTTTCTTTTCGTGGTGGAGGACTCTGTCTGCGCGGCGGCGCGGGCGCGGGAGCGGGCGATTGATCTCGAGAGTCCGGCCCCCGCACGCGAGGGGCTCGCTCAGCTCCAGAAAGATCACGTCTTGGCCGAGGATTTCTCGGGGGGAGGGGATTTTTTTTTTGTTTGTTTGTTATAAGTAGCGGGGCAAAGGCGATCCCCGCGACGCAAAGATCGCGTCTTGGACCGGAATTCTTCCGCATTGTGGTGTGGTGAGGTGAGGTGAGGATGGGCGAGGCCGGCCAGGACGCGCCGCCGCGGCCGCCACCGGAGAAGGAGTTCCCGGCGTGGGCGCGGGGGGTCGAGGAGTGCGAGGCGCGGCTCGGGGTCTCCGCCGCGCGGGGGCTGTCCTCGCAGGAGGCGGCGGCGCGGCTGCGGGAGCACGGCGCCAACGAGCTCGCCGAGCACCCGGGCCCCACGCTGCTGCAGCTCGTCGCGCAGCAGTTCGACGACACGCTCGTCCGCATCCTCCTCGCCGCCGCCGCCGTCTCCTTTGCGCTCGCGCTCTCCTCCTCCGCCGGGGCCGTCACCCTCTCCGCCTTCGTCGAGCCGCTCGTCATCTTCCTCATCCTCGTCGTCAACGCCGCCGTCGGCGTCTGGCAGGAGACCAACGCCGAGAAGGCGCTCGAGGCGCTCCGCGAGATCCAGTCCGACCACGCCGCCGTCCTCCGCGACGGCGACTGGCTCCCCAGCCTCCCCGCGCGGGACCTTGTCCCGGGCGACATCGTCCAGCTCCGCGTCGGGGACAAGGTCCCCGCCGACATGCGCGTCCTCCGCCTCGTCACCTCCACGCTCCGCGTCGAGCAGGGCTCCCTCACCGGCGAGACGGCCTCCGTCAACAAGACCGCGCACGCCGTGCCCGCCGACGACGCCGACATCCAGGCCAAGGAGTGCATGGTCTTCGCCGGCACCACCGTCGTCAATGGCAGCGCCATCTGCCTCGTGGTGCACACCGGGATGGCCACGGAGATCGGCAAAATCCACGCGCAGATCCACGAGGCGTCGCAGGAGGACGACGACACCCCGCTCAAGAAGAAGCTCAACGAATTCGGCGAGGCGCTCACCAAAATCATCGGCCTCATTTGCGCCTTGGTGTGGCTGATCAATGTCAAGTACTTCCTGACGTTTGAGCTCGTTGGCTGGACGCCGACGAACATTCGCTTCTCGTTCGAGAAGTGCACGTACTACTTCGAGATCGCCGTGGCGCTCGCCGTGGCCGCCATACCAGAAGGCCTGCCTGCTGTGATCACCACGTGCCTTGCACTTGGGACAAGGAAGATGGCAGCCAAGAATGCTCTTGTCAGGAAGCTTCCAAGTGTGGAGACCTTGGGCTGCACCACCGTGATTTGCTCCGACAAGACCGGGACGCTGACGACGAACCAGATGTCCGTGGCGAAACTCGTGGCGATCGGTGATGGTTCAGGGAAAGTTAGGAGCTTCAAGGTGGATGGGACGACGTATGATCCCCGGGATGGTAGAATTCATGATTGGCCTGCTGGGAGGATGGATGCAAACCTTCAGACGATCGCAAAGGTTTCTGCTGTGTGCAATGATGCCAGTGTGGCACATTCTTCACATCAGTATACTGCAACTGGAATGCCGACTGAGGCAGCTCTAAAGGTGAGAATCAGTAAGCTGTATGCTATTCCTGTTTTGTTAAATGGTCCAGTTTCTGGAACCAACAATATGATGCATGGTTTGCTACTCCACTAGGTGCTTATTTTTCAATCATGATTTCAGTAGTGTAGGAACGTTACCTACTGAAAGTAATGTTCTGGCATGTGTGGGTTCAAATTCAGACAATGCTGCTGGATGTTTGGAAACATTCTGTTGCAAAACTCTGATATAACCGTTTTTTTTGTTGGTTTATCCTAGGTCCTAGTTGAGAAAATGGGAATACCTGAAGGAAAGAATGGATTGTCGTTGGATCCATCTGAAACATTAGGTAAGCAAGAGGTGCCTTTTGGGCTTAGCTTAGTATGGCCTATCACTTCCAACTACATGTTTCTTAATTAACATATGCATTTCCATAATCTTGTAATGAGTGGATATGAAATTGTTTGCTGACAGGCTGTTGCCAATGGTGGAGCAATGTTGCTAAAAGGATTGCTACTCTTGAGTTCGACCGTACAAGGAAATCAATGGGAGTCGTTGTTAAATCCAAATCAGGAAGCAATGCTCTACTTGTCAAGGTGTTAATTCTGTATTTGTTGCTATTTATGTATGGTCATCTCTTACTAAAACTGCTGGACATGTAGTGGTCACTGTATTTTTCATATGTTCCCGTGAGTGGCATTGTCATTAGTGTCTGATTTTGTGTTCTTAATACCAGGGAGCTGTTGAAAACTTGTTGGAGAGGAGTAGCCACATTCAGCTGCAGGATGGTTCAGTTGTCCCATTAGATGAGAAATCGAGGAAAGCTATTTTGGAAAGTCTCCATGAAATGTCAATTAAAGCTCTGCGCTGCCTCGGTTTCGCATACAAAGAGGATCTAGCGGAATTTGCAACTTACGATGGCGAAAACCACCCTGCTCACAAGCTTTTGCTGGATCCAGCCAATTATGCAGCAATTGAGACCAATCTGATATTCACTGGTCTTGTTGGCCTAAGGGTAAGATGATTATGCTTCTCATGTTTCCAACCATATGGAGATTCCATTCTTGGATCCACAAAATATGCATAGCCAGTGTGCCGTTACAGTTGTAATGGAATGAACTTCAAGGCATTGCGCCTTTGTGAAACTTAAATATAAGGCCTAAATAAGATTTATTCAACTAAGATATAAATTCTGTAGAGCTAGGATAAGCTAATCCAAGCAAGTCGAGTCATCAATGATATGAAGCCTACAGAAAGTGATTCTCTGGGGACCAGTATTTAAGATCAATGATCATCTTGTGTAATTTTGTTTTCTTGGCAACCTATTTTTCTTCTTACAATATTAACGTAATCTTTCTCATTGATGTTTCAAACATGACAGGATCCTCCAAGAGAAGAGGTCTTTGATGCTATTGAAGATTGCAGAGCTGCAGGCATCCGTGTTATGGTGATAACAGGAGACAACAAAGAAACTGCTGAAGCAATATGCCGTGAAATTGGCGTGTTTTCACATGATGAGGACATTACCATGAAGAGCCTTACAGGAAAGGAGTTCATGGCACTTGAGGACAAGAAGACACTGCTGCGAAGGAAAGGTGGCCTGCTGTTCTCTAGGGCAGAGCCTAGGCACAAACAAGAGATTGTGAGATTGCTGAAAGAAGATGGTGAAGTTGTTGCTATGACTGGAGATGGAGTTAATGACGCCCCTGCTCTAAAACTGGCTGACATTGGGGTAGCAATGGGAATTACAGGCACTGAGGTATTTACTTAATTTTCCACCGTAGGTTGTTTTCAACCAGAGTTTTCTTTCTTTAATTTCCTGTTCAGAAAAGTACAGGCCTTAGAATTTCTTGTCATTTCCCTTTCAGTCCTTTTTTTTTTGTTTGTTAGCTCTTGCACTTGTCTGTCAATACTTTCAGCTAATGTTCTAAACTTGCTTTGAATTTTTTAAATTAAACTAGATATTTTCATGTCTAAAGAGGACTGATGTCTGCACATAATTTTCTGTCCAGCTTATAACTTTGTATTTGTATCTGAATCATCATCTTTTTTTTTTAGGTTGCCAAAGAGGCCTCTGATATGGTACTAGCTGATGACAATTTTAGTACAATAGTTGCTGCAGTTGGTGAGGGAAGATCTATTTACAACAACATGAAAGCTTTCATCAGGTTTGTGATCTCACAGCCTGTTTTTGTTGCTGTTCTCACTGTTTCAGATACATCATTGCAGTGTTCTTTTCATAATCCACCTACATTTGCATCTCATAGTTGTAGTAAGTTATTATATTTTGTGTCTGTTCTGAGTATTCTCATTGTTTTTCTTCACTGCTACAGATACATGATCTCCTCAAACATTGGTGAAGTTGCGTCGATTTTCCTAACTTCTGCTTTGGGTATTCCTGAGGGGTTGATACCTGTTCAACTTCTATGGGTGAATCTCGTCACCGATGGTCCTCCTGCAACTGCATTAGGTTTCAATCCACCAGATAAAGACATCATGAAGAAACCGCCTAGAAAGAGTGATGACTCGCTGATTACTCCCTGGATTTTGTTCCGATACCTGGTAATGATCTTTCCATTCTTCTATCAGTTTGGACTTAGAACTCATTTTCTTGGCCTTACAGTTTGAGATGATTTCTCATGATCTATACCTTGCTCGCAGGTCATTGGCCTTTATGTGGGGATTGCCACCGTGGGCATCTTTGTCATATGGTACACCCATGGATCTTTCATGGGCATTGACCTCACTGGAGATGGTCACACCCTTGTCAGTTACTCTCAGCTCTCAAACTGGGGCCAGTGCTCTACCTGGAACAACTTCACGGTTGCGCCTTTCACTGCTGGCGCTAGGACTTTCACCTTCGACGATCCCTGCGAATACTTCCATGGTGGCAAAGTGAAGGCGACGACGCTCTCGCTGTCTGTCCTGGTGGCGATCGAGATGTTCAACTCGCTCAACGCCCTCTCTGAAGACACCAGCCTCCTCAGGATGCCTCCTTGGGTCAACCCATGGCTGCTCCTCGCCATGTCGGTGTCGTTCGGGCTTCACTTCTTGATCCTCTACGTGCCGTTCCTCGCTCAGGTGTTTGGCATCGTGCCGCTCAGCTTGAACGAGTGGCTGCTGGTGTTGCTTGTTGCATTGCCGGTGGTGCTGATCGACGAGGTTCTCAAGTTTGTGGGCAGATGTACAAGCTCATCAGGCCCCAAGAGGCGATCAAAGAAGCAGAAGGGGGAGTAAAAATTCTAACAGTGATTCAGACTCATCAGTAACAAAAAGAAAACCAATCAATTTGTTGTGATCATGGTAACAATGATCACCAAATGATGTTTATTCAATAGAAATATGTCCAATATACAAGAAAGTTCCGGAGAAATTTCTCAAAACAGATCATCACTCTTTGGGAAGATGATTATCTTTGCTGTTCTTTTATTCCTTGTCCTATATACAGCAAACCAGCAGGCAGCAGCCTTGTTCTGTTGGTAACATTTTGCTTCTGTGAATTATTATATATAGATCAAATACGTAGAATCAGTTATTACCTCCCAAGTTCCAGATTTGACCATAAATGTCTGCTTACTGTTATTATTATGCTTCTGAGATAGCTCTGGCTGCCCAATGCTCGTGAATTAATTCCCTATGGCGAATTTCTTTCCATAATCTAAATGTGTATTACCATTTTATTAGGTATTTAGGTGTGCATTATCACAGTATCTATCAAGGTTTTGATCAAACCAGATTACCCAAAGAAAGAATAGGAGTAAATTGCACTGTACCATCTTTTATTATCTAATTTTCACTCTGGAGCACCCTTAAACCTATCACCGGCTAATTTTGTCATTGTTTTGGTTTGAAATGCCCAAACTGTAACCTCCAAAGTGAAAATATAGATTGATGGTGGTTCAATTTACCTTTGTCCAAAGTGAAATATAGATTTTGGGGGGATCCAAAGAGAAACTTGGTAATAAATGGTGACCCAAATTGCAATTTTTAACAAAAAAAAAAAAAACGAAGCCCAAGCGATTATGCTGTCTACTCTTGGACCAACTTGGGCCTTAATATAATTTGGATCTTGGGCCAAAGGAAACGAATACTATCTTTGTTTATAATATAAGATTATAATATAAGATGATTGACTTTTTTTAATAACGTTTGATCATTCATCTTATTCAAAAATTTAGTATAAATATAAAAAATTGATAAGTCGTGTTTAAAATTTTTTTGATGATAAAGTAAGTCACAAGCAAAATAAATGATATTTTTATAATTTTTTGAATAAGACAAATGGTTAAACATTATAAGAAAAAAGTCAAATATTTTATATTATAAAATGGAGGGAGTAATTTACTTGAACTAAAACAAAATATGCAAACTATTACCGGCGGCTCGCCTACCCATCCCAAATCGATGGGCCTTTTGTATACTAACATTAAGGGCAACCAATTAGAAGATGTACTGTAAGAGCCATGTTAATAGTTAGAACCAATTATTGGCTCTAAATATTATCACATCATCTATAACCAAATTAATATAGTTCACTCATACAATAATCTACTATAGAAACATGTTAAAACATACTCTCGCCCACCCCATTATCTCATTGAGATCCTAGAAGAATGTTGCAGCTGACTAATATATGTACCCTAATTCTTTTCTATCTCATGTTATCTCTTCTCCAGCTAACTGTTGTACATGTTCTAAGTTGAAAAGTGGGAGTGGAGGAACACAATTGGCATGGATTGAAGCTTTCGATTTGTTGTGAGTCAGGTCGCTGTGGAAACTGACTACAAGCAACTATTCCAAGAACTCAAGGATGATGAATTATCTATACTCCATATTTTGGTTTTTGCTTATACTTATAGGTCAAAATTTAAATTTTGAGTTGATGTTTATTTTTTTAGTCTTGACTTTTAGATCATTGTGAGCATGTATATTAAAGTTTTATTCGTAATTATTTTTAGTTTGCAAATATGCTGACGTTTGTCTTTTTTCCTTTAAAAAGCTAAAAAGATGACACCCCCTACAATGTATTAATCCTATTGTTATTCGATGACTCCTTGTGCTTTCGGCTTAATGCAACTAGTGTGCTGTACTGCCCTAGAGCTCGTGATAATACTATGCATGAACTAGCAAGGTTTGTCGCTTCTTTAAGATCCTCCTCTTCACCGGTTGTTTGCTCATGGCAATTTCATCAGCTTATTAGGGTGCTTGTTTATAGCTTTTTTATATAAAAAAATCAAATGCATATTTACGAACGTAAAATAAGTTGTAAATAGAACTTATATATATATTCTTAGCAGTCTAAAAATCAATTCTAAAAGATGTACTATGATGAAAAACTCAAAATCAATTCTAAGTTTAATATTGAATATTTAAATTTTGGCTTATAAACAGAAATGTAAAGATGAGGATGCATGTAATCCTGTGAGCAACAATTTGGGGTCCGTCCCTTTGATCCAACGAATGATAGATTATCGTGGGTATGCTTATGAACCTTTAAATACAATATTTCTTTTGCAATAAGTTGTTATTATTGATCAACACTTGGTATACTTTTTGAAACCAACCTCTAGTAAGTAATTCATTCATTGTGTCCTCAAACGAAAGCCATAAACCAATTGCATTCATTATTCATCAAAACTTACTCCATTCGTTCTGAAATATAAGTATTTCTCGAAATGCACCTGGATAAGATCAAATATAGTATTTATTAGAGTAATAAAAGTTCCTTTTCTTAAAAGGGACAATTTCGTTCTTACCCATGTTTTAGATTCTAATACTGATTTTACCTCTCTTTTTTAGAGTTTTCGTTTTTACCCCTGTTTTTTAACTGAACCAATAGTCTGCCCCTCTTTTACATGGTGGGACCTAACGGTGTTAACTTGAAGGTTAAAGGTACTCTTTTACCCTTTCTCAAAAATTTTATATTTAGCCATGTTTTTCTGTCATTTGTTTTTTTGCCCTATTGTTGTATATATATATATTGTTGTGATTCACAATGAAGGGCAAAAAAATAAGCGACAAAAATACAAGGCTAAAAATGAAATTCTCGAGAAAGGGTAAAAGAGTACTTTTAACCCTTAAGTTAACACCGTTAGGTCTCTTCATCCCAAAGAGGGACAGACTTTTGGTTCATTTAAAAAAATAGGAGTAAAAATAAAATCCTAAAAGAAAGAGGTAAAATCAGTATTAGAATTCAAATTAACAGGGACAACAATAAAATTACCCCTTTAAAAAATGTGGTTCTTCATGAAAAAAAAAAGAAAAGGAAAACGTGAGCAATTACACCCTTTTGGGAGCAAGGAGAGCCATGAGTGATCATCAACATGATAGTAGGCCGTAGGCCACGAATGACATTAGAAAAGAGTGCACTGTGAATTATGTGAGCCTATGTGGTTAGCTCTATACAGGACATGTCAAATCAGAAAATCTCCAACCTTGTACTTCTACGAGGAATACTAGTACTACTACAGTATTATACTGGAGGGACATCCATACTGGAGTACCAAACAAAATATTTCTTTTTAACTAAAAGCATGAAATTATTAGTCCCCCATTTTGAGTGGGTGGAATCACTATTCATGTGGGTTTCATACCTTTTTTTCAGGGCCATTTGTACATAGAGTATCACTTGTCTTCGCCTAAGCCCCAAGGGGACGATTGTTTGGCTGTCCAGAGAAAATAGCCAAACTATATATTTGTAAATAAAAAATAATTTGTGAATAAAACTGTGTATACATGTTTTTAGCTATCTAAAAACAAAGCTAGAAAATAAATTTCAATAAAAAACCCAAAATTAACTCTAAATTTAAGATTCAAAATTTAAATTTTAGCTTACAGGCATAAACAGGAGCGAAAATGCAAGGGAGGGTGTTATCACTGTTATATCTGAGCTGTTTACATAACTCCACAGCTTGCTATACACACAACACTTCAGTAGCACAGGTCATATGAAAGAGAACAAATCAGTTGTTATCTCGATATAAATTAATTAGAACATGAGCTTGATTTCGAATCCTCGTCGAATCTAAGGCAAAGTGGGCAAATCATTATGTTACTTAGGTGCTACAACATTCTTCTCTTTTGCTTGCTAGCTTGAAATGAAAAGAGGCCACGGACCAGGGAGGAAAAGGTGTTTAGGAGATACTAGTATCTTGTTTAATTAGTTCCTAAGTTGCAGGTCACAGGCTGATTAAAAAATACAGTTAATTAAAGTACTGTGTATATATTATTTTGCCTTGTCATTGATCCCGAATCCTGGTTAGAATCTCAATCTTATGGGCTCAAGTATTATCAAACTTAAGCTACGTTTGCCAAGCTTTTCCCACAAGAATTAAACAAAAAGGTTATTTTGCATCTCTTGCCGTTATATCTTGAAGACATGGCAGTAAGCTTGTAAATCAACATTTAAATTAACATGGGAAAACTGCTTTACGTAAGCTTGTAAATTAACATTTAAAATTTTAACCTTAGATTTGTGTTTTTTTCCTCATAATTTATTTTTCAACCTTAGTTTTTATATCACTAAGGACACGTATATAAAAATTTTATTCATAAATTATTTTTTATTTACAAATATGTTATTTAGCTTTTTCTCTGAATAAACCAAACAATCACCACCTTTGTTGCAGTTTCTTTGGATGACCTTTATTGGCTTAGGTTAGGAAAAAACTAAACAACATACCTACAAATGAATATAAGTAATTTTTTATTTACATGTTGTTAGCGATCCAAAATAAATCACAAAAAATAAACCACAAATGAAAAACCCCAAAACAAGAAAAAATAAAATTAAAAATTAAAATTTTAGCTTATAAACGTAGGCTTAAACGAACATACGGCGTGCATGAATTTCAGTTGAATTCTCTCGCCATAGAGGGCGATGTACAGACGTAAACACACAACAAACAACAAAGCCATTCACATAGGAGGTGAACACATTGCTACAATGCTCGAAATATATAGTTTGCTGGGTTTGTTGCCACTTTCAAACTAAGATTCTTAGTTTGTTACCACTTTCAAAATAAGACATCCATCTTTTCACTTATGCTGATGCTAATTACCTAAAATTTAAAATTTAGAACTTATATTTGAAGTTTATTTTAGGTTTTTTCACCATAGTTTGTTTATTTATCTTTACTTTTAGATTTTAGATCACTGAAAACATATATAATTTTTTTATCCATAAATTATATTTAATCATTAATAATCCTTTTTGTTTATGCTTATAAAAAGTAAAAAGATAAGGCTATTACTAAATTTTGGTAGGACAATAAACTAAACTCCCTTCTACCATTGCTCTCTTCAAAATCTTTTAACAAAATCTAGTAGCGGCATCAAATCAAGTATAGCTAATCGTATCAAAATTTTATAATGATAAAATGCGCCAATTTTTTATAATATTGATTTTGGGTGATAAAGTGAACAAGTCACAATCAAGCATCAAACCATAACCAAACTTGACTTGTTTGGAGAGTTTCTAATAGCTGCGGCTTCTTACCAAGAATATCGAGCTACCAGAAACTCCTTTAAACAACATGCAAATTCTGAGAATATGTGGTTTTACAATCTAGAAAATAAACCTAAAAGCATAAGATAGAAAAATCAGGTTTTAACGGCTGACTTTTTACCCGTTGGTTCTTGTAATCTTAGAACACATTGGACCACCAAGAAAAACCATACGAATTATGTACAATTTGTTCCCGATAGGAAATAATCCTACGGAACCTTTGAATGAAGGATTGGTTTCTATCGATTCCTTTGAAATTCCTACTGAATGAGCTATTCTAGAGGGATTTGGGAGGAAAATAAACCTGAGGTCTCACCTCACGTTTTTTATGTGACCAATTAAACAACAAAAGTTTTCCTATGTGTTTAAAATCATTTGCAAATTCAATGTACATTGCATTTCATTGTTATGTTTTTTCTACTTCTAAGAGCAAGTTTAATAGTATAGCCAACTAATAGCTCCAAATCATCTATAGTCAATCTAATAATCAATTTATACAATAGGTACCTGCAAAGCATATACTATTTTGTCCCACCTGTCATCGCACTGTGTCTTAGAGTCTGTGTTGTAGCTGACTATAAATTTATAACCCACTGCTCTTATCTCTTCTCTTTTATCTCTTTAAAATATATTTATAACTGGCTTATAGTCTACTATTATAAAGCTCTTAAAGAGACCCTTAAACTAACGACATGTTTAGTTTTCAAAATTTTCTCCTAAAAACATCACATCGAATCTTTAAACATCTAAATAGAGTATTATATATAAATGAAACAAAAAACTAATTGCACAGTTATGGGAGAAATCATGAGACGAATCTTTTGAGCCTAATTAGTCAATGATTAGCCATAAGCGCTACCATAACCTACATGTGCTAATGATGAATTAATTAGGTTCAAAATATTTTTCTCGCGGTTTTTAAGCGAGCCGTGAAATTAAACGTTTGATGTGACTTAAAAAATTGCTTTTCGAACTAAACACGCCGTAAGCACGAGACTCTACTGCGAATAAGAAATGATCTTAGCATAGCATGTGGGAGTGAGGCATGAGCTACACAACCAACTTCACAGTGCACACATACCTAGGGTCCCATTGGGTTAAGAGCTGAGCTCCCTCACTGTTCAAAGTTAGAGCCCTTCTCCTCCCTTTCGGACCAAGGCCAAAGCCTGGTCAAACCAGCTACAATTGCTCACCTGTGACTGAATCAATGCCCATCACCTGCTCCTCCTCTCTCTCTCCCCCTCTAATTACCACCATTTAAGTACAGTAAACCACTGTAAGAGCATATATAGCTGTAAGTATATTTTAAAGAGATAATATGAAAGAAAGAAGAGAGGTGAATTACTAATTTGTAGCTAGCTGCACACGGGCTTTAAGACAAAATATGGGTATGATATGTGAGACTATGTATTACTATTTGGTAGATACCTATTGTATAAATTGACTATTAGATTGACTATAAATAAATTGAAGCGTAAAATTGCTCTAACAAAAACAACTGTGCTAGCTCCTACACTGGGGTAGATAGAGAGGAAAAAGCATATGATTAGTTTCTCTGTCCAGCATTTTGTATGGTGATTAAAAGAAGGGAAATGCTGAGCCTATCAATGATGCTTGGCTTGGTTGGTGCGTTGGTAGGCTTTGGAAAAGAGAAGCTTATTCTTTTAATTATTTCTTGAGAGGAAAAGAGAGAGATTATTACAGTGCCCAATGGGGTTTGGTGTGAGTGTTACTGCTGGTCAGTTACTGCTACAGCTACAGCCACTGAAGTCTTTTGACTGCTTTTATGTCCAGCTTTGCTGGCTGCTCCTGCCTCTACTCTCTCGTCCCAAAATAATAAATTGACTTTTCAGTTTTTAAATATAATGTTTAACTTTTTATTTTATTTAAAAAAATTTTATAATTAATAATTTTATTTTTATCAGATAATGAAACATGAACAGTCTTTTATATGTAACTAAGTTTTTTAAATTTTTTTAATTTTTTTAAAATAAGACAGAAGGTCAAACTGTCCGATAAAAAGAGTACACACTACTCCTTCTCCTTTCTTTTCTTTGTCTTTGGAGCAATTTTTTTTGGGGGTTGCAGAACGGAACGGAAACCAAACCTGCGTTGAATTGAATGGCGACGTTCCAAGGCATTGCCTTGTGGCAGCATTGTACAGAGCAGAACGGATATGACTTTTCAGCTGGAACATTTTACTCCCTTCCTTCCCCTGCTTCCTGCATGCATGAAGCAAAAGATTCTGAAATCTGCACAAGCAAGTTACTGTACGTTGGTTCAAATCAGAGAATTTCACTCCATACGTACAGCAAGCCGACAAACGGTGAATATAATAAGGGGTGTTTAGATTTCAAAAGTTTTTAAAAGGAGGTTGGACGTTTGAAAGGATTTTTTGGATTAATGAAAAAACGAATTTTATGACCGCGAGATAAATCTTTTGAGCCTAATTAATTCGTTATTAGCACAGAAAAGTTACTATAGCACTTATAAGTAATCATGCACTAATTAGACTCAAAAGATTTGTCTCACAATTTTTTTCCTAACTATGCATTTGTTTCATTATGTTTAATACTTTATTTACGTGTTTAAAAATTTGATGTGATTTTTTTAAAAAAAATTTAGGAACTGAACGGGACCTAAATGAATTGGCTGGATATCTGGGTCATCTTTTGGCTTCTCTGTGTAAAAAAACAGAGAATTACATAATATATTTTTATGAAATAATTTGTAAATAAAATTTTTAAGAGTAAGGCTGCGTTCGAAACAAAGATGATTAGCAACACGAAAAACAATAAACGTAATTAGTATATTATTAATTAAGTATTACTTATTAGAACTTTGAAACATAGATTTATTTGATCTTTAAAATAATTTTTATATAAAAAGTTTTCACACGAAATACATCATCTAAAACAATTTTTATATAAAAAGTTTTCATACGAAATATATCATATAGTAGTTTAAAAATGGTGGTAAAGAAATCAAAGAGAAGTTCATCTCGACAGGCGAAACGAACGCAGCCTAAAAATAACAGAAAAACTCACAGGCAAACAAACAAATAAATAGGTACATAGATAAATAAATAAAGGGAGAAAAAAAGCACCTCACAAAACCCTACAAGTATAAAGCATTCTCAGTGGTCTCTTCTCGCTTGTGTCCGGATATCCAATCCTCCACCACCAAAGGTGGCAGCAATGGCGAGGGCCCCCACAATGGTGATCCAGGAAGACTACATCGACATGGACCTCACCCCGACCACCACGCCGCTGCCCCCCTCCTCCCCACGCCTCCGGGAGTTCGAGTTCCACAGCTCCGCCGCCGGCAGCAAGGCCTTCGCGTCGCCGGCCGACGAGCTGTTCTACAAGGGCAACCTCCTCCCCCTCCACCTTCCGCCGCGGCTGCAGCTCGTGCAGAAGCTGCTCCAGGAGCAGCAGGTGCAGGTGCAGGGGATCAAGAAGGCGTCCTCCATTGCTGCTGCAGAGGTGGAAGACGACGACATTGTTGACATGAGCAAGGTCTGCGCCAAGAAGTATTCGTGGTCCAAGAGGTTGAAGATGATGAAGAGGTGGACGTCGAGGGACTACATCAAGTCCCTCTTCTTGGCCGCCGCCAAGCCGAGCGACATCGGCGTCGTCGCCGGCAATGGCGGCGGGAGCGTGATGGATCCAGCTGAAGAGCTCTGCGGCCACCGCAAGTCCTTCTCCGGCATCATCCGGCGGGTGCGGCTGGTGGCGACGAAGGCTGCGTCGGCGCCGGCGACCCCGCCGCTGTGCTCGACCTCCTCGTCGTCCTCGTCCACGCCGTCCTGCGGCAACGCGAGCGGGTTCCTGGCCAGGCCTGGGGCGGCATCGGCGGCGCTGAAGCGGAGCAGCAGCGCCGGGTCGGAGGAAGGCGCCATCCAGGGCGCCATTGCGCACTGCAAGAGGTCGCAGCACCAGCACCAGCACCTGCAGCTGCAGCAGAGGAGGAGCGTCAGCGACGTGGTGTTCTACTCGGTGACCAACACGCCCAGGGTGTCCTCCGTCGCCGCCGGCGAGGCCGCCCAGGAGAGGCAGGAGATGTGCAGGGGATGATGATTCTCTTCTTGATTTGACGTCATGACTCATGATGTTGACAAGAACAGGGGAAAAAAGATCATATTTTTTGTTTCGTTTCTGCTTCTGTTTTGGCTGTTGGGAGTGCCTGTGAAGATGAGCAAATGTGTTGTGAATGAATTGCTGTGAGGATTCATGGACTCTTTTTCTTCTTTCATTTCCCCCTGCTTCTTGATTTCCTTTTCCTCATGTGTCTAGGTGGACAAAATGATTTCTTTAGGATTTTAGCTGTATGAATATGAATCTCTGTTCATTTGTTTCCATCCTGAATCTGTTCTAAACTTCTGATGCATTCATCCCCCCATCCCAATTTCTTCCTTCTTGGCTTGTGGTTTGCAGAGTGTTCAGAAGCACTGCATTGCATTGCCTTGCTTACAAAGGTGATGGTAGTAGTACTGTTGTGGGGTTGGGTACTGTACTGATAAATGGTGCAAGGGTGGCACTGACTTGGTGGCAGATTTGATTCCTCTCTCAAAGTACACTCGGCTACTTGACCATGCCTCATGTTGTTCATGGAGGAGTACCACTACCAATCAATCTTTGGCCATAAATTGCATCATGTATTACACCTTCACCTACCTCACAGCTCTTGTAGTTGTAGTAGTTGTTGTTGCACAAGGCACGCGAAGCCAAAGTCCAGGCTCCCAAATTAATAAGCAGGCATATCTTTGTGACTTTTGTCAGCTTCCACGGCACGCTGCTGCAACTCACTCTTCCGTGGCTTCAAAACAAAGGTTTTGTACTAGCTTCAGAAACAAAACAAATACAAAGAGACAAAAGTTATTTTCTACTACTGAAAAACGAAAATGAAAATGCATGCTTGCTTGCTTTTGGTTGAGCTCGCTCACTCATGGCCGGGGGATGCTTTTGAGGAATCAAGCTAGAGGAGATTACGGGTCCCATGTATCTGCAGACATCGAGATGGAAGCAAACAAAGCAGTTGATGAGCAAACAAAATCAAGAACAAGCTAGGTACTCCATTGCTGTCGATTACGGATTGGCATCGTACAAAAAGGCCAGATTACTCAAAACCATCATTTCAAACATTTGTATATAATACTGTCCTACCAAGATGGGTGAGATTTGCTGTTAACTTTTGAATGGGTAGATTAGCATCTGAAACAGTTGCATTGCAACTTGCAAGGAGGAGTAGCAAACGCAATAGTACCATTGGTCACTGACACACAAACACACAACACAGTAGGGTGACCAAAAGGGGAGCAGCTTTGGGGTTGTGATTGCCAGTTCCCAGTTCTCCCACCACCACGGCTTGTCCAGCTTCTGATTGGGATGGGTCATGCAACAAACACAACAGAGTGAAAGCAGTCCACAGAGAGAAGAGAACATAACACAATAGAGATTCCACACTTTCACCATCCATGTGTCTGAATGACTGTCAAAGTTACAGTACAGTTTTAATACTAACAGCACCTTGGATTGAGCAAACCATTTGGCTGTAAAACCAGCTCTCAGGATACAGCCAAAGAATCTTCTCAGATGAGAGAGAAAAAAAGAGACTATAGTCTGTTTGGATCCAGAGTCCCTTGGTACATGGAATGTTTAGACGTTAATAAGGAGTATTAAATATAGACCGATAATAAAATTAATTGCATAAATAAAGACTATTTCATTAAATAAATTTTTTAAGCCTAATTAGTTTATGATTAGCAAATATTTATTGTAGCATCACATTCGCTATTTATGGACTGATTAGGCTCAATAGATTTGTTCCGCGAAATAGTCTAGAGTATGAAACAAATTTTATTAATAGTCTATATTTAATACTTCTAACTAGTGCCCAAAGCGCTCGAAGTGATACGAACTTAAAAAAAGTTGGACAGAAACAAACATGGTCTAAAGGTGTCCATGGCAAAAGTTTTTACCTTTCTGTTGCTCAAGAGGAGAGAAAAAACAGAAAAAGTTCCAAGGAGAGAGATTTCCAATCGCAACAACCAACTGGAAAAGTGTCAAGAGCTTCATATGATGACAGCACTCACCAGTGCTTTGGTTCGTGCGCGTCCTTAACGAATAGTTGTCGTGTTCTCGGATGGAAATTAGGATTAGTCCACAGATCAAACGTTGTGGAAAACCAGAGCCATCAAGTGGCACAGATGAAGCAGAAGAGCAATGGAATTACTGTTAGGCTGTTAGCATCTGGTAACTTGGCAGCAGTAGCCAGAAGGGTCATATATAGTTTGACTGACAGGTCAAAGCCATGAAAATAATATATACCATAGACGACTGAACAAATCGACCAAGATATGATAATTTATGTTGATGGTAGTAAAATGCAACTGCAACGCAGGACAGGCTTCAATGCTTCATGCAATAACTTATGTGATGATAAGATCAACATTATAATGGACAAATGCTTGTTCCTACTAATACAAGACAAGAAATCTGACAAATAGCAGTAGTAGGATTTATACCTGTAGACAGGAGGCACCGACTTTTATCACCTTGTTTTGCTCAATCGATCCAAACTGAAATATAGGATCCAAACTGAAAAATGTAATTTAATACAGCTATACTGTATAGAGCAGGTACAATAGCGAGCTATAAGCATATTTTAAAGAGATAAGAGGGGAGAGAGAAGAGAGGTGGGCTACTAATTTATAGCCAGCTGCACACGGACTCCAAGACAAAATATATGTATAACATGTGGGACCATATATTGATATTTTGTAGGTAACTATTGTATAAATTGACTATTAGATTAACTATAGATAAATTGAAGCTAATAGTTGGCTATACTATTGAACTTGCTCTAATAGGGCAGCTAAATTGACATGCCAGAACCACACCTTGGCCAATCCTTGAGAAGTACTACCGATTGTTCCCACCGGAAACATTTGCTGATTCCTGACTCCTGCGATGGCAATGCTGTGCAAACGCCAAAAATTGCATTCAGGCATTCATCCACCGACCATACGTCATATGCAGTGTTTCACAATTGAAAGATATTTCCTCAGTTCCAATATAAGTATTTCTAGGACTAAATTACCATAATATAAATATTTACGTATTGATTGCCATAATTTCAATTATTTAATAATTTCAAAGCCAATTAAATGTTTAGAAAGGAAATCTATGTAATTTAAAATTCAAAAATTGATCACTAAAGTGACTACAGAAGAATCTTTTAACATCTCCTTAGCATAAGCTAAAGGACCTAGAAATGATTATATTTTGGAAAAGAATGAGTATACGATGGCAACAATTCAAATACTTTGGTTTATCCACCTGAGCACCAGAAGAAGTCACTGCAACAGATAAAATCATGACTCTAAAGACTAGTTTCACTATCACTTTGCTTGTCAACAGATAAATGAACTAAGCAAAGAATCAGATGCATCTGTTTATGATGTCTGCTACTTTCCTGCACCGTGGAGCTAATCTACTGATAAAGAAACCTAGATATACTAAACATGCTATACTTTTCGCTCCTCAGTATGTGTTTGTTCATAGCAACCCAAGAGACGCGCATATGGAGACAAATATGTTCCAGAAGTCAGAAGCTAAATACAATAGCCAGAGTCGAGCACAGTATGTCAGGGACCCTTCAACTAGGCTGCAATGCTAAAACAAGCTCGACAACTTTTCAGAGAACCACTCTCTAGTTTCTTAACAAACAAAATTGATAGAGCATCATCGTTAATAACAAACATTGTAGTAGAATGAGTTTAGTTATCATCCTATTTCATGGTCAAGTACGATGTCAAGTGCGATCATTTCTCAGAAGTTTCCCAACATGGTCTTCATTGATGTCCAGTGCATCAGTTACACCGTACTAACCAAAAATCCTGCAAATGTATTAAGCAGCAGATAACAAATTACATATTACCATGTTCCAGTTCTCCATACAAACTCTCTATATTCTGAACCTAAAATGAACATTGTTTCTTATGGTTTGTTTTCTTGAATGCTTAAATTCTGAAGTAATTCCTTGAATGGCCTCATCTATTGAAGACAAATAGAACACTAAATATCAAAAGAAAATGTTACAGTTTAAGGTGTCTGTCTCAATGGCACATGGAAATGGGAGTCTTCTCTAGAAAACGAATAATAACTTACAAGGGATAACTTGCATATACTAGCATAGTACCCAAAACCAAAAGTAAACTAACTCTGCAGGAACAATGAAGCGTACAAGTACACTCAATGCTCATGACGGTTGAGAAATATGCCTTAGCCTGATGACAATCTGCATAAGGTAATTTAAAAGGCAAAATGTAAATATCACAAACTGAAGGAACCATTTTAAACTACAGTTGCATGTTACCTTTGTTTTGTCATTAACGCCAATATAGTCACTTAGCTTCTTGCCGATGGCCAGCTCTTTTCCAGCCCACCAAAGTTGTACATTTCCATGCTTGTCGTCTGGACATTGCTTACAAGAAAGAGTTAAAAGTAAGCAGATGATATCCCATGTTACGACAAGAGATAGATAACTTCAGAGTCGGAACTACACATATGAAGGTTGATACAGATCATAAATAATGATATAATTACAGAAGACGGAAATGGCCCGTCTAGTGGGCTACCTGTATTTTTTTTTCCTTGAGGATACTGCATCCACACTTGTTTCATTTGGGAAATCACACCTTCCTTATCTAAATTCATGTATTACCTGATGATTTTTGTTGCAAGAGCAATGCCTCCGGAGACTCTTGTAGAGCGGCAACAGCTGCCTTTTCAATGTTCTTGATATGTTCTCTTAGAGCACGAGGGGACAAGAATTTGTTGTGCCGCACTTGCTCCTGGAATAAAATTCAGGCGGAAAGGGGCTATCATTTCAAGTTGAAAACTGTAATGTTGATTGCAAGTTTGCCACTGGCATACATTTGGTTACAAAATTTAGTTCAATCAATGATGAAGAGAACGAAAATGGCTGAGGCTAACATCCCTTTCACAAACAGTAACTGCATAATGGTACTCTGGTACAATATAACCCTACCACATTCTATTAGTCATAAAAAATGCTACGCATACAATCTTTTCTTTCAATTTTGGTACGATCAAACGTAACTGCATAGTGGTAGCACAGTAGCAATCCTGTATCCATTACCATTTGGGCAGAGTGGAGCTCAATTTTAAGGCTATTGTACTCAATCAATCGTAGCAACTAGGGAATCCTGATATGGAGAATTCGGGCAGCGACAGTACAAGAGTAACATCCAAATCCTATTATATGAGCAACACCTGAATCGAAGTGAGAATCTGACCTTGGAGGCGTAGGATTCAGCCTCCGCCACCGCCCTCTCCAGCTCACCCGCCGCCGTGCGCCCCTCCACCACTGCAAACAACACACGAACCGCAGAACGCGTCAGTTCGTTCACTCCGATGGCGCCCGAGGTAGGCTGCGGGGCAAGCTCCGACCTCGGAGGCAGCGGCAGAGGGAGAGCAGGTGGGCCTGGAGCGCCGCGACGCCGGCGAGCGCGGCCGCCACGTCCTCGACGGGGGAGGAGGCGGCGCACTCGTGGAGGAACTCTCCCGCCTCTTCCTCCCCCACCTCCGCCGGCGGCGACGACGACGAGGAGGAGGATGCCCGCATGACGTGCAGCACCACCATCGTATCGCGCGTGCGGTTGCTCGCCGGCGGCCGGGCCCCCCCGCGACGACGCTTCTTCCTCCTTCCGCCGCGCGAGCACGACGGACTTTCTCCCACGTGAAGGCGAATGTGTTGGCCCAAAAGGCCTCTATTCGTGGGCCGGCGCCTAGGCTTTCGGCGTACGTGCGGCCCATAAAAGTTGCGCCGGAACGTCGTTGTGGCCTACTCTGATTTGCTGTGGAGGCCCACAAAACCAATGGGCCATTTCCATTCGAGAGTCTACTGAATTGCATCGTCCAAAGATGGATTCGATCAGCTGGCTGCGCATGGGTCGGTCTCGACGAGAGAACTGGCAGAAATTCTTGTGAGCATGCTCCAGTTAAGTATGGTGAGCTACAGCTACTTATAACTTTCTCAATATTTATATTTTGTGGTTCAGAAGCATCAAGATCCGTTGTAGTCTAGCTGGTTAGGATACTCGGCTCTCACCCGAGAGACCCGGGTTCGAGTCCCGGCAACGGAAGTTTTTTTTGTTGCGGCCCCCATTTTTTTCACACGTAAACAAACTTCATTTGTTTGTAAACTCTGACCTATCAAGCAGTATGTATGCTACTATCAAGTGATTCTGTATCACTCCACTTGCCAGGAACGGAACGGATAGATGAATTCAACGAAAATACAATTTATCATTTCACGATTCAGAACCCCTATGTCATAAACACATAGATCAATTATTATATTTAAGAGTAAGAAATTATCGAGGTGGTGTTTAGGAAACAGAGACTTTTTTCTAAGTCTCTGTCACATCGGATGTTTGGACATTAATTTGAGGTATTAAATATAGACTAATACAAAAAACTCATTCTATAAACTTGGACTAATTCACGAGACGAATCTATTGAGCCTAATTAATCCATGATTAATTTATGTGTATTCACTAATCATGGATTAATTAGGCTCAATAGATTCGTCTCGTGGATTAGCTCTCATTTATGAAATTAGTTTTTTTTTATTAATCTATGTTTAATACTTCAAATTAGTGTCCAAACATCTGATGTGACATATGCTAAAAAATTTTAGCCCCATCTAAACGTCCCCTAAATATCCGGGAGAAAATTGCAGCAACTTGTGGGGGTAGGTAACAAAATGTCAGTCACCCTGTACTCATAGTTGAGCATGGGCAGCCAGCTGCCTTATCGAGGAAGCAAAACAAAATTAGACGAGCAATTGCCTTTTTAAGTAAAACTCCTCAAATAAAACATCAGCAGTCAGCAAAGATGAGAGTTTCATCTTGCTTGCATAATTGCATGTTTCATGTGTGAGAGGCAGGTGGTCATTTTTCTAGATTTTCAGGGGAAAAAAAATGCCGAACAACATGTTTACAAATAAAAAAAAAGTCTATAAGTAAAATTATTATATGCATTTTACAAAGGTTGCAAATAAACTACGATAGAAGAAACTAAAATCTACTCTAAGTTTAAAATTAAAAATTTAAATATTTGTGTAAACGTAAATATAGGGCTACAAGCGAAACAGCTGCTTGTCGCAAAGTGTCAAGACTGTCAGCGACATATTTCGGTTTTCGTGGTGCACTAACAAGCGGCGTCTAACAAGGTCCTAGTAGTGTATATTAGGATGCTAATTTCAATGGTTTTTCGACACACGCTACTTTGCTTTAGCCCCAAAATTTCTATTGTCTTTTGCTACGTATTTTCTGCACGCGTCACTCTTCCCCCCCCCCCCCCCCCCCCCCCCCCCCCCCTTTTTCCAAAACCGAGCAGCGTCAGGTTCAAGATTCAGGTGTGAAGTGAATGATGCCGTCGGCCACTAAAATTAGCCTAAGCATTTGCTGAAATGCATTCACTGAAGTATATGAGACAGAGGTCAATCAGATGTTCAAATGGACTTCTGGAATGAAGGTGTACACAGCATTACGAACATGGATTCTTTTCTCCTTTTTCTTTTCTATAGAGAAGATCACCTTCCCAGCTCTTTTGTTACTCCCTGATAGAGCAAAGACGATCAACGCAGAGGATGAGAGGAGGATAACCCTGCCCTGTGTATGTACACAGATAGCCTAGCAGGCCAGCACCAGAATGCACAGTGTCTTTGCTGCTCATTCTTTGGAATCTTTGCTTGTGCCCAGGACCAGGGATTTCAGTTCTGGCATCAGCCTCTCTTCCAGATCTTCCTTCCTCTCTAGCATTCGATCGGTTGTGCAATCCTCCTCCTGCGTGGAAACGACACAAGTTGGTCTATGAAAGCATGTGATCACAACCCTTTAATTCATGGTGACTACTAAGTTCACATTCAACCCTTCTTTCAATAGGAATGCATTAGTCGTAAGCATAAAGATTGTAAATGGTTTAAGTGGACTTACATCCTCAGTAGCAGCAGCTTGTAGTGCTAGAACTTTCACAGTAGTGCTGTGATAATCGGCCAAAACCTTGTGTGTTGAAGCTGGTATCTTGTCCTGAAAAAAAAAATGGTGCATATACTGCTTTCAACTGCATCCAGTGTATCTTGAACAGATAAAAACAAATACTCCCTCCATTCCAAAATGTAAGTATGTTTAGGATTTGCATCTTGTAAAAAATGTAAGTATCTCTACCTATTCATAGTATTACTTGTCCCATTAATCATTTCCCGTTCAAAATTCTTCTCATTTTACCCCCACCTATCCTCCTACCCTATCTATTCCTCATTTCTTAAAAGGCACAATAATCTTTTCTTCTCAACCTTAATCTTTGTTAAACAACCTAGAAGTGCTTACATTTTATGACAGAGGTAGTAGTTACCTTCAGTAGGGCAATAACAGCACCAACCGCTCTTCCAGGTGCCTGAAGAGCTTTATTGTATGCCTAAAAAGATAATTAAAGGGAATAAAACATGATGTTTCTCAGGAATAAGGATCAATACAAAACTATTGAATCAAGAACACAAAAACAATCGGAGGAGCACGATCAAACAAACCTGAAGAAAAAGTAGAGCAACAACTTTTGGAAGGAAGGAAATTGGATCATTCTCGGAAGAAACTTGTGCCGTCAAGTCCTTCATTTCATATAAGAAATTGAGGCATTAGATAAATAGCAATATAAATTCAGCCATAAGGACACTTAACCTATCAGGCAAACAACAGAGTTTACATCTGGCACATTGCTGGATATATCGAGCATCATGTTTTTCACACATATGAGTAACACCAAACAAGTTTAGCAGTTCAAACATCAGAAATTGTGGTACACTCAAAAGCCCAAAGAACATACCTTGCGGTATGAATGCAGCATTGATCTCTCTAATCTTTTATCAAGCTTCTTAAATAACAAGCCACTGCAATAGAAAAAAGGGAGTAAGCATTTTAAATTTTTAATAGTCCAGACATTGTAGAAAGCAGTTACATCAGAAATACCTTTCCTCTGCTGTATCTCTTAAAGCATCCATAAATGAATCGAATCGCTGCAATGTATTAGAAGGAAAAGGTTAGGGACAACTAAAATTCAATTTGATATGATATTACAGACTTTATTTAGCGTTCAAAATTTAGCAGTTGCTTGTTACTATTAGCATTCCAGACAACAATGAACTCATTGGACTGTGCAGTCGCATGTTTAGGGGTACAAACATTTCTATGAGAACTTATAGAAGAAGTTTAACATCACTGTATCTTATTAGATGTGAACTATGCAACATACTTCTTACAGGCACGGTCTCAGATCTGAGACATTGTGTAAGCTACTAAGAAATGCCTGAGAAAAATAATAGAATATATAATCTACTAGAAGAGTCAACATTAATCTTCATGGGTTACTAAGAAATGGACTTTTGCTGCATATTTAGTTTACCTATTGTTAGAAGTTCAATTTATTGGTATCACAAACATTTGGTAAAATGCCACAAATAAGGTTCCAGTTCCTACAGGATGTAGGCAAGATGCAAGCTATTATGAAGTGTTCTTGTGTTTTCTACAATATGGCATCTTGCAGTCTGATGTCTGGTGAGAGCCATAACACGGCAAACTTTGAGGGAAAGTTTTTTAATGATACTAGACTCATTGTCCCAAGAATGCATAGCTTCATTTGTTAAATCTTAGTTGTCCAATAGCCATTCATAGCCCAGATATCCCTGCTTTTTTTCTGTGTGTGCATGTTTGTGTTATGTAAAATTGTTTGGTGTTAGCACAGTTGACTATAATTGCAGTTATCCATTATAGTAGATATTATGAAAAAAGTGAAAATAAATACTTCACATCTTGGTTAAAGTCAAACCTTTCCCTCCAGTGCTTCAACTAAAGCTTGAGCCTTCACTGACAAAGACCCAGGAAGATCCTTCGCCTAAAGTTTATTTTCCAATTCACAAACAAAGCACTCAAAAGTTAAACCAAATGAAATAATCACTCAGGGTTGGCACTGGAAACATCACATAATACATTGAGGACGAAAAAAAGGGTGAATTATACCAGAGAAGTACGGTCAGCAGTGCTCAATTGAACATTTTCTTCACTGTCTTCAACCTCCATGCCATTCTTCAATTTGTTGTCCTTATCCTATCAATGGTTCAGTGCAAAGTATATATAATGGTAAAGATACCAGCAATTTACTATTTCTTCAAACAACAAGCAAACAGGGAAACAGATAGCATGGGAAGCTATTTGCAAGATTATTGTTCACTAAGTGGTCTATACAACTATATTGCAGGTGTAAAGCAGAACCAACAAAACTGAAACATAGAGACATACTGAATCCTTTCAAAATTATAAACTTGCAGACAGCCATAAGTACATGAGCATGAAATTACCAGTGTAAGCAAAATTTTATCAACTACAGGAGCACCCATAGTTCTTAGCAGATGCTTGTGTAGGATTGCCTGGAAACAAGGAAGAAGATAAGAATCATAAGTAGATAATATCAATTTATTGGGTGGCAATCAACCAATCTTGTGAAGATAATGCCTATAGCAGCTTACAGAGGTAGCAGGATCATCCTCAAACACATCCAGAGATTTTTCATAGAGTTGCATATCCAGGACAGCCTGATGACAACAGACAAAGAATAAATATTGGAACAAGCCTTTCATACATAATATAGAAAGGTGCAAAGATGAAGGAGCACATTTTAATAGATGAAACACGCAAGCTAGTAAACGTAAAGCAAGATCACTGATTCCAAGGCAGATATCCAAACATTAAACAATACCGATAGAAGTGCAGATAGAAAAAAAAAATAAACATATCGATGGCTGGTCAAAAACAGATTACCTCATCTAGCTGTTTTTGCAGATTATCAAGCAAGCGTCGCCTCCTTTCAGCATTTTCTGACAACATAGTGTTCCTTTTCTTCATCCATGAGTCCATAAGCATCGGCCTCAGGTGGGAAGCCAGCAACTTAAGTGGTCCATTTAAGTCGTCTGAACCTGAAATCAGTTTAAGAGTTCTAGAATTAAAATTTTAAACCCAGTAGAAACAATTATGCCAATGTTTTTCTAACTTCCTGACCTCCCAACTCTTCTAACTCTGGAGCAACAGTCAAAACCTTTTGTTCTATCAGTTCACATGGAAAGATGTTTGTGTTCTCCTCTTTTGTTTTCTCTGATGCTTTTTTACCACCATGTTTTGCATCACCTGAAGAACCAGCATCCTTGTTTTTCCTATGTGCTTTCTTGCCCTTAATAGGAATGCTTTCATCATTTTCATCATCCTTTTCAAGTGTAATACCTTTGGTAGAACCCGACACCTTCCCTCTTTTCTTCTTTGGCCCTCTGTCAGATGAAGCACCTGTACTGCTGGCATCATTATCACCAAGATCTTTTACGTCAGAGAATTGGCCAGATCCTATCCTATGCTCACTGCTTGGAGTCGGATTCAAGAGCTTTTCTTGCCCAGCACTATGTTTAATACCAAATGAGTCGATTTGTTTCTCAAGTCGGTCAAAAATACCCTAAAATGGTTCAAAGAACAGAAAATTACACTCATATAGAAGATATAATGGGACGTGAATTTTAACGAATACATCAAAGATATTGACAAATCCATGAAGCAGGACTTGAGAATTCACCTTGATAAATGCATTACTGAAGACACATGATTCTCCAAATACCACTGCTTTAGAAGACTGAAAACAAGTATTTTAATGACTGACCATGAAAAATCTACAAAATTGAACTACTTCAAAGACACCAACCTTGATTGCTTTCTGCAAAGATGGACAGAGAGACAATATCTTGGTTGCATCAGGGCCAGTGATATACGATGGAAGGACAGAAAGAGCATCAATCCTGGAAGAATAAAGGGCGCATCAAAGATAGGCAATGAGAAAAGTCCTGAGCACAGCAGTAAAAGTGTAAAACAGATAACTCCTAACATTAAATTAAGAAAAAAAGCTGAAAACAAACATGTCGTCGCTACTAAAAATGTTTAGGGATCTCGGTCAAATCTCAGCTGTGTAAATGATCTGCTGCGAAGTGTAGACTGAAGTTAGTTGTTAATCTATGTCCATATATGATTAGCTTACTCCCATTCTTCTTCTCATGTTATATCATAAGCTCTTTGTAATAGTTCCAAAGTTCAAGCCATGTGCACAGGGAGAAAAGAAGCGAATTCAGAAGCTTGAATTTTTGTCTTTTTGATATACATGAGTTAGGAGCTAATAGCAGATAACAGTGAAAAATCACGGTCAACCATGGAGAAGACATAAAATTTAACGATACCATTGTCCATTCTCAATCGCATCACCCACGGCAGCATCTAGCATATCAACAACAGAAGGATGAACAAAAACAGCTTCCAGTGCAATACCATCTGGATATCTGGCCTATAGGAGAATAATATTGTTAACACAGACATACTGGTGATTAGAACAGGAAAGGCGCATCAACAGCTTCCATTACCTCCAAATACTGTTTAGGCTGAGGAATTGCAAGTTTCTGAAGCACTTCATATCCAATGTAAGAGTTCTGAAAAAAAAAACATATAAGTTACAGATAGAAGGAAATAATGCATATCCTAGCTATATTTCATCATGTGTCAGAATTCAAAATCCTTGCTAAATTTCAGGTCTAGAGATTTAATATGGAGTAGAAATGGTAAAGCTCTTTGCCAGTTTGTGCATGAGGACATGCATGGAAGAGTATGTCCAGTGGTTAAGTAGAGACAATATCCATGCAAAGTTGTGATCGTGCTCAGATAAATACACAGTCTAGTTATGCTAATAACTCATACTTAGCTTCTAACATATATTACTCTATAAGAGTAAATGGAAGGAAGTAGGAACTAAAATAAAATTAGAACTTCGAAATTTCTTAACCTGTGAAAAAAAGGCATCAACACTCTCCTTTTGAGCATGTGCGAAAACCTAACAGAGAAGAAAATAGCCACAATGTTAAATTGAGCTTAAGAGCTAAGAGTATGAATTAAACAATTATGGATCTTACAGCTGGTGTCCACTGTACTCCTGCACGGACTGATCCAAGCACAGCACCTTCTTTCAGTAAGCCATTGAAGATAGACTGGAAGAATGAACCTTCCACAGAAACTCCACTAGCACCATGCATTTCTTGGAGCTGCAGCTGCAAGGTGTTCCAAACAGATGGCAAATTTGTCGGAACCGTTATACCCCTAGCAGCACCACGAACCATGGCAGTAATTCTTGAGACATATGCTGGAGTGTATAGCTGACCACCTTCTAGCCTTCCTTTAACCTGGAAGGAGAATTGTCTAATAAAATTTGTATCATTTTGATTGAATGAGAATTGAAAATGCCATGGTGAAGTAGGAAGGGTCTGTTCATATTGATTGTAGATCTCTTGCATATTTTGCAGTTCTGTTTTAAAATCATCAAATGCACTTCACAATGTATTTTTGACTTTGGAGGCATGAAGAAGCACCAGTACTCTAGGGAAAGGTAGAAGCAATTAAACAGATAATTTGAGAAAATGCTAGTTTTTATAACTGGCACAACCACAAAATAAGATAGAAACAGTGACCAGTGTACTAGAAATTAGAAAAAAAAAAGGTCAATAAATTGTGAGCTCAAGCAACAGAAGCAGGAAAAGAATAAGTTCCTGTACTAGTGTGTAAAGTGCTCTGTTCGACTAACAGCTGAATTATTAGGACCAGCTAACCACCTAGCACTGTGATGCTTGACATGACATATTACATCTAGATTATCAAAGTTTAAGTATAGATTGGCAGAAAAAACAGCCAGGGAAAAAGACCATTGAAAGGGCAAACTAGCAGACTTACAATAGTTCCAAGCCGAGGCTCAAGGATATTGACAACCAGCTCTGATCCAATATGCAACTGGGCAGCAATCTCAGCCAAGGCAATCTGGCTCCGCTCCTGCAACTTCTCATTTATCTCCTCTGTCACAGTGTCCCAGTAAGACTGTGACATGATCTCGCCATTGATCAGCATAAGAGACGGATCGTCTGCAACAACCCTTTGTGACTGTCTCTCAACATGGTAGAGGTCCACCCCCAGTATATCTGACAAATCTACCAGCGATGCACGGCCACGTTTCTTGAGCTCCATCTTAATCTCGTGCTTCAGATGGTCCTGCCAGACCAAGTTGAACATGAATAAGCTAAGACCAGAGATTTCTTAGTTAAGCAAGCGCTTTGAACTGGACTGCTCAAGAACAATATGCCGTGACAATCAATAGATAAGATTGTACTTATTATCTTCAATTTGTACATACATTAAAATGCACAGGTGGATCAGAAAATCAGAATCACTAATATCTGCTCCCAAAGGAAGTCCACCCAAAATGCAAAAACCAATTCATACTTTCTCACAAAGTACAACTAGAACACAAACAGTATCCAATCCAAAAATAAAAATCCATCCAACCAAATTCACATGCGGTTCCCTGCTTCCGAGTTATAGATCTCATAAGATAAAAACCCAATGGTCGGCATACTTTAAACCCAAATCATCCGAAAATCATCTGTGTAGTCTTCCAGTTCAGTAGGTACTACGGAATAGAATTTAAAGGTAAATATATATATACAGATAAATATGATTCTGGCAAAAGCAGCGGCAAGGGATTGTGAGATTGCTGCCGGATTGGGGGAGTAGAGAGAGATGCGGCGAGGCGAAGGGAAGGGAAGGCATACGGATGTGATGTACTCCTTGCCGGAGGAGGTGTGGAGGAGCTCGAAGTCGATGATTCCGCGCTCCTGCAGCTTCTGCACGAGCTCCACGACGTTCCGCTCCGACAGCCGCACGTTCGACCGCGCGCTCTGCGCCGCCTCCAGCTGCCGCTGCAGCTCCAGGAGCTCCGCGTCCATCTCTCTGTCTCCCTCTCTCTGTCCCTCTGTCTCTCTCTCTCTCTCTCTCCCCTTGTAGCGTGGTGGTGATGATGCCGCCGGCGATGGGGAAGGCTCGGCGAGCGGAGGCGACGCGATGGCGAGATCGAACGAGTTCCACGATTCACTCGTGGAGAGCTCGACGGGGGAGACGAGGGGTTATCGCTGACAGGTGGGGCCCCGACCGTATCCTTTTCACGTATTCCTACCGTGAAGACGTATTCACTCGATTTTACGTTTCCATCGGTTGAAGGCGGTATACGAATTGTTCCTGGTGGCGTACTGCGAAAAGGTACTCGTACTGTAGCATGACTCGCAGTGCACAGAAGTGATAGAGGTGAATACCAACTGAACAATGAATCATGCAGACAAAATCTGAAACTGAAAGATTAAAATTGATCCATGTAAAGAAAATCTGAAACGGAAAGATTTTGATTACAGATCATGCCACGTCTACGATGATCTCAATTACAACATCAATTCCATGTCACAAAGTGAGAATGTTAAATAAGCTCCGTGCTCTTATTTCTTCCCGTTCTTTACTGAAGAACCATCTGTGCAACAACGCAGAGAGAAACAGAATGAATTTGCTACAGAGAAGAGTAGTAACTATTGTTTTCTTGTGACGCCGCATCTCTCTGTGTTTTTTTTTATCATGTTAGATAAGAAGGCAATCTGCTGAGGAATATCAAATAGGAGCATTAAGGAATCGCACCGATAATCTCAATTAAGCAGTGATAAATAATGATTGTCAACCATGTTTGTGTTTTGAATAAGGGGATCTGAATGTAGACTTGCATCACTTTTGTTCTTGTTCATGATTGTTTGGCAGCATTCCTCATCATTTCATAGAGAGCAAAGCCACCATGGTGGCAGCCAGGCATTCGCTCGGTCATCCCTCGTAATTCTTCCTGTGATTCAAACATAATAGCAGTGGTCAGTGTCCAAAAGCAAGATGGGAATAAAATTGCGCTGCTAATGTTATTAAACTTACCTCTGAGACTGCATACATCTTAGTAGATTCATAGCCATCTTGCGCTTTAGAATATAGTTCATAAACTCCACTTGAATCAATGCTGCATTTGGTAAAAAAGAATGCAGTTGGCCTGACATTCATCTCCCGGCGAGAAATTCCAATGAAGACAGGCTCTGTCTATGGAATTAAATTTGGATAAGTAGTCCCAAAAGCTACATATTACGTGTTATGTACAAACAATTAAAAAAAAGAACAAGTTGATGCTGCGCTGCCATATTATATCAACTAGTAAACTTTCACAAAAGAAAAGGTGATGGACTATACGCTGATGCAGCATTTAGCTATACTATCTTAATGTCAGTGCATTACAATGGACTAAAAGAAAATAATCATATTGCATAAAAGTATAAAAGTACAGCAATTATACTATGCAACGTGTTTTGGGCCAAGAAAATGAGTATCTGGAATATATAAATTCATAGAATCAAATGTTAGGAATTCCACAGAAATCTTAAAATGGGTAAAACATATTTTAGCAATTTCTTTTTAAAAAAGGAATAGGGAGTACAGTATATTGTTAAAATTCCAAATCTGAAGTTGCAAATACATGCACTACGAAAGTTCCATCTCATCTGAAGCGAGTAAAATCATCCATTTACTTGCGGGCCCCACATTTTCTCTTGTTGCTAGAGTAACACAGTCGAGCACGCTAGTAAAACAGTAGGGCTCTTCTCTGGGGAGTAGGTTGGGAATGGCTGAGTACTCGGTAACCCCACATGACAGTGGTGGTGGGTGGTGGCAGATTCGCCACTCATCACCACCATCGAGGTCCTTTTAAAAGAGTATAGATACAAGGTAAAGAGCGCAAGTGTGTCTGTTTACCAGTGAATTAGCAGGCACTCCAGTTTCCTCAACTACCTCACGGATAATTCCATCAAACATCTCCTGGGAGACTCTTTCATTGAGAAGAGAAATGTCCTTTTCATCAGCTTGATGACCCAATATTCCAATTTCTTGTGGCTGATATGCAAATAAACTTCAGTCATAAGAACCGTGCATATTGTAGGCAACTACTGAATCAATAATCCCATCAGTCATGTAGAATCAAAATATCTAAGACTTCAATAACTAGGTTCAACATTTGTGTCACTTGCAGTTTCTACATGCTATTTTCTTTTCTAGAATATGCAGGAGAATCACCTCATTTACACATTACAATTGGGACAAAAATAGCATAAAGTTTTTTATACAATGTAAGAGAGATTAGATCACCTTGCTGAACAGAATACAGATCCAGCAAAGGAAGTTAAGTATATGTTTATAACCAGATAAACTGATAACTAGTGTCTAGTAGGAAAGACCTGAAGTTTTCTGTAAGTCATGCTAACTCGCAGAAGAATGGTAAAAAAATCGTGCCAGCTTGATCATCATTTTCTAGCATTGTAGATTAGTAGGTACTACATCAAGCACATCAGTCATACTTTCAATCTTCAATCAAATCATAGCATGTGTCAACTGTGATCAAAATCGTCAAACAATCGTAAGATTAACCTCTGAATGTCCTCCAGGAAAAACATAGTAACCTGGAAACTCCCCCACATTGTAACTTCTTTGCAATATGATAACCTTGTCATCAGATGTTTCAACAATTGCGCCATTTCCCAATGGATTTGATGTGTGTTGGCAACACACAGAATCATCTAATAAGATCAGATTGTGAAAGGAATTGTTTTGGTCAAGGCTGATTTGTGCAGCATGAGCTACTATGTGCTGATACAAGTTATGAATTTTATTTCCCAGAGCAGTATTTTCATTGGCATAACGAAAAGTCATACATTATACAGAAAATATACAAGAATGTTAGGGGAAACAATATGGGATAAAATATGGCTTAAGAAGTTGCATGTTCAAAAGTTAAGAGCAACAGAACAAAAATGATAAGTCATGAGATGATGCGTATCTAAAAGACATAAAAAAGGTGCCAAAAGGCCCTGATCTAAATAGCAAGACATGCTTATGTTTCCTTCCTAATATTCAAACCTACCTTCCGAGGGGACTAAAAACTTCTCCCACAATGGATTAAGATTTGTTCCCACAAATGTCCTGTCATGTGTAAGTTAACAGTGATGTTAAACAGAGACATTAATTGATACCAGATAGAAGCTTAGAACAAAAGAGTTGAAAGGAGAAAGATAGTATGGCTAGCAGAGTTTTTTCTCTCCAAAATAGTAGGTAACTAGCCACTGTAAAGAATGAGAAAGGTTAAATGAACCTGTAATCTGTTAGGCCCAAATGAAGTGAAACATAATACTCCTTGTTTAGTTCATCTTTGTAGTGGATGGCGTGTCCTCCATACTGAAATTAATTGGTGGTCACTGGCAGAAGTATGAAATCTAGAAGACATCGGTTGAAAACAGTTTATTTTCCAGATTTTTTTGCAATTGCACAGGTTGAGCTCAGAACTAAACACTTATTTATTCGGATGAAACACTTATTGGTGATCAAATTTAGCAATGGCAGGAGGAAATGGCCGTACCTACTTCGCAGTCCTTGTTAGTTAGAGAAGGCACAGTTTATTTGGATAATGAAATGTTCCGGGGATGATAATGAATTACTCTTAAGTGCTCCCTCCTCTTATAAGGGTTTTTTATTGAGTTGTGTCCAAAATTTAACATGAAATTAATTTGTGTTGCAGAGGTTTTTCTTTAACCAACATAACAATATATTGTAAGTAATTCATGATTAAAGCGCTTTTGAATTTGCATCCAATCGTACCACTTTTGTGTCATAAAATAGACATGATATTGGACTAATTATTTATGAAAAATCACAAAGTGCCCCTGAATCGTATGAATGGAGCAGGAAAACTGAATACCAAGTTATAGCTACAGGTAAGGTAAATACCCGAAATTTGGTGCCGTTGTACAACGATGGGTTCTTTTGAAGCCTCTGGTTCCATATCTGCAGGATCAAAGAAATATAAACACACACCTGTGTAAATTGGGTCGATAATCAGGAATTCAGAATCAGTAGAAGCGCATAGTCAGACAAATGACCTCACTTATAGATTCTTCCAAAGCTGCATCTGGATGGGGAATCCTATCGAATGACTGGTCGAATTTAACCGAAACCTGCAGTCCACACATACAACATGAGCATCACCAAAATGAGGACGCAATTACTAATTTACTTTTGACAAATATCATAGCATCCGTACTTAATCTGCAAGCAGCTCAATAAATCTAGGGTCCAGTTCACCGAAAAGAAAAACACTTAAGTCTTTCCTAAGGAAGTGGCACTGCGTAGTCAGATCGTACGCAACCAAGCGAGAGACCAGACCAGAGTGTTGCGGGGCGCAAGCACACACAAAACACAGCAAAATGCAACCGAAGGTTAAATTTGCCGCCGCCCCCGCCGTCCAGTCGGGATTCATTCGCGGAGAGAGAAATGGAAGTGGGGCATGTGTAGGGAGGGAGGGAGGAAGGGTTACTCGGGATCGGGGGAGGCCGGCGGGGCAGGAGAGGAGGAGCTTGTACGCCGTGCCGGGGTCGGCGGCGGCCATGTGTCAGAAGCGGCGGCGGGGAAGAGGTGGCACGCTCGCATCCAACTCGGCCGCTCGTCGTCGGCGACGCGTGCAGCAGCCGCGGGATGTTCTCTGTGCTACTGCGTCTGATTTTGATATCTAAATAAATCATTAATATATATAAACATTAAAACTAATTACATAGTTATGGGTGAAATCGTGAGACGGATTTTTTTTCTAACTGGTACATGATTAATCATAAGTGCTACAGTAACATACATGTGTAAATGACGGATTAATTGAACTTAGAAGGTTTGTCTCGTGGTTTCGATCTAAATTTTTTTTTATATTAAACTATGTTTAAATACTTCATATATATGACCATACGAATCGATGCGACTTCCTTCCCAAAATCTTTTAGAAACTAAACGGGGCCTTACTTGAACTTCTAAAATTCCGAGGAATTTTATGTTACGATAAATTTATAAAATCTAATAAGTTTATAATATTATTATAGTATTTTCCGAAGAGAATCAATATACATCCTTTCTATTGTGTTTAAGCTAGGAATCTATGGAATTACCCATTATCAGAATTTTAAGTTTGATTAAATATTATCCTAAATGATATACTTTTAACCATATATAGTATATTTTGTTATCTAAGTTTCACTTTGGACCGATTTTAAACTTATTTTTATTTTAAGCCGTGTATATTTGTGATTCTTATTGTTTATCCCAAGCAATTAGTACACATCAACTATCTCAAATATACTGGTTCAAAGCTAGACGGTCTCCAAGCATAGCTCAAAGCTAGAGATCATGTGCCCTTCTGCACGTCACGCGAATCTCTACAGACAGCTGCTTTTCGCCGAGCTGGAGGCGAGGCTCCTATGTGGCGAGCCGAAGCCACAGCCACGTAGGAGCACTATACATGCCCTAACGGCTATACCTGTACTTGTAGTCTTGTAGTCTCAGGTGTTCTTCTCGATTGGAAGGCTGGATCCAATGGTAAATAGTAGACGGTAAAAAATCCATTGGTAAAAAAGGAAAAGGAATAAAATGTCAGTGGTACGTACCCTCTCTTTTTTATCCAACGGTCATACAATACAACATTGGAGTGTAAAAGTTGTAGTTATATTTGCAAAGTGAGATCAGATTCTCAGTTGGGCGGTAAATAATTAAAAAAAGGAATAAAAAGGAAAATAAAACGACGACTACGACCACAGTGGGAGTCGAACCCACGACCTTCTGATCCGAAGTCAGACGCGCTAATCCACTGCGCTATGCGGTCTTCACATCTTTCGTATTTTACAACACTTTATTTATCATATTTAACGGAATTTTTTTTTTTTTGGAAGAGACCGGAAAAGTTAAATAACTACAGGAAATATGATCCGAAGTCATCTTTTTTATGTCCTTCAAACCCATAATAAATGATTTCTAGATTCACCTTTTTCCCTATAGCATGCGTCGATTATTTTATTGATTATATATTTCAAGTTGATGGATCAGGTATCTGGTTATCTCAATAACATCGAACGTCGGAGATGTACGTACTGCACTTCTGTTTCTACGTTGTACACATCTCATGTCGCATAACAACGTGCCAGGTATAGTATCATCTGGTATAAATGTTATAGTACTTAGACATCCACCACCATGTATATGCAGAAACAAATACTCTGTACATCACTACGATTACGATAATGAAGTATAAATAATTAACAATAGAACAACCCTTCTTTCAGCTTCTACTTATACTTATAAACCAAATTTTAAATTTTCAACTCTAAATTTAGAGTTTATTTTCTAGTCTACTCCCTTTATCCCAGAAAAAAAAACCTTTTGATTTTTCGTGTTAACTTTTTAACCATCCGCCTTGTTTGAAATTTTTTAAAGAAAGTTTTAAAAAAATTAGTTACAGCACTATTCATATTTTATCATCTAATAAAAATAAAAAGTTAATCATAAAATAATTTTAAATAAGACGAAGCATTAAACATTGCATATAAAACTGACAAATTGATTTTTATTCTGGGACAGAGAGAGTAAGCTTCTATATCACTAAAAATACGCAAATAATTTTTTTTATAAATTATTTTCCGTTCGAAGATATACTGCTCGGATGAAAAAGCCAAACAAACCAAAGAAACCATTATGCACGGCAATGTATCATTTATTCAAGACTGGAATCAAAGTAAAGTCTTGCAGCTTACACTCAATAATGGTATGTGGTCGGTAGGGACGGTACATGACTCTAACTAATTAAAAACACCGTGCCCAACGAAAATAATATTGCATTGCACCTTACATATCCCATTAATTAATTAATTAAAACTCGTAGGCATGTATAATATGGCTCTAATTAAGATTATATTGTTGCACGCATATCACACGACCAACGATGGCGGCGGCGGCGGAGGGTCGGAGGTGATGGGGTCCGGCCCGGTTGGAACCTTCCTCAGAATGGTGAACCGCTGCGGCGGCGGCGGCGGGTCGGAGGTGATGGGGTCAGGGCCGGTCGGGACCGTCCTCAGAATGGTGAACCGCTGCGGCGGAGGCGGCGGCGGCGGGTCGGAGGTGATGGGGTCAGGACCGGTCGGGACCGTCCTCAGAATGGTGAACCGCTGCGGCGGCGGCGGCGGCGGCGGTGGGTCGGAGGTGTCGGGGTTAGGTCCGGTGGGGACTTCCCTCAGGACGGGGAACTGATGCGTCGGCGGCGGCGGCGGCGGGTCGGAGGTGTCGGGGTTAGGTCCGGTGGGGACTTCCCTCAGGACGGGGAACTGATGCGTCGGCGGCGGTGGCGGCGGGTCGGAGGTGTCGGGGTTAGGTCCGGTGGGGACCTCCCTCAGAACGGGGAACTGGTGGTGGGGCGGCGGAGGAGGAGGCGGGTCGGAGGTGATGGGGTCAGGCCCCGAGGGGACCCTCCTCAGCACCGGGAAGTCACGCCGCTCGCTTGCCGCCGCCGGCGGCGGGGGCGGGGAATGGATGATCGGCAGCACGTCGCCGCCGTTGGGGGGGTCTCCGGGCTGGTTCGGCGCCGGCGGCGGTGGGGAGATCGGTAGACGGCGCAGGGCGCGGCCCGCCGCCGTCGCCGTGGAGGACGGCAGCATCATCGGCAGGAGCACCAGCAGCGCCACAGCGGCGTCGATCCTCCCGACGGCCATGGCGCCACCGGCGATCGATCGATCGGAGCTACTTCGCTTTCGCTTTGCTGCGGATTGCGAGTGAGATGAGATGATCTCGTCTGCGACGTCGCGTGGGGGTATATGTAGCGATAGCGCAGGGAATCGCATGCAAAAATAGGGGAGAATTAATTATTTTTGATTTGGTGGTAAATGACAGGATTACGAGCAAATTAATTAATTGCATTATTCCTTATATGATCTGCTGGAAATGCGCGGTATTAATGGAGGATTAATCCAGTGCATATCTGTAGGGCGGTTTATATATAGTAGAAGATTGAGAAAATTAATTTCTGATTTGGCGGTAAAGTGACAGGATTAGGAGCAAATAATTTCTGTGATTGATAGAAAAGATTAGCTGTGAATCTTCCGATTGCATCATTCCATATATGACCGATTGGAAATGCATCATTTTTGTGTTGACATCATCACTTATGTGAAATAAGTGAATTATTTGCTCGATTTTTTTGAATTTTGAATTTTATTTATTAAATAATTTACAAATTTAATTTTGTATTTGAAAAAATTATAAAACTAACCTCCTACCTCAAGGGCGGAAAAGTGACAGGACAAACGGCCACTCGATCCTGAGGGACGGCCGGAAATGACAACACGACAAATTTTACATGTAGGCCCCTGCCCTCTTAGCAAGGGCCTAAATGTAAAATTTGCCATGCCACCCTAAAATTTTGCGTAGTTTGATACATATATGTGTAATGTATAAAATTATTTAATCTATAGTACTACTTGGCTTAGTGGTCGCCATCCTCATCTCCTATGTAGAAAACCAGTGAGAAAATATGTTTTTTCAAGGATTCAACCTCTAGTCTCCTAGATAGAAGCAGAGGACAATGACCACTAAGTCAAGGGAGTACTTGTGACTAAATAATTACATATGTTATACATATATGTATCAAACCGAGGTTCAATCAAAAAATTTCCGGTTCAATCACAAAATTCTTGGGCGGCACGATGAATTTTGCATTTAGGCTCTTGCCACCTTCTGTAAGGGCGGTAAGGGCCTATATGCAAAATTCATCGTGCGCCGTTTCTAGTCGGCCCTCGCGACAGAGTGGTCATTTGCCACGTCACCTTTCTGTCCTCCTAGAGGGCGGCATGAGGTTAGTTTTGTGATTTTTTTGAAATGCAAAATTAAATTTGTAAATTATTTAATAAATAAAATTCAAAATTCAAAAAATTCTTATTTTCTCTATCAAATAATGCAACGCTGTAGGATATTATTTAATCATCGAACGTAAAATGCGCACCTTTCCAAATAATAATTAATATAAAACATAACTAGGGCAATATCATAGGTAACTTCACTTTTTAAAAAAGGGCGTAATATGTTTTTCTTGAACTTGATTTTTTTGGTGTGGTAGTAGTAGGGTTGAAAACGGTCGGAAAACTGCCTCTTCCATTTCCATTTTCATATTTTTTTTGTCCGGAAACGAAAATGGTATGGTAGAGACGGAAACGGAAACGATATCGGCATTATCGGAATTACGGAAATGGTACAACCGGAACGGAAATGTATCGATAATGGTCGGTAAGCGGAAATGCATGTCGAAAATAACAATATATAGTCAATCACATCGTTGGAGAGTCGATGAATAAGATAAGTCTATAACGACATGAAGGAGACGAGCGGCGGCGGCGTGATCGTGTAGAGCAGGCGAGCAGCGACAGCAGCGTGGACAAAGTACTCCTAGAGAAGGAGCAGCGACTACCGATGGCTTTGGGCGCTGTGGCGGCCGTCGACGGAGCCATGTGCAGCGGCCGGCGGGGCAGATCAGGTCACCATCTGAGGCTAGCAGTAGTGGCGGCCGACAGAGCAGCGGCGATGGTGCGACAGTGGTGTGGTGCCGTGCGTCAGGTGCGTGTGCAGTGTGCGGCGGCGGCGTCGTCTCCTGTAGTCTTGCCTACTCTCCTATCACATATGCGTGTACTGGACCATGGACCCGTGGTGACTGGTTAGTGTTAGGCACTTTGGACTTTACAGCTAATGGGCCAACACTTGATTGGGCTTTCTAAAATCTTCTGTGAACTTGGGACTTGGTTAGCTGGGCTTTCAAAAATTTTCCAGAAATTTTCGGAAATTTCCGGCCCAATACGGAATTCTGACAGAACGGTTGGAAAAAATGCATTACTGTTTCCGCTACCGTTTCCGGATAACTTTACCGTTACCGTTACCGTTTTCAAGGTTTACCGTTACCGGCTAAAACGGTTGGTACAAAACGAAAACGGTAGCCGATACGGTCGGGATTTTCCGTAGCGTTTTTAACCCTAGGTAGTAGACACTACTACGCTCTACATTGTCAATTCTTTCTCAACCATTTCGGTTAAACTCGAGAGAAAACGGTACACGATGGGGGGAATCGATGTCCCTAAATTGCTAGCCTAGATCGAATAAACAAGATATATATAACTACCATTAACCAGGTATTCACCTTATAAATTCTCTCTATATATAGAGAGCATCATATACAGAACTTGTCAGGCCCTATTCGTTAGATGTGAGGGTTGGGTTAGTTGTCCGGTATGGAAAACTTAGTAATAGATTAGTATATAATTAATTAATTATTAATTATTTACAAATATAAAATAGATTAATATGATTTTTTAAAACAATATTCCCATAGAAAATTTTTATAAAAAAATATCGTTTAGCAGTATGGGAAACGTGCGCAAGAAAAAAAACAGAGATAATATAACTGACTTAGGCAGCCGAACGCGGCCTCAGTCTGTCAGACGAGTCCACTCTATCACAAAGGATGTGCTCCTGTATGCTTCTGCCTATAAATCTTGCTTGTTTATACTTCTAGCTCAATGCCCATGGTTTACTGGATAAAGAAATTATAATATTTTCTAATATATATAATTCATTAAAATGTGACACACACTTTTATAGGGAATATTTACCTTATTTTGATTTCATATGAGCCTATCCATTTAGATTTAATTGTTTTATAACATTAAAAATTAAGAGGTTCAAAGGTAATTTGTCAACTTTACAATGCGAGTACAATCTGCCACCGCCACTATTTTTTTTTATATAAAAAAGACATGCATATGCTACTCTCATCGGTAATTTTTTATTTGACAATAACAGAGCATATTATTGTATTAAATTTTAACCATATGGATTCCAAATTAAGGTGTCAAACAGAACAAGGAAGAAAAGGCTGCCATGGGGCCGGCCAAGCCAGCTACGATTTGAACTTCGTGTTTACCATTTCACTCCGGATCAGTGTGCTTCTCCACGATGATGAGGCAAACGCTTTTTGTTTATCACCATTCATTCATTCATCATTCATGCATGCATGCTTGCTGCATTACACATAATCATGCCAAGATTCGTACTTATATAATAGATATTAAAAGAGACGGTACAACGACGGCGACGGCGGCGGCGAGGGGCGGTCGGAGCTGCCATGGCTTGGGCCGGAGGGCGGGACGCGCCTCCGCGGCTTGGAGGGAAACAGGACCCCCTTATCGCCCAGCCCAGCAGCTGGCTCATCGGAGGTTGCAGCAGCCTCATGCAGGTACGACGGCGGCGGCGACGGGCGGTCGGAGCTGCCATGGCTTGGACCGGAGGGCGGGACGCGCCCCCGCGGCTTGGAGGGAAACAGGACCCCCTCATCGCCCAATCCTGCAGCCTCATGCCGCGCGGCCACCGCCGGCGAGAGTAGCGCCGCCGCCGACGTCATCGCCAGAAGCAGCAGCGCAAGCGCCGGGCTAGCGTTTCTCCTCGAGCTCCGGGTGGTGGCCATGGCTGATTGATCGTATGATCGATCTACTATACGTATACTGATCGACCGTCGAATTGGGCTATTTGTAGCAATCGCATGGATGTGATTAGATGTGAGGATTGGGCTATACATGGAAGCATTTTAATTTGCACTAATCTTGCAAAAAGATCCTTTAATGTATGGGTATCATTTTTTTTTATCGTCTTATTAATGCATGCCTCAATTGGACAGCCCAAGATCTCATTGGAAGCTGTTTTGGTTCAATGTATCTGCAAGGGACTATGCAGATATCCCACACTTTGCTGCAGAATATATGGATAAATATATATTAAATTTTATATAGATAATAAATAGACATATGTTTAATTAAGCAGTATGAAAATGATATGGGAACGATGACTGATATACTTGTATGTGAAGCTTTAGAGTATTATAATTTGTCTTACTAGTATGAGCATGTAATAATTGTTATTGCTTGCCTGAGCGGCGTGTTTCCTCTAGTTTAATAATTCTAGTTATTTTTAACAATAACACGTGGTCCAAAGCATATTTTTCACTATAATGTTATATTATAATATAAAAACAATAAATAAATAGATCTTTACTTTTATTAAAGTATTTTTACGGTTTATCTATACATGTTGTTATATCGTCTTCTCAAACTAGATATTTTTAAAGTTAATAATGAATTTTTTGAGAATTAACATTATTTTAATGAAAAATCACAAAATTACAGGGATCCGTAAAAATCCCAAAATTTAGGGTCCTATTGAACTGCCGTAGTTCGATAGGACCCCTATTGAATGACCAGCAGTCGACTGGAGAGGAGATCGGATCGTCAGAGTTGCAGTTCGACAGGGCCTGTCGAACTGCCACTGTTCGACGGAGGTTGTCAAACTGCCAAAGTTAGATAGAGAGGCTTGTCTAACTTTGGAAGTCTAACTTTGGCAGTTAGACAACTCCCTTGTCTAACTTTGACAGTTCGACAGGTCCTCCTGGCCAGTAGTCGAACATGTGGTGGGTCCTGTCGAACTCACTCTGTTCGATAGGCCCCGAGTGGTGAGTCCCGTCGAACTCTCTCCGTTCGATAAGCCCCAGTCGAACGTCCACCATTCGATCGAACTCTAAATTTGTGATTTTTCATGAATGCACTCTACTTTTACGATTTTTCATTAAAATAATATTAATTTTCAAAAAAATCGTTAATAATAGTTAAGTTTTAAAATTTTAACTTCGACCTGGTCCAAAACAGCATGAAATGATCACCCTTTTAGTAAATGTATATTTATAAACAAAAATAATTTATAAATACAACTTTTATATACGCATTCCTAGCATCTAAAAGCCAATGGTGAAAGTTAAAATTTGATTAAAAAACCTTAAAATCAACTTCAAAATTAATATTAGAAATTTAAATTTTGACTTACAACTTATAAGTATAAACAAAAACGAAAAGATAGAGGTTGTGTCATATTTGTTCCCTTTGCCTTTTTCTCCGCTCTCTTGCATAAAAACGTGCACCACTAGATAGAGAAAAAAAATATTTTAGTTTCACATGTTATCACGCACGGACATTTTTGTTATACGAAGTGTATGTGTGTATATGAGATGTGTTTTGTTTTCTATAGTGATCCAATAAAGTCTACTCAAAATTTCCGTTGAAAGCATCGGATCATCACATCCAGCGGCTTAAATCTCCCACCAACCAAATTTCTTTCTAGCAATGAGGCCGCGTTCGCCTCTTCGATTATCTCATTTCGATTATCTCATTTTTCGTGCATACGTGTCTCAAACTATTAAACCGTGTATTTTTTAAAAAAATTTCTATAGAAAATTATTTAAAAAAATCATATTAATTTATTTTATATTTTTACCACTAATAATTAATTAATTATATATTAATCTATTATTATGTTTTTTTTCTCGGATAACTAATCCTAGTTTCTCCTCCTTCCTGAGTAGCACTCGTATCTAAAGGGCGTCGGATCCACAGCCATGGAACGGTTCCTCTCCGTCAACAAACTACCCGGGCCGTGGCTGTCATGCTCTCCTCTGTTGCTCCAAGCTACCCCTCTGCTGCATTTGATAATTTCTACAAATCCATTCATGATATAAAGTTGGTAACAAAATTAGAGAGAGAATTTTTTGCCAAAATATTTAGGCTCTTTAATTTGGGTTGTTGCTAAAATAAACCTCACTACAACAAATTTTGGTAGATTTTGTTGTTACCAAATCATGGCATGGCAGCAGCAAAGTTTTGGTATATAGTTTATAAAAGTACGAACTTCTAGGACTACCAAATTTCAAACTGGTAAAATATCTAGTTTGTTACGTTAAAATTTTTGCAATATCCAAATTTGATAACGTTGAAACTGATGTATAAAACCATTTTAGGCTAAATCCCTGTCACTTCCGAGTGACTATGGTCACTCTAAGATTCATGCACGACATAAACCTAATCCTCCCCATGTTTCTCCTCCGGCCGTTCCCATCTTATGCATATCATGGTGCTACGCTGTGTCTTTTCGTGTTATAAGTTTACCCCGCTCTAATCATCATATTTCATGGGTGATTGTTTAACTTAATCAAAAAAAAACCATACGATGTATTTATAAATAAAAAATAATTTATAAATAAAAGTTTTATATACGTATTTTTACGGTTGCATCCATTTCCCATGATCGCCCTTAGCCATCCCTCCCCCTCCTAGCTCTGCCAAAACCCTAGTAACTTAACTAGTCTCTGTGCTAAGGAAGAAGACATTATCTGATCGTGCTCTCCATCAGTCAGGAGAAGACGAGTGATTGAGTGTATAAAGTGAATTGTCTGTTTTTTCTATTAGCTTATATTATATTGATTATATGGTCCGGGTGGTGGCCATGGCTGATTGGTTTATGATCGATCTCCTATACCTACACTGACCGTCGAATCCGGTTATTTGTAGCAATCACATGGATGTGATTAGGTTGGAGGACTAGGCTATACGTAGAAACAATTTAATTTGTACTAATCTTGCTAAAAGATCCTTTAATGTACGGATATAATATTTTAATCGTCTTAATCTGGTTCTTAATTTGCATCCTGATTGGCCAACCCAATATCTCATTGAAAGCTTCTTAATTTGGTTCGATGCATGAGACGCGCCACCACTGTTAGTTAGTGTTATATATATAACATCTCTATACTTTAATATACATATTTCCATTATACTGTATCTCGTTGCATAATACTACTAGTCATTTTGAACAAGTATATGACCTGAAACAAATAATTTTGACCAATATTTTTAACATATATGTAAAAATATAAATAAATGTATAATTTTATTGAAGTACATTTTAGATTAATATATGAGATCTAGTTTCCCCTGCTAAATTAAATATTTTAAAAATTATTTATAATTAAAATTATAAAATTTTGATCTTACCTAGTTCAGGAAAAAAGTAATTTGGAACCATATGTGGAGCAGTAGATAACTGTAATTGATGGAACTAGAATGAATTATCAAACCGTTTGACACTCAAACGTTTGGTCATCAACTTCTCTGAAATATTTTTAGACATGCTCTTGTGTTGATTAACCATATGGATTCTGAAGCGTCAAGCAGAGCAACGAAGAAGTTGCAATGGCTTCCAATTTTTGTGTAGACCATTTCTAACTCAGGATCAGAGTGCTTCTCCACGCTTATGAGCCCAGAAAATTAGTACTAAAAAATGTCAGAACATTTTAATATGATCTAATTAAATGCTAGTAGTTGGAATCCTCCAGTTTGACGCAAGCTAATTAAGTAGACGAGCAAGTTAACATGATTACTCCAAGAACATGTACTCTGTTTGTTCGTTTAAAACAATGACCAACTCATTTCTGTTGATGCTCTGTGTTTGAATTTCGGACACGGACAGCTTCAACTTTTTTGGACTATATCTATTAAATTCTTTGATGAAAGTTGTGCTGGATTTAGTAGTTGGCTCGAACAACACTTTGGCCAGCCTGGGTGGATCAAATTAACAAAATGATCAATGAATTGTTAACTGCTGCTTAATCTGTTTTAGTCGTCTTGCTTTCTTGGACATGGAGACAAACTATAGATAATTTCGATATTAAAACGGGCAACTAGCTAGATTATAGGAAGAATTTCTGCTCGAATCTTCATCAATTGGACCCTCGGTTTAACAGAGGCATATAGGGAGTATACCACTTCATCCAGTCTAGCAATATCCACTATGTTTTCGAACGCTTGTCAGGGTTAATCAGAGCCGTTTGGATTTTGATACTACCACTAGTAACTTTTAAATAATTAAACTAAAATGAAATAAAGTTTTATATTTTTAGTGCGAAACACTTAACTATACATTAGCTTTTTAATTATTTTTATAAGTCTTTTTTACAGAACATAGTTAGGGCCTATTTGGTTCGAAGGATTTTCAAAGAGAAAATGAAGGAATTAAACTGTTTCCTCTAAAAATTCTGTAAAATTTCTGTGATCCGAATAAGTCCTAAAAATTTTACGGTAAGCTTCTTTGGATTATATAGCATTGTAAAAAATTACAGAAATTTCACAGGATTTTAAGGCTTCTTCGCTACATACATCTCGTGTAAAAAAATTATTGTATAAACGTTTCTTATCTAATATTTTTAACTTTAGTTGCTAATATAGTTAGTTAAGTTTTTTAAATGGTCATCATAAATTAGACCAACAATCTTACAAGATTTTGGTGTCGGTAACTTAATTATTTAAAACGGAATGAGTAGCATATGCCCTACGAAGTTGTAGGATATCCTCGTAGACATCGGTCGAACACCTGTCGATCTCGCACAGATTTTCGTCGCCACCTCGACAATTTAACCATGCACCCATGCACGCAAATTAATGCGTGAAACTCGCAGCTGACACGTACGTGCGTGCTCGCAGCTCGCTCCACGGCGCCATGAACGTCAGGATCGACAGCTCCAAGGTCGTCAAGCCGCTGTACGACGGCGCCGCGGCGCCGGGGACGCTCGCCGGCGGCGAGAGCGTGCCGCTCAGCGTGTTCGACACGGTCACCTACGACGTCTACATGGCCGTCATCTACGCGTTCCGGCCGCCCAACCCGCCCAACGCGGCGCTTGAGGTGGGCCTTGCCAAGGCGCTCGCCGTGTACCGGGAGTGGGCCGGGGAGCTCGCCGACGGCGACGGGACGGAGGGGCGGCGTCCGGCCGTGCTGCTCAACGACAGGGGGGCGCTGCTCGTGGAGGCCACGGTGAGCGCGCCGCTGGCGGCGGTGATGCCGTTCAAGCCGTCGCCGGAGCTGCTGCGGCTGCACCCGAGCACCGCCTGCGGCCGCGCGGGGGAGCTGGTGCGGGTGCAGCTGACGAGGTTCGCCTGCGGCTCGCTGGTGATCGGGTTCACGTCGCACCACCGCGTCGCCGACGGGCAGGCCGCCGGGAACTTCCTCGTGGCGTGGGGGCTCGCGTCGCGTCGGCTGCCGGTGGCGCCGCTCCCCGTCTGCGACCGCGCCACCCGGTTCCCGCCGCGGAACCCGCCGCTCGTCCAGTTCCCGCACCGCGAGACGGAGTACTACGCGCCGAAGGAAAAACACAACGCCGACGCCGGCGACGACGACGACGAGCTCGCCACGCCGGTGGCGCACGACAAGATCAAGGTCCACAAGGTGCACTTCACCAAGGAGTTCTTGGCCGGGATCAAAGCGCGGGCATCGTCGTCGTCGCCGTCGCGGCATGGATACAGCACGTTCGAGAGCGTGGTCGGCCACCTCTGGCGCGCGGTCACGGCGGCGCGCGGCCTCGGCGCCGGCGAGCCCACCACGCTCCGCATCTCCGTCAACGGCCGGACGCGCATGCGTCCGCCGGTGCCGCGCGACTACTTCGGCAACCTCGTCCTCTGGGCATTCCCTCGGAGCACCGCCGGCGAGCTGGTCTCGGGCCCCGTGCAGCACGCCGCCGAGCTGATCCACCGCGCCGTGGCGCGCGTGGACGACGCGTACTTCCGCTCGTTCGTCGACTTCGCGTCGTCGGGCGCCGTGGAGGCGGAGCGGCTCGCCGCCACCGCCGACGAGTCGCAGGCGGTGCTGTGCCCGGACGTGGAGGTGGACAGCTGGCTGGGCATCGACTTCTACGACCTCGACTTCGGCGGCGGCGGGCCGGCCTACTTCATGCCGTCGTACCTGCCGATGGAGGGCACCGTCTTCCTGGTGCCGTCCTTCCTCGGAGACGGCGGCATCGATGCCTACGTCTCCTTGTTCGAGACCCACCTCGACGAGTTCAAGAAGATTTGCTACACCTACTAGTAATTAATTGCACTGCTTATAATCAATTAATACATTTTAAAAAAAAATCCAGGAATGTATAATATTACAGTAAAAAAAATGTGAGATTGATGTATTGTGAAGTTGTTTTCTGCATGTACGACAAAATATAACTGAACCAGTGAACTGTCTGAGCGCACGAAAGAATAAGATGCACTGAAAATTAGTAATTATTGCATTGAAAAATAACACATTGGACCCAATTGATGTGGGGGAAATGTATTGGAGTTTGATAAAATACGAAACATTTTATTTTTTTTATTTTTTAACTGTTATGTATAAGATGGCTAAAATTAATGTTTTTATAAGGTAGAGGTTAAATTCTTGTCCTAACAAAATAAAACATGCCCTATATTTTAAATGGAAATGGAAGAGTATATATGCTAATGTACCGAGGAGAGATGTATTGTACTACATCTTTAATCAGAAAGTAAAAAAAGTATAGGATTTTGATGTAATTAAAATTAGTTCTCATAAAAATGGAAAAAAAAAAACCCCTCAGTTTCAAAGAAAATTTTACATCTTAAAAAAGGGTATATGGAGATATTTCATTTTCTGGTGTGTGAAACATTCGTACAACTAGCTCAAGTTACCAAAAAATTATATTTAGCACATATAGGTATGCCGTAAAATGACGTCATACGGCCATTTCGACTTATTGAAATTGATCAAATGGTGAGTGAATCATGCATGCAGATTAGATATTGGAAAGTTTGGCGTCAGTATACATGCAGCTCACACTAGATTAGTGTTAACTGGGAGTACAATTAATACAGGTTACCGTAGGATTCATGTCATACTACGCTCCATATCAAGACCAAACAAATGGAGGCCCCAAATATTACATGGTAAACCATCTTGCAAACCAGTGATTTGCAACAGGTTATGTACATTGTTTGATCCAATATATATTCTAGAATAGTGCCATATCTTACATTGGTAAAACCATATTGCAAACCAGTAATTTGCAACAGTTTTATCTGATAGAAAGGCAGCTCTATTGTGACAGGAATTCAGCTACAGATTCTTCTACAATATAGTTATGTAGCATTTTGACAATATCTGCTCCTATTGCTTCAACTTCAGAATGATGGTCCAATGGCAAAGCTTCGACACAATCAAAAGAAAAGGGCTCATGGCTCCTCCTTAGGAGCACTGTTTGCCAAACATTTTCAGCTAACTTTCTTGGATCCATTTCAGACCAACACTTTGTCATGATATTTGTCTGCAAATTGTTGCCCACAGAAGTCATATCAGCTAAGATAGAGTTTATGAGATCAAACAAAAGTCTCCTGTCTGATTTTGACCATAAAAGCAGTTTGTTGTACTTGTTCTCAAGCCATAAAAACACATTTGAGCTCACTTGCCAATCTTCTGGGTAGAATAGGAAATCGGACGCAGCAGCAAGCATATCATTTGTATAAGTAAAGTCCCTGTCGTCCTCATCCTTGAAAACAGGTAATTGTTCTTCCATCACCTGATGTTTAAAGATATCTGTATCGCTGCACTCGTCACCTGAAAGCATGTAGATATCATCTCCATAGGTATCATCCTGGCCATCCATCTTCAGCATCTTAAGTTGCAACCTGAGTTCTGCATTTATGGCAATAGACAGACAAGAATACCATATCAACAATGGAAAATATCGGAGTGCAGAAAATTAGAGTTAATTTTAATAAACATACCTTGAATGCCATCACTGACGCCTTTAAAGATTCCAGAATATGCAGTCTCATGTTCACAAATTTGTTGCAATGAAGCAGTTGTATTTGAGCATTTGCGATGATCTAAGCTTACAATATGAGAATAATGTATTCCTTGAGACTCAACTTCAGCTATGTCAATCTCCACTGATTGGCTTCTCCCCTCATGGTCCTGGAGCCAAATGTAATTATTTTTATGATGAGAATTAAACAAAAATTGACACAAATCTATGTTACTATGTATATATCTTATCGTATCATACTACAAGAACGTAAGATAATGCATTTATTAGCCCATAAGCTGCAGGAGAAAAATAGAAGTCCAGTAGACATTCAGCCCCTAGAAGTATGAAATGATAGCTCTGTGCCAACCCACAACTTACCCACTACTGTCCCACACCTGGCAAAGTGGGGATCAATTTTTTATGTCAATTTCCTTAAACTCATTTTCTACTTATAGGGATTCAGTTAATTTTCATGTTGACTGTTTGCATCTGTTCACAAGTTAACAAGGAAAACAATATGAAGTTTCATAAAACAAATATTCTTGTGGCATACCTTCAACACTATGTTATCCTGATTATGGACATCTTCTTCTGTCTCTAGTAATGGTGGTGTTACTTTCAGCTCTGTCCAACCCATATTTTCTTTGGAAATTTCTAAATCGTCATCTAGAGCAGTAGAAACAGATGTTTGGTGTTCTCCATTACTCATAACATCACCAGGATATTCATTATGTGTGTTTCTTGCCCGAGACAAATCAGAAATGCATATGCTATGTCTTGCTTTTTCTGAAGTTACATGAATCTCTTTCACAGGTAGCATGTTTTCCTTTCCTGCATGGAAGATAGCTCTCCCATTATTGTGCTTTGTTTTTCTAAATGGTGTTCTATTCCTGACATGTTCACTTCCAGATTCATCAGTGGGTGCATTCAATAAATCTTTCAGGATGGGCAGGTTACAAGTTGGTGCAGATTGTTTCCTACCCGGTAATTTTGCACTGTTGGTAGCTGATGTAGGGAGAGATTTAGATCTAGAAAAATTCCTCGATGTGCCAGCTCTTGAATCATCTTTACAGTAAATACTTGTTTTCCAACCATCCTTACTACTAATACCAACTGGGCAGGCTGGTGCCTTTTGCACATTATCATGATTGTAGTTTGTTTCTGATGAAATCTTGTGAGTGGTTACTTTTTCTGCATCTTTATCAGTCATCTCAAGCATTTCCCCTAATGTTATGGTATCTTTAGGCATTGAAATCTCTGTATCAGATTGACTGGCCTTCTGCCATCGTTCCGAGAGGTGCTTTTTGGCCTTTCTGCAGACTGATGATCCAACAGAATGATTGGGTGGGAAGATGGATATGTTGTCTTCAAAAGAATTAGGAGTGTCTTTTGCCCTTTCACTGCCAGTTGCAAACTGACTAGCTTTCTCAGATGGTTTCCTTCTTCTGGAACCTATTTTAGGGGTTTCTTTTGCACCATTCTGTCCAGGTGTGCCTCCTTTTAGTTCTAAAACTTGATCATTGTTAAGTGGCAAAGAGTGAATGACTTGATGCCCATACATACAATGCTGTTGGGGCCTTGAACAGTTGTGAGTGCTCATTTGACCAAAATGCGATGTTTCTCCACTTGATAGGACAGGTGTAAAACTTTTCCTCTGAAGATTTGGTTTCAGGACAACAATTTGGGAACGACGACTTGAACCTTTACTCTTGCTCACTTTTGGTGCCAAAGGATCCAATGGCACAGCATAATTTTCTTTGAGATGAATACTAGGATTAAGATTCTCTAACTCCTTTACTACATCAAAAAACCTGCCACTTTCAACTGCCATGCTACAGTGATTGTCTTGCTCAAACAACTTGGTGTCAGCAGTTTCCCGTTTAAAAGGAGGGCACTGCAATGCACTATGACCAAAGATGTGCCCTGAGAATCCTGGCAATGCACCACTGTTCTCCTGAAGAATTTCAAGGAAAACATCTTTTTTGGGGTACAGTATCTCAAGTGCTTCACAAAATTCCTTAGAATTCCTACGAACTTCATCAGTGGAAAGGCGCTTTGCATCCAAGAATTTCTGCCTCACAAATTCCAGATCATCCTTGTCACTCCTGGGGCATGACTCCTCCTTCCCTGACTGCAACCCAATGCACATCTCCTTGTTTTCCATCTCTGTGACCTCGAAAACATCCTTGAGTTCAGGGAGATCATCAGCCCTGCTGCTACATGGCTGGTCCTCAGAAGAAGCATCATAGACTTGATCAACTCCAGATAGCTGCCTCTGCATACTGCACTGGATGTCACTTTGCCATCTGTCAATAGCTTTCTTGGGCCGAGGCACAGTGTCAAGCCCCATTAGCCTAGCAACAATACCAGGTGCACAATGTGTGAACTCCACCTGTTCTGGTCCCTCCTTGGCAGATGGCGTCTTTGCAGGAACCAGATTTCTTTTGCTAGAGAAACCCTGCAAAACACAGAGAAGGCATCAGTTAGGGGCTCAACAAGCAACGATTTTTCCAGCAGTAATGCACTTGTGGACGGTGGGGGAAGTCTTTACCTGTCTGGAATCATTTTTCCCTGATGGATCGTCTTGCCCTCCATGTGCTTCTGCAGGCAGCATCGATTTCTTGGCTCTTTTAGACCCCCGTTTGAATTCAAAGGTGAACTGTTGCAATCGAGTACACATTGGGATAGTGAGGACTCACGGTGAATCATAGCAACAGTTTGGGCTTTTTTTTTTTTTGAAAAAGAAACTGAATCTTTAGAATGAAGTTTTGAACTTTGAGGAAACAGAGGTAGCCACAACACATGCAAATCAAAGCATACACCAACCAAAATACTCGCTCGCAGAAATGGCAATCTAACATGCAGTAAAATGGGAAGGCGAACTTAATGGAAAGAAGATGCAGCTAGAGGCGGCGCTTACAGAGGTCTCCTCCATGGACGACACCACCGGATCCCGATCCTCCCTACTAGCCGGCACGTCCTCGGGCTCCGGAGCGGCGGCGGTGGCCGTGCGAGCCGCTGAATCGCACATGGCAAAGCGAGAACCTTACATGTTTTTCTGATTTTTGCACCGGAAGAGAAACGGAAGCGAGGAGCACGAAAAAAAATCAACGGAAGCACCGCTCACCTCGGCGCGACGGTGCAGGAGAAGAAGAAGATGGCGGCCTCGGGCGGCGGTGCTTCGAGCCAGCGCCGCCGCGCAGCATGCTTTTCCCCCTCGCGGCTTCGCCTGCGCACGGCAGGGCTCTCTCTCTCTCTCTCTCTCTCTCTCTCTGCTTCTCCTCTGCTCCACGGCGACGAGAAGAGAGAAGAGAGGAGGAGCGATTCAAAGTTCAAACTGGTGGCGGGGCGGGACCCGCATGGTGGGGGCGGCGGGCTTTTGTCACGCGGGGTGAGCAGACCCGAGTCGCTGCGGTGGGCCATAGAAGAAGCTTGGGCATGTTGTCAGTGACAGTGGAGGGATGGGCTTCGTGCGTAAAAGAGAGGTGAGCACGAGGAGGCGCGAAAGCCCATGCGTTGGGCCCACCCCCTCTCACGGCTCGACAGGCCCCACCAAAGAAAAGCCTGCCTACTATACGGGTACTATACACTGGAGTACACAATAGAATACTGGAGTACACCTGGTAAAATTAATAATAATAATATTTTTTTATGTTCAAATTTGCCCTCGAAAATCGTTCTATAAAGTTTAAGGGTGAGATTTTTTTTCCCAAAAATAAGCTGAACCAATTTGTTCCAAAAAAATCATTATCACATGATTAATATGTTTTTTTAAAAAAATGTTATAGAAAAGATGTTTTAAAACCACAGCGTCCATATGTCAAGTTTGAAATAATTAATATGTAATTATTTATGCGCCAATGATTTAGTAATAACTTGTTTTGTGTTATCAAATTGGTTCAAACTGTTTTTTCTGCCTAGAAGAACTCGCCCTAAGAACATCCTACTTAGATAAATTATACTAGTATATTATAAGTTAAATATAAGTTAATGGGAAGTATGAAGGGAATTTTTTTTTAAAAAAAACTAGAGTTATCTCTCTCGTACAATAATTAGCTCTATACATACTTCCAATAAAATGCACTAAATGTATAGGTGAGAAAAAGATACAGGGGATACTAATTAGAGGTAATTTTATAGTCAATATAATTATATATATATATATTGACTCTGATAAATACGTTGACTCTGATATAAACTTAATCTATCAAGGCTACAGCAAATCCACATGTATTCAGTCTAACAGGGTCCCTGATCATTGAGGGCTTGTTTGGATGCAAGGGAAAAAAACCCAGGAAAGAAATCCCGCAGAGGGATTTTTCCGTGCACCTCCTAATCCCTCTCCACCTCCCGGAAAACCATTTCCCTAAGGAGAATTTTCCCTGCCACCATTTGGGAGTGACGGGGTGTTGATCTGGGTTAATTTGGAGAGGCAAACTACTGAACGTTAGGCTCAGTAGCGTGCAGCAGCAAAAATAACGTTCAACAGCATACTACCCTCCCAAAGATGGCTACTATCATAACAAACAGTATAAAAATGTCTATACAAATATGCAAAAACCATAATTATGGACTAAAAACGACATAATTCAGAACAAAATGCCAAAAAAAAATGGGTGAAAATCAGGAAAATTAAAAAAGCTTCAAAGGGGTCAATAAATTTCAGGGAAATATATAAAACATTATAGATACAAGCATCGATGCAATTCATGCAATAATTGAACTGAGGTACCATTTCAAGCATTTTTCCAAATTAATCTAAGGTAAGCATTACATCCACAGATGCTTACCAGAATGCGGCGGCGGAAGCAGCAGAACGAACGATGGCGGCGCCCTTGCTCTGCTTTGTTTGCTCGCGCGGGAGAGGAGGAAGAGGCTGGGGATCAGCTGCTGCTCTCGCCGGGGGAGGGGGCACGGCGGCGGCGGCCAGGGAGGAGGTGCAGCGGCGCCGGCGATTTCTCACAGGAAAGGGAAGGCGGCTGCGTCGCGAGCGGAGGGGAATTTTTCCTGACGTCCGGAGGCGTGGGTTCTTTCCCCCCAGATCCCGCGTGGATCAGGCTGGGAATATCTCCGCTCGTGGGCTTCCAAACACACAAAAAATTTGGCCCTTGATAATTTCCCCCATGGGCTGTCTATCCCGGGAATAGGCCGGGATCCCACCGGGTTCCCGGCCTGCCAAATGAGGCCTCAGCGATGTCAACCATTTACAACAAGTCAACAACGTGTCTCTAGATATTGTTACCTGCTACGTAGTACATCTGTCCCATATAACCTTATTTTTCGTTTTTTCATGTCTAACATTTGACCATTCATCTTATTTGAATTTTTTTTACGATTAATATTTTTATTGTTACTAGATGATAAAATATGAATAGTACTTTATACGTGACTAATTTTTTTTAAAAAATAAGGTTATTATAGGACGGAGGAATTTTTCGTTTTTTCATGTCTAACATTTAACCATTCGTCTTATTTGAATTTTTTTTACGATTAATATTTTTATTGTTACTAGATGATAAAATATAAATAGTACTTTATACGTGACTAATTTTTTAAAAAAATAAGGTTATTATAGGACGGAGGAAGTACGTATGCCCAAGGCGTGACGTCTCGTTAATGGTGCCTAAGGCTGAGTTTGTTTGCAGTAACAAAAGGAGGACAAACTACCATCGTGGTTCTCAAATTACCGAACAACGTATTCTTTTTAAAGAAAAGTTATATTCAAACAGTGCTTTAAAAACATATTAATCTATTTTTACAATAGCTAATAGTACATGATTTATTATTCAACAGTGTGTAAAATAATCAACAGTGATATTACCTCGTTGATATAATCTTCTAATTCTTCTATTTTGCACACTCTTGAACTCACCCTAACAACTGGGCCCCCAATGGGCTCTTATGCAGAAGAGAATTTGGGCCCTCGGCCTTTTCCTGCCACGGGGCCCACGAAGAAGACGACCGTCCACTCCGGTATTAGATTAGACGGGGAAAGAACGAAAGCGCATAAAATCGAACGCTCTCTTCTTTTTTTTTTTTTTTCTCCCGCATCTCTCACGCTCTGCAGCATGCAATGGAGCATGGCCCCGCCGCCGACGAGGTCTCCTCGGCAGCTCCGACCATCTCTCCGTGCTCACACACCTCCGTTCCCGCTGGCTCCGGTGGCATTCCTCCGCCGCCTCCCTCCGACGGCGCCGCCCTCGCGCCGACTACTCCCGCCTTCCGCGTGGTTGGCTGCGATGCGCTCCTGGTAAGTTATTTCTTCTTCGTCACCATCCTCTTCCTGATCTTCCTCTTCCCCGTTTCTTGCTTTCTTGGCTCTTCTTCTTCCTCCTCCTCCTCCTTTCTTGGATTCTTGAATTCTTCCGTTCCTGATCCTCGTCTCCTCTTCCACCAGAGAGCATCCATTTCGACCCGGTGGTTTCTATTCGGGGACGCCCACGAGCCTTATTGCCCGGCGCTTCTCGCTGCCTGCTGCGCGGTGGCACTCGACGACACCCGCCCGGACGGCTTCTCCATCGCCGGCCCTGGCTTGGAAGCCTTTGCCGTGAGCAGCGACGTGGGTCTAGGCCTATCTTTGGCGACTCCGGACGGTGAGATTCTTTGGTGCTCATTCTTGAGCACCGCCGACGATGACGCCCCGGACACCGTCGCCCGCGTGCCCCCATTGCCCGCCGGTCCCTACCTCGTCCACAGCACTAGGAGATGCGGTCGTTGGCGCGTGTTCGTCCGCACCGCCTCCTCCGACGACGCCTCTCTCGCGCCACCCAGTTCACCCACCGCCGGCATACACGTGTACGCGATCGGCCGGGGCTCTCGACTTGACTTGGCCAAGTCGTTGCAAGGTCTGATCGAGACCACCGACGACGGCAGCTACAGCGACCGGTACGAGCGCGTCTTCGTGCAGTCGGGACATGCCTGGGCAGGCTATTGGCGTACCTCGGTGCACGTCGGCGGCACAGCGACGGCCTCGTCGAGCGCTCCATGTTCTACTGTGGTATGATTTCATTTCACATCCTTTTTCTTACATGTGAAACTGTTCTCGTGTCTCTATTAACTAATCAACGGAAGAATTAGGATTGTTTTGTGCATCGCGACACACTCGCCGGCGGGAGGAGACCAGTCGCCGGCGTCATACGGAGGCACTCGTTATCGTCATCCCAACCAGCAGCCGCAGGGAGCCAGCATCGGCGGAGGAACAGGTGGGACCAGCCGCCGCCGCCGCCCCGCTGCTCAGGCTGCGACACCACCGACGGCGTGAGGTGGGTGATGACGTGTTGCCTCCGGCTGCTGTGCGTCGGCTGCACGGAGGTCAACCCGTGCGGGTGCCCGGAGTGGCAGAACCGCCGCGGGTTCGCCGTCCCGGTACTGCCTCTGCTCCCGGTACCCGAGGATTGCGTGGTGGAGGGCGCCATGACGCCGCCACGGCCAGTGTGGCAAATGTTCTACGCCAGGCGCACCGGGCCGTCGGAGGTCTACCACGCGTTCTTCCGGGTGCAGGACGTCGTCCACCGCAACGACGCCGTGCTGTGGCAGCTCTACATATACGACATGGACGACGACGAGGAGGAGGAGGGTCGCCGGCGCCGCTGGCGGCGGTTCCACTGTGAGATAGTGGACGTCCGTTCTGGTAGCGCGATTGTGATCAGCTTCAGCTTCCCTCCATGAGCCGGCAGGATACAGATTTTGAGTGCTTGGTGCAACGGTTCAGGCATCAGCGCCGTCGTCATTAGTTCATTCATGGATTTTAGTTCGTTCTCTTCTCTCTGTGTACTTTTGTCAAATGGTTTTCTTCCATGAGTGACTGACTACCTTACTGTAAAAATTACTTTCATCCTCACACTGAATGTAGTCTCCGGGCCCCTTTCTATGTAGGAGGATTAGCAACCCAGAGATTATGATCATAATAAAAGCAATGTGCATGGATCAAATGGAATGAAACCTGAACAATATTATCATGATTCAGTATGGGCGATATCTCAATTCTGAAGTGCCATCTAGCGATGGTAGTGTTAGTTTCTGCTCTGTACACCACATCTTTTCTTGACAACTTTGTAAATCATCATCTAGAGCAGTAGACCAGATGTTTGGTGGTCTGATCCCCATTACTACTCATAAGTCATAACAGTACTTTGGCTGTATTTTTTTACTGGATAGATGAATGATTATCTAATTTTTTATAGCTATTGAAAGTTATAAACGGTTACTATTAAAAAAAGTTATAAACGATAAAATTAACTACTACAAGGTTGAAAATCTATTCTATAAATACAAGATAATGAACTTCTATTGGGTGATTGTTTGGCTTTTTCAGCAAAAAATCTAAACGACATATTTTATAATGAAAAATAATTTATAAATAAAAGGTTTATATATGTGTTCTTAGTGATCTAAAAGCCAAGACTAAAAAAATAAACTATAATAAAAAAAATCGAAATCAACTATAATTTAAGGTTAAAAATTTAAATTTTGGCTAATAAGCATGAGTAGAAATGAAAAGACGGACTGCTAGTCACTTGACAACATATACTCTCTCGGCTTTTTTTTTTTATTTAACGATGTTGACTTTCAGCTTATCTTTTCACTTTTACTTATGCTTATAAGTCAGAATTTGAATTTTAAATCTTAAATTTGGAGTAGATTTTGAGGTTTTTTATCGTAGTTTATTATTTAGTCTTATCGCTAAGAAAACATATATAAAAGTTTTATTTACAAATTATTATTTATTTGCAAATATAGCGTTTGGCACATAATCACCCCCTTTTAGATTTATGTTTGACCATCGGTTTTATTCAAAAAATATATAAATTGTTAATTATTTTGTTATAATTTAATTTATCACTAAATTAGCTTTAAGAATAACTTATAATCTTACATATTTGCAAAAAAGTTAAATAAGAAAAATGATCAAACATACATCCAAAATTCTGTTAAATAAACAAACGGACGGAGTACTGGATATCATCTCCACGTTGTCATCTTGATCATGCATCTTCAGCATCTTATGTTGTCACCTGAATTCTGCATTTATGGGAATAGTTAGACAATGGAGTAATATTGGAGTGCAGAAAAAAGAGTAAGTTTTGATAGTACCTTGAGACTTGAGTATAGTAGTTTAATAGATGCAATCACACATCTAATATGTCTAGACGGCGTCTAGACGCAAGACGTCGCGCAAACATCAAGTTTAGGCCCAGTCACAACTCTAGACATTAATTGTGTCTAGACATTTGTAGACAATCAGAAATTGTATAGACGAGGGTTCTAGACAAGCACGAGACGTGTTTAGATGATCTAAAATGTGTCTAGAGATGCGTCTGGATGATGTATGAATTTTGGCGCAGTGAGTACGAGATCTTTTCCATAGTGCTTGAGTTAACGTAAAAATATTAAAAGTCCTTATTAGCCTACAATTAGCCACTATATTTAATCAAGTTATCATGAGCCAGCAATTATTGGTTTATTCTTTACTTATTTAGATTGCTTTTATGTTTATCACTTCTGATGAGACTGATGTTATCATTTATCATGTATTTTTATGTATATATTCAGAGCTCACATCATCTAGACAGTGCGTAATTGTCCGATACGTCCAATACATCTAAACGTTAACTAGACTATCTAGACGCTATACATTGTCTTGTGGTCTAATTTCATCATGTGTCTAGAAAAAAAAACATGGAATAGACGTCACAGTTGACTTTTTGCATACGTTTGATCATTTGTCCTAATTCAAACATTTTGTGAAAACATAGGAAAATGTAAGTTACAAATAATATATATTTAGTAATAAATCTAATCACAATAAAATAAATAATAATTAAGGAATTTTGTAGTAAGACAAATGATCAAACCGTGTGTTAAAAATTCGGCAGCGGCATCGAAGGTCATACAAGCGCTACAAAAGAGCGCAAGTTACAACGTCAGCGTGTGGTGATGTGCAATCGAGAGGCGATTGTCAAACGATATATTTGTAAATGAAAAATAATTTATAATAAAATTTTTTATATGCATATTCTTATCAATCAAAAAGTCAAGACTAAAAATAAACTTCGGCGAAAAACCTAGAATCAACTTTAAATTTAAGGTTGAAAATTTAAAATTTGGTTTATAAGTGTAAGCAGAAAAGATAAAGGTTGAAAATATGGGATGTGTCTATGTATTTCTATTTTTCATTCTAAATACAGAAACATGAATAATAAAGCCACATTTATTTACATATTTAAGTGAGGCGGTCCCAGCTCGGCTAAATGCTTGAAGAAGACCGTCATCTTGCCGTCGTCGTCGTACTTGATGTCAGCGGGCACCTCTCGCTTGGCGACCACGTTGTCGCATCGACCAAGCTTTACGTCCAGCCTCCTCTCGCCGCCGGCGCCATGGCGAACGTCGGCGATACGTTCCTCGTGGAGGCCGACGCCGAGCAGCAGGCGAGCCGTGAGGGCGTCGTCCGGCACGTCGACGAACTCCTGCATGCGGAACACGCGCTCGACGGTGTTGCTCTCGGCGTCGTAGGCGAACACCTTGTGCCGCCCCGTGGCGAGCAGGACCTTGCCTCCGGCGGCGCTGCACAGCGGGACGACGACGCGCTCCTCCCCGAGCTCGTCGCTCACCTGCTGGGGCAGGCTCCGCAGGTTGATGGAGCAGCGCACCGACCACGACGCCGACGCCGACGAGCGGCCGCTCCATGTGAAGAGCGCGTAGACGTCGCCGAAGAGGCGGTTGTCAACGACGGCGCACAGCAAGCCGTCGAGGTTGGCGAGGTGGCACATCATGGTAGACAGCCCCGTCGGCACGTGCACCCACCCGAACTGCTCGGCGCCGACGGAGAAGGACAGTATGCGATGAGTCGGCTCTTCGCGGCGGCCGGCTGGCTGGAGCAGCCAGTAGAGGTACCCGTCGACGAACACCGGAGGCAACGCCGGGACGAAGTTGGCCGCGCACGCCGGCACTCGCCCGACGCAGGGGCGCCACCCGCCCGGCGCCCTCCCCGGGGTATACACCTCGCAGGTGTGATCCCAGTTGCGTTTCTTGAAGAGCCTGACCACCTTGTGCTCGCCGGTCGCCGTGTCGAAGCCAAGTCCGGTGGTGGAGAGCTCGAAGGGGGACCAGGGCGGCCGCGCCGGGAAATAAGACGTGCGGCCGCAGGGCAACCTCAACAGCAGCCCGTCTAAAACTTCGGCCCGCTGGCATGGCGGGAGAACGACGTGATCGCCGGTGGACAGGTTGAGGAGGTAGTACTCCGGCGCACGGGTGTTGAAGATGAGCGTGAGGCCTCTGCACGGCGTCGGCGACATCACGGTGCGGTTTGCGCTGATGTAGTCGATGGTGAGGAGCTCGCGGGCGGCGGTCGGCGCCTCCCCGTCGCGAAGCGAGCAGGCGTAGAAGGAGGTGGAGATGCCTTTGCCGGCGCCTGGAGCGAAGAAGAGCAGCTCCGGCTGGCGCGCGGCGGCGGCGGCTCTGGCGCTGTGCGCCCGGACGAAGTGGTCGGAGGTGAGGGCGGCGTTCCACTCCCGGCAGACGGCGCGGAGGCGGACGGCGGCGGCGATAGGGAGGCGCGTCAGGACCTCGTCGACGAGCAGATCGCCGTCCAGGCGCGGCTGGCCGTACGACGGTGACCGCCGTAAACGCTTGGGTTTTGGCGGGGAAGACGCCATGTTGATTTGATTACTGCATACGTGCAGCATCAAGCAAGTACGCATCTATTTTTTTATCGAGAGAGAGAGAGCTCGCAGGCCTTAACCGATTCGGACATTCAAAAACGGCGATCTTGTTGGATTCGGAATACAAATACATGGGATTCAATTGAACCCCACAGCTCCTTGGGAACCCCAAAAAAAAGCAGCTATTAGTTTTCCTTAAAGTTATTAAAGGCAAATTAAGCTCGATCTAGAAGGGAACCTATCTAGAGATTATTATGCGAAGTCTAGGAGAGAAAAAGAAAAAAAAAAGAAAGAAAGAGGATTTGGCTGGGTAATTTACCCTTGCTTGGCTTTTAAGCCTTTTCTCTAAAAATATGGCTGCGTAACATTTATAGCGAGAGGAGACAAGATGGGAAAAAGACATTAGGAGAAATTTGCTACTACTCCCAAGTCGCAACAAAGCCAAGCCGGTAAGATATTTTGTGCAGGATAGGCATGATTAACGTCGAGCCACCGCATCCCATCGATGGTGTGGTGGTACCAGGTTAATGGTGTGTGCTGACAACCGCACAACGTGCTACCAGCACAGCACAGTAGGTGCACCAATCAATGGTCCATGGATGGTTTCTTTTTCAGTATCATTATTATAATCAACACGTGTTTTCTATTTGATGGTGACCCTTTCATTCACCGATAGGAATTTGAGATGATTGGGATGTTTTAGCCTTACCATGTGCGTGCATTCTCTCGGAGTATGTATGCTACTCTCTCTCCGTAAAAAAACAAATTCTCCGGTTTCCGTGTCGAACGTTTGACCATTCGTTTTATTTGAAAAAGATTTAAGAAATTAGAAAAAAATTAATCACACGTAAAGTATTATTCATGATTTATCATCTAATAAAAACAAAAATATCAATCGTAAAATTTTTTTTAATAAGATGAAGAGTCAAAAATTGATTTACTTTTGGACGGAGGGAGTACGTTAGAGCTCAGCTATTGCTTGTGATGAAACCTCGGAACCACGACACAGACTTAAACCAAATTATTTAAAGTAGATTTCACAAAACTTCAATCAAATTATCACAAAAATACATATTTAAGTGTGTATATCCCATAACTACGTATTTAATATTTTTTTTTAATAAAACGATAATCAAATGGTCGCATCACAACACTACATATCTAAGGCATTGTATCCAAAATTGCAAATTTAACACCAATTTAATTATAAGAGTATAACTTTTTAAATTAAATTTGTAGTTTATGAGAAAATTAGTCCTATATAGTTCTATGTTATATAACCTTAAATGTATATTTTTATGATAATTTAATTAAAACATATGTTTCGTAAAATTTACTCAATCTATTAAGAGCAGATACAATAGTAGACTACAAGTCAGCTATAAACATATTTTAAACAGGTATAAGGTGAGAGAAGAGAGTGAACTACTAATTTATAAGTAGCTACAACACAGATTTAAGACGCCGTATGTGTATGATATGTGATAACATGTATTAATGTTTTATAAACAACTATTATATGAATTGACTATAGATAAATTATAGCTATTACTCGCTCATCAGTTAATTTTTACTACCGCATGTCGCCAGAGATGGAAAAAAAAAAGAATTCTACAGAGTAAAAATGGGCAAATAAAAAGCAAGCAACTCGAATCTTTTGGCATGCTTTTGCTGCTTTCGAAATCGAAACGGAAAAGGACTAGGCGACACCCATGCCATCCATGGGCCCACTTGATGCGCGTGATGGGTGTCGCACGAGGCCCATGGGCCGCCACGTCAGCTTCCTCCTCCTCACGCTACGGAATTTCTACCGAAGGCTCCAGAAAGCGTGAAAAGACGCCGGGCCCACACGTCATACACACACCCCCCCGTCTCCGTCTCCGGCGAGCTCGACCGCCCCTATAAATTCCACCCCCCGACGACTCCTCCGCCCCATTTCTCCGGTCATCTCGCCGCCGAAGAGCTCGCCGCGGGAGGGGAATCTGTCCTCCTGGGAGAACCGACATGGGCGTGGAGGTGTGCGTCAAGGCCGCCGTCGGCCACCCGGACACGCTCGGCGACTGTGAGTGGCTGCCTGCCTTCCCATTCCCTCTCGCTTATCTCTCGCCGCGCCGGATCCGGCCCATTTCGCGGCGCTAGAAACCCTAACCCCCCCTTTTTGTGGTGTGGTGTGGGGGGTGCAGGTCCTTTCTCCCAGAGGGTGCTGCTGACTCTGGAGGAGAAGAAGGTGCCCTACGAGATGAAGCTCGTCGACCTCCAGAACAAGCCCGACTGGTCCCTCCCTCCCTCTCTTCCCCCTCCTTCTCTTCTTCCTCCACTGAATTTCGCTTTCCTCAGTGCGTTTCAGCTTCGTACGCTGCTCGCGGATATGGACTTGTCGCACCGCGTTAACTTTGGGCCTTTTCTCGGCTATTTTGACATCAGAATTGTCAGATGTTTAGTGGTGGTGGACTAGGAACAGTGCGACACTTAGGGGAGGTTTTTTTTTTTATCTGTGTCGCCGTCATGTTGGTTGTCTGCATCCCTGAATTATGCTTGTTTGATGTATTATTGGCTGCATACCTTCTTTGGTGAGTTTGATTCACAGTTTTGCATGATTCTGCTCCAAAATGTAACTTCTGTGTTCAAATATCCTAATGATTTATGGATGTTAGGGAAAAAAAAATCCTGCATTTACTGTACATGGTGTCTGCCTCAGTAGAGGGGCTTATATGGAGCTTGTGTAGGAGGTGAAATTGCCATAAAGTGACATTTTAGACTAGAACTAGAGGCTACCACGTCTCTTCTATGATGGAAGATCTTTCTTGAAAGAATAGATGTCCAATAATAGGACCGTTGGGAATTATTATAATTTTATATTTTCCTTGCACACAAGGGTCTTAGTATTTCAATTTTACTCCATGGAAAGTTGGAAACAGACTTATTTAGAGTGGCCTTGACGTATTTAGAGTGGGGAAAACTGAATATTCTTATTACTTACTAAGAAGCAATCAAACTAAACAGACTTAATCCCTCAGCAAGATATAAAATATGGCCCGAGAAAAAAGTGTGTTTCATCTGCTCAGAACCGTCCGTCGAATACTAAACTGCAATGAGTAGTTTGGAGTTTCTTTGTTCTACTATTTGGATGATTCAGTAAAACTCCATGTCTTTATTTTTCTTCCATTGTATCTGTAAGACAATATGAAAAGGCTGGTACTTTTTAAGTTATGTGCCTTTCTATTGTAAATTCTTAAATTATTTGTTACCTCTTGGTGCCTTAGAGAAGATACACACACCTCTTTTTTAGGAAGAATGAAGATATAAACGAATGGATGTTCACATTCTTTCCAGCATTATTGTTACGCTGAAATTAAGCATAAGCGAAATGGCTTATTAATGATTAAAAAATAATTTGTATATAAAACTTTTATGTGTGTCCTTAGCGATCTAAAAGCAAAGGTTGAAAAATAAACAACGATGAACACCCCCCCCCCCCACACACACACACACAAATCAACTCTAAATTTAAGCTTTAAAATTCAAATTTTGGTTTATAAGTATAAGCATAAGTAAAAAGATGGGGGCTTCCTTTGGAAGTTGTTCGTTACCATTTCGCTGACTTTAATGAGCAGTTGATGTTTTGCACAGTTTCTGAACTGGCATTTTAGTGAATCCAAGGGTTTAACATAGTATTTTTGGAGCTTCTCACTGTTTGTAAGCTACTTAAACTCATCAACTCTGCTAAATCTTTCAGGTTTCTGAAGATCAGCCCAGAGGGGAAGGTGCCTGTGTTTAACGGTGGTGATGGCAAATGGATTGCTGATTCCGATGTGATAACTCAAGTCATCGAGGAGAAGTACCCAACTCCTTCTCTTGTCACCCCTCCTGAGTATGCATCAGTGTAAGTTCCCCCACCCAAATTCCACAATTTAAAAATCTAGTTTTAGTTTTCTGGAAGCTAAAACAACAGTATTGTACATCCTTGATACACCCCTGTTCTTGCAATGATTGCTAGCTTTACAGTACTTGGGTTCTGATCTCCTCCTATAATAAGGAAGTTAGCATTTAAGAAGCAGCTAAGAGAAAAACGCCATGTACTTGATCCTTTCCTCGGTGAAATCCTAGTGACAACTTGCAATGTTGTCATCTCTTTTGAGTTTTCAGAATTGTATTCTGCAGGATTGCTTTGACATGTTTTTTTAGTTCAATAATAACACACCAGCCTTCATGCCATAAAGATAAATCTTAATGTTGTTTCTGTTCAAAAGAAAAGTACTTGATGTTACTTATATTTATTTATTATGTTTCTTCTCTGTTGGAGGCTTCAATTTTCTTGTGATTTGTATTAACAGGGGATCAAAGATTTTCTCATGCTTTGTGACGTTCTTGAAGAGCAAGGATTCAAATGATGGTTCAGAGAAGGCACTTACTACTGAATTGCAGGCACTTGAGGAGCATCTGAAAGCACATGTAAGTTAAAAGTGTTTAGGCAGTTGATTTGGCTGTTGCTTTCTGCTACGGGATAGGAATAACAAGTGCTTTTGTGATCATTTCGATGCATCCTTACTTCATTGTCTAAATACCTGACCTGTCTGGTATGGCACACTGTGTTCCACTCAGATGCATCCAAGTTTCACTATATATGCACTTGACCTGTGTGCATATGACATGCTGCAATTATTAGGCTTCGCCTAAGTGCATTCTATGTTATGGCCTCATGGGTCTTATTCAGTTTTACTATAATACTAGATTGAAGCAAACTTCCTTTACATCACGGTCAAACCTTTTGGTGTTTGCAGGGCCCCTTTATCAATGGGCAGAACATTTCAGCTGCTGACCTTAGCCTGGCACCAAAGCTCTTCCATCTCCAGGTTGCTTTGGAGCATTTTAAAGGCTGGAAGATCCCAGAAAACCTAACCAATGTTCATGCGTACACAGAGGTACAACACTAATGCCCAAGTGGACACATTCTCTCTTACCATTTGCAAAACATGGACAGATTCAAATCATTGAGCTTTGCATCATCCTTGCGCAGGCTCTGTTTAGCCGTGAATCTTTCATCAAGACGAAGGCAGCTAAGGAGCACCTGATTGCTGGATGGGAACCAAAAGTGAATGCGTAAGAACCTGCCTATTGTGCTTTGGTGCTAGTTGGGACACCATGCTGTTTATCTGATCGGTCCTTATCAGTGGTGGGCACAACTCTTTGTGTAGCTTGGGTGCATGATTGGGTTGGAATAATGTAGCATCATCTGTTGAGGACCTTTGTTATGGTTGTTACAAGTGTGCGCTTTTTCTATGAACTGTCTCTTGCTGGCTTTAGTCGAAACCGTGGGTCGGTTTGGCCTTGTGTTCTAAGAGAGTGCATCTACTGTAATGGAACCTGTGGTAGTATAAATATTATAAATAATGGATATGCAGCCTGGAGTTGTTCTTGTCTGGACCTTATGATCAGTAATATGCATTTGTGTATAGCTGAAGCTTGCAAACATTAGAGCTTTTTTTTTAGTGAAGTTGTTATAGTTTCAAGAACAACAGTGCAGGTGTATAGCTGACACTATGTATAGGTGAAGCTTGCAAACATTAGAGCTTTTTTTAGTGAAGTTGTTATAGTGACAAGGAGAGCAGTGCAAGTTGTTATAGCTGACAGTACACCATGTGTTCTTCAGGCGATCTCAAATGTGAGGGGATGAATGGTGGCAGGCAATGGCATGTTCATGTCAGCTGAGTGTGTGCAGCATGCATTTCATAATTATAGCGCATTTGCTTGTGCTTATAGAAGAAAGTACATAGAGAAAAAAAAAAGAAGAGAGAACCTTATATTTTCTGCATTTGCTTGTGCTTGTGCTTACTCATCCTTACGCATCTTTTTATATTTGCTTTTGCTTAAAGTCAAAATTTGTATCTTTAGTCTTAAATTTAGAGTTAAATTTCAGTTAGTCTTTTTTTATATCGTTGAAAACATGTACATAAAATTTTGTATTTATAAATTATTTTTATTTGTAAATATGTTGATTAACTTTGAAAAAAAAAAGGCAAACAATGGAGGTGAGGATCAATCTGGACCTTGGGAACCTGTTGGAAAATATCTAATCATGGATTCCTCCTAACCAATCTCCATTATCGTCTTTGTCTCGTGTAGTCGTGTGTATAGCTATCTATCACCACTTCGATCCCCTTACGATTATCTGCTACTACCATCTTGTGACACAGGAAGCAGTATAGTAGCAACGAAAAAGAAATCTTTCGTGTCTGATGACCCATTCCATTTCCTCTCCCCGCAAGATTCCTCACGCACAAAACGCTCGATACGACAGTACTAGCAGATAATATAATCTTTTATTTAATTCAAAATAGAGTAAAATACAAAAATGTACAATTACCTAGTCAGAAATATTTCTTTGCTACAACTTCACTTTGATATTTCACAAAAATATAATAATAGCAAACAGTTTTATCATAAGCTGCAATGCTTCCTCCTTCCCGTTCCCGTGTATAACATGTGAATCAATCAAACTTACGTGTGTATGATACGTCTAACCAAAATATTTTAGACAGATAAAGTTGAAGCTTTCTTTCTAAAATGAGCTTTTTTATCATCATTAAAAAAATATCTCAAAGGTACCTATAATTTTAATACAAATTTTTATTATCTCAAGGTACCATACTTTTTACACTAAAAAATTGATAAAAAAAGCTCTTCTAAAATATTGTTGTAGTACACCGTTATAGTTTCATTACCAAATTTGCTGCAGCTATCTAGAACAGAAAAATAAGCCCAAACGTATATATTCTTATATCATAGCTGCAACGAGGATGAATTCAAAATTTGTAATTCAAAACTAAAAACAGCCAAACCGGAAACGACGTGACTCTCTCCATGACACGTGGGCCCCACCACACGGACGGCGAGATCTCAACAAACAAACGAAACTTCCCACGCGTCCGTGATGAACTCGCTCGAGTCCTCCTCCATGGCCGCCATTTACGTCGTGCAGACGAGGAAAGTAGTTAAGCAGGATAATCACCCAAGGTTTTTTTTATCTTTAATCACAAATCCTATCCAGTAATTACCGCGCCATCATCACCATCTTCCTCCTCGTCGAGCTATAAATAGGAGCCTGATCCCCTCCTCCGCTTCACACCCCCAATACCCTCCTCCCCGAGCTCGAGCTATCGTCTTCCAGAACCTTCTTTTCGAGCTTGCCTTTGCTGCGATGGCCGGCGTGGATCTGACCCCGAGGCCGCCGAGGAAGGCGTACGGCGGCGAGGGCGGCGCCTACTACGAGTGGAGCCCTGCCGACCTGCCCATGCTCGGCCTCGCCTCCATCGGCGGCGCCAAGCTCTGCCTCGCGGCGGGGGGCCTCTCCCTCCCCAGCTACTCCGACTCCGCCAAGGTCGCCTACGTCCTCCAAGGTATCTGCATCCGTCGCCGTGACCCTCGTTGGATTAGATTCTGATCACGCGGTTCGAATTCGGATTGGGGTTTGAGCAGCGATCGGAAGCGTGGGGCTCTCGAAAATTTCTGCGTTGATTCTGAATTTCGTTGGCATGTGTGAGTGGTTGTGGATGTTAAGATCGCGAGCTGTGGCGGGTTGGTTGGTCCGAATTAGTGTGATGTGAATATTTTGATCAATCATTCGTTCCAGTGTTGTTTTTTGTTTTCATCTCATTAAAATATGTATGACTGCGTCTGATCTCTCCTTCCATTAAAAATAAAAAAAGATTGTTTTTTTTACCTGATCTGTGGTAGTAAGTAGACCAATCTCTATATTTGGTCTGTTTAGAATTAATTGGAAAAAAATACTTGGTATAATGATCAACTAACCAATTGTCTATACTGTTAGGGCGGTTTAATCTGATTATAATAAGACTAAATTGGTTTCATTTTGTTAAGAGAAACGTTTTTTATGTAGTTTTTTTACCGTCTTTAAAAAATAACTCAAGATATCACACATTCCAGATACCACACTAATAACTTACCTTGAGGTAAAAAATTTGATTTCTTGAAATACTTTCCTAGATGGTAAAAAAACCCCTTTTTATGTAGTTATTCTATTTTTACAATTTAGTCGAAGTAAATACTATGTCTTTGGTGATTTCGAAAAAAACCCGATGAATTTGCTAATTCAGGTGCAGAGATATTTTTTCTCTTGTATTTATAAACTTTCTTTTTGTAATTATAATTTATTTTGTCAAAAGAAGATGACTTTAGTGATAGATTTGAAAAAAAAATGATGAATTGGCTAATTTGTTGTTGTTTTGACTTCTTTCCCAGGTAAGGGGACCTGCGGCATCGTGCTGCCTGAGGCGACCAAGGAGAAGGTGGTCGCCGTCAAGGAGGGCGACGCCCTGGCTCTCCCCTTCGGCGTCGTCACCTGGTGGCACAACCTCCCGGAGTCCGCCACCGAGCTCGTCGTCCTCTTCCTCGGCGACACCTCCAAGGGCCACAAGTCCGGCCAGTTCACCAACTTCCAGCTCACCGGCGCCACCGGCATCTTCACCGGCTTCTCCACCGAGTTCGTGGGCCGCGCCTTCGACCTCCCCGAGTCCGACGCCTCCAAGCTGGTGTCCAGCCAGGCGGCGTCCGGCATCGTCAAGCTGAAGGCCGGGCAAAAGCTCCCCGAGCCGTCGGCCGCCGACCGCGAGGGCATGGCGCTCAACTGCCTGGAGGCGCCGCTGGACGTGGACATCAAGAACGGCGGGCGCGTGGTGGTGCTCAACACCCAGAACCTGCCGCTGGTGAAGGAGGTCGGGCTCGGCGCCGACCTGGTGCGGATCGACGCGCACTCCATGTGCTCGCCGGGGTTCTCGTGCGACTCGGCGTACCAGGTCACCTACATCGTCCGCGGCAGCGGCCGCGTGCAGGTGGTCGGCACCGACGGCAAGCGCGTTCTGGAGACCCGCGTCGAGGGCGGCAACCTCTTCATCGTGCCGCGCTTCTTCGTCGTCTCCAAGATCGCCGACGCCTCCGGCATGGAGTGGTTCTCCATAATCACCACTCCCAAGTAAGGAGCATCCCACCAACACCAATGGAGGATTACGATAGCCAGCCCATTGATCATTGCTAAGCGTGTTTCTTGGTGGTGTTGTTGTCGCAGCCCGATCTTTAGCCACCTGGCCGGGAGGACGTCGGTGTGGAAGGCGATCTCGCCGGAGGTGCTGGAGGCGTCGTTCGACGCGTCTCCGGAGATGGAGAAGCTGTTCCGGTCCAAGAGGCTCGACTCGGAGATCTTCTTCGCGCCCAACTGAGGATCGCGTCGCGTTGCATCGCCGTGGGTGTCGTCGTCTTAGGCTGAATAATAATAGTTCAATCCCTGCTTCATCAGGAGATGTTTTATCTGGATTCTGTCATGTCTGTCTGTGTTAGGGGCTAATGCTGAGTCGTTTGCATTGAACCGTGGATTATCTATTCTATTCTAAGGGTGGTGGCTTTTCGGGCAAATTTGATCTGTTTTTGTGGTTGTTTCATCTGCTTTTCTGCGTGTTCTGTATCATGCGCTATCTATGCTTGTTTTGTTTTGCGCGGTCGCTGGGATGATTAGTTGTGGTGATCATCTGTGCAGTGTTTCTGATTCATTCAGTAGAGAAGAACCGGCAGGCGAACCTTCTTTCTTTGTTTCTCTGTATTCTGATGATTTTCCTTTTCTTTGCTGCAACTATTTTTTTCCCTTTCTTGGAACTTTTTACTGTTTTTTCTTTGTCAAATTATTTCCTCAGGCTTACGACCCGTTCTTTTGAGCGGTTAGGATTACCTAAATATGATTAGCATATGATTTAGTATTAATTTTTGAAAACTTAAAAAGTAGATTTGTTTTATTTTAAGCACCTATATAAACTGTAATAAAAAACTCTCAATAAAAATTTTAGTTTGCCAGCATGAGGTTTAGAAGGAAGGCGTTCCATTGAAAAATGCATAGTGGAGTTCAAAGTCAAAAAAAAAAGAGGCAATGGCTAGAAAATAAAATATGTTGAAAAAACTCTAAATTTAAGTTTGGCATAGTATGGGAGCGTTTATACCGTTTAGAGCATCTTCAAGAAAATGTTATTATTTTGGTATTCAAAAACTTATTGGGTTCATCTAAAAAATTATTAGTAATAAAAATTACGTACTCTTGCAACAGAAATCTAAAAATGAATAACTTGTATTAGAAAACAATATTTTTGCCATAAAATTTAGGATACAACTGAGGCAATTTTAGGCATAAGTAAATATTAGAAATATATTTGATAACCTGTTGGAGATATATGTTTCAGTTTAATTTCTAAATTCAGTTTTAGAGATCAATTTTAGACATCTCCTGGAGATGCTCGGTCGGTCCGTTCAAAAATGCACAGTTGTGTAGGAAAAGAATAAAAACAAATCTGCTCAGGGCCAACCGCGGCGGAAGCAGAGGCCCATCTGCCAAAAATATTGGGCTGTTAACAGGCCACCAGGCCCGTCTGATTTTCTTAACAAGTGCTCTGCCGTACTAAAGTCTAATGACTTGTGTATTTTCTTTTTACCCAATCGTAAATATCTGTTGTTAAAATTCGTTTTCATATTTTCTTTCGAACCAGTTAATGAAATTGTCCATTTAATTTCATGAAAAAACTAAATTTTCGTTAATTTCATCAAATTGCTAGATTTTCATCACATTTTTTTCTTTTAACCAATTACAACATTTCCTATTTTATTTCATCAAATTACCCAAAAACTTATTGTATTCTACAGTTCGGATATGCAGTAACTATTGGCTTTAAAATTTTTCTATATCATTAAGAGCTAACATAAAACCAACTAATAGAATAGTTAAACACAAATATATGTTACATCATATGATTCATCTAACGTATACATGTAATGTTTTAGAGCTTGTGATGCAACTGTAAATTTATAACCACTTTCTTCTCTCTGCTCTATATGTACATAAATATGACATGACAACTTTTAAAATCCGTTTACATATAGAGCATTAAACATATATAAAATGAAAAACTAATTGCACAGTTACGTGAGAAATCGTGAGACGAATATTTTGAGCCTAATTAGTCTATAATTAGCCATAAGTGCTACAGTAACCAACGTGCGCTAATACCGTGAAATTCGTTTTTTCATTCATGTCTAAAACCCCTTTCGACATCTAATCAAACGCTTGATGTGACGTCCAAAAATTTTCGCTTTCCCAACGATGCTCGCATAGTCAAAACTTTCTAAAATTCCTTGGGGCTTCGTAACTGCGACATGCACTTCATGCAGATGGCCGCATCTTTCGCGTGAAGTCAATGATCCAGCAGCAATGCAACAAGCAGATTATGAATATGTTGCTGTTGATTAGAGTATTGTAATCAAGCAATGCCAACGTCGTGCTCCACATGAGATATATTTGTTGGAGCATCAACAGCAGCTATATATATCGCTAAGTAGACTTGTGATTTTTCTTATTTTGTAATGAGTTTACAAGTAGCTGAGACAAGTGCAGATCACCTACTGCTCTTTGCTTATCTCCAGCCTTCACTCCAAAGGATGCCAAAAATTGTTAATTCTGGTGCAAGTGTATGTATATACTTGTGTTTCACTTTGCAGCAAGAGATGCTGCAATGTTGTACTCCAGTGTTTTCAACATGTTTAACTACGGGCTTATGAGCCGCGACAAACATTTAATAAGTTTATAGTGGACTTAGTTTTCTTATTGGAGTCTATCTATGTATATAAGAAAATTTTAACTCTAACATATTTTTATTGTTAATAGACCATTATAGATTATAATCAGCATAAATACAACGAATGACAAGTACAACTGCAATGGCTATTCAAATCATCATAAAATCAGTCCAAATTCTTTTTCCATAACAAAGAGGCCAAAATATATTTCTTATTTTGGATGATATCGTTGATTAGTGAACACACACCTGATCATTTATCACATTCAAAAATTTACGCAATTATCATTTATTTTATTTATTATTAAATATATTTTAATTAAAAGTTGCAGATTTTTTAAAATAAATAAATAAAATGTGTATACAAAGATAATATTTTTTCTATAAAAATACAAAGATATTAGTCGGAAAACAAAGTGCAGTCCCGAATAACAGAGCTGACCAGCCAACCAAAACGAATCCACAACGCATGCGTCGTGGCCATCCCCGGAGTCACTGGCAGGTGGGTCCCAACATGCTGCCACCTGCCAGCCTGCCCACCACGTGTGCGCCAGACTCTGTTCGGTTACCTCTTCTTCGGCATACGCCACACCAACTGTCTGTATTTGCATTCCACTCCATCATCACCCATACTTGATCCAACACTACTCTTTTTTAATGTATGGATGGACATCTTTACCCAAATTATCCATTTTACTTCTAGCACCTTTTATATCAACCATGGATGGAATGGTTTTAATCGAGACACGTGTAATATGATACATCTATTTTTCAATGAGAATTCTAAACCTTCCTTCAAAGAGCCACCTATCTTCTCACTTCTGTTTATTTTTATAAGCTAAAATTTAAATTTTTCTTAATTTTAGAGTTAATTTGAAGTTTCTTTTATCGTAGTTTCTTTTTTTAGTTTTTGCTTTTAGATAACTAAGAATATATATATATATATAAATCTATTCATAAATTATTTTTTATTTACAAAGTATATCATTTGACTGTTTCACTGAAAAAGCCAAATCCCCCCCTTAGAAAACATACTTTTTTTTTGAGAAACAGAACAAATATAAATAATTGCTGATTTCAAATAGCTGCACAAATATAAATGATCTTATCACACATTTATAATTTTCAAGAAGACAATAAAATGCCACTAGGATGCCAAGGAGATTATTGCAACACACAAAGCTGATAGGGGTCTAACTGATAAAATGGCAGCTTGTGGCGCCATACATAAATAGCCAAGGCAAAGCCCAAATGATTCTCTAACCCACAACAATTGCAACCCAAGATACCCTGGCAATTTTACAGAAATGCCCCCCAAACTCCTCGCTTTTCTCATCCTAGCCCTCCTCGCGGCCTCCGCCGACGCAGCGCGGCGCCACCCGTCTCCGGCGGACTCGACAGCCTCCTCCGGAGGAGTAGGAGGAGACCCCGTCTACCTATGGCCGCTGCCGAAGAGCTTCACATCCGGCTCCCAGACCCTGCTGGTCGACCCTGACCTCGCGCTCGACGCCCAGGGCCCCGGCGGCGGCGCCGCCGCGGTCGCCGAGGCGTTCGAGAGGTACAGGAAGCTCACCTTCTCCCCCTGGGCGCACGCCGCGCGTAACGGCTCGGGAGGGTACGACGTCGCCAGGCTCGCCGTCGTCGTGGCCTCCGCTGATGAGACGGTACGGTGTCCGAGCTGTTCCCTCCCCCGAGTTTTGGTTGGCAGTTGCCTCGTCTGGATAAGCGCGCGACTGTGAATTTCTTCCATGTTTTGGGGGGTGTAGCTGGAGCTGGGAGTGGACGAGAGCTACACGATCTACGTGGCGGCGGCCGGCGGCGTCAATTCCATCGTTGGTGGAGCAACCATAGAGGTGCTTTGTTTCCCCTCTCCAGATTATTTTGCAATAGTTTTTGGTGAAGTATTTTGGGAGAATTTGACGTCAGGGCTACTCTCTCTTCTCCCATCCTAGTAGTGCTGGTTAACTCCTAGCTGAGTTTTGAAGCATCTAGAGTGAGCTGAGTGGTAAAATATTTCAATACGGAATTACTGCAATATTGATGAGCCGGTTTCCTTTTTCTAGTGAAATGCAGGTGTATAACGGTATATCGCAGTATATGATTCTTTTCAATGAACTACTACTTCATTTCAAATTACTTGTTGTTCTAGTTTTGTCCTAAGTCAACTATTTATGACTTGACCCTAAACTTCTACTCAAAATTTGTATAGTTTAACACCATAAGATTTATGTTTTTAGATTCACCGTGAGAAATATTTTCCTAATATATAACTTGAATGTTGTATAAATATACAAATTTATAAAAATGACGGTCAAAAGCTAAAAATATTTGACTCACGACAAACCTAGAATGACAAGTACTAATTTGAAAACGATTGAGTAGCACTTGAGCTAAGGCAGAAATTTCTTTTCGCACATACTAATTGGCCTATTGTGTCTAGAGATGGCAATGTAGACCCGCGACCCGAGACCCGATGGGTATTTACTCCATTAGGGTATGGGTATGAGCTAAATATATTATCCGTGGGTAAATAATTAGACAAATACTTTCATCCGATGGGTACGCGGGTATGGAAACATTTTTATGATCCCCATACCTGTTTACCCATGGGTAATAAATACCCGCAAGTTTAAATGCATGTTATGGCCTAATATCAAATTAGCCTAGCCTAATTAACCAAAACCATAGGTATTTAAACCATCCATACATTTTCCACCACACTATATGAATGTGTGATATACTAAGTATCTAGCGTCTATGCAATATACTATATGAAAACCGTGATATTTAGATTGTTTTGAACTTTTACGGGTATATGGGTGACCCGACGGGTAAGGTTTACCCAAGCGGGTATGGGTATAGGGAAATTTTCTTACCCGTGACAAGTATAGGTATTTTAATGGTACGAAATTTTACTAGTGGGTATGGGTATGGGATAGCAATACCCAATGGGTATTTACCCATTGCCATCCCTAATTGTGTCTAACTGTTCAAAACTCGTGCAAGTTCTCGGATGATCATGTGGGTTTAATCTTGTACACCTCTCAATAGATGCAAAAAACTTCTGTGATCTTCCTGGAAACTCTGTCAGGTAATGCTCATATTAGTACTGTTTGTGGAATTTGTGCTGATTCGAACATCATCTCTGAATATTTTAGAGTTCTAACACTAGGCTTGGGTCCTTGGGGGCATGGGTTCAACTAGAGTACTCCTCACTTATATACAATCTAGCTTTAGTGGTTGTGCCCCCTGCAAACTTTCAGAGAACTGAAGACAAATGTACTATTTTCATATATACCAATTGTAAAATGTGCCAAGCAAGATTAAATTACAATTTTCTCACAGTTCTCTTTATGCACAAGGATATGGTAACTGAAGTTGTATTTTATCTGTTCTTGTAGACTAATACCATATATGGAGCTATTCGTGGATTAGAGGTATGGACTTAGTGTTTGAAATTTATTTATGAGGAACTCCCTTTCCATGTTTCTATGTTTGCCACCTGCTGATTGTTATGTGTTGCATTTTGAGGATGTAGTTATTGACTATGCTCTAAGGTTCTGGAGAACTATAACTGATCAACTAGTTTTACGTAGGTCTGTAACTACTTACTGTTTAAACAGTTTGACAGCTTCCTTTCTTTTTAATTTTTTCCTTTCCTGAAAAATAAAATATTTCCCCTTGTTGTAATGGTTGGCAGACATTCTTTCCTTTTACATTTTTCTGCTTTCCTCAGAAAGGAAATCTTTCCCCCTTTTTGTAATGTTTGGCAGACATTCAGTCAATTGTGTGTTTTTAACTACGATACCAAAAATGTCGAAGTGCGTCATGCCCCATGGCACATTCAAGATGAACCACGCTTTGCTTTTCGTGGGTTGCTCCTTGGTAAGCAACAATATCTTAAAGATTTATCCTGATATGACTGGTTAGTCAAAAAAGAAAGCCAAGATCATTTGTTTCCACTGCCACATCTACTGCAGACACATCAAGGCATTTCCTCCCAGTAGATGTGATTAAGCAAGTGATTGACTCCATGTCATTTTCTAAGCTGGTAATATGTTATTAGCTGTTGTTATTAGAACAACCTTTCCCTCTTCTCTTTCTATATACTGAAACCTAGCGTTCTGTCCAGTAGAATGTTCTTCATTGGCATATCATCGACGAGCAATCTTTTCCACTAGAAGTACCATCATATCCAAATCTATGGAAGGGTTCATATTCAAAATGGGAGCGCTACACCGTGGAAGATGCACGTGATATTGTCAGGTATCAAGTCTATCATTTGGCTTTTGCATTTTTTGTATCTTCTTTTTATTCTATTGCCAAGTTCTTTCAGTTCACTTATAAAAGATGTTCTCTGATTGTTTACTCTGCAATTCACATCTGACACTTCCCCGACTCTAAAGCTATGCTAGGAAAAGAGGTATGCTTATCCTCAATTACATATATTTTGTGCCATCTTGATGAGAGTATTATGGTTCTATTTTAGGGAAGATTGAGACTCACATGGGATCACATGATACTCATGTATTTATGTTCATTGAACCCTTCGTTACAGTCTCTAGAATAATAGTGCTCTTCAAGTAATGCATATTCTGATTAATTATTTACTTCTCTTAGGTATCCATGTCATGGCTGAAATTGATGTTCCTGGCCATGCAGAATCATGGTGAGTTTTCATGTACAATTTCCTACTATGTTAGACTTCTGTTTGTGTCTCAGTGAGATTTTCCCAATTGCTTTTCATGCTGCAACAGAATAAACAAAACATCACCAGTAGTTTTATCTTAGAGTTGCAATTGTGTGATTGACTAAATATGTGGTTACTCCAAGCTCTAGCATTTCACCCATTATGTTTAGTTCAAGTGTCATTGCTCTCTAATTGATTCAGTAATTTCATTGAGCACACTGTATATTTGTGTACACAACCAAACAACTGGGTATTCAGTAACTACCTTATGTGCTTAGTAAGCATTTCAGAACTCAGATTTTGTTTTCTCCCATTGTTTTGCTTTGTTGTGCTTATTATACGAAATTGACTTGTTTGCTACTCAGAAATACTTATGCAAATATTTAAATTTCTGCAGGGGAAAAGGATATCCAAAGCTCTGGCCTTCTCTTAAATGTAGAGAACCGTTAGATGTTACTAGCAATTTCACATTTGAAGTAATTTCTGGAATTTTGTCTGGTTAGTTTCTCTCTCTTTTTTTTCTCTTAAAAAACTTGTTCAAATTAGAGATCTATTATTACTCAGACACACATGTATCCATATTTTTATTTATATCCAAACTCAAATATTGTGACATGTGGAATGGGTAAGGCAATTTACAAAATGGGTGCCATCCAGTTTAGACATTGGTATTCACATCTGTACTTCGTGCTTTATTTAGTAGTGGCGCACCAAAATGGAGTAATCAATTCGAATTTCATGCATGTTTGATTACTCATCGATGTAAACTCAAATGCAAAGAGGTTCACATAATTAGGCCTTCTGCAGGACGTAGCCAGTAATTCTATATTGCTATATTAGGTTCAGCATTTTTTCAGTCACTTTAGCATGCAATTGGCATTAACCATTGGGTGTCTGAATCACTATATCAGAGAAGGTGTACAAAATTATTAGCTAGAGTAGGACCAGCCTTCCATGCAATATTTGTCACCAAATGTTCATAATAATGTTACATGAATCACATGTTCCTGCTTGCAATGGCAGACTGCAAGTTATACAATGTTGTTTATTTCCTGCTATTTAACCAAATTTACTTGCAATTTTCAGATATGAGAAAAATCTTTCCATTTGGGCTCTTTCACTTGGGTGGTGATGAAGTATATACAGGTTAGCCTGCTTCTCTTGCTTAATAGGAGGCACTTCATTAATAAGAGCATATGATGCTGGGATTTTGCAAACTTTTGGAATCTATGTAATTTATGGAAGTGAGTGTGATTCAAGTATAGTTAAACTGTAATTGTATATTATTTTCCAGAATAGTTATTCTTAATCCATTCTAGAAGGTAGATTCATACTTTATACCAAATTTAGTAGAGTATCTTGTAACTGATAATTTGATACTACCTCCGTCCCATAATAACTTCATTTTTCGATTTCTGTCCGACGATTTGACCATTCGTCTTATTTAAAAAATTTATACAAAAACTTACTATTCATGTTTTACCATCTAGTAATGATAAAAATATTAATTGTAAAAAAAATTCAAATAAGACGAAGAGTCAAAACATTGTATCTAAAAACTGTAAAATGAACTTAATATGGGACGGAGGTAGGAAGTACATTATGTTCATTGATGTGACTGGTGACATATCTCCTGTTTGTTAGACTGGACATTGTTGTATTTTTTCCCCAAATATCAGTGCTGAAAAATAGCAGTTGATACATTATCATGCTAAAATAGATGCTGATATATAATTTATTTCCTATGTTATGTATTTTTTTTTCTCGTGAAGTTCTTTCCAATCTCATTCTATTTCCCACCTCAGGTTGCTGGAATACAACACCCCATGTAAGACAGTGGTATGTACTCTAGTTATAGTTTTTGTAAATGGTACAGTGGCATCTTCCGCTAGATGTTCCTTTCCTTTCACTGCTTAACAGCACCTACTTCCAGGCTTCATGAACACAACATGACTACAAAAGATGCTTACAAATACTTCGTTCTAAAGGCTCAAGAGATAGCAATCAATCTTAATTGGATTCCAGTAAATTGGTTCGCTCTCTGCTCACTTACTTTTGCTTAGGACTGAAATGAAAAAAAGAGAACACAAGCTTTACTTTTTATTTGTGGCATGCTAATCTCTTTATCTTTCAGGGAAGAAACCTTCAACTCATTCAAAGAAAATCTCAATCCTCTAACCGTGGTGCATAACTGGTAATTCATTAGTTTGTGTTCAGCAATTGAATCATTTTCTTTCATGATTTGACAACTATACCTACCAAGATAATGGACATCCATTACACACCCTTAATCTTCACATGATTGCAGGCTGGGCCCTGGAGTGTGCCCTAAAGTTGTTGAAAAGGGTTTCAGATGTATAATGAGCAACCAAGGTGTATGGTACCTTGATCATCTTGATGTTCCCTGGGAAGATTTCTACACTAGCGAGCCACTCGCTGGAATTAATAACACAGCACAGCAAAAGCTTGTACTTGGTGGAGAGGTTTGCATGTGGGGTGAGACAGCAGACACCTCTGATGTTCAGCAAACAATATGGCCAAGAGCAGCAGCAGCAGCAGGTGTGAACTGTACAAGTTTTGGAAGCTTGTGCTGTATTTAACTATCTCTTTCCTTCCCTTTACATTTTTATGCCTATTGTTTTCTATGGACTTATATATCTTTATTAAATCACTATAGAGCGTATGTGGAGTCAGTTGGAGGCCATATCTGCCCAAGACCTGGAAACAACTGTCTTGGCTCGGTTACATTACTTCAGATGCCTGCTGAATCACCGGGGAATCACTGCAGCTCCAGTCACAAACTCCTATGCTCGGCGCCCCCCAATCGGTCCTGGTTCGTGCTTCATTCAATAAACAGGACCTGTGGAGCAAAGATAGGCATAAGAGGGGTACTTGCCTCCATACACCTTCCATACTTCCAACAAAATGGTATCCTGTCAGCTTTATTGTACTGTTTCTGTATGTTTGTTTTCATTACATTATCTATCGCACAGATGTTAGACAATAAATTATTACAAGCCATCGTTGTGTATTTTCGCCCTAAGTTTCAAATAAAACTGCAGTGCCTTTCCTTGAAAAAAAAAGACCAAGAAAACATAGTCATCAATGTAACAGTAAATATATATTAATTTTGTTAGTCTTGTTTTTGAATTCCTCCCACGTGTATCGGATTCAAGATTTGCAACTGGCCCATTGGCCAAGCTCCTTTGAACTGGTAAAAGAGAAGCGATCGCAATATGGATATTTCAATTACCATTGCTTAATTGATTGGATTTGGATCCATCATTTTCAGTCATCATCCTTTCCCGAGTTTGGCTTTGACCTGAAACTTGTGCTCCACTTGCTGCTGGTCTAAGACTGCATTTATGTGGCGTGTAAATTACGACCACCTGTTGCTGCTTGGTGATCTAGATGAGAGATGAGAAGAAGTTTTGGTCACTTGTTGCAGGTCACTGTCCTCCAATGTCACCATCCTTGGCAATACATATCTACAGCTTTTGTTTTTCTTTATCCAGAGTGCAGTTTTTCGTAAGGTGAGCAGTGAATGTGAAGAAAGGAATACCACCTATAATAAGCAGCTGTGTGAAACTTTTTCGTTAAAAGGAAGAGAAAGATTAGCCCTTTGGACTGAGACCAGTGACTGTGACTCTTTGAGGCAGACTGGAGAATGGCCATTTGTATTGTATCTCATCTTTTTCTTCTACTTATAAGTCAAAATTTGAATTTAGCTTTAAATTTAGAGTTGATTTTAAGATTTTTTTCATCGTAGTTTATTTTTCATCTTTGTCTTTTAGATCGCTAAGAACATGTATATAAAAATTTTATTTACAAATTATTTTTTGTTTGTAAATATATCGTTTGATTTTTTTCGAGAAAATAAAAAAAGCCAAAATTCCCCCTTGGTGTTCTTCACTGCAGTAATAAATACTTTTCTTCCTCTTTGAATCGCTGATGTGACTGCTGCATAATCCGTAGAATTCAGATGGACTATGTGTGTACTCGTGTACTGGTAGACTAATAGATCTGTAGTAGATGGCTAGATGTGTGCACTGTGCTGGTTGAGAATTTGAGATATTTTCTTCTGGGAGTATTGCCAATGGTAACTTCCTAGCCTCTGATTCTGTTGTGCATCTACTGTCTGCTATAAAAGTGTGCCTCTAATTTTACAGAATCATCATGTATCCATGTATTTACTCATATCACAACTGCAGCTCCTTACACAAGAAGCAAGGGATCCTGTGTGACATGTAGCATTACTATATCATATAGTTGAAACAATACTACACTCAACTAAACTGTGGGCCTTGACCAATGGACTGGCATTGTTTTATGTACAAAAACAGAGGGTACCCCCCCCCCCCATATGGTTATAATGCAAAGTGCACAATAAAGTTTTTAGCAACTCATCATTACATAGATTATGTAGCAGTCCATCTGTTCTAAAATATATGAGGCCTATTTTAAGGAAAAATCAATATTTAAATTTTTTTTATTGATAAACGAACCAAAAGGTGTGTGTTTACTGTTATGCAGGTAGTGTTATTATATTCATATTCAAATAGGGTTATATTTTTATGTGATGTTAATTTCATAGTTTTTGGATAATATAATATGAACAAAATTAATTGTGAGATTATAATGTTAAAGACAATATAAAAAGCTAATATACACGAACAAGGGAGTACTGAATTTTATCTCCAGGTGAAGTGGATAAAGAAATATCATATCTAAATGTAACCTTGTCTCTGTCTCACTGTCTGAACCGAAATTGGTCGACTACAGAGTAACTCGTCACTGACATGTGAGCCCACATGTGGGCCCACATGTCAGTGATGACTGCACGAGGCAGTCGACTACAGAGGGATCCCGATTCATCTGAACCTACCATCCCATCACCACCATGGAATCTTTTTGTTTGTAATGGATAGAAATCCAGCATGTATATCCACGTATGTAAATTTAGTTCTAATAAATGTGAAACAACAAAACAAAATAAGAAAAATGAAAAATAAATCTAGATGACTAACCTTCGGCCATCTTTGACATTGTTTGATCTTTCTTAGAAGTATATATGAAAATAAACTGGTTTCATAACTTATTTAAATAAATGAACCGTTTTATCTCCACGCTAGGGTCCTAGGAATAGAGGCCTCTTTCAACCGGACGGCCTGAACGCCGAAGGTTGACATTACGCTTAGAGTCACTAAGGTCTGCGTTAAGCCCTAAGACACAACCCTCCTATATCTTCATGTTGTCGATCCCAAAACCAACATAAGGGACTTAACCTCCTAGCAGCCAATCGAACCACTTCCTTCTCCTACTCCCCCTCCTCCAGACTTCTCCTCACCTTCGGCCTTGTCCTCGAGAGATCTCGAGGCTTCTAAGTCCCCTAGACCTGTGCTAGGACCGACGACGTGGAGATACAGGAGGTCCATGCCTTAGGGCTAGGCACAGATCATGCTAACTAAGCAGGCCACGTCGGCTCGTGGGAGTTCGGCCAGTCTAGGTTTTAAAACTAATTTATTTTTTAATTACTTTTTAAAAGGTCAAATAGTATCAATTTTAGAAGCTTCGATCTTATGCTGATCGACAAGCCCGCACAGAGTCGATTTCAATTTATAAAAATAAATATATTAAATCTATAAATCATGATATAATCCTTACCTATGTTATATCATTGCAACTGCCTCTCCAAGTGCAAGGCACGATAGAAACACATGTCCAGCTTCTGAGTGTCAGTGTCCGAAGAGCAGGTGTACCTAACATTTTATCACAGCCAAGGAACCGTACTACTCCTCCAGTTTTATGTTTTTTTTTAAAAAAAATAATTTCCGTTCCAATTTCCGTTTCCACGTAAGACCAGAGCGAGAGCAGTCAAGGCCACCGGCCCGGCCCGTCAAACCGCGGGGCCCACCGCGCACGAATCTTGGCGCGGATCGGACGCCCGCCTCCATCCTCAAAACCCTCCTCACCCACTTCCCCCTTCTTCCCCTTCCCCTTCCTCGCGTCGCCTCGCCTCGCCTCGCCTCGAATCGAATCGATCCCCCCGATCTGCTCGCCCCCAAGCGCCGCCGATTCGCCCCGACGCCGCGGATTCGAGCCTGGGGCTCGGTCTGGTCGGATCAGGTTGGTGTTTCTTTTCTTTTTTTTTTGGTGATTTTTTTTTGGGGGAGATTTGATGTCAATGGCGTGAGAATCCCGCGGTTTGGTGCGATTCTGTGTAGGGTTCGGCCCAATTCGTGGCCATGGCCACGCCCGACGACGGTGCCGCCGCCGCCGCCGCTGGCGGGAAGAAGTTCTGGCGCTCCGCGTCGTGGTCCGCCTCCCGGGACCCGACGCCCGATGCGGCGCCGCCTGCGGGGGGGACGGGCGCCGCGGCGGGGCAGGGACGGCGCGTCCCGCCGCCGCCGCCGCCGCTGACCCCGCGCGGCGGGAAGCAGCGGTCCTGCCTCCCGCCGCTGCAGCCGCTCAACATCACCCGCCGCAGCCTGGACGAGTGGCCCAGGGCGGGGTCCGACGACGTGGGCGAGTGGCCCAACCCGACCACCCCCGGCGCGTCCAAGGCGGACGGCTCCGCCTCGGCCAAGCCCGGGGAGGGCCTCCGCTTGGACCTCTCCTCCCTCCGGTCGCAGGGTCGCAAAGACCAGATCGCCTTCTTCGACAAGGAGTGCTCCAAGGTTGCTGACCATGTCTACCTGGGTGGTGATGCTGTTGCCAAGAACCGTGACATCTTGCGGAAGAACGGGATCACCCACGTGCTCAATTGTGTCGGCTTTGTTTGCCCGGAGTACTTCAAGTCGGACCTCGTTTACCGGACGCTTTGGCTTCAGGACAGCCCAACGGAGGACATCACCAGTATCTTGTATGATGTGTTTGATTACTTTGAGGATGTGAGGGAACAGGGTGGGCGTGTCTTCGTACATTGCTGTCAAGGGGTATCGCGGTCTACATCGCTGGTCATAGCATACTTGATGTGGAGGGAAGGGCAGAGCTTTGATGATGCATTCCAGCTTGTGAAAGCTGCCCGGGGAATTGCAAATCCAAACATGGGGTTTGCTTGCCAGTTGCTTCAGTGCCAAAAGAGGGTTCATGCAATTCCTCTATCTCCAAACTCAGTGCTGCGGATGTACCGTATGGCGCCTCACTCGCCCTATGCACCGCTGCATTTAGTGCCCAAAATGCTGAATGAACCGTCACCTGCTGCCCTGGACTCTAGGGGTGCCTTCATTATCCATGTGCTCTCGTCAATCTATGTTTGGGTTGGAATGAAATGTGATCAAGTAATGGAGAAGGATGCAAGAGCAGCAGCATTCCAGGTGGTGAGGTATGAGAAGGTGCAGGGGCATATCAAAGTTGTTAGAGAAGGACTGGAGCAACCTGAATTCTGGGATGCCTTTTCAAGTGCACCTGTTAATTCAGACAGCAATACAAAGATTAGCAAGGACCAGATTGACTCAGCATCCAAGAGTACCCCAGGAAGCCGGAGGGTGGAATCCTATGATGCTGATTTTAAGCTTGTTTTCAAAGCAGTCACTGGGGGTGTTGTTCCTGCGTTCTCCTCTTCAGGGGCCGGTGATGAGACCCATCTTCCTGCAAGAGAAAGTAGCTGGAGTTCATTAAGGCGCAAGTTCATCTCTAGGTCGTTAGCTCGAGTGTATTCAGATTCTGCTTTAATCAGGGACTTGGATCCACGGGTAGACCGAGTACAAAATCTGGCTGCAGAGGCGTCAACATCACCACCTTTCCTATCTCCAAGCTCTTTATCATCAGATTCAAGCATCAGTTCAAAGTATAGTTTGGACTCACCCTCATTGTCACCTTCAACTTGCTCGCCACCATCACTTGGTCTTTCGCCTGGCTCATCTAATTTTCCCCACGCTTTGGTGCCATCATCTAGGTCCCCTCTTCACCAATCATCTAATGAGGAACCTTCGAAATCTGGCGTGGGGTCAATACGTTCTCCTTCCAAGATCTCTTCTATAGCAGAAAGAAGAGGAGGATTTTCATCTCTGAAGTTACCATCTTTCCAGAAGGATCTAGTATTACCACCAAGGGTACCAACTAGTCTTCGCAGAGAAGAGGAAGTCACAGATAAGAGTAATAATAATTGTGTAAAACAGCTTAGTGGTGTGTGTTGCCCAGAGAAATGCACTGGCAATTCTTCAACAGTTCACACTGGATTGACTGAGCGTACTGACAGTATCTTGGAGGCTTGTAGTAAAGTACAACTATTAGTCTACCGTTGGCCCAGCATGGAAAAGCTAACTACATTCACTCTCAAGGATCTTGACCCAAAATCAGTTTTGATTTTTGTTACTCCTGATGACAGCAGAAGTGAAGCGGTTGAAATGGTACACATATGGATAGGAGGTGAATATGAGAGCAAATGTGTTGACACTGTTGATTGGCAGCAAGTTGCTGGTGATTTTTTTCAGCAGAAGGAGTTCAGCAATACTCTTCCTGTTAAGGTGCCTAAACGTATACTATACACACCTCTATTCTGTCTACTCTACTTTGCTTGTTACTAGGAAGATTTGGTGCTAACTGGGGCAAACTAGAGAATACTTTAGGCTCAATATGAGTTTTTCTTTTATGTATGTTTCAGATGGTTTTTCCCCATTGCACAAACTTCGCTAGCAGCCATCCATCATTTATCATTGCTTTGGGCTCACTGCTGACATAGTCTGTCTTGAACTCTTCTTGCGCTTTGCAGTTATTGATGACTTGACGTAGCATTTTAGGGGAATACAAAATCAGTTATTATGCTATTACTGTATAGAAATATTGCAAATAGGTGAACCATTTGGTGGCATGTTGAGAATGATATGTTCAGAACAATTTAGAACAGAATTGCATGAACTCCAAATATGTTAAAGTCCAATTATTAGTTACTGGACAGGGTATATTTTTTTTAATTTATGGATCACAACTTCGTAATCTTCTAAATTATTGGGCCATCTTCCGACTGGTATGCAGAGTGCCTAGTGCCAGACAACTATTATGAGATTTTACCCTAATGATTATATTATATCATGGCTCATGAATCATGACCATATACCTCTAGGTTTGTAGCCCACAACAACTGATACCAATATGGTTGGCTGATCTAATTAGAAGCATATGGTGCATCCTTGAGCGCCATCTTACAAATTGAATTTATAATTTCTGTTTTGTGTAAGTTGTCACATTCTATTCCATCTTCCTGTGAAGTAAAACTGTGTTTCCCTTCCTGTACGAACAGCATGAACCATAAACTTACTCTGGAAAATTTTGATCAATACTTTTCTTGATTTTTTTTTTCCATATTGGTTTACTGTTGGAGCACATGGGATTATGGAACTGTGAAAGCTTATGTTTCATTTATTGGTCACACCACAATTCTGTGAACTGCTTTCATTCACTATAAATACTCATAAATTTGGCATGAATTGTGTGAACCTTGCATGTAACTGTCTTCTCGTAGTTCTACTTAGCTGGTGGTTTCTCCCGACCTTGCAGATGACCAATTGCTGAACAGCATATGTGGACTTGTTTTATATAAAGAAACATTATAAATTCCCCACCTAAGTGCAATATTTCTTCATGCCGTGCAATATTTGCCCTGCCTGAATTTATAACCGGACACTGATTGGATTTGAATAATGCAGGTTTTCAAGGAGCATGAAAGGGAGAAACTTTTGGAAGTTCTGAATGCTCGTTAATGGTAGGCAGGCTGTAGGTATCAATCAGCATATTGTAGTAGCTTAACAAAGTCAGCCGTGAAGTATGATTGAATGATGAAGGCATCTCCCTCCAGAATCGCTCCATACGGTGGTGATTCTCAGCGAGGTATAAGCCGTTACAGCTATTTCCCTTGAACATATAGACTACAGATTCCATTTAGTAGAACTGATGATGGAGAGGCAATTGTGCCTACCTCATATGATTTGCTTAAGGTCAGAATTCAGAAATGGGCAGGAGGCTGCCAGAACGTTGTATCTGTGAGTCAAACACACATGGATCGGGTTTTGGCACAATTGGGTTGGGTGTATATTATCCGCTCCCCCTGTAATGTAAAGCTCAAACTGGGAGACCACCGTGTCGTTTTCAACCCTAAAAGGTTTCAAGTACATCTTGGAAAGGAACAGATCAGATGTGTAATCCTCTTGGCTTCCATTGGTCTTAACTTTAAAGTCACCTTTGAATTCAGTTCCTCTCGACTTTTCTGATTGTGATTCGGTACCCAAATGATCTTATCGCATGTTTAGTCGGTGGCAAGTTATTAGATATTTGAGTTGTCTATAGCGGAGTTCATTTTTTCTTTTCTTTTCTTTTTTTTTTGTGAAAAGTAATCCTAAGCTTGCGGGTGCTGACACCAATTTTACTGTGTTATGGGCCGCACACGTGTACGTGTCCTTGCCAAGTCATAAAGTTTTATGGGCTGCAAGTTACAGCACAGCCTAAATGGACCGCAAGTGGGCCACATTACCGTTCAACTCGAATTATAAATGGGCCGAATTCCTTTACGGCCCAACTGTACAGACCACAAATGGGCTAGAATTTGGCTCCAGCCGAACAAATAGGCAGGCTTCCTGTATGACAAGGTATGGTTACAGCCCAACTACAACGTGGGCCGTGCCGCAACTTGATGATTGAATGATGATGATTTTACCATTATATATCAAGCACCTGCAGAGAACGGCCTCATATAAGCCTCAAAAAAACGGCAACAGAGTTCACTACCAGCAGGCTGACCTCCCTCAGCTATTTGCCACTGGATTCTAAGCTATAGTTCCCTCAGCCTTATGAGCTCCATGTTAACATGATAGCACTAAGATCTGTCGTCGCTTATACTTGTCAGATGTCTGTCATTGATCTCTGATACCGAAGACTTTAGTCCGGTGTAGAATTTCTTCTCACGCTTGTTTGGTCAGCTGTTGTTAGCAGAATTTGACGTGCTTGCAGCCGCTGGCTTCTGCGGTTTACTTCTCAAGAGGCTCTTTGTGTACAGGGCTCCAAATACAATGGCCTGGTATCGAACAACGTAAATTATGAATGAAATGGCAATTCGTAGTATCATGAAATGATTTGAGGCCAAGGCGGATGACTTACAGCGCCAACCCACTGCATCCAGCTAAGAGGATGTACAAACCAGACGCATGACAATAATATACTCACAAGCTGCAGCAATACAGGGAGATTACTGTTACGGAAAAAGGTTAAACAAGACAGCCATAAGCATTAAAGGATGGCAGAAACAGCATTCACCTGCCTAGTCGTCATTATTGTAGCAAATGTGAGAGCCCCAAATGTTCGTATGGTGTACGATATGAAGAACTGACTAGCTGTTGCAACCTGGAATTTGAAACCCAGTAAAACTATAGATTGAAATCATTATTCAAACAATCACAATCTAGCTTCACTTTATCGGTGGAGTGCCAAATAGTAAAATGTTGAGACAGTCATAAGGTTCTTTGTCCCCAAGACCTCAATTTCATGTCCCACCAGACATAACAGTCATCTCCATTTGCGGCTTACGTGGAGAAGCGGTGATGGAAACAAGGAATAAACTACAAAATTGCACCATAAAATATGAAAAGGTTAGCCTTACACTGGATAGGATCACAACGTCATAGAAGCAATCTGGATGACGAAACATGAAGTCCACAGCTGGAATCATCTGATTCTGGAGAATAAGTCCTGTAACAGAATTACAGTAACAGAAAATCATGACCATAGCAGTTGTTAAATGTATTGCTCTGTACAGTGTAGAAGTTACTGGGAAAACATTGATAGAATCATGAAAGCAAAAGAACTGCAGGACATAATAAGAGAAAATGCAGCAATAGGGGCAAGCAATTACCACTCAAACTAAGAACACAGGAGCACATTGTTGTGTAGAATATTTGATTGTGTATTTCCATGTCATACCCTTTAAAGAGTTTATCTTGGAAAGTGCTTGTGAATCCATCAAATCTACAATCAACAAAGGAATGTGATCAAATTAGATAGAAATCTAATCTCAGAGCCGATAGAGAGAGTAAAATAAGAACGCTTTCAAGAGTGAATTTTGTCTGCCAAAAATGCCCTTGTACCAATACTTTAATACCATGCTGTAGTGAACTCATTTTAGGGGATTTAACTGCTTATAATTTTTAGTTTTTTACATTGAATTGTACAGTAGAACGATTTTGAAGTCACAAATCTTTATATTCCCTAGTTCAGAATTTTAATGTGACACAATAAACAGATTGGTGTAAAAGAAATATAGCTCTATCATTGAAAAGTTACTTACTTATATTTGGAATGAAACAATGTGTTACTATGATATATGAGTGCAAGCAGATTTATGTGACAAATAGAGCTCGATAATTCATAAATGTATTATAGAATGCCATGATCTGCCTCATGAGTTTAAATCAAGACAAGCAGGTGTACCCAAGATAACCAAGCATGAGTGAAACGCCCCAAATGGTGTTTTCTCTGCCTTTGTTGAATGGATTGGCATCCATTGATGTCTGCATTCATGAAGGCCACACAGGAAAAAAAAACTTCAGAAAAAAAAGGCCAAAATATCAGGAAGGTACATAACTTTTCAAGTATTAATAATAGTTCTTAGGATGATAAAACCCCCACCTCCATACTGCCACCTATTGAATTCTTTCACGTGTCTTATTTCTATTATAATTTTGCAATCCACATGGAATTGATAGCAATGAAATTTCTTGTGGTTTCCAAACACATTTTCTACCCATGTACATTTACCTAGCAAGAAATAATGCGATGCTTGGTAGTAAAAAAGGCAGGTGGATATGAGAATTACTGGGTATAGAATGAACAATGAGCAACCCACAGTCACGACAACAGCAAAGAAGTAATCTTTTCCACCGTACTTCTTCCTCATTATTATTGTGCCCCAAATCTATTAAGAAAGATAATAGTCATAAGAAAAGGGGGCATCCTCAATTGTCCAGGAAAAACTTGAAAATGCAATATGTAAAGTACTGAGTACAGAAGACAAAAAACAAGTCCCATCTACAAGACAGTAATACATATACAATCTTAAGAGTTCTACTATGTAAAAAAAGAGCAGTTGCTCAAAATGCTAATGCTGTTGATGTGCTGTACCCAGATTTTCTGTACATGGATCAATGTTGAGAGGTATGTTCTTAGATGAAATTTATTAAACTATAAAAGTATGGTTGTTGATGATTCATCATTAGTAACTGACAATCACTAGCACATAAAAAAATGTATGAAAATCTGGTTAAATCACAGTGGATGTATAGTAAAAGGTAAAAAATACCATCACAGGTATCATCTTTGCACATTTGGCAAGCGTTTGGACAGGGAAACTCACATACTTGAGTGCCTGAAACAATCATGTTACATTTGGTAAATTAATAACATGAACCACAACCAATGACGCTAGTAATAAATGGATGAATATAACCTCGTACTGGCAAGTTGTAGTCAGTATGTTTGATACAGAGACCACACAGTATTTCTGAAGTGGAGCCACAGGGTCCAGGGATTTCTTACTTGCCTGTATGAATGTACATACATAATTTAGGGATTCAGCATATTCAACTGCAAGTAATCTCACAGAAAGATCTATACCGTTAACACCAGTGCAGACACCATGGATGTGGTGATGCGGTTACAGAAAACAAGAAAAAGTGAGTATCTGAAGAATTCCTTTTCTGCTCCATACGGAACTCTCATGATTTTTTCCTGCATAATATTACACCAAAACCTTTTAATAAGTGATTATGTCCATACACACAGTTGTAAGAGAGTACTTTTCCAAAGAGAGATGTTTATGAATATGCTGTTAAAAAAAGGCTGTTGATTTTGATACAGAAGTCAAGTATCCAGTAAGCCAGCAATGAACAATTCATGTGCATCTTTCAGGGTCGGAAGTACAGGTGCTTCTTTGGTAAAAAAAATCTAGCTCTTTTGGAGGAAAAACTCTATTGTCTCTGTTGGATTTGGAAGAAACCAGCACCGGTTCAAGGAACAAAAAGGACGTTCAGAAATTCTTTGTTCGTTTAAATTGAAGATTCCATTGGATTCAGGACTGAAAATGGCAATATGTATTAAAGTTTATCAGAGCGCACAGATTTTGTTTATAAGCTGGCATGAAAGGGCCAATCAACAACATCAGTACTGGTGGGCTGATTTATATTTACAGAACATAAACAGAGATGAGGACAGCAGTTGAAGCAAGTGACCCGTGCAATCTACCATGTCGAGCTTATTCAACAGGAAAAGTAATCTACCAGTGTATTAGATCAACTTGCTGATTTTAAGCAAATCCAATCTATCTATTCCTATCTTTTAGCGAAAAAGGAACATTTCTAATGCAGATTTCGTCGAAATCCTGAATCCATAGCCCATCCTTTAGGCGAGTGAATTGAATGGGCCATTTTTAGCGCAGATTTAATCGAAGCGACGAACAGACAACAGATCGCCAGCAGTGGGCACTTCCATTTCAAAATTGGGCGTGAGAAAAAAAAAGCGGAAGGGGCACCTGGAGGACGCCGTAGACGAGGAGGGTGCTCATGATGCCGACGACCGCGAACCCGCACCTCGCCGACATGCGGCGGCGGTCGTCCTTGTCCCTCCCCGCCGCCACCGGCAGCGCCGCCGCCGCCGCCGACGACGACGACGCGGCTTCCGCCATGCCCTAGCCTAGGCTAGGCAATCAGGCAGATCGGAGTCCGCCGCGAAGGCGACGAGAGGAGAGGCCGGGGAGGCGGATGTGGGAAGGATTGAATGGGTCGTCGCGGCGAGTGGGCCCCACGTGGCGGGCGGCGGCGAGGCTTCCGGCTTCCGCTTCCGCCGCCGCGACTCCTCTCTTCCACTTCTTCCAGCGAAAAGGCGAGCGAGACACAGAGAGAGAAGAGAGAGAGAGAAGTGAAGCGTGCGACCAAAGCGTACGGTCTCTGTGACACTCCAGTACGGTGTTTGGATCGGGATTTTTTTTTAATCTCATGTAGAATGTTTAGATGTTAATTAGAAATATTAAATATAAACCGATAACCAACTAATTGTATAAATAAAGACTATTTCTCTAAACAAATTTTTAAGCATAATTAATCTACGATTAGTAAATGTTTACTGTAACATCACATTCGCTAATCATAGACTAATTAGGTTCAATAGATTCGTCTCGCAAAATAATCTAGAGTATGAAGTGAGTTTTATTAATAATCTATATTTAATACTTTAATGTGACATGGATTTTAAAAAAATCTTAATAGATCCGAACAGGGTCTCAGTGCCAGCGTGTATCATCTCTGCTAGTATCATTACCGCCCCTACTATATTTTGGTTAATCTCGCTGTTATTCCTAGGCCGCTTTCGGCGGACAGGGGTAAAGAGCAGGTGTAATAGCGTGCTATGAACCGGATATAAATATATTTAAAAAAAATAAGAGAGAAGAGAAGGAAAGTGAGTTACTAATTTAGAGCCAGCTGCATACGGACTCTAAGACAAAATATGTATATGATATGTGGGATCATATATTAATGCTTTGTAAGTAACTATTGTATGAATTGGCTATTAGATTGATTATAGATGAATTGGAGCTAGTAGTTGACTATACTATTAAACTTGTTCTAAGTTAACCTATCTCTGACACGAAAAACGTATTAAGTACATAATTAATTACTTACTAATTATTAAAAAATATAAAATAGATTAATATGATATTTTAAAACAACTCTTCTATAGATTTTTTTTTAAAAAAAATACACCGTTTAGCAGTTCAGGAAGCGTGCATTCGGAAAACGAGTGGAGCTTAGCTAACTTGTGCCCAAGGCCAAAAATCTGATGTCTTTGAGCAAGTTCAATAGCATAGCCAACTGCTAGCTCCAATTTATCTATAGTCAATGTAATAGCAAATTCATACAATAGTTATCTACAAAACATCAATACATGATCCCCATGTTATACACACATTTTGTCTTGGAGTCCTTGTATAGCTGACTACAAATCAGTAGCTCACCTCTTCTCTCTGCACTCTTATCTCAATAAAATATGCTTACAGCTGGCTTATAGCCTGCTATTGTACCCGCGCTAATAATACTGATTTTATTTTAATTTTTTAGAATTTATTTTTACCTCTAATTTTTTCAACTCAAGGCACAATATGTTCCTCTTTTTGGACGGGCAGTACCGTTGTTGTACAGTGATAAAAGTAACTTTTTTAGCGCTACTTGTTTATTTCAATTTTTATCCCTAAAATACAGAAGTCTTATTCCACTCCTCTTATCTCGGTGCACGTCACAGTATATGAAATAAGATACAATTACATACGGTAAGGTTTATATTTTAGTATAAATTGGCAAATGAACAGCACGGTTTAAGAGAATATTTTCCATGGTAACCAAGTTTAGGATCGAAGGAACATGAGGTTTTGTCGTACTTATATGCTGGAATTTTAATATTTTAGTCTTTTTTTTAAACTTATTTTACAAATAGACTTAAAAAATTATTGTATAAATAAATCTTTTTGACCGTGCCAACGTCATTAATGTCGTCGTTGTAACATTGGCGCCGTCCTCCCGCTATATAAACACAATATCATCACTTGGAGGACAACGACGAAGCCAATGATGTTGGCGCGGTAAAAATGTCTATTTGTGCAATTAGTTTTTAGAGTCTATTTACAAAATAAGTTTTTGAAAATGACCAATAAACCTATTGTCATTTAGTTTTCATTTTACTTTCTTACAGTACTGGAGAAAAGAGATTGAAGCCATCGCGCATGGCTATGTCCTAGCTATGAAAAATATTGAATTAGACTTAAAATCGGTCACTTGTCCCACGAAGAAAGTGGCAGAAAGCCTAAGCGATTGCCTGTGCATAACGACATATACCACATATATGTATGTACCAGTACTATGTACCACTTTAAAAGTGCTATTCTAGAGTTGTGTCAACCATGCCCTATGTTACACGTAGCACACGCCCCCACACTTTTTTGTTTACGGATTCATATAGCTGCGTCCTCACCTTCGTATACTTCTTCATCTCTAAATATTAATATTTAACACCGTTAAATTTTTATACACATTTATTTTTTTATTTAAAAAATTTATATAATTATTAATTATTTTTATATCATTTTATTTATTATTAAATATAATTTTATGTATATACGTAGCTTTACATATTTTATAAAAAAATTTAAATAAAACAAACGGTCATAAAAAAAATCAACGAAATCTTAGACGGAGGGAATAGGACTGATGACTGATCCATTGTCATGCATAGATATGTTGGAGATCTTAGAAATGTCCGGAACAATACATGAACCTATAAAGGAGTACTTGAGCAATTAAGCAAAATTTAGTAGATATTTATATATAGACTGCATACCGGTGTTCATCATCAAACAAATCGACCGGAACACGGTGCAACACAGATAACGACTCTGAATCCTGAAACTCAGATAGAAGAAAAGAGCAACGGTGTTCATCAGCTGTTTCACTTGACGTTTTTCTTGGCGAGGAAGACGTCGGAAAGCACCGTGTCGGAGCGCAACGCCGCCCTCAGAAGACCCAGCCCCTGATCGACAATCCAATGACATCAAGATGAACAATTCAATTTCAATGGATTCATCGATCTGATAGCTGATCATTGCGTATACCTCGTCCATGCCGACGCAGGCGTACTTCTCGGCGAGCTCGACGTCCTTGCCGACGCTGAACTTGTTGATCAGCGTGATGCTGGAGATGGCCGACATGGGCGTCACCTCCAGCCCGTCCGTCACCATGTACGTCACCAGCCCCTTCACGTACCCGCTGCGCTCCTCGTCGCCTGACGACGACGACGACGCCGCCTGGCCCTGCGGCGGCGCGGCGGACGGCAGCACGAGCTCCACCTCCGTGGCCATCGACTGCTTGCACTGCGGGCACGCCGCCTTAGCCTCCATGGCGGCCGTGGCGCAGTACCCCGCGCAGGTGTACAGCTTGAACTTGTCCGGCGGCGACCCGGCGGCGGCGCCGGCGCCGCTCCCGCTCTCCGGCACCTGCCCGCCCTGGCCCTTGCCCTGCAGCAGCAGCAGCTCGCGGGCGTCCGGGTGCAGCACCTTGGGCTGGAGCAGGTCGGCGCGGTTCTTGTTGGGGAGGAGGTAGGAGGCGCTGATGTGCTCGACGCTCTGGTACAGCCTCCCGATGCTGCCGTTCATCGTCTCCGCCGTGATGAGCTTCACGACGGCGCCGACCGGCAGCTTCAGCAGGCTGAACACAAAGTCGACGAACTCCTTTCCGGCCTCCGCGAACAGCACCTTCTTCGACTTTGTGTCCACCAGCAGCTTCAGGCTGATCTTGGTCGAACCCATCCTGCCGCCGCCGCCGGTGATCCTTCAGTACAGTATTCACTTGAGATGTTGAGAAAAGAGGTTGCTTTCCTGTGGCTTTTATAAAACCATCGCTTCAGCTGATGACCCTTCAGTTTCTTAATGCATGTGAAATCTCCTTGGCTTCTTCTTGGTAATTAAGTACACTTGGTGAGCATTTGAACGGCCAAAGCCTTTTTATCTTCTCAACACTCTGATTTGGGGAAACTGATGGAGGAATTCAGAAGTTAATTCAGCAATAAAGTACTCCTCTCGAGCTGCAAATCATTCAGAACGAGTACCACTGCTAGTACTCATATCAAAAATGTAAAGAGACCAGTTTGCAGCTAAAGATATTTGCATTGCATCAGATATTCAGATCATTGTTACATTATCAATCGATGGAGTAGGCAACGCAAAATGCAGTGTGACTGTTCTGTCAACCCCTGTACAATTCCCTGTTCTATGAGTATTTTCAATAAAACTAGCAACTACAACTTCGTTGAACATCTAAAAAGAATTAATCAAATCGATCCTAACGGTGTCACTTCTGTAGGACGTCCAAATCACTGGAGATCTTGCGTCTTCTACTCTATGCTTCCACATTGGGGTACTGCAACGCATTTTCCGCTGGAATTCGTCGATATCCAGCACAACAAGTCGAAAGCAAATGGTAATAAGAGCAAGTGAACAATCAAGTCTTACAAATGGTGAACAATTCTACTACTACTAAAATCAGCAAAGCAAACTGCAATATAATTAATGCTACTAAAAATGAAAATTCAGTGACCAGACCTACTGAATAAAAACCCAAAGTCATGACAATGAACAATGCTAATAAAATCAGTGATGCCAAATAGTCTACAATGTAAAATCAGTGATGCCAAATAGTCTACAATGTAAAATCAGTGATGCAATATAATTAATGGTACTGAAAGATCATGCAGTGACCAATGGTACTGACAAAATACTCCTTGCAACAGTGAACAGTGCTACTGAAGAAAGCAAAGATCAAGAGTCAGTAAGCAGCAGCTAGTAACAAGAACAATGCAGTTGTAGGTTGTAGCCATTAGCTAGTGATTAGCCCAACAAAAATTGCAGCAATGATCAGTGTGATTGTGCCTACTGAATCCAACAGAACAGATGAAGCTGAGTAGCTGAGAGTGAGTGAGGTGGTCGTGCTGACCTGGCGTCCCGTGGTTGACGACGACGATGTGGAGGGGGTTGTTGCCCATGGGCAGGTCGACGAGGAGAGGGGAGAGGCGGGCGTAGCGGCCGGCGCGGACGCAGAGGGTGATCTGGGCGGCGTCACCGCGGCTGTGGCCCAGGCGTTCCGACAGCGTGAGCCGCAGGTGCGTGAGGTTGTTGGTGTTCACCCTCACCGACGCCCACTCCTGCTCGGCGTACCTGCCATTGCCGTCGGCTCGGACGTACCAGATCACCCGCGACACGTCCGACTCCACCGGTGGATTCGTCCGGTGCATCAGCTGTTCATCGATCAATCGATCACAAGATTGATATGATGGTGGTCAAAAACTCGAGAAAGTGGGATGGGATCATGCCTGGGCCGGCGGATCGTCGAGGAGAGGGCGAACGGTCATGGGGGGGACGACCTCCACCCTCCACTGCATCATGGTGCTGGCGTTGTCGCCGGCGACGGAGACGTCCCTGTGCCACCGGCGGAACCTGCCGTTGGCGCGGAGGTAGCGGCCGGCGCCGTTGCGGAGGACGAAGGAGTCGCGGCGGTGGAAGCACTGCCACAGCCAGGGGGGAGGCGTGGCGCGGGCGGCGAGGTCGCGCTGCTCGGGGACGACGCCGTCGGGCGGGCCAGTGGCGGCCTCGTAGTTGGTGGCCATGAGGTAGCGGCCGTAGGCGCCGCGGAGGCGGACGTAGGGCCCGGCGCTGGCGCCCGGGATGACGCCGGCGACCGGCTCGACGGCCCACACCGTGTTGTGCAGCCCCCGGCGGGCGCAGAGGAAGACGGTCTCCCCGTCGTCGGCCGCGGCGAGGTACCTGCTGCTGCGGACGGAGGAGCGCAGGCGCACGAACTGCGCCGCCTGGAACACTTCCATTGCCGATCCCCGATTTAGCAACCTGGTACTCCATTAATCTTCTTTGTTTAAATCTTATTAAATCATGTTTTTTAAATGTCATTTTGGATCAAGCTAGCCAGTGCTACCTTCTTACAGCTGCATGTGTGTTTGATTCACTATGGATGAGTGCAGTGAATAATTTAGTATCGGCTCTGGTTTAAATGTTTAATAAAATAAACTACATGTTACATCGAAACTTTAATATAAAATTTAGTTTATTTAGTTGAATTAGACCGACTCTAAATTACTGGTAGCCATTCTAAGTTGAGTGCACATGCATACATACATGTGTAATTAAAATGAGTTAGCCATGCATGTAGGTGATTAGCGGCCGTACATGGTGATTAGTCAAGTCTTGAGCGTGTGTGAGATTTGGAGTAAGAAGTGGTCTGCATGTATGCGTTCTAGTGTGTGGTTGCATGAATCAACAAACGTGCTCCTGCTACTCCTTACCCTGTGTGTTTATATGTTTTACTTATTAGCAATTTTGTTGTACTTGAAAAGTTACTAGCAGATACTAAAATTTTAGCGTAAAATTTGATACCTACGTAACTCTCAGTACCTATTTTAGAATGGTACATGTTTACTCGAGAAGAAAAAGAACACCCAAGTTAGGAATGGTTCCATCCGTCTCGTCTCTCGTATATCATCTAAATAATCATAAAAAAATTAAAAATAGAAAATATGTTAACATGAGCTATATAATTCTATAACTAACTCATTTATAGCTACATTTGTTATTTTTATTATAATTTATAGAAGTCGTATTTGAATATACATGTTTGTGGAATGATATATCTCGTAGTAATCTATATTAACATTTTTTTGTGCATTTTTCAATAACTATTTAAGTGGAACTTTTTTACCATCCTTGAAAAAGTACCTCAAGGTACCACCCTTTTGTGTAAAATGTGTGGTATCTTGAGATACAAAAAATTTGTATTAAAATTCTTGATACTTTTCAAGATGATAAAAAAACCCACTTAAGTGACATACAAGAAACAGACGAATCAACATATTTTTTCTCCATGTTGTGTGTGGTATCCCAAATACTTTGTGTCGTGTTCTTCTTCTGCTTCTTCTTCCTTGTAAATTCACCTGCAAGCGAGAGTCATGGTGAGGAGGAGGAGGAGGCGGCGGCGGAGAGTTCGTCGAGGTAGGTACGTATGGCGCCAAACTGAGGGTAAAAATTTGAAGCGGGAGAAACGGTCACGCCTCACTGACAAGGTGGGACCCCTGGACCATCCGTGCTCCAGACAAAGCCGACATTTATTAAGCCTAGGGCTTAGAAATAAAATATAAATCTTTTGATTAAATTTTAACTTAAAAATTAGTATTTTTTCAATGAATTTTTTGGGTGCCCAAACTGTCTCCTGTCCTCATGTTGCTTGGATCGGACTTGTCACCACCCACCGCCGGACTTGTCACCGGGAAGTATGCCGTTCATTGTCTACAAATTGAGAGTTGTTACGATAGTTTTCCAGATGGGGTTGTCTTGTCGTTTGGGCGAGTTTTAAGCTGAATCTGTCGCTGTAGGTGTGGTGATCGTAGCCACCACAGAAAGCATGGTTCCGTTGATCCCGACAGTAGCTTGCCTGCCATATTCATATCATCAGTGATAGCTTGGTTTCTCAAGCGTTAGCAGGATTGAAAAACAATTTACTCATAAAGTGAATCAGTGATACTAAAGAAGTAGGAGTATTCAAATTCACATGCTAATGTTCTAAAGCTGGCGTTATAGTACAGGGTTTCTTCTTGGTCTTGTCAGGTTACGGAGTACGGACTGAAACTTATATTCGCATAGAATTGATTTTGCCTGACAAATCCACTGTCTAACAGAGCATATTCTTTATATTCAGGTCTAAATTTAACACCTGGGCCACTTATTAGCTGACAAGCAGTAATGCTTTAGTGCTCATAACCTCGATTTCTTTATTTGTTTTGACGGTTCATATAGGATGTTCCCTGTGGATTCTTTTGCCTCTTTCTGTTATGCTTCATTTATTTGCTGGTCCTTCCTTTACCAATTTATGAGAAAACGCAGGTTAAGTGATAATTCTGCCATCATACTGCACTAACAATGTTTTGTAAGACTTTTGGCTCTGGTCTTACTGAAGAAGCTGCACAAATTTCTACATAGTTACAGAATGAAAGGAAATCAACAACTGGACCACAGGGCCACCACATTTTGATTTATCATCAAGCCATGGCCTTTAATTATGAAGTTAAAGATGCCTTCTTGCTCCTCTGTAATGGGAAGACATCGAATCAATTTCTAATATTTAACTTGAAGTTAGGTTCCTTTGACAGCTCCTGGAAAATGAGTAATCTAGCTGCTACCAAAGTTTTTTGCTATTGTAGTTGCTGCTGCTGTTTTCAGCACGGAGTACATCCTACATTCCTATCTAAAGGAAAAGCAACCTGCAGTCATGCACTTCATAAACAAGAAATTGAAACAATCTATCTGCTTTCAGAGTTCCATATATCTATGCAACATTTTCTTTGCTAGCTGCTTGAAGTATCAGTTTATCACCTTGTAAATTAGGGGCTCAAGAGCCGCTCCAATGGCACACCTCAGCATCCAGTGTCGATTAAATTCAAAGGATCACATTAGCTCCATGCATGACCAAATTATTCAGTAGTTTTATTTCACCTCCTTTCTACTAGCACGTCAAGGATATATGCTTCCGTTCTTGCGAATGCTATCGGATTCTCTGTTAATCTGTTTCGGATCACCATGCATGCCTATGGGAATAGTTAGCACAAAGGGCCACAAAATATCTCAAAGTATGAAAGTATGTGGTCCAGAAAATCATGTTACAAAACTAGCTTACATCGATGTCAATATGCAAAGCAATAACATGCTGCATTCTGCTCCGTTTGTACTCACAGGGACAGAGCGTAATGGAGCTAGCATGATTGAATTATAGGATGTTCCTGCTTACTGATGAAACAGGTAAATGATGACATGAAAGGCCGAAAGCAGTGTGTTTCTACCCAGGTTTGATCCAACTTGTGTCGGCCAAAAATTCATCATCTCATATCATGTGCTGGTTTAACATTGACTGATGCTACTGGATCAGTAATATTCTGGGAGTGCCTTATGATGGGGACCATCTGCCAGCAATTGTTACTTGTCTGCTAGGCCTCCTGAATTACATGTACTCTCTGTGCAATCTTTGTTTGCAGTTCAGGTAAAGTCTCTGTTTAGGATGTATCAATCATGCATGTGAACTAGTTAATGCAAATGACCTAGGAGTTGATGAAAAGTATTAGGCATCAGCGTCAATGGATTAGCAGCAGCTTCTATCATCCAGGCTCGATTCTGTACTCCCAGGGACAGCAGTTGCCAACTGATGTTGCTAGCCCAGTACTATGTATGCATTACATTGGATATCTCAATCATTTAATCAAACTGTACAGTTTTTTCGGCGAAAGCTACCTATGAATGTTGATGTGGTTACTTCATGCCATGACTAATTAAGTTTGCCACTAATGAAAATGGTAGATGGTTATATATTGATGCTTTACTTTGTATGTAACGGAACGCATGTACTGGGCTACTGGTATTCTGTTTTATGCTTTATGAAAATGTCCATGCAACTTATGCTTGTATACAGTACATTTAGGAATGGCCTCTAGTCTGCAAGTTATTTTTAGAGTAAAGTGCACCAGCGGTATCTAAACTTGTATGTATGTGTCATCTAGGTCCCTAAATTCTCAAAATGTATTTTTGCATCCACGAACTTGTCTGGGGATGTCATATAGGTCCAATCGGGCTCCAACCTGCTCCATTTGCTAACGTGTCATGTCACGGTGGCGCCTGCGAGAAGGGAGAGAGAAGAATAAGAAGAGAGATACTGACATGTGGGACCCACATTGCCCCAACAACACGTACGCGCCACTGTGGCATGTCACGTCAGCGGATGGAGCGGGTCGGAGCCCAGTTGGACCTATATGACACCCTGGATAAGTTCGTGGACCTAAAAATGTATTTTAAGAGCTTAAGAACCTAAATGACACATGCACATAAGTTTAGGGACCGCTTGCGCACTTCACTCTTATTTTTAGTTTTGGGATAAAATCCTTAGTGTACTCTGAACTGTTCTACTTGCATGTGATTAGGAGTAATAAGTAAGAAATCCCCTCTTACTTATCTGCTCATGTGAGACCTAACAGGCTAATCTACCAGGATTCATTACTAAGGAGCAGTTATGGATTGCAATTATCTTACACTAGAAAAAAAAATAAAGTGGTCTAGTCAAGGAGAGTTCCTTGGAGTGAGCTCCTTTGTGTTGAAAAAGATGTTGAGACATGCAATGCATTTGGCTGCTCAAAGCAGTTGGTCACCCATGTTCTGCTCCATAAATGAAAGAGATGCATGGGAACAAGCCTCATGTTTCCAGGAAGAACAATGGCCAAGGATAACAGATTTGTCTCTTCTCTTTTGAACACCTGGTATTAGTTAATGAAATCCTCCAACTGAACTTTGGCACCTTCTATGGCACTACCAATTGCTGATAAACAAACAGTACAACAATCCCATGTTTTAATGCTTGTTGATAGGTAGCTCTGAAGCCTGAAGGTGAAACAAATAAAACCCATTATGGAAGTTCAGCTAATGTTCATCGGAATATTATATTATCCTTTTCCAATATGCATGTCTGCCCAAATTTGTCATCTATGGTTGCTAATCTGATCAAACCATACTACATCAGACAAATAAAATTTTCAATTCCCACTTTTAATCCTGCTTGATAAGGATAGGTAGCTCTGAAATACGAAGGTTAAACAGAGAAATTGTTCATCATAATATCAGAATTTCCTTTTTCAATTATGCATGTCTGCCGTAAGTTTGGTATCCATTTTCTAATCTGATAAAAACGTACTACATCAGACATTTAGACATGCTGTAAATGTATCATAAATTAGACCGAAATTTATAACATAGATAGCATACATCATCATCAGTATGCAGAAGGAAATTGATCAACCTAAAAATCTCTCACTACAAAGCAGGAAGAATTAACAGCATGTCAAGCTATGAACAGCCTCGATCACTGACAAGTTCAAATGTGAAGAAGAAAAAAGATAGAACAAAGAGAGCATGACAAAAGTTTAAAACTTGATACTAACTTCCTATTTACATCATAAGCAGGATCAACTCTATAACAATAATAATAATTCTGTCATGGCTCATAACACTAAGCAGTTAGCAGCTACTAAATGTTTGTTTGATGCAAATATTTTTTCTTTTCGCTCCAAATGGTCACTGACAGGTGGGCCAGGGCGCGGGCGGCTGTCAGCGACAAGGCACACGACCACCACCTAACCAACCAAACCAACCAACCAGTCGGGTCGCTCGCACGACAGCCGTCCGATCCAGTGCACAGGGTCGCATCGGACGGTCAGTGCAGCCGATGCCGCTTGGCGCTGAGCGCCGCCGGCGAGCAGCTCACGGCGGCGCCGGCAGCCATGGCTATCGCCGCCATGGGCCTCTTCCCGCAGGCATTGGCGCCGCCGTAGCCGAGCACCGCGGTGGAGCCGATGGCAGGTGACAGAGACGCGCTGGGGTAGACGGTGCCGCCGACGCCAACGCCGACGCCGCCACCGGCCCGGACGCCGACCGGGAGCGTGTCGAGCGCGACCGGCGGAGGGTTGCGCCAGCGCGGGAGGAGGCCGGCGACGAGCAGGTTCTGCAGGAGGGGCCCGGCCTCCATGACCGACTGCAGCAGGCGGCCCCTCTGCGGCAGCGGCTTCTTCATGGCGAGCATGTCGAGCACCGCGTCGGCGCCGGCGTGGCACTGCTGCTGCTGCTGCTGCTGCTTGGCCGGAGGCGGGCTGCCGATCTTGCAGCGCTTGTCGGAGGAGGTGACGGGGTCGAAGAAGGGGTGGTCGACGGGGGAGGAGACGAGGCTGCCGTCGGAGTCGGTGACGCTGGACGTGACGAGCGCCTGCGCCTGCGCCTGCGGCGGCGGCGGCTTGGCGGCGGCCGCGGCGAGGAGGTGCTGCAGCTGGTCGCGCGCCTCGTCCCGCTCCTTGGCGACCTGGCGGACGAGGTCGGCGAGCTTGGCGATGCTCTGCTCCTTCTTCTTGAGCTCCTCCCTCGCCGCGTCAAGCTCCATCGTCGTTGCCATCAAACTCTGCCTCAGCTCCTCCATGCTCTGCACCATCCATCCATTCACTCACTCATCACATCTCTTTCCACTCAACACATCCAGCAACAATAATGTCTTTTTTGCAGCAAATTCCAGCAATTAATCACTCCCATCCATGAATCAAGATTCACCAAGATTGCCCCTTTTTTGAAGCAGATTCTAGCCATTAATCACCAGAGGATTGATGCTTAATCACAAATTAAGTTAAGAGTAATGGCAATGGTAACTAGGCAACAGAGTTGATGAGCAGAGAGCAGACACAAGGTAATGGAAGGCCATGAGGAGATGGACATGGAAGCATGATCCAGAGGGCAAATGATTTTGATCCTTCCGACTGCAAATGATTGCACCATGCAACCACCACTATACTAGGGGAGGGAATCAGTCCAATGCATGCTTGGAAAAATGATTAAAGAAACAGTTAGTATCTCTTCTCCTAGGGACCGGAGGCAAAAGCCAAAAGAAAAACAAAAACAACATCATTGTACAGCATCTCACTACAGTGCCAAACTTTTGTTGAAAAAGAAAAGCGAACCGAGCCAAACCCAACCAAACCAAACCAAACCTGAAATTTTATGCTGCTAAAACATCTCTGAACCAAAGAGAAGTTAGAAGAAGTGAGTACACAAGAGTGAGTCATCCTGAGGCTAATTTTTCCACGAGGAGTGAGGAGGAGGAAGCTGGCAAGAAGACTTGTGCAGGAAAGGAGAAGAATTCCAGCACGTCAGTCATGGCCGTCTCGAGTCCCCAAGCTTGCCTAACCCGGCTTGACCACGGCAAATGCGAACACGCACAAGGAAGGTGAGAGGGACGCACAGATCCCCCCTGCGACTCCAAGAACAGCAAACACGGCCGGCCTCCACCATTTCGCCGGCGGCCGGCGGCCAAGAAATGCGGCGGCGAGGGAGGAGATCAAGAGGCTGGGGGATCAAGAGAAGACACAGGGCATGTACAATTTGGTGTGGCGTTGATTACCTCCTGCGGCTGGAGATCATCTTGGAAGGCCCAGAGGGAGGAGAGCAGGGTGGCGTCCATGGCGGCGTCTCCGAAGCCGAGAGGCAGCGGCTCCATTGCCATCTCTCCTTGCTCTCTTCTGGCCTCTGATGGTATCTTCCTCCTCCCCTTTCCGTGTGTCTTGGCAATGGATTTGGGAGAGAAACAAGGGACACAGCTGAAGCCTGAAGAAGAACAAGAAGAAGGCTTTTGGGGGTGCAGAGAGATTCAGAGAAATGTATATATAGGAGTGTAGCAGATGATGTACATGGTGTTGCTCGCTCTCTCTACTTCTTCTTCCCCTTTCTCTCTCTCTCTAGTTGTTGCAGAAAGAGAGAGAGAGGAGGAAAATTGTACAAGTATTACACAGTATGGAAAGGCTGTGTGGGGAGGAGAAAAATCAGGGGATTAAAGTATATGGAATGTGCATTCTCCTATGATCCCCTGCCATCTGTGCACATTTCCTAGAGAGAGAGAGCAAGAGAGAGAAATATACTATACTTTCCGAGTGAAAAAAAATAAAAGTATAGGAGAGGAGAAGAAAAAAAAAAGAAAAGAAATGCATTGGAGGTGGGTCCCAACCACTTTTGTGTCTCATGTGTAGGTTGGGAGAGGAGGGAGGGCGCCGCATGGACAAAGTCTTTGTTTCTTTTCTTATTTGCAGGTCTCATGGTGCTAACCCTCTACATACCGCCTGAAACTGATGCCCCCCGCCTCCCCCTTTCTCTCTTTTTTTCAGCAGTTATTTTTTTTTGTCTTGTGCTAGCAAAATACCCATAAGTTGTCGTGAAATTTAAATATTCGTCTTGGCATGCTGCAAATAGGAAAAAAATATGTTTTGAGTTTTGGAAGCTTGGTTTTCGAATAATTAACATTTCCCTCACTCTTACGAATGGTGATAATAGATTTGTCACTGCACCCACATGTCATAGACAGCGAGTGATAACTCTGTTATCACCCAATCTTAAAGTGGTAAATAGTTAAATGTCCTTGATTTTATAATTAATAAGAGGTTTTTTTTGTTATCAAGTTTAGTTTGGAAAGGAAATGGAAAGTGGTCCTAGATATCAGGATTCTAGTAGGTTACTTATTTACTTACTTTAAAAGGAGTATATATTTTCGATAATATATACCTACTATTACCTCTATTTAATAAGATTGATTTGATGGGCAATGTTGATTTTAAGCCTTTGGTCTACAGGCTACCTGAAATTGATGCCCCCTCTCTGTTCTTCTCATGAACAGTTTAATTAATTTTTCCTCTGTTTTTTTTTCTGGTATACTTTCTGCTAGTGTATATGTACTCCAATGTTCCTCATATTGATTGCATCATTCTCTTGCCAACTAGACATAGTGCTGTATAGCATGCCGATATTGACCGAAAAAAATTAATTGAGTTTAATTAAGTGAGCATCTCCAAAGGAGACCTAACCCAAAAACCTTTTTATTGGGTCCATAGAAAATATTAGCCTAAGAATTACTCCATTCTTCAAAAGAAAACCAGAGTTAAATACCATATATTGGAAAGGCATAAATATGCCTGCGCTAGATATAGGATATGATAGAGTTGATATTAGGCATGCGTAAATATTAACAATGAATTTGAAAACATGTTAGAGATACATTTTTATCTAATTCTAAAAGTTTAGTTTTAGTGACCAATTTTAGACGTCTCAGGGATATTCATGTGCTGTTGTGAACTAGTGACCCTTTCTAGAAATGTAAGACACCATGACTATCAAAATTGCCCATGCAAGAAGAGAAAAGAGCCACTTCAATTGATTTTTAACGTGCAAGTATTGCCACACCGTGAGGTTAAATTATCTGTTGCTTTTATGAGGAATATTCTTCTGTTTGGATAATTGCAATTCAGGTTATTCCATGCATATATATGCACGGCAAACTCTTTCACTAATTAATTAACCCCTACAATTTTGGCAACCTTCTCCCTTACATAATATGTTAATTTGTGGAAAATTAATATACCGTATTGAAATTAATTACTACTATATTACTACATCAGCACTTTATAATTTTTCTTTTGAAACTTACTAGCTATTCATTTTGTTTTATATTATAGACTTTCTATCATTATCTAGGTTTATATATGCTAATAAATCTAGATATATATATATATATATATAATATATTGATATGTTTAAATTAATCTAAATAAACATATAAAACCTTATAATATGTAACGGAGTAAGCAACTAGCTAAGAATAATTATATATACGGTTGTTGTGTTTTTCTTTATTATTTTCCATGCATGGCTGCATTTAAATTTCGCATAAAGTAGTGTGAACATTGAACAGCAGAAGTACGAGAGAAAACGTCGTGTCAGTTCCCTGGTTTATATACTTTAAATACTCTTATGTTAATCATAATAAGTTAATGGCACATACATACGATCGACATTGTCCATTCCCGATTAAATAAAACCAACAAACCCGAAAGGTATCTGAAGCCAAATGATTAACAACCTGGGTTCCATGTCCAGGTACGCTTAACGTTCATACCATGATCAAAGAGCACAGAAATTAAACTAATTAATGCTGAATAAATTATATCTGTCGTAGAGGGGGGTATGTCAGGACAATGACTTGCTGCCTCGTGTCCTCACGATCGCCAAGGTTGTATCTCTAATTTTAACTCTGTTTTTTTCCCTTATGCTCCAAAATTTAAATTTACGGTCTTAAGTTTAGAGTTAATTTTAGTGTTTTTCTTTGAAGTTTATTTTTAGCCTTAACTTTTAAATCTCGCTAAGAATATGTATATAAAAGTTTTATTTATATATTATTTTTTACAAATATGATATTTAACCATCACTCTATGTTTTTCTTTCCTCGGAAGAAAAAAAGATCCTAATATACATCCGTGTGTGTTTATATACGTATATGCGCGATGGTTAATTAATTCTATAGATAAGGTAGGGCCAGCTAAACCATAGTATGCTTTTGAGAGTTGCTCACATAATCTATACATTACGCGTATAATGAATTAAGAACTTTATATCGTTTTAGTGGATTATCTCCGTGTTAGCTAAAGGCAGTTCCAAATAAACAAATGTCACATTTAAATAATAAGCCCGGCGCAGACAATATGCACATATTCAGGTCATAATTAATTAAATACTATTTCTACTTAACACTTACCACAAAATTTGATATCGCGTATACCAACTAATAAATATCACAAAGATTTCTAAAAAATATACACAAACTTTCAATGGTATTATCCGTAAAGTACTACAAATTCATGAGCAGGAAAGCACAAAATTCTGACAAACTTAATTATAACGTTAAAAATTTCAGACTTTTCATTTTTTACAACTAAATATAATAAATCTAAACTCGATATATTTTATAGTTGTAGTTAATAGTGTTTTATATTTTGACAATTTTTAACGTGTACGATTGGTATGGCCAAATTTAGATTTTTTGGCACCTTTTAAGTATTTATTTTTAAAAATACATAGGTTGTGTTCTTTTGTATGAAAGTAAACTTACTTTTGTTATAACTATTTAATGGTGTAAATGATGAAGTTAATTGTTACAAAATTAAAAATCTATTTTACAAATATAAGACAATCGATGACTTGTATATATAATTTTGTTAAAATAAACCATTTACTAATTGTAAAAGTATACATACCAAAGCTAAGAAAAAACCGAGAATAATATATGCAACAACACAACTATATTTCCAAAAAAATTGTCAAGATAAACACTATTTGACCATGTCATATTACCTGGCATGGCAAAAAACAATGACGACATAACACGTTGATGAGATGGTGTTTTTGGCCACAATGGTCTAGTTGGCACGATAAAGTAAAGTACTTGTTACGGGTGTGAAAACAAATTGTAAGACAGTGCATATCTCGGTAATAAGTTTTGTGATGGATTATTTTTGAAATAAATTAAAAGGTTGCAAGAATGAAATAATCCAAAGTTTATGTGCATATATATGTATATATTGGATAATTTTTCGATTAAAAAGACCGTGATGAGGTACATACACAGTGGTCGAAGGGCATGCAACAAGGCATGGAGTTGACCTCGGAGAAGTACTCCTACGTGGCAGATATATATATATATATAGTCACCTCATGCACCTGTGAGCATGCATATACCGGTCGGTGAACGTACAGTATACATGTACCAATACATACATGGACAAGAATTCATTGAATACAATACAAATTAAGCTGATCAGGAGAGGACATGCACTAGACAGTAACGTACGTACGTATTTCTGCAGCCATGCCGACATTATGAATGCAGCTAGCCGTGCTTGCACAGTACTGTACGTACGTACTCATGGATGCATCTCTGTCGACCAAACCAAACCAAAAGGCGTACAGCCCTTCACGTACATACGTATATACGCATATCACCGGTTCTAATATACTCCCTCCTATTCTTTTCTTAATATGTGACAATGTTTATCCTTATGTCTACATTTGATCAATTATGTTATTTACAAAATTTATGTAATTATCGTTTATTTTCATGATATATTTTATTATTAAAATTATTTTGAGTATTACTTAATTATATTCTTACATATTTGTATGTAAATTTTGAATATAACGGATGATGATATATATGCTAAAACATCAATAGCATTAAACGTACAAAATCGGAGGAAGTATATATCTATCTAGAATGATGGTTGACGACAGATATCATTAAATTGGAGGGGTGATATAATACGTAGCAGCACGTCTACTACTCCCTCTACTCATTCTATTTGACGTCATAGATTTTGAGGTCTACGTACACTTTAACTATCATTCATACTAATTATAAATTATTTTATTATATTTTAATTTATTACTAAAAGATTTTAAGTCTAACTTATAATTTTATATATCGCAAAAAATTCAAATAATATAAAAGGTTTACGTAGAAAACTCTTTTAGTCAGCGGTGTAAAATAAAAATATCGCAGACGGAGTATTAATTACCAGCAGTTGTGTCTGTGCATGGTTGACATGGCCCAAACCTAGCTAGCTAGCAGAGTAGTCATTCATATACATAATACATGAATGTATGCATTGTTTGTTCCCTAGCTCCAATTTATGGTCAGAAATAGAGAGAGAGATTAGAGCGGCGCGGAGGAGACAAAAAAAAAAAACTTAAAGTTTTTGCGTGGGAAAATCGCACCATGTGACTTGTAAGGTGTGGCAGGGTGGACCTTTAACTGCATATATGCCTTCTAGCTAATTTAAAAGAAGATCAATATATATTACTTAGAGGCAGAAGACGATGAGCGAGATATACACTCCCTCCGATTTTTTTTAATTGACACAGCTGATTTTTTATTTACGTTTAACCATCTTATTTTAAAAAATTGTCCAAATACAAAATTATAAATCATACCTAAAATTACTTTAGTAATAAATCAAATCATAACAAAATAATTAATGATTATATAAATTTTGTGAATAAGACGAATAGTTAAGCATAGATTAAAAAGTCAACGATGTCAATTAAGAAAACTAGAGGGAGTAGTAGAAGAGATATGCCCGCTAATTAAGTGTGCGGTGCAATATATAACTCCTAGAAGCGAGCAAGATAGCTAACTAACACGGCTCCAACGTATACGCGGCTAAGCTAGCTCCCAATGTCCATTAGTTGCCTCCCTATCAGCTGGCTACCGAGCTCTGAATCTTCTCTGCTGGGCTTCCCTCGTTTTATAATGTCAGATTTTTTATTTTTATCTAGATTTATATAAATGCTAATAAAACATACGTATACGAGCTATATACTTTCGTCGATAGATAAATCTAGCTAGACAAGGTTAAATATTCTTATAATATGAAGCAGAGAGAGTACCTCCTATGAGCTATATCATATCTCTGTCAACGCCCTCCTCCATTAGATATACAGTATATCTATTGCTAAATAGAAAGCTACCTGTCCAGACTGTGGTCACATGGTAATTAGAAAGAAGTTACAATCCCCAGCTCTAACCTATTGCCATGCGTGAGTCTGAATTATCTTTGAACTTAAAATACCAGATATTTAGCACCTCAACTTTTCACACTGAACAAAAATAACCCCCAGAGCATTGATTTGGACAGATTTAGCTTGATTCAGCGCACATGGTGTCAGTGTGTTAATCTAATCAACACAAAAGAATATAAAAGGTTCTAGGACCCACATATCATACATGTCACCCCTATATATTAGGAAGGGCGTAGGTGGTGGCCCTCGAGCTCACTTAGAGGGCATCGAAGGCGGTGGCTTAGGGAGGCCGCAACGGTGAAGCTCAAGCTTGCTCAGTGGACACGATCAATGATGGTGGTGGAGCTCCAACAATTATCTCCTTAAACTTAGTCAAGTGGAAGAGTTAGGTCGAGATAGAGTTCAAGGCTGTGGCGGATGTATGGATGTGGAACTTGAACCTATCCTAAGCACTCCATAAGCTTAGTTGCCCAAGCTTGACTAGGGAAAGACGTGGAGGCAGCCACGACTGTCGAGGAGTTGAGCTGGTGATCAGACCCAATGTTGACGTCGCCTGAGGACCATCAAATGCGTCAGCTTACTAAGGTTGAACATGTGGAAAGAGAGGGAAAGGGGCGATGATGGTCGAGGCTTGTCTCGCTATTATCGGCTTTGCTAGCCACAATAAACTTTAAAATATTTTAATTGGCTAGACTGCCACGTAGGACCAAAACTTGTCTAGATCTAAGAAGTGGGGTACCCTGTGTCCGAAGAGAGTTTAGCGTGTACATCAAAATGTATTGAATTTGAATAAGGGGGTTGGGGTAATTCGGATTACGAGAAAATTGAGATGGGTAAATTATGACTTTATCCTAGTAATTAAGGTGTTATATAGATATGCGCCCATTTCACTAGGGTTAGAATCGCAATATTATTGTCTTTCACCATTAATCATGAGTTGCAAGATCTACGACGCATGCAACTTCCTCCCCCCACAAAAATAAAAACAAACAAACAACGGTATGGTTACAATATCAGGCTGAGGTAGAATATGTATAGTACTAGACTACCGGCCAGCACAGCAAGGAAAAACACAAGCATAGAAGCCACACATATATATATAGGACGGCTGAGTAGCATATAGCTCGAGCTGGGGCACTATACATTAAATTAAATAATGCACCTAGTAAATGGACAAATCAAACTAACAAAAGCAACAGGCAATCTAGTTGGCAGAGGAGGCCGGCCCATATATATATATATGGTTAAATTAACTTATTTACTACTATCACTCACTAATACTCTCTCCGTCCCACGATAAACTAACTCTTCGATTTTCATATCTAGCGTTTGATCATCTGTCTTATTTAAATTTTTTTTTAAGAAATTAAAAAAAATTAGTTACATGTTAAGTAATATTCATGATTTATCATCTAATAAAAATAAAAATGTTAATCATAATTTTTTTTAAATAAGACAAAAAGTTAAATATTATAGTAAAAAGTAAAAAATGGTTTGCTTTAGGACTGAGGGGGTAAGTTGAATGAGATAGAAAGAGAGAGAAGAGGACAAGCTAGCACTCACTATAGTATATAGGGGACACAAATCTGGAGGGGTCATGTACCTTGGATCTCTCCATCCATCCATCCATCCATCCATCCATCTCTTTTTGGTTTGAGCCATATATATTATGTAATAAAGTGATGAACACCTTTAGCTTCTTAATTAGTCATCTATCATGCATATGCATGGCCTCTCTCTTCTTTTCTCCCTCTCTAATCTAAGCTAGCTATGGTTCTTGGGACTTGCTTGTAGTTCAGGGGCCCATGGCAATTATGGGGGCATGGCAATGTAGTGCACTCTTTGGCCTCCTACATGTGTGCTTTTGCCATTAGGTATCTGTGCCATATATGTTTAATTTGAGGATCTTTTCTAGTTCCCATCTTGTTCTTGTCGATCATGCATAACCTTTGAATTTCTCCATGTGATCTCCATCTAGGTTGCATAGAAAAGGAAGAGAGCTATGCCTCTACTACTGAAGTCAATCAGTAGATAACTGCATTTTTTATGGATAAAACATAAAGGATGAAAGATTTTTTTGATAGCTATTTATTTAATAGTATAAATAATAAAACTAACTACTACAAAGATAAAAATCCGCTTTAGAAATGTAAGATAATAAGCTTTTCTATATAATTTTTTTATAAAAATACCGTTTAGCTGTTTGAGAATCGTGCACAAAACCGAGAAAGAAAAAAACTAGAGAAACTTGTACATACATTCATTAGATAAAAGAACATATGGCAGAAGCATTTTGAGTTATCACAGCAAAAGTGCTACTCCATTCGTTTTAAAATATAAGTATTTATGTGAGTTTTTCAAAATGTATATGGACATAGGGATATTTAGATACATTGTAAGAAACACCAAATGCTTATATTTTAGAACGTATCAAAGGAAGTAGCTTTACATAATACTATTCCGTCCGTTTCGTATTGTAATATGTTTTGTCTATATATCTAGAGTTATATATTGTTTATATATATAAGCATTTATATTAATCTAAACAATACTACCAAGTTTTGTATTGTGAAATAGAGTTAGTAGTATGTCTTTGTTATGTCTTCGAGATGGATAATCAGTTAATAAGAGCAGGTACGATAGCAGGCTATAAGCTAGCTATAAACATATTTTAATAAGATAAGAGGGAAGAGAGAAGAGAGGTGGGCTACTAATTTACAGCCAACTACACACAGGAAATGTATGTATGACATATGGGACTATGCATTGATGTTTTGTAGGTAACTATTGTATGAATTGGCTATTAGATTGACTATAAATAAATTGAAACCAGTAGTTGGCTCTACTGTCGAACTTGCTCTAATGGAGAACAGAAACAAAATAAGATCCTAGCTAGATTACGGCCATGCAACCTAGGCTCGTGCTAGCTAGCTAGGACGCTTTCATACAAATTAATGTGCCATCTTGTGCGAAGTGGTTAGCTAGAGATAACGACTGAATAATTAAAATTTTATATACATATAGTATATGCATATGGATGGAGTAAAGCGCAAATGAAATTAATTACTACTATGAACTAAGCACACTATATAGCACTATATATAATAGTAAACATAGTGTAATTAAGAGCTGATGGCCGGACTAAGTTAGCTGCATGCTAACGAAGGAAAACCGGAGTTCGTCGGGGTAGCAGGCGACCGTCGTCGTATATGCATTATGCATGGCACTTTCCCGCGGTTTTAATTTACTCCAACGTTAGCAACGGCTTTACCCGTCAAACCTAATCACACATTTGAGCACAACAGTAGCTTGATCAGCACAAAACCCCCACACCCTTTAATAATTCCTGGGGGTGATTTTTGGCTCTTTTATATAAAAAAACCAAATAACATATTTATAACTAAAAAACGTTTAAAAATAATACATTTATATACATATAATTCTTAGCTATCTAAAAACCAATCTAAAAAAATAAACTTTGATGAAAATATCTAAAATTAACTTCTAAATTTAAGTATTAAATGTTGATAAGCATAAGAAAAAGTAGGTCCAGAACAAAAAATAATTTAAATAATTTGTGGAGAAAACTTTTATATATAGATTTATAGAGATATGAAAGTCAAAACTAGAACATAAACTACAATGAAAAAAAAACCTTAAAGCCAATCCAAATTCTTTCCTTTTGTATAAGACTAAGGAGGCTAATTAATTATAAGCATCTGAAAAGTAAGGTCAGTTTCAATGAAGGTTTATGGAGATGTCATGGTGACACCTCAGCATAAAATAGAATATTTGTATGAGACTATGAAGAGAGAGAAATAGTTTTATGTGCATGAAACATTTACGCACCATTACCAAATCCAGTAAAACTTGCATTGAGGGACTTAAGGCGTTTCGTACAATCAAACGCTCTCTGCATGCAATCAAACTTCCAGCAGTAATTAAATACTTTATTTAGCTTTAGAAATGATACAATGAGACGCTGTATTATGAGAAATTTGTTTCATGCATTATTTCATCGAGTTAACTATTTTAAAAACTATTACGGTGAAACTGAGAATCGAGCCTAATACGAGTATATGGAAACAAGGTAAGGTGCAGTATAATCCAGAGGAGTATAAATGATAAATAAAATAACCCGAGCCAGCACAGGCTGCCACGTATACAGGTATATGTCCGTCGCGAACATGGGGCGCGCAAACTCTGGATTCTCTCCGGGTCTAATATAAACTACAGCTCTGATCGATTTATAATTATTATGTGGGAGATTGTGTGTAGAGGATTAGGAAGTAAGATAAACATGTATATCTAGGACTAATAATTATGAAAAATTTTTAAATAAGGTGAATAGTCAGATTTATATAAAAAAGCGAATCTCTGTTAAACTTTTAAGTACGGAGGCGCGTATAAAAAGTCCTTCAATAGGACGGAAGGAGCCTTGTTTAGTTCCAAAAATTTTCACCTAAAACATCACATCAAATATCACATCAAATATTTAGACACTTAAATAGAGCATTAAATATAAATAAAATAAAAAAACTAATTGCACAGTTATAGAAAAAATCGTGAGACGAATCTTTTAATCCTAATTAGTTCATGATTAGCCATATATAGCTATTAGCCATAAGTGCTACAGTATCCTATATGTATTAATGACGGATTAAATTTTTTTTTTATTTTTTATTCGTGTCTAAATATCCTTGTAATAAATCGTTTGACGTGATATTTAAAAGATTTCATTTCACCGACTAACCGAGGCCGAGGTGGGACCGGGCGTGCGGCGGCCGACGCGGTTGTCGTATTGAGGGGCAGCAGGCACATGGGGGCCATGTGTGGCGCCTTGCCGTCACCTCCCATTGGCCCACGTGTCACCCACACGTACACGTGCGGCGCGCTACGCGACAAAACTCCTCTGCCCCCCGCAACGTGTCACAGTCGCCCGCCGGCCTGACAGATCACCCACCACCTCCACTAGTACTCCATATTCTCACACCTCCCGTATCCCTAGATAATCCGGTATGAAAAACGGTTTAATACATTAGTTAGTATATAATTAGTTAATTATTAGTTATATAAAATTAAAATTAATATAATATAATTTTTTAAGTAATATTTCTATAGAATTTTTTTAAAAAAATATATCGTTTAACCGCTCGAGATATGTATGTGTGAAAAATAAACGGGATACGACGGAGTATCACCGTCTCTTTACTATACTAGCTAGCTTATCTTTGATTTTACTTAATACTCCATGTATTTTAGTATTTTATATACATCTATCAACCCATTGTCTCGCTTTTGCTTTTAAAGTTATATGTAGTCTCATCTTCTTTTTTCCTTAAAATTATGTTTATACGTCTTTAATTTTTAATCTTATTTTGTAGTTAATTTTGATGGTTTTTCTTATCATAGTTTACTTTTTAGTCTTCGCTTTTAGATCACTAAAAACATACGTATAAAAGTTTTATTCATAAATTACTTTTCATTTGCAGATATATTGTTTTATATTTTCTCTTAAAAGCCAAACGATAATCACGATAAGCTAAAAATTGAATTTTCGTATTTAATTTTTAAAGTTACTTTTTGGTTTTTTTACCATAGTTTATTTTTGATTTTTTGTTTTTAATTGCTATGCACACCTATAAAAAGGTTTTAACTATAAATTATTGTTCTTTTGCTAATAAATTGTTTGTTTTTTCTTTAAAAAACATGAAACAATGGAGTAGTTGTATTTATCTTCCTCTACAAAGCCAGAAGTACATCTGTGTATAATATAGACCATCACGACATAAGCTGGTATAGATATTTCCTCTATTCTTTGATGAACATATAAATAACGATTGACGGATGCTGTTAAGTTTCAAATAAACTCTCATAAAGTTGGAAGCGGAAGTCTGCAGATGTCCTAAACCTCTTCCTTTTGTTTGTTGGAGGTATCTTTTCAAAAATATATAGTATCCTTTTATTTACACCTTTTAGGTTTAATGAGAGAGATAAAAATACAAGTAAAATATAAAGCTATATCCTTAAAACTTATATAGTACTCCCTCCGGTTTTCAATATGTACGTAACGCTGCCGACTTTTTTATGTACCTTTGATTGTTTATTTTATCAAAGGCATACGCAAGTATGCAAAAAATATAAGCCATGTTTTAAATTCTTATGATAATAAAACAAATCACAACATGATAGATAATAACTATATAATCTTTTAAATAAAATGAATGATAAACATATATTAACAAGTTAATTGCATTAAACATTAAATACCAGGGAGTATCATGCCCAATGTTTTTATTAAGGTGGAGCGTGTGTGCACGGAACAAAATAATTAAATGAGGTTTTGCAGCTAGCAGGGCTAAATGCGACGAACCGGCAACTACTGCTTCATCTCGATCGTTAAACAAATCCTCCACATCACATGCATCAGGGCTTACACCTTTCCGCCACGTACTACACTTCACTACCATTAATTATTATTTATTTATTTGCTATATATATATATATATTGTTCTAGTATTAAATAAGAAAAAAATGCTAACTGATGCCGATAGATCAACACCTGCATGCATGCACACGACAACCATAATGCACGTACTCAATTGTTTATTTCTGGGAAGAAATTGACATTCATCCTCTCCGTTCCAAAACACGAGACTTAACTATTTCTCATCTTATTTTTCGCTTTTATAAGTTAATATTTAAATTTTAAATCTTAAATTTAAAGTTGATTTTAAGTTTTTTATTAAAGTTTATTTTTCATACTTGACTTTTAGATCACTAAGAATACGTGTATAAAAATTTTATTCACAAATTATTTCTTATTTTTGTTTTTTTCTATAAAAAATAAAACAATCACCACATTTGTCTGTTCCATAATATATAACGTCCATATAAGCAAACATTAACTAGTATATCTCTCTCCTAAATTTGATTTATTTTAAATCTTCATCATCAAAACTATCACCAAGGTAAATTAAACAAGTAGGTGTTATAACTCTTTCTTGACACCTATATATTCGTGGTAGTTATCCTTATATATTTTAAAACGAAGCACTTGCAAATGATTCGGAGAGATATATATTATTCCAGACAGAGGTAATTAATAATGATTGGCTAGCCACCTATCCTGTTTTCATTGCGAAGCATACATACTTGTCCTAATTAATGTCCGAAAGGGATTCGGTCACTTCATCACTGGGCTTCTTCGATCAATTCGCTGGATTTGATTTTGTGTATGGTATAATTTGGAATATGGCCGGTGGTGGAAGCCACTAGATCGAGAAGAAGTTCAGAGGGGAATTAATTAAAGAAGAAAGCAAGCACATCTAGCTAGGTTACATATATCTTACACTACGAAAGAATTAGTCAAGTCAAGGAGAGAAGGTTCCTTAAAGAAGCAGGGAGATTGATCAGCTCGATCTTGAATTTGTTTTAAAAATGATCGATGTCGAGACATATATTCATGCATTGGGCTGCTCAAACTTAAAGCTATGATCTTTTCTTCTGACGTATATATTACCTATGCATGCAAAAAAAGCTAAAGTGCTTGCTGCTCTACTAGAGATCGATCTTTTTATTTGAAAATTTTTGAACATAAATTTTATATTCTCTATTTTTGTTCTTTTCTCTAACAAAGGCTTTCTTATAAAACATGGAAATAAACGTTTTCTCATAAAAATGCTTTTGTTTTCTAGACGACGGATGCTCTGCAAATTCTTTTCTAGTCATTTTAGCGTTCAAGGTTTTCCTATATAAGATTTTTCTTTACATCAAACTAGGCTGTATTGTTAAATAGTTTGGTTGTGGATTGAAGGGAGCAGAGAAAATTATACGACACATGCTGCGATATAAGTCATAGCACAATAAAAGCAAGGTAACCCCTTGCTAAAACAAGTTGGCCACGATGGGCGAGGGAGTGGGGACTTCAAGAGATGGTTATAAGAAAGCCAACACGATTGCAGTGCCCCAGGCATAGCAATGGCTGGGTTGTCTTTATCTAATACTACCTCCGTCCCTAAATGTTTGATGTCGTTGACTTTTTTATGTAAGTTTGACCATTCGTCTTATTCAAAAAAATCAAAATTATTAATTATTTTTATATCATTTCATTTATTGCTAAGTATACTTTTATGCGTATATATAGCTCTACATATTTTTTAAAAAAATTTGAATAAGATGGATGGTCAAACGTATATAAAAAAGTCAACGACGTCAAACATTTAGAGACGGAGGGAGTATATAATAGGTAGATTTTATTTTATTTGTTTGTTAGCGTTAAAATTATAACGGTTTGACGAAGGGTATGTGATTTAAACTAGTTAAGATCATTTTTCACTTATCTTTACTACTATTAAGAGCGGAGTCATTCATCGTAGTTTTCATGTCATGCTTCGTGTGATACAACCCCACCTTCCAAAAAAACTTATCTCCGGCCCAGTCATACATGCTCATTACTCTTAGTTACATGGGTTTCTATAGCTAATTTCTAGTTATATGGGACAATTGTAATACATGGACATGTTATTGTTAGTGATTATATTTTAAAAATCCAGGTTTAAACCATCTCTATAGATGGGTTGTGTGTCCAATCAACTCACCAGTCCAAGGATTTCCTTATGGTCAATGGTGTATATAGCTAACATAATATTGTACTATCTTCCATGAGAACGCCACTGTTTCAGCGAAGAAATGCAAAAGGCATGAAAATACCGAGAGGGCCCAATGCATGCAGGTGTGTGCATATATATAAAGGATGTTTGTCTCCTTTTATTAGCTTCTTGTAGCCGCGCCGTACGTAGTTTAATTAGTTTTATATACTCCTGAATCTTGACAGATCACAATTTTATTGAAGATTTTGTCAAACCGTAGTGTTCAAATCAGTCATGGCCAAATAAGGTATAGAGTTAGCTTGCTAAGATAATTAATTAGGATGTGACTTTTGGTCTCATACACAATCATGCTCCAATTAAAGAAGCTAGTTAGATGAGATCCCAGTGGGTGCAAGTTGTGTGTGCATGGTGTTCCTTGCAGCCCAGACCAGAGACCATGCAGGTCTCCATCCACAGGTAGGAAAAATGAAACCCAATTGTCTTTGCAATGCATATGGCCCTTAATCAACATACATACATGCATGTATCTTAGCTACACACTGGCTACCATATTGATTTTGAGCATTTTTTATGGCTACTGTTGTGAAAACTTCGACGTTCAGAGCCCTTGAAGATTGGCTAGCTTGGACCATTTAGATCGACTCAAGCTACTGGTCTTTTTCTTAAGAGACATGTTACAATGTTTGTTTACATCAATATCATCTATTACAATATTTTCTTTATATACCTTGTGTTAGAGATATGATTCAAATTATTATTAATAATATATTTTGATTATATTACTGGTTTTCTAGTAGGTTTCTTCTAGTCGTGTTTTAGTAGGAGTAGGAGTAGGATTAGTTTTCTAATAAGATTCTTTCAGCCCTATCCTATTAAGATTCTTATATTTTCCCATATATATATCTCTTGTAAGCTGCATGGGAAGGGTGCGCCGGCCCGGTGTATTCTCCTGCTATTGTAACCTCCTAGTGGTTATCGTCGGTTGACGCCCGTGGTTTTTCCAGTAAGGGTTTCCATGTTAAATCTGTTTCTCAGTTATGTGTCAATTTCTCTAACACTAGTTTGTCGCTCACAGATTAATAGCTCATGTCGTCTCATCTTCTTGCACCTCACAAATATTGTAAAATCCCTCCCACTAATTATATATCCGGATATTGTTTGGCCGGATTGATCGTCAGGGTACTAATTAAGTTGGGCGCTTAATTGATATGTGAGGGTCAATGGTTAGGATTAATTCGTGAATCGTGACTGAGCATCAACAGTCAGACCCCGGCAGCGTCACCCTTTTATCTTTCGCTTTATCGCTACTTACTTTTCTTTCCTTGTCTCTTATAATTAAAGTAGTTGTGCTTTTGATTTTCTTGTACTAACACAATCGTTTTAGATCTGTACCAAGCTTCTTGCCTCACATGGTTTGTACCCAGAAAATGTATATTGGTTACTTATTTAGTTCCGGATAACTTACAGTCACATATATATTCACATTCTAATCTTCTTGTGCGTACGCATGTTGCATACAGAGATATGTATAGGCAGGCTAGGGGGGGTTGATGGGACAAGGTTTGTCCCAGGAAAGTTTATGAAAAAAAACCAACCGATATATTTATAAACGAAAAATAATTTGCGAATAAAATTTATATATATATTTTTAGCGCTCTATAAGTCAAAGTTAGAGAATAAACACCGGTGAAAACAAAAACCCTAAAATTAGCTTTAAATTTAAGGTTGAAAATTTTAAAATTTGACTTATAAGCAGAAATAGAAGGACAAGGGTAGCTGGCTAAGCAGTACAATTAATAGTGTATACATATGTTCATTTCAGAGAGACTACGACAAATTAACGCTGTACAATAACAAAATTAAATTAATATCAGGCAGATATATATCTAGATACGCATAACACATGCATTTAGTTTTTGGATAAGGTGTCACGTCGACTAATTATTAATTATTCCTTCTTCTCACGATCCCCTGCACGTCGCATGTCTAGTAGTAGCACGTACTGGACCACAAATATTGCACCTGCACTTTTATACGTACGTACGCTAGCTAGATGTGTATATATACGTTATACGTATGTATGTGTACGTACCATACGACCATGCATTTCGATAGACATTAGCAAATGATTATCTATATCCAATTATTCGTTTGAATTATCCATGCTTCATTGATGCCTATAGGATACATGACGGCTGCACGTCTCACTCGATCGTCTCTGTCCAAGCTAATTAATGTTTTCTCTGTAATCATAATCTTTTCCTTATCTACTAAGAAATTTTCTCAAATAACTATCACAACCAATATTTATTTATTTATTTATTGGACGAAACACGATACAAACAGAGATGTGCATAGCACGCTCACATTAGCCCCTATGATCAGATAAACTCCATCTATTAGATTGTGTTTCCGCTCCGTCCTCTCTTTAAGTGATATTTAAGTTCATCCGCTCGGAAGCACAAGTTAACTGTGGTCAGCCGTTGGGGCAGCGGTCTTTGGTGGTCTTTTAGGAGAGTAGTTTTACTGCCTTTTCCTTCCCTCTCTCTTTCCTTGTGATTGTCGCATTTAGCTCTACGTCTGTTCGCCGAAGTTCGTTCCGAGCTTTGTACCTAGGGTCCCTGAATGAGGTCGGTTTGGTTTCGTGTCTTGTGTAGAAAAATTATTTTTCTTCTAATATATATATTGACGTGCAAATCTTTTATACGTTCGAGAAAAAAAAGATAAGATCGTGTTTTGTGTACAAAACTAGTTAGCTCAATATTATTAATTGTTTATTAGTTAATTTCCGTCTCGATCTTGAGATGAGTATGTTAACTAAAAAGACAACCTCTACTCCGTCGATGAAATGTTTGCTGGTAGCATTTATATGTGCGTCTTTCATGTCACAGGCCACTGCATTATTGCATGAATACATAATTGAATAATGAAGCATCCGGATCATACATACGTTATTCTCACCTGAATTGAAAGCTAGCTGCTAGGATGCATGCATGTATGTAGCTACATATTACAATACTTTAAAGCAGCGGGATTTTGAGGCCTCCGGAGCAATTCGCGCTGGCGTGGCCACCGGCGGAGGCCGACACGCCACCCCCAGCCTTTTTCCGGCCATTTTGCAAAAAAGTCCTTATCGTAGTTGCTAATTTCTTATAAGTCGCTGGTTATTTAAAAGCAACGGGATTTTGAGGCCTCCGGAGCAATTTGCGCTGGCGTGGCCATTGGCGGAGGCCGACACGCCACCCCAGCCTTTTTCTGGCCATTTTGCAAAAAAGCCCTTATCGTAGTTGCTAATTTCTTATAAGTTGCTGGTTATTTGTTATTGGTCCCCATGAGTACATCCTCACTTTCTGTATATTTACTTATAGACCCTCTAAAAAATAGAATATCCTATGTGAAGGAGAGAAAATTCCGATAGTAGGACCGCGGGTCTTAAAAACATAAATGACAGGGACCTTTCTGAAAAGTATATATTTCAAAAACCCTAGCCATCTCAAGGCCTCCCTCCCTCCTCCCCCACACCGCCTCCTGCTTGCGGCGCCTCCGTGTCTGGCTCCGCTCGTGCCGGCATCGGCGCATCCTCATCCCGTGCCATCCACCCCCATCCGGCGTCGATTCCAGCCGAGGGAGTGGCCTATGCACCATCCCCACCCCCGGCGCGCCGGCCGGCCACCGTCTCGGCCGCCCCCCTCCCCCCGACTCGCTGCCCACGCCGCACCGGCCACCCTGCGCAACGTCAGCCCGACAACGACCCCCCTCGACGCGCCATCCGCCCATCGCCTCTACGCCGGCCGACCGCCGCCTCTCCGCCCGACAACTACCCCGCCCCCGACGCATCGCCCGCCCGTTGCCTCACCTGCTGATGGCCGACCCTGACTCGCCGCGCTTGACGACGTGGATGCCCAGGAATGGTCGATGCTTTGGCGCAAGCTCATCCATTCTCTCCTCCAATGCAGAAGGATAGGTACTGCAAAAGGTCAACCATGTACTGATTCTACCATTGATTGTTGTTATGACAGTGTCATATCAGGTAAATAGATTGCATCGATTTCCACTTATTTATGGATAAACAAAATTTATGAAGGGACCCTTTTATTATTTACGTTGTGGTACCACCTGAAATCTGTGTTTGTGTGATGGACTAATCTGTGTGCTATTATCCGCATTTTACTGAATAAAACAAACAGTCTGTTGTTTCTGCTAATTTTGTTGCACACTACCACATCAAGCTTACTTCGATGTTAGAAATATATGATCGTTTTACATGCCATGGTAGCATAACACACACAACAGTTGAAATATGTGTCTAATTTCCTAATCAATATGATTTTTGTTATTTGTTCCAGGTAAACTAGCAATCATCAATTAATGATCTTTGCTATCGTTGCCCACAATGGTGAGGTACTATTTTACTACAGATGTTTATCAATTTATTACTCTGCATTCCTATTATATGTTTACAGACTTATTGATTTGTTATGAATGATATTTATTTCTGGGCATTTAATCTGTTGTAGGTTTGTTATTGTGCAACCCTATTGTTAAGATGGTTGGTTTTAGGTTGTCTTCATCACAATTTATGCTGCATGATTTTTCCTGGCTCCAGCTTATTCTTATACTTTTATAAATCTGGACTACATGAGGTAACTGATAAAACTGCATTTCTAAAATACACATGATGCTTACACTTTAGTTAAATTTATTGGCTATCCTACAGGAATCAATCTTTTTTTTGGATGGAACAATATCTTAACTTACATTACTTAGAAGCTAATTCATTTGACTCATTTTAGTTGCAGAATCACACATACTACTGATACAAGATTGGAAGGCCTTATTTTTTTTTTAATTGTCTTGACCTGGGTGGATGTGGGTTGTAGCTTGCGGTAAGTCCAGTGAATTCTGCCTACGCTGCTGCTGTCTACTCGGTAGATTATTCATGAACTTGATTTCATACCTTATTGCCTCTTAAACTTTTCCAAATTGAACTTTCCCAAATTGCTTGAGGCGTTTCTACTTCATAAACAATCAATTGACCTTCTGAAACTTTCCAAAATTGCCATTCAAACTTTAGATAGCAGGGCATGGTCCATTATGCTCATTTAGTGACTTATAGGAAGTCAGTATGTATTTCTGTTTGTAAAGTCAAGTGCTTATTTCCAAGCATATATTAATAAAAGTATTCTGAGAGTATAAGCTCTACGACATCTCATTCTTCCGAATTCTTTTGTTCTATAGATTTGCTCAATTCTCACTAAAATGTCATGTAATAAACTTGAAATATTAGTCTATATACATTTATGTTTTAAAGGGTAGTATACATATCTATTTCATCAGCCTTTAGTAAGATTTAATGCTAATTTGCTTGATCTGGCATCTTATCTAAGTTCTCCCCTTCTGACATGTCATTCATACCAACCTAAAACATTTCTTAGCTGGTTTTCTTTTGTGTGGCTGGTTTTGCACAGTGACACTATTTTGTTATCGACTTTATTTGATTTATATTCTTTTATAGTTCGATCATAAAATTGGTTTAGTATAAATACCTACCTATCTTTAGTACAAATATGGCTTGTAGCCTGGTTTTGCACATTTATGCATATGATTAACACAGATTGCTACTACTTTATATGCGATGTCATTACCAATTGTCACTTTAGATCATTACATGTTTTTTCTTGCTTCCAGGATAAGATGGCAAATGTTAATAACTATACATCAGCAAGCGAAGAATCCCAGATTCCTCCAGGAAAGGCAGCCACAGTGATCATTGAAACATCAATTCGATCGATTTGAAGAACCATATGGCCCCATTTTTACTTTCTATACAAGCTTTTGAAACAATGGTTTCGATCACGCTCTGACCTGAGAAGAGTAGATGCAAGCACATAAAAAATTATATGTTTTTATCCAACATTTACTCAAATAAAAACTATGTTATACTGTTATCAATATTACATTTTGATATGCGAATATTGTTCGTAGATTAAATATATTTATAAATATTGATTAATATATAAAATCTTCCCAATTGGGAAAGTGATGATTTGTTGTCCTAATTACAGATGCGCTGGCAGGGTGCGCAACGCGCGCCGTCCACTCTAGTCTAGGTTAATGAATATGCGACATGGATTGATCAGCAGCACATTGGAGCTGTCTACTGGTCCGATTTATATTATAAGTTACTTTGGTTTCTTCTTATTCAGATGTCTTTGAGTTTAGCTAAATTTATTGAAAAATATATAAACATCCACAACACCAAATTAGTTCCATTAAATATACTTTTGCAGCGTGTTTATTTATTTTTGGTTAGAAATATTGTTATATTTTTCTGTAATGTGTACTCCTATGAAAATGAGCAGTGATGATGGTGAATCTGCCACGTGCTCTATCACCAACTCTACTTTCATAACATGCTAATGATTTTTTTAATGAAATACTGTTGTAACGTATGGACAATATGCTAGTTTCATTCAAAATTAAAAGACTTTGGTTTGGAACAAACTTAAAGATGAGAGAGGGAGGACCACATGAGAATAGGAATGGCCGGTATGGACTCGAGATCGACACTGATGCATGGATCATTAATCGATGATATGATGTGTACACTTATGTACATACATCATATATATATATATATGCAGTGCAGGAGCATGTGCTGTTGCCTGCAGATCGATCAATCGATGATATATACATGCATTGAGACGTACACATATATATAGTACACATGCATGCATGTACGCACACTATAGCTATATAAATAATGATTAGCTGATTTAATTTATCGTGTGTATATATGTGTCGTGATCTATCAGGTTAATTATACGTACCTCCATCAGCAGCGATCGATCTGATCGATGTATAACTGTCTCCAAAACATCTGTCGAGCGTTAAGTTCGTGCCAACAGAGGTCGTGGTCTATATATTAACTGGCGATTGATACCACGGAGAAAACATTAATTTTCTATGATGAAACTTATTCAGATTAACCTACAAAACAAAATTGAAGATAGATTAATTTCAAGAGATTGCAGTGAAGGTGACGATATATTTAATTATCAATGATTTTAATGCGGTAAAGAATCGTGTAGTGAAATTTAAATCAACATGTAAGATATAGTGACCACTTTTGAAAACTATTCACTTTTATATATTGCTACTGCATAAAAATAGGATAAATTGTCAAACGTTTGAATTGTGAAATATTTGTCTAGCCGGTTGACCCCATGATTTTCTGTCCAACTCCAATATTGTCAAATTGATATACGTGTGTGTATGTATGGGAAAATTATATCATACTACTAGATGTTACTCCCTTCATGTCCAAGGTGCATAAACACATCTATACCTGTTTATGCTCTCACTCAGCAGAAATAATAGATACCGTTAAATCTCATATAAATGATACAGCTACATATGAAGTTTGTGTTTCCTGTTGTATGAGAGCATAAACATGTAGGGTTTGTCTATTCTTCTCGCCATGTAGGGTCCTGATTTTTCCAGGTAAGCGTGCCTATATACGAGATTTTCTGATTGATGCATATTAATTATTAAACGTTGTAGGCTTAATTTCATGTTTGCCTATCAATATCGTAGTGCCAGATTGGCTAGAACGACAAGTGAATTAAGTTGAAGCAGAGGGAGTAAAGTTGTGGTTTCATTTGAAGCTAATTTTAATTTAATGGCGAATTTAGCCATACAATTTTTGAAAGTTGGATCGAAATATCTTAGGGGACATTAATGATCAAATTTTAAACGTGTTGAAATTTTAGGGAACTTGGTTTTCCGCTTGTGTGCTGTGATCAGGTCCGGGGCACACACCCGTGTGCAGGTCTGCGTGCAACGTTACTAACGTATACCCCTTCGTTTCATTTCTGAATACTTATCACCGTTGATGAGTACCGTTGTAACTTTAATCACTACTACTAATAACTTTTAAATAACTAGAATATGATAAAACAAAGTTTAACATTTATGGTTAGTATGTAGTATACTGCGATAACATAGAAAGCTCCTACGTATTTAGCTATTTACAAAAAAAATGCAAAAAATGATCAAAGTCCAAATATGATAGTGATTGGTGACAAGTATATACTCACAGAGAGGGAGTATATATATACACTACAATTGCCCGTTCACAAAGCTTTCGTGTAATGAAAAAGACATAACCAGCTCAGTAAGGATTCCGGCATCACGTAATCTAGCTAGTTGGTGTTGAGCGAACAATTGATTTTTGAAAATAGTTTTTTGGCGTGATTTATTTTCAAATTTTAAAAGTTCAATCTGTCAATTTTCGGTTGTTTGTCTGGCGTCAGGTAAAGGTCTCCATCCACCTGTCAATCCATCCACATCGACGTTGATAGATAAGGTAAAAAGTACGGGCACGTCAAAACCGTAAATTTTCTTAAAAATATCGAAACTTTCGACATCTAAATATAGCATTGAATATGGATGAAAATAAAAACAAATTACATATTTACGGGAAAAATCGTGAGACGAATATTAAGCCTAATTAGTACATGATTAGTCATAAGAGTTATAGTAACCTACATGTGCGAATGACGGATTAATTAGACTCAAAAATTCGTCTTAATTGCGGTTTCCAAGCAAGCCATAAAATTCGTTTTTTCATCTGTATCCAAAAACTCCATCCACCATCTGGTTAAACGTGGTTAAACGTTCGACGTAACCCTTGATCTAAATTTTTTTAAATCTAAACTGAGCCACAACCAAAAAATTTTCACGAACTAAATAAGCTCTAAAGAAAGAAACAGAAGAAGATTCAGACTGGGCCTGAATTTTGGTGTGCATTCACTCATCTGGATGTGGACTGCACCTGTAATCGGTGAAGCCAAGAGGAATTAGTGGATCTTGTAATCTGGACCTGAAAGTCTACACAGGCCTTCTGCAATTCTGAGTGACTCGAGCACAGCAACTTAATTCGGCCCAATCCATTCAGGCTTTCGCTTGCAAGTCTCAATGTCACTATATATGTAACAGCACACATCTGGCTCAGCTAGAGTTCTGGATCAATCCACGTTTTTATGTTCATGAATTGATCACGAAAAACGATTCAGAAAATGTAAGAATCTGCAATGCTTTGATTCCTCTCCGATGAGGTTAACTTTCTCTATTGTCAGTTTGTCACCAAGAGAAATCAGTAAGAGCAAAGAAGGGCAAAACGAGTGATCTGATCACCATAAACCCTAGAATGGTGTACTGCTACCACTTTTTAGTTTCGTCTCTTTTTATTCAGGGTCCCCCCCCCCCCCCCTCATCTCTGAAATTTGCAGAACTGTGAGATTTCATCAGTGTTCCTTAACTTAAAATTTCGTCAAATTAGAAAAATACTCTATGCAAAATATACCATCCATGCGTCTAGCCTAAGGGTGAGTCCGAAGGCGATGGAAAAAGGAGATGATCATGTAAACCAAGATATTTCATTAGCAAATAATTAATTAAGTATTAGCTATTGTAAACTTGAAAATAAATTAATATGATTGTAAAGCATCTTCTAGATAGTTTTCACTGAAAACAATGGAGTTTTCACCCTATAATGGAGTCTAAGTGGCAATTGGATTGGATTTAACATGTAAGAAACTGTGATATTTTAGTGCACAGAATTAATATATAGGATGTGTGAGGGGGTATGATAAGCTAATGATCCGATAGATTCCTCTCTAGAAATATAGTTTGGAGATGCTAAAGCTGAAAGCTTTGGTACTGAAGGCATTGGCTTACCAAACTAGGTAGGTTTGGATGCTGACATCTCTGAAACAGGAATTGTGCTTTTTTACATGTGTGAAAAATATGAAATCTCTAAGAGCTCCTTTGGAGCACATGAATATTTTATTTTTATGAGAAATAGTTTAATTTCTCTAAAAAATTCGTAAAATTCTCTTTCAAACCAGTAGACCCTAAGGGCCTATTCATTTTGAGGAAAAATACATGATTTGGATTACTAAGTAATAAGGAGTAATTCTTATGAGTGTCATTTGGTTCGTAGCAATGAAGTATAGAAAAATCAAAAAAAAAATCCTACAAGTTGTATAGAAAAATCAAAGAAAATTTTACATTCACTGCAACCTAATACTATGGACTAATGTGTGCATGCATTCATATTTCTCCACATTTCATATTCCTACGTGTTAAAATTCCTACAAACCAAACACGTCCTAAAGTGTTATGCTGCATACTCCCTCCGTCCCTAAATTAGGCTAACTTTTGACCATCCGTGTCCAGCTTTTAACCATCCGTCTTATTTGAAAACTTTTCAAAAAAAAATAGTTACACGTAAAGTACTATTCATGATTTATCATCTAATAAAAACAAAAATATTAATTGTAAATTTTTTTAAGCAAGACGAAGAGTCAAATATTATAGGTAAAAAGTAAAAGATTGGTTTATTTTGAGACGGAGAAAGTACTCCACAAATATAAATCTGAGCTAGCGTTCCATTGGAAACTTACAGAAAAAAGAAACAAGAATAATGATCGTTCGTAACATTTCAATCAAGCCCAGTATTTTATAGGGGAGGTAAACAAAAGAGCCAGCTAAATGCCTAAACATGATTTTTTTCCAAAGTTGTATTCAGGACCTAGGCCTATCAAGAATGTTTGGATTTGACTGTCGAATTCTAGTGCATAGGCAAGTAGTTGGTTGCCAATTGAGCCCAGCCCATGAGGGATGGATAGGCAATTATTGTTGCAGAATCCGAATCGCAAATGCAATCGTGCTCAATAATCAAAACTACCTTTTGTTTATATTTATAGTTTGTTCATCGTTTGGCTTTTGAGGAAAAAAACAAAATATTTATAAATAAAAATAATTTGTGAATAAAACTTTTATACATGTGTGTGCTAAGTGATCTAAAAGCAAATGTTAAAAAAAATAAACGACAATGAAAGAACTCTAAATTTAAGTTTAAAAAATAATCAAATTTAGCTTATAAGTATAAGAAAAAAAAGAAAAGATGAGTCTAGGAAACATGCCGCCTCTTAATAGTAATTAGTAAGTGATAAGTATAATCCTCAATTTAGAAACATTCTGCCAATGTGTTTTCCTGAACCCCTGGCTGAATTTCTGAGTTGCTCAGTCCAAAGAATTCAATGGCAAAGTTGAAAGTTGAAAGAAGAACCGACCAACCATTGCTGAAAAATCCAAACAAAAAAAAAATGCGATCGAGCTATATATATAATCGCCAAAACTGAATTTTTATTAGTGATGTGAGCGGATTACTCCTTATTCACAGCTTCATCCAACTTGATCTCTCTCTCTCTCTCTCTCTCTCTCTCTACAGATACACTGCTGCAAGTGCAGGAAATATATGGTTATCTGATCTCAAGTGCGTAAATGTGGCAAACGACACACCGGCAAAGATAAGATGACCTGAAACCTGATCGACCACACTATATATGCTTTAGCAGTGATGGCTCATGGATATATGCATCTCATCTTACTATGCAATCCACAGACCCAGGATGAGATAATTAATCTGTTTGAGTCATGGACCCTCTTTAATTTGCTCCCTGATGTCAGCTATATCCGTCGTGATCTATCATTATCTCTTTTTCTAAAAACTAAAAAGACACAAGGGCAATAACTCTGCTAGTAGCTACTCATTTAATCTTAAGAAGAGAACATAAAAGAAATCCAACATATGTATCTATAACAATGTCACTTGCTGTGCCCTCCTGTATCACAAATTATTGTACCTATATAAAAATATAAATAATAGAATTAACTATTATAAAGTAAAAAATTGCTTTAAAAATATAAGATAATGAGTTTTTCAATAAAAACCTTTACAAAACACACAGTTTAACAGATTGAGATACGTACAAACAAAATTCAAGAAAAGAAAATGCGGTTGATTAGGTGGAACGAACACAGCTAGCCATAATATTTCAAGAATAAACAGGTAAGTACAAGTAAGGTCATCGTTCATGTCATCTTTCAGTAACAGAAAGCAGCAACAAGGGAGGATATGATGGAAAAGTCTATAAACGCGTAGAGAGAGAATTTATTCAGCTGCAACAACTAAAAGAATCTGTGTACATTTGTTGAATAATAACCCAAGAATATTCAGCTTTATGTGACATATGTTTCCTCCCACAAAAAAAAAATAACGCTAGCCCTACTTTTTGATGTACCGGTAAGATCTAGAGAAACAAGGGCAGGCATGCATGATTCTTGCTCTCTCTACCAGGGGCCATCAGAAAAATATCAATGCATTATATTGGATGTTACTCCCCAAGAACACAAAAAAAATTGGAGAATTTGATGGCAAAATTAACAAATTAGTGGACAGTGGGGAACATAATTAACGGAGGTGAGCTCACTGATCTTGTGTGGGGTTACTGACACCACTATGTCACTAGCTAGCTAATTAACACCATTGGGGTTAACCACTAGTGGTGTAAACAAATCACAGAGATAATGCTAGGTTAATCAGAATTAGGAGCATAAAGTGGGTGCAAAAGGAGAAAAGAAAGGCCCTGCCCCCTTATCACCACCTTTTCCACCATGAATTTTTATTCAATTAATTCATCCCTTATCACCAAAGCCACTTGGCATTTTTCCTTTCTTGCAAGTTGCATCGATCACCCGTGGACATATGCTAGAGCTACACCTACACCTAGCTCCAAGATGAAACTCATAGGGCAGGCTTGAAATTGCTCTCAGTGAGTACTCGACAGTAACAATCTGTCAGTGGAGAATTTTAATGGGAAGCTCTTGATATGGCTATTGATTAGGTGGAAACTTGGCGCCTTGTTAATTGTGTGAGATTTGCATTAGAAAATGCTATGCTTGAGCTACACATTAAATGGATTTTTAGGCCATGCAGGAATTGTCTTTATGGCTTCAGCTTAGATTCTATATGTTACAATATTCCAGCTAGCTGTTATCAAATATGCAATTTTGATCAATTTTCAAAAGCTATGAAACCATAATCCGCCAAAGAAGAGAAGTCACAAATACTCTCTCCGTTCGAAAATATTTGGTAAAGTTTGACTTGGCGCACATCTCTAACATCAAACGTCGACGGTCAATTTCTCCTAAATTATATTATTATCTATGGCGGAACCAACATTATATGAAATTACATCCAAGCATGAATTCAATGATTATTTTTGTATCTCTTAAAAATACATATGATTAGACTAATTGTTAGTCAAAGTTCTAATGTTTAAATAATCTTGATGTACTTATATATATCTTCCAATAGATTGAGGGTGTGTCACAGTTACAAACTACTACTAAATGTTTGACGTCTTTGACTTTTTTTATACACGTTTGACTACTCGTTTTATTCAAAAAATTTACATATTTATTAATTATTTTTATATCATTTTATTTATTGTTAAATATAATTTTATGTATATTTATAGTTTTACATATTTGACAAAAAAAATTTGAATAAGACGAAGATATGCCTACTATATATAAAAGCGACCGAAATTGCTAGTGCGCGTAGCAATTTTTTTTTGCCTGTTGCCCATGAACGGTGTAGATCACCAATTAAACACTGGTAGCTAGTGACAGTGAGATTAAAACAGCTAGCTGTGGTATGAGATGTGGTTTAGACTATTGGAGGGATGGAAAGGTAATTAGATGTGAGGAAAAGCTGGAAAGGGACATGCACACACAACATGGCATAATATTGGGGATGCATATATGGTGATGGATTATTATCCCCTAATTAATCTTCTTCTCCTTCCCTGCTGCTTGCTCATGGCCTCTTGATCTGAGGCATATATCTTTTTCAGTTAGTACTGATCTCTTGACTCTTGTGTGTCTCTCCAATGCTAGCTGCTTGGAGAGTTTGTATTATTAGATTCCCATGAAACCACTGCCGCCATGCACTATACCGTGATTGCTTGCTGGTATCTTGGAATATATGTTTATTATTTTTGGGTGAAGATTCTCTATATATGTTCTATATATGTGTATGTTGCATGCTGTACATTATGCTCTCTCATTGTTCATGGTAGAGAGTCAAGATTCTTTTATATGTGTTTCTTGGGATATATAGAAGCAATTTTCACATGATCTAATGGCAGTACTATGAGTGCTTGTTTGATACTTTACTTGATTGTGAACAGAATTGCACAACTAATCACCATTGAATTACCTCCTCATGTGATTTAGGGGAAGTTTTATTATGAGACTTTAATTGGTGGATCATCGGCAAAAAAATCCCCTGAAATCAGCTCTACACATAGAGATTTATTTTGAATGGTTTCTTCATTCATATGCAGATTACAGAGACTATATAATTAATTGCATGAATTTAATTTTAACTTTATTTCGGTAAAACTGAAATATGGTATGCTAGCTTTTCACCGGCACTTATCTTAAACTCTTATAATCACTTCTCCAAATATTTCAAACTCTGTTAATCACTCTGCCAAGATCTGAAACACTGCAAAACTGCAGTATAAATACAAGGTAAAAATCAGTCATAGGTTTTTAATTACCAGATTAAACAGGTGACAAATATTCACTGCTTACACTGAATGGCATAAAAGCATACATAACATATATACATACTTACATATACCAGGAAAGCAATATACATATAGCACTTGATCTCATCAGTCTGAACTACTAATACTCTCTCTCTCTCCTACATGTACACAAAGCTAGGCATGCTGACTGATCAAGCTAGATAACAGCAGGGTCTGACAGGCAATGCATAATACGTGCATCAACATGTAATTACAGTAGACAGATGCAAGGATATGCAGTGCATGCAACCAAAGGCAAATATAGATCGAGTTCATCAGAGCTAGTCGTCGTCGTCAGCTAAGCTAAAACAAGAGCAGATCGATCAAGAAATTAATCTCGGGCGTTGTTTTGCTTTGAGTGCTATTGTGAGGCATCGAGCATCTTCTTGTAGTACTCCTCGTCGTCGATCCTCCACAGCGAGTAGTCGTCGGTGCAGTATTGATCCCAGACCGGCGAGGCCATCGCCGCCGCGGCGGCGTCGTGGCCACCGCAGCCAGCTGCCCAGCTCTCGGCTTCGGCCGCAGCGATCTCGTTCCACAGCTGGTCCATGGTGTAGTCCATCTGCTCCTCCTGCTGCTGGTGGTGGTGGTGGCTCGCCGGCGTGGTGGCCGCCACCAGCTGGTCGACGGCGTCGTCGTCGCCGCCGCTGTTGCTTTCTTGCAGCGCCCTGGTGAGTGCCGAGGAAGTCGTCGTCGTCGTCGTCGTCGTAGCCGTCGTGACCGTCCCGTTGTTGGAAGAGGCCGAGGCCGAGGCGGAGCAGGAGGAGGTGAGCGACGACGACGACAACAAGGACCCGGACGACGAGGTCGGCGCCGCCGACGAAGCAGGCGTCTTCTTCTTCTTGGCCTCCTGCGCCATCTTCCTCATGTGCGTCCTCCAGAAGTTCTTGATCTCGTTGTCGGTGCGGCCGGGGAGGCTTCGGGCGATGCGTGACCAGCGGCTGCCCCACTGCGCGTGGAGCTGGAGGATGAGGCGCTCCTCGTCGGCGGTGATGCGGCCGCGCTTGAGGCCAGGGTGCAGGTAGTTGACCCACCGGAGACGGCAGCTCTTGCCTGTGCGCTTCAGACCTGAAAGGTACAAGCACCAAGGCCAACATGTGCCAGGGAGAGAGAGGCAGGGAGGAGGAAGAGGAAGAAGAAGAAGATGGTTAACACCTCAGTTTCCCGTGCGTCCTCATGCATGCACGCATGCCTCTCCTGCCTGCCACGATCGATCGCCTCTAATCTAATCTAATCCTAATCTACGAATTGAATTCGCGCATGCAACACCTCGCCTTCATCAATCGCCGCTAATTTAATTGATTGATTGAACACTCATGCATCATCACCATATATAATTCATATATCGATCGATCGATCACATCCCCCAAGTAAAAATGAAATTTTTATGCGTAATTACATATATGAATATCTTGATCTCAATTCAGAGTTTCAAATAAAAGTCAAACCTTTATGTATATGCGTATAGATCAATTCAGGAGTTTCAGATAAAAATCAAACCTTTATGTATTGCATCTTGATCAATTCAGAGTTTCAGATAAAAATCAAACCTTTATCTAGATGATTTCAGAGTTTCAGATTAAAAAAAAAACATGTTGAAAAATGTGATGAGGGGATGGATGGATCAGATACATGAGTGAGCTGAGATGGGATTATGCATGTCTGGTCCGGTGTTGCATGCGCGTATGAGAAGATGGAGGAGGAAGAAGAGATTAATGAAATGAAATGAACAAGCTAGAAATTAATTGAAGAGAAATTAGAAGCGGTCGCTCGATCGGGGGAGAGAGAGGCATGCAGTGCAGGTCACCCGCCACCGCGCAAACCTGAGACCTTTGCTAAGAAATCCCAACGACGTTCCCCGAACAAGCGCACGAACCATACCAGTTGGACGTCCTCCTGCTCCGTCCATGGCCCCTTCCTCATCCTACTTACATCATCACCACTCATATTCTTCTTCTTGTTACCGCCTCCGCCGCCGCCGGACACCATCATCACCTCCTCCTCCACCTCCACCTCCGCCATCGCCGTCTTCGCCTTCTTGCCCACCATCCTCAACTGAAGAAGATGATGACGAAGAAGAAGAAGAAGAAGAAGAGAAGAAAGGCACTAACTCTGAATATTGTGAGCTGTGAAAAAAAGAAGAAGAAGGAACTGGAAAGGATATACGACTTGCAATGAGTTTAGCTTTGCTATGGCTAATAATGGAGGCTCTGTAGTGGCCACTTAGGATATATATAGAGGTGGAAGAGGACAAGCGGACATGGACAATTGTTCAGAGATCGACAGATACAAGTGAGCTATAGCTAGTGGAATAATATGAAGCAAGTGCCAAGTGCATGCCGTCTGTATCATCTCATCTCCATCGATCAGTGCGCCGTGATGTCTGCAGCTAGCTAGTGCATGTACATGGCGGACATGCCATGGCAGCTATCGATCGATCCCTCCATGATTGCAACGATCGACGAGCTGGCTAGCTGGAGTGAATCCATGATGGCGATCCATCCATCGCTGCATGGATCCATGGCTAGCTTTAATTTGAGCTTCGAAGCTCTGTGCATGCCATTTCTGACCCTTCAATTCCCCAATGTGACACTTGTATTTCCCTCCCAAATCCCAATATAAATTTGTTTGTTCGTTTGCTTGCTTAATTTGTCGTATCTCCCAGCTGCAACTATCTGCAGTCGTATTGTTGCTGTCATACGTGTTCAGCTACCCATTCTTCTTTCTTGTTTCAGTGTAGGGGGCTTCACATTTGTCGCCTCAATGTAATGCCAAGACGAACTGGTCCAGACCAACTTTTTGTTGTTGTTTTTCCCTCCTATTTAGTGTGCAACATATTCACGTTGAAATTTCGGTAGCTCACTCTCAATGGGAGTTTCGTAGAGGTTCCATTCTAATTAAATGAGATGTCGCCTAAGCTAGTATGGTGATATGGTAAAGTATTTATAAGGAGAGAGATACAGACAGTTTTATCAAAATGAAACTAGTGTTCACCGTTTGTAACACGTTGAGAACCATGTGAAACTTTCATTAAGAGGGTTTATGTTTCATCTCAGAATATTTTATCAACTCCAATTGGTCATTTAGATGCCACATTTAAATGGTCTACTAATATATGAAACTGTGAAACGAAACCTCGTAATGGGAGACTTAGTTTTATTCATCAAATAAAATGTCCTTACATAACATGACACTTTTCGAAACCACGTAACAAACTCTTGCATTAAGAATCACCTTAAAACAATCTTGCTTTCCTCGACACATTTTGTTTTCTAGAGAAAATTAAAGCTCAGCTATTGTGAAGGTCACCTTTTTTTTAGCTCCATTGTTTTGAGCATCTTTTGTTTTTAATTTTGCTTTAAATCGGTATCTCTAACTAGTGTCTTTGATCTTTTCCAATGCTCTGCCTCGCTCCTTTCAAACCCTGTAGAGATATGGTTTTGTGAAAGTCAATATGAGATAAATATCCCCTTAATTACATGTCTTGCATGATTCTCTTGGCGCCTTCTAGATGATAGATAGCTAGCAAGTGCATCTCTGTGTATTTATGTTAATTAATCCACATGTTGCAATTCTTAAGGATATCCTTGCTTCTCTTTTGAAGGAAAAAGGAATGGGAGAACTTGTTCTCTATTGATGATTGACCAAAAGAAAGGATAGGTGCAAGCATGCATCATGCACTCTTGCATGCATCATATACATATAAGATATCTGGAATAACATGCAAAAGTTGAGATAAAAAAAGAATATAAGTATTTTGTGTTGATTATAACTTGAAATTGACTTTGTATTTGACTTTCTTTTTTCTAAAATTTTTAGATATATGTTATATACTTTGTCATTTTATACTACTATATACTCTATATTGATTTTTCAAGTAGTTTAAAATATAAGTTATACATATACTTTACCACTTTATTTTAGTAGGCATTGTAAAGTTACAATATAATATTCTAAAAGCTTTTTAACAATATATCTAATATTATGTTTCATGTATGCAATCTTTTTATACACACTAGAAAAACTTCTGAAAATTGATCAATTTCAAACCGGTAGTTCATAGACAAGAAATAGACATTTCATATTGGTCATTCATGGAATCTGGGATATATATGAATTTGATGGTTACTTTCATCCTTGCATACAAGTATGTGTACTACTAACAAGGAGACTATATCTATATATTTTTTTTAATAAAACGACTCTAGCATCAGTATAGCCAACATATAGATGGTTTTAAACAAACTTGCACTTTTAGTTAGTTTCACTTCAATGTCGGAAGAAAAAATTATAAAAAGGAAGAGAGGACGGAGTAGCAATTTGCAATGACATCCAGCATATATAATGAACAATCTGCAGCCATTGGTTAGAGCCTAATTAACAGTGATCTTGTTTTCTTTTGAGAGATGTGTGGAGTGTGGGGACATGTCATTTGGGAATTAAAAGCCAAAGTAGTGTCGCCGTGGTGGTCTACCACCCAATCTTGCTATTAGTGGTATACATTCTACCCAACGTTATCGCACAAAAAGGTGTACACCACTATCTACTTTAAATCATTATTGTTCTTAGATGACTCTCTCTCACTTAGTGCCTCAAAGATAAATGGTTAATCTATCGTACCAAAACTAGAGATTCGTTTCAGTCCAACAAAAAGTAACAAAAAATACCTCGAGATACCGGTAACTCGTGGTACCAAATCGTTTCTGATCGTTGGAGCACATATACTCAGCTAGATGCAATGGTGAAAAACGATTTGATACCTCGACATACTTTTTGTTAGACCGGAGCAAATCTCCCAAAACTAAAACCAGCGACCACCATGTTGACCAATGTCCACCAATATTATTGTCACGTTAATATTAGGAATGGGGGAATTTATATAGTTGGTCATGGTGTATGATCTGTAATATATTGTTTGTAATTTCACTGCTACAGGATAATTGTATTTTAGAAACAAAAAGTTAGCGTTATATATTATATGTAATTCTACCTTAAGACAAATAAAATTATCTATAGCTCCCAAAAAATTTGGTTACTTAATGGAAAAAAAATTGCTCCAAACATCAACCAGGCCATACACAACAACTTACCTATAAATACTATGGAAATTGGCCGTGGATCTGTCATCTAGCCATGTAGAAATAGGTCCCAAAACATTTTTGAAAGAAACAAAACAGTATATTTCACCTTTTATTTTTCGGTATGCTTATACCTATAAACCAAAATTTGAATCTTCAACCTTAAATTTGAAGTCAATTTTGAGATTTTTTTTCAAAGAATTATATTTTCTAGCATTGGGGATTGGCTTTTATATTGCTAAAATATTTATATAAAAGTTGTATTTACGAATTATTTTCGTTTGTAAATATGTCACCCACTAACAAGGCATGTAAACAGCCATATACTTAGTGCATCATTTAATTAACATTTCCCTAAAGATCTTTTTAGATAATAAAATTTATTCTACCCTTTGCTTAAAAGAAATTACAGCCAAGGCATTTCTTTAAAGATAGCATTGCATATTGTTCTGGCTCTTAGTTAACCACAGTGGTATACTCAGTGCTCGACTCCACCAACTCTTTCGCGAATTATCTCCATAAAAATAATACAGTTCTCTATCTATGTCAATTCCTTTTGCTTGGAAGTGGTATGATATATTGATCAATTTCTCAGGGTTACTGTTAAGCTATGCTATATGGCTTTTCATCATTCCTCCCAAGAAAGGTTAAATCGACGGGATAAGTGCTGTGGATGGCAGTGCAGACGTCGTGCAACGTACGGTTCAAATTGCAACTTAATGCACGGCACGATCTATGACACATACTTGTCCTCCTCGCTAGCCATATCGATCGAAGCCTGCCGGTTCAAAAGAGTTTAGTATTTTTTGTTCACCTATAGCTTTTGTCATGTCAAGGGGAGGCCAACTCTTGGGTCATCTTTTTGTTTTTCTGAATAAAAAAGTCAAACGATATATTTATAAACGAAAAATAATTTATTATTAAAATTTGTATGTATGTATTTTTAGTGATCTAAAAACAAATGCTAAAAAATAAACTACCATAAAAAAACTCTAAAATTAGCTTTAAAATTTAATGTTGAAAATTTAAATTTTGGCTAATAAGTATAAGCAAAAGCTAAAAGATAGGAGTGTTAACACCTACATCAGCAATATTACAAGACAGTGCACAACACTATCATCGATGCAAGTTGATCCTGGGATAAGAAAAGCAAGAGCAAATTAAGTCTCAATGAATTTATATATGACTAGTTGAGCTTGGTTGGAGTGAAACATTTAGTCTTAGTTAGCACATCAATTTGTTTGAGTGGCTCCTCTAATTGTTGAATTATGGAAAAACTGCACAAGGCTATATACATGTTTCGTGTCTCATGGTTAACCCTAATTGACTCTGATTAAAATAGGAGGAGAATTTTTACTTAGAGAAGAAGGTAGCATCTGGAGATAGAATTTGCTGACGTGAAAGTCAGGGAAAGGTGAGATGGACAGCACCAAGCATGTTGGATTGGCCTCATCTCTTCTTTATATCATCAAGATGGCTTAATCGACACCATATTATTCTTATCCCTAGATTATTCAATCCATTCGATTTGGCTCTAATACTCGCTAAGATTTTGCCTGAGCTCGCTTTTCTTGCCGGGATTTTGAGTGTGATTTGTTCATTTTGAAATGTATAAGCACGCGCAATACAAGAAAGTAACATTGTTTGCTCAAGGACGTCATCTTTTCGCTTTTTCAAGAAAAAATCCACATATCATATTAAAAAAAGTTATGAATCAAACTGTTATATATGTGTTCTTACCCATTTAAAAATAAACTACAACAAAAACCTTCAAACTTAACTCTAAATTTAAGGTTTAAATTTAAATTTTGGTTTATAAGCATAAGCAGAAGTAAAAATATGGCGATGTAAAATTTTCCATGATTGGGGGCATTTGACTTAACTTTGTCGCTTATTGGAGCTTTATAAGAGTGCTGCAACATAGTGTTCATGGGATTATCATTGGATGGGGCCGATCAATCGAAGCCTATCCTCACATATCCCTATTCAACACATCAATCAGCAGGTAGAACAGCACAATGCACACAGCACGCTTCTGCAGTAGAGCACATCTCACTGTTACTATAAAGATACAGCCTTATCAAATGTCCAACTAGCTAGCACAGGTACAAAACTCGCGCGAATTTCGCATGAAACAGAACTTGATTCCGTAAATAATTGAGCCTACATACAATGATACAAATGGCAGCATTATCTTTCAGAAAAAACCAAAAGAAAAAAAAGACATTTCAAATGGCAACAGGAATTTCACCAGAAACAGAACTTAGGCTTACGCATAAAAGAATGCAAGAGTTTCACAGGAAGTAGAACAATTCGAGCCGGAAGGATCTTGTCCCATGCGTGCGTGCATGGGGATGGCTGACCTTTTGGTCCCTGGAAAGCCAGGCCAAGAACAAAGATAGATAGATAGTAGTGATAGGCTACCCAGCAGTAGCAGAGAAATGCTGGGTGCCATTGCCACTTTGCACAGGTACCCCTTTGCCTTTCCATCTGCCAAAAACGTGCCGTCTCATGTACACGCCTGTCCCTACTGCTTGATTTGCTTTCCTGTGCCAGCACAACACATCCAAAGGCAGCTACAGATCTAAACAGGCCAAAGGTCAAACAAAAAATGGAGGAGCCAGTGCAACTTGACGATGCAAAGGTAATGGGCAGCGTAGCAGTTGTGGGAATCACATTGGAGCAACTGGGCAGCACACTACTGGATTCTGGAAACTACAAGTTTTATCTGCAATGGCCACAGTTCCTGAGTCATCAATGGCAAAGGTTAAGTACTATTGGAGCTCCTGACATTACAAAACATCTTCCGTAGCGAAACAGAATCAACAGAAGTGTGCTTATAATTTGATCCATAACAGTAAGCCTGCTCAGTGGAAGTTGGGCTTCGCTAGGATCATGATTCATTGACCCAAGTGTTGGGAACTATAGAAGCAATCAAATATCTGCACTACAAAGTGCCTTAGGCAACAGGAAAGCCAGTGGCCAACTAGGGAAAGAAACAGATCACCTCCGGCCATCATTTGAACCCACTACATCAAATTCAGCCTTATTTAGGAAGAGCAGCATCTTTATTGAGCCCCTGGAGCTCAGCTCTTTCCACCCTCCTCTTCTTTCATCTTTTTCTCCCATCTCCGTTTCTGAAGAAATAAAAAATCAAGCAGACACAGCAAAACAACAGCCAGTTAGATATATTTGCATGCCATGGTTGTATGCAGTAAATTGTTGCTAGGACAATCATCACAGTAATTAGTCTTGAAAATACCAGCTCAGAAACACTTTGACTGAACTAATCGAGTCCTGGAAAACAGGATCCCCTAAACCTATTAGTAATCCATGCATGAAAGCAATTATCAAGAAAAGGGTATTTTTATAGTCTTTGAGATGGTATGTACCAGGCCTTACCACATTTTCTAGTGCAAAGTTTGGTACCTCCAGGTACTATGGCCATGTTCGGCTGTCCCTCCTACCTACCCAGATTCCCCCATTTTTCACGTGCATGCTTCCCGAATTGCTAAACGGTGTGTTTTTCCGAAAATTTTCTATAGAACAGTTGCTTTAAAATACCATATTAACCTATTTTTTAATTCTTTATAATTAATAATTAATTAATCATGTACTAATCTATTACTACGTTTTCCGTGCCGGATAACTTACCCCAAAACAAACCAAAACGAAAGCGGCCTATGTACCTCAAGGTATGATAATTTTAATGTAAAATTTGGTACCTACCGGTACTTTGTCAAGTACTGTAAAATTTCTCATTAAGAAACTGTCTACTAGCATAGGCCTTGTTTGGACATCAATGAACCAGGATTTGAGTTGAAATTCCTGGCCAATGCAAACAACGGCTCAGCTGTCAACCCTGAGGTGGACTGTTTGGGAAACTTAATGTTAATATTATAAGCTACTACCTCCGTCACAGTATATATGGGATTCTGACTATTCACTTGTAACTTTTAACCATTCGTCTTATTCAAAAATTTAGTGCAAATATAAAAATTTATAAATAATAATTAAACTACTTTTAATAATAAAGAAAATAATAAACATAACAAATAATATTTTCAAAATTTTTTGAATAAAACGAGTGGTTAAACATTACAAACAAAAAGTCAAAATTCTTATAATACGGGACGGAGGGAGTAGCTAATAGGGCCCATTCAAGTATTAGACAGCATAAACTCTAATAATCTTTCAGCACCGCAAAGCTACTTCCAGAAGTTTAATTTTCTATTTGGAGGTGAAGCTTATGACTAACTTAGGTATTTGAACTATGCTGATCTGATATTAAATGTTTTTTTAAAAAAAATTCGGAGATGGAGCCTATGCTTAACTTAAGTATTTGGAGATGGAGTAGATGATAAGCCAGGTCTGTGGAGTATCAAGTATTATGATAGATGATAAGCCAGGTATCAAGGATCTGCATGACCCAGCTGCAGCTGCAGCTGCACCCTAGGGGTCTGAGGAGCCTTCTGGGTTAGTGCATAAATAGATAGCCTTTTACTGTAAAAGATTGAAATTTTTTGTGTCCAGGTTCTTCTGGTTACGCTTACAACTGATCAGGCACAAAAATAACAGTAATTGTGTTTCGTTATGCTAATACAAGCTAGTTATTATTACAAAACAATCTCTAGGTTTCTTTTGTAAGGTCTAAAATCAGACCCCAAACAATTTTTGCATTTAAGACAAATTGAGAAATCAAGCTAGGCCTGGCAGGCCTTTATCTAAGACAAACCATACCAAACAGCATCTCAATACAGTGTATAGGTCAGAAGCAATTAACATCATGTGGTTATACAAGAAAATAAGGAGGCCCTGATGTTAGACAAACCATACATAACAGGTACTCGAACAATGAATCTCATATCTAGCTTATATTAGATGAAAGAACCCCAAGGAATTAATTTGTACTTTGTGGTATTGCGATCGAGGCTGACACTGAGACAGTATCGAGGTTATATCTTTGTACATAAAAAGATTATGACAAATACCGCGAGCAACAAATTGGAGGATAAAACAATACACCAAAACTGCAGCCATCAGCTGGGCAATGCACGCAGAGCTATACATGGGGATTGCTAACAGCAATGCGTTGTGTGCAGAATGAAATGAACAGGTAAGACGAGGAAGCAAACCTTGTAGTCAAGGAGCATCTGGGGCATCTTCTTCATGAGCTCAACCGTGTTGGCACGCCTGGAAAAAAACAACAAAATTTAAGCATGAGCAGAGAGCGCAACCAAGCAACTGGAGAGGAGGGATCCAGGGGGATGCGCGCGTACTTCTCGGCGGCGATGCGGTCGCACTTGTGGCCCTTGCGCTTGGTGCGCATCTCGCCGCGGGGAGGGTCGTAGGTCCAGTCCTCGCCGGCGAGGAGGACCTCCTTGCGGAGGCGCGCGCGCTTGCGGGCGCTGATACCGAGCGGCTTCCAGGCGCCGAGCTCCCAGTACCCCCACACCCCCTTGGTCAGCTCCCCCTTGTACTTGGCAAGCTTGTCCCTCCACGGGTAAACCCTCGCCGCCGTCTCCGCCGCCGCCGTCGCCGCCGCCTTCCCGGCCATCGTCCCCCCGCCCTAGGGTTTTGCCGCTCCGTGGCGCTTCGATGGCGGCGACGCTACGCTTCACCGGACCCGAACGATGGGCCACAAAACTTCCGGCCCAACCTAAATGGGCCTCACAGTTTAGGCCCAACTAGGAAGGCCAGTTTCATCTCCGGGCCAACTTTAATGGGCCGCATACAAATACTGTGCCGGCTCAAATATTATGGGCCTCAGGTATCAAATCGGCAGCGTAAGGCCTCGGCCCATTAGAAGCAGAGAGGCAGAGGAGAAAACCTCGCAACCGCCGCCGCCGCCGCCGCCGCAGCAGCAGCCATGGTGCTCGCGCGCAAGAAGCTGAAGCAGAAGCTCCGCAAGGTCGTTCCCGGAGGAGATGCTGAGGCGGTGGCGGAGGTGGGGTCCCCAGAGGATGGGCTCGTCTCCTCCAAGTCCAAGCGGCCCCGCCCGAAGCGCCCCAAGAAGGTGAAGGAGCCTGTGCAGAGGCGGAAAAGGCAGTCGGAGGAGCAGTTCAGGAGGGAGGTGGATCTGAGGAGGGAGGAGAGGAGGAAGGAGAAGAAGGAGAAGAGGAGGATTAGGAGATTGATGGAGGCGGCGGCGGCGGCGGGCAAAGTACAGGTGGAACCGGAGTGTGAGGAGGCGGAAGCAGAGGGTGAGGAAGAGGCCGCGGTGGCGGAGGGGGAGCAGGCTCCGGGACCAGACGGAGCGACCAAGGCGAAGAACCAAAAGGTGGTTGAGAAACGCAAGCCCAAGGTGAAGAACCAGGAGCTGCAGCAAGTAGGTGACCATGCAGTTCGATCTGACGATCCCTTCTTGGCACAGGAGAGGTGAGTAATCGGTGCTTCAAAGACTGGTGCTTTCGTATTCCAGTTCATTCTTTGATTTGTGACATGTAATGTAGATTAACAGGGTCATCTGCATATTCGATGCAAAAGCAAAATAAATTCTGAATAACAATTTTATATATGTGTTCGTAGCAATCTAAAAGCAAAGACTTAAAAATAAACTACGATAAAAAACCCAAAATTCAAATTTTGGCTTGTAAGCGTAAGTAAAAGCGAAAGGATGAGGCCCTAATGTTGATAGTAAGATGCCGTTCTCGTCAAAAATTTAAGAGAAGATAGGATAGCATGTCGGTCGGATGTGAATGTGAGCATGTGTACAGTCTAATAGGAGTGTTGTTAATAGTTAATATATCGTTCTTGTGGAAACGTAAGATAGTAACATAACATGTTGATATGATGTGATTGTTTGCATAGAATGGTATACAAGTTTATGTGGAGATCTAGTGGTTCTACCTTGTTTTGCGTTGTTTTGATTTGTCATGACTTCAGTATAGGCAGTTTCACAATTCAGAAGAAATAATGTGGCCATTTGGATTGGTTATCATCAAACCAGTCTGTTTATAAAGTAGATACTTTAAAAAGCCCAGCCCTTTTCTTTTTTAACTCTGAAACAGAGCTGTAAATTGCTTGCTATGGAGTTTAAAAGGTACTTGCTTTGCGGTGGTATTGTCATCACTTTTTTATGAAATGAGATCGTCCTATTTTACTGCTTGCTGTTTTTTGGACTTTTTCAAATTAGCTGTGTAATGTATTACACCCTTGTTTTAGTGAGGAAAATGCAAAGAAGGTGTATGTTGGTGGCATCCCATACTATTCTTCTGAGGATGACATAAGAAGCTTCTTTGAAGCATGTGGCAGCATCACAGCACTGGACTGTATGACATTTCCCAAGAGTGGGAAATTCAGGGGCATTGCCATTCTCACATTTAAGGTCAGCTCCAAAACCTGTCTTGTTTTATTTAGTCCATTTTTTCATGTTCTAGTAATGATGTCAACTCACGAATGTAACAGAGAACTTAAGATAATTGCTAATTCGGTGAATTCTCAATGCACATAGTTATGATGGTAGTGGGAGAGTTTGCTCAAACTAACTACATTCCAATGCAATTTCACTTGCTTGTAGCACTGGTGTAGACATTCTTAATTTGTTTCAGAATCATGTAAGGAATTCCTCTCTGTATTCTTGTAGTAACTAATATGGTACCATTGCATCTCATTGTCATCTTATAACATTGTTTTAGGCCAAATATGCTGTTTTAGTTTAATTTCATATGATGGATCAAAACCATCTTAATGAAAGCACTGGGTGCTCCTTGAAATCTGTTACTGCCAATCATGCACATGACTTCTGTGGCAGCATGCTTTTGCCATTTTCTCTGTATTTTAACCTGACTGATTATCCTTTTTCAGACTGATGCTGCTGCACATCGGGCATTGGCTCTTGATGGTGCAGATATGTAAGCGCATTTCCTTCTGAACTTTTCTCTTTCCTTTTGTTTTCACCATAAGCGATGACATTCTTGTTGACTACTTCAGGGGAGGATTTTATTTGAAAATTCAACCTTACAAATCTAACCGTGAAAAGGAAGATTTTGCTCCAAAGATGATAGAAGGATACAATAGAGTTTATGTTGGAAACCTGGCATGGGACATAACAGAAGATGACCTGAAGAGGTTCTTTTCTGATTGCAAAATCTCATCCATCCGATTCGGAATAGACAAGGAGACAGGTGATTTCAAAGGCTATGCACATGTGGATTTTTCTGATGGTACATCTCTTGCTGTTGCCATGAAGCTTGATCAGATGGCAATTAAGGGACGGCCAGTCAGAATTAGATGTGCTGTTCCCAAGAAGGACAATCAGAAGCTCAATGGCAATGCAAATCCAGATTCATCAAAGAATAAGATACGGACATGTTATGAATGTGGCGCGCCTGGTCATATCTCTTCTTTTTGCCCTAATAAGAGCGCCTCTGAAGCCATTTCTGATGGAAAGAAGGCTAATGTTGACTCAGCCACATTATCGTCAAAGAAAAGACGGACATGCTATGAATGTGGCATTCCTGGCCATCTCTCATCGGCTTGCCCAAACAAGAAGGCTGAAGATGCTGTTTCTATTGACAAGGGGGCTGATGATGAGACAAAGTCTGCACCATCTATCACGCCTGAGGAAAATAAAATAGGTGAAGAATCAAATTCAGCAACCTCCAAGAAGAGGCGGAAATGCTATGAATGCGGCAGTCCTGGTCATCTCTCATCAGCTTGCCCCAACAAAGTTGCTGTAGTCAATTCTGACATGGAGAAACCTTATGAGGGTTCAAGTGCTGTTCCTTCAGCTCCATCCGATGGAAATAAGGCTAGTGATGACTCAAAATCTGTGCCTGCAAAGAAAAAGAAGAGGCGGACATGTTATGTATGTGGCATCGCTGGCCATCTCTCATCGGAATGCCCAAACAAAACTACCTAGATCAAATGATTTTGTTCCTGTATGGAACTTTGTAGCAATAGTTAAGCGTCCTTCATTGGACCTGAGTTATATTCATGGAAGCAATAGAGGATGTGATTCAGAAACATTTTTGCAGGCAATTCAGTATGCAATAGACACTTATTTTCATCCTTCTTTTACCTTTGTTAAAATTGAATTCTGATATCCTATAGAGAAAATGAATCAATCATCATTCAATCTATGTGCTCTGCATTTTTTTTTAATCCCAGCTTTGTCCCAAGAATTATCTGTGCCATTGAATAAACATGACCAACTGTGCAAGTTATGAATTATATCAAAAAGAAAATAAGCCAGATATGGAGCCAGTTCATACTACTCATCCCAGGCCAGGTAAACAGTGCAGCCCAGCCCCAATTTCTCTAGTATAATCAGAATTCCATGTCAGCACAGCAAACTTACTAGTGCTGCCCAATTATTATAGAAGAATAGAAATTTTTAGTAATATACTACATTATTATAGTAACCCTTAAGATTCACCCTGCTAAAATGCTAGCAACATCTTGTCCCCAGCTCACTACCAATCTGATTCGATCAGCACTAGCTCTTTTTGTGTGTGTGTGTGTGTGCTGACATCCTGTAGCACTACTGCTACTGCACTTTGGATTCATTGTCTGCTACTGATTGAGAGCCAGATCCTGAATTCATTAAGATTCAGTCCAGAGCAGTCTGCGTCAGAGTGGTGGCGACCTACGTGGAGAATGCGACCAAAACCCTAAAGAAATCCAGAGGTGCATGCACGAATACACAGATGCAAAGCCGGCTGGTTGCTCGCCGAAGCAAGCTGATTACCTCCGAGATCCCAACTGCACTGGTGAGTTCCATCACTGAACGCAGCAACCCGTTCGTGTTCTTTGTCTCTGACAGTGACTTAACTCTTTCTCAAAAGCAGGCTTTGCTTCATCCATTTTCGTGATGACCTGTGACAGCTGCATGCAGGTTGTTTAATCATGGCAAGGAAGAAGCAAAAACAATGACAAATGATCACACGATTTCTTCTTGCTGTTGTCATGAATTGATGAACCTAAACCTGCTGCGATGAAATTTCTGCAGTTTTGTTTCGTACAGAGAGGGATTCCGATGTCAAAGATCAAAGGTGCAAAATTTTCAGAAAGAGGGTTTATATCATGGAGCAAGAATACTGCTCTGTCCAGGTACTGAATGCAAAATTCTTCCGTCATTGCTCACTACTGTCATCTACTCCTGTAATGATCCACTTGCAGATCTTTCCTCTCCATTACAATTGTGGTTAGTACTAATCAGATATTTCCAACGGATCATAAAGCTGTATATTGCATTGATGGGTAGCAGCGTCACAGCACTATGCTCTACTAGCACCACTAAATTACAGCATTCACGATTGCTTTAGAATTTATTCCACTCTTCTTTTATATTTGGAGCAACCTAGAACCGCACCACAAGAGACAAGTGGATAAAACATGGCAAGCAAAGCTGAATCATAACCAGTGTCAACTGATTACTGGTCATTGTTTTCTGGTTTGCGTTTTCGCATGAGTTCTTTATTTTTCAGGACATCTGGAAATCAGCTGTTGAGTTCTAGAAATTCAGGAGTAGGTGTCCTGGTTTCTAATCTCCTCTTCTGGTATAAAATTAATTAAGCTATAGATGCTGGCTCTTAAGCAGCATGAGATGCATAATCTGCCCCCTGAATCACCAAAGATGAATGAATATACTGCCTTTTGGAAAACTGAAATCGTAGTTTCAACACTCTGACGAAAGCTCCTAATATGATATCATGTCACTAATAAACTTTTGAATCAGCATTAGCTAAATAGTGTTCCCTCAGAGATTCCCTCCCGTGCATTCGGTGGACGGCACACCGCATATGCAGATAAAAGATATACAGAAAGAAGATGCAGCAAACCGAAACAGGTTGGCAGTTTCTTACCATCTCTCAGGGATATTTTTCTCCTTCAGAAATGATGGTTGACATGTTTGATGTAGTGTTAATTGCTTCTCTAATGGGTAATTTAAAGATGTGCTGTGCTCAGCATGATTCAGGAAGTGATAAAAGAAACAAGCTGCACAAGGAATCAGACTTGTGCTTTGATACTGTAGTAGCAAGAAGCACGCATAAATAACTAGCAAGTAAGTCAATACAAGCAAGAACTGAGTATTGGGTAGCAAAGCCTATGCAAGGATAAATAATCTTTGCATAGGTTTGACATGACGGCAGGTTTTTGAGATTCCTGATGCAACTGTTGCTGAATCTCCAGGCAAACAATGAAGCAAACTTCTATTCTTGATCTTTTATGCGGAGAATGGCAGGCGCAAGGCAAGATGCAGCGTCGGAGTGAAAGTGACACAAAGGCTACTTATAATCATGCTTATGAGTCATGCTCATGACTTGTCCCCTCTGATAAGTTCATACTGATTAGGGTTGCTGCACCAATGAGATGAAGTTGCTGGGACAAGTTGAACTCCCAAGCACCAATCATCTGCAGTTGCTGGATGGTAGGTTCTTGGCAAAAACTGCAAATTGTTCAACTGTGTCTCTGGCCAAAGGACATCATGCTGTGGGTCAATCTGTGCACACCAAGCTCCATGAATCTTTTAGAGCAACTGACTGAACAGTTGTTCCTCCTGTTTTCTATATTGGCTTGATCGTATCGCCGCGAACAGAAAGGATTATGTTGCTTCAGGCTGCACAAAGGACCACCTTGGCCAACTGGCCGGCCTTTGCAAATTGTTTGTTCTCCTTGTATGATCAGCTAACATGATGAGATGCAGCAAACTGATGAGCCTTTTTTTTTTCTCATCTCTATGTAACTACTAGTAAGTTTTCTGAATGTTCCAGTCTCTACTGACATGCTTGCCATTGAGACATTTTTAATCTAAGCTTCAAGTGATACTTCTTGTAGAGCTCAGAGTTGCAGTCAGATACACACATGGAGTTTGATCCAATTAACCGGGATCTTGACCTAATATTCTCTCCTGTCTGATTTTTTTTTTCATGTAAATGTCAACAGTACAGTAGCAAGATTCCATTTGATCCCCATCAAACGCTGCCATTGTGTGGAACAATTTTAGAAGACATAAACTCTTCTAAACCATAATCCATCATTAAACAGCAAGCACTTCTGATGCAAGTTGCAGAAAGCAGAAGTAAACAATGCAATAACTTGCCCCCAACTTCCTTTTCTGCTTACATCAAGCAGCAATAATTGATCAGTTCAGTCCAGTAGACAAGTGCAGTGCCTATGCAAGCAATGCCTAACCAATTATAGACAGGAACTGTTTATATTTAACATGCATAATTTTCTTATTGAACAGGTATTGTCTTCGTCGAGTTTCAGCTTCATCTACCACTACTGGATGTTTGTTTAAGCTGGCTGTTCGAGCTGACGAAGTATCAATCAGCTGCAAATAGGAAGAGTCATTTCTGAATCCTGATACTGCCATCAGCAGCAGCACAGTGAGCAAGGTGCAAAAGGTATCGGATTAGATGCAAGATACTGTTCCGGGCGCCATTTGGATTAGCCATGAGACGTTTCATGAGCTCATCATCATTCATCAAGCAAACATTGTCTAAAAAAATCATTTCAACAAGCAAGCAGGTTAGGTTATCATCATCACGAAGATGCATTGTCTAGCCATAATCAAACGAGTTTATCTCTGGTCCTTGCAAAGTACGGTCCTGATTAGCACCAAAAACACCTCTACTTTCCAAGTACAAGAGAAAAACTGTAATCAAACTGAACTGTCAGAGGTAAGCTCTGCAGGATTTCAACAAGTAGTCCAATGGACCATCGTATAAAAATACAGTTGATGGGAAAAAAAGAAGATATCCTCACAAGGCACAAACAAAGCACTGCATGTATCATTATCTAAATATATCTTATCTTAGTACTACTCCTGTCAGATTCTACCACTGTCAAATATTTCAAATGGTGGCTTAATCAGTTTTACCATCATCCTGAACTCCTAACGCCGTCTGTTTTGCTTTCTGAAATGTAGCTACTGTTGTCTTGTTGACAGTCTACCACGCTTTATGTAAGATTCTACTGCTAATTACCGAAACTCGCATGCGTTTGTGGGACTATATTAGAAACATGTGCTTACTACTTGATCTAGTTCTACCAACTTTCTGCATCTTGAATCTTGACAAGACAGTGTTTCCTTCAGAAAAGAATTCAGAAGTTGACCACCCAGAATCTACAAAGTACAGACACTGATGAACTGCATGCATGAACAGGTCAGACTTTTTTCTTTTTGTCCTCCATGAACCAAGGGACGCATAAATCAAGTCAACGAGGCTCTGAAACGACCCGAAAAAACTGTCCGATCCCGAGGTGAGTCCGACGCCTGCATCGATCCAAGCAACAGCTGTCGGCACGGCGAAAACTCGACGCCGTCTACGGTCTCCTGCTTGTCCAATGATCTTCCTCACCCCCGTGCAGCAGATGATGCATACTCCTAGTCCTATATGCATTGCACTTTGCATTTCAGGATCAGGATCAGTGTGGCATTAGCATAGTTTAGTATGATATTCCTCTCACTGACTACTGACTCTTTCCCTGCAACGAATCAAAGCAAAAGGTAAACCGGTTCTTGGCTTCTCACAAGGGGCAACTTGTGATTTGTTTAGTCTGCAACTGGTTACTACTGCCATTGGTCAATTAGTTTATGTTTGCAATATTCATCACAGTGAGAGAGATATCCATCCAGCCTATAAATACTGCACCTTGATGTTCTTCTCCTCCATTGGAGAATCATACATCTCAGCTTGCTTGCTTGCTTCAGAGATCGATCGGATACGTACAGTAAGTAAGTTAAGTAAAAATATTTTGTTGGTTGGATCATGAAGCGGTTTGCATTCGATGACGGCGAGATGGCGCGCGTGCTGATGCTCATGTCGCACGGGCAGCATCAGGAGCAGGCGGTGGCTCTGCCGCTGCCGGTGCAGCTGCCGCTCGCCGCCGCCGCCGCCGCCGTGCGCAGTGACCGCGCGCCGGAGCGCGCGTTCGTCTGCAAGACGTGCAACCGCGTGTTCCCGTCGTTCCAGGCGCTCGGCGGCCACCGCGCCAGCCACAAGAAGCCGAGGCTGGACGGCGCCGACGGCGACCTCTCGCTCGCCAAGCCCAAGCTGCACGGCTGCTCCATCTGCGGCCTCGAGTTCGCCATTGGCCAGGCTCTCGGAGGCCACATGAGGCGCCACCGCGCCATGACGGGCGGCATGCCGCGGGCGATCGCCGTCGACAAGAAGCCCGACGACCACAGCGACGACGACGGCAGCGGCATCAAGCGCGGCCTCTGGCTCGACCTGAACCACCCACCGTGCGATGACGCCGGCGACGACGACTCCGAGTGCGGCCACAATGTCACCGCCGGGATCACGTTCCACCAGTTCTTGGATACCGGAGCCATGGCCGTTGACTGCGTCGGCTACTAGCTCGATCCGATCCAACTCTTCTTGCCGGATTTTTGCCGGATACATAATAGTACAATACCTATGCACCAATTCATCTTGGTGCAGTTTCTTTTACTACTTTTTTCTCTTTTCATTTTGCTTTTTCTGGTTGAGAAATCCACATTTTGTAGCGGTAGATTAATGCCTAATGCAACAAAACACAGAGCATGGCACACGTTTTGGGTGCCAATGATCAGATGCTGTGCTTTGGGGTTAATTTGGAGGGGATTACATCGAGATAATTTACCTCCTGGTTCCTGCCATTTGTGATCAAAACCCTTTGACCAAGTGGCCTAATGTAATTAACTATCTGATATGAGTAAGCTATGTATAGAGCTTGTGGTTTTCACTTTTTCAGTGTCTACTCACTCCATGCATGTCATGTTGACCCTTAATTCTAGTAGTGGTATATTCTTGTCCAAGCTAATTTACATAGCCAAGTGTAGATTCTAAGTATAATGTTGCCAAGAGGAAGGAAATTCTGATGCTTGACGTCACCATCGAAGATATACATATCTACTTTTTAGAATAGCTTTCTCATGAAAAAGGCTACAGTACTTATATATTTTTTCCATGTAGTTGTCATCAACTAAGGGGAGTGGATTATAAACTCACAAAGGACGTTGTCTCATCTATTACATATTATCCCATTTCTAAATATTTGACATCGTTGATTTTTTTATAAACATTTGACTATCCGTCTTATTCAAAAAATTTTGTCAAATATGTAAAGCTATATATATGCATAAAAGTATATTTAAATATAAATGAAATGATATAAAAATAATTAATAATTATGTAAATTTTTTGAATAAGACGAATAGTAAAACATGTATAAAAAAGTCAATGGCGTCAAACATTTAGGAAATGAGTGGGTATTATTGAAGTAGTCCTTAAAATATTTTTAAAAAATACGAGATATATCACCCAAAATTCAAATATGACTTCTATAATTTGTAATTAAAAATAACAAGTGAACTCTGAATAGTATAAACATATTCACAGAAATATTTTTTATTTGTGTTATAATTTGTTGGAGTCATATTTGAACTTGCCATTTTATGGAGCGACATGTCTCATATTAATCTATTTTTTCTATTTTAAAATATTATAACTATTTAGATAGCATGTAATAGACGAAGGAACATCCCCTTAGGAGTTTAAAATTGTTTCCTGTTAACAAAGAAACTTTACTTGTAGAGACTGTAAGCAGATTAGTTAAGGTAGTGATTCACCTATCCCATATACTGTATATTCTCACTGACAACATTTAGATACATGTTGTTTTCTCCAACAATTTAACAATGATTACTGTAGCTAAATATAAATACTCCAACTGGACTTGAAAAGAACCATAAGCTTGATCTTATAATTGCATTGCCAAACCTCAGCCATGATATGACCACTTGAAATGGAGATAATGTTGCTCCCCATCCTTATATTGAGCAACAGGGGTATACACACTTGCCCAAAAAACAAAGTATATTATTGGTCCATGTGAATCCTAATGAAGGCTAAAATTCATCTCTGAACCTAGACAGGAACAGAATAGCAGTGGGTCAATGCACCCTAGATTCATCTCTAAACTGATCTTCCTATAAACTGCTCAGTACTTGTGCATATATACAATTTTGTCAAACAGAAATAAAAGATTGGATCAAGGACATTACATGTGGTGTCAGTGTATTGGACGGCAGAATGGCATTTTTCTTAATCACCAAATTGGGTTCAGGTGAGGCAATCACACAAGCTACTACTAGTAGACTAGCTAAGCAGTTAGGTCGTCACTTTGCAGGCGCAGCAGTTGCGGACTTGTAGCTGTTCTCATGGTTAAGTTAAACTCGATCTGCACATCAATTCAATAATACAGCAACTGTCTTATGTGGCGATTAGGACTGTAACAAAAAACAAAACGATTTTGTTCTTATAAAATCTGCAACTTGTGATCAGCTGCATTTTGCGTTGAAGATTCATGTATATTGATGACACCAGTGCATATACGCAGCTACTCGCCGATGGTATCAAACTATGACGACATTCTCAACCGTGGATGTATTTACATATATAATCATAAGTTTCATCTTATTTTAGTCATTTCTGCATTAATTAGAGCGTTCATTTTTTTTCTTTATTTTGTCAATTATGCATTCATTTAGTTTGTCTAGAACCTAAACTTTCAATTAATTAAGGAAATCATGTAGGAGATTTAATTACTTCCACACATTGTACTTATTATTTAGAAGAATTTTATACTGTACTTTGGAAGTTACTTATTCCTATAGCTAGCTAACTGCATGTATTAAAAGGGTGTTTACATATATACAGATGTATGATTGATTGATGAGGTAAGTTGAGCACATCTTTGACATGCAATTAAAGTTAGCTAGCATCCTTTGTTAATTTTCTGAAGCAGCAAAACTCTATTGATTAATAGAAGCAGCGATTCTGTGTCATTCACCTCCAATCAGGAGCACTACCAGAGCGAATCTGCAAGCTTGAATTGTAAATTAAACGGTGGTGGTTGTCATGTGTATAATCACCTCTTGCTGAAAACAAGCGTTAATCCAGAAGCAAAATTCCAATGAAACTCTCTTGCTATATACTATGCAGTGTGTAGTACTTATATATTCTAGATTAATTAGTATCATCATCCACACGGCATGTATATGAGGAAAACTGCAGCGGCTGGGTTGCTAAGCTAGCTAGCTAGCTTTGCCAAGTCAGTATCACACGCAGAGACAAAAAAGATCAAAAGACTAAACCTATATTTATTTAATCCCATGTGTCTGATGTGTTCTTGGTTATTGCAGTAAGTATAGTACAAGAACAAGTTGCTCTTATCAAATGATCGTTTGCTCACATCAGAGAGCAAATGATATGATATGTGTAGAATTATTGGTGAAGCAAAGGGAACGTTAATTAATTAGAGCACCAAGATTAAGCTGAAGCATATAGATATGCATGCACTTAATTAGATGCAATCATCGATCAGCGCCTATAGAATCAGTGTTCTCAGCACGTAGATTTTCAGATAAACATAGCTGCATATATACTCTCTAGGTGCTCTGGTGAATCTGAATGCGTGCATCCCATACCCCATAAGTATATATGTTAATTCAGTGCTCAAAACTGTGTGATTAGAAAAGCAGCTTAAATATTATTTAATTTTGAAAGTTTGTGTCAGTACTCAAAAGTCAAACTAATGAAATTTATCGCATATTTTTATATGCAGAGCGTACTGAACATAATATGCTAGTTTCGTCGCCGTTTTTTGCAGGAGGGGGTCAGCGTGTTAATTAGTACGGTAGTAAGAAATGGAACAGCAGTTAGCTAGTGTAATCAACTAGCTAGCTAGCTAGAGAAGAATATGATATGATGGTATCCAGCCTCCCATTGAACCGCCCCTAGCTAACCCTAAAGCTGGCAACTTTGAGGCGTTAATTAATTACTGCTTGGGAGTAATTAACTTAATACAAGTTGATTTAGAGCTCATTGATCTCACTCTTAACCCTAATGCACACTGGCAATCACTCATGTTCATGCATGCATCAATTCGTCTCTATAAACGAGGCTGTGTGAGAATCCAAATCAAGAATCTTTACGAATATCCCTGGGTAGATCGAGCAGATTAATTAATCACATATTTGGCTGAACAGCGTGCGTCTTTGACCAGGATGCGTCTTGGGTTGATGCCTCCTCGCCGCCTCGCCGGAGTGCATGCAAGACCAGGATGCACCGGGCGCGTCGTCTTTGACCTGAATGTTTTGGGGTGCTCCACTGCTCCATCTTAATTACCTCAACTATGACAAATCCTAGCCATTCAATTTTCATAGATTATTTTTTTCAAAAAAGTATTTTCTTTCCTACCATAAATACATTAACCAACAAAGGGAAGTAGTACCAAATGTACATTGTTCTTGTGCATGCATGCAATACAAGAAAATTACTCCTATAGAGTATGATTTTGTTTGTGTATGGTTGTGAAGAGATATATCACATATTAATATAGCTTGTTAATTTTTTAAAAAGAATCATAATAATTTAGATAACATGCGAAAACAAGTGGACACCCCCTCGATGATTTTTTTTAACAGTCCTTCGATGAATTAGAATCGATTTCCCCTCGTAACCATGAAATATGTGAAGTAAAAGTGCAAATCTGTTTTTTTCCCTCAAGCTTCAGCTTTGTTAACAGCTACTGTAGTTTTGAAACTGGGGTTTAATCGAAAAATTCCCAGATGCGCGCGACATTTTTGCAGCCCATTTCCGCCCGTCGTTGCTGGCCATCCCTTGTGGTCGAGTGACCATTTGCCACGCCAGCTTTCCGTCCTTCTAGAGGGCTGCAGGAGGTTAATTTTATGATTTTTGAAATACAAAATTAAATTTATAAATTATTTAATAAATAAAATTCAAAATTCAAAAATATTCATAAAAACCAGGGCTCTTGTAAGTTTTTTATTAAAAAAAAAAGATCCAAATTGGGCTTTTAAAGCCCATCTTGGCTTCCCGTCGGTGCTACCAGCCCATCATCTCAATTGACCCAACTACTGTTTGGCACCTACATGGGCCAAAATAATGGGCTCATGTAGCCCCTTTTGTCGGACTTTTCGGCCCAACATAGAAGCCAGAACAAATGGGCCGAGAATATTATATAGGGAATAAGTCCAAGGTCCCTCAACTTATCGCGTAGTCTGTTTTTCGTCCTTGGACCGTAAAACCGGATACAACTGGTCCCTGAACTATCAAAACCGGTAAAAATAGGTCCCTCGATGGTTTTGAAGGTAGTTTTGGCTGACTTGGCGCTAATATGGCTAGTTTGATTAGCTCTCCATTCCACGTCGTATTGACATGACGCTTACGTGAAAATTATATATCAAAAATATAGTTAGCCCAACTGTCAGCTGAGAGGGGAGAAGGAATAACATGTGGGGCCCACGTGGGCCTCACGATATTTATTTCTTTTGGGTAGCTAACTGTGGGCATACGTGGGCCTGTCATTTTTAAATTATTTTTTGTGTGTAGCTGACAGGTGGGCCCACTGTTTTTTTATATATAATTGCCACGTAAGTGTCATGTCAATGCCACGTGGGACAGAAACTTAATCAAACTAGCCATATAGGCGCCAAGTCAGCCAAAACCACCTTCAAAACCGCTAAGGGACCTCTTCTGCGCCGGTTTTGATAGTTCAAGGATCGATTATATCCGGTTTTGCGATCCAAGGATGAAAAATAGACTGGATGATAAGTTGAGGGATCTCAAGTGGACTTATTCCTTATATAGGCTGGATCACCCTGCTCCTTTACTGCTTTAGTCCAGATTCAGGCCCAGGCCTTGGCCTTCCTATTTTATTCTTTTTTTTTCTTCCATTCTTTTTTTATTTTATATTCCTATCTCCTGCTACTCGTGGTAGAAATTACAATGGCTCATTTTAGCACGTTAAGGGAAATTATAAAAAAACATACTAATAGTGCCCGTATTTCCAAGAACTTCGTCGTAGGATTTCATGTTCTCAAGTTTGAGCTGAAAATTTTGCGTTATACTAGTAAACATTTGTTCCTAACTAATGTGACAAGTGTATGGATCTATCAGCATTTAAATACTCGTGTCTATAAATATTACGAGTATGTGGTCGCGTTGTTAATAAGTATTTTAGTGAGATCACATATTTACTGTTGCTAGACGCCTGCTTGAGCGGCATACGTGTGGGGTGTGCATGCACGGTGATGTCATTGTCCATCTCTCGTGCAACCGATAAAAATAAAACATAAAATTATAGTTTGGATAGCATTTAATTACTGCAGTTTTACTTTTACCACATTTAAACCTTTTTTTATTTTCATATCGTTATGATTTAGATCATGCCGAACGATTTTGTAAGTATACATCAATGATCCCAAACACACCACTCAACTCTACTTATGTATAGTCTACAGATTTATCGAAATGAAGGTTTAACATGTAATGAAACATGGTGCAAAGTATAATTTGCTCAAACACATATATGTGTATGTATCTGTGTAGTCGAAAATTACATTATATAGAATGTCTGAAGACATGCTAATTCTGTAAGTACAAACTCAGGCGACAGGGGAATAATTGCGACACGATGCTCACATGTTCAGATATATATTGCTGCTGGGAGATGTGTCGATGCTTCCGATGGACACAGCAAGAGGATCAAGATTAATCAAATGCTCAACTAACCAACCCCGATCGATCTCTTCAGCTCATCTTTTTCATAGCAAAAGGCTAACCTTAATTACAAACTGAAAAGGCAAATCAGGACAGATCGATAATTAAGTAGCTAGTTATTAATTAGTTAATAAGAAACAAGAGTAGTGACGAAGATGACTGAAACATTCAGAGATTTATTTTAACACACCGCCCGCGTGCACCACGCCGACCAGCTATCATGCATGCTACCTTGATGATCAGGTGTTCATGTATCGCCATGCATGGTTAATTAAGCTAATTTAAACCCTGCAGCTAATTAATTAAGCAGCACAACTCGCCATCGCAAAAGTTGATTAGCATGTGAGCCGGCCAATTCATTATTGAAAGCCGTTGTATAGTTTCACATTACAGCACAGTCGCTAGCAGTTAATTAATGAATTAATAACTAGCTGATGACTCCATCTGATATCTGTTTATTAACAAATCATGCATGATTTGTTTGCTGGTTTCTTGGAAGCCAGCCACCACCTCCAAATTACCTGGACCCTGGACTGCCTGCTTTTCTATATTATTACTTCGGATTAAATGTATGCATGTGTCAGCTATCTAGCTATGTGTATATCAGCACCATCAGCCAATGAACCTGTACATTCTTCCGATGGCACACTGGTCCAGTGTTAAAGTGTATAAAGTGAATCGTTCATCTTTCCCTATCAGCTTAGGTTTTTTATACAATTGATTAATACATAAAACTTATAACATGGTATCAAAACTAGAGGTATTGAGCTCGAATCTTCGTGCAATTAAATAGAAATAATTGTAGCACACTGCATGCAACTTAACAATTAGTTGCATGCTGAAATTAATGAAGGGTGACTGCTGATGAATTACTAGCTAGCAGTCATGTACCATGTATTGGGCTCCTTAATTAGTTGCACTAATCATTAGAAAGAAGTAGTTAATTTCCCATCAGTTTCCCATTAAAGTCCACTAAATGGGTTGGGACTTGGGAGTGGTGGTAGCTATGTATGTTTTCCACTGAATAATGTGGTCGCCATCATCCAGAAACCTTCTTGTCATGGAGCTTGTTGGGTAGTTTTCATGTTCCACATATATACATTTAAAGTGGTGGACTCGGGTGTATTTTATTGGTAGTAAAATTTAATCCATACTGTTGTTCTATTTTTATCTGACGGTTGTGATTAAATTATACTATCAATAATATTAGGTGTAGTAGAAATTTAAAGGGGCAATATTGTCCTTTTTTATTGTAATCTTTATTGCAAACAAACAAAATTACAAAATACTGCTAATCAAGTAATTAACAAATTACAAAAATATCATTTTTCTACTGGTAGTGTAATACTACAAGTAAAACGCCCATATTTAAAAATATATAATTGACTAGTAACTGATGGAGCATTTGATTCCCAGCTTTCTCTGAAAAGTTCCTCCCACATAGGCTGTCATTTCAAATGATGGTTAGAAGAACTCATCAACACCACTGAGAAGAAAAAAAAAAGGATCATTAGTTGTGGGGGCATTTGCCCTGGGGTGCCATGAGTTGACAACTAATCACTGAACTGAAAACAAGTTGTTGTCTGCACACTCAAAACATCCTTTTCTTCCTTTTCTGCAGATTTGTGCCATAAGGACACATTACACTGCTGCTACATTCCCTATCATTAGCCCACATGAGTGATGCAAACTAAAGTAATGGGGATTAACACTATAGTTTGTTGATTTATGCATATGGATTAGTGACTAGCAAACTAACAAGCAATTGGCATGAAGAATTGACGAAAGGCAGCAGCAATAGCATGACCCATCACCAGCAAAATGCAGGTGATTTGGTCAGTGTGGTTGAGGAGAAGCTGGCTAGCTGATACTACTAATGAGTACTTAATTAACTAGGAATAAAGAGGGGGTATTAGCCACCTAATCCTTCAATTAAGCACGGCGTTGGCACGTGGCAGAGCCTAATCTGTTTCTTAATCCCCCAGAGGACGAAGCAGATTAAAAAGGGCATTATCTCTGATACGCGAGATCAGCCTTTCCTGCGTGTTCGTCGTTTGCATGCATCATGCGTTCTGGGCATGGTTTGTGCGATGTGATCTGCTAAGCTTTTCGGTGAACATCACGTGAAGTTGTCAACTGTCTGAAAGATGGTGCACTGTATGTACTGACAGCAACACGGTAGAGAAGGTGTTCATGCTTTTGTACGCCAAGAGCAGCTGCTCCCTCCTGTCACACAGGAGTGTGAGGTTTCAGACATTCTAAAGTGAGCAGGAGATGCCATTTCAATCAGTAAAAAGTTGCTATGTTTCGGTCGTAAAACACAGCCATAGCTTTGCTCAAAATCAGTACATATACTACTCGATTGTATTGTGCTGCTGTCAATACAGTCAAGTCGACTCTGCATCTCGATACAGGTCAGGTGAGATTGATTGATCGCGGTTACTTGTGTATCATTCTGTCCACCACCTATCGTTATAACTAGGATTACAGTACAGCAATGTCGTCTGAATTGGTCGATCCACCGAGCAGCATGCAGTTTTTTTTTTCCTTTTGAAGTTCAGCATACGGTTTATATTGCCGACCGGCCGGCTCCCGAATATCGCGTTATGAAATCGGCCCTATATTTAACATTGATTACAAATAAGAAAGCACGCGATAGAAAATCCAAACATGACGATGATACGGAGTCATGATATTTATTAACAGCGTTGATTCAAAGGTTTAATCCTAATGCACTGACTTTTTTACCATCCTTGAAAAATACTTTTAGGTAAAAAAATTTAATACAAAATTACGATACCTTAAGATACTAATTTTTTACCCTGAAAATATGTAATCTTGATGTATTTTTATAAGTAGGATAAAAAAACTCTTTTAATAAGGAGACACAATATGTTATAACCACATGGTAACCGTAACATAGATGATGGATGACTAACCCGTGTCCTAGCCAATCAATGATTGTTGATACATTGATATGCTATACTTGTATTGAAACGAGAACGAGTCTCCTTAACCAGTGATTGTTTTTTATTATTTTTGAAAAATAACTTAAAGTATTAAAAATTTTAGTGTAAAATTATAGTACCTTATAAGTACACCGTATCTCGAGATACTAAATTTTTACATCTGTTACTTTTATATGCTGTCAATTGTCATCGACAAGGCATCAGAGATGTGGTGATAATCCATCATCCGGCTATGCATGCATGCAGATGGTGTTCCACGGCGTCCCTACCGGCAGATCAATTCCGGACGCAGGCACTGCACAGCTCCTCTGCACGACCAATCGATCGATGAACATGAACCAAGCATGCTAGCTAGCTATAGCACAAAGGAATATACTTACCTGCTTGATGACATGAATCTGGTCTTAATTATACTCCTCTAGTAATTAATTAAACAAGTTCTGTTAATGTATGTTATCATCATGTTGGCACGGAGTTGAGCGCCACAGCCTCCCCAACGTTTTAACTAATGTAAAAGTGCTGCAAAGAGGGACACGAACTGAAGAAAAAAGCACCATTCATATCGATCGTCAGCTAAAAGATATATCTGAAAGTTCAGTATGTAGTGTATATCTTTCCTGAATCCTGATTAAGAGGGGTGTAAATTACTAAGTAATTATATTCAGCGAGACGGCCGTCTGAGAGGTTAATGAATCTGTAATGTCAATTTCATCTGATCTAATGACCATATTAAGAAACTTATTAAGGGCGTGTTTAGTTCGCGAAAATTTTTAGGTTAATTGTCACATTGGATGTTTAACCGAATGTCAGAAGACTATTTCGATGACTAATTACGCAGGGCGTCAGCAAATCACGACACGAGTTTTTTAAGCCTAATTGATCTATCATTAGCATTAGCATATGTAAGTTGTTGTAGCAGTGATGGTTAATCGTGAACTAATTAGACTCAAAATGTTTGTCTTGTAAATTTCTTTGAAACTGTGCAATTAGATATTTTTAAACTGTATTTGATGCTCTATATATATGTTAAAAGATTTGACGTGACGGGTAAATGTGAAAATTTTTGGAAATTGAATCAGGCCTAATTGTACTAAGCAGACATGATGTGTTATGCGGTATTAGTGGCAAGCACGTCGCTACTAACTAGTCTAATGCTACTAGGCTACTACTGCCTCACTACCAACTGATACGAGGTAGCTTAGCTCGTCTGACTTTGATCAATCACTGATATTATCGATCGAGCTGATCACAGATCAGTGACCTCACATGCATCATATTTAGGCAGAGATGAATTAGCTGTCATCGAATCGACTGACCATAAGTGGCTAGCTAGTAGTCATAGTTTATCCATATTTATTCTCAAGTTAGAAAACTAGATGAGCAAAATAAGTATATATTCGATCCCTTCACCCCCAGTCACATGGTAAAAATGGGTTTTAGTTTTCAAATTCAGTAAAACCTAGCTGGTATAGGTTTGTTTGGAGAAGGTTCTTAAATTATAAATAAACTGTGATGAAAAGCGGTTTGCAAAGTTTGAATCGAAGCCGGACAGCAGCAAGTAGTATGATGCATGGATTGAATTGCAAAACATTCAGTAAGATTGACTTTTTTTAGGTGGGTTTGCATTATGACAGTGTACAATAAAAAAATTATTCCACTGACATATAGCCAGACCCATTGCAAAATTAAAACAAGGCAGGTACAGTCAACGTCGCGTGCCACGCTGGATGATAAAAAGTGACGTGTCCCGTGTCCGTAGCCTGACCGGTCAACGCTGCCTGCGTACGTCGGCATGCAAGCCTGTACGCTGACTAGCTCTGTGCCTGCAAATTGCAAGCAACTCTCACGACCCGACTCTGCATGTTAATTACTGTTAAACCTGAATTTTCGATAGATGAGTTTGTTTTCCTTTTCTTATTTTTGGGAGTATTTTTACCATAGAAAAAAATGTTACATCATGTTACTTCCTTAAGGGTGGAAAAAAAGCTCTATTTTTGGTTTATACTTCCTCCACTTTTTTTAACTGGGCACCGTTGACGATCTTTCATTTTATTTAAAAAAAATTCTATAGTTCTATAACTATTTTTTATGATTTAATAACATAAAAGATCATATGCAAATAAAAAATCAAAGACATCAAATAAAAAAACTGAATAAAATATATGTTATTAAATATGTGGCATTTATCTGACAACTTGTAAGCGGATTTATCCCTCCTCCCCAAAAGATTCTTTCTTTTAAGAGAGATTTTAGCAAAACCTAAACTAAGGCGCTCTTCGCATGAATTGTATACATTTTTTAAGGAAACAATTCAATCTCTTCAAATTTTTCTTCGAAGATCCTCCAAACCGATGGTCAAATTCTTACCAAAATCCCGGCAAAGGTCATACAATCATACATTGAAAATGAGCTTCAGATTGCAACAGTTTGGAGAGGCGACAATGCTATTTACATTTTTGTCTTCACAAGTCCTACCAATGTTCAGAGTGTCAACTTAACAAGAAGAGCACAAATTTTTTTTTGGTTGGGAACTTTTTCTTTGACCACAGTATTCTGTGGTGGGCCCATCCAGCAGAGAGACAAAGAGGAGACCAAGAACAGCGTGGGCCCGGATGGCAGGCAAGGCACACCCTACCTACAAAGGCAGAAGGCAGTTCCCCACCCCCACTCTAGTTGTCACCACCGTTCCTCTTCCTAACCATCAACCCATCTTCTCCTAAGCCAAGCCACCCTTCTTCATTCTCCCAACCCCCATTACCAATCAACAAAAAGCTCACTAACCTCTCTACTCTCTCTTCCGCCATTGATGCGAGCTCAGGGACTCAAGGAAACTAATTAAGAACAACTGCTAGCTGCTGTTGCTGCTTAATTCGTTTGCCGTACTCCGAGTAAGTGTCACACTATTTCTTGCGCCATTAACAGTTGTTCCTGCCTTTCTCTGTATCTCATCTTCTTCTTTCGTTGTCATGCTGCAATAATCAGCATACCTATCCATGAGCTAGCTATAGCCTCGTAGGATTATCGCGCAGATCATCGTGCAAACTGCAAAAAGATGCGTCCTTTTTGGCTTCCTTTTCTCCTCGCAAAGTCGCAATCTTGGTTTCTCCCACGAGGAGTTTGGAGTCGGGCAGGCACCTATCTATCAATGGGCACAGAATACAGATGCCTGCCTACTTGCCTTTTGACCCTCTCTTCTCATGCTTAGTTTCTTAATGCCATGCAGATTTCAGCTCCCATTTCTGATTGGCAGATGTGCACTGCTGCACCGTCCGTTTCAGTTCTCTTCTTCCTTTTCTCTTTGCTTCTCTTCTCTTCTCTTCTTCTTGAGCTGAGCCTAACTTAGTCTTCGAGTTCCAGCTGAGCAAGGTGCTTAATTTAGTTATATTTTTTTCAATGAAGCTGCTGGTTTAGTTATTAGCATTACTTCCCCTGCATTGAATAGATTACTGCTGATATAACAACCAAACACTTTATAACATGAGTACTATACTTTACAACTAAAGAGCGATCAATGGGGAGATCTAACTCTTTTATTTATGCTTGTCTGCACTATTTTATTCAGACAAGCCCCTCGTCATTTCACATGACCCTCCTTCTCTTTAGCTTATCTGTGTATGTGTGTCTCGTGTCCGCGTCTGGCAGGGAGAGAGAAGAAACATGAGGAAAGGCAATGCAAGATTCCCAAAGGTTGGAGCTTTGATCAATTGCAGCATCAGTTCCTTCATCTTTCTCCTCGGAGAAAAAAATTTACAGCGGTTTCTATTTCATATTTTGGCGCAGTCATCGTCGTGGCCAAGGACGAAGACGGTGGTGAAGAAATGGCTCAACCTGAAGAACGAGAAGTTCCATTCAGACTGCTGCATCAGTAAGCTGTCATCTCCGAAACAAAGATCCATAAACTATTAACCATCATCTTCCCTCTGAAAATTCAGTGCTAATCTGATGGGTTCATTCAGAGGAGAGCTTTGGCCAAGGGAGGCAAGAGAGGAGAAAGAGCTGCTCGGACAAAGATGGCAGCCTTCTGTCTGGAAGAGATTTGTCAGGTACATTGCAACTTTGCAAGCAGTACTACACAACTGCTGCTGCTGCTGCTTTGCTAGTACAATAACAACTTCAGAACTGCTCTCCTCTTTAATAATCTTTGTGTTCCAAAAGTGTCAAAAAGAGACGGCATAGTTACTGTTTCTCCACGTCTGCTTCACGAGTCCAACTCTGAGCTTTTGCAGAGCATCTGCACGCACAGCTTGCAACCTCTCTGAAAGTCTTAGGATGGAGTAAAATTAAGATGAAAAGAAAATCATATGTCTGTCACTGAGGTTCAATTTGGTTTGTTTCTTTTTCTTTCTCTCGGTTTTTTTAGTGATCTTTTTGCTGGTTCATGTACAGGTGGTTGGCTGGTGGAGAGCTCTGAAAATCTGAGACCTCCTGCCCGGTATGGCTCACACCCGCCATGTTCGTCGTGTCAACCTCCCAAGGAGCTTAGGTGAGCCGACTAGCACGAATACATACTGCTACTTGTTCAGAGACTGTATGTCGATCGAGTTCAGTCCAAACCAATCGATCGGTTAACTAGCTCGAATTAGTGGATAACATTGGGAATATTTTGGGGCTGGCAACTCGTGGCTTTCTTGGTTGTTTAATCTGGGGACAGTACACAGTGGCTAGCTAGCTGCATCAGTGGACAGTTTTGTACTCCAACTCAAGCTATTAGCTGATCAGTCTAGTCTAGTTAATGTCTTAATGATGGTGCTGCATGCGTGTATTGTACTCTACTTGTACATCGCATATACTAATACGGATGCGACCAATTATGTCTAAATGTACGTATAAATATGCAGGATGTTTGTGGGGACGTGGAACGTGGGAGGACGAACACCGCATCAAGGGCTGGACATCTCAAACTGGCTCCTGGACCAGCACCCTGCATCCTCCCCTGCTCACATCTACGTTCTTGGGTATTCACTCACCTAGCTGTATATATCAGAGATATCTTGTCTGCAATCCAAAATTCCTAATTCACTGCAAATAAGTTTGTTTAGTCACCTTGGGTTCTAGATGCAGCACACTGTTTTCTGAAACTGCTAGGACAAATTGTGATGCAGTACTGACTTCTGAAGATGGGAGTGCAATGCAATACTGCTTGAAGTGTGCTAGCAGGTCATAGGAGTTTGGTAGAGTGGTATGGATTTCAGTGTAAACCCATACTGTACTGCACTGAGCAGAATTATGGCATGGTGTTGTAGGAGCGGTCACCTGGAGCTGTAGGTTAGCATAGCTTCAGCTATGGCCATGGGTTTCAGTGTTTGGATTTCTGGACCTAATCATGGTTATTCCATCACCTATTCACCTTCTTCATAGTTCAGAGCCCATGAGTGCAGTACATTGGAGATGTAAATATACAAAAACTATTACTAGTAGGAGTAATTTGCTTCCTTCAAAGCCCTGACATATGCCTTGATCAACTTAAACAAGCTGAAACTGCTCCATGAAACAGTGACATAATGATGCATTTCCATTTGACCAACAGCTATGACACTGAAAGGATTTTACTAATTAGCATGTCTATGTAGTAACCCTGAAGCTTGATTATCCTAAAATTTCTTTACCATCACGCCACAGCTTTCAGGAAATAGTGCCATTGAATGCCGGAAATGTCCTTGGGGCAGAGGACAAGGGGCCCGCTGACAAGTGGCTCGACCTCATTCGCCAAACTCTGAACCATTCCTCCTCCGCAACAAGCCATAGTTTCCCCAACAATTACCGGTATGCCACCGGAGCAAGCCCCGAGCTGACCCAGAAGGACAGGGTCAGCTTCTCGGACTTGCTAGCAATGGAGGACAGACTTAGCATGGTATCAGAGCTTGACGATGACAGCGAACCGTCAACCTCGAACCCGGAATCGAGCAGCGAGGAGGAGATGGGCGATGCCGCAGCCCACCGGAGGCCGGCGAGCCATGGCTACCGGCTAGCTGCCAGCAAGCAGATGGTGGGCATCTTCCTCTGCGTGTGGGTCCGGGCTGACCTCATGCCATGCATCACAAGCCTCAGGGTGTCTTGTGTTGGCAGGGGCATCATGGGGTACATGGGGAACAAGGTAAATCAGATTACGAGCTGCAAATTGCAATTTATTGCAGACTAGTTCATAGACATGATCGAATTTGCACACATGGTTTGTGAAGGGGTCCATCTCGATAAGCCTGACGCTGCAAGGGAGCACGACGATGTGCTTCGTGTGCACGCACCTGGCGTCCGGCGAGAAGGACGGTGACGAGGTGCGGAGGAACAGCGACGTGGTGGAGATCCTCCGGAGGACGCGGTTCACGCGGCGGCCGCACCACCGGCTGTCGCCGCCGGAGACCATCTTGGAGCACGAGTAAGAGACGTCGGCGCGCGTCTGACAGAAACTATACTTGCTTCTCTGACATGATCATGCATGATTTTCGTTTTCTGAATGATTTTTAACCGCGTGATTGCAGCAAGATCATATGGCTCGGGGACCTGAATTACCGGCTGACGGGCAGTGGCTGCGGCGGCACGCAGGAGCTGCTCGACCGGAACGACTGGCAAGCATTGCTGGAGAAAGATCAGGTGCAAAATCTCTCCTTCTTTTTTCTGTAATGAACAGTTAGATCGATCAGAGGCATACGCCAAGAACACAAAAGTTCAGATGTGATGTGTGCAAAATTCAGAGATTTGTGGTGGTTGCATATGGATATGGTGCAGCTGAGAGTGGAGCAGAGAGAAGGGCGCGTGTTCGGCGGATGGGAGGAAGGGCGCATCAGCTTCCCGCCGACGTACAAGTACCTCGCCGACTCCGACACCTACGCCGCCGCCGTCACCTTCGCCTCCGGCAAGTCTCATCGTGACAAGAAACGCACCCCGGCATGGTATGTAAATACTCCTATACTAGGAAACAAATTACTCTTCGGACAAGAGACTAACAGCCTCGTCTTTTCCGTTCTACTTATACTTATAAGCTAAATTTTAAATTTTAAATTTATAGTTGATTTTATGGTTTTTTTTTATTATAGATTGTTTTTAGATCGCTAAAAACACATATATAAAAATTATCTTTCCTACAAAATCCAAACAATCACCCTTGCCTAGGAGACATGCAGCTAGGTAATGTAGCGATCAGTTAGGAGTTAGCTAGAGATCACATGGTCGATCACGTACGATCCAAACATGCATGAGAAGAACTAAGATGCATGCATTGAGATGATCAGCTACCACTAGGGCTGGGCTGAATGCAATGCATCATTCAGCCGTTCATGTGACTGTCTGATGTAGCCTGCAGGCACATGCATATCCTGATTGATTCCTACAGTGTATTTGTTGTTTGTAGCTAGATCATGCACGGTTTTGACTTAATCCATCCCATTTATATAGTACTACGATAGACATGCATGTTTTGGTCACTATTGCAACACCTTAATTAAGTCTCTTCTCGAAATTATTATAGTACTTTAAGAATAAACATTCTACAAACTGAGGCCAAACAATATTCCTATTCAGTACAGAACTGGGAATATTCAGGACTACTGGATAGGATAGATTATGCTCTGCATTGAACTGAATTTGAGTAACACACTATCCCTCTGTCCCAAAATATAAGTATTTTTAGGATTTAAATTTTATATCATAATATAAGTATTTCTACATCGATTCATATAACTTTAATCATTTCAACGATTTTAGAGGCAATCAGATACTTAGAAAGATAATCAATTTAGTTCAAAATTTAAAAAGTAGACAACTGAAGCGACTTAAAAGAGAACATTTTAACATTTTCTTATTCTGTGCTAAACGGCGAAGAAATGGTTGTATTTTGAATAGATGTGACAGTAATAGAGTATATTACTAGTAGCATTAGTTTAAGTTCCAGTAATTAACTGATGAGAGTGGGGATCGAGTAGCAAAGAGCCCATGGTGAGCAGTCCTTGTGTCACTGTTGCAGATGCCAGTCAATTAAGTTAAGAATGGTATTACCTCTGTTGTGTTCCTATCCGATTCAAATTGAATCTGGACACGTATAACACTACATTCGATTACTTTTTTATGTAATGTTATTAACTTTTAAATTTATGTTTAATCATTTGTCTTATTAAAAATATGGTTGAATATATTGTAAAATGGAACAGGAGAGAATAAGTCAGGTTAATTAGGTTAGTTGACGTTGACGGTGTGATGGATTGGAGTATTGGACATTGCAGGTGTGACCGAATACTGTGGCGCGGGTCCGGGATGGAGCAGCTGCGGTACGCGCGGGGGGAGTCGCGATTCTCCGACCACCGCCCCGTCAACTCCCTCTTCTCCCTGCAGCTCGCCGCCGACCATCTCCTCCGGACACGGGAAGCAGCCGCAGCCATCGGCCTCCGCTCCTCAAGATTCTGACACATACACGTACACCATACCGTATACGTACGTACGGCAGCCGTAGCAGAGAGCATCTACTAGCAGTAGCCTGCAGGAAGGGAAGGATCGATGGCTGGTCGCCATTGCTGCCAACTGGGCAAGCAAGCAAGTTCTGTCGCAGCAACAGGAGACATTCTTCTTGGGAATCCAAATCAATCCTGCCCATGCTAATAAAGAGGAATCCGATGCAGTGTCATTATTGTTGACTGTGCTGCTACTTGTACATGCGATTTTGGACGCGGTATTTCAATTCAATCTAAAGTTTTGATCAAAAAAATCCCAACGAGAATCGTATATTCTTTGATGTGTTGATGCGGCGGGGGAGAAGATGAGAGGAGAGGAGTGCACCGGCGCGTCTTCTTTTTATATTATCTAAATTGGAAAGAAAAAACTAGACAAGTAGATGTGCTGTCATGCTCCAGCAGACTGGTTTTTTGCTTATGAAAAATATTTGCGTCCTAGTAGTTAGGTGCTTCATTTAGTTACATGTTGCAACTTTCCATTGATCAACCGGCACTTTAGTAAATTACTAGTATTACCTCCAGATGCTAACTTACATATAGTTATCTTCAATCAAAACTAACATCTACGAGTAAATTTCTTCAGGCCATAGTGGGCCTTGGCCTCAGTTGCTGAACCTGTTGTTCAACCTCTTTTCATGCCATTCCTCCAGAGTTTTTCTTTGATAATGCGGCATCCTTTCTGAATGTTGATGTTTTTTTTCCAAAAGAAAAAAAGAGAAAGAAAAGGATATGTGATCAAAGTTTAAGTACATGTAGTCATCTAGAGACCGAGGGAGTATTACTAGATTAATTATGTGATGAATGGATGCACCACGAGAACCGAAAAAAAAAACATGCAGATGAGATGCTAAAGCATATAATTGCCGTGTCATCTTCTTGCACACATATATTCCCTATCTAATAAAGCTAGAAATAGTTCTAAACAAAATAAAGCAAGAGATGTCGATGCACACTTAGCATATTAATAGTAAGCACCAATTAACTGAAAAAAAAGAGATGGAAGCAAACAGGAGGGCACATGCTTGCATGTTTAGAGCCAGTCAGACAAGAGATCGATGCAGCTGTATATATAGTCAACTGAAACTAACTGGTGATGGATGCAAGCTTAGAATATATTGTCTGACTTGAGTATAATAATAGTAAAACCAACCAGGATGATCAAAAGGAGACAAAGAAGAACAGCTTGGCCTGTGCTGTATCTAAGCAGGTACACAATTGATGCAGCTAGATCTACATATGTAGCTAATTCCACCGCAAAGTCGACCTAGTCCTTTTGCTTAATTAATTGCTGGGATTAAAAAGAAGAGAGAGAGTGAGTGAGTGAGAGATCAGAGGAATCTAAAGGGTGTACGAGTCAAGATAATTAAGAAATCAAAAGAAGGTGAGAGAGAGAGAGAGTAGCAAGCACGCACAAATTAATTAAGGCCTCTGCTGGAAAAGAGGAAGAGGGAGAAAAAGGAAGCGAGTCAGCAGCGTGCGTGCGTGGCATGCACGCATTGATTTGATGGATGCAGAAGCGCACATCGATCGGCATATGCTGTCCGTCCAAGAGTATTGGATACGCTGTCATGTGGAGCACTGTTATACTATCCGTATTTAATTCATTTGGACTAATTAAATGCATACACAAACACTAGTGCCGCTCATATTCATACGTTCCATTGCTTTACTTATATTTATATCTCTAAGCCCAAATTTTATGGTTTTTCACCACGATTTATTTTATATTTTTTTAATCGCTACGAATGTGTGCATATAAAAAGTTACTATATGATATCCATAAATTATTTTTTTAAGTAAGCCACGTGAATAAGTAAAAGTATATATATGTTTACGGAACCATGGGGAGCACCGTTGCCATTCCAGTGGTACCGATAGTTACTGCACGATAACAATGCATGGTTAAACCATGTAAAATCACATTAAATTTGATTAAAACCTTAGATTAGGTTACCGTGTTTTTTTATATCCATATGCCAGTGGTAATGTATTTACCGTGCGGTAACATGAACCCTGGTTGATGAAGATTTCTCCATTACCCGCTTACCGCAAGTAGTGTGTTGCATTGTTACAATGAAAATGTTATATACATAGCCAATCTGACCATGTGTACTTTTAGTTGTTGCAGAGACGAAAGATTATATTTCGCAAAAAAATATATATAGAATGGGTAGGGGTGATAATAGACCCAACTATTTTGTCTATAAAATTTAAGGTCGGGTTCAAAACAAGTTAAAAATAAAATTATATAAAGTTTTGAACTAAAAATTTTGAAAAATTAAAAATATGATTGTGAAAGAACCCAAGGGCCTTGGCCCATTAACACTCTTAAGTACAGATAACGCACAGTGTCTGCAAAAATTAAAACAAATTAAGGAGTAGTGTTGACAACAACTAGCTAGAACTAGGAAAATTGTGGCGTGCGTGCAAGCTAGATTAATTCATGGCTTGACAGTTGCTTTGCAGCTGCATATAGAAATAAAGCGTTGGTAAGCAGTAGCAGTTCCGCAACCCGAGTGACTAGTTAACCATCCAACGCATGCAACTCCCATATTGTATATATGATCGTTCATTTAATTATATATATTAATTGCGGGTGCATTTGCGTTCGTTTTGGAAGGCAACGCCACCCAACTAGAGCACAGAGGATATATATATAGCACTCACTCCACCTAATTCGATAGATCGTTGGTATTATGAAATAATCATTATATGTTTAATAATTGTTACAACAGGCTAATCATGTTGAACTGGAGTGTATATATATTTTATTTATTTATTAAAATAATAAAGGATATTTTATTGAAAGAAGAAAAAAAAAGATAGACAGAGAGAGAAGAGTTGATTGTTACAACGTACTTGTAGTATAGTTGATCATCATAATCATAATTAGTTTGATGAAGGAAGCGGTTGATTAGTAGGTCGTGAAACACCGACGCTCTTCCTCCTCCGAACGATAACAAGCAGCCGTGGGGCCGTTCTTAAGAGCTTACTGAGTTCCAACCCCGTATCTTGGCTCGCACTTATACATATGAACTAAAATTTAAATTTCTAATCTTAAATTTAAGGTAAATTCTAAGATATCTTTTGTTACAGTTTATTTTACGAAAAAACAGATTTTTTTTAAATTTTGTTCTAGTTAATTTTATCATTCATACTATTAAAAATATTTTATATTCCCTCGCTAAATAACATGAGCATATTTATATTATATATAAAGGGGAGAAAGGAATAAACAGCGTGTAAGGGAGGGAGGAGAGAGGACGCGGCAACGACTGAAGAGCGGGACCGCCCACCGCCCCCTTCCCTTCTCTCCTCGCCGGACCCGACCGACGCAGCACGATTCGCATCTCGCCCCCACCGATGCTGCTGCTGCTGCCGATGGGTTGGGTTGGCTTGGCTTCCACGCGCAGGCGGCAGAGGCAGGCAGATTCCTTCTTCTACTCCGAGACCCCACCGACACCCTCCCATTCGCAACACCGACGACCATCAAAAAGTTCACGCCACGTGGACCGATCATCTCATGCCTTCACCAAAATCGCTTCTACTGTTGCTACTTTCGTCCAATAATAATTTTATTCTTCGTTTTTCCATATCTAACGTTTATCCATCTATCTTATTTAAAATAATTATACAAAAACTTTAAAAAATTAGTCACGCATAAAGTATTATTCATGTTTTATCACTGTAAGAATAAAAATATTAATCCCAAAAACATTTCAAATAAGATGAATAGTCAAAATATTGTATTAAAAACTGAAAAATGATCTTATTTTGGGACGGAGCCAGAAGTATTTAAGATATGTTGGAATGTTATCGACTTTTATCTGATTCACATCAACAAGAATAATCTATTTATAATGACATGTACCTAGATACAATGGTTTCTTCGGATTTTTTATTACACTAGTTTTCTTTTTCACGTAAGGAAATTTTCTTTAATAGTAAATGTTAAGGATAAAAAATTCGTCTCGTAATTTCTTGGCGGAATCTGTAATTTGTTTTTTCATTTGTGTCCGAAAATCGGGGCTTTTAACTTTTTGCCACTCTTACAGATTTTTATAACAGATTTATTACTGGACCCACCTGTCATAGACTCAGGGGCCCACATGTCATAGACTCACGGTGACAAATCTATTTTGATCGCTTGTAAGAGTGGCGAAAAGTTAAATTTCTCCCGAAACCTACTTCTGACATCTGGTTGTAATTTGTTTTTCATTTGTGTCCGAAAACCGCTTCCGACATCTAGTCAAACGTGTAACATGATATTTTTTGCAAAAGTATTTGTAATCTAAACGCTGCCTTACTAAGGCCCTATTTAGTTCGTAAAAACTTTTCGCAAAAACATCCCATCGAATCTTTAGACATCTAAATGAAGCATTAAATATACATGAACATTAAAACTAATTGCACAGTTATGCGAAAAATCGTGAGACGAATCTTTTGAGCCTAATTATGACATGATTAGACATAAGTGCTACAGTACCAACCTGTGCTAATGATGGATTAATTAGACTTAAAAGATTCGTCTCCTGGTTTTCAGGTGGAATCTGAAATTTATTTTATAACTAGAGTACGTTTAATATTTTAAATGAGTGTCAAAAAATTTGATTTGATGTTTTTGCAAAAACTTTTTACAAACTAAACCCCCCTAAGACAGCACGGCTTTTAAATGGAAAAAAGGGAAGCAAGCAAGCTGCAAGCGACAGCAAAAGAAGAAGCGGGAAGTACAATACTCCTCATCTCAAACACTTCGTTTCGCTTCTCTCTCTGTCGGTCTCCTTTCTCTGCTCCTGCTTGCTCTCCTTTATATTCCCTTCCCTTCTCCTCTCCTTGCCCATCCAACCCTCTTCTTCTTCCTCCTCGTCTTCTCCTTCTAGGGTTTCTTCCTCCGCAGACACGCGCCGCCTCCTCGCCCTCTGCATCTCCAGCCACCAGATTCAGATCTACTCTTCTGCCAAGGTGCCTACTCCTCCTCCTCCTCTTCCCCGATCCTCCTTAAGCCTTGCTGATATGTTGGATCCAATTCCACTATTTTGCAATGCCTTTTTCTCCCGTTTGCTAAGCTTCTTCTATACTTGTGCTACTGTCTCCTTTCAAATCTGTGGGCTCTGGCCCTACTTCTATTCCATTCATCTTTCGTATGGTATCGGTTGCTCTGTTTTTCAATACAAAGATGTCATTTTTTTCTCATATATATGTTGCTTACTTACTTTCTTCACATGTTCACACTTGTTGCTCATTTTTTGTTCTTTTGTTTTTACCAAAAGAAAATCACTGCTCCTAAACTGCTTGGTGTAAACAATCTGACTAACCGTGTTGGTGTTACATATTTTACTAGTACATTTCCGGTTTCTCAAGAATGAAGGAATCATTCGAACTAGGAATCCTGCCAAAACTCGATGTCAAATCATGCAAAGTAGTACTGCTAGTAGTTATTCTTGTCTGGAGGAACCTTCTAACCTCAGGTTTAAACGACATATTTTTTGTAAGATATTTCCATGCTGCATCAGGTTCAAACTGCAACCATTTTCTTCACGGCTTTAAAGTTTCTGGTTTTATTGTATTTCTTGGCTCAAATCTATTTGTTTGGCTATTATGTGATTATGCCTGTCCAAATGGTCGAGGTTGGCATTAGGTTGACTTGTATTGGAATCAATTAGGTTGACTTGTATTGGAATCAAATTAATCATAAATCTTGTAACTGTTGACAGCTTGTCTCATGGCTCCTGCTGTTGAAGCTGTGGAGAAGAAGACAAACTCAGCCCCCAAGGCTCCTGCTCTCAATGAAAGGATACTGTCTTCCATGTCCCGGAGATCTGTTGCGGCACATCCTTGGCATGATCTTGAGATAGGTACTTGAAATTTTATCTTGAAAAAACACCATTTTCTATATTATTCTCAAAGCTTACAGATTCCTGACTTCATGCAGGACCTGGTGCACCAACTGTGTTCAACTGTGTAAGGCCATCATAAAAGATTTCCATTTATTTGTTGTCCCTGATTCAGTTTGATACATATTCTTACTGAGAATTTATGCCTATGGTATAACCCTATCGAAATGCCTCTATTTTGAACTTTTAGGGCTCACGTGCTGGTTGGCATTTCTGCCCATTTCACATCGCTCCATAATTTCTCAACTGGAGAAAAGACAGAGAGAATGCCCTAAAAAAGTGTCTTTTTTTCTTTATTACATGTCAGGTTATTGAGATACCAAGGGGCAGCAAGGTTAAATATGAACTTGACAAGAAAACTGGACTGATAAAGGTAAAACCAAGATATTCAATGATTCATCATAGTTGTTGTCATTAAACTCTACAAGTCTATTTTCCAATGGTTCTAAAATGCCGTGTTCTTTGTTTTGTTGTATGCACATGTAAAGGTGGACCGTGTGCTCTATTCATCTGTTGTGTACCCTCACAACTATGGATTCATTCCTCGCACACTATGTGAAGACAGTGATCCGTTGGATGTGCTGGTTATTATGCAGGTATGCTTGATATTTTAGTTTTTTTTTAACTACTAATTTCATATGGTAGAATCCTATTGCTTGCCATCTTAAGGAAACATTGTGCAGGTTTCCTTTTCCCTTCAACCATTTTTTAAAGTAAACCGAATAATTTTTAATATAGATATGTGAAATCATGTGCCTTGGTTTACCTCTTGTCTGATACTAACATATATTACATAAGATCCAATTCCTGTGTCACTTCTTTTGTTTGGGTAACCAAATTAATGCTACTTTTTGTTCATACAGGAGCCAGTTATACCAGGTTGCTTCCTACGAGCAAAGGCCATTGGCCTCATGCCTATGATTGACCAGGTTTGGCTTCATCTCTTAACCCTGACAAAGACTCAAGTAAGGGAAAGATTCTGATGCACATATTTGTTCGAACAGGGAGAGGCAGATGATAAGATTATTGCAGTTTGTGCTGATGATCCTGAGTACAAGCATTACAATGATATCAAGGAGCTCCCACCTCATCGCTTGGCTGAAATCAGGCGCTTTTTTGAGGACTGTATCCTTTTATATCAACTTAAAATCTACTTGTGCATTCTAATGAGTTGCATTCACCATTAAAAAATGAGTTCTATTCAATAACTGACGTCTAACCTTGAGCCTGCAAAGTACTGTTAGAAAATGCATGTGATTTGACTAAGATTGCAGATTTCCTCCCTTATTAACATGTTGGACACCACAACCATGGTGTTCCCATATGTGCCTTTCTAAACTAATCTGCCATTATTTTTATATCCCAACAATCATGTATCAAGTGCACACCAGCTTAAACAAACTTGCAAGCATGTCAGGATCATGCAAATTTACACACACTTGCCTCTCTTAGATCGAATGGTTTCTTTAACTGGGACATTCAGACAAGAAAAATGAGAACAAGGAAGTTGCTGTCAATGACTTCCTGCCTGCAAGTTCTGCTTATGAGGCCATACAGCACTCCATGTGAGTAACTCTGGAAAATATTTCTGTGTAAAGTCAGCACCAAGCTGAATCCCTGACAATGCTTATGTTGCCATGCAGGGATCTGTATGCTACCTACATCGTGGAGGGCTTGAGGAGGTAGACTTGTGCTGCATTCAGGACCGAGAAGATGTTGACAAAAACTGGAGACATATTATCACCTTATCAAACAAATACAATTGTTTTGTTGGTATGATATACACCGATATTAAATCAGTTTAAAGTAGTAACAGCAAGAGTAGAAACTAGTAGGAGAACAAAGAGTGATTCCTTCAATGGCCCTCAGTGCCACCACGATATGGATTATTGATGAATTGTGATACTTTTATGTTGATTCTATTGATACGTTTCAAGTAAAAATGGAATTTTTTTTTCATTTTTTTATAAAGTACCGAGCCGAAATGCCTGGTCATTCGTTTCTGAACTTCAGAAAAATACCAATGTTACGGCTCCCTATAAGTAAATTTTCAGAAACCAGTTCAGTTCCTCACAAACATCTCATCCTTTACCTTGGTGCCCCAACTGGGAATTCATTTGGGGAAGTAGTCTATGTTTTTTTCCGTGAAGGACAAAAGATTGTTTGATTCTTTTATAGCTATTTAATACAATATAAACAATAGAATTAATTACTATAAACCTGATAATCTATTTTCAAGATGTGATAATTACTGTAAAGCTGATAATCTATTTTAAAGATGTGATATAATGAACTTATATATAGAATTTTTCTTACAAAAATTATACTACTACTTAACAGTTTAGTAAGGTTGCGCTCAAAAGTCAATGAAAAACTAAAAATAAGTTCGAGACAAAAACACAACCATAGAGCACCTTTGAAAGTACAATTCTTCGCTCCTAATAAAATATATCTCGGTGAATGAATATAACATATCTCGGTGAATAAAAGTATTCACGCATATCTTTTCATTTCTACTTATTGCTTATGATTATAAGCCAAAATTTGAATTTTAAATTTGGAGTTGATTTACAGGGTTTTCACTAAAGTTTATTTTATAGCCTAGCTTTTAGATTATTAAGAATATATCATTTACAAATTATTTTTCGTTTATAAATACCCATTGTCCCTAATGCAGCTTGTGACATTTGCCACCGATCCTAAGAAACTGTGTCGCATCTCCTATGATGCATGGCTGCAACAAACTTGTGGAATTCCACTCGGTTGCAAGCTTGGCGAGAATGAAACCATCGCCGATTCTAGTTTTTCTTTCTTTGCTTCTAGACATCGTGGAACCATCGCTATGGTGCAATATTCGAGGGGATGCCACCTTCGTTGACAGGAGCATTGTAATAGAGGAAACATTTGTGTGGATCCAAAATTTCAAATAAGAGCCTAGAGGAGTTGGCGAGATCTGGAGAAGGATTTTCTTCTCACATCTACAAAATTTGAATTTTGATTTGAATCTCTCCCTCGCCAGGTGATTCCAAAAATTCCTCAAGAAACGGGGTAATTCATAATGTCAACTTGCATTGCCCATTAACATGACTAACTCAATTGTCATTGCTTCATATTCCCCCTTAGGATTCCACGCTGCTGAACAAATTCAATCAACAAACACGATAGATGAATAGTGTCATAGAGATCAACTCACTAGGTTAAAAATTCGCATTAGCCAAACAGACTATCACATTGATGCAGAAAGCAACACAAACAAATTCAACTGACTAAAACACATGGAACTGAGAAGACAAAGCGAGTCACTTTGGTCTTCTCATCACTTCTACCACTAGGTTTCTACTATCGTCTACGTGCAAATCAATCAAAGCATGCAGTTAACTTGTGCTTGTGAGGACTAATCAGGAATCGAACAAACGGGAGCGCTGCATATACAGTTGGGGATGTCTAGGAGCGCGCCGGTTTCTTGGGCGACTTGGCGGCGTCCTTCTTGGCGGCGGGCTTGTCGGATTTCTCGGCGGTCTTCTTGGGGAGCAGCACCGGGTTGATGTTGGGCAGCACGCCGCCGTGCGCAATGGTGACCCCGGCCAGCAGCTTCCCGAGCTCCTCGTCGTTCCGGATGGCCAGCAGCACGTGGCGCGGGATGATCCGGTTCTTCTTGTTGTCGCGCGCCGCGTTCCCGGCCAGCTCCAGCACCTGCACACGCACGCATGGGGGGGAGGGTCAGCTCGATCGGATCAGGGCCGGAGGAGGTGCTCGCGGTGTGCGGCCGTGTGTGCTTGCCTCTGCGGCGAGGTACTCGAGGACGGCGGCGAGGTAGACGGGCGCGCCGGAGCCGACGCGCTGCGCGTAGCGGCCCTTCTTGAGGTAGCGGCCGATGCGGCCGACGGGGAACTGGAGGCCAGCCTTGACGGAGCGCGAGACGGCCTTCTTCTTGGGCCCGCCGAGCTTCCGCCCCACCGCCTTCTTCACCTTGCCGCCGCCGACGACGCTGTCCATCCCGGCGAAATGGATTTCTGGAGGGATTTCCTTCCGCGCGGCCGCTGGCTGCTCTGGATTTCGATTTGATTTGATTTGGGATTTTTTTGAATCCGGCGCGGCTTGCGTTATATAGAGGGGGGCGCGGGGCTGGCGATCCGCGTGACGTGGGGTGCCAGCCGTCGGATCGGGATGGGAGGGGAGGGGGGATTCGTTTTGGAGGGGGCGATCCGTGGGAGGACGCGGCGGACCAATCAGGTGCGCCTGCTTCAGTATTGGCCTCTCATCTTCTGTTTTTTTCCTTCTTTTGTCACAATTGGGCCTTGTAACTGAATTCGCAGCCCATGGATTAATGTGGCGTGGGCCATGAATTCATGGCACTGGCGATGGGGCCTGGGCCGCAAGTGGCACTGTACTGTTTCAGAGGCTTCAGATTTTGAGAGCCGGATAATGAGAACTTTATTGTTACATGAATTTGTAACATGTTACAGTAAAGGATCTCGGTGGACAATAGTGGTGATGGTCACAACATGGTGGGCACAGGTATAGGAATTTCAGAAATAACATGATGTTAATATCATACTCGGGAATATCTAAGGATTTATCACTCGTATAAGTGTCGTTTAATGACTTCCCAAAGGGTCGCGATCTCGTGAGGGTGAGCTAACTCCAAAAACCCGTCCTCAGTTCGGATTGCAGGCTGCAACTCGCATGTATGAAGCAGGAATCGCTAGTAATCGCTGGTCAGCCATATGGCGGTGAATCCGTTCCACCCTATGTATATGTATTGGTCCTTGACCCACATATTATAGGTACATGAGTTATAAAATTGATAAATTTCACTACTATAGAAGTAGCAAGAACTTAAATGTCCCTTGGACTCAAGGGGCATATGAGTTATAAAATTGTTAAACTCCACTACTATAACAGTAGCAAGAAACTTAAATGTCTCATCAAACTCACGGGGCATAAAGGGACATATTTTTTTAATGACAATGCTATTAATTGGGTATCTACACCAGGAAAAAATATTAGATGTTGCACTATCAAACAAAGTGTGTTTTTTGTTGTTGGTCTTACATATCTTATATAGTAACATGCATTACAATGTAAATTGTAATTGCTATATCCCGTATTTACACCTCCTACTCCTCCACTCTAGATGTGCTGGCAGTTGGCGTCCACACCTTCTCCTCTAGATGGCGTCAACACATGTTCTACTGATCCTCCTCCTCCAGACGTGGTGCCAATGGCTAGAGGCCATGCTTTCTCCACTCCAGCCGCACGACAAAAGCGAGCACTCCCACAAGGCGAATGCAAATTGGAATGTCTGTAGTTGTAACGTGTAGGATCAAACAAGATTAAACAAACCTAAGAGAGGAGAGTGAATGGTAGGGAAAAACAAAACTCAAAAATCTTTCGTGGAATAAAAGATTACCTCTGTCGAAGAAGAAATTGACGAAGACTTGCTACCTTGATCGCGTCGCTCCTGTGCCGCCGCTATCTTGATCGCGCTGCTCATGTGCCACCGATCAGATCATCGGATCGCGCCACTACTATGACGTCGATCAGATCGTCGAAATCCAAAAAATCACCAGTAGATGAAAGCCAAAAACGTAGATTGAATGATCTTGACTTTATTGCATCAACTGGTATTTACAAAATGCACCAACAGCACTCCTATCAAAATCATCGATCTAGAATCAACAACTAAATCTCACAAAAAGCACACCAGGGACATACCCCTCGGTCTCTATTTATATCAAAAGTCTATCACCAAATAGGAGTATGACTCCTTATACTAATACGACTTATCCTCGAAAACTATTTCTAATTAGAATCCAGTTTCCCAAACCGTGAATGTGCGCTACAGCACCCGCGGCGCTACAGTAACCCGCGACGATACAGTCACCCGATTCCGCTACAGTCACCCGATTCCGCTACAGTAACCCGCGACCTGCTACAGTAATCCGAACCGAGTACTGTAGCAAATTCTTTTCCTTTTCTCATCCAGTTTTGATCCGATTTACTACCTGATTTTTCCGGCGCTTACACATACAACATGTGAAGCCCGTTACGATTCCATCCCACACTTTGTTCCTCCACCATGTGTCAACTTGCATTCAATATCGTCACCCGGCATTCTCGATCGTCCGGACCTCAGCTCCTCCCTAAGCTTAGTCACGATCCTGCCACCGTTGACTGATATTGACCTCAAGTCACCTGCACAACTAGATACAAACCAACTGTTTCCGAGCACAGATATCACAAACTGACTCACATTAGTTACACACTCGCACCAACACCTTAATTGTTTCTAAACCAAATTCAATTTATAAACCAAATCGCAAGCCAATTGTTCATCAGAAAATATTAATCACGCATATGATCTTACAATCTCCCCCTTGATAAACACATTGGCAAACACTTCAAAATTTGTTTTGTTGTTTTTGTGAAGTAACTCCAAAAAGCATGCAATGCAAAAATATTTCAAGGAAAAGTCTCTCACTTTTGAAAAGAAAGAAAATCCTTTGAGTATGACAATTATGTACAATTTTTTTTTGTTACCTTGTTCTCCTCGTTTTGACAACGAATTCATCAATGAAGGTTTTTTATTTTCATTTTTTTTCTCGGAGAGCTTTGCAATGTACCAATAGTAACTCAAGAACTTGTATTGCAATAACAAGGTAGAAAAGGTGACTAGCTAACTAACAAGCATGCATTAAAGTAAAACCATAAACTCGAGATATGACAATTAAGATCAAGTCAACATTAAGAATTCATGATTTCAAAGAGTTATAATGCAACATCGGTATAAGCACATAGATTGAAAAATAAATATTGTACATATATACCCATTGCATTTATCACTCTTTCTCAAATTAGCTCTAGCACAAAATTATCAAGAGAATTTTTAACATTTTTACTTAAGCCTTTTTGCTCAATTTTTTCTCTCAATTATTCCGGGTACGTCCTTGTCGTCAAGACTGTTTTCAAGGATTCGGCACCCATTATTTTTGCTCACATCGAATACGTCCTTGTCGTCAAGACTGTCCACGGATTCGGTATTCATTTTTTCTTATAGATATTTTTTATTCTATTGAGCAATTTGAAAAGCTACTGAGGAATAACAAATCAATAAAGCATATATATAAGCATTTAAAAAAGAACCCATATGCTAGCATCAATATTGCATATTTACTTAATTCAAGTATAGAATTTAAGTGTCATGCATCATCTCCCTTAAAAGCAATATCAAAAGCTCATGTATAAACCAAAATTGTACACAAGCTAGATTACTAATCATATTCTCTAACAAGTATTGCAAGCAAGTACTACAATATACTAAAGGCACGAAACAAAGCTCTTCCTTTTTTTTGTTTTTTTTTTGTTTTAAAACACGTCATGCATTAATTAAAACATGTATGCAAAAGCAAAATCAAAAGAGGAAGAAGAAATATGAATGCAACACGGAGCCAAAAGCTCCCCCTCAATTGATGCCAAAAGGATGAATAACTCCCAATTCTTCCCGAAGAAAAGCAAATCGAGAAGAATCCAAATGTTTCGTGAAAATATCAGCCAATTGCAATGTAGTATCAACAAATTTTAATTCCACATCTCCCTTTTCAACATGATCCCTCAAAAAGTGAAAACGAATATCAATGTACTTAGTGCGTGAGTGTTGAACAGGATTCTTAGCAATATTAATGTCACGCCCAGAAATTTACACCAAATTTCTGAACAATAGCATGTATTAAATCTCGGTCCAGGCATCAGCCCGAGTACATACTATGACAAATCAATACATAGTTCCACGACTTAAAAACAAATAAAAACAATTATCTATCGAAATGCAGCGGAAAAAGAAAAATAAGACTAGACCATCTAATCTTCAACTTTAGCTGGCGATGACGGCTCCATACCACAGGCATTCTCGACGGCGAACTGAACCTCACTTCAACCTTGGGAACAACCTTCTTCCGACTTCTGACTCAGGCTCTGGCACTTGCTCTGGTGGGGGAAAAATTAAGCAAGGCTGAGTACAAACCACCGTACTCAACAAGTAACACCCAAGAAAGGGAGAATAATGAATACAATAGGGTATCAAAACCGAGTACTGTTACAGTGATCTGAACCGAGTACTGTAGCAAATTCCTTTCCTTTTCTCATCCAGTTTTGATCCGATTTACTTCCCGATTTTTCCGGCGCTTACACATACAACATGTGAAGCCTGTTATGATTCCATCTCACACGGTGTTCCTCCACCATGTGTCAACTTGCATTCAATATCGTCACCCGACATTCTCGATCGTCCGGACGTCAGCTCCTCCCTAAGCTTAGTCACGATTCCGCCACCGTTGACTGATATTGACCTCAAGTCACCTGCACAACTAGAGACAAACCAACCATTTCCGAGCACAGATATCGCAACCTGATTCACATTAGTTACACACACTCGCACCAACACCTTAATTGTTCCCAAACCAAATTCAATTTATAAACCAAATCGCAAGCCAATTATTCATCAGAAAATATTAATCACGCATATGATCTTACATAATGTTCTCTTGAGATTGTCAAAATATATTATATGAGGAATTTTAGCCTCCAATAGCTAGATTTGGGTTAGGATTCATATATAGTGACTCCCAATCCACGAGATAGATTTGTGGGACACATTGAATATTCTTGCGCCATTGGCTTGAGTTTTCTTTTGATTCACTTTGAGCCTTGTTTTCAAATCCTTCACTATGTCCATCTACTCAAGTTGGCCTTTGGAGAGTGATTTGGTTCTTGGAAGATCTTGTGCTTGATGCGTCGTTGACTTGATTTTGAGCACTAGCTTTTCAACACTAAGAAATCCTTGTTGCGTCTATTACTCTTAGGGGTTGAGAACTCCTAGACGGCTAGGTGTCTCCCTTGAGTCATGAATTAAGGTCTAGCACATAGAGGGAAGTTTGTGAATGTTAGATCTCGCCCCCGCAAGTAAACATATACCTCTAGTGACAAGAGGAGCGTACGTGCGCAGGGGCGAAGCTATGGAAAAATAAGGTGGATGCCTAGCTAACTTTATTTGCACACAATGTATAGTTCTAGAACGTCATTTCTCTAATCGATGGCAAATTGGAAATATACAAAAGTGCATGGAAAACTGGTTGGTATGATCCGATATATTTGTTGAGATTTTGCTAACCTTGGTCATCTCGTCTTGTGAGAACATGGATAAGGAATGTATTTTGCTCATGAATGGAGGCTCTAAGGCTTTGATCGTCATCTATCAATATGATTAAGTCAAATACCTTAAAACGTTGGTGACACAACATCTCATCGCTATGTCATCGAACAATACCCGCAAAAGTAACAAGTCTTATCGCCCGGTATAATTGTTGAGATGATGTTCATGCCATTTATATCGACTAGTTGGAACAAAGATGGATGAGGTGCACTTTTACTAACCAGAGCATCTGAGGTGCTACCTGTGGCAACTAAGATGATGATATTGATGTAGACTTTAAACAATTACAATATAAAGACATACATGGAACATGAAATGCTGTTATAAAAATATTTTCAACAAGAAGCAGAAGCTCGAAGTAAACCATAACCTTGTGATATGTTTATATGTTGGTGAAATAAATGCGAACCATGTTAGCCACATAGGAGGCACATATAGTAGCCATCGCGAGCATATGTACAAGTGGCTGAGAAGCCGACTATATTGTTGTTCTTCGTGGAACTAGACTGGAAGTAGTGGTCTTATTGTTCTTATAAATTAATCTAGGTTGAGAAAGTAGCTAGACTATTTATTCGCCAACTAGCTCACATGTCTCTCTTGACATTAACGAAACATGAGCCTATGTTAACTCATAAATTATTTTCGTTTACAAATAAGACTTTTGGTTTTTTCATTGAAAACTCAAACAATCACCCCATAAACCTATTTGCCATTGATAATCCGATGCACATGAAAACGCGAGAAGAACATTTATTTTTCTAATCACCTTATTTGCCATGGATAATACTCCAGCTTTATTTAGTAAAGTATTTTTTAAGGCAGGGTTAAGAAAAAAAAACTCCATTTGGACACAGAATACTCTCTCAGACAGGCGTGTGCACACGTGTCCCCTTATCCACCCAAATCCTACGGAGTATATAAACCCACACTGGACTCATCACCCTCCCCGCGTCAACAGAGAAGAAACCATTCGGAGAAAAAAAAGAAGAAGAAATAGAGAGAGAGAGGAAAATATCCCCACCCCACCCGCACGCACGCGTCTCCGATCCGAGCTCCAGATCTGCGGCGACCACCTCCTCCCTCCCCGGCGCCGGCGCCGGCGGCCTTCCACGATGCCTTCGTCGGAGCAGGGGGGCTCGCCCCTGCGCCGCCTCCTCCTCCGCGTCGACGCGCTCGTCCTCCCCTCCGCTTGCTCCCACCGTCTCAAGCCTTGGTCCTCCCTCCTCCCTCATCCCTACCCCCGCTCCTCCTCCTCCTCCTAACGCCCATCCCTCCCTGCCTCCGCGACCTGCTCCCGTGCCCTCCCCCTCCTCCTCCTCCTCCCCCGTTTCTGCCGCTCCTCATAGCTACCCACAGCGATAGGCCTCTTACCTGATTACTGCTGTTGATTTGGATTGGATTGGGAGTGTTTGCGTTGAATCGGTTGGTCGCACTCGGTTTGGATTGGGTTGGACCGGGATCAGCGCCGCTGTAGCATCGGGCCATCGGCTCGCTTTGGTTTTGGTCTTGGGGTGTTAGGGTTTCGGTGCTAGGCTGTTGCTTGATGGATGGTCATTCCTGTGGTGATCTCGAGAGAGTGCCGGCAGTGACATCTGACGGTACCTCGTCGGGTATTTTCGCGGACGGCATTACGAGTCTGCCTGAGAAGCATTGTGCGCTGGTTGATGGAGCTTCTCAAGTGGCGGCGGAGAATGCCGATAGGTTGTCGGAAGCTGGGACGGGTATGGATTTCTCCAACGCCACCAGCTTGGGGGTGAAGAAAGGGTTCCAGAAGTGCATGACGTTTCCACCCTCTGGCGGTGAGGCACAGCAACAGGGTTCATGCTGTGCTGCAGATAAGGATCACAAGGATGCGCCCATCTATGAGCGCTCGGTGTCACTGCCCGTGAGTATCACTTCTTAAATAGCATCATCATATATAGGAAAAAAATGACATTTATTCTGACTCGCAATCATCTTCCTAGCCTGTGTTATGTGAACTTGATACTGGACTTATAGGATATTGTTAATAATCATAGTCACTGCAAAATGGTTTCAACTGCTGGCTTGGTACTAGCTTATGCCTAGTTTAATCTACCCAACTTATATATTAGCAAATGCCTTCTTGAAATGACACTAGAAACATCAGAACTGGTGATAACACTGATTAATTTGTTGACTGCGATGACAATATAAATTTGGTCTTAACTGTCTGAAATTGATGTCTCTTATCATCATCTTATGTGAAAACTTGTCGCTTATTGTGTATGCTATAATTACAAAGCATGCATGAGATATGTATCCTACGCTATTATTTTGTTATTTCCAGTTGCTCTGATAATTAACAGGAAATCAGATAAGCCTAATATTATTGGCACACTGTTGACATGAATGTGATATACTTGTTTTTTTAATAGTACGTTATCCTTACTACTAAAGGCTTGCGTAGTTAATGTCTCTATGCATCTCTGGTAACTGTGCATGCTATGTTATAGTTGGCAATTTTAATATCGTAAGCAACCGACATTGCTTTTGCACGTGAACTGACTGGTATATTGTTCTTGTTGTGTTGTTATTTGCCTCGCGGAACTTTGTGGCAGTTGGAATGCCTTTTTAGTTAGTTGTTAACGTTGTCTAATGACCGCCATCTTCATTGTCCTGTGCCAACAGCCAACTTTGAAGATCATATCTGCCATGAAAGGAAGCCGCGAAAAGAATGGGTTGGCTTCACCAACTGAGAGTCGCCACGTCAAATGGGCCCCTGACGTGTATGACCCCCCTGTGACATCTGTATGTCATTCAGTGAATAACAGTTATCAGCGTCGGTCCAAGTCCCGGAAGAAGGACAAGAATAAGCAGAAGGAGAAACAAAAGAAAAAGGGGAGGTCCAAGAAAAACCGTCAGAATACTATCCAGAGTTCTGCGGTGCTCCAAGCTCCTGGGTAAGGTTGCTATCTTGCTATTTTATTGTCACACAAGGCATGCAAAGTAAATTCTAACGGTTGCATGCTCAGCAAACTTGATAGGCTGGAAGATGCTGAAGCCTCAAGTGGTAGTTCAGCCCCAGATGATTTCAACAAACATGAGACTGAGATATTGGATTATGGCATCAGCAGTCAAGAAGCCAAATGTGGAAGCAGCTTTTTGCGTGAAACGGCTGCTAAAATGCATTTCTCTACTGCTGAGGCTTCCTAAAAGGAAAATGGGTCCTGCTGATTCACCCTTAGTATGTAAATATGATGGATGTGTGTAGATAAATAAATCCAGTTTGTTGATGTGTTTCCTCCTGTGTGGAGGCGTTAAGAGAACTTATGGCGTGCTTTTGATTTGGAGCAGTTACCATGACTGTTATACTGGGTTTTGTATGTGTGATGGACAAAACTAAGCATTAATCTATGGAGCCGCAGTTGTTTCCTTGATGAAAATGATTCATTGATTGTTGCCTTGAGTTCAGCTGCTGTTGTACTGGTTATTGTGGATTCTGACTTTGATATTGTTGATTGCCAGTCGCCCAAACAATGCCTGCTGTTTTTGTATCGATGTTCAGCAAAACAGCAGACTCAACTGCATTACTCCCTGCCTGCCATTTCATCAGCAGAGAAGGGAAGAACTATATTCTGTCCGGTTTATCGTAATGGTAGCCACCAGGTAGCGCACTTCCGAGTTCTCATTGGTGATCAGACAATATTCTCTTAAAAAGATTCAGTGATTATTGCGTATGCTCAAAGAGTATCCGTATAACCATATTCCAATTAAAATTTGGTATCTTTTAAGAAAGATATTTCGATCAAAAGGAGAATCCTACAGAAGATTTCCACCATCGAAAGTACAGAAGGCGGCGAGAAAGAATCAAAGAACGATGAGATGTCATGATCAAACGCAGAAAGGATAGCCTTATCATTGCAACGCACATAGATTACAGCCTTACACCGTCCCCAGGATAGTAGTAGATGATAACAAAGTCATAACCATTGCCTCAGGCTAAGCTCTAAATTCTCATCTGAGGCTCATACTTCATACAGTAGGTAGCTGCAAGAACACAGCTATGCTCAGTTTGCACGGCCTCTGATCACGTCCAGACCAACCTCAGTTGGATCTGTCGCTTGGAGCTCCACCTGAATGCCGTCGAGCTCCCTCTTGAACCTATCCTTCGAGCTCGCGTAAATCATCTTGCTTCTCACACGCGCTGTATCAGGAGACCTTTGCATTCGCATACAGAATCAATGAGTTGGAGTTTCTATATTCAGGTGACGAACGCTAGAGAAGTTGATAAGAGAAGCGCAGAAGTATTACCATGCAATGAAGAATATCTTGCTCTTCTGGCAGTTCTCCTCGGTCACGAAATCGTAGTCAAATATTGCGTATCTGCATTCATTGGCAGGGAGGCTAGCAGCAAAATCGTCATAGTTCAGTATAGGCTCGCCAACCTTCTCCACAACGACCATCTTCTTCTTCTCATCTATCTTGTAAATGATGAATCGGTAGGTCCTCTTCGCCTTCAGCTCCAGGAACCTGAGCTTGCACTCATCATCCACAGCCATTCCAGATGCTGCATTCGCCTACAGGTAACAAGGATGATCGTTAAGCTAAGTAAATTCACCATTTCTCATATAGAACACTAATCCTGGTATTAAGGATTATATGGCTGCTACATTTGTAGAAGTGCATGCTGCAAGAGCAACTAATTAAAACAGGGGATGATGCAGAAAAGAATAGCTGGATTTGGCCAGGTCTATTTATAGTAAGATTGGGTGGAATTGGTTGGCTGAAATGTTCAATCTGCATTAAAACACAATTCATTGCAAATGCCTGGCAGGACAAAGGCTGTCTAACAAATTGAATTCCATGATAGGATCTACTCTGTCAATCGCAAGCTCGGCTGGCAGGATGTCCACATATCACAGCCTAATAAGCAAGTCCACATCAGATAATGATAATGCTTATGGTGAACAAAGGGCTGATAAAGTGACCAAGGACCAGACATCATCAGAGCAAATCTTGCATAGATAAGTAACTAAGAAAATACGATGATTGGTCATGCGTATTTCCTTTCACGCAATCTTGTCATCAGTAAACTAGGCCTTTTTTAGGTATGTAATATGAGGCGGAGATCAATACCGGCACGCAATTCATAGATAAATCAACAAGAGATCCTGATTCTCACTTGCAGTCTTTCTATACCTGATTGCAAGAGCAATGCTGTGAACAATGAACCACATGATCCACCAAATAAATCCAATAAGCTTTACAAGAATGTTAGGTGCCCTGACACCTAAGGGTTTCCTGAAGAAGCAATGGGAGCCACAGGCCAGGCAGTCGCCAACCGCCGCCGCCCCCAATATACAAAATCTTCGAGGGGCCGGCTAAAGGTTAGGCTCAGCTCAGCAGCAGCTCAGGGTGGATTTAATCCAAAAGTATATACTACCCCTCAAAAAAGAAAACTATAGATGTACGGATGATGAACCATACCAGACGAATCCATGGCAAAACTGAAGGCATCTGCTTACTACTCCACATGTTCATTGTAAATTAGCGCATTTGGAACAGATCTTAGTTGCTAGGGCAAAATTGCCAACACTCTAGCCAAAACTAGCACCGAGCAAACTAACCAGGCCGTGAAGTCGTAAAAGTTTCCTTTTTTTTTTTAATGCCAAGAGCACAAGATGGTTTCACCAACGAACACACTAAGATCTACGACATCTGACAAACAGATTAAGAATCTAAACACAGAAACTACTGTGCGAAATCAATCAAGAACCAGAGCGGCAGGCAAACAGTGGGTACGCATCATAAGGAGATGGGATGAGGTCGGCGGTTATACCATTGCGGCGGCGTCGGCGGATTCAGCGGCGAGGAGGAAGTATCAAAAAGTGAGCAAGCGCTTCGCGTTGGCTGATCCCTCCTCTCGAGAGAGAGAGCCGTCGAGCTCTGTGGCTGGCTGCGCGGTGGCGTTGGGAGGAGGTGGTATTTGTGTGGGGGAGTCGCGTGGAATGGACGCTCGATTGCTCGCCGCATCTCTCCCTCCCCGTCCCCGCTTTTCTTTTCGGTGGCACCGACCGACCGTGGGCCCACCTGTCATCCGTTCGTGGGCCCCGCCACTTCTTCCACCATGGCCCATTGGCCGGACTCGGACCGCCCCTTCCTATCCTGGGCCTCCCATTGGTCTGGCCCATGTTCATCATGCATGAGTATGACACGGAGTATCAATTATCAAAATTCCAGGGTGCAAGTACAAATTACTTGCTGGACTACACTGTGTAAAGTTCAAACTACTGCCTCTCTTTTCTGGGTCCAGTGCTGGATCATTCGTTTTATTTGAAAAATACTATAAAAATATTAAAAGAATTAGTCACTATTTATGTTTTTTTATCATTTAATAATAATAAATATATTAATAAAAATATTAAATAAGACGAAGAGTTAAACACGATATTAAAAAAAATGAGTAGTTTACCAATGCAATTTAGATAGCATTGCCAATATTTATGTACAGATTTACAGACGTGTAGTAATCCCTGTGCTTCTGCATGGTAGTACGAGCAGCTCTGGCTTATTCTAATTTGTCGCCATTATATTTGCTTAATTTACTCACTAATTAAACGTGCACTTAGTAGTGTAGGAGTAGTAACTAATTGATCACCATTGTCATCATCCTAGGCAGGAGATACTCGTACAACTAATCCCCAATCTCATGGCTCCACCATGTCCTTGCTGTCGTTGCCGAGCTCGCCGCCGCCGTCGTGGCCGTGGCCGTGGCCGTCGACGACGACGACGACGGACACCGGCACCTCGTCCGCGTTGCTCATGTCGTGCTGCTGAACCACCAGCACCGACGACGTCACCCCTTGCCCCGCCGACGCCAGCGCGTCGCCGATGGGACCCAGCTCCGGGTGCTCCGCCGCCCGGACGGCCAGCTCCGCCACCATCGCCGACGGCAGCCGCCCCTTGCCGACCACCACTAGGCCGTACTCCCGGCTCTTGCCGATCGACACCACCTCCTCGACCACGTTGCCGGCCACCACCCGTTCCTCGTACCGCACCATGGGGCCCATCCTCTGCCGGAACTCCGCCACCGCCGCCTCGTCCAGCTCCTGCACACCGCCGTGTAGTCACAAGTCAGTAACTTAATTAGCCTCGCCATTGATCGCGGATGTGTGTACCTTCTCCTTGTGGGTGTCGACGATGGCCGTCGAGAAGGTGTAGCTCTTGTCGGCGTTCTTGGTGTTCGACGGCTGCAGCGTGACCTCGGCGTGCTCCTCGCTGCCTGCCTTGCCGTCGACAAACCGCATGACGGTGACCTGCACGCCGGGGTGTTCGGCCATCCTCTCGGCGAGCTCCAGGGCCTCGCGGTCGTCGGGCCCGCCGAAGAAGACGACGCAGACGCCGTGCGCCACCTGCTCCGAGCTGACCTGCTCGCCGCCGCCGAAGCCGCGGTCGACGAGGACGGCGACCGAGCAGGGCGCCTCGCGGAGGATCCTCCGGTTGACGGCGCGCCACTCGGGGCCAAGGTCCTCGCCGCCGTAGCCCGGGTGGCGCTTGTGGAAGGGCAGAACGATGAGGGAGACGCGCTTGTCCTCGGCGACGGCGGCGACGTCGTCGTGCATGGTGTGGAGCGCGGAGACGGCGGTCATGGAGCGGACGTGGACGTGGCCGAGCTGCGCGTAGGTGTCGAAGGCGACGTCGACCTGGTCATGGGGGACGCCACCGCCACCGCCACCCCCGCCGCCGCCGCCGCGGAGCGGGCGGAGGAACGGCATGCCGTTGCGGCGCGCGGCGCGGACCATGAGGATGGAGGAGGTGCGCTCGGTGAGCTCCACCATGCGGAGGATGTAGAGCTTGACGAGGCGGCGCGGCTGGGTGTGGCCGCGGATGGTCTCGACGAGGTTGATCACCGCCGGCACGTCGTGGCCGCCGTGGATGCAGGCCAGCACGCGCAGCTCCTTGGCGCCGGCGGTGGCCGCCGTTGCCGCAGACGGAGAGGACGGCGCGGAGGGCCCGTGCAGCTTGCGGTGGTGCAGCCGTCGGCCGGCGCGCCGCGCCGGCTTGTAGATGGCCATGACGGTGGGCGTGGTGATGAAGGTGGTGACCAGCGCCATGAGCACGAGGATCGCAAACGTCTCCTCGTCGAGCACCTGTTGCACCAGCCAACACCCAGCATTTTGGAGTCCATTTCGTGCAAAATCCATGCAAAATTCGAATGCAATTTGCCATTCCCATCCATGCGTTCGATTTGGATGTATCCAAAACCAGGATGCGTGGCGTGGACCGGTTCGGTGCATGACCGACAGATGGACGGCTAAAGGAGGCCCACCTGTCAGCGACTGCACGCCGCTCATCTTCAACCTCTGGAGGACAGGTGCAGTCCAAAGGCAAGAGGAGAGTGCCTATGCTATGTACATTGGAACTATGATCTATGGATGGCAAGCATGTGTATGCAACATTGAACTTTGAACTCTGGTCAGTGTTCTCACTTCCCTATGTGCAATAAGAACAGAAGAGAAGATTCATGTGCAAACTACTTTTGTTGCTTGGATCTGTGACATTGACAGTCCAAAATCAAGAAGACATCTACTGCTCAAACGCATGAGGCATGAGAAAAAGAAAAGAGAGCGTAGAACAGCAACAAGAGCCGCATGGAACAGGTGACCTCTGCTTTTGTCATCACAATAGCCTTTCTTTTGGCTCCATGCCATCCTCTTATTGCAGGGCAACTCAACAAAAAACACAGTTCTCCTCCATTTTTAACCTTTGACTTTACCATTAATCTTACCAAAATATCTATATAAACATGCAACCATGTAATCAAGCTTAATTAAAAAAAATACAACCCGCTCCTGCTTAGCCTTATAATCAAAATTTAGAATTTCAATCCTAAATAGTTGACTTTAGAGCTTTTTTATATATATTTTTCAGATTTATCTTTTAGATTACTAAGAATATATATATATATATTTATAAGTTTTATTTCTAAATTATTTTTCACTTATATACAAATATAATGTTTGACTTTATCAAAAAAACCAAACAATCACCCCCTAATTTCATATTTTTCGATAAGATAAAATACTACACACCCCCCAAGAGAAAATCAACAAAAAGAATCCCAAAAATGATATAATTCAACAAAAAATACGTCAAAAAAATGAGCAAACAAAAATACGTGCGTACTGAGAAAAAAAAAAGACTAGAAGGATGTATGGAGTAGAAGAAGCGGAGAGGAAGAGGTAAACCTTGCGCTCCCTGCCAATGTTGAGGACGATGAGCTCGACGAGGCCCTTGGTGTTCATCACCACGCCGAGCACCACCGCCTCTCGCGCTGACATGCCGCACGCCATGGCCACCCCGAAGGTCCCCGCGATCTTGCCGGCGCAGGCGGTGCCGATGACGAGCGCCAGCATCCCCCACGCGCCGCCGCCGCGGATGGTGGCCACGTCCGTCTTCAGCCCGCTCGACGCGAAGTAGAGCGGCAGCAGCAGCTCCGACACCAGGTCCTCCACCCGCTCCGTCACCCGCCCGGCGAACTCGCCGTCCTTGGGCACCGTCAGCCCGAACACGAACGCGCCGAAGATTGCGTGGATGCCGATCATGTCGGTGGCCAGGCCCGACACCAGCACGCCCGCCAGGGTCACCGCCACCCACACCTCGCCGCCGCCCTGCCCGTCCGACCGCCGCGCCACCCACGCCATCGCCGGCTTGACGGCCAGCATCCAGACGGCGACGAACGCGGCGCCCGACAGGAGCACCCAGAGGGAGACGATGGGGCTCCGGTGGTCGCCGCTGCCGGAGATGGCGACGGCCAGCGCGAGCAGCACCCACGCCGCCACGTCGTTGAACGCCGCGGCCGCCAGAGCCGTCTCCCCGATGGGCGTGGTGAGCAGCTTGAGCTCGGCGAGGATGCGCGCGAGGACGGGGAAGGCGGTGATGGAGAGCGCGACGCCCATGAAGACAAGGAAGGGCGCGTAGCCGGCCTGCGCGGCGCCGGGTAGCTGGCGGCGGAGGACGAAGGCGACGCCGACGCCACAGGCGAAGGGGAGCGAGATGCCGGCGGCGGCGATGGCGAAGGCTTGGCGGCCGCTGCGCCTGACGGAGCGGAGGTCGAGCTCGAGGCCGACGAGGAAGAGGAAGAAGAGGAGGCCGAGGCTGGCGACGGACTCGAGCACGGGCGCGCTCCAGGGCGGGAAGAGCGCGCGCAGGTAGGACTTGTTGCGGCCGAGCGCGGAAGGGCCGAGGAGGATGCCGGCGACGATCTCGGCGATGACCTTGGGCTGGCGGAGCGGGCGGAGCATGAGGGCGAGGAGGCGGCTGAGGAGGAGGATGAGGAGCGCCTGGAGGATGAGGAGCGGGAAGGCGAAGTGGAGCGGGTCGTCGCCCTGCCACACGCCGTTGGACGACGTCTTCACCTTGGCCATCTCCGCCTCCGTCACCGCCGACATCGTGCTCGCTCCCCTGACCCGACCAGCGGCGATGGAGCTCGGCTTCGTGTCGTGTCGTCGTCGAGCTCGAAGAAGAGTAAGGGGAAGCTTTGAGAAAAAAAAAAGGGAAAGAGGAAGCGAGCGCGCGGGACGGGGGTCTCGTGTGCATGTGACGGCGACGGATGGCTCCCACCCTGGGCCATATATGTAAGCAATTTTTATGTATATTTTTTATTTAATCTACGTGATTATTCGAAATTAAACTTTGATGTTTGATTTTTTTTTATGTTGGACCATTTATCTTGTTCAAAAATTTAGTATAAATATAAAAATTGATAAGTCATGTTTAAAATTCTTTTGATAGTAAAGTAAGTCACAAGCAAAATAAACGATATTTTCATAATTTTTAAATAAGATAAATGGTCAAATATTACAGGAAAAAATCAAACATCTTATGATACGAAAGGAGTATTTAATATAGTTGACTTGAGATCTATCTTTATGGTTTGTCTTATTTAAAAATTTACTAATTACTAATTATTTTTATGATTTATTTTATCATTGGTATTTTAACATATTTATAATTTTATACAAGCCTTTAGACCATAGATGTAAGTAGGGTGTATAATTTATTAAGCTCGCAACACCTACAAGATCAAAATAAAGAGCAATTTTACGGTCCAACAAAAATTAATAAAAAATATTTCAAGATACCGATACCTCGTGGTACCAAACCGTTTTTGATTGTTGGATCTAAGAGCGCACTTACTATTCAGCTAGATCCAATAGTAAAAAATGGTTTGGTACCTCGAGATACTTTTTATTAGACCGGAGCGAATCTTCAAAATGAATAACTTAATTCTAGATAACCAACGATCACACCGATCGGAATATTTCTTTTCTCTGGTACGATTCATCTTTTCTTCTTTCCTTTTCTTTTAAAAGCTAAAATCCCTAGCTATAAACATGTGTCAACACCTGGGGATTGCTCGCCTGACTAAAATCTTCCCAAATTTGAGTGACTAATAATACCATTGGAGTACCATATGCGAGTAAAATTTATAAACTTGACCACTACTAAGCTAGCTATGGTTAGAGACTTAGAGTCAGCTGCAAATTGAAGAGTCAGTGAGGCACGTGTGAAGCAAGCAACATATTGGTTGGCTTAGAGCATCCATGGTGTTTCTATGTTACGAGTAGTCTTAGTTTATCATACATGAGATTCTGTTCTAACTCGGCAGATGGTATGTCCTTACGAGGATGTGCGTGTCTCGCATAGGGTACATCGACCTCACATGCAATGTATCGTACCATCCACCCCACGCGTATGACTTTGTTCTAGTTTCATCTTCACTAAGCTTACCTTTTTGTTGTTGTTGCTGCTATAAAGCTTGCCTGATATGCACCGTTGTAGATAAGAGGGAGCTCGTGCAACTAGATCTGACAAGCCCGTGAGAGGAGGAGGGACAACAACGACTGTTGTTCTAGAGCAATACCAATATCTACATATCACACGTGGCAACCGCGATAGCTGGTGGAGAAGAAGAGAATGAGAGGGGTGTGACGACAAGTTCTCTTGAGCCTTGAGCCCCATTGAGCTCTTCCCGTATGCCTGAGCCTTGAGCATTGCCCCATGAAGCTCTTTTCTTATGTCTTAGTCTTTACATCACCAAACTGTGCTCCTCCATGCCCCACCCTTGACGTTGCAATATCAAGCCACTCCCCCAGCTACAATGACTCATGATACATAAGTGTGGGGGGAAAGAGAGCATCATGTCTTCCAATGATGAGGGGGGTACGATGGCGACAGAGCTCGAGGATGTAAGAGAGACGATAATGTAGGTTATAGGAGGAAGATACAAAGGTGAAGATTGGAGAGGGAAGAGGGTGTGACGGAGGCAGGAGCCCAAAGGGGGCAGGCACTATGAAAATTGAAGGATGGCTGCAGGGTATGGAGTGAACAACAGATGACTGACTGAGGTGGTGTTTGAGATGGTTGATATGGAAGGATTATCTGATTTTTTGATGACTATTCGAGAATATAAATGACTGAATTAAGTACTTTAAAAATAAGGAATTTTATATGAAACGTGATGTTCAGGGGCTTGAAAAACATGCTCATAAAATTCAATAATGCCTTAATGAGATAAGAACACTGGCTAAGAAATCGGATGGGGATATTTACCAATTTGGGGTGATTATGATTAGTTTTTTATGTTTGAGTTGCAGATATAAAATCTTGGACATATGTAGCCCATCTTTACGCTTCTTCTCATGTTTGTAAACTAAAATTTAAATTTTTAACATTAAATTTAGGGTAGATTTTGATATTTTTTATCCTGATTTATTTTCCAGTTTATCTTTTAGATCACTTAGAACAGACATATAAAAGTTTTTAGCCATAGATTATTTTTCATTTTAATATGTCATTTGATTTTTTCACGAAAAACTCACACAATCAACCCACGTAAATTCGGGAAAGATAATAAGACTGAAATAATAATAATAAAAAAAAGGAGTGTCAAGTTCTGAAAGGCAAAACACCATTAAATGGTGACTTGTACTGTAGAGCTAGCATCTTCTCTCTGCCTAGTTTCAAAAACTTTTTTAAAAAACAACGGATATTTGGATATCTAAATAAAGCATTAAACATATATGAACGTTAAAACTAATTACACAGTTATAGGGAAAATAGTGAGACGAATCTTTTAAGCCTAATTAGGATGTGATTAGCCATAAGTGCTACTGTAACTATATGTGCTAATAACGGATTAATTAGACTCAAAAGATTCGTCTCGCGGTTTCCAGGCGAAATTTGAAATTTGTTTTATAACTAGACTACGTTTAATACTTTAAATATATATCAAAAATTCGATGGGATGATTTTCAAAAAGTTTTCACAAACTGAACAGGACAACACGGGTGGTCTGCACTACACTTTTCACAAGGCACTAGCTACTGTAGTGCTGTACTGCTCCAGCACTGTGTGCATGCTTCTCCAACCTTCGGATTGATCACAAACTGCGTACTATATATCCAGGTGCTTAATTAGCTTAACCACGAGGGTCAAACACAAGCAAATTAAGTTAGCAATAGTGAAAGTGAAACACGTATGACATCATCCACACCTTCCGTATGGGTGGTGTTAGCCCATATATTTGCTTTATAGAAAAGGAGAAAAATAAAATGCACATGTAAAATAGAATTAAGTTGTTGACAAATTAAGCATTGGACAAGTAATTAGTACAAGCAACCTCAAAGATTCTAAATGGTTAACCACGCGAATTTGAAGATTAATTATACAGTTTGAAATTAGCTGAGGATGCGACATCTGTACTGTTAGTCCATGATGGAGTACGACTTTGCATGCATCCCATGTTATTTATCGTGTTATTCTGCTGCGTCAACCAAAGGTGTTACTGGTTATCAATTCTTAATCCACGATCGAATTCGAGAAGCCTCTGTCCACTTCCAATCTATTAGGGATGGTTTACATGGTGCTAAATTTTTAGCCACATATCATATTGGAGGCTTAAATACTAATTTGAAGTATTAAATATAGATTAATAAAAAAACTAATTTTATAAATGAGTGGTAATTCACGAGACAAATTTTTTAAGCCTAATTAATCCATAATTAGAGTATGTTTACTGTAGCATCACATAGATTAATCATGGATTAATTAGGTTTATTAGATTCTTTTCGCGAATTAGTCCAAAATTATGGATGAATTTTATTAATAGTCAATGTTTATTATTTATAATAAGTGTCCAAACATCCAATAGGATAAAGGGCTAAAGTTTAGTCTCTTATCCCAAACACCGCCTTAGTGTGCTACTCGTTCCAGTTTTATAATTCTGCTTGTTTTTTATATGGATTTGTCAAACTTTTAAAACTTTACCTATTAATAATTTTTAAAATATTTAGTTTAAAAACACTATACAATCCGTATAGACGAGTCTTAACAAACTTTAATAAAAACAAAATATTTATGTATTTTCTATATATATTTAATAGAAAATTATAATAAAAATAAATTTAGAAGATCGTCTCGTACCTAAAACCATAAGAGTTACGAAAGTGCAGGGATATGCATATCAACTTTCAACGAATACTCCTGCCATGATTGCATCACATAAAGCGTCCAACCATTCACCAAAAGCAACGTGACATGGCTCTTTTCCACAGTAAACTTCATACCATCTACTGTATTAATTACTTCCTCTGGTGTTAATGTTTGTGTCGTTGTTTTATTGTCCACGACTATTTATTTTATTTTAAAAAATCTAAGTATGTAAGAAATATAAGTTATATTTAAAGTGTTTGTAATAATAAACAATTAAAAAAATAATAATCACGTAATTATTTTTAAAGAAGACAAGGGATCAAAACATCTGCTAAAAGTCATCCGCGTTATATATTAAATACCGAAGAGAGCGCACACCATCATTCTAATCGACTACGTCATCACACAGCAAGCACTAGCATAATGCATGAAGTATCTTGATATATGAAACACTTGTCAACCTTTCAATGTCGTCGTGCCTTGGAAGCTAATTAATTACTCACTCTAGCTAATTACTGTCTCCGTCTCATAATAATTTTATTTTTCGTTTTTTCATGTTCAATGTTTGACCATTTGTCATATTTGAAATTTTTTTACGATTAATATATATTTTTATTATTACTAGATGATAAAATATAAATAATACTTTATACGTGACTAATTTTTTAAGTTTTTTTAATAAATTTTTCAAATAAAACGAATGGTCAAACGTTAGACCCGAAAAAACAAAAATAAGATTATTATAGGACGGAGCAGTAAAAAAAAAGTTTTACTACTGGCTAGCTGCTAGCATCAGCATCTTCTGCCTTGTAGAAGCAATCAAGCGCCGACCGACCGTGACCGTCCATTCTAAACTAACAGCAGCTCCATCGTTCATGTACTTTCGTCCTATAGTCACGGCCAAAATTTAAATTTAAAATAAATTTTGAAGTTAATTTTAGAAGTTATTTTATCATATTTTACTATCTAATATTCCGTCCATTCCAAAATAATTTCTAGAGTTAGGCTCAAAAAGTAAGAAAATGGGTAAGAATGATTGGGAAATGGTGTGTGATTGGGTGAGAAGAGAATGTATGTGAAAAATTTAAATGGAGAATTATTGTGATTGGTTGAGATGAGAAGATATTTGTATAAATAGCTTTATTTTGAAACTAAGTATGTGTGGCAGAAATAACTTTATTTTGGGACGGAGTGACTATTTAATCTTTAAATCACTAATGTTATATTAGTCGAGGGGTGTCACCCAACTACATTATTTTTAAACTTAGATTTTTCTGGTGTCAATGTATCCACAAGATTGCAGCAAGACACGTGAATTTTTAATATACATTCAGTCTCGTGACAATTGGGTAACAGCACATCTCATATTATTTTGATGTATTTGGTGAGAACAACATAGAGTACACGTCGAGGGCAATCTACTATTATAGCATATCCAACTACAAATGCTATAACTTAGGTTGTAGGATCGAAATCGGTGGTTAGCAACGAGACGACTCTTTAAATCTTGGCTTAACGTGGCGTGTGTTTGTTTTGAGATTCGATATCCTCCCCTAATAGGAGGCTTTCAAGTTTATTGACATGTGCCCTTGCTCCTAAGTAGAACCAACAGAAGTCTTTAAACACCACGGTTATAATCAACAGATCGACTTATGAACACAGGGACATGTTAGCATATTATCCGTAATACTTCAAATCTTCAAACTATATATATAATCTGTTCATTAACAACTATAATTTCGTGAACTAGTTAGCTTCGTAAAGAGATGAAACAGTTTTTAGCACACGGTGGACATTCACCCGTGTGCTTGCAAGCTATATAAATAGTCGTCAAAAATATGAAAAAAATTAACAAGATAGATTAATATGAGTTATATCACTCCACAAATATGTAAGTTTAAATTTCTACAAGTTATAGAAAAAAAATACAAAACTAAAACTAAGGATACACATATTTATAATTGTTTTTATTATTTTTGCTACAACTTGTAGAAGTTAAATTTAACCTTGCATGTTTATGGAGTAATATAACTTATATTTATCTATGTTATTAAAATTTTTCATATTTTTTATGACTATTTAGATGATATACAAATAGCGGGTGGACATCCACCCTGTACTGAAAAAAACTGCTACTTGTGTTGGTCGAAGTACACAGTTGATGCATGTGGCATTGAACAACTTTATGAAGCTACGTAGCACGAGATCGAGATGATGAGATGCCACGGAAAGGTGATGAGCATAAGTTGAGTACGTAGCAGTAAAGCAAAATCTGTATATACCTACGTGCTTATATATGTGGATCAATTAATCAGCTTTGATCGATCCATGGAATCAAATCAACGTGCATATATATCTTTTCTAAACTAATCAACACATATATATTTATGATCGTCTTAATATGCACATTAATTAATTATTTCAGTAAAAGAGCATGTAGCATAAACTAAGTAGCACGTAAGTTTCTGGATTTAAATCTCCGTGAGAGCATAAATATTAATTAATATTACTGGGGTTGCAACAGGGATCTCGATCGGTCGAACTCAATATGATGCATGTGATCATTCACGGGATCGGCCAAAAACTGAACGACGTTGCCTAGACTCCAACCATCTTATAATTAGAGTCCATGAAACTCAACTGATTAATTAGTTGTTCGTCTTCCACGCAAATGCTTTTCGATCGCATGATTCCATCCATCTCCTACAAGACCATGCACGCTGGATATCATATCTAAATTCTAATGCATTACAAATTGATGCGTACCAAGCTGATAAAAATAACAGTAAAGTTCGCAAAACTACGAATACTTTAATCAAACTATTAAAAAAATATAGATTTAATTTGTTATATCATAAAACTACATCTTAAAAATAAATTTAGAAAAAAAGTCTATTTTACTCCCCTAAACTATTTTATTTTATTTTATTTTATTAGAGCAATTCGCCTCTAAACTATCTTTTGACTCATTTTACACCAGAAGTATTAAAAATGAATCATGTTACTCTCTACCGCTACTTCTATCATTTTTTCTATCTCCATACTAGTCATATTATTCGTATATATATAACATAACACATCCACTCGTAGTTGATAAATGGAATTGAGCATGCAGCATGCTGGCACTGCCCAGCAGTACACTTCCTCTCCTTTCCCAACTTTTAACTAGACTCCTTATTTTTTTTCGCTTGTATTTATGCTAAGAAGGTATATGAAAGTTTTATTTATATGTTGGTTTTTATTCACCAATAAGCCGAGGGACCTTTTTGTGCCGGTTTTGACAGTTCAGGGACCGGTCGTATCTGGTTTACGGTATAAGGACGAAAAACAGACTGGACGATAAGTTGAGGGACCTCAAGTGGACTTATTCCTTTTTGGGGAGGGGGGGGGGCTAGAACGGGATTGGGCTGAGGTGTTATATGGACCGCAAAGGGACTGTGCACCACACGTGAGGCCCATTTTAGTTTGGCCCAAAAAGCTAGCTCGTCTGCTCCTTGGCTAATGGTATCTTGGCACGTATAATTCTCAATACAAATATCACAACAACATTATTGTTGCAGCAAAGGATCAGCACGCTAGATTTATTACTAGTTTAAGAAAAACAAGGACAATATACTAATCACATGAATTAAGGTCCATTTCGTCATTAAGGACTAGGAGACCATATAGGCTAACGACACTAATCATATGTACGTTCCCGACTTTGTCTAGGATAATCCCAATGATAAAAAAACAAACTCCAGCCCAAATTTAAGGATGATGCACGCGTCCAAATACCAATCATCGATGCAACTTGGCCAAATTGTGTTTTGTCTAGACAACAGGTGATGATGATGCAGTTATTGCAGATAAATGCAGTTTCAAGCATCTATGTTTACTCTCATCAGTCATCTCATCCATGATATTGAACACAATAATATTGATATGACTAAACCTGGTCTTCAATCTGATTTTTGAACAGTAACCCTGACAAACGAAGTGGCACCCGTTCTCACCGGACACGATCTGAATAAATGAATAATCCAGAGGTTTCATGCGAGCCAATTATTCATCAGGTGTTTGGTCTGGAAGCAATGTACACGGACACATAGTGGCCACTAGAGAATTCCATCGAGTATATTTACAACCTGGTACACATGCTTTTGCATTAACAAAGTAGGGTTCTAAGCTAACCATGATGCTACCATGAATGCTTACAAGAAAGTACAAACCCCACATCAGGGAACAAGCTTAATATACCCACTCAAGAAATGGCAATCACACAGGAAGGAAGGTAGGAAGGAGGCAGGAAAGCAGAGGCAGGTGAGGCACATCTTGCACTACTTTACAACAAGCTCATGTATCTGTGTCAGCATCCAGTAATCCTCTACCCAAAATAAAGCACAATAATTGAAGCTCCGATTTGCTCCTCCCACCAAACATGCACTTTTCCACCCTTCCCTTCTCTCTTCATAGCAGCATGTGAGCAACGCCAAAATGGATGGGAATTGGGAGATGGCGATGCACTGATTCTCATTTTTTTTACTGTCAGAAACAATTTACAACAGTGTCCAGAGTGTGGAACTCTGGAACTGGGTATGTCATCTGCTCCTATGCTATAAATATATTGACAGCTATTTCTGAAGATGACACACAGACGACCTAGATAGAGATGACTCTTCCATCACAACTGAACACGATGAGTTGGTCAAAAACCCGTATCATCCTTCAATGACATGATGACATGAACAGAAGCTGCAATTGCAGGCAGTGATACCAGCCAGCTTGGCCAACAAGTTTATCACCGACACTGACAAACCTGAAATAGTCCTACTCTGAGCTTTCGACTGGTAATTAACCAGGACAGTTTGGATACTGACGGTATCAGTCGTCTTTGAGCTTTGGATTGATGGAGATAGAAACCAAGCCTCAGTTGAAACAGCCCAGCAGTGTTTTCCTTACCCTATCAACAACACGGTTCCTATTGACCAGGCTGTTTGCCAACGGGAACTCATTGCTATCATCCAGGAGGAATCTGTAGACCTCCCATTGACGCTCCGATGCTGTCTGCCTCCCGATTTCAGCCTGAAATGCATAAACAAGAGAGTTAACACAAACGCCTTTTGAACCTTCTCTGAATAATTTATGGGGGTCATCTTTTCGATTGTTGGAGGAAAAAGCCAAACGGTATATTTGTAAACGAAAAATAATTTCTGAATAACACTTTTATATACATATTCTTAACGATCTAAAAGGCAAAGCTGAAAAATAAAGTACGGTGGAAAAAAAACCTCAAAATCAACTTCAAATTTAAGGTTGAAAATTTAAATTTTAGCTTATAAACATAAACAAAAGTGAACGGATAGGGGGAGGGGGGTGAGGGGGGGGGGGGTGTTACTCTTACAGAGAAAATGCAGATCCCAAGCGCTTTCAGAGCAAATGTAGCATCATAGAATACACGTGGCCGTCCCTTCCCAGATAGCTCAACAGGGTTGGCAACAAGGAGTTCTACGTCGGGACCACGGTTGACAATCATCACCCTGAGAGGATGGAGCATTTCTGACCTCAGGCGTGAGCTGAGACCATCCTGTTTCTCAGGATCAATAACCTTCTTTCCATCTGCTTGCTTGATAAAAAGATCCACCTCTCGAAAACCTTTCTTGTCTGACCAGAACCGGCCATATGTTACCTGAAAAAGTACCAATGGCACATGTGAATTATATACTAGTGACAAGTGCAATGAAACAAGTACTGTTCCTTGTAAGCCATTAATGTATGCACCCTTTGTATGCTTAGATAACAGATAAGAAATCATTATGCGGCTGTTGATGGCTATAAACTTTCTCAACAAGGTGGACAAAAATTGTTTATTCATATCTTAGTAATTTCTAAGGTCATTTATGACAGTTCCCTTGGATGTTCAGAACATCTAAATCCCTCTGTTTTACTTTTTGCAAAATGATCTGAATGTTACAGATTAATAAGCATTCATAACATTAATTATGTACACTACAAATACAGGCATATATCTCCATGTACCTGAATGCTGCAGTCCTTCATTGTTCTCAAAATGTCATAAAGGAGACCCTTCTGATCAGCACAGTTAATTTGGAGCAGTGTGTGTGCAGGGCTCAGGAAATTGTCAAAGTTGATGGTGGCTTTCTGCACCCTCTTCATCTCTGCACTAAGAGACCTTGAACAGTTGTCTCCGTCAGCCAGTTCCATCCTGAACAGTTCCTCAGAGATTGTCGGTGGGAGAGAGGAGAATCCTTGCTGGAACCCTTCTGCTAATAGGATTTCACAGCTTATGGAAGGACCTAAGGTAGCAATCAGCATTGAACAAGTCTCCTCTTGCCTTTCCTTTGTGTGCAATAATTCCCTTCACATATAAGTATCAGCAGTCATATGAAAGAATTATTATGTGATGCATTTCATCGGCATATTGCACAAGCAGTTTGTTCAAAGTGGGCACCATAAACAGAAAGCCTGAACTTTAACAATGACAACTTACATGCCATCAGTGACAAAGAAGAGATCAATAACTCTGCCGTCTGGAGTGGTTGACACCTTCACTCTCTGGATTATAAGCTCTAGCTCCGACAATATATGTGTAACATCTGCGACTCATATGGTAATTGCAATTATATCACAGTTTGATCTACTACAAACATTATAAAATGCAAGGTAGAAACGGGTTCTCACCATGCAATAGCCCCTTCCGATCCGATGAGAAAAGCTTGAGGAGGTAGAACTGGGAGGGGCCTGGCTGGGTGATCTCAGGGTAGAAAGACATTGGGTAAGATGACGGGCACATTGACATGAGCCGGTTCTTGAGGCTCGCCCACCGGACCTTGATTGAAGATGAGCGGGGCACGACCCAGAACACGACGAAGCACCATTGCCCGTCCGTAGACACATCTGCTAAAATCCCAAAGACTAAAAATTTTAGATGTTGGGTGAAGGATTAAGAAAATTGCAGTACATAGTTTTGATGAAGAAAGTGGAACAGGCGGACCACTTGCAAGTAAGTAGTAGTACATAGTTTTGAACTAAAAAGCGTTTACTTATCATGAGTAAGTACTGGTTGCAAGTTGCAGTGGTTCGTCAGCTTATGATGCAGTACAGAATTAATGTTTAAGATGGAAAACACCAATGATTAGTAAGACCGACATGAATCCGAAACGCAGTGAGAACACAGTAACAGGGACACGAAACTAGATGGCGACTTGCCGCAAGGAAAAAAGGAAAGAAAATCCGATAACGATGAGATAAACAAAACGAAACAGCTAAAAAGTTGAAATCCTTTTTTTCCCCAGAAACACGGCAGGGCAGAACAAGAAAAAGAAAAAAAAATACAGAAATAGCAAAACCAGTCGTCAGTCCAAAATCGAAACATTAATCAAATCTAATCTAATCTCCGAACTCTCGGTCCCGATTTAGACGTTGGTGAACATATTCAGGAACCCTAAAAGAGAAAGAAGAAGAAGAAGAAGAAGAGAGGAGGAGGAGACGTCGAGTCCTCACCGCCGCGCGTGATGCGTAGGCCGAACTCGAGGATGGTGCGGCAGAGGTCGCAGCCGAGGCCCGCCTGGTCGGGGCAGTTGATGGTGATGACGGTGTCCTGCCCCTCGCCGGCGGCCAGCTGCATCACCACCGCGTCCTCAGCTCCCCCCACCGCGGCCGCCGCCGCGCCGCCGCCAAGCACCATCCCTCCTCCTCCTCCTCCTCTCGCCGCCACCTCCCCCACCCCCACCGGTGGCATACCCCGCGGAGATTCCGGATCCCTCCTCCTCCTTCTCCTCCCTAGTTTCTCGCTATAAAAATCAAAATTTGCTCCTAAAAAACAAATCTTTTTATAGGAGAAATCCGGAGAAGAGAAGGGAGGAGAAGGAGTCCAAGTGAATAATAAATCGAGGGGGAGGAGTTGTTTTTATCTGTGGACTGCAGGTGGGCCCCCGTGCTGAGTCAGCGTGGCTCATGAACGAGGGGGTGGGCCCCACCTGCCATTGACCGTTCGCCGCCGAGCGCGGGAACGAAACCGACCCTAACTACCTCTCCTCTTGTGTTTTCGGTCCCCTTCTCGTCAATCCTACCAGGAAAGTTATGAACAAGGAAAAGTTATTAAGTGCAATTCGAAACATTCACGGACCAAGGAAATTTCCCTCGTACTATATTGAATCCTCCGAGAAATTTTCAAATAAAAATTAATCCTTACGTCTCAAAATATAATTACCTCGGACTACGATTATTAGACATTGTGTATGTATATGAACATGAATAAAAAATTATGAATATAAACAGGACCCTGTCTAGATTGTTACAAATGGAGTAATTAATTTTTATCGTCTTATTTGAGGACAGGTTAGTGTGATAAAATTCTACCGATGTTACTTGGACATGCCATATGGAGTAGGACATTAAAATGGGTAGTTTCAGAAATTTAAAGAAAATAAAAGGTGAAAAAGAAAAGGGTATGTTAGGAATCTGCTCGTGTTGCTCATGTGTGTTGCGTGGGGTGCTTCGCTGTCAAGGTCACTTTGACGAATCGGAGCCACACATTCGAGTCGAAATCGATGGATCGCCACCCGACCGCAGCCCCTCTCTCTGTAGTTGATCGGCCCAGAATTACTCACCTTTCCTTTTCTATTCGGACAGCCTTGCATTTCTCCGGAAGTATCAAAACCCAAACCAGCTGCTCTCTCCAGATTTCGCATGTATGGGTATGGCAAACAGTGGGATCATTAATGCTTCTAAGTACTACTACTAAGCAGGTGTTTAATTAGTCACAATTAATACTCAAGAAGATGGCGTCTAGCCTGGGCATGCTGTACATATATGTCTTTGTTATCCTTTGTCTGACAACTTGGGAGGATAAGATAGAGATGTGTCAATGTTCAGTTTGATATTTTGTACAGGACATAAATTAGCTAGGCACCAGGAGCTGCTGGTGTGCTACCTTACCTAGCTTCAGTTAATTGATTGGATAAAGAAGGGGAAAAAAAACCATGTGTTCAGCTCAGATTTTCCTGTGGATCCAATATTGATTATATAAAATCATTCTACTGACAGTAGAGGTTACAGTGAAAGTTGTCAGGGTCGAGCTCCCAGCTATTGGTGTCTGTCATTAGGCAGTGGTGATAGATTATTTGACAGGCCGGCCGGGTGTGTCTGTCTGATGCTAATTGTCCCATTGTTTCTGACAAACTAGTCCCTGTAGAGGTATCCCCCAATCAATCAGGAAGATGGTTACTACCTTGGAAAGGAGCCTCTCCTCCTGCTGTTAATCAGCTCCTCCTCATCATTTGAGGCTAGCATCACCCTATCCTGTTACATGATCGAGGCAGCTTTGTTTCGTTAGCTACTACTACTCTTCACAAAGCCATGCATTATGGAGAGCATTAGGTTAACAACAGTGGTGCTGAATAATACTGTTCTTATCATGATTAGAGATAAGCAGCAGCAGCAGCCCTCAAGGAACAGTGCGACCAACCACCTGAAACACACAAAAACGAAGCAACCATTTGACGCTCTCCGGACCACAAATTAATAAGCCCCTAAAATCAATCTTCCTTTTTCATAACCTTTTTCCATGTTTACTGCTGGACACGCTGGATTCAGAAATCGGAACTCCAGTGCATCCATCAGTATATATATGCAACTAGTAAAGTTATCTTTTCACTTATAAGTCAAAGTTTAATTTTTAATCTTAAATTTAGAGTTGATTTTAGAGTTTTTTTATCATAGTTAATTTTTCATCTTTGGTTTTTAGATTAATAAGAACACGTATATAAAAATTTTATTCACATATTATTTTTTATTTATAAATATATTGTTTCACTTATTTCTCGAATAAGCCAATAGATGGAGACATCTGAGACAACCAGCTTGCAGCAAAAAAATTGGGAAAACAAAAATTGTCACGAGGTGAACACGACCCTGGTGGAAGCTGTCTACAGGACCAACAGAGACCGCCCTTGCTTCTGCTCGGCTGGGCACTCTCAAGACAGACTGCTTATCTATCTCACTGAAATTTCGCAGAAAGTAAATTGGCATTATCCTCGTAACTTGTCATCCAAATTTTTCATCATCGGACTTGGCATTTGCCTGATTATTAGTATCTCAATTTTGACCTAAATGTGTCAGAAGCAAACTGAACAAGAAACTTATGACCTTGCAGTCAGAAAATGATGTATAAATCCTGCTTGAACTGCAATTCAAATTTTATCTGTACCACCTCCAGATTACCAATTTACTGACTTCAAACAAATATCACACAGATGGCAGCATTGCCGTCATACAGTCAACAACATATCGCATGCATCCCACAACACTTTTACGGACCGAAGCCATACATCCAAAATGTCGGAAGTAATGTTTTTGGCTTAAAACGTAGTAATGTTTTTGGCACCCAGCACCATCATGCACATCTTGGGAAATAGTGTTGACCCACATAGCCTCCGGCCATTGCCCTTTTGACATTAGCTTCAAACATCTTTGGGTTGTCACGAAGGACAGCAGCTGCTTCATGGTTCAAGGGATCCTCATCATTTGGTTGCTACAGACAAAATTAACAGCAAATTAAGCCCATTAAACGAGGGATCTTACTATACTACAACCCAGTAGTGGCAACGGCATCAATGTATAATTTGGTCATCCGAACAATCTCAAGAAAATCATTCAGGATATTCAGCACTTCTGTTGAGATGTTTGGGCAACAGAACAAGAGTTTCTACAGTCTCATGCTCAAAAACAGGTTTCAGGGAAGCAACTTTTCATCGTTCGTACTACACCAGTTGTAATCGATATTACTCTAGTGTACCATGGCAGCATCCATACTCAAAAAACAATGAAACAATGCCATAGAAACCTTTCTGAAATTGATAAGATCACAAACATAACTAACTCATGGATTATGCATGCATTTCTCAACATGATAATATTATACTTCCAATATCTTCATGGCCACATTGCTTCTTAAAGTTGATAACGGCGTCACATAAACCGTGAAGCGCAATGTAGATGACAACGTCATCATAAATATAATTTTACTGTTGAAAGTATCATGTAAACAGGGTGCAATGATATGCTAGATTTGAACATAATTGCAGACATGATTAAAATGATTAGATAATCAACTTTTTTGTCCTTATTTTCCAAAATACATAGTTGAATTCAATAAGTGTCAAGGAAGCTGAAATACCGTAAAAAGAAGGTTCAGGCCATAAATGACAGTGTTGATGTTTAGAACAGGCTTCCAATCTTCACGCAGAATATTCAGACATACATTTCCTTCCAAGTCAATATTTGGATGGTACACCTGAGTGCAAGTTACAATGCATAGAAATTGGTTAAGAGGCAGCAACACACAATTCACTGGGAAGAAAATATAGCATAGATAGTTATATTGTATACCTTTGTCTTGCACTTGACCTTTGGAGGTTCATGAGGATAAGAGGGAGATACTTGAAAAGTAAAGACAAAAGTGCCACCTCTAAAAAGAAAAAAAAAATCAGTATTGATAGAACAGTAGTAGGACTATGGTATGTAGAATTGACATTTCACACAAAAAAAATTCACAAATGCACTATCAGTGCAACCTAGATAGGGATAGTCAGCCATCTATGTGGGTGAGTCAGCAGGGCTGGAAGGTGCTACCAGCCTAGGTGGATGCCTTTTTAAAGGCTTACACAAGTCGGTTGTAAAATGTGATTACGATTATGTCAAGGCAAAAGTATCCACATGAAGTGGTGGCAGGCCTATCACCTAGCCAACAGACAGTGGGAAAATGGATATCCATTTTAGCTTATGGTAATGTTAAACTCCTTTTGCCATAAACAGCTCCGAAAAAACTGTAAATGTTTTTCTTTAACATGACAGATAATCTTTCAAAACTACCAAAAGTTCTTTAAATGAACATAAACCTGTGTGGTAGTGCAGAAGAACATAAAAACGCGAAGTAAACATTAATCATTCTACTTACAGGTAATATCCTTCATCAGGTCGGACGATGATCTCAAAGTTCATCAGATCATCCTTGCCATTGGGAAAAGAAATTGATGTGCTCTTGGGTAGGTTTAGCTCACTAATATCTGCTCAGTATCATATAGAAGTCATAAATAATTTATGGCATGATAAAGTTGTAATAAGGAGAAATTTATGATAATCAAAATACAAAACTGGATTATCAAAATCTAAATTTATTTACATCAAAATCCAATCCAACTCGATCATGTGGATAATGATACAGGCTTGATGGTACAAAAATAAAGAAAGAAGAGAACTTCATAAGTCCAATTTGGCCCAACTAGTTACATACAAAAACAGCAACTCCTGTAACTTTCTTGCACAGATCCCTACAAATTACTATTCAAGTAAATAGTGTTGACAGATACACATGCACACATGAACTTGTGACTTAGTTTGTCCAGTTCTTGGCCTCAAGAAAAACCTTTCAAGGCACTCCTAGTCAGATGGTCCATCAATTCATGGTTTGGTCACAGTGCATAGCTGGAAGAATTGCTTTCATATATTCTGTAGCACCTGGACAGCATGGCACAGACAGCGGCATGCCATGGAATATATTACTGAATGAGATACCATACACCTAGCCTAAGTGCCACAAGTTAATACTACATCGGAATAGCTGTCAACCTGCCACCATAACTTTACGGGATAAGGAATGCTCCATCTCCTCTAAATCAGGACAGAGAGCAAATAACAAGAGAAACAGAGGAAAGAGAAGACAAGTGAGCTACTTTCCACATCTAGCAAGTGTTCTGGAGTGCTGTTATCTCCTCCCTTGTCAACAGTGGCAGGACTGCCCCACATGAAACATACTACTTCCTCTGTCCAAAATGCAGCTATTTCTGGCTACGAGTACATTTTGGGATGGAGGGATTACTAATCATGCTTAACTTGAAAATAAAGAGATTGCTAACAACTTGGTTAAAATTTTAAAATAAGAAGAAGAGTATTTGTGCTGTGAAAGGAACATTTTCATTTCCCAAAACAGTTAGATGAGCTCTGAGACTTAGTTAAATTTTTAAAAGTTGTATTTGTATCTCTAGCTCACCAAATTTTGAAATAAAATTCAAAAAGGGTAATTCCTTTGGTTACAGAAACACATTCATTTTCCAAATATCTATTTCAGATACATAGCAATCACAATATGTAGATTAGTATTAAAAATATTTTCATAATATTGTAATTTATCATGTTTTGCAAATTCATTACAAAACAAATTAGATATAAAAAATGCACTGCAAAGACTCTGTAAATGTCCAGACAACATGTTTTTGTGACCAGAAAAAGAAGTACGGACAGTCATGTATAATTCAATGCACCTTTGTGAAGACGGAGTTCTCCAGCTGATTGCTTTTTTACAGGAGCCTTTCCAGCAGCACTTGCTGCCTGCTCTTTCTTTTTATCCTTTATTTTAATGAGATTAAGCATCTTCTGCAAAGAAAAAAGGGAAAATAACTAAATCAGAGAAAAACAGTATCAACTGATAGAAGCACAAAAGAAAAATATAAGTAATTGCACTGTTGCATCTGTGATGTCTACCTTATTTTAGTTGAACAGTTAGAACTTAAGTGCATAAAATGGAACGGTCTGTTTTTCTATTTTGAACTAGCTGAATGGATTTCGACATTGGAGACTGGAAAACTAGTAGGAGGGTCCAAAATTTCAAAAAATAATATGCACTAACCAGTAACAAAGTAGCTTGGTTAAACTTAGGAGGTGTTTCATTCGGGTTTTTTGGATGTAACCTGGCGCATTCTTCTTGTTTGTTTCAGCTGTGTTGGAATGTAAGCACACTGGAACCAGATACAGCACATAACGATGGTGTTCTCCATTTTGTCATGTCCTCTAGACCTGCTAATGCTTTTGTACACAATTTGGTGTTTGCAGCCGCATAATTTTTCTGTGTGCAGAACGATCGTCTTATCATTTCTTTCCTTAAAATGCTTTTACATTTTCAGATGGACAATCTTCTAAACTCCCACGGGACGAACAAAAAAGAACACAATACACATGCATTTACAAAATACTTGTACATTAGACCATATGCGAGGACAAGCAAATATGAGAGATTGGATGGTACTCAGATGTAAGAAACGATTGCTATATGCTTATTATGTGGGACACTGCAAAAACAATAACCAGGGGCGGATCTAACGTGGGAAATGGAGGTTCCCCCAAACCTAAACCTTTTGGGAACAAAAAAATAACCTGTTATTAGTCTCCCTTAAGGTTATTATTGAGGCAAATTAAGCCAGATCCAGAAGAGAAACTATCTAGGGTTTGTCATGCAAATTCCACGAGCGAGAGAGAGAGAGAGAGAGAGAGAGAGACAGAAAGAGGATGTGGCTGCTTAACGGATGGATGGATGGGTGCTCACCGGTGAGGATGCAGGAAGACGGCGCCCCTGCTCGCGGGAGATCGGCGCAGGCGGAGGCGGCGGGCGAAGCCAGGAGGAGACGAGACGGACGTGAAACGAGACGGGAGGAGAAATCTGGTACCGGGGCCGCCGCTCCCAAGTCCCAACAAGCCGGGAACCGGGGCCGCCGCGAGGGAGAGCGCGGATGGGTGGGGGGAGCTCGCCGGCCGGCCGGCGGCCACCTTGCGGCTGTGGCGAGGCGGTGCCGCGTACGGGAGGAGAGAGGACTGAGAAAAGAAGGATGGTGGGAGGAGGAGATGATTGATTTGGTAACGTTGAATGGGCATTTTGGTCATTTCAGGTGGCCAGAAAGTTTTAACTTAATTAAGCCCTCCGGTCAAATATAATTATCGTTAAGTGTAAGTATTATATATATCATTTATTTTATATTTAAATTAAGAATCTAGAAATAATTGGTGGTCAAAATTTTAAAAGTTTGACCAGATTTTATTCCAGATATTTTTGGTTAGACAGGGCATATTCACTACAAATTAAACGTCGCGAAGAGAGTTCATGTTAATTATAATGGTACTTTGCCCCGCCGCATGTTACAGTGACATTGTGGTGAATCCGACTGTTAGCAATGGTATATAGTAACAAATTTCTTAATGAGTACTCGAGAGACAGGGCGATTTTCTCGTTTCTTTTTCTAGACACAAATATGCTTCTCCTCTGCTCCCTCTGTCAAAAAAAAAATTCTTTTGGTTTTTTGCCCAGCGTTTGACCACCCGTCTTATTTAAAAAGTTTTTAGGAAATTAGAAAAAAATTAGTCACACGTAAAGTACTATTCATGATTTATTATCTAATAAAAACAAAAATATCAATCGCAAAAAAATTTAAATAAGATGAAGAGTCAAAAATTATAGATAAAAAGTGAAAAAATGGTTTATTTTAGGACGGAGGGAGTAACTTTTTGTTATGGATTATTTTTTTTTACTTATAAAGAACGATGGTGGGAGGAGATGATTGATTTGGTAACGTTGAATGGGCATTTTGGTCTTTTCAGGTAGCTAGAAAGTTTTACTACGTGACTTAATTAAACCCTCTGGTCAAATATATTTATAGTTAAGTATAAGTACAATATATATCATTTATTTTGTATTTAATAAGAATCTAAAAATAATTAGTTGTCGGAATTTTAAAAGTTTGACCAAATTTTATTCTAAATAACAGATATTTTTGATCGGACGGGGCATATTCACTGCCAATTAAACGTCGAGAAGAGAGTTCATGTTAATTATAATGATACTTTGCCCCGCCACATGTTACAGTGACACTGTGGTGAACCCAACTGTTAGCAATAGTATAATAGCAAATTTCTTAATGAGTACTTGAGAGAGACGGCGATTTTCTCGTTTCTTTTTCTAGACGCAAATATGCTTCTCCTCTAATTCTTTGTTAGGGATTACTCTTTTTTACTAATAATGCTAAGTTTAAAGACAGCTGCACCTCCACCTGCGAAGCGACAGTGCCCTCAAGATGCCAAGTTTGATTCTCGAATGCAGAATAATCCTTTGAATATATGTCGGTTGTGCCCGTCTATAGCATGCTGACATAGTGACATGATCACGTAAACTCTTGATAAGCTTCTCAGCCCTTTTTTTTTAAGGCAAAATTTATCAGAGCGTATCGAAAAACGTGTAATTAGCCGGTGGACACCGTAAGATCACGAATTTGCTATAGGACACCATAAAAATATGGTAATTAGCTAGTAGATACTCCGTCTATTATTTTATTAATTTCGAAGTAAAAAAATTAAAAATGACAAGATTGCCCTCGGTTGCCGGGTTGCTGCCGTCCTCACCGAAGCTGGGTCGCCGTCGCTGCCGCCTGCTCAGTCGCCCTATAGGCTAGGGTTTGGGTGTGGTGTGGTGCCGAGACCGACTGGTTGGCCACCGAGGGTAATCTCGTCATTTTTTAAAATTTTGACTATGAAATTAATAAAATAATGACCGGAGTGTCTAACAGCTAATACCATATTTTTGTGGTGCCCTAAAACAAATTCGTGATCTTACGGTGTCCACCGGTTAATTACGCGTTTTTTCGATGCCATGTAGCAAATTTTGCCTTTTTATAATATGTAAAAGACTCGCATGCCATTTCATATTGAGAGAGCTGCTACCCTGCTTAAGCGGTGGTGAATCAGAAGCACACAGCGTGCTGCCATATTTGTGGCTCCTGTAGTGCAGCTGTGCACACTTCTTTCATGGAAGACGGCTTGTTTTCAAAGACTGTTGCATCGTGTTCTTTCTACTTCCTGACCAGGGGATCAAGATCAATATTGTACTGAACTACTGATAGCCTTTAATTTGGGCATGACTCTAAACTATATAATATATATTTTGATCAGTAGAGCCTGTTCCTAGGCTTGATGAACCCTTCATCTGAGGGACAAGACTGCAATTTAGCATTTCATAAATTTCTGTGCATTGTGAATGCATCTGGTCCCTTGAGTAGAAAACATGATTCCTTGCGTTCACTTCAATCTGACTAAAACCAGGAGTCTTCTTGACTTTGCTCGCCTTTATAATCTTCCACACACTTGCCATATCATTCCACATCCCACCTGATGCAAAAACATTGGCTAAAAGTGTATAGCCTCCTGAACCAGAGGGGTCAATTTTGACAAGACTCTCAGCCACTTCTCTTGCTATCTCCACCTCATTATGCGTCATGCAAGCTCCCAGCAGGATCCCCAGAATGGCCTCATCACACATATCCTGCTCCATACTGTCGACCACTTCCTTGGCTTCCCTCACATACCCTCCTCGGCCTAGGAGATCCACAAGGCAAGAGTAGTGCTCAATGGTTGGTTCCAGTCCATAAACATGGTGAATTGATTTGAATATCTTTTGACCTTTCTCGACTAATCCAACATGGGTACAAGCTGATAACACTGCAGTGAAGGTAGTTGAACTGGGTTTATATCCATACCTTAACATTTGGGCGAAACCCTGCAAGGCGCAAGGTGCGCACCCATGGTTTGCTAAAGCTTGTATTGTTGATGTCCATGTTATGGCATCCTTGACATTCAAACCCCTGAAAGCAAGCCATGAAGATGACAGATCGCCACTTCTAGAATACATCGTGACGAGAGTATTTCCTAAGTTAGTTTCGGACTGGAATCCCAGTCTGGTAGACAACCCATGAATTTGTCTAACCTCCATTGTGCTCTCAGATGTTAGTAAGATACTAATTAATGTAGCGCTGTCAGGAGATACTGCTGAGCGGAGCATAAGAAGAAAAAACCTCAAAGCTTCGTCCTTAAGTTCGTTAATGGAATACCCATTGATGATGATATTCCAGGTCAGCAGATCCTTTGCAGGCATCCGATCAAACAGCCTTCGTGCCTCATTCAGATGGCCATCCTTGGTATAAGCAGTGATCATCGCGTTCCACGCTGGAGTATCCTTCTTTGGCGTTCTGTCGAAGAACTCTCTGGCCTTACAAGCAAAACCATTGTGTGCCAAGCCAGTGACCACTATAGTCCAAGAAACCACATTCCTATGTGGCATCTTATCAAACAACTCAATCGCATCATCCACTTTCCCAGCAAACATAAAACCGGTAATCATGGCATGCCAAGAATATGTATTCTTCCGAGGCATCCTGCTGAATAACTCCCCAGCCTCCTGGATACAACCATTGTCAGCATAGGCCTTAACCATGACTGTCCAAGCAACCACGTTCCTCTCCGGCATCTGATCAAACATCTCCCTTGCTTCCCGTAGCATTCCATTGCGTGCATACCCCTGCACCATCGTCGTCCACGCAAAGACATTCCTACATGGCATCAGATCAAACAGGCGGCGTGCCTCGTCCACAAGGCCCGCGCTGCAATATCCAGAGACCATGCATGTCCAGGCGACCACGCTCTTCACCGCCATTCCATCGAACAGCCTGCGGGCACGGTCGAGGTGGCCAGACTTGACGTACCCACCGAGCATCAAGGTGTCAAGATGGAGTCCCCGGGCAAGCGGTGGCGCCGCGCAGAAGAGAGCCTCCGCGCGCGGAAGGTCGCGGCTCCTGAGGTGGATGGCGACCATGGCGGCGTCAACATCATCATCCCGGTGCGGCATTCCGTCGACCATGGCGCGAGCGGCCGCCACTCCACGCTGCCGCCCGAGAGAGGCGAGCCTGTGCTCTTCAGAACCGGGGTCCCGACGGAATTCCCCCCTCCGCGGAGGATGGGTAATCTCCGCGGTGGCGAGGAAGCGGAGGAATGAGCCCCGGAGAAGGGGGCGGAGGAAAGCATCCGAGACGCCGCGCCGGAGAGCGACCGGAGGGAGGCGTTCGACACAGGAAGGCCTCCCCATTGTTAGTCGGGACACGCGTGCTCATGGGCGAGAGTAGCAAGAGGCAGCGGCGGCGGCGGCTGCCGGAGAGGAGCCTCGAACGCGTCGCTTCGTTCAAAGGCACAGGTCCAATGTTGGCCGTCCGATCGAGTATACACGGCGCAGATTCTAAGTGAATTTTTTTTCCTGGTTCATCGTCTCAACTTAGGGTGGTTTGGTTGTTGGTTAAGGTGAGATAGGATATGACCATCTATATTTTTAGAGATATGGTGATCTAATTTTATATTTGGTTAGATGGATAGAATGATCCAATTTTTTGTTTGGTTGGATGGATAGAATAGACATATTGAATTACTAATAAATAATAATATAAATTAATCGTCATAGATTTTATCGTAATTAATATAAATTATCAATTAAAAATATCTATCATCATTAATTAATACTAATTTAAACTTGGTAATTACTAATTAATGTTAGAACAAGCTAATTATCACTAAATAATCACTAATGATCATGGTTCGTGAAGGTGGATGAGCTAATCCGGCCAATTTGACCGGATACACCCATCCAGCATCTTCGTGAAATATTTCCTTTTTGGGTCACCATATCCAGTTTTGTCCATGAACCAAACACATCAAAAACCTGGACGGCCATCTCCCATCCAGGCATATCCCACCAACCAAACACACCCTTAAACTTAAACGATCAAGATAACACTATCAACTAAACATTCAGTTAAATTAACTATGATGAAGAGGAATGTATTAAACTCCAACTTAAGATTTGGGAGGCATTCAAGTTTTAAGTCTAAACTGCTACGAGCTGAATCTAAGCCTACAAGAATTTGGTATGTGATACCCTCCCTCGTTAAATTTTTAACGCCGTTGATTTTTTTATACATATTTAACTATTCGTATTATTCAAAAAATTTATATAATTATTGATTATTTTATTATTATTTTATTTATTGTTAAATATATGTTTATGCATATATATAGCTTTCTATATTTTAAAAAAAATTAAATAAGAAGAATGATCAAACGTGTATAAAAAACAACGACAACAATAATTTAGGGACAGAGGTATATTTTTCTCGTTCACTTGCCTTCAGAACGAATTATCATGTGATCTTCTGTATATGTAATGGATTGGGACGAGATTTTCAGCTGCAAGCGTTTGAGACGAAGAAAGAAATTATTTAGATAGCGACTCGAGTGAGTGAGTGGCAGACTAGTCGAAGCGACGACCTAACAAATGTCTCTATCGCCGCTCATCAGCCCGAGCAATTAAGAGGAACAGTCACTCCACTACTAATTAATAATCCCGGCCGGGTTGACCGCCTGATTAGTGTCGCCACCGATACGGACACATCCATTTTTCGTAACCGGTCAAAACGCAGCGTTTAATAACGTCGTCAACAAAAGCTGCCTCAATTTTGGTCAGTAATAATAATTAACTAATTTAGTCGAGTAGAACCAATGCAACCCATGCTTGAAAGGTAAAGGTGACCCAATCGATGACCAGGCTGGCTAATTGAGGTTGTGAGTTCTCGATTGTACAGTTGCTTGCAGTTTAGTTCTTGATCTTGAAATGCAATGCAGATCCTGGTTGGTCTTGGTCGAGTTGAACGTGTACAATCTAGAAATGAAGTTTAGTTCTAAAAACGCAGAGGATACTAAGTAGGCATTTTGAGATAAGAATATACTCCTCCCTTCATTTAGTTCTAAAAGTAAACAATGCCAAGTAAGAAAAAAAAAGTATATATTGGAAAATATTGAATTGGGCAGTGGCTGACTTTAGGGGTGTAAGTGGGCTTATTCACGAATCCGTTTACAGGACGATTAAGCGGGTAACCTAATGAACTACTCGTTTAATTGGTCTATAAGCAGGTTGGCAGACGGACCCATTTACACCTTTGGCTGGTTTAATTTGCTAGGAGTTGACCATGTCGATGGAGACCAAACCTTGTTGCCATGGTAAGCATGCAAATCAATGAGGGATCGGGACTTGTCTGCTGCACTATCTACAAGACGACACATGTTCATCTCTAATTGCAAAAAAGAATCGACGAGCTAGGCAGGGCCATGCACTCACTAGCTTGGTCATCCATGGCTGCAGCTTCACTTGGACCAAGCTAGCATATATAAGCTCTCGAGAGAGGCCGCTCAAAATCAAATCGATCAACACAAACCAAGTAAGTCGGGATCAATGGCGGCGGCGGCGTCGTGCTCACCGTCAGTGTCCGTGCTGCTTGTGATGGCGGTGGTCGTGGTGGTGGCGGCGGCGCCGTGCTCCGCCGTGGACCCGGTGAACACGTACTGCGGCAAGAACATGAGCAGCGCGCAGGCGCAGGTCAGCGTCGGGCAGGTGCTGTCGGAGCTGGTCCCGCGCGCCTCCGCGGGCTACTACGCGACGGCCGCCGCCGGGCGCGGCGACTCCGCCATCTGGGGCCTTGCGCAGTGCCGCGGCGACATCCCGGCCCCCGACTGCGCGCTCTGCGCTGCCGCCGCCGCCAGGCAGCTCGCCGGCGCGTGCCGCGGCAGCGCCGACGCGCGCGTGTGGTACGACTACTGCTTCATGCGGTACGACGACGTGGACTTCCGCGGCCTCCCCGACACCGGCTACGCGCTCGTCCTCCTCAACACGCAGAACGCCACCGACCCGGAGGCGTTCGACAGGGCGCAGCGGAAGGTGATGGCTCGCGTGGCGGCGGACGCCGGGAGCGACGGCGGCGGCGGGCTGGCGAGGGAGACGGCGAGGGTGGAGAAGGGGGTGAGCATCTACGGGCTGGGGTGGTGCACGCGGGACATCACGGCGGCGGACTGCGGGCTGTGCGTGGCGCAGGCGGTGGCGGAGATGCCCAACTACTGCCGCTTCCGCCGCGGATGCCGCGTGCTCTACAGCAGCTGCATGGCGCGCTACGAGACCTACCCCTTCTTCTTCCCGCTCGACGGCCAGACCACCGCCGCCGCCGGCGACTATGACATGGTCGTCTTAAACCCATAAATATACATACATACATACATACATACATACATACATACATACATACATACATACATATATATATATATATATATATATATATATATATATATATATATATATATATATATATATACTGTCTTATTATTACAGAATACATTTATAAGATGGATATTATTACGAGTACGTTTAATCCCAGAGAATAAGAAGCCAGAAGGGAATACATTCATGGCAGGAATCAAATTATTTGTGTGGTTCGTTATTTTTTTTTTTTGAAGACACGGCAAAACGCCGGTGCAATGTTGGTGACGTTATTCTGTCAGTAGGCTAGCGTTGTATGTAAATTTTTTTTCCCTTTTGTTATTCATCAAGTTGTGAGCTGTAATTCTCAGTTACTTGGGCCAATAGCTTTTACTACAAATTAGTCAATCAGAAGACTAAACTAAATTTACGCCTTGACGAGGCCCAATTCTATGGTAAGCAAGCCCACGACGAAATCGCAAAAAGCCCATCCGGGAGGGAGGTCTTGGACTCTCCGACCGGCGGCGGCGGATCTGCACCAGGAGGCGAGCAGTGGCCTGCGGCGGCGGACCTGCTCCGAGCGAGATTTTTTATCTTTTAGCGTTAAATTCGCATGTCTTTTATCTTTTATCATCTAATTCGTGCGCCACTGTGGCATGCCACGTTAGCGAATTTGTACTCCTATGGTATAATATGAAAGACGCGTGACTTAGATGGTAAAAGATAAAAGGCATGCGAATTGAGTGGTAAAAGATGAAAAATCTCGCTCCAAGCAGGGTTGGAACGTATTTGGATATTTTTCGTTCGACCGGAATAGTTTTGATTCGGTCGAATAGTTCTAGATATTTTATTTTTGGACCCGGAATCAAATTTGATTTTTTCTCGGATACGAAATCAAAAAACAGTTCGAGTGATATCTATTGGTATCAGATAACAGTAGGAAAGTATCGAAATTTTTATGCGGATTTCCGGATTGTGCTCCAATGGTCCAACCCAACCCAAATTGCAGGCCTAGCCCAACTGCAAAGTGCTAAGCGGTCACGCACGCCGCACGGCAGCAGTCACACTGCCTGGCTGGCCGCAGGCCGCACACGCGCGCAGGCCCCGCCGCCGCCGCCGCCGACGACGACGGCGACTCGCCAGGCCGCCGCCCCTCGCCGGTTCGCCCCACCCGCACGCGCCAGGCCACGGCGCACCGTCGCCCTCGCAGGATCGAGCCTCGCCGCCGCCCCTTGCTGGACCACGCCGGCTCTCCTCGCTGGACTGCGCCGCGGAGGGTTGTGCCGAGACGCCAGATCGCCGCCGCGGAGGTCTGCGCCCCATCGCCAAGTCGACCCTCGGCCGGTCACACAGGTGCGCCTCCTTGCCGACTCGCCAGATCGCCGCCGCTCCGCAGTCGTTGGCTCCTCCTAGCCTTCTCGCTGATTAGCATCTACTTTCTATAAATGTCAAATATCTGCATTTGCATTGTTGTTCTAATTACCTGAACACCTGATAACTTCTGTCAAATGTAAAGAACACTGAATTTCGACTGCTCACTGTAAATGTCACACATAACAGGTAAATGAATGCCATGTTAACATCAACTACGGATCACACAATGTTTTTCCATTTCCTTCTAAAGGTCTGATTTCATATGTATTTAGATGTGCAAGAAAGAACATGAAATATTTTAAGTGATATAGAGAATTATAATTTACAGTTGCTTCAGACCAATGTTGATGAGTTATATTAGAAAATATAACAAGTTATATTTCTTCTATGATTTGAGAAACATAGTTTAAGGGGGTTTTATGTTCCGATTAATATCTGTCACCGTATTTGTTTTGATTCGTATTCACTTTGTATTTATATTCGATAATATTCGATTCCGTTTCGGTATCTGGGTTTCCGATTCCGATTTCGACTCCGAAAAAAAAAAGTGAAAGCGAATATGATAGAGCTAGTTTCTGATCGTATTTAATCCGTTTTCAACCCTAGCTCCAAGAGGCGAGAAGGGGCTTGCGGATTGCAGCGGCGCTCCCTCGCCTACGGGGACTGCCTCTCTCACGCATCGGCGACAGCGCTTGGCCGTGGGTGGGAGCAGCAGGGGGCGGAGGTCGAGCGGCACCCCCTGTAGGCTCTAGCTTGATTCTCCAACCTCCAAGACCCCAAATTCAAGTGAAGTTCTTCCTTTCTTAGTGTTTTCATTCTTCCCTTTTCTTACAATTTACCAATCGCCTATGTATGCTATTCTACTTAACAAAATATTTTTGCCTTTTGATTACAACTTTACTATGGCTGGTTCTGCACACTGTTACTAATGGCTAGGTGGTTAACTAAGAACTAGTCGTCGTATCAGCATGACTGACTGAAATTTGAAGTTCCCAACTGTTAGTGAATCTTCAGTTCATTCATGTTGAAATCTTGGCTAGGTAGTAGCTAGCAAGTTGTCTCTGTACCTTTCCAGTGACACAGGTTACTGTACATGTTGTATCTATCTTGGTTGGCTTCAGCATTCATACCAACCTCGTTGTGCATTTTTTACATGCCTTGTGCTAGAATATAGAAACATAGGAGCAAATGAAATGAAGGCCTGACAAGCCTTTACTTTCATCATGCTGCAGGTTACTCTACTGCCAGACCACACAAAGAAGAGAGCACTGTGGTACCAATGGGCATGAAGTTCAGAGTTGTTTGCAGGAAATTGTATGATTACGTCAGGTATGATCTTAAGGAGATTGCTTTTCCTTCATCCTTGCCAGATCCTCCACACATCAAGAAGCGTCGAAAGCTCACCTGGAAAGAAAAGTGGTGTGTTCTGAAGGAGGCAACCAGGCTGTATGGGGCTTCTTGGGTCAGAGACATTGGCCCTGAGCTCAGACCAAACGACTACAAGAAGGCCAAAGAGGAACCTGACATCAAGACTGAGGAGGGAAGAAGCGAACCTACTGCTGTTGAGGACTTCCTCGGCGCATTAAAGGGTGGTGCAGAGAAGGCTAAGCCTGCGTTACAGCGGCTGTACATGGCTCGCGCCTCAAACTACACAGATGCACTGAAGAACTATGTCGAGTCCTACAAAGAAGGTCTGAAAGAGCATTTGGAGGAAGAAGCCATGGTTAAAGGTCATCGGCAAGACAATGAGGCAACAAAGCCACCGCAGTCACCGTCATCCTGATTTTGTCTGAATGTCTCAGGTGTGATCTGTGATGGCACATTGAAGTTTCAGCACGGCGTGTGTATGTGTTCAACCTGAGTTGAGACATAGTAGCAAGAGGGCTGTCTAGGCTGTAGACTGAAAGAAAAGGCCGAATAGTGATTTTCATCTCGATTGCAGCATGCTAACTGAAAACAAAGCTGCACTAGTGTCTACTTGATGAAAACTTACTGAATAACATTATTTCTTTTCTTTTCCCTTTGGTTGAACAAGTTAGCCTTCTACCTTACTTCTTAGAGCAGGTACAATAGCAGGTTATAAGCTAACTATAAGCATATTTTAAAGAGATAAGAGGTGAGAGAGAAGAGATGTGAGCTATTAGAGCAAGTTCAATAGTATAGCTAACTACTAGCTCCAATTCATCTATAGTCAATCTAATAGCCAATTCATACAATAGTTACCTATAAAACATTAGTATATGGTCCTACATGTTATACACACACTCTGTCTTGAAGTCCGTGTGCAGCTGGCTACAAATTAATAGCCTACCTCTCTTCTCTTATCTCTTTAAAATATGCTTATAGCTGACTTATAGTCTACTATTGTATCTGCTCTTAATTTGTAGTCAGCTAGGGGTGAAAACGGGACGGATATTTCCCGCCCGCCCGCCCATATTAATTCGGGATAAATTCGGGTCAGTTATTCGGGTACCCGGGATTTTACGCGGATCCGGATCCAAATCCAGGTATTTTTTGGCGGATATGAGATCGGGTTCAGGAGGGCAATACCCGATGGATACGGATTATCTGGAATATATTACGGGTATTATTTGGATTATACCCGAATTAATATCCGGTTAAATGGCGACATTTGCTAATTATGGCCCATCAAATTCAAGGCCCATAGAAATACCAACCCTAACTCACGCATGCAGCAGAGTCACGGCCACGGGTGGTCACGAGACAGCGTCACGCACGCACGTGGCATCGACATCGGCTATTCGGCTCGTCGCCTCCCAGCTCTCGCACTGTCGCACGCAGCCCGCCGCCGCCAAGCACCAGCCTCCGTCCGGCCTCCGCCTCCTATCGGCCGCCTCAAACCTCCGTCCTCTGGTCCGGTGTCCGCATCTCCCTGCCGAGGCGGCATCCGACGGCCGCGTCTCCTCGCCGAGGCGGCGTTCGGCGTCCGCCTCCCCCTGTCCAAGCGACGTTCGAGCCGACGTCCGCCTCCTGCCGCCGAGGCGCCATCCGGCGTGCGCCTCCCGTCGTCGAGGCGCCGCCCGACCTCCTCCCCCCGCCGGCCGCCTCGAGCCTCCGCCCTCCAGTCCGGCGTTCGCATCTCGCCATCTCCCCGTCTGATTCTCAGTTAGAACTTAGAACCCATTTGATTGCTTGATTACACATCATTTTGGGACTCATATTATTTGGTTATTGTGATATTTGTCTGAATATTATTATGATGTGGGTTTGCACTGGTTATATGAGTATTGGACTATGGATTTGCCATTTTGCAATATGCTGCTAGCCCCTAATATCATCGCATTTTGAGTATATGTATATGGTTGTTGTTTTGACTTGATATTCGCATAAATATTCGTACCCGTAAGTGTTCGTATCCGTTTTGATACGTATTTTGTATCGTATTTGTACCCAGTATTATCCGTGATGGTATCCGTATTCGATAATATCCGTATTAGATCCGAACCCGATTGCAAAATATGAATTAGGATATGGGAAAGGTGAAATCCGATCGAACCCGACCCGTTTTCACCCCTATAGTCAGCTGCACACGGGCTTCAAGACAAAATATTTGTATAATATGTGGGACCATGTATTAATGTTTTGTAGGTAATTATTGAATTGACTATTAGATTGGTTATAGATGAATTAGAGCCAGTAGTTAGCTATACTATTGAACTTGCTCTAAATATATACCAGCATGAGAGGGAGAAGTTCTGTACATGGGCCCTGTGACATGCTATGCATCATTAGGTTTGTTATTCTCCTGTGACTTAATTATATTAATCTGCCACTGTATCAGTAGTAGCAACTGAATCTGCATGGCTGGATGATGAATGACTTTGGTCGATGATTACTGGAGTTCAAAGGTAACCAACGAAGTACAAACAAGTAGCCAATGAGAGCACATTACCATACAGTTTTAAGTACTCAAAAAGAAAAGTGTTTTAGCAATAAGCATATTAGTATCTAATTTCTTTATATTGAACACCAGAAAACCTTGATGAACAGCTTATAGATTTGGCAAATGCTGGTTTCCAGTTTCAGCTTCCTCTATCGCCGCGATGGTGACGGCCGGCCAGACTAAAAAAGCTCTGGTCAATTACCTGCTGTAATTATTAGTTAATTTGCTACTCCATAAACAATTTTATTTGGAATAATCAGTTCGTGGTAATGGTCTTCTATTATTGCTGGAGTAGTTATTAATTAATTTCCTACCACATAAACAATCCCATTTTATTTAGAATATTCAGTTCGTGGTAATAGTTTTCAGGAGTACTAGGCCGACTTGGGCCATATATTAGTTCCATTTAATTTGGGGTTAATTGTTTTGTCAAGCCCAAAAGTGTAAGATGGCATCAAAAGGTAGGCTGTTGGAAATGGAAACAACTTCAATAACATGTGCTAGGGTAATTCGGCAGGCCGTCTCACTTGGCATCATGTTGATAGCTTCAGGCTTTATAACCCTTACTTTTATTAATCCAAATTTTGCAAGTGAAAAATGTTATGATATGAAGTTCGATTTTCTAGTTAGCTGGGTTTTAAATTAAATACAAATCAAGAGCATTAGATCCAACCAAAACAATCTATTATTGTGTAGCATATATTATACTTCACTCGTCTCAAAAATATATCAACTTTAATATTTAAAATCTATCTTAGAATATAATAACTTCTCCGCATCGTTTCAATCAGTCAATCAAAATCTAAATTTCATTTTGTGTCATCTGTTTTTAGTTGATTCTTGTCTTTATTTTGGATGCTACAAAATTTGTAATAATTAGCTATATATAGCTTCTGTTGAGGTAGAGACCGAGGGCTTTGAAAAAAATCAAGTCTATCCGTCCTCCGTTTAATTTCACCACTCTCTTTAGAGCAATTTTACCGTATTTGAAAAGGTATCAAGAGGTATCACTGTTTTCTATGTAAAATTTAGTAACTCTTGGTAACTTAGATACTAGAAGGTACCAAATTTTACATAGAAAATAGTGGTACCTCATGATATCTCCTCAAGGATGAAAAAAATGCCACACACAAAAGTTCTTATATGCATTTGGGATGGAGGGAGTAATAAATCAACGGGTTAATGTTGGTATATTTGCAAAGAAAAAGATAATTGTGAATAAAATTTTTATATGTGTTCTTGGTGATTGGTTGAAAAATAAACTACAATAAGAAAATCTAAAATCAATTTTAAATTTAAGGTTTAAAATTTAAATTTTGACTTACGAACATAAGTAGAAATTTATAAACAGAAGCCAAATCTAAGATTGTATATCACGGTCGGTCTAACGATTACAGCACGTCAGCACCTCCTTTAGCAATAACATTGAAGGTACGTCATCTGAAGCACGGCTAATTAACAAGCTTTTTCCCTTGACCCAGTTGCATCAAAAACTAAACAAAAATCCTAGCACTTCTAGAAACATGCATGCCATATATATATAAGAAAGCTTACACATCCTTGTCCTTTCTAAATATAAGAAAGCGTCTGAAGCTTAATTAAATACATAAAACGTTTAATATCTGATGAACTGCTCGTAAGTCTAATAAATACGTTTTTATGGGGGTGTAAGAAACTAAATTATATATGACCTTTATAAACAGGAAGAAAGCGGCATGTTTGTCGTCTACAATATATAGTGTCATTTCAAAAAAACAAAAAAAAAGGTTTTCTCTCGAGGTTTGTTGGACCATGGTGTGTTTCGAAGGAATTAGATGAGACGATATTCCCATGTGCGCTTAGCTAGGAACATCAACAATTGTCGAATTAATTATGAGTACTAATCTTTTTTCTATTTGTTACTGCTGCGTCATAATTAGCATTAAAGATATCATAATTAATTCCTGAAATTTTGTATTAGCATACAGTACGTATAAACCAAAGTGGAAACTTTTTATCTGCCTCCATAATTAATTATTGATTTTCATCCCTCGCAAAATTAGTTCGCAAATGTAAAAGAGTTAACCTTAAGATACTATGCATGTTTAGGATGAACTGGGTATATTCGATCCAGACCTATCTAAACTTTCTTCTTTCTTCTTGTGCTTAATTATAAGATAAAAATTAAATTTTCAATCATAATTTAGATATAATTTTGGGATTTTTATATAGTGGTTTATTTTTAATCTTGACCTTTAGATCAATAAAATTATACGTATAAAATTTTTATTCATAAACTATTTTTTCATTTACGAATATACCGGTTACCATCACCCGTTTTCTTGCAGATCGATCGATTGCCCTGGTAGGACGTACGGCTGTGACTGACTGACATAAAAAAAACCTACAAATTTTCCACAAATTATATTCCCCACCCACCCCAGCCCCTGTCACCATTCTTCCCGTACCTTTTTTCAATGATATTTTTCTGTTCCTTACTAAAAGAAATTCTTTTGTCTTGACTATGTTTACATTTATATGTGTGCTAAATCTAGCCTCTTATATAAAAAATATATATTAATACATAAATAAATTTAGACAAATCTAAAATATCTTATAACATGTAATGGAGTAAATATGATAGTTGCGGTAGAATTTTTACTATAAGAGATATCGTCTCCGAATAACCATTTCCACGCTTTTTATTGCACAACAGCAGTAGTAAAATTCTCACTACAAAAGAAACCATTCTCAAACATATCTTCAGGCAACCTTTCATCACGTATAGTAGAATCTTTACCGTGCGTGCATGAGTGCACCCATGCGTACGGCAGCTTAACTGTGTGTTAGAGCAAATCTGTGTATTTTGAGATTTTATACGCGCGCGTGTCATTTTTTAACCGACTGGAGTGACGATGTAACGGTATCTATAATTTCAACCTATCTTTTCGCTTCTGCTTATACTTATAAGACAAAATTTAAATTTAAAGTTGATTTTGGTATTTTATCACCGAAGTTTATTTCCTAGCGATTGCTAGGAATATATATATATATATATATATATAAATAAATTTTATTGACAATTTTTTGTTTGTAATATACCGTTTGATTTTTTTAATAAAAAACTAAACAATCACCGCAAAGTTTTATTATCTCTTTTTTTTTAAGTAGGTTAGACTTGGATCGAGAAAAAATATTCTTGTCCAGAGTTTAACCCATCCCAAAACCAAATAACTCAAGGGCAAGATCCTTAGATCCATGATTGCAAGCATGCATATATATATATATATATATATATCCTATCGATGAGGGAATGAACATTATCCTATGTACGATTGGTCGTTGTTGGTTTCTTATTATATATGTCGTCGGCAGGTGGCACGCAATTTCATCGATCGATCGATCGAGTAAATTAATTACACCTCCCAGCTGATTACTACTAGTATTTACCGTGGTCACACTACCGACAGTCATCGGTGGGGCCAGCTTGTCAGAGACTCAACGACGACACACTATTAATTAGTACGTACAAGGTAGTACGACGACGCACGATCGATACTCAAATGGCCCGGCCGGGACCAACTCGATCTACACTTTATATGTACACTTTAATTAATTTCAATTCTGATTCTGACATTCAGAGGACCGTACGTACAAGCTACTATTAATTCCATATATAGTTCATTGTTTGTTAATATATCTTTATCATCGTTTGTGTGATATATAATTTCTTTTCTTTTCTTTCTCACGGTTGCATGCAGCGAGCGAGCAACAAGGCAGGATTAATTTGCAAAGTCACAACATGCAAGATCTAATTGATCGCTAATAATAACAAACATTAGCTGTCTTTCTTTCTTTCTTTCTGCCTTTTTCACAAACACTGGGGGACCAGAAGCAAGCTAGCAAGCTGATGAGCATGTAGTGCACAATGCATGCATGGCTTTCTTTGTTCTTCAAGCAATCATCGTAATCATCTCTTTTCAATCATCGATCGATATGTGGTGCACAATTCTCACCACATAGTGACAGCAGAGAGATTATATATTCTAAAGAATGCACAGTGCAACGCGATATAATCAAGCTTGATATCTTTATTAATTAGTAGTATCTCGTTAGAGATTTACTCCTGTCCAACAAAAAGTATCTCGAGGTACCGGTATCTCGAGGTACCAAATTATTTCTCATCATTGAATCTAGTTGAGTAGGATGTGCGCTGTTAGATCCAACGATCAAAAACGATTTGGTACCGCGAGGTTACCGGTATCTCGAGATATTTTTTATTACTTTTTGTTGGACTGTAAAATTGCTCATTTGTTAAGACAAGGCCAAAAGGATTTAATTAATTCTAAGTGTCAAAAGGATATATTACCGCGTGGTAGCTCTCCGTACTATAATGCTACAAATTGATCCTTATAATTACAGACAAAATATTTTGCAAAATAATAAATATAAGTATTTCTAGCCGTTAGAAATTGTCTCAAAAATAATCAGAACTTCAAATTAAATAGGTTATACTTTACAAGTAATAGATGCAATCGGCTAGGGAGCAACCAATTTAATTATGGCATGTATTAGCCCAAAGGCCATCTAGCAATTAAGCCTCTGCGCGCAGGGATGATGTGAAGACTTCTTACTCTTTCTTTCTCTCTCTGCTTAATTTGCACTAAAAATTCTATTTTAGGACAATGTATAGGAGTAAGATTTAATCAAGCTTTGCGAAATTGCATTGGAGAGAGATAGTTGGCCTAATTTTCTAGGTGTCTAAGGCACCATGGCTCAAAAGGGAAAAATAAGGAAACCACACATTTAGTACGTTTGCAATTAATTGGACCGCTGAATCTCAAAGCAAATGATCCAAATTATTAACCGCACGTGAGTTAACGAATGATTGGCATATCCTACCTGTAACATACAAAAAAGGACAGCAAATTTCTAAAAACCTGGCCCATTTTAATAGTGACTACATGCAGTTTATTGCTGGTGAGCTAGGACTACTCAAGTTGTATCGTCCTTATAATATATAGGCCACGTTCATAATGCACAATTTTCTTTATATTTTGAGGGAAAAAATATTTTCTTGTTGGAACAGTTCTTGGTCCTCTGCAGGTACATAGGAATAATTAATGCAATTGTCAGGAAACAAACCAAATGACATATTTGTAAATATTTTTTTAATAATAACCTTTATATACGTGTTTTTAGTAATCTAAAAGCGAATACTGAAAATAAGTTATAATAAAAAACAAAATCAACTCTAAAATTAAAGTTTAAAATTTAAATTTTGGTTTATAAGCATAAGCAGAAAAGAAAAGATGAGGTTGTAGATTAATTTAACACATCATGTGTAAAGCTTAAATTTACCAGCTGGTGAGTATAGTATATAGTACCTAACAAGCAATTAGCGATCAAGCCGACGGATCAACTTGTTATCACTGTTTTCATTAAGAAGAACATTAATCAAGCTGAGATGGAATGGCACAATAGCTAGTACATATCGCTTCTTACAAGCTAGCTAGCTTGAAGATGAAGCCTACACCATTAAATAACTATGCAATGCACCTGGTGATCCTGTAGCATTGGACATGAATATAGTACTCAAGCTACAGTAAGCTAGTTAGATTAAGGCTCCAGACTGTTTCTACTGCGTGTGAATCTCTCTCTCTCTCTCTCCCTTCCCATAGTTGCTTGGAATTGCATGCAAAATGTCAGGAAAATGTTGGATGTGTGGGTCTAGACATGCTTGCTGTTGCTAGTCCAACATGAGATTGAGGCTATGCAGTTGGTAGTTGCGTGTGCCCTGCCTCTTGGACACCCTTTAGAACTTGAAGATAGTTGGTAAAAATCCTTTTCTTTTCTTTTCTTGAGAGGGAAAAGTGAGGGGAAAACAGATTTAGATTCAGAATGACGAGGGAGTTGTATTTTGGAATTAATTGCATATACTTGCGAGATAATGTCTACTACTCCCTCTCCACCCAAGAATACAAGAACGTACAACACATTTGTGTTTGGTTGAGCTAAGAATTTTGGAATGCGTGTATGTATCTTGTACTGAAAATAAAGACCAGATTATCCATTAGCTAAAAAAAGAATGTTAGAACATCTAGAATTTTTTGGAAGATTAAGGGTTGAGGTGAGGGATTGTTGTAATTGGTTTAGATGGGAAAGTATGTGAAAATAAATAAATAAATAAATGAACAATGGTTGTGATTGATTGAGATTGGTTTAACATGCCTTTATAGTATTTGGATAAATTTCAAACACTACCGCTTCTTATATTTTTGGACAAAGAGGGTAGCAAACGGGGGATCACTTGTTGGTATGTAGTAGGGTGTTTTGAGATTTATGTTGTCAAATGATAGTTTTAAAATGATATGAAATATAAGGGAAAATAGTTTTAAAATGATATGAAATGTAAGGGAAAACATATTAAGATGTAGCCCTCTGATTCTCTCCCGCTCCATATATAGTATCAAAAATACATTAATTGCTACAAAATAAAAATTTCTAAAAGACTTTTAAGGAACAATATGATGAAAATAAACAAAAATGAGACGTGCACCCGATCTATGGTTTTGCCTTTTTATGAGCTTAAAACATTTTCTCTGTCAATTAATATCTCCTATAGATGCATTGCATTTGTAAAATGCTCGAGGAAATATAATATACTAGTACACAAGATTGCTTTACTTGAAAAGCCATTGTGGCCATGTGTGTACTCCTTAAATAGTTTGAAAGCATTTTCAAGGCGTTTGATATCTCTACTCCTGAAAAATAAAACAAATAAGCAGAGATAATGTTGGTATGCTCTATATGTGAATCTTTCGTCTAGATATTTTATCGATGGACTATATAAAAGTTGCACATTTTGCACACATATGTTGCAGCTGTCACGGTTAAGATTCATATGACTACATCTAAATAATAGTGTTTAAAAGTTAAATTCACCTTAGATTTATTAAGGCATATTACTCTCTACAAGCTCATCATCATATCAGTCATCACCAGCGATCCATCCATCCAGGATCTCTCTCTGGGTAGCTGTCAGCCCTTGCACATTGGTGTCCCTCTTCTTCAGAAGAACAGAGAGAGAGAGAGAGAGAGAGCAGTCAGCAGCAAGCACGGCAAAGAAGAAAGCCACAAGATCACAAAAATAAGGATGGCTACATAGAAGGATGGTGGTACATGACATGTTCACCTTTCCTTTCTCTCTCTATCTCCTTTTTTCCCTGCTTGCTAGCTCCCTCCCTCTCTCTCTCCTCATGATCTATCCCTTACACCTCACACTCGCTGATCCTGTCTCTCTCTCTCTCTCTCTCTATCTTTCTTTCTTTCCTTCTCTCTCACCTCTTATTAGTCTCAGCTAGCTTTCTTCTCTTCTGATTCCCTCCACTATCTCTCCAAGCCGGCCCCTATCAATGCAACGACCACAAAAAACTTTGGCCATACACACCACACCACAAACAAAATACAAGGTAGCTAGAAGAAGGGAAAGCAGCAGCTGGGACGAAAAAAAACAAGTGCTGCCAAACCCTAGCTAGCACTTTAATTCTCCAAAGAGCTCAGCTCAGCTCAGCAAGCAGAGGTAGCTAGCTAGAGAGAGCTCTCTCTCTATTAGACAGCAGCAGCAGAAGCAGAAGCAGAAGCATCGCTAGCTACCCACCACCATGATCTTCCCCCCTGCCTTCCTGGATTCCTCGAGCTGGAATGATAACAACAACCAGCAGCAGCAACAGGTAATAATCAATTTTCAGTCATCGTCTTCCTCCCCTTTCTTTCTTTTCTTTTCTTTTCTTTTCCATCCAGAGATTTTATTCACTCTCTTTTGCGCAAGCACGAATAAAAGCTGTGTGTATGGATGGAAAGTTGTGGAGATCATATTAAATTTGAAAACAAAAAAAAAGATGTGAGAATACTTGCTAGGGCTAGCTCAATATTCCGATCCGGATCAGCAGTGTCTTGGTATATACGTACTGCACAAATAATCGTCTTCCTCGTTTGCTTCGTCTTCTTCTTCTTCCATCTTTGTAGCTAGCTAGCTGCCTCTGATTCAGCTGGGGAGTATTGATGCTTGATGCTTCTCTTCACTTTCCAGCTAATTAATTAAGCTTGTGTTTCATTTAATTAATTTGGTTTGATTTATTTCAGCAGCATGCTCATGGTCATGGCCACCAGGTTGAAGCCGGTTGCGGCGGCGGCGGCGACGGCAATAGTCATGAGCTTCTTCAGCAGTCAATCATGCCGGGTACGATTCCCGAGGGCGGCGGCGGTGGTGGCGGCGGGGTGGGGCCGGCGAAGCCGATGTCGATGTCGGAGAGGGCGCGGCTGGCGAGGATCCCGCTGCCGGAGCCGGGGCTCAAGTGCCCGCGCTGCGACTCCACCAACACCAAGTTCTGCTACTTCAACAACTACTCGCTCTCCCAGCCGCGCCACTTCTGCCGCGCCTGCCGCCGCTACTGGACGCGCGGCGGCGCGCTCCGCAACGTCCCCGTCGGCGGCGGGTACCGCCGCCACGCCAAGCGCGCCAAGCCCAAGGCCGCGTCGGCGGCCGCCGCGGCGGGGTCATCAGCCGCCACCGCCGGCTCGACGCCAGCGGGCTCGACGACGTCGTCCACCTGCACCACGGCCAACGCGCCCGCTCTTCCGGCGATGCTCGGCGGAAACCTCTCCATCCTGCCGCCGCTGCTCCGCCTCGCCGACTTCGACGCCATGAGCCTCGGCTCCACCTTCTCCGGTATGGGCGGCAAGCCGCCCGTCGACGCGGCAGGCTGCTACTCTGTCGGCAGCGGCGGCGCCACCACCGCCGCCGGCCTCGAGCAATGGAGACTGCAGCAGATGCAGAGCTTCCCGTTCTTCCACGCGATGGACCAGGCGACGCTGGCGCCAGCACCGGCAATGGCAATGCCGGGAATGTTCCATCTAGGCCTAGACGGCGATGGCCATGGCGGCGGCGGCGACGACGGAGGAGAGCTCCACCATGCGATGCCATCGAAGAGAGAAGCCGGAGGAGGCTACCCGAGGGGCATGTATGGCGATCATCACTTCGCCGGAGGCTACACCACCTCCTACTCCAGTGCTGCCACAGGTAACCATCTCTTGTGATGAGAGCCTAGCTAATCACACAACAATCTAGCTAGCTAATGGTGATCGAGCTGCAAATATACTATTGTAGCTCTACGATTAGCTAGCTAGATATATATCATAGGGCGTGTGATCGATATGATTATATATCAATGGTGGTGTGAGATATAGAACGAAATTAAGTTTAAGGAGGATGGTGATCAAGAGAGGCATTTGCATTTTGCGCTTGCAATTCAGCTAGCTAATGTGCCAATGGAGACTGGAGGAGTGTTTTAATTTGGATCATGCAAAAGTAGTACTAGTATTCTCTAGCTAGTTTAGCTTTGGATGCATGATCTATCTGATCACTTCATGTGTTTCTTCTTCTTCTTCTTTTCTTTTAAATGTTAGGTTTTTTTACTCGTGCATTGGGGCCAAGTTATGTGTACCACCACTACTACTGTTGTTCATGCAAACTCCTATTATATGTCAATTAATTCTCCTATATATCATGTGATGTTGCTGTCTTAATTATCTCTCAATTGGTAATGTTGCTATTGCTGCAACACAAGTAGCATAAATATATGTATTTGAGTTGATCGATCTGTGGATGAGAAATATGTTAGGAGAGTTAGCTAGCTATAGCTAATGCATGAATTATTCTCTAAGTAATGCAAGAGAGATACTCCTAAATATAGAAAACATGCAATATACAACATATATGTATCGCATGTGTAAGCCCAGCCCTATTAAGAAAATCTCAGTCTATATATAATTTTGAGCATATTCCCTATATATGAAATTAAATATGCAGACAATGAATATACATATATATGACAAATACTACGGTGTATATATACGTAGTACTGCTTGGCAAATATGATTACAATGTTAATTGATTGCCATTACAAATTAAAGGGTGTGTAGTCAAAGAGGGGTGAGAGGCCCATTCAAAAGTAAGGCTCTTTTGATTTTTACCTTTACCTTTTCCTCCTTTTACAGTGATAGAACGTACTAAAGTGTGAAGATATCCCACTGATTGATCTTTAGTGTTTCATGAGGGCCATTTTGATTTCATCAGCTCAAATCATATACTATACTACTCCTGTCTAGCTAGCTACTAATTTATAACTTGGTCTCGATCAGTTGCCCGCATGCATTTGCTAGCTGCACACTTATATACTTGAGATCAAAATTCATATATATAGCTTAATCAGTTAGTGATTAAGCAGACCACACGTACGCATAAATATATAAACACACCGTGCACTGCATGTATCTGAAATTCTCTGCATGCATATGATGTGCATGTACTCTAGTAAATAAATAAATAAATAAATAAATAAATATATATATATATATATATATATATATATATATATATATATATATATATATATATATATATATATATATATATATATATATATATATATATATATATATATATAAACACGTAGCTAGCTAGCCAGCTAGGAATCGGTAAGCATGCAGAGGTAGCTATCCATGCATGCATGCATCCTGTCCAATGTTTTTGTGTATAAAATGGAATTAATTAAGAGCAAGCACTACATATATGTGCGTTGCTAGCTAGGGTGAGTTAAATTAATTTGTTAATTAATGGAGGACGACCTGCATTATATATGGATGAGAGAGTTTAGTACTCTAGTGTGTGTATATGTATATATATAGAGAGAGATTCATGAGCTAGTCTTCGTCGTGTTGTGTGTGCATAGAAGTTTGAGAAGAGCACGCACGCACTGAGAAAGAGGAGGAGCTAGCTGAAGAAGGAAGTGCAGGACGATGATATTGCAGGAGCAGCTGCTGCTGCTGGTTGATCAGCACTAGTTAGTTAATTAGTATGTATATACTTGCGTAGTACTCATACTAGCTAATTAATTAATTAATTAATTAAGCTTGTGTTTGTTCAGGCCGGGACTAGCTAGCTAGCTCACTCTCTCTCATCTTTCTCTTTGCTAGCTGTTCGATCTCTGATCTATCTATCTCGTACGTACGTACGTCGTCTATGATGGCTGGTAGCTAGCAAGAACAGCAAGGGAGGGAACTGAACTATAGAGAGAGAGAGAGATGATGGACCGGAACGGTGTGCCCAAAAGCACATGCTGCTGCCAACAACACTGGCACAGAAAAGTGAATGAAGCGTACGAAAGAATGTGTGCGTGTCTCCCTGTGTGCGCCCGCCACACACAGAGATCATATATTTGTGTGCAGTGAAAGCTAGAGAGAGACAACTAAGACCATATATGTAGTACTTACTTAGCTAGCTTACTGGTAATTAATTCTACTGTGCATGCATTAGTAACTAAGCTATCTAGGACATATCATTATCATCAGTCATGCTACTAGCTAGCTAGGTCGGTCGTTTAAGCTTAAGAGATGTAAGAGTAAAGTGATTAACAGAATGGTATCGTATCGATGATGACGATGTCGATCATCTAGGTTGGTGTAGCTGGTCCAAGATAGATCTGGGAGTGAGGAAAAATGGGCATGCATGCATGTTACTCGCAGGCAGGGAATCAGATTCTCGCAGGAGCAGCAGCAGCTGCTGCTTTGATAGCTTTGTTTTGGGTTTGCTTTGGCTTTGGCTTTGCTTTCTCGAAGGCCTAGGCCCCTCCCAGACCCAGTTCTTGTTCTGTTCTCCCCTTTGGGAGAATAAAGTCACCATGCACATGCAACTCCATACACCACTACTTCTCATCTCATCTACTATATAGCTAGCAGCTTAATTAGTCATGCATCGATCTTGCTTGCTAGCTAGCTAGTAATGGTTAGAGAGAGAGAGAGAGAGAGAGATATTGTAGCCATAGTTCTTTTTGGATTCTTGAGGAATAATGATTTAACCCATGCTTCCAAGATCGATGTCACACACATGTACATATTCTTTGTGGTATATATCTCGATCCATGCACATCGATCTCATGCATATGTAGCTACTGGCTAATTAATCTAGCTAGCTAGGAAGGACTGTGGTCGTCGTCAATGGCGTTAATTCGATCGATCGTACATTGTATGTACTGTATGCCTTGGAATGTGGCAGCTGGTTCGTTAAGTATCTAGGGATACTAAATGACACATCATATCTCTAGCTAGGGCGATCAAGCATATATATGATTCAGGTGAATGGATGCACTGGGAATCAATCAATCTAGAATACATGCCATGGTTCTCTCTCTCTCAGCATCTCAAGACAACTGGAGCTAATTAGTGTCCCCCATCTTTAATTCACTCAGGGTTCACTGATCTCATTGGGAAAAAAGTGCACTATTTTAATTTGTTAAGAGGTGGCCAGGATCATACGTATATACATACATATATACATAATAAGAATATTGTACTTCCTCCATTTTATACAGACATATACTGCCGGCAAAACTAAAAAGTCTTACGGTATAAAATGAAGGGAGTAGTAATGAAACACCATTTAAAATTTTCCATCAACAATACCTGTCGGTTCTAGCTAAGGATGAACGCTTAGCAAAAGATAACCGTTTTTCGTCAGGGCAACAGCCTAGATCGAGGTGCTAATCTGAAAATAAATAAATAAATATATATATATATATATATATATATATATATCAACCCCCAATAAATTTCCTTTGCAACCATTAATTAAGTAAAGCATCAATGTGATCAAGACACCTGTGTTAACTAATATTGGAGGAATGAAGACCCTTAAGCACATCTATATAATCACGTTATCAGCGTATTGCATGTTGAAATCAGCTGACATGTGCATGGATCAGTATTATGATTAACAAATATTAACAAATATATTTTTTAAACTACAAAGAACTCGTACGATAAATATATGTTATGTATTATATGACCACTTAATATTTGATTTAAATACATTTTTATGTAATATAAGAAAACATTATGAAATTTGTTTTTAAACTCATAATAAATTTAGACATTTGATTATGTTTTATTTGAGAGGTACACAATTTTTTTGTATCTTTGATATACAACATAAACAAAATTCTGTTTATTGTAAGAAGGTGGTTGCATGTGATGCGATTCATGTTTGTATAAAGTGGTTTTCATTAAATTTATTTTTATAGAGTTTAAATTTTCTGTTAATATTAGATAATATGAACAAATTATTTAACTAAAAGTATCCTTGCAATATGTGAACTTAATACTATAGTGATTTTGAAATTAATATATCAATTTGTTGTTGCAGTGTTTTCAAAATTTGCATATATTATAAAGTAGGCCTTGCAAGTTTTGCAATTACCATCCAAACTTGAAAACTTATAATTTATTACAATATGGTTCAACATATAATTAATTGTGCAAAGTTACAATAGTCACGGTTAACTGGTGGTTTGCTGTTATTTGTTAGAGTTTATTTTAAATAATCAGATTATTAAATGCTTGTGATAAACAAACAAATTTGAATGTTTGATTTATATATTATTGCATTTAAAAGAGTTTATAATATATTTGATTTGTAGCGTTAGTACGGATATAATATTAGTTCATCCATGGTGTAAATTGTTCATATTAATTCTCTCAGAAAGCCATGAACACATTATCACAACTAACTTTTATTTTAATTAACGAAATCATATCTCAATTATTTTCTTTCTTCACTTATGCAGCTACATCATGTGAATATTTCTAGAATTGTGTGATCTAGCTACGAAATATATAGCTATATAATTAAACCACGTGGTGTTATATTGTGTAGCTAAAAGTTAAAGCAAATTCAATTTATACCTAGTGTTTACTTATTGTCATGTAACTTTTGTCGCAATTGATATGCGAGGTTAAATTCATCTAATATAAGAGACACATATAACATATGGTGTGTGTGTGTGTTTTTTTTTTTGCTATTCACTTATCTAAATATATAATGCATGGGTGTTCTTCCTTTGAAAACCCCTATACATGTCTCCATTTAATTACTCAATATATATCATGCCGATGCCACATATTATATACTCCCTCCGTCCCAAAAAACCAACTTTTTGGTTTTTTATCGAGCATTTGACCATTCGTCTTATTTATGTTTTACTCAATAATTTTTAAGTATTTTTTAAAAAATAGTCACACATAAAATATTATTTATGTTTTATTATCTAATAAAAATAAAATTATTAATCATAATTTTTTTAATAAGATGAAGAGTTAAACATTGTATCTAAAAACTGAAAAATTGATTTGTTTTGGGACGGAGGAAGCATATAGACGAGGCAATTATGAAGTAGTATTAGTAGGAGTATTTGTTTCATATGGCACTGTCCAATTAAATTAATTTTCACACGGCAAGTGAAACATATAATACGAGCTTTCGGGCCCGCTAGCTGAAGGCCTTGTCATTCCTGGGCTGAAACTCATGAGAATATTGTGGCCCACAAAAAGATACTACCTCCATCTTTATTTATATGACGTTGGTTTACACTAACCAACGTCATGCGTAAAAGAATGAAGAGAGTATGTAGGATCAAAATTAAAAGACCAACTTCATTTCTTCATGCTGTCATAGAGGGTACGTAAATGTCGTCCAAATTGGGAACCAAAATAAGGTGATGGAAGACTACACTGATCAAGACAAGAACCCAGGGTTTTCTTAGCTTCTCTTTTTCTTTTAACTCAATCCATCCTGAAATGTAGGGTATTCTAGGATAAATTAATATGTACAGATATCTGTTCAAATTCATTCACAAAAGTCCTTGTATTAAAAAAATGTAGTACTTTACCCATATTGTCTGTTATGTAGGGGTGTTTTAGTGTTTGATACTATCTTTGTGTGCTCGTCTAGTAAAAATGGTCTTCACGACTGTTAATTAGGGTGGATAATGATTAACTAGTTCAGTTCGTTAAGGCTTGTTTTTGTTCATGCTCGTTACAATAAGCCAACTCGATTTAGCTCGTTAATAGCCTAGTTTGGCTCAACTTGTGAGCTCTCTCCATCTTAATTAATCATATCACTTTTATAATTTTTAAGAGAAATTTCTTGTATGCCCCTAAAAACTAACTTTATCCCTTTCGTACCCCTAAAGTTTATATTTACTTCAACCTCTTGAAAAATGGTGAGCGAAATCAGATTATAGCCGTCACGAGAAAGGGATATGTCATGTCATTAGGAGATGATTAATTATATATTAACTATTATAAATTTTAAAATGGATTTATCTGTTCTCTAAAAGAAACTTATGGTCTCCTCGTTGCTGGGTTGAAATTAAATATAAGCGAAATGACTTATCTAATAAGAATTTTGTATACGTGTTCTTAACGATCTAAAATACAAATATAAAAACAAAAAATATTAAAAACCCTTAAAATTAGCTTTGATTTAAAATTTAGATTTTAACTTATATTTGTTCGAGAAGCGACCAAGGTAAAACAAGATACTAGATTAGCTCAAAGTCTACTATTTTTGTGGGTCTAAGCTGAACGCAGCCTAAGCAAGAGAGTAATTCGTCCGTTTGAAAAGTTAAGCGCGAATTATTTTCCATGTCCCTATTTTTGTGGGTCTAAATTGAGGAAAGAGAATAAGCGGAGCATATTCTAGAGAATGATTAGACTTATTTCCATGTCCCAAAAATTATTAGCATAAAAAATACGGATACTCCAACATAAGTTCAAAACTAAATAATTTTTGTTGGGGACATATATTTTTGCCCCAAATTTGGAATATGAGAGAGCTAATTTTAGATGTGTTCAAATATTAAAAAATAAACTTGAAAATATGTTGCAAATATATTTTCTAGTATAATTCACAGAACTCTGGGATATGCTTCTAAGAACGAATTGAAGCATTAATTTGATGCGTTAGTCACTACAAACCTACAACAACAGATAAGAGGCATACGAATATATATGGAATCGTATCGTATCAATCGATATATGGTAGCTAGCTTGATAAGAAAAATTCCTACCCATCATCTCGTTTGATTCTCCATGTTTTTTCCCTCTACTTTCTTTCTTTACCTTCCTTTCGATCGAAGGAATGTGCACATAAAATCCATCAAACAAAATGACAACAAATATAACATAAATTTATATCGATCCAAACGAGGGAAGAAAAAAATCACACGACTTGGCTTAATTCGTCGAGAAGAAACCAAATTTAATTTCCCAACGAACCAACAGTCCAATTTCCCAGGCGACTGTGGGGCCCACTGTCAGCGATCAACGACCACGCGTTGACCTTTTCCGTTCCTACGTGCCACCCACTCTCCGGACCTATGCCGTCCGTCCATCCCCACCCCTCACGCAATCCCAGCCGTCGGATCCTCCCCTCAACTCTTCCAAAACCGCGTCGTCGTCTAGCTCAAGAACCAGACGAACACCTCCATCGCCATTGCCCATTGCTCTGCGACTGCTTGGCCATGTCGATCCGCAAGGCGCTGGGCGCGGTCAAGGACCAGACCTCCATCAGCATAGCCAAGGTGTCCGCCGCCGTGGCACCGGAGCTCGACGTCGCCATCGTCCGCGCGACGTCGCACGAGGACGCCCCCGCGGAAGACCGCCACGTCCGGGAGGTGATCTCCCTCACCGCGCACTCCAGGCCGTACACCGCCGCCTGCGCCGCCTCCCTCGCGCGGCGGCTCTCCAGGACGCGCGACTACGTCGTCGCCGCCAAGTGCCTCGCGCTCGTCCACCGCCTCGTCGCCGACGGCGACCCGCACTTCCGCCTCGAGCTCCTCCGCCCCGTGGGGCGGCGCGGCGCGCCGATGCTCGCGGCCCTCGCCGACTTCCGCGACGAGGCGCACTCCGCGTCGTGGGACCACTCCGCCTTCGTCCGTGCCTACGCGGACTACCTCGACCACCGCGCCCGCTTCCTCATCTCCCTCCTCCCCGCGCCGCGCACCGTGCGCTTCGCCGACGAGAGAGGATCGTCGCCGACGCCGGCGTCGTCGGTGCACGACATGGACACCGAGGCGCTCCTCGGCCGCGCGCTCCAGCTTCGCCAGCTGCTCGATCGCTTCCTCGCGTGCCGCCCCTCCGGCGGCGCCAGGAGCAGCCGCGTCGTGCTCGCCACGCTCTACGCGGTGGTCAAGGAGAGCACACAGCTCTGCTCCGACGTCGCCGTCGTGCTCGCCGTCCTCCTTGACCGCTTCTTTGACATGGACTACCCCGACTGCGTAAAGGTCTTCGAGGCCCACGTCAGCACGGCCAAGCAAACCGACGAACTCCTCGCGTTCTACGCCTGGTGCGACGACGTCCGCCTCGCCCGCCCGGCCGACTTCGCCGACGTCAAGCGCATCGACGACAAGCTCCTCGAGACACTCGAGCAGTTCGTCAGAGAGCGCGGAAGGGCAGGCCAGAGCTCGCCGCCTCCATGGCAGCAGCAGCCTGCGCGCAGCGACGATCCCTACCCCGACATGAACGGCATCAAGGCGCTCCCGGCGCCAGAGCATCACGCCGCTGAGCCATCGCGATCGGCGGCGGAGAAAGTTGCACCGGTCGCCAAGAGGTCGCCGGAACAAGTGGCGCCACCGCAGACGGGTGACCTCGTCGACCTCAGGGAACCCGTGGGAGATGACCAGGAGAACAAGCTCGCTCTGGCGCTCTTCTCGGGGCCACCGGTGGCGGACGGCGGGTGGGTTGCCTTCCCATCGGACGACGCCCCCGAGGTGACGTCGGCATGGCAGACGCCGGCGGTGGAGCCAGGCAAAGCGGACTGGGAGCTGGCGCTGGTGGAGACGGCGAGCAACCTGTCGCGTCAGAAGGCGTCCATGGGCGGCGGGCTGGACCCGCTGCTGCTCCACGGGATGTACGACCAGGGCGCCGTCCGGCAGCAGGTGGGCGCGCAGGCGGCGACGGGGAGCGCGAGCAGCGTGGCGGTGCCGCGCCACGGTCACGGCGCGGCCGCCCCCGTCCTGGCGCTGCCGGCGCCCGACGGCACCGTGCACACGGTCGGCGGCGACCCGTTCGCCGCGTCGCTGGCCGTGCCGCCGCCGGCGTACGTGCAGATGGCGGAGATGGAGAGGAAGCAGCAGCTGCTGGTGCAGGAGCAGCAGATGTGGGCGCACTACCGGCAGGGCGGCATGCAGGGGCAGGTCGCCATGGACAGGCTCGCCGCCGGCGGCGGCGCCATGCCGATGCAGATGCCGATGCAGTACGGGATGCCCATGGCGTCGTACAGTGGCTACTACTGAGCTAGCAAGATGCCATGACCTGCCGCCATTGATGACATCGAGAGAGAGAGAGAGAGAGTTGATGAGGTTGTGAATAAGGAGTAATCCTCTCTTGCGAGATTGATTCGATTCGTCAAGAGAAGCGATGAACTTGCTGATGTGTCCTACTATACCTGTAATTAGTATTTGCGATTACACAGTGTACATGAATGCAAAATTCAGTTTTGGCGAGCGATTATCTAGCTCGATCGCATTTTTTGTTTGGATTTTTCAGAAATGGTTGGTCGGTTCTTCTTTCAACTTTGGCATTGAATTCTTTTAACTGCGCAACTCAGAAATTCAGCCAGCGGTTCAGGAAACACCTTGGCAGAATGTTTCTAAATTGAGGATTCTACATATAAATTGCAAATCACTTACTATTAAGAGGCGGCATGTTTCTCAGCCTCATCTTTTCGTTTCTATTTATACTTATAAACCAAAATTTGAATTTTCAACTTATGTATAATTTTTTCATTGTTGTTTATTTTTCAACATTTGCTTTTAGATCACTAAGCATACGTATATACAGTTTTATTTACAAATTATTTTTGTTTGTAAATACATAATTTCGCTTTTTTCATCAAAAGCCAAACGATAACCACCTCCCTGTACACATATTCTCAAAACTATAAACAAAAGGTAGTTTTGATTATTGAGCACGATCACATTTGCGATTAGGATTCCGCAGCAATCGTTGGTTGGATGGTTCTTGTTGCATCTTTGGCATTACATTCTTTATAAGTCTTAACTGAACAATTCAAAGATTCAGTCAGATTGTTCAGGAAAACGCCATTGGAGAATTACATTTTTTTTTTGGTATGAAGGGATCATGAAATTCTTGATACGGGGCAATGTTTAATTACTAGAACGGATATCATTCCATTTGCATAGATGGGCGACCTCATAAGCTCAAATGGGCCAAATTTCATATCCATCCCTCATGGGCTGGGCTCAATTGGCAACCAATGATTTGCCTATGGACTGGAATTCGACAGTCCAATCCAAACATTATTGATAGGCCTAGGTCCTGAATACAACTTTGGAAAAAGAAAATCATATTTAGATTTATCAGAGTATGCAGCATACTGGGCTATAAAATAATGGGCTTGATTGAAATGTTACGAACGACCAATATTCTTGTTTCTTTTTTCTGTAAGTTGCCAATGGAATGCTAGCTCAGATTTAGATTTATCGGAGTATACAGCGTAACATTTTAGGACGTGTTTAGTTCGTAGGAATTTTAACACTTATAGGAATATGAAATGTGGAGGGATATGAATGCATGCACACATCAGTCCATAGTATTTTTTTTTTCAAAGAGGTTTTGGAGTCAATATAACATTTTAATTGTTTTCTCCTCTATAACTTGTAGGAAAGGAAACTTTTCTTTGGTTTTCCTATACTTCATTACTACAAACCGAATGACACTTATAGGAATTATTACTTAGTAATCCAAATCATGTATGTTTCCTCAAAAACGAATATACCCTTAGGGTCTACTCGTTTGAAAGAGAACTTCACGAATTTTTTTAGAGAATTAAACTATTTCCCATAAAAATAAAATATTCATATGCTCCAAAGGAGCTCTTATAGATTTCATATTTTTCACAAATGTTAAAAAAACACACAATTCCTGTTTCAGAGATGTCAGCATCCAAACCTACCATTGTTTGGTAAGCCAATGCCTTCAGTACCAAAGCTTTCAGCTTTAGCATCTCCAAACTAACACACCAATTAGTGAGTAATAACTGATAATTTACAGGCAGATCTAGTCGATCCACCATAATTACGCTCCATTGGATTCGATTCACATGTCCTTGTGAAGAGAACAACATTAACATTAGTAACAACCAAGTTGTCTGTTCGTCAATGGACGTGTCAGTCTCTCATGCAGCTGATGGCATCACCATCAATCTGACAGCGAAACATTTGCTAACTAAAAGCACTTGGAAATGAAGGCATTGATTATACATTACCAAAAGGTTTGTTTGATTGTGAGTGTCTTAATTTGCTGATGAAACATCCATCAGCATTATGCATGCCACGCGTACTGACCAAGATATTTTCCTCTGACTTTAGTTTCCTTTTTCATAAATAAGCAGAAGCAAATTCTAGTGTGCAAATTAAATGGTTAATTTCCTCAACTGCTGACACCATATATACCATTGGGGTTGATGGGCTATATTTCCTCTAGATAATCTCTGCTTCAGTTTTGAGACCATCTTTGACCAACCCTAATTTGCATAGAAAACCATGAAACCGGTACTAATTTTATAGGTCCTCTCATCGTTTTCTTGTTGACTTATTGTCAACAACCAAAATTTAAATTCTAAAAATTAATTTAGAGGTGATGTACGATTTTATTTGTTTTAACATATTTTTAACCTTGGATTTTAAACAATGAATAGTATGTACAGGAAATTTTTAAATTTTTACTCATAAATTATTTTAATCACTTCGTTCTATTTTTATAACTAAAGGTTAGACGTAATGCTCTCAAATGCACCACTTCACACGTAACACCACACTTACACCATCTCAGATACACCTCCTAGCTAGCACACACTTGTGCTTAATTTTACTAATCTATAGTCAAACAATCGATCGGTTCCAAATCGAAATTAATATGATTGAGATAAAACGTGCCATATAGTATATTTGTGATGATCGATCAGTCGAATCAGTGCAAGAGATGGGGGGCCACAGTGACAAAAACTAGTGATTGGAACTGATTCTTTATCAGCAGAGACCACACTAGATGCAAGCTTAGGTCCACTCTAACCCAAACACGGTGGCCCAATTGGTACAATAGTGTTCTACTAATTGACATTAGTACGCTCCCTCGCTCACAAGGAGCTTGATGAATGCATCTATCTGTAGTTAATATTTTGTATATGATCGAAGTTTTGTTGCATCAATCATTTACACCAAGATAATGCAATTATTGTGAGAACATTTTCGGCGTAGCTATAGGTCCATTCACAGGCGGCGATTGCACGTTGGGTAATAAGTGCACGTAAAACAAGGAAAATCATTAACATATGATTAATTAAGTATTAACTATTGTAAATTTGATATATATTAATTTAATTTTCAAGCAATTTTTATATAATTATTAGAAAATACAACGTTAAACAGTTCGGAAAACACACGTTTGGGAAAAAAAAAAGAAAAAAAATAGTCTTCGTTGGCATTTGCAGAAGCGCCCTATAGGCTATAGGATGCAGCGATGCACATAGCCAATCTCTGCAGTTAATTTGATGCCAACTTAATCATGATCTCATTTATCATGCACGGTCATGGAGACTCGATCTCGTCAGCATGTTAAGCTAAGGTTGATCCATTTGAGTAGTTAAAAAGAAGCTAACTTTAACGGCGCAACTGATCAATAGTAAGAAATTTCGGTTGGGTTGGGTACTTGGGTTAATAAGAAAATATATATGCTTATCATCTGACCATAGTACTACTGAATCATTTGGACCATGCATCCATCAGCTAAAAACTAGTGCTAATTAAGATGGTGTCAGTAACTAACCTGGCTCTCCAAGTAGGATCATGTAACATAGCATGTGCAGCATCAAGCAAGTAGCTAAGGCAGGTGAGATGATCCTAGCCTCCTCCTTATGGGCCCAGTGGTTCATCTGTCCAGGTACATGCCACAGTAGTGATGTGTACTGTACCCATTCTCTAATTAATTAATCCTAATTAACCTGCTGAACTGGTTGTGTACATGCCAGCACAGTATTATAATATTTATAGTAATAAGAAATGAGAAATGGTTGTGTACATGACATGTGCTTAGCTCGACAATACATGCTCTGCTCCTGCCTGCCCACGGGAGATCGATCTCTCTTCTCTGCCCATCATCTTTGGATGCAAACTGACAAATCAGTAGGGCCTCTTCGAAATTAACTAGTGCAATTTAATCGAGCACATGATATTCTATGGATGCTAGTAGGATGTGGTGTATGTGTGTAATCCTATTCTAGATAGAGTTTTAAAAAAAAGTTAACACATGATTTAGGGTTTCTTCATCTTAGAAGAGAAAAATAGAGGATACTGTAAGTGCAATTTGAATAGTAGAATGGTCTTACTAATTATAGAGAGAAATATAGGAAAAATATGTGGGTTTGTTTGTTTGTGCTAGAGCAATATTTTCTAAACACCTTATATGTAATTCGTTCAAATCTCTTTAAAAAAAAACTCCTTAGAGATTAACATTTATATTCATTTGCTTTTATTTGTATGGGTTAAATTTTGTCCAAACCTAACAGACCCTCGCGACGAAAATGGAGCTCATTTGTTGGTTTGAGGAGCTAAAAAATATCTTATCACGTGCTTCTCTGGTTATCACTGTCATCAGCATATGGTTTGGTTAAGCGTGATCTAATCCTGTTCCTTTTGAATTGCAAATTGCAAACCTTACGCCCAGCTGACAATAACTGCTCCTACTAATCGTAGCAAGAGAAAAAAACGAAACCTTTTCCTGCCAAAGATTACAATTTTACCATTGCCAAAACCGTGGATCTCCAGTAGTAAAAGAGCCCTAGCTATTTCGAATCTGTGATGGGACAACGCTGCGTATATCGGACATGATGCTGGAGAAAACAAAACACAACAGAACGAGAGTAAGGATCACATCAAATGATCGATCAATCAATCAAATGCCTTCTTCTCAAAACTCTTTTTTCTCGTATAGTACGAGCTGTGAGCCTTTACAGCTAATATTCATACTACTAAAAATTCTTCAAAAACTTCTGGTCATATCCATGCATTGCTCACCTCAATGCAATGTATGGGGTGATTGATGATTAAACGATCACACCCTTATCTTTTTCGCTCCACGCATATGCTTATAAGCTAAAAATTAAATCTTTAATTTTAGATGGATAATTTATTTTAAGTTTTTTTATTGTAATTTATTTTTTATCATAGGATTTTAAATCGTCATATAACACATATATTTTATGAATATTTTATTCATAAGTTATTTTTCATTTGCAAATATGCCGTTTATTTTTCCACCCTCAAAATACCACATGATCACCCTCTCGGTTTATAGCTATAAATAAGGCTATAATTACTTAATGTCCTCACCAGCATTTCGTTGCAATATTGCTTTTGCTACACTTTTCTCGACAACTAATAACTCATTTCAATAATTCAGGTCCAACAGAATAAAACAATTGCCGGAAAGAAAGAAACACCGACACTAGACTACCAAAAAAAGACCTTTTATTTTTGTTACAAATAAAAAAACAAAAGTGCTCCCTTCTTTGAGCCACATTGCTTGCAAGATGTCGCCCTGGAAATGGAGGGAATCATTCTCCTTCAAACTTTCACCAACCACCATTTGGGGAAGAAAAGGTAAAAAAAAAGATTACATACTACAAATTAAGTTAACTAAATTGCATGATCAAGTTAATTATTTTAAGGCCAAATGAAAGAGAGCTTTGCATGGCTAATATTGGTAGTATGGTACCACGCATGCATGGAGTGATGGGTCCTACGTTTACAATCTGCTCTGCCTTTCTTGTGCACACACGTCTCCTTACGAGTTCGCAATAATTTGATTTGTGACCACACTAAATAATACGTCCAATAAAACCATTTCCACCACAATGAAAAAAAAGAAAGAAAAAAAGAACCATGATTGCCTTCATCAATCATACATGCCGACTCATCCCCAAAAATCATGACTCCTCACTTTTCTTTTTCAGTTTTGAGTGTATTTTGTTGATTAACCAATCCATGAAGGACCCTATCAGATTTCAAATCTCTCAGCTAGGTTTGATTAAGAGTACTACGTGTGTGCTTTGTTTGGTTAATGAAAAACTAACCAAACTTTGATAATACCAAATTTTAGTAGTGTAAGATGAGTAAGGTTAGCGGTGTTTGGTTTGGGACGTTGGTGACAAATTTGAATGAGTCTTGACAGTGGAAAGTTTCGGAATTACTAAAATTTAGTAGGGTTGCATAGGTAATGGACTAGAGCGTGTTTGGTTTATTGCTGGTCAAATTTTTGCTAAACACGCCTTACATCTCATCAAAACTGTCGTTGTTTTAACAAAGCTATCAATCTACAGAAACTACATGTAAATGATTCGCAAAAGAACAACCTGCATTTGATTTTTATCAGAAAACTATAACTTTAGCCACTATAAATAATTGACAAAAATGAGCCCTATTAATCAGCAATAGCCAATCCACCCGAATTATTCAGTGCAGTGCAGTGCATTGGCAAAAGAAAACAAGAGAGGCTAGCTACAGATGTTTTTATAGACTTGCCTTTGAAGAAGGGAAAGAAGGGTCCACGATAACCAGAGCAAAGGTTGGCGTTTACTGATCCAGTACCAGCATTACCACCTAATCTAATCTAATCTAAATCTCACCTGCGGTTTAGACGAACAGAGCATCAGATCACTGGCCGAAAGAAGCACAGAGGAGACTTCTGAAAGGAAAAGACAGTAAATCAATTCTATTCTCCGAGAGACTTGTGAAAAGGAATCAAAGAAAATGTAGACCCCTTTAAAAAAAGAAAGAAAATGTAGACCCTTTCAGAAATGGGTTAGGTAATTAGGTTCTTTCTGCAGTACTCAGTACTGCAGAGGAGTAATAAATATGTAAGGATAACTGTAGCGATGAAATTTTAACCTTCCGTTTTAATCTATCGGTAACGGGATATTTCAAATACACGGTATCGTAGGTTTCTGCAGTAGCTATATACTATTGTAGAGGATCATGTTTCTCTGATACTTGAGTACTTTTTCTATCGATACAGTCCGTCTATTATTTCAAAAGAGATATACTTTATTAAGATTTCTGTGTAAATCAAGGGCTTATTTGAAAAGTAAGTTTAAAAAAAATAGAAGAATAAAAAAATTTATAAGAATGCAGGTGTAAAAGGTAGAATTACCAAACACTGATAAGAGAGGTAGATTCATGAAATTTCCAAGAGATTGATGCTCTTGCTAAATTTCCTCTAAAATCTAAATGCATTTTAGCCATTTGTTAGGAATCCCACCTGATTTGGAAAGCTTCAATTACTTGTTTCAAAGAACCAAATAGAAAAAAGTCACAAAAAATTTGAATCATGCAAAACTTTCTTCACAAATTAGTTGTTCCAAAGGAGGCCGAACTGTGTAAAATGACTTAAAAAGAGACCACAAATTAGCGGTAGCAGTTACGAGGAATGGAATGAATTTCAGCAGCGAAAGACTCAAAACAAATAAATAATTCGAAGATATTTCCATCGGTTTTGAAAGTTTCTTTCTTTTCCCAAAAAAAAAAAGAAGGAAGGAGGAGAGAGAGAGAGAGAGAGAGGGGTGAATAAAGAGGCGTTGAGCTCGTTTCTTTCCCCATTCCCACTGTGTTGACGGAGCGGAGCGCCCACCTCCACCCACTTCGCCGGCGGCGGGTGCTGGAGGAGGGGAGGTGCGGTGCGGCCATGGGTCACGGGGTCAGCTGCGCCCGCACCGGCGACGAGCACGACTTCTTCCGCGCCGCGCAGCTCGGCGACCTCGACTCCCTCGCCGCCCTCCTCGCCGCCGACCCCTCCCTCGCCCGCCGCGCCACCCTCTACGACCGCCTCTCCGTCCTCCACATCGCCGCCGCCAATGGCCGCATCGAGGTCACTGCCACTGCTGCTGCTGCTTCTTCTTCTTCTCCACCGCCATCGATCCCTCCTTGCTTGCCTCACCCCCCCTTCTCTTCTCTTCTCTTCTCTTCCAGGTGCTCTCCATGTTCTTGGATCGCGGGGCGCCACCGGACGCGGTGAATCGCCAAAAGCAGGTGAGAGATCCCACCAAAATTTCTTCCTTTTTTGCGGCTTGTTGGTGTTTCTTCCGACTACTATCTGCTTAAAAATCTCGTCTTTTCATTTCAAAAGAAAATCAAAATCTCGTCTTTTTTTTTTCTCTCACCTTGCTTGCTCTACTGCTGCAGACGCCGCTGATGCTCGCGGCCATGCACGGCAAGATCGACTGCGTGCTCAAGCTCCTCCAGGCCGGCGCAAATGTGAGCACAACTGCAAAATTAGTAAGCCGTAGCAGTGTAATTCTGCTTGAAAAATATAACTGACCTCAACGATCTCGCACCAGATCTTGATGTTCGACTCGGTGCACGCGAGGACCTGCCTCCACCACGCGGCCTACTACGGCCACGTCGACTGCCTGCAGGCCATCCTCTCCGCCGCGCAGACCACGCCGGTGGCCGACTCATGGTGAGACCCTGTCGTGTGGCCGGTGCCAGCTCTGGATTGTCTCTTGTCGTCGTCTGCTCACTTGCTGCTGTCGAAGCCTGGCAGGGGTTTCGCCCGGTTCGTCAACGTCAGGGACGACCACGGCGCCACGCCGCTGCATCTCGCAGCCAGGCAGGGGCGACCGGGGTGTGTGCAGGTGTTGCTGGAGAACGGCGCCATTGTGTCGGCTCTGACCGGATCATATGGGTAATGCTGCTGATCTTGGCATCCCAAATGCCTGGGAGAAAATTGCTCTTATGCCACAAATTTTGGTGGCATATCAGACATTTGGTCTTCTAGTTCAGCTCCGTTGGTTCCTCACCCGTTCAATCGCTGATTCATGTGCTGTTGATGATGCAGCTTCCCTGGAAGCACGTCGCTGCATTTGGCTGCTCGTAGCGGGAACTTGGATTGCATCAGGAAGCTGCTTGCCTGGGGAGCTGATCGGCTCCAAAGGGATTCGGCTGGGTGAGAACTAGATCTCTACCCTGCAGTTTTTGTCTCAGGGTATATGGCAGGAAAATTTGTAAACATTGATGTGCTTCAAGTTTAGTTGTTAGTTCCTGTGCAGGTGTTGTTTTTAGGTGTTTAATAGAATCCCTGTAGTCCTTGGGCAGTAGAACTCACTCTAGTTATGAAGTGAACTCAACTCACCATTTGCTGAATTCTCGTCCTGCAAATCACAGGAATTTTGCTGTTCTTCTCAAACTTCATTTGTCCTTTGGCTGAATTGACTGTATTCTACCACTGAAATTTTAATGGTTTTGTTTCCCCAGGAGAATTCCCTATTCCGTTGCACTAAAGCGCAACCATGGAGCATGTGCAGCTTTGCTAAACCCTTCATCAGCAGAGCCTATGGTGTGGCCATCTCCACTTAAGTTCATCAGTGAGCTTGACCCAGAAGCTAAGGCTCTCCTGGAAGCAGCTCTGATGGAAGCCAACAGGGAGAGGGAGAAGAAAATCTTGAATGGCACAAAGTACTCCCTTCCATCCCCTTCACCTTATGATGACAGTGCTGATGACGATGCATGCTCGGAGGTATTTTGAGTGCTGAACAATTTCCATGCTATCTGTCAGATTGGGCTCCCATAAACACATAGGATAATTTGGTTTTGGGTGCATTTGTCTGGTGACTGAATGGCTGTATTGATCATTTGGGCGCAGGTGAGCGACACGGAGCTCTGCTGCATCTGCTTCGACCAGGCTTGCACCATTGAGGTGCAAGATTGTGGGCATCAAATGTGCGCACCGTGCACGCTGGCACTGTGCTGTCACAACAAACCCAACCCGACGACCCTGACACCGCCATCACCAGCCTGCCCATTCTGCCGTGGCAGCATCTCACGGCTGGTGGTGGCCCAAACAAAGTCTGCTTGTGATCCTGACAAGCCAGCATCCCCGCAGCTCACCCGGAGGCGGTCTCGGCGATCTCACAACCTCAGTGAGGGCAGCAGCAGCTTCAAAGGGCTATCTTCGGCCATGGGCTCCTTCTCCAAGCTTGGCCGTGGCTCGAGCCGCATGGCGGACAGTGACAGCGCTACCCTGGACAAGCCTGAGCACGATCTATAAAGCAGAAACGCACGGACAATCACTGAAAAACATCCATTGGACTCCGGAACCCAGATGAAATCCAAATGGCTGTTTTGGAGCAACTTTCTGGGTGATCCATGGAAAGTTAATAGATAGGGACTAAATAAGTAGAGCCCTCCAGTCCCCATTGTCTGTGTGTCCACCCTATTTTTTCGGCTTGCCAGGTTAAGCTTAGCATATTGCCATAGGAGCTCTGAAAGACCAGAGAGAGCTATTCATCATCTATCACACAGTGCTTGTGTGGTGAAGGATGCAGAGATGTGAAACTGGTTGGGGTTCATCGCCTCTAAAGTTAGCCTGCCATGGCATGTGAGCTCTGCGCCGCCTGCCCCCCTCCTCTGTGTGATGAATCATGCCCATTTTTGGCCCTTGTCTCGTGTTATAATGGTGTGAGTTCATGTCCTGGTGATGCTGCAACCAGCAGGGTGGTCCATGGATCGCCATGAATTGCTGCTGCTGCTGTCTGTGTGACATTGTATGTAGTATGTACCGGCTCTTTCAACTGTGGTGGCGTGTCACTGTCTCTGTCAGTGGCACTGTCCATCGCCGTCCGGCTGTTACAGTCGGATTACTGCTAGTAATGGCTTCCGTCCGTGATGGCATCAGCATCAGATGGTTTCATTCAGGCTGAAACAATGAAGGTGATGGCCTGTTGTTGCCTGTAGCTGTAGCTGCACTGCCCTGGTTGTCCTTGCGATCTACTACCTTTTCTTGCGGTGTTGCTTTGTTCTCATACTATTACCTGCAGTGATGTGGAGATCCCAGTACGTATAGTTGTCGGAAGCTTTCCTGAAAGATGCTCATCCTGTTCAAGAAATTTTTATCACCAAATCACAACATTTCACCGACTCTGATCAACAGCCTGCCGTGTGGACCGGGTTAGGATTCAATGGAATTCATGGAGATAACAAGAAATTCTTGGTAAAAGCTTTGTTGTTATGCAGAGTTTTAGGACTAAGAGATGACAATGAGCGACAATGCCAAGTGCAACTGTAGAATGGTATTTGGTTTGACCAGGACACAACACAGCGTGGAAACTTTCCAAGTCATGGATGCAATTCCACGTCAGGTTTGGTGATTTGACTTGGTTTAAGCATGCGTGTGACGATCACACGGGTAGATATTTGTGAAGCTTGGCCATTCTTTAGTCCATATGATCACACAGGCAACAAAATATCCAGGAGCCACACCTCATCATGTGACAGAAACTAACTAATTTCTAGGTGCCATTAATTAATCTCTGATGGCTCATCACTTTGCTCAAATGGCAGTTTTACTTGTGCTCTCAGTGGGTCCAGATAGATGCTGAATTACTACTAGGAGGCAATGCTTGTGTCGTTTTGCTCCTGGAGAGCAGTGACATGTCTACTGTCTACAGGGAGGCACATACCATTATCAGCGATGAATAATGTCCCTTTTTTTTTTCTCTCTTTGCTGAAAAGAGATGCCATGTTCAATCTAAGTATTGAGCAGATTTTCCTTCGAAAAGGAAAAAAAAATTGTATTAATGGTGCTCATGCTGGCTGGGCCAGAAATGGAGGGAAAGAAAGAGAGAAAACAACTGGTGAGGAGCGAACCTAACGCGGCATCATCGTCGACGACGACTCTTGGCTGGCTGCTTTCGTTTTCGTAGCTTGCTTCTCTTTCTCAGGGTGCGTGGCCGTCCCTGTAATGGAAACGATCAGTAATCCCACTGCTTAACAGATAATGACAGGTTAGTAGATGCCCATCTGTCTCATACGACACATCTTTGTCAGTTAAATTGCAGCTGTAACATAAATGGCACATCATGCATCTACTCAACCATAGTATGTCATATATTATTAGAACAAGGATGGAAGGTATGATATGCCTCTTACTCATGGCAGGTGTGGGCCTTGTCGAATGGGTCCCATCGATGCTCGGGCATTCGATCGGTGCCCTGTCGAACATCCATATTTTGATAGGGCCCTGGTTTCACAATTTTCCGCACCAGGCACATTCATGCAATTCTCATTTATATATGATTACTTTAAAAAAAATTAAAAGAAAACAACCTTTTTGCTTTCGGGAACTAGAAATTATAGCATTAGTCGGAGCGAAAAGTTGGAAGATCTTAGCTGTTTGATGGTTCAGGATGCACATTATGGTATGGTAGATTGACCATATATGCTTAAGAAATTCCATAACAGTATAAGAATACACTTCATTTTTTTATAGAAAACAAGTTGTACAGTACATAGGATTCTGCTTTCAAATACACTGTAATTCCATGCTTACATAATTGCGCCCAAACTCAGGCAGTCTAACTATCTCACAGTTCGCTTCTAGAGTAAGGTATGATGTTGGGTGCCAAAAACCCGAACAAGTCTGAAGATTACATGATGACTGATGATTCATATATAATTTCCTGGTTTTACAATATCATGGCAAAAGGAGAAACCTGTTTAGAACTTCATCGTCCCTTGAAAGGCCTGGAAAAAACCAAGTTGTGGCAAGTTGGATTGCAGGGATATTCACAATCTATTTCTTTCACCTCTCTCCTGTCAAAGAACCAATCTCCAACCGCATCTGCAATGGTCTGTTTGCAGATTTAGCGTTAGACCACTAGCATAATATTGAAGAAAACCAAGATTTGGGAAATACTGGCATCTTCATGTTCATAGTTAGTTCAGTAAGTATTACATGCAGGCAATTAAACAAATCTAAGGTAGTGCGTAATGAATACATGCAATCTACAACAGATGAAGGATGCCCTATGAGGTTACATTAAATATTCTTTATGGGGCTTAGACGATGTACTCGTGTACAGCAGTAGCACGGCTGACTGCTTCAGGAGTCCTTGAAAAACTATTTATGGAGTCCCTCTTATCTTGTGATTCGCATGCTACCCTTTTTTATATATCGAATGGTTTAGACCCTTCAATAATATCAAGAACATCATCATTGCAAAATAAGTATTAAGTCAGCTGACGGTCACCATAAATTTGCGAAGGATAGCTGTCAACACAGGTTAACCTATTAACTGTCGATTTGGCATGACACAATGTTCCTTCCACAGAACACATTTTTTTTCCCTTTTTTGTTCTCTTTAGGGGATGAAAGCATTACCTTGTTGTTGACTCTAGGAGAAGATGGAGAATGCCAGGTCAACGAGTTCAATGACTGACAGTGTACAAAGCATGAGTCAATAAAAAATCCCCAGTTCCTTTTGTGCTTAAGTTCGCTTATAGCATCATGCAATTCTTTCCTTAAACCTGCACAATTAGTTTGGCATAGCAAAACATTACTACAAATCCTGAAAGCCAGATAAGGTAATTATTTAAGATTCAAGGTGACTCAACCTTGGAGAATTTCAAGTTGATCAGAATCACACTTTCTGATATCCAGCTTGCATTCTAGCCATGAATGTTGTGGATCAGATGCTTCTGGAGCCAACACATGTTGCACCTGACATGGGAAATTTTAAGAATATTTGGTGCCAATATTTTTAACATTACACTGGAAAACTCTAGTGGCAGAGCTGAAGATACCTGCCAGGCATCATATGCTGTATTAAGAACAAATACTGGGGTGATGATATCCTTTACAACTTCACTAGGAAAGAAACACTGGAACAAAAAGTTAAGGGCCAGGGTTTTAGCATGACATAAGATCAGGGATTGCAAGATTACTGATGTAAATGCATGCCAAATGATTGCATTGCCAGGAAATTAGCGACTAACCTGGCCAAGATCCATGTTTTGACTGCAATGTGAAAATTTTCCCCCCAGATCCTGAAAAACAACATTCGACAAAGACATTTGAATATTGGAAATGGATAACTTTGGAGGAGGGAGGAAGGAAGGAAAGAGACCTGAAGACGGACAACATCACTGTAGAATGCCCGCAAGGTCCTTTTCCTGGAAATGTCCTCTCTGTAATGGAGAAAACAACATGATGAGCTAGATAGAAGCTGAAGGTAGTGCAGTACTATTTTCCATTATCTATCTGCTTTTGGGGGGTTTGAAAATTGGCACAAAAGGTTTGATGCCTCAAGGAAGATGAGATATTGAATATTTGCAACATGTTTGTTGCTGATGATTAAATTAATGACTTGAAATGAACCAGTGACCTTAGGTGATGCCATAGAGGAAATGCAAACAAAGGCTCCCATCGTTTTGCTTTTTGGAGGAATAAGCGAAAACACGTTTTTGCAAACGAAAAATAATTTGCAGGTAAAACTTTTATAAACGTGTCCATGGCGACTCAAAAGTGAAATGTGTAAAAGAAAACATAATAAAAAAAACCACAAAATCAAGTTCAAAATTAAGTTCTAAAATTCAAATTTTGGCTTATAAGTAGTTGCAACTGCGAAACGATGGAGCCCAAAACTTATGTGAAAAGTCAGAACAAATGCATATGCACAACTGCTGGTTGGTCCAGGGATGTTTTTATAACAAGACACCAGAGTAAGAATAATAACATATATCTTTGGACAAGTTCCACTATATATACATGTCAGCCCAAGATTTTCAATGTTCATACGCGCAAATAGTTTTAGATGTTTGAGGCCTTCTACTAGTAGTAGTTACTCTCTGTGCCTGCAGCTGCAAATACTTAGATTGACACAGAATGTCTAACAGCTAGCAAGTACTTCATGCATGCATGCAAATGAAAACCAAAAAAAAAAAAAACACAAGGCACAAGCAAAGGTGATCTGGAGACATACACATCAAGGAAAAAGCCACCATCCGCAAGACATTTAACCCTAGAATCCCTTGGTAGCAGTGCACGGAAATTATCACAGTGAATGAAAGTGGCTAGCCCACCAGCAGAGCATCCTGTTAGAAAAGCCTGAAAGCTGGAAAATATCAGCATTACACCATCAGTACAACAGTCAAATTTCTAGTATGGAAAATAGCATAATGTATTAGATCAAGATATACCGTCATTTTGTAAGCATGTGAATACATAACGTGGTAAGAAAACCATACAGTAAAGACCATGACAGTTATCTATACTCTTTTAAAAAAGAGTAGTGGTGGCGGTAAGTGATGAACCTGCCACCACCCCACCACTAACTCCCATTTTCTGGAAAGGAAAAAAAATGACACCGTAGGACTAGAGGGACATGTAACCCCCCCCCCCCCCCCTCCAAACTCTCAACTTTTTGTGGGAAGGAAAAAGGAGGGTGCGGCCAAATGGCCCAAAACGTTAGTAACAAATATATGCAGCAACTAAGAGATGGTATATACAGAAAATGATTATAATAACAGGTTAATAACGATTTTCTCTAATTAAAATCTCATTGCGGTGCATGGGCAATATGCTAGTACTTTATTACAATGGTGAAGAGATCCCACCCATTCTGTTCTTATGATGTAACCTTCCATATGTTTATCCATTTAGCCTCAACTAAAAACACATATATTCATGGAGGGAAAAATTATAAAATTAAGGTGGTTGTTTGATTCATACAGTTGAATCATGCCTACGCTTGAAAAAAAAAAGAACAGCGTTGTGCTTGCCAGGAATTACCTGCTTAGCATGGCTGAGTCCCTTTAGCAGAAGTTCGCCCATTACTGCTTCCCAGATACGCTGGCCCCTGAAAAAGAATTTTGTGCCATTCTGCAGAGATTAACAATACCTGGATATCAGAATAAATATTGAGTTACTAAAAGCATATATTGGAAATATAGGCAAATCATACCTGCAGTTCATCCTTGACGTCTCCAGAAAATGATGCACCATCACAATACCTTATCTTAACTCTATTCCAGTTATAAAAATCTGCACATGGAAGACAAGCTAAATGAAAATCCCAACATTTAGGAGTTCGAAAATATTATTCCCAAAAGGATTAAGGACTTTATTCCTGTAGTTAAGAATTGATCCTGATCTCACGCTATCTAAATTCTAGACGGATGCCGCTTTTTTAACACGTGATAAAACATAGATGCACGTACTTCTAGGTATATATGGAGGGTGAAATATATTATTTATGCCAGAAACGATTAGTGAAATGTGATCAGATAGGTTAAGGTGGAGAATAAAAATTCAAGAAATGTCCAAAGTCTAAACAAGGAATTGATGCTGATGCTGCAAGAAACACTGCAGTAAGAAACAGTGGCAACAACATAACTTTTTAGTTCGTTGGACATGATCATTTTGCCAGCAGGTACAACCAATGTACACAGTGCACTAATGAAGCAATACAGCAATTTGAATGCATGAGCACATTATTAATAAAAGAAGTGAACTGCAAACAGCTAGTATAAAGAGAAACTGTAGCTACCTGGGTTCTGAAATCTGTCATTACTCAAGATCCCAGCAAACTCAATTTGGTGTTCCATGTACCGCGATGATCCCAACACCGATTTCTGACGTGAAGCACAGGACCTCAAATTCCGACACCAACCTCCACCCTGAAGATCATGGAACATGATAATTTATAAAGTCAAAGGTAAGCAAGAATGGCAAAGACTAATTCAAACAAGAGAAAACTGCACAGACTAGCTAGTATCCATTAGGAGAAACTGGTAACAATAAGTCCTCTAGATATCACAACATTATGTTTCATGAATAATCTAGCTATGCCATTCTTCTTACCAGCTCATTGCTATATGCTGATATCCTCCAAACATAGTTTTTCTTTCTTTTTTTTCAAAAACCATTGAAGGGACTTTATTCTTCAACAGTGAATCAGTAAAAGCTAAATTATACCTAAAATGTGTGCAAGCTATCCTAATTTGAGTGTTCAGAGGTCACAGGCCATGACAGATACAACTTGAGCAGTTGCGTATTACTCTCTCCACATTATAATAAATGACTTCGTTGAATTTCTGGCACAGATTTAACCATTCGTCTTATTTAAAAATGTTACGCAAATATGCGAACATGTAAGTTATAATTATAATACATTTAGTAATAAATCCAATCGCCACAAAAAAATGATATTTACATGAGCATTTTGGATAAGAGGAATGGTCAAAGGTGTGCCAAAAAATCATCGACGTTATCTATTAAAATACCGAGAGAGTATTTACTTGGCAAGTGCAATGACTCCGGTGCCTAAATCATAAAATCGGTAAGCATGCATTGTCCTCCAAAGTAAGCTAATTATTCAAGGTTATGCATCTAAATCGGTAGAATATAAGATCTAAAAGAACAGTTGCTGACCTCCAAGTGGAGGAGCCAGCTCCGAGATCCAGTGCCGGAGCCTCTCTGCAGATGGTACCCGGACGGGCTCCCATCCAAGCACACTGCAAAACCACACCCAAAACTGTCAGCTGTAGTGAAGCAACCGAAGGCGCGCCCGGTGGTGTTAGCACAGCGAAATCGAGGCCGAGGTGAGGAGCACTCACCGGCGCCCTTCTCCTTGGCGCGGCGGACGAGGGTGAGGCCAACGAGGGCGGAGGAGGAGGCGGTAGGCGGGGAGGAGGCGTAGTAGGAGAGCGCGAGGAGCAGCGCGGCGGCGAGGAGCGCGACGGAGAAGGTGGCCCCGACGGCGCCGCCACGGCCGCGGCGGCGCCACCAGAGGCGCAGTTGGTGGCTCGCCGGCGCGGAGGCGGAGGACGTCGCGGGCGACGCCATGGAATCCGAATCCGATCTGAAATTGATCGCCGCCGCCTCCTCCTCTCAATTTGTCAGGTTTTATATACTCTGATAGGTACACACTTACTTATTACAGTACTAGTGGATACTCTTTTCATTATTTTTTTTCTCTGTTGTTCTTGAGCAATTCCAATTCAAACCTTTTTAGATGAATTAGTTTCAAAATTAGACTCGCATACATTAATAATTCATTTCAGCCACAACGGTTATGGTTACATGAACACAGCTTTTGCTTATGCAAAAACTGCTCTTTCTGCTTTTTACACTTCTGTTTATTCTCATACTTTTTGCTTGCTTTTTCTATGTAAAGGAAGGGCTCTTTTATTTTTGTATTTCTAGAACGGGTAAGAATTTTGTATTAATCTTGTATACAAAGAATTCGAAACATAAATCCTAAAATATAAAATATCACTTTATTAATGGTTGTGATTTATAATTCGCATTCGTTCAGCCTATGTAATAATCGGTTGTGGCATTTTAAAAAGAAAATGTCAGAATAAATTCCGTTATCTAAAAAATCCCTTCATATAAAACTCAACGGGAACCCAAAATTAAAATGTGAAATAAAATGCCGCCAAAACTTGCTCATTGCTTCGAGAGATCGATTCATGACTCACAAAGAGGAAAATCTCCATGTGCTCCTACCCTCTTAATTGATTGAACATTCTGTACATTTGTGGATTCCATCATGTATGCTACCAATACACAATATTGATGGTAGAAATTAATCAGTATGGTCAGGATTAGTTCATTCTGATGACCTCCAAATCTTGCCCTCCAAGGAGATGATGATGATGGACACATCGTCATGGTACTGTCGCCGATCTCCCTGCTGAATCTCTAGCAACTCATGGAATCCCATCCCTACATGTATGATCCATCAAAAATTAAAAATCAGTCATAACCATGACTCCATAAGTAAACAATTACCTCTTCTTCTTTACTATATTATGATAGATAGAAAGAAAGAGTTGTTCTTTTAGCCCCCACTTGATTGGAATGCAACTAAAATGATACTGGTAACCAGAAAATCAAGTCTATGCAACTAAAACTATAGATCGCTATAGTAAATTTTTAAATAATTTGATAGGTACTACCCCTCCGTTTCATATTATAAGATATTTTAGCATTGTTTAGATTTATCCATTGATCCGTATATATCATTTGTAAATGTGCCTAGATTCATTAACATGCACATGAATATAGACAAGACTAGAAAGTCATATATTATAAAACGGAAGGAGTAACAAAGATCGACAACATTACCAAGTAAATAGCAACACAAGAGTAAAACTCACCAGCTTGATTGGCGGCACGGAGGAGGATCTGGTGGCTAAGGTACTTGGCAGGGTCTTCATCAGGGTATCTAGTTGTGAAGGCCTCTACTTGTGCCACCACCTCCTCATTGGTGAAGTACTCGTAGAGACCATCGGAGGACAGTATCAAGAACTTATCTTGTGGTCCAAGACGGTGGTGCCGAATGTAAGGACGACAGGAGATGTATGGCGAGTTGCCAACATAGTCCACTCGGAATACTTCTAGCAAAGCTCTATTCCACCGAGGCTGCAATATCAAATAATTAATTTGAATTCCAGGAATTTTATATAAAATGTTCGATTTCATAAAATTCTTGCATTTCAAAGAAGCTCTTAAGGTGATCAGAAGGGGGTAAAGGTAAGGAAATGCTAGTCATCAATCATTGTAAAGTGAAGGGTACCAACAATCACTTTAGTGGAAATGGTAAAGTGTATGTAGAAAACCCATTGTTTGGTGGCGCAACAACAAAGCTCAATCAAAAAGTAATCTCAAAACTGTATTATGCTACTAGTCATTAGAGGCTAATGAATTATTCTCTACTTAGGCCAAGTGTAGCTTGATAGTCACTACTAAAGGATTAATTATGTGATGTCAGAACAAGATTGAGAGAGTAATTAGGTGGCTAGTGCAGACCTCTTTTAGGTAGCCAGCTCCAAAGGCTCTTGTCACCTTCAAAGAACCCTTGACCCTTCCATTGGTGATGCAGCCTGGATCATCCGGGTGCTCGCTTCTGATCCTTCTCACCTCCTTCGATTCACCAATTCGATCGATGCATCACAACCAATGCAATTATGCAGCAGCAATCAATGGTGATCGTTCGTCGATCATTACCTTGTAGACGTTGGTGCTGTGATCCATGGTGAGCGGCAGCGCCGCGAGCTCGCCCATCTCGCACGCGTCGAACTGCCGCTTGATCGCCTCCTTCACGCCGGCGAGGTCGCCGGCGTCGTGGTGGCCCCGCGGCAGCACCACGTGGGACAGGTCCGGCTCGGCCTGGTGCGCCAGCACGGCGCGGCTGTCGCCGACGTTCATGGCGTACACGTCGGCGCCCTTCATCAGCACGACAAGGACGCACGAGCCCATCATCGCCAGCTCCGGGCACTCCGCCGCGCGCGCCTCCGCCTCCGCGAAGTACCCTTCCTCCGTCCGCCGCAGCGCGCGCGCCATCGCGTCGAGCACCTCTCGGTGTCGCGCTGCCGCGCCGCCGTTGCACCGCGGGCCCGTCGGCGCCGGCTGCTGCTCCGGGAGGTCGGGCTCCTCCTCCGAGAGCACGCCGCTCAGCTCGCGGCACATGGCCGTGTACAGGTTGTCGGCGAGGTAGTCGGTGGCGTCGGGGCCATTGAAGCCGTCGTAGATTCCGACGAACATCCACCCGTGCTCCTCCGACAGCACCACGTGCACCCTGTCCTCCCCGGCCTTGCCGCGCGCCCACTGCACCCTCTCCGCGCCGCCGTCGTCCGCCGTCGCCTCGCCGTTCCGCATGCTCTCGTCGCCGTTCCTCATCACGCGGCGAGCCTCGCGGCCGTTGGTCACGGCGCCTGGATCCTCCTGCTCGGGGAAGCCGCACGGCCCGGCGCGCAGCAGCGACGCGACGAACTTGCGGAGGCGGCCGAGGAGCGGGGGCCTCTTGGACCCCTGACACCGGCGGCGTTGCCGGTTGGCTTCGATGTCGTCGAGGATCTGCTTGTCGGTGCGCGGGCCGAGCTGCCTCGACGACGACGTGCCGGAAGTCGACGGCGACGGCGACGTGCAGTAATCCAGCGGGCCGGAGTACTGGCGCGACTGGAGCGTCCGGAACGAGAAGGAGTTGGAGCTGTCAAACGACGACGAGCCGGAGAAGGACTGGGCGCCGTCGTTGAGAATGGAAGCGCCGGCGCCGCCCGTTGACCCCACCGTCGCCTGGTTCGACGGGAGCAAGACGCCATGGATGGCGCAGGCGAAGGCCGGGCCCTCGTGGCACAGAATGTGACCGATGGCGTCGTCGTCAGCCGCAACGGCGTCGCCACCAGCGCCGCCGTGGTGACCGCGGCCGGCGCCGCCATCAGCGAAGCACGGCGTCGCCAGGCTGTTGCCCATGACGAGGACGATCGAGGAGACGTACGGCGTCGCCGGATCTGGATGCGCATCGATCGAGCGGCCGGCGGCGGGAGAAGGAAGGCAAAAAAATGGGCGCGGCGAGGGAGGGGCGTTGACATCGCCATTGCCTCGATGCTTTGTTTATGGAGTTGACCTTGCAAGGATCTACCAATATATGAGTAATATTTCTTTCTTTCTTTGCTTATATATTACTATATATTATATTATATAGCTGCATCCTCAAAGTTTTCTTCTTCTTCTAGTTTCTTTCTATAGGCATCATGGAGTTGACTTTGTTTCGACGAGAGTATAATTAATTAATAATCAGTTGATTAGCAGGACGGTTTCATTAATTTTTAATCACGACGTGTCGTAACGCCGGCCTCCCTGGCTAGCTAGTGTTGAAATGAAATTGATCCATTGATTGTTAAATATATAAGTCTCACATATATATGCGAAATGCAAATTTGTATCATCAACGATCGAATTGAACTGTGTGCAGGTCAAACCCCATTGACATCGATAGCTAGCTAGCTTGTAATTCCAAGTACTTACAATCTGATCACTTGATCAACTACTTCACAGTCTTACTGATCGAGCAAACACTACTACTGCTACTACTTTCCTCCGTTAATAAACAAGCTTGAATTGAACTCAGAAGTAGAAAAAATTAAAATGTTTTTAAAATTACTCTGCAAGCTAGTAAAAATATGGTGTCCTCCATGTGTCTGTGTATGCATGCTGGTAATGTATAGGTGTTACAAGTGTGTGTTTACAATATAATATCACACGGTTACTAGCTTCTCAGTTCTTGCAGTAATTAATCTGTCTTACAAAAAACGCTAGCTCGGTAGCCGAAAATTAGCGGATAGATTTCACCTCTAGAAATTAATCTAACCAGTTGAGCCGCCATGCTTAGCAAGTTGTTATATATATATTGGTCGTGTATTTTTACATTGATTTAGTTTTTATATATATATATATATATATATATATATATATATATATATATATATATACAGTGTATTAATTTTGACTCTGTACAATCAATGGAGAGTTGATAAATCAACGGAAGTACGTCAGGTCATAATCGGACTTTACATCTCAGTCATTGGGATCAAAAGAGAGCAAATGCATGTCGTCATGTATAATGTTGTTTAAGGTTGCCTTGCAGCTACGCCATGCCGACATTTGTAAATGCATCATCATCATCATCTGACTTTCTAATCCATGCACGGATCGAAGAAGCTAGGCTCAAGACTTCGATTAGAGTATAGCCAATCAAACACAGTCCATGCATCTAGAGAGAGCTTGCTAGCTTATTACTGATCGATTAATCCATTGACCAGTAGTAACGACGGTGAACTCTAAAACAAATTAATTAATTAAGCAGCTGGGTTGTGATGATTAATTGGATGGGAGATGGATCCAAGTCAACGCAAGAGACACCCAGGTTGGAGTTCTATATTGGTTAAGTTGCTAGCTACTTGCACACATAAAATAATACTGCATATATAGCAAGTGGTTTCTTTTTTTTCTCCTTAATTATACAATGTGTATTTAGTTTTTATATATGTATGTATGTGCAGCTGTGTATACAATGAAAATATATGTACTATATATGAGATAATAGCATCGAAGAAGGCGAATATCCCAAGGATCTCAGCTTGCAACATGCATCACATACATATATATATTGCCAGTTGCAATAATGTTAATTATTTCCTATGACGTCGAGTTTGGATTGGAGTTATTATTAGTTGTAGATCCTAGTACTTTCATAAACAGGATTGAATTTCTGAGTGTGATTTATTTTATTCATCTAATGGATGATGCATACATACTATATTGTTACTGGCTGTTTCTTGCAAGTCATACCCGATTTGGCATTTGTGATTCTTTTGTTCTCTTCTGTAGGCATCGGTGAATCTTAATAGCCAAGGTTTTGTGATCTTCTTTGATTTGATCCATGATCCATACACTAGTTTTTGCAGCTTAATATAGATTACATACAAGTGCATAATTGTTAATTGTTTGTGAAATCATCTGTAGCTATAGAGCATAATCAGGGTGCATGGAGTTTTATGGGTGTGACTATGTTTTATAAAGTATTTGTACTCGTTTTGTCCAAAGGAGTTAACCTATGTGTATAAATTTTGGCATTTTGGGCTATGTATGGTGCTATTAGTCTTGCCGTACATTACTTTTGTAATTCAATTAATCTTCTCTTCTCTAGAGAATTAATATTATGTTTTCTATAGAAAATACTCTCTGTTCGGAAGAGAGAATTATATATGCCAGGATTTTTTTTTCCTTGAACTTGTTTAGCTTTTAGAAACAAAATACTGTTTGTACTATTTTTGTTCTTTAATTATATGCCTATATACTGATGGTGTCCAAACACTTATTTTCTAACAGAAGTGTCTACTTATCTTGTGTACAAGAGAGGTGCTGAAGGACTCATACCTAGGGTTGTCAACAAGCTTAGCTCAATCGAGTCTTTTGAACCTTCGAGTTCTTCTGTAGACTCGGCTCGAATACACGAAGAATATTTTAATGATAATTTATGGTAAAAACAATAATTTTAAGTCAATAATATCAAATACAGTGAAAGAAAAGTAGATTAATTTATACTTAATCTACTGTCTCTTTAAATAAAAAAGATAGGCTCGTGAGAGAAGCTCAAGCTCGACTTGATAAAGATCGTGAGCTTAGGCTCAGACTCAGTTAGTTAAGGGCTCGAATCGAGTATAAGACGAGTCAATCCGAGCAGCTCACGAGCTATTTTTTTCTTTTACAGTCCTATGTACTCATTTCCTCTACCATTAAACGGCACCTGTAGGTGCGGTTATTTTCGCGGTGGGGTGAGAGAACTGGATGCTCAAAGGTGTTCATCAATGGACATGGATTCCTAGACAGGATTGGACTGAATGAGCATCACCTGTCTCTTCCTTCCCTTCTTTATGCTGCTTTTCTTTCGTTCTGCTCTTCCAGCTTCGTCCATCGATCATCTTGTCTTGTCTCATGGTTAACTGTGACAGCGTCTCAGGATTTTAAAAAGGTTAACTGGGCCAAAATATGAACAACCAAATGTTTGCTGTCTACATACCTCCCTAAAACTTAGGGAACATTCATTCATCTTCCTTTTTTTTTCTCAAAGAAACACGGCAGGCATTAAAAACAGATGCTTTGTATGCACAACAAATACTGTACTAATTAAGACGAAGATTCTTTGACCACCCAAAACATAATGGATGGAGTGAAATAGACATGTAAAAGTTGCAAGATATTGGGGGTGTTTTGTGATCATAGAGTATGCAATGCTGCCAGAAGCATGACCATGTGATGGGCTGGGCCGGCACTGCGAGAGACGTCTCATTCAGCTTGAGTAGTGCAGGCCCTGCCCATGTCCTTCTCCATCTCTAGCCTGCCTACCTGCCTGAGCCTGACCACTGCTTAGTCATCAGTTCATCACACACTCAATCACACTGGTGTTGCTGTACTGCTGGTGCTAAGGAGTGTCCCAGTTTAACCGTATCCGTGGATTCTTATTTAAAAGATTTATAAAAAATCTAAAAAATTTCATGTATGAAGTATGATGTAATAACAACAAAAATACTAATCATATTTTTTTATGGGGGCGGAGGGAGTACTCTCCGTCATGATGAATTCCAGGGCCCCTGCTTGCTTACAGTGCTACTGTGCCAGTATTTTGTATTTTTCTCTGCTCTGATTTCAGCGTTCCTGAATCCTGGTACTGAAATATTCAGACAACGTACAGCCAAAGCCAAGGAGTAGTGTTTGATAGTAGTATTTTACTCATGATGATCAGATCAGAGACACGACCATTTCCTTTCAGTTTGGACATTAGTTATCTGGGTTACCTCTTCTGCTTACATTTTCAGCTCTTTCTTTCAGCCGATGCATGCATCCTCTGTTTTAGTTTCTAGACAGTTTACTCTGCAGCAGAGTTTTCAACAGTTACCATTTTTCCCTTCGAAAAAGAAGCATAATCATTATCTTTCATTTCAGTTTGGGCATTTAGTTGTCAGTGTTAATTACTGGTCCTGGTTATTCAGGTCTTACTTTCAGCTGATGCAGCCTCTGTTGTAACTGATACTGTGCAGATTTTTCTGCCTGTATAATGAAGAACAACACCACTTTGCTCAAACCAAATTAAAGGTAGGCAGGAAGAGATCGAGTTTGGAAGGAAGCAGCAGAGATACATATATTAGAAAGCCATGAAGGCAGGCATGCATGAGGAGATGGAGCAGGGACATCATCATGACGAGATCGATCGATGATCCAAGCTACTACATGACACGCAAGAACACACGCAGACGACGATTTTATTTAGGCGTGCGTCAGAGCAAGCAAGCAAGCTCTGAACAACGACCTAGCAAGCATGAACTTAGTAGTAAGTAGTAGGGTAGGATCCATGGCATGGCAAGTTCTTCAGTTGCAGGAGCAGCAGGTGCAGCCGCTGCAGGTGGTGCCGCACTTGCAGGTGCTGCAGCCGCAGCCGCCGTTCTCGCCGCTCTCCGCCGCCATCTCCAACCCTCCGGAGCTCCTGCATATTACACATCCATTGCTGATTCAAATGAACGACAGATCGATCGACGAACAGTTTGATGGAGAGATGAACGTACGCCTTGTTGGAGGCAGCGGCCAGGACGAAGGCCGTCTTGGTGGTGGCAGTGGCCTCCACATCAGGGAACATCTTGCATCTGCAATATATGCAGGTTGATCAGTCGATGCGTTCGATCGATCATGTGTACATATATGAGCATATGAATTATCTCGACCGATGATGTTGAGTGCAGGTTTTAATTAAGTTACCCGCCGCAGCCGTTGCCGCACTGGCAGCCGGAGCCACAGCCGCAGTTACCGCTGCAGCAAGACATCTTCTTCTTCTTCCTCTCGAACGACGGCGAGCGAATTAATTAAGAGGTTTGCTAGCTGCTGGCCTGTAGATTGCTTGCTTGTGATGAACTGATGGCGAGGAGGAGGGCGGCTATAAATAGGCGGTGGCCGTGGCTGTGGCCGTGGCCGGAAAGAGTGGCGGTGATCGCTCAAGGGACCACCACCTTGTCGCCATTGCTACTGCGTTGGGACAAGGAATATGGATAGACACGTATGCGTGCATGCAACTCCCTACTCACCAATCAATTCCATCCGCCCAGTTTTTTCGCTCTTGTTCGCAGCTACGGGATTAAACTTAAATTTAAAATTGATTATAGAGTTTTTTTATTAAAATTATTTTTCAGACTTTAATTACATTTATATTGATTAAAAATACGTATACAAAATTATATTTATAAACTATTTTTTTATTTACAAATATATCGTTACATGTTTTGAAAGAAAAAGCTAATGAAGGCCTTCATCAATTTCTTTTTCATTCTTTTCTCTCTGCCTTGATCTTTCTGAGCTGCAAATCGAAATCTCTTGTATTTTGAAATAAATTTCGTAAACCACAAATACGTACTAGTGGACCAAATTTCGCAAAATTCTTACGTTTAATTACAGGTATTGTGATTATAGAGTTTCATGAACTTACGCTTCCGAACAATTATTTTTTGTTCTGTTATAATATATAAAATTACATGTAAAATTAATGTTAGATCTATAAGTTTCTTACCTATCATATATAAGTGGTACCTATATATGATTAATTATTTTTATTTTCTATAATATCAACTTAATTTGGTCAATAAAACTCTTGGGGGTGATAACTTGAGTAATATGCCATGGGTAAAACCCATGTACTTATGCGCAACTTGAGACGTATTTTTTTCTATTCCAAATTAATTATCATATAAAAGGAAAAGAGGAATCTTAAATTGATCATTATATAAGGGAACAGAGTTAGTTGGAATGCAAATAACTCTTCGGTTCACACGCATATTAAATGTTTAAATGCATCCATCCATTCGGCTTTGGCTTTGGTATGATTTTCAAATTTTGGTTTTGCATGTGAGCATGCAACTTAGGATACGTGACTCTCTAACCTTTTAACGCTGATTAAATGGATTCTTGGTCTTTGTACCTACATCTTAGGGCTAACAGTGAGACAATGGTTATCTATATATATACAGTTAATGTTGATCATCCTACGTGGCATCATTAACTCAAGAAAAACTTACGCTCTCTCTTTGTTCGTCTACTGCTTGGACACGTACTTCTAATCTGCATGCAATATTTTCTAGGGAAAAACTTATACATACAGCCAAGCAGACAAGCTATTATATAATTGTTTAGTTGTCTGCATATATCAAATAGACAATAGTTATCTATACTGTTATACATGTCCTTATATGATGATCGATTTTTGATAAAAAGGAGTAATAAATTACTTTCTACCAAACTACCTAGCTAATTTATAGCCTATAGGCGTTCTAATGAGCACGAAAGATGAAGGTAATGGTTATGACTTCGTGCGTTTTTAACACTGTAGAGTATAAAAGTGCTAGCGACAAATAATGCTATAATCCATTAGCTACCACTTTTATCTGCAGAGTTAAAAACGTCACAATAACAATGATCATCACAAAGCTAACTGAAATTACTCTAGATCAAAAAGGATAGTACTACCAAAGTTTAAAGAAATAAGTGGATTAGCAGGCTCCTATTGTTTCGCCTCTGTTTATATACTATTAAATTTTAAATTTTACCTTTTATGTTAATTTTACGATTTTCTCCTTATAGTTTTTTTTATAATTTTTGTTTTTATAATATGTATATAAAAGTTTACCCATAAATTATTTTTCGGCTGTAATACACAATTTCACCCTGGGAGCCTTATAACAAAGCATGTAATGATCATCGTAGCGCTTTTGGATGATGTTTTGGACTCTATAGCTAGCGGACGGTAGACTAGTCCTCGTAGCGAAACATACTCTATATACCCTCTCCGTTATAAAATGTAGCAACTTATTATACATATCAATACTATGTCAATTTATTTTAAACCGGAGTGAGTATAGCACTACACCACCGTGGTTGAAAAAAAAATAGACATCTCCACCTCAGCTTAATCATGAAACCGGTGACTTCCTTTCCTCACAAAAAAAAAAGAACAATAAAACTATTTAACCGTGCAGTGTTGATTCCCAATCGCAATGAGAGAGCTGGTTGGCTCGACCGATGAACAGTTTCAGAGAGCCTGCAGTCAGATCAAGTTCAACGGTTTACTGACGAAACGTCTCAGCTGACATGTTGTCTCCTGATTTTTTTTCCTGATAGTATTTGTGATGCAACAAAATGTTATTACTAGTTGTGTTTTTAGCAGAGTGATTAATTGCAGGCTGTAGCTGTGTCGAGTTAACCTGACGAGTAAAGCTGTGTTTACTTGGCATCAGAGAGACTCGATTAGCATCTGTCTTAATCGGTATCTTGTGCGATATATATACGAGGCGATTGGTCGATCGAGATAGGGCTGGCTGTGCACAAATCGCTGTCATTTGGCCGGTTACCTCTCGAATCAAAACAGCATCAAGTTTGATCGATCGATGCAGCGAGTTCGTACGTGCAGTCAGATAACGAAAACGACCGCTCACGGACGAACAATTAATCGAGTTATTCTTACCTGCAACAGACGAAACAAATATCATTGGGGGTATAGACGACTACTACAGTGTGCTGCACCAATTATTGGCACTGCAGCATCACGTGAAAACTGGAGTGATTTTCAACAGTTTTAGGAAAAAAAATTGAGGCAAATCAACAGTTCAGAATCACCGATATATTGATTGAGAGTATTGGACTGCAGTAAACCGATGAGGACGAATAATATCTTTTGTCGGTTTCAGTCTTCCTGTAGTATGTCTGCAAAGTTTTTTTTTACATCCAGCCTGAAGATTATTTACTCCAATCCAATGCACTGTACAACCACCTAATTAAGAGCTTTGTTGTTTGTCATGTGTATGTCATACCTAATTTTCTAGCAACACAACACCCAATTAAAAACTGACTCTAAAACGGATAAGCTTCTAAGCTCAGCTAGTGAACCAAGGTTATAGTGAAAAAAATCTTTAAAAAATGGGAGAAATAGAGATGAGTAACTATGCAACCACCCTAAATCAGAATATGCCAAAACACCTGATGTCAGTTCAAGACAAATCCCTTATCATTACCATCTTATTTCTAGTAAGGGCAACTTGGGGTGAAATTCAGACTTCTTCCTTGTCATCAAGGGCCAATATCATCAAGTAATCATTGCATAAAAGCTTCAACCAGTTGCTGCAACTTGCAAATATGTTTTTTTTTTCTCTCAAAACTTGAAAAAAATCATCATACGGTCACACTGACGAACGCAAGCCAAGAAATCAGGGAAATGATTACTCCGAATAAGCACTGAAATCACAAGCGCAGGGAACAAAACGGGACTGAACAAGGTACTAACTTCTTATTTAACTGAACATGGCTTCAGTGAAGAAGCTCTTATTCTGGTTGTCCAACAAACAGCACTGCAAGATGCAGTTACAGAGCTAAGTGAGGTAGTTGATGAACTCAACAGCCGTTGCGACAGCGCCTCCGGTGATGGCATCCTTGATGATCTTCTCTCTGTGGTTGTTGCTGGCAGCAGAGATCAGAGCACCACTTAAGGCACCTCCAATCATCGCATTCTTCTGCAAGTGTCACAGAAGGGAAAGAAAATTAAGGCATCAAGATCAAATAGCACCAGGCATAAATGATTGAGAGTAATAAACTGAAGTTCACAAAGTGCTCTAAAGATTGACCCAAAACCAAACTATCCAAGGAAACGGCTAGCTACAGAATCAGCCATGGTGGTGAGTTTATGTGCGTAAATTTCCTAATGTAGTACAACAAGAAGTCGTTTTCCTAAGCTCTAATATACAGTAATATTGTTTCGCAGACTATAGTAACAATATGGCACTTAAATAATGTCTACTCCAGGAAAAAAAGTTTCACTTTAAACTACCGTAACTTTGTTTAGTGATATTTTTATGAATATTTTGCATATGAAAATGATGTGGCTAAATTCATCGAAAAAGTTAGATTATTATAATGTTATAACCTTTTAAAATATATTAGTATAGCAATTGCTGGTCAAAGTGATATTTAGTGCAGTCCTTGTCAATGTAAAAATTCAGTACTTATACGTGACGGACACAATTCCTCTTACTTTAAGTCGGAAGGACGTGGGTGGCTGACATATGGGCCCCACCATCCATAGGCCCACATGTCATCCACTGTGACTTAAGTTAGAGGATCTTGTTCCATATGTGACAGGAGCAGCCACGTTTGAAGTGGGCTGACAATATTTTCAAGGTAAGGCAGATTTATTTTCCTTTCAACTAAGATTCAATCGACTGTGAAAGATCCATTCTTAGATATTTAGTGCTACTTTTGTTTCAAAATACTTGTTATGTTGACCGGTACTATTCAAATTTTAACCATTAAATTCTTCGGTGAAAGTTGTATGGTTATATAATCACACAACATACTTTGATATGTTACATAAGTGTTTCGTAGAATTTAAAGATTAATCAACGGTGACAAGTAAAAAGAAATGGAGGAAGTACCCAATCATGGCGACCACGTATCCTCTCCACTCCATACTCCATGCCCACATACACTCCAGCAATAGTACCTGTGTATTGTCAGAGAAACATGTCGGATACTCAAATAATTAAATGCCACTTCGTTCAAGTTCGTAAAAATATACCCCAATATGCACCCTCCTTGCACATTTTCTTCAGCTGCAAAAGCATTCATCAGAGAGGATATTAGTAAACCTTAGATGGAACCTTAATACCAATGAGTGAAGCAATTAGATTTCAAGATGAAATCTTCAGGCACAGTGCAAAAGTGCAGCAGAGTCTTGGTTAAAATTTTCCGCCTCAACCACTGCATATCAAATTCTTAGATGACAACACACTGGATTGATACTAAAAAAATAGCATGTGCCAAATAATTCTCCACTTTGCAGGTAATTCAATGGAATCCCTATCCCTATTTGTTAGTACCTTACATATATCTACTCTAAAAACATTCAGGCACTTTGTACTGTAATTTGGAGAATTCATTTCCTAAAAAAAAGAAGATTTTTATTGGATCCACTTGCAGATAGATGCAAAGATGAGAAAACGTGCATAAAAATGTACTGTGGTCGATAACATGGTGCTAGGCCTTAAAAATAGATTCATAAAATGAAAAAACATGCGGAACATTCTGCATGGAAAATGCTTACCATATGCTCAAGCCTGTGCTTTGAAACATCCCCTGGAAAGCAAACAAAAGAACTTTATGACCCAACGTGGCACATATATATAAAGCAGGAACTGAAGAGCACATATTCTACCATTTTATTCTCAAGTATGCATTATGCTAGCAGAATCTTTCTACAGTACACAAAGGTAATTGATTTTCTTCTTCTTTTTTTTTTTGCTATGAACAAAGTAAAGCTGATTTGTCAATGTCAAGTGAGCCTAGGCCTAGCTCAATCAACAAAAAAAACCAAATATAAAAAATCGGGATGGATCTTTCAGTCGACAGTGAATGAAGACAGATTGTCAACTGGTCAGGCTAAATCAGCATTTTACTACAAGCATCCTTCAATCTGGCCCAGAAACTGAAACCCACTTTACATTTCGCATCCTACTAGAATATGCTCGACTTTGGGATGCATGCTGATGCTGCAGTTATGTATTTACTTAATCACCTCAGCCGCGTTAGTTTTGAGATAAAGTTATCTACACGAAAAATATAATAATAAATTAGTACATGATTAATTAATCATAAAAAATTTAAAAATAGATTAATATGATATTTTAAAGCAGCTTCACTATTGAAAAAATTTTAAAAAAATACATTTTAGCGGTTTATAAAGCGTGCACTTAAAAAAAATTGACAATCTGGATCAGTAACGTTACTGCCGAACGCGGCCTTCGTTGGTGTGAGGCAGCCAACCTTGTTCTCAAAAACGAAAACTTTACACACTAGAATAGTGGAAGAACGGGGAGGAAGAAGAGATGGACCTCTGTGGAGGCAGTCGAATGTCTCCTCGGCGGCGACCTTGCACGCACCGACCTGCAATGCGATTCGATTCGGATTAGGGATCATGTGATTAAGGAAAAAGAAAAGAAGAAGAGAAGAGAATGAATGAATGCAGACCGCGCCGATCTTGAGGAAGCCGTCGACGGTGCGGTTGAGGAAGGGGTTGCCCATGTCGATGGCGACGTCGATCTTGGGCGAGCTGATGGACCCCGAGAACCCACCGCGAGGCATTTCTTCTTTGGCGGAATCACTCCGTCCCTCCTCTCAAGTTCTCCTGTCTCCAGTGTGCAGTGGTGGTGGCGAGAGGAGGAGGAAGACGAGGAGGTACTCGTAGGCCGCAGCGATGGCAGTGGCTGACAAGGCACGAAAGCCAATCCCAAGTGGTGGCCCACGCGTCAGTCACGCCAATGCAAACCTCCATGAATGGACGGTGCGGAACCATCCTTCTAGAATCTGGGGTCACGTGCAGGTGCAGCGCCAACGCGGACTGCACCGTCCGTCCAATTTCGTTCCTGATAAGCGGTTCAGATTTATTTTGAGCTACGGTGACAAAGATATAGTACATCATCGTCAAAATGAATTTTAGCTCTCGGATTTAAATCCAATGGTCGGCCAATGAACTGGCCAAGTTGAACTGCTTCTAGACTTTCTCTTTTTTGCTTTCTTCTTCTTTTTTTTCCCTGGGAAGAGGAAGCAAAGCAGGCCAGGACAGGCACAAATACCGTCTCTAGTATGTACATGTCCAGAATACGACTAGTATACAGCTATAAAAAAAAGGTCATCATTATGCGTACAAGAAATATACAAGTATACCAACGGACGGACGGAGGTTGCTAACGTATACCGTACTTTCTGTATCTTCCACTTTTTCCCTCTTGCTAGTACTTTTTTTTCTCTCTTGACGAAAAAGAATGAGATCGAGAAAAAGTAATATTTCCTTTGTTTTAAATTATAAAATATTTTTTATATTACTTGTATTTATATGTGCTAATGAATCTAGATACATATAAAAAATTAGATCCTACATATACATTGATGATCGTAAACAAACCTATAATTTTTTATAATATGAAACAGAGAAAATAGTAACTAAAAGCGTCGTGTGCATGGTAATGAGGTGTTTTTTTAAGGGTAATGAGGTGTTTCTAAACGTAGGTGTAGATAAGAACTAGAATGTAAATACGGAAGAGATAAGAAATGATAATCAAGCACTGTAGTCACAGTTAACAACGGCTCAACAGCTATTCTTAGCATTGTAAAATGGAACTAGGTTACATGAGGAGGGTGGAAAAAGGGAAAATAATAATAATAATAAATATTTAATTTTATGGATTAATGGTTAGAGCGTTTGTTGTTACAACTGTTCTAAAAGTTACTTCCTTCATCCAAAATAAGTTTTTTTTTAGTTGTTAGATATGATATTTGGCTCTTTGTCTTATTTAAATTTGTTTGTGATTAATATTTTTATTTTTACACTTTATGCGTGACTAATTTTTAAGTTTCTCTACAAATTTTTCAAATAAGATAAATAGTCCAACGTTGAACACAAAATCAACAAAACAAAAGTTTATGGGACGGAGAAAGTTTTCTCTAAATAAACGTGTTTGCCCAAAAAATATTAGACTCTACCATTACATATATCCTTAGCTATCTAAATAAAATAGAGGCTGGTGAACATATCGTATTTGCTGTGTTGGCTTTTTTTTTTTACATGGTCGGCCTTTGAACGATTGATTCCCATTACTGCTGCATGTTTCAAGTTTCATCCTTGTCCAAAAATATTAACAATCTGATGAAAAATTAACACGTTCTGACGGTTGAAAGTTTTTCAAAAGTTTGTCTTTTTCACTCCAAGTGACAGTGACAGTGACACCGACGTCTTGTGTTTTTAGGTTTTGGCCCATGAGGCAGGCTCAACAAGTGAGGCCCACGCGGCCCGGCCCATATCTTGTTCACTGTAGAGAGCAGCAGGAGAGGAAACGGGCTTAGGGCTGCCTCTCTTCCACAGCAACAAAAAAAAAGGGGGCAGCTTGGAGGGAGCATGGACACCGCCGCCGCCGCCATGGCCACCGGCGGCGGGGAGGAGGACCAGGCGCGCATGGAGGCCATCACCGACAACCTCCAGACCCGGGACGCGTACGTACTCCTTGCGTGCTTTCTCTTGAAGGTATCCATTCCTTCCGGTCGTAATGGCGTCGCTCGCTCGCATCGTAGGTTGCGGCTCTACAACTGGGTGTCGCACCGGTGCTTCTCCGACTGCGTCACCACCTTCTACCGCCGCGCCCTCGGCAAGACGGAGGAGGACTGCGTCCACGCCTGCGTCCGCAAGTTCCTCCTCCTCTCCACCGCCTCCGCCTCCCGCTTCGCCCACCTCGCCGCCGCCGCCGCCGACGACGACTGACCAATGGTTTATTCTTGCACTCCACACTTCAGAGAAAGAACCAAAAAAAGGACGAGTTTTGCAGTATGATACGGCACCTTCTAGCGACGAATTCAGTGCTGTTCCGGATTTTTGGATCTTTTATTGGGAGATGTCAACACAAACGAAATCTCAGTTTTAGTGCTATCTCTGTCATTTTGATATCTGAATCCAGTAGCTGATGCTCCTCAAAACTTTTAGTGCCCTCCCACTCCAGTTCGTCCTGTTTTATGGTTGATCTAGGCGTCTGTCTGGCCCTGATGATACACTGCACAATGATCTTGTGAGACTACTATCAATGTTAAAAACGTATGTACATATTTTTTCGAAATTGGTATAAGGGCGAAATAAACTCATGCTTAATGAGTTGAGAGTTGTCGTAATCCAGAAGCGGGTATAAGCGAAAGAGAAAAATGATTAATTAGGTATGTGCCATTACAGATTTATTTTTTTAAAAATGTCATTACAATTTACGTATTAGACGAAATCTCAAATATAACGAATATACTTTCCAAATATAGTTGTATATTTTAAACCCAATATATCTGTAATAACATGTATTCAAATTAACACCAGCGAATTGGATAAGCACGAAGTTTCATGGCAGTCAGTGTAAGCTGCCACGTGCTAACACCTACCTACCTACAGTCTACAGAATGCAAACTATACACGTGTAGAGTTCAGAAGCTAATAGCTCTTTTGGAATGCAGGATTATCCAAACAAAGCGATAGAAAGGATGCAAGATTAGAGTGTATTATCAACCTAAATTCTATAGAGAGACGGAAAACTGCTAGAGTAACCATTTGTAGAGCATAGAAAAAATGTAGGAATTAGAAGAGAGATAGACACAAAAGAAATTTTCCAAGAGTTCAGATCTCATGTTGAAAATACTTAAAAAAATCATATGTTTCGAGTCATCCTAAGAAATTTAAAAAGAAATTTGGAAGAGGCATTCCTTGTTCCAAAAAGCCATATATTTTTCCATAGGAATCTAATCCTTTAAAATTCATTTGTTTCAAAGGAGCCCTAAAACAGAAGTATAAAATGGTTCAGCGTCACCCGGGTCCAGCATTTGCCTCATCCAATGCAATGGTTTTCCTGCGTCATTTGAACAATCCATTCTGCAGAAAGGATAACACGACTTCCACATTTGAAAATGCAAAAAACTACATACAGAAAGAACCGTGCTGCGATCACAAGTCTATCCATTTCTTCCTGTAATCTTTATAGTGCAAACATCTCCAGAATTATCTAAATCTGCAGCCCATACAATCCAGTCTTTGAAAATCATGAAGCAAGCAGATCAAATGCCTTCTAGCACGATTCTGTTGATTCCAACCGAACGGGGAAAAAATCACAATAGCAAAGCTCCTCTTGTTACAGAGCGAGCTGATGAGGCAAATTACAAACGGTTGACCATAAAGCAGTAAACATGCATGGATTGAAACTGGCATTGAAATTTACAATACTGTAGACAAGGATAATGTTCTTTTAAGGTAGTGATACCCCAGTTACCCAGTGTATATTGGAGGTAATAAAGGCATAAACAAAAAAAGCCAGATTTAATAGCTATACACGATGCACTGATACCATACATGATAAACAAAACCAAGGTGCTGCCGCAGTGCTGCTTCTTCACTGGCAAAATACTTCAGTAGCCCCCAACAAAGGATTGCCTATTGTAACCCCTTGATGAAACACTATTCCCATATGTCTGGTGCTGGACACCAGCAGACTGCCCTGGACAGTCTCTAGCAAAGTGCCCAGGCTTGTTACATTTGTAACACGGGCCCAGGCCCGACTGCGCTGGACAGTCTCTAGCAAAGTGCCCAGGCTGGTTACATTTGTAACACGGGCCGGAGCTGGTGTTACCACCAATGGAGTTGTGATTACTAACCGTGAAGCCTCCAACTGCTGATGTTTCCTGCCTACCCATATCGGCACCCACATGGCAGTTCTGCGCACTGTGCCCATTGGCTCCACAAATGCTGCATGTCTGCATGTTTAGTGTTGCTGATAGTGGAGCAGACATCCCGGCGCTTACACTTGCTAGCTGCCCAAACTGATTTGCACTAGATGTAGTCGCGCTGTGACCACCTACCAGATCAGTGAAACCAGCGTTAGGGGAAGGAGCACTTTGCCCCTCTGGGCTTGAGCCTGATCCATCCAGCAAAAGGCTGTCAATCGCTCCAAGAAGGATATTGCTCTCTTTCGAGGGGTCCAGTTTTTCGATTTTCATAAGGTGGCATTTCAGCCGCGTCTCATCATTGAAGGTTTCTTCCTTGACTCGCAATTTCATTAGATATTGATGCCACCGGACCCCTTCTATGATCTCTGCAAATTGTGCATCATCTTGGTCAACATTTCTTATTGAGAAAAGCTCTTCTGCCTTGCGACAAAAAACCTGCTCACCAGCCTCCTGGAACACATCAACATAGGTAGTACCAGTGTGGTCTTGGATCTGGAACCTAAGCAGGTACCTATATTCACAATTTTGAACACTCTCATCACATCGGTCACAATGCCACATCCCATCGCCATTATTTATGACCTTTTTACCACATTGCCTCCCACCGGACAAGATCTTGGGGCAAGCTGGATAACAAAAATTATCAGTACCCACATGTGAAATTGCAGCCTTAACAGTGATCCAGTCTGCCTTCTCCTGTCGTCCCAAGTCATCATCCTTGATCTGTGCAATTGTTCTGCGGGCATCAGCCCGGCCCATGTTAGAAATTTCTCGAGATAAAGAAATGCAAGGGGCAGTTTTTCCTTCTGTCATGAACCACTGCCTCAGCCTTTCAACCTCAGGAAAGTCTGGGTTTATTATCAGCTGGGTTGAACTGATTGTGCCTGCTGATCTACCACCAAAATCACTCACACGGGCACCTTTCAAAGCAACCACAGGGTTCAAACCAGAATCACACTGCAACTGCAACTGCTGACCCTCAACGTCACAGAAGTTTCCCCACAATGTTACTTCAATGCTCCGGCCAGATAAGTCCTTCAGTTGAATAGTCCTTCTCTTGGTTTCAGTGCCAGTCTTCCTCATAATTGTGGCAGAAGGGCTAACTGATGTAACGACACCAAGTAAATCTACAATGGTCTCATTATCTATATTCTCTAATTCACTGATCTGCCGGAAATTGTACTGCAGCCTGGGGATGCTGTTATCATCATCAGAGCAAACCTCAAGATTGGCTAACCCGGCATCCAGAGTCATTTCATAATCATGGTTCAAGGTGTTGTACTTCTTTGCCGCGGGTTTCAATGTTCCCCTAGATATCAAATACACCTTACCAACTTCAATTTGCCCATAAAACTTATCAACCGATTCTTTCCAGCATTGCGCACGAATTTCTCCACCTTGTGCATCAAGAAGATCAAAGTTGAAAACTGTTCCTGAACCTTTGGCATTGCTCCAATGCCTGATATCAGACTTTGCAGTCACCCTAGCCTTGATTGTCCACTTAGGCTGATACGGATTCAGCGCAGCAATGGGGATGATACGGGTTGCAGAGTCATTCCTGGCAGCAGGCCCTCTATTCATATTCACTGAAGGTGGCTGCTGATATGAAGGACGTGCAGGCTGCCCATAAACATTGCCAGGAGGGCCAGAGCCTCCACCTGAGGCAGGACCTGAAAACCTTTGGTTTTGATTAGGGTTCACCAAGGACTGCTGAGACGTTGACCACATCAAGTTGGCATTCATTGTGTTCTGTGCTGAGATTGCACGATAAGGGCCACCAATGGAGACATTTGTAGGACCAGGTTCAACTGTCTGGCCAATAGAAGAACCCAACATTCCTTGAGCACTATTATAGGGTCCACCATATGATCGATTGCTAGCGGCCGGGTCCACCGTTGGTGCCATGGAGGATCCCAACATGCTTGCACCACCAGAGTAGGTTCCACTACTAGTTTGAGCCGCACTAGCCTGTAAGTTAGGGTCTTGCTCCTTGGTTAGACCCTTTGGCTCATAGTGTTTGGGGTTCCCAATTATGGCACAGTCATTTTGCAGAACATCAAGTTTCACAACAATAATAATCCTGAAAAAAGAATTGAAGGATTGTCAACTACAGTGATACGAAGTGCTTCATAAAAATGAAGCAACAATATGAAGTTCCAAATAGGATGTTCCTCCTTTTAGGCCCTCTTTGTTTTGGCTTAGGCTTATTGGCGTTAAGCTTTTAAGGTAACTTTTCGGCTTATATGATTTATATGTTGGCAGCTTAAAAGTTTCAAATGCAATGGTTTGGTGTTACATCTAGTTCAAATAATTACTCAAACCTAGCTTTTGGCTTAACACTGTAAAAGTGGCTTATGGCTTTAAAAAGGTGAAATGAAAAAGGCTGCCTGTTTGTTTAGACTTATACTTTTTAGCTTAAGAGTTGGCTTATAAGTCTAAACAAAGAGAGCCTTAGAAGACATAATGCCAGTTCTAAATCACATGAACTAAACTGATACAAATAAATTAGCTTATAAAACTATAAATACAAAGAAAAAACTTATAAAACCATAAATACAAAAGAAACTCTCAATGAGGATGATGAAATAGTGAAAGATAAATACGCCATCAGACAATGTGTTTAATTGTGGACACAAGAACAATCAAGGTACTTATTTATGAAGGTTAGTTCTAACATGACTCCAGGATTTGCCATTTCATTGGATTTAAATGGAAACCAATGAAATACTATACTCTAAGCATTCACTTAAAGAAAATCATTTTATTAACCAACTCACCCAACAAATTACTTGTAACATGTTTACAGGTTGAATATGATTGGTAGCAATAGCAACAATATAAACCAAAGTGCAATAATCTCGTTGGACTGAAACACACAAGAAGATAGAAGTGCATCTCAAATCAATATACATGTGGAAAAATCAAAACTTACTTAGAAGTTAGAACCTACAGATAAGATGAGGTCGTGTCCATGCCTCTGGCCCTCTGTACATGCTTGAACACAATATTCAATTGAAAGCTCAAAAAACACAGAATCAACTCAGAACACCCCAATTTTACCATGATGGTTCAAAACAGGGATAGCATGTTCGACTGTGACTTAAAAAACATCAAAAAAAAAAACTCCTTAATAACATCCCAGCTGCCCAGGAAAACAGAATTAATCCTTGAAAGCAATGTAACCTTCTCGCCGTCCCATGTTGACACAAACACAAGAATACTGTGTGAATAGATGTAAATATAAATCACAGGATCCGTACAACGTAGTAACATTGGAGCTCATAAGACAGGTGTAGCATTTCGCTGTTTTTTAGTAGGATATCATTGCATGGTTGGCATCTCTAAATAACGAACACCTCAAAGGGGAAGGGGACTATCTGAGAAGACGGAAACAGACACAGGTCATTCAGTTACTGAAGGAACACTAGGTTTCTTGATCCATGGCAAGCGAAAGAAAACTAAAAACTACATCCCCTACGGCCCCAAAAGACGTGCAACCTCCTCAAGACCGAATCTTGGGGTGAAACCGGTGGATCCCCTCAGAAGGGCGGGCAATCAGTAATCAAGATCCAATCTTTCTAGTGTAAAAGATCCAAGCGAACGGGCGTAGTAATCTGATGGGAAGGGAGGGGAGGGAGGGTGGGAGTGACCTTTTGCCCTGGATGGTGTTGCACATGAAGTCGGTGAGCTGGACGACGGTGCCGGGGCGGAGGGTGCCGTCCTTGACGAGGCAGTTGAGGGCGGTGGCGAGCATGGACTGCTGCGTGTGGGCGCCGTCGGAGAGCATCATCCGGAAGCGGTCGGCGGGCTTGGGCGTCGGCGGCGCGTTCTTGGTGGTGACGGGGCGGACGTCCACCACCTGCAGCACCGGCTGGACCGTCCCGGCCCCGTCGGGGTGGTCCGCTATCGCCTGCACCGCGCCCGGCGTCAGCTGCGGCTCCATCGTCACCACCGCCGCCGCCTTCCAGAAGCTTCCGCGGCCGCGTCGCGCGAGGAGAGGGATTTGAGCGGGTTTTCGAATTTGGGCGAGGAGGGGGAGGAGGAGTCGTTGAACCCTAGAAAGAAAAGCCGGAGGAGAGGTTGCTGCTGCTGCGACGCTTCTTCTTCCTCTTCTAGGGCGGTTGCACGAATCTCGAGGCGGTTTGGAGGGTGAGGATGAGTGGTGGAGGCGTTTTCGGGAGGCGCGCTCTGGAGGGAAAGAGGGCGGGGAGAGAGAAAATTTTTGATGCGAAATGACGGGGCTGCCCTTGGCCTTGGTGGATTAGGCGGCCTTGGATTGGGCCTAGATGGGCCTGTACAGCCCAAGGATAACTCTCAGCTTTTTCTTTTTCTTTTTTGAAGAAATAATAAGGGTTGTTTTTAAGACAAATCCTAGGCACACACAAGGGTTGGTTAGTGTGATCTTGGAGATGCTCTTAGACGGCTAAGAGTTAGCAAGTTGTAAGCCAAGTACAAACACATGTGAATAAAAAAATAATGATTATTGACTCTCGTGTAAGATTTAGATATACTCAAGGTACAGATACAAGCGAGAAAATAGACAAAAGAAAAAAATAGTGAAGTCAACCTTATAATTTATGTTATAATTGTTAGCTCTAATATAAGTTTATAGCTAGTATTTGATTCTACTTGTATACACGTGCATGGTACATAATCGGTTGAGAGAGATTTCATATGCTTATTCACATTAGCAGTTTATTGACAGAGAATTCAGAGAATTAATCACTTACTGTGGATTTATATTGATATAGCCAATGACATGTGTGGTTAAAAGGGTATAAAGATCATAATTTCAATATAAACAAATGATCAGATTATAATATTATATAAGATCGTTCATGCATTTTCAATACAAACGAATGATTCTATGCCTATAGTCGTGTTCTTTTATAGATTATTGATGAAAGATAAAAGATTATTTAATTCTACGATAGTTATTTAATGATATAGATGATGGAATTAGTTGATAAACATGAGATGATAAACTTATCTATATATATATATATTTAAAAAAATATATATATATCTTCTAGCGGCTCAAAAAACGTGTGTGCAAAATCTGATGTAAAAATCCGCTCTAAAGAACGCAGCCTGTAGTGATTAACCTGAATCACGAGCAAGATGCATGGGATGGATGTGTACAATGCTCTTCCTTTTTGTGTTATTTGCACGCACGAATGCGTCTTTTCGATCATGAGAGTTTCTTGCTTTTCTTGTCTTCCCAAAAGCAATGCAATGCATATGCATCACTACTGTAGTCCAAGCTAGTCGTGCTGCATACAAACAGATCGATCGATCTATTGATGAGGTTAGCTGTATGTACCCTTGTTTATGCATGTAGCGTGTGAAACGGACACCCCAAAAGTTCGTCACAATACACAAAAAATCAAAGGTCCAACAACAACAACTCCTGGTCAGAGACTGCTAGCTTCATGGTTTTTACTATAATATTGTTATCAAGTTGATACACAGCCTCCTCCATGTTCAAACAGCTCGCCGGCCCTATGTGATATCGATCCTAGCTATAACATGTGCAATTAAATTTCAAAATGATTTAGTTATCACTATGAAAAACTTTTCAGGTTTAACATGTAAAGAACGGTACTAATAAATTCTTTCATATAGTTATATTCTGCTCTTTCAGAATATAAGTATTTATATATGTCCGTCTTATTATATCCATATAATTTTGAGGAAAAATATATGTATTGCAGATTGCGTCGATGTCAAAAATTAAGTTGAAGTAACAGAGCTAGCCGACAAAGTGATACTTTTTGCGATGCAAGAGAACAGTAAACATGTATACATAGTATATAGGTGCAATGAATACATCACGATCGATCGATCGCCCTCTTAATTTCGACCCTGAAATTATTCAGGCTCTCTCGTGCATATATTTATGACGATGGACATATGAATCGATGAGTATCTTGATTGACACGCTGCTAGCTAGCTAGTCCTAATTAACGTGAGCCACCAGAAATAAATGAATCGATCTAACCAATCAGAACCAATATTTTATTTATGAAATCAATGATATTCATATATAAGCAAATGACATCTATATATATATATATATATATATATATATATCGCGAACGTCCAAATCAAATGGTGGTGGCGCCTAGCTAGCAAGCTCCATCTTTTTCCTTTCCTTTCCTTCGTTTCTACTACTTGATGCATATATGCTTGCATGGTACATGTGCCCACTTTCTTTTCTGTCCTTTTCACTCACACATTGATCCCCAATTATATTAATTGCACCCAACAAATTGCTATGGTTACTTCCATACAGGGCGAATCTAGAAAAAATAACAGTGGAGGTTGGATCTCTTCTCCCACTTTTTAGAAGGAGCTTCAACACATCTTTTTTATAACTATAGCAGAAAATTAGTGGTGGCTTAGGGAGGGGGTCTCCATGAGACTAGAGCCTGTAGTAAGGGCTAGAGACCCCTTAGTCCGTATTGCAGATCCGCTACACTACTTCCATGATCATATTATGAGATGAGAAATCTGTAATACTACATTTTTTATCGTGGGTACTTCTCACGAAATGTGTTTTTCAAAACACATATAGAACCAATAATATCATATATAAACTGTTTTGGATATCTTAGGCTTATTTAGTTTGGATCGTATATGCTTTTTTCGATGGTAGCACTATGACAAAGGATTACCTCAATATTTTAGCGTATGGATATTGACGATATGATTGTGATGTATATATGTTAATAGTTTCGTGATGAGTCACTTGCTCTGACTCCTAAATTATAAGAAGGCATCATATAAGATATACAACAATTGTTATGTGTATACAATGTCATGGTAGCATCAACTATTATATGCTCACAAGTCCCTACGTAAAATAGTAAAAAAATACTTAAGATTTTAATGGATTGAAAAAATAAACGAGACCAGAAAAAAATGGGTGATACTGATACATGTATATACGCATAAACACCTAATAAATAAAACTTAACAAGAAATTAGATTTCATCGTTATTATTTGATAGGTGTATCGTCATAAGTTTCTTTTTTATAAGAGGGTATATATACGTACGACAAGTTACTAGGCACTCGAAAATAAAAACTACTTCGTCCGTTTCATAACTTAAGATGTTTGACTTTTTTATGTATAATGTTTGACCATTTGCCTTATTTAAAAAATTATGAAAATATCATTTATTTTACTTGTGACTTACTTTATAAAGAGAACTTTAAACACAATTTATATTTTTTATATTTATACTAAATTTTTAAATAAGATGAATGGTCAAACATTGTAAAAAAAATCAAAAAACGGAAGGAGCAGCTATTATTTCTAAACAACAGCCTGTTCATTTCACATAAAGTATACAACACATGCAGGAAAATGTTATGTTTTATTGTAGTAGTTGATTAAAGCCGGGACCGGGTGGTCTCGATCGTCAATATTAGGCTGCCGTATCACGCTGGCAATCACTGTCAGGGTTGATCACTTTCATGGATCACAACATGTACACAAAGAAATAAAAAAGAAGCCTTTTTAACTCTACCGTGCCGACATAGCAAACCTCCTGCTGCCAAGTGTACATATATTTATGTATTTTCGTGTGTGTCACCATCAGCCAAAAAATACTCTTCTAGCTACATGTATATATAACTAGTCTTTTTTCTGTCCTTATATGTATTCTTTACATATATATCTCGAAGAATATATGCTGGATATGTATGGGTTTATTTTGATTTATTTCGTGTGTAACATGTATGCATGCATGGTTTCCATGGTCAACTGGTGGCAGGTAATTGGTTGTTTAGTTGGTTCATTAGGACCTGACGACTCACGATCAATGAATCACATACGCTTAATTATACGTACTTGTCTTCTCCCTGAAAGCAGCTAGCTGATTTTTTTTTTGCTCGCCAAATATTACCACTTCCTTAAGTATCGACATATAAGTATTTTAATATTCAAATTATGTAGCATAATATAAGTATTTCTGCATTGATTCTCATATTCCAACCATTTCAATAATTTTAGAGCCAATAAGATGATGTTTAGAGAGAACCTAATCAATTTAAAATTCAAAACTTGATCACTAAAATGATTAAAAAAGAATCTTTTGTTATTTCTTAGTCTATACTAGACAATCTAGAAATACTTATATTTTAAAACAGAGGCAATATCTTTTTTTAGATAATGGATAATATGGCATTTGCTAGTTTTAAAAGAAGGTACGACTGTTGCTTATTACAAAGATGTTGGCTAAAACGTAAAGTCCAAAGATGACGAAACAATAAGCATAAAACGCTCTTACACGAGAAGAGGAGCATACCATCTTATTTAATCCTATCTGTAAAATCCCAATTAATCCGAAGTTAGTAAAGGTCAATACAAATGTTGATATATAACTAAAGTTAGCGTTAGGATTGTACATATATAGTACACGTACCTGCTGGCTGATGCATGATAAATTAAAGTAAGAAAATAGTCTGTAATTTTTCTGGAAAGATTGACCTCACATGATCTCGTACAGCTGGGAAAAAATTATATAGTACCAATTAAATTAGTATATATCAGCCGGGGTAGTCAAATTCTTACCAAGAAGAAACGAATTAATCGTCGATCATACATGATGTCTATTTTTTAGACGTACTGATAGTTACATAAATGTAGGTTTAACAATTTGGTTAGCTACATTTATGTATTTAGTCTTTTTTTATGTGCAGGCAAATGCAAGAGGTTGTCATCCAGAGAAGAATAGATACTAGCAGTTAGCCGTACATAGTCTTATTAAAAACATATATATGTATGTATACGTACATGGTCTTATTAAAAACATATGTATGTCCAAATTAAATGAAATGTAAATAACAGGTATAAAAATAAAGAGAAATTACAAGAAGCAGTTGAGAAACAAAAGAGTAGTAGCACACATGCAAATGATGATAGGAGTAGGAGGTTAAAAATCACGAGTTGGACGTGTTCATTTCCAAGTTGCACACCAGCAACGTACAAGCAGCATGCAGCAGGCATCTGCACACCTGAAAAATATATGACAATTATTTTTCTTGAAAGGGCAGGAGCTCTGTCATTAAATTAAGTAGTAGAACGATAGTTGTATTATATAGTAGGGTTTTTTTTAAATTTATTACCGATTCTTTTATTTTATTATAATGATACAGTTCTGATACGGTGACAGACCGACTGTTACGATCGTACATATGGAACTACTCCCAGATGACTAAAATTCTATGATCTATTTAACCAGAGGAGATATAGAAAAGTTATTTATAGATGATCTTTTTATTTAAAAATCAATGCTGAAAAATAAACTAAGAAGTCCTACCATTAGCTTTCCAAATTCAAAATTTTGTTGTGGCTACCGTACATATATATATACCATACTCATATGTTAAAAAAACAGGTCAACTACTAGCAATATAACCAGATTAATTAGTGTTGATTAGATGGATGGTTGATGGTGTCTCCTTGTGGCAAGGCAGCTTATGAACGAATCAACACGGCCGTGTGCACACATCCGCGTACATTTGCACCGAGATCTACCAAACCTACTCTACGTCATTAATTAATAAACTTCCTTCTATTCTACACTCGATCGATCATTGGACCCCCCAAGTTTTCCATTTTTTAATTAATATCGATGACTAAATGCATATAGTATAAACTGTTGATGAACACACATGTGCCTAGCTAGCTCCTTTCTCAAGTGATCGACCAAGACCCCAAGTTTTCCATGCTTATCTATAGCAGGGGGCACTACTCCATTTGGTTGATTTTTATAAGGTGTATTTTAGTTTAAGAGATTTGTAGAGGTTAATTTTAATCTGGCCACTGTGTTCTTGTACTACAAAGAAGCTATAAAACCTACTGTAGATATATGCGAAACCGCTTTGAAATATGAATAAAAATAATTTTAATCAAACATGGAATACCTTAATCAAAATTTACATCGTTTGAGTACTTAAAAATTACTATGTAATAAAAACTTATAATGCAGGGAGAAATATTATCACATCCGTTACATCATGCATATGTATCCTCATAGGTGTGAACTTGCATTTTGAACCTAGCTACTCCATACCATCTACATGAGTGACGTATGGCTTATAAATCTTGGAGGAAATATATAATTAAACTTATAAAAACTCGTACAACGTACAAACATCTATATTATTCGTTGGTGCATGAATCATACCTCATGGTCTCATGGATATAACAGATACGACACGTGCAATGTGTACATACATCTGTGCATATTCTAGTGGTGTTTAGATTGAGAAAATTTTTAGAAGAAGTGTCACGTTAAATGTTTAACCAGATATCAGAAGGGGTTTTCGGACGCGGATGAAAAAACGAATTTCACGGCTAGCCTAGAAACCGCGAGACGAATGTTTTGAACCTAATTAATCCGTCATTAGCACATCTTGGTTACTGTAGCACTTATGGCTAATCATAGGCTAATTAGGCTCAAAAGATTCATCTCAATATTTCTTCCATAACTGTGCAATTAGTTTTTTGGTTCATCTATATTTAATGTTTTATTTAGGTGTTCAAAAATTCGATATGATATTTTTAGAAAAAAATTTAGGAACCAGACAAGGCCTAAATCGATCATCATCAACTACCTAAAACCAAAACAGTTGGGAAGAAGGAAAGAGGAAGATATACGTACAGTGGTATAGCAAATAAAAAGAATGTAACGTTTGCGTGACATATATAGCAGATATGTTAAAATGCTAAGTTTTATTTAAATTTATTTGCTACTGCTCACTCCGTTCTAAAGTAGATAATTTTTCAGTTTTTAGATATAATATTTGAGTTATCGTCTTATTGATTTTTTTGTGATTATTATTTTTACTGAATTTAGATGATAGATGATAAAATATGAATAATATTTATGTGTGACTATTTTTTTAATTTTAATAACTTTTAAATAAACAGACAGCCAGATACTGAACACAGAAATAAAAAAAATAAGGTCTTTTTAAACTGAGGTGGTATGTTATAGAGAACCACATTTATACAAAAGCCTTGACAATTTTTTTTTGCAATTTTGATATACTACATATGGTCGTATCTGAAACTAGTTTTTAAGAAAAAAAATCACGTCATTACAAGAATATAATCACCACTGTACGCAACTGTCGATCATCTGGTCGAATATAAGCATCTCATCAAGCATCCCTTTCGACGAAATATGGTACATGTGCCCAAATGTTAAATTTCGTTTCGATTTATTTGTTGCTACGCTATAGAATTGAATCACATTTATTAGAATACAAAAAATGTGTTGAAACAAACCTTTCAGCATCCCCCCTCTCTTCCGTGTGTACGCACGAATCTAGTGCTCAGCCAAAACAGTAGAAACCAAACGCATCACATCCGTCCGATGCGCATCCGACGGCTCAAAGCCAGTGGGGCCCACATGTCATTGAGCGGAGCGGCTCGCTACAAGGAGGCTCTCCTCCGCCCACTTTTCTTTGCCCGCCATTAATGGCTTCCTCCTCCTCCTCCTTCCTCTCGCTTTCTAGAAGAAGAGAAAGCACGCTGCTTGCCGCTGTGCCTGTGTAGCGGGCGCCAGTCCTTGTCGCTCTCCCGCGCGAAAGGTCAACAGGCTCCTTCAGCTAGGGCAAGAGGGGGGAGAGCACGAGAACGCCGTCGATACATATCCCCTTTCCCGCCCTTCCATCTCTTCTTGGGTTCATTCCAACTTCTTCCATACAAATCTCCCCTTCCCCCTGCCCCTCTCTCTCTCTCTCTCTCTCTCTCTCTCCCGATCCTCTCTGTCTATATATCTCTCTCTGTCTATCTGTTTCTGTCTCTATATCCTATCTTCTGCAAGAACACAGGCAGGGAGAGAAAGAGAGGGGGTTAATTGGGAGTAGGATTGAGTTGTGAGAAGGAGGAGGAGCGTGTGTTCTGATTTGTGATTCGGTCTTTGTTGTTCTGATCGTTTCTGGTGCTGTGCTGTGCTGGCCTCTCGTTCTTGAGCCTTTGCCGATTCGATTCCAGGGAAAAGGCGGCGCCTTTTCCCCTTTTTGCCTGAGTTAGGTGTGGTGCTTCTTGGGCTCTACCACAGAGAGGCGGTGTTGGTGGATTCGCCATGGGGAATTGCTGGGGCGCCAAGATCAGCTCGGATAGCCCCTGTCGCAGCTCCTCATCTCCTTCTGGTGCGTCTCACTTCTCATCTCTTTCTTCATATGTCTCAGAACTGCAGTACTATGGTAATTAGAGTACTAATTTTGTGCTCGACATCTATACCGTGTTGATTTCTTCGGTTTCTTTTCTGAAGTGTATCCAATCAATCAATCGATCAATCATTGCTTCTTTGCGTTTTGGGAATTTTGTGATTTTTGTCTGTTTTGTTATGTTCCTTTGGGCACTAGCAGTAGTACATGTTAATTTAATCCTCTTTTTAATGGCTTCAGACATGCTGTTTAGGGTCGCTAATCACATGGTTTGTCTCCTAGCAGATGTTAGTGCGTGCAGAAAGTTCTAGTTTTAGCTATAGGCTCTAGCTCATCTTGGATTGTTGAGGCGTAAAGCTCAGATCTTCTCCTTTTTTCAGACTAGGAGAGGAAGCTTCCAATGGAAACGCACATATAACTTCTTTCTGATTTTTCCTTTGTTGCTAGTTATTGTTCCAAGCGTGGAGCTCAAATCAGACTAAGTGGAAAATTCTAATTTTGCTGCTACTTTTTACCAAAATCCACGTGCCCTTTTCAATGTTATTGACTGTATTATGCAGAAAGTTCAATACTTTTGGTGCAACCTTTTTAACTTATCTGTGAAGTTTTTGCCTTTTAATGCCCAAATCAAGCAAACAAACAACGGCTTCATTAGGCTAAAATCTAATGGATGACAGCCTGAAAATTTGTACTGTCTTGTGTTGTTGTTTAGGGGGGACATCCAAGTTGAGTAAGAATGGGGCTGCCTTGAGCAACTCCAGTGTGTCTACAGCCTCGGTGCCACCAACACCACGGAGCGAGGGTGAGATTCTAGAGGCAGCAAATGTCAAGGCCTTTGCCTTCAATGAGCTAAGGACTGCCACCAGAAACTTCCGACCAGACAGTGTGCTTGGTGAGGGAGGCTTTGGATCAGTCTTCAAAGGGTGGATTGATGAGAAGACACTTGCACCAACTAGACCAGGAACAGGGATGGTCATTGCTGTAAAGAAGTTGAATCAGGAGGGCCACCAGGGTCACAGGGAATGGCTGGTTAGTACCCACTAGCTGGTTCTTTATGTCAGGCTTTTCACCGGGTATGACATTTTCTTCCTTTAATTTGTGCAGGCTGAAGTAAATTACCTTGGACAGTTGTCACACCCATATCTTGTAAGGCTCGTTGGGTACTGTGTTGAAGATGAACAGCGCCTTCTCGTTTATGAGTTCATGCCGCGCGGTAGTTTGGAGAATCATCTTTTCAGGAGTAAGTCTTTTTTTTTGTACCTTTCCTAGTCACCAGCTTCTGTTTCACAATTTGGAAGACAAGAAATGCTAAAATCTGTTCTAAAATGTAGGGAGCACACATTTTCAGCCACTTTCCTGGAACCTCCGGATGAAAATTGCCCTTGGAGCAGCAAAAGGGCTTGCATTTCTCCACAGTGACAAGGTTAAAGTCATCTACCGTGATTTCAAGACCTCTAATGTCCTTTTAGATGCGGTATGCAGTCTTCAGAGCTATCATCCTTAGTATTGACAGGATAGATTAACTGGTCGATCTGATAGCCAGGTGTTTTCTTTTTCAGAACTATGATGCAAAGCTCTCTGATTTTGGGTTGGCAAAGGATGGGCCAACTGGTGACAAGAGCCATGTCTCCACAAGGGTGATGGGGACTTATGGGTATGCTGCACCAGAATACCTTGCAACAGGTAGCATGTTACTTCCATGTTCTGAATCCTAGGATGCAATCAGTACAACGAGCATGCTCCACACACTCAATAGATTGTCAAGTACCTTGCTGAAATAGGAATAGTATGATTGAATTGTCTGGATCATAGGCAGAAATGTTTGGCCCCATCATCCATTGAGTTATTAGCTGTCAATCTATGGCTCCCTTGCTGGCATCTGATTGCCAAACTTAGAGCCATCTGGCTATTGAATTAACTAACAAACTTCTTTATATGTTGTGAAGGCCATCTGACCACCAAGAGCGATGTCTATAGCTTTGGAGTCGTGCTGCTAGAGATGCTATCAGGACGACGAGCGCTGGACAAGAACCGCCCGACTGGGGAGCACAACCTGGTGGAGTGGGCTAGGCCATACCTGACAAGCAAGAGGCGCATCTTTCGCATCCTGGACGCCCGGTTGGGCGGGCAGTACTCCCTTGCTAAGGCCCAGAAGGCTGCAACACTGGCACTTCAGTGCATCTCTGTGGAGGCCAAGAACAGGCCTAACATGGAGCAGGTGGTCGCCGTATTAGAACAGCTACAGGATGCCAAGGAAACAGGGACAAACCCTCAGCTGCAGAAGAAATCCAGCAGCAAGAGTGCAGGTAGCAATGGCTCGAAGCCGCCATCGAGGGGGAAGCCCGCATCTGCGAGGCCAGTTTGACTGAACAATCCTATACATAAGATAGAGCTTTGTTGAGATGTAGTGTAGGCTCTTAGAGGGACCTGTAAAGAAGAGGAGGAAGAGTTGTGAATCCTTTGGTGCTTGCCCTGTGTAGTTGTTTTTGCAGCTTCTCGTCAGAGTCTTGTCTGAAGTAAAAAGTATTGTCGTCGCCTATCTGCATGCAGTCAGTTCAGTGCATTGTGGATTGTACAGCTTATATGGTTCCAACGCTGCAAAATTTTTGTTCGATGAAACAGCTGTGCCCAAATCCAGTTTCCCGTAATTGTCAAATCTACAAGCTGGCCCAGATCATATTTTTGAGCTCAGATATTTCTCTCTCTAAACCAGCTTTAGCAAAATGTTCTATTTGAGTAGAAAAAAAGGTTTTGGCACTCACCCAGCTCATGAACTGGGGCCTTTCTGAAGTCTGACTCGAGCAGTAGCAAATATAGAGTTCGTGACAATGGATTTATTTACGTATATGTTTATGCTTAATACGGTTTAAGGGAACAGGAGTATGTATCTGCAACTCTGCTGAACGAACAGAAAAATGACTTTCTGTTAATGTCCAACATCCAATGAACAAATAGGATCCTACTGAACTCGCTCATAACAGGTCACCGTTTGCCATTTGGGCAAACTTGAAAGCATACTTCATGTAGTATGAAAATATATTTTTATTATAATGAACAAACATCTGAGAGCGTGTCATTATTCATAATGCCGCATCATCAATTTAACATTTTGTTCATGTGCAGTATCTGGCAATCTATGGAAGGAATGTATCACTTTACAAAATACATTGGTTGAACCATATAGAAACAATAAGCACATTGGAGAAGTAAGAGCGACATCTTTAAGTATGTTTGAGTTGATCAGAACAGACAAATAGCTTAAGGCCATGCTCTAAATTTTCTTCAGCATCTAGCACTGGCAATTTAGTCTTTTAACCATCTCCGTTTCCTCGGATGCCCTTGCTTCACAAGATAAACTCTGCCATAAACCCAGGTTCTAGGTCCCGACAAGGATTTCTGCATAGCAATATCAAGAAAGAAGACCTGATACACTTTGTTTCTTTAAAGTCATAAACTATGCATACAACATGCACCGGAATCTTCAAAATCAAAACCCTCTATACCAAATGGAACTCTGAAACCAGAGTTGTTTACTGTATTTGAATTTAAATTCAAGTTGTTTTTGACTACCAAATTTCACGGTTAAAGCTTAAAACAGGTTGAGTGCTCAACTGTCACCTGATAATGCAGATTGGAGCAGTAAGAGCTGAGGTGCTGTTAGCTTGGAAGAGATTTGAAGATTTAATTATAAGGCAATAATTCCATGTGTATTTCACATTATGATATGTTAACCAGCAGAAATAGATTATGCGTTGCTTACTTTAATTATAATGCAAGAATCTCACATGTATTTCACTTTATAATATTTTAACAAGCACAAATAGATTTTGCATTGGTTGCAACAAACAAAGGGTCAACTTCCATCTTATTTCTTCAAAGGTCCATATACTGGAAACTAGTACGAAGTAGCAGGTGTTTGACATACCTCAACTTTAGTTCGGTACTCCAGTGGGCAGCCACATACATGGCATTCTGCTCTGTGGGGAGCTTTGATGGAATTATCTGTCTTGACAAATGCAAACACCTGGTAGTAGCATGTTTTACTTAGATTACTAACATGATGCACTTCATGAAATATGCGACTACTGCTAGAAGTAAAGCTAACCTGCTCACCGCAATTTGGGCAAGAACCTTTTAGTGCAACCAAATTGTTTGTCAATAAGCCTTGTAGTGCACCAGCTGAAAGAACAAAATCAACAAGATTTATTAATGCACAGAAACTATGCCATGTGGCCAACATGCCATATGAAGGTGAACACAGAATTCCTCCCTTACCGGATGCGGATGCAATTGGATAACCAATCAGATAGCCCAAACCGATTAAAACCATGTCATTTGCCCTTGTTATCGCGTCAAATGATTTCGCTCCGTACAAGAGATACCTTGCTCCAAATGCATCCCCAAAAGTGAGGCTTAGAATACAGAGACTGGGAACAAGAAACGCTGAGGTGCCGAATAGGAACAGCAGCATCCAGATGCTTGACAATGCCATGAACATTGATTTGTCCTCCTGCCCTACACCCAAAAGCCAATTGAAACATCGGACTGTAAGTCAATGGTATAGGTGGAACTGTGAGATGTGAGACTAAATGCAGAGATTCTCTCTCCCAAAAGGTAACCTCAGCATCTGCGTACGTCGATTGCCTTTTGAGGCTGCAACGGGGATACTTTACTACGGATGGGGATCCATAGACCCGGAGCTTCAACTGGCAGGGATATATAATTTGTTAGGAGTGAAGCCTTGCTTGCTGATTCATATTAGCTGAGTTGTAAAAACTTGAGAAACTATCAATGGCGAATACATATATGCATAGCATAGGAACATTAGATTTGTTTATACCTCAACTTTGTCGAACATGTCATCAACAATCAAAGGCTGGCCACTGTAGTAGGAATCCCTGGCCTATCAGAACAGTATTTATTAGAGAAAAAAAATATGTTGATTACTCGATGCATTGCGGTCAGGAATAACCGAATAAGCACTTGTGTTACTGTATTATAGCACGTTACAACATCAAGCAAGCAGTGACACATTCTAGTATGTACAATACAGGACACAACAAAGCGAGAGAAACCAAACAAAGCTAGTCCTGTCCTGACTCAATCGGATTGATCTCTTGCTGGTTTGCAAGAGAGGTTCCGGTGACAATGTAATTTACGCTGCTGATCGATGAATTTGGAACGATTGAGCACAAGAAGGAGCACATAAGGCGGCATAGCAACATCAATCAAGTGAAGGAAGGAAGGAAGGAAGGAAGGAAGATGGACGAACCTGGTGGTAGAGCGCCTCGAGCATCTCCTGGCTGGCCGTCTCGATGGGCCCCACGAAGAGGCAAGACGGCCCCTCCCCCGCCCCCGCCGCCGCCATCGCCCCGACGCGCAGCCCCGCCCGCGGCCGGGCGAGGCGTCCGGCACCGGGAGCCGCCGGGGCGACGGTAGCCATGCCTCGCTCGCTCGCTGAGCGGAGAAAAGGTGGGGTTTTTACGCCCCCAGCGGCGGCACGGCACCGCCGCAGTGGTGGTTGCTTGGAGGCAACAAACGTGGTGAGCACAGGAACTGGCCGACCTGTGGCTGCGATTCCTTCGCAGTTTCTCTCTGCGCCACTGGATTACCCATTTTTTTGTTTGTTCAATGGCCGACCTGTGGTTGCTTGGATGTCTGTCTCGTCACAGGTTCGTTCTTGTGGACGGCTGCCCATCATCGATCCCCATCACTTCACTCTACGACTTGTTGCTTGTTTGTATTAGCAGAATTTGTAAATCTGTACTGGTGTCTTGCAATGCAAACCTTTCTTGTATTGGCTGATCCCATGTCGTATAGTAGTACCCAGCTTCATTTGGATCAAATCTCTCCACGGTCGCAGTCACATCTCAGCGCAGATTCAAGCTTCACAGCAAGAGGAGGAAAAAAATCGTGTTAATTAAGCACAAAAATCCGTTCCTAGAGGGGTGCTATTCAAATTTAAACCTTGATTTCTTAGTTTTTAAGAAAAATCATAAGCACCTAAGATGATGCCATATCATTAAAGTGTGTTACAAACTAAGATATAAGCAACAATTTTTCATTTATATCATAGGTTAACTATTTAAAAAATCAGCAACCAAAGGTTAAACAATATTGGTCAATGGTGACATCTATGAAGTAATGGATGAGCAACTCCTATGCTCTTTGGTTGAGCTTCGGATTGTAATATGGGACTGGTTATGGACCAATAACTCAATGTCATGATAAAAAAAATAAGGCTTTTCCATCAGTTTTGTTCCCCAATCTTCTCTCCATCTCTCTCTCTCAGTGCTAATAAGAATATACGGGAAAAAATGCACCTCAAATTACGCTTAAAACTCAAAATCGCTTTGAATTATGATCCAAAGCGGACATAAGCAGGGCATGGTCACTCGTAGTTGGGCCTAAACTAAACAGAGGCCCCCAATATGCTTCAGAAAAGGCCCACACAATGGAATGGATCCCTCCTCCCCTTTTGTCTTCTTTCTTCTCCAACCAAAAGGAGTAATTTTGGGGGGTTCTAGTTCGAACTCCACGCTTCCGCCCGCACTCCGGCCATCGACGGTTGCCACCGAGCCCTCCGCCGCCGACGCCCCAGTGTCCGGGGAGCTAGTGCCATGGAAGCAGGCGGAGGCACACGAGGAGGAGGTGGAGGTGCGGAGCTGTCCCGGCAGATGTCGGCGCAGCTGGCGGCGCTCGACCGCCAGATCGCCGCCGGCAGAGGCCGCGAAGCCTCCACCTCCGCCACCTACAGCGCCGCGCTTCTCTCCGCCCGCTCCTTCTCCCGCCAAACCCTCTCCCGCCAAGGCACGCCCTTTCCCAATCCCTCCCTCCCTCCCTCCCTCTCTCCCTCTCTCCCTCCATCTCTCTCGTTTCAAGAAAAAAAACCCCCAACTTTTCATTTTTCTACTCTGCCGGCTGCGAGCAAAGCGGCGAAATGAACTGTAGCGGGCGTGTCTGATGCGACTCCGATTTATTTTCTTTTGGAAAATTTTGAACTTGATGTTGGTACTTGGTATTGAATTTGACCTCAATTCTCCAATCAACTGAATTGAAGTAACTTTACCTAGTTTTCCCTCCGAGGAGACGATGACGCTCAAAAATTGGATGGTGCAGGGGAACTCAATGGACTCAAGCTTCAGCTCCGGAAGCTGGAGGATCATCTTTCAGAAGCACTCTCCGGTACGTGTACGCGAGCTCTAAATTCTACACAGCTGTGCTCTTGTTAGTGCAGCTAAACTGGGTTTCACTGCATTGGTTCATGCTATGCCTGAAATGCTGGTGTTATTTGTCACTACAGTTAAGATCAGCAAGGAGTCAAAGCGCCAACTTACCGAAGAGACGATTTCAAGCACAAGAGCTATAAATGAGAAGCTCAAGAGCATGGTTACTGATCAGACGAACAAGAGAGACCAGCATGCTATAGTCATATCGGATCACCTCAAGGGTAACCTCCCAATCATTTTAGGGCTAATCTTGGGGTTTTCCTGCTGTGGCTTATTTAAATTATTTAAACTGTTTTATCTTCCTAGTATTAAAAAACTGATTATCTTGCTTGAGCTACTCCTATGGTGTTCATGCGAAATTGGTATGCTTCATGTACTGTGGCAGCTGTTGAAGCTCTTGAAGCAAAGTGCAATGAGGATGAAACACAGAGGAAGAACGTACAAGAAGCTGTGGCTTGGTACAACAAGTTTCTTGGTTTCCAGGTTGTCGGAGGAGAAGGTGAGTGATAATTCAACACAATGTTGAGTAATTTAGGGGATAAATTCCTTATGCCTCTTATATCTCACCTTATCCTTTATATGCCACTTATGAGCTCACTGACTCGTGGGTTCAGAAACCACGTCATCGAGACATCAGTGGCATGTTACTGTGGAATATAAGGAATCACCCTTATTAAATTTTGCCAATGCCATCTTTCATGACAATTTCCCTGTTTTCCTCAAGGTGTAAAGTTCATCTTCAGCAAAATTGACATGCGAAGCCCCGATAAGGAGTACTCAGTTACTATAAAGCTTAACAAAGATAGATATGCCTGTGAGTTTAAGTTCCACATGAAACTCGGCCAAGTGTCTTGGACTTTTAAAATGAACTGTACTTAACATTGTCTTTTTCTTTCTAATAACAGTACTTCAATGTGATCCAAGTATAAAAGATTCTGAGGAGTTGATGAAGGATTTGAACCTCACTAACGATCTGTTCAAGTTTGTAAGAATCATGAGACAGAGGTTCCAGGCTGAGGCTGCTACTGTGAATGGTACCAAACATTAACTATCAGTATGAACCGTTGCAATGAGCGTAGTAGGGATTAGGGCCATTTGACCTAACTGAGTTGTCCTGTACTTGTTCTTCTGTTCAAATATAAGCCGTGCGCGTTTTCAGTTGACCTTTGAAAACCCCAAAAAATCTATAAACCCAAGCCTGATCTGGCCTGAAACTTGCAAAAACGAAAAGGAAAAAGCAATTATGGTACCAAAAATTATTATTACTAGCGCCCACTGGCCAATGAGCATTGGTGAGATGTCCTTAATTCCAAGGCACAATGACCTGTTAAATATGACATCCCTTGCTGATTGATCTAATTACCAAACTACAAATGTTCCATTAAGCATTGGAAACACATAAATATGCTATGCAATTGAATAATTCATCCATTGCTGAGTAATACCAATAAGCTTATATGTTGATAGCCATCTTGTGAAACTACGACTTTGCTCCAAGTTGCTGTGTACTTGAATCCTGCTGCCTTGCTGTGCAACTGGCCATAGTGTGCACACGACTAGTTTTCCATCCCTTCACGACCTCTCATCCTCAGACCAAACCTTTGTTTGTTCCCATATGTATGTACATAGGCTTTTTTTATGTGTAATCTAACTCTTGTGGCACTAATTTCCACAGGACTTCCCATGAGCTCAGCTGTTTGTCCAGATGCTTCCTCTATACCAGTTTCATCTCCAGTGTTGATGTCACTTGACTCTACAATTGAAAATGTTCCTGATAAGAGTCTTTCCCGGAGTAAGAGCAAGAAGCAGGGTCTTCCTTCTAAAAGAAGAGCTGCTGCCCTATCAGCAACCACTCCTGGTTCTGTGGTATCTAGCGTTCGTCGCTCCCCACGTTTTGTGGTAACCATCTCTTCTCCTCAGATTTATTTCCATTTCCAGCTGACAATTATCTGGAGGAAAGAAAAGGTGGCATCGAGGCTGAGTGTCAGTTTAGATTGTTATATTCAATCCCGACAGGTGTAACTATTTAAATCATGCATACTGTTTGTGCAACATGCTTTGTTGCCTTCATACACATTTCACTCTTTGGCACAAGACAGCAATATATAGTGCTAGATCGGTTTTTAGTAATAGAACATTTCTGGCTCCTTCATACACTCTTGGAACTTGCTGTTTTGCCATTAGCTAGTTTAATGATAAACGCTCAAATGTTAAGGCAATTGAAGATTTGGTATTGCCACAGGGCAGATAACAACATGATATGTAAAAAAAAAAAATCACATTCTACGAATGAAGATAAGTGATACTAAATCATATTGTAAGGCAGATAATTACAGTGTGACAATTTTCACATTGTTTCTGTAGGGAATCAGGTGAGCTGTCATCTGAAGCAAGTTGTCACCTGAGCAGACTGGTTCCTAACTGATTGACTGGACTGGGCTGCCCAGCTGCTGTAAGCATTGTAGATCCGAGAAAGAAACTAGTAGCAATAACAACTCTCAGAGGACTGCGTGATGATTATTCCTCCCTTGTTTGCAAATGGCAAATGACTTGCCATCAAATTAAGGAGTATCTTGTTAGATGTTGTACTTGATTGCGTTGTGTGTTAATCCCTTGCCATCCAATGTATCGCTTGTACAGTGAGCTGTTAATCCCTTGCGTGTATCCAATGAACTTGTAACTGTTGTTGGTGTTTATTCATTTTTTTAGAGGTGAATTGCTGTTATTTTACCCTCCGGGTTTTGGAAAGTTGTGTTGTTTCTATTACTGATGCCGTATCATTGGCTAATATAGGGTGCAACAATTTACTAATTTCATTTGAAAGTGAGAAATAATATACTTTTCCATCTTATATTATGTTTTCTCTTTCTCAACGCAGAAACGCTTAATTATCCTTTCAGCAGTAAGCACTAGGTGAAGTGTTGACAACCCGATATATGTGTGTACAAGAATGAGTATGTACGTGTCATGAACACTTATATTTGTACTAGGTTTCGCAAAAAATACAAAAAAATTTATAAACACTTTATATTCCTTCTATTTTATAAGTAAGACTTTCTACCCTTATCCATATTCATATGTAACTAAAGATATATATGAAGAGAGAGCAAGATATAGTCTTTTAATCAATACATATCATTTAGGACTTAAGATTATAGCCAAGTACTGGGGCGAACCCAGAACAAAAATTATCGGGGATCCAATACATATTAATTATTTAATTTTTGTACTTATATACTAATTAATATGATATAATTTAGTAAGAATTGAATAATTTACCCGGGGTTCGAGGACCCCGGGAGAGCATACGTAGGATCGCCATAATACTTTTTTATTACTTTTTTCTTTTTTTAAAATCTCAAACAACAAAATTTTCTCTAATAAATACTTATAATAGACTTGGAGTCATTGTTATGTGTGACAAGATCTTATTTTAGTCCCCTCCGTAACTCTAACCATGTTACCATATTTAATTGCGTGGCAATAGAGAGGGTCGATTAATAAATACCTTTGTATGTTTCTTAATAAATCTAGATGAATTTAGTCGAGAGATGAAAAATTTATAACATTGAACGTTAAAATATAGAGCATATACCTGCTGTTGGGAATTAGTAAGTTAGGAATAATAAAGAGCTTTTGCACGTAATCCCATCATGGCAATAATTAGACCTGCAAGAGGGACGTTAGGCCTCCTCCAATGAGTATCTATAAAATATACTATATAATTTTTTAATAGAAGAAAGATAAAAAACTATCTCTTAATCAAGAGATAGTCTCTTGCACATATTTTATTGTCAGGTGAGGATGAATGGTGAGATCATTTGTATTATGAGCTATTTGCTAAGAGCTAGATCATTGGAGAAGTTGTCTTTTAGAATGCTTAGAGCAAGTTGTCTTTTAGAATGCTTAGAGCATCCCCAACAGCTCATCTAAATTTGGTTATCCATATCTTCATTTGGATGATCATCTCAAACACTTTCATCCTTCATATCCCTTTGTACTCCAGCAGATCATCTATATATGGCATAATCTATATTTATTTGGAGGATTGGAGAGAACACATCTAAATATAGAGTTTCTCTCTCCTAATATGGATGACATCTAAAAAGATGATGAGATAGATGATCTGCTGGAGCTTAACTTTTATCCTTTATCCTCTATTTCTAGAATGGAAGATGAGATGGATGAGCTGTTGGGATGTGTATGAGGTAGCCTAAATGCGAAATCCAAACTTGAGAAGGAGATAACTGCAAAAGCACCACCAACCAACCAACCCGTTCACCTCCATCCGTAGACTCGTCCGCTCCGCTGCTCCCTCGATCCCATCTCGCCGCCGCCGAGCGAGATGAGGAAGACCAAGCCTTCGTCGTCGTCGTCGAAGCAGTCGCGCGCGCAGGCGCAGCAGCAGAACGGCCACTCCAAGCTCGCCAGGTACTTCGACCCGGAGGCCTCCTGGGACAAGGTATCTTCCTCGCCGCCTCGCTCTCTCTTCCGCTTGGCCCGCCTCTGGAATTCTTGCCTGATCCTTGCCTGGGCTCCCCTCCGCGAAGGATCAACTGCTGGACGCCGTGCACTGGATCCGCCAGGTGCTCGGCCTCGCCTGTGGCCTGCTCTGGGGAGCCGTCCCCCTCGTCGGCGCCGTCTGGATCGCCCTGTGAGTGCTTCCTCCGATCCCTTCTTCATTCTTGCCCGATTCCCTTTTGTCTTTTGTAGCTACACGCTCCTTTTAGATTTGAGGAGTTCAATCGTAGCACAAACAGGATCATATGCTACTTGTTAGCAGGATTTCTTGATGCTGTTAGTTTCAGATGATTTCGCCTCCTGTAGTAAATGTTGAGTGCATGGTCAAAAAGAATTAGCTTTTCTGCTGTTTATTACTTGTTAGTTGGGATCTGCATTACATCAGGCATTGTCTAGAGAATCCACCATTTTTGATTATGTAGGAATTGAATGGTGTGGGCTTTGGTTACTTTGACATCTGCAATACCTTAGCTCGATGATGCATGCAGTGATGCACATGCGCTGCATCAGATTCATTTGGCTTTGTTCAGTGAAGATTTAGTGTCCATTGTATCTTTAGTAACTGACTAGTAGACCCTGAAGCATTTAGCAAGCTTGCGGAGACATCCATCTTGCAGATAGTATAATTTGTCTGTGAAACTGTAAATGTTATAGGTTCTTTACTTGGTTGTAAGGATTCGTGTGATCTCACTTGAGATGAGATTTTAGCAACACACTCCCTCGTTTTTTTAATAGATGGCGCTGTTAACTTCAACGTTTGACAATTTGTTATATTTAAAAATTGTGCAAATATAAAAAAATATAGGTTATGCTTAAAGTGCCTTTAATGATAAAACATTGCATAACAAAATAATTGATAATTATGTACTCTTTTTAATTAATAAGAGGAGTGATTAGATATATATCTAAAAGTCAACAACTTCATTTATTAAATAACGGAGGGAGTAATTCAATTTGGTATGGAGTGCATGTCATTGTCGAAGCTGTCAATAAAATAGCTGAACAGCTTCTCAAAGATGGCTGTAGCACCCCGAAAAGGTTATGCAGAATTAAAAAAAAGGAATTCCGGTCTATGGCACAAGCAAGCAAATAATACATCATCCAAAATGACTGTAATTACTGTTTCATCATTGCAGTTTCAGTAATTACTGTTTCGTTGCTTCTGTGCAATGTAGTAAATTTTGTAGCTAATACCAGCATGTGAGCTTTTGACATGTTCCTCTAACATGTGCTATATACCAAACACAGGTTTGTGGCTATTTCTACTGGGCTCGTTTACTGGTACTATGCATACCTGTTGAAGATTGATGAGGAAGAGTTTGGAGGCCATGGAGCACTACTTCAGGAGGGAATGTTTGCATCTTTCACTCTTTTCCTGGTAAAGCACCAATCTCTGTGACTGTCTGTTTCAGCAGACCCAATCTATGTGCCATCGTTGGAAGCTTACTTTTGCTTCTCTTTGCTGCAGCTTTCGTGGACGCTTGTATACAGTTTGGTTCACTTTTGAGAAGCTCCTCTGCTGACATGCTAATGGACGTTTTGTGCACCATGTTGGTCAGAAAGGAATCAACACAACATTGTAGATTAAGGGGCCATTTAGAACAATCATTGTATCAAAACCGTTAAGGCAGTAACGTTGCTTTGTTTCAGAGTCCCAGTGTAATTTTGATAGTATGGTTTTAACCCGGTGAGGTAGAACATTGCACGTGAAATCAAACAAGAAAAGGCACTTCGCCGAGTTAGAACATGCTACTGTTATTACTGTAGCATTCAGTTGCATCCAACCAATAAGCCTTTCTAACGAATCCAGTTTCACAGAATTATTTCGAAGATGATGTTGAGCAAACATTGCTTTAACGAAGAAACCACACGCATGATGTTCTGATTAAAAAGAGTAACTAGCACCAATATATGATCCCAGCTCAATGTTATTGTACATCTCTTCACATATTTCAGTATTTCACGTCTCTTTTCATATTCAAGAATAGAGGCAGTACATTAGCTCTTCTCTAGGGCTCTGGCCAAAGCTTGAAAGCTTCAGAAGGTCAATGTTGAGCATTCATTCACCTTCAGGCTGTGGCGGTTAGTTTCACAAAATTGGAGTGGATCATGATCCACCACAGGTTCAAGTTACAAGCACAGTTCTGATATGGCAATTCATCTCTTAGCCGGGATTTTTCTCCTTTTCGCAGGCCTTTCGCGCTTCTGTTCTTTCTTCCTCTTCTTGAGTTGCACTTGGTGTGACCTTCCTACCAATGAGGGTTGCTCCTTCAACCCAAAGCTTCTAGCTACATGCCCCAGATGGAGCTTCTTGACCATAAAAATATTCTTCAGTTCACCTCGGTGGGCAGTGTATGCACGTACCCAAGAACAGAAGGCATCCCTTGCAAGCTTCTTTCTTGTGTCCTGGGTAAGACGGATACATGACAAGTGCATTTGCGAAGATCAGCAAAAACTCAACGCTATGTTATTCACCAAGCATAAGAGCCAAATATGATACTTATTTCAGAAACAGAATGAAAAAGAGTTATATATATTACCTCGGATATGACAAAACTTTCCAGTGTTCTCTGTAAAGACATTATCCATGGATGCATGTCTAAAGATATTTGTTTCCTTTTGTGAAGCCTCTGTCCATTAACAGGAAAACTGTCTAAAACCTTTTGGAGGGGGTATTCTGTAAGTGATGCACCATGTAGCTCCAGATCTCTCAAATAGTCGGTTTCGATAGGTTGGAGAAACAGGAGAGCCTCCCCCTTTTCACCAATCCTTGCAGTTCTTCCAACCCTAAAGTAAAGAAATAATGTTGTTGAAATTAACAAAAAGAAGATAAACAGCAAAAGGGAAACACAAGGGAAATTCTCTATTAGCTTATATGTAGAGATGCCTAAGTTCTTCATAGGAAACTACTATGCACGTTTTTATAATATAAGATGTTTGACTTTTTTTGTTGCAATATTTGACCATTCGTCTTATTTAAAAATTTAGTACAAATATAAAAAAAATTACAAGTTATGCTTAGAGTTCTTTTGATAATAAAGTAAGTCACAAGCAAAATAAATGATATTTCCAATTTTTTAATAAGACATAGTTAAACATTATAAGTAAAAAAGTCAAACGTCTTACATTATGAAATGGAGGAAGTACATGATAGAATATCACTCACAAGAGTCAAACTTTGCAGAGGTGCCATAGTTGGCACTCTTTAGATAAACATGGTATCATATAACAAAAGAATGAACAATACCGCCACATAACAAGAAACAAGGTAAAGAGCAAACAGCTGAAAGTCTGCAACTGTAAATTTTGACTGTTTGCATATGAACAAAGAATACAATGACAACTATGCAGGAGATAATAAAGCAGAAACCTACAAATAAATGTGTTAGACAGGGAGATAATTCAGGTACCTGTGAACATATTCAGAAGCCTCCCCAGGTGAATCATACTGTATGATACATTTAACTTTTGGAAAGTCCAGGCCCCTAGCAGCAACATCAGTAGATACAAGAATTGCAGATTTCTCAGAACTGAATCCAAGAAATGATTTCTTGCGGTCATCCTGATCCATGTTCCCATGTAAACGGAACACTTTGCAGCTAATAAACTTTTGCTTCTTATCCGTATCCAGTTGCAGCCCAGGGCTCCACTCAAGCTGGCTGAGTACTGTATGGTGGAAATCTACGGAGTCACATGTTGACAAGAAAACAACCACCTGCAGAAAGAAGACACAAAACAATGCATAACAGTTTAACTCACAGGACTTTCAGTACTTACGAATGGCAAACAAAACTTGCAGTGAAAAAGTAATAGCATAGGGAAACGGGAATAGCTTCTGGACATATAGAATTCACCTTCTGAGACGGTTGTCTTTCAAACAGAGATTTAAGAATGGTGAGAAGAATTGCAAGCCTTGAACCACATGAAACTGAAATGTAAAAACTAAGTGAGCAAAGTGAAAGCAGGAGCTTAAAATGATATAAGGATGATCTGCTACCTTTAACATATCCTTGAATCAGTTGTGCAGGAAGCTTGAAATCATCAACTGCCTGTTCCACTATAGCATTGTGCTTTTCCAGTAAATCCTCCTCCTCATCTGATAATAGAGAAGTGTGGTTCTTCCCATGGGCACTGGATCTATCTGAAGGTTTGTTCTGTTCCTCAAGACCAATCATCACAGGGTTCTTCAAACTAATTTTGGCCAAACGATTCACCTTTTCATTAAGAGTTGCAGATAGAAGGAGGTTTTGCCTTTTCATAGGTTCCATTTTATTTCTATTCTGGTCAGAACCATCATTCCTTGAACCCAAGTGGTCAAGTATATCCTCGAGTGCTTTTCCAAACCCAAGTTCAAGAATGCTGCAAGAATATGAGCACCAATGGCATAAGAGTTATAATCCCTTGATAAGGTAAACAAACTAATGAATGTGTGGTTACCAAACCTGTCTGCTTCATCAAAAACTATCCATCGCAAATTTGAATAGACAAATGATGAAGTATGCTGTAAGTGATCTAGAAGGCGCCCAGGAGTAGCAATGAGAATTGATATACCTGCAATAAACATGTACTCAAGATAGGATGCAAGGTACATTTGATGAAAGGAAAAGTAAGTCCTTGAACAAGAAATACCTTTTCGCAATCTTGCCTTTTCTTTAGATCTGTTCTCACCACCCATTATGTATCCAGGGACAATCCAGTGGAAACGATGCACCAACTGCTGTGCGATCCCATGGACCTGTAAGCATAGCTCTCGTGTTGGCACAAGTACCAGCGCTATCATCAAACAGTTAACAAAGAGTTAGTTGCCATGGCTGGAAAACATTTTACAAATGGATGGTGGATATATGAAAGAAATATAAGCAATGAAAGAATGCAGAAGAAGAAACATAAGCAAAGCACAAGTAATTACAGAGTATTACCAAAAGTTCCATGAGTTCTCTCAACACGGGGCTCCCTCATCTGGAGGAGGTGGACAATTGGTGCAAGGTACGCAAGGGTCTTGCCAGTACCAGTTGCTGCCTTCACAAGCCTGCAATTGACAGTCCATAAACAAAATGTAATGGAAGCGGTCATTTAGTTAAGGAGTCATACTAAGTTAGATTGTGAAAGAAGCATACATGTGTTGTCCTGACAAGGCCACCGGAATGGCCTGAGCTTGGATTCTTGTTGGTGCCTGGAAGCCCATCTTATCTAAACCAAAGAGACGAGCAAGTGTTACATTACAAGCCAAAGAATCCTTCTTCCTCAATTTCTCTTCATAAGCCTTGTGGTAGTGCAACTTGTCAAGGCAGTTGAACGATATAACGACGAAACAAACACAGGATTCATTCATGCAAACATTCACTCAGCAGCATCAAAATAATAATAATAATAATAATAATAATAATAATAATAATAATAATAACAATAATCCAATTTTGACATTAATCTGGCAATGGCACGCGCTAAATTCGATCCAAGAACGAACAAGCCATGTTTTCTCGACTTCGATGAATCATAAAAGATGTGATTTTTTCACCTACCGCTCGTAGCGAGTTAGGTATTCAACTGTTCGTCACTAGACACCAAGATAGACGGACAGATGGAGGGTAACCTTGGAGGTGGGCGCAGAGGGTGGTGTGGAGGCCGAGGTCGGTGAAGGAGCACGACGCGAACAGCCCCTCCTTTTCCTCCTCCTTCGCCGCCGCCGACTTGGCGAGCTTCTTGGCCATGGCTTGGTTGTAGCAGAGGGCGGCGCCGGAGTTGGGAGCTGCGGCGGCGCAGCAGGAGAGCAATGTAGGAAGGGGAAGAGGAAGAGACCACCCTTTTGCTTGGGAGTTGGGCCGGACAAACTCTGGGCTTTTTGGGCCGCAAAGCTTCAGCCTTTTGGCCCAGTTTTTCAATTTCTCTTTGCGATAATAGTATTACCTCCGTAAAAAAAAAGAACTTTTTTTACAAAATACACTACAAAAACAAAATATGGACTCATAACGTGCATCTATGGGCCAGCCACATCTCGAAATCGACACCCCATGAACACATGAGCACACACTCTATCTCTGGGCCCGCCACATCTTGAAACTGATGAAGTCACCGTATGCGAGTTTGGAGACTAAAAATAGTGTCTTTTAGGATGGAGGTATTAGAATTTAATTGGAATGTATTCGGATTTTATAACATTTTTTTATAAAATAAACTGATACTGGTGGAGCACCATTCTCCCCATGTCAACACAAGATAAATATATATGGTTCGGCTATGGAAATAATTTCACAGAAAGACCGCCAAAATGTGCTCATCGATGTCACCGGTAGACTGGCGTTTCTTTGATTGCTACGTTTGCTTTTTGCTTCAGTGTGTACACTAACCGTGATTCCTTAATTTGTCAATACTAATGTTTTTTTGCCAACTAAATTGGAGGTACCTCTTGTATATATGGATGGATGTTTCTTGTATTCTTATATTATAATGTTTAAACAATCGTTTATGCTGTTATTTCTTTTTTATAATTAGAGATTCTTGATGCCGATTGCCGAGGGCATTGTAGTTAGCTACAGATTGACAATATAGAATTATTTTTATTTAAAAAGACACATGTTTCTAGCTGGGCTCTGTCTCAACTTGGCGCAAAACATGTACGGAGCATTACAGATTTGCATCAAGAATATCCAAAAAAAAAAAAAACTAAGATGCATACAAAGATTTTAGTTTACATCGACACTAGTCTCACTACCGGTTTAACAAAGAAGATTAACTCCTCAAATCTAAAGACCTTCATGGGGATGATACAATCTCTATATAAGCAGGTGAAAAGAACATGGCCTATGATCCTCTTCTTTCACTTGTCTGTGGATTCTCTGCTCAAGGAACCTGGATATGATGTGGCTGCTGAATTGCTGATCAGTAAGGTGAGTGTTTGTCTACTTTAACTAGTTCTCCAAGACTAGCAGACAGCAATTTTCTGAGTTCTTCAATCAGGAGCCTCCTGCAGTTCAAAGTTAAGAATGTTAGAAATGATAACTTTAGGTGTACTGTCCTGTCATTGACAATTCAATTTGCAACTGGTGAAAATAGTTCTGTTCGTTTGTTTTCATAAAACTTCATGCCAAAACAATTGTAGGATGAATTTTCTGAGAGAAAAAAGGATGATGAAAAATCTAGGCTAGCTGGTTGCAATCCCTCTATAACAACCTTTATGATTTGGGGATGCAAGTATTCTGGATTCTACCAAATGAGTAGGCTGAACATAGTTTCGGGTAACCGTGAAGAATTCAGAATCTGTCCCATACAAAATTTGCTTGACTTTCCCCTTTACAGACAAGAAGCTGAATTCATTTGCTGTGGGACATGGAAGATGTTTCTGGAGTTCAGCTGAGGGATAAATCCTCCAATTCGAGGTGGCAACAAAATACTAAATGGTGATTGATCGTCGTCCCTTTGTCAATCTGTACACCATCACAGAAACATCACAGCCATTTGATGACTCTTCCTCTTCTTCCCAGCAGCAAGTCAGCTTGTACACCTACAGCCTGAGCAATCCACGGTTGTTTTCCCAGCCAACCACTGGATCAAGAACATATTTGTCTGGTGCAGTCGCCACTGCTGGGATGCGCAATGGCAAAAGTAACCTTGGACAAACACAATTTCAGATTGATGCAGGGGCTAGTCTAGAGTACCAGAGGATCAGATCAAATGATGCCCTTTACCACATAAGTCAGATGCTGATGGAGGACAGCGATGAGAGGGTTGACCTGCACCAAGGTGAGGCTGCTCTTCAGGCTGCAGAGAAGCCCTTCTATGATATTCTTGAGCAGGTCTACCCACCATCACTTAACCGGCTACCGCTCCATAGCGCAAATGAACCAGATATACCTGATGAGAACACTAGCAGCAACAATTATCACAACAGGCAACACACTAGCCATTCCAGTTACACCATGTTACAGCCCTTGCTGACCCCGTTGAGTTCATATAGCTACAGAAGGAGTCTTTTTCTACCAAATCAACAAGCGGTAAGCACTGCCTGGACTTCTAGATTTGACATCCCTAGCTTGCAAACTAGAAGAGGTGTCGAGGGGGCAAACAGATTTATTCCAAGTATCGATAAGTTGGTGATTAATTTGGACAGTGACAGGCTCTCCATTTCCAAAATGACTACAAAGGCAAAAGTAGGAGACAAGAGCAAATATGCAGCCTTCAAGGTGACAGATCAAAGGGACAACCCTTACATCATGGACTTGGATATTTTGGAAGGAAGGAACAGCAAACGCTATGCCATCTATTACTGTGAAATAATCCGGAATGAAATGTTTGACAAGGTTCTGCTCTGCTATGGTGTGAAGAATTTTGCTGAAGCATCACATCTTCGAGAAACAATGGCAAAGGAAGCAAGCAAGAATTCACTGAATGGACAAACCAAAGGATCTGCAAGACGGAAATTGAGGTATAAGAAGCAACTCCAGAAAGATGTAGTTGATCTCAGGAGTCTCCTCATCCACTGTGCACAAGCAGTAGCAGCTGACGACCGCCTTTTGGCCAGTGAACTAGTGAAGAAGATAAGGCATCATTCTTCAGCAGATGGAGATAGTAATCAGAGGTTGGCATTTTACTTGGTGGATGGCCTGGAGGCACGCTTGGCTGGGATCGGAAGCCAGATGTATCATAAGCTCATGGCAAGGCGAACCAGTACTGAGAATATGTTGAAGGCTTACAGCCTCAAACTTTCAGCTTGCCCTTTTGACAGGGCATCGTTCGCCTTCTCTAACCACACTATTCTTGATGCATCCAAGGGGCAGCAACCAAGGAAGGTGCACATTGTTGATTTTGGCATTTGTACTGGCTTTCAGTGGCCATCATTGATCCAGCGGTTTGCAAATGAAGAAGGGGGTCCACCCAAGCTTCGGATCACAGGTATAGATATGCCCCAGCCAGGTTTCCACCCCTGTGAAATAATTGAGGAGACAGGGAAGCGGTTGGCTGATTATGCAAACTTGTTCAATGTGCCTTTTCAATATCAGGGCATTGCCTCACGATGGGAAACTATTCAAATCGAGGACCTGAACATTGACAAGGATGAAGTGCTCATAATCAACTGTATGTTCAGGATGAAGAATCTTGGTGATGAGATGGTAGCTATGAATAGTGCAAGGGACAGGGTGCTGAAAACCATCAAGATGATGAACCCAAGGGTTTTTATTCTTGGTATTGTCAATGGATCATATAGCTCTCCCTTCTTCATAACACGTTTCAAAGAGGTCCTGTTCCATTACTCTTCATTGTTTGACATGATCGATGCAAATGTTCCACGGGATAACGAGGCAAGAAAGATGATAGAGAGGGGACTCTTTGGGAAGGATGCACTAAACATCATAGCATGCGAGGGTGCAGAAAGGACTGAGCGGCCAGAAAGTTACAAGCAGTGGCAAGCACGGTGCCTCAAGGCTGGGTTCAAGCAGCTTCCTGTTGATCCAGCCACCTTGAAGGAGATAGTAAATATGAAAAAAGGGATTTATCATGAGGACTTTGTTGCTGATGAAGATAGTGGCTGGCTACTACAAGGATGGAAAGGGAGGGTAATCTATGCCATATCCACATGGGCCTAATGAATCACATTCGGATCAGTGAGATTCAGACAGTTCCTCATGTACATGATGTGATGCTCAAAAAGGTGCATAGGCAAGTAGGCAACTGCCAAACTCTGTATCTACTTAAAACAATCCAGAACACAATAAATGAACAGATCTGTATACTCTATGTTTTGATTTGATTGAATTCACCTACTACATGAGCATATATAGAAACTAAACAAAAGGAAAGTATAGCATACTTTTTATAGTACCTTTGGAGGAGGTACTGGCATCTTACATCTCAAAAATATGTACCTTTTGGTAATTCAAAGCACCTCCACAAGAACTACAATAAAATCTTCTTTGTTTCTTTAGTTTCTGAACAAGTTGTACTAGAAAGCTACTCCATACACCGGTTTCTGTTTCTGATTTGGTGGCTAGAGATTTGTCCAGTCCAATCGGTTAATGGAAATCCTTTTCCATCTCAAAAAAAAGGAGAGATAAAAGGAGAGCTAATGAATCTGTTTTATTTTTCTAAATTCAATGTGTAGAATGTTCAGAAACGCCATTCTTTGTCTTTCATGCATAATAAATTGTATAGTAACACAATATCTAAGTGCATTGAGTAAAAGTGTAAAACAAAGCATGTGAATGGGGGAAGCAAAAAAATAATTTGAATACCTGAGAAGGACACAACAAGAGAAAAGATGCAGGCAATAACAACTGTAATCTCAAATAAGAGATTTGTGCTCCAGTGACTTACGATTGTTCTTTCTGCCTACTAGTATTAGAAAATTATTTTGACTGGAAAAACTAGGAGGTGCTACTAAGAATATATCAGCAACTCTTGGACAAATCACAAAACAACTACCTCATGGTATACCAGTAAATTATTCTTCACAGTACAAATTGTAGATTATATTCATCACTTGGTCATTATTCTAAAAAAATTGAGTCATAAGGTAATCAATTACTGTTTAACATGGGATAGTGTGGACAGCATTGTACGGTAAATAGTTAAGACAATAGTTTTGGAATTTTAGTTTACTTGTCATTTTCCTGGACACATGGTGTTCTTTTGTCACATCCTTCTCTTTGGTTATACGGGAATCAATCTGTCCAACCGAACCAAAAGACCCAGCCTGGCTGAATAACATTGTTGCCTAGTTTTTAACAGAAATGTTCACAAGAAAGCCATTTGGAATATTATCTGTTAGCTTTTTCATGTTGCAGTTCTAGGTTTTATAAATCAAGTGTCAAGAAGAAGGTTACAAGAAATAAACCTTAATATTAATCAGCCAGATGTCAACAAGAAAGCAACAAGAAATAAAGTCCAAGATGAAAATTAAAACAATTTTCACATCAACAAGAGAACCCCCAGTCCCTCGCCCATCAGCACAATGAGGGAGCCCCAGCCCCTTTCATAAGAACTGGACAATGGACCTCTCTGTATGGATTAAAAGAAAGTCCCCAGTTTTTTCACCTCCCTCCTTCCTTGCCATAGATACTTCAGTAAGCTGGGCAAATATTGATGTAATTTCACTTGCCACTCTGAACAGTTGGTAGCACCAGTAGTATACATCGTAAAAGCGTGTTTCTACAGGATAGTTAACCCTTTTGTTTATATGCAGCTTTGGCATACCAACCCCTACATTTTGATACACTGACAATTTTCTCGAGAAGAGTCTTACCGAATTCAGAGGTTATCCATGTCAAAAGCACGGTTTACATAGCAAGTAGTGCATACAATCTTCAAAATTATGTACCAAAGTTGGTTTACTTATCAGCTTATCACAAATGTTTTGCAAATTACAATCCTACAGAGTGTTAATTTTCTTCTAGGCACCTACTGTTGTTAGTTAGTGTGGCATCTCTCAGAACCATGAAACAACTCAACTTATCCTATTCATGTCTTGTTTGGGATTTTTGCTTAAGAGTGGAGTGATCCAAAAAATGTTTACTCTTCTTTTATCAAATTCATACTGTGTTCACCTCACACTAGAGACTAGGAATACAAATAATATTGAAACTTAGCTAATAAGTGGATAGTGCTTTCAATTCTCATTGTTCACAGAAGAGCTAATAGCATGCTCATGCGTCATCTTTTTCCATTGCATACACTACATAGAACTTGTTGATTGTGATTTTAGAAGGAATATTTTTCATTATCAAGTTTTGAAAAAAAAAAACATAAACTTTGGCTGGTAAAGAAACACTTCTAAAAGGTTGACTTGCTCTTTGTGGATCATAAAGTTCTACTTCAAAAGCTTAAAGCAGTGCAGGTCTAGCATAATGGACAGCCCTGAGTATTTTGAGACCAACTCAAATATAACTCTTGATTATATAAACAGAATATTGATGGAGGAGGACATTGATGATAACATCAGCGTAAACAAAGGACAAGGTGCACTTCAGGCGACAGAGAAGCTCTTCTACGATATTCTTGGGAAGGCATACCCACCTTCATCTAGGAGATAGCGATCAGTGGTGACAGCCAAGCAGATTACCCTGATAATGGTAGCAGCAATTATTATGAACAGACATGTAGTGGTAGCTCTGTTAGTGATCTCCTTGAGTCACGGGGTGCGCACTCGGTATCCACTGACTGGTCTTCTGAATTTGACCGTCTGGTCTTGCAGTTTAGGAGAGGTGTTGAGGAAGCAAAGAAGTTTGTTCCAAATATTGAAAAGTTAGTGGATGATACAGATAGGAATGACCTTTCTGCTTGCAAACGAACAATAGAGGCAAGAGAACAAAAGGGCAAGCATGAGAACGAAGTACATCCTCATGTTGAGGATTTAGAGTTGATGGAACCGAGGAATATTAAGCATCTTGCCATCTCTACTTGCGGAAGAATTCGGGACGAAATGTTTGACAGTGTCCTTCTCTGCAATAGGCAGCTCCCTGGTGAAGTTGCTCACCTTAGAGGAATGATGGCAAAAGAAACAAGCGACAAGCCAAAGAAAGTTCAAAGAAAAGGATGTGGCCAAGGGCAAAGGAAGCCAAGAAGTCAGAAGGAGCATAAGGAGGCAATAAATCTCAGGGTTTTTCTAATGCAATGTGCACAAGCGATAGCATGTAACGACCATCCCTTTGCCAGTGAACTAATCAAGAAGATAAGGCACCACGCTTCCCCATATGGAGATGGTTCTCAGAGATTAGCAAATTGCTTTGCAGATGGACTCGAGGCACACTTGGCTGGGACTGGGAGTCAAATGTATGAAAAGCTGATGACAAAACAAACAAGTGCCAGAGACATGCTAAAGGCTTACCATCTATATATTGTAGCATGCCCTTTTGAAATGGTAACATACTACTTCTCCAACAAAACCATCATTGATGTTTTGGAGGGGAAACCAACATTGCATATCATTGATTTTGGCATCCTCTTTGGCTTTCAGTGGCCATGTCTAATCCAGCGCCTCGCAAAAGGAGAAGGTGGCCCCCCTAAGCTTCGAATCACAGGTATAGATGTACCCCAACCAGGTTTTCGCCCTCATGAAAGGATCGAGGAGACAGGAAAGCGGTTGGCAGAGTATGCAAACATGTTCAATGTACCTTTCCAATATCATGGCATTGCTTCAAGATGGGAAACAATCTGCATTGAGGATCTCAGTATTCACAAGGATGAGGTGCTCATAATCAACCGCATGTCACGAATGAGAAAACTAGGTGATGAGATGGAAAACATTGATAGCGCAAGGGATAGGGTACTACGTATGATGAAGAGGATGAACCCAGAGGTCTTCATCCTTGGTGTTGTGAATGGATTGTACAGCTCCCCATTCTTCCCGACTAGATTCAGAGAGGTTCTATTCCATTACTCTTCACTTTTTGACATGCTCGACACAAATGTTCCTAGGAATCATGAAGCGAGGATACTGGTAGAGAAGGATATCTTTGGGAATGATGCACTTAATGTTGTAGCATGCGAAGGTCCAGAAAGGACTGAAAGGCCAGAAAGCTACAAACAGTGGCAAGTGAGGATCCTCAGGGCTGGGTTCAAACAACTTCCTGTTGATCAAGACATTCTGAAGAGATCAGTATATTACAAGGAGTTTTATCATGAAGACTTTGTGATTGATGAAGATAGTGGCTGGCTGCTGCAGGGATGGAAGGGGAGGATAATACATGCACTGTCAACATGGAAACCTAGTTAACCATATGCTAATCAGTAAGATCAAAGAAGATCTCTATCAGTCTCCAATATCCTCCAGAGCTAGCTATATATAATCATAAGTACAAGCATGTTAACTATAGCAATTTATTTCGTGTGTTTATGGATAATGGAGACAACCTTGGAATAAGATAGCATGGATTTGACTTTTGTTGCTCTCTATTTTTTAAAAAACAAAATTAATACAGAAGGTGTCCACAGTAATTAAAAAGCGTTGAGTAGCTAAATTTCATCCTTAATATATTCTCTGGGAATGAATTACTACATGAAGCATTTGTATTTCTCAGAATGTTTTGAAGATATTGTTTGATTGTGCAATAAGCAATCACTTTGCTATAGTGGTATGAAATTAGCAGATGTGTTTTTTTCCCTCAAAATGGTACCAGGTAAAGGAAAATATCACAAAAAATAAAAATATGTGCAGAATTTACTACCTATTAATACAAGGGATGAACAAGAATATAAGTATGGAAATATAATACTACATGGAAGCATGAAACAAAGGATATATATTTCAATTTAGTACTGGAAGGTACTACGTAGGAAACTAACCTTACTCAATACGCATTTCATATTATTCAATCACAAGTGTCATCCTTGCTTGAGAAATGACTATATCTTCTTAGAAGCGACTATTAACTTGTGAAAAAAGACCCCTAAAATCTGTTGTAGGTGCCCCTTCACCTTCAGGTTTTGATGCCAGATCAAATGCCTTAAACCTTGCCTCCTCAAATAGCAAGGCCTGCATAGGAAAGAAACAGGCACAGATGGATCAGGCAACTAAATCAGCACTTGACACAAATAGCTTCTTTAGAGAGAGAAGAAAAATGCATGGCATGTGTAAGCACAGAAACTGGGAAAGTTGCAACTTTACGTTTGGTAGATTAATGCTTTTTAGATAATGCTTTGGTGGATTGACATTGTTTTCAGAAACATGGTAATCCATAGATGCAAGAGGCACTGAGCGAGCTTATAAACAGTAAATGTCATCCTCTGTTGTGAAGGTACCTGTAAACAAACTTCTGCAACATCTGCCCTGGCAATAGTTTTTGTTTCCGTCTTCAAGATTTCATCATCCTTCCCAACAATCAACTCTCGCACGCCACCATCTTTATCCTGTAATCCTCCAGCCCTGCCATACAAACAAAATGAAGATTATGCTGTCACACAAGCAAGATACAATCTCCAATTCAAGTTATGATAATATTTTTTCTATTTTCAGCTGCACTGTGGGTGTGTTTTCTATTCCTGACAGGCATACATAAGACTTGAGTTTATAATTAAGCTGCAGGGACCTATAGGGAAGAAAAGTTAAACCGTGTTCTAGAAAGCTATTGTGCTAATAAAATGTGGACTATGCAAGACAATGTGCATTTTACAACTATAGTTTTAAGAGATGTAATTGTATTACAACCTTATAATTGTATATGGTAAACCTGAGTCTGCCAGGTACTGCTCTGCCTTTCGTTTCCAAACCTGCGAATTTTCAAACAATACTAAAGTGTTCAGATCTTAAAAACAGTATACACAAGCATATTTGAAGATGATAAAATATAAGAAAATCATCGGATATGTTATATACCAGTATATTGCCATTTCCTAATTTATTTAGTGGGTGATTGACATCTGTTCCACCCATGGATCCAACCAAAACCACCTGTTTTACACCAATGCTCTTGGCTGCATGAAGATTAGAAAAAGAAGAGACACAAGAATAAGAAATGGATGCTAGCTAGACTGACAAGTCCTTGACATTACTGATTGAACACGACAGCTTAAAACAAACAATTAAGTTTATATGCAAGGCAAAGATGTTTACCAGCATCTATTTGATTCTTTTGACCAATCCAATCCACCTTAAAAGAGTACAGCAAAACAGCACAAGAACATCAATTTAAAATCAATGCACAATCTGGCCCAGAAAATGTGGGTGATTTTTGGTAACCTGCTCAGGATAAGAGGCTTCCTCAAAGTAGAACTCTGGGCGTCCCCCCTTGCTGGGATCAAACCCTGGCTTCATCTTTGGAACCGCACTCGTGAGGATGATGAGCGCGTCGATGCCCTCGATGGCAGGAGCAATGCTCCCCGGATCTCTTATGTCTCCGACGAACACGTCGGCGGCGCCCCCTATTTTGGCCTTGCTCTCCTCGGTCCTGACCAGCCCTCTGCCCACAAACTGCTCCGCCCTCTCCTTGAGCTTCTTGTACACAATCTGGCCTGGATTCCATTACAAGAACCCAGATGGGAAAGTTGGCGAGGCGAGGGAGGGGTTGGTTTCCGCAAAAGGAGTGCATCGTACCCGTTCGGCCGCCGGCGCCGGTGACGAGCACGGTGGGAGGCGACCCACCGGCGGCGGAGACGGCCAGCCCGGCCCTCCTGGGACCTCGCCTCGCCGCAATGGCGTGGCGGGGGGGCCTGAGATGCGGGCACGCGAACGGAGAAGAGAATCCCATCCGCGTGGAGGCGGCGGCGGCCATGGTTGTGTGGTCTTCTCCGGCGAGATGGAGGCGAGTGGTGGTTGCTTTGGTTGTCGCTCTCCTTATCGCTTTCCCGCTATGTGGAGGGGCAATTTCGACAATTTTAGTGGGCCGCATGTGTCTGTGGGCCGGACCTTCCTGAATGAACGCAGTTTCCTCTCTCTCTCTTTTTTTTTTTTGGGAAAGAAGAGCATTTTTCCTATTTAGATATCAAGAGGTACTAAATTTTATAAAAAAACAGTGGTACTTCATGGTATCTTTTAAAAGATGGGAAAAATTCTCTTAGAACAATTGCAAAGTTAGATACTGATACGAAAAGTTACAGTGAAAATGCCACTGGAAAATTGTAAAACTGTAATTAAAATTGTCATTCTAGTAATATCATTGCAATATAAAAAAAACTACTGGTAAATTTGCAAAAGACCGCTTTTGTTTCGTTAAATTTTTCTCTCTATTTCTATGCAAATGTGTGTTTCGTAATTCTCTATATTCGTGTTTTTCTTTTCAAATTTTGCAACAAAAATAATGTTGAATTTATGGGCAACCTCATGTCAACACTCAAAACTGGGGTAGAAGAAGGGCCCTTTAGGGACAGCAAGAGTTGCAGTAAAGCCCTATGCATTCTTTTTATGACATGGAAGATACACACGCAAATATATACACCATTAGTCATGCATATATACACCATTAGTCTTGTCATAATTCTTTTGAAAATGCATCCATTTGTATTTATAAATATGTTGTCGCGATGATTCTACTCTTAAATACAACCGGTGCTTGAATAAAGTCCAGCATTCTTCCCAGCCCAAGAAAAACAGATTATGCATTCTCCTAGTTGTTTTAATGATAATTCTCCACAGTTAAAACAAAAGGAAATCATGAGCATCAAATCCATCCCTTCACTTCACATGGCAAGTGCACTATTAATTAATTGGGTACCACTACACAACTGAAAGATTTTAAACATCCTGTGGACCAAAGTTTTGCATCCATACCAAAAAAAACAGCAAGATATACAGTATTGTACTCCACAATCATCTGTATATATCTTCTTGAGGCCATGAAAAAGCATAAGAAAACAAAACGACCAAAGCATGGTTTTGCATGGCTTTCTGATCAGGGATCATCGTTCATTCTTAACAGGTAACAGTTAATAATCAGAACGTGCTAAAACAGCAAGTAGTTTATAACTTTATATCATTTGTGTTTTAATTTGGTGTTTATCCAGTGAAACATGTGTGCCAGCCCAGCTTTCATCCTGGCCATGCAGAAAGGAATAAAAGTTGCTAGCTGGAAAAGATGGCCATTGCAAATGCCATCCCTCAGTCCGTTGCATCGATCCAGAGGGGTGATTGTTGGTTTTTTCACGACATATTTACAAACGAAAAATAATTTATAAATAAAATTTTTATATACGTGTCGTTACTTATCTAAAAGACTAACACTAAAAAAAATAAACTATCCTAAAAGTTTCTAAATTTAAGGTTAAAAAAAATAAACAAAAGTGAAAAAATGAGGCTGCTACACTTTGGATTGCTTTGCTTCCAAATAAGTCTTTGTTTAAATCTATGGGTTTAATTAGCAAGGAGGAAAAAGAGACAGAAGAATGCATGATCGATGGTGATGATGCTGGCCGCGAGCGAGAGACGAGACGTAACGGAAGGAAGCAAACGGAGGCAGACATGCATATCATGCACACGCGCCGGCCGTGCTCGTTCGGCCGCGCGATCGTCGCCGTCGGTCGCCGGAGATCGGACGGCCGGGGGCGGGGCCCACGCGTCAGCAATGGCTGCATGCCCCCTGTGTCTTGATTTGTACAAAGCCATGCCGCACACAGCCACACAGGCTGCACCTGCACCTCGCTCTCTCTACCTAGCTTACATCATCCTCTTCCCTCCTGCGACGACGACGACCACCGAGATGGAGGGTGCAGGCGGCGGGAGAGAGAAGCAGGCGCCGGCGGTGAAGAGCCTGAGGAAGAAGGAGGAGGAGGAGGCTGCGGAAGCCGGGGTGCAGGAGGTGATGAACAAGAAGAAGAGTGATCTGAAGATCATCAAGGAGGCTACGCCTACCACCGGCGGCAAGCAGCAGAAGAGCGCCATGCAGCCTGCACCTGCTTCGCCGGAGACGGCCGGCGGCGTGAAGCTGCTGTGCCGGAGGAGCTACTCCGCCGAGAGCCTGAGCCTGAAGCAGCGGCTGACGAAGACGGTGAAGGAGCACCGGGCTCGCTTCTACATCATGCGCCGCTGCATCCAAATGCTCATCTGCTGGCGCGACGAGTACTGATCGAGCTACCTCGACCGGACCAACGTACATGCATGCTCCCGACGACGACGATCCTGCATGCGCTGCGCCGGAGAGGTTTCTCTCTTATTTAAATTAATTTTCTTAATTTCTCGATCATCAATAATCAATCAATGTACCATCTCGTGATCTACATATATACACTCGGTTTATCCCCGGCCGGCGGCTGGTCGATGGAGCATCCATGATTAATAATCGCTAGCTTTACATCGCTCCTCATACATCTTTAGTTACCTTCTCATGGCCTGGTGCAATGTTGATTTCTCTTTCATATCTTTCTTCTTAATTAATTTCTTTAATGTATTGCTTATTATTGTTGTCTTCGATCGATCTCTCATCATTATGATAGTTGATTAATTTGAAGTCTACATATGAATTACTCGATCTAAGGAGGGTAAATTCAGTAGGAAAAGGAGATTAGAACATTTTGATGATTATAATAGCTTGGTTTCGAATTTATTGATCGATTGGTCCGAATATTTAGCATGCACGTGCGCACGGTAATATTTGACGCATGTTTTAGATACTACTTATGGCTCCGTTCTTTCTCCTAGTTAACTAACCTAAATTCGCTCGTTTTTCGCACACATGCTTCCCAAACCGTTAAACGGTGTGTATTTTAATTATAAAAAGTTTATATAGGAAAGTTGATTTCAAATATCATATCAATCCATTTTTTAAGTTTTTTTTGTAATAATTAATTAATCATATACTAATATGTTTCTACGTTTTTCACACCGGTTACATAATCCCTCAAAATAACATGGCCTATGTCTTGTAATGATTTATCTATATGTATATTCTCTGTTTTCTTGCTTTCACACAAGTGGTTTGAAGTTGAAATGTTCTCTAGTGAAGAAGAAACCCACATGTTGAAATTGTATGGTTATAATTATATACCAAGGTTTTGGAGTTTGCTATATAGAGTTTTACTATGGATAGTGGACCATACAAGATTAAGGAGAGTGTTCGGTTTCATTGGGGGCGGCAAGTGGTAAAAGAGGAAGTTTAGGAAGAGTACAATTAAGGCGATGATGAAAGCATAGATACTACAGATAGTGATGACGCGTTACTGCTATATCAAACTAGCATATATATGATTGACGCACCCGAGGTTTTTTCGCTCTCGGACAAGTGGCTTTTAGTTTCAAGCCGAAGTATATAGTTAGCGACAAAAAGAGGTTGGTCAAAACTTCGCACTCACTATGCCAATGTTTTGGAGCTTACTGTTTATATCCACGTCACTAGAGATGCGGCCAGGACCATAGAACGTAATGCGACTTTATTGTTATGGATACTGGACCACAAGATCAACAAGTGCTGGGGTGACAAGCGGGATAAGCGGTTCAGGTAGACTTCAAGTTAAGATGACGATGATAGTGCATACTGGGGCGGAACTATCCATTAGACAGGGTCGGACAACTGGCCCAGCTACCGCCCATGTCACCCCACCCCTTGCAGCCTCTAGCCTAGAAACAATCTAAGTGGAAGACACCCACATATGCCATGGCCACAACCCGTAGCAAATGCGCAGGACGCACTAGTGCAGCACGTAGCGATCCAATCGTGCGAACTTGGGATTTATGAAGCAACAACGTCGATGCCTGATGCCCTAACTTCTTGTATTCTCGTTTCTCAATTGCGTCAATGCTGGCCTCATGGGCGGTACCAGGCGTGGGGAAGCTTGGACTTCAACCCCACGCCTGGCCAAAAAATCGCATTGAAAAATTATTGTGTTTTAGTTAAAATTTATCCAAAAGATTTATATTTCATTGTTAAGCCTTGGGTTTACTAAATTTTTGGTTTCGAGCCTGGCCGGCCTCACAGGTCACTGAAGTCGTGAGGTGAAGTGAGCCTGGTGAGTGCTGCCTTACCTAGTGCCCACATCGTCAGTTGACCCAGTTTTCCGTGTCTCAGTTTGTCAGTACAAATTTGCTATCTAGTTGCCCCAAACAGAATCCACATTTCGACGTCGGGATTAGTCAAACTAAAACTCCACATTATTAGAATATTTAGATTGATATTTGTTACTAATCCTTTATGTATAATTCAGTCTCGGCGCCTAGATGAAATGGTGTGCTTAATTGACTCTGGAAATCGAGTGATTGCTAACCAATTTTAAAGGCATTTGATTAGTGAACTGCCAATTTGTCTTTAAAAAAAATGAAAGGTCTTGTGCTATGTTTTGGTGTATGGTGAATTAATTATGTCTTTATATATAAATTTATTTTGAAATTAAAGGTGTTGTATATCCTCTCGTATGCCTTAATGTGTTAATTATAATATTATGGCATGAGCAATGTTTATTTGTTTTTATCAAAGTCCGTTCCATCTGTATTTTATTTCTACTTCCCCGCTTTGAAAGTGATGGCACCATGGCTAGTATTGATACACTTGCATTGGGTCGGCCCATCTATCCAATTACCCAACCCATAAAATGGGGGTTGAAAACCACAAAATCATGTCTCTTTTTTTTCACGAACACACAAAAGGATTGCACGGCAAGGCGAAACAAAATTGTGGTTCAATGTGGGTCGAAGCATGATATATATAATGGCCGGAGGTACTAGAACCAATCAAGTTAGGTTGATCGTCCCCTGTCATTGAGCATGTAGCTGCTAACTCTCCGATTCAGGTGTCACTGCCTCATCACGAGGACGAGGCACTCGTCCCTCCACCACCGGCTCGATCTGCAGTTAATCGTCGGGTCACCATGCATGGCATTCATGGATCATGTGTATTATATATCGATCGATCCCTACCTGCTAGATTGAGATCACATATACTTCGTATATATGGGTATGTTTGCATGCAGTGATGATCGAGTAATGCAATATTTGGCCAGGTGGATATTGATTGAAATCCAGGCCTTCCTTTAATTTGTCGATTATCATGCCTTCATATACAGGTGGATATTATCAATTATGTACTTTATCAACAATTAAGCGATCAATTCGATCCAAATTAAATCACAAGGTGATGAGGAAATATATACGAGCATGCAATTTCATTTATATATGCAATCCTACACGTAGGGGAGAAACAAGATAATAATGTTTGGTTAAACGGAAGTTGCAGGAGAGACACATATATCAGCAGAAAGAAAAAGCAGCAGTAAGTAGTCCAGCAACAAGCTAGTATACAGATACAGGTACATTGATTATATATTGAAGTATAGCGATAGACAGCTAGCCGGCTTGGAGAACGGGAATACACCGTATGCACGTGCAATGGAATTCCAGCATTCCAAACGAGCTAGCCCAACTTACATCAGTAATAATATATATAGATCAATCATATTGATCATGAACATACATTGAACAACACACACAAGATTATAAATTTATATATGGATGCATGCATGCATGATCATGGTAGAAATGAGTGGGAAGGATGCTACTTGTCGATCTGTCCGAGCTTGCCGAGGCCGTTGCAGTTGGGGCAGACGATCTGGGCCTGGTCCTTCCTCGCGGCGTTGGCGCGCAGCGTGGCGCCGCTCTTCCGGACGAACCCGGCGCCGTCGCACTCCGGGCACGTGTCCCTCCGCGAGAACACCAACGGGAACGCCGTCCCCACCAGCGCTATCGCCACCGCGCCGGCGATCAGGTACGTGTTCCCCTCCGCCGCCACCTCCCCCACCGCCGCCACCCGCCACCTCCTCCTCGATGCAGCCGCCCATGGTGATGAGTTTGAGTTGCAGCACGCCCGCGGCCGCGCACTCACGACGGCGGCGCCGGCGGAAGCGGCAGAAGCAGCCATGGCTAGAGCAAACCAGTGCAGTGCAGTTGGGCGATCGACGAGCGAGCTGCGACCTCACCTCTCCCTCCGATACATATATGGCGAGTGGATAAGCAAGCGCGCGCATCCATCCATGCGATGCGGATAAGATGTGCGGGCCCCACCTGGAGTCAGCCCAGGCCTCTCACTGCCCCACTGCTTGGCCCAATAATTCAACCCCAATTATCTTTCCGCCCGGCCCGGCCCACTATTAGTATTACCCTTTTTAAATTACTCTCTCCGTTTCACAATATAAGACTTTCTACTCTGGTCTAAATTCATATAAATAGTAACAAATCTAGACATATATATATAAATTATATATATTCATCAATTAATGAATTTAAACAAGGCTAGAAAGTCTTACAATATAAAACGGAGGTAGTAATAACTACCGATCCATTCGTAGTACTCCCTCCCTTTATATGGATGAGAATCCTCCAACCGTCAAGTCACGCGACTTTATCATTGACACGTGGGCCTGACAAACCATGAACGTATAAGTGTCAATGACAAAGACACCGTAACTTTGGAGGTAGATGATCTCAATCTCCTTTGTATATGTATCTAGATTCATTCATAAATATGGTTTATATTTATATTTATATTATCATCCATACGAATTTACAAATAAAGAAAACATCTTTACGGTGATTATCAAACGGCATATTTACAAAGAAAAATAATTTATGAACTAAAACTTTTATATTCATGTTCTTAGTGATATAAAAGCCTAAACTGAAAAATAAACTATGATTAAAAAAATCATAAAATCTACTCCAAATTTAGAGTTGAAAATTAAAATTTCGGCTGATAAGCAAAAGCAAAAAAGATGGGGCTGCTTATAATATAATGTGAAATAGAGGTAATACGTACTACTAACTGTGTTTTTGAATTTTGAGATGAAAAGAGAGATCACAGCCACAGGTGTGGTTATACTGCCAACAACTTCCGAATACTCATGATGAAGAATTGATCAAATCAGGAATCTCGTAGAGAGGACAAAGGAAGAGCCTGAATTCTAGATGTGGTGACACTTTTGGGGACCAATGTTTTTTTCCTTCGTCTGGTTGGGGTGTGGAATGAGATGGTGAGTATATATGTGCAAATATAGATTATCAATGAAGAACACGCCTGGTTCGTTGTACAGAAATTTATGAGACGCCAAGAGCAGGGAGGCTGGTAATCTCAAACAATGAACTACTAACTTCGTTTCATATTGTAAGTCTTTTATAGTCTTGTCTAAATTTATCAATTGTTGAATGTATATAATTTATATACATATCTAGATTCATTAACATCCATATAAATCTAGACAAGACGAGAAATAATTACGTTGTGAACCGGAAGGAGTAGTAAGTTCCACGGCCAGTAATTCGATGGAGCAGAACAAATTAAGACAGAAATGACGAGTGTGAATGCAATCCTGAGTTAACAATGCTGACGAAGCTGCACAAAAGAAGATTAACTCAGCCAACAAAGAGAATGGAATCCATCATCCATGGCAATTACAAACTTCTAGGGGTTGAAGTTGCCGAGTTGGGTAGACAGAATTATCATTGGAGCTGTACTTCACTGCAATAAAAGGAAGGAAATGGGAAGGAAAGAGAGAGAGAATTTTTCAAGGGTAGGGCTAGCTAATGCATGTGCCATGCGTGAAAGCAACACATCCAGATTGATTCCAAGCATGCCCAAGAGACCCAAGCTCTCTCGACGATCTGCAAACAGTTAGGTTTCTGAAATGCTCCGAGGGTCATTTTCTGAAGAAATCCTTTTTGCTGAAAGATCTGCACAAGACCCCAGTAATGTTACTGTACGCCACATGTCATCACCAATTTGCCTGCTTAGTGAATGGAACCAAACTTTGTTCTTTTTACTCAAACTCAATCTCAATGGGTGCTGCGTTGCCCATTCACCGAGTCACCAATGTGGTTTTGCAACAGAAAAGTATATCCATGTCATCCCTACAAAGAGAGAATCTGGTTATCTGAAACGTGCTGAATTCAGATGCCTACCACTTGCTTCTCATCACAGGACAATGACTTCCACTTGAGTAAAAAAGTGTAGTAAAATGTAAGACCTTTTTCTTCTGTTTCAACATCATACTCACACGAACAAAGCCCCAGCTGTTCAGGGACAAGATGATGGCATCAAAGATACTGTGCTAATGCTTGCCGGTGTATTCTGCAGACGCAACCCAACAGAAAATTAGCAATCGTACCTCAACATGCACCAACTCTCTCTGCTCGCTTGCAGTTGCAGCTCAACTACCAAAACAGACATCAATGGCAGGATTAAGGCCAGAGCTTAATAATTGGACCTACATACGTACGTACATACATACATACACTGCAATATATTGTACTCTAACAAACAGAGGAATCGTTTCAGTTCAATAGCTGTATTATGGTTTGCATGGACCATGCCTGAAAGGAGCATTTCTTGGCTGGTTTACCAAATGAAACTTTGATACAGCACTGTCAGTACTATTCAAGGAGTACTTACAAGAGAACAGATCATAAGTGTTCAAGTTTTTCAAAGGAAGGCAAATTTTACTGGAGATGGTAGTCAACCATGGGAAGAATGTACAAGCCAAGCTTTTACTGCAGCTAGCACAGATATGTATATGCATTTGCAGGGGTGCAGGAAAGGAAATCAGATGCAGTACAGGAGAGTGAATCCATGTGGCTGCTACTTTCTGTGTTGACAGCAGGGCAGTGATGTGTAAAAATCTTGTTTCAGAATTCAGATAAGTCAAGGAGAAAGGAAGTACTGAAACTAAAATATCTACAACATGAAAAAGTGTACACCCAAATTACAACAAGGCGGTTGATCTCATGAAAACTGATGTTTCATCGGTTGGTTTTGGAAGAATGAAGCGGATCTCATGAAAACTGATGTTTCATTAGTTGGCAAAACCTGTATCCAGAAAACATGATCACCAATCATGGCGGTGACAGCACAGAAATCATCCAGAAACTGGTCTAGCTTCAAGATATTTGCATTTCAACAGAACACTTATGAGAAGCTAGAGGGCCATGTGGATCAAGATTTTTATTGAATCCTGCGAGGCTGTAAACATCAAAACAGTCTCATTCCGTTCTCACAGATGCAAAGAATCATGGCCACCATTGAATTGAATGAATCATAGAACTGCAGAGTCGATTGCTACCAGCTGAGCAATTCACAGCTCTAAATAACAAATGCTCGTTTCAGAATCACCGTCGTGAACATCTTCTTCCCTGCAAATTATCATCTAATAGAGGTGATGCTGCTCCTATGTACAACACCAATTCTCATTTCTGTTACTGCTACAAACTTTTGTTCTTCTAAATACATATTCGCGAAACGGAAACAATCAACGACTTTTCGTTCTTCAGTTGAGGCCTATCTTTGCACCATGGCGTCAGCGTGGCCATCTTCCAGCCTCCAGCTCGTGCTCCGGCTTCTTGAACCATGGCTGAACGTGGCGCTCCGGTCAGATGCCTCATTCAACTCCGGCCTCGAATGCGAAGAGGAGGCCTGCGAATTCGACAAATGGCTGCGACCAAAGCAGGCGAACATATTGCGGAAGATGCGCCTAATGGCACTCCTCTCCGTTGATCGGCTCTGCCTTGAACCCCAGGAGATCCTCCTCGGCGCACCACCGTTGTTGAAGCCACCATCCATCTCAGTGTACACAACAGGAAGCTCCCTCTCCTCGGGCCTCCTCCCTCCAGCGAACCTACCGACGGCGAAGCCACCTCCCGGCAGCCTCCATATGGTGAGACCGACCGTCTCTTCCTCTGTTCCGGCATTGCTGGGCCGTGGGCGCGCGGCGTCGGTTGGCATCTCGTGGCGGCAGACGGGGCAGGAGTTCCGGAGCGCGAGCCATGGGAGGATGCAGTCCTGGTGGTAGATGTGGCTGCAGGGCATCTCCCTGGCCTCCACGCCGAGCTCGAAGGGCTCCTTGCAGACGGCGCAGTGGGAGTCGGCGCCGACGTGGGAGGCGGCGATGGTGACGGTGGGCATGGACTCGACGGCGGCCTTGGAGGCCGGCGGGTTCTCCCTTGCCCGGGCGAGGCCACCGGCTTCGATCTGGGTGAGCTGGTCGAGGAGGCGCTCGAAGCCGGATCCCATGAGAAAGTCCGACATGGTCTCGGGGAGCGGGCGGAGGCCGGAGCCAGCGCCGTCGTCGTAGAAGAGGTCGAAGCTAGTCGCCGCGGCGAGGGAGTCGTCGTCGCCGCCGCCGACCGCGGCGGGGGAGCGGCGCAGCACGATGACGGGGTTGAACGGCGAGCGGTCCCCGGCCGCGGCGGCGGCGGCGGCCCGGCGCGTCCGGCGCAGGCGGAGGTCGTTGGCGTGGTGCGCCCGCGGGCGGCGGAGGTAGGCGGCGCGGGGAGGGGGCGCCCCCATCTCCTCGAGGAAGCCGCCGCCGCAGTCCGGGCAGGCGACGGCGGAGTCCTCGTGCGGCGCGGCGCGCACGAAGCGGTCGCAGCTGTAGCACCAGTAGGAGGACGACGCCGGCGCCGGCGCCGGAGCGGCACCGGCGGAGGGGGAGGGGGAGGAGGGGGAAGAAGCCATCGGAGAAAAAAGGCGAGACCTTTTCGCTCTCAGATCTGCCCCAGAAACCACCGCAAGAAGGGATTTTTCTTTACCTCTGCTGTTCCAGAAGGCGGCCGGCGGCAGAGTCCGGAGGGGCGGCGGCGGCGGCAGGAGGCGAGCCGCCGTCGAGGGGCGGAAGAGCAAAGTACAAGTAGGCGGCGGAGCCTCGGAGAGGAAGCGCGTCGAGGAGAGAGTTGGAGAAGACTAGTTTTCTTCTTGTTGTATTTGGGTCTTCTCTGAGCTGTGATAGGAGAGAGTAGAGGCGATGATAGCCGAGGGAACTGCAAGAAAAGCCAAGTTGCCAACTTGCTTTGCTTCCTCACGCCGTTATCCTCCGGAGCCACACGCATTTGCAATTGCTCCTTCAACACCTCCTTTCTTTCTTTCTTTTTCCCCCTACTATTTTCTTTTGCAAACTCAAGCGTCAAATTGCTTGATTAGTGTTTTTTTGCATCAGCCAAACGAATTTGGCTTTAATGTAAAATTTTGAACTTTTTTTAAGTACTTAGCCACCTATCATACAGTTGATTTCGACGAATTTAGCTTCTGGTTTATAAAAATCAAACTTTTTAAGAATAGTTTTGAATAATTTCAAATTGTCTTATCACCATGAAGGAGCTGGCAAGGGAAATGAGACAGAGAAAATTCCATAAAAGTAGTCATGCAATTAAAACTTCCTGTTTAAAAAAGATAGTATTTTGATGACATTTTCATGGCTTCGTGGTACGTTCGGGGTGGAATGAATGCACGTGTAGCTGTAGATACGAAACGGAAAATGTTTGACCGAGAGAAGAGACAGACTGACTGACCGTTTCAAAGGAAATGGAGATGGGGCAGCTGGAATGAAGTGGTGGGCTCAGGACAAGTCGTCGTCAACCGTGGCCGGGAAGACGCAGAGAAGCCAGCCTGCAAACACGAACGACGACGGCGTCAGCCGCCACCGCACCGCCATATCTCGCGCCGTTGGATCGCCATGTCCGTCCGTCCGTCCATCGCTGTCCGTCATGGTGGATTGACCAGAATAGCCCTCTAGCTTTGCCTTCTGTAACTATGGAGTCCCTTCTAAATAATAGTGTTTTTTTTATATTATTTAGTAATGACTACATATAATTAAAAATACTATAACATCTTACGAGGTGGGCGATTGGAGACGATAAATATAAGAAATTTTAAACAAGAAATATTTTCTCTGATTTTTCTTATTTGATGTCGCTTACGTCTATAACTTCGTTCCGTCATTTCTCTTGTTTAAAAATTTTATACAAATAAGTGTTTTTTAACTAGCATATATCTCATGTGTTATAACAAAATTTTATTAAAAAATATTATTAGCATGTTATTAAATTAAATTTAATAAAAATAATTTGATATATATGTATCAAAATAGGAGAGTTGTGATGGCGTACGTGGCAAATTCACCATCACCCACCACCGAATAAATCGAATTCAACAAAATAATTAATAATTTAAATTTCTTAGGTAATACGGAGGATTAAACATAGACAAAAAATAAATGACGTTAAATGAGAAAACATATAGATTAATTAATAAACAGGTGGTTATTAGAAATAATTGCATTTTAATATAAATTTAAATCCTACGAAAGTTAGAAGTGAGCGACTAGCTGGGCACTGTCATCTTGGGCCCACCAATCACAGAATGACTTTTGTGTGGATGTACGTACGGCCGTACCCCGTGAACGAATTAACTGCTGCTTTAACTGCTTTGGTTAGCTCAGTACTGTTGTACTACCACAGCACAGATCCACCTTTTGCATTTGTTACTACTGCTACGAGTATTTTGTTTTTGTACATAATGAAGTTTAAATTAATCACGTACAAGATGTAAGTAGGTAACTTGTATGTATACCTAAGTTTGGATAAAAAATCATGCAATTATTCGCCACCAATGAATGATGGTTTGGTGTTTGGTTTATCGTCCTCTTATCGTGCTACGAATTATTTGTAGTATTTGATGCTGCCCACTTTGAAATAAATTGGCCATAACTTTTTTTTAAGAAAACAAATTAAGGCCGAGTGTACATTATCTTAAGAAAAATGCTACGGTTTCCTTTTAGTCAGTCTGAATGAATTATAAAGGGTTGTAATTAAAAGGAAGAAATCTCGTGTTTTTTAGGGGCATAAATTAAAGGAGATGAAAAAAATGTAATTGGAAACGGGAGGAATCCTATAGGGATGCCCGTTTCCACCAAATGTTTTAGACAGGTGGCACCACCCAAGCCAATGCTTAACTAAAACTTGCCCCCTTTTATTTAATTTGTACAATTAATACAGGCTGGGCTATTTCTTGGTACACTTTTATTTGTCATGTCTCCGGCCGTGTCATCCTCTCCTCACCACCAAGTTGCTTGTTAGTTTTCATTGATAAGATAAGATTTGATCGTTATTTTCTTGCTGACAATTCCAAAGTGAACATGTTTAAATATGTGCTGACTACATTCAATTGCAAATCTACTCCTACAGCTTTTGATGCTACACGATGTTTATAAAAGCTTAGCATTTGAGAGTCAAAACTATCAATTAATTACTAACTGTTTCTGAACCGTTTAAGTACTAGTTGTGCCCATATTTTTTTAAAAAAAAACTAGTGATACTGACATATAATTTACTGAATTAGTAATCAATTAACCAATTCAGTTAAAGGCCGGTCAAATTAACTGAAAAGACCCAAAATCACTACCTTGTTTTGCGATTCTGATCGACGACGATTGATTATTATTATATATCTCATTTTTTTATAAAGTTAATGAATAGTGTAGTTAATACTAATTCTCTCCTATCATGAAGCCACGTCATCTATTCATCTTAATTATTTTTAGTCCTAGAATATACATCAAAGATATAAATTGCATCTTTTTCCCAGAAAACACACCATATAACCCACATTTATAACTTATAGATAATTGATAAAGACATTCGTATGCTAATAGACGCGGCCAGCCAAACTTAACGCCCGTTGACACCACCAAAACCTTGCTCTCTGCTTCTCTCTCCTATGATTAATTAACATTTGCATGCTTTACTTTCTTATAATTTTGCCTACGTGTCTAGTTTGGTTTCAGACATATGTATGGTAGAAGTAGGAGAGTTTACAAGAGGATCGAGGTTAGTATGTATGGAGCTTAATTAGTGATGATTAGTTAACTGATACAAGACAAATATGTTTTGGCGCTCTAGGTGAAGGTGAAGCTGACAACTAACTAGATCAAAGCTAATTAACCTCCTGACCAACTCCTTGATTTGGGGAAAACTAGCTAGTGCAGTAGCAACATACATTGCATGTCAGCATGTGCTTATCATATACAAAATTATACATGTATGCGTGCTTTAGCCACTATTTAAGCAGAGGCTATGTGCTATAGCTAGCTTGCATGTGGACTGCATGATCAATGACCTGGCTGGCTTAATATTGTACTTATCTCAGGCTTCATCGATGAACATGGATATATATGGCACTATACAATTATTGACAGCTAACTCTTGTTCATGGGTGGTTTTTTTCTTTAATGTAAACCAATCTGATTGATTAATTACTCACTTTGTCTAAAATATAAATATTTATATGGTTTAATTTTTGTATCACAATATATGTATTTATGCATTGATTTTCATAATTTCAATCATTCCAATGTTTCCAATGTCAATAAGATGCTTAGAAAGAAAAACAATCAATTCAAAATTAAAAAATTGATCACTGAAGTGACTAAAAGGAGTCTTTTGATATTCTTGGTTTACGCTGAACAACCTAAAAGACAATATATGGTTATTTTTATGATTCTACCAAATTAGTTTCTAATTTGATCTTTTCTAGCACTTAATTTGTCCCAAATTATAAGTATTTCTAGAATTTAAATTTTAGGCTAAAATATTAACATTTTTCACTATTTTCCATTATTCCAATCATTCCAATTATTCTTGAGCCAATCAGATACCTAGAAAGAAAATCTAATCAATTCAAAATTTAAAAATTGACCACTGAAGCGACTAAAATGAAATCTTTTGACATGTACTAAATCCATGATAAATAAAATAAAAATACTTATATTTTAGAATGGAGGTGGTATATACAAATCGTATTACCCCAGTGACTCCTCCTTGATTATATTCCCTTACAGAGGCATTTTAGAGCTAAGAAATTGTTCTTATAATTAAATAGAAAATGGTACCATGCATGCAAATTATATTTCAAGAGTTACCATATATGGTGATAAATTTCTCTGTTCTATGGCATCGATCTCCATATATATCTTGCGTGTTGCAAGTTTACAATAGCTAGCTGGCTTAGCTGTGTGTCTGTCCAGTACTGCATGCCCTTTAATAATTTGAATGAACCTGTGCAGCGTTTTTTAAAAAAACATATATTCTACGGCCGGCTATTAGCTAATTTGAATGCATCGTCCTCGACCTAGTCCCTAACTAGGTAGCTTTGTTTTCAAATCTTAATTATATATTAGCGAGCATCCATACATTCACAGGGTAGCTCATTACAAGGGATATAATATATATATATATATATATATATATATATATATATATATCTATATCTATATATCGTCATCAGCATAATTAAGTAGTTGGGGAACACACAAGTTGCTAGCTAAGCTTTTAGGAGTATTAGCAGGGGACAGTACATGACATGCCATCCATTAAATAATCACGTATACATACGAATGCAAATGGCTAGCTGGTCAACGATCCATTTCAATTATAATTGCTCCATTTATTAATACTCTAACACCCAGTCTAGTGTACTTATACACGGTTATTTAACTAAATACGGTGTTAATTAATGGGTATTATTGTTAATGTTTCCATGAAACATTTCAATATGGTTTTAGACTTTTCCATTAAAAGATAATGGTTAAGTCTTGCATCATCTATCGTAAAATATAGCAACATAATATTAGACAGCGTAACCATGCATGGTGTTCAAAGTGATCCATCCGCTCTAAAATATATTAAATTAGTACTGAATTAATTAGACATAAACTATTTGGCTCAAGGCCTTCACTATATTATTGTCTACTAGTATATTGTTACTTGTTAGCAACTACCAGTAGGCAGTAGCTAGATAGCTAAGTAGCTTAATTAATTAGCTTGCATTGGAGGTGAAGAGATAAACACGAACACGTACGTACTAGTGACATGGACTTTAATTGAAGGTTTATAATTTGACTAGTCAAACTGGGCTAATCGCATATATATACGTACTCTTCATATCGATATCTCTGATCTCAGGCTCATATACTCCGGCCGATCCGTAGCTTGGTGCTGCCCACTGCTCCCTCTATCTCTGAATATTTTTTATGTCGTTGACTTTTTGACACATGTTTGATCGTTCGTTTTATTTAATTTTTTTAAAATATATGAAACTATATATATAAGTATATTTAATAATAAATTAAATGATATAAAAATAGTTAATAATTAAGTGGTCATATATACATGCATGACAAGATGATGAACATATAGCAGTAGTATTCAATTCTGATCGATCGATATATCGTACCAACACAGGCTAGGCTCATCTCTACCAAACTTTTACTGTCAAACATATATGCATGCCGATCACGTTAATTAATTTTAATTCGTGCTTATTTTGCAGTGCTAAATTCTTGGCCGCACTTTAATTATTCTCCCAAGCAGCGCTGTTTCTTCCATGGTCTCTATATATGCGGCAACAGAAAAACTTGAAAAGGCGATTAATTTAATTTGTTCTTAACTGAAAAGGCACATTGGTTTATATCGCATTTGATAAAAACCAGCCCATCCATTTTATAGAGACAGTCTGTGTGTTACCACCTTATATGTTTCATTGAAATTAAACATAAATGAAAAAAATTATGAGTAAATTTTTATATACGTCACGTGTCCTTAGATATTAAAAAATAAATAAAAAATAAACTACAATAAAAAACCCTAAAATTAATTCTAATGTTCAGTTTTAACTTTTAAATAGTGGCTTATCAGGATTAAGGGCTATAAGAGCAAGTATAATAGTAGACTATAAGTGTGGAGAAAAGAGGTAATAAAAAAAGGTGGGGTTGGATCTCATGCAAGAGCCAACTCTTTAAAAAATGCATTAAATGCAAAGATAAGCTTATAGCTAGTAAGTTGGCTTTACTTAAACTTGCTCTAACAGATATTCAGCGAAAAGTTTAGAGCAATTACGTTGAAGCCAGGCTTCGTTGAATAAGCCCAAATTAATTGTTAGGTGTTTTTGGAGATCATTAATTAATGGGCTGGTCTGGTGTGGTCTGGGCTGGGCTGGGCCATTTGTGCGCTATCTTGTAGATAATGGACCTTAATTATTACAACAAAACGAATATATATGCTCTGATTAGTTCTCCATCTACTGTTTCCTTTTATTAATTACAGGAAAGACACTTTCAAATGCAGCTTATAGCATGCATATACTAATTAATATAGTACAGCCTATGGTAATATATATGTAGTATTCATGCAATTATAGGAGATCAAATGGTCTTTCGTCCATGCAAAATTTCCAATGATATTAATCTGCAGCAACAGCAGCTGTTAGGAAAACTATAGGCAAATAAAGGATAAACACATAAATCGATCACATAAGACATAAGATTTAATGTGGAATACCCTTTTAAAACAGGAGAGAAAAAACGACGAGCGCCAGCCAGAAAAATATCTTCCCTATATCAAAATAATGTTACAATGTCGTAATATATACGGTGAAATCCTAAAATTGGTAGAGTCTCTATCGCGGGGCGGCTGTACTTAAGATAGAGCCATAGAGGATGTGCGTGTGTTTCACGTGAACATGTGGAGGAGATTAGGTAGGTGCTTCAGTTATTTTATCAACTACTGCTAGCTGCATCGATCATATGATTCACGTATACACACACATTATGCAAGTTGCTGTTGTTGAGCATGCTAATTAAGTTGGCTATATTTTTTTTATATATAGCAGCTAGCTAGATCGATCGTCGTGTGTCACGTGTTCACATATATGATTAATTTTCTTGGTCGATCAATCTATAAATACGCACAGCAACCATACATACAGTTCCAAGCCAGTGCATGCAAGCAAAAAAAACACTACTAGCAGCTTAATTAGCTAACTAGAGAGTGAGAGATTGTTTAGCTATGGCCGGCGGTGTGCGTTCAGCGGCGGAGGAGGTCGGCGCCGGTGGTACTGCGGCAGGCGAGGCGGCGGCGGCGGCGGCGAAGAGGTCGTGGCCGGAGGTGGTGGGGCTGCCGATGCAGGAGGCGAAGGCGGCGATACTGAAGGACAAGCCCGACGCCGATATCGTGGTGCTGCCTGTGGGCGCGCCGACGACGAGGGATCGCCGCCCCAACCGCGTCCGCATCTTCGGCGCCGCCACCGTCGCCGAAACCCCCACAATTGGCTAGAATTATTTAATTAATCACCCATATATATACTATCATCATGCATGAATTGTTCTAACTGGCCGGCTTAAATAAGAATAAATCGATCGTGGTAATATGCATGCTTGTTATGTCGATCTACTTGATAAAGCATGTAGGGACCGACTGATCGATCTATTTGTGTATGTATCATCGATGTGTGTTTCCATTTTCCTCTTCTCATCCACAAATGTATCAGTGTGTGCGTGTTTGCTACAAATTAATACAACTTGCTTTGATTAATTGTTATCACTGCTCCTCTATGTGGGTTTTACCGGTTATGTTTTTTTAAATATATATATACTATAAGTGTGTGTTTGTATATCTTGCGTGGTTATGTATAAAATTTGCTCCTGTATTAAAGTGCACATGTGTGCATGTGATAAAGATCATCTTGTCTAGAACTCCAACCACTACTATATATACATTTATTGGTCCTCATTGGGAGGCACCCCACAGATGACACCAATAGTAATGAAGGAAAGAAAAAACATTGGCTCAACTAGAATCTAGCTAAGTAGAGCCATAACAAAGCAAATCGGCCACAGATCAATAACTTGAGAAGCATCTCGAACGACCCCAAAGAAGGGATCAAGAACATGAGCTTCACACAGACATCAAGTGAGTAGAGGTGTGCTGCGACGCCCGTGTAAAGAAAGCTTGGCAATCTGAGGATCATACAAGCCGACACGGTTACAAAAATAGATGAGGTGGCAAGAGATGGTGCCAACCTTGCCCTAGAGAAGGCGTATCTTGGAGGTGACAATGATAGCCAAGTTGACATGGAAGAGACCGACGCCACCTCCTAAGAAGAGACGAACTTGAGATGGGGGATCTTCTTGGATGCCTTGAGTGCATGGGCACCGTTGAGGCCACAAGTAGCAATGAGGCAGTCTTCGGTCGGTGAAGAAGGGGGTCACAGTGGCAAACCTGGCAGTATGTGATGGAGAGGAGCCGACCAAGGTGCTGATGAGAGGAGAGTGCAGCGGCGATAGAGAGAAGAAGGCAGCGAAGGTGCAGAGGGAAGACGGTGCAGGTGGCATGAAGCACAGGAGAAGACAATAACTCTGTTACCTCATAGTGATTGCAGATTGCGTAGCACAACTTGCCATAGAATAAAAACACATGGGCTTTATCACGTGCACACACCAAGGTTACATTCCATTCTTAAGATCTGGCATCAATTAACCTCGTGGCCTTGGGTTAGAGCTCTCTCTGTTAGCATCCATCGATGACATGGATCAAATAATCGTGATGAGCAGTTTCAAATACTAGATCAAGTAGCATGTATATCTTAAGGTGTAGACATTATGACAAGTATCTAATTATTTTATTTTAATTTTATAGACTAAATTGTCAACAATAATTGCACATATATTAGACGACGGATTAATAGGATGAAGTATAATTTGTATAAAATCTCGACTGATTGTGTGGAAAATTAAGGTGATCTACCACGTGATCTATAAATAGAATAAATGAGACTTTCTTTATGTGAAATCCTTATATAGGCGCTTCACAGTATGTATTAACAATACCTAAAGCCATAAACCATTCCACTGAAAGAAAAAGGGTGAATTTTGCCTTGTGATGACCAAAGTTTGTGTAATCTGCTGGTGGACACACAAAAATACACAATGGCTAAAAAGTGATCCTAAAAATGTTTTGAAAGCATCGTAACTATTATTTTATTATTTTCGACCCAATTAGAGAGAGCTATTGATCAAAAAGATGAGAATGCCCCTAAGGTCACAGCCTACTAAACTAAAGTGAGTGAAGATGGAATATGAGATATGATCGGCTGTATAATTTGTAATTCAAAGATTTGGAAATAAAATTCAAATTTGGAAAATATATCAAAATTTGTAAAAAAATATATATGAATAAATCTGATGTTTTTTGAAATTTGAAAAAAAAAACTTTGCAAAATGTACCTGTAGCCGTCACTCTATGGTTTTAGAGAGTATCGGGGGAGAGATGGTTTGGTTTAACACCAGGCAAAGACACCAGGAAAATTCATCATTCTAACATGTTCTATCGCCAATTGAACTTGGGATAACAAAGTAATGGTTGTGATGTCCTGTAGCAAATTATCACATTTAGATATGTCCTCCAACCGTGACATGTTTTTGTTCTATAATAAATTACCACCTTTTGGAGGTATTTCAGCCATGTCAACAAACTTTGAGCGCTACGTAGCAAAACGAAAATATTCCCACCTAGCAGTAACATAATAATACAAATTTAGACGATTTTCTTTAGCTTCCTCCACCATACATTCTCAGTGAATTAATCCGTAGTAGTGGTATTTTAGTTCCTCCTCCGCACCCATAGTTTCCAATGTATTTTGCGACAGTCAACAGTTGGCCATCATTATTAATATTACAAGTGAAAAAAATTAACAAGGTGTGATGATAACAACAACTCACTACAGTTGAATAAGGCCCAAGTTGTCAATGTGTACAATGGGCCAGGCCGGGCTGGATGTGCAGCACCCTGCACATTGTATGGCCCAATAAAAGAATATGGGCTGGATGTGCCGCTAGCTACAGAAGGAAGTCTCTCGATGAGTGTGCTGCTGCTGCTTCTTCCTCTCTTCTTCCTCCACGACCACCTCTGTCCCCTATCTAGTCAACCCTCCATTTTCTTTATCTGAATTTCTTTTTTAGAATGAAAAAGAGAGAAACTAAGGCCTGGTTTAGTTTCTAAATTTTTTTTTTCAAAACATCACATCGAACTTTTAGACACCTAAATAAAACATTAAACATAGATAAACCAAAAAACTAATTGCACAGTTATGGAAAAAATCTTGAAACGGATCTTTTGGGACTAATTAGTCCATGATTAGCTATAAATGCTACAGTAACCAACCTGCGATAATGACGGATTAATTAGGCTCAAAAGATTCGTCTCGCGGTTTCTAGGCTAGCCGTAAAATTCGTTTTTTCATTCGTGTCCGAAAACTATTTTCGACATCCGGTCAAACGTTCGATATGATGTTTTTGCTAAAAAAATTTGGCAACTAAACACCACCTAATTTGTGCTGATTTCCGCATGATTGTAAACGTAGTAGTACTATGAGCAATATGAGTTAGTGCTGTTGATGGTTGCTAGTTTTGCGTCAATTTTTTCACTCCGGTTGTTCTTTAGGGTGCGTTTTTCTTCTTTTTCTTGAATAGCTTAATGCTCAAGTGATATATTAGAATTATTTAAGAGTATCAACGAAATTAATTAAATATAAGCTAAAAACTCAATCAAAATTTTTGATAGAAATTTATACATAGAAAATTTTATAGAAATTAGGCTATTTAGGAGCTTGGGAAACATGCATATTTATCTACAATATTATCAAAAAAAACAGTAGCATCTGAAATAAACTTAAATTCAACCTTTCAAAATGCCTCAAAAGAACAATTTATTCTAGTTAGTACTACTATCATAGTGTATACAGTATATAGTGATTATTAGGATGTAACAAACATACTTTTTTTATCTAAAATATGACAAACTTATTACCACTTAATTTATATATGTATATGACAAGTATTTGCACCAAAATACCAATATTGTAAGGCTAAGGATGAGGAGGTCCAGAAAATTTGGAAGCATCTATCTCTTTTAAGGTCAGGAGTGCATGACACTGCTGCAGTGAAGGCAGCTACCAATTTCCCATTTTTAACCAAAAAAACCTACCTTTTGCCACCTCCATTCCTAAAAAACTCTCTCTTCTCTCTCCAATTGCAGGTATGGCAACCTCAAAACCCTAGGACCCCAAACCCCCCGGAGAGATCTCCGCCGCCCGGCCCACAATCCGACGACCCAAGTCACTCCGGCCGTTGTACTTAACGGAGCCGCAGCCAGCATCTTCTTCTCCACAGCAAGACTCCCACTCCCAGTCCCAGTCCCAGGCTCAGCCTCAGCTGCTAGGTTTCTTCTTCTTCTCAAGAGGAGAACAAAAAGGGAATAAAAATGGGAGCTTGAACCCCTCCCAAATCCGCACCTTACGCGCAATCTGTACACCTGCTCCTCTTCGCTTGGACCTTTCTTCCCCGATTCGTCGCCCGCTCTGAGCAACCGGGAGGGATCCGTTTCCCATTCTTGATGCTCTCAAGCTGAGCTGCACGAGAAAGCGGCGCCCATTTTTTTTTTTTTGGGGTTTTGGTTTTGTGGGCGAGAAATCTTGTCAAAGGCGCCGCCTTTTCTTGCGACGGTAATGGCGGGGTTTTAGCTCGCTGAGCAACAGTAGATCTCGTTTTGTTCCGATGGTGACGGAGATGGCGACGCGCGGGGAGGCTTACGGTGCGGCGGCGGCAGACCGGGACATGGAGCTTTTCAGGAGCGGCTCCGCGCCGCCCACGGTGGAGGGCGCCATGGCCAGCGCCGCCGCGGCCGCCGGCGACGTCTTCCTGGACGACGAGCTCCGGGCCGACCCGGCCTACCAGAGCTACTACTACTCCAATGCGCACCTCAACCCGCGCCTCCCGCCGCCGCTGCTCTCCAAGGAGGACTGGCGCTCGGCGCAGCACCGCCTCCGCTCCTCCGGGCTAGGGGGGATCGGCGACGGGAGGAGGCAGCCGGCCGCGGCGGCGGCGGCGCAGGGGGATGGCCTTGTGGGGCTGCCCGGGATTGACCTCGATCGGCAGGGGAGCTTCTCCAGCATCTTCCAGGTGGTTTGCTCGCTCTGATGGATTAAAGATCTCATCTTTTCCCTTCCTTTTATTTGGGTATATCTTCATCTTGATTCAGTATACTGTATATATGCATGTTATGGGAGATATTCTTGACTTTGCAGCTGTGTGCATTTGTTGACTTTATGCTACATGTAGTAATGCCTTGTGTTCAACTACCATTTCCTCTTGGTGTGTCAAGTCCACCTTACCCAAAATGGTTGAACCACTTAATAAGCTTAATTGTTCTTATTAATAGTCACATAGAGGGGAATACCCAAAACTTCCTTTCTTTCAGTTTATCTCAAGAATTTTAGCCCATCCTTTTGGAGATTTCGTTTCCTATTCAGTTTCATCTTATCCAGTCCAAGGTAATTGATCAGATTTGTACAACATGTTACGCACTATGCAGGAGAACTCATATCAGCGGGACATGGGTAAGCAGGGTGCCAACCGCAACAATAGTGACTTTCTGGATTCTTCTCGGGCACAGTATGCACTTCGTGAGACTAGAGCTATGGGTGGTCTGCAGAGTGACAGCACTGTGCAGAAATTGGCTGAAGTTCAGAACAATGATTCATCAGCACATACATATGCCTCTCTTTTAGGATCGTCGCTTTCTAGAAGTGCATCTCCAGATCCTGAGCTTGTGAGGAGGGTCCCTAGTCCTTGCCTGCCTCCAATTGGTGTCAAAGTTAGTGCTGATGATAAGAAGAACAATGGTGGTTCCTCTTCCTTCCGCCGCAGTTCATCTGCTATTGGTGAATCTGATAATCTCATAGCTGCTTTATCTGGGATGAATTTATCATCATCGAGGGCAACCAATGGACAAACTATGACTCAATCTGAGCTGTACCAGGATGTTGATAATGTCCGTAAGTTTCTATTTGATCGGCATGGTGATCAATCAAATGGAAGCCAGCAACGCTCCTACATGAAGAATCCTGAGCAAGGACATTTTAAGACACCTGATGGCTATTCTGCAAATTCGCCTAATTCTTCTTTGATCAGAAACCAGATTAATGCTGCCAATTTCACATCGTTTGACAATTTGCCTGCTGGATCTGGCTTTGCTTCCCCTAGGATCGGCTCTAGGTCCCCAGGAGGGACATTATCTTCAAGGCAGAATTTGGTTGGTGCATCTAACTTTCTGAACTACAATGGAATTGGAAGTCCAAATGCAGCAACTTCTCTTCAAGCGCCTATTGATCCAGCGTATATTCAGTACCTTCAGGCAGCTGAGATTGCTGCCCAACTAGCAGCTAGCTGTGATGATCCTCTCATGGCCAGTGGCCATCTGGGAAGTTCTTACATGGATTTACTTGGTCCTCAGAAAGCTTACTCTAGTCCACTGCTTCAGTCACAGAAGAACTGTGGTTACTATGGAAACCTCGGATTTGGCCTTAATTATGCTGGAAGTCCTTTGATGAGTCCTGTTCTTCCCTCTTCCCCTGCTGCACCTGGTAGTCCACTTAGGCATGGTGAGCGCAGCATGCGTTTACAATCGGGTATGAGAAACTTTGGTGGTTCCTTTGGTTCATGGAATACCGATCTAGGTGGGAAGATGAACATCAATATGATGCCCTCACTCTTGGAAGAATTCAAGAGCAACAAAAGCAAATCTTACGAGCTCTCTGAAATTGCTGGTCATGTTGTTGAATTCAGGTAATCTTGTCAATTTCATTACCTTGCTGCTTCTATAGCCTGCTGAATTGCAGTACTCAAGTACAGCATACAGCTACTAATGGTTTTGACCAGTTAAGAAACTTTGATGATTAACCAAATAAGGTTTGACATGAACCACAATATGGCTTGATTTGTGTTTTTTGTTTACTCCAGTTTGTTTCCATCTGTTCCTTAGAACATGCATCTATCTAATTTTTTGGGAGAAAGGTTAGAGATATGCTTTGGCATGAGCTGCCTTATGTGAAAATAATAGTAAAACACAAGGAGCAAACACGTCTCTTTCCATCCAATCTCTCTCTTTTTAAATATGAATTCTGACAATGCTTTTGTCCATATTGATGTTACATGGTTTATCTACTAATAAGTGACAAACTTGTAGTGCTGATCAATATGGAAGCCGCTTCATACAACAAAAGCTAGAAACGGCCAGTACTGAAGAGAAAGACATGGTTTTTTCAGAAATCATGCCTCAAGCTCTCACGTTGATGACTGATGTATTTGGAAATTACGTTGTTCAGAAGGTAAGGAAAAAAACAATCTGTTCAAGTGTGACTGTGTGATAATGTCCTTATAGTTTGCCATCTATCCAGTTTTTTGAGCACGGAAGCCCGACTCAGATAAAGGAACTTGCCGACCAGCTTATTGGACGTGTTCTTGCTCTCAGTCTTCAGATGTATGGATGCCGGGTTATACAGAAGGTGGTTATCACTTGATTTTTTTCTTAAACCTAGGAAATAATTAAGAGTTTCTATTTTTGAAATTATTTTTTTATCTGGTAGGTAGTAATGCGTGTTATTTTCCTTTTGAATGGGCAATAGTTACAATCCTATTTAATGCACTGAAAACTTGTTCTACCTCTATATACTTCCCAAGGACTGTAAATAACTCCTTTTGCATTATACAAGTAAATAAATGCTTGGAAGAGTAGAGCAAGGCAAAATTGTCATAACTAATTGAAGCTGTGTATAAACTTTCAGTGAATGGTACAGTTCCTCACTTCTGAAGAAAGATACCTCAAATGTATTCTCCCTCATCCAGTAACAACAATACCAATCTATGAAAACACTTCCAGACATTTTTATAGCTATTGATGTAGTCATCACTTGCTCATATATGTACAAACAAACCCTTTGCTAACATGTGCAAATACATAAATGGTTGAAAGAGATAGAGGAAGGCAAAATCTTATGTCATGGATGATATACATGCAGGCTATAGAGGTTGTTGGTTTAGATCAGCAGACTAAAATGGTTGCTGAGCTGGATGGACATGTCATGCGCTGTGTACGTGATCAAAATGGGAACCATGTAATACAGAAATGCATAGAGTGCATCCCTCAACATGCTATCCAGTTCATTGTTTCAACATTCTATGGTCAAGTTGTGATGTTATCCACTCATCCATATGGTTGTCGGGTTATACAGGTATGCATATACTATGCCTGTAATGAGTTCATTTTGAGTTATACATATGCTAATATATAGACCCACTTGTCATCATTCATGTGAACTCCCAGAGGGTGCTGGAGCACTGTGATGATCCTACAACGCAACAAATAATGATGGATGAGATTCTCCAGTCCGTTTGCTTGCTGGCTCAAGATCAATATGGCAACTATGTTGTTCAGGTCAGTCCCATAAATTTTTGCAAGATTATTGTATCATATACCTTTTGAACATGACTGAATTTCTATGTTGTCTTACCATTTACGCGGTCTAATCTAAGTACTTCAAATTGGTTTTTCTACTTGGTAATTAGTAGCAAGCATGTGCTAGCTGTTTAGTATTAAGTATTACTTCCTCAATCCCAAAATATAACTTGTAGCATTAAAAAATTGTCCTAGAATATAGCAACTTCTCTACCTAGTCCCTTCTTTCAACCAATTACAGCTATCTTGCATTTAATTTTGTCACATACTTTCTCATCTCAACCAATCACAACCATCCCCCATTTAATTCCACCTACTTCCTTAGTCTTGTGAAAAACTGTAAAGATATTTTTGGGATGGAGTATTGTTTAATATTAATACTAAGATGTAGATATTTCCACATCTCCAGTCTTATACTTTCTTAAGGGTGACGTCGAAGTGAGGTAAACAGTTTTCTGAGTTTACAGCAGCATCTGTAGGTTATTGTACTCATCCTGCCGCTCTGTAAATTGTTATTGAATGGATGGCGACTACTTACTTAAGCTGCTGTTGAATTCTGCTTGTTGACATTTTGCAGATTTAACTCTGAGAATCTTGGCATCTCATGTTAGTTTGTGCAAGGTGTTTTCATTTTTGCAATGTTTTGTTTTTAACATCATACTCATTACTTCACAGCATGTACTGGAACATGGAAAACCACATGAAAGATCTGCTATTATTGAGAAGTTAATTGGACAAATTGTACAAATGAGCCAGCAAAAGTTTGCATCAAATGTCATTGAGAAGTGCTTAGCCTTTGGCAATCCTGTAGAACGCCAGATCCTGATCGGTGAAATGCTTGGATCCACTAACGAGAGTGAACACCTTGAGGTTCGCATTCTTCCAACTTTACGAAGTTACTAAGTGAATCTTGCCTAAGATTTATACAGTTAATGTCTTGCTAAATCTTGTAATATGTAAAGCTGATTGTAGAGACCTGATGAAAGTAATTTGCGTTCCTCTTGTAGGTAATGATGAAAGACCAGTTTGCCAACTATGTGGTGCAGAAGGTGTTAGAGACTTGTGATGATCAGCAGAGAGAGACGATCCTTACAAGGATAAAAGCTCATCTGAACACACTGAAGAAGTATACCTACGGGAAGCACATAGTAGCACGCGTAGAGAAGCTTGTTGCTGCTGGAGGTATGTTTTTTTTTGGTCTTGTTCCCTCTTCAGTAAGCCATGTTAGAACCATACTTGACAATTCAAAATCTATGCTGTTTATCCCAAAGCTGTCTTAGGGACTAACTGTGGTGTATATATGCAGAGAAGCGACTAGGGCTTCAACCAGCATGCACCACTGCCGCCTGAAGGGCAAGCAATGCTGTACAGCTAACAGTGGCTAGGTTTGCTTTGCACTCACGTTTTCGTTTTTTGCAACTAAAAACGTACCCCCTACAAGGCCAGTATGGCCTCTTTGAGAAGTAATAAAAAAAAACGCATCTCAATCGGTTGCACTGGAGAGTGTACATTATGTAGTTGAGGAGCATGCAGGCAGCAGGGATGGATCATGCCATGAAGTTCTAATCTAATATGGAAGCTGTAAAGAGGAAGATGAAGAAGAGTAAATTAAGAAACATGTTACTCTGCTGTACAAATTTTATTTAGCACTAGAGAGATGAAAAAGGAGGAAGCTGTTAGCTGTCAATATGAGCGAGTGATGAGTTGTTATTGCTGTAACATAACTACTAGTACTCAAGGCACACTAGCCTAAGCCTTGTGTTACAGTTTAAGCTGAAGTTATTAGTATCAGCTTTGCTGAAACTGTTTGCTTGCGTAATCGTCCTTGTTTGTTGTGTACTTGTGTGTTAATCCAGTCAGTGTGCACTGTACTGTAATGTTGTAATCCAGTCAGGATGTTCATGTTCATGTCATGCACTTTGGTGCAAGAAGTTTCTTTTACCTGTCTTTCATCTCATCTGATCACATGATGGAATGCTCTTGTTTTCATGCATGCATTTGTTGCTTATGGTTCCTCCAAAGGTATACATTTGCTTTGCATGTCCTGGCACCAAGGTAATCAGTATGGGGACACTGGAAGGATCGTTTTTGGTTAGTAGTATCATATAAAACTATGGCTTTGTTATTTTTTTTAGATGAAGGCAATGCTTACCCCACCGGATTATTCATCTTATTTAAAAAAATATTTGTGTAAACATAAGTTGGTCTTCATAATACATTTAACAGTAAATTATTTGTTAGCAATGTAAATAATAATTTTACAAATTTTGAAATAAAATAAATGGTAGAACACGCGTCTAGAAGTAAGCGGTTTCAGTAGGGAGCAACGATTAATAATATTATCTCAGGAGCTATCTGCAAGTACGTGTACGCAGGACGTGTGCTTCACGGGAATCGTAAGTATGTAATCAAATTTGGCAGCGTATATATACGCATGGGCTTTGCGCCTTATTTGCCGGTGAATTAATAACAGATTGTTTGACTACAATTAGTGCACGTGCAAAGCACGTTTGTTAGTCGGTTCTTACTTTTCACCATCAAATAAACAAATACTTCATAATGATACAGATGATAGCCATAAAAGAAAGTAGAAAAATGTACAACAGTAACTTAACTTTGAGTTGATTCTTAGCAACTATATAAAGCATATTTATTTGACTACATGGGAATGAATAAGATGGGAATAATATACGTTATTAACAAAATATTTTGGTATATTAGTTATAAAACTATAATTAATTTTATATTTTTATATACTATCGCCTCTAAATGATATACACTGATCGAGTGAATGATATTTGACTCCCTGTTAGCTGCCGGAAGATTCAGAGGTCGACCACATCACGTGCATGGCATGGATTTAATCCAGATATATACTTCGCTCGTGCATCACGCATGCACAAGTACATATACTACTCCACCTGCTATTAATCATTATAAACAAATTAGCTAATATTATAAATACAGATTAATTCTCGACCTCACGTATTATATGTTATCTCCGTCTTGAATGTTTGATGCCGTTAACTTTTTAATACATATATGACCATTCGTCTTATTAAAAAAATGATATAATTATTAACTATTTTTATATTATTTCATTTATTGTTAAGTATACTTTTCTGCATATATATATATATATATATATAGCTTTAAATATTTTATAAAAAAATTAAATAAGAATCAAACGTATATAAAAAAGTGAATGATATTAGAGACAAAGAGTATAACAATAAATAATTAACACATATATCGATCGACCCAGCTTCAATCTCTATAAATACGCCTGCACATAGCTAGCTAGCTAAGCAGCAAGCAACTAAAGTATATCCAGTACATACAAAATATGGGCGGCGGTGTGAGGTCCGGCGGCGAGCAGGCGGAGGAGGAGGTGAAGAGGTCGTGGCCGGAGGTGGTGGGGATGCCGGTGGAGGAGGCGAAGAAGGTGATCCTGAAGGACATGCCCGACGCCGACATCGTGATGCTGCCGGCGACGATGGACTTCCGGACCAACCGCGTCCGCATCTTCGTCGACACCGTCGCTAACACCCCCACCATCGGCTAGCCGGCGACCTACACCTAGCTAGCTGCTTAATCTACTCATCAAAATAATAATCAATCACCCTGCAGGCTGCAGTGCAGTGCAGCAAGTGATGATATAATTAATGTTGTGTGTTTGTGGTTTTCTTTCTTTTTCTCCCTACAAATAAAAGGCATAGTGTCTGCTTGCTGTATCAGTTGCCACCATAATCTGTCTTCAAGTTTTCGGCAGTGCAGGTGTTACGATCGAGCAAGTGTGTCTGTACCGTGTTTTAAGAAATAATAATAATCAACTAATGTATCATATAATGCACATGCTTATTTTTACAGTGTGGCCAGGACATGATTTGTTAATGACGAAGCATTACAACGAATTAACGATCGGTTTTTTCTCCTCCGATTTGTTCGCAGTCGACAACCATGCTTTCCTTCTCTTGCTGAGGCTGCAGCCAGGTTTCCGACCAACATGCGTACGTGCGACCATCTTCGATGCGAGCTCTCCCTCCCTCCCTCCCGTACGTTCTACCTCACCGCCGGCATGGCTATGCATGGATGGTCACACCAGCGAGCATGAAGGTGACGATCCAGAGGAGACGCACATCAGATGTACATATGGATGCATGGATCTCACTGAAAGCCGCCTGATGAGATGACCCAGGAAGTAGATGGATATAGCCAGGGTTCCCGAAACCGTTCCTCCCGTCCGTACCGCGGTACGATTAATTACTGCACGGTAACCACGGACACCATGAAAATTACGATAAATTTGAATATAAAAAAAGTTAAATTCATAATCTACGGTTATCGTGTGGTTTCGGGTCAAAACCTCATGGTTTCAACTGAAAACCGTGTCTAGTGCAATCTAACAGTTGGATGCAAATTAATTTTGAAAAAATATGTAAAAATACAAGAAAAATAGTATATAGCTATATTTATGACATTTAGGACATATTATAGAGAAAAAAAGAGAAAATTTTAGTATGACTTTTTCTAAATTTTTGACAAATTTTGACATCACAAGTATACCTACAACTATATATTACGTACAAAAGTATTACATGTTTAAAAACATATATGATTACACATGTAATTTAACTTACTTTGGATACTAAAAATTAACAAAAAAGCCTACAACAAAATAGTACTAGCTATCTACATCACAAATAGCTAATGCAATAAAAAATATGCTTCATGTATCAAGTATCAACTACATAGTCAACTAAGTGCTACGAACATTTAAATATGTGCCTCATGTATCAAATACATACTCAACTAGGTGATGTGAACAATGCCATTTTTTATTTTACCCAACTATTTTTTGGTACTGGATTTTTATTCATTCGTAAATTTAGTTTTTTCATCAATTTTTTTCACCAAACGTAATTACAAATCAACCTCTACATCATATGTTTTTCCACATTTTTTCTTAATTTTTTTAAAATTCGGGTCAATTTCATATGGTGAAATCACGACATGTCGTAGCCATGCCCCGGCGGAGAACTCGGTTACCACGTTAACATGAACCGTGGATACAGTACAGGTCCAACAAATTGTAGGTCAAGCCCACCTAAAACAAGCTTCCTCGGCTTGCCGTGTACGTGATCATGGCGCCCGGCAACGACGACGACGAAATCGGCTTTCTCGGTCTCCTTTTCTCTTTCTCTAGGTACGTACACTTCATAAAATGATTATGAAATTTTCTACTACTCACCTACATTTGATAATGCAAATTAACGAACCTCTCAGTTTTTTTTTTTCCTAAGCCTCCTTCCGATTGCATTGGTACCTACCTCCATGTTCTTTTTTTAATTTAACTAAAGCCTCACTTCTTCTTATATGCATAAGCAAAATTTAAAAATTTAACCTTAAATTTAGAGTTTGTTTTGAGGGTTTTTATCATAGTTTATTTTTTAGGCTTTGTTTCTTGATTACTAATAACAATATATAAAAGTTTTATTTATAAATTATTTTCATTTGTTTTACTCCAAGTATCAATGGTTCAGAGGAGTACTGAAGTAACATGTGGTAGTGTTAAGATGCTAGTCAATGTCTCTTATGCTTGCCTGGTAAATCAATGAGGATAGATATATAGTCTCTCTCGTGGCAAAATCAATACACTGTTCTAATTAATGGTTATTAATCTGTGTGGCGTAGTAGTTCTGGACTAGCGGGAGCACCAGAGAGTGTCATGTCATGTGGAGGAGTTTGAGTTGACCTTACGAGTAGGACTGCGTATCCTCTGTCATTGTTAGCACCACTGATACGTAGATCACAATCAAAGCATGTAATGAGGATGATGTGAAACCGTAACACAGGAATCAGATGCGCTTTGGAACTTCATTGAGTGATAGTATAGTGAGTTATCTTCCAAATGCAACAGCTGTTCAATCTGCGTTCTTAACCAAACAGAAATTTAATGGAGAAACCAGCCAATAAATCACTACATCATTGTGTGTGTACAAGAACAGTTTCTGGTTTCTAACAGTTATAATGACAACGAACAGAGTCATCAACATGATATATAACGATTAATGAGCAATATTTGTTTGAATCCTATCGATCTTACCACAGTGGACATCCCAGGACCACAAAACCCACAGCAGCTTCAGAACATTCGACGAATTCATGACAGGTTTACATTGGTATGGATCACGCACAACTCTTGCTAGTAACTTATTCAGTACCCTTCAAATTTTATAACACAATTAAGCGAAAACAACACTAAGCGGACTCCGACTTGGTGTAGATCCTGATTGCAACAGCCAGGCCCAAGATGGCCAGGGGAACCAAGAACTGGAGGATCTTGATGATGAACTCCGGGGTCTTGTCCTGGTTGTAGTGCGGTTGCTTTGGGGGAACGTACTTCGTCCTCGCAGGTATTGTAGATGCGTCGATGTCGCCAACATAGTACTCATCCATCATCGCGCGAGCCGTGGTGCTGTGCCCGACATCTTCAAAATCATCGGTTGCATCCTTGCCTGCACAAGGTGGCGAAGAACATGTAAGACCGTTAGTTATGGGGGGTGATTGTTCGGCAAATTTGCAAACGAAAAATATAATTTGTGAATAAACTTTTATATATACGTATTATTAGCGATTTAAAAGTCAAGGCTGAAAAGTAAACTTTGATAAAAAAACCTCAGAATCAACTCTAAGTTTAAAGTTAAAATTTAAATTTTGGCTCATAAGCAGAAGCGAGAAGCGAAAAGATGGAGGTGATTATTACTTAGAAGGCCAAAACATGAGAATTCAGAAGGCATACCAGTCGAAGATAGCAAGACATCGTCACCCCCTGGATGGTCCTCAAGGAATCTTGATACATTGTATACCTGGACAATATATCAGAACATTGATGATGAGGTTCCAGTAAAAAGGTTACATTCTTCATCTTCCCAGACCTTTTGGCATGAAAAGATATAACTTTTAGCATAGCAAAAAGAGAGCTAATGATACAGGACAACCATATTGGCTCCTACCATGTCCAACCAGTAGAGAAGAGGAGGACTGCTTGTAAGACTAATCAACAGGATTACATGGACTAAGAGCTTTTCCTACGGAAATTCATTGTTCTGTCCCAGTGTCCCGTGTCCATGTTCAGAAATTTACATAGACAATTTTGCAGTGTTGACTGACATATGTTGAGCAAAACAGTGTGTTGATTCATATGAAACTTGTTAAGGAGCTATACATAGAGTTTGGATCTGCTAGCACTCATTCCCCTTTCTTCCATGTAGAGCAGGAAACAAAGGAAAGCCCATGTATTATTGCTAATTTGATATCAGAAGGCAAGAAGAGAATTCACAGGTGGCAGGCAAACACAGCCATACATACAGGTCACTCATGGGGTGCGGTGAATCAGACAAAACTCTTCTTTCCTGGCCAGATCTGCCATGACGTAGTCACCATGACAGCACCAGAGAACCAAGAACCAAAGAAACGAATCGAAATTCTTCCTCGATTATTTGGGGGTTTAGCGGTCAGTCAGTCGATGAACAGATAAAATCAATTGGGGGAAAAAACAGGTTGAGGCATATGGGCATAGCAACAGGAGGATCAAAATCGAAAAGTACTAACAAGCAAATAAAGCATGATGGAAAAGACGAGACCTTTCCGCCGATGACGAGCCAGCAGTCGTCCTTGGAGTTGTGCTTGGCGACCTCCTCGAGGGTGTACACCTTGCTAGACATCTTCTTCTTCTTCCTCCTTACCTCTTCTTGGTTGGGTAAACGAGATCCAACAAAGCGAAGGAAGGGAGAAGAAGAACAGCAGCAGGAAGAATCAGGGAGGCGGCCAAAGATGAGATTTTGTTAGGCCTGTCGTGCCGTCTCGGCTTGTGGGGATGGATTCAGAGGAGAGAGCTGCCTCGTCTCAACTCTATAAATAAAGACGAAATAAAAGAGGGAAATTTGAGAGCCACCGAAAAAAACGAGAATGCAAATTACGGTCCACCTACCCCCATCTCACCCGTCCCCTCTCAAACCGAACTCTTCAACGCCGTCAATTCCACAACCTCTTTTTCCTTCTCCTTCTTCAGAAGAGCTAGTATTTTTTTTCCTTTCCATTGATTCTGTTTTTATAATAATTTGAAACCGATTATGTTTATAATTATCGAGAGCAAGTTTAATGGTAAAGTTAGGATTGCGTCTATAATTACTCAGACCAAATTTAATAATAAAACTAACTTACTGACTAAGGTTGTATTAGAGTTAACAAATATAATACGTTAGAAGTACACATATAACTAGCTCTTATGAATGCACTTATATTTTTTTCTCTCGCTTCTCCATTCTACAACTTATAATATAATATTATACTTGCTCTTATATCACTATGTCGAATCCACACTATATTATATTTATCTGAACAACCTAAATCATAGGTGTGACAAAGAACTGTGCGATATTACCAACGGTGTCATAATCAAAGAACCATATTAAAAGGTAAATTTTAATCTTTCTTAATTATTTGAGTTGTGTTTTTTTTTCTGGGATAGTTGGATAAAAGAATATTATGTTACTTGCTCCAAAGTTCCACGGTTGGTGGCTCCTCTGCCGAGAGTCTAATTAATAGAAGCGCCTATAACAATCCTAAACCTTTTCCAACTTGAAGACCGTTTATTTTCTCTGATGACCGGTGATCTTGGCACTATCAAATCAAAGCCTTGTGTCTTTTTTATGCCAGGAATTCATTTACAATTATCTTCAGATCTGCATCTTCATTTTATATTTCAGATCCAGATCTTCATTTGAGTTACTTCTTGATACGAAAAGAGGATATTTAATTTATAGGCAAATGAGTTATTATTATGATATTTTACAAGCAAGGACGTTGATTACAACATGGAGCAGGGTATTGTAAGTTGGAGGGAGCTAACACACCTACCACCATTTTAGGTCACACGTTCAGTCTACTTACACACTACAAACAAATGGCACATAATTAATTTAGCAAATATAATATGTGATAACCTTTTAGTAGGCCACATAATTAAGGAAATTTAGTATAAGTTCTTCAAGGAGAGACCACCCAGGCCCAGCAAGTGTTAAAGATAGGCCATGGATAAGAGAAGAATGACATCAGTTTCTACTAAAAATAAATAAATAATGCTGGTTGTTGCAGAGCACAGGACAAGTGAAGCTTCTGGAGAGTAGAGTAGAGCATCATTTGGATTTGGAAGGTTAGCTGGACAATCTTGAAACTGACAGGGAAAGGATAGCTGAAAAAAAAAAACAACAAAAAGAAGAAGAAATTTGTGGCTGAATTTTCATTTCCCAGTGGCGCCCACGGATTTGAGTGCTGTGGTCAAGCCAAGCCAACCTTTGCAAGTTGTTTATAGGTAAGGTAGGTGGTGTTTAGATTAAGAAAATTTTTGAAAGAATTGTCACGTCAAATATTTGATCGGATGTCGGAAGGGGTTTTGGACACGAATGACAAAATGAATTTCACAGCTAGCCTAAAAACCGCGAGACGAAACTTTTGAGCCTAATTAATCCGTCATTACCATGTATTGGTTACTGTAGCACTTATGGCTAATCATGGACTAATTAGGCTCAAAAGATTCGTCTCAAAATTTCTTCTGTAACTGTGCAGTTAGTTTTTTGGTTTATCTATATTTAATGCTTTATTTAGGTGTCCAAAAATTAGATGTGATGTTTTTGGAAAAATTTTAGGAACTAAACAAGGCCTAACTGCATTCATGGGAATTATTGACTGGCCTCTACTACTTTCATGGTTTACTTTTCAGCTAATATTTCTGACATTTCAAATAACCTTTTTTTAATTTTCCTAACACTACCTTTGAGGCTTGAAATAAGCTCAAATGATTCACACTTGGCCTGAACATGAAATTTGCTGAAACATGCATTCCTGTTTGCAGGCATGAATGGCCATAACAAGACCATTACTACTGCTAGCAGATAACGTTGAGTATGTGCAACTGTACTTGCATTCATTCATTCATGGCCATTGATCCTCCAATTCTTGCAATTTGCCGGATTATTTATCGATCGTATAGTAATGGGCTCAGACGCTGACACACAGTCTTAAACACAAAGATGTGGACACCTAGCTTAATTAGCTTGTTGTAGTGGGATTACAAACTGTCGATTTCATGACATGTTTCTCCCTCGCGAGAAAACTATTTGTCTCCAATGTGATTTAGTTCGTGTTTTTCACATTGCATCTGTCCTTTTTGCATATAACCAAACCACAAGCAGCAAAAAAATCAAACACGCACACAAGTTGACCAAAAGCCGTTGGGAATTTGGTTTAAAGAGAAGCTCGATCACGAGGTTTATTGCTTCATCCATGACTTAATTATCAGCAAAATGAAAATCAAACCCAAACAAACAGATCATACACTTCTCTCTCTTTTTGGGTTCTTCGATGAAGATTAAAAAAAAAAGAGGGTAAAAATTGAAACAACAGTGGGTCGAGTTGAAGGTGAAGAAGAAACATTTTGAAGATGAAATGGACGAGATGTTGATGTTGATTGATAATATAATATGGATAATGGATAAGATTAGTGGTCCTTGGTGGGGTAGGAGGCCATCTTGTTGATGCCACAGAGGCCCCTCTTCATCCGGATGTAGCCCTTCTCGCCCCAGTGTGGGCCCCATGAGTTCTTCACGATGATGTAATTCTGGCCCTTGCTTGTCCCGTATCCGACGGCTGTCACACCGTGATCCAGCTCCTCACCACATGGACCATCAAACACACCCTGTACGTGGTTATAATATATTACCAACAATATTAATTAGTTTTTTCTTTATGATGATTCATATATATTGTTCTATTACAACTTGGCCACACGAATAGCTACTATAATGACATAAAAGTAGATATAGATATGTTTATAAAAGAAAATTTAATAAGTTTATTATACAATATTTAATATACTTATTTTAGTAAAAATATAAAAAATGAAAAGTTTGAGTACAACCATAATACTATATAAGTTTATTATACAGTATTCCATATACTTATTTAGTAAAAAATAAAAAAAATGAAAAGTTTGAGTATAAAGTTGGAAGAGTAATACTCCCTCTTTTTCTAAATATTTGACGCCGTTGACTTTTTTTATACACGTTTGACTATTCGAATTATTCAAAAAATTTATATGATTATTAATTACTTTTATATCATTTTATTTATTGTTAAATATACTTTTATGCATATATATTTATAGCTTTATATATTTGATAAATTTTTTTAAATAAGACGAATAATTAATCGTTTATAAAAAAAATCAACGGCTTCGAACGTGTAGGATAAGTAGAGGTGAGGTGAGGTACGTACCCCGCTGTAGAACTGGAAGTGGCGGCCGGAGGCTTCGATGGCGACGCTGACGGGCTGGTGGGCAAGCGCCTTGATGAGCGCCTCGTCGTCGTTCTCCGGCACGTCCTCGTAGCCGGAGATGGTCACCGCCGTCGCCCCAGCTCCCTTCTCCAGGTCGCAGTCGCCCTCCTCCATGGCGTACGGGTAGGCCTCCTCCGTGTGCAGGCCGCCGCTGGAGGCGATGTAGGAGAAGGCGTAGTCCATGAGCCCGCCGCTGCACCCGTTGTTCCCGTCGGTGCTGCAGTCGATCAGCTCCTGCTCCGACAGCGACGTCAGGTTCCCCGTCACGATCGCGTTGATCCCCTCCACCGCCGCCACCGTCGAGAACGCCCAGCAGCTGCCGCACTGCCCCTGGTTCTTCACCTCCGTCACCGCGCCCTTCTTCCTCCAGTCCATCTCCTTGGGCACCTCGCCGTCGGCGTCGCTGTACCTGAACTCGCTCACGCTGCCCGTCTTCCTCGCCGGAGCTGGCGTCAGGCCGAGGTACGCCGCCTTGAACTCGTCGTGCGTCAGGTCGGCGAACTCGTTGAGGCCCAGCCAGTAGCTGGTCACCTTCTTGTTGATCTCGTCGATGTGCTTGAGGTTGTCCTTGAACACCTCGAACCGCCTCACCTTCTCCTCGAAGCTCGCGTACGCCTTCCGGTACTTGGCCACCCACTTCTCGAACAGCTCGATCAGCCGGTCGTGCGACGCCAGGTCCTCCTCCGCGTACCCCACGATGGAGAACTCGCTGCCGGCGCCGGCGCCGGCGCCGGCGCAAGCCACGCCGCACAGCAGCAGGCCGACGGCGGCCACGGACAGCTTCAGCTTCAGCTCCATGTCTGAAGAATTGTTCTTTTTAACTAAACTAGATTGATTTGGTGCAGGAAGGATGAACGAAGAATGCATGCATGGATGGGTATTTGTAGCCATTGATTCGGGCAGGCAGTTGCTTGGAAGCAAAGGCTCAGGCTCTGAAAGTGAGCAACAGTTTTGAGTGTATGCTGAATCATGCCAAAGCTTTAAGCTTTGCTCTGAATGTCTGTCAGGCTGAGACTTTGCTTTCAAGCATGCATGCATGCATCCATCCATCAATCCTGGGTGCAGAAAGCTAAGATGGCATTCTTTTCTTGGTTAGCTGCAACTTGAGAGAAGATAGATCTATCTGAGCGCGCATGAACATGGCTGAAAGCGAACTGGACAAGATTGTACATGGAACCGACTGCAACCTGATGGATGAACAATCTGCATCAGCTTTCACGAGTGCACTTCATGTTATTGGTGCTGCTTACTGCATCTTCTGAAGATAGTGGACAGTGATTGATTTCTATGTGTTCACCAGATCAGGGTCAGTGCATGCCATCTCTTTCGTAAATTTAGGAGAATGTTTGTCTGTTGGACCACGGGTTCCTACACTACATGGAGTAAAACAGGGGCATCGAGGTCATCATACTCTGTCATCTGCATACATCATTCCCTGGCATACTCGTTTCTCCTGCAGCACAACATGCAAAAGTCAACATAAGCTAGCTACTCCAGTTGCAGGAGGAACATTCGCAAGATGACTTCTTCTTCTTTTTTTTTTCCCTGTGTTTTCACTTAAAATTGTAATTGACATCAACAGTTGATCTTTAAATACTGATGAATGATTGTGAATTAAATGGCATTTATCAGTGTTGTCACGTACTATACTATTTACCATTTGTCAGTAATAAAAACATTCTGATTGCAGAAGTGTATTTGACTGTCAAGATTGAAGAACATTCTGATTGCACAAGTGCATTTGACTGTCAAGATTGAATAACCTCTGCATCATTCACGTCACCTTACCACAGCCAAGAAGATGACTGTTTTCTTTAAAGCAAGAACTGACAGTGCACTGGCACTAGACCAAATCAGCTCATAAGCAATACCTTCAAGAAAAGAAACTATCGATACACGCTGCTGTGGCCTCATTAGTGACAAAATTGTTTTGCCTCCTACACATGATATGATAGACTTATTAGCTGAATATTATCCCTGAAGGCCTGAAGATGTTTATCACCAGGTGACTGAACAACCATCGAAGCCGGAAATCAAATGAGCTTGATTGATTAATTTGTGCCCTGTAATAAAATGAGTTTATTGTTCCGGCCCAATAACCGTCTCTGGCGGCGTTCTTCAGCAGAGGAAGAAAAATCCCCGGGCTTCTTCGCTTCTCTATCTAGGGTTTTTAGCGCCCAGCAACAATTAATCCATGAACAAATTAATTCAGGGTCAGTCGGTAAGATTTTATTTGGTTCATGTTTCTGAATTCAGATACGACTTGTTTCTCAGATTAGAACACAATTGTTCCGTTGCAATCTCACAATTGTATTATCACTCTAAATCAAAGTGAGAAGAAATCACGAAATGTTTCTGGTACTGGGGCTGTTTGGATCCAGGGATTTTTTTACTCCCTTATCATATCGGATGTTTGAACGTTAATTAGAAGTATTAAATATAGACTAATAGCAAAAATAATTGCATAAATAAAGGCTATTTCATTAGACAAATTTTTGAGCCTAATTAATCCACGATTAGCAAATGTTTACTGTAGCATCACATTCGCTAATCATGGACTAATTAGGTTCAATAGATTCGTCTCGCGAAATAGTCCAGAGTATGAGAAAAGTTTTATTAATAATTATTTAATACTTTTAATTAGTGTCAAACATTCGATGTGACAGGGACTTGAAAAAAAGTTTGGTGGAACCAAACAGCCCCTAACCACAATGCCGTCACTCTTGATTCATCATGAGTGAGATGTGATACTCAGTATCTACTATCGACACAATCACAAACACACACGCAGGTACAGATTAACAACAGTCAGTGGTATGTACGTTCAGATGAACTTTGAGGAAAGAATTGCCCCTCATGCTGGCTTCTCGTAGCTGTTCTGGTCCCTGAACTCCGCTATCTTGCTCCTGATCATCTCTGCCACGTGAGGCTGGACGAACATGTGTGTAGGATCAAACGTTTGCAAGATGAACTTCTCTGATGCAGGCATTGAAGCATTCAGATTGACGATGAACTGTGCCATTGGCACATCACTGCAAAAGGTATTGCAGGCTGGTTATGCAAAACCTATAACAACACAACAAAGAGAAGCAAAACGGCAAACATGTAGTACATTAAGTTAAGCTGTGTTACCAACCAGGAAATGAACAATCCCTTGATTGCATTAACCATCTTTTCTGTGCTCTGGGCAGTAGAATATGATCTGGTCAGCAAACAAAACAACCATATGAGTGGAGTAGCAACAGACTGGATGGAACTACATGACATGTAGCGACAACCTATACGTACGTGAAAACTTGGAACAAGATTGTGGACCATTGGATCTGAAATGCGCGTCAGAGATTAAGCCTCGCCTACCAAGCGCCTACTCAGGTGTCAGACTTTGTACATTTGCTTGCAAAGACACCATTTGAATCTTGTTACGCTACTAATTGAATAGTCCACATCCTTGCACTACATAACTACTCTTCCAGGTTTCCATCAAAATAAGGCTCTGCACTACACATCTACTCAATTTACCTAACTATCATAATCTAAGGTCAAAGAAAGAAGAAAAAGAAAACGATCATAGTCAGGCTATCATATAAACAGGTGCTGTAATAATCGTAAAGGCTGGGACAAGAGGTTGGCAACCAAGAACAAAGAGCCAAATACAGAGGTTTGCTCCTTGTACCACGGATGAACAGGGTTTCTGATAGGTACATGGCATTTCGGGCCAATGAAAAGGGCGCCAAGTTGTGCTACAGCAGAGGAGTAATATACTAGTTTATATGTAATATGGCTATATCGATGGGAAATAAACAAAAGGGTAGCAAGTTTATGGAAACACAATTACACAACCCTGAATATGCAGGTAATGTGCATCCGTTAGGTCTTTGGGAGCAGCAAACTAATACTGGCCTTGCTCACTTAGTTTAGCAGATTTGGAGTGTATCCTGGGATTATGGGAACCGTGCCAAAAAATTTCTTCATATGATTGTCAAAGAGTTTCAGGATGCGTTTGGTTTGTAGATGAGGTGGGTTGGGTTGGCTCCATCCCTATATTATAGGATGGGTTGGTTTTATTTTTCTGTTTAGTTGGATGGATAAATTAGACCCTGTTTTTTGTTTGGTAGAAGTGATGAGATGGGATGGATTGGACCTGTTTTTTGTTTGATTCAAAGGATGAGATGAGATAAAAGTTAGCTCTCGTATCCAAAATAAAATATTAAAATACTAGGATTAATATATGAATAACCTAAATTAATTGAATGTATATTTATACAAGTAATATATTTTAAATAAATTTAATAAATAAAATTATCTCTGTATGCCGTGGTCGTTCTGAGCCCACCGTTTTGGTGAGATGGGTTAGTTCTGGATCTAGGAGGAATATTCTTCTTATGGGTCTAACCCATCCCACCCATCCAGTGACCAAACAAGGTTAGAAATGGATTAGCTCTGTCCCAACCATCCCTAGAACCAAACACATTCTTATACGATCGATGAATGAGTGTCAACCTAGGATAGGAGTGGAATGCAAACACATCTGCAAGAGGGAACCCTCACCTTTCAGTCAGAGCAAATCACGAAAAAGAAACAGTGGAATCAAAGCGGCGGTCGTGGACAAGTAAACTAGTGTAGCAAGCAAAGGTCGGAGTCGTCCTCACCAGCAGTTGGCGAACGGCGAGGCGCGGCCGCCGCCCCCGCACCGGTGAAGAAGAAGAGCCTTCGATCTGTGGAATCCGGCCTCCCAGGAAGACTACTAGAGCCCATCCACCAGACGCCTCCATTTCGCATTATTTTTTTCCCCGCTGCTGCTAGTCAAGTGCTCTATTCATTTATATAGATTTATGGATATATTTTTATATATGAGTCTAGATTTATTAGCATCTTTATAAAATCAGAGCATAGGTCATTTTATAATATGAAATTGAGTTAATACTGTTCGTCTAGCGTGGAAAATTTTCTCTGTTCCTCAAGATTGTTGAACTGGTGATGTAATTGTAACCTCCACAATCATGTGGAATCGCTAGGCAGCACAGCACAATCTGGATTTCATTCAGATCAGAATCACCGAAAAGCAACACTTGCAGTCTACCACCTTACAAACTACTCCAGTACAAACAGCAAGCAAAGTGCAGTCTTAACATAGAAGAAGCACTAGCGATCTAGAATCTTCTTTACAGAAGCTGGCTGCCATTCTACTGGCTGTTACTTGACAAGTACTGGTAGTAGTATCTTTTGTCGGACGACATATACATACATACATACACACATATATATCTGAAGACAAACCATACATTCATTCATAGCACGAATGCACGACAACAACTTTCATTGTAGTAATAGACAATGCCAAGTTCATAACTTTTTTCTCTAAAAGAAAAGGAAAAATAAAAAGAAAAAAATGGTGGTGCCTGCCTGGCTGCTGTGGATTGACATTGGCAAGTAAAAAGAGAGATGAAGATGATGGCCAACAAAAAAAAAATGGACACTTTTTGCTGAAAGCTTGCAAAAGGGGAGGCAGGGCGACGTGTAACATTAGATGCATGGTCCACCCCATAACTAATAACTGGATCATCTCATCTCATTTTGCTTTGTTTATTTATACAAAGGCATCCTAGGAAAAAGCACCTATATCTAGCTCACTCTCAGTGCTCCCTTATTCACTTCTTCTTTTGCTTCAATATAATTAAGATGGAAAAACAACTCCAAATTTAAGGTTGAAAATAAACTTTTATATACGTGTTCATAGCAATCTAAAAGCGATCTAAAAATAAGGCTAAAAAATAAACTATAATAAAAAACTTAAAATCAACTCCAAATTTAAGGTTGAAAATTCAAATTTTAATTTATAAGCATAAGCAAAAGTCAAAAGACGGAGTGAATATTTGCAATACACGTATGTAAACAAGGACAATATATATTTTTTTTTTGAACTTCGCAATGCTTAATATTCAAGCCTGACTGCAATGCCGTCGAATTCCACATGAACCTTCCATTTGATTTTGAATAGCAAAAAGCATGCTAGATTTGCACAGGATGCAAGCTAGACAAGCTGCTTGCGTAAAGTCGAGCATTCTGAGCTGGGGGGAGTTGAAACCACACATGTCAGATCGTCGATGGCTACGCAAGATCGACCGATATACATGCATGGTCATATGTATATATATTCAGAGAATACATTGTAATGCATGAAAGGTTTCTTTCGTTAATGAGTAATTTTACAGTTTGAAAAGGTATCAGGAGATATCAAAATTTTAGTGTAAAATTTTCGTACCTCTCAATGCCTACTCAAAGACCATAAAATTGCTCTTCATTAATTTGTACACTCTTGAATCATTCAGTCATACTTGTGAGCTTGTTGTTTGTCATACATGGCTGCTACATAACTGCAGTGCATTCATACATAGTTGTACAAGATGCCAGCATGCATATACATATACATATGAGCTTAATTTGCTCCGATTCTTTCTTTTGTATCGCAAGGTACTATTATCAAAATTCTCACTCGTGCTATCCACCTCACAATCAAGCTAGTACTAAAATCTTAACCGTTGGTGATAATAGATCGAACAGTCACAATTGCATGGTACCTCGAGGTACCAGTTTGGTTATGAGACAGATAGCATGAGTAGAAATATTAGTACCTCACGTTATAAAAAGAAGGACAAGAGCAAACATCTATACGTATACATGCATGAGGAGATCAAATGATGCAAGTGATATATATATACAGAGAGAGAATTCCTTGTATGCCACTGAAATTATATCCGGTTCCTTCTATACCATGCAAAAAATCAAACTTCCGTCTATGTCATTTACTTAATTTTTTCTTCTTTACGTGCCATTGCCGTTAACTTTTTCATCCAACTCCGTTAACTTATTTTGCTTACGTTCCTTCTATGCCACTACATGCCAAATGACCCGAAAGATAGGGTTGAAAATTGATATTTTCGAATAAAATTTAAATTTAGACAATAAAATTGAAAATTGATATTTTCGAATAAAGTTTAAAAATTGATATTTTCAGATAAATTTGAAATGACTCGCAACATAGAATTGAAAGTTTAAAAAATATCAATTTTCTTACTTTGGAAAATATCAATTTCCCGCAACATGTATGTATGTATGTATGTATGAAATTGATCAAATATATAGGGTATGCAATTGCAAACCAGCTAGCTATAAAGGGTGGCCACATGCATGTGCAGATGCAAATGGGTAGTTGGATTAATATTAATTCAGGCCAGGCCACCTCAAATGCAAGACCCCTGTCCGCTGATCCCGGGCACACAACAAGACAGAAGCATGGACTCTAAACTAAACTAGTGTACTACTACTCTAGTCCATTAACCTCTTCACACAACTCCAAGCTACTCCTAGCCACCATTTTAGAAGGAGTATTACTTACTTTTAGTCCACAAACATGCACACAAATAATGCAACTAGCTAGGAATCATATCTTGGATCACAAGTCTAGCTTTCTTAGCTAGTAATACATTTGTCTGTGATGCTTAATTAGCTTCTGGTCCTTTTTCTTCTTCTCATATAATCTGCTGCAATGTTTGTTGATTTTGCTTGATGCCATTCTGATACAGGTCAATAGTTCAATTATAGATACTTTCTTGAGAAAGGCAATACTAACAGTAAGTAATTATTTAATTATCTTAGCTTTTATTTTGTCCAAGTCAATGGTGTTTACAGAGGCCAAACCTTACTAAAAAGGCAACCGGAGGTTTGACCAAACTTCTGCAGAGGAAAAGGGATCAAACAAATGCAGAGTGTCAGAAAACTGTTTAGCGGTTCAAACCAAAGGGGATGGTTTATAGATTAGGTGCCGTCTCCATTTGATTTGTTCCATTCACTACTAATATTTTTATTTTATAAGTCACATTTAGAAGTTTAGATACAGTTTGTACATGCCTATCAATCACATCACAATCGTAAACAATACATAGATTTAGTTGGACGTTGATCTGTAAATTAAATACAGATTGAACTCAACCTCTAGATCAGCCAGTCAGGCAGTCACTGCTCTGAAAGCAAAAGTGAAAAAGGGATAAAGATTAACCTTCCTCTTGTCATGATTAAAGGAGTGGACTAACAATATCCCTGTGTTGTATATTAATCAATGGGTATTGAACAAATGCCTTGGAGACAAATGGCAACAATCAGAATATAATCTTGTTAATTCCATCAATCAAAGTCTTGATTGGCACCAGCTATATACCCCCAACAGATGCAAGCTGCTAGAAGGGAACAAATTGGATGAACTTTGTTTATCCCCATTTTCTTCCATTGTTTTCCCATGATGGAATCTTACAGCCTTTTGGCATCTCACCAACAAACTGAACACACGTCCCATATGGAAGATAATAAATAGCCATACACAACCTTGCAAATTAATTTCTCATGAGAAATCCTGTAGGTAGAATCTCATTCTCACGGAGCATTATTATATTTAATATTTTTTTGCACAATAAAACTATAGTAGGTATTTTTGGTAGGCCCCTCATGTCAGCTCAACACTCAGAAAGTACAAACATGAATTTCAATAGAACCCAATACAAGTATCGTTTATTTTTTTCCTATGAAATTCCTTCATCATTCATAAACAAACCATGCATAAACTGTGTTAAATGATAATATGCATAGAGGTCTCCACATTCACAAGGTGATCATCATCAGGAATTAGGAGGTGAGAGCATCAATAGGTCACTTAGGATACCCTAGATTAATAATGTGAAATTTTGGCAGATTATAGGAAAGAAATAATCAATTGGGGGGCCAAGAAGATTAGGGTGATGGATCCAATCTGTGACCTTTTGCGGTGGCCATTTTTTTTCTTCTCTCCATTGGATCAGTCATCAGTCTGATGAGATGAGTCAGTCCACAGCTGCTGCTGCTGCTCATCACTGGAACCCACTCTGATCTCTCTCATCATCCCATGTGCAGCCCACCCAAAACATTGCATATTTCTTTCTCTCTTAATTTCTCTTTCTCTTTCTTGCATATGCAATTAACTGTAAGACAGCTCTCTCTCCTCATCAGCTTAGTTACAGTGTTTTATGCACAGCTAGCATGTACATTACCGACTGAATCTGTGGTGTGGTTATCTCTCATGAAAGGTCAACATCTTGTCTAGCAGGAACCAACTGATGATAAGAAGTGAAACAGAGGTTTGACTGGTCAGCACTGTGATCTACAAGAGATCTCATATCAACAGGAGACTCTGGTTAACTAAGTTTTTCTTCCCTCCTGGCAATGCCATTACTGTTGATCTCTCTTTGATCTTACTTCCATTGATTGAGCTCAATATATATAGCTGTGGTTGGAAGAATAATTAATAGAATGGAGCAATAATGTGTACTTGTATGCATGGCCTCTTGATTAGAAGAATTAATTAATTATATCCAATTATATATGTTTCCTTCCTCAAAAATTACAAAATGAAAAAAGAAATTCTTACTCCTCCCCTTGCCTCGCATTTTCGTTCGATCGAGAAAAGAATCCGATCTCATAAACATGGTATGGTATCAGAGCCAGCCGAGCTAATGGAAGCTATGATGGACGATCATTCGAGCTTCCAGGCATAGAGGTAGAGACAAAAGCCGGTGGGCGGCGGCGGCGAGGCATCGAGGAGCATGGCGCCGGCGGGGGCGGAGGCGCTGGAGAGGACGATGGGGCGGAAGACGAAGAGGGCGGGGCGCATGCCGGCGCTGAAGAGCCAGTCATGGACGTCCCAGTAGACCTCCACCTTTGCTCGGCTGAAGGTGACGGACTGGTTGCCCCTGAACTTCCATTGGAGGTGCTTCACCTGCACCGCCTCCTCGCCGTCGATGGCGATCGTCATCTCCATGTCGGCGTCGCCGCCCTCGCCGCCGCCGCCGCACTCGATCGCGATGTCGTGCACCGCGCCCTGGTCGTGGAACCGGGCCTTGGCCGCGAACCGCCGCTTGCCGAACACGTGCTCCCGCCGCGCCACGGGGGTGGCATCGCACGCCGCGGCCGCGCACGGGGCCGCCCGCCGGAGCGCGTCCTTGCGCATGTCGCCGACCACGAGAACCACCTCGCCGGCGGCCTCCACGGCGACGTAGTACCCCGCCCGCGGCTCGGGGATCCCGGCCCCGAACCGCGCGCGGCGGAGGTCCCACAGCACGCGGAGCGCGGCCGGCGCGGTGCCGGCGAGCTCGACGCGGCGCGAGCCGGCGCGCCGCCAGAACTGCCAGGGGCGGAGGTCGACCCTGCACTCCACGGAGGCGCCGTCGACGCCGGTGACGGAGACGGCGAACGAGTGCGAGAGGAGGTCCCGCGACCACGACACGGTGACGACCCTCGAGTGCCCGGCGATCTTAGCCCGGTACACCGACGCCGTGACGGCCTTCCCTGGCTTGTGGCCGTTGGCTGGGATCTCATCGGCGGCGATGTCGTGGTCGCCGCTCCGCTGCTGCACATGGTCCTGCATGGCTGGCTACGTACTACAAGAAGAAGAAGAGCAGCTGCGCATACGACGACGACGACGACGTCATGCGCCTAGCTGATCGCCGGAGGCCAAGAAGAGAAGAGAAGAGAAGAGAAGAGAGGAAGAGGAATATATAGAGGATGGTGGATGGCAATGGCAATGGCAATGATAGGGTGGCTGATGACCTCTCAACTCTCAACAATTGAGTGATCAGCTGCAGACAGACATGAGACTGACAGGCATGCATTTGCACATTTTAAGCCAGCTTTATATATAGGGTCTGCCTAGTAATTATTTGAAAATTTTAATTTCATCAGTTAAATCCGGTCACTGTCATTAGATGATAATTTGAAGATGTGCACGCAAGTCAAAAGCCCATACATGCCTTACCCCCCAGCTCCCAATGCATTGCACGCGTGTTTAACAGAAGAACAAAAATTCAAACGTTTGATCAATAATAAAAGTGTTATATATATAAATAAATTAATTTGCATAATTGTTCCTGTTCACTCAAACTGACATGATGCTGGCTTAATTAGCTTGTAGCCTAATACTCTCTTCTCATGAAATATAGTAACTACTTTTGGAATGACCTTGAGTTAAAATTGACTATTAAGAAAAATATTAACGATGTAAGGATGGGATTATTAAATTTATCATTAAATAAATTATCATAATCAGAAACTCTTTATATATGCATCAATGCATGCATGGCTTGGACTCGATTATTGGACTTGCCTGACCAACTTGGTAGTTGGTACTACACTACTGTTTGCTCTTTTGCTAGCTACCAATGCATGGATAATGGATTCTCACAGAGTTTTTATGCCCCCATGGTTTACCTTTCTAGAACATGTGAAAAATTAGATTTTAAAACTTAATTTTGTAGCTGATCTTGGATGTTTTTATCATAGTTTATTTTTCAGTATTTACTTTTAAATCACCAAGGGCAAAATATACAAATGTTTTACCCATAATTGTATTTCTTGCTCGTAATGTTTCGGCTTATAATAAACATAAGAAAAACAATGAGGTTGTTCATATATGGAAAACCAAGGTGTATGTATATTTGAGTAGAAGGGCTGCCCTTTTTTTTACAGAAATGTAGTTATGTTATTGGCTTTATTGGGTTCTTGATGTGCTTTTCCTCCTTAATTGATTTGGTTTTCTTTTGTGTGAGAAATTAAATAGGCTAGTACTAATTAAGAGGAACATGGATGGGGTGTTGCTATCTTGCTTTCAGGTGCACTTGGGCATGTTTCTCAATTTGATGCATTGGATCCATGTATATGCATATATCATTGACTGAAGTATATACTGGACTAGTTCTAATTGACACACACATGATCCTGAAATAGTGAAATGTGTACATTACAGGGAACAGATGGTGCCTATGTACATGCAATCGGCAAATTTATGCACATTTACAAGCCAGGCCACCATGAATGTAGCCTTTGACATCAAACTTAACAGCCTCAACAATAGTATATGTAATGTACACTAAATATCCACATATCTTGGAGGCTTGGAGAGTGATAGACAGGAGCAAACAATGCAATATAATCCCTGTTTTCATGGTCAACAAGTTTCCACATCTCTCTGCCTTCTTGTATATATAGAGGGACTGATAGATATATATCATTGATTGAGGTACATACTTACATGAATGAACCCCAATATATTTGCATTGGGGAGATGGCTCATGTCCCTTTGCACCACAACACAGATCCAAATTCTGTGTGCAGCAGCTAGGATCCCCAAACCTTCCCTGGGTTGGGGAGCCTCAGGTTTCAGGTACACAGATTCAGATGCCCTGAAAAATGGGATGCAGCACCCAGGCCAAAAGAGAGCAGGAAAATGTGAGGGCCTGGCACTGCATGCAACTGCAAGGAGACACACAAATCTGGGGCATGTGAGAGATGCTACTGGAGCATGTGTTGCACATATTGTTGTTTATGCCATTGGCCACTTTAGATCTGCTCATCACTGAGTGGTAGTGGAGACTTCTACAGCTCCATCCTCCATGGCACACTTGCAATAAGAAATCAAGCTATGTGTATGTAGTACACAATCATAGAAACCAGTGAAAGGGAGTAAGTGCACAGTACAGCTCTATGGACTTGAGCAAGCATGCATGTGACCCAAACATAATGGAAATAATTGAAACTTATGTTTTTCGTTGCAAGTCTGTAACAGCTCAAACACTGATGTACATCATTAACACTAATTCTTCGTTAGAAATCATTAACAATTATTCTAATCACAAAAAAAAGAGAGGAGAGAACAAGGAGGTGCACTTCTCATGAACAATTCAGGAATACAGTAGCATAATTCAGGAATACAGTGCAGAAACCTAGCTTTTCTCTTGGCTTCAAGGAAGGGGAAAAAACTCCAGACAGCTACATTAGCATCATATATGTATTGCAGCGCTTGGTCACAGATTCCACAAGCGTTTGTAGCTCCTCCATTCCATGAAACAAAAAGAACACTGGATGGCTGAGACCACCTTTTTGCACAACAACGTACAGTTCTAAACACGGGTAAGAAAACACACTGGAGCTAAGGTTTCTCTGATCTGTTTCTCTCATCTGCCTTTAGCCGGCATCTAGTTAAGGTTTCCTCACGATGCTCTTCAGGCACGCCTTTCAAGATGAGCTCTATGTCAGCCTTGTGCTTCCTTCGCAGCACGTTGAGCTCCTCTTGCTGCTGAGCTAGCAAATTTGCTAACCTCTCGGTGACATCTGCTTCAACATGCTCATCCCCATCAAATGACCGATGGCTAGTGCTGCTGACAGAAGCCTCTCCAGATTTCCTGTCGATCATAGATGAGTTCGACAAGTCTGCTGAATGTGAAACTCGCTCACACATATCTTCCACAGTGTGGTTGGAAGTGCCAAGATTATTGCTGGCTATATCATCAGTGGCATTCCTCTTAAATATCTCATTTGCTAAGTGAGACATTTCACTGTGTCTTCTGGGCGAGTCTGACCAATATTTATGTCCAGAGGGAAGATGTTCTTGGACAAAGCCATTATGTGTAGCATTAGGGTCAATACGCAGCTCAGAAGTCTCATCATCTGCTTCTGAGCTGTTGGTCTCAGAGTGAGCTCCTTCGTCCCCTTGGTTTTCAACCGATTCTTCTACTGTCCAATCAGGAATATGAGCTCGTATTTCAGCATCTATCATTTCTGCAATCGCTGTCACATCTTGGTCTGTGAGATCTAGCTGCACCACCATCTCAGTTGCAACACTAATCGAAGTGTCTGCTTCAATGTCAAATGGGAAATGGATGTTTTGAGCATGACCTGCGGTATTGCATTGAAAAGAAAATGGTGTATATGACAAACACTGCAGTAACAACATATAATAAGTAAAATGGATTCCACACTGAAAAAGACCTGTTGAATCAGCAATTCTCAGTTTCAAAAATATCGTATTCAGGTCCTTCCGTTGGCTCTCGACTGTAATTATTCGACCAGCATCTGCATGTGGATCCCTGGTGCTATGTATGTAGCTATCACTTGGGTGTTCTTCTGCAAAGCTACCTGCATTTCATCGTAAGATTGATATAAAAAGGAGAGACTTTTCAGACCAATGCAATAGAATTCATATCATTGTCGCGCATATTTGTAACCCATGCTTGAGTTTGAACTAACAGCACCATCTGCCATGTTTATCTAAGGTTAGATGGGGATGATACAGCAAGTTTGCTATGTTGCCAATTCAGTCAGTACCTGATCTCTTCATATTTGATTGGAATGGATAGAATATTTTTTCGCCATCAACGTCTCGGAGAAATGGATCCATCAATAGCTCTTGTGCAGAAAGTCTATGGGAAACTTCGGTGATGCACTTCTCAATAAAAAATCTAACCTCAGGGTCTTCAATCTTAGCCAGAGAATTAGGCTTTTCGCCCTGTTGTACCAGCGTCAAGAGATTGAGACAGTGATACAATGGTTACTGATCAAATAGGAAATCCATTGCATTGGATGCAAAACAAAGTAATTTCTTCAAAGACTTAGTTGCCAATGAATAGACTTAGAGCCCCAGGAATATATGATTGGTTTCACTAGAAACTCATTACTGGAGTCAGTGCTTATGTTTTTCAAAGCTAGGGCATTGATTTTGTTATCATGATTTCACATCCTTTAGCATCCCTCTCCTGTGTTATCTTGACAAACTTGAGTGTGTACTCTTAATCTCTTTTTGACTCCTTTACTGGTAATATTTCCTCTGTATTTTAGATGACACTATTGACTTTTTAATATGCATGATCATTCGTCTTATTAAAAAAATTACATAATTATCATTTATTTTGTGGTGGTTCAATTTATCCCTTGAATTTATTACTAGGTATACTTTAATTATAACTTGTATTTTGCATATCTTTTAATAAGATAAATAGTCAAATGCACGTTGAAAAGTCAACGGCGTCATATATGAAAATACGAAGAGAGTCCTTGTGAGATAAGGTCTAATATTATTGTAACTAGGAAAAATAAAATATAGGTCTAAATAAATATAAATGGTTGGAAGAATATATAATATACATAAGTTTTTAACATGGTATATACATGTTGTCAAATACTTACTTTATCAAAAAATATAAGTATTTATAGGTTGTTTAATGGATATTAATTTTAGGAAGAAAATACTTTGTTGTCCCTTAATAAATCAGGAATGAATGAGTGTGCAGGGTAGGTAGATGTAGAATAGTAATAAATTTAAATGAGAAGTGATTGACGAGACAAGTACCATGAATAATGTCATAAATCCTTATACGGCGGAACAATATTTTAATCCTAAAAGTTACTGCCTCCCTTTCATAATAACTTCATTTTCGTTTTCTGTGTCCAATGCTTTGACCATTCGTCTTATTTAAAAATTTTATACAAAAATATAAAAAAATTAGTCACACATAAAGTACTATTTATGTTTTAACATATAGTAACAATAAAAATATTAATCGCAACTTTATTTATGTTTTAACATATAGTAACAATAAAAATATTAATTGTGAAAATATTTCAAATAATACGAAAAGTTAAAACATTGTACTTAGAAACTGAAAATGAACTTAATATGGTACTGATGTAGTATTATGTTTTGGGACAAGAGAGTACTTCTGTACCTCAAAGCATACACAATTATCATGACAACATCTAGGATAGGAATTTATAACTGTGACCATTCACCAAATTTATTAGCATTGCTCGAGTGATAGATTTTTGCAATTCTTGAGGAAAGATGGTAGTAAGTTTACCATGACCATTATTTTTCAGAAAAGAAAAGATAAAAATAATGCATAAGGATAAGTAGACTGACATCAGATACTTTCTTGTAAATCTGCGCTGCATTGGAACATTCACAATATGGGTACTCAAATGTAACAAGCTCCAGTAAACACATCCCAAATGCATAGATGTCTACAAGCTCATTGTACTCTTCATCATAGAGTTCAGGAGCCATAAATTCTGGTGTGCCTACAAGGAAGAAAAGGTTTCCATAAATTCTGGTTACATGAGAAATATTGAGTTCCTAATATATATAAAAAGAAAATAAAATAAAACACATACCAATGATACTGTGAGCCGAGCGTGCATTATCTAGGATGGTTGCTAATCCAAGGTCTCCAATCTTCACTTCACCCTGGTTTCCATTCACAAATATGTTGTCACATTTCAGGTCTCTGTGGATTACTGGTGGATCATGGCTGTGGAGGTAGACAAGGCCATTCAAGATTTGCCTTGACCATTTCTTTAATGCTCTAACATCTACCTTCTTGTGCTTAATACGGTACCTAAACAATGACACAGAGAAAGGAAAATATTCAGTGAGAGAAAATTTGGGCATCCTATAGACCTGCATATGCTTAGCATGCTGGTTTGGTTCTACAAAAGTTGCTTGTTTTGATTATTGAAGCCATGCTAGAATCTGAAGAATGAGCTTGAGTACCATTTTCTTTGACTTAATATGGACATATATAGCTAACTAATGCTAAATAAAATGTGCCAAATTAATGACTGGGTATAGTTTGTTCATATTACTCAAAGAGCATAGTTATAATCAGATGGGAGCAAGAGAACAAACTGGCGCAGTGTCCCTGATGTGAAGACTTCTGTGATGAAGTTTATGTTATTGTTTTTCTTGTCAAGCCATGAATTGTAAAACTTGATTATATTATTATGCTTGAGGGTCTTCAGCAACCGGACTTCTGATCTAAGTCTCTCCAAATCATCATTATTCCGAAGTATATCACCCACTTTGATCTGGTTCCAAGCAACTTCCAGACCTTCCAGTTGATCAAAAGCCTTGTAGCTATGCCGGTAAAATTTGAATTAAGGATCTCAAGTTCATGTCAAAATTGAATGTACAGCCAAAGATATATGCTTTATTTTGAATATAATGCGAACATATAAGTTTGTTTTGCTACCATATATAAGTTTGAGATTGATATTCATAACTCAATGAACTGAACACGAAAACTACACAACATCGATAACAACACAATACACGATGATAAAATAAGTTATCCTATCAAGCCAGTAATCGTCATGGAAATCAACCTTATTTTGAAGATATTTGTATTTGTAACTAGACATGTACTAATCTGAGCAAATTGTCCAAATTGGCAACATAGTTTTACATATAAGAGCAGTTGGAATCCTAACGGCAGTTCATCACAGGACAGGAACAGTTCCCATATACTAGTAGATCACACTTTCCCAAATCAACCAAAGATTCTATAAGAGATATTTCTCAAATCAATTGTTTAAATAAAACACATGAGAAATAGATCATAGAAGGATGGAAATTGGTTGGAGCATTAGCCAACCAATCAATGCACCAGAAAAGAACAGAGAAAGCAAAGGGATTCTCAATCTAGCAAGAACATGTAGAAAGGTAATAGGAGCTTTATTTGACAAGTTGGCAATGCTTCAATTAATCATATCAAACAATGCCAAACACACATTTAAATCAAGAAAAATAAATACTCCATCTATCCCAATTTGATTATCATATATGGTATGGACACTAAACCCAAAAATCTATTTAATTTGCATTTAAAGAACTTGAGAAACCACAACCTGCATGCATACATGCAAACCGATTGGACACATCCATGCAAACAATTAATGTGCATGTGAAGTAAATGGTTATATGCATCTCAACCGAGGTGTGATGAACTTCATTCCTTATATAATGATTAAATTGAGATTTATATTTTTACTCTTATATGATGATCAATTTGGATGGATGAAGTACTATTCAAAATCTACCCAAAAGAAGAGACGTCAAATGTCAAATGGATATAAATTCAACACATCAAAAAAATTGAAGATATCTTAATGGGCACAGACTTTCAATCCCCCAAAGAAAAATGCACCTAGGATAAAAAGAAACCCACCATGAAATACACAAAAATAAAATCTTTGGCATGACAAAACAGGCCAGGAACAAAGCAAAATCGCATGTCAAAGCCAATAAGTCGGGCATGGGAGGAAGGATACACCGTCTTGAAGGCACCCCTACCGAGGACCTCCGTGTACTGCAAGAGGCGGCATGCATCAAGGAATGAGATGAAAGATCAGAGAAACAGGGATCTGAGCAAGCGAATCGAGGGTGATGAGGGAGAAAGGGAGGCATTACCCGTCCGTAGCGGGTGGTGGGGTCGACCTCGGCGAACTCCGGTTCTGTGTCAAGCTCAGGCGGTGGCGTGGGTGGCATCTTGTGGTGATGGAGGTCGGCAGCGGTGTGGGTCACAGGGGTCTCTCCCTCTCCCTCTCCCTCCCTCCCTCTCCCTCAAAAGCGCCTTTTTTTAATCCAAAACCACCTTTTTTCTTCCCAAACGCTACCTCCTTCATTGCACCACACACCTCACCCCCTCTTCGTCAATCGATCTTCACCGCATCATATCTTGCCCCATCTGGCCTTATATTTGATTTGATTTGATTTCTTCCAAAATGGGCTTTGTTTTAGGCCCATTTGAAACGTTGGGATTGAAAAAACACATGAATATAACAAACATAGAATTGTAACAAGACTATAGTGTAAAATAGAATATTGAAAAAGAAATAAAAAAATATGTGAAATGACCATTTGAATAGACCGTAGAAAAAACACATGAGATATATTGAAGTGAAAGTTTCCATGAGGTTGGACCTCATGCTAACTTTTATCCAAAACTTGTATGGAATCCTACGAAAGAATTTTCATAAGTGCTTTCTTCAGTTAGGAAAAGTTGATGACCGAATAGAAATAGCTAGTAACCAAATGGAAAATAATTTATAAATAAACTTTTATATATGTGTTCTTATTGATAAAAAACCAAGGCTAAAAAATAATTTTCAATAAAAAGACCCAACAACTTCAAAATTAAGGGTTAAAATTTAAATTTTGGCTTATAAACATAAACAAAAGCGAAAAGATTTAGATGCAGACCACACTTTCACAAAACAACCAAGGATTATGTGGGCAAAATTTCTCGAATCAATTGTTCAAGTTAAACACATGAAAAAATAACCATACATTTTTATCACATAATTCTATTTTGGACATTTCTAATTGATAGGAAATAAAATAACCCAACCCCACAAGTTAAATGGCAATTACCCGTATCTTGACATGATTGGTACTTAAACAAGAAATAGTAGAAGAAGAAATGGTAAGTAAAACTGGGGAAGAACGGGCTAAGATCTTAGTGGTTAGCTACTTACAGGTAGAAAAGAAAAACAAGCAACTCAAGCTAATTTACAAGGGTCTTTGGATGATTTGCCATCTCCCGGATGGCGTATTCCCAAATACCACTTTCTTCGTGAACTTTAACTATTTGCCACTTGTCCTATAGGTTTTTTTGATTCAATGCCACTTTTACCTAATTTTGTAGGATTATAGCTAAATATAATCTTTTATCTTAATAATAATTATTTTCTAATTGTTAATTTGAATTTAAAATTTTAAAATTATATTTTTACATGGAAAGCATTTACCTATATTCTAAGTTGTACTTGTTTATAAACTCTTTTATATATAATATTTAATTTATAATTCAAATTCCAGATACTTCTAAATTGTATTTATTATTAAAAATTATTACAACGATTGATATTAAAATTGATATTGAGGGAAGAGTCCATCTATAAATACAATTTATAAACAACTAAAATTTCAGTGAATCGGATTAGAAATATAATTTAAGATTTAAAAAAAAAGGGTCCATGTGTAAATTAAGAGAAAAGGTCAATATATAAATACAATCTAGAAGTATCTAGAATTTAAATTATAAATTAAATATTATATAGAAAATATTTTATGAACAAGTATAATTTAGAATATAGGTAAATGAGTTTCATGTAAAATCATAATTTAGAAAATTTTAAATTCAAATTAACAATTAAAAAATAATTATTATCAAGATAAAAGATCTTGTATATATATAATTCTACAAAAATAGACAAAGTGGCATTGAATCAACAAAATCTACGAGACTAATGGTAAATAAATAGTTAAAATTCACGAAGAAGATGGTATTTGAAAATACGTCTTCCGAAAGAATGGCAAATGATCCAAAGTTCCAATTTACAGGGTCGAAGGAGAAGGATGCACATGCACATGTTGGTTGTACTTCTTCCCCACCACCACCAACAGCACCTCCAGGGTGGTGGAGTCCATGGAGGGATCTGGACCGTGCGGCGTCGCATCGGACGGCTGCGGGTGGCGCGCGTGGTGGCCTGTAACCGGCGGGTGAGGTCCACGTCGGCGTTGGTTGGAGAGGGAGAGGTTTGTGTGCGTTTCTCCTCCGCCAACTTTCCCTTCCTGCCTTCCTCTTGAGATTTGAGATGCGCTGAGCTGAGTTGGAGATGCTCATGCTCATCTCATCGTCGCCGCGTTGAGTTCGACCGCGCACGAATTCCGCCCCTCCCACCCTCCCCCTCCCTGCGATCTCCGCCGCCCTGTATATATCCGGCGGCGCATCACGCAGTGCCCTCCTGCTTCTGCTCTTCCTGCTCGCCGCCGCACGGCTTGACCCGGCGATCGACCGGATTTCATTCCGCCGCCGATCCGAGGGGCGTTGCGGTGATCTTGGCCTCCATCTCAGAGGCCAGGAGCTGCCGCGGAGGTGAGGTTAATCAATCTTGTGCTCTCAAGTTTAGCCGCTTCGATGCTTCTTCTGCGCCCGCGAAAGATCTTTCCTTTTTTTTCCCCTTTCTGGAGGTAAAAATACCTTTTTTGGGGGGTAAGCTCACACTGGGTTGGTAGATGGTCTGGATTTAGGATTGGAATTTCAGATGGGGCCTTGCTTTACTAGTTTGCTCGTTATGTTTAATATATTATTTCATAAAGATGTGTTTTTTTAAGGTTGGGAATTGAATCTGCAACTTCTACCTTCGGCAGGCATAAGCATAATTACTCTAGGATAATATCAACTTGGTTTCACTGTTACATCCCTGTACTTGCTTGGCATCTCTGCAGGAGTAGTAATAAGTAACTCATCCCCATAAATATATGCCTGAACTTTAACTGCAAAGAAATTTAGAGTTGCCTTGCAGCTGTTCATTCTACAGAGTGTCATTTCTTAGAGCTGTTGAGTTTCAGTTGCGAACTGAGAAAAACATGGTGTCTTTTTTGCTGGTATTAGCAGCCCAATCTTTTTGCTTTTGCTTATGTTTATAAGCCAAAATTTAAATTTTCAATCTTAATTTGGAGTAGATTTAGGGTTTTCTTTATCGTAGTTTATTTTTTAGCCTTCGCTTTTAAATCGTTAAAGACACGCATGTAAAAGTCTTATTCACAAATTATTTTTCATTTGCAAAGCCAAATAATCACCCTCTAGATTGGATGGCACTGTTTCTAGGTCCTGGTGATCTTTATTTTATCATCATGCCTGCCATATGCATAAGTTATTAGTTATGCACATAACAAACTTCTCCAAAGATTTCTGACCTCTGATTGCATGCATTCCAGTGATCACCACTCCTGCTAAGCTGCCCTCATTATGATCTCATTGGACAATGAGTAGCAATTGTCCTTTGCTATTTTATATCTCCTGTGGTTACGTTCATACACGACAACATGGGAAAGCTTGCAGCTGTTGGTCGCAGGTTTGTGTCCTCTTTTTTATTTGGCCCCCCTTCACCTTCAGTACTAGAACCAATATCATCTCCCTGTTCATCTGACATGTTGATATTTGCAGTATACTTAGATTTACAAATGAAAGCATGAGGATTGTTATGGTAACAATTATTGGGGTTCTCTTTGGCTTCTTCATTGGTATTTCATTCCCATCAGTCAGCATAACAAAGGTAAGTCTAACAATGGTTTTATCAACATAATTGCATCACTTCAATTAACTGTAAGGGAATAACTTATTTCTATTTGAATTATGGCAGCTTCACTTCCCTTCTAGCTTTGTATCATACATAGAAGACAGGAACTCTGGGCTCACAACACAAGCTTTGCTTAATCATGCCTGGACTTCTGCCCGAAATGCAAGGGAAAACAGTTCTGAACCAAGTTCTAGCACTACTTTTAAGGTTCTTTATATCAACTTTTGCCTCTCTATTATTTTAGTTGTAGAGTACCATGGACCATTAGGTAGATCCATTTTGATAGTTGTCACCATTCTCAGCTTGAGTAAATGATGGTTTGCAAGTAACAGCTTATGTTCCTTATTGCTGTTCATGTCTAAAGCATCAGCTCCTCTATAACAAGGATTTTGCTTTCACAGATTTATGTCCCAACAAACCCCAAGGGTGCAGAGAGGCTAGCACCAGGAATTGTTGTACCAGAATCTGACTTCCATTTGCGCAGGTTATGGGGAGAGCCAAGTGAGGTGTATTTTCTTAATCCTTTTCCAAAGATTTTATTTTACTTAGCCTAATAGGTCCTTTGAGAAATTATTGTTATATATTATTATCATGTGTCTCGTCCTGTTCATCAGGTCCTGATTGATTAAGGAGCTTTAACCTTATACGTGTAGTTTTCAAATATTTAAAATAGAAGGCCGAAATTCTGCAGCTTTCTAAGTCTATTGCTTGGTATGCTGATATTGTTATTTTGCATATGCAGGACCTGCCCTTCAAACCAAAGTACCTTGTCACTTTCACTGTTGGATATGCACAGAAAGAAAATATCAACAAAGCAGTGAAGAAGGTAATGCTGTTGGGACTTTAATTTGCTCAACAAACAATGCTTCTTTCCCCGGTTTCGACACCTGAATCTTTCAATCTATATCTCATTTCACTAAACTGACAAGGCCTGGTCCATTTGTTGTTCTGTGCTGCAGTTCTCTGACAATTTTGCTATTCTGTTATTCCATTACGATGACCGGGTGAGTGAGTGGGATGAGTTTGAGTGGTCGAAACGAGCCATCCATATAAGTGCAAGAAAACAAACTAAGTGGTCTGCTACTGTTCTCTTATGTAATTGTCATTCTTTCGGTTGTTATTTGGAAAAAAAAATTCTAATGTTTTATTTATGCATGTGTAGGTGGTATGCCAAAAGATTCCTGCACCCAGATATTGTGGCAGCTTATGAGTACATATTTATCTGGGATGAGGACCTTGGGGTGGAGCATTTCAATGCAGAGGAGTACGCTTTTGCTCATGACATTTCATTCAAACACTTCTTAATATGCCAGCCACACTAACAAATGTCTGCTGGTTTATGTGACAGATACATCAAACTTGTCAAGAAATACCGTCTGGATATCTCTCAACCTGGTTTAGAGCCTGATAGAGGATTGACGTGGCAGATGACCAAAAGAAGAGGTGATCGTGAGGTCCACAAGTGAGTAAAAACGTTCTGCTCGGAAACAGATGCTTTTTCTGTTAGCAGAAATCCACTGTTCTACAATACCTTTTTGGAATCTAGCAACTCAAGATGCAATCCTTTTTTATCATAGGGTTACAGAGGAGAGGCCAGGCTGGTGTTCTGACCCTCATCTTCCACCTTGTGCTGCGTATGTGATCATTGCGCTCTTTCCTGAGTTCTTTTTGGCTGTTTGCAGTACATTCCAAAATATATGACTGTCAAGTACTATCCGTTGCAGAGAGGCTAACTAATGTATATTGCTGCTGTACAGCTTTGTTGAAATAATGGCTCCAGTCTTCTCTAGAGATGCATGGAGATGTGTCTGGCATATGATACAGGTTTGCATGTCACAGTAAGCTCATTGGTACCTTCCCGCCATGGGTTTTTTTTTTTCATTTATTTGATTACATTACTTTCCACTGCAGAATGACTTGGTTCATGGATGGGGTCTTGATTTCGCTCTCAGGAAATGCGTGGAGGTATAATTATCTTTTGGGTGTCTAATTTCAACAGCCTGACAGACTGTCCTTCTGAATATGTTCACCTAATGCATTGTTCATTACAGCCTGCCCACGAAAAGATTGGGGTTGTTGATTCGCAGTGGATTGTTCACCAAGTGGTTCCTTCACTCGGGAACCAGGTAAATGAGAATCCTTTTATTTTTGTTCAAAGTGTTTCGCATAGCTGAAGCATGCTCATTTGACACATGTTTGCCTCTGTCTTGTCTAAACAATCAACAGGGCAAATCAGAGAATGGAAGACCAGCATGGGAAGGGGTAAGTGTCCTCGAAATTTTGCGCACATGAACACACTAGAATTTTGTAACTTGTAACCATCATGTTCGTTCGTTCAGGTGAGGGCGCGGTGCAGGAAGGAATGGGGCATGTTTCAGACAAGAATGGCGGAGGCTGAGAAGGCATACTACAAGATGATGGGCATCACACCTCCAAACTCCACATTGGTCTAGCTAGAGCTAGGCTGAAGACTACTGCTGATTCTTCTTCTTCTTCTTCACTCCCATCGATCTCTTCTGCCTCTGTGAATGATTCTAATGTTCCTACCTGCTGTACAGATAATCTAGAGATGGTTATGCTGGGTGTGTCTAGGCTGTTAGATTAGTGTGGATTGGGATGGTGATGATCGTATCATACCATATATGTAGAGCATACAACACACGAGGGAGGCCATCATGAGGAGGATGTCATTACATACCATCTATAAATCGATTATTTTGTTTTTTTGTAGTGGTACTTTGTTTGTTGTGCCATTGTTGTACGCTTGCCATTTTATTGAGGCATACGGATTGATACATGATCAAGCGCGAGCGCAATGTCATATCTGTCTCCAGCATAACAACTCCGAGAAACAAACACAACATGTAAATTACCTGAAATTACCTTGTTTGAGTTATATGAATATGTTTTATTGATGGATAATCTAGTTTTCGCTGATAGTTATTTGAGGATGTAAAAAATAAGTACTATAAAGTCGAAAAGTTGTCATAGAAAAATATTTTATGAAAATTATATATATTTTTTCCACGAAATGTTCTTGTAGGGTTCTGGATTTTGGATTTCATTTGCACACTAATATCAAGCTAGTTCTTTCATTCTGGATTTTCGTAAACAGTGTGTTTTATAAAAAGAATCATATAAACTTCCTTGAAATATTTTTTTCTAGAACAGAGGCTAATTCATTTATTTATAAGCTTTAATATCTATAGATAATCCATCAATTTCGAACATGGGAAGTTTCAAATGGTATTTGATCCAAAAACAGGCACTATTTGTACTACTAAAATTCAAAAGAGGTGTCTTTTTGCAAAACTGGTTGACCGCGTGTCTACCCTCACCGCCGTTGGATCCCCTCCGCCACCGCCGTCGCTGCCGGATAAGGAAAGAACAATGCTTCGGAGCGGCGGAGCGCGAGCAACCACGGCGGCGGCGGCGCTGCTCTCCTCCTCCTCGCCGCCGCCGCCGCCGTTCCGTCTCCCCAGACGCTTCCTCTCGCTGACGACCACCCCTTACCCGCTCTACTACGACCTCATCCTCTACCGCCCCTCCGACCCCAAGCCCCCGCGATCCTCCGCCGCCGACCACCACCACCGCACGCCACCCGACGACGAGCAGCAGCCGCCGCAGCTCGACCGCGCCAAGCGCCGGTACCTCCGCAAGCGCCGCAGCCGCCTCCTCCCCGACCCCGACGCCTCCAATGCCAAGCCCTCGTCGTCGTCGTCGTCGGAGAACGTCGAGCTCAAGCCGGAGGTGGTGGACTTCCCGCGGCTGCACGCGCGCGAGGAGGCGCTCTACTTCCACGACGCGTTCGCGCTCCCCTGGGAGAAGGACAAGCACTACCGCATGCTCTACCGCCTCGAGAAGAAGTACTTCCCGGACCAATCCCTCGACAACGCCTTCGTCCCCGCCGACGCCGACGCCGACGCCGACAAGGGCCTCGTCTTCTTCGACGACGATAAGAAGGATGACGAGGGGGAGGTGAAGAAGAAGGGCGGCGACGATAAAGGGGAGGTGTTGGAGAGAAAGGTGGAGGATTTCTTCAGGTCGTTGAAGAAAGGCCCTGGCCAGGGCGAGGCGAAGGCGAAGAAGAAGGAAGCTGAGCCTCCTCAGGTGAAGCCGGAGGAATGGCCGCAGCCGTATCTCGCTAGCAGGACGACGGAGCTGCCGCCAAGGTGGAACGGCCCAACCGGGACCGTCGTGCTCATCGACAAGCCCAAAGGTGACGCCTTTTCTCGTCTGTTGATGAACATTAATATCTTGTATGGACATTTCGACAGATTGACTATGTTGGTTCTCGGGTAAGAACTCAGAATGTTACTACCTCCGTTTCATATTATAAGTCTTTTATCTAAATTCATCAATTGATGAATGTATATAATTTATATATGTGTTTAGATTCATTAGCATTCATATAAATATAGACAAGGCTAGAAAGTCTTACATTGTGAAACAGAGGGAGTAGCTATTAACACAATTGCAAGCTTGTGTGCAACACTGCAATTATTCATGCCTAATTATCACCAAATAGGTAGTACCTTCTAAGCCGTAAAAAGGATTAAGCTGTATTTATGCAGATCACCAATTCAAAATGGTAGCAAGATTGGGTGCCTTGTGTGGGAGCACTAATGCTTTGCCTGCAGCCTTTGTTTAAAAATGATTGCTAGATGGATATTGTACTTTCTTTGTAGTTTATGAGATGTTTTTTTGAACATAAATGAATTGTCAGCTCAAAATGCCCACTCTCACCTACATAAAAGCATCCAAGCTATAGTTCTCCAGAATAATCTCACCATGAGGACATCTGTGTACTTTTAGATTAGTTCCTAGCAGCCCTTTTTTTGTCAATTTGATCATGGTTAAGCTAATTAGTATTTAGTAGGAGTAACTGTGTAGATGAACCTGTTGCCTTCCACTCCAGTTTGTTAAGCTGAACATTTCTCTCTACTAAACCAGGATGGACTTCATTTACTGTTTGTGGAAAGCTGCGGCGATTAGTGAATGTGCAAAAGGTGATTTTGGGATTTTCGTGGTATAATACTGTGTTTGTAGATCTTTGTTCCACAAACATGTTTATTGACTATATTATTGCAGGTCGGGCATGCTGGTACTCTGGATCCAATGGCAACTGGATTGTTGATTGTTTGTGTGGGTAAAGCAACCAAAGTGGTTGATAGGTACTCCAATATTCTCAGGAAACTATTTTGTCTGTTAATTTTGGGTCAATTTCCTGTGGCTTATCTTGTTTCATTTTGTTTGTATTTTTTAGAGAATTTCCATCTCTCCTAGAATGTTAGGATTTGCTATCTGCAGTAATACCTCCTGTTCTAGCATTCTCAGTACATGTTTCCTGAGTGAATGTTGGCATGCTTTTGAAGATATCAAGCAATGGTCAAAGGTTATAGCGGTGTTTTTCGACTTGGAGAAGCTACATCTACTTGGGATGCAGATTCACCAGTATGTATCTTCTACTGTGATAAATTAGCCTACTGAATATATATATTAGAAATTTTAAATTGGGTTTACTTTCAACTTGTATGATACGTAAGGAATTAATACAGTACTTCTACTTATTAAGTACAAAATCAATATGTTTTTCTAGTTAGGTCAATCTTACTTAACAAAACTTACAAGTGTGGAAATATTCTATCATGAAAATGCTTGATTACCTTTTTGACTGTGTATGGCCACACCTCATTGTCAATGTGTAGGTCAAATCCTTAAGAATTCGTTGATCCTCTGGATCTCATTGGCAATATCTATTGACATAAACAGTATATGACATACTGTTTCTACACCTTACTGGCTTATGGTCAATGTCTCAATGATAATTTTTGTCGTGGCACAATTATGAGTTATGTTAGAATCTAACTCTTTCTCTGCCACATTTAATCCTTGCTATTTCCTACTACTTTCTACATCTAAATTTACTCTAGTTCAATTTATGTGTTTTTTCTGTTTATATGATGGTTATGCCTACCCATCAATGTATGATCAGGTTATTCAGAGAGAACCATGGGAACACATTAAAGATGAACATATTAGAAAGGCAGCAGCATCATTCATGGGTGAGATATGGCAGGTTCCTCCAATGTTTTCTGCCATTAAGGTATGCCATCTCCTATAAAGTAGACCTGTTACTGCTCCTTGTAGCTAAAGAGAAATTTTTGCTAGAATTTTTTTTGTGGGATTTCCTAACCTAGTAACCTTACACTATCTCTTATGCAGTCCTGCTTGATGACAAGAAACAAACAATTTGAATTATATGCTGGTTGCACTATCTCAACATCTGTCTGTGCACTGTGAATCTGTGATTTTCTGTAGTTAATGGAAGAATCTATGCAGTTCCAGTTGGCTGACCATTTGTACATTCTTGTTACTATCTTATGCAAAATGTAGATTTTGTTAATATTTTTACTTTAAGCCTCACAAGAAGATGCTGCATAGCTGATGGCAGTAGGTAGAATGGTAGTAAACTGTGCAGCTTAAGCAATGCATATTGGATTGAATTGTTATCAATCTGTTGGCAAAATATTTTCCCTTATGGTTATGCTGTTCTACCATGGAATTGCAATTAACTAAATGCATATCAGGTTGGTGGTGAAAAAATGTATGACAAAGCAAGGAGAGGTGAATCAGTAGAGCTTTCACCAAGGAGAATATCGATATACAGTTTTGATATTGAACGCAGTTTAGAAGATAGGTATTCTTCCTTGTTCCCCTTTTACTTGACTTCCTAGAGTACAGATCTATATATGCATACTTGATTCGCACTGTTCCCACACTCCACTTGACATCACTTTTATTTACATATTTCCAGACAAAATTTGATATTTCGAGTTACTTGCTCAAAAGGAACATATATTCGATCCCTCTGTGCGGACTTGGGGAAAGCACTTGGAAGGTCTGCTTATTATTTGTGTCCTAAAGTCTTGATTTTTCAATTTGCACGAATGAGTTGATCTATGCATAATAGTACAATACAGTTTAATAACTATTTAAAAGTGCAGAATCACATGTCCCCTTTTTAGGTTTCTAAGCTTCTGATATTATCATGTTAGGCTTGAAAATTACTTCATCCTCTCTCTAGATAATCGAATTTCATTTGCTATAAGTATTTGCATGTCATTGAACTAGAGAAAGATGTTTTTGAATTTAGCAATTGCATTGTGGTCAACTAGTTTCTGGTACTGGTTCCATCATGATTTAATAACTAAATATTTCCTTCTTTTCTTATTTTTAGCACTTACAGTTAAAGACCCACTTATCTTTTCAATTGATATCAGCTTTTCTAACTTTCCATTTCCTTGTGTGCCGATACATTGTGGTGACTAAATCAGATATTTATATTTGTCTGCAGTTGTGCCCACTTAACTGCCTTGCGGAGAGACTCAATTGGTAAGTAGCCATCTTGTGAACTTTGACTGGTATCTGCATGATGGTCAATTAATTGTAGTGTAATTTGAACAACTCAGTTCCTCTCATACATATTTTTTAAGTCACACAAGTTCCTTTGGTTCAGAACAGTCTTATCATATTTTTAACTTTATGCTCAATTCGCAGGTGATTACTCAGTCAATGATGCTTGGAGTTTCAGTGAGCTGGAGGAACAAATTACAAAGGGATATCTATGATAATTCGTCTGTGTTCTTTGGCAAGATTGTAAGCCAAGAAACACCATGGTCCAGGCCTCACGGAACAATAACCTGCTTTCGATCTATCATTGCAGGCAACTGGTGGAGTGAGCCCTCATTTCGTAGTCGTTGAGTACCGAGAATCTATTAACCAAAAATCATAACGCCCAAAGTGCAGATACATTGGTATAATCTGAAGAATTTTGACACCAACACCTACTCTGACATTTCGGACTATGGGTGTCTCCTTGGGGATCAAGGAATTCATTTAGGAATCCCTGAACTGATGTGCGGCTGTTGTAGTTTTAGGTTCTGCAACGTTGCAATCATACATACTTGATATGGAACATTGTCAAAATCTGATGAAATGGAATGTGGTTATACTTGATTATTTTCTTTTCATTCTGCTATACTAGCATCTCTTCTTTATTGAGACAGTTTCCAGTCTCATGTCTACTTCTTATGCACCAAGAAATGGAATAAGCAGTTGTTTGTCATAATAATAACCAGGGTTAAGCTGAAAGGATCAAGGTTCATTATATAGATATCCAAACATTGTAGGTATACTTGTGCCAGAAGAGGTCAAGGCAGCATAAATGGCACATCATTCTGCACTTCTCCAAAATCCTGAAAAGCCTAGTCGACTGCCGAAAGGAGCCCTAGAGGAACAGTCTACAAAGCAATTGTTGTCATCAGCATCTGCTTCACGAACTCGATTCTCTGCAACCTCTCCTCAAGCTCCTGCTTTGATGCATCATCCATCGCCCCCTGCTCTTTCCTGCAAGCAGCAAAGATTGCATCTTTCTTCAGATTCAGCACAATACCTACCGAATTTCAGATTGCTCAAACAACAGCAGGTGTTATGCTGCACAATTCTTACCTTTGATCATCTGAATAAGATGAGCAATGGCCCTCCACCTCAGCTTCACTTCGCCGCAGCGAATCGATCGGAGGAGCAATGCTACAGCAGATGAACTGGGAGAGCAGAGGATCAGGAGAAGAATCAGGAACCGGCCTGCCGATGCAGTGTGAGGAGGGTGCTTCGAAGTAGGAGTCCTCTTCATATGATCCCTTGTCAGCTGCTGCTGCTGAACTTGGCTTGCAAGAAGACTTCCTCCTCTGTGTTTCATGATCAGAATGCCAAATGGTAATGAGCTAGCAGGTTTACAGTAAACTCCAATGTGCTTTGCAATGTCTGCACATGGCACTACTAGCAGTGAAATCTCTGTGACTGTGAACTGGGAGCAGTGAGTACCTTCAGTAGATGTGAGTGCTGAACCCTGAAATGTTCATCAGTGTCCTTGTCAAGATTGTCTGCGCAGATTGGACAAACCTGGAGGAAAGTCATTCAATCATATGATCATCATCATAAAGAGACTGATCCCAACAGTGTCACCAATCTGAGAAGAACCACAACCACGGTACAACTACTATAGTACTTATGGGAATATTTTGTTGGGTGAACTGTTCACCATTAGACTGAACAAAGGTGAGAACTATTTACAAGTTCACAGCTACAGTGAACAACTTGTGTTGTTTACTGCACTGCGCAGTGTCATCAATGGATAACTGGCAGCAAGAACAAAAGAAAAGGAAAAGCTGGGTGTCTTCTTCTTACGGCATTTTTCATGTCAAAGCAATGCTCCTCCTGGAGATGGTCACAGAGGAAGGGAACCTCCACCTCGATGTAGCAGAAGGGGCAAGGGATGAACTCCCACCACTCATCATCTCCTGAAATGAGGAGAATTTTTAACCACTAAATTCACAATTGCAGTTCTTTACCACATGCAATTTCAGAGATCATGTGAAACAAAAGTAACAACAGAAAATATGCTTTTAAAAAAAATATAATGAAGCTCACAATGGATATAAATTACTACAGGCAACTGTGAAGGTTCCTTTTCTGAACCTTTGGTGTGACATTGTGTTGGCTATTTGACAGTGGTAGTAAGTTCACACTTCACACCAACAATAACTCTCTCACGCTCTCATGTGATCCACACTTCAAACCTTTCGATTTCCGGTCACAGAAGGGATTACACCAGTGAACATCAACATGAAAATGTATACAATGATCCTGAATTAACTCCAATGGAACAGAAGACAAAATACCAGGATAAATTCTCACCACAAAAACCTCCCAAAAAATTCTGGTTTTGTTGATAATAAGAGATCAAACATATGCCAGAGAGGAGGCCAGTCGTCAAGAAGTCAATAACTAGGATAACCATGAAAAAAGAGGAAATCTGATAAAGAGAAAACACCCCAAGAACTGAACTGAAATGAAAACCCAACCTTAAGAACCAGTCAAGGAGCTCAATGGCTCCATCAAGAACAAAAATTTTCTTGTGACAGCAAAACAAAGATCACTAAAAAAGACATACAGGCAAACAAAAGAACATTCAACACCCAACCAACAAGAAATCAAAGTGACCAAATTGTAGAGACCTGAAAGTTGATAGTGAGGGTGGCCATAAAGGTGCTGCCTCCCTGCTGCCGGTAGGAAGCCATGGTGAGCCTCCACTTCCATCCCTCCCACACTTGTCACCACTCACTACTCCACTGCTCTTCTCTTGTTTACCTCCACACACACACCACAGCAGCACATGCAGGAAAGAGAGGAGCTGGAAAGCATTGTTGCTCCTGGCTCTTCCTGCGTATTTATACCCCTTTTGGCTGCAGGAATATTTCTCTGTACATCTCAAAAAGTAAAGTGGAAATAAAAAGGCTGGTAGAAAGTCGAAATAATGTGGCTGGTTTGGTGAGGTAAGAGGCATTTCTACTTTTTCCTCAGGAATTAAACAAGACACACCACTGCACAATGTCATGAGCCAACCTCACATGGATGCTGTCTTTAATTATATGCAGAGAAGTATTTTCATGTGTTAATGAAAGTAATACAATACAATGCAACAATCATCTGCATTTGCCAGCAATTAGAAGGGTCAGCTAGAGAAGATAGGTTTCTCTCAGGCATCTTGCTCTTATCCGAAGGTCACTGAGGGTGCTTGGCTTTGGATTACACAAACATGTGGGGTCAACTTAGAGGCTTAATTTACAGTACTTTGGATTACACAACCATGCTGAAGCCTCAAGGCACTTTTATCTTTTGTCAGCTATCGCTAGCAAAACACAATGCATTGTACGGAACTCCAGCAGAAACAAGAAAACTAGTGTAGAGATCATTGGGGCATGTGACGTGTAGTGGTGCTACCGATAAACAAAGGTTGCAACTTGTGCTACGGAGTCAAGCTGAGGGTCATTGCTGATCAGCCTTCCTAAATTTATGTGCATGTGTCATCTAGATCTCTGAACTCTTAAAATGTATTTTTGGTCCCCGAACTTATCCGAGGGTGTCATACAGGTCCAAACCGGCTCCAACCCGCTCCATCCGCTGACGTGGCATGCAACAGTGGTGCCTACGAGAAGGGAGAGAAAAGAATAAGGAGGAGAGAGATACTAACATGTGAGACCCACATGGCCCCACCAACATTTAGACGCCACCGTGGCATGCTACGTCAGCAGATGGAGCGGGTCGAAGCCCGTTCGGACTTATATGACACCCCGAACAAGTTTAGAGACCTAAAAATGTATTTTGAGAGTTCAGTAATCTAGATGACACATGCACACAAGTTTAGGAACCGCTGGTGCACTTCACTCTTTTATCTGTGACCAGTCTTGCTCGTGTCTTAAAATATTTTTTTATCCTTTTGTGGTTTCTTTTATTCCTTTTAGATAAAAACTTTTAGAAACTTGGAAGACAAGTCTAATGAAAAAGCAGAAGCAGAAACAAAACACTTTTTATGTATGTTCCTATCACTAACTTATACTACCAGTATATACTATTTTTGAGAACATTTTTAGGGTTTGCATTTCAAAAGGGTAAACATACGGAATAAAATATACTTAATAAAATGTATTAAAGTTACTTAGATACCAAGATTGTGCCCGCTGGTCAGTCTTCGGAGGTACTCATAGGGGGTTTACACGCGTGTATTCTTATTATAAAAAAGTATGTATGCGTTATGAGCGTCTGCGTTATACTTTATTCTTATGAAAAAAAATATCTGAATGCAAGATCGTGTTCCGGCAATCCGGTGAACCCTGAAGAACATCCCGTTCTCCGTGAAGTGTGTGACAGTATCCTATCCTTGATGGTCAGCACAGCACGGCAGCAGCTGGCGTAGTACCAGTGGCAATGAAAGCTGAAAGGTGTCGTGTGTGCTCCTCCCTACAAAAAGTAACTTTTTTTTTCTCATCAGACATTTCTCAATATAAAAGCTAAAATGCTAAAAAAATCATCCATTTTATTAAATTTTAATATAAGTATTTCTTATTTTACTTTTCACAATATATTTATTTCTTATTTTTACGAACTTCAATTCAACACCTACTTATAAAATAGACTTATTCTAGAATAAACTGTAATAGCTAAAAATGAATTTATTCTGAGAAGAAGTAGCTGACGGAATTTACTGTAGACACACTGTAGACAGTAGGTCCTCCTCTCTGCCTCTGCCCACACTTGCATCCTCAAAAAGCAGACAGCCATTGTCAGGTTCTCTGATTCTCCTCTCTCTCTCTCTCTCTCACTCTGTCTCTCTCTCCCTCTTGTGTGTGTTTGTGTTTGTATGTGTAGTGTGTGTGTGTCCACTCAGCAGTCACTCAATGGCAGTGATGTGCATGTGCTCAGCTTGTGTGAAGGAGTGGTGCATTGCAGTGTTGCACACTTGCACTGCATTATGTGAAGACCTTTGGATTTGAGCACACCTTTCTCTCCCCTGCAAGAAAAAAAGGAACATGAAAAAAAAACAAGTGAAAATCATGTGCACATCTTGTTTTTTTCCCTCTTCCTTTCTTGAAGGCAGATCCATCTGCTTGTCTTTTCATGCTGGCTTGTGCTTTTTTCCATGTTGGCTTGTGCTGCCTGTGGCATGGCATGCCATTGCTGAATGCTGATCAGCCTCAGCATCAGCGGTGCTGAGCTGACCAGCTGATTGATTCCCTGTCATGCCCTCTAGGATTGTTGTTGGTAGGAGTACCCTTGGTTGGTACTGGAGTAGTACTGCTACCACAGCAAGATATTTGCAACTTTCTCAGACACGTTTCGACCGGTGGCTCTTCTACACACTCTTAATTTTAATCTCTCTTCCTGATGAAACCTTGAAACTGGCCACCAAACTGTCCCCGACCCAGAGTACTAGTATACTTCTTTGTGCTGACAATGATTAAACTTTTGTGCTCAGAGAATTCTGCCACGCATGCTTGCTTAAAACCAATGGCTGAGTCAGTTCATCTTTAATACTACTACGTACAACTATCTTGACAACTGGGTAACAAAAAAACATCCAGGTTCTGCAAGTTCGCGAGAACTTCTCAGAATCTGAGCTTCAACCGGGTACCAAGACAGTAGTATCATTCATCTATGCTAACCAGTACAGCTCAGAGCCTCCATCCAACTGAAATCCAAACAGGCATTACAATAATTTACGAATTAAAGCTTCTATATATGTGTCCAACTGAAAATCAAAGCTGAAAAATAAACTATAAACAAAAAATATCAAAATCAACTCCAAATTTAATGTTAAAAATTTAAATTTTTGCTTATAAACATAAACAAAAGCCAAAAGATGAGGGTGTAATCTGAGTCTTGAAATTAAACAGTTCAGCAAATACACCTTACAATTTTCTTAAGATCAGGCATGTCTGATATGTTGCCACTTCCAACCATGAACAGCATTTTTTTGGCATTTTGGTAATACTAAATTTTGCAGAGTAGATTTTAGCAAGAAATGAAACATGCCCAAAGAGTGCACATCAATATTGGTACCTCCCAGAACAGTAAGTAACGGTAAAAAACGGTTGTGGGATACATGGATGAGTTGAACAAAGAGTCATACAGAACCAAAATGATTCAGGGATGAGGAAGGGGGAGGAGGGTGACTCCGCACAATTTCTACTAATCCTCGTTTAGTCATTTATATCATTATCAACACAGCAGTAGCATAACAATTACACAAGCATACAAATTGAAACAGGTGCTGCTGTGATACTCTGGTAGGATATAAGATTGTATACACACATTGATTATGAAAGAAACAATGTGGTGGTACAATTCAGGCGGAGCCAGGTCTAGCAGAAGAGACTAACAATACCAGGCAAACCCTGATCTCACAGTTATCAATTTATTGGCTGAGCAGTTTGGAATCACAGGCCACAATCTTCACCTTGCCAACTTGCTCTGTAGTCTCCTCGTTCTTGAATTGTGCTTCAGTCAAGATGAATGTCCATACATTGTCACAGAACCTATAAGTGTGCAGATGGCCCTGGAAAAAGAAGAAACACCACTAACCTGGTAAGATAATAATGCAACAACATAATATCTGAACTACAGTAAAGAAGTTAGGCCGTCATGGCCTGTATCGGAGAACTTGATAAATAAAATAAATCTTTTAAACACATCCAAAATGACAAGAGGCTTAGGATGGATAATTTCTGGGGTGCTTTTAAAATTTAAAGTACTCAGAAAGACAGCAAGTCAAAAAAAAAAGAAGAGGGAGTAACCAAAACTCTGGTTCATGGCCTCCAATATAGTAAAATCCCCATGAATCAAAAATCCAGTCCTGGCTTCTAAAATAGTGAACTGTTCATGACTGATAAAACCATGTACATTTCTTAATTAATGCCTAATGGAATTCCAGCCCCCCTGCATTTTTGTCAAAAATAAAGGACAACATGTCACATCTCAAGCACCATGTATCAAGGTGAATGCCAGATTGTAGAGATGACCCCTTCCTAATCCAGCATTTAAATGTGCGGTTATTACTTATTCAGGAAAAAAAAGGACAGTCTTTATTCAAGGGGGACTTCTCAGGCGCCATGACGGCAGCTGTATGAGTGGCCAGAAATAGGAACAAACATGTCTTCATAAACTGTACATTATCAGCTAAGGCTCCAAAACAAAATGAGCTGGTAAAGTGGAACATTTTAAAGTCAAAATGAATATCAGATCATGTAACCCCCTTTGTGCATGTAAACATTGTCTTAGAAACTTGAACATGTGCTAGGAGCTGATGAGATTGGTTGAGAGCTCAGAGTTCAAAATCAAGCCATTGTTGGTTCATGGGGATTCAGGAGTATACTGCTAAATCATAACACGGAAACAGGACCTTCTTTGAGTGCTGTTACCTAAAGAAAGAACTAAGAATGGACAAGCAACAGATCTAAAAGAGTTCATATCAGCACCACCATGTCATCTGCAATAAGCAGGGACATTGTTATGACTTATCTGCATAGTACTCCCTCTGTTTCATATTATAAGATTTTTTAGGTTTGCCTAGATTTAGCCATGTATCAATGTATATGTTTTGTACATGCGTCTAGATTCATTAGCACACATATGAACCTAAACAAAACAAGAAAGTCTTGTAATGTGGAATGGAGGATCGCGTTAGCAGACTTCTCGCATGGGTGCAAGAATGTGTCATAGCCCAGCAGTTTGTCATAGATGGATGATAGATCTAGTCTTCATCCAGGCAGATAATCAGGTAGTTGACTCTACAAGACAAACATGATTTTCTCGGCTATAATTAATTATGGAATGCTATATGTTTTAGCCCAACTCTTTTTGGCATGGTGTGATGCCAAAAGGAGTGTGATATAATGCTACTACATGGGTAATGCTCTTGCATGCACCTTTTGTGAGAGTGATTCACACTCCGTGAGCTGCCTGCTGCATCTACTACAAGTGGTATGGAGGACAGATGCACATAGGCACAGTTGGAGAGAGGAGCTCTCGACTATCCAAAGAGCAGGGTCTGTAAGCACAGCAATGGCGCCAACCCAGTGATGACCCCTAGATTACTTTTGACCAGAAGGCAAAAACAAATTATCACTAGCAGAGGTACCATCTTGTGGTTCATACGGTCTCTAGTTCTATCAGTGGTTTGTAATTCTATTGGGCTCTAACTATGTTAGCGCGTTGTTCCCTAGCATGCTCACAAACAGCCTTAAACTTCTAAAATATGCGGCATGCACTCATCAGGATCATTTATTTACTTTATTTCTGGTTTTTCCATATGTAAAAAAATCTGATGTTTTTAATCCCAAACCTTTGTATAAAGTTATCGAGGTACGAGGCTATTGTGATCAGCAGCCTGCATATATCTTTTGCATACTTCCAGTTCATATGAAAGGGCCAGGACCCAGGGGACAGGAGTAAGGCCGCCATTCCAGCAAGAAAGGTGAACATGCTGCCCATTATTGGGAAAAACGTCATATTAATCAGTCCATTTCTGTAATTCTCCTTGATTTGAAGCTTTTAGCCTAAAGTTTCTATAAGTGTCAACTATAAGTTGAATACAGTAGCTATAATTAATTATGAAATGCTATATGTTTTAGCCCAACTCTTTTTGGCATGGTGTGATGCTAAGAGGATACCAATGTTATCTGATCGTCCGATTAATCGCGATTAATCGGACTGATTGGTCCCTTGACCTCGATCAGGTCATTCTAAACTATCAAGCCGATCAGGTTTCTAATCGTCCGATTAGTCGACGATCAGAAGCCCCTAACGATCAGGCCGATCAGAATGTGACTAGAGTTTTGGGCCAACCTAGACAGTCTTTTGTCCCTTAGAATTTTAGTTGGGCTGGCACCTCAAACAACAAAGCTCAAAGGTAAGTACCATCTAACCATCAAATAATACCTCTATCATTGCATTTTATGCTGCACACTAAATAGTATATAGGGTTATTATGTTCCGGTAAATGTACTGTGCTACTGTACCGATCAGCCTCGATTAATCGGGCTGAGGCTGATCGACGATTAATCGGCCAGATCGGTGCCATGGCGATCAGGTCCGATCTGCCGATCAGACAACATCTTTTATAAATTAAATACAGTAGCTATAATTAATTATGGAATGCTGTATTTTTAGCCCAACTCGTTTTGGCATGGTGTGATGCCAAGAGGAGTATCATTCAATGCTACTACAAGGGTAATGCTCTTGCATGCACCTTTCGTGAGAGTGATTCACACTCCGTGAGCTGCCTGCTGCATCTACTACAAGTGGTCTGGAGGACAAACACACATAAGCGCAGTTGGAGAGAGGAGCTCTCAACTATCCAAAGAGCAGGGTCTGTATGCACAGCCATGGTACATTGGCGACAACCCAGTGACGACACCTAGATTACTTTTGATCAGAAGGCAAAAACAAATTGTCACTAACAGAGTACCATCTTGTGGTTCGTACGGTCTCTAGTGTCATCAGCGGTTTGTAATTCTATTGGGCTCTTACTATGTTAGCGCATTGCCCCCTAGCATGCTCTCACAAATAGTGGCCTTACACTTATAGAATATGCGGCATACAATCATTAGGGTCATTTATTTACTTTATTTCTGGTCTTTCCTTATGGAAAAGTCTGATGTTTTTAATCCCAAACTTTTGTATAAAGTTGTCGATATAAGAGGCTATGGTGATTGGCAACGTGCATATGTCTTTTGCATACTTCCGGAGCTCCGGTTCATATGAAAGGGGCTAGGACCCATGGGACAGGAGTAAGGCCGCCACTCCAGTAAGAAAGGTGAACGTGTTGCCCATTATTGGGAAAATCATAACTTTTTATCAGTCCATTTCTGTAGTTCTCCTTGATTTGAAGCTTTTAGCCTAAAGTTTCTATCAGTGTCAACTATAAGTTGAATACAGTAGCACAAACAAAAATAAAAACATCACTCGTGCCATAGAATAACAAGCTATATGCGTAGGACTAGGAATTTGACACCAATATTTATCAATAATTCCATTATGTTGCTGAATAAGCTGACAAGAAAAGATACTGACATCCTCTGGCTTGTCTATCTCATACAAGTTTTTATTCCTTTCCAAATCCAAATCAACAGCTTAGATGCTGAGCAAATCCAGTACTTGATGTGATGCAGAATAAAGAACTGAAACTATGCTTGTATCCACCAAAAAAGAACAAAAGCATATATGAGATAAGTGGAAGCTTTGTCAAGTTATGCCCATGCATTGTGTCGTTGATACTTGATAGGACGTAGTTCTGTTACTCTTCTCTATTAAAGTTTGTGAAATACCCCTCAGAGCTCAGAGCAGCATACACAAGACAGGGTTAGCGAAGGTATCTCCCTAAGCATCCGATGTGGATGGATTCCTTCAGGAATAATGTGTGCATGAGAGAAATTTTAGACTTGCCGCCTTAACCAAGGTGTGTACAGGAAAGCTAATCGCATCGCAAGCTGGCAACGCTGAATCAACAACCAAGTACATGCACTGGAGTGCCCAGAAAACTAACAAAACGATCATACTCAAAAAGATCATAGCTCTAGCACCAGTGAAATTACATGACAGTCACATATCAATTGTCAAGCATAAATAACAATCTGATGGCTGAAGCTCCAAACAGGGCAGATATTAACTTTTATTTTTTTTCATGTGTAGTAACAGCAAGCAGATACCTTGATAGAAACCTTGCTCTTGACTTGGTTCTCCAAGGCCTCCGTCATCGACTAATAATCACGAAGAGGCGAGCAGACAAAATGAGCCACTTACTCGATTTCCAATAGTACCTACAAATAAATAGGAGGAGAGCTATACCTTGTCAAACTGGACAAGCACTTGAATGGCAAGCTCGGGGCTGAGAGTGCCGCTGGAGACCATCTCGTCGAGCGTCTCAGTGAGGCACATACCAATGGTGGACCTCCGGTAGAGCTCGAAGGTGGCCATGGCGATGAGGACCTCAGACGCGGATCTAACGTCGGAACTTTCTGGGAACAAAAAAAAAAGAACAAATTTTTATTAGCATTAAGCTTAAGGCAAGTTAAGAGAAAAGCTTCCAGATCTAGAAGAGGAGCTAACTAGGGTTCACGAAGCGAATTCCGGAAGAATAAGAAGAAAAAAAGCGCGTGGATAGAGAGAAACGAGAAAGAGGATGTTGCTGCGCAAGCGTGACGGATGGACGCTCACGCTCACCGGCGGGCCGAGGATGCAGCAGGACGACGGCGGCCCTGGTCGCGCAGGAGGAGAGGAGTCGACGCCGAGGGGGAAGAGGGCGGACGGAGGGGAGGGAGGGAAGGGGGAAATGATTTTTCTCCTTCTTCTTTTCCTTTTTTGGGCATTGCAGTGGATGCCTGGGATTGGGAATCTGAGATATTTGTGTCTCCTCTATTACGATTGTTTTTGTTTTTATTCTGTCTTTTTTACTTATATGTTAATTGAAAATACCATTTTTTTTCTTAACAAGATACATGTTAAGATTTCAAAATAATAGTTTAAATACATAGAATTTTAAGCGTAAGATGTGTAATTTATAATACTCCCACTGAATATTGGCTACCATTTTATTTGATTGTTTTTTAACTAGTATGCTACAAGTTACCCCGATAAATATTAGTTACCTATATAAGTGGACTAGCATGGAAACAAACTATTTAAAATGTTTCTTTACTCGATTTAAATTGAGATGTTCATTAGCTAAACACGCGATGAAGATTTCAAGTGGATGTAAAATAAGGAGGAGATTAGTCACCACCCATACACAAAAGAGAAAGTTCACTTAACTGTTATACCTCTCATTTATCAATAGTTTACTAGTATTATTGAAATTTAAGAATCCTTAACATAAATTTATCATTTACCATATTGCGGTGTGAAACTAAACATTTATCGCCGCACTCTTCTTTTTATTGTCTTCTCATTCTTCATTATTTTCAATATGATATTGTAAACTACAATCACTAACTATTGCACCTAAACACCACCTAATTGTATATTGTATAATGTTTATGACTTTTTGCATGAGATTCATCAACCACTGTCTCGGGCTGATCCACGTCCTTCAACCATAAAATTAGATATGAAAGTCCCTCAACTAGTAAGGGTATGTCCAGTTCATGGCCAAAATAGTACCATTTACAAGGCCAAAATGTGGAGTTTGTATTTGGTTTGACACCTTACTAATGGTTGGTGCAATGTCGTGAGTAGAAGTTTTCGAGTTTATCCAATGTTGGTAGGAATAGGTAAGGTTATGATGTTAAAATCTTGTTTGGTTGATGGCCTACGAAAATTTGGCAATGCCAAAAATTTGATAGGGTTGGTTTGGGTGTGAACAATCCTTAAAATATGCTCAATTTACCTTCTTGGCGATTAAAATAATAGGTATATTCTATGTGAAAATACCATAACGGTACTTCTCCCCCCCTATCTATACCGATGGTGAGGCAATGTAAACGAGGTCAATCCACCTCATGACATTAAAGCTCAAAGCTCGGCGCAGAGCTAGGATGGGATAGCATGAAAGGACAATAGCAAAGAGATAGAGGGACAAGAGGAGAAGAGAGATCCCCAAGGCCCGAACGGTGCCATCTAGTTGTCCCCAAATCATTCATGCACAAGGCTACTCCCTTTAACGTCGGCCTACAAGCGTGGTATCGTTCATGATCTAATTTTATCTAATGCAAATATAGGACAACGACGGTCCACCATGCACGACGAGTAGCTCATTGAGGTCATCACTCATCACCCTTAATCATACCACCCGTTCCCATGCTGGCACAAGGCAGAGAACCATGCAAAGCTTGTCGTTCCAACTTGCTAGCATTGTCCTCTTCCCTGAGCCACTTTGGCTCCTCGCCGTCACTGTCGATGGTCATCTCTAACCACATGAGCATGGGTTGACCTTCGTTGTGCGGTCACCATCATTGCATCATCCCCGACATCGATCTCTACTTCTCGACACTTGTGTCAAGCTCCTTTGTCGCTCTTGTGCGAGATCAAGCTAGATGGGTGTCGTTGTCTGCCACCTCTACTGAGAGATTGAATTAAATGAGAGCCCTACATATACCCCACCATACCCCTTCCTCTCTCTCGAGGCGTCCAACATAGAGTAAGGAGAGAAGAGGGGATAGGTGTAGGGATGCTAATGGGTCAGGTCGGGTCAGGCACAATAGAGCAAATCCATACCCGACTTGATACCCACCATTGCTTGCCTGATTCATGCCTGATAAGTTGGCAGGTATAATTTGGTGCCCGTAGCTGTACCCATCAGGCACGGCTGTACTCAAATGGCTTTCAAATAAGTAATATCTCAGTAGATAGATAATTGAAAAAAGAGCAACACAATCAATAATTTATAAAATTATTACCAATGGTTTAAAAGAGCAGTATAATTTATCATCAAGCTAGTATGATTTTATCAAAGTTCAAGATTTTAATGGGCCAATAAAAAATAGGTATGTGAGATAGGTCAAAATTAACCTCCACATGAATATCGAGTTAGGCATGGGTTACCCACACCTAAAATATAAAACCCGGCTACCGTCCACTGGGTTTTTAGGTCGCAAGCGCATGTGCACCCGGACAAAAAATTAAGCTCATGCCTACATCCATTGGATTGTGTACCGGGGATAGCCAAACCCGTGGACAAAATTACCATCCATAGATAGTGGAGGAAGGAAGAAGAACTTACACTTAGGGCCTACAATATTTTTTAAGACTTTGGATGACTATGATGCCACATTGGTGCCAAATAGGAGGAAAACACTGCCTAAACCATCAAGAAAGGTAGATTGACTATGTTTAATAGTTGAAGGAGTAAGTACATCTAGTTTTTTGGTTGAGGGATGTGAACCAAACTAGGGCAATAGCTGACGGAGGCGAATTGGACTTTTTATGTCATAAAACTCTATCTTACAGGATGGCAAATGACACTATCATCCAACATGCATCTAATCAGAAAAGTTAGTACTCCCTTTCTTAAATACTAGTAACATGCACATGTGTTGTAACGGGTCAGGTCCATACGATCATTGATGTGCTGGGTGGACCAATCTCATACAATTAGGATGGGATGTGAAATTTAGAACATAGATTAAGGATAAAACGTTGGATCCTACGGTGGTTACGCATGACATAGGATGAGAGGATGAATACCCTACACATGGTGGTAGAAGGGGAGGGAAGTAGGATAACTCTACGTCGTTGGTCAATCAACGCCAAAGAAAATGGAGAAAGTAATTAACGATTGTATTCTGTATGGAGTCTTAATAATTTTGAAATGCAAATTTATTGTTTTTGCAATAAATTGTGAAATTTAGAATGGAGCAGCAACTGCTAACTTATTACTGTTGGTATCTTTTGCTTTAATCCGAACCGAATAATTAAGGTAGGAGTATATAATAAGAGGTGGGCAAAAATGACTAAGAGAAAAAAATTAAAATCAAACTAACCGAGACCAAGACTAAATCGATTAGAAGTCTAGATGACTGACGCAGGCAGATGATAATAAGATTAGATGATCATAACAGGCAGTGTGACGAAGAAAATATGGAGAGTGCAGAGGCACGTCATGGGAGTTATTAGGCACCTAACTCAACTGACTTGTCTCTCCCCTGCACTGCATACTGAGTTCAAGGATTGCAGTTGGATGCTCCATCTTAGTACCTGCCATCGCTATTTGTCACCTGTCATACAATAAGCACTTCCAACTATGAAGCATTAATTCGTGGTCGGTAGTTTAAGCCATCAATTTAGTCATTTTGCAGGCCCTCGTATGATTTGGTGTAAACGTGTAATTCTAAATTTCTAATTAGCATATTCATGCTATCCAACATACGGCTATTTTTAGATAATGAGGATTTGGAGAAAGATAATTAAAAGAAGAATGTGACTAAGAAACGACAAACAGCTTGCAGCTAACGACCATGCTTTTGTTTCTTCTTCAGAAAGCTGATGATGGGCAATGTCAGACTACAGTATAGGATGGGGAAAATCTAATCCCTTGCTTGGATGCTGGGTCATGTGGGACTGGGACAATGACAATGTGTAACAGTACAGTATACAAGTACATCTAAAATTTTAGGTTAAATTCAGCTTAAAAATTAAACCTTGAGATGTAAGAAACTTATGACTCATCAATTTTGTCAAACATTCAACTCAAAATTTCAGCTTTCATCGAAAACAGCTTGTCCCACCTCAACTTTTTTAAGTAGATGAATAACTTTGATAGCACCTCAAACTAGGTAATGCCTTTTTTTTAACACCGTTGACTTTTAAATTTATATTTGACTATTTATTCTATTTAAATAATTTACGTAATTATTACTTGTTTTATTGTAATTTATTTTATCATTAAAGATGCTCTAATCAATATTTGCATAAAAAATACTACATCCGTTTCATATTGTAAAACTTTCTAGCCTTGCCTAAATTCATTCATTGATGAATGTATAAAATTTATATATATATGTCCAAATTCATTAGTATCTATATGTATCTAGATAATGCTAGAAAGTCTTATGTTATGAAACGGATGGAGTTAAATCAAATGATCGGAGATAGAGAGCATGAGATATATGAAAGCTCTCACTTTGATGGCAAAAGCACATTCCCTTCCGACAGTTGCAAATCGGATAATTCTGCAGATAAATAACCAATCTCTAGCTTCTAGAAATGCGAAGTGTGTTTGTTGCGGGGAGAAAAGGTTTTTCTCTAGAACTGCGGGGAGAAAAGGTTGAGCCTTTCTTCCAGGGTTCAGTTAGGATCAAGACTTGGCGTTTAAGTTGTTCTTCAGACTTAACGATGCAGCACCAGCAGCTTTAATAATGCTTGGAACCAGCAAGGAAAGGGAAATCCATCCAATTATATAAAAATGACATTGCAACAAACGTGCCCTATTTTCCATTCAGACCCTCTCAAAGATTCTTCTAATACATCATTTTCAGGAGCATATAATTTAATTCTGCCAACTGGAGGATACATTCATTATTTTTTGTACTAGATTATATAACGGTATAAGTAACCATGCCGTAAAATATGATTAGTTCTCTGTAGAATACCATTTGCAGAAACGGTCTCGAATGGCAACAGGTTATAAAACTAAAAAAATCTAAGAATGATACAAGCTGCACTCAGCTGAGCTAATCCAACTAGCATGAGCCATGAGCCCATGATGATAAGAGGACTAGATGCTCATCCAATGGTAAAAGATCTCTCTTTTTTTTTCTATAAAGAATCGATAAAAGGATCATTGCTACAACAAATTCAGAGAAGATGACCAAGAAACTCTGAAGAACTGTACTGTACATGCAGAGAGCAGCAGGCATGGAGAGAGGTTTGAGAAAAGGAAGGAAAGTTTTTGGATGGATTTGCAAATTGCAGTGGGGAAGAAGAGTTTGTGGCGAGGAGGCATCCAAATCAGTCGCTATCACACATCTCCCTCCCTTAAATCTCATCAACCCCCGAAAAATTGTTACTTGTTTATTTACTACTGCAACAGTGTTGCAATCCATTGCCAATTTCAGTAGGAGTATCTCTCATTCGCGGCATCTACTGCATGCTCCTCTCCACCACCCTCGTCGCCGGCGATCTACCTCGCCGGCCTGACTCCGCCGAGATCGAGGTGACCATCCACCGCAACCCCTTTCCCTTTCCCCGGCTTAAAGATTCGTTTTTTTTGATCTCGCTCGCACCCCCTGAACTCGCCGGCGTTTCTTGAGGTGGCGGGGAAAAAAAAACTCCTTTCCAATTCGGGGTGGATGTGGTTGTGGATGCAGCGATGATGATGATGGTGCGTTGCGGCGGCGGGAGAGGCGGCTTGATTCCGCGCTCGAGTGTCTACTGTTTTTTATAGATAGCAGACAAGATCTTCTCCTGCGCTTCGACCACAGCAGCGAGCGAGATGCCATCCCTGCAGCTGCTGCAGTTGACGGAGCATGGACGAGGACTCTTGGCATCAAGAAGGTACGCGCATACTTTCTTCTTGATCGTCCTTGTTCTGGAACCTGGGATTTTACCCCTTTTGCTTGTTATAAGAAAGAAGCATTCTTTTGTGGGAACAGGAAAACTCTTGCGGTTGTTTCCGGTGCGCTGCTTGCCGGAGGAGCTTTGGCTTATGCACGCTCAAGCCAAGGCCAACGGAGAAGGCGTTCAGAGGAGAATTATGGTGATGATGCCAGTGCATTGGCGAGGAATGGAGACAGGACGGCTCAAAATGGTGTGGATGGTAGATTGGCCGGGACAAAGCGAAGGAAAGGTAGCCTGAGATCTTTGCATTTCCTTGCTGCCATCCTACTGAAGAAGATTGGACCAAATGGCACCCGCTACCTTATTGGCTTGATGTTAACAGCGGTAATTTCTGCCATTCTATGGTGCTGCTGCACCCATTCTACCTTTTTTTTTAGTTTTTGTGAAAAGTTCATATCAGTAGTTCCCACAGAGCAATTTCAAGCATTAAACGATTCTGCACAGAGGAAACAGGTCACTTTTCTCATCAGTGAACAGCTCCTACAAACACGCAAAGACAGCACACTGATAATCTCAGATCTCTAGTAATTACTCTGTTTTGTAAAACTGATAATTCATAGTGTGTAACGATAGTATGAAAGTAATTGATTTTATTTTGCAACTCTGCAATGTTCAGCTCGTACTGTTTTCATATGTTTCATTTTCAAAAAATTGAAATGCCTAGACATAGGCTTGTGGTTCATTTAGTAAAATGGTCTTACCATTGCATGGACCTTTATGTCTTTACCATTTTAGTAATATTACTGGATATTCAAATGCTATAAGTAGCTTTATTAACTGAACAATAATATAAAACATTATTGTCAGCATTAAAACAATTTATTTTTGCAGGTGTTGCGTACTGCTGTGGGGCATAGACTAGCAAGAGTCCAAGGCTATTTGTTTAGGGCAGCATTTCTTCGGCGTGTTCCAACCTTTACACGCCTAATCATCGAAAATCTAATCCTATGCTTTCTTCAATCCACTGTATACCAGACCTCAAAATACTTAACAGGGTCTTTGAGTCTGCGTTTCAAGAAAATTTTGACAGATCTTGTCCATGCTGATTATTTTCAGGTACATTTCAATCAATTTTGTTTTTACTTTCCATAATCCCATTGCACACATATCTCACTTGTGTTGTGTTCATCCTCTGCATTATCCGAAGAGTACTTTTCAAGCTTCTAACATCAATGGAATTATTTCAGTTGGTATCCTTCCCTGGGAGGATTGTGTTGTACATACTAAACTAATGGCCGTTGCAGAAAAAATCAGCTCATAGAACAAGACTTTTCATCCAAAGCATAGCGTATCTTGCTATCGAACATAAATTAGAATAATTTCTACAAGTACAGGAACTGGGAGTCCACCAGCATACCGGACTAGATTCATGTGCCAGCCATTATTGAATAGGAATGTGTAATGTCATTCAACAAATTCAATCAATCCATAGTTGATAGCCAAGGGCATATGTTTTATACTTGGGCTAATATCATCAACAGAGCTAAGCTTTCTATAGAACATAAATAAAAACAATTCCTACAAGTACAGAGAACTGGGGGGGGGGGGTGTAATTTCGTTCAACAGATTCAACCAATCCATAGTTGATATCTAAGGGAGTATTGTTAGTACTTGGGCTAATATCATCAACTGTGCTAATCTTGGTATGGAAGTAAATGTACAAACATAATGCTCGCAACTTCCTGATATGTTATTATGCAAGGAAAACATTTCTGGCAACAGACACTTGTTTGACTGAGAGGTTCAAACCCATGTAACACCATTCCCTCGACACATTTCTACTTTCTACTACACCATTAATGTGTTTCTGAGAGCTGTTTAAAGTATTGACTTTCAAACTGAAAAAGTTGATTCATACATGTCTCATATCCCACCAAGAAAATTGATTTTACCAGTTTCATCTGAGATTATCTTCCCTAGATTGGTGAGTAAATAAATTTCTATTTATTCTAGCTGGTTTCGGTATTGAACTATCATCTCCTCTGCTAGTTTATTTTCCTATGCTCTTGAATTTTGCAAGAAATTATCAATATATTACTAGTAATTACATATTTACATTGTTTTGTCATAATTCAGATTGTGAAGTTTCTTCATTTTTATTTTTATGTAGTTTCTGGTCAGATTAATTTATTTTTATGTTAATCATCATAATTACAACTAACTTGTGTATGCATCTTTTGATAATTTACTTAATGCCTTTTGTATGAAATACAACCTTAATAAGGTATCTCACTGTTTTTGTTTTTGCTGTATGCCCAGAATATGGTTTACTACAAAATTTCACATGTGGATCATCGAATATCAAACCCAGAGCAAAGGATTGCTAGTGATATTCCAAAGTTCTGTTCTGAACTAAGTGAACTTGTACAGGATGATCTAGCTGCAGTCGCAGAAGGATTAATATACACCTGGCGTCTATGTTCTTATGCAAGTCCAAAATACATGGCCTGGATTGTGGTAATTTTCTAATTGAAAAGCTTAATTGGAATTTCATCCAGTAATGGTACATTGATACCCTTTAATTATGAGGATTAGTGATCAAATCATGTGCATCCCTCTCCATTTCACTGTTTCTGCAATGTAGATGGCCGCCACTACTTTCTCACCCTGTTAGCTTTATTAGATATTACTAAAAACTAAATACTTTTCAGGCATATATACTAGTAGCAGGTGGAGCAATTAGAAATTTCTCCCCTGCTTTTGGCAAGCTGAAATCCATGGAACAGCAACTAGAAGGAGATTATCGTCAACTTCATTCACGATTAAGAACTCACGCTGAGAGTGTGGCATTTTATGGTGGTGAGAGTAGAGAAGCACATTATATTATGCAGCGGTTCAAGGCTCTTATTAGGCACCTGAATCGTGTACTACATGAGAACTGGTGGTTCGGCATGATTCAAGATTTCTTTCTGAAGTATTTTGGTGCAACTGTAGCAGTCGTCCTCATTATTGAACCTTTCTTCTCTGGCCACCTCAGACCTGATTCATCTACACTAGGAAGGGCTGAAATGTTAAGTAATCTTCGATATCACACAAGCGTGATCATATCACTATTTCAGTCTCTTGGGATCCTATCTATAAGCACAAGACGCTTAAATATTCTAAGGTAAATTCATATCTTCTTCACACTATTGATAACATCTTATAGGTCCAGTTTTTTCATTGCAGGCAGTATTTCGCGTGAAGAAATTAGTGGGCAGGTGCCATGCACGGTCTGCCAATCAAATTATCTGAATCTGATTTAATGTTTTGTGTAAATGAATTTTACCAACTGGCAATCCTTATGCTGCTAACCAAACACCTATTCACTGCAATGATTTCAGATAACCATATAAGTTCCAAACTTGATAAATTGTATATTTTTATAGCATATATATAATTTACAATTGCACATCAATTCAGAAATAATCATATTACAAGCTGTATGCACAAATGATCTATTTACATTTATCACAAACCAATTGGCATTTTTCATGAAGATCATTTCACTTCTTGGTTGTTGTTCTAACTTCCAAGTGCAACTCATAATATGTGGTGGAATATAAGTAGCCTATGTTTCCTCTTCCTAATATATTTTACATATCTTTTTTCCCTTTTTAATATTTCATAGTTGTCAGTGCCCCCAAGGTTTCTTAGTTTTTCTCTTGATGAGGACTGATAATTTGATTGTATAATCTGGCTTTAAGCCTTCCTAACAAAATCATAGTTCTATTGAAATCACACAATTTGTTACAAGGTATACTGTTCATGGATCACACAATTTGTTACATGGTATGCTGTTCATGGGCAAACTTAATGGTGACCCTTACCGCCATGGGATGCAGTTGCTGTTCTCTTTAAGTTTGTCATTTACTCATTTCCTTCTAGCATGATTGTAACACAAATGAGTTTCCACTGTATTTTTTCAGTGGATATGCAGACCGCATTCGTGAGTTACTGGATGTTTCACGCGAATTGTCTGGCGTTCGTGATAGATCATTAAATCATAATTCCCCTGCTGGAAATTATATCAGTGAAGCAAACCATATAGAATTTTCAGGTGTTAAGGTAATAACTGCATAAATTGAAGGAGGATCATAGTCGCTATCTCTTCCAAAGTTCTCATATCAGATCCTTGCAGGTGGTGACACCTGCTAACAATGTCTTGGTTGATGATTTAACTCTGCGAGTAGAAAGGGGTTCTAATCTTTTGATCACTGGTAATCCTCTCCTATCAAATGAATTTGGAGCTGTGACTTTTACTTTTGTGATGCAAGTTGCACTGAACATTAAGTTAATTGAAATTTGACCTTCCAAACAGGAAAATATATGGGAATATATGTACCACTTCATGTCTAGGCTCTCCTGATACCACTATGTAATTGTGAACTGTTCCCATAATTGCCTGGTCTTTGCCTCCCAACACATCAAATATGTAGTGACCCTGTTGCTTTTCAAATTTTATGTTGTGTTTTTCTATTTTATTTTTAATTCACTATCTGTGCCTCTTAGGGCATAAACACTAGTTTGAAGATTGTAGGTTCTACGGTAGTAATTAAAAATTCTTGCTGATGTCAGAAATTTCCTGAAAGATGACCAATTAAAAAAATACTGAACCAAAGATTAACTACAGCATCATATTGCAAGTTCTGCGGTTACATTAAACAAAAAATTGCTGCTATCTTGAAAAACACTCATTTGCTAGTCAGATAAGTTACTAAAGGTGCTACTTAAAAACACAAGGCGGTTAAGTGCGCCCTTTTGAAAGATTTGTCCGTAATTTACTGCTTAAAAAATGTTGGCCTATCTTATTATGCATGTTCTGTTACATAGATTTCAAGGTTGATTCATCTTTGCATGATATGAAAGTTAAAGTTAGTATTCCACTGACTTCTATTGTTTCAGGTCCGAATGGTAGTGGAAAAAGCTCTCTTTTTCGGGTCCTTGGAGGCTTATGGCCATTAGTTTCTGGTCATATTGTCAAACCTGGTGTTGGCTCTGATCTTAATAAGGAAATTTTCTATGTCCCCCAAAGACCATATACAGCTGTTGGCACGCTTCGTGAACAGTTAATTTATCCTCTTACAGCAGATCAGGAGACTGAACCCCTTAGCTATGATGGCATGGTGGACCTTCTAAAGAATGTAATTGAATTCATATTGATACTTATTGTCATTTATATTATGCTTTATTGATGTACTACTTTTAGTACAGTGATCTTCTGGATTGTAACCATGCTCCTTATGCAGGTTGATTTGGAATACCTGCTAGAACGCTATCCTCTTGATAAGGAAGTTAATTGGGGTGATGAGCTCTCCCTTGGTGAGCAACAAAGATTAGGAATGGCAAGGTTATTCTACCATAAACCAAAGTTCGCCATCCTTGATGAGTGTACTAGTGCTGTGACAATTGATATGGAAGAACGTTTTTGCAAAAAGGTTCGAGCAATGGGAACATCATGCATAACAATATCTCATCGCCCAGCTTTAGTTGCATTTCACGATATAGTTTTGTCTTTGGATGGTGAAGGAGGGTGGGATGTCCAGCATAGAAGGTTGTAAGCCCTGAAATAATACCTGAATATTTGCATTCTGAAGTTAATTTGGTAGAAGTTTAATGTTGCTTTTGATTTTGCAGGGATGGCTCATCATTTTCTACTGAAGAGTCTGACTATGCATCATTGGAAACTGATCGTAAATCTGATGCGCTTACTGTTCAAAGGGCATTTATGGGCAGGGCAAAGGTATATGATGCATGAATATTTCTTACTTCATATTCTGTTAATAACTAATATTTTCTGTGCCACTGTTTTTATGTGTTTTCTATACTAGAGCAACGCTTCAAAGACCAAGGAACATTCTTACACTACAAAGGTTATAGCAACTTCCCCCAGGTTGGAAATAGAACAAACAGCACAAACACATAAAGTTCCACATTTACGATGCTTCCCAAGACCTCTGCCTCCCAGAGTAGTTGCAATGGTTAAAATATTGGTATGCTATGTCTATTTCGTACTTCACTAGTTTTCTTTCATTGCTATTCCTCAGTAAGGCAATATTCAGTTACTACAGATATTATTTCTAGGTAATACTCGGTTGCTCCCATAAGAGTTAATGTATATCTGCAGATGCTAGAAATTAAAGTTTTTTTTAGTATACTGATGCAGTGTTTACTTACGGAACTTAAAAGGAAATTCATTATTTGCCACTTGAATTTTGTGGAATCCCTTATTTGTGCCTAATGCCTCACTGGCATGTGGACCCTGGATCCACAAGCCATTGAGAGAGCATGCGGCAAATAAGGGGGGACAGGTAAACTTCCAGGGGCAAGTAAGGAATTTATCCAGAATTTAAAGGAAAAGCTGGAAATATATCTAGTGAAGCATTCATCTCATGGAAGCTTACATCTGATGTTAATGTCATTAAATTCTAATGTTGTTCACTCCTTGCTCTCCAGGTTCCTAAGCTATTTGACAAACAAGGAGGACAATTGCTTGCTGTTGCTCTACTTGTTTTCTCTCGAACTTGGATTTCAGATCGAATTGCTTCACTGAATGGTTGGCTTTGTTTAATATCTTACTACTGTCAGAACTCAGAATATCTGCAAATGAATTTCTTGTCTGATACATCCTGTTATGTCAGGGACAACTGTTAAGTTTGTCTTGGAGCAGGATAAAGTTGCCTTTATGCGTCTGATTGGTATCAGTATTCTGCAAAGTGCAGCAAATTCTTTTGTGGCCCCATCTTTGAGGTAATCTGTGTGTACCTTCATTTCAGAAACTATTTTGCTCTTTTACCATGAAATCCTGAATAATCACTTAATGTTTCAGTTTTAATGAAACACCTGCTGCTTTCTGGTTAACACTTTGAGTCTTTGTCTAAAATATTATCATTTTCTCTCATCCAGAGCTATTGACCTATTGTAAACCCGAAATGCCATTTTGGTGAATTTATATTTTGGTAGGTTTATAACTTTCTCTGTATGTTTGAATTCATGGCTTTAATAATCTATAATTCACAGAACCCTTACTGCCGGACTTGCCCTTGGATGGCGAATTCGCCTGACCAATCATTTGCTTCAATACTATTTGAAAAGAAATGCATTCTACAAGGTACATACTCTTGCAGAACAAATTGGGTAGTGTTCCTTTTAATTGGTGCTTGTTGATATTCATCTTTAAACATTACAAAGGTTTTAGTTTGGCAATGAAATTTTGTATTAAACAGATGTAATACTTTGGGAGTTTGACTGAATCTAAGTTATTCTATTATATGTTTTCAGGTATTCAACATGTCAGGTAAAAGTATTGATGCAGATCAAAGATTGACACTTGATGTGGATAAGTTGACCACTGACCTTGCTGGTTTGGTTACTGGAATGGTAAAACCACTTGTTGACATCCTTTGGTGAGTTATCCTTGGTATCAAGCATTCATATGTACTTTGTTTCATTTTTTTATTAGCATTCTGACATGCATTGTAATACAAAAACCCAAACACATTCACTAGGTTCACATGGAGAATGAAGCTTTTGTCTGGGCGAAGAGGAGTTGCTATATTGTATGCATACATGCTGTTCGGTTTGGGCTTTCTGAGAGCTGTATCCCCCGACTTTGGTCATCTTGCAGGCCAAGAACAAGAACTCAAAGGAACTTTCAGGTTAACATGGCATATTCTCTCTTGTCTTCACATACCTGACTGCTTTTCTGATGTCCAGAATATCATAGTTTTAACCTGGTGAACAATGTACAAGGTTCATGCACTCGAGACTGCGGACACACGCTGAATCAATTGCTTTCTTTGGTGGTGGATCAAGAGAAAAAGCAGTAAGTTCCTTCACACTAAATACAAAATGGTTAAAGAAAATGTATACCCACTTTCCAGCCATTAGTATCTGTTTTCTGTCGTCTGGGTCTTTTCTGCACTATTGTGTTAGATGAGATGAACTATAGCAACTCTGCTAACAATTTTGTTCTCATATCAGATGGTTGAGGCTAAATTCAAGAAACTGCTTGACCACTCAAAGATTCTGTTGAGGAAACAGTGGCTTTATGGTATTGTTGATGATTTTGTGACAAAGCAACTCCCTCACAATGTAACATGGGGTCTTAGTTTGTTATATGCTCTGGAGCACAAGGGTGACAGAGCTTTGACTTCAACTCAAGGTGAATAATCATTAAAACTCTTCTTCTGTCAAAACTACATTATTTCATCAAGAACTATTGAAAATATTTTACTTAATTATGTGTAACAGGTGAGCTGGCACATGCTCTGCGGTTCTTGGCATCTGTGGTGTCACAAAGCTTCATAGCCTTTGGTGACATTCTTGAGTTACATAAAAAGTTCCTTGAACTTTCGGGTGGAATAAACAGGATATTTGAGCTTGAGGAGCTTCTTCGTGTAGCTCAAAGGGGTAAGTTTCAGATCGCTGACTTGATTAAATTTTTCTTTAAGTTCTTTCTGAAAGCATTTCTTTTCCAGTACATACAAGTTAGGTTAGCAGTGCTCATTCACTGCAGTTGTAGAGTTACAACCTTACGGGGCAATATGAAATCTTGTAGTGAATCTATTCCATGGTATGCCCCTGTTTGCTTTAAAAATCTATTACATTGTTCAATGAGCTTTCTTGAAGAGTCTATGAGGGTTTTGAAACAACACATTTGATTGGGTTGGACGATAATTTATGTTCATATTGTTCTCGATCAACTGATGATATGCTCATTTTTAAAGCTTTCATTATATATTCATGGTAGCTAAGTATTGACTTTCAAACTGTTGTTTCTGCAGATACCGTTGCATCTTCCGATGTTGTTAGTGCAGCCTCAGAAGAAATTATTTCATTTTATGAAGTGGATATTGTAACACCATCACGGAAACTATTAGCTAGCAAGCTGTCATGCAATGTGCAACAAGGAAAAAGCCTTCTTCTGACTGGTATGTGGCCTTTTTCTGCTGGCAACCCTTATTTACCTTTAATACAATTTTAACAATAAGGCTAACATTGTTTCGTTTTCTTTTTACCTTGGTTCCTGAAGGCCCCAATGGTAGTGGAAAGAGTTCTATTTTTAGAGTGCTCAGAGATTTATGGCCAGTGTCTTCAGGGAGAGTTACCAAACCCTCAGATGGGATGTTTCATGTTCCGCAGCGTCCATATACCAGCCTGGGTACTCTGAGAGATCAGATCATATACCCTCTCTCGAGGGAGGAAGCAGAGATGAAAATTTCTTCATTATACAACTCTGGTAGGTATCACTTACTTTTTTCTGTTGAATAAATAACAACTGTATTTTAACCTTGTATGGTTTTATTTACAATGATATGGGAACACAATGGTAATGTAGGTAACAGGTCCAGTGCTTCTGATCTGCTGGATGATCACCTGAAGACAATTCTAGTGAATGTTCGGCTGGTCTATCTTTTGGAAAGAGAAGGGTGGGACTCAACTTCAAACTGGGAAGATGTTTTATCATTGGGAGAACAGCAGAGGCTCGGAATGGTCAGTGCCAACTCTTTTTCAGTCTTTTTACTGTGACTAACAGTTCAGTCCGCTTCATTTTCTATGGTTTTGCCTCTTAAATTCTTTTGATTAAAGTTGGAGGTGTTGTTTCATTTCAGGCTCGTTTGTTTTTCCACCATCCTAAATTTGGTATCCTTGATGAATGCACGAAGTATGTGGTCACCATGACACTCGATTGACATTGCTTGTTCTTATTCTCTTGATAAATTACTGCAGTTTCCTAAAACACATACTACTTCATTGCAGTGCTACAAGCGTTGATGTTGAAGAGCATTTGTACAAGCTAGCAACTAGCATGGGCATAACTGTGATCACTTCCTCGCAAGTAAGTATCGACTTGATTCTTGTGATAACTTTCTGCTGTGATCCTCGTGATTCTTCGTAGCAAATATTTGTCAACTAAAGCACTAAAGCGTCTCCATCCTGAATCTATGCTTGCTCCTGGACACCTTGGGATTTAGTGTTGCTGAAGCATTTCCCTGTTTACAGAGGCCAGCTTTGATTCCCTTCCATTCCTTGGAGTTGAAGCTCATCGATGGAGAAGGGAACTGGGAGTTATGTGAGATCCACCAATGACCAGTCTGGATTTCCTGGCATTAGACTCCCCAGCTGCTGCTGCTGCTGATGCTGCTTGTTGATATCAGGCTGCACTAGCAGTTTGTACAATTGCAAAGCAGCTATTGTGAGTGAGAAGTACAGGGTTGCAGTCTCATTATATTTTTCTCAAGAAAGTAAGGACATGGTCGGCTATTTGACATCAAAGATGGCATTGTAGTTTAGTTCATACGAGGTAGGTGATGGGAGTTGCAGGGATGAGCATAGAGAGAGGTGTTTGTTTTAGTAGTAGATAATATCATAATAATAAGGTGATAGTACAGTACAGATTTCCCAGACCTGTTAACCCAACCTATTGTTGATATTTGATTCGATAAGTAATAATGTGGCTACCTGCTTTGCTGCCATCAAGTTATGGCATGTATGTAGAAACCAACTGTTAAATCGTATGTAAATGCCAAGTGATTCTTGAAGATTCGGTTTGAAGCAACATCAGACTGCTGGTTATTTTTCCTTTTACTACAACTGCATTGATTCTTGGATGCTGTTTTTTTTTTCAATGTTGGTTGCGCATGATTGCATATGTGATTCACTCTTGTTTTATTTGTTCCTGGAGGTTCATAATAATTGTGAAAAAGAAAGAATTAACGGAATGACGTCAAGATCATGAGAATAATTATTATGCCTGGAGAATAATATTTGTGAAAGAAACTAAAGGGATATACATTGGCAAGATTATGCCAAAAAATAAAAATAAAAAAGGGATATACAATGGCAAATCATGCCCAAAAGAATTTAGAAAATATATAAATAAATTGACAGCTGTGGGATTTGAACCCACAAATCATGCCCAAAAGAATTTAAAAAATATATAAATAAATTGACAGCTGTGGGATTTGAACCCACGCCCTTTCGGACCAGAGCCTAAATCTGGCGCCTTAGACCACTCGGCCAAACTGTCTTCTCTTGGCGATTAGCAGAATTATTTACTAACACCTTAATATTGAAATAAAAAAATGATTTATACTATTGAAACAAGTTAGAAACTGGTGTGTTTTATAACCAGAATCCTACCTGTCTCCTGGAGCCTTTGAATTTTAAGTTCTAAATTAAGTTTCCCTGATATTGTTTTCTGCTCCACCTATTCCAAAATATAAGTATTTGTGAAGTTTTTCACAAGGATAAGAAAGATAAAATTAAATTGATGATATTTGTTGTTGGTTCAGATTAGGGAAAAGGTTTAGTTGCTATATTTTGGCATAAGTTTTAAATGCTATAAGTTCATATATTTAGAGATAGAGGGAGATCCCAATTAAGATTAAAAAAACTATCAGATGTTTGAAAGTTGCAATATTTTGAGACACGGAGAGTTTCCTATTAAGCTATAAAAATCAGATGTTTGAAGTTAAAAAACTAAATTTTGAAATGCTAGGATTTTCTATATTTCGAAACAAAGGGAGTTTCTTATTAGGCTAAAAAACAATTAGATGTTTCAAAAGAAGTTTGAAAGTTGCTATATTGGGATAGATGGAGTTTTCAATTTAACCATTTTCTATTAATCTAAAAAGCAATAGGATATTTGAAGTAAGAAAAGATTAAAAAATAGATATTTGAAGTAAAAAAAACAGATAAAAACGGCAAGATGTTTGAAGGTTGAAAGCAATTGGATATTTTAGTTAAAAAAGATTAAAAAATAAATATTCGAAAGTAAGAGACAAAACAGATAAAAAAATAACCAGATGATTGACTTTTAAAAACAAGATGTTTGAAGTTAAAAGAAAAAAAACAGATAAAAACAAGATGTTTGAACAAAAACAGTTTAAAATCAATCGGATATCTGAAGTAGGAAAAGATAAAAAATTCATTTCAGAAGGGCCCATCCGGGTTCGAACCGGAGACCTATTGATCTGCAGTCAATTGCTCTACCACTGAGCTATGGACCCAATTGTTTTTCAATGAGATTCTACATATTTATGTATTTATACATAGATGTGGTGCTTCCATAAGATCAGCGTAATTGAAGTAAATAATTGGGAAAATTAAGAGTTGCTTATACGGCAAATAATTTTGCAGTTCCTTTGCATGTGCACTCATATTAATTTTATTTTCCTACAGAACTTGAGAGCAATTGAGTTAACTTTAGATAGAAAGGAAAATTGTTGTGCACACCAGTCACATTGATTACCAGCACAATTCTTCCAATTGGCAACGAACTGAAAAGCCCATTATTTAACTTTTTCGTGAAAAAAAGCCAAACAGCGTAGTTATGAATAGAAATTTTTATATACGTGTTCTTAGCAACTTAAAAGCAAAGAGCGGAAAATAAATTCCAAATTTAAGGTAAAAAAAGGAAAAAAAAATCAAATTTTGGCTCGTAAGCAAAAGCAAAAGGATAGGCTTTAAGCTCATTCATATTCACAAGTTAGATAAAACCGAGCAGAATCACGAGGAACCAATCGAATAATACCTCGTCTGCCAAATAAGTTACCTAGCGGCTATCAACAGCTAGATGAGATCAAGGACCATCCTAGTTAAGCTCTGCCAGATTGAGGCAGAGAAAACAATGGGTCAGCTCTACTATCCATTTTCCCCGCAAAAAAAAAAAAAAAAAAAAAAAAAAAAAAAAAAAAAAAAAAAAAAAAAAAAAAAAAAACCTCTACTATCCATTTGGTAGGGTCAACCTAACATCATGTACAAATATCCCCACACATATTCACAGTGCAGGAGGGCAAGAACAGATTCAATTGGTTGGTTCGTCTCCTTACATAAATCCCAGCTCAGTAATGTCGTCCAGTGGGATTTCCAGGGCGCCTGAAAGATCAAAATCTTGTGGTACGTCAAGATCATCGGTAAGCCAAGAACTGATATCGTTGCCCTGCTCATCAAGCCCTTCTGTTCCAGCAAATATATCATATATTCCAGGCAAATTGGCCAGGGGAGCCTCGGGCAATCGCAAAGCAGCGTTCTCAGGAGGGTTTCTTGGTTGCTGGGTAACTTTTGTGCCTAGAGGAGCTGATGGTCCAGTGGCCTCCTGCCTTGCCGGTGTTGGAACCGACTCCACAACTCTACCAACAACATTTCCAGAAGTTGATAGCTGTACTATCTTTTGCTTCGGTTTTGTCTTATTTTTACGTTCACCGCTCCTCCCACTGCCTGATGAATGACGCCCTGATCTCGTACCAGAACCCTTAGCAGATGCGTCTCTGATGTGTTCCCTTTCCTTGTGACTCTTTTTCCATTTTATGCCACCTGAGAACGGATGACAACAAATTGATTAGTGTGTGACTTAGGAGTGTGCTTCTAACATCAGCAAATAGCACCTCCTAAATTTTCCCTCATGGTTTCCCAAGGGTCCCATGAGGAGTTTATGAATTACCTTGATCTAATGGACTTCTGTCTTGTTTCTGATGCTTCAACCTCTCTACACCTTAATATCAGAATGAAAGAAAGCAAGAAATTACAATTTGGCTATTCTTGATTGGACAGAACAAAAATGCAAACTGATATCTCTTATCAAAGTTGCATTTGCATTACCTTCTGTAGATTTTGTTATGCTGCTTGGCAATGGCGCAGATAGAACACTCCATAGCGAAGGCTCACTGAAGCAGCTTTTCTTCGATTCCTCAAACTTGTGGCATCGCATGAGAGTACGCTTGGCAAAATCCAAGGCCAGCTGTTTTGCAGCCTTACTGGTAGATTTACTTGCACCAGCCTTGTAACTAGAACCAGTCCGCCCACCCTAGTCATAAAAATACAGTCAGTGTCCAAGTCAAAAAATTTGCATCCTCATTGCCCCTTTTAACTAGAACAAAATTATTGCAATTAAAAGGCAAGCAACATCAACATGAGTTGACCTCACAAGGATTAATAGACAAATTAAAATAGTAACAACAAACAAATGAATAATATTTATGACTCGACCGATTAACCCTGCATAACTATGAGGAAACTTAGATTTTAGGAGAACAAGTACTCCAACATCTTGTCGATAAGTAAAACTACCTTAAGTTTTTGGTACGCCCTTTCAACCAATTTATTCACTGCATGTTGCTCCAAGCTCCTGCCAGAAAACCTTGAAGTTAGACATTGAAGTAACTGAGTGCACTAAGTCATCTAATCCAGAAACATAAAGTAATTCATACCTCTCCTCGATACTTTTTGTATCTTGAATTGCTTTATCCAACTTACTTAATTTACATTTCTTTTGCTTCACCTGTAGTAATGTCATTTTCATATACATAAATAAGAGACAAGTAAAGTGAAAATCCTAAAAGTAATTTTATCTTCTTACTGATACGAGAACTGATCTCAAAACAGGATAACAAGAATGACAATCTTAACCAGTAGGTTGAATCAAGACAGCTTAGAGCCAGTCAACAAAACTTTCTAAATGACTTATCTGAATCATTGCACTTTGCATATATACCCTTTCATCTTATAGTGATATGGGATCTCAGCTTGACTTAGGCTGCGTTCGGTGAGAGGGGTAGATAAGTTAACTTACCCGGCACGGAAAACGTAGTAATAGATTAGTACATGATTAATTAATTATTAATTATTTAAAAAATATAAAATAGATTAATATGATTTTTTAAAACAACTTTCCTATAGAAATTTTTTGCAAAAAATACACCGTTTAACAGTTCGGGAAGCGTGCGCGCGGAAAATGAGGGAGTTAAGTTATCTTAGCTGGGGGAACGAACGCGGCCTTATAGTATTCCAATTCGGTCAAGCAGTTGCTACTAACAAATACTAGCATTACAAACAAGAATTGATCAAAGATACGATGACATTCAAATAACATGTGGTAGTTTATCCCAGGAAACAATTGATGATGCTTTCTAATCTATATTTTCCTATTCTAATTGATGTCACTTGTGCAAATTTCCATCGCTCCTATGCTTCTAGCACATGTTGATACAAGATGTGCAGGGTGTAAATTTTACCAAATTAAAATGTTTCAAGAAATATTTGGAAAAAAAATCCTTGTACCAAAAACGAGTTTCAGGAACATGACAGGAGATTTTGATGGTTTACATTTTACGAGGATCTAATGCAATAATTGTAACAACATGAAAAGAGGACATGAAGTAAGAGTAAAAAGGTAGACATCCAGATGTAATGAATTGAGGACATATTATTAACAGTGGTTGTTCGTGTAACCTGATCGTGCAGCCTTTTCCTCAACTCTGAAATCATTTTATTGATGTTTTCATCCTCTCCATCATCTAGCTTTGGCTGAAACAGGTCATATTGGAAAGGTAAGACGAAAATCACAGCAGGAATGCAAACAAGATTTACTAGGTATTATATAAACTTCAACAGCCTTTGGGGAAGGACTGTACGAAGAATGCAAGCAGAAAATGACATCAGATACCAGAAGTAAATAACATTTGTGTGCTACATAGTTTACATACAACCCTAGATCCCCACCCCCCCCCCCCCCCCCACACACACAACATGATACTCCCTCCGTTTCATAACGTAAGATGTTTGATTTTTTTTGTTTGCTATGTTTGACCATTTGTCTTATTTAAAAATTATAGAAATATCATTTATTTTACTTGTGCCTTACTTTATTATCAAAAGAACTTTAAACATGACTTGTCATTTTTTATATCTGTACTAAATTTTTGAATAAGACGAATGGTCAACCGTTGCAACAAAAAAAGGTTAAACATCTTACATTATGAAACGGAGGTAGTAAACTAACATAGTATAATGATGCATACTGTGAGTCGATGACTACCAATGTTTACGCACTTGTGGCAACTGATAAAGAACTCAATTTCTTTCAGGAATCATCAGTGTTGATGGCTACTTTACTGTTCCTTAAACTATGAAAAATAACAACCATAGCCCAGCTCCCCAGTTGAGAATTTATCTTGCCCATGATGAGGTTCATATTATCCAAAAAAATAACTATACGAAAGCAGATGACATAAATCACAAGGCAGGATGGCACAGTAGATATAACGTTAAAGAAAGATAAAAGCCTACAACCTACATCAAAACAGAAGCACCGTATATTACTATAATTACGAAGTTCCTGCTGCTTATAAGTTCTAACAAGTTTCCTGGTTTTTGGCATACATACTTATAAAAAAACTGTAGAAAATAGAACTAAGTTTTCCGATGCAGATACTTTCCCCAGAAATACAGAGTTTTAAGTAACCATACCACTGTCTCTGGGCAAACGCCAATACTTTGAAGCTCAATGAAAATCTTATCATTCACAGACAACTGTCCATATTGGTACTCATGAGGTGATGAAGAGAATTTTTTTCCTGGGTTTCGACATTGTGAAGAAATCTGTGGTATTAAGTTATGAAAAGAGCCATCTTCAGGGTATACAAAATTAACTCCATCTGACAAATTATCAGTATGAACTGAACTTTGGCTGCTTGAACTGATGAAACTGCTGGAATTTGTGAATCCATTGCGCATGCTTCGATGTACAACTGAAGTATTATTTGAGTTCATGAAATCCACACTCAATCCAAAATTAGATGATATAGCACTAGCCTGAAGTTCATTTCTTAAGAATCTGCTTGCAGCATAAGGAACATGGCTATTAGAAAATTCAACAAGTATATCTCTTTGCAGAACATTGGGTTCCGAGAAGTCATCTTCCATAATTATAGCTGAAAGGAGTCTGTTTTCCATTGGGACCATCTCATGCAACCATTTGTCAGCTTCCATCTTTTGTGGCACATGGTGTCGGTTCTCCTCACTAGGATAAAACTTGTCAATAGTTCCTTTTAATCCTACTCCATTGGTTTCATTTTGCTCAGATAAGATAGACGAATTAGATGGAACTAACTCCCCACATGAAAAATCCTGCAAATGTTTGGCACACACAATGTAAGGATATACACTCCATGAGCGATGGGTATATGAAAGGAAGGGAGATTTCCCTCTCTTCAAATGGATAATGGCACAAAAGTAAGATACCATTTTCTGCCTGCTGTAATTTGTAGATGCTAAAACATATTCACCACCAGGCATGTAAGACATGCCCAAATCAAGCTCTTCAACAATGTCAATCTGTCCACAGACAAATAAGTGACAATTCATCCCAATCCAACAAGGAAATAAGTAGTAAATCATGACACATCAGAAGCATACTGGACTACTGGGTACTGACCTGGTTTTTTAAGAAAGATAAATTTTCGGAGCTTATGAAAGTTAGCATGGGTTCCATTTTCTTCCAAAAAGGGCCACAATATGCACCAACTGCAAAAAAAAAAAGGAATAAGAAAGGTATAAAGTGACAAGAGATGCTGACAAAGTTCATCAGGCAACACACCAATAGCACCGCGAGCAGCATTTACAGCAGCTAAAAGTTCCTCTTGGTCATCTGCTTGTTCACCTACAATGCACCATTAGTTAGTAAAATATACAAGATAATGTCAAAATTTAATCTAGACAGCCAAAGTACATAAATAAGTGTCTCCCAGAAATCCTATTAGATATCTAGACTCACAATTAAGAGACTGAGGGAAACAGGATGAATCTTTTCGGTCAGAACCTTTCCTCATCGGGGGACACTCCACCTTACTGCATAATGTTTAAATAATCAAATCAGTTCTACATTGAAGTAAAATGCAAAAAAGTAATCAATCCTTACAAAAAGGAAGCATAAGTACCTTTCATTCTTTTCAGATCCAGGCCTTCCACCTTTTAGTGGCTTTCTTGTCTCCGCAGCATCTAATTTTTCTTTTGATATGGAAGAGTACCCTTTAACATGCATAGTACCTCTGCAGCTCCTCCCTTGGCGACGAACACTGCCATCTTGAAGTTCTTCTTTCAAAGGAATCATATTTTTGTTTGATGAAACAATCAATCCTGCTGAATTACGGACTATATTTTCAGCCTCATTCTCCACCTCGTCACTGTTTGTAGCTTTCTCCTTGACCTTGCCTTCAGTAACAGCTGATCCCTCACTTCCCGACAATCCAACAGGAGAAAAACTATCATCCATTTTGTTTGCGGTTTGCGTATGGCTACTGGTTCCATCTTTTGTAAGCATGACACCACAGGACTCTACAGATGATGGTTTAGCAGCAATAGCAGTATCAAGTGGTGATCCATCAGATAAGACTTCGTCAAAATTTGAGACTGGAGAAACAACGTTTGCTCGTCTTGTCCGTGACATTTTCTGCGGACGTTGACCGACCCAAGCAATAGGAGGTGAAGAAGCACTTGAATGTGTGGAGCGTTTGCGGTTTGTCATGTCTCCCAAAAGTGAGGCCTTATTTGAGCATGGTGCTTCTTCCAATTCATCGCTTCCTCCAGCTGAACGTTGGAAACTAGAAGCTGAAGCCATGACGTGTGAACCTGTTCTTGGTGCCCTGCATGCTTTAGCCTTGGGAAAGGGACTTATATTTCCAGTTTGTATATCTTCAGAAGCATGTGCCCTGTACATGTAGAGTTAGCAGATCATTAAAACAATGATGGCATCATACTGCTCATTCACACGTATATAACAATATTTCTAAACTATCAGGAGAGGAATTGCATGGGTATACACAAGAATGAAGTAATGCACTGCACTTACTTGTTTCCTTTTACCATAGCTCGCTCCTTTTCAATTCCAGCATGCCGCTCTCTTCTTTCATTTGGCGGAGTGGCATAATCCACATCTGTCTTGCATAGGATACGTGATGAGTTGCTATTCTGCTGAGAACTTCCATCCATCCTGCTACCTGCAAATTCTATGGCAGACGCTCCATGTCTGTAATGCAAGAATAAGGAAGGGTGAGTAGAGACAATATGTTGGAACAGAACAGATAACCACATATAGTAATAGAACCAATGAACCATGTAACTCTTTCCAGATGTTTGACTTAACAAGATAAATGAATTTAAGCCCCACTCTCTATTCAATGTAGTGTACGATGCTAAACGTAGTAAAGATGTCACATTTACCTAATTGTTTTTGAGTAATTTCCAGACTATGAACTTTAGATCAGTTGCAATTAGAATTAATCACCTGAGAGAGGGTTGAATAATGACTGATCTCTCTCTCTCTCTCTCTCTCTCACACACACACACACAAAGCTACGAAGGAATAAGATTGATGGTGATGGTGCACCCTGATGCGATTACCTGTGTGCAAGACTATCACTAGGTCGTGCATTTGCTTCATTGGCTGGTCTATGTTGCCCCCCAGATTTAACATCCCGATCAGCATCATTGCCTCTGTTAAGCACTGTTCCAATGGAGCGCTTGCGTTTCAATTTTTTTTCCCAACCTTCACCTCCGGTAGATAAACCGCGTAATTTGTCTTCAGAAAGACCAGATGTTCGTCCACAACCTTTTTCCTTCTCCACGGGTGAGCTTTTCTCGTTATTAACCAAAGGGCTTTGCCTCGTGGAAATATTATTGCGTCCTTCCAACTGAAATATGTACAGATAATGAAACATTCTGAAAAGTGGCAAATCATAGCGCACAAAATATGGATACATGGAAATTATATATTATATAAGTTGTATAAAATGCAGCAAACAACAAGTGTCTTGAAAATTTCAGGTTTTAGATGACTGGCACTAAAATGTGGCAGGCCACAATTACTCAAAACCCAGAGGTAATTGTTCAGTCAGTGCCACAGGAACGATTATTCGCAGACCAAGCTCATTCTTAGAAACTAGCAAGTTTGCGGTTTGGTTCAAGTTTGAGTGCTGCATGTGAATTATGAAATGATCAAATTAAGATTAAAGATCTGAGTGCGAATATAAGTTTGAGGCCTGCATGGTCTTCTGGGTGAACTAAACTTATACTCCCTCTGTTCCATACTATAATAAAATGTTTGGCTCTAGTGCTCTACCTAGATTCATCTATGTATCAATAATTATATTATATATGTACATGTCCAGATTTCATCAGCATCCATATGAGTCTAGGGAGGATCATAACATCTTGTAATGTGAAATGTCGGCAATACATTACATTTAATCTTGTTGCAAATTGAAAACAACATGTTGAGGTGATGAGTGGAGAAAGCACGAACCCTTCCATCGGCCAGCGAGGAGCGGACACGCTTGTTGGAAGAGTTGTTCTGGGCTCCAATCCTGAGTGCACCTGAGGAGGCAGTCCCGAGCTTTTCAGCCCCAGCAGCAGCAGGGTCACACCTCTGCCGCTTCCGATTGAGCACGTTCCTGCACCTGTCGACCTTGTCCACGGCCTCCTGCATTGACCTCGCCTTCTCCCTACTCGATCGAGGCAGCAATCAGAAACCCGCGTTACTACAGTAGCGTCGAGGAGGATTGCAATGTGGACGAGTAAGTACCTGGCCTTGGAGGAGGAGTCGGCAACGGTGGCGCGGATCCGCCTGAGCTCTTGCGGCCGGTCGTCCCCCTGGAGCGCCCTCCTGAGCTCGCCGTGGCGCGAGTGCTTGGGGTCGACCCAGGCAAGAGGGTCCAGCGAGAGGTACTGCGCCAACGGCGGGGCAGCGGAAGGGGGCGGAGGAGGAGTGGGCGGCGCGTCGCTGCCGGGGTCGCGGAGGGTTCCGGCCATGAGAAGGCGGCCTCCTCCTAGGGCATGAAATCCGGCGGAGGCGGGGGCGGAGTCGCCGGAGACAAGGTGGGAAATCCGGCGAGGGCAAGCGATAGATGAAATTGATCTCGCCTCGACGGAGAGGCTCAGATGAGGTGGGACCGGACCGACTACGAGTCAACTTTCACCGCACTCTCTCGGTCAACGCCGCTATCTTGCGAATTACAAACAAGTTACAATTTATCTGGTGCAAATTACAATTTTTACTCTTAAAGAGATTCTTAATAAATTTATTATTCCTCAATATTTTAATTAAATATAATCGTTAGGATAGACGGTAACAAATACACGTGTTATTCGTATACAAACAACAACAACAAGACGTTTTAATTTGTGTACGTACGGTAGTACGTATTATACATGTGGAGATCGTCTCTCTACACGTACTTGGCGTCAGTGACCATGGAGATGCCGGCGCCGGTGCCGGCGGCCGTGGGCTGGGCACCGAAGCGGGCGACGGCGCAGTCGGTGGCGAATAATCCGGTGGAGACGAAGTTGGCGGCGCCGCCCATGACGGGGATGTTATTGGCGGTGATGTTGAGCCTGTTGACGTAGTCGGAGCGGTAGGTCTGGCCGAGCACGCCATGGACGTCGTCGGTGAGCGCCTGGAACTTGAAGCCGAGGTCGAGGTGGACGAGGCAGTCGTCGTCGGTGACGCCGTAGTTGTGGACGCGCGACTCCTCCCGGGTGATGGGCACGGCGTTGGCGACGATGCGGAAGACCCCCCTCAGCTCGACGACGACGCCGTTGGCCTGCGCGGTGCGGGTGACGGAGAGCGCCGGAGCCGTGGGCGGCGACCAGCGCGCGCCGTCGTGCGTCGGCAGGTCGACGCGCTCGTCGTCGAAGGTGAGGTCGAGGTGGTCGGCGGCGGCGTCCCAGCGGGCGGCGTGGACGGCGGCGAGGCCGAGGCGGTGGTGGGCGAAGAGGACGCCGAGGGCCTGGATCCAGGTGAAGTCGCGGGACATGGCGGCGTTGCGCTTGCCGATGAAGTGGGCGTTGACGTGGAGGCCGGCGTCGGAGAGGATGCAGAAGTCCTGGTCCTTCTTGCCGTGGAAGTAGAAGTTGTTGCCGTCGCCGCCGGTGAAGCGCGGGTCGCCGCAGGAGACGCCGGGGTAGAAGTCGCAGAGGCAGAAGGTCTTGCAGGTCGGGCAGAGGACGAGGCACTTGGTGCGGCACCGATCGGGGCACGTCGCCATGCACCCGCGCCGCCGCCGGCGGGTGTCCTGGCAGGTGAACTCGCTGTTGCGCTTCCCTCCTCCCGTCTTGGGCGAGATCACCGCCATGGCGCTCGGCCCCACCTTCGGCTTCGACGGCGGCGCGGCGGCGGACGCCAACGCCGCGCACACGCCCACCAGCAGCAGAGCCACCCACGCCGGCCACCGCGGCGCCATTGATCGATCGATTCTCTCTTTCTAAGAGCTTGCAACAAATTAAGTAAAAAATAATTGGCTTAATGAGATCGATCGAGTAGCTTAGCAATCGATCGATCGATCGATCTTTGAGACGTACTAGGACGAGGCGCGCGCGGTGCCTTTTTATGGTAGCTAGGTGAAGTGGAGTCGTAGCTATACGAGCTTCATCTAATTGGCTAATAGCCAACCATTAATCTAAATTTGGTTATCCATATCTTCATTTAGATGATCATCTAAAATATTTTTATCCTTTATATCCATTTGTACTTCAGTAGATCATCTATATATATATATATAGCATCATTTATATCTATTTGGAGGATTGGAGAGAACATCTAAATACATAGTTTCTATTTCTAATATAGACGACATTCAAAAATAGATGATGAAATAGATATTCTGTTGTAGCTTAACTTTTACTCTTGATCCTCTATTTTAGGATGGAAGATGTGATGGATAAGCTGTTGGGATACTCGAGATACTCTGATATTGCTTGGAGTCGTTGACCACCATGCATGCAATTCAGCTGATCGATGCGTACGTGCTGGGTCAGCAACGGAGTTGACTACGCCTCCCTTTCTTTCTTTCGGTCGTCTACCCAGCGGAATATAAATTATTAACTCAATTTCATGTTAAAAAGACGTTGAATTTATATATATGCTAATAAATCCAGATACATAGACTCCAATTGTCTTTTGCTTTTGCAACTAATTGATTATAAGCTAAAATTTAAATTCTAAAGCTTAACATAAAGTTGATTTTTTTTATTATACAATATTTACTTTTGGAGAGTAATAAACACGTATATAAATATTTTATTCACTAATCATTTTTCTAAATAAGTCGTCTCTTTTATTTTTTAAAAATATTTTATTCACTAATTATTTTTCTAAATAAGTCGTCGTACGCCCTAATAATTTGCGTAGGTAGCTTGCTTAATTATGTGCTAAGCAGTACAAGTTATAGTCAAAGGTAATTAGTTAGTGTATGGCTTTGCTTGGGAGTAAAACTGAAGGATATGTGTGAACGACTTTGCATGTGCAGCGTAATCTAGTTACTACGTTGCTTAATTACAGATTTGATATATATATAGCACCCACACTAGCTAGCTACGACGACGCTAGCGGTGCATTGCATGGTCAACTATACACGTGCGTAACGTGTGCTAGCTGCTGTCGTATGTATACTACGTGTACGTCGACCAATACATACACACACAGATGCTTCGTGGTTACGGGTCAAAAGCCAGCCACCGTTAATAATTCATTCACTCACTCGCGTCCGATCGATGGTTCGCGGGACACCGCCGGTAATCAGTTGCATCCACTGCTTAAAAATACGTTTTTCCATGCCTCTAACAAAACGGTACGGTAGTAAAAACCAACTATTTTCAAGCGTGGTTCTAACGCTCTAAAAAAAATCTAGAGCCTTAAAAGAGTGAAAATATAAGAGGAGCAACAAAAATAAAAAATCCTGCAAAAGCATTGGTTCATTCAAAAAAATAATTATTTATAAATAAAATTTGTATACAGACGATCTAAAATAAACTTTAGCAACAAAGTCTTAAAATCAACTATATAAACTTAAGTTTGAAAATTACGAGCAAATAAAAGCGAAAAGAAAATGGAAAAATTGTCCCCGTCACCGCGTGTGTTCTTCCATTATGCTTTTGGACACCATCCCGGACCCACCTGTCAGCGGCACACCAAAAGCCCTGAACCCCATGACGCCGCTAGCGAGTCCAGTGATGGCGGCCACCGCCGCATCCCGCCCGGACGCCGGTGACCTCCAAGCCTTCCTCCGCGGCCTGCGCACCCACCGCGCCGTCCTCACCGCACACGCCTTCCTCCTCCGCCAGGGCCTCCTCCTCGGCCACCGCACCACCGCCGCCCTCCTCCTCACCGCCGCCACCGCCTCCTCCGCCTCCTCGCGACCTGCCCACCTCCTCCGCCTCCTCCACCACCTCCCCCCGCCCCTCCCGCTCTTCTCCCTCGACAACGCGCTCCGCGCCCTCGCGCCGCACCTCCCCTTCTCTGCCCTCCTCTCCCTCTTCGCCTCCCTCCTCCGCTCCCACCACCCCGTCTTCCCTGGCCGCTTCTCCTTCCCCACACTCCTCTCCAAAGCCGCCGCCTCCTCCTCCCCCCCTCACCACCTGCCCTCCGCGCTCGCCCTCCACGCGCAGCTCCTCCGCCGCGGCCTCCTCTTCTCGCCCCCGCTCCACGCCGCCAACGCCCTCCTCCATTTCTACGCGGCAGCCACCCTCCTCACCTCCGCCCGCAACCTGTTCGACGAAATGCCCTTCCGGGACATCGCCTCCCACAACACCATCATGACGGCCTATGCCGCCACCATCGGCACCATCCACGCCGCACGCCACCTGTTTGACGGAATGTTTCTGCGAAATGCGGTGTCATGGAACATTATGATCAATGGCTATGTCAAGGTGAAGCGCCCTGAGCAAGCGCTTGAGGTGGTGCGGTGGATGGCGGAGATAGGGGTCAGGGGCACAGCTGTGACAATGGTTGGTGCAGCCACTGCGTGTGCAAGGCTGGGCAGGTTGGGGGCTGGGAGGGAGGTACATTGCGCTTTCCTGCGCCGTTTTGAGGAGTATAACCTGCTGTTCTGGACTTCACTGGTTGATATGTATGGAAAGTGTAGGGACGTGGACGCTGCGAGGAAGGTATTTGATCAGCTGATATTTAGGAATGTTGTTTGCTGGAATGCAATGATCATCGGGCACTGTGTATATGGAGAGCCTGGTGATGGGATTCAATTGTTCCATGAGATGGTTGGGCAAGGTGGGTTCTGATTTGCGAGATTGGTTCAGGTAGCAATATCCTGGATTCCTGGTACTTATTTCTACTATGTTATTTCTAGCTCCTGAGTTGTCTTGCATCCACTTTTTCAGGGAATGATCCAGATCATCAGCATGGGCTGCTACCAGATGAAGTCACTTTCATTGGTGTCCTCTGTGCATGTACCCGTCTGGCCCTCTTGTACGATGGGAAGGCATATTTTGAGCAGATGAGCACCATGTACAATATCAAGCCATCATTTGCACATTATTGGTGCATGGCCAATCTATATGCAAGTGTTGGGCTTCTGGAAGAAGCTGAGGGTCTCTTAAGGAGTATGCCGGAGGAGTTGAAGGCACATGCGTTCGGTGGTTTGCTTGGGTTGTGCCGGTTCCGAGGGGAGTGGGAACTGGGGGAGCGGATAGTCCTGAGGTTGATTGAGTTGGAACCAAGGAATAGTGTTCATTACGCCCTGCTGTGCAATGTGTATGCTTGTGCGGGAAGATGGGAAGACGCTCATAGGGTGAAGGCTATCATAAAGGAAAGAGACAAGAAGCTTAGCCCTGGACATCGTCTGGAGAACTTAAATGGGATTATTAATCAATTTAGGGAGCGGCAACCTGAGAATCTGGAAATATATGCAATCCTAGATGACTTGGTGTCAAGGCTGAAAGTTAAGTAGTTAACAAGCAGAGGAAATGAGCAAATTGAATCTGGAGTTAAGTACTAACACTCATATCTTGGGGGCAACTAGCCAATGGCGTCACCCTTCTCTAAGCTGACAGGGGTCAGTGCCTTGTGGTGGTGGATAGCTGTTGACGTCGCCCAACAGGTGGTTGTCAAAGCTGGTTAGCTGCTTCCTGGGACCTGGGCGGTGCCGTGCTGGCCATGTCCGTGCAGCTGGGTGACCTCGGCCATCATGCCTAATTTAATGCCAACCAGACCCTCCTCTGTTCTAGGTACACAAGATATAGCAAACAGTAAAATCAGTCATTGCTTTACATGCTTTGGATTATCAGTTGTAGTTCTTCCTTACACTGAAGAGTAAAGTTGCTCTACTTTTGCTCCGTAGTTAGCGAAATCTTCTTTAGTTAGTGATCAGCCAATCATGTCATAACTCTTTAAGTTTTCTTTTGATGGAACTCATAAGATCTGAGTGTCCAAATAAGTAACGCAAAAGCTTAGTTACCATAGTAGGAGGCTGATTATACTTCTTTCCACGGAAATATTCACATGGTTGGTAAAATATATGCGAGGTGAATTCTTTTAAGCTGCTATTTGGTGTGATGCGAATGCTTCTCTGAACTCTAAACTGATTTCCAAGGAGGTGTGCACCTGCTCTTTTCAATTGGGCGACAGGAGGACATTCCATAAACTGAATCCTCACTAGATTTTATCTTGGATCTGCACACTTACAAGCATCTTTTTATAGATTACACATAATGCTACCCCACCAATGCATAAAGGCTTGTGCTACTTTTGTTGTGCAGCTCTTGATGTGCTGGTGTAGTGCTATGTTGAAACCGTTGTATCTGTCAGATTATTTCTTTGTTTGTTCTGTTGTCAGTCATAGCAAACTTCTTGATTATCTATCTTACCATGCTTGATTAGTTAAAGGCTGAAACAGCTGAGGTTCGCACAGACAATTTTTTTTGGGGGGGAAGTACTATTAGAGTATTAGTGCTTGCAGATATTTTGGTGTGCTTAGTTTATGTCTTTTCTTAGCATAGGTCTAACTGCATTGAGAAATGTCTATTATTGTTTACTCGGATGTAGTTATATGTCATTAATCTACATGTTCAGGCAAGGCTAATAGAATTGGCATGTAAGGAACAGGGTAGGCTTCTCTCTATCGTCAGGGTAACTACACTATTATGTTTTTTAGTCTTTTTCACTCAGGACCCTGTTGCCGTTTCTTTTTCACTCTGCACCTGTTGCCGTTTTTCTTAACATGTATTTTTTCCGATTAACTTAATACAACCTGGTTGGCCTTGCTTGGGCCAGCCCAGCCAAAAAGAACAGAGTAAGCTTCTCTCTATCGTCAGGGTAACTGCACTATTCTGTTTTTTAATTTTTTTTTTGTTGTGCAGGCTTTTTCTGTCGCTCTCAGAATAAGATTAGGAAGAGGAAGAAGGATCATATCACCTTGACACTCCCCGGTACATGCAAACATTGAAGCTCTTGCTGTGCAATTGAGCATCTCGATGTGCTCCTCTCATCCAAGTGTTCACCTCAGGCAGAAGATCAGGTAGCGCAGTTGAATCAGGCAGTGGTAAACAGTAAGATCACATGTTCTGTCTGAAAATCAGAAAAGATTCGTATCTGAGATCTGGAAGAGGTTTCAGGATGGTCAGTGCTTCTTTTCAAGGATGGCTAATGCTGCACTGAATGATTATGCACTGAAAACTAGGGTTAGTACTTCATATGCTTTGTGTACTTCCTTTTGCTTATTTATACCAATTCACGGTCTGTTTCTTACTTCTTTTGTACTCATTTTCTCCTCTTTTATGTATGCAACAGCACTACAAGTTTGAAGTTACTTTTGTGGTGTGAATCCTGAAGTTTCAGAAGATATCTTGAAGAAGAAGGTGGATTTATTTTGATCCTAAAATGGACTCAAAGATGACTCAGATGAATCCGATGGGTGAGGGTGAGGCTGCATGATAACACATGGCACTTTAATATTGTAACTATTTGAAATGATGGTCGTAACCATTTGAAATGATGGTGTTGATATGTATCAATTAATTTTTATGATCCTATTTCTAATTTACAAGGTCTGTGAATTGATATGAATTAGCTATGGCGAAATGAAACTAAGGACAAACATTCAGTCAATAATATATAACATGTGCTTCTTGATGGTAGTTTTGTTTGAGCCATTTCTAGTTCTAACAATGCTTCAACAACAGACGACAGAGCTGAAAAGGGCTGGGATAACTAGCAAGTTTGAGATAGCTCCCTCGCTACCCCACCATGGTGCATGCCCTGCCTCTGGCTCCGTTTTTCATGTTCAGAAGCTCATCTTTGTTTGTCATATGCGGTTTTGGTTGCTGAAATTGTCCTTTCTATCTGCAATGTCAATGTAGGATATATGTTAATGTCTACATCTGTTAGCAATTTTCGGTACGACTACCAATAATTTTTTTTTTCACACAACGCCATGCTGCATGTTCTTGGCTGACGGTTACGCAACTTTCAGAGCATAGTTTGATCCCAGGGAGTACATTTGCATGAACTCGAATGGTGCTCAATTTTTACTCCCTGCGTTTCATAATATGTCACCTTGACCACGTGTGTAGAAAAACTTATAAATAGTATCCACAACTGTATGTATATGATGTGTGTGTGTGTGTGTGTGTGTGACGAATAAACGGATTATATCCTCGCCGTGGAAGAGCACAACTGTGGCAGTTGGCACAACAAAATTTGCTATTGACATAATATCAATATTAGAGTATCATCTGATCATATTTGCAGCTATCGGGTGTCCCTTGCAGTTATTTTTTCCATGTATGCAAAAACAGGAAGCAGGTCAATAGGCTGAGCGGGTGGAGGCTGCAGAAGATGACACTCGCTCGGAGCTCCTGACGTTGTATCTCTCGTACACCTTCTCACGGTTCTCATTCCACCAGTTCTCAGCCTGATGCTCCCCAAAACGTCTTCGGCTGCATCCAAACAAACAAACAAACACACCACCATTTTTCACACTTTTAATTTAATTTGGTACCATCCCTGCCAAAACACACACAAGTAAAATCTGAATGAAATCTATGTATTTCACCTGAAACGGACCCTCTTGAGATCCCTTGTCCCATCAGGGAGGGCTGTGAGTGTGATGTACACGCCTGGTTCATACTGCTCAATCCACTCAGCCTCAACCTGGCTGCTGGATACTGACACTGTGCCTCGAGGCTTGTAGCCATCCTCACCATTTTGCAGGGACATTGCATCCAAGCTCACATTCTCATCCGCTCTAGTGCTCGCGCTCAGAACGTCATCGCTGTTGCTGTGCGCTCTTCGATGGCGAAGATCCAGCTTGCGTGGACTTGTAGTCATTCTATGGCTTTGAGCGCTGCCTTCGCTAGCTTCACCTACCAGCTTATGCTGACTTGACACTCCATTTGGATGCGATGATCGTCCAGAGTTCAGGCCTTGCGGATTTGAAGCATTGAGCAGCAGCTCATTCCGTGGCTGGCGAGCTCCGTTCATGCTAGAGTACATTGCAATGTGTGAATCGATGCCATTTGGAATGTGCACCGGCTTTGCCTCACTGACATCGTAAGTGCCCTGTTCTGGCGGTAACCGCTCAGCCATATCCTTCAGCTACATGATTTAGACAAAGAGGCACAAAATTATTACTATTTCACAAGTATTCTTATGATCAAACAGAGTTACAGAGACATCCAACTCCTGTTTGCTTTATCCAAGATATTTAGAAAAAAAAATAGTACCAATTCTCTATTTTCGTATGTTTAATGCTTACAAATTACTACACTTTTCTAGAAATGAAGGAATTCAATTGCAATGAATCTTGAAGACGCATTGCCTGAAAAGCACTTCAAAAAAAAAAAAACTTATATGGCTATGGGAGATCTAAACTAAAAGACATATAACATGCCTAATTCTCAAACTGCGAAATTTTTACGTTGTAGGAGAAGTATAATAATGTCTTACTTGAGCATATACTGTAATGCATTGGTTATGGTGTGACCTGTTAACTCAATACAAACACCATAGAGGTCCATAGAACCCAAGAGAACTAAATGAATGCATTTTCTCAGAAAAAACAATCTGGTGAGTTTTGCAGCAACACAGGTGAATTTGTTACCTGTGCTGTTAGAGATTTGATAACCTCTTTTGCAGCTTTAGATTTTGCGGATTCCTCTGCAACCAGTGTCATGGCCTCCTGTACTTTCTTGGCTGATTTATGCAGCTCAAGTTCTTGATGTTCACAACGATGTCTGAGGTTATCAACCTGCATCAATAAAGATACTAAGTTTCTTGCAATATTTGTTCAATTAAAAACTAAATTTCTTGCAACATAATAAGACATCCAAGGTAAGCTCTACTGAATAAAGAGAAGTGCATACTTGCGCACGTAGCCTTTCGATTTCCTGGTTTAAGAGCTCATTTGTTTTTGCCATATTATCAGCAGCACTTTTTGAGAAAGAAAGGCCATGAGTTGTTGGAACTGGTGTGGTAGAACGTGGTGGACTAGACTTCCGAGAGAAAGGGGAAACAGCTCTTGAAGTGGTTACTGACCGAACCGCTGATGTACGCACTGCTCTTGGAGCTGATCTGCTCATGTCTGCACTACCAGACAAAGCAATATCTCTCAGCTGCAGTAGTGAACTAACTTGAGGAGTCCGGAGAAATGACAATGCATCAGTTTTCTTCCCTTGTCTTGCTGCCTTGCTATCCAAACTCCTAATTATATCCATATTGCTAGGCAAGATGGTTTTCGATACTTTGTTGTCACCATTGCTTTCACCTGAAAGGTGGGAAACAATGTCTTTCCTCTTATTAAATGAATCAGAATCTGAGGCATTCTTCAATTTCAAGAGACAAGAATCACAAACACGGTAAGGTTTCCCTGGATTAGGAGCCAATGCTGCTCTCAAAGCCTTTCTCGATGTGCATGCATTACAATGGACAAGTCCACAGTTATAGCAATTATGCCTCTTTCGTGTAAATCCAAATGGCTGTTGACATGAAGAGCATTGTGACTGGTCAGCTCCAGAAACCCATTTGTGAAGGCATATAGCAGCCGTGAAGTTTGCACCACAGGCTATGTGCCGAACTGCTCTATCTTTCAGTGCTTCAACCAGGGTAGGTACCTTGCGATCCTCTATATCTCCATGGCCTAATCTTCCATTGGCTCCCTTTCCCCATGTAAAAACTTCGCTCCTGCTTGTCAATACTGCAACATGGTAGGATCCACAAGCAACTTGGAGAACATGTTCACCTGCAATCCTATCTTCAACTAAACACGGAAGCCTTCCATCTGAATGAGGATTTCCAAGCTGACCATAAACAGAATTACCCATGCTCAACACTTGTCCAGAAGTTGTCAAGCCTACAGTAAGACTGTGACCACATGCTACCCTGTAAAAATCATGATCAATAAGCGAGGCCACACAGGTGGGATTGAGTTTTGATTCCTTGTCACCATGGCCAAGTCGATGCTTGTCACCATCTCCCCAGGTAAATAGTTTTCCAGCGGACACACTTGAACTAGACCGAGTGACAATAACCTCGACAATAGCTGCAGTATGCCATACACCACATGCAACTGCTATTGTTTTCAACCCTGAGAGTGACTCTACCTCCCTTGGACTTGAAATGCTAGTTAGATTTCCATGGCCTAATACCCCAAAAGAACCATCTCCAAAGGTAAACAATTGGCCCATTGACGTAATCAAGGCTGTATGCCAGGTTCCACAAGAAACATAAGCAACTTGAAGACCTTCCAGTGCTCCAGAAATTCTCTTGGGTATCCAATGTCCTGCATCAGTACCATGCCCCAGAAGTCCAACATTGTGAGTTCCATCTCCCCAGGTATATAGTTCGCCTGTTGTTGTCACAGCACAAGTATGGAACTCCCCACAAGCAACAAAATCTACATTGCAAGCTTCTACAGACTCCACTAGACGAGGGTGAACAGAATCTTCTCGTGTTCCATGGCCGAGGCGGCCTCCAGAATCTTCACCCCATGTAAAAACCTCACCATTTCTTGTGACCAATGCAGCATGCCTGACCCCACAGTCTACGTGATAAACATCAAGAACTAATCTGGACTCCAATGGCTTTGGGAGGAGGAAATCAGTCTTCTCCGTTGATTTAATTACAGTATCAGAACCAACCCGTACAGAGTTTTCACAAAAAACTTCACCCCACACGTAGACATCACCTAAAGAATCACAGTCATCTGGTGCAGAACCATGGCTAGATGTACTAGGTGCACTAGAAATGCTTGCTCTAAGAACATCTGAAGATGCTACCCTTGTGTGCATATTTGTCACATTTGATCTCCAGGTAACTAGAAATTGAAGAGAATACTACCCTTTTATGTCACTCTCTACTGTCTCCGAGTACTACCCATATAATCTAAAATAAGTTGGATATCTCAGATAACCTGCACATAGCGAACAATTAATTGTAAGAAACAGTAAACATGTAAAACAAGACTAAAATCTTATGAAAAAGAGAAATGCAAAAGGTTATGTGCATATTGTAGCTTTTTGGATACTGCATAGTATTATGGGTCTATGCCTGCTATTTGAAGAAAGGAATGAATACATTCAAGACATGTTTCATAGAAGCACTAAAAACCCATAGCGCATTCCCTAGTCAATACCACATCAAAGCAGGATTTACTAAAAACAGGACTGTTTTCCCAGTTTCATAGGGGAAAGAAACCTTCTATGCATTGGGAAAACAGTCCTGTCAATGAGATGCGAAAATAGAATAACTGTATCTAGCGTCACTGTAATCCTCCAAAACAAGAAGAATAATCGAGTTCAGTTTACTATGTTCATGAAAAGAAAAAACCTCATTAACAAAATCACAATATTCTGCTGGCAACTTGCAGTGCACATGCACACTAGGGAATTGGATCACAACTTATAATGTGCGAAAACTAACATAATAAGGCCAAAAAGGAAACCATTGCTTCAAGAAAAGCAAAATGGCTCTGCAGTCTGCACCACTGAGATAGTAATGATCCTACAACTAAACCACGATAATACAATTACACTATGATCTCTTTAATTCCTGATACATGTAGCAAGCAGTGCAAAACAGAAGCAAGTTGTGCCCACAGTTCGAGCAACTTTGCTCCACTACAGTTCGAGCATCTGGACCTAAATGCCAGGGATCAGAAACACGAAACCGAAAAAGATACCAATGGTGAATTTTTTTAGCCCCCAATTAATACTTGAATCAGAGCTAGAAGCATCCACCACATGAACACTAAACTCCGCACAGAATGCACAAAGCAGACTCCTTTGCTGCTCAGGCGCCCACGACGAACCTGAATCCGCGGAAAGAAGCAAATTTTGTGGAGAGGAGGAGGAGTATAGGCGTACCGGAGAAATCATCAACACACCATCTTCTTCTTCGTCCTACCCTTGTCTCCAAGATCCACCACAGTCAGCAAGGGGACAGATTGGCCGGCCGGCCAGTGGCTGGACTCCGATGCGCCGCCGCCACCACCTCGCTCCCTCTCCTTCCTTCCTCTTTTCCTTTTCTTTTATCCCACACTACCTCGCTCAGTTTCTTGGCTGTTGATCACGAGGGATGGGCTCCCTGTGTTTGTTCTTTGCCTCCCATGAGCAGCAGCAGCAGCAATCTTTCTCTCCACCTCCTTCTCTGTCACTACTAATCTACTATATATTGCTACTCTTTCTGCTTTTCTTCTCTTCTCTTTTTGGGTGCTCCGGTTCACCTGCGGTGGTGGTGTGTGCTCATCATCATCTCTCCCCACATGCTCTTCTTGTGTTCTTGCTTTGGACTCTTCACTCCCTTTACTGCTACTACTCCCTTTTCTCTCCTCTTCTGTGCTGTGAATGGCATCACAAAGGTGTACAGTACAGCTAAGCTGGTCTTGGCCTGTTCCCTGTAATTTTTATCCCAATGACACTAAATTTGTTTAATTACTATTGAGATCTGGATGGTCTTGTTCTTGTCAATCTTCATCTGATTCATCCACATGCTTCTTTTGTTTCTCAAGAAACTATCTCATACTATATATGTACTAGTGATGCATAATGCTTTGGCTGATCTACTAGTGTTTTGATAAAACTTAAGCCCTCCAAAAGAAATATAATGAAGTGTGTTTTGGCAGGTAGTAACATGAATGAAGGCAGGGTGATTGGGTCATCTTGTTTGAGATGGATTAATGAATGGATTGGAGTTGCTTTCAAGAAGATCAAGTTGGGAAACAGATTTCGAATTAGAGTATTGGCAGACTCTTGATTACAAAATACAGATCTAAACCAGTGGAGTAGCTCTCTAGGTTGCAAATGCAGAGAAGAAAACCAGTACAAAATCTCCAGCAACTTGTTGATGCTAATAATATAAGTTTAGTTTACTACTAATTTAATAGTCTGCCTGCACAGGCAATCTGAAGGGTTGCTTCTGATGAACTCCTCCTGTTCTTGGAGTCAGTAGTGTGTTGTCTCCCTTATAGAAGCAGCAGAATGTTTGCAAAGATACTCCTAAGCTAGCTCAGCCACATTCTTTTTGTTAAAGCGGATTAGCAGTAGAGAAGAAGACACATTATGTTTTTTGGTTGGGGCAAGACACATTATTTTAATAGGATATAGATACAATTACAGAACTTAACTGTCCTGTCAGTTAGTAACACAGCTTGTAGAAAAGCTCCTTTTAACCATCATGTATAGTACCTTTACTTATGATAAAAATCTAGCAGTAGCTAGCAGAGACTTAAAAGTACAGCACTCCTCTGTAAAGCAAAATAATTAAGAGATAAGGATTACAATTGTTAGCGGCATGCATGGTGACTGTATGTACATCAGCAGTACTGCATGCCAGTACGCATTTAAGGTGATCCTACGGATCTCGCAACATCCGTATGAAACCCACCTGCCTCTCATCGTTCATTCAATTATGTAGTTAGAGTTCACATGACACTTGAGAATGAAGATATGTGCATGCATATGTATGATAATTAGTATATAAGTAGTATAAGTATCTATAGAATCTATTCATTTTAATAAATGATATACGCGGTAGTTGTAGCAATATAGTTAGTTTATGTTATTTTTTTTTAACCCAAGGTCATGTTATTTTCACCTTATGGATTATAAATTATGTGGTTATACGGTCTCTAAGCTATTAAACGATACGGTTTCTCTTAGCACTTCCTCCACCATTTCAAAATATTGATCCAGGCATGAAGTTGAGTGATATATTCTACTTTTTAATTTCATATTGATATTGATGTAATTGACTAATATCAATGAAAAGCTCCTATTATCCACTAGAAGAATAACAAATTACATAAACTGCCTATTGGCTAGTTAGTTAGTGATCTGTTGGCTGTGTGAATCTTTATTATACAGAGGTCAAAAATAGTTTTCGAGTGATTGTATCACCTTGACGTAATCATCTGATATTAATAAAAGATTTCTTTATCTTAAAAAAAGTTAGTGATATGTTTGGTTCGGTGGATAAATGGTTTATTCCGACAACATAGATACTCTAGAAACTGGCAGTTTCTTGGTCACATCGATGGATCGCATGTGATTGGAATTTAACAAGAGATTAGTTGCCATCTGGTTATTATTGGCTTGCTTTTGTGTAGCTAATGGAGGGAGCAACGAGTACTTAGTGTGATTCCATTACCAATAAACGCCAAGCGACGAAGAGCTGAAAAACTCGATGCTGTACAATATTGTGTCATGCAATGGTCCAAGATGAACCATGCCATGCATAATCCCATTTGATCATTATCTTAAAAGAAAAAAAAAATTCCATATCTTCTGCTCCTGCAAGATGCATGCATATTGTATTCTAGCTAGTAGTACCATACAGACATGATGTATATCTATCAGGATGCCTATGGATCTAGTTGGCAAATCATATCATTGCTAGCCTTCAAAACATACTGTATGATGCTAGGATGGCGATTTCAGTCTTGTCTGTAATACTTGGTTTTTGCCTGCCCTTCCATCAATCTGTATGGAAAAAAATAGCAGTTCATCTTTCTAATTTTGATCACTCGGCTGTAAAAAATGCTTGCTATTATTAATCATATATTTTAGTCCTACCGTTTAATTTCATCCCTAACATAAGCTGTAATGATTTTGAAAAAAGGGTAACATTTGGTCTCTCAACTATGGTTTTGATCTTATTTTCATCCCCTCCAGTAACAAACCATTTACTATTTTTTTGAAGGGTAACCATTTACTATTTGGTCCCTTGGCTATTAAATATATCCGCATTTTTTTTACTAAAGGTGGTTTTCAATGGCGTGGTTAAAAGTTGAAGAGGTTTTTGACTTAGGATAGACTTAAAATGACTTGTAATATAAAATGCAGATAATAACAAAGTAAAGAAACAAATTAAGAAAACAAGAGTCCACGTGTCATGTTCACCTCATTTTTCCTTTTTCTTCCACCTTGTGTGTGTGTATATATATATATATATATATATATATATATATATATATATATATATATATATATATATATATATATATATATATTAATTTTGATTGCCAACTAGCACACCATGTAGTACACCATCGAAAATCATCCTTGTTTTTAGCCCAGGATGAAACGTGGAAGGTTATAATAATATTTAGTTGAGGGATAAAAATCAGAGCAAAGTCATAGTTTAGAAATTAAAAGTGGACTTGTCTCAATGGTTTTCCATTACATTTTAGTGTCGTCTACATGAACTGATGGGCCTTATTCTAAAATCAACAGTGACCGGCATATGATGAAGTTGATTGATGGGCCGGATTGGATGCAAATCAAAGTCTGCAATGCATTTGAGCAAGAGGGGAAAATTATTTGGCCTCCCTCAATCACAAAACTAGATACAAGCACTCCAAAAACTAGGTATTCATGAGAACACTTACAACTCCATCATGAAGTGCGACGTGGATATGAAAGATCTTTATGGCAACATTGGCGGTATTCTTCTCCATATATTTTTCCTCGGTTTTTATGTTTGGACTTCTTGAACTGCTAAACAGTATATTTTTAAAAAAATTATATACAAAAGTTTATCATCGCATATTTCTAAAATAGGTTTTCAACTTTATAGCAGTTAATTCTATCGTTTATATCATCAGATAGGTGTTACAAAATTCAGAAAATGCTCCCATCCCAGACATCGCTGACCGTATGAGCAAGGAGATCACTACTCTTGCTCCGAGCAGCATGCACCCTGTCTTTTCGCTTTTGTTTATGCCTATAAGACAAAATTTGAATCTTCAACCTTAAATTTGAAGCTAATTTTGAAGTTTTTTCATAGATTTTATTTTTTAGTCTTAGCTTTTAAATCACTAAAAATACATATAAAAATTTTATTTGTAAATTATTTTTATTTGTAAATATATCGTTTGGGTGAAAAGTTGAAAAATCACTCCACGAACATTAAGGTGGTTGCTCCACCTGAGCGAAAATAGTATCTGCATCGGAGGGTCGATCCTAGCCTCGTACTTTCCAACAGGTATGTAACTCCTGTTCATTTGTAGTCGCCACAGCAATTGTTTCAACTTTACTTTCTTCTTTAGATAATTGGTTGAGCCTTAATTTCTAGAATGCATCTATCGACTATCACTGTTAACCTATGCTAGTATCTAAAATCTGTTGTATGTTGCGTTGGTTTCCAGATGTGGATATCAAAGGAGTGAGCACGATGAATCTGGCCCAGCAATCGTCCACAGGAAAGGAAATGCTTCTGATTTTCCCAAGTGCTCTGCTCTTATCATCTATAGTGTCGAGTTATTATGTTTGGTTAGTTTATCTAGATATGTGTTGCAGATTTGCAGGCTATGTTTATTTTCTTCTCGGAGACGACTTGACTTTTGTATATGGTCGATCAGTGTATCAGTACTCAACGCTTGTGTCATCTCAGATTGTTTGTGAGTTTACTTGTCAAACTTGGTTCGTTTGATGATTCGTTAGAACTGTCTGTATAAGCTTATTGTTCTATACATTGCTCCAAGGGTATAATTATGTTAAAATTTGAATTTATTTCAATGTGGGTTTATTTTGTCTCTAAAATAACCGTACAGTAATCATCACATCACATGAAAATGGAATCAACTATCATGCCAAGATATTTGACAGACTAACATGAATGCACAAAGCACAATCTTATAATTCTTACCACAGTAGTATGCCTTTAATTTAGAAGAAACAATGTACATTGCCAGACTCTCCGGAATAAATTGCACTGAAATTTGTTTTGCCTCAACTGATTTCGTGGAGTTTATATACGAACAATTGCTTCGTTAATTACCACTCTAAACAACTCCAATGGTTAAAATACCATCGAAACAAACGTAATTGCCCTCTTATGCTGCAGAGGAGGGTTTCTGTGGTAAAGGCCGTTGTTTCTTCTTGCTGTGTTGAAACTCTTTGTAAATTCATTGGTTATCACCTCCTTTGTCATGAACATAAAAATGTTAGCCACTTGGTTTGAAAGCACCAGCCAACGCCTTGTATGCTTCCACACAGCGTTTGAACTTCTCCTCCGCTTCAGCCTGCAATACATTATCCATGTTTAGATATCTACATATATAAGGTACTGCCATGAGGGAAAATCATGCACCTTTCCCCTTTTCACTAAAAAAAAGTGGCCTTTTCCTAATATCACTGCTTGCAACTCAATTAGTATCCAGTACCCCTAGAGGCTCAGTAAGACAGTAACTGACAGCTTAAGCTTATTAAGATGGTCACTTGGCCAGTCTTCCAGTGTGGCTGACTTTTGTAACTACCAATCACTTGTCCGCACTATTGATTCCTTACTAAAGAGCATGTGAAGATAACACCAAAGAGTGCCAAAAGAATAGCAGGGAAACCATAGTAACCTGTGATGCTCCTTGATGTTTGTCTGGGTGCCACCTGAGAGCCGATGCACGAAAACTACACAAAACATTGCATTGAGTTATACAACCAATTAACAGCTTCAAGATGTAGAGCCAATTAAAATATGATCCAATGTGCAAGGAATGTTTGAAAAACTTACGCCGACTTAATATGATCAAGTTCTAAGGGACCTAAAGGCGTCAAACCAAGTGATATTCTATGTCTTTGAAGATTATCATAGCAAAGCTCTTCTTCCTCATCTACATCACTTTCATTCCAAACTCTTTGCCTTGATTTGGTCGATTGAGACTCATCCCTCCACTGAAATCCACTGGGACTCCCACTTTCGTCATTCTCCCCAGGCCAGTACCAGGTAAAAGATCTCTTACCACCAAAATTCCCATAAGGGGTATCACTGCAGTCATCTTCATCAAAGTTTCTCCATTTTTGTGCACCTATATAAAAAACAACATAGAGCATTTATCATCCAATATATCCTAGAAATGCAGAGCAACGAGAAAATACGATGTGATGTAAACATAATATAAGAAAAATGAGCAAATGTAGCTTAAGGAAAAAGTTCCAGAAATAGCTTACTTTTGCCTTTTCTATGTGGATTTTTTCCATAGTTGGAGTTTGTAAGCTTGGATTTACCACTTCCTTTTTGTTGTCTCTTTTGTTTATTGCTGCTCTCCTATAAAGAACGGATCGTGTTCAAAAGGATTAAATTAATCCTTTGTCAACTGCGAGGAGAAAAATTAATCCTAGACAAGGATGAAAAATGCTTGATATGGTTGTAGAGAGCTGAGATTGGGAATGGATTGAAATCAGTATGGTGTTGGTTGTGATTTACATATATGCAGACACACTTGAGATTCAACAAAACACCATTAAAGGATTACAAGTACCGAATAGGGACCACCGTTAAGAAGAATGTTCTTGAGAGCAGCCTTAGCATCACCACGCTTTTCGCGGACAGCAAATCTGATGTGAGGCTGTCCAGGAAAACAAATTCCATTACTGTTTAATACACATGCAGAGTAAAAGAAGAGTCTTCAACAAGGAACAATTACAGGTGGTGCAAATCACTGTATTACTGGCGCTAAGCATGCGCAGTCCTTGTCTTATTTTTTTCATTATTTTACTTTGCTCGCAAGAAATTTGATTGCAACTCTGTAAATATAGTTGCTCCTTCTTAATATAGCACCAGTAATTGCTTGCTCGGTTTAAAAAAAGAAATATACATGCATAGTGAAAGTGGAAACACACGAAAAAACAAACACCTAAGCGGTTATCAAGAATTACAGTGACCATGCTTCCTGTTAGTAGAACTTGGGTTGCTGCCTCAATTCTCGGGAGAATGAAACCCGAAGAACAGTTCCACTGTGAAAATTCACAGCTTTACCAAACTACCAGTGGAGGAACAAGAGGAGGAACCATATGGGCACCAAAATTACCAAATCACACATATGGAATTTGGGGAAAAAAATGACCTTTCCAACTAGCAGTAGCATCTAGGCCACTGGTGATTGATTTGTAAATCCACCTCCACGGGAGGGGATGGGAGGCAAAAGAAGAAGAAAGAAGAAGGGGGTGGAGCGAACCGTGGATTTGGAGAGAGCGGAGGCTGTGGAGTGGAAGCATCTCCATCGCCGCGCGGCGGCCTGCATCCCGTCGGCGTCGGCGGCGGCGGCGGCGGCGGCGGGGAGAGTAGAATGGGCTGGGGTTGCGCGTGGAGATTCGTGCGGTCCGTCGCGGCCGCAGGATCTCGAGTGGGGTAGTATAACGGAAGAAGGTGACGGCGACGTCAACTCGAGGCTTACATGGTTGGTTTTAGGTTTAAGCTGAATGCTATCCTGCATTATACTACTCCCATGCATTCAGATATTCTTCATGTCTACTGTAATATTAAATCCAAGTATATATATAGTACTGTAGTAGAGAATTTAATTCAGTAATGTTATATACTACTATTTTGATCTAAATAAAATAAAATAAAAATCTATACATTGTTAATAGAGTGTACTACACAAGAAACTTTTCGTGGTAGTGCTACTTAGATTAACGTAACCACTGGACTAGGCGTCCTTTCGCAACACAGCTGAATCAATATTCAATCACAAGCTATAGCCGTACACGTATATACCCAATTAACGAGTACAAGAAGAACTTGAAAGCAGCTAGCCACAATGACATCCGTTAATTCTTCCTGCAGAGATATAGATCAGTTTATTATACAAGCAACTAATGCATTTATTTAAATTTGTATCAGCTAAGTTACGTTGAAAACGCGACTAACTATATATACATATGCAGTAACTGATTGAACTAATTTAAGCTCGTTTTGAAACGCTAGTTACCAGCTGACGGTAGAAGATGAAGACGTAGGTGCTCCTTATTCAGTTCTTCAGCTTGCACTTCAGTTCATTATTCAGCTCGATCGTTAATTTAACCAATAAGTCAGTATCCTGGTTAATTCCTTCCATTAGTCAGTATCCTGCTGTCTCTGTAACACGCCCCCTTTGCAAAAAGAGAAAAGAAGAAATTAAAGAGAGCACAAGGATCGATCCTTCTCACTCACCCTCCGTTGTGACTCTGAATCATCGTACCTACCTGCATCTATTAACTATAAATTTTCAGAAACTGTGGACTCTTAGTCTGCTATGTTACGTGCGTCTATAGTATTGAGAGGAATGGTAAAAAAAAGTGGGGCTAACTTTGGTGTTTTTAGTTGCAGTAGAATTTAATCCATCTCGTTGATCTATTTTATCAGACGATTATGATTAAATTATACTACCAACAATATTATATATGTAGTAGAAATTTAAGGGAATAATATTATTCTTTTTATTGGGATCCTAAATAACCTCAGGGGTCCCCTGCCTCTGCCTGCCGGCAACGCGCTTCCTCAGTATGTCGCCGCGCCGCAGAAGAGGAGGACGCTGCACAGCAGAAGGGAGGAGGGCTGGACAATGACGATGCAGATTGGACGAGGAAAATATTGAAAAGGGATCAAATAATTAGAAAGGTACCAATCAAATAATTAATAAAATATAAAAATATCTTTTTAATCAACAGACAAGATTAATTTTAACATTAGTATAATACTACCAATAAATACACCGGAGCGTTGCCAAAAAAAAATATATCCCCTTTTAATTATAAAACAACTAAGCAATGGACTACCGTCCTGTTTTGCCGCTCTACCCCCTACTCGCTGGTGTCCTCCATGCTGCATCACAGTGATGATATCAAATGATAATCAACTTGTATCATCTACTTCATGATTTATTTTGTTATCCAGTCGGCCTGTTTTGATAAACAAAAGGTATATACACATGTATTAATATCTATTTGTTCTCTATTTTAAGATATTTTGTATATGTGTTTAGATTAATTTGTTAGCATCGGCATGAATTTAAGAAGGATCAGACCATCCTGTAGTCTGAAACATAAGTAATACTTCAATCCATCGTGCATTTATGTCTTGATGATTAAGTCTAAACAAACTAGGTAATTAATTATGTAATCCAGGTGCTGGATACAGTAGCTGCTCCACTACTAGTCCACCCTAGTCAATTTCAGCTAGACTTGTTGCTCTGGCGATGCCAATTTCTGCTGCTTCTCGTCCTCATCGGCGGCGATGTCCATCTTGTTATCTGCACTGTCGTCTTGCTGCTGTTTCACTTGTACAGTGGCGGCGGCGGCGAGGGTGAGCTGCATATTGTGCTCCTTGCTCTTACCCCAGAGCACGCTGTAGAGGCCGGCGACGAGCAGGATGCCGCCGAGGATGCTGCCGAGGTGGACGATCTCGCCGAGGAAGAAGGAGGAGCAGAAGATGGTGAGGACGAAGCAGAGCGGGTTGGACATGGCCAGGAAGACGGGCCCCTTCTTCTCGATGCACCAGGCCTGGAGGTAGAAGGAGACGCCCGTGACGACGAAGCCGGTGTAGGCGACGGCGAGGAGGCCGGCGTCGAGGCGCAGCCGCCAGGCCGCCGCGTCGGCGCGCACGACGGCCGCGGCGAGCAGCAGCGACTGCAGCGTGCTGAGGGCGCACTGCAGGAGCGTGGCGAGCAGCTTGTTGGGGTACTCCTTGAGCAGCGACGCCTGGAGCACGATCCACAGCGACCATGCCGTGTTGGACAGCAGCATCAGGAACGTCCCCTTCACCCACCTCGTCCGCCCGCCGCCGCCGCCGCCGCGGCTCGCCGCTTCGTTGGTGAAGGCGCGGTGGTGGTTGAGCGGGCTTATCGCGGGGCCGGCGTAGAGCGCGATGACGAGCACGCCGCCGAGGCAGAGCGCCACGCCCGCCGCCTTGGCCATGCCTGACAAGGTCCTCAGCCGGATCACTTCCAGCCTGCATGTATCGATCCATTGATGGATGAGTGATTAACAAACATATCATTAAAGAGAAAGAAAACAAATTGAATTGAATTAGGCAGGTATAGAAACCTTAAGAGGACAGCCAAGAAGAAGGTGACGACAGGGACAGAGTTGCTAGTGGCGGATCCGACTGTCGCCGAGGTGTACTTGAGGCTGATGTTGTACACGTTCATGCTTATTGTGTTCCTGCATGCCCATGCCCATATATTATACATGCTCTTGCTCGCTTACTTACTTAATTACACCTTGCTTATTCATTCATAATCATACGTACATCGATATATTATATATATATGTCGCTAATGATGGTAATTAATTAGCTAGGGTAGATGTTAATTATATCTGCATAGATGGATGGATGGAGCATATCTTACCCCAGCAGAGCGTACATGAAGAGCTTGGTGAACAACCGAAGCGACATGGGTGGCGCATTTCTCCTGCATGCATATATATAATTAATATCAAAGAAATCATGAGTCTTATGTAATATATATGCTAGCTTGTTAATTAGTTGATGAATCAACAAAATGACCGACCTTTCGAGGATGATGGCGAGAGGGAGCAAGAGAAGAGTGGCAGCGGCCTGACGGTAGAAGATGAAGACGAAGGTGTTCATCCCCTGGTCGAAGGCCGCCTTGGAGACCACGTACAGCCCCGTGTAGATCACCTGGATCACGACCGCCATCACGTACGGCTTCTTCCCATCCATCTCTCTCTCTCTCTCTGCTACCTAGCTAATTAAGCTAGCTACAATTAATTTCAGTGTGAGCTATCTCTCTCTCTCTCTTGCAAAATGAAAAACAATGCACTTAATTTGCTTGGTATATATGTATGTTTGTTGAGACGGCCTAGCTTATATAAAAAAGCTAGCTTGCAAGATCAAGAAGAGTTCCCACAGGAAAGGGGAGGGGGAAAGATGCTGCTGCTATCTCTCCGGGAGTGGATTTTAAACCAGGGAAGAGATGTCCACTCATCTATTGCATACTATTTCTAAATTGTTATTAAAAAAATTAAAAAATTTATGAAGATAGATTAATATAAAATATATCACTACACAAACATGTAAGTTCAAATATGACTTTCACAATCCATATTTGTTATTTTTGTTATGGATCGTAGACGTTATATTTGAATCTGCATGCATGTTTGTGTAGTGATATATCTTATATTAATATATTTTTTTGAAATTTTTTGATAACTATTTAGATAATATACTTTGGACGAGGGGACATCTCGAGAGTTTATAATACTTTTCCCTATCTCTCTCCCTCTTGCAGTATATGTACGTTGATGTTTCACAGCAAAGCAGGATTCAAGGACGAGCTGGGCTAGCTAGGTAGCTTTTTCTTTCTATATATCTTTCTCTGTCTGGCTTGCTCTCATTGATTCACAATTTCACATTGGTTTCTGCTGACTTTGGGATAGATAGACGGACGACGATCGATCGATATATATCGTCCTCTTCTTTCCTTTTCTTTCTTCCTTTGGCCGGGAAAGATAAATATGATGTGGTTGCCTTTGCCAACGAACAAGCCAGGTTAGTGCACATAACTAATTAGTGTGTGTGACTTTATTCCACTTTCTTAACTCTACTACTTTTTCTACCCTATCTAGCCAGCTCCCTTGCATTTTTTTTTATCTATCTACCGTTATAAGAAATGGGGTGTTTTTTTTTTTTGCTTTTTCATGCCTAACATACGGTATATTTATAAAATAAAAATAATTTATAAATAAAACTTTTATATACGCATTATTATTGATCTGAAAGTTAAGGCTAAAAAATAAACTTTAGTGATACCTCCCAAAATTAACTTTAAACTTTAAGTTATAATTATAAGTAGAAGCAAGAAGATATGATAAACTTTTAATAGTGGTTTTAATAAGGGTCCATGACTATTTACTCTCATTTACAATTTAGCCACTATTTATTAGCCTCTACAATCCTATTTAACTTATATTAGCTGTCTGAGGATAGCAATTACTAAATGTGCTATCCGATGATGATTTAAAACATGGAGAAATATACCTATATATTTTAGAACAAAATTTTAAGTGGGAGCTAAACAGTGTTATATTTGGGATGAATTGGATATGATTCAAACATATCATGACATTACTCGATCTGCCACGCACTAGCTAGCTTTTGTTTATTGATCACAGAATCGTCAAAGCATTTCCCAAGCTAGGCACCCAATGTATGTAGGGAGCATCGATCCTTTAATTTAGCCATTGCATGAGGTAATTAATGTATACAAATGGAAAGATGGTGGGATTATGAGATCAGTCTTAGTAAATGTTTTATGAAGTTTTTAGCCTTACTAAATGATAAGCTACACGGGCAAAAACAACAATGTGTCGTAGAATTTATGATGATGAGAGAAGTTAAGTTTCATATATAAGAATAAAACTTGGTACACAGTTAAGTAGACTATGAAACTGAATAGAAATTTCCATTGAAAATAATCCGTTCCATCTCCGTATACTTAATCAACTACTATTTATCACTTGGATGCAATTTTCAAGTAGTATATTAGGCTATGAAACCGCCAACTAAAAATTTTACATTAAAAGCACTTGTTTCATTCATCTACTAAAATATATTTTGATGATATGACACTATTAAAAACCTCACAATGAAAAGGATGACCTAAATTAAAAAAACTAATTAATTAGATCAAAAGTACTCTTATATAGTAACCATAAATCCATGTTATTAATTAATAGAAAAATTACAAATTTTCCACTGATTTTAATCGCCATTGCAAAATTGTTATTGAAAAATTAAAAAAAAATGTCACTAAAACTATCGTTCTATTACGGTGGTATCCTTTTAATATAGAAAAAACTAGTAACATATATATTTGCAAAATTAAGCCCCATGTAATTAATAATAACCAGGTGAGGTGTGCCAGACAGGACGCACCAGAACTGAATTTTCATGTTTATTGTATTCTTGCATATGCTATGCCAGCACACAGCTTACTGTTCATCTGTTTGGACATTCTTCCTTTTTCTCGCTTTCTTTCTATGTCCGTCCAGTCCATATCTTTGGTCCATATCTTTAGAAATGACATGGCTTTGTCGATTTGATGCTCGCCTTCTCTTTCCTTTTAAGTAATTGTTTCTGCAGCATGTTATGCTAGTTTTAGTTTAATTGTATTTACTGCATGCATGGTCATGAAATATATACCCTGGCATTGATTTTATCAAATTAATTAATTCTAGCGCCAGCACAAAAGGTTTCAGAGAACTTTCTTTTTGTGAGGTAAGAAAGAATGTGATTAGATTATTTTTTTCCTTCAAAATGGAAGGTCGAATTTGTGAAAAAGTTATTCTTTACGCATGTAAAAATAATATATATTTTGTGTGTGCGCTAGAGAGAAAGAGCCAAGAACGATATGATCGATGCAAATGAATTGATCAATATATGTCACTAATCAAGTGGTAATTGATGTTAATTAGGTGGAAGCAGCTATCACATCTTAATTCGCGTAGTGTCTTTATATGTACAGAGAGAGAGAGAGAGAGAGAGAGAGAGATAAGTAATCTATCAATTCGATTGGACATTACTTGTGGAAGGAAAATGTTTCTCTTACTTTTAATGGCACTAGCTGCATGCTTTTCTGTTCATGTTTGAAGATAAGGCATGCTATATATAAACTTGTAGGAAGATCGGAAACAACACTGGTCCTACTCTTACTGGACTGCATTCAGCTTTTCTCCCCTTCTCTCTATGAATTTTACATTGTATTTGTCCATACTTTAATTAGAAAAAAAAATAGAAAAAGAAATATCTAGAGCATGCTGTAGCATTTACACGCACAAAATTTGATTATGTATGTGCACTAGCTATAAGAGGCAGTACTAAAAGCCTCAATTAAGCTTGTTAACAAATTAAAAGGTAGAAATATGAGAATTGATTTATTTGTATTTTCCATACAATAATACAATGTGCACGATCATGCTCGGATTGATTGAGCTAAAGTTGATAAGCCACAAAAAAAAATGTTGGCCGGTAAAACTTTTCTACCTATATTTAATTACTATTCGTGTTAAAATCAAAAGCAAAATAATGGACTGCGATGGAAAACCCTGAAAGAATCTCTACTTTTGCCGGTAAGTGATCAACAAGTAGAGATGATGAAACTACTTTTGCCATGAACATATATGTATATCTACATACACACAAATATTAATTTATTACGGCTAATCATTCCTTCAATGGTAGACAACGCTAGCTCATGGTGACTTTGTTAATTAGTCGATCTCTATATGTGCTTGCCTACTCTTCGAAGATGCTATAGCGAGATTGGGTGTGCGTACATGTTCACTACTTATATATCTGGTACTATATGTTTTTAGAAAAGGAAATAATTACATATATAACAAAATCATATATAGGACATGCCATAAATTAAAAAAAAACATATATATACATCCAAGCTTCTCTTTTTTTTTTTTTGGCGCGTCAGCCTCATTTGTACAGGCTCACATACGGCACAAATATATATACAACTCTCATCAGTGCTGGGGGGATTTTATTTTGGATGATATATGTACAAATATATATGCACAATGCCTCTTTCTATGCATGGTAGAACCAACTTGTCAACTTGATCACAAAAGAGTTCATTAACTAGAGAATGGACGGCTGATATGTCATCTAGCTTAATTAGGTACACGTACGTGCAATTAAGCTAAGTGTACGTACACACATCACACTAGCTAGCTAGTGTGGGCACGAGAGGGGAAAACATTACTCTTTTTTTTTCTAACCACAATAAATCGATCGACAAATTAAATATACGGATATACCTCCGTCCATAGAGGGATATATAAAAGCTATTCTCAAATACTGTATTATATATATACATAGTAAACACAATTACCGTATTACAATAACAAATTAAACCAAGGTATCGTCTTTATTTTTTTTTTCTAAACTCTCAACAATACAAACGTCTTATCAAATAAAATACGCATGCATGGTTTATCAATTATGTGCGTACTATATGTGTAAAGCTACATATACACATAATACTTGATAGATACGTATTCAAAAATAATAATAGTAATAATACTTGATAGATACTTATATTTATGCATGGTTTTGCAAGGGATATATGTGATGGATCTAGCTCTAGGAGTATCGATCGATCGATCTATAGCAGTAGTTTCTAAATTTTTTTTTCAAAAACATCACATCGAATTTTTAAACACCTAAATAAAGCATGAAACATAAATAAACTAAAAAACTAATTGCACAGTTATGGAAGAAATCTTGAGACGAATCTTTTGAGTCTAATTAGCCCATGATTAGCCATAAGTGCTACAGTAACCAACATGTGCTAATGACAAATTAATTAGGCTCGAAAGATGCGTCTCGTGGTTTCTGGGCTAGCCGTGAAATTTGTTTTTTCATTCGTGTCCAAAAACCCCTTTCGACATCCGATCAAATATTTGACGTGACACTTCTCCTAAAATTTTTTTTAATCTAAACACCATCTAATATGGATCGGATCGAGTTGCAAGCAAGCATGTGCCGGCCATTGCTTTGCTAGCTCTGCTTACATAGCTTACTAGTCATTGGATGGACAATATATAAAGAGGAAGCACTGGTCGTACGATATGCCACCATGTACATACGTGCATGAATTTATATGTCACTCAGACTGGACCGATCGATAGTACCACCGGAATTCGGACAGGTGAGAGTGTGACCGGATAGCTTGCTACGAGTTACTTGTCATAAATATCTAGTCATAAGGGCAAACCTAATAAAATTTACACGTGAACTTGAGTTGCAGAGTAACCGGATACATCAAACTTTATATTAGAAAATATGGTGCCTCCTATTATTTTCTCAAATGTGGCAAAATTGTTTCGAGTCATAAATATTTGACACTTATGATAATGTCCAGTCAATTTTTTGACTTTAATCCACTGCTACAAATAATCCCATGTATGTCCATCGGGAAAACTCATAGGTCTTGGATTCTCAGCCAGCAAACCGAGGACGGCATCAACCCTTTGTACAACCGACACCTATGAGTTTTAAAAATTCAAAAAAAAATATTTATAAATTTTTATTTATAAATATTACTACAAATAGTGAAAGCTCCGATTCTTCAAAGGATTCAAAATTAACATAAAATTTATTACAACTTTTTTTATTTGAAGCCAAATATATATGGTTGAGTTTGGAGACTATATTCGGTTGAAACAAAAAAAATAGCAATGTGAAATTAAATTGCCTTTTCATATATGTATCCTAATTATTCTGAACTTGGTTTATGTAGTTTATAATCTGAAAGTATAAAAATATTACGAGTATTGCATATTTGTAATTTTACTAGTATAATTATTATATAGTTTTAAGTTAGTATTATTTAAATAAGGAAATATTTTCTCTTTACTTGTCACAATGAAATTTATAATCACATCTAATTTTAAACGACAATAAATGACTCTTACCACACATGGAGTAAGAGTATATTATTAACCTATTGGATATATGCTTGGTGCATCTTTTAAAAAAATCATTATCAAACTTCATTTTTCTCGTAAAAAAATTATTCTTGTAGAAATACTCAAAATGGGAGTACTTTAAAAAATTATGACATTATGACAATACTTTGAAACTAAATATATGAATATCATTTTCTTTAAAGAAAAGTTAAGTATTTGAGAAGTTATCAATTTTCAAAGGTTCAAAAAATTCGATAATTAAACATCAATTATTTTTACCGGGGGAGCGGCTAATAATCAGTAGTAGCTGGCAGATCGAGCACTCAATATCAAAGCGTGCACATATATATACATGGACAAAATCGAGAGGGAGAAAAAGCTAGAAAGGGATCGGATCGGAGCCCTAAAGCTGTAGCTAATTGACTTTAAACATAAAAGATGTGCAACCGGAAAGGTGCAGCATGCAATAATGCATTATTGGATCGACCGACGACCGTGCACACCGTATATATAAATATAACATTCACGTTTTAGTTTCATGACTGTTTGGCTGTTCTTTTGACTTTTGTGCGTGTTTCCGAACTATTAAAAAATATATATATATTTAAAAAGTTCATTATATTATAGTTTAAAAATAGATTTTTTTTAACTTTGTGACAATTAATTTCACCGTTTATACTATTAAATAGTAACACGAAAGTCAGAAAATCTTTTATCTTTTAACCTCGTCCCTCAAAAATACAACCCACACATAGGGACGTCGGTGATAGATATTAATTATCTCTATTTTCTATTATATATATATATATAATTTTTCCTTAGTACTACATTTATGTATATAAATTTAAACACACACGTACCTAAACAATATATATATATACACACGTACCAATTTATGCCACCATTCCGGCCATGGATAGATGAACACAGCAAGTTGCTGTACGTGTGTACATCGTCTATATAGCTTTAGCTTTTTAGGTACTGCTGGTGCATGTGCATCTCGTGCATGATCGATCGATCAGATCAGTGCAAATATAATAAAGCTAGCAGACATATTAATGTAGCCTCAGCTCAGTGTAGTGTATAGTAGTACTAGTACTAATCTTTTTAGGTCTTGTTTAGTTCCCAAGATTTTTTTAAAAAACATTACATCAAATTTTTGGATACCTAAATAAAGCATTAAACATAGATGAACCAAAAAACTAATTGTATAGTTACGGAAGAAACGTTGAGACGAATTTTTTAAGCTTAATTAGTCCATGATTAGCCATAAGTGCTACAGTACCGACATGTGCTAATGACGGATTAATTAAGCTCAAAAGATTCGTCTCGCGGTTTCTAGGGTAGCCGTGAAATTTGTTTTGTCATTCGTATCCGAAAACACCTTTCGACATTCAGTCAAACATTTGACGTGACACTTCTTCCAAAAATTTTCTCAATCTAACCACCCTCTTAATAATTAGGCTTTCCTGCAACTAACATGCATGTCCTTTCTTGATATATCTTTTCTCTTTAATTTCTTCGAACCGACCTCCCTCATCGATCCACGCATGTATATATATAGGGAGTTATTATTCGACATGTGATCAATTAATATATAACCAATGGGTACATGGACGCCGCCGTATATATTTCCATGGTTCACACGGAGTACGTACGGTCTTATAAAAAAACATAAGGGCAATTATATCGGCCATAAAAAAACCTATATGTACTAAAATTTATACTCAATGGTAGCTTGAGTTATAATTTTTTTATAGCTCGAGTTATAAATATATGAAGGTGACAAGTTTTACGCTATAAAAGATGGTGCCTTCTTCTGGTACTTTGTCAAGGTAGGTAATTGCTCAAAAACATGAAGTACATGAATGTTGTGAATATGTTTACCATGCACAGTGGCAGCCACCTTTTTATTTTTATTTTTATGTGTACATTCATGAGATTCGAACCTATATAATACCTTGTATTCATCCACACTCATCCTTATCACTATGAGAATACCACATATTACCTCGATCTTATATTTAATAAATGATGGATAGATGAGGTGGGGGGAAAGTTAGGATAAATTGTACTCTCTCTGTCCCTAAATATTTTTGTAAAATATGTAAAGATATATATTTGCATAAAAATATATTTAATAATAAATAAAATGATATAAAAATAATTAATAATTATTTTTTGAATAAGACAAATAGTCAAACATTTATAAAAAAATCAACGGTGTCAAACATTTAGGGACGGAGGGAGTAATAATTTTGAATGAAAAGTGATTGATGAGATAGTACTATAAACAGTACTAAAATGCTTATATTTTGATAGATGATTTAAATCCTAGAAATAGTTAAATTTGGAACGGATGTAGTAGATTTTTTATGATAAGAAGGTCAGAGATACCAGGGAGGATACATGATTAACAGATAGTCTAATATACAACTTGATATATATTGTGTGTTGTATGTGTGTCTAACCCATTAATTGGTGTGTGTGTTATGTGTGCGCGTGCGTGTGTGTATATATACTTATTCCATAAATTCTTATAGATATGTATATCATACACGAAGATTACGTAGACTTGACAGTTATTTGAACGCGCGCATATATATTGTGTGTGTCTAACCCATTAATTAATGTACATATATACTTATTCTATAAATTCTTATAGATATATATGATACATAAAGATTATGTATTATGTAGAGTTGGCAGTTATTTAAAGTTCATGTCATTGTGTACTCTCAATTAATTAAGTTGTATATATAGACGCATACCTTTTCGCTTACTTATGTTTGTAAGCCAAAATTTAAATATTCAAACTTAAATTTAGAGTTAATTTTGAGGTTTCTGTATCGTAGTTTATTCTCTTTTAGAACCATTAGAACACATATAAAAGGTTTATTCATAAATTAGTTTTTAATGATTAATAAGAGGTTTTACTTATACTTTTTAATAGCAAAACAATAAGGGTGATAAAATTAAAGGGCAATCTTGCCACATTTGGTTTTTAAGTAATAGAAGCATGCTATTTTGGATATAGTACGAAGAGTGGTGTATGTAACTCCATTATCATAGCGTGCACCATTAGGCAATGGCTATATTTAGTAATCGAAAAGGTTCAAGTGGTAATCGATAGCGATCGAAACGACTTGATTACTTTACTCACCTTGTTCTCATTTTTATATTATCATATATGTTTGAGCATAAGCATCTAAGTCCAAGAAATATTATTGACGAGTGTGAGTTCTAGTAAATGTCCTCATACAAACGAATTTGTTTGAGAAATATCGTCGTCGTTAGGGTTCTATCCATTTTTACTGTTAAATATATTGTTCACACTAAAAACTTAAAAGAGAAATGCTGATGAGATCTAACTGCGATGATATTTCTTAGAGAAATTTGTTTGTAGGATGACATTTTATAGAACTCATACTCATCGATGGTATTTTGTAGAATTAAATATTTGTCAATGAGATTTCTCTATGCGTTATATGTAGCCTTTGATATTCCACTGATTATCCTAGATTTGGTAGATAATATAATGTAAGCCAAATCTATCACTAAAGGAACTCAAGGGCTACACATACATATATAGTCCTACTTGGCAAGTGCTGGTATATATTTAGTTAAATTAATGGTTGCATGATTAGTGGGTGACTTTTGCCTATTGGTCAATTGGATGTATATTTTGTGAGTCGGCCTCCAAAAAAGAAATGATGATAAAGCACTTGACAAATGTAGAGTTACTTTTTTTTTCTTTTTCTTTTTAATCTGTTGTTGGGGCTACTATAAATTGTACATACAACAATATATTATATTATTGTGAGACTACTATGCGAATTGTATGCACATCAATATGATGAATTTTCTAATTACCACCCTCATCTTTTAATTCGCTTCTTATGCTTTTGAATTTTCAACATTAAACTTGAAGTTGATTTTACAGTTTTTTATCGTAGTTTATTTTTGAATATTTGTTTTTAGATCGCTAAGAATACGTATATCAAAATTTTATTTATAAATTATTTTTTTATAAATATACCGTTGGGCTTGTTTCCTATAAAAGCCAATTATCCAAACAGTCACCCCCTACAATTAATTAGTTTATTTTGCAGACTTCTTGGTTTAAAGTATTACACTACTTGTTTTGTTTATGACCCATCCATTAATTAATTGACCTCCACTGTAATAAAGTTGGCCAATTTGTGTCCACACCTAAAACCATACCTTGTGTTTTATATGGATTCGTGGCATCTCAAATTTGGTATTCATATTTCATGACATATTGTACATACTTTTAATACTTTAAACAAAATATCTAATTAGGTTATATGACAAATTAGTTAGAGACACTTCAAATTTATTATGGTTTGGCAGGAATCTCAAATTTTACAAAAATCATGACATTTCTCTAAAATTTTTAAGCTTCCAAGGGTATAAAATCAATCTGCAAGTATATAAGGGTATTTTTGAAAAAAAAATCAAAAGTCCAATGGCATATTATTAAACGTTAACAAACTCATTGATATATAATCCTCTCTTTTCATATTATAAGATTTTTTTGGTATTCATTCATTTATGAATATATATTGTTGGTAATGTATCTAAATTCATTAGCAATCATATTAATCAAGTCAAAGTTAAAAAGTCTTACATCATAAAATGCAGTGATCAATACAGAAATGACAATATCAATGGTAAATTGTATTGTGACGAACTCAATGGCAAGAGTAGATTCTCTCTTAAGAAATATCCACACTATAGTGCACAAACATGTTTTACTCATCATCATCATCACGTGACAGATCGAACGGCTCAAAATATTTATATATGGTTTAACGATCCAGATCATCTTCCCTTATGGCAGGTGGAAGTTTCCATTTAGCGATCGCTAATTGAGATCTTTTTCCTTCTTAAGTCTTCTATATTGAATTAATAATTTATATATATAATAGTCAATTTATGATGTATAAAATTTGAGAACTATATATCTATCAGAAAATGTTTATACACAGGACAAACTCTTCGGCTAAATCACTAGGGTTGGCGGTTAATACTGGTGCTCTCTGTATTGTCCGTAACGATAGGCATTGGCAACTAGCTAGTACAACAGCACTTCAGTGGCTAACAACACATTGATACCATTTGCGGTATCGGTGCACGTCACCAGGCCTTGGTACGACATCACTTCTATAGCTAGAAACGCAGTGACGTCATCTGTACCAGCAACGCATGTTGTTTACAATATTTTATTTATTTTCTTCACCAAGTTTATATAAAAAACATACTAAGCCTGATTAGTTATCATGTGTGCATATATGTGCGCTAAATCATGGAAAGATATATGCACTTGTCGTTAACCGGAGGTTTGCTACTATTTTATCATAGTTTGTTTAAATAATCAAATCACCAAATGCTTAATAGATAAACAAATTCAAATGTTTAGTTTATATACATTTGCATTAAAAGAATTTATAATATTGTATTTATATTAGAAAATTAGGTCGTAGCATTAGCACGAGTATATTGTTAGCGATGTAAAAAAATAATCAGATTATGACATCGAAGGACTTATTTATGATTAACGATGCTGATGTTAATGTTCTTACAAATATTATTCATCAAGATGATGAAAAGAAATTCATTTTTAGCAAGTGTGAAATATACTAAATAATAAATAAATAAAAGGAGGAATGATGGGGCCGGTCGCAAGGAGAGAAAGGAGAGGTGAGGAGATCTGTATGTGCGGAGGGATTTGAGTTTTTAACATTTGTAGGACCGAGGTTCGATTATTTAACATCATCATCTACCGTTATTAACCCAAATAATCCAACGTATCATCACAAATGTATATCATAGACAATTGGTCAACGAACAACATGTCAAATCATCGAATTTATCGTGAGTTGTGAGAGCCCTCCGGCGAGATCGATCCCCTCCCTCCCCTCACCGTCGGCGACCATGTCCTCCGCCTTCAGCGGCGATGAGACCGCCCCCTTCTTCGGCTTCCTCGGCGCCGCCTCCGCCCTCGTCTTCTCCTGTAAGCTCTCTCCTCCTCCCTCCCTCCCTCACTCATCCCCTGCCCGCCAGATCTGACGTACCTCGCCTTCAATCTTGATGCAGGCATGGGCGCCGCCTACGGCACCGCCAAGAGCGGCGTCGGCGTCGCATCCATGGGGGTCATGCGCCCGGAGCTCGTCATGAAGTCCATCGTCCCCGTCGTCATGGCCGGAGTGCTCGGTATCTACGGCCTCATCATCGCCGTCATCATCTCCACCGGCATCAACCCCAAGGCCAAGCCCTACTTCCTCTTCGACGGATACGCCCACCTCTCCTCCGGCCTCGCTTGCGGCCTCGCTGGCCTCGCCGCCGGCATGGCCATCGGCATCGTCGGCGACGCCGGAGTCAGGTACTGCTCCACTGGCTATGACAATTAATTACAACCAGGGAAGAGCACTAACGAAATCGTCCCATGTTTATCTACTATATGAGAAACTAGTCTAGATCCAGACGCCCAAATGATTTTCAGGTGTTGTTAGCTTGCCAACATTTTACTAACCTGAATCCTGACAACTCAACTATTAGAGTTATAGCATGTGGCTTGAGTAAAAATCAGCTCTCTTGTTGTCTTGTTCACATAAAAGAGCAGATATACACTCTCTTGTTGATCGCTACATATTGGTGCAGTCTTTGATCAGAACAAGAATGCATTTTATGTAACTTCAAATTCACGGGCCAAATGTTGTACCAAAGCCACAGATGAAAACTACACGTTGGCTAATGCTGTTTGACCTGATAGCATTGAGGCTTGTTGGTACCTCTCTATCTTGCTGTTTCTTTTTTGGTACCTCTCTATCTCGCTGTTTCTTTTTTTTTCTCAAGAATTTTTTTTATGCTGATGTTACTTCCTCAAGAGCATACCAACATGCACAACAGACAGTGGGCATGGTACTGTTACATTCAGTTAGAATTTTATAATGTCATTTAGGTGTGGTTTCAGACTGGGTAGTTGGTTTTGTTATTCATGGTCCTTCATATGGCATCGATTGCAGGCTTGCAGCTATTGAAATGCTAGGGTGGATTTTCTCAAATATGCGCTAGGCATGTATCATCAGGGTTTGTGTTATTGTGGAGAGCTCTGAAACCGCCACCAAGCGGAGCGTGATTATCGCGTTTTTTTCCGCTGTTTTGGACCCTTTTTTTTTGCAACGATAATCATGGTTTTTGTGGCGTCGGTATTGCCGATTTTGGAAACCCTCTGCATCATGATTCATGGGGGCGCTCCAGAACATGTTTTTGTGGCACAGGGTCCTGAAGACCCCTTGGTGATGCCTATTTGCCTAATACTCTAGTCAACTTTAGTTTCTTATACAATCCTTACTGCCCCTTGTTTTTTGTTGGTTATGATTATATCTATTCGAACTCCTATCCGGCATCCATACTGCTTCTACTATCACTAAGCATTTAACTGTAATGAAGTCAATGAGGATTCACATGTAGATCTACACTTCCAGCCTCATTTTTTCACTTCTACTTATGTTTACAAGTCAACATTTGATTTTTTGAACTTTAAATTTGGAGTTGATTTTAGGATTTTTTTCATCGTAGTTTATTTTTCAACCTTTGCTTTTAGATTATTAAGAACATGCATATAAAAGTTTTATTCACAAATGAATTTTTGTTTACAAATATGTCACTTGGCTTTTCCAGTCAAAAAGCCAAAAGATGAGGGCCTTACCAGGGTTTGTGTTATCGCGGAGGGCTTTGAAACTGCCGCCGGGTGGAGCGTGATTATCACGGTTTTGGATGGTTTTCTGCAACAATAATCGTGGTTTTCGCGGCGGCAGTATCGCCGGTTTTGGGAACCCTGGGCCTGGGCCTTCCATTTTTTACATCACACATTAGGTCATCAGCACTCCTGGAGCTATGTTGTAGTATAGAGCACAGAGTACTGAGATTTATTCATAGAGGGGCCAATAGCAATCACTCTTAAATATGGTTTATTTACTGTTGTTGTAATCACTTGTTTGCAGGAAATTGACATCTGTTTCTGATTTTTCCTCCTTTGCAGGGCCAATGCGCAGCAGCCAAAGTTGTTTGTGGGCATGATCCTCATCCTTATCTTTGCGGAAGCTCTTGCTCTGTACGGTCTGATTGTTGGTATCATTCTGTCCTCCCGTGCTGGCCAGTCTCGAGCGGACTAGAGGAGTGTTTTGGAAGAAGGGCACACGGTTCAGCATTGTATTATTCTACTGCAAGGGTTAATTTGTTCCTAGAGACTTCTTGGTCTTTGTGTTGCGGGTTTCTGTGTAGATGCTCCTTGTCTAAGGAATATCATCTGGAGATTTCGTCACTCCTGTAATGTTACTCTATCCACAACGCAAAGTTATCTGGGTGGTTGTATTTATTGTTTGAATTTTTCAAGTAATAATCGGTAACAGGCCGTCCGAGATGTGATTAGTAATAAATAAATAAATAAATAAATGAGCAATCTAGACGAGACTAGTTTGAACTGTGAACTCTGTTCTGATCACTCGACTGTTTCACTTATGTGTGTTTGCAGTGCTCAATTCTGTTGTATATCAGTGAAGGGGGCGCAATTGTGTTGCTGTGCGAATAAGCTTTTGTCGAATTCAACCCAAATTTTAAGTTGAGTTTGATGATCAGAAGTCTGTTTGTATGCATCTGGATATGCAGTGAAGTTGGATCCTGATCGATCTGATGGACATGAAGGCCCTGTAGGCAGCTTGTATACACAAGCCAAGGAAGGCAGAAACTTAATTTTAAAACATAATTTTGAAGATGATTTTAGGATATTTTTTTTTATCGCAGTTAGTTTTCTGGTGTTTGCGTTTAAATTGCTAAAGGCAGGCACATATAAAAGAACTTTTACACACGAATTAGATTTTGATTAGTCATTAGGCTGATAACAAGCATATAAGCGAGGCTGAACACAATTTTAAATAAATGGCAATGGTTCTAAATTTCACTTCTCACTCTTTTGTTGATTCAAATCGGGGTCGACGGCGATTTTGCAGGGATGAATATTAAAATGACATTTGTTTAAAATATGTCATTGACAAATCCACATATTATTATGATATCAATGACATATCTCTGACTATACAAAATTATAATGACACGATTTTTTGACACATGTCTGACCTTTGTTTAATTAAAAATTTTATAAAATATATGAAAATATAAGTTATTATAATTAAAATAAAATTAGTAATAAACTCATAGGTTGAAAGCGAATGAAATTATATAGGGGTATTAAATAAAATTTTGGGGGGCAAGGAGAAAGAGAAGAGATGAGAAGCCCGTCCGGCGCCGTCGCCGACCGAGACTCTTCCTTCCTTCCTTCCAAGAAACCCTAGCTCTCCTCTCAGAGAGAGAGACACACACACACACAGATCGGCATTGCGGCGCGTTCCATGGAGTACGCTGCGGGGGCGGGGGCGGGGGCGGGGACGGGAGGCTACTACTACTACCCGCCGTCGCAGCCTCGCCGCCCGCCGCGCCCCGCCGCCCGCTGGGTCAAGCACTGGTACGCCTCGTTCCCCTTCCCCCTCTCTCCTCCCCATGCCCATCCATGATATGATAATGGCGTTGCTCACTCCTACTGCAGGATCCCGCAGGATCTCGCCACCTCCTCCGGCAAAGGCAAATGCGCCCTCTTCAAGTGGGTCAGGGGTAATCTCTTCTCCTCCTTTCTCACCTCATCATCATCACCACCAGCCATTAGGTTTCCATCGAATTTTCATCTCTCTCTCGCTTCCTGCAGAGGATGTGTACAAGAATCTCAAGGACGGCACCGGCGCGGCGGAGGCCGAGGCGGTCAAGACTGAGCCAACCACAGAGATCCTCTTCCTCTGCAGCTACGAAAACTGTGGCAAGACCTTTGTTGATGTCGCCGCCTTAAGGAAGCACGCTCATGTGCACAACGAGAGGCAGTATATTTGTCAGGAGCCTGGCTGTGGGAAGGTATACCCACTAAACTTTAACCTTTCATTCCAATTTATGTGTGTAATACTTACCATGCGCATGAATCCTTTCTTTTTCTGCAGAAATTCGTAGATAGCTCCAAGTTGAAGAGACACCATCTTATTCATACAGGGCAGAAGGATTTTATCTGTCCTCATCCAGGCTGTGGTAAGGTGATTACCTTATCCCCTGTATTCAGTACCACCTTCAAAGAATTTCTACTCAGCAACTGCACTCTTGAATTTACTTCTCCGCATACTGCTCGTCCTTTTGTTATATTTCCCATATACTATTCGGTATTCGAAGTTAAACCTTAGCAGATGTTGTGTTAAAGTTGCAAACCTGTATGTCATGTCGTGTTTAAATCTACCTGATTGAATGCTTCCTCTCACACTTGAGCTGCTTTATGAAAAGCTACCTGGTCCTTCCAGTCCATTGTTTGCTTATACACCAACATGCTATCTACATTGTTCCAATAGGCACACCCACAAACAGCTGATTTGATAAGAAATGTGGCATAAATGTCCATGCTTTTTTACTTTGTGAATCTTTTGGCCACAGTACATCTGCATGTTCTTACAAAAAAAAATCCTCTGGATTTCAGGCCTTCTCATTGGATTTTAACCTGCGTTCACATCTAAAGACGCATGCGTTGGAAAATTATCATGTATGCCCTTTTCCAGCATGTGGCAAAAGATTTACGAGTGACTCCAAATTAAAATCTCATGTCAAGGGACATGAAAAGGTATGCTGCTAACTTGCTATGGTGCACCGACCTCCATTTGCTGTAGGTTTTGCTACTTTTGTAGGTAACAAGTGACTTGAAATCTCATTATAGGAGGCATGTCAGAAATAATTAAATTAAAAATGGTAAATACTCTCAATTATTTTTCATAGAGAAGTGCTGCAATGTCAAACTGCACACTTTACTAGTGGACTTACTGTTCAGAATGCATGTTTGTTTCCGTTCTGATATAAATTAGAAACAGTTGCAGTCGCAAAATGTAGTCTCAGCTTAATGTTGCACTGATATACTATAATAAAATGCAACTAGAAAATCATTTTTAAACATCCATTGTTTTGCATCACAAAATTTATCTATATAGTTGATAGAATTTTTGTGCACTCCATCTGTTTTACTTAATGCGTGCACTGTGGCTATGATGCAGACTGGAACTCCGATTACAGCGCAATATATGCCAGCATCAGATAAACCACAAATCTGCACTAAGCCTGTTACACCGGCAGCAACTAAGCCTGTTACAACGGCAGCAACTAAGCCTACCGCACCATCACCCGCAAGCTTTGCTGAGCGCCCATTTGTCTGCCCGTATGATGGTTGTGGGAAAGCCTACATTCACGGCTACAAATTGAACCTTCATTTCAAAACACAGCATCCTGAACACGGTCAAGAAGAGAATGGTAAGATTGCTGCACCTGCAGGTGAGCATGCTGTGAATGATCGTGCCAATCATTATAACTATGCTGAGACTGGCGACCTTGCACCGAATCCAAAGAGGAGCAAGACAAATTCAGTGCACAAGACCCCTTCATCTAAAGTCTACAATGTCAAGATATCTAGCGCATCACCTGCTGATATCAGTGGTGTGAAGAATCAGTGGCCAGGTAAGTATGAAGATGACAGCGAAGAGACGGAAGAAGACCAAGGCAACAACATTGAAGATGGCTGGAGATATGGTAACCAGAATGCTGATGATGAGGAAACAGAATATGAAGATTAATCAATTTATCATCTTTTGCCCTTTACTAACACCCTTCTGCAATGCAACGTATGTCCTATGTAGACCGTAGAACGTGGTGGCCAATACTTTGTAGTAATTTGTGTGTATGCTGAACCCTAGCAGTAGATTAGAGAAGTGATGAGTGTTGTTGAGGGTAGTAGATTCAGATTATGAAGGCATTGCATCACGATGATGGTGCAGTTTGGTCCTATTTGTTGACATGAATAGTTTCTGACTTTCTGTATGCAGCATATTCCCGTTCACCTTGTTGCTGTTTGATCGATGTGTTCAATCAGAAGTGGTGTTACTGTCGTTGTGGTATGATTCGCAACTGAACTGCGTGCGATGTGAATCGAGCTCTGAAGCTGGAGGTTGTGAAATTGTCTCGATCGATGAACGACCTGTAAATCCAATGTTTCTGTGCGGGTTTTGGCTGCTATGAGCGAGCTGTTTGGTTTGTTGCTGACTTGCCTGCAAATCTGCAATTGCTGGGCTAATATCCTCTGCAGTACTTCATGCATATTCAGTTAGTGACGCAGTAGGTGTCACCAATATGCAGGCCTCATCTGCATGGGGTCCACATACCAGTGACACCTAGCAGAGGATCTCATCTCGCAATTGCTAGCTACAACTACAAGCTGAACTTGTCTGCTGCTGCTTCTGAAGAAAAATAACCTGTCACTCTCCACCTGCTTTAGTTTCTGTAGCAGCTAGCTTCTAGCATTATGACGCAATCGTAAGCAAAGACAAGCCAATCCTTTCGACCCTCGATGCCATTTTTGCACTACTTTTGGATAATTGGCTTGGGCATTTTTGTAGTACATTTGACCAGACATGTCAATTTAATTTCGCTTCTATCCGCCAAAACAAAATCATGGTCAATTCTTTTTGCAGATCAAATTTGGCTCATATCCAAGGGAGCAAAGGAGCAGGTATCCAAAATAACTCCACGTTGGTAACAAAACAATAACATTAGTCCATTACAAAGTGATTAATTGTCAAGCCTGCCTACATGTTCGATAAGTAAATGGTAAATTCAATTACACCAGTAAATGTTCGGGATCCTGGACCACACGAAATTTTCCTACCCACATATATTTGTTTTGCTACTACTACTTCAGAACACTAGTGTAATTTATTTACTGCAGCATTGGAAGTACGAGACATGCATACTCTCCCTCCAAGAGGAGAATTCAGAGTTGAGACAGAGCCTCCAAGAAGCTTGAGCATGTTAAAATTCCAGCAATATCTAGTGATCCATTGCCAGCTTGATCGTAGGGAAAGCATGCACCGTCGCGCAAAGCCCCAAACTCACACGAAGAACCAAAGCTTGACAACGAGACAGAAGCAGAAAAGACAACACGACATCAGCGATAAAAAGTGACGAATTGGAAAGATTTACCTACCAGGATCATTCCATGCCATGCCATGCCAACAGTTCTAATTGCGGATAGGGGAGGCCGAGCTGCTGCTACTATGGCTGTAGCTAGAGGCACTTCTTCCTCTTATAGGCCTGCACCGTTCAAAAGAAACCATATGATGCTTCAACGTTCTGCTTTTACAATGCCACACATTTAAAGTGTCATCATTTTTTATTTTTATAACCATAAGCGCAACCACTTATGAACGATTAAAAAATAATTTGAGGGTAAAACTTTTATATGTGTTCTTAACGATCTAAAAGCAATGGCTGAAAAATAAACTACGATGAAAAAAACCCCAAAATTAACTCTAAATCTAAGTTTTAAAATTCAAATTTTGGCTTATATAAGCATAAGCAAAAATATGAAGTTGTAAGCTGCTTGAGAAGGTAAAGGCACACGAGGTTATCACCTTCTAGGACTGCGGCTTCTGAGCACCCTTCTTGGTCCCTGCACAAGAGAGAAGTATGTCTTGGTACAGCAAAATGTTTTGTAAAAAGAATACATACAGACAAAAAAAAAACCTTTCTTTCTCTTCATCCACAAAAGATAATGATTGAAGGTTATGAGTTTACCCTTCTTGGAGGAGTGGGTGAATCAGAGTATGATGATGACCGCCCACGACGCATAGGAGGCCCTCGACCCCTGGTTCCATAAAGTTATGATTATTTGATGTAAGCTTTAATATCGCAGAAGATGCACGACCACTAATCTAAAATGGAGAAAAGGGGAGTCAATGTCAACACTACCTGCGTGGAGAAATCGATCTGGAAGGAGAGCGAATCGGTCGGCGAATAGGAGATCTACTGCGATGGTTAAGTGGTAGTGGTCTTCTGGGAGGGTTCCACATCCTCCTTGTAGGAGTCCTGCAGAAACAAATTAAGATTAATCAAATAACAAATCCCAAGATTAGTTCACTAGGCAAGAAAAGGAAAAAAAAGGACTCCAGGGGAAAACAAGCATCCCTTTCAGAACTATTAAAGCAAGAGGAATCAAAAACTTCCTCAGACACATAAAATGAAAAGTCTGGAACGATAGTAGAAATCAGAAAGACATGGTATGCAGTGAATAAGCTTAACATAACATATATAAAACTTTACGACTTATATGAAAGAAATCAATTGAATGAAGGACTCCGGTAGCTTTGGTGTGATGGCAGTAGGCAGAGCACAGAGTGGGAGCAGCAATGTGTCACAACGAGGTCAGTCCCACGCCCTACTAGTTCCTCATTTTGGAACGATGAACCATCCTCATTTCAGGATGAAGTTCCCGGAACGAGGAACTCACCCAAGTTCCACGTTTCGGTGACACAGATAAAAACTAAACAAATTTTCTGCTCAACACTCTGACTATCTGGTCCAAAATGTTTCACAAAAGTTAAGTAGAGAACCATCCAAGAATACCAAGCAGGGTTCAGCTTCTTCGCAACAGAACAATAGAAGCTAAAGTACTAGAGATTGGCATTAACAAATACTAGCAAATAATGGTGCAAATCAATAAGATATATGCCCCTCACCTTCTCCTAAATGCATAACTCAGATAACATGTGAAATACTAAAGGAAAAAAAAAACATCAACTAGAGAAGCTTAAAATAACTTACAGCCTTCTACGAGGAAATGGAGAACGTCTGCGGATTGGACTGCCCCGATCCCTTCTTGGAGATAGGCTGTTGGCATATGAAATATTTCAGCATTTCCAATCAGAATGCTGATAAGTGATATTCCTTTTGTTCCACATTATAAGACTTTTTGGACTTGTCTAGATTTATATGTGTGCTAATGAATCTATATATATATACAAAACATATATTTTGATACATGGATGGATCTAGGCAAACCCAGAAATTCCTATAATATAGAATGGAGGGAATAATAAAGAGAGGACACGCATATACACATTACTCACTGCCTTGGTGATCTTAGTCTTCGAGGAGGTGGAGAGGGCGAACGTCTTCTAATTGGGGATAATGGTCTCCTGTTAGGAGATGTTCCGCCACGCCTGATAGGAGAGGGATCTGGTCGGCGGCGAATTGGAGGAGAATCAGGCCTGCGCCTAGGTGAGTCAACTCTTCGACTTGGAGGAGATCGCCTTCTTGGAGATGGAGCTGGCTTTCTTGGAGGAGATGCTGAAAGGAAAGCAGTGAGATTTTCAAGTTCAAATAGTATGTATTACCACCCAGTAAAAAAAACACAAAGCCAGGTTAAGTTCAAAATAAAAGCGAAAGCAAAATGAAGGGCAAGGTGATTGGTAGAAGAATGAAAAATGGATACAGATCCAGAGAAGAGTAATCTGAAGGCTACATCAGAAGGTACAAAAGCTTACCTTCCCTCGGCCGCTGTCTGTTGGCCTTTTCAGCACTAGGACCAACTTTATTATAATCAACCGCATTCCCTTTTGGTGATGACCGATGAGCCTTTGGAGAAGCAACAGCTATTTGCTGTGGTGCAAGTGCGAATCTGACTTTAACAACATTGCCATCAATTTGGCCCTGTGCAGATTTTAAGTGTGAGTTTTTGCATCATGTATAAAATTCCAAACAAATGTTACAGGAAAGAATCCATACACCATCCAAGTAAAGAAGAGCCTTCTCTGCATCAGCTCTCTTCTTGAACTCAACATATCCATACCCACGGGGGAGATTGACCTGAAGCAAGTAAATGAATATAAAGGTGAGACAACAGTGATGAATTTTTTTTCCCCGCTGACTCAATGCATTACGGAACCCATTTACTTACCACCCTATCCATGGAGAGCTCCACATTGACGACTTCACCATAATTTTCTGGAAGAAAGAAGTTGTATGAGCTAAAGAAGCGGCAATATTGGACATTACCACCCCCATCTATTTGTTTATGCTTATGCTTATAAGCCAAAATTTGAATTTTCAACCTTAAATTTGGAGTTGATTTTGAGGTTTTTTCACTGAAGTTTATTTTTCAGCATTGACTTTTAGATCACTAAGAATACATATATAAAAGTTTTATTCACAAATTATTTTTCGTTTGTAAATATGCCACAGATTTCCTTTTTCCAATCACCCCTTACTTTAGTGCAATTCAACTTTATTAGAGTAGGCACTGATCCTATGTGAAGGCTAGAATTTTAATAGCCCCGGACTCACAGGAATGGATTAGGAGCATCAGTTGGTTATGATTTTATGACTTTGATGAGTGGAAAAGGAAACCTGATGCACATGAGCGTTCGTGTTGTCAAGGCAAAATGGGTAAAGACTCAAGCTTTCAGGGATTACTTGTAGACAGCGGCGAACCAACGTAGTGTGTCCCGGGGTCCTCGGAGCCCGGGTAAATTATTCAATTCATACTAAATTATATCATATTATAAGTATAAAAATTAGATAATTGGTACGTATTGGACCCCCAGTAATTTCTATTCTGGGTTCACCACTAGTTGTAGACGCATTATAGAACATACTTCATGTATAAAGCGCTCAGCTTTATCCCCCACAAAAGTTAAAAATCATCGAACTTTATCCACGCAAAACAAGAAAACCCTCGACTTTATAACAGGGAGATGGATTTTGAAGGAAGGAAGCTAATTAGCTAACCAAAGATCTCCTTGAGATGATCCTCATTGACGTTCCTGGACAGATGGTCAACGTGGAGGACGGTCGACTCAGGGGCCGGAGACGCTTTCCTGCAGCAGCAAAGTTAAAGCAAGGGTACACAATGCGCAACGAAACCTCAAGATCTATCTATACTTCGAGAGGCACGCCGTGCTTTCTACACATACCTGGCAGGCGGCGGCGGCGGCGAAGGCGAGCGTCCCCTCCGCGCAGCAGATGAGCTGTGGGGGATGAAAAGAAAAAGGAAGGGATGAGCCAAGGCAAGAAAACCCAAAATTTAGACGGAGACCGGCGGAGGTAACTGAAGGCGAGCGAGCGACAGGTGGCTGACCGGCGCGTGGGGTGCGGAGGGGAGCGGCTGCGCGACGGCGAGGAGGAGGAGGAGGCCGATGCAGGGGAGCGCGAGTATGAGCCAGAGGAGGTGGAGGAGGAGGACGACGGGGAGCGGCGGCGGGACTTGGTCGCCATCGCCGGAGACGGTAGGCTTGAGTGGTGGAAAAAATCTCAACGTCGATTGGGTTTGGGTTTGCTTGCTTGGATTGCTGATTGCTCGCTCCTTTTCTTTTGCTTTTTTCTTTTTTCCTCGTTTTCTTTTCCCCATTGAGACCTGAGAGATCGAATTCAGGTCTAGATGTCAGTCAGACGAGGATGTAAGCATGTGTTTTCACTTTTATTTATGCTTATAATATAAAATTTAAAATTTAAATCTTTAAAGTAGATTTTTGGATTTTTATTTTTCAATCTTAACCTTTGTATTACAAAAACATATATAAAATTATTGTTCATATGTTATTTTTATTTAAAAATATATCATTTAACATTTCCCAATCACCCATCTGCTAAAGCTTGTACGGGCCCATTTCGTTATCTCAGAAACATAGGAGTTGAAAAGCCATCAATCCTACTACTACTCACTTAGGTGGTGTTTAGTTTGTAAAAAAAAAGTTTCGTAAAATTATCACATCAAGTTTTCGGATACATATTTAAAGTACTAAATGTAGTCTAATTATAAAACAAATTTTATATTCTAGCTAGAACTGCGAGACGAATTTTTTGAGCCTAATTAATCCGTCATTAGCACATATTGGTTACTGTAGCACTTATGGCTAATCACTTTCTAATTAGGCTCAAAAGATTCGTCTCAAGATTTCTTCCGTAACTGTGCAATTAGTTTTTTGGTTTATCTATGTTTAATGCATTATTTAGGTGTCCAAAGATTTAATGTGATATTTTTGAAAAAAATTTTAGTAACTCGTTAACAAGGCCTTAAGGCCTTAGTACGAGGAGTACCAACAAAATTCAGGCATCTATCCTTTTCTTATATTTTCTTTTGGGCACTTTGCATGGCAAAATGCTTTTGTCACCTGTCAGTCAAAAACACTTTTAAGTTCACCTGGGTGGCATCTGGTATTATATTATACCTGTTTCATGATTACTTCTGTGGGAGTGTTTTACACGTGTCTTTTAGCAAGAGAATACTCTCTCCCTTTCTAAATGCAGCCATATTTGCCATTTCTCAACTATCTTGCAATGAGTTTATTTTGAATCATTATTATATTGGAGTTAAAAAAAACATATGGAACAAAATATGTTGCGACTAGATAAAACGAAGGTCAATTACATTATGATTTAATAAACAGAAGGGTAGTACAGTCTTTTATTGATATGTATGGGATGAGTAGAAATGAAGTTATTTTAAAACCGAAGAAGTATGTACTCTTTCCGCCCCAGATTATAAGGGATTTTGACTTTTTATTTGTAATATTTGATTACTCATCTTATTAAAAAATTAAAGTATTATTTATTTATTTATTTTATTATTTTCTTTATTATTAAAAGTAGTTTAAGTATTACTTATATATTTTTATATTTGTACTGAATTTTTGAATAAGACAAATGGTTAAAAATTATAAGTGAATAATTTCAATCTTTTATAATCTGGGACGGAGGTAGTACTTGGGTTTTTTTTACCCTCAAAGTACACAGGTAGCATCCTAAACCTGCTTTGGTGTCTATCACTAGTCCAAACCACCAATGCACTCTAGGCGGTTCACAAGTGGATTTGTGCATATTCCCCCAAAACATATGATTGAAACAAGGCCCTCAAAAGCAAATATCATTTCCACAGATCCTAGTTCAAACAATATTCTCAATAATTTACGCACAGCTTAGTGTACTGTTATCTCCAATTCGATATCCTAATAAGTGACACAACTTAACAAGTTTAGAATGTTGCTCCTACATTTTAAGGATGTGACTACCTAAGTGATGTAGCCAAAAAGTTTTAAAAAACAGCAATTTAAGGTTGTATATAGCAAAACTATATATTTACCAACAAAATTATCATAAAACTACAGATTTTAGGTCTTTGTATCCCAAAACTATAGATTTAGTCGTGACCTATCAAAGAATTTCAGGTTTTAGAGTTCCACTTTTATCTTTTTCAAGTTACAAAAATTTTAGTTTTGGGATAAAACTGATGTTAAATTTGTAGTTTTGTGAAAAATAATATTAAATCTATAATTTTATAATACACGCCCTTATATATGTGGTTTTGTAATAGTTTGGTTAAATTATTTATAGTTTTTGTGAAATTTATCTTTTTTTATAACTTATCATATCCCTAAGTTAAAGTCCACATTTGATTTCTTCAACTATATATTGCCTTTCCTAAATGGTAAAGCAGTGCTTCCTTCCCTATTCTTCTCTTTCATATTTTAGACTTTTATTTGGCGGGGCCAACCGTAGAATGGGTGGCCAAATTCATCAAGAGGGAGAATTTACATTTTTGTTTCGTTTACGAGAGAGATCGACAAGAAGCTGTGGATGCTGGCCTGGTTTGTCACAGCCGACAAACCGGGCAAGGAAAACTAAAGCTGACTACTCACTAATTGATTTCAACAAACCCGCGACCTTCCAAACTTCAATCTCATCTCTACTACCTTGCACCACGTCTTCCATTGAATTGTGTGACTGATTGAAAACGCGGTTGTTTCTTTCTTTCCACACCATCTAGCACGTTAGCTGTACCAGGGCATCAAAATTTTTCCTGTACCCCTTTCGGCAATGGGCTTGTGCTTCCAGCCACCATATATTCCCCCAGTGGGAGGTCCTCCTCCCCCGGTAGCATGAAATGAATTTGTACCCAATTCCTTAATCTTGCCCAAACTTCATTTGTGAAACGACACTCCAATAATAGGTGCGCACAGCTTCATTTTAGACTATCTAAAAAGTCATTTTTTGACTAGATGGCATTATCAACTTATAAGTCAATTTGGCACCTCTTTGTATACCATTGTTAGATAATGAAAGTTGTATTTTAACATGAAGTATTGACTCTTAAACGGCCGCACCTAGCCTTTGCAAAGAAAAAAGAGACCGAAACTCAAATGCACACAAAGCATCACCGAATTTTAGCTCCAACGTGTATATCTCAAAACCATACCGTTATATTTCCCTTAGTATCATACTTTCTTTTGTTCCGAGTTCCCCCTGGTTCAAATTTGAATTAGGAAGGTGAATACTACTATATTTTAGGATGGAGTGAGTAATTAATGAAGAAGTGGTACGAATCTGCACAGTGGAATGCCTAGAGGAGGACTGTAATTTCAGACACTTCGATTCCCTGAACAAACGTTGAATGTGAGTTTCTTTCGGACACATGGATTCACTTGTATTTTTGGACGAAAGAAGACATGTACTTTTTCCAGATATTTATGCACTGTAGTATTCAGGTTTCCTCAAAAAGGTACACAGCTCGGCCTGGCATAATTATCTGAGTTTGGATGTCAAGCAGAGGGTGCAAATATACAAGTTTCTTGATTGCAAAATACCTTGTCATCCATCTAATCTAGCTAAGAATTACCACCAGATAATTTATTACATCAAGCTTAACCGTAATGGTACTGGCATGCGCCATGCAGTGCAGTGCGTCTGCATATATTGTTCTTGTCAATTTCTTCTACCTTTCACCTCTTTGTTCCGGTGTGAGCCCTCCCTTGCCACAGCTAGGACAACTCTTGAGACCAAACCCTTGGCAATCGAAGCACCTGAAGCATAATCATACATAATAAGTACATGGTTTGTTACACAACATGCATGACAATGCTACTTCCTTCCATTTTTAATGTTAACATTGTTAACTTTAAACATCTGTTTCATCGATCATTTTATTCAAAAATAATTGTGTAAATACGAATTATGAATTATTTCTGAAAAAATGTTTAATTATGAAAAATTATAAATCATACTTAAAATTACTTCAATAATAAAATAAATCATAACATAATAAAACAATAATTACATAATTCTTTATATAATACGAATTGTCAAAAGTCTCTGCCGATTGATATAATTAAAGACAGGAGAGAGGTAAGATTGAACATAGAGCAGCAACCTACTTCCATCTCTCGAATATGTTCCCATTCTTCTTGTTCCTTCCAGTGCCCTGCATCAGTTGATCATGTGAGACATCAAGGCATACCTAGCAACCTCACCCGCTTGCTTTAATTTTCGGAGATCATCATATATACCTTGCACCCTGGGCATTCTATTGCGCCCTTTCCTCTGCATGTCTTGCAACCGGCAGAGACCTGAAGTTACAATTCATTCAGAGAACATATGCAGCCAACTGCTCCCGATCGAGAAGATAATATCAAAGGCAACTAGTAGAAACTACTTGAAAATTAGTCTGTAGGAAGACCTTCACTTTGGCTCCAGATTTGGATGCCATGACTGGTGCCACCATCCTCTTGGGTGCAGTGAATGCTGCTGCTGCACCAGTAGCCCTGAAGGGGATCAAAGAAAGCTCCATAATGCTATCTATGCAAAAGCTGAGTTCAGAGTGGCAAGAAGATGATGTATCTCATATACCTAAGCCTAGGAAGAAAGACAAACAGGGAAAGAAAGCGACTGGAAGAATTTGGAGCCATAAAAAATAAAATAAAAAGCAGCCATGGATGCAGTATTATTAATTATGTACCAGCATTTTTATGCATGGTCCTTGTGTTGTGAGGCTTTGTGGCCATATGCTCTGGATAGGGATGCGGCTGTTTGGCTGGATGAATCTGCCAGCTACTCGTATATGCATGTGATGTGAGTGTGCCAAGCTGCTGCTAAGAGCCAAGTGGCACTGATGGCTAGCTCTGCTGAATTGGGTATTAGCTGAATAACTGCACTGCTGTACCTTGTCATTGCTCTGCCTCTGCATGATGCATTTGGATTCATGCTCTAGTCAGTGCTTAGGACATTGAATTTTCCCTGGGTTGATGAGTTTTGGATCCAGGAATTCAGTTACTCAGCACTGCCAATAGCTGAAGAAGTAGCAAATTCAGTACTTCTTTTGAGGCTTAAGGGCTAAAACTCCAGCACCTGCAGGATTGATAGTTTGTCTGTAATAATTAAGTTTTTACCTCGTTAGCTTTTAAAACGAGGAAATCGGTTTCATGTAGTAAAGTTCTTACAGAAATCACGCATTCCAACAACACCAAAATCTGTTCCTGGAATATCTGACGAGAGCTTCAATATTAGCCGAGCCGGATCGTAAAGCATCCATGCAAGCATCAGGTTTTCTATTTCTTGGAAACATATTAAGAGTTCTCAACAATCGGGTTAACAAGAGTACTCGGCACACAACCAACTTTGTCACATGAAAAACATGTTGCTGAGCTTAGGTAGTATTTTTAAGGAAAAAAAATGCATATCATCGTTTAGATCGTAATAAGGACCGGCACCATTTGGTTGCGCTAGTTGGCTTGGCTACTCCCTTATTTTTCTTGGGCACAATTTCCAATTAAATTGTATGTTTATTTTAAAAGCTTTATATATGAAAGTTTCTTAAAAAATAAATTTATTTTAGAGTTTATAATAGTTAGCATTTAATTAAGAGTAAATTTCAGAGACTACGAATAATTTCACTAAACTATCGCAAAACTACGTATTTAAGTTATTCATTGAATCACAGATCTACAGATTTAGTACCAAGTTTATCGTAAAACTACAAATTTTTTATGTTGGATATCACAATACTACAGATTTACTAGCAAAAGTATTCAAGAACTATATGTTTAGTGTTACCTCTATCACAAAACTATAGTGTTTATAGCTCCAACACAATGGTAGTGATAGGGATTTAAATTCTAATATATGTAGGTTTATGATAAGTTCAATACTAAATATGCAGTTCTGGGATATTTCGCTTTGTATCTATAGTTTTGTGATAACTTCAATACTAAATATGTAGTTTTGTAATATTTTGCTTTAAATCTATAGTTTTACGATATTTGTCTTTAAATATATATAGTTTTATAACACATCACTTTAGATATATAGTTTTACGATAATTTGATCAAATCATATATAGTTTTATTAAATTTACTCTTTAATTAATCGTATGTTGATGGTTCATCGTGGTTGATTAGCTCGGACAACTAACACAAGTGAACATGGTCTAAGAAATTTATGCATAATACAAATCAATAACTCACTTTTTTGCATAGGTGAGCAGAATACTGATTAGAAAAAAGTTAGACCATCAGTCCAAAGAGATTGAAACGAATCATAAAACAGGATATGATAGTTGATACAAAAGAACAGAGACTTGCTGCCTGAGCTTCTCAACCGTCAGTATAAATGATCCAAGCCTGCAGCACCGAGGATTGCGACGAGTTTGGGGGGAGACTGGTGGTAATAAATGCAATATCTGAACCGTCATTTTTCTTCTGGATGGCCTAGATTGAAGAAAATGGAAGCTTTGCAGTTGCAGCTCCAATGCAGAGAGGTTGGTTCCCCAAAGCCCTACTACTCCTAGCTGCCTAGAGAGCAGAGAGGAGAGAGAGATTGCAAGAAAGGAAGGAAAGGAGGAAGCTTTCCTCCTCCCATTGCTCCCGTCTTGTCGCCTCATCGCTCGCTCGCTCGCCGTTGCGTCCAAGTCGCCTCCTTCCTCCTCATCATCAGATTCGTCGCACGCGCACGGTGAACTTCTTCCCCTTCCTGCATTTGATTCCCTCTCCTTCTTAGCATTATTTATTTACTGCTCCCCTTGTGTTTCCTGCCGTTTCTTTCTGATAATCGATGGCAAGATCGATCAATCTGTTCCTGGTTGGCATACCACTGCCGGTTTACCCCCTCAATTCTGGGGTAAAAATCATATCTTTTGGTTGTCTTTTATTGTTATTAAGGATTCCCTTTGTATCACCACTGGGGGTCATGTCTGTGTCCAATGTTCTTCAGTACACCTGATGTTAACTGGTGAGGCTTGATCTTTGCTTTTGGATGTAGGGCTTAGTCGAACAATGTTGGCTTGTTCAGAGCGTATTCGATCGATCGATGTAAAAATGTTGTGCCTTATGGTTGCGCGTTGATTTCTCTACTGACAGGACTGAGCAGAAAGGACAGTAGTGAAACTTTTCGATCTTGTTTTTTCTGCTCTTCGGTATGTTTTGATCAGTTTGTTATGCAACTGTCCGTCGAACCACTCATAAACGAATGCAGACGTGCTTCCTACCAACAGTCTCATTTAACGAGCAAATAAAGGTTCAATCAAGTACTGGTTACATCTACTGCTGGGAAAAGTAAAAGAAAACACACAATTTGTGGGAAATGCCTATTTATTTACAACTATGATGAATTTAAATTGTTCCTTTGTTGTCCATTCATCTTTGTTGTTCTCCCTGTCTCATTGACTGGTGGCCTGGTGGGGTGATGAGGTCTCTGACAATGCTTCATTTCCTTTTACCCATGTCATAATCCTATCCGTTAGAACTGAAATTCCATAGCTGAACTTTGCTTCAGCTAGTTCTTTGCAAAGGAAAAGCAAAGGTAGAACTTCCCCTAGCATATAGCTGGTGCATGGATTTTTTGTGACAATCTAGCGAAAATATTTTTTGTTATTGAAACATGGTCTTTCTAGATTAAAATTTGATGAAGTGTTGCATTGAATCTTGATCTTCTAGGAAAGTTAGTATTCAAGGTTGCTATTGCTATCCCGGGAAATTTGCAAACGTGCCATTATAATTTTGCAAAGTTAGAGATGTGTCATTGGTATCTCAATAACATATGGGGCCCGCATGAGTCAATGACATGTGGGTCAGGATGACATATTTCTAATTTTACAAAATTATAATGGTATCCTTACAATTTTCCTAAAAAAACTAGTTTTTTTTATAAATATATTATGCCTGATGACTGCTGAATGATGCCAGACTGTAACTACCAAAGCAGAGATTGAATAGAAAGCGCTTGCATGTGAAATTGTAAGAGATAAATATGACCACCCTCTCCAATGATCTTACTGCAACCTATCTTCTACTGATGATTTTTATGATACTTTGCCCTAGTTGTTGACCAGTTGCAATAATTGGACAATCATAGCATTAAGAACTGGCCATCTTATTATCAGTTCTTCCATTTACTTTTATTGTGATTGACAGATGCAGGAAGATTTTGATTGGCCAACCATAGTGCTATCAACATCACCAGAAGCAAAAAATGTTACATCTAGCTCCATGAGAAACACTACCAGGAATGACATGGTTGTCCAGCGAGGCTTCATCTCTTCAAACTGGCCATGTATGCATCGTGTAGTTTCCAAATAAATCTAGTTCTACTTGAAGCTATTTTTTGTACACTCATAGTGTGATTTTTTTCTTTTGTTTTATTCTGTATGCATCCTGCAGTTAAATTTTGTCTCATTTTGCAGGGGATGGCATGAAATGTGAAAACAACACCCAATTTCTGTCTCATTCTGCAGGAGATGGAATGATATACAGAAAGGATAACCAGTTTCCATCTCATGCTAACAGGGGTTCATCGAACTTGGTATGGTACCAACTATCTGTTCTGTTACTATCGTTGATGAGAACATTTGAAGGGAAGGGACATATCTTGCAGAAACATAGATAATGGGATGGGAATAGCTCACAAGGTAAATATATGGGGTACCTATTAATCCACACCAGTTCAACTAATCAACCAAATACACAACATAAACTAGAAAAAGGCACATTTTTAGTTGATCTGCTTACTTGAATTAGAGTGCCTCAATTGGTACCCATACATTGAGTTATTGACTCACTCCAGTTCGTAACAAAGATTTTTTGTAGAATAACTAAATAAAGAACTTAAGTCTGAAATAATTCAACACCCTAATACATTGTACTAATCACTCAATTAGTTCAGGAACAGATATAGAATTTTAAATTGTTTGCGTGATTTCAAAATTTTAGTTTTATTGAAGTAAAAAATAAAAGTGAGGACCAAAATGTAGCTTAGTCGGTTGGTCATGCAGGTGTGCATGCCACCCATTGGGTTTAATCGTAGATTGAAGGCAGGGAGGAAAGCAAGCAATTCTATTCCTTTAATTAACTATGAGTAGCTGCTGGATTTTTATTCGCGCTTCCAACTTTCACTTGGTCTGAACCATGCCCCTTTATTTATGACACAATATTTTTTTTAGACCAAAGGCCAAAACTGATCTGTTTCTCATCAGAATCAAATAATAAATGTATATTTACAGTGAGTAATGCCAGGTTCTGAAAAATATTTCCCTTGTTAGTAGATGCCATGGTAAATAAAATTGCCATCCAGGATCAATGTGGTAAGACAACTGTGTTTCAATGTTGACATGCAATTCATTAATAATATCACTGGATTGAAACTTAAAGCTTTTGTTGATTAGGTGACACCTTTTTTTCCTCTGTTTTGAAACAACTCCATTCTCAGGATTACCAAGAACAGCCTTCAAAGTTCAACTATGTTACTGACCTTGGATCACATGGATATTCTAAGGAAGCAAGGACACTGGGAAGAATATATCATAGGCAGCAGCCTTACTTTTCTACTTCAAGCTGTTCTTATGAAAAATCTTCTGCGCTGAAAGTAGTTCCAAGTAGCCCAGATGCATCAGGGTCTGTAGTTTGGGAAATGAGAACCAAAAACAACAACCTCAGTGCAAGGTCAAATTACCTTTCATATCCTACTGATTTTCGTCACATGAGAAGGTATCCAGATGAAGCTAAAGTTGGTCTTAACCCAGATGATGATTCCAAACAGTACAGAAGATCTGATCGATTTACTGCCTTCTCAAACTTCAATGGTCAATCTTCTAAACACCTTCAGGTACATTGTTGATTGTGTTAATTGTAATGGAGTGGCGAATGCTGTATATATTTTCTGTATCTGACATAAGTAGAAAATAATTAAGATTATTTGTATTTGGGAGTATTTGATCATGACAATTTCCATTGAAACAGACAGCCAAAGGGGCAAACTACATGGATGAGACCACTCTGATCTCACGTCAATGGTGCTTTGATAATAGAGGCTCATCACCACCAAGAGGGTTGGAGTATGGCAATGAGATACCATCATTGTCTTTTAAGAAGTGTAATGGCCATGTAGCTCCATTATATCCAAGTATATGGGATTGTGGTGCTGAAACCTCATCACTGAGACAATTCAATGGTGATGAAATCCCATCATTGTCTCACCATTGGCACTACCAAGATAAGATCTCCTTGCATTCTGGTCAATGGTGCCATGATGCTGAGGCACATCAATTGGCAAGTTACCAGCAAGGGGCTTCTCGTGGAAATGCCCGTTTAAGAGAGGACATTTCCAGGGGCGTTAGGAACAAACAAGGTAAATTTATCACAAGCAGACATACTATGACAAAACCTAGGGCGGCCAACAAGGTTGTAAGCAGTACTGATCACTACAGGATTATTAAGGATAACCCATGGAGAAGTTCTGAGGATATAAGGGACCAAGTTCGTGGACCCAGGGCAAATAAACTGAATGATTCAACATCATCTACCAAGAATAGTTCCATGCCTCCTTTGGTCTGCAGAGATCAAATTAATAGACCAGAGTTCACAGTTCAGTACGAACATGCCAAGTTCTTTATGATAAAGTCATATAGTGAAGATGATGTTCATAAATGTATCAAATACAATGTTTGGGCAAGTACTCCAAATGGTAACAATAAGCTGGATGCTGCTTTTCATGAAGCTCAGATTTTAATGAAGGAACAGGGCAAAAGGTGCCCTATATTCCTATTCTTTTCGGTCAGTATGGATGAAATGCTCTTCTTCTAACTATTATCCTTAAGAAAAATGTTCATAGGACCAAAAATAATACTGAGATATTTTTTTCGTCCTAATACCTGCTGTGTGTAATGCTTAAATATGATAGTTAAGTCAGACATTTGTGCTCTTTTTTTGTGCATTTCTTTTTTTTAGTTTCTTGGCTTATATTTAGGAAATTAAGATGGCTGGCTGTTATGGCTTAACTCTTCACTTATGGTCATTTTATGAGTTTATTTTCATGGTAAATGAGTACTCTTAAGAAAACTACAGTGATTGATAGCCACGGACCCAACTTCTACAAATAACCTGCTCCAGATTTTTTCTTTTTGATTTGGTTAATTATTTCAACAATAAATTCAATTTCCTTAGAGCTTGTTTGATTAGAAGGGAATGGCTCTGATATCTTTGTATTGGATAATATTTCAGTAGAATTCCCTTCTCAGCCATAATCCCCACCATCTGAAGAGCTGTTTTTACCTGAAAAATATTGGTCACAATGTCCTGCCATTAAATTAAGTAATGGGCTTCTCCAGAAGATTTAATCCACTTCCTTCACCAATTATACCTGAAGCATATTGTGTCTCTATGTCTTTATATCATGTGGCAACCAAAAGCTCTTGAAGGAGCTCCACATCTTGTCTGCTGTATGGCTATTTTCTTATATGGTTAATAAAAAGTGCCTGAAGCATTCAATATTATCTGTTGTATGTATGTTTCATCATCTAGCAAATTTTCAAGATAGTTTATTTTATTATGATCCCTTCTTTCCAGGTTAATACCAGTGGGCAGTTTGTAGGATTAGCTGAGATGTTAGGTCCTGTTGATTTCAAGAAGACCATGGACTTTTGGCAGCAGGATAAATGGAATGGCTTTTTCCCTGTAAGGTGGCACATTATAAAGGACATCCCAAATTGGGTTTTCAGAGAGATATTTCTTGAAAATAATGAAGGCAAAGTAGTTACTTTTAGTAGGGACACTCAGGAGGTACCATGCTTGTTTCTTTCTTCTGAGACATTTTTTTTGAAAGGGTTCTTTCAGTTAGAAATGGAGTACTTTCATTTTTGTTAGTATAGTAGAGAACATATTCCATCTGTCCCAAAATATAACAACTTCTAGCATTCAAAATTTATCCCAATATAACAACTTCTACACCTATGACCTATATTCTCTTTTCAGCCAATCATATGCTTTCACCACTAAAGTTTCCCACATATTTTCTTTTCTCAACCAATCACAGCATTTCCTTATTCAATTCTATCAAATTTCTTAATATCCATGCCCAACTCTAAAACTCCTTATATTTTGGGACGAAAGGAGTTGAAACTGAAATGGAGACTTAACTATCATCAGCCTCATCTTTTCGCTTCTACTTATGCTTATAAGCTAAAATTTAAAATTTCAACTTTAAATTTGGAGTTGACTTTAGGGTTTTTCTCATCGTAGTTTATTTTGCAGCCTTGCTTTTATATCGCTAAGAACACGCATAAAAAAGATTTTATTCATAAATTATTTTTTGTTTGTAAATATGTCGTTTGACTTTTTCTCCTAGAAAAGCAAAACGGTCACCCCCTCTAAATAGGTGCATGTAGCAGGTTGCCAGGTTTTATGTGCATCCCTCTGAAGAAATGTCCCTGTCAGATTATGAATATTCTACATGATGTCAAATTCTGTTCTTGACTAGTGTGTTCTTGTAATTCCATGCCTTGATATCTTTTATCCGTTCGTGTTGTTATATTTTTATCCAGCAACTTTTTGTGTCCTCTGTAGATTGGGCTGCCCCAGGGTCTGGATATGTTGAATATTTTCAAGGCTTATCACCAGGGAACATCAATTCTGGACGACTTCTATTTTTACGAAGAAAAGGAAAACATACGTCGTGCCCAGAAGGGAAGAAATTTAGAACAAATCAATCAAGATTGGTTCTCTGATGACTTCAGATCAATATCAGTGGTATGTGCTTTCCATTTAGATCTATGTGTTGATATTTTTATGAACAGTCAAACGCTATGGGCACTATAGTGATTGCTTGCCAAGTCCACATGTCATTAACTCATTATGTAGAAGAGCCCATTATTATAACGAATAATCTCCAAAGCCTTCCTAAGATAAGATTTGTATGGAGAAACTTCACGATTTTTCAGTGTGTCTCAAGGAGAGAATTAACATGTGGAGAGAATTGACAAGTAGATCGTTTTGTTGGATACCAGATGACCCCAAACCATGTTGTTTAAGTTTTCACTATTCTGATCAATTAAATTGGGAACATATATACTTTTTTAGATAATGGAAGCTTTTTTACATATATACTTACTACAGAGGAAAATATAGAGAAAGTGAACCTAGAAATGAACTTTGGAACTTCTTTCGGAATTGTGCCAGTTTCTTCCATACAAGTTCCACGGTTGGGCCTAGTGTTTCAGAGCCAAACCATCGTAGAATGTAGCATCTCTTACAATTGTGAGGTATCTTCTGATCCTGCTTGTTTCTGTTTGTAGGAGAATTTGGAGGAAAGCATGCAGAGCTTGAGTTTCTACAGAACTTGGGATTAACTTAAGATTGTGACAGTGTGCATCTAAAATCAGTAAGTTGTGTAGACAGTGAAGCAGCTGAAGATTTTGCCCTCTTCTTCCAAACGGGTTAGTCCAATGATGGGATGATTCACAGAGCAATACAAACAATTGTAATGTTACACGGTATTTTGTGTATAACACCACGTATCATTGTGGGTTACCTTTAGAACAAGACTTGAACACCCTGAATCTGAATGTTTGTAACAGGTCCATTTGTACTGCCTCGATACAATACATGCGTCTGATGAAATTGAGTAGAACAAACAAAATTCTGTAGGCAATAATACCATCGTCTACGTGAATAATCATTTTGATGAATGTGCATCTCTTATGCGGGTGATCTTGATTCCTATTGACATGTACGTTTGTTTATTCGAGTACTCAGCCGCCTATGCTGAGCAAAGCAATGCCGACATAAATCTTAAACGAGATTTAACATTGCCAAATGAATTTAGCCATGAGATTTCACAATAACCCATATGCTTTCTGCTATCATTGAGAAGCAAGCATAATCTAAATACAGGTGATTTATGATGGCCCTGTCAAGAGCGAAATAATACTGGACCAGGCTGACAATAACAAGGTAGAAGATTGACCCAAATTAGCAAAATAACACAGGCAGACGCCAAACTTTCATATGCCTCTGAAGATCGATTTTATTCACATGCGTCCAGGACGGCCCAGCAAAATGTTGCAGGGACCAATTTCAATCTGAGGACATCACATACTATTGATATATACAGCTTCAGAAAACCTTGTATTAGTCAGATTACTTGCAGCAGTGAAAGAACCACAAAATGGCTACACTAACTTGATCGGTGTCCTTGGGCTCGACGGAACGCCACCAAACTTGTCGACCAGAAACTTGAAGAAAGGGATGAAAACCATGTACAGTGCAGCCAGCACGATCGGTGCAGAGATCAGCCACCCAAGCATCTATGATCCACATTAGCAGCAGTTCTCATGTCAGTATTTTCTCAAAAGACAGCACGAGCATGGATGAAGCTGTTTACTGACCGCATGGACAATGCTGAGCATCACATCCTTTGAGGCCTGTCCAGTGATAACCTTCTTGAATGCATCTGCCGTCAAAGGGAAGTGCCCACTGCCTGTGATTACTTCTCCGAAACGCAAGAAAGGGACAATCAAGCTGAACAAAACATAACCAGTAATGAATTAGCATAGTCAAACACATGGAAACACTAGGTAGCTTTAGTACTTTACAACCAAAATATACATTTAAATGCAAGTGCACAGCTAAATTGATAAATTGTACTGCATGCAAAAAAATCATATAGAAGAAATGGACTGGGGGTGTATGCGCATGATGATCATAATTCGTAAAGGTACAAATTGTAAGATAATACCAGAGTAGCAAGTAGGGAAACTTGGGCTAACCAAACTCAAAAGACATCAGAGAGCCCACAACCTATCATATCATAAAGCAAAGCTTGAAGACCAAGCATCCACGGTCATCTAAGGCCATTTCATGATGCAGTACGCCACAATATTGTTTGGTGTATATATAAGAGACCGTGCAAACAGATAGAACAACAAGAATGTGCCTTCTCAATAATTGAATACAACTCAAATTTACCTCAGCTCAACAGGAGTAACAGCGAAATTTAGAACCATGACAGTTACAGCATTGCAACGGCTTCCCAACATTGCTATTGCAACTCCACAAAGAATAACAGTGGTTCCTGCAATCATGAAAGCACAAGATACATCATGTTGTTTTGAGGCATATATGACAGGATTGTCACTTTACCAGCAGGCACAATGCACAACAGCATGTCACACAGTGAAAAGTGCTGACAGTTTCATTTGTAGGATATAAACAGCATGGTTAAGCATCATCGACACAAAAATGTTGTAAAACTTTTAAGCTCGATAATTACTCCACGTAGGTACTCCACATTTCTGAGATAACAACCAGAATCAATCTTTCTAGAATTAGAACACTATTACCACCGCATCAGCACTGAATCCTGTACCTCAAATTTCACGAGAGATTCAGTATACCTACATGTACGTGTAATATTCATCAAAAGGATTCTGCGCTATTTCTTGAAGACCAATGGAGCAGGAAGTCATTGACAGTGAGACAGGGGGCAGTATTCAGGATCAAAAGGCAGGCACTCCAACTTATGAAAAAGCCAGTCAAATGTAAAGAATAGCAAATAGCATGCTACAACGAAACTACCCAACCTAAACGTGTATTGTGCATCGAATCATATCCTCCCCAAATATCTATGGCCAACTCAGTTAGGTTGGGTCTCTTCTTTTGTTTAGTTGTATGAGAAAAATCTGGTAAAATAAAGATATGCTGAGGCAGAAAGGCTTGAGCCTTGAGAGGCGCCTTACCACATATCGGAAAGATCCCAAGGGTCACACCAAGAGCAGCAGAGAAAGCCAGCTGCTTTGGCTCTGCTCCCCTGCACAACATTACAAGAAAGTTGTCAGCAACCCAGGACAAACTGAAGCTGAGTAGGAGTATATGCTAATCGCTAAAAACACAAATTCAACTGTTGTGAAACCAACATAATGATTTTTTAAAAAAAAGAGGAATTAGCTGCTTCAATATATTGAACAGTAAATGAAACAATTAATCAATCATTTAGCGAAGAAGTGTGTAGCAGATCTAGCATGAAGGCGTAACATCGGATGAAAAGAAGGGGAACACACCTTCTGATTACTTGCATCACGGGATCAACGATCCTGTTCTGAATCCATGGCCAAACGCCAATCCTCGTAAAAAACGACATTTTCTTTTTCTTGCCAAACTTTTGGTGGCCTTTGGATAGGGGAAAAGAAGCAGGAGAGGGGGCCGGAGGGGAAACTCGCGTCGCCGGTCGCCGATGAAGCTGATGCCGATGTACGGCTCAGAGATGGATTCCGCCGATCTGCGGCAGCGATGATGCACACGCAAAGATGGAGGTTCTCTTCACCGGCACGGCTTGACGACGAGAAATGCGGCACCAAGAAACCAGGAGCACCACCTGCTTCTGCTGCCGCTGCAAAGGATCAAATCCTGCCCTCGAGAGCCAAGAAACGCCTGGCCTTGCAGCAGGGATGCAAAACCAAATCCAACAAACGGGGAAAACACAGCAATCCCAGCTTGCAGAGGAGACGGAGGGATGGATTTTGAGCGGGTGACTTCAATCGGAAGAAAGGCCCCACCTTTTTGGGTTTGGGTTTGGGTTTGAATTGCTTGCGCGGAAAAGTTTTTTTTTTCTTTTGCAAAGATGGGAGCGGACGAAATCGATCCTAGCCCATTGGCAAGATCTGAATCTGACAAAAAAGAATCAGGCAACCGATTGATTTGAGGCAGGAGTGTGGTTGTTCGTGTCTGAATCTCTCCCTCAAATGAAGACAACAGTTGAGGTGGGAAATGGAATTAATGGAAGGGGACTCTTTGTCAATAGATTCACATATTGGCCCCTATAACCATCTAACTTTTGGATATTTTATACTGCCAGTAGTTTTTAAGTTTTTAATAGTAGATAACATTGTTGATTTTTGCACAAACACTTGACCATTTATTTTATTCAAAAAACTTATATAGATATTATTTATTTGTTGTTATTTGATTTATTATAACTTTTATATATAACTCATATTTTTATATTTGCATAATTTTAATAAAACGATCGATCGAACGTGGGTTAAAAAATCAACGAAATCATCCGCTCCATGTGTCCCAAAAGACTTCATTTTTACCTATATCACAGGTACCAATACAATGTAAAATATTATGGCCACGTTAGTCGCCGGGGTAAGTTATCTAATCTATCTATCTCGTTTTCCATGCGTCAGCTTTTCAAACTACTAAACGGTGTATTTTTATAAAAATTTTCTATAGAAAAGTTGTTTTAAAGAATCATGTTAATTTATTTTATATTTTTTAATAATTAATTAATCATATACTAATCTATTAATACGTTTTTGCGCCTGATAACTAACCCTCCCCCACTCCCGAACGCGGCCTATATCCATTCCAAAATATCGAAACATGATACTAGATGTGACACATACTTAATTTTAATGTTAATATGGAATAGTTCTAAGTTTATATATTCTGTAATAGAGGTAGTAGATTATAATATCCTATATTTTTTTGGAATCCAAATGCTTCTGTCCGGTACCTTTTCAATTTTCAATGAGTGTGTCTCCAATTTACGAAATAGCAATGCAATAATTACTCCAATGAAGCATTTGTAGGATAAATGAGGGGAGCTAAAAATAAAGTATTGGTGGGATGAAGGTAGTATTAAAAACTAGAGGGAGTATACTAGTATTAGTGTTTTGCATTTGCATAATTGTTCTTCTCTTGCTATATACTCCCTGATTCCTATAATGTAGTATGAGATTATTATATTTTATATAAAAAAATTAAGAAAGCTAGCCATTAACCCGTGTAACTGCATAGGCTAAAGATCAGAATAATAATTTGTTTAATTCATAAAAAGTGTTATCCTATTAACTTTTTTTACTTCGGAATTTTTATTGGAGTAATCAAATTACTTATTTTATGATATTATTTATTATTAATATGAGGGCTTTAGAAGAGTCTCCAATTAGTATATATAAATATATCAAAAGTACAATCATGTTAAAAAATATTGTAGTTGATGAAACACGTAGCATGCAAGTTAATACATTGGGAAATAAAGTATTGCCGTATAATTGTAAAATATCTTATACTATGGGGCGCAGCAAGCCATAGTATTATTTGGTTAATTTACGTGCATTCGACGAATTCGTCATCGCTGGACGGAGAGCGACGTGACGCAACGCGGCAGACAATGAGTAATTAAGCATATACAGCATCATGTTGCAGTGACTTCGGCCCAACACACCAATTCACCACATTTGCTCAGATAAAAGTAATTAAAACGCACACAATAATGTCAGCAAAAGCCGCAGGCTACTAGCTTTCTTCGTCAACGATAATGGTTGATCCAGTGCCGATCCCGAGCTCCATGAGAGAAGACGTGTCTTCCTCCAAGAATTGTGGCAGAGGGCATCCCTGTCAAAATTTTGCCTCGATCAGTCCCAACCATTCCTAGCATGAAAGCAACAAACTATCTCGTTACCTCTTCCTCAAGATATAATCTCAGTTTAATATCCTTCAGTTTAAAGAAGCTCTCACATAAAGATTTTAACTTCCCAACCTGTCACACCGCAAGCATAAGCAGTTCAGACATCGTGATTAAAAAAAAAACAGGAAATTGTGTTCTAGTATCGTCGTTGCAAGTTGGGACTAATGTCTCGCGTATGAAAGCTAAACACAACCAACCAACAAAAAAGGATAGCTAATACTCCCTCCATTTTATAATGTAACGTTTTATAATGTAAGAAGTTTTAGCTATGCTTAGATTCATCTATTAACCAATATATATTGTTTATATATACGTCTAGATTCATTGATATTTATATGAATTTAGGATACGCTAGAAAATCTCGGAGATAGTAACTAACCAACAAGTACTTACAGTAGTAGCAGGAGGCAGCTTTTTTGTCAATGGTTGCTTCTCACCCATAGATGGCCCAACGCATTTCAAGGTGATGCCTGCGTGGAAGTAGGGGGAAAAAAAATCTCACTTTGCGTGCAGACCATAGAATTCTCTTGCCTTAATTATAGTTCAACGGTATTAACTTATAAGCCCAGAAGACAATTTTTGATGGCCAGAAGTCCTTGAAACCGGTTTCTCATCCTCAATACCATGGCAGGCCTTCAGCTCAGCAAATCTGCAGGTGCATCACTATCAGGTATCTGTCCCAGCCTCCCATGTAAGTTAAAAATAACAAATAAAACTAGATATATAATACTAAACGTGAATAACAGGTATAGTTATAACTAATATCTCTTCTCAATCTTATAATCATATAGGCTGGAGTAGACTAGCTAGATCTCTAGTTAGTAAGGTCATGGTTCATGTGGTTAAATCATTTAACTAAATGTTTCCTTTGAAGCAATATAATGACACATGTGATGACAAATCCATGGGTTATATACCGATCATGTGGTGTGAAAAATTAACGTGAAATTACACAATCTTACCTAGGGTGCAGCCGTTTGACCTCCTCAGGATCATATGATTCCACCTTTCCCATAACAAGGCGAACATATCTATATTTTGCATAAAAATATCAGATATCGGAATTGCGATATTCTTTCGAGAAAAGTGGGCATACATAAATACAAGTGATACACTTTCTAGAAAACCAGAACAAAATTCCACAGTTGCCATGGATAAAAACACCTGCAAACAAAGGATGGCTAGCCATACACAGAGGCCTTGTGCGTCATAAAATAAGGTAAGGGGTTAACTGACCTTATCTCCGCTTCCCTTCGCTCACGCGGGCTTACCTGGATATAGAAAAGCAAGTTGAACATATTTGTACAACATACATGCTCAAGAAACACCCACGGACTCAACATACCTCACTGCCATTCAGTATTTTAACTTTTCCTAGTCGAGCGATAAGCACAAATCGAGGCACACCGCCCTTGGCAGGGTCAGCTATAGGATTATCAGAAAGCCTGACATCCTTTAGAAAAGTATATATTAGTATTCGCATGCTAAACCGTAACTAAAAAAATACAGTGTGCTGGACATCACAACATTCTTGTAAATTTAAGAGTATCTGTGTATCAAAACCTAATTTTAAGCTTTTAACTGTTCAAACCTCCTAGAAAAAGAATTGAACATCGGTACTAAATCCAGAGTAATAAACACAACCCATTAGAAAGAAACTTGCTTACCGTTAAACTAGGAAAGAGATTAAGTGAATCCACAGAAAGGAAGTCATCTATTTGGTTAGATCCTGAGGGATTTGAAAATGATCAGCAGAAGTTATTCTGAACTTACTTGAACTGGAGGCAGTCCTCAACAGAAAATATTGTGGAACACAATTTGTGGTGCATGAGAAATTTTCCCAAATCTATCTATACTACTTTAAATGTCAGTGATGGTGGCAGTGAATATGCCACCTCACTACTTTCTACAGTTTTTTTTGCAAATTAGCCTATGGTATTTCTTGATATCATAGAATAGTCCATATTTCGTTGAAACAAGTGATATTATAGTTGATAAAAAATTCCTATAACATTTTGTAATACATTTCCATAGCAAAGCATGGGTATTTTGCTAGTAGTATCATAATTTTGTAAAGGAATAGACAAGGGAAGCCAGATCGAAAAAAAAATACCTAAGAGAAGAACTCGTAATTTTTCAAAAGGCACAACAGCTGCATCACCAAGAGATCCTGGTGAAGGAAGATTGGATGGATATGCTACATGTTTTAGCATGTTCTTGTTCAAATGGAGCTGTTCCAAACTACACGAGAAAAAAAGGAAGGAAAATGTAAATATCTACAGCTCTGAACTGAAATGCAGAAGTAGCATTCACTTACGACAAAAGCTTCAGTGTACCTTCGTAAGTAAGATAGTTTCACAATTTCATCCCATGAATCAATGTGATTGTCTTCTAAATTTAAGAGTCGCAGTGTATGGAAACCTTGAACAATATCTCCAACTGGAGTCTAGACAAGCGGACAAATAATAGTTAGCTCTTCAAAATGTTTCTTAATGTACACAATGTTGAAGAAGGAAAACCTTGCACTGCAATGGAAAGGACTACCTATTAAAATTTTCAATTCACTTTCCAATTAGCCAGGGGAAAACTTTTGTGAGGAGTTTATGTTTTATTTAGGATGAATAACAGTAAAGAAAGCAATAGAGATAAAAGACATGGCAAAAAATGTACAAAAAAAATGCTAACCATGATTATCTTTATCTTGTTCGTCATTAGATGGAGTTCACTGAGACATAAAAATGGGAATTTAATCTTTTCAACCTGTTCACATAAATAAATATCAACTTATATTGTGATTGGCATCGACAAATAGAAGCTTCAGTGTGCCAGAAAAGGGGTATACCAGTTCCCATGTTACACCACAGTAGTTGAGAACCAAAACACGGATATTCTTGACAGATGAACTTTTAGTAAAGTCATTCTCCATGGTATTGTTTGTCAAATCAAGAACTTCCAGTGATGACAGAGCTTCACAGAGAGAGAATATATCCTGTGAGAGAACAAAACTGTTCAACCAAATGCCAAAAGAAACATAGCATTAACATCAGTTGTGAGAAAACATAACAAAACCATTGGAAGATTAGGATATCAAGCAAGTCATAGACCATGTACTGTCAAGTGAGTAAAATATGCTAAATGTGCTTTCAATTTAAGTGAGGTATAAAAGATAGGATAATGGGTGATGATTACATAGATTACTGATGCACATGAAAAGTATGAATGATCCAATACAGGGATATAACACTAGTATTAGACAGGAATTAAAACAAACATAAATTTGAATAGCTACAAACTTATGAATAATCAAGTTCAACAGCACAACATGGCACAATTCTAATGAAGTGAGATATAGCATACAATCTTTTCTGTGCCTGTTTCAATTTACAAAGTTGTGTATCTTATATCCATACTAATTAAAATATGAAAACCATAATTTCCCACGGTACATACTTGCCACGGAGAGAGAAGATTTCCTGTTAAATCAAGCTGTATGAGATCTGAAACAAGCAAAACTACTGTAAGTACTCATCAGCTCAGGATAAACATAGGACAAGTATGCATGACAGTCCAACCAGCAAATTTTTAAGGAAAAATTAGTAGTAAAATCATCCCTCCAATTTTCAGTGCCTACAAATGGCCTAAGAGAGTTCATACTTCACAATATTTTCAAACAGATAATGTAATGGTGATACAACTGGATTAGGTTCTAAGAACCTGAATAAGAAACCTAGTCTTAACCCAGAACCTAGAGGCTAGAGGTAATTCAGTACATGTCATATTGATAGGAAATATGACGAAATCCTTGTTGAGAACGAGGCCATCTGTGGGGTGAATACAAATTTAGTTTGCTAACGGAAACTTTAATTAAAAAAATGCAGTTAAAAGGTATTTCAACTCAGTTATTGTAGATACCAGCATTGTTTAAGTCTGCCAGTACATTGAGTCGCAAATTTAGAATCAAAGAATCAAAAGTGATACAAACACAGAGTACTTAAGTTTATCTCCCTTTTTGTTTTTGCATATTGTTAACATACTATAAAGCTTATTCCATTATCTCCTTTCCCATGACAAATTATGCACTGAACTGAATGATTTAGATGCAGACCCTTCATTGAACCAAACAAGATACAGTACATTGTGTTACCTCTAAGGAGGGTAGCACTACCAAGATATAAGATCAGGAAGCTTCATAGGTATCGACAGGTTACAAAACAATCAAATAAAAGAGAAAATTTAAGGAGTAAAGGATAGCAATTACTTGGAACCAAATTCTTTAGTTCATCTTGTGGCCCAATTGAGCTTACTCCCATGTAGGATACAGATGCACCGGTCAGGTCATTGAGATTTTTCAGTTTTTCCTGAACTTTGTTCTTTCCAACCAGTTCCACCGACACACGCTTCTGGCTTGTTGAGAAGACATACATTTCATCTGGATGCAGCAAGTTGTTTATACCGGGCATCATTATAAACGTATAGAAGAGTATGCATATCGCTTTTACATGACAACATAGATGCGTGAGGCAAACAAAAAAAAAGTTTTTCTTTTTTAGTGTGACCATTTCTGCAACCCTACTCTGCAATGCCCACTTGATAGTAGAGGATGTGCGAGGAGGAGTTTTAGCAAGAGATTAGGTGTGGAATGGAAAGCTGCTAGATTTGGATTTGGAAGGCCAAAGGGAGGGAGGAAGCGGACCTTGTTCCTCCTTGGTGAAGTCGTCAACACGGTAGCGGGTGCGGAGCGCGTCGGGGAGCGTGATCCCGGCGCTGAGCGCGGTGGGGCGCGCGAAGGAGGCGGAGCGTTCTCCTGCAGCGAGGAAGTAGCGGCGGCCGGCGAGCGAGCCGTCATGGCGGCCGCCAGCGCCGGCATCCCAGTCGACGCCCACCCAGTCTCCGGAGTGGCCTTCGACGGGGCCCAGATAACGCACTGTTCCGACGCGCGCGGGGTCGCCGGCGGCGTGCACGCGCTGGCCCAAGCGGAAGGCGACGGCGGCCATGACGTCGTGCTTGCCGAGAATGAGGCGAGGCGAGGCGAGGCCGGAGTTGGAGCTGCCGTTCATTTGGTTGGCCCATTTCACTGACGACTGCGGCCCAATTAGGTGTAAGGAAAAATAAATAAATAAATAAAACCGTTATTTCTTTTATGATAATAAAACTGTAACTGTCATACTATACTTATTAATAAGACTATCATTTTGTTACCACTTTACTTTTCGCAAAACTACAGTTTTATCATTTTTATATATTTTATAGGTAGCCCAACTTACACCAATATAAAGCAATATAAGTGTAATGATGGTGGGTCTAACCTATCATATAAACATGGTAAGTGGTTTTTCGATAAAAATTTTACTCTCTACGTTTTATAATGTAACATGTTTGACTTTTTTACTTGTAATGTTTGACTATTTGTCTTATTCAAAAAATTATGAAAATATCATTTATGTTGCTTGTGACTTACTTTATATTAAAAAAAACTTTAAGCACGACTTGTTATTTTTATATTTGTACTAAATTTTTGAATAAGACGAATGGTCAAACGTTGCAATCAAAAAAGTTAAACGTCTTACGCTATGAAACGAAAGTAGTATGAAACATAGCTAAAACGTAACAAACTAATAGTTTTAATATAAATAGTTGCATTTTTATGAAATTTACTCCTTTTATTGCAAAGAACATGCATACGCATATTATACTCATACGCCCAGACTCTATAGTCTCGTTAAGATCCCATTAGAAGTACACCTTCGAGTACATAATATTTGTGATCGCTATAGTTTTAGCCTACTCGATAAGGTTATACACTTACTTCTACATTGGCACACCACCGGTTTTTCCAAAAAAAAAAAAACAAAACCTTTATATGTCAAGCTTTAAATAGCTTCACAATCTTTAGCTAATGCATCCATGGCAGTAATAAATAAAAGAAAACCTACCATAACCAAACCACTTTGCACTATCACAAAAATATAACAATATTAATCATACAATTCAAAAAAAAAATATTGCAATCTAAGAAATTGACTGTGCTTAGTCACCTGTCAATGAAAAGTTATCTGTCCTTTGGACTCTTAAAAATTCCTTTTCAGCCGGCAAAACCTAACCCACTGGAGAGTTTCTGACTTGGGTTTATGGCCTGATAAAACGGATGCGAGCGCACCAAGAAAAGGAGCAGCCTTTTTCCTCCCTTTGCTTCGTTTGTTTCCTTCTCTTTTGTTTGGGTTGCCTTCTTCTTCTTGTGATCCTCCTCCCTCCCTCTAAAAGTCTCGCCTTTAGTTAGTTTCTCGCCCTCCGAATCCGTCGAGACCCAACTACCCACGCCATGAGCATCGAGTAGTAAGTTCCCTACGCGCCGCCGCCGCCGTCGCAGTCTCCAGTTTCCCCCCCTTTGTTGTGACTTGTGACCGTGACCAATGGTGTTTGCGTTCTTCTTGATGCAGCGATTACCTGTTCAAGCTTCTCCTCATCGGCGACTCCTCCGTCGGCAAGTCATGCCTCCTCCTCCGATTTGCTGTAAGAAAGCTTCCATCTTTCGCTCGGAAACATCTCTCTCTTTCTTTTAATCTACAGGAAGAAACAGAGTTAGTGCAATTCTCCGTGGTTAAGTTCTCGTCAAGTGACAATTTCTGGTTGTTTTTTTTCATACAGGACGATTCGTACGTCGACACTTACATCAGTACCATCGGTGTTGATTTCGTCAGTACAAATGAGAATTATCTTTTCTTGCTATTGATGGGTCGTTAATTTCTGCGGTTGCGATCATCAAACTGAATCAATTTTTGCTAACTTTTTCGCAATGTGTCACTTTTTTTCAGAAAATTCGAACCATTGAACTAGATGGGAAGACAGTTAAGCTACAGATTGTAAGTTCATTCTGACTATTTAATTCATGTCTGGGAATGGGTTAGGACGCATGATTTTTCATGTAATAAGGAAGGATTGTCCACGACCCAGTTGTAGAAACTGTGTAACTCAATCCATTAGTATGAATAAGGAATGCTTGGCCTGTGTCCTAGCATTATCCTGTCAAAACTCAAAACTTGAGGCATGAGGTGGTGTTTCCAATCCTGACCCTACGTTTATATGTTCTCAATATTCAAAAAGTGGGGCTAGTTCCAATAATCCAAAATTGTAATCTCGCGTCCTCATCTTTTCGCTTATGCTTATACTTATAAGACAAAATATGAATTTTTAACCTTAGATTTGAAGATAATTTGGGGGTTTTTCATCGTAGTTTATTTTTTAGCATTTGCCTTTAGATCACTAAGAACACGTGTATAAAAGTTTTATTCATAAATTATTTTTTCGTTTGCAAATATGTCATCTCATTATTATTATTTTTTTGAAAAAGCCAAACGATGACCTCCTCGGAGTCATACAATGACTCAAGGGTGTTGATGGGTGTGAAATCTAAGAATTTTGCCATCTGTGAAGAATATCTTGAATGATACAAATATGCTTTCTGAGTTGTTGACCTGCCATTTTCTTCCTATTATTGTTGGAGGGAGAAGGGACAGGAAATGGAGGCCATCTTGGCTGGCACTTTATTTTAAGCAGTTACCATGCAGGCATGCATTGACAATTACCCCTAACCTAATATGACGAACTGGACTGTTCAGCAACCTTATTTTTGGAGAGGGCCTGGTATATTTGATAGGAGAGGTTTTCAGGATATAGCTATGTGCAATAATTTTTTTTGCCGGGGTTGGCAAGGAAAGCCACCCGAAATTTCATTAAGTAGAGAATGCACAACAAAGTACAAATGACCAGAGGTCGCGGAAGAAAAGAATGGAGGGAGTGGCTTAGAGCCAGAGATAGCTTATAGTAGGGCCCCTAAAGAAAGGCTTAGAGTTGAGATAGCTTGATCTTCTTTTTTTTAAAAAAAATAGATACCTTATAGTTGGGGCCCTTAAGAAAAACTTAAGAGTTGGGACAATGTAGATGCCAAGGAGCTAATTTACGGCGTCAGTTCACATTAAACTTATGATTGCACATGCTTGCCAAGTAGACAGTTTTGCTACAAACAATTGTAAGTTATCCTATATTTCAAAAGAAAAACACAACTGGAGGTTATGGTCTTAACGTTTATTTGTTTTGGGACTTTTGATTTGTCATGTCTTGTATTGATTTACGAGATCTACTGTGTTTGTTCAGCCTCCAGTTATAATGATGTTGTGTTTCTTTTTCAGTGGGACACAGCAGGTCAGGAGAGGTTCAGGACTATAACAAGCAGTTACTATCGGGGAGCTCACGGAATTATTGTAATTCCGCTTGACATTTTGGAATTTATGTGATATTTACAATCTTACATGGATTTTTTAGCTGTGCTGTTTTTCTTCCCCAATGTAGTACAGCAGTTTAAAATTGACTGAATAGGTTTATAATTTACTAGAGTTGTTACTGAATTGAGTTTCTTCCTTCTTCCTTTTGCATTATATATTGTACTCTACTTTTCAAGATCTAGACCTCAATACCTCTTATGATGCTTTTTCAGATTGTTTATGACGTGACAGACATGGAAAGCTTCAATAATGTGAAGCAGTGGTTGAGTGAGATTGATAGGTATGCCAGTGACAGTGTATGCAAGCTTCTAGTTGGGAACAAGTGTGATTTGGTTGACAGTAAGGTTGTTGATACAGAAGAAGCCAAGGTAATTTAGTTCTAAAGAAGTCACAGGCAATTTTAGTCATAGTACAAATTACGTATTTAATTTATGCAGTCATAATATGGTACCAATGTCATATTCACTGATTGTTGCTGCCATCAACTTATCACAGACTGTCTGTTATTAGAATGCATACATTTAATGTGGTTTCCATCATTCTGGCTAGCATCTAATTATGTTTATGTGTCGAACATAATTGTCAAGAAATGTTCACAATTGAAGGAACAGTGCATACATGGCTGCAAATAGTGGCGAATGTAGAATGAAAGTAGAGATGGGGCTCTTATGTTGAACCGATAACACAAGATATTTTTTGCACTAGTTTAATTATCACAAAATTTCATATTAGTACTAAGATGAAAGAAATATTCTTTTAGTACTGATAATCAAAATTATTACTTGGCAGTTTATACCTAAAATATAAAGATTTTATTTTATTTTTCCTATTTTGCTATGGCCTACGCTAGCAGACCTCAAGAGATAGAGTCTAAATTAGTAGGAAGCTCCATGGTCAAATAAGCTAGTTAGCCAACCAGGCGGTCGCCTTCTTCCTTGCTCCTCTTCTGCAGCCTAATGCTTCTGCTTTGTGCTCTAGAATTCTATTCTCTGTTTGGTTGGATCCTTGGAGCTGGGTTCTAGCCCCAACAGTAAAATCTCCCCTGGTTGCAAAAAAAGCATATAAAAAAACACTATGTAGTATGTACCTCCTTCATTTATTGATTTATATCTTTATATGTTCTTGATATATTTCTTCCTGAATGCATTTTCAGCCTTTGCTCTTCAGGACTAAACTATTGGTGTTAATTTCAGGCTTTCGCAGAGTCATTAGGAATTTCTTTTCTTGAGACAAGTGCAAAGGAATCCATCAATGTGGAGGAAGCTTTCTTAACCATGTCATCAGACATCAAGAAAAGGTGGAGAACCATATTTTTCCCAGCCAATTTTGAACTCTTTCTCATATTTTCAGCCACATCCTTTGCTTATGTTTATACTTATGCTTGTAAGCCAAAATTTGAATTTCGAAGCTTAAATTTAAAGTTGATTTTGTGATTTTTTTCATCGTAGTTTATTTTTCAACATTTGTTTTTAGATCGCAAAAGTATCTCCAAGAGAAAGGTCAAACGACTCTCTATACTAAGTTCTAGTATATTGAAAAAATAGCCTCTAAAAGACTACTCGTATGACTTGTCATGCAAATTTGGCAAGTCTCCCTCCGCCAAGCTAGATGGCTATTTGTAGGTTCCATAGGGATGGCCTACACTTAATAGAGAGTGGATATAGAAAGTCTGTCGGAGGTGTTGGAGTTTTCAAATTTTAAATAGTGATAGCTAACATTAGGATTTGAAGAGTGCGGATAGAGAGTTTGCTGGAGTGCACATCAATGGCGAGATTGAGATTTGGAGAGGCAATTTTTAACCAATGCTCTTGGAGATGCTCTAAAAACACATATATAAAATTTTTATAAATTATTTTTCGTTTGCAAATATGCATTTTCGTTTTTTCACTCAAAAAGCCAACTGATGACCATATATTGTCATGGATCTTTCCATCTTTAGAAATCCAGTCAACCATAAAATTTGATTTCCTGGGTTGGTAGTTATGGCCATTTTTGTGGATATCACTTTGTTCTTTATTAGTTAAATGGATGATGGATGAAACTGAGTTCATAAAAAATTATTCGTGGAGCACAAATGAATGATTAGACATTAGAAAATCAGAAGGTTAATTTAAAAGGGTTTTTAAGAAATGCTGATGAAAAAACTTTTTATTAGAAATCACAACATTTAATAGCTTGAGGAAATGTGCCAGCAATAATGCCAAAAAGAACATGACCAACTTCATGATGAATAATAAATGCCGATGATAGAGTTTATGTACCTTTTGTAGTTCCTTTCCGTGCCTTTCAACAATGGTGAGAGGTCTACCTGACTGACTACTAAATTTCCTTGCCGTGCAACCTCTGCAGGATGGCAACCCAGCCTGCCGTGGAGAGGAAACCAACTGTCCATCTTCACATGAGAGGGCAGCCCATTCAACAAACCAGCAGCAGCAGTAGCTGCTGCTCATCATGAACTCAAACAAGAGGCCGTTCCTTTCATGGCACTAGTACTTAGCCAGAGGTTGGAGAGGATTCATCACAACGCTGGAGAAAAAGCATTGGATTGGATACTTTAGCATTACATAACCATCATGCGTGCAGAAAGTGTTACTTGCTACAGTTTGTTGCGACGTGATATCATCAGTGCTTATAAGCCTAATTTTAATATATGATACATGTTGTTGGATACTTGGAACCGATCATGATGCTTGAGCTTGATGCAAGCTTGTCACTCTTGTAAATTGCCTTCGTTTGGAAGCTTGTCAGTTTCTGCTCATTAGCAGGATGTTGACAGATGCAGCCCTCAAAAATGGACAAGAGTAATGCAGGAGGAACCAATGATCTTGACATGATATATAGTAATTAACTGCTTTAGGTAGTAATATATATGACTGTCAGGTATAGCAAGGTAAATATCTGACAAAATGAATCAACGAAGCTTTAAAACTTTAAAAAAGAAGGAACAATCACAAGCACCACACAAGGTACACCAAATGACATCTGAAACTGAAGGATCGGTTCTAAGCTGAGCAGCATTGCTTCTTTTCACTATTGGCATCACCGGCGGCCACATTGATCGTCTTCCCTTCTTTGACAGCCCCGGCGGCACCTCCCCCGGCTTCATCTGACGCCACGGGCTTCTTGCTGATGGACCTGTAAATGTCACCAAGAATCAGCTGGAATGCCTCCTCCACATTTGTGGCCTCAAGAGCTGAAGTCTCGATGTAGGACAGCCCTTCTGCCTCAGCAAACTTGTGTGCATCATCGGTCGCGACGGCCCGGAGGTGCTTCAGATCGGTCTTGTTGCCAACGAGCATGATTCTAATGTTTGCGTCAGCATGGTCGCGGAGCTCCTTGAGCCACCGGCTGATGTTGTCAAAGGTTGTAGGCTTGCTCACGTCGTAGACCAACACTGCTCCTAGAGCTCCACGGTAGTAAGCACTGGTGATAGCTCTGTATCTCTCTTGCCCTGCAGTATCCCAGATCTGTGCCTTGATTATCTTCCCCTCCACCTACATCAAGTGAAGTCAAAGATTCATGCATTCAGTTTCTACTGCATGTGTTATCCTACATACTTACATTCAATAGAGATAACTACTGTAATCAGTTGCCACAAGAACTATTCCAAAAAAAAGAGAGAGAGAATATTGGGAGGAAACCTCAAATTGAAACTTGGGAGGAATGTGGATTGGCTGCAATTGAAGGCGAAGCAGCAAGTATAAGAAGGATGCATATATAGGCCACTGGGAGTTTATTTCTTTGTCGTGGTAAGTTAGGTGGTTTTCTTAAACTGAACAATTGAGTACATTCTGACTAGAACTGCAACCTATTGGAATATCTGCAAAGAAGCGAACATGGTGTCACAGTCTCTTGTCTAATTTCAATTTCTTGGTCGGTACGTACTGTATACGGAGTATAACAAGTGTTTTGATGGTCATGAGCAGGTCAAGCCTCACAGCTAGAAACTGTCAAACCTAGCAAGTACAATAAGAAAGAAACAAACTTTAAGATGTGCGAATGAAACTCTATTGCTTTTCTTCAAATGAAAAGAAAAGGCAAACTATTACTGTGGAGAGAGAAACAAGCAGCTAGTACTTGCTAAGTCAGCTACAGAATTGAGTGTGACGCTGAGATTAGCGCGTACTAATGGTGGTGCAGTTGGGTTATGGCCAATCAGGGTATCACACTCGATCCCATAAGGCGCACACGCAGCTGGCATCTCGTCATCATCCACATGTATGTGACTTCACTCGTTGCTCCTAGCTGGCTATTATTATTTTCATCTGCTTCTTTCTAAAAGAAAAATAGCTCACTGTTTTTACTGAGGAAGGTGGTGTGAAATTGATGAATCTGGTGATAGTTAGATCATGGTTGAGCAGCAGCATGGAAATTGAGAGAGGGAGAGAAAAGAGGACGAAAAGGGCGGAGGTAGATCTAGCTAGCAGAGCAGCTCATGACAGGGGATTGCAGATTGGTAAGGAAGAAGAGAAGGAAGCTAGCATGGATCCCTGATCTGCCGCCATGAATTTCCTGGTTCCATCAATTGGACATTCTTGCAGAGAAAAGACCCGATCTAGCTAGACGATAGCACAAAGCGGCAGATCCACGCGCGCGCTCGCGAGAGAGAGAAAGAAAAGATGGGTTCTTGCAGCATGGAATCCATCCCATCCATGGAGGAAGAAGAAAAGAAAGGAATAGGGACGTACATGGAGCGTGCGGGTGGCGAACTCGACGCCGATGGTGGACTTGGACTCGAGGCAGAACTCGTTGCGGGTGAATCGGGAGAGGAGGTTGGACTTGCCGACGCCGGAGTCGCCGATGAGCACCACCTTGAACAGGTAGTCGTACTCCTCCTCCGCACGCCGCGTCCCCGCCATTAACCTCCTTCTAGCTCTACCTAGATCGCTAGCTGCCTATGGCTTCCTCTCGTCGTCGTCGTCAAGAACTCCTCGACTGGGCTACTCTGCTCTGCTGTGCAGCTTCTACCTCTAGTCTAGATCTCCATTTCTCCACTCCACTTCACAGCCGACCCAAACCTGCCACCGCCGTTCCTTCTCCCTCGAGATTCGTGCTGCTGATTTGGCACTGTCCTCGTTTACTTACTTGCCTTGAGGGCAAATTTAACATCATGCCAGGCACCAATTAACTTTGCTGTTGATGCTACTACTAGTAGAAATAAATTGATAAATACTACTACAGCTATAAAGGTTGTTAATTTAAGATGCATCCCTGTGGCTGTCTTTTAACTCTTCCTCATCAGGACATATGACAATCACAGGTTACATGTGACAAATGATGTGTATATATATATATATATATATTTCACTACCTTCTACTATAAAAAGTGAGAGGGTATATCTCAATTCATTGGATAACAATATGGATGTGTATTAAGCTCTTATGATCTACTCAAGTAATTATACATTGCGTAAGTAATCCTTACGGAAGTCCAAAACATAAGCTATCTATATGTAGAAAGACTACCCACAAGGAATAAAAAATTCACCATTTTCCATTTCCCTTGCATTGTTAGCCCCTGTTTAATTTTCAAAAACTTTTAAGTTCATTTGTCACATCGAATTTTTGGATATATATGTGAGCATTTAATATAGTTAAAAATAACTAATCGCACAGTTTAGAAGAAATTTGTGAGACGAACCTTTTAAGCCTAATTAGTCTATGATTAGCCATACCTGCTACAGTAACTCACATGTGCTAATGATAGATTAATTATATTTAAAAAATTTATCTCGTGGTTTTCTGACACCCTATATAATTAGTTATCAAAATTGTTTTCCGAAATCCAGTCAAATATCCAATATGACACCATATCTGTAGATTTTCACGAACCAAACAAGCCCTTATTTTATCTCCTTCAAAAATAACTTTCAAACGTGAGATTCACAATAGTGCCCTCTCTACCATATACATGGTGAAGATTATTACGGTACATCTCAAAGAGAAGCAACATATGGTTGGATTGAGTCATATACATTGAGGATAATCTAATATATTGCTATCACTTGATTTCAACTGTATGCACATCGACTACTCTTTTTTTTTCATTCTGAAATGTAGCATATACTTGACAAAATGCAGAAAATGGGGTATCACATATTGACTACTCCCTCCATTCTGAAATAAAGATATTCTACATCGTTCTAAGGTTAATTTGCCCAAATTTGACTTAATTTATAGTAAACCTATTAGCATTAACACAAAATAAGTAAGCTATAGAAATGCATTCAACGATAGATTTAACACTAATTGAACTCAGTCTATAGTTGAGGGAGCCAAAATGTACTTTTCTTTTTCCTTATTAAGTAGCAATGTAGAAGATTAGTGCAAAGAGTTGATGGGCTTTCGGCCTGCTTGCTGCTGGATGGGCTGGGCTGGGCTGGGCTGGGCTGGGCTGGACGACGACCATGCATGCAGATATATACACACGTGAGGCTCGCTCTTGCATTAATTTACGATTGCAACAGGTAATTAACGCACGGGTACAATATGCATATTTCCATTAACAAGTTGCAAGGTCGCTATCCTAGCTCTAGCTGGTCCCTTGATTGGCACATATGTATATGATTTTTTTTATTATTTTTGAACATTTTTATTTTAAATTTTAAACTAAACTCTTGCATAATTTATTTTCTTATCTAAAACTTTTAGCCAAGCCACCTTATTTGACGTGGCCAAATAACACCGTTATGGCCGTGTTCCACAATACCGGTTACTAACATATATTCCCTTTTTTTTCTATATGCGTACTTCCCAAACTGCTGGACAGTATTTTTAAATAAATTATATATGAAAATTATTTTAAAAATTTAGATTAATCTATTTTTCTATTTTTATAGTTAATAATTAATTAATCGTATACGTTTTAACCCTTAGTACCTATGTACCTCTAATATCTTTCATAATATATCTTTCGCCATTTCACCGTGAGCCGTTGGATCTGTGCCATTCTAGAAATAAAACATTGTAAAGACCTCATTAGTATTATTTAGTACAATAAGGATTTCTATATTTATTTTCGTACTGGGGCTCTAAAAAGAATCAGTATGATGTTTAACATCACCAGACTTTTTTTACAGACAAGATGTGGCTTGAAAAAAGAGTGGCTAATCACAATTGCAGTAGCAACTAAACAACTAGTGCTTCACTATGAAATATAAGAAAAGTGATGTTTATGGCTGATATATAAGGTGAGAGAGATATGGCAAAGTTGTGGTTGAAGAAAAATCAACATCAAAATCGATTGGATGGACCATATATAGTGTTTACTGAACTTTCTCCAGCTTATTTTATTTCACGTCTATATATGACTTCTCGATCTATGTTTAATTATTTAACTTATTTGAATATTTTGTGTTGATATGTAAAATTACGTACAAGAGTGATGTTTAAACTATTTTTAATGACAAAAGGTTCTACAAAATAATATCATAAATATGCATGGTGGGCTCCACAATTACGCAGGCAGGCAGGCAGGCAGGCAGCTGTATTATATATGCATGCAGATGCAGATGCAGCTCTCCCGTGCCGTGCCACTAAAACAAATCAAATCAAATCAAATCAAGAAGCTTGAGCTAGCTAGAGGGAGGGAGGAGGAGGAGGAGGTGATCGAGGCATGGGCAGCGCCGGCGTGGAGGAGGATGCGGCGGCGGCGGCGTTCCTGGAGCGGTGCTCGGCGTCGGGGGACGTGGCCTACGGCGAGCTGAAGCAGCTGCTGGGGCGGCTGCAGGAGCCCTCCACTCGGCCCGCCGCCCGCGCCTTCCTCACGGCGCTCCGCCCTTTCTGCTCCGCCGCCGACTCCCTCTCCCGCTACGGCTTCCGCATCCACGACCTCTTCCTCCTCGACTGCGCCGCCGTCCTGCAGCCTCTCACTCTCAACGACGACGACGACCGCCGATTCATCTCAGCCTCAGGTATATATATCTACTCATCCATCGATTACGCCTGCTGCATGCCTGCCTATTTTCTCGGAATGGATTACGTACTCTGATCGATCGAGCAAGAAACCAATTTATATAGAGTATATATATAATTTCTTCATTGCATCGCTAGCTAGGCTAGCTGCTACGTACTGATCCATGGATCGATCAGAACTTAACCGTGAGTCATACTAATTAGCCGGCCGGAGTACTGTGTTCATCGATCCATCTCCTCCTCTCATTATATATATTAATTTCTTCTTCGTCGTCGTCTCATCACCAGAAGAAAGAAAGAAATAAAACAAGTAAAACGGTCGGTGTCGATCACCTGTATACATCGTCTGAAAAGTATGAATAATGCAGCAGAGCGACGGCGACGCCCGACCAATCGCAGCCAAGCAACTTGAGAAAATTAACAATAACGTCGTCTATGCACTCCAAAATGACTGCAGGCCGGGAAGGCATGGATATAATATATCCATAACAAATACTCCAATAATAACACTGCCTCAGTCAAATTAAGGTGGTGTTTAGATTGAGAAAATTTTTGGGAGAAGTGTCACGTCAAATGTTTGATTGGATGTCGGAAATGGTTTTAGGTCACAAATAAAAAAACGAATTTCACGGCTGGCCTAGAAACCACGAGACGAATCTTTTGAGCCTAATTAATCCGTCGTTAGTACATGTTGGTTACTGTAGCACTTATGGTTAATCATGGGCTAATTAGACTCAAAAGATTCGTCTCAAGATTTCTTTCATAACTGTGTAATTAGTTTTTTGGTTTATCTATGTTTAGTGCTTTATTTAGATATTCAAAAATTCGATGTGATGTTTTTAGAAAAATATTTTAGGAACTAAACAAGGCCTAAAGCTGTGCATATTATCTATCTATCTAAAGCTGTGCATATTATCTATCTATCTAGTAGATCGATCGACATGACAATGCAATTACCCCCTCCTCCCTCTCCCTCTGTCCGTGCAAAAGGTAACCTTTTGATTTCCATGTCGAGTGTTTGACCATCCGTCTTATTTAAAAAATTTTATAAAAAAATTTAGTCACACAATAAATAATATTTATGTTTTATCATGTAATAAAAACAAAAATATTAATCGTAGTTTTTTAAATAAGACGATGAGTCATGTATAAAAACCGAAAAATTGATTTGTTTTGAAATGGAGGGAGCAGTAAACCTAACAAAGTGTGGTGAGCAGGTTGGCACTCTCTGCACTGATATCTTCTCCTTCAGTTTCTACCCCTGTCCTATGGTACAACCCCTTAGTAGTATCTTTCATCTTCATTGGAGCAAAAGTCCTCCAAGATCAAATATCCCTTGAACCCATTGAAATGAGTGGTAATTAATACATGGTGAGAGTTGAGTAAAAGACAAAGAAATCTACATAGCAACAACGTAGCGTTCATGTTCAAAAAGGGAGAAAAAAATCATCAAGTTGGCATGCAACTTTCAGGATTTCACCTAACCCACAAATAAAGGCCACGGCCATGAGTTTTCTCCCTACCCCTTTATTTTGGAGAACTTTCCACCAAAAAAGGTAATACTCTCTCTAGATTTTAATATATAATGAACCTTTTGAATTGATGTTTGAACATTTATTTTGTTAAAAACACTGTACAAATATTCTTTTTAAAATATTGTGCTTAAAGTAGTTATAGGGATAAAATAAGCTACAATAAAATAAGTAATGTTTCCAATTTTTCAATAGGACAAATGACCAAACTTCATGTACAAAAGCAAAAGCGTCGTACATTAAAATATGAAGACAAATAGTAATTAAGAACAGTTTCGTAAGTATCCAAGTAAAGTAAATTTGAAGAAAAATAATAATATCATCTATATTAAATATATGACAATGTTGATTTTATTGGTTTGGTCAACTCTGGGGGGTGAATTTCCGTTAGACCGTAACAATTAATAATATATGTCAAAATTATAATATCGTAAAAGTACTATTTAGTAAAAAAAATGCATATATGAATCTACGTTTATAAACTAAATATTCTAAGAGGTACTTATAGTTGACTTAATAAAGTCTAGCAGTATTATTTTCTCTGATTATTAATATTTGATATTGTTGACTACTTAACATATTTATCACTATTTTTTTATTCAAAAAGTTTACGTAAACATGCAAAATATACGTCAGGCTCGTAGTAGCAAAACAAATCGTAATAGTATAAATCAATGGTGTAAAGAAAAAAGAGAAAAAGAGGGGGTATCATATACTGTATTTAAGTAACAAGGGAGGGCATTTTTAATAAAAAGGAAAAAAGAAAACAAAAATACTAGTATTGTCGTAACATATACAGAATCCTGATCGAGTATGTTGTCCTGCTCCTTAATAAGAATAGTATTTGTATCGGACGGGGTATATTCGTTGTATATAAAAGCGAGTCCTGCCCTGCCCGCCAATTTCTATTCTATTCTGCAGACCAACAAACCCAACCCAACCCATCGATCTATTCTATTCTATAGAGTAGAAATCCAATGGCCGCCGCCGCCGACCTGGAGCTGGAGCTGGAGTCCTTCTTGGCGACCTGCGCGGCCTCCGGCGACGCGGCCTACGCCGCCGCCAAGGCGGTGCTCGAGCGCCTCCACCACCCGCCCTCCCGCGCCGATGCCCGCCGCCTCCTCGGCGCCGTCCGCCGCCGCTTCGCTGGCCCCGCCGCCGGGGAGGAATGCTTCCGCACCTTCCACTTCCGCATCCACCACGTCCTCCTCGACGACCCCCACCTCCAAGGTACCCCTTTCCTTTCCTTCTCACTACACTACCACCCCACTCACCCCAAGATCTCGACTTCCCTTCTCCTCCCGTGGTGTGGTTGGGGAGGAGACGACCCCGCAGATTCGGCGATCTGATTGTCTGCCAACGGCATATTTACATACAAATAAAACTTTTTTATACGCGATCCAAAAGCAAATACTGAAAAAGACACTATCGTGTTATTATTGATCCCCCCCCCCCCCCCCCCCCCCCCCCCCCCCCCTTTGCGGGGAAGTAACTGCACTCATCTCACTTTGCCCATGAAAAAAACACCATGTATATTAACCCCTTTCGCAAACGGTTATACATTCGAGTGGGATCAACACTTGTCTGCAATGTTCACTATATGTGATAATGCTATACTGTTGATTCTGGCCAGATTGCTTATCACGTGTGATGCTGTTGCTTATTGTGGCCAGATTTGATCCACATGTCCCGTTTCTGGGAACAATTTGTCTAGGTAGTTGGATAATTTATGCCTTCTGTTCGGCATACTATAAAATAACGAACCCAACCACCAAACCACAATGCTGCCTGATTGTCTTTTTCTTAAAAGAATATTCTGTTGAAGGGTATCTACATTTTCTAATTTCTTCCTTGGCATAACTGCCCTGCCCGACTTATCATCAAAAGAATAAAAACATGGCATAAGCCTGGTGCCAACCATATACTTAGAAGTAATATTGGGCAGCATAATAGTGTTTAAATCAGAACAATTTTCTAGATTGCCTGGAGTATGGACCTGACAGGAATCCTCTTCTATTGTTTTCTTTTTGTTTTATGTGTGTTGCCTCAATGGTAAACCCTTCCTACTTTTTTATACCAATACATGACCCCCCCCCCCCTTCCCCGTTGTCTTGTAAGTATTTATTGTTTGGTTTCCATAACTTGACAAATTTATTATGTTTGTAGGATTCCAGCAGAGAAAGAAGCTAACAATGATGGAAATACCTAGCATTTTCATTCCTGAAGACTGGTCCTTCACTTTCTATGAGGGCCTCAATCGTCATCCAGATTCCATTTTCAGGGATAAGACAGTAGCTGAGCTGGGATGTGGCAATGGTTGGATATCCATTGCGCTTGCAGAAAAGTGGTCCCCTTCGAAGGTTGACATCTCTTTCCTGTGTACATTTTTTTAGTTCATCATTACTGATATAGAGGCAGAAGCTGCAGCGCTTATACATTAACTCAAGTCCAAATATGAGTTTTGGTAATACATTGATGTTCTAATTTTGTTTGATAAGTCTAGACACGATTATTGAAAATTTCTAAAATTTGACCAAGGCAACTGTTTTATACCTCAGAACTGTTTCAGTCTTGTTAAAAAGTTGGTGTACTGTGGTAATGAATACTCCCTTCGTATTTAATAGATGACATAGTTGGCTTTTTGGCACACGTTTGACGATTCGTCTTATTCAAATGTTCAAACGTGTGACAAAAAGTCAATGATGTTATCTATTAAAATACGGAGGTAGTAGTAAGGAAAACTAACATGTAATTTCTATTTTAAACTGAAATACCGTTTTATCTAACTAATTAGCGCCTGTTCTATGCTACCTCACTAGTTCAGCCTTTTTTTTTGTTCGCAATCCAAGCTGAGAATTGTTTGTTTCTTTTGAAGGTCTATGGACTGGATATAAACCCAAGAGCTGTCAAGATTGCATGGATAAACCTCTACTTGAATGCACTAGACGACGATGGTCTCCCAATCTATGATGGGGAGGGGAAAACATTGCTGGATAGAGTTGAATTCTACGAATCTGATCTTCTCTCTTACTGTAGGGACAACAAAATAGAACTTGACCGCATCGTTGGATGCATACCACAGGTACAGTCAACTGTTAGTTTTCCTTTTTGTGAAAATAACCATACAGAAGGAAAACTCTTACTCTCAAAATCCCCCCTTTTCAGATTCTTAACCCGAACCCAGAAGCAATGTCAAAGATCGTAACTGAAAATTCAAGTGAGGAGTTCTTGTATTCCTTGAGTAACTACTGTGCTCTTCAGGTAAACATCTGTACTTGATCAGTTGTCAGATTCTTTAACCCCAGTAGTCCATTGCTCTAGAAATACCAAGTCAGGCAAACTCACAAATTTATCGATAGAAAAATCAGTGAGTAGTGGTAAGGACATGAACTGACAATCTTTACTAATAGGGGCAAGAAGATGAAATATTGAAACTAGAAGTAGAAAAGTTTTGTGCTGTTGCAGAGCACTTGATAATAATTTATGCTGTGATGTTACAAATAATTTTACCACCTTAACATGTCTATAGCTATCTCCAGTTTGAATTTGTGTATTTGTTGTGCTTTTAATCTTACTGCATACCTTGCGGCATTCAGGGTTTTGTTGAGGACCAATTTGGCCTTGGGTTGATTGCTCGGGCAGTTGAAGAAGGGATATCAGTCATAAAACCTATGGGTATTATGATATTTAACATGGGTGGTCGACCAGGACAAGGTGTCTGTGAACGCCTATTTCGACGCCGTGGATTTTGTATCACAAAGCTCTGGCAGACAAAAATTATGCAGGTAGTGATGCTGTTATCAATTAGATGCTAATTGATCAAAAATTGTAATTTATATTGCGCAATACCTTTTTAGTAAGGACCTAGCCTTTTCATCTACTAGTTTATGCTTTTGCATTGCACTTCCATTTGTTTATCATGGTTAATCATATTACTAACTAGTTGGGTTCATTGCAGGCTGCTGACACAGATATTTCAGCTTTAGTTGAAATTGAGAAAAATAGCCGGCATCGCTTTGAGTTTTTCATGGATCTTGTTGGGGATCAGCCTGTCTGTGCACGCACAGCTTGGGCATACATGAAATCTGGTGGGCGTATTTCACATGCTTTGTCTGTGTATAGCTGTCAACTTCGCCAGCCCAACCAGGTTTATTGTGCACTCTTTATATTTCTTAAAGTACTGCAATGAAAGGAACAATGCTAATTCAGATAACTTTCAGGTGAAGAAAATATTTGAGTTTCTTAAAGATGGATTCCATGAAGTCAGCAGCTCCCTGGATTTGTCCTTTGATGATGATTCTGTTGCTGATGAAAAAATACCTTTCCTAGCATACCTAGCTAGTTTTTTGAAGGAGAATAAATACAATCCTTGTGAGCCACCAGCTGGGTGTCTAAACTTCCGGAGTCTCGTGGCTGGATTTATGAAGAGTTACCACCATATCCCGTTAACTCCCGATGTAAGACTTGGTGTCTGTTATCATTATAATTACATTCACTCACTAGAAATCAATAGATCTACCTATTTTATCATTCCTTACCTGTATATATATTTCCTGGTCCTCCAGAATGTTGTTGTTTTCCCTTCCCGCGCTGTGGCAATAGAAAATGCTCTTCGACTATTCTCACCTGCACTTGCGATTGTTGATGAACATCTGACCAGACATCTGCCAAAGCAGTGGTTAACATCTTTAGCAATTGAGGTACGCTAATTTCTCTCTTTCTATAACTGATCACGGTTCTGCATATTTCCCAACAAACAAAATAATACATAGACATGGATTTATCCCTGGAGCTTGTACACATCGTCCAGATTTTTTTTGGTGCATCTGATCTCTTCTTTAGTAGTCTCATGTCATTTTTCTTTCGCTTTTTTTCCTTTCTTTTTTTAATAAAAAAACCTTGTTCATAAGGAGCGGTGGAGAAGAAATTATGGGCAAGACTCATAAGACACCCATTCTATTATAGAATACAAGAATGTTGACGCCGTTACCTCTTTTTAAATTTCAGGGAAGAGCAGATTGTAACCGTGCCGAAGATACAGTTACCGTAATTGAGGCACCCCGCCAATCTGATCTGTTGATTGAGTTAATCAGGAAATTGAAGCCTCAGGTTGTTGTTACTGGCATGGCCCAGTTTGAGGCTATCACAAGTGCTGCTTTTGAGAACTTATTAAGTGTAACGAAAGATGTTGGTTCCCGGTTATTCATTGATATTTCAGAGCATCTGGAGTTGTCTAGTTTGCCAAGCTCCAATGGTGTATTGAAATACCTTGCTGGAAAGACCCTACCTTTCCATGCAGCTATACTGTGTGGTTTAGTGAAGAATCAGGTGCCTGTAACTATTGCAGCAGCTAATTTTAATTGACTAAACTTAATCTCCCTACTGTATTATTTTTTTGTGGCATTTGCTTTATCTTATTTTGGATAAATCCCTGCAGGTTTATTCTGATCTGGAAGTTGCTTTTGCCATTTCTGAAGATGAAGCTGTTTATAGGGCATTATCACAAACAATTGAGCTATTGGAAGGGCACACATCTCAGATCAGCCAGCACTATTACGGTTGTCTTTTCCATGAGCTGCTGGCATTTCAAATTGCGGACCGACATCCACAACAAGAGGTAAACACCCCCATCTTTTCGCTTTTGCTTATGTTTATAAGCCAAAATTTGAATTTCAACCTTAAACTTGGAGTTGATTTTGGTGTTTTCACCGAAGTTTATTTTCTAACCTGGGCTTTTAGATCACTAAGTATACGTATATAAAAGTTTTATTCACAAATTATTTTTCGATTACAAATATACCGTTTGGCTTTTTCTATGAATGACTTGCCTGTTATTCTTAACCTCATAGATCCTTATGGTGACCGTTGATATCTAGTAGTTCTTATATTTTGGACTGGTACCCCTTTGTTGGATAGCACACATTAATAATAAACAGCTAACTTTCTTAGAAGAGTTTAATGTGTTTTTTATTTGTTCTATCTTATGTCTAATTATGAGTGAAGTTGGTAAATTCCCAATGACCTAGAGACTGTTTTATGACCTTGGTTTTCCTTTTTGGTTTGTGGTCTTTTTAATTTTTCTCTTGCTCGTTTTCAGAGACAACCTGCAGAAGTGATACCTCAGAAGATGATTGGATTTTCGAATTCAGCTATGTCTACCCTAAAAGAAGCTGAATTCTTCGTTCCTGACCCCAAAGAATCTGGTGTTATTCATATGGATTTAGATCGCAGCTTCTTGCCAGTGCCTTCTGAAGTGAATGCCTCCATTTTTGAAAGTTTTGTTAGGCAGAACATAACTGAATCTGAAACCGATGTTCGCTCTAGCATTCAACAGCTGGTGAAAGATAGCTATGGTTTCCCAGAAGATCTTTGTTCTGAAATTATATATGGCAACACCTGTCTTGCACTCTTCAACAAGCTTGTTCTTTGCTGCATCCAAGACCAGGGTACCTTACTTTTCCCCTTGGGAGCTAATGGGCACTATGTCTTGGCAGCAAAGTTTGTGAATGTAAATACAGTTACTATTCCAACAAAGTTAGATTCAGGCTTCAAGATTGAACCACGGGTTCTAGCTGACACACTTGAGACAGTATCTAGGCCATGGGTTTATATTTCTGGCCCCACAATTAACCCTACTGGTTTGCTGTACAGTGACAATGATATTCAAGAGCTCCTTTCTGTTTGTGTTAAATATGGAGCTAGAGTAGTGATAGATACCTCTTTTTCTGGTCTGGAATTCCAAACTGACGGCTGGAGTCGATGGAATTTGGAAAGATGTCTTTCTGCTGTGAACTGTCCAAATCCCTCATTCTCTGTTGCTCTTCTCGGAGAGCTGTCCTTTGAACTGACTGCAGCAGGGCATGATTTTGGGTTCCTAATTTTGAATGATTCATCCTTGGTCGACACATTTCACAGTTTCCCAAGCTTGAGTCGTCCCCACAGTACGCTGAAGTACACTTTCAAAAAACTACTGGGCCTGAAGAATCAGAAGGATGAGCGCTTCTCCAATCTCATCATGGAGCAGAAGGAGACACTAAAGAGTCGTGCTGGCCACTTGATAAAGGTTAGCTTCTCATAACATTCTGAATGCTGTTTCCAGTTTAGCTTTCATTCACAGTTCTGTTCCCTTTGAAGGAAGAGCAAGGGCATATTGGCATGACTGAAAGCGAACATAGTAGCCTTAATATCCATGATAGTTGATATTCAAAAACTAGTTATGTCCATCTTGGTACATTGAAATGATCTTGCTGCAACTTAGTAGGCATATTTTGCGCAACACTGCAACTCACTACACACACCAGGCTTTCTGAGATTTCCAGCTAGGCATAACATTTTCTACATCTCCTTTGTTTTTTTTATGCAATGAACAGACACTCGAGAGCTGTGGCTGGAATGTTGCCGGCAGTCGCGGTGGCATATCGATGTTGGCGAGACCGACTGGCTACATTGGCAAAACAATCAAGGTGGAGGGGTTCGAGGGCAAGCTAGATGGCTGCAACATCAGGGAAGCCATTCTGAGGTCCACAGGGCTGTGCATAAACAGCAGCTCATGGACGGGGATACCGGATCACTGCAGGTTCAGCTTTGCTCTGGAGAGCGGCGAGTTCGAGCGTGCAGTGGGCTGCATAACTCGCTTCAACGAGTTGGTTCTGGGAAGCAAGGGTTCTGATATGAATGGTAACTAAAACGAAAGCATTGTCGTGAAAGCTGAATCCTAAAGAAATGTAGCCACCACTGTAATGCATATATTGTTACTCTTTTTATCCGTTGGTAGAGCCTGTCCGTGGCTGATTGAAGAACCCTTTTGTGCTTAGAAAAGGAATAACGGCATGGGATGCATGCACTTGTGCTGTGAATGAATGAATGATAGTATTGGCATTTGGAATCACGTAAGTCTGAAGGATCAAGGATGGATATATTGGCAATTGGCATTGGCATATACTATTTCAGCAGCAGATGCTTCTTCCGTTTTTTTTTTCTTTTTTTTAAAAAAAAATTCTGCTGCTATCTTGTGCCTGCATTTCTTCCACGGTAAGATGCTTAGATGCACCGTCATATATAACAATATCGAATTCTGCCCTCCATCCGCTGTAAAATATAAAAATTTCTACTTTATATGTTTTTCAAAATACACCTAGACGTAGGGGTGTTCTGGTGTATTTTGGAAAACATGTAACATAAATCCTTACATTTTCTAAAAGAGTAGGTATATGGTAATGGTAGTGTCATTTTTTCTCGTCAAAAAAACACGAAATATCTCGACCTGAATGTATTTAGAGCAGTTCAAGTTTGGTGCTTTGTAGAGTAGCAGGGGCCGTTCAAATTGTTGGCAAAATGAATTAAACCAAAATCAAAATTTGGCACTCCAAATGTTAATAAGTTGACGACATTGCCAAATTTTGGAAGAGCAAGATTATTTTGGTTGTGTTTAGTTTGTTGCCCATATTGTATCCTAACAAAATTTGGCATCATTAGCTCCTAATGACTGTCAACCCAAAATTTAGAAGAGTGCCGTAGCTGTTGCCAAATACTTTAGGCACCTTGGAACGTTTGTTAATAAACTGAATGCATCCATATTTTGTGGTTTATCGATCAAATGGTATGGTTTAAACTGGCATCAGTGAGCTTCTCCTATTATGATTGTTTGGAAAATAATTGTCCCGTCCTATAGTATAAGACTTTTTGTTATATAATAAATCTATATATATATATATATATATATATATATATGATTAATAATTTTTTTCACAACAGTAGTACTAACTACGAAGTCATCTCCTATTGTGATTCGTGAGTCGTGACGGGTGACTCATTTTTTTTCTTCTTCGAGGCTACGCGTTTTTTTTTCTTTGGCCCCGTTTAGTTTCCAAAAATTTTCGCCCAAAAACATCACATCAAATCTTTGGACATCTAAACATAATAAATCGAAAAATTAATTGCATAATTATGTGAAAAATCGTGAGACGAATCTTTTGAGCCTAATTAGTACATGATTAGCCATAAGTGCTACAGTAACATACATGCGTTAATGACGGGTTAATTAGGCTCAAAAGATTCGTCTCGCGGTTTCCATGCCAACTGTAAAATTCGTTTTTTTATTCTTGTCCGAAAATCTCTTCCGACATCCGATCAAACGTCTAATATGACATGTAAAAATTTTCGCTTCACCGACTAAACACCCCCTTGATCTGTGATTTGTGAGACGCGTTTTTTTGCTTCTTTATGAAGAAAGGCTACGGAATACTCATAGATTGGTTGGAAGGAAGAGGAAGCAGTAGCAAGCGGAAGCGATTTCAAACCCAAAAAATGGATATGGCGGCGGATGGCGTGGCGAGGCAAGCGGAGCTCCGGCGGATCGAGGGCAACGCCTGCTTCAACAAGGCTCGCATCGGCGCCGCCATCGACTGCTACACCGAGGCAACCTCCCCCTCCTTTCTCCTCTCTAGCAGTTTTACTGGGTCGGGATGTTCTTCAATCTCTCTCTCTCTCCGGACCAATCATTTTTTGATTCACTCCTTCTCGATCGCCTCAGGCCATCGCTCTTCGCCCCGACGTCGCCGTCTACTGGCTCAACCGGGGCCTCTGCCATTTCAAGCGCAAGTATTTCTCATCCCCTCCCTCCCTCGCCATCATCTCCTCTTTCTGGGAAGATGAAATCTTTTCACTTTCTTAATTTAATTTCATGTTAAATGTACAGGGATTGGCCCAAGGTGGAAGAGGATAGCAGGAAAGCTCTTGCGCTTGATGCCACTCTCGTCAAGGTATCATCATGCCAATGTCCCCTTGTTGTTCATGCAGAAATCAAGTCATGTTTTTTCTTCTTTTTTTTCTTTTCTTTTTTTTGGGTTAGGGGCGCTCACATTCCTATTTCTTGCGGTTGCCTGGTCTAGGGTCACTATTTACTCGGATGTGCGCTGCTTGAGAAGGAACAATGTGCTCTTGCTATCAAGGAATTCGACAGGGTTTGTTCTAGGCTCATCTCATCTTATATGTATTCTGCATCGACTGTTCAGACACCTTCTGAAAAACACCTCTCAGCAATCTGCACTGACTAAATCGTTGTGGCATCATATTTCTTTGTTACCTCTATTATTCAATTATTCCCATTCCTTTGAGATTTCCAAGAGCTGGATTTAATTCTTCTCATAGATATGGCAGTACCGTTTGATGACTCGCCTCAGTCAAATTCATGCTGCGCGTCTATCCTAACAATACAAGGAAACAGTGAAGTAAAAAACTAACCCTGTGTCCACCTTATTGCTCTTTTTGAGAAATATGGTGGCATAAACATGCGATGACTGATGACCTATAAAATGGCTCAGTGCCTCTTCCAGAGTTCTGCGCTAATTTATGGATTGAATCATCCTACTCCCTTTGATTCCAATTCAATTTGGTTTAGATTTGTGCTCAAGAATTGAAAAATATATGTTAGGGTTATATGACCTTGTTTCCCTTCATTTATGCTACACTGGAAAAGATGAGCCATTTATTTGTGGGAGAGAACGTTTATTTGGCTAGGGCAAACATAGAAGAATAAAAATGAAAAAGTACCTACAAGTTCCAAAATGCCTTGCACTCACGGAAGACTTTTTTTTTAGAACACAGTACAACGCAGACGCTCACAACGCACGCACACTCCTCCCCTAAGAACGCACGCAAACCCTACCCCTATGAGCACCTCCGAAGACCACCGCCGGCAAACTCTAGAATAACGAAGTCACCACAGGCACCTCGCTGAGGTGCCCTGTCATCTCCCACTCTCCCCCCCTGAGAACGCATGCAAACCCTACCCCTATGAGCACCTCCGAAGACCGCCGCCGGCAAACTCTAGAATAACGAAGTCACCACAGGCACCTCGCTGAGGTGCCCTGTCATCTCCCACTGAAAGCACAAAGCCGTTAGAATTATGCGAATACAGAACTTCAAGTGCTACTAAGGCCTTTGTAACCACTAGGCTACATGCCCGTTCGCATTCACGGAAGACTTGAAAAGGCAAAAACTACTTATATTTTGAATCTGAGGGAGTACTTACTAATTGCATGCTAATGTTGTGTCTTCATGACCGTACACACTTATCTATTTATCACTAGTGAACTCAGCAATATTTTGTTTTACATTCATGTTTACATGGGATGTTGTTGTCCTGCCATGCTATCGCTAAGATCTTGCCTATTTTACTATTAAAACAGGCTTTGGATCTTCTGAGGTCTTCAAATTTGAAGGACAAAATGGTGGAGGACATTTGGCAGGTTCTTGCTAAGGCAAAATACATAGATTGGGAAATACACTCGACTGAGAGAGTTTGGAAGATGCAAAGTTTAAAGTACGTTATATGGGAAATAATTACAATAATAATGTTTCCATCATTGTTTTGCAGATTAAGTGAACTATGATTCTTTGGCATTGCAGGCCAATGGCCAGTTGCTAACAACTTCAGCACTCCCTATAGTGCATAATATTTAGCAAACTTTCTAACACCTCTATTTCACATGGACATTTAGGGAAGCATGTGAAAATGCTCTCCAGGAGCATCACTTTCTTAGCGGCACACTTGTGGGAGATGGGGCAACCAGTGAGTACTCAGACCAACTGAAATTGTTATCAGAAGTCTTCACCAAAGCTACCATTGACGATACACCAACAGATGTAAAAACAGTATCTTTGCCTCTCTGTGTTTAATTTCTTTGTGTTAGCATTTCTTTTCTACTCTGTGACCTTAGGCTGTTGCCACCCTGAAAATCTAGGTGCCTGACTACCTTTGCTGCCAAATAACCTTTGAGATTTTTAGAGATCCAGTGATCACACCCAGTGGTATAACGTATGAGAAGTCCATACTTCTGGAACATCTTCGCAAGGTACTTCTTCCATGCTAATTTGGTATCTGTTTTTAGAAGGTTTTTGATTTTGGATATCTTTTTTTCTGCTGTAGCTAGTATTTCACTAAAAGGCTCATGTCTTAGTTGGCTACCTCAACAAATAATGTTGCTCCAACAGATCAAATACTTGATTGTATAAATATATAAATAAAATCAAAATCGAACTAGTGGAGTATGGAGTTAGTACATTGCTACAATATTTAAACATGAGACTGGCGTAGTTCGTATCTTCCGTAGATTATGTGTCGATGATCTAATGTAAGCACCTGCTTGCCTGTAATTGCTACCATACACTAGTAGGATCTACACTTGAACTGTAATTTTACATTGAGTTAGATGAGAATAGTATACTCATTGCAATCTTCCTTTCTTTCAGGTGGGCAATTTCGACCCAGTGACACGAGAGCCTCTGAAAGAGCATCAGTTGGTTCCTAACCTAGCCATCAAGGCGGCAGTTCAAGCTTACCTCAAGGATCACAGTTGGGCCTACAAGTTGAACTGATGATACTGCTCCCTAGCTGCATAGTGCTAACAATAGGTGTTGGTAAATTATTGGGTTGTCAAGGGGGAATTCTTCTTTACTTTTCTGATGTTCGTAAGTTCGTTAGTGCCCTCATGGAACTGAGTGGTTCTGGGCAACTGTTAACGAACATTGGCAGGTGTACATAAACATCACAGATTCACAGCTGTAGCTCTTTATCATGTTGACAAGTGTTCCTTCTACTATACCATGGGGATGATGTATGTCTAGTAACTTTCAGCGCCAAAATGGCAATTGTCAATGACAATCATTCCTTTTGCTGCATTTCACCATTGCAGCAGCATGCAAATTTAATATCTCTACTGGGTTGCTATATTTTGGAACGTGTGTAGTAGTACATATTTATAAGTAGATAGAATTAGACAGTTTGGCATTACACTTTTTTCTAAAACTTGCTGCTCTCTCTGTACCATATTGCAATGTGGTTTAGTTGTAAGAGCAAGTTCAATAGTATAGCTAGCTATTGGCTCTAAATTAGCTATAGTGAATCTAATAGTCAATTCATATAATAGTTATCTACAAAGCCTTAATACATGGTCCTACATATCATACACACATTGCTTCTTAGCTGTGCTGCAGCTGGCTATAAATTAGTAGTCCGTCACTCTTCTCTCTCCTCTCTTACCTCTAAAATATATTTATAGTTGGCTTATAGTCTGTTATTGTACCTGCTCTAAGTCCAAGTTTTTAAACTGCGATCAAGTCCACAAGAAACTAGTTAACATCTACTATACTTAGAGCCCTTTCTGTTGGTAATAAAAATATAATATCAAGATATTTGATACAGTGAATTTTAATGATACTTTATTTAATGTTGTACTTAGAGCCCTTTCTGTTGGTAATAAAAATAATAATTTATTGTTAAAATTTTTATATTTGCGTTATTAGCGATTTTTAAACAAATGTTGATAAAATTATTATAGAAACGAAAAAAAAAATCAAAATTAAGTTTTAAAATTCAATGTTTGGTAGCGACAAATACTTCGCAGGACCCTTGAGTCCTGGATCAAGACTAAAGAAGTTTGATTTAAAAGCTAAGCTATATAACGATGCATGCTTAAAACTTTTATATTTGTGTTACTAGTAACTTGAAAGCTAATACTAAAAAGGAAACTGCGATAAAAAATGCAATTCCAAACATAAGTTTTAAGATGACTTATTACAAACCATGAGTAAATTAAAACTAAAGAAGTTTGATTTAGGATAAAACCAATAAATGGAGGGAGTGCCAAAATGTAACAAATACTATTGACAAACACTTAATTCTAAGAAATAACATCGACGAGTGTGAGTTCTAAGAAATATCATCGTACAAACGAATTTGTCTAAGAAATATTGTCGTCGTCGTTAGGGTTCCATGATATTTCTTAGACAAATTCGTTTATACAATGATATTTTTTAGAACCTGTATTTGTCAATGATATTTCTTAGCCTTAGATGTTTGTCAATGATATTTTTAGATTTTCTCAATATAAGAAAAAATATTAGGCTGACATGAAAGAGGAAAAACACACAACCCACCTTATCAAGGGAGGGAGCAGAACATAAAAGAAGCACACCAACCCGAATCTCAAAGACAGTGGAGCAACCAATAAAACCCTAATCACAACTCAAGAGGACACGACGCCCGCCTCGCCTCCTTCCCGCCGTCGCCGCCGCCTCCGCGATAAGGAAGATTCCCCTTCGCGATGGCCGCGCCGGAGGGCCCCGTGCTGCTCTTCCCCTCCACCTCGTCGGCGTCCGCCCGTGTGGAGGCTGTCGTCGTCTTCAACATCTGCGACAGCTACGTGCGCCGCCCCGACCAGGCCGAGCGCGTCATTGGCACCCTCCTCGGCTCCGTCCTCCCCGACGGCACCGTCCATGTCCGCAACTGCTACGTCGTCCCCCACAGCGAGTCCGCCGACCAGGTAAACCCGCCCGCCCGCCCCAGATGATTTGAGATCTAGGGTTTAGTGCCTCACATTGCCTTCACGCCCATAGGTTGCTCTGGACATCGAGTACCACCACAACATGTACGCCTCGCACCACAAGGTCAACCCCAAGGAAGTCATCGTTGGATGGTAATCGCTCGTTTTCTCTGCTCACTACCATCTTGTCACTTGTTACAGCGTTAGTACTGAAGTGGTTTCACTAGATCAACTCGTCCAATCATGTCCGCCACGCACACCGCATCTCAATCTAACCGGTTTCTGTTATGTTTTATTTTGATAGCAAGTACAACAATTGATCTGATCTCTCTGTTTTAATTTCTCACGATTCTGTCCTGTTTTTATATAGTGCTGTGGAGGAAACTTACAATTAACAGTAGTTCAAAATGCAAACTTAGAATTGCTTTTATAACTTTTTACTCTTTCTGAGAAGGAAAGAAATATTCCACAAATGATTATGAAATCAGCACGCTTGCTTGGTTAGAAAATTAGTGCCCTTTCTATACCTCTAAAGTTGCAAGTTTGGTGATCTAATACATTCTATCTGTATGCAGGTTCTCGACCGGCTTTGGTGTTTCAGGGGGGAGTACACTTATCCATGATTTTTACTCAAGAGAAGTACAGAGCCCCATTCATCTCACTGTTGACACTGGGTTTACAAGGGGGGATGCTTCTATCAAAGCCTATATCTCATCCAACCTGTCTCTTGGAGACAGGCACCTTGCTGCTCAGTTCCAAGAAATTCCCCTTGATCTAAGGATGCTTGAAGCAGGAAAAGTTGGATGTATGTCTCATATTCATCATTGCTGTTCCATACATTTTGCCATTGATATAAAAATTCACTCTATAGAATTTATATGTTTCAGAGTAAGACCTTAAGAATATAGGATGACAGTTTTACCACATTAAATTAACAGGTTTATGTTTTCACTAAATACTGTATGCCACAGCTAAAGCCTGACGTGAAATTTAAAATATCCTTGTTTTGGCAGCTCTGAAGTCCTTAATTGCTCGACCATGTATAATTTCTTTTTGTTTTATTGATCCAAACATTGGAGGGTATTTATATCTTGGAACATTTCTCTTCCATTGGAGAAAATAATAGTTTTGCATGTGTGTAGTTCTGTATTCATTAGTATGTGGAATGCTTACTCGAAAGGTAGCAATCTGATTTTAATATTATCATGATCAGATTTCTGCCTTTAGTGTAAGCAGTCCACATGAATTCTTCTAGATGTCTTAAGAAATATTCTTTTCTGCAAGCAAAACATTTTTCATCGTGGTTGTTATTATTGCTTATGTAACAGTTGACATCCTGAAATCTACAATTGTGGAGAAACTCCCCAATGATCTGGAAGGAATGGAATCCTCCATGGAAAAGCTATATGTACTCATTGACGAGATCTACAAATATGTTGATGATGTTGTCGTAAGAATCGTTTGGTGCAAAACTCTCTTATTTTTTATGTACTGCAGTGTTAAAAAGCTCTTTCCATCGCTATGTAGGAGGGACGTGTAGCACCGGACAACAAAATTGGGAGATTCATCGCTGACACTGTTGCTTCGATGCCTAAATTGTCACCAGCTGCTTTTGACAAGCTTTTCAATGACAGGATCCAGGTGAATGCAAGCTTGTCGATATTTAAGCAAGTGAATTTTGTTTTCAATTTTCTAGTACATAATCATTGTGCCATTTGGTGATACAGGATAATCTTGCACTGGTGTACCTATCAAGCATCACAAGGACACAGATCAGCATAGCCGAGAAGTTGAACACCGCTGCCCAAATCCTGTAATTTCAATGTAGTAGCATCTGGGTGTCTGACTTGATGCTATTCTGTTTGTTTTCCATTTGCACGACTGAAAAATGAGGATATGTTGGCAGAGTATGCGTTTTTGTACTTCGTTTGTAAGGTCTAAAGAAATGATCAGTCATGTTTCAGATGATAATGTTATTGCTGATAGAGGTAGGGTGCACTCTTGGATTATCGTGTTTCAGATGGTATTGTTATTGCTGATGGAGGTCGGGTCTCGGGTGCACTGTTGAATTAGTATGTTGTTTGTAATTCTCTAGATATATTTGTATCGCTTGATTTTCTGGGAGAGCACTCTAGGAAGGTGGCGTCAATTTTATTGGGCCTTCATTTTGAGGCAGAGATAAAGGAACAGACCATCATTCTACCCTCCTGCCCTTCTTGGATCTAAATAACTTTATCTTTGTAATTCAAATCTGAAGTATTATATTAGTGCAAGCTGGGTTAAATCTGAAGTATTATGTGAGTGCAAGCCGAAGCTGTGTCCGGCCGTCAATGGCTGGCAGTCTTATATGATGATCAATTTAGAATGTAAAGAGTATAAGTTTAATACCATGCATTTCACATCATTATATTTGTATTTAAAAATATGATATTATACAATCCAATTAATAATCAAAGTATTACATTGGAGAGCGTGTAAAAAGGTTATTCATCTGATATATATTATGGCGTGGGACGTCGAGTGTATATCAATTCATCAAAGAAAACAGCGTGCATGAACCCTAAGCAGTGTTTTTGAAGGTTCTTATTTGGAGTACTTATTTTTTGGTAGCATGATTTGCTACATTGCTAGTGCTTAGTGATTACTACTAATATAATAGCGTGTGTTAATGTGAATGGTTGCATGGAGCAAGCGGGGCGCCGCAGAGGCACTTGTTGTGCTGGAAGCAATAGGCGTCGAAGCTGGCCATGTTGCCGCCGGTGGGCACCGCGCCGCAGAGCCGGTTGTAGCTGACGTTGAGCATCTCCAGCTGCGCCGCCTTCGCCGGAATGGTGCCGTAGACGAAGTTGTGGCTGACGTCCAGAGACCCCAGCTGGCGCGGCAGCTGCAGCTGCGACATGTCGAAGCTCAGGGCGTTGCGCGACAGGTACACGCCGTCGAGCTCCTCCTTCCCCTCCCCGAACAGCATCGACGCGTCGCCGGTCAGCTGGTTGCGCGACAGGTCGATCTCCATGAAGTTGACGGCGCCGAACTCCGCCGGAATGGTCCCCGTCAGGTTGTTGTGGGAGAGCTTGAGGGACACCGCCGTCTGGTTCTTCCGGCCGGCCTTGCTGAGCAGCAGCGGTGGGATGGCCCCGGCGAGCTGGTTGCGGCTGATGTCGATGTAGGTAAGGCTGGGGAGGTTGCCGAGGTTGGGCGGGATGGCGCCGGTGAGCGAGTTGAAGGAGAGGACCAGAGACTGGAGGGCGGTGAGCTTGTCGCCGATGAAGGATGGGACGGGGCCGGAGACGCCGGTGCGGGAGATGGTGAGGTCCGTGAGGCCGGGGATGTTGGCGAGCGCCTCGGGGATGGGGCCGGTGACGCCGGGGACCTTGAAGAACATGAGCCCCCGGAGGCTGGTGAGGCCGGCGATGGCTTCGGCGGGTATGGCGCCGGTGACGTTGTCGTCGCGGATGATGGCGAGGCTGAGGACGCGGTCGTCGTCGGAGGGGTCGTAGTCGTAGTCGTCGCCGCCGCAGTCGACGCCGTACCAGTGGCAGCAGGCGATGTCGGGCGTCCAGGACTGGAAGTAGGAGGCGTTGTTGAAGGCCGCCCTGACGGCGAGGAGGGCGGCGCGGTCGCCGGCGTTGCAGCGCGGATACCGGGTGGCCGCCGCCGCCATGGACAGCACGTGGGCGAGCAGGAGCAGCAGCCCGATGGCGCGCGCCATTTGGGTTGTGATTAATTATTTTTCGAATGATTTAATCTCTTTGTGTTGTGTATATATAGACGAACAAAACAAAACATGGGTATATCATGCAGTTTCGGCGCCAACCGCTTTTGAAGGAAACAAACGAACAAGCCAGCCAACCAACCAGAGAAGCAGAGGACCTCCCCTTTGACTTGAACTCTTTAGTGGAAGACTCATCACAAAAAAGTAATTTTTGCACCCGTGTGCCATAGCTGATAGCATCTATTATATGCATGCAGTCCAAATAGCTTTGAAAAAAAAATGACAAGGTACATTGAGTTACTCCTTTCGTTTTATAACATAAAATATTTAACTTTTTTTTTACAATGTTTAACCATTTATCTTATTCAGAAAATTATAGAAATATCATTTATTTTGTTTGTGACTTATTTTATTATCAAAAGAACTTTAAGCAAAACTTGTTATTTTTTAATATTTATTCTAAATTTTTAAATAAGATGAATGGTCAAACATCGCAATAAAAAAACAAAATCAAACATCTTATATTATAAAACAGAGGTAGTACTACACAAACATACAAGAAATAGATAAAGCAAATTTTGTTTGCGCTATGCAGGTGTTGTTTGCTCTCTGGGTTTAGTAATTTTTGTTTTTATAAATATAGATATAATTTAGCCTTACATTTTTTTGATCATCCTAATCAATTCTATCATTTTTCTAAAAAAAAATGAATAACCATTTTGACCGCGCGCACAAAATAGATGCTACTACCTCCATCGTCCAAAACTTTTTTTTTTGCTCTCTTTATTTTTCACAAAAATAAGACATTATTTTTAGAGCAATTATTGTATTGGAATTTGGTAATGTAGGAGACAAATCTATTGGATTTTTTTAAGGAACATGTGTATTGGAATTTGAAAAAAGTATAGAGAAGTCTCTTTTTTATTTATTGATATATGTGATGTAGGCTAAAATGAAGTTTATTCGGGGAGTATTGGGCGTAGGCGCTAAAATTCACTCACTCAGAAGCGCATCCTCATCATCTCTGTTCTTCCTCTGCTTTTACAGGAGCTAGCTAGCAAAATGCAGCTTAGCACACAGATTACAATTGAAGAACCCGACTTTATTCATTCATCCGTTCGATCGAAATATGCATGGAACATATATATGTTTCAGTTGCAGGCAGCGAGAAGCGGCGGTCCGCAGAGGCACTTGTTGTGGAGGAAGGAGTACTGGTCGAACCTCGCCGCGCCGGCGGGCAGCTCGCCGCAGAGGCGGTTGTAGCTCACGTTGAGGTAGTGCAGGTTGGCCATCCCGGCGACCTGCGCCGGCACGCTCCCGTACATCATGTTGTGGCTCAGCTCCAGCGACAGCCATCCCTCCCCTTCCCGCAGCCGCAGCCCGGTCATGTTGAAGCTCAGCGCGTTGCGCGACAGGTCCATCTGCTCGAACCTCACGCCGCCGTACTCGCCCGGGATGCCGCCGGTCAGGTTGTTCCGCGACAGCCGCAGGTAGGCTCCCTGGCTGCCGTTGAGCTTGCTGAAGAGCGCCGGCGGCAGGGTGCCGCTCAGGCGGTTGCGGCTGATGTCGACGCTGGACAGGTAGGGGAGCGCGGCGAGCGACGGCGGGATGGCGCCGGTGAGGGAGTTGAAGGAGAGGTCGAGCAGGGTGAGGCTCTTGAGCGCGCCGAGGAAGGAGGGGACGGGGCCGGAGACGGCCGTCCAGGAGATGATGAGCATGGACAGCCTGGAGAGCTTGGCGAGCGCCGGCGGGATGGGGCCGGAGAGGTTGGGGAGGTGGTGCCAGACGAGGGTGCGGAGGCGGGTGAGGTTGGCGACGGCGTCGGGGATGGTGCCGGTGAGGTTGGCGTCCTGGAAGACGGAGAGGCCGACGACGCGGCCGGTGGAGTCGTCGCAGTCGACGTCGTACCAGTCGCAGCAGGGGTTGTCGGGCGTCCAGGAGGCGAAGTGGTAGGGGTCGCCGAGGGCCGACTTGATGGCGAGCAGCGCCGCCTTGTCGCCGGCGTTGCAGTCCTTCTTCTTCGTGGCGGCGGACACGGCGTGGGCCGCGAGGAGCAGCACGACGGCGGCGGCAACGACGACGGAGGAGCGCATCTTGGATCCCTGCTCTGCTCTGCTTGCTGTTTTGGCTGTGCGTTGGATTGAGGTGGATATTTCGATATGCATCGCCATGTATTTATATAATATATTGCTATGCTAGGTTAGGTTGGTATTAATCAACTCAACTGTAGCCGTACTACCTCGGCGTACCAGTTTCTTGGGAAATATATACTCCATACTAATACTATCTCCATATAAAAAACTAATACTATCTTTATTTCAAAAAGACTTAATCTTTTGATTTCGTTTGTTCATGCGTCATATTTAAAAAATTATTAAAAAATAAAAAAATTAGTCACACGTAAATTACTATTTATGTTTTATCATCTAACAGTAATAAAAATATTAATTGCAAAAATTTTTAAATAAAATAAAGAGTCAAACGTTAGATTAAAAACTAAAATTAAACTTATTTTAGACCGGAGTGAATATCTCTATTTAGAAAGACATTATTTTTAGCAGAGGTGTAGTGTAGATAAGGAAGAAGCTTTTTTTGTCAGAGGTGTAGATCGCAAGAAAGAGCGCAGTACAGTGGTCAACATAAGAATTGACCAACCATGCATGCATGTGGATGTATAATTAATTAAGATGAGTGTAGAGTAGAGGCAGCTCATAGTGGATTGTATATGCGATATGTTTGTTAGGCAGCATTCCGCTTGCATGCACATGCGTTGCGAGAGAAACGGGATCCTCATGTGGTGAACAGTACAATGAAGGATTTTAACCGTACAATTAGAAATGGATAGATCAGATCTGATTGCTATAGCACTGAGGTGAACAACGGTAATCCTCTGCTATAATGTAGAAGATTCAGACCCGTTGTAAAAACAATACGAGTTAATAGTCGACCTAACTAGCGTGAAGCCAGCTAAATGTTGGAGAATAGTACACCTCCCATGTTAAGATATAATTATTTTTAGGATTTGAATTTTATACTTTCCTAGCATATAATAGTTATTTCATATTAACCACTTTGCATTAAATTTTACTAATTTCATTTCTATCAAAGTGTTAACCTCCCATCACCTCAACTCATTTCCCGTTTGATGATACCGGCTGAACAGCCAATAAATAATCTGTAAATATTTATATTTTACAATATTTTAACTTATTAGCGAGTATTGGTCAAAAGTTGCTAGTGCAAAACTGCCCAATGGTCAACGGAGCGGCAGTGAAGCTGTGCAGGGACAGAGGGGGCCGGGTGGGTATCATTCTCTTGTGTAGTTGTAGATCATTCATGCATCACGTGTTCTCACGCTCGTCCATATCGGAACAGTATGTATTGATATTCTTGTCTCAGAGAAATCCAATCTTATCTACTTAGGTGCGTTAGTGCGTACTGTAGTACAAATTCTGTGGTATTATTAATACGGACTTGCTAAATGTCATGTAACAGATTTTTTTTTTACTATATTTGTAGTCAAATATGTGACCTTCGAGTATGTTTCTGCTGGATTTTGTTTTGGGCTCTGCAGCCCATGTATTTATTCATCGTAGGTTATGCAAGACTATTAGAATTGATCAACAATAAGAAATAATTTAACATGCAACGACTCTATAATTTTATTTTTATGGATACCACGAGGTATATTTATATTTCATATATACAACTCTTACATTTTATTAACAAATAATTTTATTATCCTTGAGCTCTAGTTACCAAAATTTACACCTTAAGGTATAAATTAACTACGAGTAATAAATTTTATACTGAAAAATTTAGTATCTTTCGATAATTTCCGAAGGATCATAAAAGAAAAAATGAGCCATCAAAGTGATGGGTAGTGGTACTCCGGTGCAAAGTATGTGCAAGAGAGAGGCAGTAAAACAAAGGTAATTTAAAATCTCTGAAGTATAGCACAATCAACTTCGTTCACTAAATAGTAAAGTTGAACTGATCGATATATCACACAGTAATATAAATTACCGAGTACATGTTTATCTTTCAAGTTCATTTATATATGCATATATTGCTCTCTCCACACTTGCTCCATACAATTATTACCACTCGTAGCACAGCACACTACACTTTTGAGCATACATATGTGTGCTTAATTAATTAAGATGGACTAATTAAAGCGTAGCACGGTAATATATAGGATATTGCATGCATGCATTAATATATATGTTGAGTAAGTAATTAGAGGTAGCCTAGTATATAGTTTAGTTTGATGTATAGTCTATGGAGGGCAGGGTGTAGGGAGAGGAGCGCCGCAGAGGCACTTGTTGTGGTGGAAGCAGAAGGCGTCGAAGGAGGAGGAGGCCATGTTGGGAATGGCGCCGCAGAGGCGGTTGTAGCTGACGTTGAAGGTGCGGAGGCCGGTGAGGTTGGCCACCTGCGCCGGGATGCCGCCGCGGATGCCGTTGTGGCTCACGTCCACGTAGTACGCCTCCTCCGCCAGCACCACGCCGGACATGTTGAAGCTGAACCCGTTGCGCGACAGGTCCACGTACTTGGCCCGCGCCAGCACCGCCGTCGCGTCGCCGCTCAGCGCGTTGCGCGACACGTCCACCACCGCCAGCCTCACCTCCGCCAGGTCCGCCGGCACGCTCCCCGACAGGTTGTTGTGCGACAGCCGGAGGTACGCCTCCTGCTGCTGCAGGTTGGCGAAGAGCCCCGCCGGGATGGCGCCGGCGAGGCGGTTGCGGCTCAGGTTGATGGCGGACAGGTTGGCGAGCGCGCCGAGGGAGGCGGGGATGACGCCGGTGAGGGAGTTGAAGGAGAGGTCGAGCAGCGTGAGCGAGGTGAGGCCGGCGAGGAAGGAGGGGACGGGGCCGGAGACGGCGGTCCAGGAGATGGTGAGCTGGGAGAGGCCGGTGAGCGCGGCGAGGGAGTCGGGGATGGCGCCGGAGAGGTTGGGGAGGTGGCGCAGGACGAGGGTGCGGAGGTGGGTGAGGTTGGCGATGGCGTCGGGGATGGCGCCGGTGAGGTTGGCGTCCTGGAAGACGGAGAGGGAGACGACGCGGCCGGAGTCTTGGTCGCAGCCGACGTCGTACGAGTGGTAGGGGGGCTTGCCCAGCGCGTCGCTCATGGCCAGAAGCGCCGCCTCGTCGTCCTCGTCGCATTTCTGCAACGCGACGGCGGAGCAGAGGAGCAGCAGCAGCACAACAACCATAAGCTTCACATCCATCGTCATCACCATATATATCTCTATCGTTTTTGCCTTACCTCTGACAAGTTTATATGTGATGTACTAGGTGAGTGAAGTTGCCGTGCATGGGGCATGCGATGGTGTGTGTATATATATATATAATAGATATGTAGCTGGCCTGTGGCTCTCACTTTAGATTAGACTCAAATGAAAAAAAGAAAATGAATGTTTTCCTTTACCTTGATCAGAATTAAAGGTTAATAAGTTGGGAGCACCTGCACTAATGAATCTCTCAGATTTGATTCAGATAGATCGATTCGATTAAAAGATTGGGAAAAGCGCAGGCAAGTGCGCGACAAAGATACATGGAGGCAGGCCAGGCCATGCAATGCAGCAGCGACATTCACTCGCTCAGATATTTCACGCAGGCCGACCTCATGTGATCTTACTGTACTCGGCCTTTTGCCTTTCCATCGATGGATGCTTGCTTTGCCTGGACACATACATACAGATAGATAGACAGCCACTTGCAACAGCATGCATAAACAAGCAGCCCTTGTGGTAAGGGAGGAGGCAATCAACTGGATTGCCGGCAGCTTAAGCAGGCATTCTGTTCTGGCTGCTAACTGGAGCAACAAACAATGCATTTGCCTCTTCGACAAAGCGTAGCACACCACACACAAATGCACAAAAAGGCAAGGCTATCTTGAAACCTGTCAATCTCTTGTCTTTCCTCTTCTATTTGACACAAAACGGCCTTATGTCCTATCTCTACAGTGTGAAATCCTAACACCTAAAACTATTTATCCCATATTATACTGTCAGAATAAGAGAACAATCAGCTATGGACAAAGAAACTACCAAGACTTCTGGTCGATCATCGGAATCTAGTTTATCAATTTCCATGACCAATGTCCGTATGGTTTCAGACCTATCACTGCTGAATGCCCCTTCAAATGCAAAGGGGGAGGTTTTGCCACCAACTAATGCGTGCTCTCTTTTCATGATGCATAGCACTGAAAGAGAAGGCGTGCACATCCACGGTTTGCTTGTCTTGGCTTCACTATCTACTAACGAGCCAGCTTTGTTTAAATATAGCACTTCTCCTGAAGTTGCGTCCACGTCCAGATGCAGAATCACCTTGATTTCGGTAGCACTGCAAAACAAAATGTTGAAGGGTCATATATAAACTATATGCACTTTTTTTATAAAACAACAGCAGCTGCCTGACCCAAAAACACACACAATAAAAACGGTTCCAGCTCATCGAGTAAACCATAGATGTCCAATACCCAAGTTGATAAACAAAGTTAAATTGGTTATATTTTTGTATGAGAGAATTCACATGCAGTGCACTATTGGATAACAATCCAGTGTATGCATGTGGTGACTACCAACCAAATTATGGTTTCATTTTAAAGAAGTAAATAGCAAACCAAACAGCAGATTTCTTCTTAGTTGACATACCCTGTAGCATACAACTGAATCATCTGGGTACATGACAAATAGCTTGGTGCCAAGGCGGGCTCGACATGAATCGCATATGCTCTCATCAGTGAGTTGCACATGCCTTGACCTCTCCTCTAATCTGGTCAACCGCGCATCAAGGTTCGTCGCGCGTGATAAGTTATGAACAATCTAGCAATAGGTACAAATCAAAAGAGAAAATGGTAAGTCCAAACTTCACAAGAAGAGCAAGTTTGAGTTCAAGAGAAAGATTAACGGTGAGGAAGCAGAACTGTTCCTCGAACAGTCACATTGCAATAGAAGATATTGACTGAAAAACAAGCACGAAGATGTTTACCTGCCCTTGACGATGATGGTGCACCCGAGCTCTAAGCATTCGCAAAATTGTATCTGATGCTAGCTGAAGAGGCATGTCGGCAGATAATCTCTGGCAAAAGAAAATTATAACTCAACAAATTCAGAATTCTTGTTCTAATAAAAATAGCGCACAGTAGGATAACCACACCAAAAGCAGTGAATGATATAATCCTATAAGAACATGATCTGATGCCACTATGCCAGCTTTCTATTATCCATTGTATTCTTGATTTATTTCAAAAAACCAATACAGAGATTAACAAACAGGACTACAGAGAATGATCACAGCAGGCATCTACAGGCCAGGATGTTTAAGGAATATCAGGAACCCAAAAAGGTAAATTCTAAATACAACATTCAGGCAATGGGCATTGATGGTTCAGAATCTCATTCTGAAGGAACATGGACACTTTATTTCTCAGAGAACGACACGAATTGCTTGAGTATACTACTCACTAGCCCCCTTGTTAACTAGCATGCACACAATAATATCATCAAAGATGTTCTGGTCATATTTTTGTTAAGTGGTACCTCCAACACTTGTAGTGGATCCAATGATTCCCCATGATTATGGAGAAGTCGAACAGCTGCTGTAAACATGGGCCCCTTCCCATTTTTTGGGTCCAGATACAAATCCAACAGCCTGAATTCATAGGAAGATTTACACAATATGAACCCATAAGCCAACATACAAAAGCTAAAATCAAATCAAAACAGAGAATATACAAAGAACACTAACAAGTCACTGTATATAAATACAAACTGAGGTAATAACATACTGAATATAGGCATCGTCTCGACCGATCTCTGCACAGTACTGCTCAGCAGCTTCACTATCCTCCAGTTTCCTATATTACAAATGAAGAACCAACAAGTAAATCAGGGAAACAGAACTTGTAAACATTAGAGGCATAATATGCTGAAAAATTTGCATATGTCCCTAACATGTAGGGGCCTACAAATCCAGTCCAACAAAACAGTACAGGTTACAACAAATTAATAATAAATAATGCAACACAGCAGCTTACAGCGCTAATATCTGAAGTACAATGTTCTCTTGGCCCATTTTCCTATACAACATGGCCTGACAGAAGGAAAGAATTTTTGTCAACTATACCAGATGAGGACTAAAGGCAAGCATAAATTTCAATGGGTAGAAAACAAAATGAGCTAGAATAGAACACAGGAAGGAAGAAGACAAATTCTATAATCACCTTTTCCAGCCATAGCTCAGAGTCTGATATCACATCAAGAACTTCTTCTGGGTCATACAGGTCTGACGCTTGCAAAAATAATTGCAACCTTTCCCTCAATAGATAAATGAACTGCATATCAGATTCAAATTCTTTACTGTTTTTCTCTCCATGATTGGATTCCAAATGGATCGCATCCATCGCAGATTTGGACAGGGAAAGGGCATATGACGTATGATAGTGAGGCTCATCACAGCCCTGTTCTTCAATCAACCATTGCAAATATCTGCATAACTTAGCATATTAAGATTTCATAAAAGCTGAGGATTTTATTCAGCAAACATTAGTAGAAGGTTGTCCCCTTGATGATTGAGTGATTGACAGGTGTCAAGTGATGATAGTAACTATAGTTGATTAAGAACTATTAAACACAATATGCATATGTTACAACAGTTTCAAGAATATGTTATTTCAATAAGCATAATTATATAAACCGCATATATTTAGAATATACTTAGTGACAACTATTATTGTTGCAAAACAGCATTTACTCTACAGCTGGCAATGGAACCCAATGAGTAAGAAGCTTGACAAACTGCTGATCAGTTCATTGTTTATGGTCATACAATTAGTATAATGAACCAGAAGCACAAAATATACCCATAATTCAACTCTGTTACTATTTAACATTGTTTTTTTCACAAGGAACATTGGAGGATCATCACGGAATCTTAAGTTCTAACTTGTAATGGTTTTGCTGATTCATTATGTGTACCTTTGGTGAATGCCAACCTTCTCTGGATCAATGGCAGCAACAACCTTTTCTGCAGAATAACCACCATCCACAATGAATGTTAATGAACCATTACATTGAACGAGTCTCCTAGCAGCCCTAAGTAGTCATTGCACATAATGAGTTTCCTAACAACCATCCAGCTTTGACTCATTGACAATTCAAAAGAAAAAAAACTGGAATTTATTTGAAACAAAGCAATTACCAGGTGAAAGCTGTTTTTCCCTCATTTCAGATGTTAGAATTGTGGTTGCAAGCTCTTGATCAATATCTGCCACCTGCATGCAAACAGTCAGTAGAAGAACATGAAATGGAACATATCATTAATCATGAATTCCTTAGTGTGAAGCAATACCCATCCAAGATGTTCCAGAACAAGGTCCAGATCAGATGATGCTTGAAGTATCTTGGAGGCTTCAACAGCAGCAATTTCCTCGCCGGACATTTTACCAGCCGAAGTTTCAAGGGAGTCTGTTTCAGATAGGCTAGTATGATCCTTCCACAAACCAGTGCTGTAATTCCTTGCCAAGATACGCCAGATACCAAGAGATTTGGAGCACATTCCTTTACTGCCATATAAGAATGCAAGCGTCCGCAGATGTCCAGAATCATCCAAAAGTGATTCTAGTTCCTCCTGCTCCACCATTGTCTTTTTAGTATGCAGATTTCTTATTTTTAACTCACATGTGTGAGGGAAACATAAGAATATCACTGAACCGTACTATTCTCAAGTCTCAACTGAAGAGTTAATGACGATTTTTAAGTATATCATAGGTGGGCAACAGTTTTAGATGCTTCAAGGATCACAGATGTTTAAACATACCACAACACAGCTATTCTGAGATGATGCAAGCTTCTCCATGTCATCAACAAGATTAAGAGCTCTATAGAGATACATCAGAAGAGTATCAACTCCTTCCATTTCTGCAGAAGATAAATCCTTCTCCCTGGATGCACACAGGTACCTAGTTTCGTATAGCACTCAGACATCAACTGAACGATGAAGCTTCTTTATAATTCATAAAAGAATAAAACATGTCGTGAATGAAGCAAACCTGATAATATTTCTGATAGCTAGTTCCAACAGATCAGCTCTGCTTGGTGGATTTGAAAGGAAATCTTCATCCACAACTGTGTCCACACCTGCCTTTTTGAGAAACAATGCTTGTTGAAGTGTTACTAGCCCATCATCAATAACTTCTTCAAGAGGCTTTGGGGGAGCATGCAAGCCCCAATAGCGCTTTCTTGGCACCTAAAATTTAAAAAGTTCACAATCAAATATAAACTGTTGAATACAAAATGTAGCCATAGTGGAAGATGAACAGGTTCTATTGAAAACGTGATCAATATGTTAAGAGAAGAAAACTACAGGGTCAATTTAACAGTTGCAAATATATGTTGATAAATTAGCTGATCAAAACTCACAGATTTCCCTGCCAATAAAAGCTTTACGCTTAAATTTTGATGGAACGGGTTCATATATCAAGAAATCAATCAGATCTGATTCATTAAAACCACATTTAAGAGCTAAAAGAAGTTGCGGCATTCAACATGAACTTTCCGCATACAAAAGGAAAGAACACGATGAGAAAATCAATGGTAAGGTTTAACATTGAAGATTTTTCAAAAAGTCTTCAATGTTAAACCTTCACCATTGATTTTTCTCATAAAATGCATTTTCAATAGCTACAAATGAATCATTTGGTATTTGTAACTTGACTAATTGGTGGTCTAAATCTACAACTTTTGACTTCTTCAAATCAAAAGAGGAGATACAACACTCCAATTAACATGGGGCAATGAGGCATACCAGATCTGACCAACGATTAGGATCCCGCATGATGAATGGAAATATTTCTGCCGGTTGCATAGTTTCCGAGAGCAAGAAATGATTTACAGCATCCTCAAAACGCAAGTCAAAAAATAACAAGAATCCAAGTTGTGCATGCACAAAGGAAATCATGTCATTTGAGATTTCACCATCAGCCTTGAACTCTTGTAACAAAGAAATAGCTTCCCCATAACTCTTTCTTCGTAGTAGTGCCTTGATCTGTTCCACTGCTGATGCTTTACGGTAGCAAAATACCTGGTCAAGCCAATTAATTTGTCTATAAGTACAATAGGTGATACAGTCTCTATGATAAAATGGTGCTGCACATTTATGAGAGAATCCATTGTCAGGGTTTCATTTCAGAGTAGAAAATAACTTTCTTCATTGGAAATTGTATTTTGGAGTGTTAACGAACACAGACCGCAGCAGAGTAGCTAAGCAAGCTGGCAGCATAGATTAGAAATTATGAGACAAGTCGCACCAATCGATGGGTTGACATACCTAGGTTACGTTACCTTATAAGCCGTAGCAACAACAACTACACCGCTGCCAGTTCCAGCATCCTCGCTCGCTACAATCAGACCACCTGTACCAGCCCTCGCAAAAGGAATAGCCTGCAGATGTGCCCCGTTCCTTCTTCTGTACACATCCACCTTATAGTCCCCGGCAACAACAACATAGGGGAACACCTCGGCTATACAGTCCGGCGTGGTGTTAAAGACGAAGCTGCTTCCGATGGGATGCCCCGACCGATCCACAACTACACCGACATTGTCGACCAGCAACATCACCTCGTCACCCCCGGACAGGGGCTTCACCCTGGGTGGCCTGGAGGACTCAGGGAGCGTGAATATATCGACCCCTTGGGCGTTGGTGGTGGCGGTGGAGAAGAGCGAGTAGCCGGAGGCAGTGCCGACGAACACCGAGTCGCCGACCCAAGCCAGCGCCTTGACGGCATCGACGACGGCGATGTCACGCGTCTGCACCTCCAACTCGTCGGCGTCGTGTAGGGTGAGGTCAACGAGGAGCAGCTTCTTCCCAACGGAGAGCGCTAGGGAGCAGGAGGAAGGGCGATCGGGGGCGCGGGCGGCGACGGCGGAGACGTTGCGGAGGGAGCCGAGGCGGCGGACGGGGCGGGAGAGGAGGGGGTCGGCGAGGAGGAGGAGGCCATCGGCGAGGACGAGGAGGCGGGCGACGGCGGGGAGGGGGAGGATGGCGGAGACGGGACGGGTGGGGCCGATGGGGAGGAGGCGGAGGAACTCGGGGTCGGGGGAATCGAGGGTGAAGAGGAGGAGCTTGCCACCGCCGGTGCCGACGTAGAGGTAGTGGGCGGAGAGGGCGGCGGAGCGGACGGTGAGCGGGGAGGAAGCGGGGAGGCCGGCGAGGGCGGCCGGGTCGAGAGTGGCGAAGGGCTCGAGGGCGGTGCGGGACGGCGGAGAGTTGTTGGATCCCATGGGAGGAAGGCTTACTACTGTACTGCTTTACTTAGGGTTGGGACGGGACCCCCATGGAAGGATGGCGATGAGCTCAGACGGAGGAGGAAGAAGACGACAACGATCGAGTCCACCACCACCAACAAGTCTCACTAGTCTACTTTGGTCGGTGACGATTTGAGATCCTTCAACTAAAATCTACTCAAATATCTACCTATTTCACCCTAATCTCTCTCCATTCCAAATTCTCCCTCTGATCAAAACTATTTAACGTTGAGGACAAGATTTGATCACACTTTCAAAATTCTAATAATAAGATTTTTTTCAAATACTTGATTTAGTAAAATTCTATCGTGATATCGTACTACAATTTTAAAAGTTCAATCGGATAGTATCCATTATACTATAATATAAATATAGTTTTTGAAACAAATCACCATGTTTGGAAAATAAAAGATCTTAACCGTCAGGCCCGATGAGTGTAGATTATAACAGTATATATCGTATACGACATACAATTATATATGTAATTAAGTTATATATAAAATCCAAACATATAAAAATAGAATCTATGAGCTATATATTAAATCTAAACCTATAGAAATAGAATATAATAGTTGTGTATGAAATTCAAACCATATAGAAAAATATGGTGTTTAGCTTCTTTTTTTTTCACTCTTTACTACGTAGGTTTAATTTCTATAACAACCCTCTGAGAAGAGAGTAATAGAAGGTTAAATTTTAAGGTACAAGTTTTATATAAAATTCAAATACACTTCTGTATAATGATCTATTGAGAAATTTTTGAAGTGCTACATGAATTAATACAAGACTACGTTGGGCAATCCCTAGTCATTCTAAACATCAAATATTTTTTTCACCAGAGATAATTCGGCTGCGTCCATTTGCTGATGAATAGCACAGAAGTTTATCATGTCATATTTTTAAAGTAGATTTCAATTTTATAATAATTAATTCTATCATCTATATCATTAAATAGCTATATAAAAAATTAGATAACCTTTCAACTTTCATCACCAAAAGAACACAGCCTTCGGTGTGTTTATAATCGTCAATATACTTGATCTACCTAGAGAAAACTCAGCCAGTTAAACAATTTCTAATTTTGAGCCTCTTCATCCCATCCCACCAGGCATTCACTGGTGGAATCATGGAGGACAATAGCAGCCAATTAACCATTGCCGTGTACAACTCCAGGATCAAAGAGCAGCATTCTCATCAAACTAGGGAGAGATGATACTCCAGGCAGAAAAGATCCATACCATCATACCAGTATGCTTGCTACTACTTTATACAAGATCTAGAACATTACATGCATATAGCTATATAGATTTGCCATCAATTGTGCGGTAGGAAACATAATCTCCATTCATATATGCTACAAAATTAATAGCAACAAAGAGATGAGATGGCAATGACAATTTGCCAGCCTGCAGCTCAAGGCGTTGTCATTCCCATTGGCGCAGCCATATTCCAGTCTCTACCCATGTAACCACTGCTCTTCTTCATCTCATCCCCAGCTTCTTTACAGATTCTGTCCAGCATGGCTAGGAACTCCCTCACACCGCCGAAAACCCTCACCATCTGCCCTTCCTCGCCGCTTGAATCACCTTGGAAGAAGTACTCTGTCACCTCCTTCACACAAGACAGGCAGATGCTCTCCTGGGCCTGAAGCTTTAGGATCTCCTCCTCTGCCTGCCTCAGGAACATGCTCATCGTGTTGTGGAACCTCCTCGCGCTGTCAGCTGAGGTGACCATGCTGTTTAGCCTCAACACGTCATGGATCTTTCCGAGCCCTACGCCAAGCTCTGAAACATCTCTGCTGAGCTTCATCATATCAATGGATGAAGCTTTCTTGGTATTGCTCAGCTCAGCCGTGAGTTTGGACACAACCTGAACACCATGCTTTCTGCACTCCACATCATACTGCATGGTAGTACTCGCATTTGTTTTGTATAACGGATTGTGCCCTTCTGGTTTCACAATTTCATGGACAATATATTGCAGGAGAGCAGCCTTGCCATCAGCTCCTTTCACATCAACGATCTTTAGAAGAGTGTTGGGCTCCATGGCATGCGAATTTGGAGATCCTGTATTGATACTCATCAAGTTGCCAAAGTTCAAGACAGCCTCAAGGACCTTGTGGAACAATCTGCTACTTTTCAGCTCCTGGCAAGCTGCCTGTATTCAAAAAGTGAAGAAACCTTCAGACCCTATAAGGAGTTTGGTAATGGTCTATGCCATTCATGCACATTCTCAAATCATTTGTGCAAATACTAATATATAAAATACCAACTAGAATGATGGCCCGCTCAAATTGCACAGCAAGCATTTCCATCGAATTTTCTCATACAATACCACATATACTAAAGTGTTCTCATGTTTGGCTCAAAATATACATGAAGCTCCTATAAATTGCAATATAAGAAACATGCTATGTATTCCTATATGTAACCCAGAGTCGAGGGTAGTTTGCACGCCATCCTCATGGCCAGTGACATGATGCAACAATTATGTAGAACATGAATGAACGTGCGCTAGAGACGCAGGGCAAGATGCAGTGTGCAACGATTGATTTATCATTCCATTGCAATTGAGATCCTACCCGAGATGCTTGATTGATGCTGTAAGACTAACAAAAAACAACTTTGTACAGTTCGAATTCCACGTGGAGACATGGAGTTATCTTGAAGTCTTGGTTCAGGAAACAAATTTAAGACATTCTAAATTGTATTTCTACTTGGACTCATTATTTTAATCTAGGCCGCTATAATCTGGGTCAACACTTTAATTAATGCCTTACCATTTTTTCTTTATTGTTTTCCGATTAATGTGAGAATTTCTATGACATGAGAGCAAACGTAGTAGCTCATTTTTCTATTACTTAATTAAGATAATAGATTACCCATTCCACATGGGAAATAATTGTTTTGTTCCTTTACAGCAAAGGATGCAACACAATTTATACAAGAATTATAGTACTTCAGGTCTGAATATATAGCCAATATGATTTTGCTGTGACTTTTGAAATATACTACAAAATATTCAACCAAGGGCTCAAAATATACCTCAAGAGTAGCATATGACATCCTGAGCTGATTGACCTCCAAATAAAAGTTGGCAATATAGAGCATAGCATCCATTCTCTTGAACGCAAATGGCACATCCAGCATTGCCTTCAGAAAAGCTTCTACAGGGCAAAGTTTGATGGACGGATCATCCTTAAAATATTTCAGCTTAAGCTCTTCCTCATTGGTGACGGTCATCTGCATGAGCATTCGCAAAGCTTCAACTCCCAAACCATGTGCATTACCTGTATCCAGAAAGCACAAACAACAGGATTTAACAGTATGAAATCATACATGTATTAAGCCATAGCATGAAATTTTAGCAAATAATGTTATCAGGCTCAAGAGCTGCTTAACTATGATTTTAGTAACCATTTCCATGAAATTCTATCTTGTTAACTAAACTGTAGAAGCCCACCACAGGGAAATATGTACTCATCAACAAACATTTTACTGGAGTTTTGGAAAGTGTTGACCAGTACTCTGTTGATCGCAGAGGATGCAAAATGCTGAAAACAAGTTCTTTTTTTTTTCTTTACACAATGAGAAGGCAACTGTAAATAAGAGATCAGATCATGAGAACAAGGAAATTTCATGTGCGCTCATGTCAAAAGCGCAGGTTGTGAAATTAAGCAATTCAGCCAGCTAACCATGTCATGTGGGACACACTCAGAGGTCAAGAAACAAGATCAACAGATGGTTCAGATTTATGAATTTAAATGCTCATAACATTAGCCATTTTGTTGTATAATAAAAAGAATTTGTACTGAACCAAATTGTGCGATGTAACTGGTGAAAAGGCAACGAAAGTTCAAACAGGGACACCATGCATCATGCCATCATCTAGTCATCATTGATGGTGATTGGTGGCACAATAATGCATTGCAAATATGGGCCACTGGTACTAGCCACCCATTCCAATGCGGCGATGCCCCCACAACAAGTGAAGCGAACACTAGTTTCATTCAGAAAGATGACAACTTTCGACAGCATAATTCAAGACCACAACATTGCGCGCCAAATCCAATTTCTAAGAAGAAGCAACCACGCATACCTTCCATGAGGGCTTCGCGCACTTGCTCCTTGGAAACACCCAATGCTCCCACCAGCATGCCGATGCCATGGCACCTTGGAGCACCCAGTAGGCACACCTCCCTCGGCATCGCCGCCGCCATGGTGGAGTTGTTCAGGTATAGGTGGATCATCTCATCCTTCGTGCTGCGAATCAACAGGAAGAGCAGCAGGTGGCGTGAGAAATAAAATCGAAATCATCAAAAAGTAAGAACTTGGAATGAGAGAGAGAGCTGGGTGGTACTGAAATGTGGAAAACGCCTTACTGCAAAGACCCGGGCTTGAGCTTATCCGAGTGCAAAGGCCGCGACTTGCGCATGCTCTTCTCCGACGGCGAGTCCTCCTCCTCCGAGGGAGGTGCCTGAGGCGGCGTGGGGACGAAGGGGTTCCAGGCGTGCGCAGCCATTGGCTCCGGAGGCTGCGGCCTCCGCTTCGGGGGCGATGGATTGGGGGCTCGCCCACGCGGCTGCGGGATCGACGGCGGGCGGAGATGGACCGGGCTGGAGCCGAGCGTGGGGGAGGAGGCCGACGGCGAGGAAGGGGAGAGCGACGACGACGATGCCTCCGCGGCGGCGGGGGGCGCGGTGCTGGGGTCGGAGGCGGAGCTGCGGGAGGCGAACTCGCCGGAAGGTGGGCCAACGCGGGGGAGCGGCGGGAGAGGGCGGAGCTCTGGCGATCCCGGACGGAGATGCGAGGTGGTCGGGGGCTGCTGCGGCGCGGCGAGGGTGCCGAGGTATAGGAACTCCGTGCTGGGGTTGGAGGAGGAGGTGGGCATCGGCGGCGGCTTGAGGCGGCGGCCCTCCTCATCGCCGTCGCCGTCGTCGTCATCGTCGTGGGTGCGGCGGTGCGTGGCGGAGGCGGAGGAGGGCGGGCGGGCGCGGTGGCGGCGGAAGAGGTGGAGGGAGAGGAGCGCGGAGAGGAGGAGGAGGCAGAGGGAGAGTAAGGAGAGGAGCAGCGCCTGGAGGAGCGGGAAGCGGCGGGGTGCGCGCGGCGTGGGGTGGACGAGGGTGGAGATGTTGGCCGGGAATGTGGGTAAGCCGCCGTCGCCGGAGGATGGCTGCTGCTGCTGCGCGGGGGGCGGCGGGGCGGCGAAGTTGGGGAAGAAGGGGTAGTTGGTGAAGGGGTAGGCGTCGGGGGTGGGGGTGGGGGTGGCGGAGGAGGAGGGGAACTTGGGCGTGGGAGGTGGAGGTGGAGGTGGAGCGGCGGGAGTGGGGGTGGGGGTGGGAGGTGGCGTGGTTGAGGTGGGTGGTGGTGGCGGCGGCGGAGGGGTGGGGGGTGGCGGGGTGCGATGGCGGTGGTGAGGAGGCCTTGGTGCGGAGGGTGGCGGGGGAGAGGGGAGAGGAGGAGGAGGCTGGAGCTGCTGCAATGGCTGCAGCTGGGGCTGGGAGGTGTGGTTGTGGGGGGGAGCGGAGACGGAGAGGGATGAAACGGCGCATGGGCCGCCAAGAAGAAGATGAAGAAGCAGCAGCAGCAGCATGAGGTCTGGGAGGGGGCGACGTGAGGACGGTGGCGGCATCGCCATGGCCATCGCCATTGCCAAGCCCTGCAACTGCAAAGCTCTGGGTTTTGGGGAGGTTTCTCTATGAAAAGGCACAGTTGCTGATGGGGGAGTGCAGTGATGATCCTGGCAAGTGTGTGTCCTCTCCGTGAAGAGCAGGCCAGCTAAGGCGGTGGCAGCAGCATCTTGGTTTGGTTCCTGGATTCTTGTGTATTAGAGCAAGTTTCCAACTGTCGGCTCCAATTTATCTATAACTAATTTCATAGCCAATTTATATAATAACTATCTATAAAATATATACCACCATGTCACATAGGTTATACATATATTCTGTTTTGGAGTTCGTGCTGCAGCTGATTTTTTAGCCCACTCCTATTCTCTTTCTTTTCTTGTCTCTTAGAGCAAGTTCAGTAGTATAGCTAACTACTATCTTTAATTCATCTATAGTTAATTCATACAATAGTTATCTACAAAACATCAATATATGGTTTCACATGTCATACACACAATTTGTCTTGGAGCCCGTATGCAGCTAGCTATAAATTAGTAGTTCATATCTTTTCTTTCCCCTCTCTTATCTATTTAAAATATGTTTATAACTGATTTATAGTCTATTATTGTCTATATTTTTAAAATTTATTTATAGCTGGCTTACAGGATATTGTACCTGCTCATAGTGGTGGCGAAGTGGGGGTGAGTGGTGACCCTCCCTCCTCTTGCTCTGCCTGTGGCTCAGTGTCTCGTTTGCCTTGGGAAGACAATACAAGGGGCCTTTCTGCCTTTGAAAATTGATTACGGATAATCAGTGGCTAAAGGCATCTCCTTTTTGAATTTGACGATCTTTTGGTTGTCGGCCAAACTTATCAGATTAAGATTTTATGGGGATGGTTTCCAATATTAATGTATTAGCGAAATACCATCTGACTGGATAAATAATCAGTCTCAACTATAGTACTTGTGTATGACTGAAACACTACCACCATTAATTAAACAAAGGGGTCAAGTGACACTGCAGCGATCAATTGGGTTGTATGTAAGTCGGATGGTTTAGTTGTACGCATAGCAATTTTTATAGATAATACATGTGTTCCTAATACAAAAATTCACCTTGCTAATATATCACTTAGATGTTGCGTTCAAGTGACCGATAAGAGTTGATTAAATACGTGGATTAAATGCATTACTCTCAGTGAAGGTTTCATGTTTCATAGTCTAGGTATGCTTACACCAAGTTTCATTCTCCCAAAACTCAACACATCTCTTCTATCATACTCTCATCATATTTTTTATATGACGTCATTGACTTTTAAGTCCATGTTTGACCATTCGTCTTATTCAAAAAATATATAATTATTAATTATTTTTTATAATATGATTTATTATTATAGAAACTTTAATTATGCATTATAATTTTGCATATTTAGATATAAATTTTGAATAAGACGAAGGGTCAAACGTGATTCTAAAAGTCAACGGTGTCATACATAAAAATATGGAGGGAGTAAATTTTATGCCCCATCACTAATTTTCCATATTTGAAGTTTTTCTTTTCAATATGGATATTACTATATTTTTAGATAATTAGATAGATGACATGTTGGAACTCATTTTTCTTTTATATTATCTATTTTTAAGATAATGGTAGGATACACGATCTGTTGTGTTTGCTCTTAACCGTTGTTTAGTTGTAGCCATAGTTTAAACAAGAGTCATTTCGAGCAAACTAGGCTCTATATGTCAATGAGACTAAAAATTGTGACAAGATTCACTTAAACTTGCTATATTGTGGCTAAGAATTTGGTAATCTTAACTTAGGAAAGAGTGATGATTTTTGTTATGTCACGGTGGTGAATATAGTTGCCAATTAAACAAAAGTCCTTAAATTGTCAAAGATTGTCATATACTTTTTAAGTTAAAATTGTAAATAACATGTAGGATTCATATAATTGTGAAAAAAACTTATTGCAAACGTAGTATGAACCAGACAAATATTTAATTTAATCAAATCTCCCTAAGTTATTCGTGGCACGATAAGACAAATCGTGGCAACGAACCAGCGGCCCCTGAAAATGGGTGCCATTTTCCTGTCAGTGCGTGTATGCCCTTGGGTTTGAAAAAGGAACAGCTGAATTGTAAAAATGATGCTTTGCTTTTTTTTAGGCGCATTCTTAATGCACTGCTATATTTATTTTAAAATATAAGTAATTATAGATTGTTTAATAAATACTCCCTCCTAACATTTTTATTCATATGGAGGGAGTAGTAATGTTAAGAAAAAAAAAAGACTACAGCGTCCGTTAGTGATAAAAAATAGGTCACGGTGGAGGAGTAGGTGTGAGATAAAATAAGAATATTAAATAAAAAGTGATCGACGGGATAACCGGTATTGCGAATAGTGCTATAAATGCATATATTTAGGACAAGATACAAATGTTTGAAATGATTACATTTTGAGATGAAGTTGCCTTTGCTTTTGACATTATTTTGAGACTGGATGTGATACATTAGAGTACAAATATATATATATATATATATTCATATTTATTACAACAGAATGCGTCAAAACTCTTACTAGGCTTTATTTTTATGGGACGGAGGGAGTCAGGCAGACGTATGGTTTTGGTACGGCAGAAAAGTAGGAAAATCAAGATGAGAGAATTTCCCAGTAGCAAGCAGGTTCACGAGCTGCATAGGAATGTGAGAACACATTTACATAGTGGAGTAGTATCACAGCAGGCTCATTGATCTTGTACATCCCATGTGGATGTGGTGCAGGGCCTCTTCCTCCTGGGATTGGATTGGATGCTAAAGCTTTGTTGCTTCCAATAACATGTATCCAAAATAAAAGGCGCCTGCATGCCTCACACTAGTGCGCCCCCTCTTCTTGTTTTGCATCCCACCTACCTATACATAGCATTCATTCGCAAGACAAAACTTTCTTCTTATAAGGGGCATGCACTATGCTCCGATGTGGTAGGTCGCTCTAGTCCACCATGTTGGAGCCGGCTCATCAACTGGGTATAGACTGTGCTCCCGCGGAGAGTACAGATCCTGCAGAGGCATTGAGGTCACTGTTGGAGAGTGTGGGAGCCACACACGCGGAGAGAAGAAGAAAAGATGTCACCTGGATCTCATCGGAGCTCCATCGATATCATTGGCGGCCGCCTGGATCCGTTCACTGGAGCTCCATCAATCTCGTCGGCGCCCGCCTAGACCCGCTCATCATAGACATCGATCTCATCAGCGCCCGCTTGGATCCGCAAGCCATGACGACGGCGGCGTCGGAGAAGACCGTTATGGTGGTGGAGTAAGCGACAACAATAACGAAGGAGGCACGACATCGGCGTGGCTGGGGTGACAACGGCACCGAACGTGGCGGCGGCATGTGACGGAGAACGCCACAGTCAAGAAAAAGGGCCCTGGATGATAGCTAGAATAGTTGTTGACTGAATGGTGATTGTAAAGTTAGAACAAACTTTTCTGAAAGTTCATATAACAGTATGATTTACTAGTAAGTTATGTAACTTGAAGATTTCTAATTGTCTGAGGACAGATGCATGACATCATAAGCAACAGAAGTGTAGCATTTTATGGATTCGTACCATGTTGAATGTTTAAAACTTATATTTTATCCTTACATTTAGAGTTAACTTTAAAGATTTTTATCATAATTTATTTTTTAATATTTGGTTCTAGATAGCTAAGGGCACACATATAAAAGTTGTATTTGCAAATTATTTATTTATGAATATTTTTTAATATTTCACTTCCACCTAGCCCAAATACCCCCCACACACACAGATATATATATATATATATATATATATATATATATATATATATATATATATATATATATATATAACATGCTTATTTTTTACTTCAACAAGTGTGAAATGAATAGTTTTATACCTTCGTTTTTCTTTTTAAAAATAAATTAGGATGGATCGCTTACGAATAGCACATCTATAGTTGAAACAAGCAAAATTGCAACCGGACATGGGTGGCTCATGTGCTGCTAGTATTTTATTATTCTCTTCTAGAAGGAGGACGAAGAAGACGACAAGATCCTTTCTTCTCCTCCAAGAAGCTAAGAACCCTAATTTCTCAAATCCATATACTACAAATCAATATGGTCTACATGTATCACATTGAGCTTGCACTGATTCTATAACAGTAGTATGGCATTTATTTATGCCCAAGAATTTGCAGTTTGATCTACAACATTCTATTATTACAAGTCAACCATTGTTTGAGCATATGAATGACAAAAATGGCCCTAGCACGATACCAAGGTGCTTCGACAAGAATGAAATGGTTTTCTTTGAAAGCCATAGCCTAATCTTTTGTTTAAGCATAAACAAAACGACATATTAATAATTCAGAAAAACACTAGTAAAATTAAAATATCTTAAAATAAAGTCTGAAAAAAATCAATTTAAAAATTAAGCTATAAAATTTAAATGTTAGCATATGCTCACATGAAATTGCCAAAACGATGGGACCCTATTTGTAGCATAAGCTGAATAGGAGTTATATGGAAAGTCAAAGGGAAAAGAAAGGGTAAGTTAGTGACATCATAAAACTAAAACACAATTGTCAGGCTATATCAACATCGTCTAATATTTACTTATAAACTTTATTAAATTAGAAATATTTTTCACTTGTGGTTTTATAATTTCAAACATATTAAAAAATGCTTTATTCGCAATTATTGTTATCTCACATTTATATGTAGTAATATCCTTATTTATGAAGAGAAAAGCTCTCTAACCTTGAGTACAAGCTGTGACTGCCCAGGACGTAGAGCAGGCTACAAACGGGGGATGGAGATATTAGATCAGATGGGGATATCTGATGGCAATGAGAGGGTGGAGAGGAGTGGCAAAGAGGGTGGTGGGGCGTGGTAGTGCGGCGGCGGACCACGGACCCGGTGAAGTAGGCGGCAGCGAGTCCGAGCTGCGGATGTGTGACGGTGACGATGATGGCAGCTAGGGTTCGGGGGATGGGCAGTGGACGTGTCACGGCGATGACAACGTCTTGGGTTTGGGATGGGCAAATGAGGTGAGGAGGCGCCTGGAGAGAGGGGAGTCAGATTGATCGTACAATCTAATTGATTTAGGCCGATGGATGCGTCACGTTATGATGATGAGTAAATCATATTTGTGCACTATAGGGCAATGCCCATGCTTCGCTACAGGCAAAAATCATTTAATAAAACTCTATTAAAATACATGGGATATATATGCATCATGTGTAAATAATTTAATGAATAGTTGAGCTCCATACTCTCCATATGTATTTTAATATAATACCCTTTACTTTTTGGCACATGTTTAATCATTCGTCTTATTAATAAACTTAAGTTACATATAATAAATATATTTTAATTATAACATACATTATCCATGTTTGCACATAATTTTAAATGATTAAACTTGTGTCAATAGGTCAACAACATTATTTATAAAAATACAGAGAAAATATTAACCTGCCCTCAAAATATTATCACCAAGCTAAGTAAACTTAAATAATATATCTACAATAAATAGGTGACACGTCAATCAATGTTTAATTAGCCAAATTAATTTATTAATAATGAAATACTCATGTATGGATCGAGACATACATGAGTTAAAAAATATGTGGTCCACGACCTCCATTGCCATGGGAAACAATTGCCCCACACGCGGTTACCCGTGGCTACTACCAACCAACGTAGCCTACTCTAATATAGAGTAAATATCCGTCGGATCTCGGGTGGAGGGTCTCCGTTACCATCTTTGATTGTTATACCATTCTTTACTGACGGTGAGTCCATAAATCGATTACATGACACGACAGAAACACTATTATTTTTTTTATAACAATAGATATTAGTGTAACACAGAGATTTGGATTATACAACTATTAAAATAATCTATCCTAAAATCATAATAATAATTTAATTTAAGAATTTATATAGGTGTCAAAATTCATCAATTTTTATAACTGTAGAGACTTGGATATTTTTTTTAATAATAATAGATATTTGGATTATAGAACAATCAAAACAATCTATCCTAAAATCGCAATAATGATTTAATTTGAGAATATATTTAGGTGTAAAAATTCTGGTGTTAAAATTGTAATTTATTTTCTGATATATATAATAACAAAAAAAATAAAAATAAAGCTATAAATTTAAGACTAAAATAAAATCTTAATTTTAATTAGTCCGCGGCTACCTGCATGTGCTGCAAAAATTGTAGGCGACTAGTTGAAACAACCCTAATTTGTATCTCCCCGACCTCACCCGCATCGCTACTCTCCGCCCGCACCGCAGGCCGCCGCCCCCACCTCCTCTCCTCCGCCCGCACCGCGAGCTCGCCGTACCTCGACCCGCGGACGCTTCCCCACCTCCTCTCCTCCGCCCGCAACGCGAGCCGTCACTCCTCGCCTCCCGCGGGGTCGGGAACCGGACTTGCCCAACCCGCCCCCGCCTCCGCCCCGTTGACAACCACTCTCGCCTGACGCCGCCGCCTCCCTTAGATTGACGCCGGCCATGGTGCTGGGCAACGTCGCCATCCTCCTCGGCTCTGGTGAGTCTCCCTCCAAAATCGCTTAAGGGCAGATGCCACTTGCAGCCAAGCCTCACTTCCATGGAGGACACTTTACCTAGATTAGATGAGAGCTAGACTTAAATGAGATGCCACTATCAAATCCCCCAAACTTAGGTTAGAAATTTAGAATGGATCACTTCTAGGGTCATCTGCCTTTTTTTTTTGTGTGTACCAATATATTTTGTTTCTTTGCAGGAATTCTTGGATCAATTCTTGTAGGTGGTGATGCCAAACTCCCAACAGCCGGGGAAGTACTTTATGGTGCTTCCAAGGTATTTTTTTTTATCTTTTATATTACTGCCTCCATGCCTTTTCTATTAATCCATACTATTGGCTATATGCTATAATTCACCCATCCCTCGATTTTTTTTCTTCTCCTAGTTTGTCAAGAAGCATGGAAACGAAGACAAAAAAACATCATCTAACAGCGATGCACACACTGCTCAGTTACTATCTCAGGTCAACCATCTCAGACAGGAGATTCAGTCTCTAGGCTCAAGGCCTGTTACAGTTGTCACCAATGCTGCTAAGTCAGGTCAGTTCCTGCTGACTAGCTACTGTAGGACGCTTTAGTTGAGAGTGAGACCGAGATCCTACAAACACAAATTTCGCACGATACACACTCTTTGTATGGCCCAATGTTGATCTGTTGCAAATAATTATTGTGATTTTAGTTGCCTTTTGATTATTCATATTTGATGTATTTTTCTTACCTGAATTATTAGATGTTTTCTACTCTACATGCTTTACAGAGCTACAACCACATTGGCTATTCACATACTCTGTTTTGTTATTCATATGTCTGCATTTTCTTTTGTTTTTGTCTCCTTACCTGGCAGAGACGCTATGTATTAATGATTCATTGTGTTGCTCGCTGCACTATAAAGATTCTTGGACATGTGAAAGTTTTCATGGTTATTGCACATAAACTGTCATCATGCCCTTTTGCCTTTAAACATACATGACTACATAATGTCTGTTCCTCTATAGTTTACTTGTTTCTCTGCTCAACAGTCCGTGAACAACATTCATGTTGCCTTCTCTTTTGTAGGACCTGGTACGTTTACTGTAACAGTGGTTGTTGTTGCTGGGGTTGTTGGCTATGCCTACATTAAGTGGAAGGTAATGTTTGACCTTTGATTATGCCAGTTGCAATTGATGTTTATTGTCATTCTATATCATGGATGCAAGCGCACATTGTTACAATCATATCTATTTGTCATCTCTTGTTTTGTCACTCTAGCTAGTTTCTAAACTTTGCACATTAATTTACAGGGTTGGAAACTTTCTGATATGATGTTTGTCACCAAGCGGGGTTTATCTGATGCTTGCAATGTAGTTGGCAGCCAATTAGACAAAGTTTCAGATGATGTTACTGTAAGTTTCTTAACTTCTTTCAGCAACACTGCTCTCATATTGTGTTACAAACAACACAGCTGTGTCGTGACTTCATATTTTCTTTGTTCCAACCCAAACATCTAATTGACCTTTGATTTTCACTATTCAGTCTGCAAGGAAACATCTCGCTGGAAGGATTGATCGTGTGGATATTAATTTAGATGAAACACAAGAAATTATTGAAGGGACAAGGGATGAGGTTGGAACTGTTTTCCTTCCTTTTGTTTAAATTTTATGGTTTTTGTTGCATTTTGGAGCAAACTAATAGCATTTCATGACTGACTTGTAGGTCACAGTCATCCATGGGGATCTGAGTGCTTTCCAAGAGGATTTACAATCAGTTAACCTTGTAGTTCGGAGTCTTGTATGTGCCTCATACTGAAACAGATTTCAACCTTATTTACTGAAATATTAGTACTCATGTAACATTTTATGTTGCAGGAATCAAAGCTCGTGAGTCTTGAATACACTCAGGTGAGTAGCTGCTCATGTTGTGACTACCTATTTTACGTCCAACAAACTTGACATGCACCTAATGCTATCTTCCTTCAATCTTGTTAGGATCGTACGGCTACTGGAATATCTGACTTGGTTGAGTTCACCCAGAAAGCCACTGTTCGCCAGGCAAGTTGGAATAGTCTAGTGATTTGTTGATGCCCATGCTGCTTGGTTTATTGAACAAACCAGTTCCACCTCAACTATTGCATCTCCCTTTTCTATATGTTTATTCTGAATATATGTTTTGGTTTTCAGGTCCCAACAGCATCCGTTCCTTCAGCTATTGGATCTTCAGAGCGAGTTGTTAGGAGGGTAAAGACTTGCACCTTTCCAAATCTGCCGTGGTCTGAACATAAACCTATTTGCTGACTTAAGTTCCTGTGTTTTTTGCCGCAGGCTACTTCATTGCCGCAGGCTGTTGCTCTTCCAGCTCTGCCGGCAGCCACACCTGCAGCTGAACCATCACATAGGGCAGAGGCATCAGAGGTCTGGTTTGGTTTCAGTTTGATGTTGCACTTTGTATGGCTATATATGCAAAATTTCAGTTTCCTCTTGCGTTTTCCATGATTCAAACCAGCTGTTGCTTGACGTTTGCAGGAGCAGCGGGGTATTGCGAGCAGAATATCATCTAGTAGCGAAGGATCAGGCCTTTTGCAGGAGCAGCGGGGTATTGTGAGCAGAACATCATCTAGTAGTGAAGGATTAGGCCTTCTGCGGGAGCATCGGGGTATTGTGAACAGAACATCATCTAGAAGGGAAGGACCAGGGCTTTTGCAGGAGCAGCGAGGTGTTGTCAGCAGAACATCATCTACTAGGGAAGGACCGCCTGAGTCTTCAAATGAAATCTCATCCCCAACTGGAGCGAGCACGAGCACAGGCACACGGAACACAAGCGCGAGCCGGTTTGGTGGTCTGAGGCTGCCTGGACTTGGGTTCCTTACGAGTTATACGAGTTAGTTGATGAGGTCATCTTTTTTAAGTTATCCAAGATTGTAGTTAGGTTGTACTAGGAGCATAGTGGTGATGGAATAAAACACACACATACATACGGGTTCCATTGTTCTTGAGGAGCCCAAAAATTTTTGTAGAAAGAAAGGAAGACGTGTGAACCTGGCATCATCCAGAGCAACGCCGATGTCGAGGTCTTTTTACCTGCAATGCTGCTGCCAACTTGGTTGGTTAAATCTATGATGAGACGTTACATGGTTATTACACATGTTAGTCCTAGTTGCTACTGTTATCTTGTATGGCAACCTATGCTGATAATGCTATCTTGTTACACACAGCTTTGGATCGACCAGGATGCTTGGTTACAGCTATATCATACTAGGATCATACATAGCACATACAAATAAGATATCATAAATTATTTTAATGTAATATTAGATAAACCAAAGATTTGAAGTTGTTTGTCTATTAATCCTATGTTAATTTGATATTTAAATAAATACTAGCAAAATAGCAGCAAATCACTTGCTAATATTGACTAATGTAGTTTTGCACAGTTAATTATAGGTGCCGTAGGTTGATAAAGACGAAAGTCTACACTTGATTATAATAAATTATAAGTTTTCAAGTTTGAGCGGTAATTGTATAACTTGTCATGTAAGTTTCAGAAATATTGTAATAACAAATTGATACACTAATAATTTCGGAATCACTACACTGATAAGTTCACACATTGTAAGAATAATTTTAATTAAATAATTTATTTACATTATCTAATATTAACGTAAAATTTAAACTTCAAACATTAACAGAAATCTGAAACAAATCCTGCAGGAGTACTTTTTCTTGACAAACATGAAACAGCCTCATGAGAGAGAGAGGAGAGAGGAGAGAGGAGAGAGAGTGTGTGTGTACGGGCCGTGCTTATATGGGCCAGGCCTGAGAGACGAGACGGGCCCATATGCTTCTTATACTAAGCAAGCCTAGGCGTTCCTCCTCCCTCTCCTCTCCTCTCGCCGCCACCTCCTCTGGCTCTGCTCTCCAGGCGAACTCTCCAGAAGCTTCTGGAACACTCAACCCTCCCCCATCCACATCCATGGCGGACGCCACCGCCGCCCTCTCAGGTATGACGCATCTTCTTCCAACTCAACTCGCTAGTCGACTGTGCTGACTGACTGATCCGAGGCTGCAGCTCGGAGCAAGGTGCAAGCTTTCCTCGAAGCGGCGCGCGCCGGCGACCTCGCCTCCCTCAAGAGTAGGTCCCCCGCTCTCCCCCTCTTTCGCTCTCCCTTTCCCTTGCATCTCCTCACGCCATGTACCCAGAGCTTGCTGCGGCGCTCGACGAGGAGGGCAAGGGCGCCGCCGCCGTCGCCGCCGCCGTCAAGGACGCCAACAAGCGCACCGCCCTCCACTTCGCCGCCCGCGAGGGCTGCACCGACGTGTGTCGCTTCCTCATCGCCGACCTCGGCCTCCCTGTCGACCCCAAGGACGATGATGGTGACTAACTAAACCGCTCTCTCCTGTACCCCTCCTCACCTGCTCCTGCTCCTGCTCTGCTACCTCTCATCCATCCAATTTTACATCCACCAGGTGAAACTCCACTCATCCATGCTACGCGCCAAGGCCGTCTGCAAACTGTAACCTATCTGCTCGAACATGGAGCCGATCCTTCCATTGCATCTAGCCTCGGAGCCACTGCCCTGCACCATGCTGCGGGGATAGGTAACCACCGATAAATATCAGATGCATTACATCTACTATTCCCCTTTTGAATTCACGATCAATCTGTCCAGTTCACTTCATTCTTGCCTTGGATAGATGCTCTATGCTATACTTTAGTTCCATTCTTTGATTGTCCGACATCTCTAGAAATGCGGCGCCTCCTTTTCTTTTATCTTCAGGGAACCTGGACCTTATGAAGCTGATTATATCTAAGGGAGTTGATGTCGAATCAGAAAGCGATGCTGGTACACCCCTTATATGGGCTGCTGGTCATGCGCAACGAGAGGCAGTCGAACTTTTGCTTCAACACAATGCAAAGGTTGCTCGTCAATAAATCCACTCTCTCCTATCTTACCTCATGTTTCACTAAGTAATGGACCTGATTTTCTAGTCATTCTGTTCGGTAATCTTGATTACATTGCAATTTTAATGTTGTCGAACAGCAATTGACACTTTAACAGTAACCACCTAGGGTTTTCAAGCTTGCTATTGTTAAAATGCTGTTTTTTGGTTCTAATAAGACCAGTCTCCATTTTGTTGCACAGCAATTCGACAAGCTTATCTTTTGTACTGAAGCTAGTTATTGCTTTGGCAGCCAAATACTGAAACCGATGATGGTATTACACCTTTATTGTCTGCTGTTGCAGCGGGTTCCCTCCCATGCTTGCAGGTTCTAATCCAGGTACACAGATCTGATTTCAAGAGTAATATATGTTTAGTTTCCTTTAGGATATTATTCATGTTGATGCCAATCATTGGTCATTCTATGCAATGTTTCCTTGTTTAACAATCTTTCTTATGCAATGGGAGTTCAGATAAGCTCACCCCCATCTTTTGGCTTTTGCTTATGCTTATAAGCCAAAATTTGAATTTTCAACCTTAAAATTGAAGTTGATTTTGAGGTTTTTTTCATCACAATTTATTTTCCAGCTTTGGCCTTTTGATCGCTATGAACACGTATATAAAAGTTTTATTCGCAAATTATTTTCCGTTTGCAAATATGCCATTTGGCTTTCTCCACCAACAAGTCAAAATATGACCCCACATTTTCCCGTCTCCCTACTTACTATCTTCCTTAGATTGCTGCATTGTAAGTCATCGTATGTTGCGTGCTTGTGTGTGTGCTACCCATATCAAAGATGTTGATATGAGGTTCAAAGTTTTTGTTCTTACTTTTTCTCATATGCTGTTTCTGACTTTCTGCTCTTGGAGTTGTCTAATATTCCATTGCTTCTACATATTTACATCTATGTTTCCTATCAAAAGTTAATTTGTAATCTGCTACACAGGCAGGTGCAGACCCAAATATCAGAGCTGGTGGAGCAACCCCATTGCATATTGCTGCAGATGGTGGAAATGTGGAAATAATAAATTGTTTGCTTAAAGCTGGAGGTGACCCCAATGCATGTGATGATGTAAGTTCCATATCTCATGTTATTTAGAATTCCAGTGTATCATTTAATGCCGATAGCCAGGTTCATGTGCATTGATTGATCGAAAAGATACATACGAGGGTGTCAAATGTTTGCCTTTTGTTCCATATATGCATGGTGATGAATATAACTTTCTTGGTTGCGGTGTGATGTTGCTACAATAACTTGTACTATTCTATTATGCAGCAAATAACTATTGTAACCATTTAGTGTATTGTATTTGTTTAGCTGGATTTGGCAACTACTTTTGTAATCCCCTCATCAATTTTTTTTAAAAACTTTTTGCACTATGATTGAGCAATCAGATCTGTGGTGTATGATCATATTTCACTGGAAGGATGTGACTGTTTATTTTTGTTCTTTGCTGTAGAGCCAAGTAAGGCTAAAGTTTAAATAACTATTCTTTTCTTCTGCAGGAGGGACTAAAGCCAATACAGGTTGCTGCTTTGAGGAATAATCGTGAAGTTGTGGAACTTCTTTTACCTTTGACATCTCCAATTCCAGATGTTTCGAATTGGAGCATTGATGGAGTTATAGAATACACTAAATCAGTTGAGGAAAAGGTGCCATTTCAATCTTCTTGTAATCTCTTAATTGCAAGTACTTTCTTGATCCCAACTGTTGAATACATTTTGCAGACACAAGTAAAGGAAGCGACAACTCAGAAAACAGACAGATTACAAACACCACAGCTTGTTGAGGTGCATTGCAATCTACTTTAATAGCTTTATTCATCTCCAAGACTCCAACGCTTTAATAAGTGTAGACTGAATATCTAACTGTTGCTGTTAATGGTGTGATTCTGACACCACTGGATTACTATACAGGTGTCCTCTGAGGCAAAAGGGAGATCCTTGGAGGCAAAATCGAGAGGTGATGATGCCTTCAGAAATAAAGACTACCTAGTAGCAGTGGATGCCTACACACAGGTAGGGACCAAATTTTCCACCTTGAAGAGGAAAAGAACATTAGCCCAACAGGAATCAAAATTTGAACTTGACCTGACATCTAAGTATTTGATGCAACCACAAGACAGCCTTTAGTTTTTTTAGAAGTGCATAACTTTATCTATGATCGGAAATTCGAAGAGTACAATGGAATGAAACTGCATTTCAGGCTATTGAGTTGAATCCGAACGATGCTACGTTGTATTCGAACAGAAGCCTTTGCTGGCTGCGGGCAGGGCAAGCTGAACGTGCCCTGGAGGATGCAAGAGCATGCCGAGCGCTGAGGCCAGACTGGGCAAAAGCTTGCTACAGGGAAGGCGCAGCCCTTCGCCTGCTGCAGGTTTGTCGATTTGAGAGATGGGTTTGGGAATTAATATGCAGTTGTGATTACATATATAATTGTTAGTGAACTTGTGGTGGCGACATGTGCAGAGGTTTGAGGAAGCCGCAAACGCCTTCTACGAAGGGGTGCAGCTTGAGCCAGAGAACACTGAGCTTGTGAGCGCGTTCAGGTAGTAAAAGTCTTGTTAGATCAGTGAGCAAAGGAAAAGCATGCAAAGTACTGCTAGCAAATATCATAGACATATATATGCGGTGTCGTTATGATTTCCTTTTTTTTTGGAACTCATGTTTGTTTGTTTGTTAATCCATCTTGCAAGTGAAGTTGATTGCTTGAACTGATTGACAGGGAGGCCGTTGAAGCCGGGAGGAAATTCCATGGAACGGACAAGCAGAACGCAAACGAGGCAGATGCAACAGTTTGATCGATATGATATATGCTGGAGTGGCTAGACCTAAGGATGACGAGGAATCACTGAATCCGTACCACTTGACTAGTTTGGCGAAGGAACGAAGCAACTGACATCTTAATACCATGTGATGTTGCTACGGAGTACATTATCAATATCATTTATCAGATTCAATTCCGTTTATCTGTCGTGGCTGGTTCTCGATTGTATTTTTAAACTGTAAAGTCATATCCTTTAGCATCTCTATATCAAAGCTACGCCATTGAGAATGAATGCATAACAAATTTATGTTGCCTCACCCATCCTAGGAACTCTTCCAATGCGAGGAGACAATGGATAGCATCACGCAAGACAACAATTGATGTTAACTGCAATTGTATACATTTTTGAGACAGGATCTAATTAATCAAAGAAGAGATCATAAGATTGTGTTAAAAATTATGAAGTTTTCAAAAAGTATTACGAGTATAACGCATAATAATTATGACGAATTTATCTTATATGTGCAGTGGAGGCTAATCTTCTATTTGTTTTTCTTAACATGTCCAACCAAGAAACCTTTTGCTTCGAATTGAATCTAAAAAGTCAATTGAAATAGATTATCTTTTTTTATTCTAGTCCACTTATGTAACAAACTTTACCAGGAGAGACTATACTTGAGCCATATTACTTGGAGTAAATTTCACCAAAATTGCATAAAACCATAAGTACTTTGGTATATGACATGTGCACGAATGCAGTTTTTGTTTTTAGTAAAGAAACTGCTTCATATGTACTCCATCCATTCCAAAATCATTCATGTGCGGTTGAACGTAAAACTAATATTCTGTGATGCAACGTTTCGGTACAAATCTATTAGTATAATTTTTTTATATAACAATAAGATTTTAATTTTATAATTAATCATTAGTTAATATTTTCAAAGTTCAACTTATATACAAAATAAAAAACAAAATGATCCGGGTAGCAATATTTGTCATAATGTGATTTTTTTTCTGGCATGCGTATTTTTTTTAAGACATCCACAATGTAAGTTTTATAAACACGATTACCTATTACCTAGAGTAACATGTCATCTAAAAAAGTTTGAATAGGATAAAACATCCCTATCTCAATGTATAGTTTCTTCTATTGTTGCTTACTAGGTTACATGTAAGACATAAGTTGTTTAGGTAACAGTGCAGAGAAGGTTTCATTTTCATGAAACTCATTCATATATTTCTTCATTACTACTTTGCCACATCGTAAAAAATGTCTACATAACATCCTATTTATTGCCCATAAAATCCCATTGAGATTGGTCTTATTAAAGCATCCCCAACAGCTCATCTGTCCCATCCTCTATCCTGAAAATAGATGATGAAGACTACAAATTGAGCTCCAACAGAAAGGCTATCCTATCATCTATTTTTAGATGCCATCAATATTAGGAGAGAGAACCTTCATATTTAGATGATCTCTCTCCATCCTTCAAAGAGATATACAGAGGATGTTATATATAGATGATCTAGTGGAGTGCAAAGAGATGATCATCCAGATGAAAATATAGATGACCAAATTTAGATAAGCTGTTGGGATGGTCTTGACATACTAATCCCTCCCAAAGAAGCTTGCAGCCACCTTAAAAAAAAAAGGACCAAAATGACCCCAGTGTTTACAGATCAAGCTCCTCAGTATCTTCCGTTCTATACTCTCTCTCTCCCGTAAGCGGCGGCCGGCCGGCGAGCTCCCCACTCCCGTCGCCTGCGCCACGGGCAGGGGCGCTGCCGTCACTTCATCCTCACCGGTGAGCATCCGTTACGTCTTTCTCCTACCTGGAATCTGCATCATCAACCCTAGATAGATAGGTGGATCGGGGCCTCGCAGGTGAATCCAAGTTCTTCTCCCCCCCCGCGCGCTCCTCGTTCCCTTCTCTCCCCTCTCCTCTCCGGCGTTCCAGGGGCCACGTACGCGGCCGCGCCGCCGCCGCCGCAGCCCCCGCCTTGAGGCCGCCTCCGCCGCCGCTGATGCGGGCACTCGCCATCGCTGCGACCCCCTCGCCCGTGCCCGCACCGCCGCCATTGCAGGCGTCGGCCCCCTCACCCCCGTCCGCTTCTACTGGCTACCCTTGTCCGCTGCTGTTGGTTTCTTCTTCTGCTGCTGCGGTTGCTGGCTGCTGGGTGTTGCTGCTGATGGATATGATATATGCAGTATGATATTGCTTTTATTTGTGCCAAAGAATTTGATACTTGGTAGTACACCATTGTGCACACAATTTTACTTGACATTTATTTGAGGAGCTCGCCCAAAGCTTCATGCTCTTGTCACCAATTCAGCTACCAGGATATTTTAGAGGTTTTGCTTTTACTCCAAGAATGCTGATAGCTGTGTGCACAACTGAAAGAAAACGAGAAAAAGGCGTGGCTTTCTCTGGCGCCATGGCCCATGGTTTCTGTTTGCATATTTCAGATTGGAGATGCAAATTCGTAGCTGCTGTTCTGGACTTCACTGATGAACTCAAAAAATATTGATCCCAACACTGATGCATAAATGATATTGCACAACTAAATTTGTTTGGGGTAGTTCAAAAAAAAAAATAAAATAAAATGTGCACATGCTAATGGTAGTTGGGTAGTTGGAAGATATCACTAAAATAAATATAGATGGTGTAGTATGGATGATCTCTTGGAGTGCAAGGGATATGTATGAGGAATCTTTTTTAGATGGTCATCCAAATGGCCATATAGATGATCACATATAGATGAGCTGCTGGGTTTGCTCTTATAGGTGAAAACCATGTCCAGTTCTGCGAAAAAGATATTAAGCTCAACACTGAGCCCAGTTTAAACAGCTAAACTTCCTTTTTAGGTCTAAAAAATGCTAGCTAAATCTTTTCATCAAAAGTTACTGGTGCTAATCTTTGCCATGTCCAAACCAATCTGGACTATATTCTGGTCTTGTTCAATCCTCACAGCCAAGTAACCGATGATACTCCCTCTCAAGTTGTCATTGCACAGTTGCAACTCTGGTTGATGGGTTATCCTTTTAGAATGGAAAGCTGTCTTAGCAAAATGCCCCACTTTTAGTTCGGCTGTAATGTGAAGACAACACTAGTTTAGTCCTGAGGTTACATCATCAAACCATATAAATGATGCCATTTTTATGTGAACTACTCCTTTGTTAGGGCAATACACAACCTTACATTTGCTTTGCTGCGAAAGTACTTGATGGTGTGACTGGATAACGGCTATGGGGATCAAGTTGGACAGCCGTCTTGCCAAAATTATTGTATTGTCTACCCTCATGTTCAGTTCAAATTTAGATATATATCGCTGGACTATATTCTGGTCTTGTTCAGTCTTCATGGCTAAGTAACATATTATGCTCTCAAGTTTCCCTTGTGCAGTTGCACCTCTTGCGGACAGGTTATTGCTGTACAGGTTCGATATTGGAGTGCTGACTAGCTCGAGTGTTTTGCATTATGATTGAAAACTGCCTTAGCTAACTCCCAGTTTTAGTTCTGCTGTAATGTAAAGACAACACTAGTTACATCCTGAGGCTACATCAGCAAACCTCCATGATGCTGTTTTTATGTTAAGTACTCTTTTGTTAGGGTGATGCACAATCTTATAGTTTTTTTGCTGCGAAATTACTCCATAGTGTGACAGGAAGTTGGATAACAGCTGCTGGGATCAAGTTGCACTGAAATTTTTGTATTGTCTACCCTAATGTTCAGTTCAAATGTGTATATATCAAAATTCTCTGCGCACTGCGCCTCAGCCAACTGATATTGATTGGCACCAATTCTTCCAGTTTTTGTAACATTATCTTCTTCACTTTCTGCAGCAATCAGTGCAAACTAAAGATGGCAGGACTCGGAAGCCTGGGACCCAAGACCAAGAACATTGTGGTGGCTGGTGGACTGTCCGCCTTCGTCCTTGGGGTGTATTACTACACCATGAGAGCGGTGGGAGGCACAGATGAGCTGCAGGTCGCCATTGACAAGTTTGAAGAGATGAAGAAAAAGGACTCTGGGAACTCATCCACCGCAGGATCCTGAGAACATTATTCAAAACTGGCTCTCCTTCCTTATCTGTACTGAACTGATATACTTCCATTGATGTACTTCCTTTCTGTACAATAATTGGCGATGTTAGACTAGGATGTGCTGCTTCTTTGATGATAGCTTGAATAATTTCTGACTGAATGGTGGCTGCAAAGTTAGAGCAATTTTTTTTTTCTGGAAGTTCATATAACAGTATGATGTGCTGATGAGTTATGTAATTTGAAATGCATTCACAGTGTAGAGTGCCTTGGTGAGTGTTTTCTAGGCGGTGGCTGGAGATGGGCTTGACGGACGGTGGTAGATCCAAGGTACAACACATGCATGCTCGAATTGGGGTCTGTCGTTTTTAGATGATGCTCCTCGCGCCCTTCACCCCGTCCTTCGATAAAACACACTTTTCTTTTCGAAGATTAAGAAAAGTATGACCTCCTGTAACACAAAATTCTGTCTAACAAAAAAAAATGAAAATAAACACCACACAGAAAACTGAAAGAAACACTATAGAAAATTAAACTATATATTTTTTAAAATTACTATGACAAGGACAAGTAAGTATTATCTCTTTTCCATATTTTCATTAGCACGTATATGAATATAGGCAAGTATAGAAAAATCTTATAATATGGAACCTAGGGAATAGACAATAGTCATCATATTTTTCATTATCACGTATAGATCTCTCTTTATGTTATATACTACTCTATGAGTTATTCATGGTAAGGAACTGGTGATACGTGAGGAGACGAAGGATAGCAGCACACGAGAAGAAAAAAAAATCCAAAGAGGAGAGTCAAATGAAAAAGAATGAAGGGAGACATATGGGCCCAACAGAAAAAAGCCCAACACTAACTAACAAGCCCAAGCCCAAACCCAAAGAGGACGGTCCTTCGTCCTCCTCACCGGCCAGCCTCTCTTCTCTTCTCTCTCTCTACCCACGCACTGCTACTTTTTTTTTTTCCCCCGTGCCGTGCAGCCGGCCGGCGAGCTCCCCCCCTCCCCCCTCCGCCCGCCGAGGACGAGGACGGGCTTCCTTGCGGCGGCCAGCCTCCCACCGCCTGCGCTGATCAGGGGCGCTGTCGTCCTCGGTGAGCATCCATCCATCCACATCCTCCTCTTTTCTCATCTCTCTCTCTGGAATCTGCATCATCAACCCTAGAGTAGATAGATAGGTTCTCTTCTCGATGGATCTGGCTTAATTTGCCTTAATTATAACATGTTCTTTTTGTTCCCAAAAAAAATTGTCAATGTGCCGCCCTCCCCCCCCCCCCCCCCCCCCTCTCTCTCTCTCTCTCTAGAGGGATCTTATAGGTGAAAACCATGTCCAGTTCTTCCTAGATAGATTGGAGGGTTCTATTGCTCGTTGTTTCTCTTAATACAAAGATGCACACAACTCTTCTGCGAAAAAGATATTAAGCTCAACACTGAACCCTATTGTAAACAGCCAAACTTACTTTTTAGGTCTAACATGCTAGCTAAATCTCTCAAAAGTTACCGCTGTTAATCTTTGCCATGTCCAAACCATTCTGTACTATATTCTGGTCTTGTTCAATCCTCACGGCCAAGTAGCCTATGCTACTCTCTCTCAAGTTGCCATTGCACAGTTGCAACTCTTGTGGACAGATTATTACAGTTCAGATTCGGTATCATTGAAAGATGTCTTAGCAAAATGCCCCTCTTTTAGTTCGGCTGTAATGTGAAGACAACACTAGTTACGTCTTTCCCATCTCTCTCTATCCACGCACTCTACTTTTTTCTCCTGCATCATGAACCCTAGGTTCTCTTCTGGATCCAGCTTAATTTGCCTTAATAAGTTTATAGGATACTGTTTGGTTTCTTTGTTCCCAAAATGTTTGGGGGTTCAACTGAACCCCCATGTCCCACAATAGATCCTTCCCTGGCCCTGATTAACTTGGCAGATGATGATAGTCATGCCCACTTTACAGCTTGTCTGAAGTATCAAATGCCTACACTTTTCACATATTCACATACAACAAGCACAGTGTGCTTCATTGTATTTTACCGGCACTTATTGACATGTACTTTCTACTTCTCACTGCCATCTACATTTCTTTACCTATTGTATACTATTTGCTTGCTGTGATGCCTGAACCTTCTCTCTTTTGGGACACTTGCTATTGAGCAGCTGTTTGTGACTATGGGTGACTACACAATCCAGATTAGCACCAAGCTAATCGACCAACTTGCTCGTGATGACGAGAAGGTCAAAAAGAAAACCAGGAAATCCAAGCCTAAGAAGACTGTCAAGCAACATAAAGAGCCTCAGGACAACTCAAGGGAACTCCCACCTTCTGAGCCCAATGTCACCACTGCTCCTCCTGGGTGGCCACTGCAAATGTATTTGCCTGTAACCCCTGCTCCTCCTCCACCCCCACCTGCTATTTCAGAGCTCGAAGCCATCCGCGCTGTTCTGGAAGAGAGTGAAAAGGTTCAGGAGAAGCTGGATAAGCAGCATGCCGGGATGCGCGATGAACTCATCAAGAAATCAAAAGACCTGCGTGACAAGGAGTTCAAGTTGCCGTACCAGAACCCCATGCCATGTACCGAGGAGAGAGCAAACTGCCTCCAGTGTTATGTGAGCAATGCACAGGACCCACTCAAGTGTGCTGAGGCAGTCAAGAGATTTGAAGCATGTGTTCGCTTGGCAAGGCAAATGGGCAACATGAAAGTCGCTCAGTAGCCCTGGAAGTTTTGTGATCAGGAATGAATTGATATAACGATTTTGCTATGATGTGATGATTTAATAACCTGGAATTTTGATGAGACTTAAGACATCTTTCAACAATTCTATTGGCATCTTGCTAGGCTAGATGAGGAAACTACAGATCCTTGAGTTCAGGAATTCTGTATTGCAAATATTGGGTACAAATGAAACATGAATTCTGAGTGCAAACTATCTGTCTGATTGGTATCATGAGTGAAAGCGTTATCCATACATCTAGGCTGTGGCAATTTGCTTTTGCAAACCCCTTATCACTTGTCTGGCTTTTTTCCCTTGGTTTGTGCTTTGGTTTAGCTAAGCTACGTCAACATGGTTCTTCTTGTGGTGTTATCTGGTGAAACTTAGCATTCATTTTATTACTAGTAACCAAGCATCCTTTAGTAAGGGTTACTTTAGTTCTGCATTGTCTATAGCAGTTTCAGAAGTAGATATTTTTAATGTGCTCTTACATTCAGTCTTAAGCTTATGATGATAGAGTCTTTCAGTAATCAGAATCACATGTAGTAGTATGGCTTTCAATCTTGTGTCCTTTTGCTTGTGAAATGGTAAGATTTCATGGAAGCCTAAGAAATGAATATCATCAATAGGAGTTTGAATTTGGGCCTGTCTTTGCTATGTGCTGTCTGGTAAATAGTGTAGTGCGTTTAGTTGTGAAGCACAAAAGCAACTGTATTTGAGATTATCGGCTATGGGTACAAGATGGAAAGCCAAAGTATATGCTCTTCGCAATTGACGTTTAGATACTGTGTATTCATCACTCGTGAAGGTGTTTAAGAGAAGCATTTGCAGTTGTCGTGATCCTTGTATATACGGTCAAATGCAATCAAATCTGACAGTGAAGTGTATAAAGAAATGGAGGAGAAAGGAAAGCAAGAAAGAGATGTTGCAGAAACGCGGTCCATTGATTTGGCTGTCATCCGTGACAGGAAAGGGCAGGAACCAGAAAGTAAAAGGTGTGAGTGAGGCTGACTCGCATTTCTCTTCTTTCTTTCTTTCTTTCTCGGTTGCTTTTGTTCTTATCATCTTGTAAGAAGAGACCATGGTGAACGCTCCAGGAGCAGACAAGGCGTGCATTCAGTATTTCAGTGGCCAGAAGAATCTATCTTGTGTCTATTGCTTTAGCTGACTGTCAGCTTCATCCTGTAACTGTGAGGCATACAACACACCCTCGGCTTGAAGCTTCAGAGTGGTATTTCAGTTCATATGTATATATATTACACTTTTACTAGTAGCGTATATATATATATATATATATATTACAAATACATACTACAGATACAGATACAAATACAGATACAGGAGGCATGGTCCTAGATGGATGGAGAAATATGTAGTGGTTGGATGGATAATGGAATGGGCAATGAGAGACGTACTAGTAGCACTACAAGTGTCAAACTCAAGCTGATGGCACCGGTACCCTAGCAGAGCAATCAGCAAGCAGTACACAGGACAGGACTACAGGAGGATTGCAATTTCCCTGTCCCGATGGACTCTACATCTCAACGACTTAATGCATCATTTAATATGGAATTTTCATACACATACATGCCCTTGATGTAATTGGGTGACTTCCATTGTATAAAACAAAATGACTTCATCTTGATGCATGTATAAAACTGCATCAGTTAAATGGTAGTGCTGGCTTGCAATCAGTCCCCTCTTTTTTTTCAGATAATGAGCTTACAAGAAAGTGTCAGGTCAGCAAAATGATAATGAGCTTGCAGGTAGTTAATCGGAGAACAATTCATCCAAGGCAAGGATTACATGCATTTAGACAAGAGAAGGTGAAGAACCGAGTAACTGCAGAGCCTTTCAGTTCTGGGAAACATCGCTATACATTCTTTATTTTAGCGAACTAAACATAATAGGCATATCATATGATAGGCTCATCATCAAAGAAGAAGAAGAAGAAGAAGAAGAAGAAGAAGAGAAGAGAATTAATCGGTGGTGATGTGTACTCCGATGACGATGACGAAGAGGGTGATGAGGGCGAAGTAGATGATGGAGTGGACGACGATGGACATGGCGCTGGTGTGAAGGTTACCGAACTCCACCAGGTGGTGCTTCCCCGGCAGCTGGATGAGCAACCCCGGCGAGAGCAGCACGAACAGCACCACCGCGATCACCACCGGCCCCCAGTCTGACATCCTTCCTTCTCTTCTTGCTTCTCTCTTCTTCTTGGTAGCAGCAAGCAATCAAATGCGAGAAGATCGAACAAGGTGTGGACGTGTGGTGGAGTGGAGTGGATGGAATGGAAAGGAAAGCAGAGCAGGTTGGCTCTCTCTCGGTTTGGTTGGTGCCGCTTCGCTTTCCTTTGCACATGCTCTCTGCTCGCGACACCTCTCTCCTCTCCACATACCAGATAATACTCACAGGAGCATCTACTACTGTCATATGGAGTACTAGCTAGTTGATTAATATTTCTGTGTCTGTCCCTTAACTTCATCTGAGTAGCTGATTAATATTACTTAACTTCATCTGAGTAGCTGATTAATATTACTGCCTCTTAATTGATTACTCCTGTCTTTCAGCTGCTTGGTGGTCGTCAAAGTCATTGTCAGCTTGCTGGTTATCCGGAATGAATGCTGTCTAGACCATGAGTAGTCATCGCATCACTTGTTTTTAACCATTTCTTGATATAACTGACAGACCACTCACAATGCTGAGCTTAACTATCTAACTAAATGCTTATTGCCTGACTCATCCGGTGCGCACCTCCTGATTAATTAATTAATTAATATTCGTCCTTTTTTTCTCTCTCTCTCTTCTCTTTGTTTCCTTTTTCAATGAAAAAGTGCTAGCTGCTAAATGCGTAGGAGTATTTGCATGTGCTAGTGAATTGGTATATTCTAGTAGTACAGAACAGACTGTCCGATGTTGCTAGCTGCACTACGGAGCTCCTTTTAATTGCTTGGACGGACTAGCTATAGAGAGAGAGACACTGACGGATTAGCATTACTATTACAACCAATGAACCAACCAACCAATCTAGAGTTTCTGGCTCTAGGTGCTTGCGTCTCATGTTTCGCTTTCAATTTTTCTATGCCTGGAGCACAAAAGGATATACAGATCAAACAAAAGTTTCTTCTTCTTTTCTTTTGCGTGCTGAAAAAGAAGCCGATCGATCAAGGTCGGATACGCCACCAAAAGGCACAAGAACATAGTAGACAAAATTGCATTGAGCTGGTCCAGTCCAGGAGGAATGACCTAATCCAGTGATATGCTGCTGCCATTCAAAAGCAGGGCAGTACCAGCAATAATAATGCTACAAGACCAAAACAAAATCATCCATATTTTCCCCTTTTTTTTATGCACGCTTTCATTTCGCCCACTTTTATGATGCAAACGTGGTGATAGACAGGACTGCATTGCTTTTCATACAAATTCAATCATACCAATAAGTATATCCACAGTAGCTAACCAATTAATCTGTCGATCGATTCGTCACTTAGCCTTGCTCTGGATTGATGAAAATTTTTGGTGCCAAATCATAAGATGATCAGAGTAAAGCAAGGAATCTTTGTGGTGCATATCAGGCTGCACAGATGTATTATCTCCATCAGCTGCCTAGCTTCTCCAACAAACAATTAATGTGCAGCTCTTGCATTATCGATATCAGAATGGGAAATGTTCAGCTCTGTGACGCATGCAATCGGCCGAGATGTCGTGTCACTGGGCTAATCTGCCCACCGTTTTCATCTCAGATCGATCACCCGATAGATGTTGCTAACTAATACTACTACTACTACTACTACGTTTCTCCAACCTGTTGGCGTTTGCTCTGGCACTGTTCTAATAGATCACTTTAATCCTCGTAAGCATGCAGCAGCAGAGGTCAAATAAAGCGGCTAGCAGCAAGCTTAAGACCGTTACTTTTGACATTGAATTTGATTAGATTCGAACAATATGATTAACAAATCATTGATCGCTTTTTTTTTCTATTCACCTGAGAGTTTGATTGATTTAATTACTAGATAGGGATTGGTGAGCAGTTGAGTTCAGTTTGCTCGGCTGTTGCCTTTCTCGTTCTTTATTGTGAGATGGCCTCATCAAACGTTTGCTAGGATCATATATACTGTCAGTTTCTAGGCAGATGCCAATTAAAATTCAGTTTCAGGTGGAGCTAGCAACGCCACACACACACACACACACATACAAGATAGAAGAAACTTTGAGGATCAATAATATTGTGAAACAATATAGTTTATTAGAAATGTGTGATCCTGAAGAAGCATGCAGCAACAGGAATAGGAATAGGGTGGATATGATCCATCAGACTCCTATATGGATGGTCAGTCGCTTGTACTGTGCACATAATGTGTAGCTTTTGTTTTGTTGCAGCACTTGTACATCCATCCAGTCGCTGCGAATGGCGATGGGGCAACAACTCCACGCCTCCCATTACCATTACCATAGTGCCACGCAAGAAAACACCAAATTTCCTCCTCCTCTGGGACCCTGCGCAATACTCAGTTGGTTGGGCTAGTTGGTTTCCTTGCACTTGCAGCAATTAACTGCCTCATCTGACTATTTTGCAAAGGCCTTGTTTGAAACAAATTATTGAGCAGGTTATTGCCGGGCATTGTCTAGATGATTAATTAAAGGATTTTGAAAAATAAACTTAACAAATAGTAGTAGCTTAAAACGAGTGACCTAAAAAAATGTATTTTTACAAATAACCCGGTGAATAAGCTGAAAAGAACAGGGACAGGCTTCTGTTCCTATGTCAATAGCATCTACTCTATCTGTCGAAGATTGCTCGTTCTTTAGGCACATAAATTACCACATTAATCATAGAAAAAGTAACAGTGGTGACCATTAGTTTGTGTTGTGCCCAACGTTTTTAGTGGTGTAGATAGATTGATACAGTGGTATACAAAATAGAGTCTATATCTATGAAAATAGAAGCTAAGAGTTATCAGATCAAATTCTACTTTTAAAAATCTATTTTATACAAAATGCTATTGTCGCATGTTAGAAACAAAAGTTAAAGAGTTGTATGTAGAATCTAGCTGTGTACGCAAAATTGAGCAAGAAAAGCAGCTAGTTAGTATCACTTGCTTGAGATTCTACGAATCATACATACAGCTTTGATAGATTTAGTTGGTATGGTGATGTAAGCAAGGAGTATGAGTATTGAGGTTTGAAATCAATTCGGTTCAGTTACAGCAGTAGTAATACAAGGGCATGCAAGAATGGAAGGAAGAAGCAGGAGTGCAAACTAAACAGATGATTAGGGGGAGGAGCCAAGGTTGATCTGGACGCCGATGGCGACGAGGAAGATGGCGTCGAGGGCGAAGAAGAGGACGGTGTGGACGAGGATGGAGACGACGCTGGTCTGGAACTTGCCGAACTCGATCAGCCGGCACTTTCCTGGTATCTGGAAGAGCAGCCCCGGCGAGAGGAGGATGAAGAGCACCAGCGATATCAGCACCGGACCCCAGTCCTGCATCTTCTCCTTCCTGCTGCTGGATCTTCTTGAGGCTATGGCTAGTGGCTCTACTCTATCTAGTGCTCCCTCCCTCCCTCCTTTTGTGTTGTGAACCAAGGAATGAATATGAATGGATATAAGGGGCCTTGCCTTCCCCTGCCTGCACATTTCTACGTATACTAAAGTATATTCAGCAGCAGACGACCATATAAAGTTTCTTTCCTTTCCTTGTGTTTTATTCATATAAAATACATATTATATCATGAGTGTTGCAACTTTCTACTAGCTCGGCAGCTGCACCAACGATTCGACCTCAAGATAGCAGGGCAAACACCAACCATGAGTAAGATCGACACGGGTATTAAGAAAATAGGTAAAAATAATCAAAGAAAGTTTGCTATTGGTCGAGAGAAGAATATTATGCGACGAAATTAAGTGGAGAATGATTGTAATTGACTAAAATAATGAGATAGGTGTAGAAACAGTTTCATTTTGATACAAAGGATGTGTGCTAAAAATAGCTTAATCAAGCCAAGCTCTCCAAATTTCCTGATCAAAAATTATTAACCTAGATTAAGCACAGCAACTGCAGGCAGCAGTGCAAGCGATCGAGGAGTTTATCTGCATCAGGTGCAAGCCTGCAATGAAGTACTACTTATTATGTGCTTAATTAATTAGCCTGGGCTTCTGCCTTGTACCCAAAACTGTCCAAGAAGCATCGTGTTCTTGCTAGCTACTGCAGTACTGCACATGGTGTTTCCATATATCACACGATTTGATGTTCAAGAGCGTGCGAGCAGCCTTATGCAGCAACAAGGTATTGGGCTAATGACTTCAAGTTCTCTGGGGGCGAACTGTGGTTTCTCATCGAATAACTTCCTTCAGTTGTCTGAGTTGAGTAACAATGAAAAGACAAGACATTTTCAGGAGGCGAAACACATAAGGTACTTCATCTTTCATGAGCCACAAAGTCATTCCCTGAACCTCGGGAGAGTAAGGTAAAAAACAGCCACGTTTTATTTCAGCCGAACAACAGAGGATTCACCTCAGGTTAGAAATCTTATCTTGGCCTCAACTCAGCATGATCTCTGACTACACTGAGAACAGGCGACAAAGTTCACAGCTTACTGTGAAACGGAAGGAAGCGAGTCCATCTGAGGGAAAAAAGACGGTTACACCTTATTAGACCACTGGAAGCTCACCACACTCACTGATGACCACCTTCTTCTTCGGGCGGTCCCCTCTGTCAGTCTCCTGCGATTCGATAATCCTAACGATGTCCATGCCTTCAACAACCTGCCCAAACACGACGTGCCTCCCATCCAACCAAGGTGTCTGCATCCATAAGTAGAAGTCAGCACATTTTGATGTTAGTTTACATACTAGTGTACTGAGAACATATTTGAACCTCAAATCAACAAAACAGCACCAGCGACAAAAAATATCCCTTTGCCTTTCATTAATAACTGGAGAAAGTGCACAGTTACCTTGACAGTGCAGATGAAAAACTGACTGCCGTTGGTGTTTGGTCCAGCATTGGCCATGCTGACCACTCCAGGTCCAGTATGAACCACTACAACGATTAGAAGCCATGTAATAAGCACAATCATGTGATTAAATTATTAGAAGCAGAATGAGTTGATCAGACTAGGTCAATGTAAGGCGTACATTTGAAGTTCTCGTCTTTAAAAGTGCGGCCATATATGCTTTTCCCTCCGGTACCCTGAAACATTCAATTTTAAAACCAACATCCACAAGCAACAGTTGAAAGCTCAATTGTTTAACATAGGTTGCGGGCCAAAGTTCATAAACCATGAGGCCATGCAGCTGTGTAGTTTAAATTAGTCCATACTAGACTAATCACAAACTAGCATGGGCGTAAATCCCATCATAATGTACATGGGGCAAAGTGATATGATTGTATAAAGCACTTATAGGGCAATTCTGAAGTGATGATACAGAGTAGTATAATGATACAAAACACACTATACATCAGCTTTCTATCCATAATGTAAATGCTTAAACAGCATAAAGCACTCAATTAATAAAAAACGTTAAACAGAACAAAATTTGATAGAACAGTTGCACAACAGTCACATAAATAAACGCATAAGCTCATTCAGTGTTGTAATGTTATTTGCGCAATAGCATATGATACAATATGCAGCTTCTTTTAATAGAATTTGTCAATAGATTATAAAGAAAGTAGGTAATGATTAATGAACACATACGTTGCCCTTGTCAAAGTCTCCACCCTGAATCATGAAGTCCTTGATGACACGGTGGAAACTGGACCCCTTGTAGCCAAACCCTTTTTCTCCTGAAAAGGAGAAAGGGAATGATGTGTCATGCACCACATTAGGGTAATCCTGTAAAGTAGATGAGAGAACAGATGCCCTCTGTACCAGTGCAAAGAGCACGGAAGTTCTCTGCGGTCTGTGGAACATCATCCCCATATAGCCCAATAACTACCCTCCCAACGTTCCTCCCAACAGGGTTTCCGATGCTTATGTCAAAGTACACCTTGTTTGTTATTTTAGATTGAAGGTCTGCTTCCTGCAATGCATGGGAGAATTTTAGCAAAACTGAAAAACATATCTGAAAAAAGTGTGGCCTCCAGTTGTCCCACAGGCCACGGGTTATATTTGACATAGAACTATAGCATAAGTCAACATCCAGCGAATGCAACCATGAAAGAGGCATAGCGCCTATGCTATAGTAAATCCCAAATTTTCAGTAATATACAGTGGCACAAGTGTTTTGTCACAGCATTGCAAGGAGACACTGATGATGAAAAATGTGTTTACATTCCGCACATAAACCAAATAATCAGGAAAAACGGTACAATGCTGATAAAGCTCATATAGTCACGTTGCAATTTTGGTAGCATAAGTTTTGCTAGGCAATTTAAGAATCTCACAAAATGTATTGCCTTCATTTTACATTTTACATTGTAAGATGGCCTTCGCTAGATTAATGCTAACGAATCTAGAAACATATATAAAACATATTCATTGATCTATGGATGAATCTTGATATGGCCAAAACATCTTATGTCAATATGAAACGGGGCGAGTATGTAACATCCAAACCCAAAGGCAGAGTGTTTATATGGAGATGGAGGAGTATATACTAGTGTACGTGATAATAGCAGTAGTAGTATAGAGAGAAGAAAAGAATGGATGCAGTGCGGGTGGGCCGGAGGCACATAATACTCCAATAGAACAAGGGAAAAAAAGATCCGACCTTGGGGTCAGCGCTGGCTGAGGTGACGAATCGTGGACGGCTCTGAGCAGCGGAGGGAGAAGGCGCGAATAAGGCCGGAGAGGAGAGGCGTCCGGCGCGGAGGGAGAGGAGCGGCGAGGGCGATTTGTAGGCGAGGATGGCCCGCTGGCCGGAGGACGCCGCCGCGATGGCCTGCAACAGAAGAGAGCGAGAGCTGTGAGATTGAGAGCTCCGCCATCACAAGGGTCGGAGGCGGAGGAGGTCTTACGAGGGTGGCAAAGGAGGTTGCGGCCGCCGCCGCCATGGATGGCACTCGGAGTCGGAGGAGAGGAGACGAAAGGTTTGGTTTTTTGGGAACAGAATTCACAATCTCAACAACAACAGTGGATAATAGAGAGATAGGGGTGCGCTTTTGCGTATGTGTTCACCAGGAATACAGGAATCACATAAAGGCCCTTTGCTTTCTACATGCTCTACCCTTTTTCTTTTTTAATTTTAGAAAAAAAATGTGAATGTATGGTCTTCACCATGCATACATGACATGATTCATGTAAAGTCAACAACTTGTAACATTGCTCATTTAAATACAATAGCCTGTATGTTATGTATAAACCATGATTAAGTGTACATGTGTATTGTTGTAATAACATTCCACAAGACGATTAAGGAAATAACTAAGAATTCATTTCTTTGTTACGAAAACATATAAGAAATAAAAAACCGTATCACTATCAAAATATGAGTTTCTTGTGGTATAAAATTCGAGTACAACAACATAATATGAATATTAATTCTTAAGCTAATTGTGCAAGAATTGGTAATGATGACACAAAAGCATCTTTGAAAGAGGATATTTTTATGTGCTTTTTCCCTCCCCATTTATGGTACTTGAATGTAACCGAACAAAAATGAAACATGATGCTAGTGCATCTCTGTATACAGAGAGAGACATATGAACTTTTTTATGCCTCAATTAATTGTGTTATTCTTTAAACAATCAGTGAAATTTGTGGTATGGACTAGCAAAAATAAGGCAATATGAGTATATTAGCCTACACTTCAGATATGTGCTCTTTTTTTGTTGTTAAAAGAAAAAAAAGTTAGCTTTACATCTGTCAACTGTGGTCCTTTGAACTATAACATTGTACATAAAACATCTCTTTAACTTCTAAAACATGTGCAAATCAAGTCTCCTACTAGAGTAGTTTTGCCTGATGTAGAGCCTATATGTTTCTCGTTTGACTTAATCTTTATCCCATGTGATATTGACATTACGCTCATGTGACATTAGAAGAAAAATAGAAAAACAATGGAACTCATATGTAAGTAGTATTTAGTTAGCAAAAATAAAAAAAATGTTAGTGTGACCCATGTATCTTTACCCTCTCTCCCTCCTTTATTCTCCCATGTCTTCTCTCCTGATACATCGAAGGGGTGGTGACGATGGTGTTGAAAGATGACAATCCAAGCAAAGCAATGATGATTCTGGTGGAGGACAATGACATCATAGGGTGGTCGTCGGCCATCTATTTTCCTCCACTCTGATCTCCTAACCTTGCACAAGCCCGTGGACGTTACTACAACTCGTTTTTTATGGATCCATGCGTATCCAAGCCACCTACATCATTAGTGCCACCCACTTGCCATTTGGGTTCACCCGTGCTGGCTGGACCACTACCTCCTCATCAACCTTGGTGTATAATAAACACCACTTTGATGTTGGGGGATGTGAAAAGAAGCAACAGTTCTGAGGCGGAGCGGTCGTTGGCACTATGGGGAAGAGCTCAATATTATAGTTTAGGGGAGGAGGGTTGCACTTTTGAATCGAGAGTCCGCGATAAAAGTGGAAATGTATTCGTTGGTCGTTGACCATAGAGGGAAGCCATGTTACCCATCGCCGAGGGCTTGCCACTTCTGGCCTCTAACCTCAATTCTTCTGTCAGTCTACTTAAGTGGCGGCATCACTTAGTATTAGAAGTTGAGGATCACTTTATGCCTGATTTTACGGTTGAGGGGTACGAAGGGAATTCAATCGATAGTTATGGAACCTAAAATGGACATTTTGTTTGTTTGGAAATATAAAGCCCAAGGTTTGCGGGTGTAAAAGCCCAACAACAGCAGCAAGAGGTAAGGTAAGGTAGTCGCGTAGAGTAGTGTTGCTCCCGAGCCGGGCGTGAGCGATGACGATGATGCGATCTCTCCTCCTCCTCCTCGTGGCGCTCGCCGCCTCCGCCGCCGCCGCCTCCGCCGTGCAGGATGCGCCCTTCGTCGTAGCGCACAAGAAGGTCGCGCTGTCCCGCCCCGGCCCCGGCGTCGAGCGCCTCGCCGTCACCCTCGACCTCTACAACCAGGGTTCCGTGTGAGTCCAGATCCACATCTCCCCACAGATCTCCTATTTCTTCTTGGAAAACGCTAAGCTCACTATTTGTTGTTGAACCACTCCACGGTCATACTCTCAGATCCAATTTCTCATACAAAGACTTGCTTTTTTTTTTTTTTGAAGTACAAAGACTTTCTAATTAATAATTCAATTTCTAGCATTATTATTTGCTCTAATCTCTTCTCTCTCTTTTTCCAGGACCGCCTATGATGTTAGCTTGAACGATGACTCTTGGCCACAGGAAGCGTTTCAACTTATCTCTGGAACCACTTCAAAGATTGTTGACAAACTTGATCCGTCAGTAACATTTCTTTCCTACTAATCCATTGCCATGCCACAGCCCAGCCACGCCGATATTCACAATTTTTACCTCTTGTGCTTCCAGCGGTGCTACTGCTTCCCACAACTTCATCTTGGAGACCAAAACGCAGGGCAAGTTTCAAGGCTCTCCTGCCATTATCAGATACCGTGTTCCCACAAAGGCTGCACTTCAGGTTCAAAAAATTATTCCTAATATACTAGTATTAAAATGTATCTGGTGATTGTGGTATGGTTTGCATGCAAAGTTAAACTTGAAATTATCCTTTTTTTGGTTGCCTGATGCTAATAAAGCATGTCATCAGAACAGAGTATACATGAGATTTTTGGTTACTTGTTTAGTAATTAGTATAGAGCACCAGTGAGCTTTTTCCCAAGGACATCAATGCGATTTCATTATTCCATGGATCATACCAAAAGGGTTAACTGTGATAAGCTTAAATAGCTAGTTATGACCTAGTATTTGGTGTGCTAATTATCATTTTCACCCTACTATTCTTTTAATACTCTGTTCTTGAGTTTAAACTGCTACTTGTGTTTCTGAAGGAGGCCTACTCAACGCCCATGTTTCCCCTTGATATTCTTGCTGAGAGACCTCCACAACAGAAATTTGAATGGGTTAGTTATCGTACCATTGCTTTCATTTAAGAGTTAAACCTTACTTAATTCTCATGTCTCAATGTGTTACTTTTTGTGCTGGTTCTCGCCTTCTGGATATCCAACTTTTGCACTTGACTTTTCCAGGCTAAGGTACTATCATTACCCTCCGTTTTGTGCAAACTTATCTGTTTCATCTAAGTGTGAAATAAGAAACTGTGTATAGACATTGTGAACTAATGAGTTAACAAACATCATTTGCAGAGACTTGTTGGGAAATATGGGCCACTGGTATCTGTCGTCTCCTTTGTCGGTGTGTTTGTCTACCTGGTTGCAAGCCCATCAAAATCCGCTGCTGCAAAAAGCAAGAAGAAGCGCTAAATCTGTTTATCAGCTTTTTATTCTTGTTGGATTTACAAGAATGTACTCCCTCAAATTTTATAAGGTTCTCCTATGTACTCTAATGGATTAACTAGACCAAGGCATCATTGCCATTTTGGCCTTCTGTAGCTGAGCGTCTCGGGTGAAGCCTGAGCTGACTGACTTATAATCAGAGGCGTAGATTTGATACATCTTAAATCATTCCAGTGGTTTTCTCATTTCCTAAAGGCTAAGAGTGTTACCTATTGTGATTTACATATTGCTTACAGCGGTTTTCTGGTAGAGCCTGTGTTTCACTGCTGCTGTAAACAGGTGAATTGTACAAGGAGCAGATGATGGACTGATGGGCGAATTCACAGGGGTAATGTTTCTGTGTCTCCTGAATTGCCAAGTTGAGATCCCATTCTACGATGTACTGCAGTAAGGGACAACATACATGTTGTTGTCGAGAATTTTCGCTGGTGCATCTTGTGTTGTGAATGTATATGAACAGCATAGATCTTGATGGACACTGTAATGTCAGTCATCATCCTACTATCTGTGTGCTAATACTATAAGCTTGGATAGACAAAGATGATGCAGTTGTAGCACGAACCGCTTGAATAAATGACATGACTGAAGCTGGGGGCTGAATCAGGCAGGCGAGGGGGAGGCTTTGTGGCAGCTGGTCCACCATCATATATACTCCGATGATGGGAGAGACTTCACTAGAGCACTTAAATTAACTGCACATTCTAGTCTATCTGGAGCTGGGGCTGGTCAGAAAAGAGTAGACATAGCCACAAGAGTATATAAGCAGCAGCAGCAGCTAGCTTAGCTAGGGAGGAAGGCCAGAGAGAGAGAGAGAGAGAGAGCTGAACCTCCTCAACAAGGAGCTCTCTTTCTTTCTTCCTTCTTACACACAGACATCCATAGGCAATCTATCTATCTAACATAGAGAGTAGCAATGGAGAGCTTCTGTGAGGCTGTGCATCAGCTGCATGACCAATCCTCCTCCTCCTCCTCCTCACTTCTCCCCTGCTGCTTCCTTTCTGCTCCTCAGCCTCTTCCTTTCCCAGGCTTCCCTGCCGGCAACAACCTTGAAGAGCCAGCGCCAGCAGCAGCAGCCATGGCGGCCTATGAGAGCAGCAGCTGCAGCACCCTTGATCCAACCTCAACGCCAATCATGATGTACTCACCAATGGTGCTGCAGCCGCAGGAGAGCCCTCTATCCTTTGAAAATGCTGTTCCCGGCGACAAGAAATGGATGCCTGGCATTCAAGGAAGCTGCACTTGTTCATTGGGCTCAACTCAAGAGATGGTAATTGATGTGCTGCATACATGTGGTATCTTTTCTCACACATTGGCACGCACACAACTAGATGAAGCTGCAAAATGCAGTTATATCTTTTTCTACGAAGTGTTTGTTTTAGCATGCATGCAAGCATTCTCTTACCTGAATTCTCCCCACATGTGCTACCCTTGGTGCTCTTCTTCATCTGAAAAATTGGTGCTATGCTTTTAATCCTATTTGAGTTTCAAGAGTGGAAATCTACGCAAAACCTGAAAGTAAGCACATACATGTATAAAATGTGGCACTGGCTGTTTTCTAATGGCAAGTATTGTCATTGATGTCAACCCTTTTCATAAGGAGAAAGTGTGCATGTATGATGGGCCCATTAGTCTTCTGTTGTTGCATGTAAAAACTAGTGTATCTGTAGCATCCTTATGTGGTGTTGAGGGTTACTCTGTGGTTTTGCCATTTAGGATGGAAGTTGGGGCAAGAGTAGAAAGCACAGGAGGAGCAATGTGGGTGTGAAGGGACTTGAGGAGAAAAAGGCAAGAAGGGTGGTGGTACAACAACATGGTGATGATGCAAAGGCCAAGGAGGCAGGTGGGGAGCCACCAGCACCAGCTGGGTACATTCATGTGAGGGCAAGGAGAGGCCAAGCCACAGACAGCCACAGCCTTGCTGAGAGGGTGACTGACAAGCTAGTGTTACGGACCTTATCTCCATTATTGTTATTAGTAGTTAGTGCGCTCCTCTACTTAATTAGTAGTAACGGCTAGCTGTTAATTTGTTCCTTGTAGGTGAGAAGGGAGAAAATCAGTGAGAGGATGAAGATGCTACAAAGCCTGGTTCCTGGCTGTGACAAGGTTACAGGGAAAGCCCTCATGCTAGATGAGATCATCAGCTATGTGCAATCTTTGCAGAACCAAGTTGAGGTACTAGTATTATATATCTTTCAGGCAAGAATTGAAGTAGCGTAATCAAGAACGTACTAGCATCCATCGATGGCTCTTCTACTCTATCAAAAACTAATTCATCCCTTTGCATGTGCTCATTCAGTTTCTGTCCATGAAGCTGGCCTCCCTTAGCCCTATGATGTACTATGAGTTTGGACCGGGCATTGGCATGTATCCAGATGTTCTTCCACAGGTAAAGTAAAAATAGGGAACAACAACAATATCAATCCAAATGCAAGCACATCTCTGAAGAATTCAATATTCTGTGATTCCAGTTTGCTTCTGCCATATATGCATGGCGATCAATAACTCTGACTCTGACTCTGTGTTACTTATTGAAGTACCTTACTTGTGTGCTTAAGCTTGCAAAGATGCCGCATGAGCAGCTGGTGCAGTGCATGGGCCAAGGAGACCAAATGGGCAGTACAGGGGGTGTACCAGGAGGCATCTCACTCTCACTCCCAGCTCAAGGAGGACCCACAGGCTTTGCTCAGGTCAAGATGATAACCATAGTTTCTCTGAATCCAATCTGCATGACTGCATGAGATGTGATGTTGGTTCTCCTGCGTTGAACACAAATTCCACCAAGCACTCAAGAGTATAGCACTTGCAGCACTCCAGCAGATAAGGCAATGTGACGCTCATCATGCATGCGCTGCCCGTGCTTCCCCTTTGCATTGCAGGATCAGGATGGCAGCAGCAACAGCAACCACATGAACGCGCTGGTGATGCAAGTTGGAGAGCAAGGGCAACAGGGCCCTCTTCACCAGGTCCAGATGAGCAGCCTCTGCTTCTTCCAGTAGTACAAGCCATATATATTATGGTAATTAAGACGCATGCATGATTGATTAGCTACTCCATATCAAGCAAGCAGCAAGCTTATAGTAGTTCTTTGAAAATGGTGGCTGATGATGTGTTGTTAACTTTTGCGATTGTCAGACTAATGCAGTTATCTAGCAATTGCACAAACTAGGAGTCTAGGATGCATTGCGTGGTCACCAAGCTCTGGACATCAAGAAGAGGAGATACATGATGAGTCAAACAAGTGAAGTGAACTGAGCAATATGAAGAAGAAGCAGTTGAAGCTGAAGATCCCACATGTAGGTTGTTGGCTCAGTTGTACCGTCTCCTCCTACCTGGGCTCCAAGAAGCACACTATCGCCATCACCAAGGTGCCATGTTTCTAGCTACTGTGCTTGCTTTTGCAGCAGCAGACTGCTGACAGTACCAAGACGAGGACATGTACTGTTGTTGCCCCTACGTTTCGTTTCATTCATTCAGCTACTGCTGTCCCTCCTCTTCTCCGTGTTGCATGTGTAGATGCCCTTCATGTTTTAGATTTGTGCATGTGTATGCGTGTTTGCATATATGCATGCATTGCCTTGCAAATGTACTTGATGCTGCATCCGGCCTGATTGATATGACTTGGCCTCCTGCCTCCTCAGTCCCTTTATCTCTGCTCTGATCTGCTCTTAGATCCATTCAATCCATTCAAAGCTTGCAAATGTGTGTGTGCATGCACAGAAAAGTGGAATCTTTAGGCAACCTGACCTGAACTGTTGCTGGAGAATTGACTTATTGGAGACATGAAAAATGGTAGGAGAAGCACGGGCTATCTGGGCTTATGGCCAGTGAACATTGGACTTGAAAGAGATTCATCAAAAAATTTTGCTTTTCCAAAGCTGCTGACACCAACACACCACCTTTCAGAGATGCAGAAGCCATGAGAGATGGGATGAGCACTCGGATGTTTGTTCGTTGAGTTTTGAGCCTTGACCAGGTTAATAACTGCAGGGATAGTGTACAGTTTCCTTTCTGCAAGTGCAAGCTATGTACAGTACATGTACGACGGTCTCTGTAGATAGGACTACAGTGCTATGTTGCCATGCATGCTCTGCTGCACCTTTAGGGTTGAGAATTCAATGTCCTTTTTCTGGGTAGGGTTTGTACTAGCAGCATTCACAGTGACTTCATCAGCTGGAATCGAATATTCAGCTCAAATTAAGGCATGGCGCTAAGCATTTGCAATTTAATCCTGTCGTCAGTAATGTAACTAGGCACTGGACAGACCAGCAAATCTCTTTTCGTCTCTATTTATGATTATAAGTCAAAATCTGAAATTTTTAGCCTTAAATTCAAAGTTAAGTTCATGTTAGGATTTTTTACTCGTAGTTTATTTTTATCATTTATTTTTAGATCACTAAACACATGTATATAAAAGTTTTAATAATAAATTATTTGTCGTTTGCAAATTAAATGCCATTTCAATTTTTCCATCAAAAAGCCAAAGTAGTGTGTGTTACGAGGGAATGAGAGTTTGAGACCTGAGAGGTATGAGTTGTTAATTCTGCTTACGAGGGAATGGTAGTTTGAGAGGAATGGGTGGATAATTCTGCTGCTGCTGACGGTGGATGTACGAGTTCTCAGGGGGAGTTTAGAAGCAAATTCTCACATTTTTAATACCTGGGAGGGATGGTATTTGGGAGAAAATCCCCCTACTTCTAAATAAGAGGGATAAATCCAAGCCGTATATCATCAGTTAAAATCAAATCTCCATATTATTTTTATCTCTACTTCTAAATAAGAGACTGAGAGTAAAACTAAAACTCCCATGATCAACTCCCTCCTCTGACCTACTCCCCTTTCCAAAAGAAGTCAGTGAAGTATTTGCGAGCTCCAGCAACACATCGATCGCTTACACAATTCATGCTCGAATCCTGGATCAGTGCAGATGTCAAATCTCGAGTCAACTGGACTTCCCTAAAAAATGTTAAGAACTTACAATACACAAGACATCTTAATCAGATAAGGCAACCAAACTGAACAAGAGATGGAAGCCAGCAAGCAGATTAGCCTGATAGCATACAGACAGCTGAATGGATGTAAACAGGTCTGCAAAATGCACCGCCGGCACAACCATATATATATATAGCACTGCTCTCTTATCTCTGTCTACAAATATATATACACCGTTGTTCCAAAATGCAAGGGCAGCTCAATCACCAAAACCGAATAAGGACTTTTATATGCCCCAGCAGCCAATTAAATTTACACTGTACTTCCAAGAGTAACAGATGCTCTTACATAGACCCTAAACAGAACAATGGAAAAAGCTATTTCCAATCTTAATTAACAAATTGTAGTGGTATATGAGCAAAGATATGCTCAATTCGTTATTGCATATGACATTATGTTTTTACAACGAGTCCAATCAACTACGGATCGATGCTTGTGGCACTGTTGGCAATCCAAGTTCATCCTCCTGCACCAACAAATAAAAGCAATTTTCATATTATTATTATTTTGTTTGCCAAGAGGATACATTAACTGTAATGCTTAAACTGAGTATTTGTTTACAAAGATCTATGTGGATTCATCATATCATATACTAGATACCCCACGCTTTGCTACGGAATATATCAATGAATGTATGTTAAATATGTTAAAATAATGCATGGTTTTATTTATTACATGATACATGGATGAATGTAGGTAAATAAGTTGAAATAATGGATAAATATATGTTGAAATATTATGAAAAAATATCATAAAATAGTAAAGAGAATGATGATTTGACATTGTTGCATATTAATCTTTATAATACAATTAATTATATATGACGTAGCATGATTATATGAACTTTAAATATAATAATTGCTAATGAGTTATGATATGTCATGTTTGCATACTTGTAGCATGCTTGCATGAGCTTTAAATATAATAGTTACTAGTAGGTGATGACATGGCATGTTTGCATATTGAACTTTATAGCTAGTGGGTAAGAACTATATAGGAAAAATAGATATGAAGACAAAGGACCCGTGTGAAATGAAAAAGGTTTAAATATTATCCTTTTATCTGCCAATCATGTTGTGTAATATCTGATTTATAAAGGTCAGGTTAGAACATGCCCAAGTATGAAATAATACTATATACCTACAGGTTACAAGGTGTCCTATCAGCTACTGAATTTATTCAGTACGAAAATAAATTAGAAGCTAAGAATACAAGTATAATTCAAATATGCACATCAAGATAAACAAATCCATTTAGAGTGTACTTCTAAGCATCATGAGGTACGCGAGAAATGAACTGCAGTCTTGTCAAACAAAGTAAGTCATGTACCTGCTGCCGGTTTGGTGGGGCGGGTGTGTGACCCATTGGTGCAGCAGGCAAGTTAAGCTCAGAATCTAGATCTGATTCCTTGTCTGGTTGAAGGTATGAGGGGACTGAATTTGATTCAAAGTCCATGTCAGCTTCCAAAGCATCAAGCTCTGCATTTTCCACACAAAGAATCAGGACATCAAGCAGAGAAGCATGTACCTTGGCTTTCGGTAAATCAACACATGAAAAACATAGGAACTGGTGAAAGACCAATAGCAAAGTACTAAAGAAATGGATTCACAAAAAATATCATCGATGAACTGCTATCTAGACAATTTGCTAGCTCAACACCGAATACAAATTTATATCAAAACTAACATCCACCAGATTACCACCAGAAACTGGAAATTGATTTCAATCAAACAGCAGAAAGCAACTAAGGCAGAGTCTGATTACAGCTATGGACAGAATTGTGAAAAAAAACAAGTTGACTAGATAACTTCAAGGAATGTTGTTTGTTACTATTTGTGGAGCCAGAATCATCTGAGAAAATTAAAATAACAAATAAGAGACATACCCCCCATAAGTTCTTCCTCGTCGATGTCATCAGGGACATTGTAGCTTCTGCCGAGAGTTTCTTGTATTTCATTGCTAACATCCATAAGATCCATCATCTCGTCTTGCATGCTCTACAGATTAGGGAAGGATGTATCTAGATTCAGATGCAATTGGAAACAGAAGTACACAATGAAAATGCGTTGTAAGCTAGAATCTTGACAACATGAAGAATATGTTACACAAAAAGGATGCATACGTCTATATCTTCAAGCTTGACCGTTTTCATCATCCCTTTCAGCTCTTTATTAGCTGCCTTCATTGCACTCATCTGCCCAATGGAAAACACTTGTAGCATAAGTTTGGGAATTAGGATATATAAATAAAAAAAAAAGTTGAGAGGGAACTATAACAATATATACCGTTTGCTGAGCATCTTTAAGTCCCTCTGATGCAAAAGCTACTTGGTCAAGGTTATATGTTTGGTTGTACAGCATATCACGCTGTCCTTCATACCTGTCAGGAAAGCATACAGAAGACAGTTTACACATGTGAACAATCGAGTAAGCTCCAAGGAGAAGCAGAAGAAAAAGATCAAAATGGTGAATGATGATTGGGTTCTCTTCACTAATTGACTAGTGATAAAATAGTAGTCCTCTAACATTAGTGTGACGCTTTGTAAAAACTTTAAACCATGTATGAAGAACCAACCATAAGGAGATTGAGATTGATGTGTATTAGTAAAATTGGGGGTGGGCAAGCATTGCAAGTAATATGTAATAAGGGTATTTATTGGTTGATAAAGCAAAAACAAATAATAAGAGGGAGGAAGGGGAAGGGGAGATGGATGGATACATTCTTCGCTGCTTGAGGATCCTCATGGCGCGTGCTTTGATGGCTTCCTGGGCGGGGCCAGGCCTGGTCTTCTTGATTTGCTCCTTGTAGCGGGCGAGCTCCGCATCGAGCTTCTTGATCTTCTCGTCCACGGAGTCGCCCCTCTTGCCGATCTGAATCCATCCATAAACTGATCAATTTGAATCCAAGATCGAATCAGAGAAAGAGAGATGTATAGAGAGAGAGAGGGAAAGACCCGATCGGTGGCATCCTGGAGGGTGGGCGGGGGTTCCTGGTTCTTCTTGGCACCGAAGATCTTCTTCATCCTTCCTCTTCTTCACTTGGCCAAGGATGGACTCCTTCTTCTTCTTCGCCGCGTCTCTCGTCAAATCGGGAGGGGAGGGGAGGGGAGGGGAAATTTCCTCTCCTTTGCCGCTTGCTTTCTTTTACGGATATCAGGAGCACTCTACATTGATAGATTTATTAACTAATTATTATACTATACTGATGATTTTGATTTTCCTTTTTAAATAATAAATAATCTGTAATTCTAGTAGGAGTATGTATCTGATCCGCTGCATGTTGCAAATTAAGGCCCATCTCAGCTCTAGCCCACTTCCTGAACGAACCAACCAGGTTTTCTTTTTCTTTCTTTACCATCTCCCTCTTAAAATATAACTGCAACTCTAGATAATGCTACAGGACTTGGGTACTATTTGAGATAGGTATGATTAAAAAAACATACTATTTTAATTATGTGATATCTATTTAAAAATATAAATGGATGAATAAACTTATATTACTTAATGAAAACATACTTTACACATGTCAGATGAGCCGCTTTTATATACAAATTTTGTTTTAGGAGATTGGAACGTGTGGTTGTAAAAAAAAAGAAGCTCGTATTGGATATTAACGCAGCCTAATATCTCATCAATTCACTCGCATTTAATTTTCTCTACATTAATTCACCTCTAACTTACTTCTTTCATAGTACCAAATTGCTGCATTTTGAATTTGAGGTGAGTAGGAGGCACCCAGTTCATTTTTGTACCCTCTTAATTTACCTTCACACTTATATGGTTTGGAGATTTCAATTCATAAGAATAGAAAAAAAAATGAAGGAACATAAATGCATGCACACGTCGACTCACAATTTTTTTTTACAAAAGGTTTAACTCGATATAAAATTCCCTTCGTTTTCTCCCTGCAATAAGAGGTGGAGTGGAGAAGCACCAGACTACGAGGGAGGAGTCCCCAGCGCGACGCGCCAGGCGATGAGCTAGGACACGGCGGGGAGGAGTAAGCCTGCCAGTGGATTGTAATCCAATCTAAATCCGCTCCAACCCATTAGCAGGCCTAGGGAGGACGCGGCGGCACTGGGCGAGCCATGCCTTGTCGGCGGTGGAGACGGAGGCTGCGCGAGGCGGTGGAGAGCACGAGGTCTCAATGGGCAGAGGTGGGCGGAGACGAGGGCAAGGACGTCCTCCGGCGGAGACAAGATTAGCTCCGCGATGTCGCCGGCGAGCTCGCCGGACCCCGATGTCTTCTCCACGGTGCATAGGGGTATTTGGTGCTATAAAATATAAACACTATTTCCTGTTCCACTTCGTTCCACTTCCGTTGCATTTTGTGATATTTTTAGGAATATAGGAAGTAGGGTTTCTCTTACCGTTCTTCCCGCGAAAACCACGGCACCGCGCTCCCGCGGATCCCGGAAGGTAACCGTAAAAATCACAACGAATTTAAAAACAAAAAATTTAAATTCAAAACCGCCTGGTAAATGCGGTTACAGCGCGGTTTTGCACGGTTACCGTGCGGTTTCACGCGGTTTTGCACAATTACCGCGTGGTTTCACGCGGTAACCGCGGTAAGTACTTGCTAAAACAACGCATGAAAACCGCGGTAACCGTGGTTTCCCGCGTGTTTTTTGCGGCCAAAACCACGGTTACCGCGAGAAAACCACGGTTACAGCGAGAAGACTGCGGGTGTGCTGTTAAATACAAACAAAATATTAAAAAATCTTAAAAAATACATGAAAAATAGGAAAAATATTTTGTGACTATATTTTGTGAGTTGTGACATATGAAAAATATGAAAAAAATGTTTTAGGGAAAAAAAGAAAATTTTCACATGATCTTTTCTAAATTCTTGATATTGCAACATAAACATACACCGTCATATCACACTTCAACAAATAATTCACACTAATAACAAATAACAATAACTTTATTTTGATTGCTACGTGACAACTATACCTACTACCCATTATTACTAACGTGCTGATATAATTATTCTCCATACATATTTTTCATATATCCATCGTCGTATATTTGTATTTCAACATTATTTACCCTAGTATATAGTGCAAATTAATAATGACTCAATAACAAAATATTCTTAACCATCTTCCTATGAAATATTATTTGCAATAGGCTATTTTTTAATTTTGTTTCCCGAAATTCTCGTTTATGATTTTTAATTACGCCGAAAATATAAATTTTCAAATTTCTTTGACAAAACTACATTATATATCAACATATACAACATATATTTTTTCCATTAAATTTCCTCAAAATTTTTAAATTCTCCTTAAATTCAAACTCGGTTACCGCGGCTTACCGAAGCCGTGCCCCCACGGACCCCGTGGTTACCGCCGCAGTAACCGCGAGATCGGAAACCTGATGGGAAGTTCTGTGGTATTTTTTTAGTACCGCTTAAAAGTTACGGTAAAGATGATTTTTTCCCTTCCAACAAACTTGTCTCTTACTTTCTCAAACCTCAATTAACACGCTTTTCGCATTTTTGAACTCCAACAAAATGATTACTTCAAAATAAAGTAAATGTTAGTTAAATAAAATTATTTTGATACGAATGGAGTATACGTGAACACAGAGAATACTAGTTGCTACTGGTACAATTTAGTGGCACATCTTGTCTTGACAGAATAAGTCACTCCAACCTTCACTTGAAAAATATAAATATTTCTATAATCTAAAGTTCTAATATGGAATTTTTGGGACACTGATTTTAATACAGGCAAAGGCAATCCATACTGCTGCTTGGGAGGGAAATCTAAGCGACATAAAAACCAATACTTAACAATAACATGACTGAAATGGAAATTTTATCGTTGTCCTTAGTGTTTATTGTCACTGTTGCATATTATAAAATATTTTATTCAATCTATGAATGCAAATAAACTTGAACACAAACATCGATTAATAGATAAATGTAGTTAGGACTAAAACATCTTATAATTAATATAAAATATATGGTGTACTAAATAACTTTGAATTGCTTCTTTTTCAAAACAAATGGAGTAGTAAATTGGATGCATCCTTCTCGTATAGCTTATAAGAATAGATAAAGAAGAAATATAAGAGTTATAATAGAAAAACGCTACTCTATGCAGGCTCACGAAGTCATATATTTTAATACGGGTGCAGTTAGAAACAACTAGGAGTAAATATCATAGTCCAAATATATTGCATATTAAAATTTAGATTATATATCTGATTGTTGCTCCGTGAGAGTATCCATGCCAGCTCAATCCATTACTAGTTTGTTTACTCACTTACGTTTCAGCTTTTGATTAACTTGTTGCCGTCGCTCGATATTATTCCTGACTTCACGGGAAAACTACGGCGGCTGGCCTGCTACTCTAATTAACTACTTTAGTGGAATTGTTTTACTAATTACTCTACCGTATACCCATCGATCAAAAAATACTAATGTGCTGAATAATAATTAATACTACCTCCGTTTTATAACGTAAGACGTTTGACTTTTTTAGTTACACCGTTTGATAATTCGTCTTATTTAAAAATTTAGCACAAATATAAAAAATAACAAAAGCAAAATAAATTATATTTTTATAATTTTTTAAATAAAACAAAATAGTTAAACATTACAAGAAAAAAGTCAACGTCATGATGGGCTATATATTACTATGATGCTACCCACTCCCCGTTGTATGCGTGCATCTAGTTCGCCTCCCCTCTAATCAAAGTATGTTTATATTCGGGAAACTAATAAAATTGAACTGCTCGTACCTTGCGTACATGGACGGACACACAATGAAAAGCCTAAATTAATTAAAGGCTGACGGAAAAAGACAACTAATTCCTTCACTCATTTATAGATCAGTAATCTTGACTTATCAATTTTCATACAATACTAAAAAAACTTGCGTAGTATCCCGATCCTATGCGATACTACATTTTTATGAAAATATGATTTAAAATAAGGTGGATTGAAAATAATGTAAATAAGTATGCTTAAGTTTACAAAAAGTGCATTAAATTTACCAAAATCAATATTATGTTCTTCGATTTATACAACATACTCCCCCGTCCCAAAATAAACCAATTTTTCACTTTTTACCTACAATTTTTAACTCTTCGTCTTATTCAAAAAATTTGCGATTGATATTTTTGTTTTTATTAGATGATAAATCATGAATAATACTTTATGTGTGACTAATTTTTTCCTAATTTCCTGAAAATTTTTCAAATAAGATGGATGGTCCAACGTCAGACACGGAAACCGGAGAATTGGTTTTTTTAGGGACAGAGGGAGTATTGCATATGTTATATAATAATCATGTACTTTCTAAAATAATGTGATGGTATTTCTATCCTACAATATATCCTGATTCTTTGATACTACCAAATAAAAAAAATGATCCTACATAATATATCGATACCAATTACCTTGGTGATACGATGACATGTATAATATCTATTTTAAGGGGGGAAAAGTCACAACTATTTGAACCGCTTGCACTACATCCTAAGAGCCAGCTAGCTTAAGATGCATGCATTTTTATTTGAACAAAGTATATGACGAAATACTTACACATATATGCATGGTGCAACATGAATTTTGCTTTGTACCTTGGTGCCTTGCCTTTTAGACTATTATCACTTATACCTGCATCTTAGTGCGTTCGTAATATTGGACTATATTATCTTTTGTGATTAGTATTGCTTGCACATGCTTTGTCAACCGTAATAATTTGAATTTTCAGCTATCTTTTAAAACCACTAAGATTAGTGGCAAAAAATTTAGAGACAAAAATAATCAGAAAACAACATCAATCATTTCCAAAACTTTCTTTTTGTCATATGGAATATTCAAATGGAAACATGCCAGTATTGGATAAGATGAGAATCAATTCAGATAATACTAAAAATATTTATATTTTATTAAAAAAATTAAATATATAAGTTAACGATTTAGAATAGAGCGAGTAGTTAATAGGACGATGTATCATGGAGAATAAATTAAATAATTGGTAACAACTATCCTAGCAGGAGTAGAAGGAATGGTACCAGAATGTTTCACTACTCTGTATTTTAATAGATGGAATTTGATCATTCGTCTCATTCAAAAGAAAATTTAAATAGTTATCATCTATTTTGTTATGATTAAAATTATTACTAAATGTGTCTAGCTATGTTATAAATATGACACACATTATACTTTAGTGCTAACGAATCCCAAGAATACCATGTAAACTATAGAGTATGCATATGTATCTTCATACTTCAGTAAGGATAAGATCAACAAAGAGAATTGTGCTCAGGAAACAAAAGATAAAGTAGTTGTATCCAGGTATTTAGTGGTACTACACAAAGTCTTCTTCGAGTCATAGCTCAAGAAGGAGATATCTCTCGGCATAAATACAAAGAGCTCCTAGGAAGACCATCTTGCCAATAGCCACCCACTTCTACTTCAATATCGTTGACATCTAATTAGTAGGTAGAGCAAAGAGCTCCATCCTTGTAATCTTGTGGTTCTCTCAACATTATATAAGGCAACATAATTAAGAGGGTATAAACATGTATAAAAATCCTTGTCTATTTCTCGTCAGTGCAATCTCATGTATGTATATTTTTATATTTGCCAAACTCTACGTTCTCAACTATCGTAGTTGAATATTTGTTAACTACAAAATATATTTTAATTATAACTTAGATTTTATATAAAACTTTTAAACGATACAAATAATCAAGCATACGACATGAGGTCCATTATTATCTACTGCTACATCCATCTGTACTTTTGCACTGTCTACATACTATGTTGACCGTTTGTTTTATATAAAATGTTTTAAGACTAGTATTTTTATTATTGTTAGATGATAAAATATAAATGGTATTTTATGTGTGATTATTTTTTTAAAAGAATATAATTTTTTAAAAAAACAAGCCGTCAACGTTAGTTAGACAAGTAAATCTATAAATACAGTTAGGAGGTAGCATTCAAATATGAAGCGAGCAGATCTGATAACGTCAAGCTAAACGTGTTAATCATTGGATTGACTAGGTAAATTAAAGGAGCAGTAAATGCATGACATGCAATTTAGGGCATTCCTAACCTAATGACTAGGATGGTGTCTATAGTATTAAATAAGTTGTCATATAGGATGAAAAATGACGTGGCAAGTGAATAAATGAGGAAAGAGAATGAAACCATGTCTTGCATGAGACATGGTTTCTACACAACATCCAAGATATTATGTGAGATAAGTAGCATTAAATTTAAGTGTGAAATAGTGGTGTTTGCATTGGAAGAGTAGTGTCTAGTACTAATTTCTTGATGATGAGAAGTTTATAAAAACCATGTCTAGTGTTATGGGTTGGGAATGCCCTTATAGTCATATCACTGGGGTTAGGGATAAGGCCCTGTTTACTTTGCGAAAAATTTTTCTAAGGGGCTCTTTAGTTCCGAAATTTTTTTTTCTAAAAACATCCCATCGAATATTTGGACATCTAAATGAAGCATTAAATATATATAGACATTAAAACTTATTATACAGTTATGGAGAAAATAGTGAGACGAATTTTTTGAGTCTAATTAGGACGTGATTAGCCATAAATGTTACAGTACCCAACATGTGCTAATGACGGATTAATTAGACTCAAAAGATTCGCCACCCGGTTTCTAGCCGGAATCTGAAATTTGTTTTGTAATTAGACTAAGTTTAATAGTTCAAATGTGTCTTTAAAGTTTTGATGTGATGTTTAAAAAAAATTGCAAACTAAACAACCCCTAAAATGATCGCATCGAATCTTTGGACACCTAAATAAAGAATTAAATAAATATATATATAACATTAAAACTAATTACACAGTTATGAAAAAATCACGAGACGAATCTTTTGAACCTAATTATTACATGATTAGCCTAAAATGCTATAATAAACTACATATGCTAATGATAGATTAATTAGTCTCAAAAGATTCATCTCGCGGTTTTCAAACAGAATCTAAAATTTGTTTATAATTAGACTACATTTAATACTTTAAACATCAATTTTTTCCGTGGCATGCAATTTACTGGTAGGCTAGTTGACACGTGGCGTGCACAGTGATGTACGTACTGCTGGTCCTAGCTAGGACCAGGACAACTCAAGCTTTTGTAGGGTGACTGTAGATGACACATGTAGCACCATTATTTGTTTTTACTTGTACTATATATATCTATCTAAATATATATTTGTAAATAAACATAATTTATAAATAATATATATATATATATATTTTCAGTGATCCAGAAGTTAAAGTTGAAAAATAAGTTTTTTGAAAAAATCAAAATCAATTAAAAATTTAAATTTAGGTTATAAGCGTAAGCATATGTGAAAAATGGGGTGTTAAGTTAAATTTTAAATTTTTAACATTAGTTTAGTATATTTTATTTGTTATTATAATTTCTTTTTAGCATTAGCTATTATATCATTAAGAATACACATATATATATAAAAAATTTTATTTATAAATTATTTTTATTAACAAATATGGTGTTTTGCTTATTGCCCAATCACCCCCAGATGATACAGCGTCAACATCCTCCATTTTCGGATTCTTTTTCTTTGATGAAGATACAGTAGTAATACCAATTGGATCTCAAAATCTCAAGAAACGACTTATCTCTCTAGTATGTGCACCCAAAGCCAGTAGACAAAATTCATGCTCCTCCAGCTAGATAGGAGTTGTACTTGTACGTGACGTGCCAACCATGAATCGATCAAAATAGATCAAGTCAGCTAACTAAACTCGATAACCTCAATCAATACTAATATTACTAGCTACTAGTAGGTTTTAACAGATAGAAAAAGATACTCGTATCAATAACCAGGCAGATGCATGCTGGCCGTTTATGTTATTGTTGTTGTTGTTTTTTAAAATCATCATCGTCATTATTATCATTCATTGTTATCATTAGAATTATTATTATTAAGGTAAGACAGAGCGGTTAGTTAGTTGTTTGTGGAAGCATAAGATACATGTGATGTGGACACGTGGTGAGGAAGAGATTCTTTCTTTTGGAGTAATCAATGGAGCAATATCCACATGTTTAAGATGGAGATATCTTCATCATCAATAGGAGTAGGCTGCTGCTATGTCTCTGGGGGTTTGCAACAAGTACTTATCTACTCTTCAATGGACAGTGACAGGGGCTGTCCCAGTAACAGAGTCCGCATTCGGCGAGCTTTTTGGATTTGGATACGGATGACAAAATAAATTTCATAGCTCATTTGAAAACACGGATCTTTTAAATCTAATTAATCTGTCCTTAGCTCATGCGGATTAATGTAGCACTTATAAGTAATCATAGACTAATTAGTCTCAAAATATTCGTCTCACGACTTTTCCCTAACTCTACAGTTTTTTTTATCGATGTGATGTTTTTGGGGAAAAATTTTAGGAACTAAATGGGCCCTAACTAACCCATCTCTTTTTCCGTAAGTACGTTTCACAAACTGCTAAACGGTATACTATTTTTTAAAGAGCTATATATAAACGTTGCTTTAAAAGTTTAGATCAATCCATTTTTCTAGTTTCTTTATAATTAATAATTAATTATATACTAATATAATACCATGTTTTCCACGCCGGTTATCAAAACCCTAGCCGAACGCAACCAGGTGTCATATTTCCCATGGTTAAATGAACAAGTCAAACGATTATATTTTTAAACGAAAAATAATTTATAAAAAACTTTTATATAAATTTTTTAGTGATCTAAAGCCAAAGGTAAAAATAAAATACGATGAAAAAACCTCAAGTTTAACTTTAAATTTAAGATTGAAAATTTAATTTTGCCTTATAAACATAATCAAAAGTGAAAAGATCGGGACATAATACTTCTTTACTGACTCTCTTCCTGTTAGACTTAAAAAAATATCAACAATCACTGGTTTATCGAATCATTAATTCACCATCAAAATTATCTTTTGTATGTATTACCATATTTTTTTATAATTTTTGACTAACTTAAAAAATTAACACAATTCTAAAACAGCGCTGCTGTAGGTACGTACGATAGTATTGTACAACCCATGTATAATTGTGTCCGCATGCGCTGCTACCGTCCGCGGCATGGGCGGTCATACACGGTTCGTACGGAACCAGTCTTATTCTTCACGAAATGAACTAAGACGAAGATAAAGAGCCACATAGGAGTAAATGGAGAGTAGGAGTACAGCGCTAAACTTTTGAATTTATTTTACTGCTAGGATAGTATATATTAGTAGAGCAGTACTGTTTCATCATGCTGAGAGAAAATAATCCTACTGGTTAGAAGGAAAAAGAAAAAAAAAACTTTACAGTACACTACCCGGGGTGCTGCTGCAGAAACGGAAGAGGTTGGTTTTGGTGGACTGCCTTCTGCATTCAGCTGTTCGACTGCTTTATCTACTGTGCTCCCCCTAATTTTTACTATTTCCTTCCTTTCAAAACTTAGCAATCTAGTTATCCAATACTTTAGTCCCCAGTTAACTAGAGTAATAATCTAAATAGGTAATATCTAATCTTAGTACTATATTGTCATATTATAAAATAATCTATTTGGTTATTTACTCCTAATAACTGACGCTAACACTGGAGGGGTTATTGTTTACCACATATTTACATATAAAAAATAATTTATTAATAGAACATTTATATACGTATTTTTACCGATCTAAAAATTAAGGCTGAAGAATAAACTTTAATAAAATGTCCTTAAAATTAACTTTAAATTTAAAAAAATTTAAATTTTGGTTTATAAGCATAGACGGTAGAAAAAGATGGAAACTTAGTGCATACTTCAATTTCGTGAGACCGTTTTTAGTCCCCAGTTAACCGGAGCAATACTAGTACTATTACAGAACAGGAGTTTCTTTAGCCGATGAGGCAGGACTAGCAGCCCTAAAGATACTAGTAACAGCATCTTTGACCATATTTTTATTATAAGTTTTACTTTAGATCATTCTTAAAATCATTTTTTCTTTAAATTGGGTAAATTCAAACCTCGTATAAAATTTTCAAATACACAATCTCACACATCGGCTCCGGTACATCGATAACTCTAATTTATCACTTTCATCTTTCCGTCCCTGCTTATAATTATAAGCCAAGTTTTTAATTTTTAACTTTAAATTTGGAGTAGATTTTGGGGGTTTTCATCAAAGTTTATTTTCAGTATTGGTTTTTAAATCCTTAAGAACACGTATATAAAGCTTTTATTCTTAAATTATTTTTCACCTGCAAATATATCGTTTGGTTTTCCATTGAAAAGCCAAAACAATCACCACTGATATGTGGTTACATATTTACCAAAAGAGATATTATATATGACAAAAATGGTTGTTAGAAGTGATGTACACGAAGCTAAATATATCCGGGCGAAAAAATAAATGTAAAAGTGATCCAAAATAAAACTAGTGTAATAAAAAGCGATCCAAACTAGTATCATTTACTCTATAGTAGTTTTTTTAAAAGATTATGCTAACCCTGTGAGCGAACACAAGAAGAAGAGAGGAGAAGATATGGGATTACAAGTTGAACAAGAAAAAAAGGGTTAACTTTTATTTTCATATCTTGTGTTGTGTGTGTGTCTGACGGACAGTGGTAGCAGAGGAGAGCATCTATTAATTCCTCCTCTCGTGTCTCTCGCTCTGCTGTCCTTGTTATGCCTTCATTATTATTGCTATGGATGGATGCATCCATAGTCCCATGCATGAGGAAGAGGTTGCTCTCTCTTCTTCTTCTTCCAATGTTAATATTCTTCTTACTTTAATTTCCTCCCCCAAGAAGAGAAGTGTGGCAAGCATTATTTACTCATGCATTGAGTACTCCCAGATAGTAGTAGTAGCCTTCTTGCCTTGTTGTTTGCGTTAATTGTTTGTTTGCGTGCGGCGGCAAGACAACGCAAAAAGAAAGAAAAAAAGTTTTTTTTTATTTTTTTTGAGGGGGGGCGCTCTTCTCTTGTGTTGGTTTGCTTGCAGTGCGGGGGAAGAAGAAGAAGAAGACTCACCTGGAGCTGAGGCAAGGTCTCTTCTCCAACTGGCAAAGCTAATAAGCTAGTCCATGTCCATGTCGTTGCTTGGAATCGCTGCCTTACGCCCCCGGAGAAGCAACTTGCATTATCAGCAACAACCATTTCTTTGATATAAGCCAAGCACCTCCCTCCCTCTGCTTCTCCATTACCACCTCCTCTTCCTCTTCCTTGCCGCTGGCTGAGGTGAGTCGCTAATGCTTTTTCTCCACCTGTCCTTTCCTCTGTTACTGCTACTGCTAATGCCTCCTCCTTTTGTCTTCTTGCTTCCTCCGGCTGCCTTCTTTTTTCCCCATTTTTATTCTGACCTCCCCTTTTTGTTTCTTCCTTTTGGCTCGATTTGCGTTCTAAGAGAAAGGGGGTTGATTCAGTTTAGCCTCTGCTGGTCAGCAGTTTAATCTCTTGAAATGGGCCATCTTTACTTGCAGATTTGCAGTTGCTCTAATCTCTACTCCTTTAAGCGCAGATTCTCTTATACATCTTCTCTGCATGTGTGTTTTTTGATCTCTTGCCCTTCTGCAGCAAGTTGATGAAAGGGGCCAAAAGTTTTGAGAGATTGAGGCGGTGAAGAAACCCCAAAACAGGATTCCAAGTGACCCAAGACAGAAAAAGGCTCTCTTGCACCTATGGTGATAGCTTCTGGAGCCATTGACAGGAGGCACCTGTCGCCGTTCGCCCCAGCGTCAGACTCGTCGTCTTCATTCTTCTCCCAGGACCTTGTCCCCACAGAGGTTAACAAACATCCTGCAACTGACTTCTTTCGATTATGCACAATTCTAGCACCTCAATTATTTCTTTCCCATGCTTCATTGCAGAGGCAAGTTGGATTTTGGAATTCGGAGTCAATGGTGGACCAGAAAGGTGTGGATCATATGCTTCTTTTAAAAATTTGTGATTATTAACATCTCATGGTCGTTACTTCTTACATGATGGAAATTGTTCATTTAGGTGCTCTTTTCTATATTCCTGCTGCATACCGGAGTTTTTGATGGTTCATTGGGGTTTCTTTCTTAAATAGACCATGCTCCATGCCTGACTTGCCTTATCCACCTTATTATGCTTCAATAACAGTTCAAAAACTCATCTTTCATGTTTATGGGGATACTGTTCTTATTGGCGCGACAGTTATTGTGATCACCGATCACTTCCCACCTGTTATTTGTCTGCCAATTTAACTAACTAGTGGAAAAAACCAGAAACTTTAGGCTGCTGCATCAGTTTGTTAGCTAAAAGGGATTGAGTATCAAATTTTGGTTGGTAAAGATATCACTGCAGCAATTCAGCAGGGAATGAGTACTTATAGGAGAATGCTTGGGAATTTTGTCCGAAGACAGTTTGGTAGGAATTAGTTGGGTGGTTAATTTAGCACAGTTCGCTATTAAATGATATGATCAATTTATCATATGACACATGTGTTGAAGGTTGTAATATGGTGACAGGTTAAATAGCTCTTCAGGAACTGACATTGTTCATTAATGGCAGGGAGCAAGTCAGTTTTTGCTTCTCCACTTGAAAAGATCCATCCCAATGGAGCAAATCATGCAGGAGGTCTGGAGACTCCAGGAGGTCAAGCCTTCAAGGGCCTGGACATCCTTAGCCTCAGCAATTTGATGGGGCAAGAAAATGCTTCAGGTTCACCATCAATTTCTTGGGATGAGATCCTCACAAACCCCATATCAAAGCTTGGCTTGTCGACAAGAAAGTCAGCTTTTGTTGAACCAGCTACTGCTGATCAGCATCTGCCTGGTTATGGGAAGGGACTTTCATCCAGCTCCCTCTCTGAAGTATTCAATGGTAATGTGAATTCCTGTTGCCTCCCTTTTTTTCCCTCTGTAAGCTGTGTTGCGAATTTGAAGTCTGGTATCATCTTAATTGCACTACAACCAAAAGTACTGTTTCTGAAAGAAGTCGCAATATTGTTCATTAAAGATTAATGTTATGCAGCGAGAGAAATAGCAAGTGGTGTTCTTTGTCAATCTGCTGGGCCACATACCTCCATCTGCAATGGTGATGAGCCTCTAGAATCTATGGAAGAGATAGAGGCTCAAACTATTGGAGATCTGCTTCCTGATGATGATGATGATTTAATATCGGGAATTGCCGATGGCTTTGAATTTACTGGCCTGTCCACCAATCAGGATGATGCTGATGAAGATATATTCTGCACTGGAGGAGGGATGGAACTTGAAAACAATGATTCCATCAAAGGTGACAAAGTTCAGGATGGATCCTTCAAGAGCCAATTTTCTGCAGGACATTTCATCAATAAACAATCCTCCCGAACTCTTGTAGTCAGAAATATCACTGCTAACATCGAGGATTCTGATCTAACTGTTCTGTTTGAGGTATTGAACCTTTTACTTATTTCATTTCGAATTTTGTTTTGTTTTAGTTTTAGTTAATAATATCCTTTCAAACACATCATATATATCTTCCAGCAATATGGGGACATATGCATGCTCAACACCACCTTCAAGTATCATGGGTTTGTAACAGTGTCTTACTATGACATAAGAGCAGCACAAAGCGCAATGAAAGCACTCCATGCCAAGCCCTTGGGGATGATGAAACTTAATGTGCAGTTTTCCACTCCTAAGGTACATATAATAATATCAGTAGTTTTGAATAGGCATGCTATCTAATCTATATACCTTTCTTTTCATTTGTTGGTTCTGTGATGCTGCTTCTTTTTCACATTAACTTTCTACAAAATCATGTCGCAACTTTCATATGTGCCCCTTCTTTATCTAGCATTTTTTGTATTTATTAGAACGCAAAAGCGTTTATGTTCTTTGTTCTGAAAATTATTATTACCTAAGATATGTTTAGTTACATTGTATCTTATTATATTCCACAGTTCTCCTCCAACCTGAATTGAAAAGGTACCGATGGCTGTAAGAAAATGTGTGCATACTTTATGTCCCATTTGTGTTGAGACTACAGAATTAAATGTGCCTAATTTGCTATGTCCCGCTATTATATCTAAAAATAAAATAAATTATATAAACTCCAATATTAATCAAGATTAAAAAAAAAACAGATGGTTCCTAGTTTCCTACCTAGTTCCTACTGCTTAGTTTGGTTGTGAGATATCATGAATGGTGCGTATTATTAGGACATAGGTGAGAATATAGTTGTATTTCAATCATCGGTGTTAGAGCTGTCTTAGTGCTATTGTAACATAAAAGTGAGCCACAGTTTGTTCAGGACTTCAGGTTATGCTATATATGTTGGCCTGTTTATTTTTGCTCTAAATCCGTCTTCCCTACTTTATGACTCCAATAGTTAAACACTCAATGTCAAAGTAAATATTTTGATGCTTTCATGTTGCATACTTTACTAGGAAAATGTTCCAAACAAGGATATTGATAAGGGAGTATTGGTGGTATCTAACATTGATTCGTCCATCTCCAATGATGATCTTCACCAAATATTCAGTGTTTATGGTGATGTGAAGGAGGTAATTATGTCGTCAAAATTAAATACAAAAAGTTGAGATCCCCACACGATGATAACCATTCTGTTGTTTATAGATTTCCAGCTCTGCTATAAGCTGCACTAAGAAGTTTGTAGAGTTCTATGATGTTAGAGCAGCCGAAGAAGCACTACATGACCTTAATAAGGGTGATATTCCAGGTCCAAAGTTCAAGGTTGAACTTAACCAACATGGAGAGGCAAGATCTTGGTAATTTTCTTGGCTGCCATTTTTCTATCCTTTTTTGGTATTATCTTGTCATTCTTGTGCTAGAAATCGTTTCCTTCCTTCATATAGGTTTAGTATATTAGAGCCAAGGGAGTATTTTCAATATGCTGAAAGTGTTAACTTTGGGAGATGGGACAATAAAATGCTGTGTATTGTTCTCTTAGGTAAAATTATGCAAATGCTCCTAGATGCAAGGAAAATGCCTCAAGTTCTCATTCATGGCTTGTATCGCAGCATTTGCTGCCACTGACACACTATTGGATGAGTTCTTCCATTTTGTGGAACTGTCTAATAAGAAATCCACTCTATATCAATTACTTGAACCTTTTAAATATTCATTCTCGGACCAAACCTACTGAGCATGTTACTATTCTTTTCTATTCTTTTTTTATTAGTGTGGTGAAGATCTTGTTATGTACTGAACAGCTTGAGGCAGCAACATGATAGAGATTGGAAGCAACACGATTTGCCTCACCAACCTAAAAACTCTTCACCTGGGACCATTGGTACAATATTTTACTTACACGTATTTTGGAAAGTGCTGTTCATTTCCAATTGAAAAAAATTCCCTTCATGTCAAAACAGGAAAGTTGGGCAGCAAATTTCAGGAGAACAGTGCCCTTCATAATTTATTTTCTCCAGTTAACCCACAACTAGAGAGCCCAACCCAGTGCATCTCTACTACTTGTCCTCAAATGCTATCGTCACCTATCGGAATTAAATCAACACTTAAGCACAATAATCAAGCTCCTATTGGTGATTTTAGTGGCTCACTTGGTCAAGGAAACTTTGGACATGGAATACAGACCCTCCACTCACGCTCATTGCCAGAGCATCACAACAGCATTTGTAATAGCTCAAAGTCCATAACAGTAAGTGGGAGGAATGCAAACTCTAGACAAGATGGAATGGATAGCAATATCCATAAGGTGGGCTCTGCTGGTTTTTGTGGCCGTTCTTTTGGTCGAAATAATGAAGGTAACACTTCTCAGCTTGAACTGCTTGTCATTGGCTTTACCAACAATTTTTTTTTTTTTGGTCATAACAGCATAATGTTGAAACTTGTTGGAAATCTTGGATGAGATTATTGATGAATTGACCAAATATTATATGTGATTTTTTTGTTCGAATTTCATCAGCACAAAAATTGTTTTGCAGCATTTGGCTTTACTGAAATCAGAAGTTGCCCTCATCATGGACATCACTACAACTGGAGTCATACAAATGTTTTTCCACAAAGCCCCTCAGCTCCAATATTGTGGTCGAACTTGCAGCACCCAATGCGCATGAACAGTTATGCTGGCGTTCCACCTCACATGCTTAACACAGGTACTCATCCTATGGACCAGCATCACTTGGGTTCAGCTCCTGAGAATGGAGGCAGTTTCGGAAATATGCACTCTTTTCATCCAGGATCTCTTGGAAGCATAGGATTGCATGGTAGCCCTCAGTTATATCCATCAGAATTCTCTGTCTTTGCATCCAACGGAGGACACTTTAGGGAGGCTATGTTCTCCCCAGTTGGTACTGGATTTCCATCCCTTCAGCATATGTGCCATGCAATCAATGATCAAAACCCTTTGATCCATGTTTCCACTTCATACGATGCTACTAATGATCGGATGAGGAGCCGCAGACATGATGGAAATGCTGCACAGTCCGAAAACAAACGGCAATTTGAGCTTGACATTGACCGCATAGGAAAGGGTGAAGACTCACGTACCACCCTGATGATCAAAAACATACCAAACAAGTAGGTTTGCACATCTTGCCACCAGTTGTCAGTTGTCTTGCACATTACTCAGGTTTCTTTTTTCTTCAGTGGACTCAATCACACTTGATGTGATCAACAGGTACAACTGTAAGTTGCTTTTGGCTGTGATTGATGAGAACCACCGTGGAACCTATGATTTCATCTATCTTCCAATTGATTTTAAGGTTGATCTTTTTTATTAAGTGTAAAGATTGCAACTGTGAGTAACATTTCAGGGTCTGACTTTTGCATTATTCACTTTTCTCAGAACAAGTGTAACGTGGGCTATGCTTTTATCAATATGACTGATCCACAGCACATAATTCCATTTTATAAGGTATATATACCCATGCGTTACTAATTAAAATCAGCTTTCCCATATTTAGTGTACCTTCCTAGAGTAGAAGCTTAACATATGGTATATTTGCAGCAACAGTATCTCACATTGTTATGTGTTATATTTACTTTTTTGGGAGAAAAGTTCTTTTTCTTACATTGGCATTTCCAGTTGAAAGTATGCTTACGACTAACCGGAGTTGACATTTATGCAGACATTTAATGGCAAGAAATGGGAAAAGTTCAACAGTGAAAAGGTGGCATCGCTGGCATATGCCCGTATTCAGGGAAGGAGTGCTTTGATTGCGCACTTTCAGAATTCGAGCCTGATGAATGAAGACAAATGGTGTCGACCTATGCTTTTCCACAAAGATGGTCCAAATGCAGGAGATCAGGTATGAATTTCTGCCCAAAAAAACACGCATATAGTAGCATACTGACTGAGACGCTATCGCACAGAATGATTGACATGGCACTCTGACTCAATGCAGGAGCCTTTTCCTGTGGGGAACAATGTCCGGTCCAGGGCTGGGAGAAATAGGTCAGTCATCAGCTTGGACGCTAAAGATGGAAATCCATCAACCTCCCCAAACCAAGAAACCAATTCTCATTCTGTTGGCAACGCCGAGTCCGACCTTGGAGCAAACCTAAACCACTAACAAGAGGCTGTGTGATTCCCAGTTTTGCTAAATATTTATTTGATTATCACGGAGCACAAGTTAACCTGCGAGTGCACAAACTATGAATGAAAGGAAGGAAGGCTCTGGCAGTGCCATGCCCCACTAAAATTATCATGAGAGAGGCCATCAGTTTTGCTCTTTGTATGTATGGAAGCTGCCAAACTGGTATTGGTATATGTACTACTACTATTATTATACTGTATTTAGTAGTAGAGCAACAAGTCACAACTTTGTGTGTGTGACTGACTCTGAAAGATGAGAACTGTAACCTGTACAGTTGAGTAGTCCAAGGCTTTGATTGACCGCTGAAAACTCGCCTTGATTCATTTCATGTGTCCGTGTCCCTTCTTCACCCATGCAGTGCACTTCAGGGATTTCAATATCCTGATTATCACCAAGATAATCAGCCAGCAGCCAAGCAGGCAGAGTAAGATAATAATAAACCGTGTTTTTGTTTGGTAAATATCATAAGAATTCAATTTTTTTTGGGAAAAATAGAAGAAAAATCAAGTAATAATTATAGTGATATATCATGATAATTATGACCTCGCACGGTTTTTACACAGAAATTGTCATTATTGATATAACTAAAAAAATCATGATTATCCTTCCAAATACCTTGATTATCATTTCCGCCAAAATCATGGCAATAATCATTACCTACCATATAATTTGACCTCTAAAACCACAACAAATTTATTTTAAAAATAAATTCAAATTCATGCAATTTTCACAAAATTATCGCTGATAATTGTGGTATCATTGGCGCACGGTTTCAGGCTTTCAGCTTATGAAACGATAACAGGAAGAGCGTACTTGCATCAAAATTCAAAACATGCATAAAGATAATTGTAAAGTTCAGGAGTTGTTGGAGTTGAATTACTTCACATACATGATCGATCGCAGCCTGCAAAATACGCGAGCTGAGTACGACGACCCTCAGGCATCTTAAGAGGCATAGCAGCAGCAGATTAGATTAGTTAAAGACATTAAAGAAGAAAGGCAAACCATGCCAGTGCTAGGAAAAGAGTATGATGAACATTCATCATCCATACAGGTAAAGGTAACGGTACTCCACAGCTACTGTATATAGGTATGTTTCCTTCGACTAACAACCCACCCAAAAGCCAGCACAGTAGGCACAGCGCGCCAGTTCCAGGTCCAAAGTTCTGAGTTCCCACTTGCGAACCAAACTACTAGTGCTGTAGAGCAGCACAAGGCACACGGCCCAAATTACTATAGATTCATAGAATATACGACCCCAAAAGTTGAGACATGGCTTCAGCTTCCGCCATGGCTCAAGCACTCCCTCTACAGCCAACCCACCTTGAGGCTTCAGAGAGCACCTGTATCAGCCCGGCTAGCCCTCCTGGTCCTTGTCGCAGGGCTACCATCGGCTTCACCAGCCTTTGCGCTGCTCCTCGTCACCCTGCGAGGGCTGCTCGCAACAGGGCTACCGCCGCTGCCTTTAGCATCCACCTCACCACTCTTCCTGCTCCTCTTCATAGGAGTGCCTCCATTCAGGGGACCATCTTCTTCCACCACTGTCTCCATATCATCACCACCACCAGCAGCGGTTTTCATCCTTTTACCACCATTGGTGGCGACAGTCTCAGCATTCCCCTTACGCTTCCTTGCCTGCTGACCACCTCCCTGCTTGTTCTCAGCCTTCTTAGAGCCCTCCATCTGTTTCTCTTCGACTGCAATGTCCACCACCGCATCAGCACTGTCCTTGGTCTTCTTGTCACCTTGTCCTTTCTCGTCCTCTCCTTTGCTCTTCTTGACAACTTCTCCATCATCCTTAGCATCCGAATCAACAATAAGGAGGCCCCCAGTCTTTTCATGCCTATCACCATCATCTTCGTCATTCAAGCTGCTTTCGTCCTCTTCCTTCTCTAAAGCTTCGGTGTTTTCATCATCTCCAGACGACTCAGCCCCATTGCTACCATCTGAGCTTGTCTTGTTATCGCCTTCTTCAACAGCTTTCTTTTGCAAGGACTCAATTAGACCCATCATTTCTCGATTTATCTGAAAGAAGCAAGGAAAGCGAAGCATGAGCAAGAGAGAATTTACATGTAGTAGCATGCTTCAACAAACCTAATATTAGTGTACCTGTGGATTCGCTAGGAAGTCACAAATATCAGTTGGACAGGAAGGGCACTTCTTTACAACCTTCTGTGCCCTTAGAGTACGGCCACCCCGGCTTCTCTCCCTTATAGATGATTGGCTGTCATATGCCCCAAGTAAACATGTCTTGCAGAAGTTGTGAGCACAGGGAGTAGTAAGTGGCTCCTTCATCACCTGCTTGCAAATGGAACATCCAAACTCTGCAGGAAACATAAACCAATCTAGATTAACTTCCAGTTCTTCTAAATTACAAACACAAGTCTCAGTGGTGCATATCTAAGTAATAAGCATGCATCAGAAAGAACCTTTCAGCAGCCTTTCAGCCACAGACATCTGAGCACGCCTTACAACCCTCCGAATTTGCTTGTCAGTCTCAGGATCCCCTGATAGATTAGGCTTCCTGCTGATTGGTGGAGGCTTTACCCACTTCCAGCCTTCTTTATCCTGTTATGGACCAATAGTAATCATTGGTGACTGGTACTCTGGTAGCATCCTAAGCATAGTATGGTGAAATGGTGCCAAAATAAAACACGGTATGGTGATATTGCACCAAATGGAAATGTTCTACATACATCAAAGTTCCATGAAGGAGTTCCTTTCCTCTCTGATATGTCTGTTGCACCTTTCAGCTCAGCAACCTTGGGTAGTGGCCTCGGACGGTCACCGTAAATATCACTTAAACCAAATAACACAATGTCAGTGTGAACAAAATGTGTTGTTCAAAAGAACAATGTGCATCTATCAAGTCAAAAGCAAGCATTTCAACGAACCTGGTCCAAGGAGCTGGTTCATTGTCACAACGTACAAATAGATACCTGCAAACCTTGAATGTACCCTAAGACACATGGAAAAGCAAAAAAAAAAAGATCCATTATGTTTCCAATAAAGAGAATTATCAAGTGATGAACAAGTGCACAGCACAAAACAAAACTACAAAGCAACATCTACAAAGATGTGCAGAGGAGAAGGAATTACCTGAACACTAATCTTCCTCCAACATTTCTCAATCCTATAAACTCCATCATACCTCACACCACGTTCAGGAGCATATGAAGAACGCTTCTCCTTGTGGGACCTTTTTGTTTAAAAAGGACGTGATCAGAGAGGAAGGCATGACAAACTATAGATCACCAGAATAGTGAATAAGATGTATATTCCTATCATCGACAACAGACAGACAAACAAAAGAGAATGAATATATACACTAAAGAGTAACCTCCATAGAGTCTCAACAGTAGTAGTCCTACAAAATTTTCTGTGTTTCAAGAGCCAACAGATACCTATGTAACTACAGTAGGAGCAGATCAAAATTATCTTCCCATAGCAAGATTTAACCAATTATACTATTAATGGGAAGTACAGATTACAAATTTATTACAACTTGCCCAGGCATAACATATCTCCTTAAGATTAAACTGCAAAATATAATCATAGGCTCATGGCAGAAAGAACATACCGCACAACCCTGACAGGATAACCATTTAGGCAACTAATACGAAGAGCAGCATTCAGCTTCTCAAATTTCTGGTCTGAGGACTGCTCCTTGTTTGTACGCTTGTTCCCACTTAGATCTCTTCCACCACTGTACAAGTATAAGTTAGAATGTATAGAAATTGCTCATATCAGAGATCAGTGAGAAAAACAGAATGATAGCAAATGGCCAAGTTTGCTAACCTTCCAGTATATAGAAACCATTCGCCATGGTCCTCATCATCAACATACCCACCCGAGAGGGCTACTGACTGAGCACCATATGTGGACTGGCCAGCAATACCAGCCACATGAGGAAAATGAGCACCCCATTGCCTGCATTCAAGTCTGTCTTCCCATGTCTCGCCAACTCGAACACCCATGTTTCTTCTGGGGTCATTCTCTGCAAGAATGGGACCAAAATGGTCGGGTGGGATAGTCACAAAGATCTGGCCACTTGAAGCATTAGCTTTTCCAGCTCTCTTAGCCCTTTCAGTTGTAAAAGCCTTGTCGGGTCTGTCATCATTTCGTATGTAATGACATGCAGCTGCTGAGACAGCTGAGTTGGCATTTTTTGAAACCTTAGCCATACGGATAACTGAAACTAATGCTGAGTTGATTCTCGGTTGCTCTGCCATTTTTGCTGGTATTTGTGCCCGGCATTTACCACATGTTCTTTTTCCGCTGTTAATCCATTTCTGGAAGCACTTCAGGCAAAAGTTATGGCCACATGGCGTCTGCCCAAGACAAAGTAGAAACTGATGGTTAGAAACAGTACGAACAAATGGCAAAAAAAACAACAGAATAGTAAGAACATTTACCTACTGTACTACATGGATCAAAATAAGAATTATGCAGAAAATGGAAGGTCCAAAAAATCAAGATAGGACAAATGCATGGTATTGCATCAATACAGAAGAACAGGTCCAGCGATTCAATAGAAGCTAGCTATACCACAAACAAATATCTAGTCACTGGTTAGGCAGCTGTTAAGGCAATATAATGAGCTAGACTGGTAGAGGCAGAATGGTGTAAGGCTAGCCTAGGTGCGTTACATATGGATCCCAATTTAAAACACCAGTTGCATTATCAAAAATGCAGGCTGGATTTAGTATGACCAAAAGCAAACATATCTAGGCACAGTAAATGCGTGCATGTGGTGAAAATTAGGAATGACATGCTGGTTACCATTACCAAAGCAAACAATTGTTTATCTAAAAAGGCATACAATTCATCACCACGTGGTGTAAATTGTTATGAATAGCAGCCAAGCCCAGCCGCCGAGCTCAAAACAGAGAGGATCAGATCGGTCGAACAGGAGCAGAGGTGGCGCCAACAGCGAGCGTGATGGATCCCAGCAGTGGCGGCGGCCCCAACAGCAGCGGCGAGGCATCCCGGAAACAAGGGATCCCGGGCAGAGGTGGCAGCCCTGGCAGCGGAGGCAATAGATCCTGGCTGCGGCAGACCCAACGGCGGGCGATGGCAACCCGGGCACGCCGGGGTGAGGCAGAGTGGCGCTGGCAACAAGCGCGCGAGGGGGCACGCCGGGAAGGGGCAACAGCCGTAAGGGCAAGGCGACGCGTGACGACGCCGGAGCCGGCGAGAAGACAGGAAGATGACATGCAAGTGCAACACGCCGAAAAAACCGGTACGCTTTGATACCATGTTATGAATAGCACTTGTATTCAATATGAGGGCCCTAGACCCAAATATATACAGGTACAAGATGAGTACATATGTAAACTATAAGAAAAAAGGAAACTATAAGAGTATGAATACATATACACCCAACATAAATATGTGGACTGATTGGATAATCAGTTAGAATGGTCTAGTGGGAGGATGTCAGCCTAGCACCTGAGCGGGTTTATGGATGCCTGTTTAGAACATGTGTTTAATTATCCCGTCTGTAGGTTGGAATTGGTCTGACCTAAAACAAAACATATATGGAGATGCTGTAAATGCATGTACATGCATGTGATGAAAATGAGAAATGGAACACCGGTAAGCAAAGCAAACAGCTATCATCTAGAAATGGTATGTGATTAACGCGTTTTGACAAGTTAGAATCCTTAAAGCATCGCAGTTTTAATTAACAGGCATAAACACTAAATGTTAGCACAAACTTTGAGGTGCGCACAAGACGATCTGATAGACAGAGTCAGATATCATACAAGCCAAGTGGAAGTATGCAGTGATGAGATAATCAGTTATACTGGTGAGGCAAGATGACGCGAGTCTAGCGCCTAAGCGGATTATGTGGATGGATGCATTTTTTAGAGGGATTGTTCCGGTATTGGAATTGTAGCTTAGATTAGGTCTCTGGCCTAAAACAAACATATACAGATGCAGTAAATGCATGTTGTAGTGTTTGTGGCTGACCGGAAGCTATATATATATATATATATATTATATCATCTAGAAATGATATATGATTAACATGTGTTGACAGGTTAGAAAGCTTAAATTGTAACAAACGGAAACGGAAACCTAATCTTCTAGAAATAGTGTATGATAAATGAGTACTAACAGACAGGAGTTGTAATTTCAGTTAATAGAAACGAATAGATGTAGGAACATCAAGTTAGAGATGCGCAGAAGATGATGAGATTATAGGCGGATCACGAGATAGATGAATCAAGTAGAATGAATAGATTTGTATATCCCCTCTATTTATTTGCTAGTATTGGTAATAATAAGAAGATGGTAATAGTATTACTAGTAGTGAGATGGAGTAGATAGCAAAGCAAAAAAAAAAAAACGAAAGCGGGAGGGAAGAAGTGGCACTGACGGTGACGGGGCGTTCGGGAAGCTTCATGCAGAAGGCGCAGCTGAAGTTTTTGCCGATAGCCTCGAGCACGTCGTCCCCCTCGTCATCGTCGGCGTCGGTGTCGGCGGGCGCGGTTCCACCGAGAAGCTCCTGGCGGCGGCGTGCCTTGTCCTGGTCGGAGAGGGTGTGGTCGCACTCGATGGCGCGGATGGCGGCGACGAGTTGGCCGGCACCCCCGGCGGCGAGGGGAGCAGGGGCCGGGGGCGGGGCGTCGGCGGAGCAGTCGGGGCAGGTCCAGCGGGCGGCGTCGGCGAGGGCAGGTGGGTTGGAGAGGCAGGGGGAGTGCCAGGGGGTTGCGCAGGTGGAGCATCGGAGGAGGTCGACCTCGGGAGGGGCGGCGGCGTGGCAGAGCATGCAGACGCCATCGCCGTCGCAGGGGAGGTCAGGCATGGCGGCTAGGGTTTTGGAAATGGAGGAAGGAGATTTGGGTGCTTTCAAATCCAAATTTCGATCTTCACTGCCCCCCTCCACTCCCTCCTCCCTCCTCCCTCCCTCCCTCCCTCCCTCCTGCTTATATAGCAGCAACCAGCAAGCAGGTGGTGGACCCCCACACGCCAGTGAGTCGTGGCGTGGGTGTGAACGCGTCCCACCGGCTGCTGGAATGGATTTGCGTTTTTCACTCCCTCCCTCACCACGTTCCTTTTTTCGGCTCGGCTCCGGGGGCGCCAAACGGAAAATTGAGTCGGAATGACCACTATGCCCCACTTCGCCTATCTCTCCTCTCAAGATTTCTATTCCCTTCCTTTTTATATTATAAATTTTTCTGATCTTATCTAAACATATATATATATATGGATAAATTCAAAAAAATCTTATAATATTGAATGTATGAAGTACTGTGCTACGCATATTTATGGATACTACCTCAACGCACGTAACGTCTTTCATGTATATTCTGATAGTTGTATGGTATATTTTACTCTATAACAATATAATGGGATAGGATAACTAGCGATGTTCGTGCATGTTCGTATCTATTTTCTATATGGCAATAAAAGCAAACAAGACAAATTAATTCCTGGGTATTTTAAACTCTTGTCTTCTCATAACCTGTCACCCATGTATACTCGTCTCTGCATTTAAATGTTAACTAATGCAAACGACATTTATTTCTGATAAGCCCATACGTCATTATGTTTGCACAAAAAGGTCTTTATAGCAAATCTATTTTTCACCAACGTTTTGCATATCTTCGAAACGACACATGTCAATTTTCATATATCTTTGAGTAAGGAAACAAAATCGATAACACGTCCAATGTCGAATGTAATCATAACAGTGTGCATGATACTATCAGCATGAAGACAAAAACATTTGTCTTACGAAGAAAACAATCACGTTTGCAATAAAGCAACGTAACATCGCGGTCATGTACTCGTGCCATATCAATTAGTGAAAATCCAATCAACCATAACCGGATGAAACATGTTACTATCAAGTACCATTATACCCAGGAAGCAGTTGATCAACAGGAAGTTAAACTGGAATTCTATCAAACAGATCAACAATTGGTGGACATATTTACAAAGGTTTTATCAAAGAAAAAAATCCATCTATGACATACAGCTTATTTGAGTTTGCAAGAAATGATTTAAGGGGAATTTATTGAAGCTAATTCATTTTCTTAAATCTTCTAGCTAACTCATTTTCTTAAACCCTGCGTTTGACCTGGCCACGACGCCCAATCACCGTATTTATGTCGATGAGAGGGCGCCTGACGCATCACGCCACTCTCATGATGGGCGCAGGCGTGTGCCTGGCCGCATTAAATATGGTCGCGAGTGCATGCCTCCGTCCATGCTCCCTCCCACAAAAAAAACAAGGGAGACATGTCATCCATGACAGCATAGTGATATCTCTGTCACCACGGGCGGCGGGGGATCTACTCGGCGTCGGGGCTCGCAGTGAAAGGCTGGCTGGGATGGGAGGGGCGGGCTGGTGCCCGAAGGCCGGAGGGCGACGGGGCTGGATTAGAAGGAGGCGGCGGGGCTGGAAATAGACAGCGACGCCGGCAGCCTCCGCCTGGCGCATACACGCACAAAAGTTCGATGCACGTGATGTCGTCTCCCTTCTCTGTTCGGCCTCACGATGATGCTCGGGTTAGCTGGAAGTTTGGGCCGGTTGGGCTATTGCTTACTGGGCCAATTTGATATGAGGTTGCCGTCCTGCTATCGGAATTCTGATTTTTTTCGAAAAGTTTTCGACCGATTCCGAGTTCCGCGGTTAATACCCCTACTGTATCTGTTACTGTTTCTGAAAAAAATTCCAATTCCAATACCGTTTCCCAAAAAATTCCGACCGACTAGTTCCGTTTCCGAAAGCTGGTCCGGATTTCGAAAAAATTCCGAATCATTTTTAATCCTACTCGTCTACTCGTATGTGTCGTACGGGGAGATAGTTATTTAGATGAGCGACCGAGCAGGCGCAAAAAAGGCTCCGTAGCTAGGGTGAGCAGAAACGGTGGAATTGAGCTTCTCTCGTCGGCCAGGCCGAACGCATGCGGCCCCGCTGCACCCGCCCAGGAGCGAGGGGTCATCTCCCCCGGCCTCACTTCTCTCCCCTTCGCTGCTTCGCTAGGGTTTGAGGCCTCCTACGCGCGCTCGGGTTGTCCTCGCTGCGCTCGTCGCGCCGTCCTCCGCCGGTCGCCGTCCTCTGCCGGTCGCCATCCTCCGCCCCGCCCTCCTCCGGCCATCGTCCTCCTCCGCCCTGACCTCCTCCGCCGCCCCCTTCTCCTGCAGTCGCCCTCCTCCGCCCGTCGACCTCCGTCTGTCCCGCTGGTCGCCCTCCGTCTGTTGAAATCCTCTGCAGCCAAGTACTGGTGAGATATAAACATAAGTTTCCCTGTTTATTTTGTTGGGAAATGCTAATCCAACACCAAACATTCATTTGATTACATTGCCCAATTTTAACTGCAACAATGTAGGTCTGTTTGACAGGTTCTGTAGGCAAAGTACCAAAAGTATGGTATCATTTTTTACTTTGACAGTTGACTACTAGAATTTAATATAAACTTTTGATTGGTTAGAAAAGATGGCAGGTTTCCACATTCCAGGGTGTGGAAGTCAAGAACAATTTAAATCAAAACGCGTTGCCAAACAAATATCTGAAGATAGCTACTTTATGTTTCTATCAACTGCTGGGCATATTATTGTAAATTGTCTCTATCTTATTATTTAGTTATACATAATCTGCGTAGATCAGCAAAATATTTGAGTGGGAGTGAAGAGATGTTGATTTGTTTTAGCCTTTTAGGTAGTCAGATCTCATTCGGAACGTCATCTGTCATTTGATTGCTTGTTGAGTTGATATAAATTGTATAGATAATATACTGTACTAGAAGTATGTAACCTTGTATCATTTCCTTTTTCAACACATGAAATTTCAATTCTCACCTTTTAAGCCATAACTTACAGATTGCTTGATAATTGGTCATAGGACTTTGTATTTTAGGGATTGTCTCTGTTTTAAGGATTAATGTTGTTTCATTACTCCCTCTTATATCAAACTGTACTTTTTGGCTGGGTACAGCTCCACACATTCTAATTACTGTACAATTTCTAATTACTGTACAGCTCCACACATTCTAATTTGTGATATTTGTTCATGTTTCTATTTTATCATATAAGAAAGTTATGCAACAAGTGTTGAGGTACGTCCTCACATATGAGTTCGAAAAATATATAAGCTGTTCATTTTATTAATTATATAAAGACTTTTTCAAATTAAAATTAATTTGAAAATTTATTCACTGCACAACAGTATGCACTTCACATAAATTTTCATTGGAATGATTCATGCGGTGACCTTACCACTCAACACAAGAGGTGACTGAACTCAAGTCAAAATCATCCAACCAAACAACATCTTCTGGATACAGCATCCAGAGATACAACCAATCAAATAGGATCTCAGGTCATCTAGGATAAACTCATACAGACAACCAAATACAACCAATTGTATGACTTTAACCAGGCTGAGAGCAACCAGGCTAGAGGATACGGACCAGGTTGAGATCATACAAGTAACCAAACAGACCCATAATGTATATGTGTGCTTGTATATGTTCTTGCATGTATTTCTTATTTGTTAAATGGAGAGAGTATTTTGGAACTTCTTAAAGATATAAATTCATCTGTATGTGTGCTGGTATATGTGTGCTTGTTTATGTTTTATGGGCTGTCATTGTAGCCTATAATTGTGTGTTTCAGATTTAGTAAAATTTTGATGGAGCTGAGATGTTAGCACCACTGAAGCAAAATTATGTTTTATGGGCTGTCATTGTTGGCTGGTAAACAGGTATACCCATGGTATATGGCGCCCGCGGGTAGCGGGTTTGGGCAGAGTTTTTTGCCTGTGATGTAGTGACAGGTATACTCGTGGGCATAATTTTTTTCAAGGGTACGGGTGCGGCGGCGAGATATGATAGGTTCACATCCTACGCCCACATCTTCCTTCTCACCCACTTGCGATTTGCTTGTGTATTGTCACCAGGTGCCGAACATAGCCTGAGAGGAGAACATATCAACAAACATGGCGAAGAAAAGTGGATCCTCCACCCTGAATGCCAGCGATACTCCGTGGAAGGGGCGGCTACGCTCTCACCACTCGACGCTTTGCAGCTTGACCGCTCTGCAGTCCTCTTCCCCAGCCAAGAACCCAAAGGGCGACCAGGAGGCCCAATCATTGAAGAAGCGAGCCATCTCGCTGAACAGCAAGAATACAGGTAAACGTGGCATCTGGAGTGAGGAGACTGCAGAGAAGCGCCCGCCTGCTGCTCCTCCCCGCCGGTCCCCACGTCTCATTTCCAATCCCCCTCATTTGGTCGATGGGGTGTGCAAGGTATTGCTTGATCATGATTATGTATTTGTTAAATTACTTGTACCATCTGAAGTAACGATAAACCAATAGGCAATATTAATTTCTTTGAAATAACCATCAAAGTATCCATTTAATTGCTCCACCCTACTTTGTTGAGAGATCTCATTCAAAGCTCTTCATTCTCCTGGAAACTACTACCTCCATGTATAAAGCTTTGATTTTTAGACTCGACGATTGACCATTGGTCTTATTTAAAAAATAGTACAAATATTCAAAAATATATAAATTTCGCTTAATAAAGTACTTACAGGTATAAAACAAGTCATAACAAAACAAATTTTTTTTTCCAAAAAACTTGAATAAGATTAATGGTCAAAGTTCATGTCCAAAAGTCAAAGTGTCATAGTACATTTAAATATGTAGGTAGTATTTAAAACAATTTAAATATAGCCTGTGATTTATCGTTATTAAGATTAACTGACTCCTCTGTATTGAGCTGTACATACAGAGGTCAACTGTTTACTGATCTTTGTCTAAATGTGATTTTAATTGCCAGGGCAATTTCTACAAAACAGGCTTACTTTTATTATCTGATAATATGCTCATCATTTCTCGGAAATAAATTGATGTGTTTTCTATACATTTTGCCAATATATAGAATTAATGAACACTGTAAATAAGTCGATATGCTTTTCTGTTCATTTTGCCAATATATAGAATTAATATGTTCATTATTTCTTAGAAATAAATTGATGTTTTTTATGTTCATCCTTTTCTTTGCTAACAAAGTAATTAATTTACAGAGTCTGCCAGAAGTGTTGTTTCACTATAATGATACTCTCCAACCTTGGTTGAACAATCAATAAAGGAAATGGTGCATTTAGCACTACTGAAATGTCATATTTCAGAAGTTATTTGTTAGGTTGAAAAAAATTGTACTAGCCTGTATAGATATAAATGTATAAAGAAATACAAAACTCCTAAATATGGTTGCTCCTTGAACATGACATGCATTTATGTGAATCATATTGAGTTTGATCAAATATATGTTAATAATGTTACCATAATGTGTCATAAACTTGAAAATTCTTATTTAATTGACACTGCAACATGTATAGAATTTGATAATGTAACACCTAATACGTATATCACTTATTTACGCTTGTCCTACTCCTATACATATTCTGCAAATTGCAAATCTCTGTAGTGCAGCACTGCAGTACATGCACTTGCACTGAATTTTTACAAGACTGATCAGATGCAGCTAGAATGTAGGTTGTTCTCCCTGACTGTATACTCATTAGCCAACTTCATTGCTTGCTGCAGCTAGCTGGCAATACCATGAGCTGGTCTTTGAATGGTGATGACTGTGGCCTTAATATGCCCTTTTGGTTGACAACTAAGCAAGATCACAGCATACATAGTCATGTCAGGGCCTGTTGTTGAGCCACATATGCAGTTTTGATGACGATGACCTCCCTACTGACATCGTGCATACACCCTAGTCCTTTTAGCTGTGTAGGGCTTGTTGCCACCACCTCATCCTGCACCCTCCGTTAAACTGGTTATGCCAGCAAAAAGAATTATAGTTAGGTCTGTAGCTGAATTCCCTTACATGATTTGGCATCTCTAGGAGGTATGCCAAATACAGAGATAATCAAATGGGCAGGTTAAGTTAATGGTTCAAAACTTGTTGATGTGGCTTAATCATTGTTTTGTTATTAACAGTATAGGGGAGATATACAGGCCTTTATGAGATACATGACATTATTGCTTAGTTCACGATTTTCTTATTCTATGTTTTATTCACTATTTTCTGATTTGGTAGACAAAACCCCATTTTTCTTCCCCAAATTTGTCATTGTATATTGTTTTGAGGCTTCCATCAAAAGATGAACACTGAATAGTAACTTTCTCCAGTGGACGATGCATGTCGAGCAAATACCCTACTTTGTCCCTTTGAGGCTTTTATCAAAAGATGAATCCAGTGGATCATGCATGAAGCAAAATCTTCTACCCTACTTTGTCCCAACAATAGTTCTTGTGCTTTCTTGATTTCTAGCTTGGATTGGTTGGATCCTCGTGCCTGTTGAATCCTAATACTAACAATGATTAGAATGCTTAAATCATTTCATGTAATGTTTGTCTTTGGAAAAATAGTGTGGTAATTTCTACTATTTTCAGGAATCTATGGTCAGGGGAAATCAGTCAGCAATTCCTTTTCGGAGATCCCTACGGCTTCATCAAAATCAAACCAATCAAAATGCTTTCAGTGTACACCAGACTTGTGAAAAATCATCAAGGAGCCTGAGAAATGCTGTGGTAAAGCATTCTACGACGATGGTAAACCACATGGATTCACAAAAAGTATGTTTTCAAGATTGCCAGCATATTTCTCCCAGGACAAGTGTACCATATCCATCATGCAAAAAAACTGAGAAGGAAGCGTCATATTCCAGTTGCTGCAAGAAGCTGGCAAGAAAGAGGAAGAGGGGAACTGAAGGAGGAATGTCCTCATATAAGAGTCAGAGTCGTCACGATCACAAACCATCGCCCCTGGAATTCCAAGAAATTGCACCAACCAATAAGCCTATAAACACAAGACACAAAAAGAGTGAAAGTAGCTCTTCTTCAATGGTACAGCCTAAATTTTGTGATAGATTGGTGGATGCTGAGAGCAATAATAAAGAGCTAGATGGTAGTGAAAGAGGAGAAACACAATGTGGTCATAACTGGTCAGAAGAGCAGGACATGGTATTGCGCAAAGCTTACTTCACTGCTCGACCATCCCCAAATTTCTGGAAGAAAGTTTCAAAAATGGTATCACCCCCCCCCCCCTTTTTTTTGCATCAATGGTTTTATTATTTATTTGTACTTCCAACAGCTGATTGATAATATGCAAATTAGTGCTTGAAGAAACATTGTTCCTTACTATAGTTGGAATGGTTCATCAATGGACATTAGTTGATGACTCATTGTGCTAGGTCCAATGTTATCTGATCGTCTGATTAATCACGATTAATCGTCCTAATTGATCGGTCCACTGACTCCGATCAGGGCTATTCACTCGATCAGCTTGTTCAGAAATCTGATCATCCAATTAGCTGTTGATCAGTTGTGATTAGTCATCCAATTAGGCTAGGTATCGATTACTTTTTGTATGCGTTTTGGGCTGCATGTGAAGTTGGGCCTTGGCAGTATTGACCCAGCCCATTCTCCATAGGGTTTAGTACCCCAGAAGCTGTTGCCCTCTCTCCAGAAGTCATTGCCCTCTCCCGCAGATGTGTCGTGACTCGTGTCTTGTTGCCACCCTCTCTTCTCGTCCAAGCTGTTCCCACCACCGTCACCCTCAAGTTACTGCCCTGATCTGCTGCTGGCGGCTCCAGTGGCAGTCTCCACTGGGTGTTGCTCCTCAAGTACTGTCAGTGCCAGGAAGATGAGCTCCTCCAGCAGTTAGTGCACCTCCATCCCCCATACTCTGATTGCTTTATACTATGCAGTATGCACTATACATTATAGTATCAATTAACCTGAGTTAATATATGTGATCGACGATTGATCGTCCTAATCGACATGATTGGTGCCTTGGATATCAGGGTTGGTCAGGCGATCAGATAACATTGGCTAGGTCCCATGTCAATTCTCTTGCAATTGGCCTTCAGTACTTGTCTCTTCTTACAATGACTGCTGTACATCAGACATCCAGTAAAAGGGTAAACCGCCTGTCCAAAATATACCATAAGTGGGTGATAAATAAGTTAACCAGTAGGGTGATAAATAAGTTAAACAGTAGAGTATGCATTTCCTGATTACATGTTGGGTTTGTTACAAGCGTATAACTCACTTATGATGGGATTTTTAATTTCCCCCAATTGATTTTGCACTGAAGGGGAAAGTAGTAATGATGATCCTAATGCTGCTCTTTTTATATGAAATATGTCATGTACATGAAAGATAGTACTCTTCTGATCTTAGTATCAAATATGCAAAATTTATGTCCAATAACTAGGTAAACGAATTTGACAATGGCCAGATGAAGTAAATTGTAGACGCTGGCCAGTAATATGGCATGCATTGCAATTAATCGATATCGCTTGGAGATGTTATCTCCTTTCTTCTTATACCCACATCTTTTCACTTTTGTTTATGCTTATAAGCCCAAATTTGAATTTTTAACCTTAAATTTGGAGTTGATTTTGGATTTTCTTTTATCGCAGTTTATTTGCAGCCTTGGTTTTTAGATTACTAAGAACATGCATATAAAATTTCTATTCTCAAATTATTCCCTGAAAAAGCCAAAAGATCACCTCTTTATACAATAACACCAAAAGGATCTTCAGAATTAAAGTCATAATGCAAGAATTTTACTGTCAAACTCTTTTTCTAGTGTTGTTGCAACTGGATTTTGTACAACTTGTGCTGGTTTCAGTTAATTTTCCAGTGCTGTTTAGCATATGTTGTCAATGTGGGCCATGTGCACCATGATGACAATCTCAGTTGCACTTCTTTGAAATACTTAAGTGGCATTTTGCTTAATGTACATCTACCTTTATCATTTATTAGTTCAGCAATTTCTGAGTCAAAAAACTTTTCAGGTTCCTGGAAAATCTGCTGAAGAGTGCTTGAACAGAATTCATGCTGATCTTTCAACACCGACTCCAATTGCTCCTCGTCCTACAAAAAGTAATATAAACTTTTCTCCTGTTGCACACTTCACACTGTCTGATCCAAAACATCGAAATGTCCTGGAACCTTCCTTCAAAAGACGGACTGCCAAGCAGAAGAGCCTAGCAGCACAGAAGACAGTGAGACATTTACTGAAGAAGCAGTGCATCACTGACAAAACAGAAGAGGCTGATCACTTCTCAGTTTTTGAGACATCACCAACTGTTCTACCGTTGGACTTTTCCTTTGAGGGTTCTCCTGGGACTCCTGGTAGTGCAGGCAAAAAATTGATAGCGAATTTGGAAACTATAAAAAGTGTTGGCACAAACTCTTCCGAACCGAGCCCAGCAGTTCTGAAGCCTGTGAAAAATGTCATCTTACATGAGAAATATGTTGACCGATTGTCCCGCAGAGAAGGCCAAAAAAGGGCTGGCAAAAAAGCTGCAGGGTCCAAAGCTCTAGATTCTGTGAAGACTCAACAAACAGGTGGTCTGAAGGCTGCAAGGAATGCTCTCATCTCAGAAGCAACAGACTTTATAAGCCATTTCAAGAAGATGCAATCAAATCCCCTTGCGCATGTCGTAGAGGACAATGAAGATGATGAGATTGATGACATTGAGTCTTACTAGCAAGACATCGACTGATGCCAAGCTGCCCTGTATGTAAGTTTAAAAATTGCAGCCGGTTAGCATATTGTCTTCTGCAATGATCGGCACATGTTTTGCCGCAGCTATTTTGGGTTTGCTTTGGTTCTATGCCATGTCTATACCTACCAATTCTCTCTCTCTCTCTCTCTCTCTCTCTCTCTCTCTCTCTTTTGGCAGTGACAACTGGGCGCCATTCAGCCTAAACACGGATCAAGCTAACCTGGCTGAACCCGTAAATCAAACGGTTTGGAATCATGTCCTGTGCGTTCGTCCCTCTAATAATAGATAGAAAGAAGAGTGGCATGCCTTCCACTCCAAGACTTGTGTTGAGGTGAGAGGAGACTAATTTAATTGCACACTAGAAGTACAATTATCCACAAAAATCATGACAGGACTAATTTGTTTGCCTTGCTGTTTGTTAGGTTACTTGCATCACGAAAGAATCAATGAATCGACAGACACTTTAGAATTACAAATCATAATCATACAAGTATATATGTACAGTACAGTCTACAGAGAAGATGAGCAATTAGCGAAGAAGAAATGATTAAACTTGTGAGATGAGATGCCCGGCCGGGAAAAGAATCGAGTTGAGTGGATTGAATAATAACGACTCAAATGGATCGATCTTTCCCCCACCCTAGTAGATAGATAGATCATCGAGCAATAATGAGCTGCAATATATGGAATTCTATCTGAGTATGGTCCTGGAGTGCCTGAGGATCATGTGGAAGCATTGAGGCTTCGCCGTCGTCGTGGTGGCTTCCTTGGGCCTCTGCGCCACCATCCTTCCCACGCTGTCCCTCTTGCACGACGACGGCTTCCTCACACCAGCAGCTGCAGAACTTGCCTTGTTACTACTGATGGTTTCTTGGTTCAGCTTCAGGGTGGCCGGTGCCTGCACGTTGCTCCTCCTCCTCCCCCTCGTGATGGCGCCTCCTAGTCCCAGCAGCGTGCCCGGAGGAAGGCTGGACTCGAGCAGCAGCACGGTGGCGCAGTGCTTGAGCACCTCCAGGTTCATGCGGGCGTCGTCCAGGCTCCTGTGCCTCTGCTTGCCAATGCCGAAGTAGGAGGCCAGCGTCGCCATCTTGAGGTCGCCGGCGCGCCGCCCAAAGTCCTGCGCCAGCACGTTGAGCGAGTCGACCACCGCGAGGGGCTCCGGCGGCGGGCGGCCGATGGCGGCGAAGGCCTCCCGGATGCGGTGGCAGTCGAAGCGCTGGATGTTGTGGCCCGCCCAGACGCGGCCGTGGAGGATGGCGAAGATGCTGTCGGCCACCTCCTCGAAGGTAGGCGCGGAGGCGACGTCGACGTCGGTGAAGCGCTTGGAGACGGCGGAGAGGTCGGCCGGCCGGATGAGCGTGTGGTAGCTGTCCACCTCCACCAGCTTGCGGGGGCACACCACGATGGCGCCGAACTCCAGCAGCCGCTGATGATGATCCGCCGCCGTCGTCTCCACGTCGAAGAACACCATCGCCATGTCTACGTACGTTCGGTTCTTCGTTTAATTGCAGCTAAACCCTCGATCGATCTACTTCTCCTTTCCTTTACCTGATATCTTGCTGCACTGCACTGCAATATATATATGATATGATATATCCTATCTATCAATCATCCGATGACGAATATTATTCCAGTTAACAGTGCAAGCAAGCACGAATGCCTTCATGATATGCTGAGATTATTCCATGCCCATTTCACAAGCAAGCTAATCAAGAGTACGCCCATTGCCTAAGCCTAAGCGTAAGCGTGTGTAATAACATAACACACATATGAGCAAGCATGCATGCATGCAGATATGTACAAGGAATAATCGATCCACAAGAAAGATCCTAGCTTGCTTGCTAGGAAGATTAATGAATTGAAGATGAATTAATATATTGAGATGAGCAAAAGGAGGAGGAAAAGAGAGAAGCAATTAACAAGATGAATCACGTACGCGAGCACGCTTACTACATATGCATGATGGATGCACCTCTGTCAGAAAAGGCACATCGATCGATCGATCCTCTTCGATCTGTTGCTTGCTTGTGTGGCTGGGTCACCGTTTCACGCACGTACCCTCCAACTGCAGGCAACATAACATACATGCAAATTAATAAACTCAAACAAACTAACTAGTAGAACAATATTCTCTTCCTTCCTTCCATCCATCCATCCATTCTTCTTCTTCTTTCTAGCCGCCGCCGGCCATACGTACGCTGCTTACCAGATTTTCTCATTCTATGCAATATATAGCAGCAACACGTACCATATCCAATTCCAATCTGCTACTCCTTTCTATATATTTACACCGATCAGCATCTTCCAGGCAAGTAAGGTAGCTAGCTCAAATTAAAGCCCCTGACGATCCTGCACCTACATCTACATGCATGTACGTTTCACAACCAACCAATTAGATTTCTGACCTCTTGATGAAATCTATTACTTTACTAGATAATACAAGCTAGGCAAACACCTCTGTTTTCTGCTCGAGGCTAGACAATCTTCAAGGCCTCCTGTGGGCTCAAAACCCTTCCACCAATATATGCTAAACGCCGATTCAGATCGAAACTACCCTTGAGATATATATATATATATATATATATAGGAACAATATATGATCGATCACTTGCTACGTACGTACCATCTGCAGAGTTGGATACCTCTTCGGCTCTTCCCTATAATCAATCTAATATGCATGCCAAATTAAGTCTACTGATCTAGCTAGGGATAACAGGATCGATCGTCCAACTATTTTTCTACTTCTGACTTTACATACATGCATCTGCACTGAAAACTTGAAATTAAGCTAGATATGGATCGGAGTAACGTACTGGTCGATCTGGATCCTCTTCCTCCCTCCCCCCACCGATCGATCGAGCTGCATACATACATAGCACCAACTTTTGATTGGGGCCTCCTTAGTACTGTTTGACCAAATCATAACAGAGCTGCCCGACTCTATTGATCTCATTGTATATGCCTCGTCACCAAAAAATAGAGGGGACATAAAACTGCAATAACTCAAGCTTATATATAGCTGTTTGTTTAGGACAGTTGCCACAGCCATGAAATCATGCATGCACTTCAACACATTATTTCTCAAACAACCCAACTATTTCATTTGTTATCCTTCCTATCAGTTCATTCTCACGTTCAGTCCATCTTCTCATGGCCATCCGGATTCCACAAATCTTGAGGAAGTACGTATTAGCAGTAACATACTAAGCATCCAAAATCAGTTCTGCAATGTCACACAACAGTTTCAACTTACTGCAGACCTCTTTTGGTAATTTCCAGTCTCATCATCAGGAGCACCAATATACTGTTCCTCTATTCATCTTAAGTGTTCTTACCAATTAGAAACACTTTCTATATATTAGACTTTATATAAATATATAAATTTTTAATCATAAAGTTTCTACAAATGTACATCTTTATAATCAAAGTTCAATCGTAATTTTTTAATCACACCGTTAGAACAATGACAATGATACCAAGACAATGAAGTCCGTGTTCAACACCATGCCATGGTTGCGTTAAACATAAGATCAATCAAGAATTTATACCACTATTATTGAACGTCCAAATAGCCAAATCGATAACAATAATATCAAGATAAATCTCTGATAAATAGGAATGAATATCTAGTGTTCTAGAATTTTGTGTTAGGACCATCTTTTTATGTGAAATAAATAAATTTCTTGATATGTCAAATGATACATCACTATAAAATATTTTTTTTGAGATCATTGAAAGATTTGTTCACCTACTGATAATAATGAATTCAAAACACAACTAATGAAAAATATAATTAGCAATTTCAATTTGTTAAAAATTATCATATGTTTTAAAACTATAAAGAACTCGTGCAATAATATTTGTTAGATATTATATGACGACTTAATATTGGATTTAAATATCTTTTTATGTAATATAAGAACAAACGATAAAATTTGTTTTTAAACTCATAATATATTTAGACTTTGAATTACGTGTTATTCGAGAGTTGCACCAGTGTTATGTTCCCTTGATATGTACGAACACCAACGAAATTTTATTTATTATAAAAAAGACAAAAAGTTATATGTGATGCAACTCATGTTTGTATAAAGTTTTTTTAATTAAATTTAGCTTTATATAGTTTACATTTTATGTTAATATCAGACAATGTGAATAAATTATCTAATTAAAATTATCCATGCAATATGTAAACTTGATATTGTAGTGATTATGAAATTAGTGTATCAATTTGTTGTTGCATTGTTTTTAGAATTAGCATGTAAATTTGGTCTTGCAAGTTCTGCAATTAACGTCAAACATGAACATTTATAACTTATTGCAATATGGTTCAACCTATAACTAATTATGTAATGTTATAATAGTACAATTGTTAATTGGTATTTCGTGGCTATTTTATTAGAGTTTATTTAAATAATTAAATTAATAATTTTTTGATAAACAAACAAACTCGATGTTCGGTTTTATATGATTGTATTTAAAAGAATTTGTAATATTTTAAATATATTATTAAATTGAACCGTAGCGTTAGCAAGGGTATAGTACTGGTATGAAAAAATTGGAACCGTGTCTCTTCTGGCATGTTGTGTAGCCTAGGTTAAGGTCGGCTTGTGTGGATTCGCATGCAACTAGTATAATAGTATTAGGGTGATTGTTTGGGTGTTTTATGAAAAAAAACCAAACCATACTTGCAAACAAAAAATAATTTATTAATAAAAATTTTATATACTTACTCTTAGCAATCTAAAACCCAAGATTGGAAAATAAATTTTAGTGAATGAACCCTAAATCAACTTCAAATTTAAGGTTAAAAATTCAAATTTTGGTTATAATTATAAGCATAGCTGTACGTACGAAAAGACAAAGTAATAGACTAGATTAAAATCGTGATTTAAATGTGCTTTAAACCGATGTCATGGCCGGCCGGCCACATGCAGCTGGCATGAAGACCAGCTTCACAAGCTAGCTAGCTCAAGGCCAAAAATTCACACCTTCGTCTTAGCTTCGTCTCGTGATTACGTACCAAAATTTAATTTTTGACGTTAAATTTATAGGTAATTTTAAAATTTTATCATCATTGTTTATTTTCCTGTATTAACTTTTAAATTGCTAAGAATATATATATATATATATATATATATAATTATTTTGTTCTTAGATATGTTGTTTGGCTTTTCTTAAGATCAGCCATCAGTAGTCTAGATCGAATCTGGTTTCACTTTCACCGTACATATATAGGCTTGGATCGATGTTCGTAGGCATTCAGATTAGAGAGGGTAGGAGTGCCACATAGAATTATATTTCCGTCTGAACTGAAAAATCAATAAAACTCGTAGGTACGTACGTACGTGCCCACATGTGGTGCACTAGTATGAACAATTACTTACACGTGCACGAAAGCACCATGCATGCATGTTTCATGTTTGTAGTGTGTACAGTGTATACGTACATACGAGCAAGTATAATAACAAGCTATAAGCTGACTAAATGTAAATGTTTATGTAGAGGAGAGAGAGGAGAAGAGGGAAAGGAGTAATGAGCTGTAATCTTGTAGCCAGCTTGGACACAAGAACCAAAAAATTATATGAGAGTGACAAGTGAGTCATACACTAATGATAAAGAGCTAAGTACTATATAAGTGAGCTAAAAGACGACTACAATAAACTTTATAGCCAGCCTATTGATTATATCACTATCCTTGCTGTACATACATACAAACATACGCACACTTAATTACTATTAATTGCCCACGCGCGGCGTATATTAATTTTATAATGCCAATGCTCTTAATTGCTTGATTAAAACATCGTACGTCCACTCACTCTGATCCTAGTTTTTATAATGGGATTGCTCTCACCATGCATGTTTTTTTTTTCCAGATTCTGGATTATTTATTTATTTATATGCTTCTTAGCCTCTTAAATGGTGTATATATTTACACAGAAAAAGTAAAATAAAACGTTTCCTTTTTGAATTGGCTGGTTTAGTTAAAGATAGGTAATTAAAAATCAGAAGAATACTAAAAGAGCAAACAAAAATTTAGTGCATGTTTGGAACAATGAAGTACAAAACACAAGAATAGTAAAAGAGCACACCCCAAATACACTATACTGTAAAGTGTAACACACATGAAAGACAAAAATTGGGTTGTTTGGATCACTGAAAAATAGGAGAGAGGGGGAGCGCAATGTATAGGCAAGAATAGAGTTAATTAATTAAGGTATGGTGTTTTATTTACTATAAAATTTGAGGATTTGCTCTCTTTTCCAAAGGACTTCAGCAACATCTTTCCTTTGTTCCTGACGGCCGAGCTTGTAGGAAAAAAAGTAATGAAGGGAATACAAAACCTTCAAAATTCCTTCAGATATACTTTGTTCAAAAAAAAAAATCCCTTAGCACATGAAAACACAATTTAGGGATACAAACAATTTAGCCGGAAGCACTCAAAACCATGCATTTATTTCCTTTTTTTTTTAACTTACTCTAGATATTAGGGAATATTTGAGTGGAGTGCCGGCCCATTCCTGAATTCAATAGAGAATCACTTAATTCCTGTTAAATGCTAGTGTATTGCTTACTGCTAAAGATGAACAAATTAATCTTTAGCTACCCCTGTTTCCGTACGTCGCTAGCGATATTATTTCTCTACTCGCGATAAAGTTCTAATTAATCACTTATTTATACTGTAGAGTATCCCAATTAATAATGTTTTATACTATATATATCGCTAATTAAGACACGCGGCCTAGCCTAACGCGCGCACAAGTACGTAACACGGACGTCGTATGGAAAACCTAAGCACGTACGTACTCCGGCCGGCCATGCATGTTTCCGGCCGGCAGACGCCAAATCACAGATGACAGATGATGGATGGAATTTTGGGTCTAACGAAAACATAATTCTATAAACAGTGGAGAAGTAGGAAATTAGATGTGCGTGTTTCGATTAAAAGTCGAATCAAATATCAAGATTTTGACGGAATCACCTTCATTTTTTTATAATATGTAAAGATAAAAATATGCTAGTCTGCAAACTGACAAAATTTTGTATTAATTATTACTTCTTACTTTAAAAATTATTATATTCGTATAACTTAAATTAATACGTACGACACACAAAGAGCAATATTAACTAGGAGAATTTTAAAAAATGGGATTAAGTACTATGATTAAATTACATTAAGACTCCAAGACAGTACTAGTAGGCATATTCCCTAATTCTAAATTAAGTTCAAAAGAACTAAACTATGGAAAATATAATTAAGACGTACTTCAAAGTTCAACTTTGTATTATTGATATTCAATTAACCTTAGGAATCAATAAAAAGAAAAAAATTAAATTCAAGACAGTAAATTTGTGTTTACTCCCCGGAAAAAGTTTGTGTCCCCTAAATGAATTTCGAAATTTTCACCTGGTAGAAAACCGGGAGGTACCTAGCAGAAAAATGGACTAGTGGGGATTATTTGTGACTAGTAATTTTGAATTTTTTTAAGAGCTATCAAAACCAAAACTAAGCTATATTTTCTTGTAATACTGAAAAAAGAATTGAACGATATATATATCGATGCTCTAGCTAGTGATAAAAAACGTGTGAATATTAAAAAATGAACAGTCACATTCCGTTATTTGCGAGTGACGTATATACGATTACGAATAGAGTTGAGGACTATAAATAGTGATCGAGAGAGTGGCCGGTATGGAGCTGGTTTGGTTAGTAATCATAATTTAATTAATATATATTACAGCAAATAAAATAGCTAGCAATGGCGGAGCTGCTGCCGGCGGCGGCGGCGAAAGGAGGAGGGGTGTTTGTGCTTGGCATGAACAGTGACGACGCCGGAGACATGAGCTACGCCAACAACTCGGACATGCAGAGGTTGATCGCGGCGGCCACTGTGAAGGAGCGGCAGGAGATGGCGGCCGCCCTGCACCGCGCTCGCCGCCCGGCCACCGCCATGGCCATCGCCGACCTCGGCTGCGCCACCGGCCCCAACGCGCTGCTCATGGCCACCGAGGCCGTTCAGGCCGTGGTCGCGGACGCCGACAGGATGCAGGCGCCGCCGCCAGAGTTCCACGTGTACCTGAACGACCTCACCGGCAACGACTTCAACAGCGTGTTCCGGCAGCTGCAGCAGCAGCCGCAGCCGGAAAGCTGCCGCTGCCGCTGGCTGGTGTCGGCGTGGCCGGGGTCCTTCTACGGGCGCATCTTCCCGGCGGAGAGCCTGGACTACGTGGTGTCGTCGTCGAGCCTGCACTTCCTGTCTAGGGCACCGGCAGACGCGGGGAACGAGGGGAGGATGTACGTGTCGGCGGGCGGGCCGGCGAGGGTGCTGGAGGCGTACAGGGCGCAGTTCCAGCGAGACATCCGGCTCTTCCTCGCCTGCCGCGCCGAGGAGGTGCGCCGCGGAGGCCTCCTCCTGCTGACCTTCGTGGCCAGGCGGGAGGCGGCGCCCTCGGTGCACGACTGCCCCTCTGGGACCTCCTCGCGGCGGCCGTCGAGAGCATGGACGCCCGCGGCCAGCTCGACTCCTTCGACGCGCCCTTCTACGGGCCCTGCCCGGAGGAGCTGACGGAGGCCATCCGCGAGGAGGGGTCCTTCCGGGTGAGGAGGATGGAGCTGTTCGAGGTGAGCCGGCAAGGGCAAGGAGGGCAAGGTGGCCGCCGGCAGCTGGCGGAGCAGACGTGCAGCACCATCAGGGCGGTGGTGGAGCCGATGCTGCGGGCACACTTGGGATGGGACGCCATGGCCATGGATGGGCTCTTCAGCAGGTACTGCCTGCTGCTTCACGACTACTACCGCCAAACTCACAAGCTCGACCAACTCACCAACGTCTTCCTCGCCTTGGACAAAATCTCATGATCCACCTTTACCCCATATATATATATATATATATATACTCCCTCCATATTTTTTTTATATGACGCCGTTGACTTTTAGGTCCACGTTTGACCATTCGTTTTATTTAAAAAATTATATAATTATTAATTATTTTGTTATAATATGATTTATTATTATAAAAACTTTAATTATGCATTATAATTTTGTATATTTGGATATAAATTTTGAATAAGACGAATGGTCAAATATGATTTTAAAAGTCAACGACGTCATATATAAAAATATCGAGGGAGTATATATCAACCCTCTTAATTAATCAAGTTCTAAAATATCATTTACACAGGTTTATAAATTGTTTTAAGTACCCTGGCTAGCTGGGAACTGAACTGAATTACTCCCTTCATATTTTTTTTATATGACATCTTTTGAATTTACGTTTGACCGTTCGTCTTATTCATAATTTATATCTAAATATGCAAAACTATGAAGCATACTTAAAGTATCTACAATAATAAACTATATTATAACAAAATAATTAGTAATTATATAATTTTTTAAATAAGACGAAAGATCAAATATGAACTTAAAAGTCAACGACGTCATATAAATAAATATGAAGTGAGCAGTATAGACGCTCACAACACACGCATACCCTATCTCTATGAGCACCTTCGAAGCCTGATCAGTAGGGACAGCACCTACCTCTAAAAAGTACAAAGCCGGAAGTCGAACCTAGAACCTTAGGTGCTACTGAGTCCATTCTAACCAACAGGCTACAAGTCCTTTTCGCATTATTTGCCGAACATTGTGGCACGCCACAAGTTGACCATGTTGGACTAGCTTAATTAGGTTCCTGTTTGATTTTTAGGCATATTACCGTACCAACTAATGACATATAGACCCTACAAAAATATTTATTGCTAACAAATATTGGTATTTATATATTACTCGGACATACATATTAAAAACAAAGACCTATCTATAAAATCGTAACACATGAATCAAGCACAACAGAGAGGGTAAATGATAGGATTACAAAAAACTAAACCTTTCGCAGAATCAAATATACCACTGAATTTAGATGGAGTTACCACTCTAGTGCCACCGGTTTGCACCGTCACCGGTCTGACTGCTTTGATCTTGCCGGTCTGACCACCTACAACCACGAAAAACAATCTCGGTGAAAAACTAGAAAGCCGAAGGAAATGTTGGACACTTTTTGGACAGTAAATAATTTAATGTATGAATGGATAAAAGTGATTGGCAAATGCTCTTTCCATAAACTTCTGCAACTTCCTGTGCACTGCGTGTGCATTGGACCATCTCAACTCACAAGGACCTGAAAATTCAGAAACTAAACCTTTTTAAGATAATGAGCCTACATCTATCCAAAAACAGAATTGAACAACCCATTAAACGGAATTTTAGTACTCGCTAAACGTTAAATCAATGACTCGATCAACAACATTAACAACAGCTAGATCAACTAAAATTCAAGGGCAACGCATACACTGGAATAGAGGAGCATACTAGGACCATATAGGAATGTGAGGCACCAGATAGAAACCTACAGAATCTTAGAACAAAATAACTACATAATTCAAAGTATAAGTGTGTAATTATATATGGATGGATACACAACGGGAACCTAGATGTGTTTCGTAGCATCCTATGTATTTGTCAACAGCGACAAGATCTACTAGTTTTCTTCAACAGGGAAGTGGATTGGCAACAGCACTAGAAGGCCAAAATTTAGATTAAAATAGATTGATGTTTAGGGCTACTAAAAATTTGGAAGTTGATTTGGGCAGCTATTGGAGCAATATTTTTAGTTTCTAATGCCAATATTTATTTTTGGGACTTATATTAGGCACTTCTTGGAGGTGCTCTTAGAGAAGGACCCCCTCTATTTTTTTAACACCGTTGACTTTTTGATCTACGTTTGACTCTTTGTCTTATGCGACGGCGACGGGGAGATGACATGCCATCCTTGTGGTGATAGAGATGCCATTGTGCTGTCAAGAAGGCATGTCCCTCCCCTTTTCCCACCTTTTTTCTGTGGAGAGCAGGCGAGAGGAGTGTGTGCGCCTGCGCCGTATTTAATGTGGCACAGGCGCATGCCCGCGTTCATTATGAGGGCGGCGCAGTGCATTATGCACCCTTCCATCACAATAAATATGGTGGTTGGACGTTGAGATCACGACTGCTACGTGGCGGGTCCATCATTATGTAGGCCACACACCGAGAGGGTCGGGAGCATCCCAGCCCCTCCAGCGCCTGCCCTGCCGGGCCCTCTTTAGGGCCCGACCCTCGGGGGCGCATGGTCTCTCGGGGCCCGACCTCCTCCCCTCCCTTCTCTCGGGGGTTTTGGGTCTTTGGGCCCACAACCTCCACGTGCCAACCGTATACAGGGAATATTCTCAGGCTCATATAACAGATGTACTTATCTTTTTAGTCATACTTATGTTTATAAGCTAAAATTTGATTTTAAGTTGATTTTAATATTTTTAATCGTAATTTATTTGTTGATTTCTTTTATGTCGCTAAAATACACACACATATATTTTATTTATAACTTATCTTTTGTTTATAAATAAACCGTTCGACGAAGGCCATCCATTCGTGCATCCTTTTAAATGCGATCCGACAGGGTGAGTGAAAGCCAGCATGCTAGCGCCTTTGCCTTCGAGGCAGCTGGGACCGAGATTATAGTATAGTATCTCTTCGGCTGCGTTCTTTAAGATTTTCTGAGTTCTGTGATGCTTATTTAATATTATAAATAACGAAATTAATTGTTATAAAGTTAAAAGTCTATTTTAGAAACATGAGATTAGCAGAGATTAATGTTAAAGAATGAGGAATAGATAAGGTGAAAGGATAGATAGGGTAAATGAGAAGAATTTTAAATGCAAATTGATTGATTAGACAGATAATACTACGAAGAGTATCAGAAATGTTTATGTTTTGGTACGAGATATAAATCCAAAACATACTTATGTTTTAAAATAGAGTATGTAGCTGTAATACATAGATTCCAACCATTGTTCGTTGGATCTATTATTTCTCTCTCGCTTCTATGCATCCTTACTAAAATATAAAATATAAGTATTTATGATTGTTTAGCAGTGATAAGGGTTAATTAAAAAAACTATATTACCCTTTAATAAATGAGAAATAGAAAGTGATCCATGTGACAAACCATATTACGAATATGGTTAGAAATATTTATATTTTAGGACAATATTTAGATAGTAGAAATGCTTACGCGCTCCATTTGATTGGCAGAAAAAACATAGAAAATTTGGAGTATGAATCCTATAAAAAATTTCCTATAAGAGTCTTTGAAATAAAGGATTGTGTTATATTTTCTAATTATTCCTATAAATTAGACAATTTTATAGATATTTTAGAGAAAAATAAACATAAGATCCTAACTCATGTTTTATCTTACCATGGCTCTAAATTTCTGTGTTTTATATATAATATGTATTAAATGATGGTTTTGAACTTTCATGTCAATTCTTATAGAAATCTAGGTGACATATGTTTTTTCGATTTCCGTATTTTTACAATTTCGTGTTTCAAAGAGGTCGTTTTTACAATTTCATGTTTTAAAAAGATCTTTTTTTTTTTTTGAGGGAGGGTGTAGTGTATGTACTACTCCACCAGCCCGCCTTGAAATGACAGCATCATCTGCAACTTACCGCACGGTCAAGCAAGCTAGTGTCAAGTGACGCCGACACGACCTCCACTACACTCCAATAATGGAGCGAATGCTGTCTGTACCTTAGGCTTTGGCGATTGATCAGCCACCTGAAAATAGCACAAAACTTTTACTAGGATCCATCAGTTCCCGGACCGATTATTTTGTTTATTTACTTTATAGTAGTAGGAACGAATAAAAGTAGTATTGGTAAATCGATCGATCTAAAAGATGTAATGAATTTGTAAAAATGATCTTCTGGGTCTCCTGCGCGCAATCCAATCCACGTTACTCCTCGATCTGATCCTGGTCCTGGATGAAACACTACTTTAATTGGGTCCAAGATAGGAGTTGGAACATTTTGGGTCTCCGACTGCACCCTTCCTATTTTCACAAAAAGTGGCTTCAATCTAATAGTATTTATTCAGTTTCACAAATGTTAATAGTTACTTTATGGGTAAAAATATTAATTAAATTTGACAAACTAGTAAACTAGTAGTAGTTCCAACAAACTTACTTCAAACGCGCGGAGGGAGTAGTAATTAACATCATCTTTTGGTTTTAAAAGAAAAAATAAAAATAATTTACGAATAAAACTTTTATATACGTATTCATAACAATAAAAAAAAAGTCAAAACTAAAAAAAATAAACTACACTAAAAAAACCTCAAAATCAAATAAAAATTTAAGGCTAAAAATTAAATTTTGGCTTATAAGTATAACTTAAAAATGGGTGCATATGTATATATAGCTAAATTAGTGGCTAGAGTATAGGTATAGGTAGATGAGATGTTGGCAATGCTAGGGAGATAGTGGCAGGGATTGAGTGCTGTCGGGTGGTGCTGGTGCATGATCCATCACAAATCCATGGAGGGGGCAATGGGCATTTGGCAGTGGGAGTGGGAGTGCACTGCATGGACTAGTAAGTTTAAATTCAGCGAGGCCAATTACTAAGATCGAGATCGATCAAGCAAGCTCAGGAGGCAGGATAGGATAATTAATGGAGCCCGGCCTTGCAGCAGCATGGTCATGGTCATGGATGCTGCTGCTGCTGCTGGCGCTCCTACTCCTTGCCTTGTCCTGCTCATGGTGGAAGAGGCTACCCCAATTAGCAGCAGAGGCGGCGGCGGCGGCTCCTCTTCCTCCTCCAGCTGCAGGTCCAGGAGCAGGAGGAGGATCATGGTTGATGAGGTGGGTGTGGCAGTGGCGGGAGACGGCGGCCTTCCTGGCGGCGCACGGCAGCGGGCGGGGCTTCTACCACTTCGTCCACGCGCGCTACCTCCGCCACGGGCCCTGCTTCCGCACCGCGCTCTTGGGCCGCGTCCACGTCTTCCTCCCCGCCTCCGCCCCGGCCGCCTACCAGCTCCTCGCCGCGGAGCCGTCCCACTTCGCCAAGCGCTACGCCCGCACCGCCGCCGAGCTGCTCGGCGCCCACAGCATCCTCTGCTGCTCCCACGTGGAGCACCGCCTCGCGCGGCGCGCCGTGGCCACGCTCTTCTCCATGCCATCCACCGCAGCCTTCACCGCGACCTTCGACCGGCTGGCGAGCGACGTGATCGTGGGGCAGTGGAGGCCGAGGAATGGAGACGACACAGCAACGGTGCAGGTGGTGGCGCTGGACGCCGCTCTGGAGATAAGCTACGGGGCCATCTGCGAGATGCTGGTGGGGAAGAAGAATAGGCTGGAGCGGGTGCGGGGCGAGGTGTTCGCGGTGACGCAGGCCATGCTGGCGCTGCCGCTGCGGTGGGTGCCTGGGTCGCGGTTCCGCAGGGGGCTGGAGGCGAGGAAGCGCATCATGGCGGCGCTGAGGGAGGAGATGGCGGCGAGACAGCATGAGCATGATCAGCATGGTGGGGACTTGCTGAGCGTGCTGATGCAGAGGAGGAGGCAGAGGCATCATCATCCGGACGCCCTGACGACGGAGGAGCAGATTCTGGACAACATTCTGACGCTGATCATCGCCGGGCAGGTTACGACGGCCACCGCCATCACCTGGATGCTCAAGTATTTGAGCGACAACCGCCATATCCAGGACAAGCTACGAGTGAGTACTCACTCGATCACACGTTGATCCGTCGTCGTTATGTGCCCATCAAATTAATTAAGAAATGGATGGACCCACTGTACTAGGCAGAGGCAGTTGGGGTGGAGCTCAAAAACAACCAGGCTGGTCTTGTTACGATGCAAGACCTAAACGGCATGGAGTACGCCTACAAGGCAGTCAAAGAATCCTTGAGGATGGCCACCATTGTTTCTTGGTTTCCCAGACTAGCGCTCGACGACTGCCACCTTGCAGGTATTTATACTCCATACGAATTAATTAATTAATAAACTGGATTGATTATTGACATTCACCATGCATATGTACTGTACGTACAGGCTTTCAGATTAGAAAGGATTGGATTGTAAATATTGACGCCAGGTCTCTCCACTACGACCCAGCGGTTTTCGACAACCCAACCGTCTTTGATCCTTCTAGGTTCAACGTACGTAATTTATACTAGTTAGTAATCAGAATAGTTTATTGCTAGCTAATTCATCATTTCTTTCTACTTTGTCTTCTTGTATCTGAATTATAGGAAGAGGGATCAGATGATGAGACAGTGAAGAAGAAGAAGAAGAAGAAGGGGCCATCGGCAGCACAACAGAGGCGGCTGTTAGTGTTTGGAGCAGGCAGCAGGACATGCCTGGGGATGAACCTCGCTAAGATCATGATGCTCGTCTTCCTCTACCGCCTTCTCACCAATTTCAGGTACCCCTCTCTATATGTCTATCTAATCTATTTTATCCTTTTCGTATTATAAAAAGTTCTTTATCCTACCCTATGCTTATCCATGTTTCATTAAATATATTTTATAACGTGTCTAAAATTATTGGCATGTATATAAATCTAGAAAAGAACAAGAAGTCTTATAATATAAAATTGAGTTAGTATCATACTATTTACCAGTATGAGTAGTATTCCTCAATGTTGTAGAAACAGCTGGGGCTGATTATTATTACAACGTATCCATCGTCACCGATTGCGCAATTAGATAATTAATTGAGTATGGTCGGTGTAAGAGGATCTAGTGTGGCATGGTCGGGCACTCATCAAACCTTGCCTTTTAGCCACGAATACCCCTTCTCCCTATGTGGCAGTGATTCTTTGTTCTTCTTTTGTGTTATCCGTCCGTCATGGACAATGTCATTTGAGCCAAGTAGAGAGACAAACAAGGCTATGAGATGCAAAAGAGAGTAATGCTTCCTGTCGACGATTGTGATCTATGGGGTGGCAAGCGAATAGCAAAAATCAATGATTATGCAGCAACAGAGGATTACTCAGATTCGAGCTTTTAAAACGAGATAATACCTTATTTCTGTTGAGGTTTGTATTGGTTTTGTCGACTACTATATTGCATTTACACTATGCGAGCTCAGGAAATATTAACTTGAAGCTAGGCCAAGGATCGATGATCAACGGTCCAACATCGCTAGATTGAGCTTGACCATTAAGATTTACAATTACGGTTACTCTTTGGTATAGAATCGATTGAATGATTAAGAATCTATAGCTTGATTAGCAGGTTTGAATAGCTATTTAACCGTTATGATATTGGACTTGTTACCGTAGAAGATTTAAAAGCACATTTGGGTTTATTTGATATTAGCGGATATAATGCAAAGATAATTTAAGCATGCATGGTTGATTGGAATGGGATTTATCTTTCTATCTTGTGTCATATAAGCCTATTATCTTTACACGTAATTTTTTTTGTTTCACTGACACAGCTTTTTTTTTTTAAAAAAAAATCTCGTCCTCTGTGACTGCTTTAATTAACATGTGGTTGTTGTTCAGATGGGAGATGGCAGACGACGACACAAGTCTTGAGAAATGGGCAATGTTCCCCAGGTTAAAGAACGGATGCCCAATTCGGCTCACACCGATCAACTCCTCCAGTCAGATCCCCCGGGAAAGTTGAACAAGAGATCGATGGGAGTAGCTAGTTCTGATGCCTCAATCAGATTAATTAGAAGATGCATTCTATGCTGCTACAGCTTCATTCAAACAAGAAGATATCATATGATCAGGGCTGTTTAATTAGTTATGAGTGCTGTTAATTATATTCAGGAATAAAAATGTATAATCGTACCACTTAATTAATTGATATGCTAGCGAGTGAATTCGGAGGAAGGAAGGACATTTATTTATAAATATCAGAACTATATATACGAAGGAATAATATCTAACATGGTGATGTGTGGATCAACTGACACACTGCTTGTTTATTACTTAGTATATTTGTATAAATATAGTAGTGAAATATTCTTGCTTTATGGCCGATAGAGTAAAATTGATCGTCTGCAATACGGCACTTTTGATGGAGAGACAATGAAAAATACTATACGTACGATTCTTGCGTACGATATTTGTACAAACAAACAGCAGGGATCCACGGCGTGAGCTTTTCACTACACAGTGCATGCATGTAGCCGTTGTGTAATTTCACATGCCGTTTGATCGTACGGCTATCGTAAGTTCGTAACTGAGTTGTCGTATGTATAGTGGAGCTTGAGAGACAATGGGGAAATCGTTTGTCTTTTTCTATTGGTGTATGCATTACACTGATGACGACGTGTTGAAACAATGTTTCCCATTGCACAGACGGAGAGCGCGCACAATCTGAATTCGACGTCACCCCCTGTTTTCTCGCGCGCGTCACGTCTTTACTACGTGAGATGAGATGAGAGTAGACATGACTGAAATTTTGATTGTTTTAAAAACTTATTTTATAAATAGACTTCTAAAAATAATGAACTTTTTAGATCACACTAACGTCATTGGCGTCGTTGTATAGGATGACGCGAATGTCATTGACGCCATACTTCAAGTCATATCATTGGCGTCGTCCTATACAACGTATACAACGATGACGCCAATAAAGTTGGCGTGGTAAAAAAGTCTATTCATGCAATAAATTTTTTAGGGGTCTATTTGTAAAATAAGTTTTCAAAAAAGACTAAAATATCCAAATTATCCGTAGACATGCATTCTAGTCTTTTAGCTTTGTACTTATCTTTATAAGTTAAAATTTAAAATTTAATATAGAGTTAATTTTAAATTTTTTATTATAGCTTATTTTCTAGCATTTACTTTTAGATCTTCAAGACACGTATAAAAATATATTCATAATTATTTTTTATTTACAAATATATTATTTTCTTTTTTTTCCAAAAACTTTGCAGGTATAGATTTGTACTACATGATGTCAAATTTCATCAGTTGCTCAATTCTCCTGAACCATACAACATGCGGGCGAGCAAGATTACATAAGTATGAAGACTAGGTGTTCTAATACACTCTCTACTAGTTATGAAATTAGTATAGACAGTTTATTTTCTCTAATTCAATTGGACCAGATCTATAACTATAATATTTTTATATTGATAGTAGAACACTAAATCAATGATCGGCATTCTTTTACTGATGATAATATTGATATTAAAACACTACCAATAAAAAGCATCACAGCAAGCTCCTATAAATACATATAATGTATTGTTTTGGAAAATGATAAACTGTAGCTCAGACAGAGCCACAGAAGAGGCGCCATGGCTCCTTCCTCTCTAGCGGGGACAAAACGTGGATGATGGACAGACTCATTTTTAAGGAGTACTTACACAGTTTCTATCGTATCGAATATTTAGAAACTAATTAGACCTCATACTCTGAGACGAATCTATTGAGCCTAATTAGTCCATGATTAGCAAATGTGATGCTACAATAAACATTTGTTAATCGTGAATTAATTAGGCTATTTCATTTGCTAATTGAGGAAATAAAATAGTCTTTATTTATACAATTAGTTTTGTTACCAGTCTATATTTAATACTACTAATTAACAATTAACGTGCACACGTCCGATGTGACGAGAATAAAAAAACCCACGTGCAAACAGCCCCTCTGTTGGTGAAGATGAAAGACACTCCATGGGTGGGCCCGTTTTGGGCCTTGAGTAATAAATAGTTGGGCCTGCATGCATTGGCAGGCAAGCCCAAATACTCCGGTAATAGGATCGGATCGATCGATACGAGACGAGGCAGCCGCACCGCACCGCACACTCCCCCTCCCTCATCCATCCCCTCCCCTCCCCAAGGAAGGAGAAGCAGTAGCAGTAGCAGAGTGGCCATGGCGACCATGCTCTGCTCCTCCATCTCCATGCCCGCCGCCAGGACTCCTCTCCTCCGCACTTCGTCCTCCTCCCTTGGCTTCGCCACTTCTCAGCTTGCCGGCCTCAGCCTCGGCCTCTCCGCCTCCGCCCCCGCCCCCGCCGCCGCCGTCCCCAAGCTCCACCCCATTGTCGCGCGTATGTCTCTTCTTCTCCTCTTCAGCAGCAATTATTTACTAATGTTTCTTATTACTCTATCTTTAGCGTATATATAGACAAGGAATTAATATATATATATATATATTGCCATTGAGTACTTTTCTCGCTTGGATATGCACTGCTGGAATCAATTTGTTTATCCATATTCAATACCCTACTGAATGCAGAACAAGAGGATTTATTTCTGTCTTTGCTTTCTTCTCCCCTCCAAAATAGACTAACACCATTCTCTAGAGTGAGTGAGTGAGTGAGTATATATTGTTATTTACATCGAACAAGAAAGACAACTTCTTTCTTATGATTTTAGTTTGTGTGTGTGTGCGGGTATGTGATGCCATGGCACTGACAAAAAAGGTTGCTTGTGATCAGGGCGGGTGTGCCCCTTCACGGACAAGAAGACCAACAGGGCCAACAAGGTGTCGTTCTCCAACCACAAGACCAAGAAGCAGCAGTTTGTGAACCTGCAGTACAAGAAGCTGTGGTGGGAGGCTGGCAAGCGCTTCGTCAAGCTGCGTCTCTCCACCAAAGCCCTCAAGACCATTGAGAAGCACGGCCTCGACGCCGTCGCCAAGAAGGCCGGCATCGACCTCAACAAGAAATAGATCATCATTTACTTGTATTGATATCCATACTCTCTCCATCCACCCATCTTGATTTTGATGAACGCATGTTTCGGCGGTGGTGGTTTCCTTTCCTTTCGGTGTATTCCATCCATCTTCATGGCTTCATTGCCGCTGCCAATGCTACAAATCAGGGCCTGCTACTGCTCTGCCCTGCCCATTTTCACTCCCTTGTCCTCCTGATTACGGGCTCCATTCTAAAATATAAACAATCTTAGATTGTTTAGCAGAAATTAATCTTGAGAAAAAAAGACTATAATTTGGGTTAATTGGATTCATGCCGTTATAAATTAGTCGGTTTTAAAAAATATCATTACTATTCAACTAATTGGAAGGATATCGTTGTAAATCAAATCATTCTTTGCACTTACAACCGTCTTCCAATTAACCCTATCTTTTACAATCTCTATTTTGAATCTATTTCAAAATATATACATTCTAGTTTGTTTAGTAGGAAATAAGGTTGAGAAAAAAAAGTATGATGTCTCTTGATAAATGAAATAGACAAAGGTGGGAGAGTAGGTGGGAATAAAATAGAAAAAAAAATAAATGATGGATGATTGCTGTCATAATTAGTATTGTGAATTATGATAAAAAATAATTATGCTTTAGTATAAGATTTAAATCCCAGAAATACTAACAATAAAATCGAGAGAACAGTAACTATGCGAAAGGATACATAGGTATAAAATAGTAAATGATTGATACACTAACGTGGATAATACTAAACCATTTTGATATCGTATTCAAATATCAGAAATATTAGAAATGCTTACATTTTATGACAGAGAAATGGGAAGTAATTTTGAATTTATGTGCATTATAGTATTTATTAGATATTGATGTAATTGTTTCAGCTTTCGAGTTATTCATGGCACAACCCAACAGATGGCCTTTTGCTTCTCCCTTGCAACTCACTCCGTTTCGAAATTTGTTTAGCAATACATAAAGGGTAAAACAAAAAAATATTTTTCACTCGCCTCTGTCAGTAATGTCCTAGCTATTTCTTGGAGTTGAATCAATAAAATAGTGTGTATCCTTATATAGACCTTAATATAATGAGAGTAAGGCTGCGTTCGGCCCCAATGTTAGATAACCTATTTCCCTCGTTTTTCGCGTACATGCTTCTCGAACTACTAAACGGTGTATTTTTTTAAAAAAATTTCTATAGAAAAGTTGTTTTAAAAATCATATTAATCTATTATATATTTTTTAATAATTAATAAGTAATTAATCATATATTAATCTATTACTACTTTTTCCGTACGGGCCAAGTTATTTACCAACGTTTTAAACGAACGCAGCCTATGGAAATTCTAGTCTCCGGCCCTAGGAGATATATCCTTTATAGGTAATAAAGTAGATATCAGATGGAAAGTTAATAGTTTTTCCGTTAAGGAAGGCATGGTTCAGTTTGCAAAATATTTTTTATAAAAACATCACATCAGATATACGAACACATATTTAAAGTATTAAACGTAGTCTAATCATAAAATAAATTATAAAATAAATTATAGATTACACCAAGAAACTGCAAGGCGGATCTTTTAAGCCTAATTAATCCGTCATTAGCACATGTAGGTTACTGTGAGCACTTATGAGTAATCACGTACTAATTAGGCTCAAAAGATGCCTCACGATTTCCCCCATAAATGTGTAATTAGTTTTAATGTTTATATATATTTAATGCTCTATTTAGGTGTCCAAAAATTTAATGTGATGTTTTTGGAAAAAATTTTGGTAACTAAACAGGCCCCAAGAGAAAAACAGTTTTATTAGATAAGATGGGCTTTCTTGGAATAGGTGTATAGTCGAGTAAATATTAATCTTCTCGATAATTAGCTGCGATCCTCTGTCGTACCGTCCCCATGCTAACCAGATGTACCATTGTTATCACCAGGTTATCCTCTTATATGTTGTGCCTTCTGAACATGTATGCAAAACCCAAATTATCTTGTTTAAATTGCTTAAATTTCTTTTTGAGATATCTAATCGGCTAAAAGTTAGTATCTATTTCTGTGTATTGAAATCAATGTTCTAAAAATATGGATATTGCGATGAGAGTTAGATTCTACACATACTTTTGAATGTAAGAAGTAATTTATAAATCTTACCAAGTGCTTACTCAAATGGCGCTCTAGAACTATGCAACCACGGAATTTTCACGGAAAGTGCTCTCTAGAACTCATGACTTCCAAATCCAGAGTCGGAAATTCCCCAATCCCTCCGACTCCTCTTCCTCAAATCAGGTTAGCTTGTCATCACTTATGGAAGGGAGATGGTCGCCCTCCTTCCTCCCTAGGTAGTTAGGTTTTAGTCAGGTAAGTCTTATTTGAGGTTCATCCTATTTCTTCCCATTATTTTTTTTTATTTTTTGTGGTTCAAGGAAGTTAAAAATGCATGGATTTTTTTCTCATGTATGGCTTCCCAGGAGCGCCCATCCATGGAAGCCCTTGAGGAGGTTCTCTCCAGCGAATGTTTTTGGCCAAAGAGCCTATGGTTTTGGCCCTAACGTTAGCTCCTGAGAGTGTGGTAGATATGCTTAAGTTGGAGATAATGCCCTCGGTCTCCACGGCAATAAGGTAATGACGACTGTCATCTTTTTCTTTGGTCCTGCTATTGATACATTTGTTGGAACTCTAATAGTGAATCTTAAAGAGGTTGTTGAAGTTTCCCTCCTATGCCAAGATCGTCTCAACCTTCATCTATTGAGGCCTCAAATGGGTTTGTGTCTTGACATCATCCATAGTGTTTATGGTTCTTCTGACACCATCGTTGTCGTTATCCCAGTCGTCAGTGCGATGGAAGAAGTGAACCCTAGGACCCAATCGTTTTTTTTACTTTTGTTAGAGCCCTTCTTTCCTAATTAACTTTTCGTTGTGCAAAGCCCATGTTTCCAAGGGGCCTCTTGGCAAATATAGATATTCTCTTGGCTAGCTCATCATATAAAATATAAAATCAAATGTGATTATCTGACTTGCTTCAAAAAAGTCATGGATGAACAGTACAGTGACTTTCGGAGTATTTTCAGTCGTCCGATTCGCAATGAACGTTCGAGATTAATCGCTACAGTAGTGATGACCATTGAATATGCACAGTAAAAGTTCATGTTTATTAATTTTTTTTTACTATTGTTATAGTGTTTTACGGCACAATATTATAGATTAAGACCATTTCACTGTGTACTTTCGTGACTTTTGTAAAGAAAGTCAGATAATCCGGATTGATATAAAATACCGAGGCCTCGTCATCAGGTTTGCTTAAAGAAAATGTGCTTTTAGTCTGGTATTTAGTCCTTATGAAGTAAAATAGTATACTATAAAACAACTATAAATATATTTAGAGGAGAAAGAAGGGCAATGAGCTATAGATTTATAGTCAACCGCAGTACGGACTTGAAGACACAATGTGTCTATAACAAATAGGACGCGATAGTATATATTTTATAGATAATTATTATATAAATTGACTATTAAATTAACTATAGATAAATTGAAGCCATTAACTATTGAACTTCCTCTTACAAGCACCTGAAAGGAAGAAACGCAAAGAAGTGATGTAGTGCTGTGCACAGTACACGTGTAGGGAGTTGCACAGTCCCTTTCCCCCTGGAGTATACTAAAATACTTTTGTTGTTCCGGTCCGGGCGATCCCAGCTATTCTCCTCTCCTCCCTCCTCAAGGATGGAAATGGAGTACCCCGTCCCCGTGAAGGAGGAGGAGTGCTATGAGGAGGCGACGGCGAAGCGCGCGCGCAAGAGGAGCAGGTACCTCTCCTCTCCCTACACCGACGACGTCTCTGCCGCAGCCGCAACCCACACCCATACTAGTAGTCGGTCGGAGGAGGAGCTGATGGCCAATGTCGCTGTCCCGGACATGCTGTCGGCCCTCCGCGCCGCCGCGCTGCTGGATGCGGATGCATTTGCTGCCAATGCCGCCGCCGGTGAGGAGGTCCTTCGCTGCTTCTTCACCCTGCACAGGAACTCCTCCACCCGTAAGCGAACCATCCCTATCGATCGATCGATTATATTCCCTCCGTTCCGTTACAGACTTTCTTACGATTTATTTATTTGTATAATAATAAATCTAGATATATATATATATATACAGTATATATATATAAATAAATCTAGAAACCATCGACTAGATTACTACCATCCATCGAATCGATTACATACAGTCGTACGTACAATGCAAACTCTTGCAGGTGTCACCGCTGAAGCTGAATTGACTCCAAGCAGCAGCAGCAGCAGCCAGAAAAAGGAGGCTACTACTACTACTACTGGTCCCAAGAAGAAGAAGAAGAAGAAGAAGAAGAAGAATAATGCAGCTTCTACTCCAACAACAACAACAAGGAGGCTCCCACTCACGGACGTTAGGAACAACCTTGAGAAGATGATCTCCTCACTGCAGGGCTGCTCGCCTATGGCTACGGCTACCACTAGCCATGGCCACTTCAGTGGAGCAAAGCTTGCGGGAGAGATGCGATGCCTTTTGGCCAAAGTTGATAAGATGCTCGATGCACATCGCCACTAAATTAAGCTATAAGCCGGTTACTAAAGCTAGCTAGCTGCTGCTAATCTCCGCATGTTAACTACTACTGCTTGTTAATTTCTTGTCCCCATGTACTGTACTTAAGCAGTACTCTATATGCACCTTGGTGTCCTCTACTATTTGTTGTTCGGTATTTGCCTATGCCAGCTGCACTGCTATCTGTTGCCACTCAACTATGACATCTACAAATAATCGTTGGATCACCGTACATTTTGGGTGATTGACGGTATATTATTATAATCAGAAAATAATTTATAAATAAAAAATTTATGTACATATCCTTAGTGATTAAGAAGTTAAGGTTAGAAAATAAACTTTAGTGAAAAACCCCTAAAATCAACTTTAAATTCAAGGTTAAATATTTAAATTGATTTATCAGTATAACCAGAAAAAAAAAGGGTGATTAACATTAACAAGCTAGCATGTGACACAGCTAAGTTGAGATCTAACAAAGATTGTCCATCTCAGCCCGTCAAAAAAAGAAAAACGAGCAATACGACCTTGGAGATTAACAAGGGTGAGTTCCAACTGTGTGTTTAATCACCGTGTATGTCCATATAATGTAGTATCACAATAGCAGCATCTCTTATTGTATAGACTCGAAATCACAGATACAAGATTGTTTGATCTCATCTTTTGCTATCAGTAGGTGTTTCTGTACTGCTGACCCAAATATCATATCATGCTTCTGGACATTTAACATCTCCCAAATCAAATTGTTGCCGTTGGTTGACGGATTCTCCAGTTTCTATTGAAATGTTTCAGACGGCTTCCGATGATTGTTCTTCGATCTCGCTACGCACGGCGTCACTGCCATTGACTGCCTCTTCAAGAGACGACGAACCTGCAGGAGCACCGTTGGCATGCGCCTCAGATGCTTCTTCGCTCGACGGTTGCTTTGCAAGAGACTTATTTGGTTGACGTATGGCAGTAGCCGCCTCCGGCATGACAACAGCTGGAGGCTGTGGAGGAACCCAGCGGCGCTGAGGTGGCGCCGGCCTTTCCTCAACCCCACTGATGTACACCGATGGGGATGGCCTGGCATCCTCTGCTTCAACTTGAAAATCCGGGGCCTTCCCATTCTGGTGGTACGAATGGCTGTCCTGAACTTCAGGGTACGATGATCCGTCATCACTCAACTGGCTGTTGGATCCATACCCAATCCTCTGTTGTTGTGAATATTGCTGCATCTCCCATGGCTGTAGATTTTAATCATGAAAATACTATATAAGTCAGCTTCATTCAAGTCAGAGGTGCCCCTCGTATCATAATGCAGCAAAAGAAGAGGTTCAGCACCACACCTTACTTCCTGAAGATCTATCCCCTCGCTGCGCAGCAGGTGTCTGCTGAAAGCATTTAAAAATGAAGTTATTAGGTCTTTTACAGTGCTACACCTTACCTCCATGGTGGTAAGAACTAGGATAAATCTTGACCATTTCTTACTATGATTGTTTTCTCTATAAAAAATACATTTTCTTCTCTCAATTAATATTAATAATTCAGAGTATAAAAGGAGAAATTATTGCTGCCCTCATTTGCCCTTTCTAAGCTGAACTGTACATGCAAGAATTAACGGTTTACTGCATTGTCAACCTTCCAGCATATTCCCTCCGTACTAATAAGATTTCCCTTTATACATGACTGTAGACAAGTATTTGTACAAGTTCATGTATAGAAGTGAACTTTATTTTGGGATGGGGTAGTACTAAAGTTCACCAGCAAAAATCAAAGAAAGCGATTACAATTCAAACTAAAAGCTATAAAACATAAAGTTAAAAATTGTTCATGTACGTCAATTATGGTAAAAATTGATCTAAACTGAAAATAAAAGCCATTTATTGGTTTCTATTGAAACCTAATGTTTCAATGTCAAATTCACCATTTCAAAAAGAGATAAATTCCAAGTATTTTGCGGAGATTTTTTCACAGAATTTAAACTAAAGTATGCATTGTGGTTTAGATATAATCAATGGAAATTGTGCGTGTTAATTTGAATTTTCATATATGGTCACCAGCTAGCCATTATAAATACTCCCTCTGGTTCCATAATTTTCAATTATAATATATACAAAAAATAAGTAAATATTCAAATTATGAAATTACTTTCTAGAAGTAATAGGTATATCATGTTCTATTGTCTTCAAAGTAAATATTTTAAAGGGTTAATTGGATCCATGCCATTACAAATTTCATAGTTTTGAAATACACCATTACAATTCACGAAATCGAATGTGTGCCACTGAAATTTTGTCAAATTGTAACCATGCCACTCCCGTGACTTTTTCCATCCAATTGTTTTTCTGTCTTCTTCCATCTTCAATCTACCAACGGCGTTGAGCGATGCCCGCCTTCGTCGCTGGCGCGGGAGCACGAGCGGTTCTGGAGCAGAGTCGTTGCCGCCGCGGCCTTGGCCGGAGAAGTCATCCATCAGGAAGGAGCCCGCGCTGTTGTTGGGGGAAGAAGACAAGGCGGGCCCAGCCACGTCGTCCTACTCCTCCTCCGCCACGCCATAGCCGCCACCAGATGATGGCGATCGATTTACGTCGAAGCATTGCGTCGACGCCTCCAAATGCCCGGCCATGCCCACTGCTCACCACCACACTCTCTGCTCTCTGATGACAACGACGGCGGCCACGGGAGGCTAAGGCCGGGCACCATGGGCACAAGGGTGAGTCGCACCGTCGGCTCCGACGAAGAACCATACCTGCTTGACCCAAACTCCAGCTCCCTCCTCCCTGACTACGCCGCCCGCTCCTCCGTCCTCACCCTAACCCCAACCCCGACCCAAGCCCAAGAGCTAGCTCCCTCCCCACATACGCCATAGCCGCCTCCCCCAAGCTCAACCCGAGCTCCATCACTCCCAACAAAAACGGTAACCCACTGCTAGCAAAAGCGACGATACGTGTTTCTGTTGACCACAAAACGATGGTTGTATGTGCATATATATATATACACATGAGATAAAAACAGTCGGGCCCTAATTACAAGTGATATTGATAATCTAAGCTAACTACCGGCTTTATCTCAATCTCTAGTACTAGTACATACGGATTACATGCATCTTTCAGATATATTCTAACAGGCACCGGAGCTGAAGACGGGGTCGGATGGAGACGAGGTCGACGCCGGCGCCAGCGAGGGTGTCGAGTTTTTGGAATTTGCTGGTGCTGGTGTCTGCGGGTACACGAAGGAGAAGGAAGAGAGTGCGTTGGAGCCGAAGGCGGGGTCGGTGGAAGAAGGAAGAAGACGGAAAGGCAGCGGTTGGACGGAAAAAGTCACGGAGATGGCATGGTTGCAATTTGACAAAATTTCAGTGGCACACACACGATTTCGTGAATAGTAATGGTAATTTTCAAAACCGTGAAATTTACAATGGCATGGATCCAATTAACCCTATTTTAAAAGTTATTGGTAGTCAGAGTTCTAATAGTTTGACTTTAACTTTGGCCAAAATGTCAAGAATTATGGAACCAGAGGGAGTAGCAAGTAAGAAAGAATATCATTCAGTTCTTTCTATAATTAAGACTGTTACCCCTCCACTAGGGTAAGAGGAATAATAACCATTGAATCAGAGTGAAATAAACGGCCAAACAGAAAGCGCTGTAAAAAACTCCAGATAGAATAGGACGGCAGAATAAGCTTTAGCAGGGGACATTCTTCCAGTGTTAACCGCAACTGAAGATCCCCACAAAAAAAAGCACAGAAGGAAGATGACAAAAAACTAACTAATGCCATTATTCATTTACACCAATACATAGGAGCATGGTTGATTACTGCAGTTTTGTATTTACACAAGGGTAGCACACAGTTGTAACATTTATGATGGCAGAGCTTGAAAACATCAAGCTGAGATATTAAAATGCTATAAAAAGTATGTTAACATGAGAAATAAACATATTTGAAGATTGAGCTGTACTATGAAAAAATGGAATCAGTGCGTCTTGCTATGGGAGTGTTAATAAATGCCCAGTTTATGACTTAAGTGTCGTACCAGCTAAACATGCATCTAATTAAACAGCCTACTATGGGCTTAGTAAGATACTACATATGAACAGAAAAAAAAAAAAGAACACAACGGCGATAGCTATATAGCTACCAACTTATCTGGTTGATGAACGAGATTTTAAAGGAGTTGATTAACTGGAATGTGAAACTGTTCAAGGCTAGATAGGAAGAAATGTGACATTTGCACCACGCAACACTAAAATGTGCTTAAAGGTGATCCCCAGCTAATTACAGCAAGTGCTGATTACCTCAACATACGATCTTGTAAATGATCCAGGCGCAATCTCATTATGTTGTGGCGCAAATGAAGGCCTTCCTGCTCAAACAACAGGCTAATGGTTGGAAAAGGAAGCAGAGTAACACCAGGAAGCACAAAGGTAGAGAGAGAGAGAGAGAGAGAGGGGGGGGGGGGAGCTTTAAAAAGTTTGACTGACCTGAGACAAAGTCACTATTTGGCACACCATACATATTAGTTTGCTACAAAAAGGGGAAGGAATCAGATATTTCAGTATCCTGAGCACATTATTGGAGGTATGGAAAAGGATGAACAATGTAAGCACACACCTGAGATGCTCTCCATGGAGCGTTTGCTGGCCCTAAAAATTGCACAATGTGGTGAGACTTTCATAGTTATCGTACCAATAATTACACTCAACCATAAAATGAAGGGATTTAATTTATTGCCAAACAATAAAAGAAAATAGAGAATGCTTTCACTGATAGGCACGATAGGCAAAAGTAGCATTTATGGTCTCCCACTGCCAGCATGGTTCCAGTGTACCTAGGTTAACTGGCAAAGCGATCGTATGCAAAGAAAGAGATACTTAATTACACAATGATGTAGAAGATAGGTACTGACCATTCCTTGCAGCAGAAGGGGTATGCTCTTCCAATGCCCGGTACTGAGAAAACCTATCTTCCCTGGTAATATTTATAGATTCCCTGCTATGATTCAACGAGTCGCATAACGATTTTAACTCTTTTGCTTGGGAATCTAGTGCTTGTGTTAATGTCACAAGAATCTTCTTTTCTGTAAACAAATATGCAATAATGAGACTGAGTGATATAGGAAAATAAAAAAATATGAAGTATGACGAGCAGTTTTTACAATCCTTGAAAAGGTACCATATTTTCTAGTATAAAAACTTGGTACATCCAAGTACTAGGTACTCCATCCATTTCATATTGTATATTGTTTGCATATATATCAAGGTTCATTAACATCCATATAAATCTATGTGGTGCTAGAAAGTCTTATATTGTGAAATGGAGATAGTAGTTACCAAAATTTTACACTAAAAATTTGATAACTTCAGGTACTTCCTCAAGGACCATAAGATTTCTCTTTAACGAAGCGGTGAAGGCAAACAAAAAAAAAAGGAGCATTGTGAAACCTTCGTCCTTTGAAGCAAGCAGTTGTTGGTTAGTTTTAGCAATAGAAGAAACAGCAGATGCAGAAGCTTTGACAGCTTCAGCAGTTTCGTCGTCGATCTTGGACTTAAGTTGTGCGCCGTCATTTTCATCGCCTTCAGCTACGACCTTGCGGATCCAAGACTTAAGCCTAGGAAGGAGCAGTTTCTATGCGAGACATGCAAATTTGGTTAAGATTATGAGGCAATTGGTGAGTTGAAAATATATGGAGAGGTGAGCAGAAGATACCTTGACAAACAAAGCAGTGCTAACTCCAAAGCCAAGCAATAGGCCTGCAGCAACAAATGCACGGTACCAGCTGAACTTTGGGCTTGTGGCAACAATAATAGAGCCAGCAGGTGCAAGGGCTGTTGCTGATTGCACTGGCGCATGGGGTTGCACTAGGGTGGACTGGTTCTGGTGGCTGGCTGTAGCAAAGCAAAAGGAGAAGAAAGACATTAATATGATAGTCATGGAGCTTATCTGTTTTGTTGATGAGATGGATGATGACAATTGGAAGCAATGGATGCGATGCTATTGGTAATTGTGATAAGTCTGTGAAGAAAGGAGATGGATACCCTGGTGGTGGTGTGAAGTGGTAGTAGAAGGGGGGGTAGCGGTGGTGGGTTGGGGATCCTGCAGGCAGGCATAAACAAATAAGAAGAGCAGGTCGTCCTGTTGAAAGAAGAAATAGATGTATGGAGGGGAGGAGAGGTAAGGAATGGAATGCATGCATACGGGGACTCGTCGGAAGGCCTCATCGATCTCGTCCTTGGTGAGGCCCTTCTTGTCGAGGAAGGAGCGGCGGTAGAGGACGGGGGAGCCCCTGACCTTGGGATGGGACAGGAACTTGACCGCGTTCTGGACGTAATCCTCTCTCACCGCCGGCGGAGGGGCGTCCAAGACCAGCTGCTGCTGCTGGGGATCTGCACACACACACAAATCCAATGAAGAAAACCCAAGAGGGGAGGGGAGGGGGTGGGGGGAAGGGGCGGGAATCAACAACACCAACCTCCTTGCTGCGCCTGCGCCTGCGTGCTGCTAGGGTTGGGGGGGTCACCGGTGGAGGCCATCGCCAACTCCTCTTCTCTTCTCTTCAACTCCCAAACTTGAAGAGACGAGACGACCCACCCCACCCCACGTCGTTTTGGACTCCCTCCTCCTCGATCCACTGCAAGACCCTCGACCACGTACGTCTACCAGTATATCCGATTCCGACCCGATCCGTCTTTTTTTTTTCCCCTTTTCGTTGTTCACTACACCAACGAGATATTTCTCTTTTCTTTTTCCATCTTTCGGGACAAACAAAATAAATATAAAATACTCCTTTTAAATGTTCTTTTCTTTTTCAAAGGATAATATCACAAGGCGTGTGTGTCGTCCGGTTGCAGCCATCCAAAACGGAATTGATCACCTCATCACCCGTTTTCCCATTATATAAGCAGGACTAAGGTTACGTTCAGCGATGGATAAATTGTTCAACGTGGAAACATTGTAATATATTAGTGCATGATTAATTAATTGCATGTTATAAAAATTGTAAATAAATCAATATAATTTTAATAATATATTTTTAATAATATAAATGGTTAAACATCAACATAAAAGTCAACGAAAGCGTCATATAAAAATATGAAAGGGTATTTGTTAAGAAAATATTGAATTTTATGTTTGTTGCTCTTTTCTTGATTTATTTTCATGTTTATAGAATATGAAATCCATGCCATTCATAGGATTTGAAATGAGTATCAAGCCATACCAAACTATTGATTTATTTCCATTAGAATGATAACATTGAAAGCACAAGAATTCGTCATTATTACTAGCCATATGACCATATCTGCTCGTGTAATTTAGTGCATAAATAAATCGAACACCTCTTGCTACTATTAGTGAAGAAATACATGATTCGTGTAGAGGTTACATCTTCTTTCTCAACCTTTCACCCTGCATTAACCGGAAAACATGAAAAATACCAATTCAAACCTCAAAACACAAATAATTTGTAATCTCATGTGCACTTGCCAAGTAGGACATCAATACATATATGCATTCATTGTTCCCCTTCCAGGTAGCTCGTGGCTTCCCGGACCTCGGTGGTGGCTCCATCGAGCGGACCCAACGTGTCCCCCAGAAAACCAAGCATCGAGATAGCCCAATCACGGCCAAGTGTGGAGCTCCTGTGTACAATGGGAGGCTCGTTGCAAGGTGTCAAATCAAGCACGAAGGCCTCACATACCACACTTAACGCTAGGCGTGTGTGATGCCATGCTCTGCCTTGCCACCTGATGTAGTAAATATGAAAAAATATTTGCATGTTATTCTTTGGTAGGCGTGAAAAATAAGAACACCCCGTATTATGGGCACTATCAATTGATGAGACATCACAAAAACCATTATCCCACATGAATTATATGGAGCAAGTAGATAGAGAGAGGTGAGATGGTGGGTGAATAAAATCTGTTGGGTGGAGCCACATTGCTCGCGCAATGGAAAAAGACAATCCTACCGGTGAGGTGGGTTGCCCTAGATCTATGACTGGCAAAGGCGGGTGCTAGGTGGTGGCGGCAACAAAGCGATGTGTCTGTCCACCCATGACAAGACGCGAACGATAACGCAGCGAGACATCTCGATGGTGGTGCTTTTCAATTACAAACTTTGAGAACAAATTAGCGGATTTTAATAACTCTTTTTCTTGAGAAGAAAGGGGAGATGTAGAATTGTGAACTCTTGAAGCCATACATTAGCTATCCAATTAACATTGGTCTAAACTTCTCAACCAATATATATATATATATGCTATTCCGAATTCGGTTATTGTGTAATGGAAACAACATTGCTCTTTCTACGACTTCGAAAAACAAGAAATGGTAGAATACAAGTGTACAAACTATCTATCATCAAAGCACACCTATATGGTGGCAATGTGCACCTATATTATAGCAGTAGTACCCCTAAATAGTACAGGAACCATGGAAGTAGATATAAATCACATGTGCTATAGTTATAATCCATGTATTACTCTACTATTAAACTTGCTACACATGACATGCTTGGAGACTACACAGTATGCATGGTCTGCCAAACCGACTACACATACCTGAATGGTATTGCTTACTTTGGATTGCCTAATGAACAACAATCAGAGTAAATAAGCAATATATGTGCTCTGTCAATATATTCTACCTTCTTGTAATGCCTATGGATATCCCTCCTCAAATCTACAGTGTTCACCATTTATTTTTGGAATTGAGCAGATTGCGCAAAGCACAAATATATATATATATATATATATATATATATATATATATATATATATATATATATATATATATATATATTCATGTACATGATTAGATTACCTTGTAGATACCGCGTTCGGCACTGGGAATTAGATATCTAACTCCTCTCTTTTTCTGCGCGTACGCTTTTCGAACTGCTAAACGGCGTATTTTTTGCAAAAATTTTCTATAGAAAAGTTATTTAAAAAAATCACATTAATCTATTTCATATTTTTTAAATAATTAATAATTAATTAATCATATATTAATCTATTACTATATTTTCCGCACTGGATAACTAACCCACCTCCCACACCTACCGAACGCAGCCAAAGAAAAAAAGGGGCCTGCTATAGGCTCTATTCAAAATGTTGGCTTGCCTGCAGCATGGAAGACATTTGACCGCCTCTTCAACAAATTTTCTAAAGGCAAAAGCTGAATCTATCACTATGCTTGTTGCTTCTGAGAGATTGTCAACATCTTTGGCTAGCTAATACATATGCAAGAAAGGATCAAACATTTAGATATGTTCCTGGAATTTGATGACAAGGTTGCCAAAGCCTAAGCTCACATCTCAACCAAGAAAAAGAAATCAAGGTTGCCAAAATCTAAATTTGATGTATAACCATACATAAATCATCCCTTCATGACCTTAAGTTGAAATATAAATTGTGGACTGCAAACCAACCATACAAATTTAGAGTAATAACCGGATAAGTTACAAAACCATCACAAACGATTCCACCGAGAGGTTTCTCATAACTTAGTGTTCAAATAGTTCTAGCAGGAAACATCAAATTGTTTGGTTGAAGTGAACTTAGCAGATTTATACAGGCGCAATATGAGTGAGCACATACCAAGAATGAAACATGTCCACTGGTTCCTTGGTTGATCGACAATGATTGTGAAACATCAAGATATCGCATAAATTGATGGGGTGAATGTCCCCGTAAAAACTCAATAGTGGAAGTCAGATTCTCACCAGAGTCTCCGGGATAGTTTCTCTGTCGAGACATAGTAATTGTATCAGACACTTTGGAGCTATGTACCGGATACTCCGTACGGTATTGTAATTCTCCTTTCAAAGGAATTTCAAAGGATCTCATAGGCACAAAACACAAGCACAACACATAGAGAAGACAAATACATGATAGTTTTTGCCGGAGTTTAGATTTCACGATCATACTTTCTGTTGAGGGACTCCAAGGAGTTGGATCTTTCTCGATCCCAAGACTCACAAAGCTCACAACCATGGGAATGCTTAAAAAAGGAAAGGAGGACTTTTGTTACAACCCAGCCACCACTAGCCGTTGGGCATAGATTTGATTTTCGGAGACATAGGTAGCTCCATTTTTCTCATAGCTACAAGGGCATCTCCAATGGATAGTTGTCACGCCCTGAGTTTTACCCAAGCCAAGAATTAATTAAATAATATATTAAAAATAATTTGTTAATTAAAGTTTAGGAGAAAAACAGTGCATAAATTTAATTAAACTAATTGGAAGCTTTTCGGAATGTTCTAAAATGTCCCGAAAGCATTTTAAATTATTACCAGGATTTAAATTTAAATTTCAGAGAATAAAATTTGCTCTAATAAACTTAATAAAAATCGGCAAAATTGGAGGCAATTTCCTTTTTTCCCTCATTCCTTTTTCGTTTCTTTTTCCCTCCTTTCTTTTTTTCTTTTTCTCTTTTTTTTCCACCCTGGCCGAACTCCTCCTCCTCCCTGGTTGCACCTCCTGCTCCGTCCCCTCCCGGTGCACGCATCCAACTCCCACCTCCCCCTAATGCCGCACATCCTCCTCCCCCTCAACAGCCGTGAGTCAACCACCATCTCCACCTCTCTCACATGAAAACAATTACAATCAATTAATTAGGACTCCAATTTTTATCCCTTTTAAACATTATCTATTCTCTTTTTATAGGAGATGGATAACTAGATTTATCTCTAGTTTTCTCCTATAAATAGACCCCCAAGCCCCCACTCTTTCCCGTCTTTTTTCAGCCGCGTTGCGCCCACGCTATCGCTCTGCTTCGCCGGCGCTGCCTCCTGCCAAGCCGCCGCTTCCTGCCCGGCCGTCCCCTCTAGCCGCCGGCGGATCCGCACCCCGCCGGGAGCCCCTCTGCCGTGCGCCGTCCCTGGCCAGACTCCCGTGCACTGGTTGATCGTGCTCCCCGTTGCACGTCCATGCTCTGTCCCTGACAAACAGCGAGCAAGCAACAGCAAGCTGCTACAAGCCCTGCTGCATCCCTGTTCACAGCACATCACCGACCAGTTATTCTTCCACCAAACCTCAGGTTCGCATATATTTTATTCATGCGAATCAATCTAAATTCATCTGCCGTTTAATTGTTTAGGTTTTCTAGCTGAACAGCGAGGAACAACAGCAATCCGTTGCTGATCTCTCCACCAAATCTCAGGTTCGCACATGTTTTACTCATGCGAATCAATCTATCTTTGATCTACCGTGTAATTGCTCAGATTTTCCAATCTAATTAGCCAGCGTGAGATTGATCTACAGTGCGGACTTTAATTTTGTACACGTAGATTGGTTTTACGTTAAAGTTGTTTAGTTTCAGTTAGCGAGTCGTTAAAACTCAATTTAACGGATCGTTCAATCCTGTCGTTGTTTCGCTAACAGTTCACGGGTTCGCGTTTTGGATCTGATTCGTCGTATGACTCTTTGATTCGTGCACATTTTGGTTCTATTTTGCGAATACGCGTACTGTTCGCAAATTTCCCGAGCCGCGGCACAACACGCGCTCGAAGTTTCCATCGCCTCCCTCAGCACACTCCTCCTTTTCCCTCTCCTCCAGGCTAGCAGGGCGCCGGCCCAGCCATCCAGCCCGCTCCCTCCGCTCGGCCTGCTCTCCTCCCCTCCCTTCCTACACTGGGCCGGCCGAAGGCCACGGCCCAAACGCCACCTCGCTCGCGCCAAGTCTGGGCCGCCTCCCTCTCCTCCTCCGGGCCACTGATAGGTGGTCCCCACCTATCAGCCCTGTCCTCTTCCTCCGACCGCCCTCCGTTGCTGCCACCGCACGGCGTTCCCGGCCGAGCCACGCTAGAGCCAAACACGCATCCCGCCGCGATGTTGCGTTGCGCCAGCGCGTCGCTGCTACGCCGACACGTGTCGGCGATCCGCTGTCGCGCCCATGCGCCACACCCTGCCGCCCGCGCTCGCGCCGCCGGTCGTGCCGCGCCACGTTCGCTCGCCACCGCTGCCCCGCTCCCTCGCTGCCGGCCGCCCTCGTGCCTCACCGCTCGCACGCCTCGCCGCGTCGTGCGCGGTCGCTGCGACCATCCTTCGTGCACGCGTGTCGCCGCTCTGCGTCGCTGATAGCGTCGTGCCTCGCCGCGTTTGCGCCCTGTCATTGCCACCGAGTTGCACTCCCGCCTCGCGTGCACCGAGCCACCTCGTCACCACGCCGGCACCCTTGTGTTGCTGCTCTGCCTCGCCTCGTCGTGCATCATGCCGTCGAGCCGTCGGCCGTCCCTGTCCTCTGCTCACCCGCGCTAGCGCCGCCGCGTCCTCGCCTCGCAGCCGTGCGCAGCCACTGTGCCGCTTTTCCCGGCCGCGTCCCGCGCCGCCGCCAACCACCTCCCGCTTTAGCCGCGCCACGTCCACCCCGGCCGCGCTAACCGCCCCTCCGCCCTATGCGCCGGCCGCCACCTATAGATCCCCTCCTCCCGGCCGCCGCCGCTTGGTTACGCCGCTTGGCCACCGTCGATGCGTCGTTCCGCCGTCGTCATGCTGGTGAGCCGCCTTTCCCCCTCCCTCCATCCTCCTCTGCCTCCCATTCGCACATGCCGCGCCGTCGGGCCGACGACGTCGTGCTCGCGCCACCCTTTGGCGTCGCCGCCTTCTCCCCTCTCCTTCCTCCCGGCGCACTCGCGTCTCCTTTCCCCAGCACCGCTTCGGCCGCCGCTGCTTTTCTCCTCGGCCGCCGCCTAGCCGCTTCGCGCCACCACCGTTTCCTCCTCGCGCCGCCCTTTCCCCGGTCGTCGCGTCGTCCCTCCCGACCGTCGCCGCCGTGCGCCGCGTTCGGTCTCCGTCGCCCCAGCCGTCGTCGTTCCCACCGCCGGCCTTCGCCGCGCGTCACTCCCCTTCGTTGCCGCCGGTCGATTCACCGCCGCTCTTCCCCCTCCGCCTGCGAGCCGCCGTCATGGCCGCCGCCTCCCGTCTCCTCCGCCACCGCCACTTAGCCACTCCGCTTGCCTCCGCCACCGCCGATCACCGGCTATCGCTGGGCGTCCGCCTCCTCTGGTCGCCGAACCCCGCCGCCGCCGCTGGTCGCCGACCGCCACCGCTCGGCCACCCGCTCCCTGCCTCTGTTCGGCCGGAGTCCGCTCTCCCCTCTCCCCTGTTTTGTGTCACTTATCGGTGGGGTCCATCCACCGGCCACCACCTCTCACCAGGCCGTGGGCCCCACTTGCCAGCGCCTCTCTCCTTTCTTCTGTGGGCCCCGTCCGTCATACCGTCCATCTTCCTCTCTCTCACCGAACCAGGGGGCCCACCTGTTAGCTTCCCCTCCATTTTGTCCTTCTCTGTCCCCATGGGCCCCACGTGTCAGCCGTTGTTCCCTTTCTCTCGGCTGTGCCTCTGCCGAGTGGGTCCCAGCTGTCAGCACACCTTCTCTCTCCCTGCTGACATCATTGCCTCCGATTAATTGCGCAATAATTTATTAAGGTTTTTCTATTTAGTTTAAAAACATAGATAATCTTCTAAAATTCATAAGTAATTCATCCAATCTCCGTTTAGGTCCATTCAAGTTTCATTAAATCCAGAAAAATACCAAGAATCCATTAAAAATAGTTTCTTTCTTTGTTTCAGTAGTTTTATAGTCTGTTTTGCTTGTTTTGCCTTGTTTGTCGTAGGTTTTGACCCTGTCGCAGCGTTGTTTGTTCTCGAAGTTGTCGCCGAAGTTCCTCGTGTGTCAGAGCAAGGCAAGTGGCACCCTCCTTTGGACATATTGATCCCATGATTATAAAATCTCCCGCTTTTACATTCAAACATGCATTGTATTTAAATGTATTTACGTACTTTATTTATTTATTGGACTATTACCTTTATATACGTTGATTCGCGCTCATTATTATTGTCATCCCAGGGTTGATTTGACTATACTTAGGGTTAGGCAATGCTTAGCCATGCTTAGTTCAACTAGCTCACCAATTATCTTTAAATGTTGATTAAACTTTGATAGACCTTTAATGGTTGTGATCATTATTAATCTCCCGTTGTGGATTAATTATAATTCAAATACTGCTTATGGTGGCTGTGGGTGCATGGTTTTGAGAGTCGTGCCCATGACAGTTAAGGACTGGTTCTCGGGAAACCCTGGAAGTCTTACACGTACTAACCACAAGCTAGAATGGGCAACGGTGAGACTTGTAGTCTAGCTTGTCCCTATTCGACGTACCTAGGCAACGGTGGGCGTGATGGAGTATGGATGGGAATCGTGGTGTAACGATGGTCCTATGCTGCTTCCGGATTCACCTAGGCACAAGAGGGGGCTGCCCGACTTGGTGTAAAGGAGGGGGCGAAACCTGAAGTGTGGTGCGATTGTCTAGGGAGGGTTAGGTGAAATGTCTTATCATGGTTTCCGTACTGAGGTATCGTGGTGATACGTTGGGGCATGGTAACATGCTTGGGAGCCATGTCTTGTGGGTAAAGTTGTACACCTCTGCAGAGTAAAACTATTCGAATAGCCGTGCCCGCGGTTATTGGGTGAACTGACAAATTCACTGGGATTAGTTGAACCCCTTAATAACTTCATTAATCTTGGAACTGGTTTGACCCTGTCAACGTGGTGTAACGTTGGCAGTGGTTCGGGTCTGTCGCAACGTGGTGTAGCGTTCGGCAGAGGGTTGACCCTGTCGCTACGTGGTGTAACGTTCAATAGCGGTCTGGGCCTGTTGCAACGTGGTGTAACGTTGAACAGTGGATGGTTATTTTCAAGTACTTTACTTTTTATTCAGTCTATTTTATTTACTATTTTACTAAATTACTGCTGTTTTGTGCAATTTAACCTTAGCCTATACTTGATACCCTATTGCATTCATTATTTTCTCCTCTTAGGTGTTACTTGTTGAGTACGGTGGTTTGTGCTCAGTCTTGCTTAATTTTTCCCCCACCAGAGCAAGTGCTAGAGCTTGAGTCAGAAGTCAGAAGAAGCTTGTTCCCAAGGTTGAAGTAAGGTTCAATCCGTCGTCAAGAATACTTGTGGTGTGGAGCCATCTTCGCTAGCTGAAGCTGAAGATTAGATGGTTTAGTTTGTTTTCCTTTTTCGCTGCATTTCGACAGATAATTGTTTTTATTTGTTTTTAAGTCGTGAAACTGTGTATTAATTTGTCGTAGTGTGTACTCGGGCTGATCTCTGGACCGAGATTCAATGCATGCTATTGTTCGGAAATTTGATATAAATTTCTGGACGTGACAATAGTGCTTAGTGATAGGTTTAACAACATGATTAAGCTAAGCAATATATTTAAGCAGTGCATTGGAGGTGCCCTAAGTGTCCCGTATACTTCAATGATAACTACCGGAGAATCGTATGCACTTTCTCTATTGGACAGAATTCCCACTGGAACTTCCGATCAACAAACATCGGATACTCCGGTGTAACTTTTCTGTCTTGCACAGAGAATGCACCAAAAATTTTAGTGATCATCACAAGAGCTTTGGGGATACTTGTACAACCCGAAATAAAACCTGAGTGCGGTGCAACGTGTTTCTCTCAAAGCACTTAAGTTATTGTGAGAGCACTTCGATACACTTGTGACCTTTATTCCGAACCTCTTTTAAAAGTATGTCAAGGACTCGATGAAAAGAAATTTATAGTGTTGTTTCTTCGTTCTTGCGTCTTTCTTTCTTTGCCTTACCAAGGGTTTGTCATTTGTCACATTCGGTACACGTGAACTAATTCTCTGTACTTATGCTCAACGTAAAGGTTAGTCCCATAAAGTTTTGTCATGACATAACCAGTTTAAGAGAGAAAATATATTTTTTGTAGCTTAGTAAGAGATAGTAGAGTCGGAGAGAGGCGCAACATATATAAATTTTATTTTCTAGGGACGTGCATGTGATTGCTCTACCAGCTATTCCTACCAGTACTGCACCTGATGGAGACGGAAAAAAATAACCGACGCCCTGTTTAGTTACACAGTTATGGGGAAAATCGTGAGACGAATCTTTTAAGCCTAATTAATACGTGATTAGCCATAAGTGCTACAGTAAACAACATGTGCTAATGACGGATTAATTATGCTCAAAAGATTTGTCTCGTGATTCTTTGGCGGAATCTGTAATTTGTTTTATAATTAGACTATATTTAATACTTTAAATATATATTCGTATGTCCGATGTGATGTTTTTGCAAAATAATTTTACAAACTAAACGGGCCTAAGTATATATTACCGGATATATAAATACACGTATGGACCGCGTATCCAGAAAGGAATCGTATCCATATGTGCCGTACGTTGGCAAGTCGAGTCGGACTGATCTGCCAATTACTAGCAATTAATAATTAAGCAAATTAATTAACCAGATGATGAGAATATATATGGATAATCAGATAGATCGATCGATCTCTAACCATAGATAGATAGATAGATAGAATGCATCAGCAGCTGGGGCACATCGCCAGCAGCCTCGCCGTCGCCACCGTCCTGCTGCTCATCATCGCCTGCTACATTGACATTAAGCGCCGCCGCCGTGCTACTGCCTCTCCGGATCCGGCTGCCACACGGGCACCACCACAGGAGGAGGAGGAGGATCACGAAGCAGATCATAGCGGTGACGAGCAGATCATGATCAGCAGCAACCCCACACGAAGCCGATCATCTGTATCGGCGTCCGGCTGTAGTTCTCAGCTGGCTTGCAACTCCAACTGCAGCTCGTCGTTTCGTTCAGGTTCAAGCAGCGGCGACGACGACGGCTCGTCGGCGGAGTCTCCGGCGGCACCCGAGTTTTGCAGAAGCCCCTCGTTGTCAGATTGGCTTCGCCCCTCGCTATCTTCATCATCTACAGATTGGAGTATTTAGATAAATACCATGCATATATATTAATTACTGTTATTGTACAATACTACTGTATTAATTAGCTAGCTAGCTTGGAGGACTGGGCGGGATCGATCAACAATTAATTGATTCGCCAATGGCAACCTTTACAAAATTGCTAGACTTCAATTATTTTATCATGCAATACTTACACTTTTAATATATAGCTACAGCCTACAAATTAAGATCATGGGATCCGATATTAGTTGTTGCCATTTTTGAACAGTATCATATATATGCTGGTTGAAAGTACGGGTGTTAATTGGTTTATGGTCAATGCTACTTGTGATGTATTTTTTTTGTCCTTGCCGAAATATTGGTAACACCAAATTTTTGGCAACAAACCGGCCAAATGCGTGACCTCTTGGTATGGTCTATCGATCTGGGGTACGTGTCTGTTAAAGCACGCACTTAATTTCGAATATGAAGCTATTGCTACCGTACATATTTTCTTTATGAAGCACCCAGATCAGTATTGGTGAATCGTCTTTTGTAAAGTTTTATCTCTCTATTGGAGCAACAGAGATAAAAGCATAGCATCGCGGAAATCCAAGAGTAGGGATTAATTAAGCGGATAGAAGCCGACGCCTGGTTCTGCTCAACCCAACGATTATAACTTGATCAATCGAAAACATGGAGGTATAGGTTGCAGTCAAGATGGTCAGGTTGTAGATAATAGAAATTACCTTCTCTCAGACTCAATTGGTAAATTAAGCGGCAGCCGGCAAAGGAATATATGCTTACTCGGGGTCTTATCTTTTCGCTTTCGCTTTAAAGATTTATTCACAAATCATTTTTCATTCGTAAATATGTTGTTTCACCTTTTGTTTGAAAAAGTCAAGTGATGACACTGTCAGTAATGAATCAAGAAAAGGATACTTGGTCTAAATAAATTAGAAAAAAATTAGCTCATTTTCCATTGATGTTTGAAAGACCTAGTGAGGGCTCCTATAATCTTACCAGTAAAGAGGAGGCTCGAGTCCCACCGCACCTATGCTAAATCTACTTGTGTGCTTACTCGAGATTTTAGTAGTGGCCCTGTCTATTTTTTTCTCATGAGTTTTTTAAACTTTTTAGATTATCTATGGGTTTAAAGGGTAAGGTGATGTGCTTGGGCTGAACAAATTCGGGCCGGGAGTCTAGAAGAGGAGGAACGAGATCCTCATCATCCTTTAACGTAGAAGTTAGAGACTCAATGGCTGACATGTGGGTCTATGGACGGTGAGGCCCACATGTCAGCGAGCATATCCTTCTGACTTTATGTATAAAGTCAGAGAAACTGTCTCTATAAGAAAAGGGGATGGGGATTAAAATCCCTTGCACGTTACTTTCCATATGGAGAGATACTGCGTCACGTAAGATGATCCACACAATGAGGATGTAATGACACAATATCATTGTCTACTAGTAAATAATATAATTGCACAACAGATTTGTTTCCAATGAAGGGAGTATCAAGTATATCTGTGTATAACTGTATATACACATTTATCACGCTATTCCTCATTTTTTATATGGAAAAACTACGGAACGGGGTTCCGTTCGAGCGGGAAAGTTAAATGAAGCCACATGCATCTTACCTAACTTCAGGTCGAACGACAGGTTTCAGGCCTCGCCGTGTGCGAGTAGTGGACTGCGATCTTGATCGAATCGAGGGGAGCGTAGAACACGTAGAGTCATCCTGCTGTTTGATGGGGAGGTAGGTACAACTACTTCTCCTTAATATAAATCCAGTGTTTTGCTGGCTTCGTTTCAAAAAAAAAAAAGAAGCTGAGTACCACAAGCACCTGTTCTTGGATTCTTTTTTGTGGAAAAGGCTACCGGACGACGGTGGGTTCGTCGGAGGAGGAAGGAGAAGTCTGTAGCCATCCGAAATTTATGCTGAATACCAAAATTTACGCTGGTTGATACCATCAGTTTTCATCCGGTATCATCTGATACTTATTGATACCGGTATCAACAAGTATCAATATGGTATCATCCAGTGTAAAAATTATAACATGTGTATATATAATGAAATTATGTGATACTTTCTAGTATAATGTGATACCACAAAGTACCTACTGATACCAAATTTTATACTGGATGATACCATTAGGTATCATATGATACCTGGTGATACTAAGTGGTATCAACATTTGTTTCATATGGTATCATCCAGTGTAAAAATTATAACTTGTTAATACATGCTAGAATCATATGATACATTTCGGTATCATGTGATACCACTAAGTACCTAATGATACCAAATTTTATACTCAGATATACCATCAGTTATCATCTGTTATCAACACTTGTCTCATATGGTATCATCCAGTGTAAAAAATATAACGTGTTTTTTACATGTTGTTTCATATGGTCTGACGGTGAAGTATCATCGGCGGAGAAGTATCAACAGTGACGGTACAGCGAGACTGAGCAGAGACTGTGCGTCGGCGTGGTATCAGCGATGGCGACCAATGATACCCAGCAGGAACCGCGCACTGTCGCTGAGGTAGGAGCAGCAGCGGTCAGGTGGCGAGGTACACAACGGCGGCGCCGCAACGAGGTATAGAAGGCGGCGCGGAGGAGTGCGGCGGCCCGACGAGGAATTAAATATATATTAAAAATATATTTTTTAATACAAATTTATTAAAAAATATATAATTACTAATTATTTTACTTATAATTTTATATATTTATATAAAAAATTAAACATATATAAAAAATTATATACGTTAAATTTTTGAAAACACAAGAGCATTGTACGAGTACTACTGTACTAGTGATCGATCGAGATGAGCACATTTTGGTTCGGAGACAGAGAGGGAGCAAACCGCAAAAATGGCCGTGCGAGTCGGACTTATTCCGGCAAATCCAACGACGTCGTCGAGGAATCATCGAGTTACCCCGTTTTATTTTAAGCATCCCGTCCGACGGGATGTCGTGCCGTAGTCTTCCTCTTTTTTATATGATACTTTTGATTTTTGATATACATTTAATTGTTTGCTTTATTCAAACTTTTATCTAAATATATAAAATTATAAGTTATACGTAAATTTCCTATAATAACAAATCAAATTATAACAAAAAAATTATATAATTTTTTTAATAAGACGAGCGGTCAAATATGATCTTAAAAGTCAACGGTGTCATATAAAAATATAGTAATACTAAACAAGGTAAATATGAATATATATATATATATTAATATATGTTTTCAAAACTTTCATATATAATTTCTTGCAAAAAAAGTAGTGTTTAGTCGATTTGAAATATGTGAATGGAAAACGAGTAAGTAATGTTAGAAAAGGGTAAAAATAAACACACCCTTAATATAGTTTAATATAGTTATTATAGAAAGCTATCGTCCTCTAAGCTAAAGGTACATCCCGTTTCCAATGACTCTCTTTTATGTTTTTTGTTTATCTTTGGATGACGCTGGAGCACATAACTACTTTAGGCCTGTGTTAGGCTCCCATTATTTTGCTTCTGTTATATTTGTTAGATAGAACTTAGTTTCAAAACTTAAACTTTGAGTTGATTTAGGTTCTTTTTTTCTGTGTAGCTTATCTTATGACACTTGGTTTTGAATCACAAAGGACACATATGTAAATGATTTATGATAAATTTCACCTTGCAACAAATACATGGCTTGTTGTTTTACTTTGCACTAAGTTTACAACTTTCACTTTACAGCAGATATACCAAAACAAGTTTCATTTTACACTCTGTTCTATATATAATTGAAGGAAAATCTTATAAAATATAGGTAAAACTGATGAAACTTCTTAAATTCCATTCAAATTTTATGAAATTTTATTACATTTCTATATGAAATCTTCATGATGTATCATCATGTTAAATAGGGGCGGACTCACACTCTTGCACTCCTGCAAATTGCATACATGGTATATATTGCATATTGTATTTTAGTGATTGTTTCAACCTAATCCTTGACATGTTGCTTATTACATATATATTGAATCATGTTGTCAATTTTATGTTATTTTGATTTGCTAAAATGAATTTACCGATTTATATAGGATAGCTTTTGGGTGGCATACTCTTAGTTAAAATCTTAAGCCACTGGTGTTAAAGTGAAACTTATTCTAGTATAACCTTGTGCAAAATGAAAGTATGTGATAAACCTGCTCTGAAGCAAAACATGGTGTATTTTCCCTAGTGTAAATCATCATTTACTCAAGTTTTATCTACAAATTATTTTTGGTTGCTAATAAGCTATGTGATTTATTTTTTTGGATAAGCGAAACGATGGGATCATGAGTTTTTACTTCTAGCTTTACTGAGTAATATTTATGATGTTTGATCCATGCTACTACATTGCTATTTTATAATCGTGTTATCCACACAAAAATCCCATAACAAGTACATCACGTGTTATCTACCCCTCCATACCAGAAAGACTTTATTTTTTTAACTTTCTTTGTTGGTCCTACAAAAATTTTATCTAAGCAATTATTGCATCAAAACTTGGTAAAGTAGAAGAAACACACTTTTAGATTTAAAAAAAATCAAGAACCACTGTATTAAATTTTTAAAAAATAAAGGACAATTTATTCTTTATAACTTTAGGTTGGTATATGTGAAGTAGACTAAGAATAAAGTTTCTTGGATTGAGGGCGTAGATAACAAATAAAAATTCCTATTTGTATTAGGGATAACAATTAATAGGGACAATTTTAAATTTCCAAGAGTTTAAACGTTATTGCAAAACTACCACTAAAATTACAAAAATGCCACTAGAACTATCATTCTAATGGCATCCTTGCAATTTCGAAAAAATTAATGGTAAATTTGAAAAAACCCATAAATAATATTAAGTTATTGTGATATTACTATATAACACTAAGGCTGCGTTCGGCAGCATGCATAAGATATCTAAGTCCTCTCGTTTTTTACGCGCACGCTTCCTGAACTGCTAAACGGTGTAAAAAATTTCTATAGGAAAGTTGTTTGAAAAAATCATATTAATCTATTTTATATTTTTTTAATAATTAATAATTAATTAATCATGTATTAATTTATTAATACGTTTTGTGTGCCAGATAACTAACCCACCCCACTCTCAGCCGAACGCGGCCTAAATAGATCATCCAATGCTCAAAAGTCCGTAAAGAGTAACAGAATGTGCAGCACCAGTACTGCTAGAGCAAGACAAGCACGCCATCACACACGAAAACGTTTATAACTTGAGCAATTCAAATTAGTTTGATGTGAAACTTAAAACATAAGCTTCATACGTAGCCTATGTCTAATATTTGTGAATAAACACAAAAACACACGGATGAAATTGATGAGATCTAAGCAAACTTTAATCTGACCAAAGAGTGATAAAAGCTGATAGAAGTTCGGTAAAGCGCAGATTAATTAAAAACTGACCGCTATAACTGCTGCAAACTTTAGCGGGTGGTTAGATAGCAAATTTTTTAGGAAAAAAGTCACATCGAATGTTTGACCGGATGTCAATAGGAGTTTTTGGACACGAATGAAGAAACGAATTTCACAGCTCTGCTGTAAACCGTGAGACAAATTTTTTGAGCCTAATTAAGCCGTCATTAGCATATATTGGTTACTGCAGCACTCATGGCTAATTATGGACTAATTAGGCTCAAAAGATTCGTCTCAAGATTTCTTTCACAACGGTGCAATTAGTTTTTTGATTTATCTATATTTAATGCTCTATTTAAATGTCTAAAAATTCGATGTGATATTTTTAGAATTTTTTTTTATCTAAACAAGGCCTTATAGTCAGAAACTGAACTTCAAAACGAAACTGGCAAATCAATCAGCAATCAAATCCAACGGATAGATAATTTTTACGCACCTAAATAAAGAATTAAATATAGATGAACCAAAAACTAATTGCACAGTTACGGAAGAAATCTTGAGATGAATCTTTTGAGCCTAATTAGTCCATGATTAACCATAAGTGCTACAGTAACCAACATGTGCTAATGACAGATTAATTAAGCTCAAAAGATTCGTCTCGCAGTTTCCAGGCTAGCCGTGAAAATCGTTTTTTTCGTTTGTGTCTGAAAACCCATTCTACATTCGGGTCAAACATTTAACGTGATACTTATTCCAAAAATTTTTACAATCTAAACACCCCATAAAATAAGTAAAAAACCGCCAAAACCCACCCTACGCGATATCTGAATTTTAAAACAAAGCGACGATGAATTCACTCGACTTTATTAATCGATTCATGTTTCAAACATATCTACAAAAGCACCACACATTTCTTAATTGTCAGTTTTATCAAACCACATAAAAATTACATTTGTGCTCTATTTCTTATTGGAGTGGATAGAAAATACCAAATAATTAAATAACTTGATCCAATTAACACATATGAACTCGCGAGCCATTAATCATTACAAACTGAACTATAAAATTTTATGCTGGTCCAACTCTATCGTGACCAAACACCAAAGACCCAATCAACATAAAACTTCCACGTTCCATGCTATCCATCGTTCTCATGCTAAATTGGTACGGTAGTATCGAACATAATAGCTACGGAGTATAAGTACAAACTAAATTGATAATAGTAAAAAAAAGTAAAAAATAAGCCGTTTACGTGTGGATCTAGTAAATTATAAGCGTGAATTGAAAGATGAGACGAGAGAGAAGGGAAGCTCCGATCCGTTGGTTCGTCTGGGCCAACAAAGAGGATCGAAGAAAGAGCAGAGCTGGGGTTCGGCCAGCCTTCTAGGGTTCCTCCAATCCATCTCCATGGCCGACGCCGATGAGCTTGGCAGGAGGCTCGCCGCCGTCGCCGTCTCGGACTCCGACAACCTCTTCCAGGTGATGCGCGCCGTGGAGGACGCCGAGGCCACCATTCGGCAGCAGGTATCGTATCGTCTCGTCTCGAATCGATTCCTCCCTTCCCTCAGAGAATCAGTTGCTCACTCTGTGGTTTCTCAGCTGGAGGAGAACAGCCGCCTCAAGGACGAGCTGATGCTCAAGACGCGAGAGCTTGACAGAATCGTAAGCGCCACCCCCCCCCCCCCCCGATCTGCCCAATCCATCTCTTTATCTTATTCATTTGCATTCATCTGCTTCCAGAGGTCAGAGGCAGAGGCTCCCTTTGCTCAGGATCGCGCCATTTCGACCTCTCCCCATGCCATCTCTACTTGGACTCCCTCGTCACTCAATTCCAGGGCCGCTCTACCTCATCACCACAACAATGGACTCTTCGACCCAATGCTGCAGGACCAGTCTATTCGGAAACTATCTGGGGAGCAGAGTGCGCCTGACAGTGCTGTGCCGTCGCACCTCTCCACTCCGTCATCTCGCTCCCTCTCGCCAACTAGGTACCTCACTGTCCATCACTGTCTCTGCATCTTGCTCCCTCTTCTTTTCAAGAAAATAACTAGTCTTTCCTTACAGGCATCGCAAAGAAGGAGACTATGATTCTAAGTTCAATTTAGCCGGACAGGCCTTATTGCCTCTTTCAGAGACGAATTCAAACATCATCTGGAAACAGGTACATATAATTCTATTTGTTGTCCATCATTGACATACATGTCATCTGATGTTCTCTGATGAAGCCATTTCCTTATGCAGGATCTTCTTGCTAAGGTTAAAGAACATGAAGAAGAGATTGCACAGTTGAGAAGGCATCTTACTGACTACTCAGTGAAGGTGTCTTTGCACTATAAAATTCATAAAATTCTTGTTTCTACTTCTTTCCTGCGCACTTGACAGCTTATGTTTCTTGGTAGGAAGCACAAATACTCAACGAGAAACATGTTTTGGAAAAACGCATTGCATACATGCGCATGGTAAGAATTTCATCTCATCAGGTACTCCTGTTGGAAAGTCTCTTTGAGTAGACCGAGCTATTTTACAATGCATCTGTTTTCAGGCATTTGATCAGCAGCAACAAGATTTGGTTGACGCTGCATCAAAAGCTTTATCCTACAGACAAGACATTATTGAAGAAAATATCCGTCTCACATATGCCTTACAGGTGACTTACATTGCTAATATAATATCCATTTTAAATTCAAAGTGGAGAATCACATTCTCAATGTTCATGTTCTACTGTTGCCAAAGTACACATTTTTTGGAGCCAATTCAATGTATTTGTCTTCCATATAGCTCTACTTTCTGATGAAATATGCGGTGTGTATCAGGTTAACTATTTTTCGGCTCCATAAAGTATCCTAAGATTGGAAATAGATTGTTTACAGTGTATATGCATTTAAACAAAAGTATAGCACAATGTACATTGTAGGAACCACCCATAAAATAGGAGAGTTGGTCCTTTACGTTTCATTCATTTCTCTAAAGAAATAAAGGTGCTGATCATGCATGATACAATAGATTTTCTTCGTTTTCCTGAATTGTCTGTACCCTAATTTTGGTGATTTAACATAATTCTACTTTTGCTATTCCATAGGCAGCGCATCAGGAGAGATCCACTTTTGTGTCTTCGTTATTGCCTCTTTTGACAGAATATAACCTGCAACCTTCTGTTCTTGATGCTCAATCTATTGTTAGCAGTCTGAAGGTATGTGCCACCTCTCTTATGCAAACTTGATACTCTCTCCATTTCATATTGTAAGACTTTTTAGCCTTGTCTAGATTCATCCATTGATTAATATATATGGTTTGTATATATTTTTATGCATTAGCATCCATATGAATTTAGGTAAGGCTAGAACGTCTTACATTGTGAAAGAGAGTATATTTTGTCCACGTTAAGCTCTAAGTTTGCTATTACTGGGGGAAACTGGGAAGCTCAATTTGGAGCTTAATCACAATTTTTCTCAGTGTGCTGAGGGGGAGCTAAACCAGCTTCTTGTTGAGGATTATGCCACAGTTTCTGGAGGGAGTTAGACTAGCTTCTAATAGCTCTTCTCTTTGATCTCAAGTTTTTAAATATAAGAACATAAAATGTGCAACAGATAAAAATAAATCTTTTTTCTAACATAGGACCGTTTATGAGTTAGTTTAGCGAGAAACATGGAGCCACTTCATACAGGTCTCTTATCAGGTGGCATAACAGCACGCTATTCCTTTTTCTTTACTTTTGTCCACTGTCTACATGGTAATGGTACTGCACATTACTGTTTTTTTTTTTTGGTTCTTGTGGGAAATAATCGGTTGGAAAGATGCACAAGTTGGTTTGATCCTGTTCCTTGCTTGGTTGAAGTTGACCTTCCACTGAACACTTTTTCCCCCCTTTTGTAGGTTCTGTTTAAGCATTTGCAAGAGAAACTTGCTATTACTGAGGTCTGCCACATTGACCATTTATTAAATGCTGTTACTTTTATATAATACCTTGTATGAGAAACCTGAGTGATGAGCATACAATCACAGCTTGGGCAGTGTGTGCTTGTTATTCTTGCACAGTTTATTTCCGGTATTATCACACAGAACATTGAAGCTGCCTTCTTTGCAAATTTTGATTGTGCAGGAGAAACTAAAAGAATCACAATACCAACTTACTCCTTGGCGAGCCGAATCTTCAAACAGTACCAATGTTCCTGTACAGTCACCTTCTCATCCTCCTGGAAATGCTTTGGTTACCACTGTATGACTCTTTAATCTCTTTGGTCCTTTACTCTTTGAATGATGCATGTTCTAACTTCTCAAATTCCCCAGAGCAAAGCCAACCTTGACATTGTGGCCCAGCAAGCATATTCTCATGTACAATCTCCTATGTCTTCCCCTGTTCGTGCTAGACGTGATTGGGATTTGCTGGGGAATGAGAACCATCAGACTATCGCAAGTGAGGTCGCTGCAGTAAATACAGAGCACGATAATATTGGAATCACCTCTCCCTCAAGCAGGTTGTTAATTATCTACTGAGAGGACAGCTTCCTAAGTTCTATTAAATTCACTCTAGCTGTATCGCCAATCACCATAGTTTGTGCTTCCTTTTATTTGCTGAACTGTTATATGGGTTTGCATTTCTCACAATGCAGTTCTTGACTTCTATTATCCTCATTATTTCAATATCCACTTCATTTTTCTAAGCATGCATCCCTATGGCAGACCTCATATGTTTAGTGTAATATATATGATTTGTTTGTAAAATGTTGCCTTCAAGTACTGTCAACTGAAGTGAAAACAGCATATGCCTGTAAGTCACTTAAGCCACCCTCTTTGCAAATAACAGAGATTTTTATGCCTTTGGAATACTAGCCACCATGAACCAAGATATGGTGTGCCACTGTGCAATTTGTGTTTTTTCCCGTACCTAAAAAATGTCACTTAAGCAAAGCGGTTGGCTAGTCAACAATTTTGAATAATCAGATAGTCAATTTGGCAAAATATATCTCTTACCATGCCTCATTTGTTCTTTTACAGCAACCAAGTTAAGAAGGATGTTGTAGCTCAAGCAACTGAACATGATTCTCGTGCTGTACGATTTAATTTTGAATCGAAGAGTCAGAATCCGTCATTCAAGGACCTCGTCAGGAGTGACGCCCCAGAAAATCTGGAGGGAACTGAAACCCATATTTCACAAGAACCTCCTGCGCAATGGGGTCCTGAGGGCTCACCTAATTTGGCATCTGGTCTTGATGATGCAAATCCACCATACCCTTATCTTCCTACTGTCCTTGAAGAGCCTAGTTCTTCTTTCTCTGAAGGTTACATAGATACATAAAATATAAATATAGATATAAATATACATGCATATATATATATATATTTATATATATATTATTGAATATTCTTCTTTGTCTTTCTTCAGCTCTTATTGCAAAACATATTTTTCATGAATACACAGCTGCAGATGATGACCCACTACCAGCCATAGAAGGGCTACGAATCACTGGTGAAGCTTTTCCTGGAAGAGAACTTCAAGCAAGTGGGTACTCTATCAATGGGACGACAAGCTGTAATTTTGAGGTGTGCTCCATAGCTTTTCCCCACTTTCCAATACCTATCAAATTCATTCACCATTTTGAATATTTTGAATTTGATCTTAGATCAGTACAATCTTCCATTATGCAAATTCTTTTTGTGCATGCAGTGGGTACGGCATTTGGAGGATGGATCAGTAAATTACATAGAAGGTATTCTCTTACAATTGACATACAAGAAAAAAGTGTGCTACTTAGAGGCATTTTTATTGTATTTTCTTTATCCATGATAAGGTGGAAATTGACAGTTTTGCTCTATTGTAGGTGCAAAGCAACCTTCATACTTAGTTACTGCTGATGATGTGGATTCTTTACTAGCCATTGAAGTCCAGCCTCTAGATGACCGGAAAAGAAAGGTTAAACCCCTCTGTCTTGTATCCCTCATGCTTTTGGGACCAATAGCTTGACCTGTATATTTTTTTCACTTAGAATCTGATAAAGGGCACTAATCTACTCTTACTTTTCCTGTGATTATGTGACTTCTGTAATCTAGTATGTGATCTCTGGCCTTCTCCTTTTCTGTATTATAGGGGGAGATCGTGAAGGTTTATGCTAATGAACAAAAAAAGATTACTTGTGGTGAGTTTGCTGACACGATATCATTTTTTTTGTTTAAAATGATGAATTACTTAACCATTCCTACTTGAAAGAATCTTAGAATAATTTTAGTCACGTGATGGTTGTTTCTAGCTGCAACAGAGAAAACTATTAGGAAGTCGAAGATGTTTTCTTTTGGCATATTTCTAATAGTATAACATTAAATTATCATTATTTATTATGCAGATCCTGAAACAAAGGAGCTCATCAAGAAAATTCTTTCAACTGGGCATGTATCTTATGAAGTTCTGCTGCCTGTATGTTATCTTTCCTTTTTCTTGTTGATATGTCAATCATTCTCATGACATCTATTTTGTTCTCATATGACCATTGGACTATTAATCTTGCAGGTTAGATTTTTAGATATGTGGGAACCAGCTGTATTGGCAATAAAGAGGGAAGGTTACAGCATTAAGTGCAATGGCCAGCGTGGTGTTATTATTACAGAAAAATTCCAGCAAGCCACTGCAGTATGGTTCCTAGATATCATTGTCCTTGGATTTACTGTTTTGAGTTCACTCCAATTATGAAAAAGGGTGCCTATAATTTGTGATAAATCTTTTAGGTTCTGTTTGAGACTGAGGTTATAACTTACGAGTAATCTTGTATAGTGCAACTGCTTTAGAAATTGTTTGACTAACTGCTTCCTTTCCAATTGCATGGAAGAAAGGAATAAGTGTTAGAAATAAAAAAACGTTTGCTACTCTTTTGATTTCTCAAACAAACTACAATGTACAATTTCTGCTATGGTATAAATCACTGTCAAAAGCTGCAGCTTGAATCCGCAAACACTAAAAGTTACACCTTTTGTGGCCAGATTTAGCAAGTGTTGTTCTTTTTACAGTTTCCAGGTTCTCTTGTGTTCCAAATAGACATTTATGTTAAACAAAATTTCTGTTTCCATTGTCTACGCCTAATCTTGTTGTAATTTTCCAGATCAGCATTCCATATGGACGTCCTACTGAATTTTCTATACTGGCTGCTGATGGTGCTGAGTACAATCTCAAGCCTGCAGAGAATGCACCGTGAGTTTCATACTAAGACACATTTGTGTTAGCAAGATATATGCCGTTGGTAGTTCCTACATCTTGAACTTCATTTTGCTCATGCACTGGATACGACTGAAAGAACACCAGGATTAGCTGCTTGTTCTATCCCAACAATTACAAGCCCCACAAATTAAATTCGGTTTTGTACTCAACAATTTGTTCTTGGTAGTCATTCAGTTCTGTTTTTCTGTGACTGCATCTGGCCCAAGCCTTGATTTTTTTTCGTTAGTTGTGCCTTTGTGATATATGTATTTCTTGGGAGTGCTGGCATAGGGCATTCAAATTGTATACAGCATAGTCACAAACTGTTATGTATTTGAACTTTGCAGATCACGAGATATCATTGTTCTAATCTTGAGGCTGTTCAGAATGAAGGTATAAGCTCATTTATCTCAATAAAATATCCAGCATGACAGGTTTGCATGCTTCTTGTGTTAGTGACACTGTCTTGGTGATATGTTCTATTGTCTTTTGATTTGCGTCTTCTATGCTGAAGTGCACACTCTGTTAGTTTATCATGAAGCATGGTATTCTCTAGGGTCGATGGTAGTTTACGGTGCTGAAGTTTGTTGGGTCAGGATCCCCTGGAGTTGAGGCCAACTCTACCCAGTAAATTTGAAATTCATAGGCATCCATCTGATTTTACAGTTGAGATCATGACACCTCAATTGCTCCTACTTAACTATCTTAATTGGCACAGAATTAAATTAAGGGAAATCACTTTCTTTTCTTCGTCCGGATGATGCTCCATAGTTACGCTTACGGTTCAACCAACACTACGGAAAAATAACACTTTTTTTTTTTCAAATGACAGCAATAACGATCATGAAACATGTTCATTTTCCACCAAACAACTGTCTTGTTGTTAGATCAATTTTAAACAGCAACAGCCGGACAGTTTTTATCAAATACACAGATAGAGGAAAACCATGCTGATCTAAAAGGGATATACACATTTGGTGTTACTTATGTCAACGGTGAAAAAAACTGTCTCTAAATCAACACTGATTAAGTGAGTTGATTAGGAAAAGTTAATCTTAGCCACAGAAACGGAGGGATGGTTGAGATTTGAGCAAATCTACTGGGTGGAGTTGGCCTCATCCACACCCAAGTTTGATTCACACCAATTCACCAAGTGCAGCTGTGGTATATATGGTCACTAGTAATCGTGCACGTGCAATGCACGTTCCATAATATTTATCCTTAAGCATTTCATGTCTATGAACCTACTATATATAAAGCGAATCCACAATCAAATAAGAACTTGTTGCTAATTATTTAAGGCATAATCAAATAGTAAAATAGAAGGGGAAGAGATCCAACCAAAACAAAGAATTTTTTGGTGCCGACGCCGGTCGAGAGAGCAGGCACGGCGCCGACGGCGTGCTGGCGCCGAAGCGCCAGCCCGTCGGAGTGGGGCGGGTGATAGCGGGAAGTGGCGGCAGCGGCCTGCGTTGGGGCGCCGGAGGTGGGCGCCGGCCGGTCGGAGGTTGGGGGTAGTCGCCAATCGATGGGGGGCAGGCGGCGGGTACCGGGGCCAACCGGGAGAGCTGGCGCAGTGGCAGCTTGCGCCGGGCTACGATGGCGGCTTGCTGGCGTCCGGGAGAGCGTCGCGATTTTGGTGGAGGAGTCGGGGGCGATTTTGGTGGAGGAGTCAGGGGTGATTTTGGTGGAATAGTCAGGGGGTGTGTCCTATGTAGGATTGCAAGAGAGAGTTGTTTCAGATCGTCCTGGACCATTGGATACGTAAATCTAACGGTGGAAAATGAATCGAGTAAATTCTGTGTATATTTGTTGGTGTGTCCATAAAAAAATTATAACTCCTTTTTATATTAGTATAGGAGTAGTCAGGGGGTGTGTCCTATGTAGGATTGCAAGAAAGAGAGAGTTGTTTTAGATCGTCCTGGATCATTGGATACGTAAATCTAACAGTGGAAAATGAATCGAGTAAATTCTATGTACATTTGTTGGTGTCCATAAAAAAATTATAACTCCTTATTTTTATATTAGTATAGATATAGATGTTCCAAATTTTTTTAGGGGGTATTGTTTGTGGCTGCTGCACCACATTATCACATAAGAAGTGTAGTGCCTTAAGGAGATTGGGCAAGTCACCTTGGTTTTGCATTTCTTTTATTGAGTGATTAATTTGCTGTGATAATGAAATAGGAAATGCTTGTGTTTTGCAGGCAGTTGAGAAGAGTAAAGGAAGAAGGAAGGGCATATTCTTCAAGTAGATTGTTGGTGGCAGTTTGTAGTTCCATTGTATTTTCTTGTAGTATTGTATGTAGAGGATTAGAGTTGGGGTTGCTGTTTGTAAAGGATTCGTCATTCGTTTCATTGATAGGCTCAAATTTTGTTGTAAAGCGCAAGGAGAAGCAAACAACAGAATACTGCATCGGCAATTTGGCATGGCAAGTGAGGTTGAATTTGTATGTAGTGTTGCGTTTGATTGGAGGCCTCCTTGTGCTTGGTACAGTAGTAAAGTGAAGTCTCATCTTGGTCAGTGTAGGGCCTGTCATGTCAATGCATCACCCATACTACAATGCTGCCACTAGAACACTATTTCGCTGTGGAAATCCAAAGGGACCCCTTTGCTTTCTGCTCCGGCTGCCTTCCTCCTCCGGTACGGTGACCGGCGTGAGGGCAGGTATTCCTCTCTCAACACTTTTTCCCGGTTAGTGTTCACGTTGTTGGTTCGTTGATGAGTTATGCCGAGTTTGTCAAGGTGAAGTTCCTAGCAAGGGCTAGAAAAAAACCATTCGTGACCTTGCCTTAATAGTTGCACCAAGAGCTCATGTTCCACAACGTTATTGTGGTTGCTGCCAGTCCTTGCACGTTGTCGCATAGGATTTTGATTTGACCATGGCTACTTTTGATGTAATTGTTGCTTACATCACAGGTTAACTGAGATATCAAATTGTCTTTGTTTTGAAATCAAATTCGGCAAACTGCTACAGTATTATCTTCAAATGACTGCCAAATATATATATGAGCTTTGTTTTGGTTCCATGAGTATTTAATGAAAAGCTCTCGGAATACTCTTTTCAACGGATCTGGTCTCATCTCCAAATTACATCGTAGTTATCACAATTATAGAAACAAGATGTTACATCACCTATAATAAGCTATGGGCTTGTAACTTTATCTAGGATCCTAACTTAAGTAGGGCCTTGGAATCCTCTTTCCAATGAATCTAATCTCATTTTCCAATTACATCTTAGTTGGTTTCTATTATTAAAAAACAAGATGTTACATCATCTGTAATGAATTTTGGACTTTATCTAGGATCTTGGCTCAATTGGGGCCCAAGTGGGGGTGTGCCCCAACCTGTTGTAGTACGGCAGTAGGTGATCGATTAGATCGTTGTTTTCTCGTTACAGAGCCACAACTTATTGTTGTATTCAATTACTACATGTAATATCAGATTGTTTTTTCTTGTACTTGCTTGCTTCTTCTATTTGCTGGTAGAAATAACGTCAATCTATACCGGCAAGATCAACAACCTATGGAGATGTGTATTGATTGCTAAGTCACGATAGAATAATGTCTCGTACAATTGTGTCAGTTGTCAATGGTTCTCCCAAATTGTAGTTATCATCAACTCGTCAAAAGATTGAGTCAATTAGAGCCGTGAGTGTATCGAGTGGAGCTTGGGCTTTACCAAATACTCACATCAACATCAAGAGTGGTTTGCTGCATAAAAAATGGGTCTCACCGTTTCACTTATGAGAAGAATTGATTTGTTAGTAGCCAAAAAATAATTTGAAGATAAAACTTTTATATACTTATTTATAGAGATTTAAACGCAAATGTTGCAAAACAAACTAGAAATAATAAAAAAACTATAACATCAACTCCCAAATTATGTTTTAGAATTTCTAAACATAATTAGAAGTGGAATGATGTGAGCATAAGGTAACTCAAAATTGCCGAAAACAAGATCTAGCTGTTAGTTTGACACGACATAATGTACATAGTGATCGATACCAGAAGTTTGACAATAGTGGAAATGCATGTGTTTTTTGCGGTTCTGTTGGTGTCAGTTGGTAATTCCACCGTGTATTTTCTCAAAGAGAATCTATTTCATGTTATCGAGTTTATCCAAATTTAACGGTTTACTACCGATATAGTCTCTTTGTGTAATATATCGTTGAGTTTATCCATGGTTCTCCAGTATACCTGTAGAACCATAGGCAATAACTTGGCAGTATATCACATAAAGAGACGATGTTTATGGTAAATAGTTGGATGTGATAAACTCAGTGGTATAGCTTAGATTTCCTTTTTTATATTCATTGAGAGCTTTAATTTGAGAGTTTGGTGGTGGAGGCGGCACTGTTTTGTAACTTGTAAAGAAGGATGATCCGATATTGCTTCAGTTGGGTTATGTTTTTTTCGATGAATGGTGAAAAATTATGTAATTTTTTGATATCTATTTAATGATATAAATAATATGATTAATTGCTAAACAGTTAAAAAACTCTACTTCAGAAATATACGATGATCTCCATATACATATACATATACATATATATATATATATATATATATATATATATATATATATATATATATATATATATATATATATATATGAAAAAACATACCGCTTAGTCATTCGAAAAACCTTTCCGTAAAAGTCATAGAAAAAACTAAATATAAAGGAAGGCCAAGGAGAAGCAAACAAAACAGTCTGTACATTTGGCGTGGCACAAACAAAGTGCAGATGAATTTGTTGTATGTAAGAGTGGACAGTAGTATGTTTGGTTGAGGACAGTAAGGTAAAGTGTAGTTGATTCATGAGTGAAGTACATCAGCGGCATGTGTTATCTAGATCCTGAACTCTTAAAATGTATTTTTGAGTCCCCGAACTTATCCGGGGATGTCATATAGGTTCAAACGGGCTCCGACCCGCTCCATCTGCTGACGTGGCATGTCACTGTGGCGCTTACATGTATCATATAGGTCCCACATGTCATTATCTCTCTCCTCCTTATTCTTTTCTCTCCCTTCTCGTAGGCGTCACCGTAACATGACACGTCAGCGGATGGAGCGGGTCGGAGTCCGTTTGGACCTATATGACACCCCCGGATAAGTTTAGGGATTTAAAAATATATTTTAAAAGTTCAGAGATCTAGATGACATATACACACAAGTTTAGAGACCGCCAGGTTCTTCATTCGTCGTCACCATACTTATCCAACTCCACCGTCTATCTCGAGGGACGGACGGCCAGGATTTCATCTTCTCCTCCTTACCTTACTACCTGAGGCTGAGGCTGAGGCTGAGGCCGAGGCCGAGGCATACATACTACTTACGACTACTGGAGTATACGACTAGTGCTCCTCTCCTCCGCCGCTCCCTTCCCTTCCTCCGCTCCGCCGTCTCCGTCGCCGCCCTCCCGCCCTCCTCCCCTCCCGTCCCCCATCCCCTTCATCAAGGTATCCACCTATCTAGCTAGCTCCCACATGATCCACTCCAGTCTGGTCCGGGCAGATCCATCCCTCCGGATCAGATCCGGCGAGATCCTGACGACACTTCCTTGTTGCTGTTGCAGGTTCCCCCATGGCTGACTCCGGCGCTCGCAGGCAGCCCACCTTCACCAAGGTCGACCAGCTCCGCCCGGGTACCCATGGCCACAACCTGCTCCTCAAGGTCGTCGACTCCAAGATGGTGCTGCAGAGGGGCGGCGGCCCTCAGGGCAGGCACATGCGGATTGCCGAGTGCCTCGTCGGCGATGAAACTGGCATTATTGTCTTCACAGCAAGGAACGACCAGGGTAAATGAATCTCTCTCCCACCTTCTTCTTCTTCTTCTTCTTCTTCTTTTTTTCAATTAGCAATAGCCAACCTAACTCCTTTTCTGATGATTTATTTATTTATGTATGTATTTAAACCATCAGTGTTACATATTCATAGCTTATATCGTACGTTGTATACACCTACTCATCGAGGTTCAATCCCCACGTATTGATATAGAGCTTGCTCTGTTTTGTTTCATTCAGCTACACCAGATAATCCTTAACATTACTCGCCACTCCCTTAATCCTAATATCAAGTCCGCTAGTATTTTATTTTGGTACATTCTCTGAAAGTGCTACCTTGAATACAGAGCACCCATGGCATTAATTGGTGCCAAAAATATTTTTGAGGCTGTTACTGCTCTACTTAAGTGCTATGGGTGGGATTTTGTATTTTCTATGTCTATAAAAATTAATGTTTGGTTTACATGTTACGGAACAACTCATTTTCCCACACAAGGAGCATGTATCCGTTTGTGAAATTTGACACCCGTATCTTTTCGCTTTTGCTCATGCTTATAAGCCAAAATTTGAATTTTAACCTTAAATTTTGAGTTGATTCTGGGGTTTTTTTTTTTCACTGAAGCAGTTTATTTTTCAGCCTGGGCTGTTAGGGCGCTAAGAATATGCATATAAAAGTTGTGTTCACACATTATTTTCCAGGCAAATATGCTGTTTGGCCTTTTCCAATCACCCCGTGAGCTTCTACGCTATCCGTCATGTTGACAATATGGTGATTTAAGATGTTTTTTCTGATAAATTGATAGAAATCCGGCCTCTATATCCATAAGTGGACATACACAGCGAATAACTAAGATGTATGTCTCGTTTTTTTCTCTTTTCTTTTCGCTGTGACCAGTGATTGCTATTCAGTTTCAGTCTAGTGCATTGTCCAAGTTTCTCCAAGGCTACAACCTGGCTTTCTTACGTTGGATGGCAGACCATAAATGCTTCTGTTTTTCAGCTCTAAACTGTTTGCAACTTTTAATTGTTTACATGCATTGGTTTTAGTGGAGTCCTAACAAACTGGTTTTAGTGGCTAATGCTTTCTTTGTCTGCAGTGGATCTAATGAAGCCTGGGACTGCTGTTGACTTGAGGAACGCAAAGATAGACATGTTCAAGGGCTCGATGCGGCTTGCAGTGGACAAGTGGGGGATTGTGAAAGCTGCTGAAAGCCCAGCAGATTTCACAGTGAAGGAGGATAACAACATGTCCTTGATCGAGTTTGAGCTCGTGACAGTGGTAGAGTGAGGGCTTTTCGTAGGGGGACGGTATGTGATAGAACCAATTCATCTTAACCAAGCAATAAGTCGTATCATGGTTGATGGTTTTTGTTTATGTATTTGGAGATGTGGAGGTTGACTTGTGTCATCTTGAATTAATTATTATCTGACATTGTTGAGAATAGTCTCGTGTAGTATTCCCCTGTTGGCTCCTGTTATGATGCATTGAGTTGCTTATTTGCCTGCGGTGGTACTCCTGGTGGAGACTGGAGAGTTGCTTGCCTACCGTTTTACTACTACATATGATGCCCTTGCCCTGGTGGTGTTTTGCACGGGCAAGTATTGTGCTTATTAGTGCTGGCGATGATAATCAACTGCAGCATTGGTGATGCCGATGATAATCAGGTTCTGGTGAGGTAGCTAAGTTGCCTGCCTAGCCCCGTACTGCTAAGGCAAGCAACAATTTCTCAAGGCATATATGTGCTCTTTGATGGGTGAATGAATGGTGGATGATATACTATAAACTGATTGATACGCATCGGATAAGGTTTAGGTTGGTACAGAATGGCCGTCCCCAGTTGCATTGCTACAAGACAATCCAAGCCTCCTCCCCTCTACTCCTACCTACCTGTAATGCTAGGAAGTGCTGCCTTTTTGAGAAGTCGAACAAGTGTTCCCTCTGTAATGGTGGTGGTTACAACTAATAATTGTGGTTGTGCGCCAGCGCGATCCTTGTGTCCGGCCTACTTCCTTTTGATTTTGATCTTATGGATAATCTGCTACTACCAGTGAGGTGAGCTGATATTAGTACTATTTCCCTAACTGCAAACTTTTTTTGTTTAACATAATCTATAAAATAGATTTTTAAATTTATTTCATGTTTGATTTTTTGGTTGCAACGTTTGACCATTCGTCTTATTTAAAAACTTAGTATAAATATAAAAAATGACAAGTCATGTTTAAAATTCTTTTGATAATAAAGTAAGTTACAAGCAAAATAAATAATATTTTTATAATTTTTTAAATAAGACAAATGATCAAACACTATAAAAAAATCAAATGTATTACGTTATGAATTGGAGGGAGTATTAGCTAATGGCATGTAGTCTTTTATCTCGATGTTGCCAAAAAAAAATGCACCGTTCATAGAAGTCGGTAAACGCAGTCTAGTAGTGGAGTTAGTTAATCTAATTACAATAATATTCAACCCTATCTTCTCGCTTATGTGCCAAATTTAAATTTTTAATATTAAATTTAAGAGAAAATCTAAAAACTATCATTGATACGTCTAAGTCTAAGAAATATCACTGACTGGTGCGAGTTCTATAAAATGTCATCGTACAAATGGCTTTGCATGAGAAATGTCATCGTCGTTCAAGTTCCGTTCATTTTTGCCGTCAAATACATTGTACTATAGCACTTGATGACGAAACCCTAACGGTTGTGATATTTCTTAGATAGATTTATTTGTACGATGACATTTTGTATAACCCGTATTCGTCAATGATATTTCTTATAATTAGATGTTTATCAATGACATTTGTTAGATTTTTCTCTAAATGTAAAGTTGATTTGGGGGGTTTTTTCACCAAGTTTATTTTCAAGCATTAACTTTTAGATCGTTAAAAATACGTATATAAAAAAATTATTCACAAATTCGTATATAAAAAAAACCCAAACGACCACTCCAGTTATCTGTGTGCTCCTATTAATGCCCATCCCAACCTGGAAAGAAAAAGGAAAGTAATTTTGCCATCTCAATTCTCAAAAGGAAGAAAAGGTCGGTACCTTTTGCCATCTCAGAACAGAAAAGGATGTACTTTTACCTTTTTAGCATGCCAAAAGAGAAAAAAGTATGTACTTTAACCATCTCAGAAAACAAAATAAAGAAGTTTACAATGTTAAAAACATGTCAAAAAAGAAAAAAATTAGAGAAAAAATGTATTTTTACCATCTCAGAAGAGAAAAATTGAAGTTGAACACATATGCATTGTAATTTGTATACAGAGAGCCCCTTGGAACTGATGGATTAACAACGATATTTTAGAGGATTCGAATTACTTAGTAATTTTTTTTTCCTACGGAACACCTTTGATTCATAGGAAGAAGATCCCTATGATAAATTTCATAGGATATAAGCAAAAGGTTGGATTTCTAGGAAACATTTTTTTACTAAGGTGGAATCAGAGGCTTCTTTTACCGTATGATTAAGAAAAGTTATCACTTCAATTCCAACGTATTTCATGTTGGTGTGTTTTCCTATCGTCGTGTTGAAAGGGCCTCGGATGGTAAGAGCGTATAGCGAGGAGGAAGTAATAAAGTGCTCTACAGTGACAAGCAGCATTCAAATTGTGTTGTGGATGTGGTGGGAAACAGTTCAAAGTGCTGTGCTCTAGTATAGTATAAATAAAAAAGAAGAATTGAGGAAGAGGGGAAAGTGGTGAGTGAATTATGTCCCAATTCTCACGTCATTTTCATATCACTCTCAGGCACAGGCACTGCAGACTCTCCGGTCACTCTTCTTCTTCTTCTTCTTCTTCTTCTTCTCCGGTCTCTGGGCTGGGCTGGGATTGAGGACTGGGAGCATAAATTGGGGATTTCTCTAATATTCGGTTTAGGTTTCACTCCTTAATTAGCTGGTTCTTTGGCAAAGGAAGGAAGGAGGAGCAAGACACTGGATCTGACCAACAATCAACCTTCTCTTCTTCTTCTTCTTCTTCTTCTTCTTCTACCCAAAGAGCAGGAGCAGCCGCCAGCCGCCATGGCCATGACCAACAACAAATCGGGATAGCCCGCCCAACCCCAACCAGATAGATGGCAGCAGCGTCCCCGTCGGTCGCCACCTCGCCCACCTCCTCCAACTCCAAACCCAATGCAACACCGGCTGACACCACCTCTTCTTCTCCACCTCCCGCCTCCCCACCGCTTGCTGCCTCGCCGCCTCCACTCGCTCCTCCCAAGTCTTCACCTCCACCTTCCGAGGCTGCCCCGCCCAGAAATTCACCGCTTTCTAAGCCGCCAAGGCACTCGCCACCAGCTCCGCCGCCAGCTCCGGCGCCAGCAGCAGCGCAGTCCCCGTCCCCTTCCGACGCTCCTCCTCCTGCTCCCACCCTGCCATCACCACCGACCAATCACAAGCCACTGCCTGCACCTGCCACTGCTGCTGACCCGGCCGACTCCAACACGGCCAAACACTCCAGCTCCAACAAATCCTCCAGCCCTGCTGGTCGATCCGGTAACTCATCACCGACCAACGGCCTAAGTGCTAGCACTACTGCCGTCATAGGTGTCGGCGCAGTGATTGCCATCCTTGTACTTAGCTTTGTAGGAGCTGCTATTTGGTACACAAAGAAACGTCGGAGGGATACTAATGGTTACCGTGCTGGGTTCATGTCACCTACTTCGCCCTTGTCTTCTCAGCAACCATCAGGTAATTTCGCAGTGCATTATCGGTATTCACTCCTATACTACTTGGTAGTCTAGCATGTAAACGAATAACCGTTGTCTGCTGCACAATGCCTGTTGCAGCACTGACTCAAAGCATAGTACCTCTTCAAGGATCATAAAAACTCCTATTGTGAAACCATTTTGACTAGGAGGAATTTATGTATGTAAACTTTTCTTCAGGTGGCTCGGCAGATGTAGAATCGTCATTTGATCCTTCTTTGAAAACAAACTATAGTGCTGGAAGTCCCAAACTGAAAGCATGCATGTCTGATATTAGCATGGGCAATTCCCGATTCTTCACATACGAAGAACTGTACCAGATTACTGATGGTTTCTCAGCTCAAAAACTGCTGGGGGAAGGAGGGTTTGGGTCTGTATATAAGGGTCACTTACCAGATGGGAAAGAAGTGGCTGTTAAGCAACTAAAAGATGGTGGTGGACAAGGGGAACGTGAATTCCAGGCAGAAGTGGAGATAATCAGTCGTGTACATCACCGCCATTTGGTCTCTCTTGTGGGATATTGCATTTCCAATGACCAAAGGTTGCTCGTCTACGACTTTGTGCCTAACAACACCCTTCATTATCATCTTCATGGTATGTTTAACCTTTTGCTAAATTGTACATGGGCATTTCGTCTTCTGCCAGTAGAAACTGAAATGGCATTGAATCAACTTGTATTCACAGGACATGGGAGGCCTGTTCTAGATTGGTTGGCTAGGGTTAAAATTGCTGCTGGTGCTGCTCGTGGAATAGCATATCTGCATGAAGATTGTAATGTTCCTTCCTACTTTTGATTATATTCACAGTGATCATGCCACTATTCCAACCTTATCCCTTCCCTTATTTTGCCATTTTGCAGGCCATCCAAGGATAATTCACCGAGACATCAAATCCTCAAACATTTTGTTGGATAATAACTTTGAGGCACATGTAATTATATTCCCCAAATGAGCCTCAGTGTATCTCATCACAGTTAATGTAAATTAGTCTGGGCATATCTCTTAAATTGCTCATTGTATTCTGTCCATGAACTCTAGGTGGCTGATTTTGGTCTTGCGAGGTTGGCTCTGGATGCTGTAACTCATGTAACTACCCGTGTAATGGGGACATTTGGGTTAGTGAATAGCTGGCAATTGTCAGAAGAATATCTGTTGTGGTCTACAGAGCTAATTAATAAAGATTTTCTTTTCTTCCTTGCAGGTACATGGCTCCAGAATATGCATCGAGCGGAAAATTAACTGAGAGATCTGATGTATTCTCTTTTGGTGTTGTTCTCTTAGAGCTTATCACTGGTAGAAAACCTGTTGATGCATCAAGGCCATTGGGTGATGAGAGCCTTGTTGAGTGGGTGAGTTATAGTTCAGGACTTTATTTTAGATAATGGAAATAGCTCTGGACTTTTTTTAGATGATGGAAATAGCTCTGGACTTATTGTTTAAAATGGTTTACTTGGTGACATAGTTTGAATTCTGATACTTAGCTATAATGTCCTCTAGTGGGCTTTTTATCTGACTATCAACTGGAGATTTCCCTAATGTTTGTTCGTATCGGATCTGTTTATCTGACTATCAACTGGAGATTTCCCTAATGTCTACTATCCTAAACTGCACAGTGGCTAATGAATCTGGTTCAGTTACAACCTCCGTCCCAAAAATAATGAATTTCTAGGGTTGAATCTAGACAGCTGGGTGTTTAGGTTCATTCCTAGAAATTAATTTTTTTCTGGGATGGATCATGGATGCAATAACATAACATACTTAGCAATTAAAATGAGCTACATTCAAATAAAATCCATTTGTCCTTGACCTTTCCAAACTCTGACACTTCTTGGTTCCCTGTTGTTTGCAGGCTAGACCATTGCTTACGCGGGTTATTGAGACAGGTAATTTGGAAGAGTTGGTTGACCCGAGGCTTGGGAGGAGCTTCAATGAGGTTGAAATGTTCCGTATGATTGAAGCTGCAGCAGCCTGTGTACGATATTCAGCATCAAGAAGGCCCAAAATGAGTCAGGTACATATAATATACAAACAATGTTTGAAATTTATCTGGATACAACTCATTTTTTGCATGAATCTGGAACAGTGCTAGCATTCCAAACTGGGCGTATGAATAAATGCAAATGAAATGTTATGTGAATTTAAAAGTGCATTTTGATTTCAATGGGTACTATGTTGTGGCTTTCAATCTATATATCTAGAAGCAGAAATGAATAAGATGAACAAGCTAACACTTTGTAGGACTAACAATTTGTGATTCATGGTAAAGAAAATGAACTTGATATGGTTTGGTGAAGCAGTTATTCAATACCCCCCATCTTTTTGCTTATGGCTTATAAGCCAAAATTTTAAATTTTAAAACTAAATTTGGAGTTGATTTTGGGGTGAGCATTTTTCCTATCCATAAGATACCACTATTTTCTATGTAAAATTTGGTATCTTCTGTCAGAAGATACCAAATATTTATATAGAAAACAGTGGTATCTCATGACACCCTCTTAAGGATGGAAAAATTGCTCTTTTGGGGTTCATTGTAGCTTATCTTTTATTCTTTGCTTTTTAGATGGCTAAGAATACGTATATAAAAGTTTTATCCATAAATTATTTTTTTAATCATTAATAAGTTGTTTGGTTTATGCGTAATTTCAGCGAAACAATGACACCGCCCCTTGTCTCCTTTCAGGTGGTGCGAGCTCTAGATAGCTTAGCTGATATTGATCTAACAAATGGCGTTCAGCCGGGGCAGAGCGAGCTTTTCAATGTGGCGAACACAGCAGAGGTTAGGATGTTCCAGCGGATGGTGTTGGGCAACCACGATGACAGCTCCGACCTGAGCCAATACGGTTGGAGCAGCAGTCGCCAGTAGAGGTACTGACATGTGCCTCAAGCTCCTACAGGTTCTGTTCTGTGGCATGCAGTAATTGCTTTCTGTTTTTTTCCCTTCTGTTGCCCAGTATTGAGTATCCTATTCTTGTCCACTCACTAATCCGGGTTGAATTGGCTATGGGGTGTCGAGTGCAATCCTTACTCTGTTAGGGCTAAGCGAAGTGAACTGAATTGATTGTTATTCGCAGGAGAAAAAGGGGGCGAATTGATTGATTTCGTAAATGTATGTACACGTATGAACTCAATTATTCTTATTTCAAAAAATTAAGGTGTTGGTCAAAGCACAATAGCACAAACGAGATCCTTTGAGCCTCTAGATGGTTTTTTCTTCTTCTTCCTTGTTTCTGAATTCCGATGTTTGACGCCAAGTATGACGACGTTGTGGTCCGGCACGGCGATTCGTCCACAGGAAACGGTCTTCGTCTGCGTCTCGCGGCTCCCGCCTAACACGTACTATAGAAGACCAGAGCACATCGTTTTAGAATGTCTTGCCTGACCAAAATGCCTTGGTTATTTCCAGGCCATCAGATTTGACTGTAAGACGAGGTCTTTTCTGTATTATGTAATCGTGCTTCATCTGGCTCAATCATGCATGTTCTCTTGATTTGAGTACCATCATCAGCACAAAGGGCAAATTGGTGCATCAACCAAATTAGAAAAAGAATCAGTGCATCGATCTTTATTCTACTAAATAAATGTTATCGTGTGATGATCAAGGAACAAAACAAACAAGATTGTATGCGCCTCCGCTCCAATGTACATGTTGTCCTATGACTGATTATAAGCAAGTAGAGTAGTACAATTTGATCTAGTGTATACAGTTGGGAAGGCTGCTACAGCTACTGTTAGATTTATGAAATTGGTTTGATTTGTACACGAGAAAAAGATGCAAAAATGATGGTGTTAGAAGGCGCGTAACTAGGCTATAGAGGTGTGAGTTGGATGTCTCTGGCGTCGCGGCGCGCGGAGACGCCTACCCCGGTGGACCTGACGGAGAACTGGCGCAGCGCGTGGCCGAACTCCGGGTCGTCGGCGTCGGAGCCACGGTGCTGCAGCCACTGGATGTTGTTGTGGTAGTCGGGGAAGAACCAGGTCTTGGCGGCGGCGAAGGTGAAGTAGGGGAGGAGCGCGGCGGCGGGCACGAGCAGGGTGACCACCCAGTAGGAGGGCGCGGCGGCGAGGCCGTCGGTGAAGAGCATGAAGTAGGTGGTGGAGAAGGTGGGCGTGATGGCGCCGTAGGCGAGGAGGAAGATGTACCAGAGCGCGACGCCTCCCCAGATGCAGACGTGCTGGACCAGGGTGAAGTAGTTGGCCGTCACGGTCATCTGCGCGTTCACCGCCCACACCACGCAGCTGTAGGCGGTGCCGCCGAGGATGGCCAGGTCCACCACCTCGCCGCCCCGCCGGAACGCCTGGTGCTGCAGCGCCGTCGACGTGAGGAAGAAGATGATGACGCCGCTGGCGACGCCGTACGCCATCCATCCCAGCAGCCTGGACCACCGGAAAAGCAGGTTCTGCGGGCCCTCCTGGTACAGCATCGGGTACCTGAGGCAGAAGCGCGCCGACACGTCCTGGTCGAACACGCCCATGGCGATCACCGGCAGCGACGTGAAGAGGACGTTGTACAGCGACAGCGCCCAGTCGTTGTAGAGGGTGACGCCGGAGAAGGTGGTGTAGGCCTCGTACAGGAACAGGGTGACGCCGAAGGTGATGTTCTTGTAGAAGAAGTAGCAGATCATCGCGGAGATCCTGCTGTAGCACCAGTGCCCATGGACGAGCAGCAGCCGCTCCAGGAACCGGAACTGCGCGATGGACACGTCGCTGGCCATCACCGCCTGCATTCCTTCTGCGCCGCTGATCCCGACACCGATGTCCGCCTCCTGGATCATGCCCACGTCGTTGGCGCCATCGCCGATCGCCAGGGTCACCTTGCCGCCGGTGCCGACCTTCACTAGCCTCGTCACCAGAGCTTTCTGCTTGGGCGAAGAGCGGCAGCAGATCACCGATCCGCAGCCGACTGCGAGCTCCAGGAACGCGCCCTTGGCGTCCTCCTCCAGCGCATATGTCAGCGACTTCCCATCGATGATCAAAGCGAAGGCTTCGCCAGGCACCGATGCATCCACCTGCTTCTTTCCCTCCCTTATTTGCTTCACCACTGATGCCTTTGTAACAGCCCCCGCTTTGTCACCGCCACCCGTGATGCTTATCTGCTTCATTCCTTGTCTCAGTAGACTGCACGCATATCTGTGCACGCATGGATATGCAAATTCATTCATTCATCTTGCCATGCCATGCACGCATATTAGTAACGTACGTACTGGCATAAAAAACACATGTTCGTACGTACGTTGCCTGCCTAGCTACATACATACCCGATGTTGATGGCAGTCTCCATCTTGTCGCCCGTCAGCACCCATATCTTGATACCAGCTTGAGCAAGTTTGTCGATGCATTCAGGCACCTAATCAACACACACCGTGAGCAAACTAAAACCAAGGACTCACGTACATTACATGGATGGAGATGGAGGAACCAAATATTTACGTGCGTACCCCCTTTTGTAGTTTATCCTCCACAGCAGTAGCACCCAGAAGAATCAATTCTCTCTCAAGCAAATCTGCAGCCTCCTCAATCATCTCTTCTCTATCAGCACTGACAGAATTCTTAGCTGCACTGAACTTCATGTCGAAATTCGCATATTCATCCTCATCAAGTTGGCGGTACGCGAGAACTAGTGTTCTCAGACCAGCGTCGGCGTATTCATTTATGTGCTCCTGGGTAACTTCTCTGTACGCACTATTGGTGGTTGATATCCTCTCGAACATTACACTGAACACATTTTTTTGGGACCAAAGTTAGTGCATGGTTAGGAGCCATCATGTTGACCAAAAATGAGATGCATCAGTTAATCAGCTAAAATTCCATACTTGAATAATTCCAGCAGAATACTGAATACTAACCTGTCAGCGCCTTTACTAAACAAAAATATTTTCCCCTCCTCGTTCCTAACTATGACCGACATCCGCTTCCGGGCACTGTTGAACTCAAGGACATGCAATATCTTATACGTTCTGCCAGGGAAATTCAAGAAAATAGAAATACTCTAAGGTTAGTTCTGAATCTAATTTCAAGGGAAAGGGAAAAAGAAAAACTCAAACCAATACCTGTCAACTTGTTGTCCAGACGAGGGATCCAACTCATGCAGAGAAACACCAGTCTGTGTCCTCTTGTAAAATGTGAAGCCGAGCTCCCGTGCAGCAACAACAAAAGCAGCCTCGTCAGGTGACTCTGCTTCATAAGAAACCTTACCAGATTCTTCGTCAACTTCTGGTATGCATGTATGACAAATGGCCAACAACCTGAAGAACATCTCAATCACACCAGAGTGGGGTTGGCTAACCCAGTTACCGTTCATGACACGCTCATCCCTGAAATTAAATCCTTTTATTGCAGTTTGAAAACATTCGGTGTTGCTGGCCATGTCGGCGATCAAGGGGGAACCTCTTCTCTTTGCCATAGCTCTCTCGACCTCAGTGATACCACGGCCATATGCTGTGCCGGCAATTGAGCATTTGATGAACTCCATGGAGTTGCAAGTCAAAGTCCCAGTTTTATCTGTCAGGATCGTGTCAACTTGACCCAACTCCTCATTCAAATTGGATGTTCTAGCCTGAGCTGGCGTGTCGGTCTCTTCGTGATACATATGGATATCCTGGTTGATGAACAGAGCCTGCAATAGCTTGACAATCTCAATTGAGATGTACAACGAGATTGGTATGAAGTTCCCATACAGCATCATGGCTGTGAAGAAATGCAGTATTGCTGATATGGCTGCCTTGTTTGGCTTGAAGTAGATGGTAGAGTCGTCCGGCCTAAGGTACCATCTTTTCATCCTGCCATCTTGTAGGTCATCTTTAGTTGCAATGCCAAAGAAAACTGAGCCAATGACTGAGATTAGGACAAGTGAAGACAAAAGCAAGTAGATGATCCAGTCCATCTTCCTTTCGATCTTACTTCTTTTTGATGGGGCTTTCATAGCATTCTGCATGACCTTTGTGTCATGGCCTGTAAAGATGACCACACCATACACATAGTCGGTGTTTCGAAGCTTCGAGTCTCTGAGAAGGATCTGCTGAGGTGACAGCGAATACCGTTGCTCTTCGATTTCGATGTTGCCAACAAAGGAATAGAGGTGTGGATTTGGGTCTTCACACCTTATTACAGCCGTGAAGCTGTTGAAGCTCTCATCCTCCTGCAAGTTGGATGATGCCTCTAGAGATTGCTTTAGTTTGAGATTTGTCTCCCCATCCAGGTTCATCGTCTCAACATAGCAAATGGCGTCTTCGTAGCTAGATGAGAGGAGGATCAGGTCAGCAGGAAAAAACTCATCCTTTTCAACCTTGACGATATCACCAACTTGGAGGTTCATCCATTTGGTAAGATGGAAAGCACCTTCCTGGAGCACTTTTGTCTTTCTGTTGTTTACCTCGGTATCCTGGATGAAACAAGCAGTGTTGCTGAATACTAGTATAAGAATGTCACAACGGTGGCAATCGGTTATGTTTGCATAATTGGTCGCTCTGTGTTCTGCCCTTGCTTGGAATTTTTGGAAGGAAAATGCAACTGTTGATGAGGAAGTGTTTGGATATTGGATGATTGGCGGTAGCATGAGCAGTGAATTAATGCATTCACCATAAATTACAAAGAAGATCACGATGGATTACATTATTCTTAGCAGTGACTAGCTAGTATAAATTAATTTAGCTGGGCAGGCAATTAATTACTCCTCCAGAAGCAGATGTGAAGTAGTTGATGATGGGATGGGAAAGGAAGTACCTGCTGCTTCCTCCTCCAATCTTCGATGGCCTCCTTGACCATGGTGGCGAGGAGGACGAGGGCGAGGGGGGCGACAGCGCTGGTGGAGCTGTAGGGGGCGAGTTTGGTGTAGGCGAGGCAGGCGGAGATGAGGAAGTAGATGTTGGCCACCCTGCGGAACTGCTCGAACAGCGACTTGGGAAAGAAGGTGATGGCGTTGTACTTGGTGGTGGAGACGGAGTTGGAGCGGTAGGAGGGCCGCGCGGCGTTGGCGTTGGCGTGGACGATGCGCGAGAAGCCCGGGCCGCCGATCCTGCTGGTGCTCTCGTCGTCGACTGCGGTGGGTCTCCGGCCGCACGCGAAACTGTACAGCCTGCTCAGCCTCATCTTGCTCCTCCGCCGGCCCCTCCTCCGACCGTCGCCGCCGGTTGCCATTTATTGATTGCCGAACCACTACGTACTCCTCAATTGTTTCTTACTACTCCAGTAATTTGCAGCAACCCAAGAAGAAGAAATCGATGGAGACGCAACAAACACAAATGGCGGGAGGGCATTAAACAAGAAGCCCTGAGCGCCAAGGCTAGCAAATGGAAGGAGTATACATATGGCCGGCCGGCAGGGCCTCTTCTTCTTCTTCTTCTTCTTCCTCTTAATTTCTTGGGAAGCTCCGCCCTCTCGTTGTACGCGGCTCGGCTCCCGGTCAGCAACGGCGACCGCAGCTTCCTTCTTTTCTCCTCTCCTCTTCTTGACAAATGGAGTACTACCAAGATAAGAGGCCACGAAGCCAGTCTTTGGTCGTACAGGCGCAGCTGCATCTTCCTCCTCTTCCTGGTTTCTGGATTTGGAGATGGGAGACGGTTGACTTCAGGGTATTTTTTTTTACAGGACAATACCTCCCCTAACTTGAAAAAGATTCCTACTCCCTTATGATTCTCATCTCATTTTAAAACTAGCTGCACTTGAGGGGAACTCCCCCTAACTACTCCAACATTATTTCTAATTTATTTAATAAATACTTTACATTTGGAAGAAAACTGCTTTAGAAAATCCTACACAATTGTCTTCTTCTTTTATTTTGCTTTGGGATTTGCTTGACAAAAATGTTAAATTTCTTTAGCAAGCCCCCAACATGTGTGTATTTATATACCCTAGTCACCAACCTAATAACAAAACCCTAGATCCCTATCTCTTTCCCCCTTAACTCTTTCGATTACCACTCCTACCCATACTCTGAGCCGCCGAACGGCCCATGGAATAGTCGTCTTCACTTCAGCTTCTCCTCCCTTTCTGCATCCAATGAACCATCTTACCTAATGCCCATGTCGACACTATGGCCTTTGATGGCCACAACTTCTCCTACTATCATCCACTTTGATCAACAATCGTGACCAACGTTTCCCAAACTACCTATAACTGTGGTATTTGTTCAGATCGCTAAGGCATGGTACTAGTTGTCAATTTGCTTGAATGAAATTTGGCCGAGTTCAATTTTTTAAAAAAAATGTGGAAAATAAGTAAAATTCATGGTGATATATGGAGTTGTAAAGTAATTTGATGAAGAAATCTTGTGGAAAATAATGTTGGTACGATCAAATTTTATGCCAAAATCAAGAAAATTAGGGGGAAATGAATAAAGTTATTTAGTTGTATTTTTTCTGATTTTATCATGGACACTATAACATTTCTACTAGTTGATATTGTATTATGGTATATGCATGAATTTTAAATATTAATTGTGTTATATATTGATTAATCAATTGAGAAATTGTAATTTATAATTGTTTGAAAATCATTTAGCAAAGGTCATAATAAATTGGCAACTAATATGCCCTACATGTACCAAATATATAATAATATTTATTTCTAATTTTTCGATAATTTTCCTAGGCATCTTAGCAATTTGTTTCATTTCTATTTGTCTCAGAAACAACATATTGCGGTTTTACCCCTAAACGGAGAGGAAACAGTAGGAACTACGGATTTGAATTCAAACTTTTGAAGTGTGAATTTGTGGAGGTTTTCACTGTTTCCATGGTGACCGCCCTATCGCTGGACGGTGGCTTCGGTTCTAAAAACAGTCTTGGAAACCCTAACCGTGATCTTCCTTATCTGGCATATTTTGATACTATTATTTTTGGATGTTCTGAAATTGTTTGAATATTTCGGTCATGTCCGAACACAAACCAAAATGACTTGAGTCTGATTGTTCCATCTTCACTAATTTTGGTCGTCGTTTTCAATTGGTCAAATTTTTTCAAAAGACCATGAGAAAAAAAAAAACAATTTTCTCGGTTGGATCAAATGCCTACCCTAATTATGACTCAACTGTAAACTCTAAACCCAAATAAACTCAAAATTATCTCAGTTATATTCTTTTCCTTTAACTATAGAATCGAAGCACAATTCTCTTGTTTTCCTTAGGGTCAATTTGAGAGTAAGGGAAGAAGGGACAGGAGATCATGCGAAACAAAGTATATGATAGTAAATGATAAATGAAGTTTTAGCTACTATGAACCTAAAAAATAAATTGACAGGAATTTTAAAAGCAACTTTTTTGAGAGAATTTTTATCATTTTATAGTTCGAAAAGTGTGGTAATGAAAACCGATGAGAGTTTCTTTCTTTTGTTTTGTTTCCCATGTAAACAAATTTAGCCTAAGGTTATTCTTAGTGGGAGGTTTTAATTTTGTGTTCTCAAAAGTGCCATATAAGCCACATGTTTTTTATTTTATAATTGAAATAGTTCATATAATGCATAAGTTTGAGTTTATTGTATCATAGACAACACATGCAAGAGATATGGTTTCATCTAGATAAAACATATTTCATCTCTCACTTTATTAATTCTATATCACTTCATAAAAATGTTGATATGTTCCCCTATTCAGTAAGGATGAAACTCTCGCAAAATGGCCTATGGTAATCGACTTCTCTCTTATTTTTTTCAGGTACAGCCCGAGAAAGATGGCAAACTTTTATTACCTTCTTCGTAGCCACTTGGGCAAGTACTTGCTTTGGAAACCAGCAGAATTGCAGATATACCCAAACTACCACATCAAACAGATATAATTCAATCCATATTGATCAAGGCGCCATGCACACGTTTTCTCAGGATGCATATATCGATCAAGATCATATCAGCACAATAGCTCTTTCAATATGCACATGTTCTCTTGCGATAAATTAATTCCACCAAAATATGAAATATATATTTCATGGTTTTTATTAGTCGTTCGATCAATTCCGGACAGAGTATAATAAAAAGAAGCTATACACAAATCGAGAAGTTGACTACTGGTTCTCTCAGAATTATCTTTCTTTCTTTCTTTCTTTTTTTTTTTTTGCAGGTACTCGCCTCAAACTAGAGCTGACTGATACTGCCCTCACATGGCCATGTCGGACCTAGCTTAGTTAGTAGCCTCATCTCTTTTAATTCTGGATTTGCTAATGTGCGTATATTAAACTAGAGTGAGGAAGGGCGAGCTGTTCTAATCTACAAATTGTAATAAAACATGACTTTCAGGTTGAAGTTCTCGGACAAAGCAGATGTTCAGATGAAAGTTGCGCCCCATGTTTTAGCTTTTGTTTAGGTTTATAAGTCAAAATTTTAATTTTTAATTTTTAATTTGAAGTTAATTTTGTAGTTTTTCACCAAAATTTAATTTTTAGTCTTAGCTTTTAAATCGTTAAGAATATACATATAAAAGTTTTATTCACAAAACGTTCGCACAGTCACCCCCTTGGAATACTCATTCACTAGGAAGAAGCTAGAAACAGTATCTTCTGGCTTATAATAAATATAAGCAAAATAGCTTCTTAGCTACTAAAAATAATTTATGGATAAATATAAGCAAAATAGCTTTTTAGCTACTAAAAACAAATGCTAAAAATAAAATATGATAAAAAACTCCAAAACTAGGTTTTGAAATTTAAATTTTAGCTTATAAGAATAAGCAACATGACAACTATAGAAATTTGATGGTAAAAGAAAGTCATTCTAAATGTCTAATATTTATGATCAGAAGGAGTATTATTCTGTATTGATTTCATTTACCCATGCAGTTTTCACAACTTATTTACAAGTTCTTAGCAATATCAACTATGCGCTGAAATAAAATAATATCATCAACAAATGCATTAGGACTGAACTGTGTTATCAAGGATGAAAGATTATCTGATTTTCTGAAAGTTATTTAATGATATAAACGATAAAATTATCTATAAAAAGATAAATCTACTCTATGAAAAGAAGAACATTCACAACAAATACTCGATCGTATTATCCATTCCAAAAATAGAGTACGTGAGGGAAAAATATTGTTTCAGCAGATACACTGTACCATCATCCAAAAATAAAATATTATCTATATTGTAAAGAAAAACTTTAAATATGGATGCTATTTCTCCCCCTTCGTATCTCAACATCTATTCACAAAAGGAGATATCAATGATAACATGAGATGAGGCCGTTGCAAAATATTAATAAAATATATATTGATGATGTAATATGGATGTTTTAAATTTGGAATCTATTTTGGATCGTCATCAAAATAACAATATGGATGATGAAATTTGGATTAACCATTGGGAATCTAAGATGATAAGCCTCTCTCTCTATAAAAATCTTTTCTAAAAATACACCATTTAGAAAAATATGGACATAAAAAATTGAGGAAAAAAAAAATCTACGAATAGGTTACGCAAATGAACACAGGAATCAGTGCTCTACTTAACCCCTCGAATATTCACGGTCTCAAATAATTTCATTTTGAAACCAAAAGGTCTCAAATCTCAAGTATAAAACAGCGTCTGAGTGACTCGGGTGATTTGAGGCGATTTTACCATGTCATTAACATTCATAACTTAGGTTGTTACGCTAGATTTCGCTATATTAGTTTGCCTTAGGCCGTGTTTAGTTCCTAATTTTTTTTTCCAAAAACATCACATCGAATTTTTGGACATCTAAATAAAGTATTAAACATAGATAAACTAAAAAACTAATTGCGCAGTTATGAAAGAAATCTTGAGACGAATCTTTTGAGCTTAATTAGCCCATGATTAACCATAAGTGCTACAGTAACTAACATGTACTAATGATGGATTAATTAGGCTAAAAATTCGTCTCGCGGTTTCTAGGCTAGCCGTGAAATTCGTTTTTTCTTTCGTGTCCGAAAATCCCTTTCGACATCCTGTTAAACATTTGACGTGACACTTCTCCTAAAAATTTTCAAAATCTAAACACCACCTTATGTGATTTTCCCCCATTGCTTCTAGAAGTCAAACTGTGCTCCTTTTCTTTTCCCTCGTGGGTGTCGCAGTCCCAGTGGTGTTAAATTGTTCGTTGCAATATTGCTTCTAGAGGGAAGGAAGGAAGGCCCGTGGTTTCTTTATCCTTTTCTCGTTCGTGTTCCCAACTACACGTGTGTATATATATACAGAGAGAAGTTGTTGATGGAGGGATTAGCCATGTGAATCTTATACTTGTAGTTACTGATTTGAAAAGTAGGGATGTAAATAACAAGAAGTTCCGGTGGGAATTGATCTACCGTTAATATATATTTATTCGTTATCTCATATTTAATTGGAGTTACCATCCTTTCCACATATATTGAAAAGATGAAAATTTGCTTCTAAACTCTCACTCCTAATTCCTCCCAAAACACTCACTCACATTAATTCTCCTTTAACCAAACACATCGATCACACAAAACAACGGCAGGAGTCGAGTGCTCCAACCTATTACCAAACTGAGGAATAGAATAAACTGTCAGCCAAGCCAAGGTCGAACTTACATTTTGCTCTCTTGAGGTCAATTGTTTTGTTTTATGCACAACGGTAAAAATAATTGTCGACTTTTAGTTTTCTTAGTTTGCTAAGAACTGTACACTCCGGGGGTAGACCGTTTTGGCTTTGATTTGGTCCCGGTCAAGCTCTATCGTGTTCCCACCGGCGGTTTGGATTAGCCATCGGTCACAAATAAAACGAGAAATATGAGTAATATATGATTAATCAAGTACATATTATTAAAAACTTGAAAGATAAGTTTATTTGAATCCTAAAATAACTTTTTTATATACAAACTTTTGTAACGAAAGATATAATTAAACAATTTGAAAAACACACTAATAAAAAATAAGGTGGAGCTAATTAAGCCCAACTGGTTGAAAAGGACGGTCCCGTTCTAACTGCTGTTCTATCTGATCAAACATATTACCCCCTCCATTTTTACGATACTTGAGAATTTTAACCGATAATTTCTCTACTTTCATCACTAGTAACATCTTTTAATTATTTAACTATATGGTGAATGGAATTTATATGTTTATATTTACTGTATAACATATTATAGTATTATGGTATTTTTTAATACTTGTATATTTATTTATAAAATAGAAATAATAAAATTGAAACAATATAACGTCAAGATTGCAAAGTAGTACTATTATACAATGAAGGTAATAGTAGTTTTTCTTTCCTTGCTTGGAAGCCTGTGTGCGCGCGAGCTCACGGAAATTGCAGTGCACGTCTCTCTTGTTGTGTGTACTTTTAGCTTGAACTAAGAAACCAAAATTCTAAGAATAGTATTTATGAGCCCAATGCTCCATTATACGGTACTCCCTCTGATTTTTTATTTGACACCGTTAATTTTTATCTACATTTAACCCTTCGTCTTATTCAAAAAATTTATATAATTATTGACTTTTTTTATGATTTAGTTTATTACTAAAATAACTTTAGGTATAATTTATAATTTTGTATATTTGAATAAATATTTTAAATAAGACGAATGGTCAAACGTAAATAAAAATATCAACCGGAGGATTATATACTTTCCGAGTCAGTGCATGCGAGATGATATACAGGAGTACTAACAGGGGCAGAACCACAAAATTTCTAAGCTTAGCGCTCAATGATTAAATATATATATATATTTAAATAAACTTTAACTAAATTTAAGTATTTTTCTAATGTATTTTTTCAACTAGACATGGGCTCGAGCACAAGCTGTACTACGCCTGGTTCTGCCCCTCTAATTAATAAAGTTTCTGATGATACTAGTAGTATACACCGGATGCATCGGGATTTAAACATCTCGAGTTCTTTTGCTTGCATATAGACACACGCTCAAGGCTCTCCGATATGATCCACATGGCATGCAACAGGTTGGACTTGGTAGCAGCAATGCATGTATGCATAAGCGCTGACGAAACCTGAACGCGTACTCAGTTGGTCCTTTCTTCGATTGATTCTCTTGCACATGTCCTTAATTACAAAATTTAACAAATTAATTGAAAGCTGCAGCGGCATGATCGAGTCGCGATCTATCTGGCGCAGTAGCATCGACATCTCTATTCACTCTAATTTTGTCGTTCACCATCTACTAAAGTATCATCCTCTTTTGTGTGTTTTCTCAATGAAAAAGTCAAATCTAGTTAGTTAGCTTCAGTGCTGCTCAAGTGGCATTGACAGCACAGCAGCCACATTTGATTGAATATTTGAATTTGACTTTGACTGTAACGAATCATATCATTCATATGCAATTAGCTTCCAGGCAAAACCTCCTCGATCCTAATTAAATTCCATCTAGAATGTGCTGGTTTTCCCAAATGATTACAGTAATCCGCATATATTTGGCACCACAATTTACGAGATAATAAGGTTTCCTCTGTTATTCTCTTTCCATACTTTGACGTAGCGTACACGTATATACCTACTACGTATATTGGCATTTAATTAGCTGACCATTACGTTCATTTGTGGTGGAATACAATATATATAGGTCTCTTCCATTAATTTCGTTGATATTTCATATAGAATAATTTGGAATGGTATACTTTTCATTATTTTTCTTCCTAGACGTTGTTCAACGAAACCACCCCGCGTACATAGTCCCTTCATTTTGTTTCTTTCTGTTTGACATCGTATATATATAAACGGGGGAATACTTCTTTTAGTACAACATAGGGATGTGAAAGGAACTATGGTAATATTATTCTAGGATTACAGATGTATAATAGATAACTAAAAACACAAATTTTAAACAAACTTTTTCGCTGATCCAAAAGATTTCTCAGGGTTCATAAGTAGATTGTAGGAAAGGTTAGTAAGTTTGCTTTCAGATTGTTTTGGTCCCGAGTCAAAATTCCTCCTAAGCTATTTGAATCATCAAAATAAGCCAAATACCTCATACAGAATATGTTTTCGGTCGTGGACCCTGTAATTGTATCGTGGACAAGTCCCAGATGATTAGGGATGGCAACGGGTCGGGTTTAGTACGTGTAGAGCAATTACCGGCCTGTCAACTTAAAGCTACAGGTAGAAATCCCCACCCGTACCTATGCCCACCGGTAAAATATGATACCCGTACCCGTCGGGTACCGGACGGGTATCGGGTAACTGTCAGGTCTGTCATTTCACATGTTAAAAGCATGTCAAAATAACCATTACAACATATGTAACAAACTAAACATACTGCTCATAATACAATATTGCGTCACACATAAAAAGTTCAACAAATACAACATATTGCTCATAATAAAATATTTCAACAAATACAACACACTATTTATAGCAATAATAACAACACGTAACACATTATCTGATGTTTAGATTTAACCATTCAATATTGCATCACACATCAAAAGTTTAAGACATATGTCACATCAAAATTTTTAGCTAAAAGGGAGTACATCACAAATATTATTGTATTAATAACATAATAAGTTTTTAGCCAAAATTCAATATATGGCCTATGTTCGGATACCCTACGGGTTACCTGCGGGTGGGAAAAATACCCGTGTTCATACTCGGATTGCCATCCCTACCGATGACGTACCTAGGCCTAACTCTAGGACATCCTTAGTCGTAGTTGTCATTGTTTTTAGGTTGAGTTTTGCTTAGGTTATCGTTGACACAAAATTATTACTAACATGCTGACGGCCTAGTGCAGGTCCTAAGCTTTCGGATTCGACACGTGCCGGTAAACCCTACAATTGAGAAGGTGAAATACAAATTAAGTTCAACCAACCAATATAAATAAAATTAGCCAGATATAACTAGTTGTTAATTAATTTTGTTCTACTAATTATTTATTTTATATTTTTAGAATAATCTTAATAATCAGACTGAACCAAGACAATATAAGATTATGACTAATAAAGATAAATTAAAGCATTGTAAATATATATTAATTAATTAAGTCACATTGGCAATCATTCACTGTGGTTTATTATAAATAAATATAGGTTTACCTTAACAATCAATCAACTTAATTTAATATAACCTCGATAGACAGACTGAACTAAGGCAATATAATGTCATATTTTGCTAAGACTAGAAAAATACCAATTCTTTGCTATAGAAATATGTTACGGAATATGATAAATTTTTTTTATCAGCTATGCTAATATCACTTGTTTGAACAAATCTGGATTATTCCATAATAATAGGGAAATCAAGGGCTATTTTATAAAAAACTATAGAAAGTAATGAGGTGTCGAATTCACTGCTATCACCCACTACCACTATAGACATTTAAAGTAGTATGAATTGATGGAAAGTCTTGGCAAATCTATACTTGGCTATCAATCAAATGAGCCGATGACTAGGATATGCGTGACAACGAGATAACTCAATTGGCTAAAACTCCGATAAAACAGAGAGTAAGATAAGACAATTTAATCAACCATTGTCTTATCAAAATAATCTTATAAATCTGACATAACCGAGACAGTATAATATCAAGAATAATAAACAATAATTCTTAAATATAATTAAAGTACTCAAAATGATTGATTAGTACCATTTAAGAAATATATATATATATAACTTCAGTCAAAAGTAGAAAGATTAGTGACGCCAACCTAGGCTCTGAATAAAGTATTGTACTAAACTAAAAAAATCGTAATCCAACCTATGAAATTGCGTATCAATCAACCAAAGAGATCAAAGATATGAACATAACTTGAATTAAAACTGATCCGGTACCCAACAGTTGTATAAGTTTGATCAATATATAACTAATATATGTCGAGAACTTACCTCATGTTGGAGATCAAACTTAACCAATATAGCCTAGCCGAGAGCTCGCTCCGACGAAAACTGCGATTTAGGTGGCAATACGCCAAAATTGTATTAAGATTGATTTGTTTTTATAAGGCCTTAGGTAGACATATTTATGCCCTTAGGCAAAACTAGAGTATGATTTGGTTACAAACAATCACTCGAAATCGCTACCTATCTGTTTCCAAACAAGAGACTAATAATTCTATGGAATTAAGTTTGCATCCAATTTGAAAACCATCGATCTTACTTATAAACACCTTGTGCATGCATCATCTTCCAAACCTTCACTCTACCACTTAAAGAAATTATCAACTCCATTTATGGAATCTTCCCGCGAACGCATCGGCTTCTGATTCCATTGTATCTCCTCAACGGTCAAAACGTTAACAGCTATCAAATTCCATCGTTAACAATTATTCTCCTGTTGCAGTTTCACTGCTAGATAGGTTTGAGGAACCTTAAACTCATGGGATTAATCTTTCATCTATAATTTAGTTTTGTTTTTCTTGCTCTTGTGAATTTCTTCAATTATTTGCAGGAGCAAAACTTTCGTGGTGAGATCGACTATGTGAAAGCGTGCTTGATAACAACTAGACGCGCAGATGTAGCGGCAGCAGGTGACGATCGTTGAAGCCTCAAAATGTGAACGTTTCACGTCGCCAAGTCGAACGTATTGAAAGATTGGATATATGATCTCGCATCAGTCTTATATATATATACTACAACTGATATAGATTAAACATTTGTAAAATTTGGAAGTAAGGAAACAAAAGTTAGGACGTCCGATTCAACAATTATTACTTCTTGAATATAATTGTTGAATTTTCTGATTCTAACAATTATTACGTAGGCCATCCAGTGCGTAGCAATTGATTTGCTTGAAAAAATTGAATGTATCCTTCTAGAAAATAAATAGCTTCCGTTTTCTTCTTTTCCAAGCCGGTAGTCGTTACACTGAGCAAGTACAATGACCAAGGCACTGTCAGCACGGCTAGCTAATTTATTGCACCAGCTATTGCTATTAATATTACAATATTAAAAAAATTAACTATATGTCTAATACATCGGTCAGTTTTTTTAATGCTATAATTTGACTCTATGTTTACAACTTTACTGAATTGAGCTTGCTTTCAAGCTATCATCTGAGTCTATTATGTGAAGTCGAGTTAACCATGTTAAACTCAGGGACAAAATAATGTTTATGTCCTTATGTTTATTTGACCATATTTATGGTATATAAAATGGGTTATAAAAATTTATTAGCATTATGAAAAATTTGATATATTTGAGATAAATTGGACGATATAACGACCGAACCCTTGATAAATGTTACAAATCAGTCAAAATTTTCACTAAAAATTTTGTATACATCAAGTACACAAAATTATGCCAAATAAACAAAACTTGGGCATAAACCATATATTTATTTTGAGTTTAACACCGTTGACTTGGCTTTATGAAAAAAGGGTCAAACTGAAATCATGAGTCCAAATTGGTTTTTAGAATAACTAGTTGTTAATTAACTTTGATTTTCTCATGAGGTATGCATGTCCGTCTTCTTTCTTAGTGGCCGTTTGGATCCAGGGACTTTTTCTATTCCCTTGTCACATCGGATGTTTGGACGTTAATTAGAAGTATTAAATATAGACTGATAACAAAACTAATTGCATAAATAAATGCTATTTCATTAGACAGACTTTTTAAGCCTAATTAAATCACGATTAGTAAATATTTACTGTAGCATCACATTACTAATTAGGCTCAATAGATTCGTCTCGCGAAATAGTCCAGAGTATGAGATGTGTTTTATTAATAGTCTATATTTAATACTTCTAATTAGTGTCCAAACATTCGATGTAACAGAGACTTTAAAAAAAAGTTCTGAGGAAACAAACAGGCCCAGGTCCATCTAGGATGAGAAGTGGAGAGGTGGGTAAGGGCATCTAAGACTCCTACGAGGGAACAATCATGACGATGGCGGTGGTAGCCAACAATGAGGACCACTAAGGTGGTGTTTAGATTAAGAAAATTTTTAGGAGAAGTGTCACGTCAAATGTTTGACCGGATGTCGGAAGGGGTTTTCGGATACGAATGAAAAAACGAATTTCACGGCTAGCCTAGTAACCGCGAGACGAATCTTTTGAGCCTAATTAATTTGCCATTAGCACATGTTGGTTACTGTAGCACTTATGGCTAATCATGGGCTAATTAGGCTAAAAAGATTCATCTCAAGATTTCTTTCATAACTGTGCAATTAGTTTTTTTGGTTCATCTATGTTTAATGCTTTACTTAGGTGTCCAAAAGTTCGATGTGGTGTTTTTTTAAAAAAAATTTGGGAACTAAACAAGGCCTAAAGCGACGGGAACGTGATTGACAAATTCACACTGTTGGAGGAGAGAGAGAGATGGTCAGCTCTAGTGGTGAATGTGACCAGGGAGTGTCAAATGTGTTCTCGGATGATGGGGTTCCATTATTTCGGAACTTGTTGAGAGATGTGGTGCGAAGGTGGCTGGCAACGGTGGTGTGGAGCTGGGTAAAAGGGCAGCCATCACGACCATTCATGGCAAAGAGTAAGGGAAAGTTGAGGGCAAACCCTCATCGAGGCAATGCTTGGCGCGATGTAGTGAGTGAAGGCCGACGCCATCGGAGATGTAGAGGGTAGGATGCGAGAGTGGCATGGCAACCAACTGACGACATTTTAAAACTTAGCTTACATTGAGCCCTGTGTGTGAAAGACGGAGACAAAGATAGAGATATGTGAGGCTTGAGACATGGGTTAAAGGTTAGTTTAGAACTTTCATACTGTTTCTCTCCCCTATCCAATTAGAAATGAATATTCCAATGATTATGGTGTTTATGAGCCAATTTCCACATTTATAGACTATCTTCTCTCAAAATCACTAGTTTGACGAGCCGAATGGCCAAACCATCCGGTTGGCAAGTCTCATGGACTGCAGATTCTTATATCAAAATTGATAAATTTTAGCTTGGAGAGCCAAATAGCCAACCTATTGGAGATGCTCTAGCCCCTAACCCTAAACCCTCAATTACCCCTCACATAAACATTTAAGTTCCTCTGCCCTAAAAACTGAAATGTTGAACATTTCAGTTTATGTAAGGGAGTGTGGAACTGAAATGTTGAACACAAACATATTAGCTCAACAAGGAACTACAAACTCCTAAGGAAAATTACTTATGTGCTTGATAAGTGCCATAACTTTGAAGATTAGTTGTGATAGCAAAAAAATACATTTCCAACAAAAAATAAAAAGATTTGTGTGGACACAATAGATGAGCTATGTAAGTTTTGGAAAAGGGTTTGCGTGCTTCATTCTTTAATGTCTTTGCAATACAGTCCAGTGTACTCTTGTATGTCAAGTCACCCATCATTCTTGATTTCACCTACATAGAAGTCATGTAGAATAGTTACATTTTGTGAAAGAGAGTATTCTGTAGAACATAATAAAACTCGAGAATGAGAGCCTAAATAGTATGTGCAGCATACCATATCAATTGGAGAGCCAATGCTAATAGCCAAAAACCCAGCACCAAGTCCAGCTTAAATATGGGTAAAAACGTTCAGTCAACCCAGTAAGTGCTAGAAATATCTGCATAAACGGAACAAATTAATGAACGATACCACAAAAGAAAGTGACTACAAGAATACGAAGCAAAAGAATCAAAACACATGTTTAAGTTGGTCGTAGCTGACCATCTCAGCAGCATTAATTATAGCATTGTCTGCAATATTTGGATCAAGGTCAGTCCACAAAGCTCTGGTACCTTCTACAGGCCTTGGAAAGGGATACACCTACATCCCAAAATACAAAGCTTTTGGCAATATATTTGGACCAGTAATTGTGCACGTACAAGGCACGTTTTGATCCATATAAAATAAAACGAAGCACAAAATTATGTTCATTTTTTTAAGCTGCATAGTGAAATATCATCTTTGTCAAAATATCCTCTTTAGAATTTCTGAAAGTACACATAACCCACTATAAATGACCAAATGATATCTATTAATCAATATGTGAGTTTCATATTTATTAATTCCATTTGAAGTAATTTATGGCACCACCGTAATGACTTTTCAAAACAAACAACTGCAATGAGCTTTTAAAACATGCAACTCAGTCAATTAATTTATTATAATTTGTCATGATTAAGAAAACTTACTTATCTAAACATGTACATCAAGATAGCAAATAGAAGTGTTCAAAAGCAAATCAGCTCATGCATATACCAGTATAACCGCAATTTAAAAACACTATGATTAGCCAGGATGATCCGGTGGATACAAAATCGCAGGCATCTACAAAAATGCTTCAAACAGTAATGACCAGTGACAATCTCCAACTTAATCAAAGAGTAACTGTATATGCTCAATTGATACGGTCTCTAATCGAAGTATGTCAAACACAACATTGTATTTGCATCTGTGCAGAAATAAAAGAGGGGGGTGGGGGGTGGGGGGGAGGACGGGTCAATAGATCTATCAGAGTAACTGTTACAATTTGCCATCAAGTCAAGATTACATGATTTTGATCGTAAAATTTACTGCTTACATGATAATCCTATTTACGTCTAAGAATAAAACCATGCAATCCTCTGCTGCATTTAAAATTTGTATCTACTGAAAGTTAGAGGTTGCACTATCAATTAAATAGCACATAGAACCTTCTTTCTAGCTGAATTAATTTTGATATACCGGAATACAACTAAAAATAGGAGGAAAGAGTTCAAACTAAGTACACTTTCACCTGTCATCTAGGATGTTCAAGTCCAGATGATAAGCATATGTAAACCATTTCCTCTAAATAAACGATGGCACTTCATGATGGTTTTTAAGTCATGTGTAATGTATCTCAATTATATAGTTAAACCTAAAAAAAAGCTTGAAGTTACTGGAAGCAAAAAAAACCATGAAAGCAGTCATTTATAATACTTTTAAGACTACCAGTGTAATTGTAGCCAGCCTGCCAAGGTGTTTTTCAGGTACCATCTTTTGCTTAAGCAACATACAATCAACTATGGAAGCAAGAGTGGTCAATACTCACATGAGTTCACGCTTAAGAGCGGTCAAAACTCACATGAGTTCACGCTTGCACGGGGTTTCCTCAAGCAGCTAGTGCACCAAACAAGGCTCAAGAGACCAAGCCATACTGTTACATAGGGTTTCGAGAGCTCAATAATAGGGACAACAACATATGAGAAATTAGCTTAATAAAACACTGATCGTAATTTGTGTATCTGTAGGCATAAAGTAGTGGCAGCTTGGTATCAAAGCACCATTCACATCTGCCGCTGACGTGCAGCCTTTGATGATGTCAAAAGGAGTTTCTTCTTGTTGATAGTATAGATGGAGGTAATATAAAACATTCAATGCACATGTCCATCAAAAACCACTGTTAATTTTAAAAAAAAATCAAATTGTCAACAATATCAATTCTATATGGATGTACACTACAATGCTCTTTAATAATTTGACCACATCAACACCATTACTGCTGCTTGAACTTAATTGTACAAACAGCCACCATTGGCTGCTTTAGTTTGAAGGTATTCCGTGTTTAAGCAAAATAACCGAACCTAATGACCGAGCCATCCGTAGGACAGAACTCTACTGATAGAAATGTAGACATTCAGGAAAGAAATGCTGATCACGCTTTTTGAAAGAGTAACAACCATGGTTAGTACAATTGACAGTAAATAGAAACCGATACAAATTGGTGAAGCAAACTAATTTAATGAGGAATTATCTTGGTAAAGTTAGAAGAAAGATGATGACTCCATTTTCAAGCAGCACTTGTTCTCAACGCGACAAAATGTTACTGCTCTTAGTAGTAAAGTTAAAAATTTCAAAAGGACATAAAAAATATACCTGACTATGTTACAGGCGTTGTCTCAAGAAAGAATGAGTTTCTTCAGGACTTTGAGATCCTTGATATTCTTCATCCAAGGATGATTAACCCACCATGTCAGCTTATGTCTCATGTGAACATATAGTATTCGGCAAATGTGTGAGGACGTCCCAAAGCCTAGGTGGTGCAATGCTCCGAGATATGTCAGCGCGAAATATCTGGATGGATGGGGTCTCAAATTAAACCCAAATAATTACGGTAACCATCCAACCTCATCGCAGACCCCGACATGTCTTGAAGAGGGCACTCCAAAGGCTCTAAGCCATCGGATATGAAATAGAAGACATAACCATTGGAATAGCCATGCCAGTCATCTACGTCATACGCCCGTCAACCAGTCGATGGTGGCAACCAAAAGCGTACCCCAGAGACTCGATCTCAACAAAGGCATATTCCCCGGTTATCTCAACCATTTCAAACCCATCCTCATGTGGGACTAGTTGCCCAGGAATGCAACATAGTCTCACATAACTCATCTCAAGCACGATATCCGAATCATAAGTGGTTCTAAGCATAAAGCATAATAGTCTTAATAAGTTCTAAGTAGTACTTGGCGACAAGCCATACATATTGATTCATGCGGTAAGCGTGCTACCCAAAAGCCCATAGGCAAACCGGCTAGGGTAAATCCCTAGTTAGAACCATCCTGGAAATCACAAGCTGCATCAAACTTCTCATCCAAACAGTCAATACCTGCAGCAGGGTCTGAACCAAAAACAAGTAAAAGAAAGCAAGAAATCAGTACAATAATCAAATTAATGTACTGGCAAGTCGGTGACAACCCTAGCATGCTACATGTTGGCCATATTCAAGGATAAGCTATGTATAGGTTAATTTGTATAAATGCCAGTTTTAGTTCACAACATTTTCTTAACGGAAATTTTTTTTTAACAATAGTATAGAGTTAGTAAAACTTGTAATGTAAATGAATAAATAACACGCGTCTACCTCTCAAGGTAGATCATCACCACTTACCATCATATCATCACCATTCACCGAACTTTACCCAAGTTCACCAATAAAACATTCCAACCATTTTCCAAGTTCACAAGACTTTATCAAAATCACAAACTATACTCATGACACTTCACTATGCCGCTCATAACCGTGAGCACGGCTAATCGATTAGTTTAGACTCTGCAGAGTTTGTACAACTTTTAAGCCCACATGATATGGTTCGCTCTAGTTTGTCCGATACCCGTCGGTATCACCACATTCTACACATTGAGTGTGATGTAGAGGTCATAACAAAACCGTTACATTGTTTATTGTCTAGCCTTGCACCAGCCCGATTTGTGTTTTACCCACGCTACTAGCAAAGTAGCGCCACTAGGTAGCGGGCCCACGCTTTAACCTAGCGCCGTAAGGAACCCTACCCGGAATCCCTCACGAGGCACGGCACTGTTACAGACTGCCCGCTCAAATCATCACATACCACAAGTCATTAATAAACTTCATCACAAACCATAGGAAGTTCCGATAAGTTACCAAAACCCAGTAACCCATACCCTTCGGCCTACCCAGATGCAAGGCTAAACTCTAAACAACTTAATAGGTTATGGCCAGCCCATACTTAGCACATGTGGTTTGTACTGTTTTCATTAGTTGGTGACATATAGTGAGGTCCTTAATCGACCCGGGCGAACGCTCCCCCTATCGGTGCACATCTACTACCATATGTACACCACTCGCCTCCCAAGTCTAAAAACAAGTTTCCTCCGTTTTCTATTCACAATACTCACACATTTAAAATTCTGTCCAGCAGCATCAAAATAACCTTTTTCACATATAACATTTATCAAAATGAGTAATTTGTAAGGCGGTAACCGAATATATAAGCATATAGCGGCAATATAAGCATAGCATAATCCCAAATAACACAATAATTGTATCCAAGAGTACCCTATGGTTACAACCAGCAAGGATTCAATATTTCAAGGTAGGTTATGCAGCAATTTGGTCATATCTACCATTCCCATATTTATAAAATTTCTTTTTCTAAAATTAATACTAGCTAACGTATGCATGTTTGCAATAGAATCATTTAGCCCATTAAAACATAGGATCAAAGTGGTCAAAGGAGCGGCTGACTTGCCTTCGTCCGCAAACACCTGAACCTGGTCTTCAACAAACTCACCCTCTTCTTCTTCGACGTATTGTTCCTCTATTCAAAATACGCGTATACGATAAATACAAAAATGCATAAAAACAAAAAATGCATGAAAATGCATGAGACTTATGCAGTGAGTGTGTGCTAGTCTCAGGTGGCCTCTAGTGAAGAAATTTTTATTTTATCACTTTGTTTTACAGAGATATGCATTTAATAATTAAAAAGGTTTAAAAAGGGCTAAGGTTTATTAAGCAACATTTTTATACAGAAGTGAAGAAAATTACTTTTACAAAGTTACAGAGCATGATTTTAGAAAATTAACAAAAGTGGTTTCACAATTTTTAGAGCTATTTTCAATTTGTTATGGATTTAACAAGCTCTAGGAGACATTTAGGGAAAAACAAAAATAAAGGAAAAGTTTGTACAAAAAGTACCAAGTTTTATATTTTTCTAAAATAGTTGACAGTTCCACGGATCTAACAAAACTGGTTTCACAATTTTCGGAGTTAAAATGAATTTTCTACAAAATTTTGAAGTTATGCTCATTCTCAGCTAAAAAAAAATAGAAATCAGTTTTCAAAATTTAATTTCAGCCGGGCCCACATGTCAGTGAATGGCGTTTTCTGAAGTGAAGGGCGTTTTGCAGAAAGGCCCTCGTAAGATAGGAAATCAACCCGCACTCTCTTGCTACAGTAATATGTGTCTAGGCAGTTTTCGGATAGGACCCTAGCTTTAGTCGAATTCTCCGAAGGAGGTGCCTCGTCGGCTCAAACAAGTGGCAGCCATGGGTGAGTTGGATTTTCAGCTCGCCGGCGACGATCGGTGGCCTGAATCGATTCGAGCGCAAAAGAGAAAATGTAGAGGGGGTCCTTGCGCATCCGTGAGTGGTGGTGGTGAGGGAAATGGTGGTCCGTAGCCCGTGGAACACGAGCAACAACAGTGGTATGTCTTGGTATGGCCATGCATGTGCTTGTAATGGCTTGGTTAGTGCATGCAAGAGCTTGTTTAGTGCAAAATAGTTAGTGCCAGAGATGTCTCAAGGTACTAGGGTGCTCACCAAGCGAAGAAACGGATGAAACGATGTCCACGGGAGCGGTGAAGACGTTGGCCGGCGGCGAGGTCGGTGACGCCCACCACGTGTTCGATAGATTGCTTCTTGGGCAAAAGAGGCACGGATGAGCTCGGCGTGATACGTAGATCACGTTCCATAGAAAGAAAGTGAGAGGGTCTCACCAGGGATGGAGAACGACGACGCCTAAGTTGCCGGTGCCGGGAAAGACGGCGAAGCTCCGAGTAACCTGGGCATGGGATGCTTTTGCTCGGGCTTGGAACGTGATGGGAGGAGGATGCGCTTGCTATTGGCACGCTGGCTTGAGAAATAAGCAAAAATGAAGTGGGGGGAGTGAGAGAGAGAGGGGTAGCTAGTGAAATCATGGGGTTTCTTGGGCTCCCATTGGGCATGGAGGGCGGTGGAGGCTGTGAGGAGAGATTGGGAGGCTGCCATGTGGGTCCTAGGAGTGTGGAGCCCACTTGCAAGTGAAAGAAATTTGAAATCTGGCTTGGAGGCTAAGTCATGGAAGGTTGTCTGCCAAGGATCTTTGGAGGGGATTGAAGGGAGATTTTGTACAGCAACAAGCATGTACTAGTGATCCTCTTGGTCGGGGGTGATGTGGAGAGTGAAAGGGCTGAAGTGGTTTTGGTTAGAAGTCTTTGTTTTAGGCTTAATAAAGGGATGAACATGGGTTGACAGCGTGATTAGCAGCCGTTGACAGTGCAGTTAGTAGCTGATTCGATATTTGGAGGGAGAGAAGAAAGGGTTAAAGAGTGATCTACGGTGTGCCACTCCTCGTAGTGTTAGAGGAATGTTAGTAGAAGACTTTGGATGAAACCAAACTTCAAAAAGAGGTTTTGAAATAAATTTTAACAAGAGAGCAAGTTTGAATCTACTAAGCAGTTCTTCAGGATTTTCGAGAGATTAAAATAGATCAAAGAGATAGCAAACCTTAATGAAAAATTTTGAAACTTTGAGGGTTGATTTCTGACATACCAAGGTATTTTTCAGAATTTTTGTAGAATTTTTGGATGCACATAAATACCAAATTAATTATTTTTGTGACTCTAGGTCTATTATTGCATGTGATGATGAGATGATTAAGATCCAAAAACAATTAAAATCACTCCCAACCACATGATGCATTTAAGTTAAATTTAGTTCTCGGGTTTACTGGCTTGGGTATGTTACAAAATGCTAATCAATCTCATGAATCTTAAAAATGTTAAAATCATAAATTATTTTGATTAGAATACTATCTATAAATATGCCTACTTGATATTGTTCAAAGGGAGCAAATCCTGACTAAACAACAAAAAAACAGCTAATATAACATGTCACATGTTCCTCCCAAAGACAAGTCAGATGCTAAGGGCTAAAAAGACCAATCAACATCCGTTTGCAGGACAAAGAACAGATAAATCCTCCCACAATCCAAAGTAAAGCCCAAGGTGGAATTAAAATAGTTAATTCACTAAAAAAACTAATTACCTCACAAAGTAAAATAAAATTTATGAAATATGCAACGATATCCGGAGCTTTTCCTCAGTTTTTTCTCCTAGACAAAGTACCTATAAATTATATGTGAACACTATCAGTTGAAACAAAAATGTATATAACTTTTGAAAATATAGATAGGAAAAATGCTACTGGATACCTTCTACACAAATGCACAGAAGATTTTCAGTGCAGCAAGTAATTTGTCAGACTTATGTTACTCAATGACTCAATTTCAGTATATCTTGCAGTAGTTCAATTCCATTCTTTCCATCAACTTGTTCACTGCAGTAAACATAGCAAAACATAAACTTGTTAATTGAATGATCAAAATTTCACCATGAACATGTAATGGAGTTAATTACAACCCAATTAGTTGCTCCTCTTGGGAGGATTGTATCAAACACATCATATGCTGGGTTCAAAACTCCCCACTTCAACTACACATCTGGGAAAAAATCACATATCCTCAAGCTCCAGCACTCACATCTCTGTACCTTTAGTGATCCTACAGCAGCAGCAGATACATTGTACTCTGCACTCCCAGTTTCAACCAAAAAAAAGGAAAGCGAAAAAATTCCCCATCCACATCAACAAAAATCTGATACCGTATCAAGCCAAAAAGACCAACAGGAGATGCAATCCAAAGAAATCTGAGGTAAAAGAGGAAAATGAGCGAAGCACATTTGCCCTTCATTGGCAGTCTTAAAGAGGACAACCTGCAGAGAGGTGGCCTGAAGTTGCTCCTCGTGACAGCGATGCCTAGGAGGAGTGCTGGTGGGAGGCAGGCACAACAATAGAAGACTAAACAGTTGCAAAAGCTTGAAAAAGATGTTCACGGTGGCTTGGAACAGCAGGCGATGATGGTGGTGGTCGTGCCCTGGAGCAGGGGAGACCGTCGCGGCGACGCCTTTGATCCGAGCGCGGGCGGCGGGCAGCGACGAGCGTTGGCGTGGGCGTGGCTGGCAGCGTCCGGCAACGGCGGTTGACGTTGGGGCGCCGAAGGTGGGCGTCGGAGTGGGTGCGGGAGCCGGCGCCGGCCGGTCGGAGTGGCGGCGTTGGGGCGGTAGCAGGCGGCGGCCATCGGGCATGGGCACGGCCAGCGGCGTCTGACCACGGTACGTTGGGGTGG